>NC_142510.1:17507500-20257500 GCF_057876585.1 Rhinolophus sinicus | reverse complement strand
GGAGACCGGGGGACGGGGGGACCGGGGGGACGGGGGACGGGGAGACCGGGGGATGGGGGACCGGGGGGACGGGGGACGGGGAGACGGGGAAATGGGGAGACCGGGGGACGGGGGGACCGGGGGGACGGGGGACGGGGAGACCGGGGGATGGGGGACCGGGGGGACGGGGGATGGGGAGACGGGGAAATGGGGAGACCGGGGGACGGGGGAACGGGGGGACGGGGGACGGGGAGACCGGGGGATGGGGGACCGGGGGGACGGGGAGACGGGGAAATGGGGAGACCGGAGGACGGGGGGAGCGGGGAGACAGGGGACGGGGAGACCGGGGGATGGGGGGACCGGGGAGATGGGGGACGGGGGGATGGTGAGATCGGGGGATGGGGGGACAGCGGGACAGACGGACCAGGGGACGGGGAGACCGGGGGACCACCTGGGGACGGGGGGACTGGGGGAATGGGAGACGGGGAGATGGGGAGACCAGGGGACGGGGGGACCGGGGGCATGGGGGGACTGGGAGAACCGGGGAGACGGGGAGACCGAGGGATGGGGGGAAGATGGGACGGGGAGACGGAGAGAAGAGGGGACGGGGGGACAGGGGGGACTGGGAGACGGGGAGACCGGGAGACGGGGGGATGGGGGGAGCTGGGGACTGGTGGACGGGGAGACCGGGGGACCAGGGGACGGGGAGAATGGGGGACCGGGGGACGGGGGGACCGGGGCACCGGGGGACCGGTGGGACGGGGAGATGGGGAGACGGGGAGACCGGGGGAAGGGGGACGGGGGGAACGGGGAACGGGGGGACACAGGGACCGGGAGACGGTGAGACCGGGGGACGGGGGGACCGGGGGCCCGTTGGAACGGGGAGACCGGGGGACAGGGGTACCGGGGGACGGGCAGACTGGGCGATCGGGGGACGGGTAGACGGAGAGACCGTTGGGACGGGGAGAAGGGGCATGGGGAGACCGGGGGACGGGGGGAACAGGGGGACGGGGACACGGGGAGACGGGGAGACTGGGGGAAGGGGGATCGGGTGACCGGGGGACGGGGAGACCGGAGGACCGGGGGACGGGCGGACCGGGGGACCACCGGGGGACGGGGGGATGGGGGGACTTGGAGACCGGGGACCGCGGGACCGGGGATCGGGGGACGGGTACACCGGGGGACTGGGGGATGGGGGGACCGGTGGTACAGGGAGACGGGGAGACGGCGAGGCCGGGGGACGGGGGGACCGGGGGACCGGGGTACGGGGGAACTGGGGGTACGGGGGAACGGTGGGACGGGGAGACGGGGGTCGGGGAGACTGGGGGACAGGGGGACCGGGGGACCGTGCGACCGTGAGACGGGGAGATGAGGGGACCGGGGGACAGGGGGACCGGGGGGACGGTTGGAGGGGAGATGGGGAGACCGGGGGACCGGGGGACGGGGGACCGGGGGACCAGGGGACGGGGGGACCAGGGGTACGGGGAGACTGGGAGACGGAGAGACCGGGGTAGGGAGGACATGGGGACCGGGGGACGGAGGGACCGGGGGGACGGAGAGACGGGGAGACGGGGAGACCGGGGGGACGGGGGGACTGGGTACCGGGGTATGGGTGGACCGGGGGGAAGGGGGACCGGGGGGATGGGGAGACTGGGGGCCCGGGGGGACGGGGATACGAGGACAGGGGGAGACCGGGGGACCGGGGGACGGGGGGACGGGGCACGAGGAGACCGGGGGACGGGGGGACCGGGGGACCGAGGGACCGGGGGTACGGGGGAAGGGGAGACCGGGGGACGGGGGAAACGGGTGGACGGGGAGACGGGGGGACAGGGGGACTGGGGTACCGGGGGATGGGTGGACAGGGGGGAAGGGGGACCGGGAGGATGGGGGGACTGTGGGGAACGGGGGACGGGGAGACCGGGGGACCACCAGGGGACGGGGGGACGGGGGGAAGGCGAGACGGGGAGACGGGGAGACCGGGGGACGGGGGGACAGGGGGACGGGGGACCGGGGGGACGGGGGGGTACGGGGAGATTTTGGGACGGGGGACGGGGGGACAGGGAAACCGGGGGATGGAAGGGACGGGGGGACGGGGGGACGGGGGTCGGTCGGACCGGGGGATGGGGAGACAGGGAGAACAGGGGGATGGGGGAACGGGGGGCAGGGGAACGGGGAGACCGGGGTACGGGTGGACCGGGGTGATGGGGGACGCGGGGATGGTGAGATCGGGGGATGGGGGGACAGCGGGATAGGCGGACCAGGGGACGGGGAGACCTAGGGGACTGGGAGGACTGGGGGACGAGGGGACGAGCAGAACGTGGTCCGGGGGGACGTGGGGGAAGGGAATCGGGGAGACGGGGAGACCGGGGGACGGGGGGACAGGGGGACCAGGTGACCGGAGAAGGGGAGACCGGGGGTATTGGGGGATGGGGAGACGGGGAGACCGGGGAGACGGGGAGATGGGGAGACCGGGGGTTGGGGGGACCGGGGGACCGGGGGACCAGAGAACGGGGGGACGGGGGGACGCAGAGACGTGGAGACCGGGGGGACAGTGGGACGGGGAGACCGGGGGACGGGGGGACCTGGGGAACGTGGGACCTGGGGATGGGGCAACCGGGGGACCTACGGACGGGGGGACGGGGGGACCGGGAATGGGGGAACCTGGGGACCGGGGGACCGGGGGGACGGGGAGACGGGGAGACGGGGCGACTGGTGGACGGGGGAACGGGGGACAGGGGGACGGGGAACCCGGGGGACCACCTGGGGACGGGGGGACCGGAGGAACGGAGAACGGGGAGACCGGGGGAATGGGGGGACGTGGAGACCAGGGTGAAGAGGGGACGGGGGTACGGGGACACCTGGGAGACAGGGGGGACGGTGGGACGGGGAGAATGGGGGACGGGGGGACGGGGGGATGGAGGTACCTTGGGACAGCGGACGGGGGGACATGGGATGGGGGGGACAGGGGTCGGGGGACCGGGGAACCGTGGGATGGGGGGACGGTGTGACGGGGAGACCGAGGGACGGGGGGACCGGGGGACGGGGGGACGGAGAGACGGGGACACGGGAGACCGGGTGATGGGGAGACTGCGGTCACGGGGGGATGGGGAGAAGGGGAGACCGGGGGAAGGGGGGACCGGGGGGACGGGGAGACCGGGGGGACTTGAGAACAGGGGGGACTGGGAGACGGGGAGACCGGGGTAGGGAGGACATGGGGATCGGGGGACGGGGGGACCGGGGGGACGGGGAGACGGGGAGACATGGAGACCGGGGGGACGGGGGGACTGGGGTACCGGGGTATGGGGGGACCGCGGGGAAGGGGGACCGGGGGTATGGGGGGACTGGGGGCCCGGGGGGACAGGGAGACGAGGACAGGGGGGGACCGGGGGACCGGGGGACGGGGGGACGGGAGCACGGGGAGACCGGAGGACGGGGGAACCGGGGGAACGGGGAAACTGGGGTATGGGGAGATGGAGATACGGGGAGACTGGGGGACAGGGGGACTGTGGTACCGGGGGACGGGTGGAAAGGGGGGAAGGGGGACCGGGAGGACGGGGGGACTGTGGGGAACGGGGGATGGGGAGACAGGGGGGACGGGGGATGGGGAGACGGGGGGGACGGGGGATGGGGAGACAGGGGGGACGGGGGATGGGGAGACGGGGAGACAGGGCGGACCGGGTGAAGGGTAGAAGGGGGACCAAGGGACGGGGGGACCGGGCGGACGGGGATACGGGAGACGGGGATACCAGGGGATGGGGGGACCGGAGGACCGTGGGACGAGGGGACCGGGGGGACGGGGGGACGGGGAGACCGTGGGACGGGCAGACTGGGAGACGGGGAGACCGAGGGACGGGGGGACCGGGGGTATGGGGAGATGTGGAAATGGGGAGACCTGCGGATGGGGGGACAGGGGGACCGGGGGACGGGTGGACCGGGGGGACGTGGGACCGGGGGGACGTGGGGATGGGGAGACCGTGGGACGGGGGGACGGGGGGATGGGAGGACGGGGGCATGAGGGACGGGGAGACGGGTAGACGGGGAGAACGGGGGACGGGGGACGGGCGACGGGGGTCTGGGGGACGTGGGGACCTGGGGGAAGGGGAGACCGGGACACGGTGAGACAGGGGTACGGGGGGACAGGGGGACCGGGGGACCGGGGGGACGGGGGACGGGGAGACCGGGGGACGGGGGGACCGGGGGACCCTGGAATGGGGGGACCGGGGGGACGGGGGACAGGGAGACCGGGGGACGGGGGGACCGGGGGGACGGGGAGACGGGGAAATGGGGAGACCGGGGGACGGGGGGACCGGGGGGACGGGGGACGGGGAGACCGGGGGATGGGGGACCGGGGGGACGGGGGACGGGGAGACCGGGGGACGGGGGGACCGGGGGGACGGGGAGACGGGGAAATGGGGAGAATGGGGGACGGGGGGAGCGGGGGGACGGGGGACGGGGAGACCGGGGGATGGGGGGACCGGGGAGATGGGGGACGGGGGGATGGTGAGATCGGGGATTGGGGGGACAGCGGGACAGACGGACCAGGGGACGGTGAGACCGGGGGACCACCTGGGGACGGGGGGACCGTGGGACGGGGGAACGGGGGGATGGGGGGACGGGGGCATGAGGGACGGGGAGACGGGTAGACGGGGAGAACGGGGGACGGGGGGCGGGGGACGGGGGTCCGGGGGACGGGGGGACCTGGGGGAAGGGGAGACGGGGACACGGGGAGACCGGGGTATGGGGGGACAGGGGGACCGGGGGACCGGGTGTACGGGGGAAGGGGAGACCGGAGGACGGGGGCACCGGGGGACCGTGGGATGGGGGGACCGGGGGGAAGGGGGACGGGGAGACCGGGGGAAGGGGGGACCGGGGGGACGGGGAGACGGGGAAATGGGGAGACCGGGGGACAGGGGGACCGGGGGGACGGGGGACGGGGAGACCGGGGGATGGGGGACCGGGGGGATGGGGGACAGGGAGACCGGGGGACGGGGGGACCGGGAGAACGGGGAGACGGGGAAATGGGGAGACCGGGGGATGGGGGGAGCGGGGGGACAGGGGACGGGGAGACCGGGGGATGGGGGGACCGGGGAGATGGGGGACGGGGGGATGGTGAGATCGGGGGATGGGGGACAGCGGGACAGACGGACCAGGGGACGGGGAGACCGGGGGACCACCTGGGGACGGGGGGACCGGGGGACGGGGAGACGGGGAGATGGGGAGACCAGGGGACGGGGGGACCGGGGGGATGGGGGGACTGGGGGGACCGGGGAGACGGGGAGACCGAAGGATGGGGGGAAGATGGGACGGGGAGACGGAGAGACAGAGGGGACGGGGGGACAGGGGGTACCGGGAGACTGGGAGACCGGGAGACGGGGGGAAGGGGGGAGCTGGGGACCGGGGGACGGGGAGACCGGGGGACGGGGGGACGGGGAGAATGGGGGACCGGGGGACGGGGGGACCGGGGCACCGGGGGACCGGAGGGACGGGGAGATTGGAAGACGGGGAGACCGGGGGAAGGGGGACAAGGGGAACGGGGAACGGGGGGACGCAGGGACCGGGAGACAGGGAGACCGGGGGATGGGGGGACCGGGGGCCCGGGGGAACGGGGGGACCGGGGGACTGGGGTACCGGGGGACGGGCAGACCGGGGGATCGGGGGACGGGTAGACAGAGAGACTGTTGGGACGGGTATACGGGGGGACGGGGGGACTGGGGGGACGGGGATCGGGTGACCGGGGGACGGGGAGACCGGAGGACCGGGGGACGGGGGGACCGGGGGACCACCGGGGGACGGGGGGACGGGGGGACGGCGAGACGGGGAGACGGGGAACCCGGGGGACGGGGGGACGGGGGGACTGGGAGACCGGGGAACGGGGGACCGGGGATCGGGGGACGGGTACACCGGGGGACTGGGGGATGGGGGACCGGTGGTACAGGGAGACGGGGAGACGGCGAGACCGGGGGATGGGGGGACCGGGGGACCGGGGTACGGGGGGACTGGGGGTATGGGGGAACGGGGGGACGGA
The DNA here is from genome assembly GCF_057876585.1 of Rhinolophus sinicus. Classification (NCBI taxonomy): domain Eukaryota; kingdom Metazoa; phylum Chordata; class Mammalia; order Chiroptera; family Rhinolophidae; genus Rhinolophus; species Rhinolophus sinicus. The sequence goes on along the minus strand of NC_142510.1, from coordinate 20,251,496 downwards.
GAGACGGGTGTCGGGGAGACTGGGGGACAGGGGGACCGGGGGACCGTGCGACCGTGAGACGGGGAGATGAGGGGACCGGGGACGGGGGGAACGGGGGGACGGGTGGAGGGGAGACGGGGATAGGGGGGGACCGGGGGACGGGGGGACGGGGGCACGGGGAGACCGGAGGACGGGGGGACCGGGGGACCGAAGTACCGGGGTACGGGGGAAGGGGAGACCGGGGGAAGGGGAGACCGGGGGACGGGGGGACCGTGGGGACGGGGAGAAGGGGGGACAGGGGGACTGGGGTAACGGGGGACGGGTCGTCAGGGGGGAAGGGGGACCGGGAGGACGGTGGGACTGTGGGGATGGGGGACGGGGAGACCGGGGGACCACCAGGGGATGGGGGGACGGGGGGAAGGCGAGATGGGGAGACGGGGAGACCAGGGGACGGGGGGACCGGGGGACGGGGATCGGGGATACAGGGGGAAAAGTGGACCAGGGGACGGGAGGACAGGGGGGACGGGGGACCGGGGGAACGGGTGGTACGGGGAGATTTTGGGACGGGGGACAGGGGGACAGGGAAACCGGGGGATGGAAGGGACGGGGGGATGGGGGGACGGGGGACGGTAGGACCGGGGGACAGGGGGACCGGGGCATGGGGGGATGGGGGGACGGGGGACCGTGGGACGGGGGGACCGGGGGACAGGTGGACAGGGGGACGGGGAGACAGGCGGGACGGGGGGACGGGGAGACCAGGGACCGTGGGACGGGGGGACGCGGGTACGGGGGACGGTGTGACCAGGGGGCGGGGGGACCGGAAACCGGGGGACAGAGGGACGGGGATGGGGGACTGGGGGAACTGGGGGACGGGGAGACTGGGGGACGGGGTGACCGGGGGACAGGAGGACGGGGGATGGGGGGACGGGGGACGGGGGGTGGGGAGACCGGGGGCCGGGGGAAGGGGGGACAGGGGGACTGGGGCCGGGGGGACCGGGGGACGGGGGTACCTTGGGACGGCGGACGGGGGGACAGGGGACGGGGGGACCGGGGGATTGGGGGACCGGGGAACTGTGGGACGGGGAGACAGGATGACAGGGAGACCCGGGGACGGGGGGACCGGGGGGACGGGGAGACGGGGAAATGGGGAGACCAGCGGACGGGGGGACCGGGGGACCGGGGGACGGGTGGACGAGGGGTACGTGGGACCGGGGGGACGGGGAGACCGTGGGACGGGGGGACGGGGGATAGGGGGACGGGGGCATGGTGGTCGGGGCTACCGGGGGACGGGGGGACTGGGTGACGGGGGGACCTGTGGGACGTGGTGACGGGTAGACGGAGAGACCGGGGGACGGGAGGACCTGGAGGATGGGGAGACGGGGAGACTGGGTGATGGTGGGACTGGGGGACCGGGGGACAGGGGGACCGGGGGGACGGGGGGATGGGGAGACAGGGGGGACGGGGGGATGGTGGGACGGGGAGACCGGGAAACCGGGGGGAAGGGGGGACGGGGGAAACGAGGGACCATGGGACGGGGGACCAGGGGGATGTGGAGACCGGGGGACCAGGGGACGGGGGGACCAGGGGTACGGGGAGACTGGGAGACGGAGAGACCGGGGTAGGGAGGACATGGGGACAGGGGGACGGGGGGACCGGGGGTACGGGGAGACGGGGAGACGGGGAGACCGGGGGTACGGTGGTACGGGGGGACGGGGAGACGGGGAAACCGGGGGGACGGGGGGATGGGGGGACGGGGAGATGGGGAGACCGGGGGACGGGGTACCAGGGCACCGGGGGACGGGGGGACCGGGGGTACGGGGAGACAGGGAGACAGGGAGACTGGGGGGAGGGGGGACGGGGGGATGGGGAGACCGGGAGACGTGGGGGACCGGGGGAACGGGGGATGGGGAGATCGGGGGTCTGGGGGACCTGGGGTACGGGGAGAAGGTGAGACGGGGATACCAGGGGACGAAGGGACCTGGGGACCGGTGGACCGGGGGAAGGGGAGACCTCTGGGATGTGGGGACAGGGAGACGGGGAGACCGGGGGAGGGGTGGACGGAGGGACAGGGAGACCTTGGGACGGGGGGACGGGGGGACGGTGAGACCGGGGGCCGGGGGGAACGGGGGGACGGGGAGACAGAGAGACGGGGGGACCGCGGGAAGGGTGGACTGGGGGGAAGGGGGACCGGGGGGACTGGGGGACTGGGAGACCATGGCACGGGGGAACGGTGGGATGGGGAGACCGGGGGACGGGGGGATGGGTGGACCGGGGGGACGGGGGACCAGGGGGGACGGGGAGACCGTGGGACGGGGGGACCGGGGGACCGGGGGATGGGGAGACTGGAGGACGGGGGGAATGAGGGACCGGGGGACTGGGGGACGGGGGGACGGGGAGACCATAGGAGGAGGGGACAGGGGGACAGTGAGCCCGGGGGACGGGGGGACAGGGAGACCGGGGGATGGGGGGACCGGGGGGAAGGGGAGACCGGGACACGGGGAGACCGGGGGATGCGGAGACTGGGGTGACGGGGGGATGGGGAGAAGGGGAGACTGGGGGGACGCGGGGACGGGGGCCCGGGGGGCCGGGAAGACCGGGGGATGGGGGGACTGGGGTACCGGGGGACAGGGAGTCCGGGGGACCTGAGGACGGGGGCCCGGGGGCACGGGGAGACGGGGAGACGTGGAGACCGGGGGACGGGGGGACCGGGTGACCAGGGGATGGGGTGCCGGGTGGATGAGGGACCGGGGGGAAGGGGGACGGGTAGACCGGGGGACGGGGGGACCGGGGGACAGTGGGACGGAGTGACCGTGTAATGGGGGGACCGGGGGGACTGGGAGACCGGTAGACGGGGAGACCGGGGGACGGGGGGACGGGGAGACGGGGAGACCGGGGGACAGGGTGACCGGGGGACGGGGGGACCGGGGGGACGGGTGGAGGGGAGACGGGGAGACCGGGGGACCGGGGGACGGGGGGACCGGGGGCGGGGGGATGGGGGGAAGGGGAGACCGGGGGATGGGGGGACCTGGGGAACGAGGGACCTGGGTACGGGGCAACCAGGGGACCTACGGACGGGGGGAAGGGGGGACAGGGGGACGGGGGAACCTGGGGACTGGGGGACGGGGAGACCGGGGGCACGGGGAGATGGAGAGACGTGGAGACCGGGAGACGGGGGGACGGGGAGACTGGGAGACGGGGAGACCGTGGGACGGGGGGACCGGGGGCATGGGGAGATGGAGAGATGTGGAGACTGGGAGATGGGGGGACGGGGAGACGAGGAGACAGGGCGACCGGTGGATGGGGGCAAACGGGGGACCGGGGGATGGGGAGACCGGGGGACCACCTGGGGACGGGGGGCTGGGGGACGGGGAGACTGGGAGACGGGGAGACCGAGGGACGGGGGGATGGGGGGACCAGTGGGACAGGGAGACGGGGAGACCGGGAGACCGGGGGACGGGGGGCCCGGGGGACCGGGGTACGGGGTGACTGGGGGTACGGGGGACCGGGGGGACGGGGAGATGGGGGTCGGGGAGACTGGGGGACAGGGGGACCGGGGGACCGTGCGACCGTGAGACGGGGAGATGAGGGGACCGGGAGATGGGGGGACCGGGGGGACGGGTGGAGGGGAGACGGGGAGAAGGGGAGACGGGGAGACTGAGGGACCGGGGAATCGGGGGACCGGGGGAACGGGGGGACGGGGAGACGGGGAGACGGGGCGACAGGTGGACGGGGGGAACGGGGGACCGGTGGACGGGGAGACCGGGGGATCACCGGGGGACGGGGGGACCAGTGATGGGGAGACGGGGAGACGGGGAGACCGGGGGACGGGCGCACCGGGACACCGGGGGACGGGAGACCGTGGGACGGGGGGCCGGGAGACCGGGGGAACAGGGGGAAGGGCAGACGGGGAGAAGAGGGGACAGGGAATCTTGGAGACCGGGGGACGGGGGGAGAGGGGGACGGTGAGACCGGGGGATGGGGTGACGGGGGGACGGGGAGACCGGGGGACGGGGGGATCTGGGGAACGAGGGACCTGGGGACGGGGCAACCGGGGGACCTACGGACGGGGGGAAGGGGGGAAAGGGGGACGGGGGGACCGGGGGACCGGGGGAACGGGGGGAAGGGCAGACGGGGAGACCGGGGGGAAGGGGCAAATGGGGGACGGGGAGACCTGGGGACGGGGGGACCTGGAGAACGTGGGACAGGGAGACGGGGAGATTGGGAGACCGGGGGACGGGGGTACCGGGAGGACGGGGGGACGGGGAGACTTGGAGACCGGGGGACAGGGGGAAGGGGGTCGGGCAGACCGTAGGACAGGATGAGAGGGGGACGCTGAGACCGGGGGATGGGGTGACGGGGGGACGGGGAGACCGAGGGATGGGGGGACCTGGGGAACGAGGGATCTGGGGACGGGGCAACCGGGGGACCTACGGACGGGGGGAAGGGGGGACAGGGGGACGGGGGAACCTGGGGACCGGGGGACGGGGAGACCGGGGGCACGGGGAGATGGGGAGACGTGGAGACCAGGAGACGGGGGGACAGGGAGACTGGGAGATGGGGAGACCGGGGGACGGGGGGACTGGGGGCACGGGGAGATGGGGAGACGTGGAGACCGGGAGACGGGGGGACGGGAGACGGGGAGACGGGGCGACCGGTGGATGGGGGGGACCGGGGGACGGGGAGACCGGGGGACCACCTGGGGACGGGGGGACCGGGGGAAGGGGAGACGGTGAGATGGGGAGACCAGGGGACGGGGGGACCGGGGGACCAGGGGATGGGGAGACTGGAGGACGGGGGGACTGGGGGTCCGGGGGACGGGGGGACGGGGGGACGGGGAGACCGGGGGATGGGGGGACCGGGGGGACGGGGAGACCGGGACACGGGGAGACAGGGGGATGCGGAGACTGGGGTGACGGGGGCATGGGGAGAAGGGGAGACTGGGGGGACGCGGGTACGGGGGGACGGGGGGCCGGGAACACCGGGGGATGGGGGGACCGGGGTACCGAGGGAAAGGGAGTCCGGGGGACCGGGGGATGGGGGGAAAGGGGGACCTGGGGGACGGGGAGACGGGGACACGGGGAGACCGGGGGACAGGGGGACCGGGTGACCGGGGGATGGGGGGAAAGGGGTACCTGGGGGACGGGGAGACGGGGACACGGGGAGACCTGGGGAAGAGGGGACCGAGGAACCGGGGGACGGGAAGACTGGGAGACAGGGGGACAGAGAGAACGGGGGACCGGGGGACGGGGACACCGGGGGACGGGGGGACCGGGGGACGGGGGTACTGGGGGGACGGGGGACAGGGGGGATGGGGGGACGGGTGGATGGGGAGACGGGGAGACCGGGGGAATGGGGATGGGGGTACCGGGGGACCGGGGGGACGGGGGGACGGGGAGACGGGGAGACCGGGGGACGGGGGGACCGGGGGACCGGGGTACCGGGGGACGGGGAGACCGGGGGATCGGGGGACGGGGGGACCGGGGGACCGAGGGACGGGGAGACCGTGGGGACAGGGGGACGGGTAGACGGGGAGACCGGGGGACGGGGGGACCGGGGAACTGTGGGACGGGGGGACAGGGTGACAGGGAGACCCGGGGACGGGGGGACCGGGGGGACGGGGAGACGGGGAAATGGGGAGACCAGCGGACGGGGGGACCGGGGGACCGGGGGACGGGTGGACGAGGGGTACGTGGGACCGGGGGGACGGGGAGACCGTGGGACGGGGGGACGGGGGATAGGGGGACGGGGGCATGGTGGTCGGGGCTACCGGGGGACGGGGGGACTGGGTGACGGGGGGACCTGTGGGACGTGGTGACGGGTAGACGGAGAGACCGGGGGACGGGAGGACCTGGAGGATGGGGAGACGGGGAGACTGGGTGATGGTGGGACTGGGGGACCGGGGGACAGGGGGACCGGGGGGACGGGGGGACGGGGAGACAGGGGGGACGGGGGGATGGTGGGACGGGGAGACCGGGAAACCGGGGGGAAGGGGGGACGGGGGAAACGAGGGACCATGGGACGGGGGACCAGGGGGATGTGGAGACCGGGGGACCAGGGGACGGGGGGACCAGGGGTACGGGGAGACTGGGAGACGGAGAGACTGGGGTAGGGAGGACATGGGGACAGGGGGACGGGGGGACCGGGGGTACGGGGAGACGGGGAGACGGGGAGACCGGGGGTACGGTGGTACGGGGGGACGGGGAGAAGGGGAAACCGGGGGGACGGGGGGATGGGGGGACGGGGAGATGGGGAGACCAGGGGACGGGGTACCAGGGCACCGGGGGACGGGGGGACCGGGGGTACGGGGAGACAGGGAGACAGGGAGACCGGGGGGAGGGGGGACGGGGGGATGGGGAGACCGGGAGACGTGGGGGACCGGGGGAACGGGGGATGGGGAGATCGGGGGTCTGGGGGACGGGGAGACCGGGATTCGGGGGGGACCGGGGGACCGGGGGAAGGGGAGACCGCGGGACGGGGGGACCTGGGGTACGGGGAGAAGGTGAGACGGGGATACCAGGGGACGAAGGGACCTGGGGACCGGTGGACTGGGGGAAGGGGAGACCTCTGGGATGTGGGGACAGGGAGACCGGGAGACTGGGGGAGGGGTGGACGGTGGGACAGGGAGACCTTGGGACGGGGGGACGGGGGGACGGTGAGAACGGGGGCCGGGGGGAACGGGGGGACGGGGAGACAGAGAGACGGGGAGACCGGGGGACGGGGGACCGGGGGACCGCGGGAAGGGTGGACCGGGGGGAAGGGGGACCGGGGGGACTGGGGGACTGGGAGACCATGGGACGGGGGAACGGTGGGATGGGGAGACCGGGGGACGGGGGGATGGGTGGACCGGGGGGACGGGGGACCAGGGGGGACGGGGAGACCGTGGGACGGGGGGACCGGGGGACCGGGGGATGGGGAGACTGGAGGACGGGGGGAATGAGGGACCGGGGGACTGGGGGACGGGGGGACGGGGAGACCATAGGAGGAGGGGACAGGGGGACAGTGAGCCCGGGGGACGGGGGGACGGGGAGACCGGGGGATGGGGGGACCGGGGGGACGGGGAGACCGGGACACGGGGAGACCGGGGGATGCGGAGACTGGGGTGACGGGGGGATGGGGAGAAGGGGAGACTGGGGGGACGCGGGGACGGGGGCCCGGGGGGCCGGGAAGACCGGGGGATGGGGGGACCGGGGTACCGGGGGACAGGGAGTCCGGGGGACCTGAGGACGGGGGCCCGGGGGCACGGGGAGACGGGGAGACGTGGAGACCGGGGGACGGGGGGACCGGGTGACCAGGGGATGGGGTGCCGGGTGGATGAGGGACCGGGGGGAAGGGGGACGGGTAGACCGGGGGACGGGGGGACCGGGGGACAGTGGGACGGAGTGACCGTGTAATGGGGGGACCGGGGGGACTGGGAGACCGGTAGACGGGGAGACCGGGGGACGGGGGGACCGGGGGGACGGGTGGAGGGGAGACGGGGAGACCGGGGGACCGGGGGACGGGGGGACCGGGGGCGGGGGGACGGGGGGACGGGGAGACCGGGGGATGGGGGGACCTGGGGAACGAGGGACCTGGGTACGGGGCAACCAGGGGACCTACGGACGGGGGGAAGGGGGGACAGGGGGACGGGGGAACCTGGGGACTGGGGGACGGGGAGACCGGGGGCACGGGGAGATGGAGAGACGTGGAGACCGGGAGACGGGGGGACGGGGAGACTGGGAGACGGGGAGACCGTGGGACGGGGGGACCGGGGGCATGGGGAGATGGAGAGATGTGGAGACTGGGAGACGGGGGGACGGGGAGACGAGGAGACAGGGCGACCGGTGGATGGGGGCAAACGGGGGACCGGGGGATGGGGAGACCGGGGGACCACCTGGGGACGGGGGGCTGGGGGACGGGGAGACTGGGAGACGGGGAGACCGAGGGACGGGGGGATGGGGGGACCAGTGGGACAGGGAGACGGGGAGACCGGGGGACGGGGGGCCCGGGGGACCGGGGTACGGGGTGACTGGGGGTACGGGGGACCGGGGGGACGGGGAGATGGGGGTCGGGGAGACTGGGGGACAGGGGGACCGGGGGACCGTGCGACCGTGAGACGGGGAGATGAGGGGACCGGGGGATGGGGGGACCGGGGGGACGGGTGGAGGGGAGACGGGGAGAAGGGGAGACGGGGAGACTGAGGGACCGGGGAATCGGGGGACCGGGGGAACGGGGGGACGGGGAGACGGGGAGACGGGGCGACAGGTGGACGGGGGGAACGGGGGACCGGTGGACGGGGAGACCGGGGGATCACCGGGGGACGGGGGGACCAGTGATGGGGAGACGGGGAGACGGGGAGACCGGGGGACGGGCGCACCGGGACACCGGGGGACGGGAGACCGGGGGACGGGGGACCGGGAGACCGGGGGAACAGGGGGAAGGGCAGACGGGGAGAAGAGGGGACAGGGAATCTTGGAGACCGGGGGACGGGGGGAGAGGGGGACGGTGAGACCGGGGGATGGGGTGACGGGGGGACGGGGAGACCGGGGGACGGGGGGATCTGGGGAACGAGGGACCTGGGGACGGGGCAACCGGGGGACCTACGGACGGGGGGAAGGGGGGAAAGGGGGGCGGGGGGACCGGGGGACCGGGGGAACGGGGGGAAGGGCAGACGGGGAGACCGGGGGGAAGGGGCAAATGGGGGACGGGGAGACCTGGGGACGGGGGGACCTGGAGAACGTGGGACAGGGAGACGGGGAGATTGGGAGACCGGGGGACGGGGGTACCGGGGGGACGGGGGGACGGGGAGACTTGGAGACCGGGGGACAGGGGGAAGGGGGTCGGGCAGACCGTAGGACAGGATGAGAGGGGGACGCTGAGACCGGGGGATGGGGTGACGGGGGGACGGGGAGACCGAGGGATGGGGGGACCTGGGGAACGAGGGATCTGGGGACGGGGCAACCGGGGGACCTACGGACGGGGGGAAGGGGGGACAGGGGGACGGGGGAACCTGGGGACCGGGGGACGGGGAGACCGGGGGCACGGGGAGATGGGGAGACGTGGAGACCAGGAGACGGGGGGACGGGGAGACTGGGAGATGGGGAGACCGGGGGACGGGGGGACTGGGGCACGGGGAGATGGGGAGACGTGGAGACCGGGAGACGGGGGGACGGGAGACGGGGAGACGGGGCGACCGGTGGATGGGGGGGACCGGGGGACGGGGAGACCGGGGGACCACCTGGGGACGGGGGGACCGGGGGAAGGGGAGACGGTGAGATGGGGAGACCAGGGGACGGGGGGACCGGGGGACCAGGGGATGGGGAGACTGGAGGACGGGGGGACTGGGGGGGTCCGGGGGACGGGGGGACGGGGGGACGGGGAGACCGGGGGATGGGGGGACCGGGGGGACGGGGAGACCGGGACACGGGGAGACAGGGGGATGCGGAGACTGGGGTGAAGGGGGCATGGGGAGAAGGGGAGACTGGGGGGACGCGGGTACGGGGGGACTGGGGGCCGGGAACACCGGGGGATGGGGGGACCGGGGTACCGGGGGAAAGGGAGTCCGGGGGACCGGGGGACGGAGGGACTGGGGGGACGGGGAGACTGGGAGACGGGGAGACCGGGGGACAGGGGGACCGGGTGACCGGGGGATGGGGGGAAAGGGGGACCTGGGGGACGGGGAGACGGGGACACGGGGAGACCTGGGGAAGAGGGGACCGAGGAACCGGGGGACGGGAAGACTGGGAGACAGGGGGACAGAGAGAACGGGGGACCGGGGGACGGGGACACCGGGGGACGGGGGGACCGGGGGACGGGGGTACTGGGGGGACGGGGGACAGGGGGGATGGGGGGACGGGTGGATGGGGAGACGGGGAGACCGGGGGAATGGGGATGGGGGTACCGGGGGACCGGGGGGACGGGGGGACGGGGAGACGGGGAGACCGGGGGACGGGGGGACCGGGGGACCGGGGTACCGGGGGATGGGGAGACCGGGGGATCGGGGGACGGGGGGACTGGGGGACCGAGGGACGGGGAGACCGTGGGGACAGGGGGACGGGTAGACGGGGAGACCGGGGGACGGGGGGACCGGGGGACCGGGGGAACGGGGGGACCGGGGGGATGGGGAGACGGGGGTCGGAGAGACTGGGGGACAGGGGGACCGGGGGACCGTGCGACCGTGAGACGGGGAGATGAGGGGACCGGGGGATGGGGGGACCGGGGGCGGGGGGACGGGGGGACGGCGAGATGGGGAGACGGGGAGACTGAGGGACGGGTGAACCGGGGGACCGGTGGAACGGGGGGACGGGGAGACAGGGAGACCGGGGGACCGGGGGACGGGGGGACCGGGGGCGGGGGGACGGGGGGACGGCGAGATGGGGAGACGGGGAGACTGAAGGACGGGTGAACCGGGGGACCGGTGGAACGGGGGAACGGGGAGACAGGGAGACCGGGGGACCACCGGGGGACGGGGGGACCAGGGACGGGGAGACGGGGAGACGGGGAGACCGGGGGACGGACGCACCGGGACATCGGGGGACGGGGAGACCGAGGGACGGGGGGGACCGGGGGATGGGGTGACGGGGGGATGGGGAGACGGGGAAACCGGGGGGACGGGGGGATGGGGGGACGGGGAGATGGGGAGACCGGGGGACGGGGGGACCGGGGGACCGGGGGACGGGGGGACGGGGAAATGGGGAGACCGCGGGACGGAGGGACTGGGGGACGGGGAGATCGGGTGGACGGGGGGAAGGGGAAACGGGGAGTCAGGGGGACTCGAGGACGGGGGGACCGGGGGATCTGGGGGACGGGGAGATGGGGAGACGTGTAGACGGGGATACCGGGGGACTGGGGGATGGAGGGACCGGGGGGACGGAGGACCGGGGGGACGGGGTACGGGGAGAATGGGAGACTGGGAGACTGGGGGAACGGGAGACCGGGGGACGTGGGGATGGGGAGACGGGGAGACCGGGGGGAAGGGGCAAATGGGGGACGGGGAGACCTGGGGACGGGGGGACCTGGAGAACGTGGGACAGGGAGACGGGGAGATTGGGAGACCGGGGGACGGGGGTACCGGGGGGACCATGGGACGGGGAGACCGGGGGACAGGGGGACCGGGGCTCGGGGAGACCGGGGGACAGGGGGACCGGGTGGACCGGGAGACAGGGAGACGGGGAGACCGGGGTACGGGGAGACCGGGGGAAGGGGAGACTTGGGGAACCGAGGGGACAGGGGTAAGCGGGGACAGAGAGATGGGGAGACGGAGAGACCGGGTGACGGGGGATCGGGGGATGGGGAGACAGGGAGACAGGGAGACCGGGGGACGGGAGACTGGGGGACCGCGGGAAGGGTGGACCGGGGGGAAGGGGGACCGGGGGGACTGGGGGACTGGGAGACCATGGGACGGGGGAACGGTGGGATGGGGAGACCGGGGGACGGGGGGACGGGGGGACGTGGAGACCGGGGGGACGGGGAGACGGGGAGACCGGGAGACCGGGGGAAGGGGGGAACGGGGAACCGGGGGAAGAGTGGAGAGGGGGGACGGGGGACCAGGGGGGACGGGGAGACCGTGGGACGGGGGTACGGGGGAAAGGGGAGACCGGGGGACGGGGGGACGGGGGGACGGGTGACAGAGGGACCGGGGGATGGGGGTACCGGGGGATATGGTGATGGGGGACGGGGGACGGGGGACCGTGGGACAGGGGGACCGGGGGACCGGGGGACCGGTGGACCGGCGGACGGGGAGACAGGAGGGACGGGGGGACGGGGAGACCGGGGACCGGGGGACGGGGGGACGCGGGGACGGGGGACGGGGGGACCAGGGGACGGGGGGACCGGGGACCGGGGTACAGGGGGACAGGGGACGGGGAGACGGGGAGACCGAGGGATGGGGGACTGGGGGGACGGGTGACGGGGGGACCGGGGGATGGGGGTACCGGGGGATATGGTGATGGGGGGACGGGGGACGGGGGACCGTGGGACAGGGGGACCGGGGGACCGGGGGAATGGTGGACCGGGGGACGGGGAGACAGGAGGGACGGGGGGACGGGGAGACCGGGGACCGGGGTACAGGGGTACAGGGGACGGGGGACCCGGGGAATGGCAGGACGGGGAGACCGGGGGACGGGGGGACCGGGGGACAGGAGGACGGGGAGACTGGGGGAACGGGGGGACAGGGAGACCGGGGGGAAGAGGGGACGGGGGTACGGGGAGACCTGGGGGACAGGGGTGACGGTGGGACGGGGAGACCGTGGGAAGGGGGGACGGGGGGACGGGGGTACCTTGGGACGGCGGACGGGGGTACATGGGACGGGTGGGACAGGGGGATGGGGGACCAGGGAACCGTGGGACGGGTGGACGGGGTGACGGGGAGACCGGGGGACCGGGGGACGGGGGGACGGGGAGACCGGGGTACCGGGGGACGAGTGGACCGGGGGGATGGGGGACCAGGGGGGACGGGGAGACCGTGGGACGGGGGTACGAGGGAAAGGGGAGACCAGGGGACTAGGGGACGGGGGGACGTGGGGACGGGGGACGGGGGGACCAGGGGACGGGTGGACAGGGGAAGGGGAGACCGAGGGACGGGGGGACCGGGGGGACGGGTGATGGGGGGACCGGGGGGATGGGGGGATGGGGGGATGGGGAGACCGGGAGACGGGGGGGGACCGAGGGAACAGGGGCCGGGGAGACCGGGGGGACGGGGGGACGGGGAGACCGGGATACGGGGGGGACTGGGGGACCGGGGTAAGGAGAGACCGCGGGACGGGGGAACAGGGGGACGGGGAGACGGTGAGACGGCGATACTAGGGGACGAAGGGACCTGGGGACCGGTGGACTGGGGGAAGGGGAGACCTCTGGGATGTGGGGACAGTGAGACGGGGAGACCGGGGGAAGGGTGGACGGTGGGACAGGGAGACCGTGGGACGGGGGGACGGGGGACGGTGAGACCGGGGGACGGGGGGACCGGGGGGACGGGGAGACGGAGAGACGGGGAGACCGTGGGATGGGGGACCGGGGGACCGCGGGAAGGGTAGACCGGGGGGAAGGGGGACCGGGGAGATCGGGGGACAGAGGGACCGGGGGGACGGGGAGACGTGGAGACGGGGAGACCGTGTTTTGGGGGGACCGGGGGGAAGGGGAGACAGGGAAACGGGGAGACCGGGGTACGGGGAGACCTGGGGACGGGGAGACTTGGGGGACCGAGGGGACGGGGGTAAGGGGGGACAGAGAGACGGGGAGACGGAGAGACCTGGGGACGGGGGACCGGGAGACAGGGGGACGTGAGACCGGGGGACGGGGGACCGGGAGACTGGGGGAACAGGGGGAAGGGCAGACGGGGAGACGAGGGGACAGGGAATCTTGGAGACCGGGGGACGGGGGGACGGGGGTCGGGCAGACCGTAGGACAGGGGGAGAGGGGGACGGTGAGACCGGGGGATGGGGTGACGGGGGGACGGGGAGACCGGGGGACGGGGGGATCTGGGGAACGAGGGACCTGGGGACGGGGCAACCGGGGGACCTACGGACGGGGGGAAGGAGGGAACGGGGGACCGGGGGAACGGGGGGAAGGGCAGACGGGGAGACGAGGGGACAGGGAGACTTGGAGACCAGGGAAAAGGGGGAAGGGGGTCGGGCAGACATAGGACAGGATGACAGGGGGACACTGTGACCGGGGGATGGGGTGACGGGGGACGGGGAGACCGGGGGACGGGGGGACCTGGGGAACGAGGGACCTGGGGACGGGGCAACCAGGGGACCTGAACACTGTCCCAACACTCACCCTCACCATAAACAGCACACCATCCTTTAACTTCCCCCACGCTGACCAAAGTTTAAATACTGTTTCGACGTACTTGGCCGTTATCCGAAACCCTACACTGTCCAAACCCTCACCGTCACTTTAACTAACACACCAACCCTGTCTCACACTATGGCTACCGAATTCCTAACCCTCAGCTGAACTTTAATGTATACGTGGATGCACGCAGTAGCTGAAACATGTCCCATCCCTCAGCCTCAACTAACCAACGTTCAAACCTTTCCTATAACCTCCCGCCAACCGTGCACCTAAGAGTCTTAGGAGCCTAAACTTGCACCTGGCTGTAAGCAGAACCTGAACACTGTCCCATCACTCACCCTCACCCTAACCAACATACCATCCTTTAACTTCCCTCACGCTGACCAAGTTTCAAATACTGCTCCGAACCTACGTGGCTGTTATCCGAAAGGCCACACTGTCCAAACCCTCACCGTCATTTGAACTAACACACCAACCCTGTTCACCCTCGGGTTAACCGAGTTCCTAACCCTCAACCGAACATTAACGTGTACCTGCATACAGGCAGTAGCAGAACACTCTCACATCCCTCAGACTGACACTCTAAGGAACGTTCCATCCTTTCCCATACCCTCCAGGTAAACGTTGCCCTAACAGTGTTGCGAGTCTAGAGGTACACAAGGCTGTAAATAAAAGGCGAAGCCTGTCCCATGTCTCTCCATCACCCTAACCATCATACCAACCTTTAAGTTGCCTCACGGTTACTGCGGCTCATACATTGTTCCGAATGTAAATGTACACCTGGTTGTAGCCAAATTCTGAACAAGTTCCATTCCTCACCTTCAACTAAACCAATATATGAACTTTTCGCTACCCTCGCGGTAACCGAGGCTCTAACACTCATCGGACTCTAAACGTACTCTTGGCTGTTATACTAAACTCTGCCTGTCCCAACCCTCACTCTCACTTTAACACGCACCAACCCTGTCTCACCCTTGGGCTAACCTAGGAGCTAACACTCACCCGAACCTTAAGTAAACCAGTCTGAAGGCAGTATCCGAACCCTGTCCGTTCCCTAATCCTCACACTAACCAACATAAAATCCTTTGCCATAACCTCCAGCTAACAGTGATCCTCACAGTGTTCTGAACCGAAACGTACACCTGGTTGTAAGCAGAACCCGAACACTGACCCATCCTTCACCCTCACCCTAACCAACATACCAAATTTAACTTACGTTGGGGTGAACGTGGCTCAAACACTGCTCCGAACCTAAATGTATACCTGACTGTAGGCAGCAGCCGAACACAGTTCCAATCCTCACCCTCAGCATATCAAGCATACCAACCTTTTCCTTACCGTGGTGATAACCGAGGCTCTAACACTCTTCCGATCCTAAACTTATACTCGGCTGTTTCGCAAACCCGTACAATGGCTGAACCCTCACCCTCTCTGTAACACATCAACACTCTCTCACACTCGGGCTAACCAAGGCCCTAACACTGACCCGAACCTTAATGTATACCTGTGTGGAGGCAGTAGCTGAAACCTGTCCCATGCCTCAGCCTCACACTAACCAACATTCAATCTTTTCCCACAACCTCCCTCCAACCGTGGACCTAGGAGTCTTAGGAGCCTAAACGTGCACCTTGCTGTAAGCAGAACCTGAACACTGTCCCAACACTCACCCTCATCCTAACCAACATACCAACCTTTAACTTCCCTCACGCTGACCAAAGTTTAAATACTGTTTCGACGTACTTGGCCGTTATCCGAAACCCTACACTGTCCAAACCCTCACCGTCACTTTAACTAACACACCAACCCTGTCTCACACTATGGCTACCGAATTCCTAACCCTCAGCTGAAC
This sequence comes from Rhinolophus sinicus, assembly GCF_057876585.1. Lineage (NCBI taxonomy): Eukaryota > Metazoa > Chordata > Mammalia > Chiroptera > Rhinolophidae > Rhinolophus > Rhinolophus sinicus. The sequence continues at coordinate 20,235,898 of NC_142510.1, read as the reverse complement.
TTTAATGTATACGTGGATGCACGCAGTAGCTGAAACATGTCCCATCCCTCCGCCTCAACTAACCAACGTTCAATCCTTTCCTATAACCTCCCGCCTACCGTGGCCCTAAGAGTCTTCCGAGCCTAATGAAGTACCGGGGTGTAAGCAGAACCTAAACACTGTCCCGTCACTCACCCTCACCCTAACCAACACACCATTCTTTAACTTCCCTCACGCTGACCAAATTTCAAATACTGCTCCGAAACTCCGTAACTCTATTCGAAAGTGTACATTGTCCAAACCCTAACCGTCATTTTACTCACACACCAACCCTGTTCACCCTCGGGTTAACCGAGTTCCTAACCCTCAACCGAACATTAACTTGTACCTGGATACAGGCAGTAGCCGAACACTCTCACATCCCTCAGACTGACACTAAGGAACGCTCAATCTTTTCCCATACCATCCAGGTAACCGTGGCCCTAACAGTGTTGCGAGTCTAGAGGTACACAAGGCTGTAAATCAAAGGCAAGCCTGTCCCATTTCTCTCCCTCACCCTAACCATCATACCGACCTTAAGTAGCATCAAGGTTACAGCGGCTCAAACACTGTTCCGAACATAAATGTATACCTGGTTGTAGCCAACGTCCGAACAAGGTTCCATTCCTCACCCTCAACTAAACCAACATATGAACTATTCCCTACCCTGGCGGTAACCGAAGGTATAACACTCGTAGGACCCTAAACGTATACTTGACTGGTATACTAAACTCTGCTTGTCCGAACCCTCACTCTCACTTTAACACCCACCATCCCTGTCTCAGCCTTGGGCTAACCTAGGCGCTAACACTCCTCCGAACCTTAATGTAAACCTGTCTGAAGGCAGTAACCGAACCCCGTCCATTCCCTAATGGTCACACTAACCAACATAAAATCCTTTCCCACACCCTACAGCTAACAGTGATCCTAACTGTGTTCCGAAACTAAACGTACACCTGGTTGTAAGCAGAACCCGAACACTGATCCATCCCTCACCCTCACCCTAACCAACATACCAACTTTAACTTCCGTTGGGGTGAACGTGGCTCAAACACTGCTCCGAACCTAAATGTATACCTGACTGTAGGCAGCAGCCGAACACAGTTCCATCTCTCACCCTCAACATATCAAGCATACCAACCTTTTCCCTACCGTGGCGATAACTGAGGCTCTAACACTCTTCCGATCCTAAAAGTATACTTGGCTGTTTTCCGAACCCGTACAGTGTCTGAATCGTCATGCTCTGTAACTAACACACCAACGCTCTCTCACACTCGGGCTAACCGGGGCCCTAACACTGACCGAACCTTAATGTATACCTGTCTGGAGGCAGTTGCTGAAACATGTGCCATGTCTCAACCTCACACTAACCAATATTCAATCCTTCACCATAACCTCCCGCTAACCGTTGACCTAAGAGTCTTAGGAGCCTAAACGTGCACCTGACTGTAAGCAGAACCTGAACACAGTCCCAACACTCACCCTCACCCTAAACAACATACCAACCTTTAACTTCCCTCACGCTGACCAAAGTTTAAAAACTGTTCCGCACCTACTTGGCTGTTATCCGAAACCCTACACTGTCCAAACCCTCACCGACACTTCAACTAACACACCAACCCAGTCTCACCCTCTGGCTAACGAATTCCTAACCCTCACCTGAACTTTAATATATATGTGGATGCACGCAGTAGCTGAAACATGTCCCATCCCTCAGCCTCACACTAACCAACGTTCAATCCTTTCCCAAAACCTCCTGCCTACCGTGGCCCTAAGAGTCTTCTGAGCCTAACGAAGCACCGGGGTGTAAGCAGAACCTGAACACTGTCCCGTCACTCACCCTCACCCTAACGAACATACCATCCTTTAACTTCCCTCACACTTACCAAGTTTCAAATACTGCTCGGAACCTACGTGGCTGTTATCCGAAAGTCCACACTGTCCAAACCCTCACCGTCATTTTAAATAACACATCAACCCTGTTCACTCTCGGGTTAACCGAGTTCCTAACCCTCAACCGAACATTAACGTGTACCTGGATACAGGCAGTAGCGGAACACTCTCCCATCCCTCAGACTGACACTAAGAAACGTTCAATCCTTTCCCATACCTTCCAGGTAACCTTGGCCTTAACAATGTTCCGAATCTAGACGTACACAAGGCTGTATATAAAAGGCGGACCCTGTCCCATTTCTCTCCCTCACCCTAACCATCATACCAACCTTTAAGTTCCCTCATGGTTACTGCGGAGAAAACACTGTTCCGAACCTCTACGTATACCTGGTTGTAGGAAATATGCGAAAAGGTTCCATTCCTCACCCTCAACTAAACCAACATATGAACCTTTCCCTACCCTCCCAGTAACCGAGTCTCTATCACTCTTCGCACCCTAAATGTATACTTGGCTGTTATATGAAACTCTGCCCTGTCCAAACCCTCACTCTCACTTTAACACACACCAACACGTCTCACCCTTGGGTTATCCTAGGAGCTAACACTCACCTGAACCTTAAGTAAACCAGTCTGAAGGCAGTATCCGAACCCTGTCCGTTCCCTAATCCTCACACTAACCAACATAAAATCCTTTGCCATAACCTCCAGCTAACAGTGATCCTCACAGTGTTCTGAACCGAAACGTACACCTGGTTGTAAGCAGAACCCGAACACTGACCCATCCTTCACCCTCACCCTAACCAACATACCAAATTTAACTTACGTTGGGGTGAACGTGGCTCAAACACTGCTCCGAACCTAAATGTATACCTGACTGTAGGCAGCAGCCGAACACAGTTCCAATCCTCACCCTCAGCATATCAAGCATACCAACCTTTTCCTTACCGTGGTGATAACCGAGGCTCTAACACTCTTCCGATCCTAAACTTATACTCGGCTGTTTCGCAAACCCGTACAATGGCTGAACCCTCACCCTCTCTGTAACACATCAACACTCTCTCACACTCGGGCTAACCAAGGCCCTAACACTGACCCGAACCTTAATGTATACCTGTGTGGAGGCAGTAGCTGAAACCTGTCCCATGCCTCAGCCTCACACTAACCAACATTCAATCTTTTCCCACAACCTCCCTCCAACCGTGGACCTAGGAGTCTTAGGAGCCTAAACGTGCACCTTGCTGTAAGCAGAACCTGAACACTGTCCCAACACTCACCCTCATCCTAAACAACATACCAACCTTTAACTTCCCTCACGCTGACCAAAGTTTAAATACTGTTTCGACGTACTTGGCTGTTATCCAAAACCCTACACTGTCCAAACCCTCACCGTCACTTTAACTAACACACCAACCCTGTCTCACACTATGGCTACCGAATTCCTAACCCTCAGCTGAACTTTAATGTATACGTGGATGCACGCAGTAGCTGAAACATGTCCCATCCCTCAGCCTCAACTAACCAACGTTCAATCCTTTCCTATAACCTCCCGCCTACCGTGGCCCTAAGAGTCTTCCGAGCCTAATGAAGTACCGGGGTGTAAGCAGAACCTAAACACTGTCCCGTCACTCACCCTCACCCTAACCAACACACCATTCTTTAACTTCCCTCACGCTGACCAAATTTCAAATACTGCTCCGAAACTCCGTAACTCTATTCGAAAGTGTACATTGTCCAAACCCTAACCGTCATTTTACTCACACACCAACCCTGTTCACCCTCAGGTTAACCGAGTTCCTAACCCTCAACCGAACATTAACTTGTACCTGGATACAGGCAGTAGCCGAACACTCTCACATCCCTCAGACTGACACTAAGGAACGCTCAATCTTTTCCCATACCATCCAGGTAACCGTGGCCCTAACAGTGTTGCGAGTCTAGAGGTACACAAGGCTGTAAATCAAAGGCAAGCCTGTCCCATTTCTCTCCCTCACCCTAACCATCATACCGACCTTAAGTAGCATCAAGGTTACAGCGGCTCAAACACTGTTCCGAACATAAATGTATACCTGGTTGTAGCCAACGTCCGAACAAGGTTCCATTCCTCACCCTCAACTAAACCAACATATGAACTATTCCCTACCCTGGCGGTAACCGAAGGTATAACACTCGTAGGACCCTAAACGTATACTTGACTGGTATACTAAACTCTGCTTGTCCGAACCCTCACTCTCACTTTAACACCCACCATCCCTGTCTCAGCCTTGGGCTAACCTAGGCGCTAACACTCCTCCGAACCTTAATGTAAACCTGTCTGAAGGCAGTAACCGAACCCCGTCCATTCCCTAATGGTCACACTAACCAACATAAAATCCTTTCCCACACCCTACAGCTAACAGTGATCCTAACTGTGTTCCGAAACTAAACGTACACCTGGTTGTAAGCAGAACCCGAACACTGATCCATCCCTCACCCTCACCCTAACCAACATACCAACTTTAACTTCCGTTGGGGTGAACGTGGCTCAAACACTGCTCCGAACCTAAATGTATACCTGACTGTAGGCAGCAGCCGAACACAGTTCCATCTCTCACCCTCAACATATCAAGCATACCAACCTTTTCCCTACCGTGGCGATAACTGAGGCTCTAACACTCTTCCGATCCTAAAAGTATACTTGGCTGTTTTCCGAACCCGTACAGTGTCTGAATCGTCATGCTCTGTAACTAACACACCAACGCTCTCTCACACTCGGGCTAACCGGGGCCCTAACACTGACCGAACCTTAATGTATACCTGTCTGGAGGCAGTTGCTGAAACATGTGCCATGTCTCAACCTCACACTAACCAATATTCAATCCTTCACCATAACCTCCCGCTAACCGTTGACCTAAGAGTCTTAGGAGCCTAAACGTGCACCTGACTGTAAGCAGAACCTGAACACAGTCCCAACACTCACCCTCACCCTAAACAACATACCAACCTTTAACTTCCCTCACGCTGACCAAAGTTTAAAAACTGTTCCGCACCTACTTGGCTGTTATCCGAAACCCTACACTGTCCAAACCCTCACCGACACTTCAACTAACACACCAACCCAGTCTCACCCTCTGGCTAACGAATTCCTAACCCTCACCTGAACTTTAATATATATGTGGATGCACGCAGTAGCTGAAACATGTCCCATCCCTCAGCCTCACACTAACCAACGTTCAATCCTTTCCCAAAACCTCCTGCCTACCGTGGCCCTAAGAGTCTTCTGAGCCTAACGAAGCACCGGGGTGTAAGCAGAACCTGAACACTGTCCCGTCACTCACCCTCACCCTAACGAACATACCATCCTTTAACTTCCCTCACACTTACCAAGTTTCAAATACTGCTCGGAACCTACGTGGCTGTTATCCGAAAGTCCACACTGTCCAAACCCTCACCGTCATTTTAAATAACACATCAACCCTGTTCACTCTCGGGTTAACCGAGTTCCTAACCCTCAACCGAACATTAACGTGTACCTGGATACAGGCAGTAGCGGAACACTCTCCCATCCCTCAGACTGACACTAAGAAACGTTCAATCCTTTCCCATACCTTCCAGGTAACCTTGGCCTTAACAATGTTCCGAATCTAGACGTACACAAGGCTGTATATAAAAGGCGGACCCTGTCCCATTTCTCTCCCTCACCCTAACCATCATACCAACCTTTAAGTTCCCTCATGGTTACTGCGGAGAAAACACTGTTCCGAACCTCTACGTATACCTGGTTGTAGGAAATATGCGAAAAGGTTCCATTCCTCACCCTCAACTAAACCAACATATGAACCTTTCCCTACCCTCCCAGTAACCGAGTCTCTATCACTCTTCGCACCCTAAATGTATACTTGGCTGTTATATGAAACTCTGCCCTGTCCAAACCCTCACTCTCACTTTAACACACACCAACACGTCTCACCCTTGGGTTATCCTAGGAGCTAACACTCACCTGAACCTTAAGTAAACCAGTCTGAAGGCAGTATCCGAACCCTGTCCGTTCCCTAATCCTCACACTAACCAACATAAAATCCTTTGCCATAACCTCCAGCTAACAGTGATCCTCACAGTGTTCTGAACCGAAACGTACACCTGGTTGTAAGCAGAACCCGAACACTGACCCATCCTTCACCCTCACCCTAACCAACATACCAAATTTAACTTACGTTGGGGTGAACGTGGCTCAAACACTGCTCCGAACCTAAATGTATACCTGACTGTAGGCAGCAGCCGAACACAGTTCCAATCCTCACCCTCAGCATATCAAGCATACCAACCTTTTCCTTACCGTGGTGATAACCGAGGCTCTAACACTCTTCCGATCCTAAACTTATACTCGGCTGTTTCGCAAACCCGTACAATGGCTGAACCCTCACCCTCTCTGTAACACATCAACACTCTCTCACACTCGGGCTAACCAAGGCCCTAACACTGACCCGAACCTTAATGTATACCTGTGTGGAGGCAGTAGCTGAAACCTGTCCCATGCCTCAGCCTCACACTAACCAACATTCAATCTTTTCCCACAACCTCCCTCCAACCGTGGACCTAGGAGTCTTAGGAGCCTAAACGTGCACCTTGCTGTAAGCAGAACCTGAACACTGTCCCAACACTCACCCTCATCCTAAACAACATACCAACCTTTAACTTCCCTCACGCTGACCAAAGTTTAAAAACTGTTCCGCACCTACTTGGCTGTTATCCGAAACCCTACACTGTCCAAACCCTCACCGACACTTCAACTAACACACCAACCCAGTCTCACCCTCTGGCTACCGAATTCCTAACCCTCAGCTGAACTTTAATATATATGTGGATGCACGCAGTAGCTGAAACATGTCCCATCCCTCAGCCTCACACTAACCAACGTTCAATCCTTTCCCAAAACCTCCTGCCTACCGTGGCCCTAAGAGTCTTCTGAGCCTAACGAAGCACCGGGGTGTAAGCAGAACCTGAACACTGTCCCGTCACTCACCCTCACCCTAACGAACATACCATCCTTTAACTTCCCTCACACTTACCAAGTTTCAAATACTGCTCCGAACCTACGTGGCTGTTATCCGAAAGGCCACACTGTCCAAACCCTCACCGTCATTTGAACTAACACACCAACCCTGTTCACCCTCGGGTTAACCGAGTTCCTAACCCTCAACCGAACATTAACGTGTACCTGCATACAGGCAGTAGCAGAACACTCTCACATCCCTCAGACTGACACTCTAAGGAACGTTCCATCCTTTCCCATACCCTCCAGGTAAACGTTGCCCTAACAGTGTTGCGAGTCTAGAGGTACACAAGGCTGTAAATAAAAGGCGAAGCCTGTCCCATGTCTCTCCATCACCCTAACCATCATACCAACCTTTAAGTTGCCTCACGGTTACTGCGGCTCATACATTGTTCCGAATGTAAATGTACACCTGGTTGTAGCCAAATTCTGAACAAGTTCCATTCCTCACCTTCAACTAAACCAATATATGAACTTTTCGCTACCCTCGCGGTAACCGAGGCTCTAACACTCATCGGACTCTAAACGTACTCTTGGCTGTTATACTAAACTCTGCCTGTCCCAACCCTCACTCTCACTTTAACACACACCAACCCTGTCTCACCCTTGGGCTAACCTAGGAGCTAACACTCACCCGAACCTTAAGTAAACCAGTCTGAAGGCAGTATCCGAACCCTGTCCGTTCCCTAATCCTCACACTAACCAACATAAAATCCTTTGCCATAACCTCCAGCTAACAGTGATCCTCACAGTGTTCTGAACCGAAACGTACACCTGGTTGTAAGCAGAACCCGAACACTGACCCATCCTTCACCCTCACCCTAACCAACATACCAAATTTAACTTACGTTGGGGTGAACGTGGCTCAAACACTGCTCCGAACCTAAATGTATACCTGACTGTAGGCAGCAGCCGAACACAGTTCCAATCCTCACCCTCAGCATATCAAGCATACCAACCTTTTCCTTACCGTGGTGATAACCGAGGCTCTAACACTCTTCCGATCCTAAACTTATACTCGGCTGTTTCGCAAACCCGTACAATGGCTGAACCCTCACCCTCTCTGTAACACATCAACACTCTCTCACACTCGGGCTAACCAAGGCCCTAACACTGACCCGAACCTTAATGTATACCTGTGTGGAGGCAGTAGCTGAAACCTGTCCCATGCCTCAGCCTCACACTAACCAACATTCAATCTTTTCCCACAACCTCCCTCCAACCGTGGACCTAGGAGTCTTAGGAGCCTAAACGTGCACCTTGCTGTAAGCAGAACCTGAACACTGTCCCAACACTCACCCTCATCCTAACCAACATACCAACCTTTAACTTCCCTCACGCTGACCAAAGTTTAAATACTGTTTCGACGTACTTGGCCGTTATCCGAAACCCTACACTGTCCAAACCCTCACCGTCACTTTAACTAACACACCAACCCTGTCTCACACTATGGCTACCGAATTCCTAACCCTCAGCTGAACTTTAATGTATACGTGGATGCACGCAGTAGCTGAAACATGTCCCATCCCTCCGCCTCAACTAACCAACGTTCAATCCTTTCCTATAACCTCCCGCCTACCGTGGCCCTAAGAGTCTTCCGAGCCTAATGAAGTACCGGGGTGGAAGCAGAACCTAAACACTGTCCCGTCACTCACCCTCACCCTAACCAACACACCATTCTTTAACTTCCCTCACGCTGACCAAATTTCAAATACTGCTCCGAAACTCCGTAACTCTATTCGAAAGTGTACATTGTCCAAACCCTAACCGTCATTTTACTCACACACCAACCCTGTTCACCCTCGGGTTAACCGAGTTCCTAACCCTCAACCGAACATTAACTTGTACCTGGATACAGGCAGTAGCCGAACACTCTCACATCCCTCAGACTGACACTAAGGAACGCTCAATCTTTTCCCATACCATCCAGGTAACCGTGGCCCTAACAGTGTTGCGAGTCTAGAGGTACACAAGGCTGTAAATCAAAGGCAAGCCTGTCCCATTTCTCTCCCTCACCCTAACCATCATACCGACCTTAAGTAGCATCAAGGTTACAGCGGCTCAAACACTGTTCCGAACATAAATGTATACCTGGTTGTAGCCAACGTCCGAACAAGGTTCCATTCCTCACCCTCAACTAAACCAACATATGAACTATTCCCTACCCTGGCGGTAACCGAAGGTATAACACTCGTAGGACCCTAAACGTATACTTGACTGGTATACTAAACTCTGCTTGTCCGAACCCTCACTCTCACTTTAACACCCACCATCCCTGTCTCAGCCTTGGGCTAACCTAGGCGCTAACACTCCTCCGAACCTTAATGTAAACCTGTCTGAAGGCAGTAACCGAACCCCGTCCATTCCCTAATGGTCACACTAACCAACATAAAATCCTTTCCCACACCCTACAGCTAACAGTGATCCTAACTGTGTTCCGAAACTAAACGTACACCTGGTTGTAAGCAGAACCCGAACACTGATCCATCCCTCACCCTCACCCTAACCAACATACCAACTTTAACTTCCGTTGGGGTGAACGTGGCTCAAACACTGCTCCGAACCTAAATGTATACCTGACTGTAGGCAGCAGCCGAACACAGTTCCATCTCTCACCCTCAACATATCAAGCATACCAACCTTTTCCCTACCGTGGCGATAACTGAGGCTCTAACACTCTTCCGATCCTAAAAGTATACTTGGCTGTTTTCCGAACCCGTACAGTGTCTGAATCGTCATGCTCTGTAACTAACACACCAACGCTCTCTCACACTCGGGCTAACCGGGGCCCTAACACTGACCGAACCTTAATGTATACCTGTCTGGAGGCAGTTGCTGAAACATGTGCCATGTCTCAACCTCACACTAACCAATATTCAATCCTTCACCATAACCTCCCGCTACCCGTTGACCTAAGAGTCTTAGGAGCCTAAACGTGCACCTGACTGTAAGCAGAACCTGAACACAGTCCCAACACTCACCCTCACCCTAAACAACATACCAACCTTTAACTTCCCTCACGCTGACCAAAGTTTAAAAACTGTTCCGCACCTACTTGGCTGTTATCCGAAACCCTACACTGTCCAAACCCTCACCGACACTTCAACTAACACACCAACCCAGTCTCACCCTCTGGCTAACGAATTCCTAACCCTCACCTGAACTTTAATATATATGTGGATGCACGCAGTAGCTGAAACATGTCCCATCCCTCAGCCTCACACTAACCAACGTTCAATCCTTTCCCAAAACCTCCTGCCTACCGTGGCCCTAAGAGTCTTCTGAGCCTAACGAAGCACCGGGGTGTAAGCAGAACCTGAACACTGTCCCGTCACTCACCCTCACCCTAACGAACATACCATCCTTTAACTTCCCTCACACTTACCAAGTTTCAAATACTGCTCGGAACCTACGTGGCTGTTATCCGAAAGTCCACACTGTCCAAACCCTCACCGTCATTTTAAATAACACATCAACCCTGTTCACTCTCGGGTTAACCGAGTTCCTAACCCTCAACCGAACATTAACGTGTACCTGGATACAGGCAGTAGCGGAACACTCTCCCATCCCTCAGACTGACACTAAGAAACGTTCAATCCTTTCCCATACCTTCCAGGTAACCTTGGCCTTAACAATGTTCCGAATCTAGACGTACACAAGGCTGTATATAAAAGGCGGACCCTGTCCCATTTCTCTCCCTCACCCTAACCATCATACCAACCTTTAAGTTCCCTCATGGTTACTGCGGAGAAAACACTGTTCCGAACCTCTACGTATACCTGGTTGTAGGAAATATGCGAAAAGGTTCCATTCCTCACCCTCAACTAAACCAACATATGAACCTTTCCCTACCCTCCCAGTAACCGAGTCTCTATCACTCTTCGCACCCTAAATGTATACTTGGCTGTTATATGAAACTCTGCCCTGTCCAAACCCTCACTCTCACTTTAACACACACCAACACGTCTCACCCTTGGGTTATCCTAGGAGCTAACACTCACCTGAACCTTAAGTAAACCAGTCTGAAGGCAGTATCCGAACCCTGTCCGTTCCCTAATCCTCACACTAACCAACATAAAATCCTTTGCCATAACCTCCAGCTAACAGTGATCCTCACAGTGTTCTGAACCGAAACGTACACCTGGTTGTAAGCAGAACCCGAACACTGACCCATCCTTCACCCTCACCCTAACCAACATACCAAATTTAACTTACGTTGGGGTGAACGTGGCTCAAACACTGCTCCGAACCTAAATGTATACCTGACTGTAGGCAGCAGCCGAACACAGTTCCAATCCTCACCCTCAGCATATCAAGCATACCAACCTTTTCCTTACCGTGGTGATAACCGAGGCTCTAACACTCTTCCGATCCTAAACTTATACTCGGCTGTTTCGCAAACCCGTACAATGGCTGAACCCTCACCCTCTCTGTAACACATCAACACTCTCTCACACTCGGGCTAACCAAGGCCCTAACACTGACCCGAACCTTAATGTATACCTGTGTGGAGGCAGTAGCTGAAACCTGTCCCATGCCTCAGCCTCACACTAACCAACATTCAATCTTTTCCCACAACCTCCCTCCAACCGTGGACCTAGGAGTCTTAGGAGCCTAAACGTGCACCTTGCTGTAAGCAGAACCTGAACACTGTCCCAACACTCACCCTCATCCTAAACAACATACCAACCTTTAACTTCCCTCACGCTGACCAAAGTTTAAATACTGTTTCGACGTACTTGGCCGTTATCCGAAACCCTACACTGTCCAAACCCTCACCGTCACTTTAACTAACACACCAACCCTGTCTCACACTATGGCTACCGAATTCCTAACCCTCAGCTGAACTTTAATGTATACGTGGATGCACGCAGTAGCTGAAACATGTCCCATCCCTCCGCCTCAACTAACCAACGTTCAATCCTTTCCTATAACCTCCCGCCTACCGTGGCCCTAAGAGTCTTCCGAGCCTAATGAAGTACCGGGGTGTAAGCAGAACCTAAACACTGTCCCGTCACTCACCCTCACCCTAACCAACACACCATTCTTTAACTTCCCTCACGCTGACCAAATTTCAAATACTGCTCCGAAACTCCGTAACTCTATTCGAAAGTGTACATTGTCCAAACCCTAACCGTCATTTTACTCACACACCAACCCTGTTCACCCTCGGGTTAACCGAGTTCCTAACCCTCAACCGAACATTAACTTGTACCTGGATACAGGCAGTAGCCGAACACTCTCACATCCCTCAGACTGACACTAAGGAACGCTCAATCTTTTCCCATACCATCCAGGTAACCGTGGCCCTAACAGTGTTGCGAGTCTAGAGGTACACAAGGCTGTAAATCAAAGGCAAGCCTGTCCCATTTCTCTCCCTCACCCTAACCATCATACCGACCTTAAGTAGCATCAAGGTTACAGCGGCTCAAACACTGTTCCGAACATAAATGTATACCTGGTTGTAGCCAACGTCCGAACAAGGTTCCATTCCTCACCCTCAACTAAACCAACATATGAACTATTCCCTACCCTGGCGGTAACCGAAGGTATAACACTCGTAGGACCCTAAACGTATACTTGACTGGTATACTAAACTCTGCTTGTCCGAACCCTCACTCTCACTTTAACACCCACCATCCCTGTCTCAGCCTTGGGCTAACCTAGGCGCTAACACTCCTCCGAACCTTAATGTAAACCTGTCTGAAGGCAGTAACCGAACCCCGTCCATTCCCTAATGGTCACACTAACCAACATAAAATCCTTTCCCACACCCTACAGCTAACAGTGATCCTAACTGTGTTCCGAAACTAAACGTACACCTGGTTGTAAGCAGAACCCGAACACTGATCCATCCCTCACCCTCACCCTAACCAACATACCAACTTTAACTTCCGTTGGGGTGAACGTGGCTCAAACACTGCTCCGAACCTAAATGTATACCTGACTGTAGGCAGCAGCCGAACACAGTTCCATCTCTCACCCTCAACATATCAAGCATACCAACCTTTTCCCTACCGTGGCGATAACTGAGGCTCTAACACTCTTCCGATCCTAAAAGTATACTTGGCTGTTTTCCGAACCCGTACAGTGTCTGAATCGTCATGCTCTGTAACTAACACACCAACGCTCTCTCACACTCGGGCTAACCGGGGCCCTAACACTGACCGAACCTTAATGTATACCTGTCTGGAGGCAGTTGCTGAAACATGTGCCATGTCTCAACCTCACACTAACCAATATTCAATCCTTCACCATAACCTCCCGCTACCCGTTGACCTAAGAGTCTTAGGAGCCTAAACGTGCACCTGACTGTAAGCAGAACCTGAACACAGTCCCAACACTCACCCTCACCCTAAACAACATACCAACCTTTAACTTCCCTCACGCTGACCAAAGTTTAAAAACTGTTCCGCACCTACTTGGCTGTTATCCGAAACCCTACACTGTCCAAACCCTCACCGACACTTCAACTAACACACCAACCCAGTCTCACCCTCTGGCTAACGAATTCCTAACCCTCACCTGAACTTTAATATATATGTGGATGCACGCAGTAGCTGAAACATGTCCCATCCCTCAGCCTCACACTAACCAACGTTCAATCCTTTCCCAAAACCTCCTGCCTACCGTGGCCCTAAGAGTCTTCTGAGCCTAACGAAGCACCGGGGTGTAAACAGAACCTGAACACTGTCCCGTCACTCACCCTCACCCTAACGAACATACCATCCTTTAACTTCCCTCACACTTACCAAGTTTCAAATACTGCTCGGAACCTACGTGGCTGTTATCCGAAAGTCCACACTGTCCAAACCCTCACCGTCATTTTAAATAACACATCAACCCTGTTCACTCTCGGGTTAACCGAGTTCCTAACCCTCAACCGAACATTAACGTGTACCTGGATACAGGCAGTAGCGGAACACTCTCCCATCCCTCAGACTGACACTAAGAAACGTTCAATCCTTTCCCATACCTTCCAGGTAACCTTGGCCTTAACAATGTTCCGAATCTAGACGTACACAAGGCTGTATATAGAAGGCGGACCCTGTCCCATTTCTCTCCCTCACCCTAACCATCATACCAACCTTTAAGTTCCCTCATGGTTACTGCGGAGAAAACACTGTTCCGAACCTCTACGTATACCTGGTTGTAGGAAATATGCGAAAAGGTTCCATTCCTCACCCTCAACTAAACCAACATATGAACCTTTCCCTACCCTCCCAGTAACCGAGTCTCTATCACTCTTCGCACCCTAAATGTATACTTGGCTGTTATATGAAACTCTGCCCTGTCCAAACCCTCACTCTCACTTTAACACACACCAACACGTCTCACCCTTGGGTTATCCTAGGAGCTAACACTCACCTGAACCTTAAGTAAACCAGTCTGAAGGCAGTATCCGAACCCTGTCCGTTCCCTAATCCTCACACTAACCAACATAAAATCCTTTGCCATAACCTCCAGCTAACAGTGATCCTCACAGTGTTCTGAACCGAAACGTACACCTGGTTGTAAGCAGAACCCGAACACTGACCCATCCTTCACCCTCACCCTAACCAACATACCAAATTTAACTTACGTTGGGGTGAACGTGGCTCAAACACTGCTCCGAACCTAAATGTATACCTGACTGTAGGCAGCAGCCGAACACAGTTCCAATCCTCACCCTCAGCATATCAAGCATACCAACCTTTTCCTTACCGTGGTGATAACCGAGGCTCTAACACTCTTCCGATCCTAAACTTATACTCGGCTGTTTCGCAAACCCGTACAATGGCTGAACCCTCACCCTCTCTGTAACACATCAACACTCTCTCACACTCGGGCTAACCAAGGCCCTAACACTGACCCGAACCTTAATGTATACCTGTGTGGAGGCAGTAGCTGAAACCTGTCCCATGCCTCAGCCTCACACTAACCAACATTCAATCTTTTCCCACAACCTCCCTCCAACCGTGGACCTAGGAGTCTTAGGAGCCTAAACGTGCACCTTGCTGTAAGCAGAACCTGAACACTGTCCCAACACTCACCCTCATCCTAAACAACATACCAACCTTTAACTTCCCTCACGCTGACCAAAGTTTAAAAACTGTTCCGCACCTACTTGGCTGTTATCCGAAACCCTACACTGTCCAAACCCTCACCGACACTTCAACTAACACACCAACCCAGTCTCACCCTCTGGCTACCGAATTCCTAACACTCAGCTGAACTTTAATATATATGTGGATGCACGCAGTAGCTGAAACATGTCCCATCCCTCAGCCTCACACTAACCAACGTTCAATCCTTTCCCAAAACCTCCTGCCTACCGTGGCCCTAAGAGTCTTCTGAGCCTAACGAAGCACCGGGGTGTAAGCAGAACCTGAACACTGTCCCGTCACTCACCCTCACCCTAACGAACATACCATCCTTTAACTTCCCTCACACTTACCAAGTTTCAAATACTGCTCCGAACCTACGTGGCTGTTATCCAAAAGGCCACACTGTCCAAACCCTCACCGTCATTTGAACTAACACACCAACCCTGTTCACCCTCGGGTTAACCGAGTTCCTAACCCTCAACCGAACATTAACGTGTACCTGCATACAGGCAGTAGCAGAACACTCTCACATCCCTCAGACTGACACTAAGGAACGTTTAATCCTTTCCCATACCCTCCAGGTAAACGTTGCCCTAACAGTGTTGCGAGTCTAGAGGTACACAAGGCTGTAAATAAAAGGCGAAGCCTGTCCCATGTCTCTCCATCACCCTAACCATCATACCAACCTTTAAGTTGCCTCACGGTTACTGCGGCTCATACATTGTTCCGAATGTAAATGTACACCTGGTTGTAGCCAAATTCTGAACAAGTTCCATTCCTCACCTTCAACTAAACCAATATATGAACTTTTCGCTACCCTCGCGGTAACCGAGGCTCTAACACTCATCGGACTCTAAACGTACTCTTGGCTGTTATACTAAACTCTGCCTGTCCCAACCCTCACTCTCACTTTAACACGCACCAACCCTGTCTCACCCTTGGGCTAACCTAGGAGCTAACACTCACCCGAACCTTAAGTAAACCAGTCTGAAGGCAGTATCCGAACCCTGTCCGTTCCCTAATCCTCACACTAACCAACATAAAATCCTTTGCCATAACCTCCAGCTAACAGTGATCCTCACAGTGTTCTGAACCGAAACGTACACCTGGTTGTAAGCAGAACCCGAACACTGACCCATCCTTCACCCTCACCCTAACCAACATACCAAATTTAACTTACGTTGGGGTGAACGTGGCTCAAACACTGCTCCGAACCTAAATGTATACCTGACTGTAGGCAGCAGCCGAACACAGTTCCAATCCTCACCCTCAGCATATCAAGCATACCAACCTTTTCCTTACCGTGGTGATAACCGAGGCTCTAACACTCTTCCGATCCTAAACTTATACTCGGCTGTTTCGCAAACCCGTACAATGGCTGAACCCTCACCCTCTCTGTAACACATCAACACTCTCTCACACTCGGGCTAACCAAGGCCCTAACACTGACCCGAACCTTAATGTATACCTGTGTGGAGGCAGTAGCTGAAACCTGTCCCATGCCTCAGCCTCACACTAACCAACATTCAATCTTTTCCCACAACCTCCCTCCAACCGTGGACCTAGGAGTCTTAGGAGCCTAAACGTGCACCTTGCTGTAAGCAGAACCTGAACACTGTCCCAACACTCACCCTCATCCTAACCAACATACCAACCTTTAACTTCCCTCACGCTGACCAAAGTTTAAATACTGTTTCGACGTACTTGGCCGTTATCCGAAACCCTACACTGTCCAAACCCTCACCGTCACTTTAACTAACACACCAACCCTGTCTCACACTATGGCTACCGAATTCCTAACCCTCAGCTGAACTTTAATGTATACGTGGATGCACGCAGTAGCTGAAACATGTCCCATCCCTCAGCCTCAACTAACCAACGTTCAATCCTTTCCTATAACCTCCCGCCTACCGTGGCCCTAAGAGTCTTCCGAGCCTAATGAAGTACCGGGGTGTAAGCAGAACCTAAACACTGTCCCGTCACTCACCCTCACCCTAACCAACACACCATTCTTTAACTTCCCTCACGCTGACCAAATTTCAAACACTGCTCCGAAACTCCGTAACTCTATTCGAAAGTGTACATTGTCCAAACCCTAACCGTCATTTTACTCACACACCAACCCTGTTCACCCTCGGGTTAACCGAGTTCCTAACCCTCAACCGAACATTAACTTGTACCTGGATACAGGCAGTAGCCGAACACTCTCACATCCCTCAGACTGACACTAAGGAACGCTCAATCTTTTCCCATACCATCCAGGTAACCGTGGCCCTAACAGTGTTGCGAGTCTAGAGGTACACAAGGCTGTAAATCAAAGGCAAGCCTGTCCCATTTCTCTCCCTCACCCTAACCATCATACCGACCTTAAGTAGCATCAAGGTTACAGCGGCTCAAACACTGTTCCGAACATAAATGTATACCTGGTTGTAGCCAACGTCCGAACAAGGTTCCATTCCTCACCCTCAACTAAACCAACATATGAACTATTCCCTACCCTGGCGGTAACCGAAGGTATAACACTCGTAGGACCCTAAACGTATACTTGACTGGTATACTAAACTCTGCTTGTCCGAACCCTCACTCTCACTTTAACACCCACCATCCCTGTCTCAGCCTTGGGCTAACCTAGGCGCTAACACTCCTCCGAACCTTAATGTAAACCTGTCTGAAGGCAGTAACCGAACCCCGTCCATTCCCTAATGGTCACACTAACCAACATAAAATCCTTTCCCACACCCTACAGCTAACAGTGATCCTAACTGTGTTCCGAAACTAAACGTACACCTGGTTGTAAGCAGAACCCGAACACTGATCCATCCCTCACCCTCACCCTAACCAACATACCAACTTTAACTTCCGTTGGGGTGAACGTGGCTCAAACACTGCTCCGAACCTAAATGTATACCTGACTGTAGGCAGCAGCCGAACACAGTTCCAGCTCTCACCCTCAACATATCAAGCATACCAACCTTTTCCCTACCGTGGCGATAACTGAGGCTCTAACACTCTTCCGATCCTAAAAGTATACTTGGCTGTTTTCCGAACCCGTACAGTGTCTGAATCGTCATGCTCTGTAACTAACACACCAACGCTCTCTCACACTCGGGCTAACCGGGGCCCTAACACTGACCGAACCTTAATGTATACCTGTCTGGAGGCAGTTGCTGAAACATGTGCCATGTCTCAACCTCACACTAACCAATATTCAATCCTTCACCATAACCTCCCGCTAACCGTTGACCTAAGAGTCTTAGGAGCCTAAACGTGCACCTGACTGTAAGCAGAACCTGAACACAGTCCCAACACTCACCCTCACCCTAAACAACATACCAACCTTTAACTTCCCTCACGCTGACCAAAGTTTAAAAACTGTTCCGCACCTACTTGGCTGTTATCCGAAACCCTACACTGTCCAAACCCTCACCGACACTTCAACTAACACACCAACCCAGTCTCACCCTCTGGCTAACGAATTCCTAACCCTCACCTGAACTTTAATATATATGTGGATGCACGCAGTAGCTGAAACATGTCCCATCCCTCAGCCTCACACTAACCAACGTTCAATCCTTTCCCAAAACCTCCTGCCTACCGTGGCCCTAAGAGTCTTCTGAGCCTAACGAAGCACCGGGGTGTAAGCAGAACCTGAACACTGTCCCGTCACTCACCCTCACCCTAACGAACATACCATCCTTTAACTTCCCTCACACTTACCAAGTTTCAAATACTGCTCGGAACCTACGTGGCTGTTATCCGAAAGTCCACACTGTCCAAACCCTCACCGTCATTTTAAATAACACATCAACCCTGTTCACTCTCGGGTTAACCGAGTTCCTAACCCTCAACCGAACATTAACGTGTACCTGGATACAGGCAGTAGCGGAACACTCTCCCATCCCTCAGACTGACACTAAGAAACGTTCAATCCTTTCCCATACCTTCCAGGTAACCTTGGCCTTAACAATGTTCCGAATCTAGACGTACACAAGGCTGTATATAAAAGGCGGACCCTGTCCCATTTCTCTCCCTCACCCTAACCATCATACCAACCTTTAAGTTCCCTCATGGTTACTGCGGAGAAAACACTGTTCCGAACCTCTACGTATACCTGGTTGTAGGAAATATGCGAAAAGGTTCCATTCCTCACCCTCAACTAAACCAACATATGAACCTTTCCCTACCCTCCCAGTAACCGAGTCTCTATCACTCTTCGCACCCTAAATGTATACTTGGCTGTTATATGAAACTCTGCCCTGTCCAAACCCTCACTCTCACTTTAACACACACCAACACTTCTCACCCTTGGGTTATCCTAGGAGCTAACACTCACCCGAACCTTAAGTAAACCAGTCTGAAGGCAGTATCCGAACCCTGTCCGTTCCCTAATCCTCACACTAACCAACATAAAATCCTTTGCCATAACCTCCAGCTAACAGTGATCCTCACAGTGTTCTGAACCGAAACGTACACCTGGTTGTAAGCAGAACCCGAACACTGACCCATCCTTCACCCTCACCCTAACCAACATACCAAATTTAACTTACGTTGGGGTGAACGTGGCTCAAACACTGCTCCGAACCTAAATGTATACCTGACTGTAGGCAGCAGCCGAACACAGTTCCAATCCTCACCCTCAGCATATCAAGCATACCAACCTTTTCCTTACCGTGGTGATAACCGAGGCTCTAACACTCTTCCGATCCTAAACTTATACTCGGCTGTTTCGCAAACCCGTACAATGGCTGAACCCTCACCCTCTCTGTAACACATCAACACTCTCTCACACTCGGGCTAACCAAGGCCCTAACACTGACCCGAACCTTAATGTATACCTGTGTGGAGGCAGTAGCTGAAACCTGTCCCATGCCTCAGCCTCACACTAACCAACATTCAATCTTTTCCCACAACCTCCCTCCAACCGTGGACCTAGGAGTCTTAGGAGCCTAAACGTGCACCTTGCTGTAAGCAGAACCTGAACACTGTCCCAACACTCACCCTCATCCTAACCAACATACCAACCTTTAACTTCCCTCACGCTGACCAAAGTTTAAATACTGTTTCGACGTACTTGGCCGTTATCCGAAACCCTACACTGTCCAAACCCTCACCGTCACTTTAACTAACACACCAACCCTGTCTCACACTATGGCTACCGAATTCCTAACCCTCAGCTGAACTTTAATGTATACGTGGATGCACGCAGTAGCTGAAACATGTCCCATCCCTCCGCCTCAACTAACCAACGTTCAATCCTTTCCTATAACCTCCCGCCTACCGTGGCCCTAAGAGTCTTCCGAGCCTAATGAAGTACCGGGGTGTAAGCAGAACCTAAACACTGTCCCGTCACTCACCCTCACCCTAACCAACACACCATTCTTTAACTTCCCTCACGCTGACCAAATTTCAAATACTGCTCCGAAACTCCGTAACTCTATTCGAAAGTGTACATTGTCCAAACCCTAACCGTCATTTTACTCACACACCAACCCTGTTCACCCTCAGGTTAACCGAGTTCCTAACCCTCAACCGAACATTAACTTGTACCTGGATACAGGCAGTAGCCGAACACTCTCACATCCCTCAGACTGACACTAAGGAACGCTCAATCTTTTCCCATACCATCCAGGTAACCGTGGCCCTAACAGTGTTGCGAGTCTAGAGGTACACAAGGCTGTAAATCAAAGGCAAGCCTGTCCCATTTCTCTCCCTCACCCTAACCATCATACCGACCTTAAGTAGCATCAAGGTTACAGCGGCTCAAACACTGTTCCGAACATAAATGTATACCTGGTTGTAGCCAACGTCCGAACAAGGTTCCATTCCTCACCCTCAACTAAACCAACATATGAACTATTCCCTACCCTGGCGGTAACCGAAGGTATAACACTCGTAGGACCCTAAACGTATACTTGACTGGTATACTAAACTCTGCTTGTCCGAACCCTCACTCTCACTTTAACACCCACCATCCCTGTCTCAGCCTTGGGCTAACCTAGGCGCTAACACTCCTCCGAACCTTAATGTAAACCTGTCTGAAGGCAGTAACCGAACCCCGTCCATTCCCTAATGGTCACACTAACCAACATAAAATCCTTTCCCACACCCTACAGCTAACAGTGATCCTAACTGTGTTCCGAAACTAAACGTACACCTGGTTGTAAGCAGAACCCGAACACTGATCCATCCCTCACCCTCACCCTAACCAACATACCAACTTTAACTTCCGTTGGGGTGAACGTGGCTCAAACACTGCTCCGAACCTAAATGTATACCTGACTGTAGGCAGCAGCCGAACACAGTTCCATCTCTCACCCTCAACATATCAAGCATACCAACCTTTTCCCTACCGTGGCGATAACTGAGGCTCTAACACTCTTCCGATCCTAAAAGTATACTTGGCTGTTTTCCGAACCCGTACAGTGTCTGAATCGTCATGCTCTGTAACTAACACACCAACGCTCTCTCACACTCGGGCTAACCGGGGCCCTAACACTGACCGAACCTTAATGTATACCTGTCTGGAGGCAGTTGCTGAAACATGTGCCATGTCTCAACCTCACACTAACCAATATTCAATCCTTCACCATAACCTCCCGCTAACCGTTGACCTAAGAGTCTTAGGAGCCTAAACGTGCACCTGACTGTAAGCAGAACCTGAACACAGTCCCAACACTCACCCTCACCCTAAACAACATACCAACCTTTAACTTCCCTCACGCTGACCAAAGTTTAAAAACTGTTCCGCACCTACTTGGCTGTTATCCGAAACCCTACACTGTCCAAACCCTCACCGACACTTCAACTAACACACCAACCCAGTCTCACCCTCTGGCTAACGAATTCCTAACCCTCACCTGAACTTTAATATATATGTGGATGCACGCAGTAGCTGAAACATGTCCCATCCCTCAGCCTCACACTAACCAACGTTCAATCCTTTCCCAAAACCTCCTGCCTACCGTGGCCCTAAGAGTCTTCTGAGCCTAACGAAGCACCGGGGTGTAAGCAGAACCTGAACACTGTCCCGTCACTCACCCTCACCCTAACGAACATACCATCCTTTAACTTCCCTCACACTTACCAAGTTTCAAATACTGCTCGGAACCTACGTGGCTGTTATCCGAAAGTCCACACTGTCCAAACCCTCACCGTCATTTTAAATAACACATCAACCCTGTTCACTCTCGGGTTAACCGAGTTCCTAACCCTCAACCGAACATTAACGTGTACCTGGATACAGGCAGTAGCGGAACACTCTCCCATCCCTCAGACTGACACTAAGAAACGTTCAATCCTTTCCCATACCTTCCAGGTAACCTTGGCCTTAACAATGTTCCGAATCTAGACGTACACAAGGCTGTATATAAAAGGCGGACCCTGTCCCATTTCTCTCCCTCACCCTAACCATCATACCAACCTTTAAGTTCCCTCATGGTTACTGCGGAGAAAACACTGTTCCGAACCTCTACGTATACCTGGTTGTAGGAAATATGCGAAAAGGTTCCATTCCTCACCCTCAACTAAACCAACATATGAACCTTTCCCTACCCTCCCAGTAACCGAGTCTCTATCACTCTTCGCACCCTAAATGTATACTTGGCTGTTATATGAAACTCTGCCCTGTCCAAACCCTCACTCTCACTTTAACACACACCAACACGTCTCACCCTTGGGTTATCCTAGGAGCTAACACTCACCTGAACCTTAAGTAAACCAGTCTGAAGGCAGTATCCGAACCCTGTCCGTTCCCTAATCCTCACACTAACCAACATAAAATCCTTTGCCATAACCTCCAGCTAACAGTGATCCTCACAGTGTTCTGAACCGAAACGTACACCTGGTTGTAAGCAGAACCCGAACACTGACCCATCCTTCACCCTCACCCTAACCAACATACCAAATTTAACTTACGTTGGGGTGAACGTGGCTCAAACACTGCTCCGAACCTAAATGTATACCTGACTGTAGGCAGCAGCCGAACACAGTTCCAATCCTCACCCTCAGCATATCAAGCATACCAACCTTTTCCTTACCGTGGTGATAACCGAGGCTCTAACACTCTTCCGATCCTAAACTTATACTCGGCTGTTTCGCAAACCCGTACAATGGCTGAACCCTCACCCTCTCTGTAACACATCAACACTCTCTCACACTCGGGCTAACCAAGGCCCTAACACTGACCCGAACCTTAATGTATACCTGTGTGGAGGCAGTAGCTGAAACCTGTCCCATGCCTCAGCCTCACACTAACCAACATTCAATCTTTTCCCACAACCTCCCTCCAACCGTGGACCTAGGAGTCTTAGGAGCCTAAACGTGCACCTTGCTGTAAGCAGAACCTGAACACTGTCCCAACACTCACCCTCATCCTAAACAACATACCAACCTTTAACTTCCCTCACGCTGACCAAAGTTTAAATACTGTTTCGACGTACTTGGCTGTTATCCGAAACCCTACACTGTCCAAACCCTCACCGTCACTTTAACTAACACACCAACCCTGTCTCACACTATGGCTACCGAATTCCTAACCCTCAGCTGAACTTTAATGTATACGTGGATGCACGCAGTAGCTGAAACATGTCCCATCCCTCCGCCTCAACTAACCAACGTTCAATCCTTTCCTATAACCTCCCGCCTACCGTGGCCCTAAGAGTCTTCCGAGCCTAATGAAGTACCGGGGTGTAAGCAGAACCTAAACACTGTCCCGTCACTCACCCTCACCCTAACCAACACACCATTCTTTAACTTCCCTCACGCTGACCAAATTTCAAATACTGCTCCGAAACTCCGTAACTCTATTCGAAAGTGTACATTGTCCAAACCCTAACCGTCATTTTACTCACACACCAACCCTGTTCACCCTCGGGTTAACCGAGTTCCTAACCCTCAACCGAACATTAACTTGTACCTGGATACAGGCAGTAGCCGAACACTCTCACATCCCTCAGACTGACACTAAGGAACGCTCAATCTTTTCCCATACCATCCAGGTAACCGTGGCCCTAACAGTGTTGCGAGTCTAGAGGTACACAAGGCTGTAAATCAAAGGCAAGCCTGTCCCATTTCTCTCCCTCACCCTAACCATCATACCGACCTTAAGTAGCATCAAGGTTACAGCGGCTCAAACACTGTTCCGAACATAAATGTATACCTGGTTGTAGCCAACGTCCGAACAAGGTTCCATTCCTCACCCTCAACTAAACCAACATATGAACTATTCCCTACCCTGGCGGTAACCGAAGGTATAACACTCGTAGGACCCTAAACGTATACTTGACTGGTATACTAAACTCTGCTTGTCCGAACCCTCACTCTCACTTTAACACCCACCATCCCTGTCTCAGCCTTGGGCTAACCTAGGCGCTAACACTCCTCCGAACCTTAATGTAAACCTGTCTGAAGGCAGTAACCGAACCCCGTCCATTCCCTAATGGTCACACTAACCAACATAAAATCCTTTCCCACACCCTACAGCTAACAGTGATCCTAACTGTGTTCCGAAACTAAACGTACACCTGGTTGTAAGCAGAACCCGAACACTGATCCATCCCTCACCCTCACCCTAACCAACATACCAACTTTAACTTCCGTTGGGGTGAACGTGGCTCAAACACTGCTCCGAACCTAAATGTATACCTGACTGTAGGCAGCAGCCGAACACAGTTCCAGCTCTCACCCTCAACATATCAAGCATACCAACCTTTTCCCTACCGTGGCGATAACTGAGGCTCTAACACTCTTCCGATCCTAAAAGTATACTTGGCTGTTTTCCGAACCCGTACAGTGTCTGAATCGTCATGCTCTGTAACTAACACACCAACGCTCTCTCACACTCGGGCTAACCGGGGCCCTAACACTGACCGAACCTTAATGTATACCTGTCTGGAGGCAGTTGCTGAAACATGTGCCATGTCTCAACCTCACACTAACCAATATTCAATCCTTCACCATAACCTCCCGCTAACCGTTGACCTAAGAGTCTTAGGAGCCTAAACGTGCACCTGACTGTAAGCAGAACCTGAACACAGTCCCAACACTCACCCTCACCCTAAACAACATACCAACCTTTAACTTCCCTCACGCTGACCAAAGTTTAAAAACTGTTCCGCACCTACTTGGCTGTTATCCGAAACCCTACACTGTCCAAACCCTCACCGACACTTCAACTAACACACCAACCCAGTCTCACCCTCTGGCTAACGAATTCCTAACCCTCACCTGAACTTTAATATATATGTGGATGCACGCAGTAGCTGAAACATGTCCCATCCCTCAGCCTCACACTAACCAACGTTCAATCCTTTCCCAAAACCTCCTGCCTACCGTGGCCCTAAGAGTCTTCTGAGCCTAACGAAGCACCGGGGTGTAAGCAGAACCTGAACACTGTCCCGTCACTCACCCTCACCCTAACGAACATACCATCCTTTAACTTCCCTCACACTTACCAAGTTTCAAATACTGCTCGGAACCTACGTGGCTGTTATCCGAAAGTCCACACTGTCCAAACCCTCACCGTCATTTTAAATAACACATCAACCCTGTTCACTCTCGGGTTAACCGAGTTCCTAACCCTCAACCGAACATTAACGTGTACCTGGATACAGGCAGTAGCGGAACACTCTCCCATCCCTCAGACTGACACTAAGAAACGTTCAATCCTTTCCCATACCTTCCAGGTAACCTTGGCCTTAACAATGTTCCGAATCTAGACGTACACAAGGCTGTATATAAAAGGCGGACCCTGTCCCATTTCTCTCCCTCACCCTAACCATCATACCAACCTTTAAGTTCCCTCATGGTTACTGCGGAGAAAACACTGTTCCGAACCTCTACGTATACCTGGTTGTAGGAAATATGCGAAAAGGTTCCATTCCTCACCCTCAACTAAACCAACATATGAACCTTTCCCTACCCTCCCAGTAACCGAGTCTCTATCACTCTTCGCACCCTAAATGTATACTTGGCTGTTATATGAAACTCTGCCCTGTCCAAACCCTCACTCTCACTTTAACACACACCAACACTTCTCACCCTTGGGTTATCCTAGGAGCTAACACTCACCCGAACCTTAAGTAAACCAGTCTGAAGGCAGTATCCGAACCCTGTCCGTTCCCTAATCCTCACACTAACCAACATAAAATCCTTTGCCATAACCTCCAGCTAACAGTGATCCTCACAGTGTTCTGAACCGAAACGTACACCTGGTTGTAAGCAGAACCCGAACACTGACCCATCCTTCACCCTCACCCTAACCAACATACCAAATTTAACTTACGTTGGGGTGAACGTGGCTCAAACACTGCTCCGAACCTAAATGTATACCTGACTGTAGGCAGCAGCCGAACACAGTTCCAATCCTCACCCTCAGCATATCAAGCATACCAACCTTTTCCTTACCGTGGTGATAACCGAGGCTCTAACACTCTTCCGATCCTAAACTTATACTCGGCTGTTTCGCAAACCCGTACAATGGCTGAACCCTCACCCTCTCTGTAACACATCAACACTCTCTCACACTCGGGCTAACCAAGGCCCTAACACTGACCCGAACCTTAATGTATACCTGTGTGGAGGCAGTAGCTGAAACCTGTCCCATGCCTCAGCCTCACACTAACCAACATTCAATCTTTTCCCACAACCTCCCTCCAACCGTGGACCTAGGAGTCTTAGGAGCCTAAACGTGCACCTTGCTGTAAGCAGAACCTGAACACTGTCCCAACACTCACCCTCATCCTAACCAACATACCAACCTTTAACTTCCCTCACGCTGACCAAAGTTTAAATACTGTTTCGACGTACTTGGCCGTTATCCGAAACCCTACACTGTCCAAACCCTCACCGTCACTTTAACTAACACACCAACCCTGTCTCACACTATGGCTACCGAATTCCTAACCCTCAGCTGAACTTTAATGTATACGTGGATGCACGCAGTAGCTGAAACATGTCCCATCCCTCCGCCTCAACTAACCAACGTTCAATCCTTTCCTATAACCTCCCGCCTACCGTGGCCCTAAGAGTCTTCCGAGCCTAATGAAGTACCGGGGTGTAAGCAGAACCTAAACACTGTCCCGTCACTCACCCTCACCCTAACCAACACACCATTCTTTAACTTCCCTCACGCTGACCAAATTTCAAATACTGCTCCGAAACTCCGTAACTCTATTCGAAAGTGTACATTGTCCAAACCCTAACCGTCATTTTACTCACACACCAACCCTGTTCACCCTCAGGTTAACCGAGTTCCTAACCCTCAACCGAACATTAACTTGTACCTGGATACAGGCAGTAGCCGAACACTCTCACATCCCTCAGACTGACACTAAGGAACGCTCAATCTTTTCCCATACCATCCAGGTAACCGTGGCCCTAACAGTGTTGCGAGTCTAGAGGTACACAAGGCTGTAAATCAAAGGCAAGCCTGTCCCATTTCTCTCCCTCACCCTAACCATCATACCGACCTTAAGTAGCATCAAGGTTACAGCGGCTCAAACACTGTTCCGAACATAAATGTATACCTGGTTGTAGCCAACGTCCGAACAAGGTTCCATTCCTCACCCTCAACTAAACCAACATATGAACTATTCCCTACCCTGGCGGTAACCGAAGGTATAACACTCGTAGGACCCTAAACGTATACTTGACTGGTATACTAAACTCTGCTTGTCCGAACCCTCACTCTCACTTTAACACCCACCATCCCTGTCTCAGCCTTGGGCTAACCTAGGCGCTAACACTCCTCCGAACCTTAATGTAAACCTGTCTGAAGGCAGTAACCGAACCCCGTCCATTCCCTAATGGTCACACTAACCAACATAAAATCCTTTCCCACACCCTACAGCTAACAGTGATCCTAACTGTGTTCCGAAACTAAACGTACACCTGGTTGTAAGCAGAACCCGAACACTGATCCATCCCTCACCCTCACCCTAACCAACATACCAACTTTAACTTCCGTTGGGGTGAACGTGGCTCAAACACTGCTCCGAACCTAAATGTATACCTGACTGTAGGCAGCAGCCGAACACAGTTCCATCTCTCACCCTCAACATATCAAGCATACCAACCTTTTCCCTACCGTGGCGATAACTGAGGCTCTAACACTCTTCCGATCCTAAAAGTATACTTGGCTGTTTTCCGAACCCGTACAGTGTCTGAATCGTCATGCTCTGTAACTAACACACCAACGCTCTCTCACACTCGGGCTAACCGGGGCCCTAACACTGACCGAACCTTAATGTATACCTGTCTGGAGGCAGTTGCTGAAACATGTGCCATGTCTCAACCTCACACTAACCAATATTCAATCCTTCACCATAACCTCCCGCTAACCGTTGACCTAAGAGTCTTAGGAGCCTAAACGTGCACCTGACTGTAAGCAGAACCTGAACACAGTCCCAACACTCACCCTCACCCTAAACAACATACCAACCTTTAACTTCCCTCACGCTGACCAAAGTTTAAAAACTGTTCCGCACCTACTTGGCTGTTATCCGAAACCCTACACTGTCCAAACCCTCACCGACACTTCAACTAACACACCAACCCAGTCTCACCCTCTGGCTAACGAATTCCTAACCCTCACCTGAACTTTAATATATATGTGGATGCACGCAGTAGCTGAAACATGTCCCATCCCTCAGCCTCACACTAACCAACGTTCAATCCTTTCCCAAAACCTCCTGCCTACCGTGGCCCTAAGAGTCTTCTGAGCCTAACGAAGCACCGGGGTGTAAGCAGAACCTGAACACTGTCCCGTCACTCACCCTCACCCTAACGAACATACCATCCTTTAACTTCCCTCACACTTACCAAGTTTCAAATACTGCTCGGAACCTACGTGGCTGTTATCCGAAAGTCCACACTGTCCAAACCCTCACCGTCATTTTAAATAACACATCAACCCTGTTCACTCTCGGGTTAACCGAGTTCCTAACCCTCAACCGAACATTAACGTGTACCTGGATACAGGCAGTAGCGGAACACTCTCCCATCCCTCAGACTGACACTAAGAAACGTTCAATCCTTTCCCATACCTTCCAGGTAACCTTGGCCTTAACAATGTTCCGAATCTAGACGTACACAAGGCTGTATATAAAAGGCGGACCCTGTCCCATTTCTCTCCCTCACCCTAACCATCATACCAACCTTTAAGTTCCCTCATGGTTACTGCGGAGAAAACACTGTTCCGAACCTCTACGTATACCTGGTTGTAGGAAATATGCGAAAAGGTTCCATTCCTCACCCTCAACTAAACCAACATATGAACCTTTCCCTACCCTCCCAGTAACCGAGTCTCTATCACTCTTCGCACCCTAAATGTATACTTGGCTGTTATATGAAACTCTGCCCTGTCCAAACCCTCACTCTCACTTTAACACACACCAACACGTCTCACCCTTGGGTTATCCTAGGAGCTAACACTCACCTGAACCTTAAGTAAACCAGTCTGAAGGCAGTATCCGAACCCTGTCCGTTCCCTAATCCTCACACTAACCAACATAAAATCCTTTGCCATAACCTCCAGCTAACAGTGATCCTCACAGTGTTCTGAACCGAAACGTACACCTGGTTGTAAGCAGAACCCGAACACTGACCCATCCTTCACCCTCACCCTAACCAACATACCAAATTTAACTTACGTTGGGGTGAACGTGGCTCAAACACTGCTCCGAACCTAAATGTATACCTGACTGTAGGCAGCAGCCGAACACAGTTCCAATCCTCACCCTCAGCATATCAAGCATACCAACCTTTTCCTTACCGTGGTGATAACCGAGGCTCTAACACTCTTCCGATCCTAAACTTATACTCGGCTGTTTCGCAAACCCGTACAATGGCTGAACCCTCACCCTCTCTGTAACACATCAACACTCTCTCACACTCGGGCTAACCAAGGCCCTAACACTGACCCGAACCTTAATGTATACCTGTGTGGAGGCAGTAGCTGAAACCTGTCCCATGCCTCAGCCTCACACTAACCAACATTCAATCTTTTCCCACAACCTCCCTCCAACCGTGGACCTAGGAGTCTTAGGAGCCTAAACGTGCACCTTGCTGTAAGCAGAACCTGAACACTGTCCCAACACTCACCCTCATCCTAAACAACATACCAACCTTTAACTTCCCTCACGCTGACCAAAGTTTAAATACTGTTTCGACGTACTTGGCCGTTATCCGAAACCCTACACTGTCCAAACCCTCACCGTCACTTTAACTAACACACCAACCCTGTCTCACACTATGGCTACCGAATTCCTAACCCTCAGCTGAACTTTAATGTATACGTGGATGCACGCAGTAGCTGAAACATGTCCCATCCCTCCGCCTCAACTAACCAACGTTCAATCCTTTCCTATAACCTCCCGCCTACCGTGGCCCTAAGAGTCTTCCGAGCCTAATGAAGTACCGGGGTGTAAGCAGAACCTAAACACTGTCCCGTCACTCACCCTCACCCTAACCAACACACCATTCTTTAACTTCCCTCACGCTGACCAAATTTCAAATACTGCTCCGAAACTCCGTAACTCTATTCGAAAGTGTACATTGTCCAAACCCTAACCGTCATTTTACTCACACACCAACCCTGTTCACCCTCGGGTTAACCGAGTTCCTAACCCTCAACCGAACATTAACTTGTACCTGGATACAGGCAGTAGCCGAACACTCTCACATCCCTCAGACTGACACTAAGGAACGCTCAATCTTTTCCCATACCATCCAGGTAACCGTGGCCCTAACAGTGTTGCGAGTCTAGAGGTACACAAGGCTGTAAATCAAAGGCAAGCCTGTCCCATTTCTCTCCCTCACCCTAACCATCATACCGACCTTAAGTAGCATCAAGGTTACAGCGGCTCAAACACTGTTCCGAACATAAATGTATACCTGGTTGTAGCCAACGTCCGAACAAGGTTCCATTCCTCACCCTCAACTAAACCAACATATGAACTATTCCCTACCCTGGCGGTAACCGAAGGTATAACACTCGTAGGACCCTAAACGTATACTTGACTGGTATACTAAACTCTGCTTGTCCGAACCCTCACTCTCACTTTAACACCCACCATCCCTGTCTCAGCCTTGGGCTAACCTAGGCGCTAACACTCCTCCGAACCTTAATGTAAACCTGTCTGAAGGCAGTAACCGAACCCCGTCCATTCCCTAATGGTCACACTAACCAACATAAAATCCTTTCCCACACCCTACAGCTAACAGTGATCCTAACTGTGTTCCGAAACTAAACGTACACCTGGTTGTAAGCAGAACCCGAACACTGATCCATCCCTCACCCTCACCCTAACCAACATACCAACTTTAACTTCCGTTGGGGTGAACGTGGCTCAAACACTGCTCCGAACCTAAATGTATACCTGACTGTAGGCAGCAGCCGAACACAGTTCCAGCTCTCACCCTCAACATATCAAGCATACCAACCTTTTCCCTACCGTGGCGATAACTGAGGCTCTAACACTCTTCCGATCCTAAAAGTATACTTGGCTGTTTTCCGAACCCGTACAGTGTCTGAATCGTCATGCTCTGTAACTAACACACCAACGCTCTCTCACACTCGGGCTAACCGGGGCCCTAACACTGACCGAACCTTAATGTATACCTGTCTGGAGGCAGTTGCTGAAACATGTGCCATGTCTCAACCTCACACTAACCAATATTCAATCCTTCACCATAACCTCCCGCTAACCGTTGACCTAAGAGTCTTAGGAGCCTAAACGTGCACCTGACTGTAAGCAGAACCTGAACACAGTCCCAACACTCACCCTCACCCTAAACAACATACCAACCTTTAACTTCCCTCACGCTGACCAAAGTTTAAAAACTGTTCCGCACCTACTTGGCTGTTATCCGAAACCCTACACTGTCCAAACCCTCACCGACACTTCAACTAACACACCAACCCAGTCTCACCCTCTGGCTAACGAATTCCTAACCCTCACCTGAACTTTAATATATATGTGGATGCACGCAGTAGCTGAAACATGTCCCATCCCTCAGCCTCACACTAACCAACGTTCAATCCTTTCCCAAAACCTCCTGCCTACCGTGGCCCTAAGAGTCTTCTGAGCCTAACGAAGCACCGGGGTGTAAGCAGAACCTGAACACTGTCCCGTCACTCACCCTCACCCTAACGAACATACCATCCTTTAACTTCCCTCACACTTACCAAGTTTCAAATACTGCTCGGAACCTACGTGGCTGTTATCCGAAAGTCCACACTGTCCAAACCCTCACCGTCATTTTAAATAACACATCAACCCTGTTCACTCTCGGGTTAACCGAGTTCCTAACCCTCAACCGAACATTAACGTGTACCTGGATACAGGCAGTAGCGGAACACTCTCCCATCCCTCAGACTGACACTAAGAAACGTTCAATCCTTTCCCATACCTTCCAGGTAACCTTGGCCTTAACAATGTTCCGAATCTAGACGTACACAAGGCTGTATATAAAAGGCGGACCCTGTCCCATTTCTCTCCCTCACCCTAACCATCATACCAACCTTTAAGTTCCCTCATGGTTACTGCGGAGAAAACACTGTTCCGAACCTCTACGTATACCTGGTTGTAGGAAATATGCGAAAAGGTTCCATTCCTCACCCTCAACTAAACCAACATATGAACCTTTCCCTACCCTCCCAGTAACCGAGTCTCTATCACTCTTCGCACCCTAAATGTATACTTGGCTGTTATATGAAACTCTGCCCTGTCCAAACCCTCACTCTCACTTTAACACACACCAACACTTCTCACCCTTGGGTTATCCTAGGAGCTAACACTCACCCGAACCTTAAGTAAACCAGTCTGAAGGCAGTATCCGAACCCTGTCCGTTCCCTAATCCTCACACTAACCAACATAAAATCCTTTGCCATAACCTCCAGCTAACAGTGATCCTCACAGTGTTCTGAACCGAAACGTACACCTGGTTGTAAGCAGAACCCGAACACTGACCCATCCTTCACCCTCACCCTAACCAACATACCAAATTTAACTTACGTTGGGGTGAACGTGGCTCAAACACTGCTCCGAACCTAAATGTATACCTGACTGTAGGCAGCAGCCGAACACAGTTCCAATCCTCACCCTCAGCATATCAAGCATACCAACCTTTTCCTTACCGTGGTGATAACCGAGGCTCTAACACTCTTCCGATCCTAAACTTATACTCGGCTGTTTCGCAAACCCGTACAATGGCTGAACCCTCACCCTCTCTGTAACACATCAACACTCTCTCACACTCGGGCTAACCAAGGCCCTAACACTGACCCGAACCTTAATGTATACCTGTGTGGAGGCAGTAGCTGAAACCTGTCCCATGCCTCAGCCTCACACTAACCAACATTCAATCTTTTCCCACAACCTCCCTCCAACCGTGGACCTAGGAGTCTTAGGAGCCTAAACGTGCACCTTGCTGTAAGCAGAACCTGAACACTGTCCCAACACTCACCCTCATCCTAACCAACATACCAACCTTTAACTTCCCTCACGCTGACCAAAGTTTAAATACTGTTTCGACGTACTTGGCCGTTATCC
The DNA here is from genome assembly GCF_057876585.1 of Rhinolophus sinicus. Classification (NCBI taxonomy): domain Eukaryota; kingdom Metazoa; phylum Chordata; class Mammalia; order Chiroptera; family Rhinolophidae; genus Rhinolophus; species Rhinolophus sinicus. The sequence goes on along the minus strand of NC_142510.1, from coordinate 20,202,319 downwards.
GAAACCCTACACTGTCCAAACCCTCACCGTCACTTTAACTAACACACCAACCCTGTCTCACACTATGGCTACCGAATTCCTAACCCTCAGCTGAACTTTAATGTATACGTGGATGCACGCAGTAGCTGAAACATGTCCCATCCCTCCGCCTCAACTAACCAACGTTCAATCCTTTCCTATAACCTCCCGCCTACCGTGGCCCTAAGAGTCTTCCGAGCCTAATGAAGTACCGGGGTGTAAGCAGAACCTAAACACTGTCCCGTCACTCACCCTCACCCTAACCAACACACCATTCTTTAACTTCCCTCACGCTGACCAAATTTCAAATACTGCTCCGAAACTCCGTAACTCTATTCGAAAGTGTACATTGTCCAAACCCTAACCGTCATTTTACTCACACACCAACCCTGTTCACCCTCAGGTTAACCGAGTTCCTAACCCTCAACCGAACATTAACTTGTACCTGGATACAGGCAGTAGCCGAACACTCTCACATCCCTCAGACTGACACTAAGGAACGCTCAATCTTTTCCCATACCATCCAGGTAACCGTGGCCCTAACAGTGTTGCGAGTCTAGAGGTACACAAGGCTGTAAATCAAAGGCAAGCCTGTCCCATTTCTCTCCCTCACCCTAACCATCATACCGACCTTAAGTAGCATCAAGGTTACAGCGGCTCAAACACTGTTCCGAACATAAATGTATACCTGGTTGTAGCCAACGTCCGAACAAGGTTCCATTCCTCACCCTCAACTAAACCAACATATGAACTATTCCCTACCCTGGCGGTAACCGAAGGTATAACACTCGTAGGACCCTAAACGTATACTTGACTGGTATACTAAACTCTGCTTGTCCGAACCCTCACTCTCACTTTAACACCCACCATCCCTGTCTCAGCCTTGGGCTAACCTAGGCGCTAACACTCCTCCGAACCTTAATGTAAACCTGTCTGAAGGCAGTAACCGAACCCCGTCCATTCCCTAATGGTCACACTAACCAACATAAAATCCTTTCCCACACCCTACAGCTAACAGTGATCCTAACTGTGTTCCGAAACTAAACGTACACCTGGTTGTAAGCAGAACCCGAACACTGATCCATCCCTCACCCTCACCCTAACCAACATACCAACTTTAACTTCCGTTGGGGTGAACGTGGCTCAAACACTGCTCCGAACCTAAATGTATACCTGACTGTAGGCAGCAGCCGAACACAGTTCCATCTCTCACCCTCAACATATCAAGCATACCAACCTTTTCCCTACCGTGGCGATAACTGAGGCTCTAACACTCTTCCGATCCTAAAAGTATACTTGGCTGTTTTCCGAACCCGTACAGTGTCTGAATCGTCATGCTCTGTAACTAACACACCAACGCTCTCTCACACTCGGGCTAACCGGGGCCCTAACACTGACCGAACCTTAATGTATACCTGTCTGGAGGCAGTTGCTGAAACATGTGCCATGTCTCAACCTCACACTAACCAATATTCAATCCTTCACCATAACCTCCCGCTAACCGTTGACCTAAGAGTCTTAGGAGCCTAAACGTGCACCTGACTGTAAGCAGAACCTGAACACAGTCCCAACACTCACCCTCACCCTAAACAACATACCAACCTTTAACTTCCCTCACGCTGACCAAAGTTTAAAAACTGTTCCGCACCTACTTGGCTGTTATCCGAAACCCTACACTGTCCAAACCCTCACCGACACTTCAACTAACACACCAACCCAGTCTCACCCTCTGGCTAACGAATTCCTAACCCTCACCTGAACTTTAATATATATGTGGATGCACGCAGTAGCTGAAACATGTCCCATCCCTCAGCCTCACACTAACCAACGTTCAATCCTTTCCCAAAACCTCCTGCCTACCGTGGCCCTAAGAGTCTTCTGAGCCTAACGAAGCACCGGGGTGTAAGCAGAACCTGAACACTGTCCCGTCACTCACCCTCACCCTAACGAACATACCATCCTTTAACTTCCCTCACACTTACCAAGTTTCAAATACTGCTCGGAACCTACGTGGCTGTTATCCGAAAGTCCACACTGTCCAAACCCTCACCGTCATTTTAAATAACACATCAACCCTGTTCACTCTCGGGTTAACCGAGTTCCTAACCCTCAACCGAACATTAACGTGTACCTGGATACAGGCAGTAGCGGAACACTCTCCCATCCCTCAGACTGACACTAAGAAACGTTCAATCCTTTCCCATACCTTCCAGGTAACCTTGGCCTTAACAATGTTCCGAATCTAGACGTACACAAGGCTGTATATAAAAGGCGGACCCTGTCCCATTTCTCTCCCTCACCCTAACCATCATACCAACCTTTAAGTTCCCTCATGGTTACTGCGGAGAAAACACTGTTCCGAACCTCTACGTATACCTGGTTGTAGGAAATATGCGAAAAGGTTCCATTCCTCACCCTCAACTAAACCAACATATGAACCTTTCCCTACCCTCCCAGTAACCGAGTCTCTATCACTCTTCGCACCCTAAATGTATACTTGGCTGTTATATGAAACTCTGCCCTGTCCAAACCCTCACTCTCACTTTAACACACACCAACACGTCTCACCCTTGGGTTATCCTAGGAGCTAACACTCACCTGAACCTTAAGTAAACCAGTCTGAAGGCAGTATCCGAACCCTGTCGTTCCCTAATCCTCACACTAACCAACATAAAATCCTTTGCCATAACCTCCAGCTAACAGTGATCCTCACAGTGTTCTGAACCGAAACGTACACCTGGTTGTAAGCAGAACCCGAACACTGACCCATCCTTCACCCTCACCCTAACCAACATACCAAATTTAACTTACGTTGGGGTGAACGTGGCTCAAACACTGCTCCGAACCTAAATGTATACCTGACTGTAGGCAGCAGCCGAACACAGTTCCAATCCTCACCCTCAGCATATCAAGCATACCAACCTTTTCCTTACCGTGGTGATAACCGAGGCTCTAACACTCTTCCGATCCTAAACTTATACTCGGCTGTTTCGCAAACCCGTACAATGGCTGAACCCTCACCCTCTCTGTAACACATCAACACTCTCTCACACTCGGGCTAACCAAGGCCCTAACACTGACCCGAACCTTAATGTATACCTGTGTGGAGGCAGTAGCTGAAACCTGTCCCATGCCTCAGCCTCACACTAACCAACATTCAATCTTTTCCCACAACCTCCCTCCAACCGTGGACCTAGGAGTCTTAGGAGCCTAAACGTGCACCTTGCTGTAAGCAGAACCTGAACACTGTCCCAACACTCACCCTCATCCTAAACAACATACCAACCTTTAACTTCCCTCACGCTGACCAAAGTTTAAATACTGTTTCGACGTACTTGGCTGTTATCCGAAACCCTACACTGTCCAAACCCTCACCGTCACTTTAACTAACACACCAACCCTGTCTCACACTATGGCTACCGAATTCCTAACCCTCAGCTGAACTTTAATGTATACGTGGATGCACGCAGTAGCTGAAACATGTCCCATCCCTCCGCCTCAACTAACCAACGTTCAATCCTTTCCTATAACCTCCCGCCTACCGTGGCCCTAAGAGTCTTCCGAGCCTAATGAAGTACCGGGGTGTAAGCAGAACCTAAACACTGTCCCGTCACTCACCCTCACCCTAACCAACACACCATTCTTTAACTTCCCTCACGCTGACCAAATTTCAAATACTGCTCCGAAACTCCGTAACTCTATTCGAAAGTGTACATTGTCCAAACCCTAACCGTCATTTTACTCACACACCAACCCTGTTCACCCTCGGGTTAACCGAGTTCCTAACCCTCAACCGAACATTAACTTGTACCTGGATACAGGCAGTAGCCGAACACTCTCACATCCCTCAGACTGACACTAAGGAACGCTCAATCTTTTCCCATACCATCCAGGTAACCGTGGCCCTAACAGTGTTGCGAGTCTAGAGGTACACAAGGCTGTAAATCAAAGGCAAGCCTGTCCCATTTCTCTCCCTCACCCTAACCATCATACCGACCTTAAGTAGCATCAAGGTTACAGCGGCTCAAACACTGTTCCGAACATAAATGTATACCTGGTTGTAGCCAACGTCCGAACAAGGTTCCATTCCTCACCCTCAACTAAACCAACATATGAACTATTCCCTACCCTGGCGGTAACCGAAGGTATAACACTCGTAGGACCCTAAACGTATACTTGACTGGTATACTAAACTCTGCTTGTCCGAACCCTCACTCTCACTTTAACACCCACCATCCCTGTCTCAGCCTTGGGCTAACCTAGGCGCTAACACTCCTCCGAACCTTAATGTAAACCTGTCTGAAGGCAGTAACCGAACCCCGTCCATTCCCTAATGGTCACACTAACCAACATAAAATCCTTTCCCACACCCTACAGCTAACAGTGATCCTAACTGTGTTCCGAAACTAAACGTACACCTGGTTGTAAGCAGAACCCGAACACTGATCCATCCCTCACCCTCACCCTAACCAACATACCAACTTTAACTTCCGTTGGGGTGAACGTGGCTCAAACACTGCTCCGAACCTAAATGTATACCTGACTGTAGGCAGCAGCCGAACACAGTTCCATCTCTCACCCTCAACATATCAAGCATACCAACCTTTTCCCTACCGTGGCGATAACTGAGGCTCTAACACTCTTCCGATCCTAAAAGTATACTTGGCTGTTTTCCGAACCCGTACAGTGTCTGAATCGTCATGCTCTGTAACTAACACACCAACGCTCTCTCACACTCGGGCTAACCGGGGCCCTAACACTGACCGAACCTTAATGTATACCTGTCTGGAGGCAGTTGCTGAAACATGTGCCATGTCTCAACCTCACACTAACCAATATTCAATCCTTCACCATAACCTCCCGCTACCCGTTGACCTAAGAGTCTTAGGAGCCTAAACGTGCACCTGACTGTAAGCAGAACCTGAACACAGTCCCAACACTCACCCTCACCCTAAACAACATACCAACCTTTAACTTCCCTCACGCTGACCAAAGTTTAAAAACTGTTCCGCACCTACTTGGCTGTTATCCGAAACCCTACACTGTCCAAACCCTCACCGACACTTCAACTAACACACCAACCCAGTCTCACCCTCTGGCTAACGAATTCCTAACCCTCACCTGAACTTTAATATATATGTGGATGCACGCAGTAGCTGAAACATGTCCCATCCCTCAGCCTCACACTAACCAACGTTCAATCCTTTCCCAAAACCTCCTGCCTACCGTGGCCCTAAGAGTCTTCTGAGCCTAACGAAGCACCGGGGTGTAAGCAGAACCTGAACACTGTCCCGTCACTCACCCTCACCCTAACGAACATACCATCCTTTAACTTCCCTCACACTTACCAAGTTTCAAATACTGCTCGGAACCTACGTGGCTGTTATCCGAAAGTCCACACTGTCCAAACCCTCACCGTCATTTTAAATAACACATCAACCCTGTTCACTCTCGGGTTAACCGAGTTCCTAACCCTCAACCGAACATTAACGTGTACCTGGATACAGGCAGTAGCGGAACACTCTCCCATCCCTCAGACTGACACTAAGAAACGTTCAATCCTTTCCCATACCTTCCAGGTAACCTTGGCCTTAACAATGTTCCGAATCTAGACGTACACAAGGCTGTATATAGAAGGCGGACCCTGTCCCATTTCTCTCCCTCACCCTAACCATCATACCAACCTTTAAGTTCCCTCATGGTTACTGCGGAGAAAACACTGTTCCGAACCTCTACGTATACCTGGTTGTAGGAAATATGCGAAAAGGTTCCATTCCTCACCCTCAACTAAACCAACATATGAACCTTTCCCTACCCTCCCAGTAACCGAGTCTCTATCACTCTTCGCACCCTAAATGTATACTTGGCTGTTATATGAAACTCTGCCCTGTCCAAACCCTCACTCTCACTTTAACACACACCAACACGTCTCACCCTTGGGTTATCCTAGGAGCTAACACTCACCTGAACCTTAAGTAAACCAGTCTGAAGGCAGTATCCGAACCCTGTCCGTTCCCTAATCCTCACACTAACCAACATAAAATCCTTTGCCATAACCTCCAGCTAACAGTGATCCTCACAGTGTTCTGAACCGAAACGTACACCTGGTTGTAAGCAGAACCCGAACACTGACCCATCCTTCACCCTCACCCTAACCAACATACCAAATTTAACTTACGTTGGGGTGAACGTGGCTCAAACACTGCTCCGAACCTAAATGTATACCTGACTGTAGGCAGCAGCCGAACACAGTTCCAATCCTCACCCTCAGCATATCAAGCATACCAACCTTTTCCTTACCGTGGTGATAACCGAGGCTCTAACACTCTTCCGATCCTAAACTTATACTCGGCTGTTTCGCAAACCCGTACAATGGCTGAACCCTCACCCTCTCTGTAACACATCAACACTCTCTCACACTCGGGCTAACCAAGGCCCTAACACTGACCCGAACCTTAATGTATACCTGTGTGGAGGCAGTAGCTGAAACCTGTCCCATGCCTCAGCCTCACACTAACCAACATTCAATCTTTTCCCACAACCTCCCTCCAACCGTGGACCTAGGAGTCTTAGGAGCCTAAACGTGCACCTTGCTGTAAGCAGAACCTGAACACTGTCCCAACACTCACCCTCATCCTAAACAACATACCAACCTTTAACTTCCCTCACGCTGACCAAAGTTTAAAAACTGTTCCGCACCTACTTGGCTGTTATCCGAAACCCTACACTGTCCAAACCCTCACCGACACTTCAACTAACACACCAACCCAGTCTCACCCTCTGGCTACCGAATTCCTAACCCTCAGCTGAACTTTAATATATATGTGGATGCACGCAGTAGCTGAAACATGTCCCATCCCTCAGCCTCACACTAACCAACGTTCAATCCTTTCCCAAAACCTCCTGCCTACCGTGGCCCTAAGAGTCTTCTGAGCCTAACGAAGCACCGGGGTGTAAGCAGAACCTGAACACTGTCCCGTCACTCACCCTCACCCTAACGAACATACCATCCTTTAACTTCCCTCACACTTACCAAGTTTCAAATACTGCTCCGAACCTACGTGGCTGTTATCCAAAAGGCCACACTGTCCAAACCCTCACCGTCATTTGAACTAACACACCAACCCTGTTCACCCTCGGGTTAACCGAGTTCCTAACCCTCAACCGAACATTAACGTGTACCTGCATACAGGCAGTAGCAGAACACTCTCACATCCCTCAGACTGACACTAAGGAACGTTTAATCCTTTCCCATACCCTCCAGGTAAACGTTGCCCTAACAGTGTTGCGAGTCTAGAGGTACACAAGGCTGTAAATAAAAGGCGAAGCCTGTCCCATGTCTCTCCATCACCCTAACCATCATACCAACCTTTAAGTTGCCTCACGGTTACTGCGGCTCATACATTGTTCCGAATGTAAATGTACACCTGGTTGTAGCCAAATTCTGAACAAGTTCCATTCCTCACCTTCAACTAAACCAATATATGAACTTTTCGCTACCCTCGCGGTAACCGAGGCTCTAACACTCATCGGACTCTAAACGTACTCTTGGCTGTTATACTAAACTCTGCCTGTCCCAACCCTCACTCTCACTTTAACACGCACCAACCCTGTCTCACCCTTGGGCTAACCTAGGAGCTAACACTCACCCGAACCTTAAGTAAACCAGTCTGAAGGCAGTATCCGAACCCTGTCCGTTCCCTAATCCTCACACTAACCAACATAAAATCCTTTGCCATAACCTCCAGCTAACAGTGATCCTCACAGTGTTCTGAACCGAAACGTACACCTGGTTGTAAGCAGAACCCGAACACTGACCCATCCTTCACCCTCACCCTAACCAACATACCAAATTTAACTTACGTTGGGGTGAACGTGGCTCAAACACTGCTCCGAACCTAAATGTATACCTGACTGTAGGCAGCAGCCGAACACAGTTCCAATCCTCACCCTCAGCATATCAAGCATACCAACCTTTTCCTTACCGTGGTGATAACCGAGGCTCTAACACTCTTCCGATCCTAAACTTATACTCGGCTGTTTCGCAAACCCGTACAATGGCTGAACCCTCACCCTCTCTGTAACACATCAACACTCTCTCACACTCGGGCTAACCAAGGCCCTAACACTGACCCGAACCTTAATGTATACCTGTGTGGAGGCAGTAGCTGAAACCTGTCCCATGCCTCAGCCTCACACTAACCAACATTCAATCTTTTCCCACAACCTCCCTCCAACCGTGGACCTAGGAGTCTTAGGAGCCTAAACGTGCACCTTGCTGTAAGCAGAACCTGAACACTGTCCCAACACTCACCCTCATCCTAACCAACATACCAACCTTTAACTTCCCTCACGCTGACCAAAGTTTAAATACTGTTTCGACGTACTTGGCCGTTATCCGAAACCCTACACTGTCCAAACCCTCACCGTCACTTTAACTAACACACCAACCCTGTCTCACACTATGGCTACCGAATTCCTAACCCTCAGCTGAACTTTAATGTATACGTGGATGCACGCAGTAGCTGAAACATGTCCCATCCCTCAGCCTCAACTAACCAACGTTCAATCCTTTCCTATAACCTCCCGCCTACCGTGGCCCTAAGAGTCTTCCGAGCCTAATGAAGTACCGGGGTGGAAGCAGAACCTAAACACTGTCCCGTCACTCACCCTCACCCTAACCAACACACCATTCTTTAACTTCCCTCACGCTGACCAAATTTCAAATACTGCTCCGAAACTCCGTAACTCTATTCGAAAGTGTACATTGTCCAAACCCTAACCGTCATTTTACTCACACACCAACCCTGTTCACCCTCGGGTTAACCGAGTTCCTAACCCTCAACCGAACATTAACTTGTACCTGGATACAGGCAGTAGCCGAACACTCTCACATCCCTCAGACTGACACTAAGGAACGCTCAATCTTTTCCCATACCATCCAGGTAACCGTGGCCCTAACAGTGTTGCGAGTCTAGAGGTACACAAGGCTGTAAATCAAAGGCAAGCCTGTCCCATTTCTCTCCCTCACCCTAACCATCATACCGACCTTAAGTAGCATCAAGGTTACAGCGGCTCAAACACTGTTCCGAACATAAATGTATACCTGGTTGTAGCCAACGTCCGAACAAGGTTCCATTCCTCACCCTCAACTAAACCAACATATGAACTATTCCCTACCCTGGCGGTAACCGAAGGTATAACACTCGTAGGACCCTAAACGTATACTTGACTGGTATACTAAACTCTGCTTGTCCGAACCCTCACTCTCACTTTAACACCCACCATCCCTGTCTCAGCCTTGGGCTAACCTAGGCGCTAACACTCCTCCGAACCTTAATGTAAACCTGTCTGAAGGCAGTAACCGAACCCCGTCCATTCCCTAATGGTCACACTAACCAACATAAAATCCTTTCCCACACCCTACAGCTAACAGTGATCCTAACTGTGTTCCGAAACTAAACGTACACCTGGTTGTAAGCAGAACCCGAACACTGATCCATCCCTCACCCTCACCCTAACCAACATACCAACTTTAACTTCCGTTGGGGTGAACGTGGCTCAAACACTGCTCCGAACCTAAATGTATACCTGACTGTAGGCAGCAGCCGAACACAGTTCCATCTCTCACCCTCAACATATCAAGCATACCAACCTTTTCCCTACCGTGGCGATAACTGAGGCTCTAACACTCTTCCGATCCTAAAAGTATACTTGGCTGTTTTCCGAACCCGTACAGTGTCTGAATCGTCATGCTCTGTAACTAACACACCAACGCTCTCTCACACTCGGGCTAACCGGGGCCCTAACACTGACCGAACCTTAATGTATACCTGTCTGGAGGCAGTTGCTGAAACATGTGCCATGTCTCAACCTCACACTAACCAATATTCAATCCTTCACCATAACCTCCCGCTAACCGTTGACCTAAGAGTCTTAGGAGCCTAAACGTGCACCTGACTGTAAGCAGAACCTGAACACAGTCCCAACACTCACCCTCACCCTAAACAACATACCAACCTTTAACTTCCCTCACGCTGACCAAAGTTTAAAAACTGTTCCGCACCTACTTGGCTGTTATCCGAAACCCTACACTGTCCAAACCCTCACCGACACTTCAACTAACACACCAACCCAGTCTCACCCTCTGGCTAACGAATTCCTAACCCTCACCTGAACTTTAATATATATGTGGATGCACGCAGTAGCTGAAACATGTCCCATCCCTCAGCCTCACACTAACCAACGTTCAATCCTTTCCCAAAACCTCCTGCCTACCGTGGCCCTAAGAGTCTTCTGAGCCTAACGAAGCACCGGGGTGTAAGCAGAACCTGAACACTGTCCCGTCACTCACCCTCACCCTAACGAACATACCATCCTTTAACTTCCCTCACACTTACCAAGTTTCAAATACTGCTCGGAACCTACGTGGCTGTTATCCGAAAGTCCACACTGTCCAAACCCTCACCGTCATTTTAAATAACACATCAACCCTGTTCACTCTCGGGTTAACCGAGTTCCTAACCCTCAACCGAACATTAACGTGTACCTGGATACAGGCAGTAGCGGAACACTCTCCCATCCCTCAGACTGACACTAAGAAACGTTCAATCCTTTCCCATACCTTCCAGGTAACCTTGGCCTTAACAATGTTCCGAATCTAGACGTACACAAGGCTGTATATAAAAGGCGGACCCTGTCCCATTTCTCTCCCTCACCCTAACCATCATACCAACCTTTAAGTTCCCTCATGGTTACTGCGGAGAAAACACTGTTCCGAACCTCTACGTATACCTGGTTGTAGGAAATATGCGAAAAGGTTCCATTCCTCACCCTCAACTAAACCAACATATGAACCTTTCCCTACCCTCCCAGTAACCGAGTCTCTATCACTCTTCGCACCCTAAATGTATACTTGGCTGTTATATGAAACTCTGCCCTGTCCAAACCCTCACTCTCACTTTAACACACACCAACACTTCTCACCCTTGGGTTATCCTAGGAGCTAACACTCACCTGAACCTTAAGTAAACCAGTCTGAAGGCAGTATCCGAACCCTGTCCGTTCCCTAATCCTCACACTAACCAACATAAAATCCTTTGCCATAACCTCCAGCTAACAGTGATCCTCACAGTGTTCTGAACCGAAACGTACACCTGGTTGTAAGCAGAACCCGAACACTGACCCATCCTTCACCCTCACCCTAACCAACATACCAAATTTAACTTACGTTGGGGTGAACGTGGCTCAAACACTGCTCCGAACCTAAATGTATACCTGACTGTAGGCAGCAGCCGAACACAGTTCCAATCCTCACCCTCAGCATATCAAGCATACCAACCTTTTCCTTACCGTGGTGATAACCGAGGCTCTAACACTCTTCCGATCCTAAACTTATACTCGGCTGTTTCGCAAACCCGTACAATGGCTGAACCCTCACCCTCTCTGTAACACATCAACACTCTCTCACACTCGGGCTAACCAAGGCCCTAACACTGACCCGAACCTTAATGTATACCTGTGTGGAGGCAGTAGCTGAAACCTGTCCCATGCCTCAGCCTCACACTAACCAACATTCAATCTTTTCCCACAACCTCCCTCCAACCGTGGACCTAGGAGTCTTAGGAGCCTAAACGTGCACCTTGCTGTAAGCAGAACCTGAACACTGTCCCAACACTCACCCTCATCCTAAACAACATACCAACCTTTAACTTCCCTCACGCTGACCAAAGTTTAAATACTGTTTCGACGTACTTGGCTGTTATCCGAAACCCTACACTGTCCAAACCCTCACCGTCACTTTAACTAACACACCAACCCTGTCTCACACTATGGCTACCGAATTCCTAACCCTCAGCTGAACTTTAATGTATACGTGGATGCACGCAGTAGCTGAAACATGTCCCATCCCTCAGCCTCAACTAACCAACGTTCAATCCTTTCCTATAACCTCCCGCCTACCGTGGCCCTAAGAGTCTTCCGAGCCTAATGAAGTACCGGGGTGTAAGCAGAACCTAAACACTGTCCCGTCACTCACCCTCACCCTAACCAACACACCATTCTTTAACTTCCCTCACGCTGACCAAATTTCAAATACTGCTCCGAAACTCCGTAACTCTATTCGAAAGTGTACATTGTCCAAACCCTAACCGTCATTTTACTCACACACCAACCCTGTTCACCCTCAGGTTAACCGAGTTCCTAACCCTCAACCGAACATTAACTTGTACCTGGATACAGGCAGTAGCCGAACACTCTCACATCCCTCAGACTGACACTAAGGAACGCTCAATCTTTTCCCATACCATCCAGGTAACCGTGGCCCTAACAGTGTTGCGAGTCTAGAGGTACACAAGGCTGTAAATCAAAGGCAAGCCTGTCCCATTTCTCTCCCTCACCCTAACCATCATACCGACCTTAAGTAGCATCAAGGTTACAGCGGCTCAAACACTGTTCCGAACATAAATGTATACCTGGTTGTAGCCAACGTCCGAACAAGGTTCCATTCCTCACCCTCAACTAAACCAACATATGAACTATTCCCTACCCTGGCGGTAACCGAAGGTATAACACTCGTAGGACCCTAAACGTATACTTGACTGGTATACTAAACTCTGCTTGTCCGAACCCTCACTCTCACTTTAACACCCACCATCCCTGTCTCAGCCTTGGGCTAACCTAGGCGCTAACACTCCTCCGAACCTTAATGTAAACCTGTCTGAAGGCAGTAACCGAACCCCGTCCATTCCCTAATGGTCACACTAACCAACATAAAATCCTTTCCCACACCCTACAGCTAACAGTGATCCTAACTGTGTTCCGAAACTAAACGTACACCTGGTTGTAAGCAGAACCCGAACACTGATCCATCCCTCACCCTCACCCTAACCAACATACCAACTTTAACTTCCGTTGGGGTGAACGTGGCTCAAACACTGCTCCGAACCTAAATGTATACCTGACTGTAGGCAGCAGCCGAACACAGTTCCATCTCTCACCCTCAACATATCAAGCATACCAACCTTTTCCCTACCGTGGCGATAACTGAGGCTCTAACACTCTTCCGATCCTAAAAGTATACTTGGCTGTTTTCCGAACCCGTACAGTGTCTGAATCGTCATGCTCTGTAACTAACACACCAACGCTCTCTCACACTCGGGCTAACCGGGGCCCTAACACTGACCGAACCTTAATGTATACCTGTCTGGAGGCAGTTGCTGAAACATGTGCCATGTCTCAACCTCACACTAACCAATATTCAATCCTTCACCATAACCTCCCGCTAACCGTTGACCTAAGAGTCTTAGGAGCCTAAACGTGCACCTGACTGTAAGCAGAACCTGAACACAGTCCCAACACTCACCCTCACCCTAAACAACATACCAACCTTTAACTTCCCTCACGCTGACCAAAGTTTAAAAACTGTTCCGCACCTACTTGGCTGTTATCCGAAACCCTACACTGTCCAAACCCTCACCGACACTTCAACTAACACACCAACCCAGTCTCACCCTCTGGCTAACGAATTCCTAACCCTCACCTGAACTTTAATATATATGTGGATGCACGCAGTAGCTGAAACATGTCCCATCCCTCAGCCTCACACTAACCAACGTTCAATCCTTTCCCAAAACCTCCTGCCTACCGTGGCCCTAAGAGTCTTCTGAGCCTAACGAAGCACCGGGGTGTAAGCAGAACCTGAACACTGTCCCGTCACTCACCCTCACCCTAACGAACATACCATCCTTTAACTTCCCTCACACTTACCAAGTTTCAAATACTGCTCGGAACCTACGTGGCTGTTATCCGAAAGTCCACACTGTCCAAACCCTCACCGTCATTTTAAATAACACATCAACCCTGTTCACTCTCGGGTTAACCGAGTTCCTAACCCTCAACCGAACATTAACGTGTACCTGGATACAGGCAGTAGCGGAACACTCTCCCATCCCTCAGACTGACACTAAGAAACGTTCAATCCTTTCCCATACCTTCCAGGTAACCTTGGCCTTAACAATGTTCCGAATCTAGACGTACACAAGGCTGTATATAAAAGGCGGACCCTGTCCCATTTCTCTCCCTCACCCTAACCATCATACCAACCTTTAAGTTCCCTCATGGTTACTGCGGAGAAAACACTGTTCCGAACCTCTACGTATACCTGGTTGTAGGAAATATGCGAAAAGGTTCCATTCCTCACCCTCAACTAAACCAACATATGAACCTTTCCCTACCCTCCCAGTAACCGAGTCTCTATCACTCTTCGCACCCTAAATGTATACTTGGCTGTTATATGAAACTCTGCCCTGTCCAAACCCTCACTCTCACTTTAACACACACCAACACGTCTCACCCTTGGGTTATCCTAGGAGCTAACACTCACCTGAACCTTAAGTAAACCAGTCTGAAGGCAGTATCCGAACCCTGTCCGTTCCCTAATCCTCACACTAACCAACATAAAATCCTTTGCCATAACCTCCAGCTAACAGTGATCCTCACAGTGTTCTGAACCGAAACGTACACCTGGTTGTAAGCAGAACCCGAACACTGACCCATCCTTCACCCTCACCCTAACCAACATACCAAATTTAACTTACGTTGGGGTGAACGTGGCTCAAACACTGCTCCGAACCTAAATGTATACCTGACTGTAGGCAGCAGCCGAACACAGTTCCAATCCTCACCCTCAGCATATCAAGCATACCAACCTTTTCCTTACCGTGGTGATAACCGAGGCTCTAACACTCTTCCGATCCTAAACTTATACTCGGCTGTTTCGCAAACCCGTACAATGGCTGAACCCTCACCCTCTCTGTAACACATCAACACTCTCTCACACTCGGGCTAACCAAGGCCCTAACACTGACCCGAACCTTAATGTATACCTGTGTGGAGGCAGTAGCTGAAACCTGTCCCATGCCTCAGCCTCACACTAACCAACATTCAATCTTTTCCCACAACCTCCCTCCAACCGTGGACCTAGGAGTCTTAGGAGCCTAAACGTGCACCTTGCTGTAAGCAGAACCTGAACACTGTCCCAACACTCACCCTCATCCTAACCAACATACCAACCTTTAACTTCCCTCACGCTGACCAAAGTTTAAATACTGTTTCGACGTACTTGGCCGTTATCCGAAACCCTACACTGTCCAAACCCTCACCGTCACTTTAACTAACACACCAACCCTGTCTCACACTATGGCTACCGAATTCCTAACCCTCAGCTGAACTTTAATGTATACGTGGATGCACGCAGTAGCTGAAACATGTCCCATCCCTCCGCCTCAACTAACCAACGTTCAATCCTTTCCTATAACCTCCCGCCTACCGTGGCCCTAAGAGTCTTCCGAGCCTAATGAAGTACCGGGGTGTAAGCAGAACCTAAACACTGTCCCGTCACTCACCCTCACCCTAACCAACACACCATTCTTTAACTTCCCTCACGCTGACCAAATTTCAAATACTGCTCCGAAACTCCGTAACTCTATTCGAAAGTGTACATTGTCCAAACCCTAACCGTCATTTTACTCACACACCAACCCTGTTCACCCTCAGGTTAACCGAGTTCCTAACCCTCAACCGAACATTAACTTGTACCTGGATACAGGCAGTAGCCGAACACTCTCACATCCCTCAGACTGACACTAAGGAACGCTCAATCTTTTCCCATACCATCCAGGTAACCGTGGCCCTAACAGTGTTGCGAGTCTAGAGGTACACAAGGCTGTAAATCAAAGGCAAGCCTGTCCCATTTCTCTCCCTCACCCTAACCATCATACCGACCTTAAGTAGCATCAAGGTTACAGCGGCTCAAACACTGTTCCGAACATAAATGTATACCTGGTTGTAGCCAACGTCCGAACAAGGTTCCATTCCTCACCCTCAACTAAACCAACATATGAACTATTCCCTACCCTGGCGGTAACCGAAGGTATAACACTCGTAGGACCCTAAACGTATACTTGACTGGTATACTAAACTCTGCTTGTCCGAACCCTCACTCTCACTTTAACACCCACCATCCCTGTCTCAGCCTTGGGCTAACCTAGGCGCTAACACTCCTCCGAACCTTAATGTAAACCTGTCTGAAGGCAGTAACCGAACCCCGTCCATTCCCTAATGGTCACACTAACCAACATAAAATCCTTTCCCACACCCTACAGCTAACAGTGATCCTAACTGTGTTCCGAAACTAAACGTACACCTGGTTGTAAGCAGAACCCGAACACTGATCCATCCCTCACCCTCACCCTAACCAACATACCAACTTTAACTTCCGTTGGGGTGAACGTGGCTCAAACACTGCTCCGAACCTAAATGTATACCTGACTGTAGGCAGCAGCCGAACACAGTTCCATCTCTCACCCTCAACATATCAAGCATACCAACCTTTTCCCTACCGTGGCGATAACTGAGGCTCTAACACTCTTCCGATCCTAAAAGTATACTTGGCTGTTTTCCGAACCCGTACAGTGTCTGAATCGTCATGCTCTGTAACTAACACACCAACGCTCTCTCACACTCGGGCTAACCGGGGCCCTAACACTGACCGAACCTTAATGTATACCTGTCTGGAGGCAGTTGCTGAAACATGTGCCATGTCTCAACCTCACACTAACCAATATTCAATCCTTCACCATAACCTCCCGCTACCCGTTGACCTAAGAGTCTTAGGAGCCTAAACGTGCACCTGACTGTAAGCAGAACCTGAACACAGTCCCAACACTCACCCTCACCCTAAACAACATACCAACCTTTAACTTCCCTCACGCTGACCAAAGTTTAAAAACTGTTCCGCACCTACTTGGCTGTTATCCGAAACCCTACACTGTCCAAACCCTCACCGACACTTCAACTAACACACCAACCCAGTCTCACCCTCTGGCTAACGAATTCCTAACCCTCACCTGAACTTTAATATATATGTGGATGCACGCAGTAGCTGAAACATGTCCCATCCCTCAGCCTCACACTAACCAACGTTCAATCCTTTCCCAAAACCTCCTGCCTACCGTGGCCCTAAGAGTCTTCTGAGCCTAACGAAGCACCGGGGTGTAAGCAGAACCTGAACACTGTCCCGTCACTCACCCTCACCCTAACGAACATACCATCCTTTAACTTCCCTCACACTTACCAAGTTTCAAATACTGCTCGGAACCTACGTGGCTGTTATCCGAAAGTCCACACTGTCCAAACCCTCACCGTCATTTTAAATAACACATCAACCCTGTTCACTCTCGGGTTAACCGAGTTCCTAACCCTCAACCGAACATTAACGTGTACCTGGATACAGGCAGTAGCGGAACACTCTCCCATCCCTCAGACTGACACTAAGAAACGTTCAATCCTTTCCCATACCTTCCAGGTAACCTTGGCCTTAACAATGTTCCGAATCTAGACGTACACAAGGCTGTATATAGAAGGCGGACCCTGTCCCATTTCTCTCCCTCACCCTAACCATCATACCAACCTTTAAGTTCCCTCATGGTTACTGCGGAGAAAACACTGTTCCGAACCTCTACGTATACCTGGTTGTAGGAAATATGCGAAAAGGTTCCATTCCTCACCCTCAACTAAACCAACATATGAACCTTTCCCTACCCTCCCAGTAACCGAGTCTCTATCACTCTTCGCACCCTAAATGTATACTTGGCTGTTATATGAAACTCTGCCCTGTCCAAACCCTCACTCTCACTTTAACACACACCAACACGTCTCACCCTTGGGTTATCCTAGGAGCTAACACTCACCTGAACCTTAAGTAAACCAGTCTGAAGGCAGTATCCGAACCCTGTCCGTTCCCTAATCCTCACACTAACCAACATAAAATCCTTTGCCATAACCTCCAGCTAACAGTGATCCTCACAGTGTTCTGAACCGAAACGTACACCTGGTTGTAAGCAGAACCCGAACACTGACCCATCCTTCACCCTCACCCTAACCAACATACCAAATTTAACTTACGTTGGGGTGAACGTGGCTCAAACACTGCTCCGAACCTAAATGTATACCTGACTGTAGGCAGCAGCCGAACACAGTTCCAATCCTCACCCTCAGCATATCAAGCATACCAACCTTTTCCTTACCGTGGTGATAACCGAGGCTCTAACACTCTTCCGATCCTAAACTTATACTCGGCTGTTTCGCAAACCCGTACAATGGCTGAACCCTCACCCTCTCTGTAACACATCAACACTCTCTCACACTCGGGCTAACCAAGGCCCTAACACTGACCCGAACCTTAATGTATACCTGTGTGGAGGCAGTAGCTGAAACCTGTCCCATGCCTCAGCCTCACACTAACCAACATTCAATCTTTTCCCACAACCTCCCTCCAACCGTGGACCTAGGAGTCTTAGGAGCCTAAACGTGCACCTTGCTGTAAGCAGAACCTGAACACTGTCCCAACACTCACCCTCATCCTAAACAACATACCAACCTTTAACTTCCCTCACGCTGACCAAAGTTTAAAAACTGTTCCGCACCTACTTGGCTGTTATCCGAAACCCTACACTGTCCAAACCCTCACCGACACTTCAACTAACACACCAACCCAGTCTCACCCTCTGGCTACCGAATTCCTAACCCTCAGCTGAACTTTAATATATATGTGGATGCACGCAGTAGCTGAAACATGTCCCATCCCTCAGCCTCACACTAACCAACGTTCAATCCTTTCCCAAAACCTCCTGCCTACCGTGGCCCTAAGAGTCTTCTGAGCCTAACGAAGCACCGGGGTGTAAGCAGAACCTGAACACTGTCCCGTCACTCACCCTCACCCTAACGAACATACCATCCTTTAACTTCCCTCACACTTACCAAGTTTCAAATACTGCTCCGAACCTACGTGGCTGTTATCCAAAAGGCCACACTGTCCAAACCCTCACCGTCATTTGAACTAACACACCAACCCTGTTCACCCTCGGGTTAACCGAGTTCCTAACCCTCAACCGAACATTAACGTGTACCTGCATACAGGCAGTAGCAGAACACTCTCACATCCCTCAGACTGACACTAAGGAACGTTTAATCCTTTCCCATACCCTCCAGGTAAACGTTGCCCTAACAGTGTTGCGAGTCTAGAGGTACACAAGGCTGTAAATAAAAGGCGAAGCCTGTCCCATGTCTCTCCATCACCCTAACCATCATACCAACCTTTAAGTTGCCTCACGGTTACTGCGGCTCATACATTGTTCCGAATGTAAATGTACACCTGGTTGTAGCCAAATTCTGAACAAGTTCCATTCCTCACCTTCAACTAAACCAATATATGAACTTTTCGCTACCCTCGCGGTAACCGAGGCTCTAACACTCATCGGACTCTAAACGTACTCTTGGCTGTTATACTAAACTCTGCCTGTCCCAACCCTCACTCTCACTTTAACACACACCAACCCTGTCTCACCCTTGGGCTAACCTAGGAGCTAACACTCACCCGAACCTTAAGTAAACCAGTCTGAAGGCAGTATCCGAACCCTGTCCGTTCCCTAATCCTCACACTAACCAACATAAAATCCTTTGCCATAACCTCCAGCTAACAGTGATCCTCACAGTGTTCTGAACCGAAACGTACACCTGGTTGTAAGCAGAACCCGAACACTGACCCATCCTTCACCCTCACCCTAACCAACATACCAAATTTAACTTACGTTGGGGTGAACGTGGCTCAAACACTGCTCCGAACCTAAATGTATACCTGACTGTAGGCAGCAGCCGAACACAGTTCCAATCCTCACCCTCAGCATATCAAGCATACCAACCTTTTCCTTACCGTGGTGATAACCGAGGCTCTAACACTCTTCCGATCCTAAACTTATACTCGGCTGTTTCGCAAACCCGTACAATGGCTGAACCCTCACCCTCTCTGTAACACATCAACACTCTCTCACACTCGGGCTAACCAAGGCCCTAACACTGACCCGAACCTTAATGTATACCTGTGTGGAGGCAGTAGCTGAAACCTGTCCCATGCCTCAGCCTCACACTAACCAACATTCAATCTTTTCCCACAACCTCCCTCCAACCGTGGACCTAGGAGTCTTAGGAGCCTAAACGTGCACCTTGCTGTAAGCAGAACCTGAACACTGTCCCAACACTCACCCTCATCCTAAACAACATACCAACCTTTAACTTCCCTCACGCTGACCAAAGTTTAAATACTGTTTCGACGTACTTGGCTGTTATCCGAAACCCTACACTGTCCAAACCCTCACCGTCACTTTAACTAACACACCAACCCTGTCTCACACTATGGCTACCGAATTCCTAACCCTCAGCTGAACTTTAATGTATACGTGGATGCACGCAGTAGCTGAAACATGTCCCATCCCTCCGCCTCAACTAACCAACGTTCAATCCTTTCCTATAACCTCCCGCCTACCGTGGCCCTAAGAGTCTTCCGAGCCTAATGAAGTACCGGGGTGTAAGCAGAACCTAAACACTGTCCCGTCACTCACCCTCACCCTAACCAACACACCATTCTTTAACTTCCCTCACGCTGACCAAATTTCAAATACTGCTCCGAAACTCCGTAACTCTATTCGAAAGTGTACATTGTCCAAACCCTAACCGTCATTTTACTCACACACCAACCCTGTTCACCCTCGGGTTAACCGAGTTCCTAACCCTCAACCGAACATTAACTTGTACCTGGATACAGGCAGTAGCCGAACACTCTCACATCCCTCAGACTGACACTAAGGAACGCTCAATCTTTTCCCATACCATCCAGGTAACCGTGGCCCTAACAGTGTTGCGAGTCTAGAGGTACACAAGGCTGTAAATCAAAGGCAAGCCTGTCCCATTTCTCTCCCTCACCCTAACCATCATACCGACCTTAAGTAGCATCAAGGTTACAGCGGCTCAAACACTGTTCCGAACATAAATGTATACCTGGTTGTAGCCAACGTCCGAACAAGGTTCCATTCCTCACCCTCAACTAAACCAACATATGAACTATTCCCTACCCTGGCGGTAACCGAAGGTATAACACTCGTAGGACCCTAAACGTATACTTGACTGGTATACTAAACTCTGCTTGTCCGAACCCTCACTCTCACTTTAACACCCACCATCCCTGTCTCAGCCTTGGGCTAACCTAGGCGCTAACACTCCTCCGAACCTTAATGTAAACCTGTCTGAAGGCAGTAACCGAACCCCGTCCATTCCCTAATGGTCACACTAACCAACATAAAATCCTTTCCCACACCCTACAGCTAACAGTGATCCTAACTGTGTTCCGAAACTAAACGTACACCTGGTTGTAAGCAGAACCCGAACACTGATCCATCCCTCACCCTCACCCTAACGAACATACCAACTTTAACTTCCGTTGGGGTGAACGTGGCTCAAACACTGCTCCGAACCTAAATGTATACCTGACTGTAGGCAGCAGCCGAACACAGTTCCATCTCTCACCCTCAACATATCAAGCATACCAACCTTTTCCCTACCGTGGCGATAACTGAGGCTCTAACACTCTTCCGATCCTAAAAGTATACTTGGCTGTTTTCCGAACCCGTACAGTGTCTGAATCGTCATGCTCTGTAACTAACACACCAACGCTCTCTCACACTCGGGCTAACCGGGGCCCTAACACTGACCGAACCTTAATGTATACCTGTCTGGAGGCAGTTGCTGAAACATGTGCCATGTCTCAACCTCACACTAACCAATATTCAATCCTTCACCATAACCTCCCGCTAACCGTTGACCTAAGAGTCTTAGGAGCCTAAACGTGCACCTGACTGTAAGCAGAACCTGAACACAGTCCCAACACTCACCCTCACCCTAAACAACATACCAACCTTTAACTTCCCTCACGCTGACCAAAGTTTAAATACTGTTCCGCACCTACTTGGCTGTTATCCGAAACCCTACACTGTCCAAACCCTCACCGACACTTCAACTAACACACCAACCCAGTCTCACCCTCTGGCTAACGAATTCCTAACCCTCAGCTGAACTTTAATGTATATGTGGATGCACGCAGTAGCTGAAACATGTCCCATCCCTCAGCCTCAACTAACCAACGTTCAATCCTTTCCTATAACCTCCTGCCTACCGTGGCCCTAAGAGTCTTCCGAGCCTAATGAAGCACCGGGGTGTAAGCAGAACCTAAACACTGTCCCGTCACTCACCCTCACCCTAACCAACATACCATTCTTTAACTTCCCTCACGCTGACCAAATTTCAAATACTGCTCCGAAACTCCGTAACTCTATTCGAAAGTGTACATTGTCCAAACCCTAACCGTCATTTTAACTCACACACCAACCCTGTTCACCCTCGGGTTAACCGAGTTCCTAACCCTCAACCGAACATTAACTTGTACCTGGATACAGGCAGTAGCGGAACACTCTCACATCCCTCAGACTGACACTAAGGATCATTCAATCCTTTCCCCTACCCTCCAGGTAACCGTGGCCTTAACAGTGTTGCGAGTCCTGAGGTACACAAGGCTGTAAATAAAAGGCAAAGCCTGACCCATTTCTCTCCGTCACCCTAACCATCATACCAACCATTAAGTTGCCTCACGGTTACTGCAGCTCAAACACTGTTCCGAACATAAATGTATACCGGGTTGTAGCCAACGTCCGAACATCGTTCCATTCATCACCCTCAACTAAACCAACATATGAACATTACCCTACCCTCGCGGTAACCGAGGATCTCTCATCGGATCTTAAACGTAAACTTGGCAGGTATACTAAACTCTGCATGTCCGAATGCCCACTCTCAGTTTAACACGCACCAAACCTGTCTCACTTCTGGCTACCGAATTCCTAAATTACACCTGAACTTAATGTATATGTGGATGCACGCAGTAGCTGAAACCTGTCCCATGCCTCAGCCTCACACTAACCAACATTCAATCTTTTCCCACAACCTCCCGCCAACCGTGGACCTAAGAGTCTTAGGAGCCTAAACTTGCACCTGGCTGTAAGCAGAACCTGAACACTGTCCCATCACTCACCCTCACCCTAACCAACATACCATCCTTTAACTTCCCTCACGCTGACCAAGTTTCAAATACTGCTCCGAACCTACGTGGCTGTTATCCGAAAGGCCACACTGTCCAAAGCCTCACCGTCATTTGAACTAACACACCAACCCTGTTCACCCTCGGGTTAACCGAGTTCCTAACCCTCAACCGAACATTAACGTGTACCTGCATACAGGCAGTAGCCGAACACTCTCCCATCCCTCAGACTGACACTAAGGAAAGTTCAATCCTTTCCCCTACCCTCCAGGTAACCATGGCCCTAACAGTGTTGCGAGTCTAGAGGTACACAAGGCTGTAATTAAAGGCAAAGCCTGACCCATTTCTCTCCCTCACCCTAACCATCATACCAACCATTAAGTTGCCTCACGGTTACTGCAGCTCAAACACTGTTCCGAACATAAATGTATACCTGGTTGTAGCCAACGTCCGAACAAGGTTCCATTCATCACCCTCAACTAAACCAACATATGAACTTTACCCTACCCTCGCGGTAACCGAGATCTAACACTCATCGGATCTTAAACGTAAACTTGGCAGGTATACTAAACTCTGCATGTCCGAACGCCCACTCTCAGTTTAACACGCACCAAACCTGTCTCACCCTCTGGCTACCGAATTCCTAAATTACACCTGAACTTAATGTATATGTGGATGCACGCAGTAGCTGAAACCTGTCCCATGCCTCAGCCTCACACTAACCAACATTCAATCTTTTCCCACAACCTCCCGCCAACCGTGGACCTAAGAGTCTTAGGAGCCTAAACTTGCACCTGGCTGTAAGCAGAACCTGAACACTGTCCCATCACTCACCCTCACCCTAACCAACATACCATCCTTTAACTTCCCTCACGCTGACCAAGTTTCAAATACTGCTCCGAACCTACGTGGCTGTTATCCGAAAGGCCACACTGTCCAAACCCTCACCGTCATTTGAACTAACACACTAACCCTGTTCACCCTCGGGTTAACCGAGTTCCTAACCCTCAACCGAACATTAACGTGTACCTGCATACAGGCAGTAGCAGAACACTCTCACATCCCTCAGACTGACACTAAGGAACGTTTAATCCTTTCCCATACCCTCCAGGTAAACGTTGCCCTAACAGTGTTGCGAGTCTAGAGGTACACAAGGCTGTAAATAAAAGGCGAAGCCTGTCCCATGTCTCTCCATCACCCTAACCATCATACCAACCTTTAAGTTGCCTCACGGTTACTGCGGCTCATACATTCTTCCGAATGTAAATGTACACCTGGTTGTAGCCAAATTCTGAACAAGTTCCATTCCTCACCTTCAACTAAACCAATATATGAACTTTTCGCTACCCTCGCGGTAACCGAGACTCTAACACTCATCGGACTCTAAACGTACTCTTGGCTGTTATACTAAACTCTGCCTGTCCCAACCCTCACTCTCACTTTAACACACACCAACCCTGTCTCACCCTTGGGCTAACCTAGGAGCTAACACTCACCCGAACCTTAAGTAAACCAGTCTGAAGGCAGTATCCGAACCCTGTCCGTTCCCTAATCCTCACACTAACCAACATAAAATCCTTTGCCATAACCTCCAGCTAACAGTGATCCTCACAGTGTTCTGAACCGAAACGTACACCTGGTTGTAAGCAGAACCCGAACACTGACCCATCCTTCACCCTCACCCTAACCAACATACCAAATTTAACTTACGTTGGGGTGAACGTGGCTCAAACACTGCTCCGAACCTAAATGTATACCTGACTGTAGGCAGCAGCCGAACACAGTTCCAATCCTCACCCTCAGCATATCAAGCATACCAACCTTTTCCTTACCGTGGTGATAACCGAGGCTCTAACACTCTTCCGATCCTAAACTTATACTCGGCTGTTTCGCAAACCCGTACAATGGCTGAACCCTCACCCTCTCTGTAACACATCAACACTCTCTCACACTCGGGCTAACCAAGGCCCTAACACTGACCCGAACCTTAATGTATACCTGTGTGGAGGCAGTAGCTGAAACCTGTCCCATGCCTCAGCCTCACACTAACCAACATTCAATCTTTTCCCACAACCTCCCTCCAACCGTGGACCTAGGAGTCTTAGGAGCCTAAACGTGCACCTTGCTGTAAGCAGAACCTGAACACTGTCCCAACACTCACCCTCATCCTAACCAACATACCAACCTTTAACTTCCCTCACGCTGACCAAAGTTTAAATACTGTTTCGACGTACTTGGCCGTTATCCGAAACCCTACACTGTCCAAACCCTCACCGTCACTTTAACTAACACACCAACCCTGTCTCACACTATGGCTACCGAATTCCTAACCCTCAGCTGAACTTTAATGTATACGTGGATGCACGCAGTAGCTGAAACATGTCCCATCCCTCCGCCTCAACTAACCAACGTTCAATCCTTTCCTATAACCTCCCGCCTACCGTGGCCCTAAGAGTCTTCCGAGCCTAATGAAGTACCGGGGTGTAAGCAGAACCTAAACACTGTCCCGTCACTCACCCTCACCCTAACCAACACACCATTCTTTAACTTCCCTCACGCTGACCAAATTTCAAATACTGCTCCGAAACTCCGTAACTCTATTCGAAAGTGTACATTGTCCAAACCCTAACCGTCATTTTACTCACACACCAACCCTGTTCACCCTCGGGTTAACCGAGTTCCTAACCCTCAACCGAACATTAACTTGTACCTGGATACAGGCAGTAGCCGAACACTCTCACATCCCTCAGACTGACACTAAGGAACGCTCAATCTTTTCCCATACCATCCAGGTAACCGTGGCCCTAACAGTGTTGCGAGTCTAGAGGTACACAAGGCTGTAAATCAAAGGCAAGCCTGTCCCATTTCTCTCCCTCACCCTAACCATCATACCGACCTTAAGTAGCATCAAGGTTACAGCGGCTCAAACACTGTTCCGAACATAAATGTATACCTGGTTGTAGCCAACGTCCGAACAAGGTTCCATTCCTCACCCTCAACTAAACCAACATATGAACTATTCCCTACCCTGGCGGTAACCGAAGGTATAACACTCGTAGGACCCTAAACGTATACTTGACTGGTATACTAAACTCTGCTTGTCCGAACCCTCACTCTCACTTTAACACCCACCATCCCTGTCTCAGCCTTGGGCTAACCTAGGCGCTAACACTCCTCCGAACCTTAATGTAAACCTGTCTGAAGGCAGTAACCGAACCCCGTCCATTCCCTAATGGTCACACTAACCAACATAAAATCCTTTCCCACACCCTACAGCTAACAGTGATCCTAACTGTGTTCCGAAACTAAACGTACACCTGGTTGTAAGCAGAACCCGAACACTGATCCATCCCTCACCCTCACCCTAACCAACATACCAACTTTAACTTCCGTTGGGGTGAACGTGGCTCAAACACTGCTCCGAACCTAAATGTATACCTGACTGTAGGCAGCAGCCGAACACAGTTCCATCTCTCACCCTCAACATATCAAGCATACCAACCTTTTCCCTACCGTGGCGATAACTGAGGCTCTAACACTCTTCCGATCCTAAAAGTATACTTGGCTGTTTTCCGAACCCGTACAGTGTCTGAATCGTCATGCTCTGTAACTAACACACCAACGCTCTCTCACACTCGGGCTAACCGGGGCCCTAACACTGACCGAACCTTAATGTATACCTGTCTGGAGGCAGTTGCTGAAACATGTGCCATGTCTCAACCTCACACTAACCAATATTCAATCCTTCACCATAACCTCCCGCTAACCGTTGACCTAAGAGTCTTAGGAGCCTAAACGTGCACCTGACTGTAAGCAGAACCTGAACACAGTCCCAACACTCACCCTCACCCTAAACAACATACCAACCTTTAACTTCCCTCACGCTGACCAAAGTTTAAAAACTGTTCCGCACCTACTTGGCTGTTATCCGAAACCCTACACTGTCCAAACCCTCACCGACACTTCAACTAACACACCAACCCAGTCTCACCCTCTGGCTAACGAATTCCTAACCCTCACCTGAACTTTAATATATATGTGGATGCACGCAGTAGCTGAAACATGTCCCATCCCTCAGCCTCACACTAACCAACGTTCAATCCTTTCCCAAAACCTCCTGCCTACCGTGGCCCTAAGAGTCTTCTGAGCCTAACGAAGCACCGGGGTGTAAGCAGAACCTGAACACTGTCCCGTCACTCACCCTCACCCTAACGAACATACCATCCTTTAACTTCCCTCACCCTTACCAAGTTTCAAATACTGCTCCAACCTACGTGGCTGTTATCCGAAAGTCCACACTGTCCAAACCCTCACCGTCATTTTAAATAACACATCAACCCTGTTCACTCTCGGGTTAACCGAGTTCCTAACCCTCAACCGAATATTAACGTGTACCTGGATACAGGCAGTAGCGGAACACTCTCCCATCCCTCAGACTGACACTAAGGAACGTTCAATCCTTTCCCATACCTTCCAGGTAACCTTGGCCTTAACAATGTTCCGAATCTAGACGTACACAAGGCTGTATATAGAAGGCGGACCCTGTCCCATTTCTCTCCCTCACCCTAACCATCATACCAACCTTTAAGTTCCCTCATGGTTACTGCGGAGAAAACACTGTTCCGAACCTCTACGTATACCTGGTTGTAGGAAATATGCGAACAAGGTTCCATTCCTCACCCTCAACTAAACCAATATATGAACCTTTCCCTACCCTCCCAGTAACCGAGTCTCTATCACTCTTCGCACCCTAAATGTATACTTGGCTGTTATATGAAACTCTGCCCTGTCCAAACCCTCACTCTCACTTTAACACACACCAACACGTCTCACCCTTGGGTTATCCTAGGAGCTAACACTCACCTGAACCTTAAGTAAACCAGTCTGAAGGCAGTATCCGAACCCTGTCCGTTCCCTAATCCTCACACTAACCAACATAAAATCCTTTGCCATAACCTCCAGCTAACAGTGATCCTCACAGTGTTCTGAATCGAAACGTACACCTGGTTGTAAGCAGAACCCGAACACTGACCCATCCTTCACCCTCACCCTAACCAACATACCAAATTTAACTTACGTTGGGGTGAACGTGGCTCAAACACTGCTCCGAACCTAAATGTATACCTGACTGTAGGCAGCAGCCGAACACAGTTCCAATCCTCACCCTCAGCATATCAAGCATACCAACCTTTTCCTTACCGTGGTGATAACCGAGGCTCTAACACTCTTCCGATCCTAAACTTATACTCGGCTGTTTCGCAAACCCGTACAATGGCTGAACCCTCACCCTCTCTGTAACACATCAACACTCTCTCACACTCGGGCTAACCAAGGCCCTAACACTGACCCGAACCTTAATGTATACCTGTGTGGAGGCAGTAGCTGAAACCTGTCCCATGCCTCAGCCTCACACTAACCAACATTCAATCTTTTCCCACAACCTCCCTCCAACCGTGGACCTAGGAGTCTTAGGAGCCTAAACGTGCACCTTGCTGTAAGCAGAACCTGAACACTGTCCCAACACTCACCCTCATCCTAAACAACATACCAACCTTTAACTTCCCTCACGCTGACCAAAGTTTAAATACTGTTTCGAAGTACTTGGCTGTTATCCGAAACCCTACACTGTCCAAACCCTCACCGTCACTATAACTAACACACCAACCCTGTCTCACACTATGGCTACCGAATTCCTAACCCTCAGCTGAACTTTAATGTATACGTGGATGCACGCAGTAGCTGAAACATGTCCCATCCCTCAGCCTCAACTAACCAACGTTCAATCCTTTCCTATAACCTCCCGCCTACCGTGGCCCTAAGAGTCTTCCGAGCCTAATGAAGTACCGGGGTGTAAGCAGAACCTAAACACTGTCCCGTCACTCACCCTCACCCTAACCAACACACCATTCTTTAACTTCCCTCACGCTGACCAAATTTCAAATACTGCTCCGAAACTCCGTAACTCTATTCGAAAGTGTACATTGTCCAAACCCTAACCGTCATTTTACTCACACACCAACCCTGTTCACCCTCGGGTTAACCGAGTTCCTAACCCTCAACCGAACATTAACTTGTACCTGGATACAGGCAGTAGCCGAACACTCTCACATCCCTCAGACTGACACTAAGGAACGCTCAATCTTTTCCCATACCATCCAGGTAACCGTGGCCCTAACAGTGTTGCGAGTCTAGAGGTACACAAGGCTGTAAATCAAAGGCAAGCCTGTCCCATTTCTCTCCCTCACCCTAACCATCATACCGACCTTAAGTAGCATCAAGGTTACAGCGGCTCAAACACTGTTCCGAACATAAATGTATACCTGGTTGTAGCCAACGTCCGAACAAGGTTCCATTCCTCACCCTCAACTAAACCAACATATGAACTATTCCCTACCCTGGCGGTAACCGAAGGTATAACACTCGTAGGACCCTAAACGTATACTTGACTGGTATACTAAACTCTGCTTGTCCGAACCCTCACTCTCACTTTAACACCCACCATCCCTGTCTCAGCCTTGGGCTAACCTAGGCGCTAACACTCCTCCGAACCTTAATGTAAACCTGTCTGAAGGCAGTAACCGAACCCCGTCCATTCCCTAATGGTCACACTAACCAACATAAAATCCTTTCCCACACCCTACAGCTAACAGTGATCCTAACTGTGTTCCGAAACTAAACGTACACCTGGTTGTAAGCAGAACCCGAACACTGATCCATCCCTCACCCTCACCCTAACCAACATACCAACTTTAACTTCCGTTGGGGTGAACGTGGCTCAAACACTGCTCCGAACCTAAATGTATACCTGACTGTAGGCAGCAGCCGAACACAGTTCCATCTCTCACCCTCAACATATCAAGCATACCAACCTTTTCCCTACCGTGGCGATAACTGAGGCTCTAACACTCTTCCGATCCTAAAAGTATACTTGGCTGTTTTCCGAACCCGTACAGTGTCTGAATCGTCATGCTCTGTAACTAACACACCAACGCTCTCTCACACTCGGGCTAACCGGGGCCCTAACACTGACCGAACCTTAATGTATACCTGTCTGGAGGCAGTTGCTGAAACATGTGCCATGTCTCAACCTCACACTAACCAATATTCAATCCTTCACCATAACCTCCCGCTAACCGTTGACCTAAGAGTCTTAGGAGCCTAAACGTGCACCTGACTGTAAGCAGAACCTGAACACAGTCCCAACACTCACCCTCACCCTAAACAACATACCAACCTTTAACTTCCCTCACGCTGACCAAAGTTTAAAAACTGTTCCGCACCTACTTGGCTGTTATCCGAAACCCTACACTGTCCAAACCCTCACCGACACTTCAACTAACACACCAACCCAGTCTCACCCTCTGGCTAACGAATTCCTAACCCTCACCTGAACTTTAATATATATGTGGATGCACGCAGTAGCTGAAACATGTCCCATCCCTCAGCCTCACACTAACCAACGTTCAATCCTTTCCCAAAACCTCCTGCCTACCGTGGCCCTAAGAGTCTTCTGAGCCTAACGAAGCACCGGGGTGTAAGCAGAACCTGAACACTGTCCCGTCACTCACCCTCACCCTAACGAACATACCATCCTTTAACTTCCCTCACACTTACCAAGTTTCAAATACTGCTCGGAACCTACGTGGCTGTTATCCGAAAGTCCACACTGTCCAAACCCTCACCGTCATTTTAAATAACACATCAACCCTGTTCACTCTCGGGTTAACCGAGTTCCTAACCCTCAACCGAACATTAACGTGTACCTGGATACAGGCAGTAGCGGAACACTCTCCCATCCCTCAGACTGACACTAAGAAACGTTCAATCCTTTCCCATACCTTCCAGGTAACCTTGGCCTTAACAATGTTCCGAATCTAGACGTACACAAGGCTGTATATAAAAGGCGGACCCTGTCCCATTTCTCTCCCTCACCCTAACCATCATACCAACCTTTAAGTTCCCTCATGGTTACTGCGGAGAAAACACTGTTCCGAACCTCTACGTATACCTGGTTGTAGGAAATATGCGAAAAGGTTCCATTCCTCACCCTCAACTAAACCAATATATGAACCTTTCCCTACCCTCCCAGTAACCGAGTCTCTATCACTCTTCGCACCCTAAATGTATACTTGGCGGTTATATGAAACTCTGCCCTGTCCAAACCCTCACTCTCACTTTAACACACACCAACACGTCTCACCCTTGGGTTATCCTAGGAGCTAACACTCACCTGAACCTTAAGTAAACCAGTCTGAAGGCAGTATCCGAACCCTGTCCGTTCCCTAATCCTCACACTAACCAACATAAAATCCTTTGCCATAACCTCCAGCTAACAGTGATCCTCACAGTGTTCTGAACCGAAACGTACACCTGGTTGTAAGCAGAACCCGAACACTGACCCATCCTTCACCCTCACCCTAACCAACATACCAAATTTAACTTACGTTGGGGTGAACGTGGCTCAAACACTGCTCCGAACCTAAATGTATACCTGACTGTAGGCAGGAGCCGAACACAGTTCCAATCCTCACCCTCAGCATATCAAGCATACCAACCTTTTCCTTACCGTGGTGATAACCGAGGCTCTAACACTCTTCCGATCCTAAACTTATACTCGGCTGTTTCGCAAACCCGTACAATGGCTGAACCCTCACCCTCTCTGTAACACATCAACACTCTCTCACACTCGGGCTAACCAAGGCCCTAACACTGACCCGAACCTTAATGTATACCTGTGTGGAGGCAGTAGCTGAAACCTGTCCCATGCCTCAGCCTCACACTAACCAACATTCAATCTTTTCCCACAACCTCCCTCCAACCGTGGACCTAGGGGTCTTAGGAGCCTAAACGTGCACCTTGCTGTAAGCAGAACCTGAACACTGTCCCAACACTCACCCTCATCCTAAACAACATACCAACCTTTAACTTCCCTCACGCTGACCAAAGTTTAAAAACTGTTCCGCACCTACTTGGCTGTTATCCGAAACCCTACACTGTCCAAACCCTCACCGACACTTCAACTAACACACCAACCCAGTCTCACCCTCTGGCTACCGAATTCCTAACCCTCAGCTGAACTTTAATATATATGTGGATGCACGCAGTAGCTGAAACATGTCCCATCCCTCAGCCTCACACTAACCAACGTTCAATCCTTTCCCAAAACCTCCTGCCTACCGTGGCCCTAAGAGTCTTCTGAGCCTAACGAAGCACCGGGGTGTAAGCAGAACCTGAACACTGTCCCGTCACTCACCCTCACCCTAACGAACATACCATCCTTTAACTTCCCTCACACTTACCAAGTTTCAAATACTGCTCCGAACCTACGTGGCTGTTATCCAAAAGGCCACACTGTCCAAACCCTCACCGTCATTTGAACTAACACACCAACCCTGTTCACCCTCGGGTTAACCGAGTTCCTAACCCTCAACCGAACATTAACGTGTACCTGCATACAGGCAGTAGCAGAACACTCTCACATCCCTCAGACTGACACTAAGGAACGTTTAATCCTTTCCCATACCCTCCAGGTAAACGTTGCCCTAACAGTGTTGCGAGTCTAGAGGTACACAAGGCTGTAAATAAAAGGCGAAGCCTGTCCCATGTCTCTCCATCACCCTAACCATCATACCAACCTTTAAGTTGCCTCACGGTTACTGCGGCTCATACATTGTTCCGAATGTAAATGTACACCTGGTTGTAGCCAAATTCTGAACAAGTTCCATTCCTCACCTTCAACTAAACCAATATATGAACTTTTCGCTACCCTCGCGGTAACCGAGGCTCTAACACTCATCGGACTCTAAACGTACTCTTGGCTGTTATACTAAACTCTGCCTGTCCCAACCCTCACTCTCACTTTAACACACACCAACCCTGTCTCACCCTTGGGCTAACCTAGGAGCTAACACTCACCCGAACCTTAAGTAAACCAGTCTGAAGGCAGTATCCGAACCCTGTCCGTTCCCTAATCCTCACACTAACCAACATAAAATCCTTTGCCATAACCTCCAGCTAACAGTGATCCTCACAGTGTTCTGAACCGAAACGTACACCTGGTTGTAAGCAGAACCCGAACACTGACCCATCCTTCACCCTCACCCTAACCAACATACCAAATTTAACTTACGTTGGGGTGAACGTGGCTCAAACACTGCTCCGAACCTAAATGTATACCTGACTGTAGGCAGCAGCCGAACACAGTTCCAATCCTCACCCTCAGCATATCAAGCATACCAACCTTTTCCTTACCGTGGTGATAACCGAGGCTCTAACACTCTTCCGATCCTAAACTTATACTCGGCTGTTTCGCAAACCCGTACAATGGCTGAACCCTCACCCTCTCTGTAACACATCAACACTCTCTCACACTCGGGCTATCCAAGACCCTAACACTGACCCGAACCTTAATGTATACCTGTGTGGAGGCAGTAGCTGAAACCTGTCCCATGCCTCAGCCTCACACTAACCAACATTCAATCTTTTCCCACAACCTCCCTCCAACCGTGGACCTAGGAGTCTTAGGAGCCTAAACGTGCACCTTGCTGTAAGCAGAACCTGAACACTGTCCCAACACTCACCCTCATCCTAAACAACATACCAACCTTTAACTTCCCTCACGCTGACCAAAGTTTAAATACTGTTTCGACGTACTTGGCCGTTATCCGAAACCCTACACTGTCCAAACCCTCACCGTCACTTTAACTAACACACCAACCCTGTCTCACCCTATGGCTACCGAATTCCTAACCCTCAGCTGAACTTTAATGTATACGTGGATGCACGCAGTAGCTGAAACATGTCCCATCCCTCAGCCTCAACTAACCAACGTTCAATCCTTTCCTATAACCTCCTGCCTACCGTGGCCCTAAGAGTTTTCCGAGCCTAATGAAGCACCGGGGTGTAAGCAGAACCTAAACACTGTCCCGTCACTCACCCTCACCCTAACCAACATACCATTCTTTAACTTCCCTCACGCTGACCAAATTTCAAATACTGCTCCGAAACTCCGTAACTCTATTCGAAAGTGTACATTGTCCAAACCCTAACCGTCATTTTAACTCACACACCAACCCTGTTCACCCTCGGGTTAACCGAGTTCCTAACCCTCAACCGAACATTAACTTGTACCTGGATACAGGCAGTAGCGGAACACTCTCACATCCCTCAGACTGACACTAAGGATCATTCAATCCTTTCCCCTACCCTCCAGGTAACCGTGGCCTTAACAGTGTTGCGAGTCCTGAGGTACACAAGGCTGTAAATAAAAGGCAAAGCCTGACCCATTTCTCTCCGTCACCCTAACCATCATACCAACCATTAAGTTGCCTCACGGTTACTGCAGCTCAAACACTGTTCCGAACATAAATGTATACCGGGTTGTAGCCAACGTCCGAACAACGTTCCATTCATTACCCTCAACTAAACCAACATATGAACATTACCCTACCCTCGCGGTAACCGAGGATCTCTCATCGGATCTTAAACGTAAACTTGGCAGGTATACTAAACTCTGCATGTCCGAACGCCCACTCTCAGTTTAACACGCACCAACCCTGTCTCACTTCTGGCTACCGAATTCCTAAATTACACCTGAACTTAATGTATATGTGGATGCACGCAGTAGCTGAAACCTGTCCCATGCCTCAGCCTCACACTAACCAACATTCAATCTTTTCCCACAACCTCCCGCCAACCGTGGACCTAAGAGTCTTAGGAGCCTAAATTTGCACCTGGCTGTAAGCAGAACCTGAACACTGTCCCATCACTCACCCTCACCCTAACCAACATACCATCCTTTAACTTCCCTCACGCTGACCAAGTTTCAAATACTGCTCCGAACCTACGTGGCTGTTATCCGAAAGGCCACAATGTCCAAACCCTCACCGTCATTTGAACTAACACACCAACACTGTTCACCCTCGGGTTAACCGAGTTCCTAACCCTC
Source organism: Rhinolophus sinicus (assembly GCF_057876585.1). Classification (NCBI taxonomy): domain Eukaryota; kingdom Metazoa; phylum Chordata; class Mammalia; order Chiroptera; family Rhinolophidae; genus Rhinolophus; species Rhinolophus sinicus. The sequence continues at coordinate 20,167,373 of NC_142510.1, read as the reverse complement.
AACCGAACATTAACGTGTACCTGCATACAGGCAGTAGCAGAACACTCTCACATCCCTCAGACTGACACACTAAGGAACGTTCAATCCTTTCCCATACCCTCCAGGTAACCGTGGCCCTAACAGGGTTGCGAGTAGAGGTACACAAGGCTGTAAATAAAAGGCGAAGCCTGTCCCATGTCTCTCCATCACCCTACCCATCATACCAACCTTTAAGTTGCCTCACGGTTACTGCGGCTCATACATTGTTCCGAATGTAAATGTACACCTGGTTGTAGCCAAATTCTGAACAAGTTCCATTCCTCACCTTCAACTAAACCAATATATGAACTTTTCGCTACCCTCGCGGTAACCGAGGCTCTAACACTCATCGGACTCTAAACGTACTCTTGGCTGTTATACTAAACTCTGCCTGTCCCAACCCTCACTCTCACTTTAACACACACCAACCCTGTCTCACCCTTGGGCTAACCTAGGAGCTAACACTCACCCGAACCTTAAGTAAACCAGTCTGAAGGCAGTATCCGAACCCTGTCCGTTCCCTAATCCTCACACTAACCAACATAAAATCCTTTGCCATAACCTCCAGCTAACAGTGATCCTCACAGTGTTCTGAACCGAAACGTACACCTGGTTGTAAGCAGAACCCGAACACTGACCCATCCTTCACCCTCACCCTAACCAACATACCAAATTTAACTTACGTTGGGGTGAACGTGGCTCAAACACTGCTCCGAACCTAAATGTATACCTGACTGTAGGCAGCAGCCGAACACAGTTCCAATCCTCACCCTCAGCATATCAAGCATACCAACCTTTTCCTTACCGTGGTGATAACCGAGGCTCTAACACTCTTCCGATCCTAAACTTATACTCGGCTGTTTCGCAAACCCGTACAATGGCTGAACCCTCACCCTCTCTGTAACACATCAACACTCTCTCACACTCGGGCTATCCAAGGCCCTAACACTGACCCGAACCTTAATGTATACCTGTGTGGAGGCAGTAGCTGAAACCTGTCCCATGCCTCAGCCTCACACTAACCAACATTCAATCTTTTCCCACAACCTCCCTCCAACCGTGGACCTAGGAGTCTTAGGAGCCTAAACGTGCACCTTGCTGTAAGCAGAACCTGAACACTGTCCCGTCACTCACCCTCACCCTAACCAACATACCATTCTTTAACTTCCCTCACGCTGACCAAATTTCAAATACTGCTCCGAAACTCCGTAACTCTATTCGAAAGTGTACATTGTCCAAACCCTAACCGTCATTTTAACTCACACACCAACCCTGTTCACCCTCGGGTTAACCGAGTTCCTAACTCTCAACCGAACATTAACGTGTACCTGGATACAGGCAGTAGCGGAACACTCTCACATCCCTCAGACTGACACTAAGGAACATTCAATCCTTTCCCCTACCCTCCAGGTAACCGTGGCCCTAACAGTGTTGCGAGTCTAGAGGTACACAAGGCTGTAAATAAAAGGCAAAGCCTGACTCATTTCTCTCCGTCACCCTAACCATCATACCAACCATTAAGTTGCCTCACGGTTACTGCAGCTCAAACACTGTTCCGAACATAAATGTATACCGGGTTGTAGCCAACGTCCGAACAACGTTCCATTCATTACCCTCAACTAAACCAACATATGAACATTACCCTACCCTCGCGGTAACCGAGGATCTCTCATCGGATCTTAAACGTAAACTTGGCAGGTATACTAAACTCTGCATGTCCGAACGCCCACTCTCAGTTTAACACGCACCAACCCTGTCTCACTTCTGGCTACCGAATTCCTAAATTACACCTGAACTTAATGTATATGTGGATGCACGCAGTAGCTGAAACCTGTCCCATGCCTCAGCCTCACACTAACCAACATTCAATCTTTTCCCACAACCTCCCGCCAACCGTGGACCTAAGAGTCTTAGGAGCCTAAATTTGCACCTGGCTGTAAGCAGAACCTGAACACTGTCCCATCACTCACCCTCACCCTAACCAACATACCATCCTTTAACTTCCCTCACGCTGACCAAGTTTCAAATACTGCTCCGAACCTACGTGGCTGTTATCCGAAAGGCCACAATGTCCAAACCCTCACCGTCATTTGAACTAACACACCAACACTGTTCACCCTCGGGTTAACCGAGTTCCTAACCCTCAACCGAACATTAACGTGTACCTGCATACAGGCAGTAGCAGAACACTCTCACATCCCTCAGACTGACACACTAAGGAACGTTCAATCCTTTCCCATACCCTCCAGGTAACCGTGGCCCTAACAGGGTTGCGAGTAGAGGTACACAAGGCTGTAAATAAAAGGCGAAGCCTGTCCCATGTCTCTCCATCACCCTACCCATCATACCAACCTTTAAGTTGCCTCACGGTTACTGCGGCTCATACATTGTTCCGAATGTAAATGTACACCTGGTTGTAGCCAAATTCTGAACAAGTTCCATTCCTCACCTTCAACTAAACCAATATATGAACTTTTCGCTACCCTCGCGGTAACCGAGGCTCTAACACTCATCGGACTCTAAACGTACTCTTGGCTGTTATACTAAACTCTGCCTGTCCCAACCCTCACTCTCACTTTAACACACACCAACCCTGTCTCACCCTTGGGCTAACCTAGGAGCTAACACTCACCCGAACCTTAAGTAAACCAGTCTGAAGGCAGTATCCGAACCCTGTCCGTTCCCTAATCCTCACACTAACCAACATAAAATCCTTTGCCATAACCTCCAGCTAACAGTGATCCTCACAGTGTTCTGAACCGAAACGTACACCTGGTTGTAAGCAGAACCCGAACACTGACCCATCCTTCACCCTCACCCTAACCAACATACCAAATTTAACTTACGTTGGGGTGAACGTGGCTCAAACACTGCTCCGAACCTAAATGTATACCTGACTGTAGGCAGCAGCCGAACACAGTTCCAATCCTCACCCTCAGCATATCAAGCATACCAACCTTTTCCTTACCGTGGTGATAACCGAGGCTCTAACACTCTTCCGATCCTAAACTTATACTCGGCTGTTTCGCAAACCCGTACAATGGCTGAACCCTCACCCTCTCTGTAACACATCAACACTCTCTCACACTCGGGCTATCCAAGGCCCTAACACTGACCCGAACCTTAATGTATACCTGTGTGGAGGCAGTAGCTGAAACCTGTCCCATGCCTCAGCCTCACACTAACCAACATTCAATCTTTTCCCACAACCTCCCTCCAACCGTGGACCTAGGAGTCTTAGGAGCCTAAACGTGCACCTTGCTGTAAGCAGAACCTGAACACTGTCCCGTCACTCACCCTCACCCTAACCAACATACCATTCTTTAACTTCCCTCACGCTGACCAAATTTCAAATACTGCTCCGAAACTCCGTAACTCTATTCGAAAGTGTACATTGTCCAAACCCTAACCGTCATTTTAACTCACACACCAACCCTGTTCACCCTCGGGTTAACCGAGTTCCTAACTCTCAACCGAACATTAACGTGTACCTGGATACAGGCAGTAGCGGAACACTCTCACATCCCTCAGACTGACACTAAGGAACATTCAATCCTTTCCCCTACCCTCCAGGTAACCGTGGCCCTAACAGTGTTGCGAGTCTAGAGGTACACAAGGCTGTAAATAAAAGGCAAAGCCTGACTCATTTCTCTCCGTCACCCTAACCATCATACCAACCATTAAGTTGCCTCACGGTTACTGCAGCTCAAACACTGTTCCGAACATAAATGTATACCGGGTTGTAGCCAACGTCCGAACAACGTTCCATTCATTACCCTCAACTAAACCAACATATGAACATTACCCTACCCTCGCGGTAACCGAGGATCTCTCATCGGATCTTAAACGTAAACTTGGCAGGTATACTAAACTCTGCATGTCCGAACGCCCACTCTCAGTTTAACACGCACCAACCCTGTCTCACTTCTGGCTACCGAATTCCTAAATTACACCTGAACTTAATGTATATGTGGATGCACGCAGTAGCTGAAACCTGTCCCATGCCTCAGCCTCACACTAACCAACATTCAATCTTTTCCCACAACCTCCCGCCAACCGTGGACCTAAGAGTCTTAGGAGCCTAAATTTGCACCTGGCTGTAAGCAGAACCTGAACACTGTCCCATCACTCACCCTCACCCTAACCAACATACCATCCTTTAACTTCCCTCACGCTGACCAAGTTTCAAATACTGCTCCGAACCTACGTGGCTGTTATCCGAAAGGCCACAATGTCCAAACCCTCACCGTCATTTGAACTAACACACCAACACTGTTCACCCTCGGGTTAACCGAGTTCCTAACCCTCAACCGAACATTAACGTGTACCTGCATACAGGCAGTAGCAGAACACTCTCACATCCCTCAGACTGACACACTAAGGAACGTTCAATCCTTTCCCATACCCTCCAGGTAACCGTGGCCCTAACAGGGTTGCGAGTAGAGGTACACAAGGCTGTAAATAAAAGGCGAAGCCTGTCCCATGTCTCTCCATCACCCTACCCATCATACCAACCTTTAAGTTGCCTCACGGTTACTGCGGCTCATACATTGTTCCGAATGTAAATGTACACCTGGTTGTAGCCAAATTCTGAACAAGTTCCATTCCTCACCTTCAACTAAACCAATATATGAACTTTTCGCTACCCTCGCGGTAACCGAGGCTCTAACACTCATCGGACTCTAAACGTACTCTTGGCTGTTATACTAAACTCTGCCTGTCCCAACCCTCACTCTCACTTTAACACACACCAACCCTGTCTCACCCTTGGGCTAACCTAGGAGCTAACACTCACCCGAACCTTAAGTAAACCAGTCTGAAGGCAGTATCCGAACCCTGTCCGTTCCCTAATCCTCACACTAACCAACATAAAATCCTTTGCCATAACCTCCAGCTAACAGTGATCCTCACAGTGTTCTGAACCGAAACGTACACCTGGTTGTAAGCAGAACCCGAACACTGACCCATCCTTCACCCTCACCCTAACCAACATACCAAATTTAACTTACGTTGGGGTGAACGTGGCTCAAACACTGCTCCGAACCTAAATGTATACCTGACTGTAGGCAGCAGCCGAACACAGTTCCAATCCTCACCCTCAGCATATCAAGCATACCAACCTTTTCCTTACCGTGGTGATAACCGAGGCTCTAACACTCTTCCGATCCTAAACTTATACTCGGCTGTTTCGCAAACCCGTACAATGGCTGAACCCTCACCCTCTCTGTAACACATCAACACTCTCTCACACTCGGGCTATCCAAGACCCTAACACTGACCCGAACCTTAATGTATACCTGTGTGGAGGCAGTAGCTGAAACCTGTCCCATGCCTCAGCCTCACACTAACCAACATTCAATCTTTTCCCACAACCTCCCTCCAACCGTGGACCTAGGAGTCTTAGGAGCCTAAACGTGCACCTTGCTGTAAGCAGAACCTGAACACTGTCCCGTCACTCACCCTCACCCTAACCAACATACCATTCTTTAACTTCCCTCACGCTGACCAAATTTCAAATACTGCTCCGAAACTCCGTAACTCTATTCGAAAGTGTACATTGTCCAAACCCTAACCGTCATTTTAACTCACACACCAACCCTGTTCACCCTCGGGTTAACCGAGTTCCTAACTCTCAACCGAACATTAACGTGTACCTGGATACAGGCAGTAGCGGAACACTCTCACATCCCTCAGACTGACACTAAGGAACATTCAATCCTTTCCCCTACCCTCCAGGTAACCGTGGCCCTAACAGTGTTGCGAGTCTAGAGGTACACAAGGCTGTAAATAAAAGGCAAAGCCTGACTCATTTCTCTCCGTCACCCTAACCATCATACCAACCATTAAGTTGCCTCACGGTTACTGCAGCTCAAACACTGTTCCGAACATAAATGTATACCGGGTTGTAGCCAACGTCCGAACAACGTTCCATTCATTACCCTCAACTAAACCAACATATGAACATTACCCTACCCTCGCGGTAACCGAGGATCTCTCATCGGATCTTAAACGTAAACTTGGCAGGTATACTAAACTCTGCATGTCCGAACGCCCACTCTCAGTTTAACACGCACCAACCCTGTCTCACTTCTGGCTACCGAATTCCTAAATTACACCTGAACTTAATGTATATGTGGATGCACGCAGTAGCTGAAACCTGTCCCATGCCTCAGCCTCACACTAACCAACATTCAATCTTTTCCCACAACCTCCCGCCAACCGTGGACCTAAGAGTCTTAGGAGCCTAAATTTGCACCTGGCTGTAAGCAGAACCTGAACACTGTCCCATCACTCACCCTCACCCTAACCAACATACCATCCTTTAACTTCCCTCACGCTGACCAAGTTTCAAATACTGCTCCGAACCTACGTGGCTGTTATCCGAAAGGCCACAATGTCCAAACCCTCACCGTCATTTGAACTAACACACCAACACTGTTCACCCTCGGGTTAACCGAGTTCCTAACCCTCAACCGAACATTAACGTGTACCTGCATACAGGCAGTAGCAGAACACTCTCACATCCCTCAGACTGACACACTAAGGAACGTTCAATCCTTTCCCATACCCTCCAGGTAACCGTGGCCCTAACAGGGTTGCGAGTAGAGGTACACAAGGCTGTAAATACAAGGCGAAGCCTGTCCCATGTCTCTCCATCACCCTAACCATCATACCAACCTTTAAGTTGCCTCACGGTTACTGCGGCTCATACATTGTTCCGAATGTAAATGTACACCTGGTTGTAGCCAAATTCTGAACAAGTTCCATTCCTCACCTTCAACTAAACCAATATATGAACTTTTCGCTACCCTCGCGGTAACCGAGGCTCTAACACTCATCGGACTCTAAACGTACTCTTGGCTGTTATACTAAACTCTGCCTGTCCCAACCCTCACTCTCACTTTAACACACACCAACCCTGTCTCACCCTTGGGCTAACCTAGGAGCTAACACTCACCCGAACCTTAAGTAAACCAGTCTGAAGGCAGTATCCGAACCCTGTCCGTTCCCTAATCCTCACACTAACCAACATAAAATCCTTTGCCATAACCTCCAGCTAACAGTGATCCTCACAGTGTTCTGAACCGAAACGTACACCTGGTTGTAAGCAGAACCCGAACACTGACCCATCCTTCACCCTCACCCTAACCAACATACCAAATTTAACTTACGTTGGGGTGAACGTGGCTCAAACACTGCTCCGAACCTAAATGTATACCTGACTGTAGGCAGCAGCCGAACACAGTTCCAATCCTCACCCTCAGCATATCAAGCATACCAACCTTTTCCTTACCGTGGTGATAACCGAGGCTCTAACACTCTTCCGATCCTAAACTTATACTCGGCTGTTTCGCAAACCCGTACAATGGCTGAACCCTCACCCTCTCTGTAACACATCAACACTCTCTCACACTCGGGCTAACCAAGGCCCTAACACTGACCCGAACCTTAATGTATACCTGTGTGGAGGCAGTAGCTGAAACCTGTCCCATGCCTCAGCCTCACACTAACCAACATTCAATCTTTTCCCACAACCTCCCTCCAACCGTGGACCTAGGAGTCTTAGGAGCCTAAACGTGCACCTTGCTGTAAGCAGAACCTGAACACTGTCCCGTCACTCACCCTGACCCTAACCAACATACCATTCTTTAACTTCCCTCACGCTGACCAAATTTCAAATACTGCTCCGAAACTCCGTAACTCTATTCGAAAGTGTACATTGTCCAAACCCTAACCGTCATTTTAACTCACACACCAACCCTGTTCACCCTCGGGTTAACCGAGTTCCTAACTCTCAACCGAACATTAACGTGTACCTGGATACAGGCAGTAGCGGAACACTCTCACATCCCTCAGACTGACACTAAGGAACATTCAATCCTTTCCCCTACCCTCCAGGTAACCGTGGCCCTAACAGTGTTGCGAGTCTAGAGGTACACAAGGCTGTAAATAAAAGGCAAAGCCTGACTCATTTCTCTCCGTCACCCTAACCATCATACCAACCATTAAGTTGCCTCACGGTTACTGCAGCTCAAACACTGTTCCGAACATAAATGTATACCGGGTTGTAGCCAACGTCCAAACAACGTTCCATTCATTACCCTCAACTAAACCAACATATGAACATTACCCTACCCTCGCGGTAACCGAGGATCTCTCATCGGATCTTAAACGTAAACTTGGCAGGTATACTAAACTCTGCATGTCCGAACGCCCACTCTCAGTTTAACACGCACCAACCCTGTCTCACTTCTGGCTACCGAATTCCTAAATTACACCTGAACTTAATGTATATGTGGATGCACGCAGTAGCTGAAACCTGTCCCATGCCTCAGCCTCACACTAACCAACATTCAATCTTTTCCCACAACCTCCCGCCAACCGTGGACCTAAGAGTCTTAGGAGCCTAAATTTGCACCTGGCTGTAAGCAGAACCTGAACACTGTCCCATCACTCACCCTCACCCTAACCAACATACCATCCTTTAACTTCCCTCACGCTGACCAAGTTTCAAATACTGCTCCGAACCTACGTGGCTGTTATCCGAAAGGCCACAATGTCCAAACCCTCACCGTCATTTGAACTAACACACCAACACTGTTCACCCTCGGGTTAACCGAGTTCCTAACCCTCAACCGAACATTAACGTGTACCTGCATACAGGCAGTAGCAGAACACTCTCACATCCCTCAGACTGACACACTAAGGAACGTTCAATCCTTTCCCATACCCTCCAGGTAACCGTGGCCCTAACAGGGTTGCGAGTAGAGGTACACAAGGCTGTAAATAAAAGGCGAAGCCTGTCCCATGTCTCTCCATCACCCTAACCATCATACCAACCTTTAAGTTGCCTCACGGTTACTGCGGCTCATACATTGTTCCGAATGTAAATGTACACCTGGTTGTAGCCAAATTCTGAACAAGTTCCATTCCTCACCTTCAACTAAACCAATATATGAACTTTTCGCTACCCTCGCGGTAACCGAGGCTCTAACACTCATCGGACTCTAAACGTACTCTTGGCTGTTATACTAAACTCTGCCTGTCCCAACCCTCACTCTCACTTTAACACACACCAACCCTGTCTCACCCTTGGGCTAACCTAGGAGCTAACACTCACCCGAACCTTAAGTAAACCAGTCTGAAGGCAGTATCCGAACCCTGTCCGTTCCCTAATCCTCACACTAACCAACATAAAATCCTTTGCCATAACCTCCAGCTAACAGTGATCCTCACAGTGTTCTGAACCGAAACGTACACCTGGTTGTAAGCAGAACCCGAACACTGACCCATCCTTCACCCTCACCCTAACCAACATACCAAATTTAACTTACGTTGGGGTGAACGTGGCTCAAACACTGCTCCGAACCTAAATGTATACCTGACTGTAGGCAGCAGCCGAACACAGTTCCAATCCTCACCCTCAGCATATCAAGCATACCAACCTTTTCCTTACCGTGGTGATAACCGAGGCTCTAACACTCTTCCGATCCTAAACTTATACTCGGCTGTTTCGCAAACCCGTACAATGGCTGAACCCTCACCCTCTCTGTAACACATCAACACTCTCTCACACTCGGGCTAACCAAGGCCCTAACACTGACCCGAACCTTAATGTATACCTGTGTGGAGGCAGTAGCTGAAACCTGTCCCATGCCTCAGCCTCACACTAACCAACATTCAATCTTTTCCCACAACCTCCCTCCAACCGTGGACCTAGGAGTCTTAGGAGCCTAAACGTGCACCTTGCTGTAAGCAGAACCTGAACACTGTCCCGTCACTCACCCTCACCCTAACCAACATACCATTCTTTAACTTCCCTCACGCTGACCAAATTTCAAATACTGCTCCGAAACTCCGTAACTCTATTCGAAAGTGTACATTGTCCAAACCCTAACCGTCATTTTAACTCACACACCAACCCTGTTCACCCTCGGGTTAACCGAGTTCCTAACTCTCAACCGAACATTAACGTGTACCTGGATACAGGCAGTAGCGGAACACTCTCACATCCCTCAGACTGACACTAAGGAACATTCAATCCTTTCCCCTACCCTCCAGGTAACCGTGGCCCTAACAGTGTTGCGAGTCTAGAGGTACACAAGGCTGTAAATAAAAGGCAAAGCCTGACTCATTTCTCTCCGTCACCCTAACCATCATACCAACCATTAAGTTGCCTCACGGTTACTGCAGCTCAAACACTGTTCCGAACATAAATGTATACCGGGTTGTAGCCAACGTCCGAACAACGTTCCATTCATTACCCTCAACTAAACCAACATATGAACATTACCCTACCCTCGCGGTAACCGAGGATCTCTCATCGGATCTTAAACGTAAACTTGGCAGGTATACTAAACTCTGCATGTCCGAACGCCCACTCTCAGTTTAACACGCACCAACCCTGTCTCACTTCTGGCTACCGAATTCCTAAATTACACCTGAACTTAATGTATATGTGGATGCACGCAGTAGCTGAAACCTGTCCCATGCCTCAGCCTCACACTAACCAACATTCAATCTTTTCCCACAACCTCCCGCCAACCGTGGACCTAAGAGTCTTAGGAGCCTAAATTTGCACCTGGCTGTAAGCAGAACCTGAACACTGTCCCATCACTCACCCTCACCCTAACCAACATACCATCCTTTAACTTCCCTCACGCTGACCAAGTTTCAAATACTGCTCCGAACCTACGTGGCTGTTATCCGAAAGGCCACAATGTCCAAACCCTCACCGTCATTTGAACTAACACACCAACACTGTTCACCCTCGGGTTAACCGAGTTCCTAACCCTCAACCGAACATTAACGTGTACCTGCATACAGGCAGTAGCAGAACACTCTCACATCCCTCAGACTGACACACTAAGGAACGTTCAATCCTTTCCCATACCCTCCAGGTAACCGTGGCCCTAACAGGGTTGCGAGTAGAGGTACACAAGGCTGTAAATAAAAGGTGAAGCCTGTCCCATGTCTCTCCATCACCCTAACCATCATACCAACCTTTAAGTTGCCTCACGGTTACTGCGGCTCATACATTGTTCCGAATGTAAATGTACACCTGGTTGTAGCCAAATTCTGAACAAGTTCCATTCCTCACCTTCAACTAAACCAATATATGAACTTTTCGCTACCCTCGCGGTAACCGAGGCTCTAACACTCATCGGACTCTAAACGTACTCTTGGCTGTTATACTAAACTCTGCCTGTCCCAACCCTCACTCTCACTTTAACACACACCAACCCTGTCTCACCCTTGGGCTAACCTAGGAGCTAACACTCACCCGAACCTTAAGTAAACCAGTCTGAAGGCAGTATCCGAACCCTGTCCGTTCCCTAATCCTCACACTAACCAACATAAAATCCTTTGCCATAACCTCCAGCTAACAGTGATCCTCACAGTGTTCTGAACCGAAACGTACACCTGGTTGTAAGCAGAACCCGAACACTGACCCATCCTTCACCCTCACCCTAACCAACATACCAAATTTAACTTACGTTGGGGTGAACGTGGCTCAAACACTGCTCCGAACCTAAATGTATACCTGACTGTAGGCAGCAGCCGAACACAGTTCCAATCCTCACCCTCAGCATATCAAGCATACCAACCTTTTCCTTACCGTGGTGATAACCGAGGCTCTAACACTCTTCCGATCCTAAACTTATACTCGGCTGTTTCGCAAACCCGTACAATGGCTGAACCCTCACCCTCTCTGTAACACATCAACACTCTCTCACACTCGGGCTAACCAAGGCCCTAACACTGACCCGAACCTTAATGTATACCTGTGTGGAGGCAGTAGCTGAAACCTGTCCCATGCCTCAGCCTCACACTAACCAACATTCAATCTTTTCCCACAACCTCCCTCCAACCGTGGACCTAGGAGTCTTAGGAGCCTAAACGTGCACCTTGCTGTAAGCAGAACCTGAACACTGTCCCAACACTCACCCTCATCCTAAACAACATACCAACCTTTAACTTCCCTCACGCTGACCAAAGTTTAAATACTGTTTCGACGTACTTGGCCGTTATCCGAAACCCTACACTGTCCAAACCCTCACCGTCACTTTAACTAACACACCAACCCTGTCTCACCCTATGGCTACCGAATTCCTAACCCTCAGCTGAACTTTAATGTATACGTGGATGCACGCAGTAGCTGAAACATGTCCCATCCCTCAGCCTCAACTAACCAACGTTCAATCCTTTCCTATAACCTCCCGCCTACCGTGGCCCTAAGAGTCTTCCGAGCCTAATGAAGCACCGGGGTGTAAGCAGAACCTAAACACTGTCCCGTCACTCACCCTCACCCTAACCAACATACCATTCTTTAACTTCCCTCACGCTGACCAAATTTCAAATACTGCTCCGAAACTCCGTAACTCTATTCGAAAGTGTACATTGTCCAAACCCTAACCGTCATTTTAACTCACACACCAACCCTGTTCACCCTCGGGTTAACCGAGTTCCTAACCCTCAACCGAACATTAACGTGTACCTGCATACAGGCAGTAGCAGAACACTCTCACATCCCTCAGACTGACACTAAGGAACGTTTAATCCTTTCCCATACCCTCCAGGTACACGTTGCCCTAACAGTGTTGCGAGTCTAGAGGTACACAAGGCTGTAAATAAAAGGCGAAGCCTGTCCCATGTCTCTCCATCACCCTAACCATCATACCAACCTTTAAGTTGCCTCACGGTTACTGCAGCTCATACATTGTTCCGAATGTAAATGTACACCTGGTTGTAGCCAAATTCTGAACAAGTTCCATTCCTCACCTTCAACTAAACCAATATATGAACTTTTCGCTACCCTCGCGGTAACCGAGGCTCTAACACTCATCGGACTCTAAACGTACTCTTGGCTGTTATACTAAACTCTGCCTGTCCCAACCCTCACTCTCACTTTAACACACACCAACCCTGTCTCACCCTTGGGCTAACCTAGGAGCTAACACTCACCTGAACCTTAAGTAAACCAGTCTGAAGGCAGTATCCGAACCCTGTCCGTTCCCTAATCCTCACACTAACCAACATAAAATCCTTTGCCATAACCTCCAGCTAACAGTGATCCTCACAGTGTTCTGAACCGAAACGTACACCTGGTTGTAAGCAGAACCCGAACACTGATCCATCCCTCACCCTCACCCTAACCAACATACCAAATTTAACTTACGTTGGGGTGAACGTGGCTCAAACACTGCTCCGAACCTAAATGTATACCTGACTGTAGGCAGCAGCCGAACACAGTTCCAATCCTCACCCTCAGCATATCAAGCATACCAACCTTTTCCTTACCGTGGTGATAACCGAGGCTCTAACACTCTTCCGATCCTAAACTTATACTCGGCTGTTTCGCAAACCCGTACAATGGCTGAAGCCTCACCCTCTCTGTAACACATCAACACTCTCTCACACTCGGGCTAACCAAGACCCTAACACTGACCCGAACCTTAATGTATACCTGTGTGGAGGCAGTAGCTGAAACCTGTCCCATGCCTCAGCCTCACACTAACCAACATTCAATCTTTTCCCACAACCTCCCTCCAACCGTGGACCTAGGAGTCTTAGGAGCCTAAACGTGCACCTTGCTGTAAGCAGAACCTGAACACTGTCCCAACACTCACCCTCATCCTAAAAAACATACCACCCTTTAACTTCCCTCACGCTGACCAAAGTTTAAATACTGTTTCGACGTACTTGGCCGTTATCCGAAACCCTACACTGTCCAAACCCTCACCGTCACTTTAACTAACACACCAACCCTGTCTCACCCTATGGCTACCGAATTCCTAACCCTCAGCTGAACTTTAATGTATACGTGGATGCACGCAGTAGCTGAAACATGTCCCATCCCTCAGCCTCAACTAACCAACGTTCAATCCTTTCCTATAACCTCCCGCCTACCGTGGCCCTAAGAGTCTTCCGAGCCTAATGAAGCACCGGGGTGTAAGCAGAACCTAAACACTGTCCCGTCACTCACCCTCACCCTAACCAACATACCATTCTTTAACTTCCCTCACGCTGACCAAATTTCAAATACTGCTCCGAAACTCCGTAACTCTATTCGAAAGTGTACATTTTCCAAACCCTAACCGTCATTTTAACTCACACACCAACCCTGTTCACCCTCGGGTTAACCGAGTTCCTAACCCTCAACCGAACATTAACGTGTACCTGGATACAGGCAGTAGCGGAACACTCTCACATCCCTCAGACTGACACTAAGGATCATTCAATCCTTTCCCCTACCCTCCAGGTAACCGTGGCCCTAACAGTGTTGCGAGTCCTGAGGTACACAAGGCTGTAATTAAAGGCAAAGCCTGACCCATTTCTCTCCCTCACCCTAACCATCATACCAACCATTAAGTTGCCTCACGGTTACTGCAGCTCAAACACTGTTCCGAACATAAATGTATACCTGGTTGTAGCCAACGTCCGAACAAGGTTCCATTCATCACCCTCAACTAAACCAACATATGAACTTTACCCTACCCTCGCGGTAACCGAGGATCTAACACTCATCGGATCTTAAACGTAAACTTGGCAGGTATACTAAACTCTGCATGTCCGAACGCCCACTCTCAGTTTAACACGCACCAAACCTGTCTCACCCTCTGGCTACCGAATTCCTAAATTACACCTGAACTTAATGTATATGTGGATGCACGCAGTAGCTGAAACCTGTCCCATGCCTCAGCCTCACACTAACCAACATTCAATCTTTTCCCACAACCTCCCGCCAACCGTGGACCTAAGAGTCTTAGGAGCCTAAACTTGCACCTGGCTGTAAGCAGAACCTGAACACTGTCCCATCACTCACCCTCACCCTAACCAACATACCATCCTTTAACTTCCCTCACGCTGACCAAGTTTCAAATACTGCTCCGAACCTACGTGGCTGTTATCCGAAAGGCCACACTGTCCAAACCCTCACCGTCATTTGAACTAACACACTAACCCTGTTCACCCTCGGGTTAACCGAGTTCCTAACCCTCAACCGAACATTAACGTGTACCTGCATACAGGCAGTAGCAGAACACTCTCACATCCCTCAGACTGACACTAAGGAACGTTTAATCCTTTCCCATACCCTCCAGGTAAACGTTGCCCTAACAGTGTTGCGAGTCTAGAGGTACACAAGGCTGTAAATAAAAGGCGAAGCCTGTCCCATGTCTCTCCATCACCCTAACCATCATACCAACCTTTAAGTTGCCTCACGGTTACTGCGGCTCATACATTGTTCCGAATGTAAATGTACACCTGGTTGTTGCCAAATTCTGAACAAGTTCCATTCCTCACCTTCAACTAAACCAATATATGAACTTTTCGCTACCCTCGCGGTAACCGAGGCTCTAACACTCATCGGACTCTAAACGTACTCTTGGCTGTTATACTAAACTCTGCCTGTCCCAACCCTCACTCTCACTTTAACACACACCAACCCTGTCTCACCCTTGGGCTAACCTAGGAGCTAACACTCACCCGAACCTTAAGTAAACCAGTCTGAAGGCAGTATCCGAACCCTGTCCGTTCCCTAATCCTCACACTAACCAACATAAAATCCTTTGCCATAACCTCCAGCTAACAGTGATCCTCACAGTGTTCTGAACCGAAACGTACACCTGGTTGTAAGCAGAACCCGAACACTGACCCATCCTTCACCCTCACCCTAACCAACATACCAAATTTAACTTACGTTGGGGTGAACGTGGCTCAAACACTGCTCCGAACCTAAATGTATACCTGACTGTAGGCAGCAGCCGAACACAGTTCCAATCCTCACCCTCAGCATATCAAGCATACCAACCTTTTCCTTACCGTGGTGATAACCGAGGCTCTAACACTCTTCCGATCCTAAACTTATACTCGGCTGTTTCGCAAACCCGTACAATGGCTGAACCCTCACCCTCTCTGTAACACATCAACACTCTCTCACACTCGGGCTAACCAAGGCCCTAACACTGACCCGAACCTTAATGTATACCTGTGTGGAGGCAGTAGCTGAAACCTGTCCCATGCCTCAGCCTCACACTAACCAACATTCAATCTTTTCCCACAACCTCCCTCCAACCGTGGACCTAGGAGTCTTAGGAGCCTAAACGTGCACCTTGCTGTAAGCAGAACCTGAACACTGTCCCAACACTCACCCTCATCCTAAACAACATACCAACCTTTAACTTCCCTCACGCTGACCAAAGTTTAAATACTGTTTCGACGTACTTGGCCGTTATCCGAAACCCTACACTGTCCAAACCCTCACCGTCACTTTAACTAACACACCAACCCTTTCTCACCCTATGGCTACCGAATTCCTAACCCTCAGCTGAACTTTAATGTATACGTGGATGCACGCAGTAGCTGAAACATGTCCCATCCCTCAGCCTCAACTAACCAACGTTCAATCCTTTCCTATAACCTCCCGCCTACCGTGGCCCTAAGAGTCTTCCGAGCCTAATGAAGCACCGGGGTGTAAGCAGAACCTAAACACTGTCCCGTCACTCACCCTCACCCTAACCAACATACCATTCTTTAACTTCCCTCACGCTGACCAAATTTCAAATACTGCTCCGAAACTCCGTAACTCTATTCGAAAGTGTACATTGTCCAAACCCTAACCGTCATTTTAACTCACACACCAACCCTGTTCACCCTCGGGTTAACCGAGTTCCTAACCCTCAACCGAACATTAACGTGTACCTGGATACAGGCAGTAGCGGAACACTCTCACATCCCTCAGACTGACACTAAGGATCATTCAATCCTTTCCCCTACCCTCCAGGTAACCGTGGCCCTAACAGTGTTGCGAGTCCTGAGGTACACAAGGCTGTAAATAAAAGGCAAAGCCTGACCCATTTCTCTCCGTCACCCTAACCATCATACCAACCATTAAGTTGCCTCACGGTTACTGCAGCTCAAACACTGTTCCGAACATAAATGTATACCGGGTTGTAGCCAACGTCCGAACATCGTTCCATTCCTCACGCTCAACTAAACCAACATATGAACATTACCCTACCCTCGCGGTAACCGAGGATCTCTCATCGGATCTTAAACGTAAACTTGGCAGGTATACTAAACTCTGCATGTCCGAACGCCCACTCTCAGTTTAACACGCACCAAACCTGTCTCACTTCTGGCTACCGAATTCCTAAATTACACCTGAACTTAATGTATATGTGGATGCACGCAGTAGCTGAAACCTGTCCCATGCCTCAGCCTCACACTAACCAACATTCAATCTTTTCCCACAACCTCCCGCCAACCGTGGACCTAAGAGTCTTAGGAGCCTAAACTTGCACCTGGCTGTAAGCAGAACCCGAACACTGATCCATCCCTCACCCTCACCCTAACCAACATACCAACTTTAACTTCCGTTGGGGTGAACGTGGCTCAAACACTGCTCCTAACCTAAATGTATACCTGACTGTAGACAGCAGCCAAACACAGTTCCATCTCTCACCCTCAACATATCAAGCATACCAACCTTTTCCCTACCGTGGCGATAACTGAGGCTCTAACACTCTTCCGATCCTAAAAGTATACTTGGCTGTTTTCCGAACCCGTACAGTGTCTGAATCGTCATGCTCTGTAACTAACACACCAACGCTCTCTCACACTCGGGCTAACCGGGGCCCTAACACTGACCGAACCTTAATGTATACCTGTCTGGAGGCAGTTGCTGAAACATGTGCCATGTCTCAACCTCACACTAACCAATATTCAATCCTTCACCATAACCTCCCGCTAACCGTTGACCTAAGAGTCTTAGGAGCCTAAACGTGCACCTGACTGTAAGCAGAACCTGAACACAGTCCCAACACTCACCCTCACCCTAAACAACATACCAACCTTTAACTTCCCTCACGCTGACCAAAGTTTAAAAACTGTTCCACACCTATTTGGCTGTTATCCGAAACCCTACACTGTCCAAACCCTCACCGACACTTCAACTAACACACCAACCCAGTCTCACCCTCTGGCTAACGAATTCCTAACCCTCACCTGAACTTTAATATATATGTGGATGCACGCAGTAGCTGAAACATGTCCCATCCCTCAGCCTCACACTAACCAACGTTCAATCCTTTCCCAAAACCTCCTGCCTACCGTGGCCCTAAGAGTCTTCTGAGCCTAACGAAGCACCGGGGTGTAAGCAGAACCTGAACACTGTCCCGTCACTCACCCTCACCCTAACGAACATACCATCCTTTAACTTCCCTCACACTTACCAAGTTTCAAATACTGCTCCGAACCTACGTGGCTGTTATCCGAAAGTCCACACTGTCCAAACCCTCACCGTCATTTTAAATAACACATCAACCCTGTTCACTCTCGGGTTAACCGAGTTCCTAACCCTCAACCGAACATTAACGTGTACCTGGATACAGGCAGTAGCGGAACACTCTCCCATCCCTCAGACTGACACTAAGAAACGTTCAATCCTTTCCCATACCTTCCAGGTAACCTTGGCCTTAACAATGTTCCGAATCTAGACGTACACAAGGCTGTATATAAAAGGCGGACCCTGTCCCATTTCTCTCCCTCACCCTAACCATCATACCAACCTTTAAGTTCCCTCATGGTTACTGCGGAGAAAACACTGTTCCGAACCTCTACGTATACCTGGTTGTAGGAAATATGCGAAAAGGTTCCATTCCTCACCCTCAACTAAACCAACATATGAACCTTTCCCTACCCTCCCAGTAACCGAGTCTCTATCACTCTTCGCACCCTAAATGTATACTTGGCTGTTATATGAAACTCTGCCCTGTCCAAACCCTCACTCTCACTTTAACACACACCAACACGTCTCACCCTTGGGTTATCCTAGGAGCTAACACTCACCCGAACCTTAAGTAAACCAGTCTGAAGGCAGTATCTGAACCCTGTCCGTTCCCTAATCCTCACACTAACCAACATAAAATCCTTTGCCATAACCTCCAGCTAACAGTGATCCTCATAGTGTTCTGAACCGAAACGTACACCTGGTTGTAAGCAGAACCCGAACACTGACCCATCCTTCACCCTCACCCTAACCAACATACCATCCTTTAACTTCCCTCACGCTGACCAAGTTTCAAATACTGCTCCGAACCTACGTGGCTGTTATCCGAAAGGCCACACTGTCCAAACCCTCACCGTCATTTGAACTAACACACCAACCCTGTTCACCCTCGGGTTAACCGAGTTCCTAACCCTCAACTGAACATTAACGTGTACCTGCATACAGGCAGTAGCAGAACACTCTCACATCCCTCAGACTGACACTAAGGAACGTTTAATCCTTTCCCATACCCTCCAGGTAAACGTTGCCCTAACAGTGTTGCGAGTCTAGAGGTACACAAGGCTGTAAATAAAAGGCGAAGCCTGTCCCATGTCTCTCCATCACCCTAACCATCATACCAACCTTTAAGTTGCCTCACGGTTACTGCGGCTCATACATTGTTCCGAATGTAAATGTACACCTGGTTGTAGCCAAATTCTGAACAAGTTCCATTCCTCACCTTCAACTAAACCAACATATGAACTTTTCGCTACCCTCGCGGTAACCGAGGCTCTAACACTCATCGGACTCTAAACGTACTCTTGGCTGTTATACTAAACTCTGCCTGTCCCAACCCTCACTCTCACTTTAACACACACCAACCCTGTCTCACCCTTGGGCTAACCTAGGAGCTAACACTCACCCGAACCTTAAGTAAACCAGTCTGAAGGCAGTATCCGAACCCTGTCCGTTCCCTAATCCTCACACTAACCAACATAAAATCCTTTGCCATAACCTCCAGCTAACAGTGATCCTCACAGTGTTCTGAACCGAAACGTACACCTGGTTGTAAGCAGAACCCGAACACTGACCCATCCTTCACCCTCACCCTAACCAACATACCAAATTTAACTTACGTTGGGGTGAACGTGGCTCAAACACTGCTCCGAACCTAAATGTATACCTGACTGTAGGCAGCAGCCGAACACAGTTCCAATCCTCACCCTCAGCATATCAAGCATACCAACCTTTTCCTTACCGTGGTGATAACCGAGGCTCTAACACTCTTCCGATCCTAAACTTATACTCGGCTGTTTCGCAAACCCGTACAATGGCTGAACCCTCACCCTCTCTGTAACACATCAACACTCTCTCACACTCGGGCTAACCAAGGCCCTAACACTGACCCGAACCTTAATGTATACCTGTGTGGAGGCAGTAGCTGAAACCTGTCCCATGCCTCAGCCTCACACTAACCAACATTCAATCTTTTCCCACAACCTCCCTCCAACCGTGGACCTAGGAGTCTTAGGAGCCTAAACGTGCACCTTGCTGTAAGCAGAACCTGAACACTGTCCCAACACTCACCCTCATCCTAAACAACATACCAACCTTTAACTTCCCTCACGCTGACCAAAGTTTAAATACTGTTTCGACGTACTTGGCCGTTATCCGAAACCCTACACTGTCCAAACCCTCACCGTCACTTTAACTAACACACCAACCCTGTCTCACACTATGGCTACCGAATTCCTAACCCTCAGCTGAACTTTAATGTATACGTGGATGCACGCAGTAGCTGAAACATGTCCCATCCCTCAGCCTCAACTAACCAACGTTCAATCCTTTCCTATAACCTCCCGCCTACCGTGGCCCTAAGAGTCTTTCGAGCCTAATGAAGCACCGGGGTGTAAGCAGAACCTAAACACTGTCCCGTCACTCACCCTCACCCTAACCAACATACCATTCTTTAACTTCCCTCACGCTGACCAAATTTCAAATACTGCTCCGAAACTCCGTAACTCTATTCGAAAGTGTACATTGTCCAAACCCTAACCGTCATTTTAACTCACACACCAACCCTGTTCACCCTCGGGTTAACCGAGTTCCTAACCCTCAACCGAACATTAACGTGTACCTGGATACAGGCAGTAGCGGAACACTCTCACATCCCTCAGACTGACACTAAGGAACATTCAATCCTTTCCCCTACCCTCCAGGTAACCGTGGCCCTAACAGTGTTGCGAGTCTAGAGGTACACAAGGCTGTAAATAAAAGGCAAACCTGACCCATTTCTCTCCCTCACCCTAACCATCATACCAACCATTAAGTTGCCTCACGGTTACTGCAGCTCAAACACTGTTCCGAACATAAATGTATACCTGGTTGTAGCCAACGTCCGAACAACGTTCCATTCATCACCCTCAACTAAACCAACATATGAACATTACCCTACCCTCGTGGTAACCGAGGATCTCTCATCGGATCTTAAACGTAAACTTGGCAGGTATACTAAACTCTGCATGTCCGAACGCCCACTCTCAGTTTAACACGCCCCAAACCTGTCTCACTTCGGGCTAACGAATTCCTAAATTACACCTGAACTTAATGTATATGTGGATGCACGCAGTAGCTGAAACCTGTCCCATGCCTCAGCCTCACACTAACCAACATTCAATCTTTTCCCACAACCTCCCGCCAACCGTGGACCTAAGAGTCTTAGGAGCCTAAACTTGCACCTGGCTGTAAGCAGAACCTGAACACTGTCCCATCACTCACCCTCACCCTAACCAACATACCATCCTTTAACTTCCCTCACGCTGACCAAGTTTCAAATACTGCTCCGAACCTACGTGGCTGTTATCCGAAAGGCCACACTGTCCAAACCCTCACCGTCATTTGAACTAACACACCAACCCTCTTCACCCTCGGGTTAACCGAGTTCCTAACCCTCAACCGAACATTAACGTGTACCTGCATACAGGCAGTAGCCGAACACTCTCACATCCCTCAGACTGACACTAAGGAAAGTTCAATCCTTTCCCCTACCCTCCAGGTAACCGTGGCCCTAACAGTGTTGCGAGTCTAGAGGTACACAAGGCTGTAATTAAAGGCAAAGCCTGACCCATTTCTCTCCCTCACCCTAACCATCATACCAACCATTAAGTTGCTTCACGGTTACTGCAGCTCAAACACTGTTCCGAACATAAATGTATACCTGGTTGTAGCCAACGTCCGAACAAGGTTCCATTCATCACCCTCAACTAAACCAACATATGAACTTTACCCTACCCTCGCGGTAACCGAGGATCTAACACTCATCGGATCTTAAACGTAAACTTGGCAGGTATACTAAACTCTGCATGTCCGAACGCCCACTCTCAGTTTAACACGCACCAAACCTGTCTCACCCTCTGGCTACCGAATTCCTAAATTACACCTGAACTTAATGTATATATGGATGCACGCAGTAGCTGAAACCTGTCCCATGCCTCAGCCTCACACTAACCAACATTCAATCTTTTCCCACAACCTCCCGCCAACCGTGGACCTAAGAGTCTTAGGAGCCTAAATTTGCACCTGGCTGTAAGCAGAACCTGAACACTGTCCCATCACTCACCCTCACCCTAACCAACATACCATCCTTTAACTTCCCTCACGCTGACCAAGTTTCAAATACTGCTCCGAACCTACGTGGCTGTTATCCGAAAGGCCACACTGTCCAAACCCTCACCGTCATTTGAACTAACACACCAACCCTGTTCACCCTCGGGTTAACCGAGTTCCTAACCCTCAACCGAACATTAACGTGTACCTGCATACAGGCAGTAGCAGAACACTCTCACATCCCTCAGACTGACACACTAAGGAACGTTCAATCCTTTCCCATACCCTCCAGGTAAACGTTGCCCTAACAGTGTTGCGAGTCTAGAGGTACACAAGGCTGTAAATAAAAGGCGAAGCCTGTCCCATGTCTCTCCATCACCCTAACCATCATACCAACCTTTAAGTTGCCTCACGGTTACTGCGGCTCATACATTGTTCCGAATGTAAATGTACACCTGGTTGTAGCCAAATTCTGAACAAGTTCCATTCCTCACCTTCAACTAAACCAATATATGAACTTTTCGCTACCCTCGCGGTAACCGAGGCTCTAACACTCATCGGACTCTAAACGTACTCTTGGCTGTTATACTAAACTCTGCCTGTCCCAACCCTCACTCTCACTTTAACACACACCAACCCTGTCTCACCCTTGGGCTAACCTAGGAGCTAACACTCACCCGAACCTTAAGTAAACCAGTCTGAAGGCAGTATCCGAACCCTGTCCGTTCCCTAATCCTCACACTAACCAACATAAAATCCTTTGCCATAACCTCCAGCTAACAGTGATCCTCACAGTGTTCTGAACCGAAACGTACACCTGGTTGTAAGCAGAACCCGAACACTGACCCATCCTTCACCCTCACCCTAACCAACATACCAAATTTAACTTACGTTGGGGTGAACGTGGCTCAAACACTGCTCCGAACCTAAATGTATACCTGACTGTAGGCAGCAGCCGAACACAGTTCCAATCCTCACCCTCAGCATATCAAGCATACCAACCTTTTCCTTACCGTGGTGATAACCGAGGCTCTAACACTCTTCCGATCCTAAACTTATACTCGGCTGTTTCGCAAACCCGTACAATGGCTGAACCCTCACCCTCTCTGTAACACATCAACACTCTCTCACACTCGGGCTAACCAAGGCCCTAACACTGACCCGAACCTTAATGTATACCTGTGTGGAGGCAGTAGCTGAAACCTGTCCCATGCCTCAGCCTCACACTAACCAACATTCAATCTTTTCCCACAACCTCCCTCCAACCGTGGACCTAGGAGTCTTAGGAGCCTAAACGTGCACCTTGCTGTAAGCAGAACCTGAACACTGTCCCAACACTCACCCTCATCCTAAACAACATACCAACCTTTAACTTCCCTCACGCTGACCAAAGTTTAAATACTGTTTCGACGTACTTGGCCGTTATCCGAAACCCTACACTGTCCAAACCCTCACCGTCACTTTAACTAACACACCAACCCTGTCTCACACTATGGCTACCGAATTCCTAACCCTCAGCTGAACTTTAATGTATACGTGGATGCACGCAGTAGCTGAAACATGTCCCATCCCTCAGCCTCAACTAACCAACGTTCAATCCTTTCCTATAACCTCCCGCCTACCGTGGCCCTAAGAGTCTTCCGAGCCTAATGAAGTACCGGGGTGTAAGCAGAACCTAAACACTGTCCCGTCACTCACCCTCACCCTAACCAACACACCATTCTTTAACTTCCCTCACGCTGACCAAATTTCAAATACTGCTCCGAAACTCCGTAACTCTATTCGAAAGTGTACATTGTCCAAACCCTAACCGTCATTTTACTCACACACCAACCCTGTTCACCCTCGGGTTAACCGAGTTCCTAACCCTCAACAGAACATTAACGTGTACCTGGATACAGGCAGTAGCCGAACACTCTCACATCCCTCAGACTGACACTAAGGAACGCTCAATCTTTTCCCATACCATCCAGGTAACTGTGGCCCTAACAGTGTTGCGAGTCTAGAGGTACACAAGGCTGTAAATCAAAGGCAAGCCTGTCCCATTTCTCTCCCTCACCCTAACCATCATACCGACCTTAAGTAGCATCAAGGTTACAGCGGCTCAAACACTGTTCCGAACATAAATGTATACCTGGTTGTAGCCAACGTCCGAACAAGGTTCCATTCCTCACCCTCAACTAAACCAACATATGAACTATTCCCTACCCTGGCGGTAACCGAAGGTATAACACTCGTAGGACCCTAAACGTATACTTGACTGGTATACTAAACTCTGCTTGTCCGAACCCTCACTCTCACTTTAACACCCACCATCCCTGTCTCAGCCTTGGGCTAACCTAGGCGCTAACACTCCTCCGAACCTTAATGTAAACCTGTCTGAAGGCAGTAACCGAACCCCGTCCATTCCCTAATGGTCACACTAACCAACATAAAATCCTTTCCCACACCCTACAGCTAACAGTGATCCTAACTGTGTTCCGAAACTAAACGTACACCTGGTTGTAAGCAGAACCCGAACACTGATCCATCCCTCACCCTCACCCTAACCAACATACCAACTTTAACTTCCGTTGGGGTGAACGTGGCTCAAACACTGCTCCGAACCTAAATGTATACCTGACTGTAGGCAGCAGCCGAACACAGTTCCATCTCTCACCCTCAACATATCAAGCATACCAACCTTTTCCCTACCGTGGCGATAACTGAGGCTCTAACACTCTTCCGATCCTAAAAGTATACTTGGCTGTTTTCCGAACCCGTACAGTGTCTGAATCGTCATGCTCTGTAACTAACACACCAACGCTCTCTCACACTCGGGCTAACCGGGGCCCTAACACTGACCGAACCTTAATGTATACCTGTCTGGAGGCAGTTGCTGAAACATGTGCCATGTCTCAACCTCACACTAACCAATATTCAATCCTTCACCATAACCTCCCGCTAACCGTTGACCTAAGAGTCTTAGGAGCCTAAACGTGCACCTGACTGTAAGCAGAACCTGAACACAGTCCCAACACTCACCCTCACCCTAAACAACATACCAACCTTTAACTTCCCTCACGCTGACCAAAGTTTAAAAACTGTTCCTCACCTACTTGGCTGTTATCCGAAACCCTACACTGTCCAAACCCTCACCAACACTTCAACTAACACACCAACCCAGTCTCACCCTCTGGCTAACGAATTCCTAACCCTCACCTGAACTTTAATATATATGTGGATGCACGCAGTAGCTGAAACATGTCCCATCCCTCAGCCTCACACTAACCAACGTTCAATCCTTTCCCAAAACCTCCTGCCTACCGTGGCCCTAAGAGTCTTCTGAGCCTAACGAAGCACCGGGGTGTAAGCAGAACCTGAACACTGTCCCGTCACTCACCCTCACCCTAACAAACATACCATCCTTTAACTTCCCTCACACTTACCAAGTTTCAAATACTGCTCCGAACCTACGTGGCTGTTATCCGAAAGTCCACACTGTCCAAACCCTCACCGTCATTTTAAATAACACATCAACCCTGTTCACTCTCGGGTTAACCGAGTTCCTAACCCTCAACCGAACATTAACGTGTACCTGGATACAGGCAGTAGCGGAACACTCTCCCATCCCTCAGACTGACACTAAGGAACGTTCAATCCTTTCCCATACCTTCCAGGTAACCTTGGCCTTAACAATGTTCCGAATCTAGACGTACACAAGGCTGTATATAAAAGGCGGACCCTGTCCCATTTCTCTCCCTCACCCTAACCATCATACCAACCTTTAAGTTCCCTCACGGTTACTGCGGAGAAAACACTGTACCGAACCTCTACGTATACCTGGTTGTAGGAAATATGTGAACAAGGTTCCATTCCTCACCCTCAACTAAACCAACATATGAACCTTTCCCTACCCTCCCAGTAACCGAGTCTCTATCACTCTTCGCACCCTAAATGTATACTTGGCTGTTATATGAAACTCTGCCCTGTCCAAACCCTCACTCTCACTTTAACACACACCAACACGTCTCACCCTTGGGTTATCCTAGGCGCTAACACTCACCCGAACCTTAATGTATATCCGTCTGAAGGCAGTCGCCGAATCCTGTCCCTTCCCTAGTCCTCAGACTCACCAGCGTACCAACCTTTCCCATACCCTCCAGTTAATAGTGATCCTAACAGTGTTCTGAACCTAAAAGTACACCTGTTTGTAAGCAGAACTCGAACACTGACCCATCCCTCACCCTCACCCTAACTAACATACCAACTTTAACTTCCATCTGGGTGAACGTGGCTCAAACACTGCTCCGAAGTTAAATGTGTTCCTTGCTGTAGGCACCAGCTGAACACAGTTCCATCCCTCACCCTCAACATATCAAGCATACCAACCTTTTCCCTACCCTGTCGATAACCGTGGCTCTAACACTCTTCCGATCCTAAACGTATACTTGGCTGTTTTCTGAACCCGTACAATGTCTGAACCCTCAACCTCACTGTAACTAACTTACCAACACTCTCGCACTCGGGCTACCAAATTCCTAACCTGCACCAGAACTTTAATGTATACCTGGATGCAGGCAGTAGCTGTAACATGTCCCATCCCTCTTCCTCACACTAAACAAAATTCAATCCTTTCCCATAACCACCCACTAACCATGGCCCTGAGTCTTCCGAGCCTAAGCGTGCACCTGGCTGTAAGCAGAACCTGAACACTGTCCCATCACTCACCCTCACCTTAACCAACATACCAACCGTTAACTTCCCTCACGCTGAACAAGGTTCAAATACTGTTCTGAACCTAAATGTGTACCTGGCTGTAGGCAACAGCGGGACACGTTTCCATCAGTCACTCTCAACTTAACTAACGTACCAAACTTTTCCCTACCCTTGCAGTAACTGTGGCTCTAACACTTTCTGAACCTAAACGTATACTTGGCTGTTATCTGAAACTCTATACTGTCCGAACCCTCACCGTCACTTTAAATAACACACAAACTCTGTCTCACCCTCAGGCTAACCGAGTTCCTAACTCTCACCCGAACCTAATGTATACCTGTGTACAGGCAGCAGCCGAACAATCTCCCATCCCTCAGACTGACACTAACCAACATTCAATCCTTTCCAATACCCTCCCAGTTACCATGGCCCTAAGAGTCTTCCGAGACTAAAAGTACACCTGGCTTTATGCAAAAGGCGAACCCAGCCCCATTCCTCATCCTCACCCTAATCATCCTTCCAACCCTTTACCTCCCTCGTGGTTACCATGGCTCAAACACTGTTCCGAACCTAAATCTATACCTGGTTGTAGGCAACAGCCGAACACAGTTCCATCCGTCAACCTCAACTTAACCAACATACGAAACTTTTCCCAACCCTCGAGGTAACCATGGCTCTAACCCAGTTCTGACCCTAAACTTACACTTGGTTGTTATCCGAATCCATACCCTTTCGAAACCATCATGCTCTGTTTATCTAACACATCAATACTGTCCTCAGCTTCGGGTTAACCGAGGCCCTAACAATGACCCGCACCTTAATGTATAGCTGGCTGCAGGCAGTAGCCAAACCCTGTCCCTTCCTTCAACCTCAGCCTAACCAACATACCAACGTTTAACTTCCCTCACCCTGACAAGGATCAAACCCTGTTCCGACCATAAATGTATACCTGGCTCTAGGCAGCAGCCAAACACAGTTCTATCCCTCACCCTCAACTTAACCAACATACCAAAGTTTTCCTTACCCTCGCGGTAACCGTGGCTCTAACACTCTTCCGACCCAAAACTTATACTTGGTTATTATTAGAATCCGTACCCTGTCCAAACGCTCATGGTCACTTTAACAAGTCAACACTGTTTCCACTTTCGGGCTAACCAAGCCCCTAACACTGACCTGAAACTTAATGTATACATGGCTGCAGGCAGTAGCCAAACCCTGTCCCATCCTTCAGCCTCACACTAACCAACATATAATTCTTTCTCATAAACTCCCAGTAACCATGGCCCTAACAGTCTTCCGAGCCTAAACATACACCTGGCTGTAGGCAAGAGCCGAACACGGTTCCATCCCTCACCTTCAACTTAACCAACATACCAACCTTTTCCCTACCCTCGCGGTAACCGTGGCTGTAACACTCATCTGACCCTAATCGTATAGTTGGCTGTTATCCATACCCCTACCCTGTCCGAACCCTCACCCTCACTTTAACTAACATAACAACCCTGTCTCACACTCAGGCTAACCGAGGCCTTATGCTGTCCCGAACCTTAATGTATACCTGCATGCAGGCAGTTGTCGAACCCTATCCCATCCCTCAGCCTGACGCTAACCAACATACAATCCTTTCCCATACCCTCGCGTTAACCATTGCCCTAACAGGGCTCTGAGCTTAAACGTACACCTGGCTGTAAGCAGAACCCGAATGATGTCCCATCCTTCATCCTCACGCTAACCAACATACCATCCTTTAAATTCCGTCGTGGTGACTATGGCTCAAAAATATTCCGAACCTAAATGTATACCTGGCTGTAGGCAGCAGGCGAACACAGTTCCATCCCTCACCCTCAACTTAACCAACATACCAACCTTTTCCCTACCCTCACGGTAACTGTGGCTCTAACACTCTTCCGACCCTAAACGTATACTTGGCTGTTATCCAAACCCGTACATTGTCTGAACCCTCACCCTCACTTTAACTAACACACCAAACCTTTCTCACCCTCCGGCTAATAGAGGCCCTAACACTGACCCAAAACTTAATGTATACCAGCCTGCAGGCAGTAGCGAAACCGTGTCCCATCCCTCACCTTCAGCCTAACCAACATACCAACCATTAACTTCCCTCTCGCTGACCAAGGTTGAAACATTGTTCCAAACCTAAATGTATACCTGGCTCTAGGCAACAGCCGAACGTTTCCATCAACCAGCCTCAATTTAAGCAATATACCAAGCTTTTCCCTACCCTCGCGGTAACCGTGGCTCTAACACTCTTCCGAACCTAAACGTATACTTTGCTGTTATCCGAAACCGTACCTTGTCTGAACACTCACCCTCATTTTAACTAACACACCAACCCTGTCTCACCCTCCAGCTAACCGACCCTAACACTGACCGGAACCTTCATGTATACCTGGCTACAGGCAGTAACTGAACCCTGACCCATCCCAAAGCTTGACACTAACAATTATACAATCCTTTCCCATACCCTCCAGCTAACTGTGGCCATAACAGTGTTCCGAGCTTAAACGTACACCTGGCTGTAAGCAAAAGCCGAACACTCTCCCATTCCTCACCTTCACCCTTACAAAATTACCAACCTTTAACTTCCCTCGCGGTTACCATGGCTCAAACCCTGTTCCGAACCTAAATGTATACCTGGCTGTAGGCAACAGCTGAACACGGTTGCATCCCTCACCCTCAACTTAACCAACATACCAACTTTTTCCCTACCCTCGCGGTAACTGTGTCTCTAGCACACTTCCGACCCTAAACTTATACTTGGTTGTTATCAGAATCTGTACCCTGTCCAAACGATCAAGCTCACTTTAACTAACAAGTCAACACTGTCCCCAACTTCGGGCTAACCGAGGTCCTAACACTGAACCGAAACTTAGTGTACACCTGGCTGCAGGCAGTGTAGGGAGCTGGATCATTAAGGGTTAAGCAAATGTAACTGCAAGCAGAGGTTGGGAAGATCGCTGAGGGGAACTCCGATAAGCATAGAGAACATACAGACACCAGCTGTTCTGGGGATGAGGAATTATCAAAAAGATAAAGACAGTCAGGGTCAAACTTTGAAAAACATAACTAATCTGTACTTGCTGCCTCAGCCGCTCTATATAACCTTCTTGTTTCTGTGTGTATAAAAGAAAGCTGGAAAATAAAACAGGTGCAGCAGTCTAATAAGAACTGTTCGCCCTCCTGATCCCATCTTTGTCTCTTGTGTGTTTTTTTCTCAATCCTCACTCACCACTTCAGGAACCGTTCATCTCGTCGGCAGGCTCCGACAAGTGGTGTCCGAACAGGGACCTGAATACTGGGTAATCAGAAGTGAAGGACACCGCTTGTAAGTGAGACGCACGTCGAATAAGGTTGGTGAAAGCGGTGAGATCCCATTGTCTGGAGTAAAATAAAATGGGACAGGGTAACAGTAAAAGGCTGTTTACTCACATGTTAAAGAGCATGCTAAAAGCTAGAGGAGTTAAAACCAGTGAAGCTCAGTTGCTGCGATTCTTAGAATTTGTAGAACAAATATATCCCTGGTTCCCCGAAGAAGGGACTTTAAACTTAGAAACTTGGGAAAAAGTGAGAGAGCGTTTACAGGGATATTATGATGCTCATGGACCCTCTAAGGTACCAGTAGACACTTTTTCCTTATGGAATTTAGTTAGGGATATGATCGATCCTAGACACGAGAGAATCAGATACTCTGAAAATGACCAACCCAAACTGGATCCCCCTTGGAAGCAGAAGTGCAAAGATTACAAGCCGCACTCACTTCCCTCTCTGTACAAATGCAATTAGTTCAGGCTCGACAGACTGGGCCTTTATTGGAAGCCCAATCAGAATGAAAGCCTAGATTACAATTAAGCTCTCCTCCAAGTGTGATTGAAGGGCTGGATCCACAGCCTGAGGCCCCTGTTGTAGCCCCTGTGACAGTCAGACAGATACCGGATGTAATAGATCAAAAGTCCCCCCTGCAAAATGTACAAACAGCCAATAGAGCAGGGGAAGATGTTACAGAATATGGTCTGACTTGTCCCGTGATAGAACAACAAGATGCCCAAGGAAACCCAGTGCGGGTTCATGTGCCTTTTGCCTTTAAAAGCTTGAAGGAGTTAAAAACTGCTTGTGCGCAGTACGGACCTAATGCTCCATTCACTCAGGCATTGCTTGAATCCTTAGCAACGGATGCTTTGCCGCCCAATGATTGGAAGCAGCTTGCTAGAGCCTGTCTGTCAGGAGGAGAGTACCTATTATGGAATTCTGATTTCGCAGTCTTTTGCCAAAATACCGCTGATCTCAATCATCAGCAAGGCATTCCCATCACTTTTGAAATGTTGCCGGGGAAGGGCAGTACCGTGACCTTCAAACTCAATTAAATTTTAACCCTGCTGCCTATGCTCAGACTAATGCTGCAGCACAAAAAGCATGGAGAAAAATCCCCATGCCGGGAAAAAGGGCTGAAGAATTTACTAAAATAGTACAGGGCCCTGATGAGCCATTTCAAGATTTCCTTTCTCGACTGTTACAAGCAGCTGGTAGGATATTAGGAGATTCCGATGCAGGATTACTCTCAGTAAAACAGTTGGCTTTTGAAAATGCAAATTCAGCATGCCAGGCTGCTATCCACCCGTACAGAAATAAGGGAGGTTTATCTGACTATGTTCATTTATGCTCGGACATTGGTCCGTCTTATACCCAGGGATTAGCTATGGCCGCAGCCTTACAAGGAAAGACAGTAAAAGAAATGTTACAACACCAACAGCAACAAAAAAGACAAAAAGGATCTGAAAGTTGTTTCAGGTGTGGGCGATCTGGACATGGCAAAAAATGGCCCTGATAGGTCAGACCAACCACAAACAAAAAACCCAAAACAACCCGGTCTGTGCCCAAAATGTAAGAGGGGAAACCACTGGGCCAATGAATGTAAATCCAAAAGAGATGCTTCTGGTAATCCTCTCGTTCCGGGAAACGGGAAGAGGGGCCAGCCCCAGGCCCTGTAACAATGTTATGGGGCGCTCCAGCAGTTTGTTCCCCAACAACAACAAAATTGTTCAAGAGCTCTTCAGAGCCACCCCAGGCAGTGCAGGATTGGACCTCAGTAGCGCCGCCTACACAAAACTAACGCCTGAAATGGGTGTGCAAGCTATCCCCACAGGGGTTTTTGGGCTCTACCACCTCAAATGATGGGGTTGGTTTTTGGGAGAAGCAGTACAACAATAAAGTGGATTATGATAGCCCCAGGCATTATAGACATGGACTATACCGGAGAAATTAAGGTTTTGACTCATTCACCTGGGGGTGTTGCTGTTATAGAAAAAGGACAGAGAATAGCCCAATTGTTATTCATTCCATATATCAAAATAGGTCAGGTTAAACAAAATGAACCTAGGGGAGAACATGGTTTCGGCTCATCAGATGCTTATTGGGTTCAAGCAATGAATCATCAAAGACCAGAAATGACTCGCACTGTTAATGGCCGCTCCTTTATAGGACTTTTAGATACGGGAACTGATGTATCTGTTATAACTGCTCAACAATGCCTGGCACATTGACCAAAACATCAAACCATAACTCAATTACAAGGAATAGGAATGTCACAATCACCAGAACAAAGTAGTGATAATTTAAATTGGAAAGATCAGGAGGGACATCGAGGGACTTTTCAACCATATATTGTAGCAGGATTACCTGTTAATTTATGGGAGAGAGACATCATGAGTAAGATGGGAGTGTATTTGTATAGTCCCAATCCACAGGTCACTAATATGATGTCTGACCAAGGCTTCCTCCCTGAAAATGGACTGGGAACAAACAATCAAGGAAGAAGGTCACCTATTGTCCCATCTCCTTTACCCCTTAGATCAGGACTAGGATATTTTTAGCTGGGGTCTCTGAGCGTCCTGTACCCTATACTGACACCATCACTTGGAAAAGTGATGCCCCAGTATGGGTAGATCAGTGGCCCCTATCAGCAGAAAAGATTCAAGCTGCCACACTGCTAGTACAGGAGCAACTTGAAAAAGGACACATTGTTCCCTCTAATTCTCCCTGGAATTCTCCCATATTTGTTATTAAGAAAAAATCTGGTCAGTGGAGATTGTTACAGGATTTACGAAAAATCAATGAAACCATGGCATTAATGGGAGCTTTACAGCCAGGCTTACCCTGCCCTGCAGCCATACCAAAAAACACATATAAAATTGTTTTGGATTTAAAAGATTGTTTTTATACCATACCTTTAAATCCTAATGATTGCCCTAGATTTGCATTCAATGTTCCTTCTGTTAATTTACAAGAATATTTTAAGAGATATCATTGGCTAGTGCTACCTCAGGGAATGGCTAATAGCCCTACATTATGTCAAAAATTTGTATCAGCTGCAATAGAACCTACCCAAAGGGCATTTCCAGATATTTACATCATCCACTACATGGATGACATACTCCTTGCCCACTCATGTGAACCAAGATTGCTTACTGCTTTTGCTCATTTACAGAAAAAACTCCTCAATTATGGGCTGGTTATAGCCCCAGAAAAAATTCAGCAAGTGTCTCCTTACTCTTATCTGGGATATTAATGCCTCAGGCCATTGTGCCTCAAAAAATACAAATCCGGTGAGATTGTATAAAAACATTAAATGATTTTCAAAAGCTACTGGGAGACATTAATTGGATTAGACCTCAGTTGTGGTTGACAACCGGAGATTTGCAACCTTTGTTTAATATATTACGAGGGGAAGCCGATCCTACTTCTCCCCGCGAGATGACTAAAGAGGGATTAAAGGCTTTAGATAAAGTAGAAACCGCCATAAATGAACAACAAATATTATATGTAGATTATACCCAACCCTGGGAGGCATACATTTTACACACAAACCTCACCCCAACAGCAGTTATTTGGCAAAAAGGACCCCTAAGATGGATCCATCTCCCTGTTTCTCCCGTGAAAGTGTTAAATCCGTATCACGAAGCTGTCCGCTGTTAATTCAGCTATGTCGGGGAGAATCAATTAAATATTTTGGAAGAGAGCCACAAACCATTATAGTTCCCTTTACTGTGCAGCAAATAGACTGGCTGTTTCAACATTCTAACACTTGGGGCATTGCACTTGCTAATTTTTCAGGAAAAATTGGTATACATTACCCAAACAACAAATTACTGCATTTTGCTATGACACATGCCTTTATCTTTCCTAAGATTGTTCAGCAACAACCCATTAAAAATGCTCTTATTGTTTTTACTGATGGCTCCTCTAATGGAAGTGCTACCTATGTTATTGGTGATCAACCACAATTTCATCACCTCCAGCATCAGCTCAAGTAGTTGAATTACGGGCTGTCAGTGCTGTATTTCAAGCCTTACACTCAGTTCCTTTTAATTTGTATACTGATAGCTACTATGGAGCTCAATCTGTAGATAAACTTGAAACTATAGCATCCATTAAAACTCAAAATAATGAAATTCAGGGGCTGTTCATTCAAATCCAAACTCTTATTAGACAACGTACAAATCCTCGCTTTGTCGGACACATTCGGGCCCATTCTGGGCTACCTGGCCCCCTCACTGAAGGCAATACCACAGCAGATCAGCTCACAAAATTGGTGGCCCTAACTAACATTGAATTGGCTGAACAATCACACAAGTCACACCACCAAAACTGTCGGAGTCTACAAAGACAATTCTAGCTTACAAAAGAAACAGCCAGACAAATTGTAAAACAATGCCCTATCTGTCCTGTACATCACTCTGTGCCACATTTAGGGGTTAACCCTCGGGGTATCATGCCCAATCAATCATGGCAGATGGACGTTACACACGTCCCTAGTTTTGGAAAATTACAATATGTACATGTAACTATAGATACCTTCGCTGGATTTCTCATGGCTACGGCCCAGACAGGAGAAGCCACGAAACATATTATTAATCACTGCTTGCATTGCTTCTCTGCTATGGGCATTTCAGAAATGATTATAACAGATAATGGTACTGGATATACCAGTAAAGGGTTTCAACACTTCTGCTCTCATCTCAATTTAACATCACACACAAAACCGGTATTCCTTATAATCCACAAGGACAAGGAATTGTTGAACGTGTTCATAGAATGCTAAAAGCCCAACTGAAAAAATAAAAAAGGGGGAGACCTACCCGGTCTCTCCACATACAATCTTAAATCATACTTTATTTATTTTATTTATTTTTTTTTATTTTTTTATTTTTTTATATTTATTATCTTTTTATTATGAAAATTTTCTAATATACACAAAGTAAGAAGAATAGTACAATAAATGTCCTATGTACCAAGCAGCTAGCTTCAATAAATATCAACACTTTGCCAACGTTATTTCATCTATTCTTTTCCTGCCCCTCGATTTTTTTGGAGTGTTTTAAGCAAAATCCAGATATCATGTTATTTCACCCATAAATACTTCAGTTTGCATCTTTAATTGACAAGGACATTAACAAATATACAACCACCATTCTATGTTTACATCTAACAAAACTGACCATACATAAATTAAACAAAATGGCTCCTAGACTCAGCTGTAGCCCTATGGAAGTTAGTAAGAGAGTGAAATAGAAGAGGGTAACTGATTAGCAATGGAAGCAGAGAAAGGCAGGACCAGAGAGGTGACAAGCCTGCACCATCAAGGCCTGTCCATGAAGTGCCTTAACCCATGAACAGAGGAGTAAATTATCTGAAGAGCAGTTCATTCCTAAAGCAGAAGTGGATATATCAGACTCCATGGTCATGACTAAGATTGTCTAACTGACTCCTTGACCTGGCTCTGTGCTCACCAAGCAACTTTCTGATAATAGTAATTTTTTTTCCACTATAGATTTTCCCAAAAGAACAGAATGCGCTAGTTAATAAAACAAGTATTAGGCAAATATTAATTGAAGGTCTATTATATACCAGACATCATTCTTGGCATAGTGAACAAGTAGTTGGTCAAACTGACACTTCTATTTTACATCATAAATTAATCAATTGCCTTTCTGGTTTTTAACAGTACTCTCTTTTTTTTTTCATTAGTAGCATTTAATGGGGACCTATTCTTTTATGATGAATGCTTTATATGGGCCATCTCATTCAATCGTAATTATTTATAATAATTACATCAGATGTCATGTGAAATCTCAAGGATTGTTCCTGGAATATAATAGGCATTAAACATGTTATGTTCTATTAATAATTCATTACATTAGAAAAAAGAAGTTAAAACTGTTTATCATGGAGTTATGATGGGAGATAGATTTTCTCACCCATGGTCTGGCCTTTGCAGAATTTCCACACAAACCTATTTTGTCATCTCTCACTTGTGTTTTGTCCCATTGCAAAGGTACCCTTCACATGCTCCAATACACCGTTCTCCCTGGCTCACTTAACATGATTGCTTTCCCCATCCCTTCTCTCCTATTCTTTCTCTCCTCTCTCCTAGACACAAGTCCAGTGAAAATCTTGCGATAGGCCTGTAATGAGATAAATTTCCCTCTTAAAACTGCTTTCGCTGCATCCCAAAAATTTTGGTAGGATGTATTTTCATTGTCATTTGTTTCTATGTATCTTTTCATCTCTCCTCTAATTTCTTCTTTGACCCAGTCCTTCTTTAAAAGTATGTTGTTTAGTCTCCATGTATTTGTGTTTTTTCCCGCTTTCTTTTTACAGTTGATATCCAATTTCAAAGCCTTGTGATCAGAGAATATGCATGGTATGATTTCAATCTTCTTAAATTTGTTGAGACTGATTTTATGTCCCAATATATGGTCTATCCTTGAGAATGTTCCGTGTACACTAGAAAAGAATGTATAGTCTGATGTCTTTGGATGAAGTGCTCTATATATGTCAATTATGTCCATTTCATCTAATGTGTCATTTAGGACTACTATTTCGTTATATATTTTCTGTTTGGATGATCTATCCATAGCTGTCAATGATGTATTTAAGTCCCCTAGTATAATTGTGTTTTGGTCCATTTCTCCCTTTAGTTCTGTTAGTAGTTGCTTGGTGTATTTCGGTGCTCCCTGATTGGGGGCATAAATATTGATGACTGCTATGTCTTCTTGTTGTACAGTCCCCTTCACCATTATGAAATGTCCATCTTTGTCCCTTGTTATCTTTTTCACCTTGAAGTCTGTTTCATCTGATATCATTATGGCTACACCTGATTTTCTCTGGGTACCATTTGCTTGGAGTGTCAATTTCCACCCTTTCACTTTGAGTCTATGTTTGTCCTTGTAGCTGAGATGTGTCTCTTGGAGACAGCATATGGTTAGGTTTAGTTTTTTTTATCCAATCTGCTACTCTGTGCCTTTTTATTGGTGAGTTCAGTCCATTTACATTTAGGGTGATTATTGATATGTGAGGATTTCCTGTCATTCTATCTTTAGTTTTCTGGTAAGGCTGTGTCTCCATTGTTTCTTTGACTTTTTGTTGTTGTCTATTATTTCTGTGTGGTGGTATTCTATGATGTTTCCCTCTGTTTCTTCTTTTATTTCAGTATATATTTCAGTTCTGGATTTTTTTTGAGTGGTTACCCTTAAGTTTATGTAAAAGAAAGTTTGACATTTAGAGTATTCCATTTTCTTCAGCACGCTTACTTTCTCCATTCCCATATTCCGGTTCAGGCCTTTACTCTCCCCTTTTTTGAGTTGGTTGCCACAAATTGTCCCTGTTGATGGTGGTCGAATAGCCTCCTTTAGTATTTCTTGTAGTGCAGGTCGTGTATTAGAAAATCCCTTCATGTTCTGTATGTCTGGAAAGGTCTTTATTCCTCCTTCATATCTAAAGGATATCTTTGCTGGATATATTATTCTTGGCTCATGATTTCTCTCTTTCAATAGTTTGAATATTTGGTTCCACTCCCTCCTGGCTTGTAGAGTTTCTGCTGAAAAATCTGATGATAATCTAATGGGCTTTCCTTTGTAAGTTACCGTCTTCTTTTCCCTGGCTGCCTTGAGGATTCTTTCTTTGTCGTTGATTTTAGACAGCTTCAATACAATGTGCCTTGGAGAAGGCCTGTTGGGATTGAGGTAACTAGGTGTTCTATTTGCTTCTTGGATTCGAGGGTCCAGTTCTGTCCACAAGTTTGGGAAGTTCTCATCGACAATTTGTTTGAATATATTCTCTGTTCCCTTCTCTCTTTCTTCTCCTTCTGGTATGCCCATTATTCTTATACTGTTCTTTCTGATGGAGTCAGAAAGTTCTTGTAGAGTTCTTTCATTTCTTTTAAGTCTCAAGTCTCTTTCTTCTTCTATCTGTGTCATTTCCAAGTTTCTATCTTCGATGTCACCGATTCTTTCCTCCATCTGGTCAACTCTACTACCTAAGCTGGTTATTTCATTCTTAATTTCTTCTATTGAGTTCTTAATCTCCAGAAATTCTATTTGGTTCTTTTTTAAAATTTCAATCTCTTTCGTAAAATGCTCATGCTGTTCTTTGATTGTGTTTCTGAGTTCATTTAACTGCCTGTCTGTGTTTTCTTGTATCTCGTTGAGTTTTTTCAGAACTGCAATCTTGAATTCTCTGTCATTTAAGTCACATATTTCTGTATCTTTAAGTTCCTTCTCTGGAGATTTTTCACTTTCTTTCTGAGCTATCTTGTTGCCTTGGTTATTCCTGGTGATTACTGGTTTACTATTTCTCTTCCTAGACATCTACAGGAGTGACTTCTGCAACAAGTTGCTAGGAAGAGGTCTTTCTTTTGTTTTCCAGTACTTGTTGGTAGAATGTTTTACTTTTTCTCTGACTGCAGGCTTTTTTTCCCCTCTCTCACAAGGTAGTGCTATGTTTTCTCTGCACTATTCCTGCTTCTCACACACTAGGGGGATTCCCTGGGAGACGGGCTTCTCCTCTGTTAATAGTTCATCCAGGTCACAGGGCGCAGTGTCCCGGTGGGTATGCGGAGAGCTTTTGATGTTCCAAAGCTCTTCCAGCTCCTGATTCAGAGCCCGTATGTTTCAGCAGTTCTGTTTACTCCTGCAGGGATCTGCCCAGATAGGTGGGGTCAGGGGCGGGGTGAGCTGTGAGAGGTGGCCCAGAGCAAAGGCGGCGATCACCACCACAGCCGGTCCTGCTTCCACAGCTCTCTCCCCTTTGCCGGAACTAGTTGGGCTGTGAATTTGTGTCTGTGGGCCACAGTTCTCAAATATAGCAAATTTTCTGTTGTTTTGATCTGACACTGCTACTGTTTCGCTTCTAGCACCGTGAGGTGGGGGCAGGGCGAGCTCTGGGAGGGGAGGGAGGGGCAGCTAGTCTCAGTGCCTAAGGCTCCGTTCTCTGCTCCGCAGTGCGGGCTTAAACCACCGTTTTCAGCCTTTTTTCCTCAGTCTTTTCTCCGAGGTCTCTGCCGTGAGCGTTGGGTTCAGCCGTGGTATATGCTGTCCCCTCAGCCCTGTGGAGCCCTGGTGGAGCCCTAGCAGTCCTATCTCCCACAGCTGCGGTAGTTCCGGGAAGCAGCGAGCTCGGCACACTGAGCTGGGTCTGAGTCCTGCGCCCGCGCGGCTCCATCTCCACGAACTTCTCCATTTCCTCCTCCCCCCACTCGCGCAAATCTCCCACCTGTAGGTGATTTCAGTCAGTAGTGGGCCTCTTCGTCTTGCCTGTCTGCTGTGCAGGGAGTCCTTTGTGGAGTTTTTGTTGTTCGATTCTTTGTAAATTCCAGGGTAGCTTTACAGAGGCTCACCTCACACCGCCATTTTTCCAGAACCAACAGTACTCTCTTATAAGTTTGATTATTCTCTTATTTATTTTAAATTTTTTAAATTTGGATGCACGGGGCAGATCTGCCGCAGATCGCTTGTGGCATCCCACTACTCAACATGATTACGCATATGTATAGTGCAGGGACCCTCTTGACAATAACTGGCATGGGCCAGATCCAGACCTCATATGGGGACGAGGACATGTTTGTGTTTATTCACAGGATAATGGAGGAGCACGGTGGCTGCCGGAAAGGCTGGTGCGTTCTGCTGCAGATCCTACTGGGAGTCTTGACGGTCCTGACCTCAGCTGATGGAACCACGTATTGGGCTTACATCCCTGATCCCCCCCCCTTGCATCCCACCATATGGGAAGGACCCCCAGACTGTAGATCCTTGTGAAAAAGAGAAGCGCACAAGCAGCAAAACTGCATTATGGAGAGACTGTTACATTGAACACTGGAGGTATCCCATCCCAAAGTTTAATAGATCCTTCATAGACTGGTCCGGAGGAAATGTGACACATCAAAACCCCGGACAATTGGGAATAGTTGCAGGCCTATGGTGGGCTGATTCCTATCCCCAACATCATATTTGGAAAATAGCCGGAGCATTAGATGCCATGGAATTGGCAGCTAAAACCCCCTCCAGTAAAGTTACTATTAGACAAGAAAATGTTACTGCCTGTGTCAGACCCCCACATGTACTTTTGATAGGCAATGTCACCATTCATGTTATAGATAATTCTCAGTTCAATGTTTCTTGTATAAACTGTAAACTTAGTAGCTGTGTCACATGGCTCCCCCAAAAAACAGAGA
Source organism: Rhinolophus sinicus (assembly GCF_057876585.1). Taxonomy (NCBI): domain Eukaryota; kingdom Metazoa; phylum Chordata; class Mammalia; order Chiroptera; family Rhinolophidae; genus Rhinolophus; species Rhinolophus sinicus. The sequence goes on along the minus strand of NC_142510.1, from coordinate 20,126,754 downwards.
GTCATGGTATTACATCAATCTTCCTTTGTGATATTACCTGTTAACATGTCTGAAGAATGGCATTCTGACAAAGGATATCAAGTAATAGTAAAGTTAGAAGTGGCTCTTTCAAGACCAATTCGAGCCGCAGGGCTTAGTGTAGCTGGGATAACTGCTTTAATTGTGCTCATAGCCTCCTCTGTAATGGTGGCAGTTTCTCTATCCCAGACAGTTAAAACAGCTGCTCATGTAAACTCATTGTCTAAAAATGTATCCACTGCTTTAGGTACGCAAGAACTCATAGATCAAAAATTAAGCGCAAAAATCGATGCCTTATACGAGATGATATTTTGGATGGGTGAGGAGGTACAAGCCCTAAAAATTAAGACAAGTTTATCTTGTCATGCAGAGTACACTTGGATCTGTGTGACAGCAAAACAATATAATCAATCTGAGACACCTTGGGATAAGGTGAAAAAACACTTATTAGGCATCTGGCATCATGAAAATGTTACTCTTGACCTTATCCAATTTCATAAAGAGGTCTTGACACTGCAAGAGACCTCTCCTTTAAATACTGATATAGCTGAGACGCTCAACAACCTTGTCTCTAGCTTTCACAATGTATTTCCATCGTACTCTTCAATGCTTCAATTTATGGCACCCCTTGTAATTCCGCTTGTTGTGATCCTCCTGATACTATGTTTCCTCCCCTGCATCACAAAAGCTGTGATCAGGACAGTCACAGATATTTATGGAGAAATTCACAAAACAAGGCTCCACATGGCTAATAAACCAAAAGCCACTGCCCCTGTCTAACCCCAAAGGAGATCGGTAGCCAATGACGGGTAACCAGTAAGCGTTTTTACAACCTAAGACAGGAATCGATCGTTGTGATGATCGATATCCCATGTTGGGTAAGTAAAGGTGTCTGTACTGACTACCTAAGCCAGACACGATCTCAAAAAAATAAAAAAGGGGGATACGTAGGGAGCTGGAGCATTAAGGGTTAAGAAAATGTAACTTCAAGCAGGGGATGGGAGGATCGCTGTGGGGAACTCTGATAAGCATAAAAAACAAACAGGGGACTGTTCCGGAAAAATGGCAGCATGAGGTGAGCCTCTGTAAAGCTCCCCTGGAATTTACAAAGAATCGAACAACAAAAACCCCACAAAGGACTCCCTGCACAGCAGACAGGCAAGACGAAAAGGCCCACTACCGACTGAAATCACCCACAGGTGGGAATTCGCGCAACAGGAGGGAGGAGGAAAGGGAGAAGTGTGCGGAGATGGAGACGCGCGGGCGCAGGAACAGACCTAGCTCAGTGCTCCGAGCTCGCTGCTTCCCGAAACTACCGAAGCTGCCAGTGAGGGAAGAACTCGGACTGCTAGGGCTCTGCCTGGGCTCCACAGGGCTGAGGGGACAGCATATACCACGGCTGAACCCAACGCTCATGGCAGTGACCTCGGAGAAAAGACTGAGGGAAAAAGGCTGAAAGCGGTGGTTTAAGCCCTCACTGCGGAGCAGAGAACGGAGCCTTAGGCACTGACTAGCTGCCCCATCCCACCCCTCCCATATCTCGCCCCGCACCCACCTGCCCTGTGCTAGAAGCGAAACAGTAGCAGTGTCAGATCAAAACAACAGAAAATTTGCTGTTTTGAGAACTGTGGAACTCAGAAACAAATTCACAGCCTAACTAGTTCCGGCAAAGGGGAGAGAGCTGTGGAAGCAGGACCGGCTGTGGTGGTGGTCGCCGACATTGCTCTGGGCCACCTCTCACAACTTACCCCACCCCTGACCCCACCTATCTCGACAGATCCCTGCAGGAGTAAACAGAACTGCTAAAACATACGGGCTCTGAATCAGGAGCTGGAAGAGCTTTGGAACATCAAAAGCTCTCCGCATACCCACCGGGACACTGCGCCCTGTGACCTGGATGAACTATTAACAGAGGAGAAGCCCGTCTCCCAGGGAATCCCCCCAGTGTGTGAGAAGCAGGAATAGTGCAGAGAAAACATAGCACTACCTTGTGAGAGAGGGGAAAAAAAGCCTGCAGTCAGAGAAAAAGTAAAACATTCTACCAACAAGTACTGGAAAACAAAAGAAAGACCTCTTCCTAGCAACTTGTTGCAGAAGTCACTCCTGTAGATGTCTAGGAAGAGAAATAGTAAACCAGTAATCACCAGGAATAACCAAGGCAACAAGATAGCTCAGAAAGAAAGTGAAAAATCTCCAGAGAAGGAACTTAAAGATACAGAAATATGTGACTTAAATGACAGAGAATTCAAGATTGCAGTTCTGAAAAAACTCAACGAGATACAAGAAAACACAGACAGGCAGTTAAATGAACTCAGAAACACAATCAAAGAACAGCATGAGCATTTTACGAAAGAGATTGAAATTTTAAAAAAGAACCAAATAGAATTTCTGGAGATTAAGAACTCAATAGAAGAAATTAAGAATGAAATAACCAGCTTAGGTAGTAGAGTTGACCAGATGGAGGAAAGAACCGGTGACATCGAAGATAGAAACTTGGAAATGACACAGATAGAAGAAGAAAGAGACTTGAGACTTAAAAGAAATGAAAGAACTCTACAAGAACTTTCTGACTCCATCAGAAAGAACAGTATAAGAATAATGGGCATACCAGAAGGAGAAGAAAGAGAGAAGGGAACAGAGAATATATTCAAACAAATTGTCGATGAGAACTTCCCAAACTTGTGGACAGAACTGGACCCTCGAATCCAAGAAGCAAATAGAACACCTAGTTACCTCAATCCCAACAGGCCTTCTCCAAGGCACATTGTATTGAAGCTGTCTAAAATCAACGACAAAGAAAGAATCCTCAAGGCAGCCAGGGAAAAGAAGACGGTAACTTACAAAGGAAAGCCCATTAGATTATCATCAGATTTTTCAGCAGAAACTCTACAAGCCAGGAGGGAGTGGAACCAAATATTCAAACTATTGAAAGAGAGAAATCATGAGCCAAGAATAATATATCCAGCAAAGATATCCTTTAGATATGAAGGAGGAATAAAGACCTTTCCAGACATACAGAACATGAAGGGATTTTCTAATACACGACCTGCACTACAAGAAATACTAAAGGAGGCTATTCGACCACCATCAACAGGGACAATTTGTGGCAACCAACTCAAAAAGGGGGAGAGTAAAGGCCTGAACCGGAATATGGGAATGGAGAAAGTAAGCGTGCTGAAGAAAATGGAATACTCTAAATGTCAAACTTTCTTTTACATAAACTTAAGGGTAACCACTCAAAAAAAATCCAGAACTGAAATATATACTGAAATAAAAGAAGAAACAGAGGGAAACATCATAGAATACCACCACACAGAAATAATAGACAACAACAAAAAGTCAAAGAAACAATGGAGACACAGCCTTACCAGAAAACTAAAGATAGAATGACAGGAAATCCTCACATATCAATAATCACCCTAAATGTAAATGGACTGAACTCACCAATAAAAAGGCACAGAGTAGCAGATTGGATAAAAAAAACTAAACCTAACCATATGCTGTCTCCAAGAGACACATCTCAGCTACAAGGACAAGCATAGACTCAAAGTGAAAGGGTGGAAATTGACACTCCAAGCAAATGGTACCCAGAGAAAATCAGGTGTAGCCATAATGATATCAGATGAAACAGACTTCAAGGTGAAAAAGATAACAAGGGACAAAGATGGACATTTCATAATGGTGAAGGGGACTGTACAACAAGAAGACATAGCAGTCATCAATATTTATGCCCCCAATCAGGGAACACCGAAATACACCAAGCAACTACTAACAGAACTAAAGGGAGAAATGGACCAAAACACAATTATACTAGGGGACTTAAATACATCATTGACAGCTATGGATAGATCATCCAAACAGAAAATATATAACGAAATAGCAGCCCTAAATGACACATTAGATGAAATGGACATAATTGACATATATAGAGCACTTCATCCAAAGACATCAGACTATACATTCTTTTCTAGTGTACACGGAACATTCTCAAGGATAGACCATATATTGGGACATAAAATCAGTCTCAACAAATTTAAGAAGATTGAAATCATACCATGCATATTCTCTGATCACAAGGCTTTCAAATTGGATATCAACTGTAAAAAGAAAGCGGGAAAAAACACAAATATATGGAGACTAAACAACATACTTTTAAAGAAGGACTGGGTCAAGAAGAAATTAGAGGAGAGATGAAAAGATGCATAGAAACAAATGACAATAAAAATACATCCTACCAAAATTTTTGGGATGCAGCAAAAGCAGTTTTAAGAGGGAAATTTATCTCACTACAGGCCTATCTCAAGAAACAAGAAAACTCCCAAATAAATAACCTCATGTTACACCTTAAAGAACTAGAAAAAGAAGAACAAGTAAAACCCAAGGTCAGCAGAAGAAAGGAAATACCAAAAATTAGAGCAGAACTAAATGAAATAGAGAACAAACAGACAATAGAAAAAATTAATGTGACAAAGAGCTGGTTCTTTGAAAAGATTAACAAAATTGACAAACCCTTGGCTAGACTTACTAAGATAAAAAGAGAGAAGACACTGATTAACAAAATCAGAAACGTAAAAGGGGAAGTTATCATGGACACCACAGAAATACAAAGGATCATCCAAGAATACTATGAAGGACCATATGCCACCAAATTCAAAAACCTAGAAGAAATGGATAAGTTCTTAGAAACATATAGCCTTCCAAGGCTGAACCATGAAGAACTGGAAAATCTAAACAGACCGATCACCAGTAACGAAATTGAATCAGTCATCCAAAACCTTCCCAAAAGCAAAAGTCCGGGACCAGATGGCTTCACTAGTGAATTCTACCAAACCTTCAAAGAGGATCTAATACCAATCCTGCACACACTCTTCCAAAAAATTGAAGAAGAGACAGTACTCCCTAACTCATTTTATGAGGCCAACATTACCCTGATACCAAAACCTGGTAAGGACAGCACAAAAAAAGAAAACTACAGACCAATATCTCTGATGAATACCGATGCAAAAATCCTAAATAAAATTCTAGCAAATCGAATACAACAATGCATTAAAAAGATTATTCATCACGACCAAGTGGGATTCATCCCCGGGGCACAAGGATGGTTCAACATACGCAAATCCATCAATGTGATACATCGTATAAACAAAATAAAGGACAAAAATCATATGATTACATCAATTGATGCAGAAAAAGCATTTGACAAGATACAACATCCATTTATGATTAAAACACTTAATAAAATAGGTATAGAAGGAAAATACCTTAACATAATAAAGGCCATAAATGACAAGCCCTCTGCTAATCTCATAATTAATGGAGAAAAACTGAAGCCCTTTGCTCTATGTTCAGGAACACGACAGGGATGTCCCCTGTCACCTCTGCTTTTCAACATCGTGTTGGAAGTCCTTGCCAGAGCAATCAGGCAAGAGAAAGAAATAAAAAGCATCCAAATTGGGAATGAAGAAGTTAAATTATCACTCTTTGCAGATGACATGATGCTATATATATATATAGAAAACCCTAAAGACTCCACCAAAAAGCTATTAGAAACAATCAACGAATACAGTAAAGTTGCTGGCTACAAAATCAACGCACAAAAGTCCATTGCCTTCCTATATACTAACAATGAAATCTCAGAAAAAGAAATACAAAAAACAATTCATTTTGCAATTGCAACAAAAAGAATAAAATACCTAGGAATAAACTTAACCAAGGATGTGAAAGATCTATATGCTGAAAACTATAAGACTTTTTTGAAAGAAATTGAAGAAGACACAAAGAAATGGAAAGACATTCGGTGCTCATGGATTGGAAGAATCAACATAGTTAAAATGGCCATATTACCCAAAGCAATATACAGATTCAATGCAATCCCCATCAAAATTCCAAAGGCATATTTTAAAGAAATAGAACAAAAAATCATCAGATTTGTTTGGAACCACAAAAGACCCCGAATAACCAAAGCAATCTTAAGAAAAAAGAACAATGATGGAGGTATCACACTCCCTGACTTTAGCTTGTACTACAGGGCTACTATAATCAAAATAGCATGGTATTGGCAGAAAAACAGACACATAGAACAATGGAATAGAATTGAGAACCCAGAAATAAAACCACATAAATATGGACAGATAATTTTTGACAAAGAAGCTAAAAACATACAATGGAGCAAAGACAGCCTCTTCAATAAGTGGTGCTGGGAGAATTGGATAGCCACGTGCAAAAGAATGAAACTGGACTGCTATCTGTCACCATGTACCAAAATTAATTCAAAATGGATCAAAGACTTAAGCATAAGACCTGACACAATAAACTGCATAGAAGAAAACATAGGTACTAAACTTATGGACCTTGGGTTCAAAGAGCATTTTATGAATTTGACTCCAAAGGCAATGGAAGTTAAAGCTAAAATAAACGAATGGGACTGTATGAAACTTAAAAGCTTCTGCACAGCAAAAGAAAGCATTGACAAAATAAAGAGGCCACCAACTGAATGGGAGAAGATTTTTGCAAACAGTGCCTCTGATAAGGGGCTAGTATCCAGAATATACAAGGAACTCATGCAACTCAACAACAAAAAAACAAACAACCCAATTGAAAAACGGGCAGAGGATCTGAAGAGACATTTCTCCAAAGAGGACATACAAATAGCAAATAGACATATGAAAAAATGCTCAACATCACTAATCATCAGAGAAATGCAAATCAAAACCACAATGAGATATCACCTCACCCCAGTCAGAATGGCTATCATCAACAAGACAAATAGTAACAAATGTTGGAGAGGCTGTGGAGAAAAAGGAACCCTCATACACTGTTGGTGGGAATGCAGACTGGTGCAGCCATTATGGAAGGCAGTGTGGAGGTTCCTCCAAAAATTACGAATAGAATTGCCATATGACCCAGCAATCCCTCTCCTGGGTATCTACCCAAAAAATCTGAAAACATTTAGAGATAAAGACACCTGTGCTCCAATGTTCATTGCAGCTTTGTTTATGGTGGCCAAAACATGGAAACAACCAAAATGTCCTTCGATAGATGAATGGATAAAGAATTTGTGGTATATATACACAATGGAATACTATTCGGCGGTAAGAAAAGATGACATAGGAACATTTGTGACAACATGGATGGATCTTGAGAGTGTAATGCTGAGCAAAATAAGTCAGACAGAAAAAGCAGAGAACCATGTGATTTCACTATGTGGTATATAAACCAAAAGCAACAAAAGAACAAGACAAACAAATGAGAAACAGAAACTCATAGACACAGACAATGGTTTGGTGCTTGCCAGAGGGTAAGGGGTGTGGGGTGTGGGGGGTGGGAGATGAGGGTAAGGGGGATCGAATATATGGTGATGGAAGGAGAACTGACTCTGGGTGATGAACACACAATGGGATTTATACATGATGTAATACAGAATTGTACACCTGAAATCTATGTAATTTTACTAACAATTGTCACCCCAATAAATTTAATAAAATAAAAAAAATTAAAAAAAAATGCTGTTCTTGTTTTTACTGATGGCTCCTCTAATGGAAGTGCTACCTATGTTATTGGTGATCAACCACATGTAATTTCATCACCTCCAGCATCAGCTCAAGTAGTTGAATTACAGGCTGTCAGTGCTGTATTTCAAACCTTACACTCAGTTCCTTTTAACTTGTATACTGATAGCTACTATGGAGCTCAATCCGTAGATAAACTTGAAACTATAGCATCCATTAAAACTCAAAATAATGAAATTCAGGGGCTGTTCATTCAAATCCAAACTCTTATCAGACAACGTACAAATCCTCGCTTTGTCGGACACATTCGGGCCCATTCCAGGCTACCTGGCCCCCTCACTGAAGGCAATACCACAGCGGATCAGCTCACAAAATTGGTGGCCCTAACTAACATTGAATTGGCTGAACAGTCACACAAGTTACACCACCAAAACAGTCGGAGTCTACAAACACAATTCCAGCTTACAAAAGAAACAGCCAGACAAATTGTAAAACAATGACCTATCTGTCCTGTACATCACTCTGTGCCACATTTAGGGGTTAACCCTCGGGGTATCACGCCTAATCAATCATGGCAGATGGACGTTACACACGTCCCTAGTTTTGGAAAATTACAATATGTACATGTCACTATAGATACTTTCTCTGGATTTCTCATGGCTACGGCCCAGACAGGGGAAGCCACGAAACATATTATTAATCACTGCTTGCATTGCTTCTCTGCTATGGGCCTTCCAGAAAGAATTAAACAGATAATGGTACTGGATATACCAGTAAAGGGTTTCAACACTTCTGCTCTCAATATAACAACACACACAAAACGGGTATTCCTTATAATCCACAAGGACAAGGAATTGGTGAACGTGCTCATAGAATGCTAAAAGCCCAAGTAAAAAAAATTAAAAAGGGGGAGACCTACCCTGTCTCTCCACATACAATCTTAAATCATACTTTATTTATTTTAAATTTTTTAAATTTGGATGCACGGGGCAGATCTGCCGCAGATCGCTTGTGGCATCCCACTACTCAACATGATTACGCATATGTATAGTGCAGGGACCCTCTTGACAATAACTGGCATGGGCCAGATCCAGACCTCATATGGGGACGAGGACATGTTTGTGTTTATTCACAGGATAATGGAGGAGCACGGTGGCTGCCGGAAAGGCTGGTGCATTCTGCTGGAGATCCTACCTGCGTTCTTGGGTGGGCAGAGGGACTAGAGTCCCCGCAGGACAGGGACCGACAGACAGAACGGGAGGAGGAGTAGGAGGAGCGAGGTGGAAATATGCACGTATATGTGCATGTATATATCTAGACATACAGAGAGACATGGACAGAGACAGAGAAAGAGGGGGCTGGCACACGGGGAGAGATCTCCTGAACGAGAGCCAGAGCCCAACAGGCATGTCACAGAGCCAAACAGACAAGGGGTGGGAGTTCAGGGGGGGGGAGGGATGCACAGGCTGGGACACGGACTGGGACAGACGCACTGAGGCTGTTTTGAGGTGGCAGCTTCTCCACCGAAGTGTGGTCGTGCCCGGGGCTGGGCTCAGCTAAGGAGGAAGTGCCCTGGCGTTGGCAGTCACCATTGAAGCCCCCGGGGCGGGCCGCCAGGGTCTCCGGAGTGCCGGTGGGCTCCGAGCCCCGCCCAGGAACCTGCCCGCGGGAGGAGAGTGGCAGCCCCCAGGCACCCTGGTTGTGAGGGTTGCGTGCCTGCGTTCCTGCTCTTCCCCTTGTGGCGGTCTCCCCTGGAGTCGATGGCGCGTGGTGTGTTGGGGTGCTGCTCCCGCCGTCCCCTGGTTTGTCCCGGCTCTTTGTGCCCTGTGTGTCGGGGACACCGTGGCCGGCGGGAAGGGAGGGCTCCTGGCTCTTGTGGGAGACGGGAGGGGACGCGCGGGGGTGTGGGGAGAGGTGCCTGCCTGCGGAGACAGAAGACTCCGGTGGGGCGGGGCGGGTGGGCGTCCCGTTTGCCCAAGGACACGCAGATCCTGTGTCTCGGGGCCCAGGGGCAGGCACAGGGATGGTCGTCCCCTGGGCTCGGGTCGAGGTGCAAAGGACCTGCACGTCCTGAGATGGAGCAAGACTGGTGGAGGCCTGCGCCAACAGGCAGCCGTGGTCATGAGCATTGGTGGCTACAGCAGCTGGTGCGGGAGCGGGAGGGAGCGCGGCAATGGCGGCGGCGGCGGCGGCGACTGCGTCTCGGAGAAGGCCTGCGGGCTGTCGGCCTGCGGTAGCGAAGAGGACTGAGAAGAGGGTGTGGGGGGAGCCGGGGCCGACGGGCCTGGCGTGCGGCCCGGGCTGCGAGCTTGTAGTGCCGGGCTACTGAACCGCCGCTGGCCAGGGGGACCTTCGGCTGGCTGGGCGGCTGCAGAGGGGCAAGGGGCGGCAGGGGTTCGGAGGGAGCCAGGCCGGGGCGGCGGCGCCAAAGGAGAGGCGAGCAAAAGCCTACAGGTATTCCCAGGTGGTCTCCCATCCAAGTACTAACCAGCCCCCTCCCTGCTTAGCTCCCGAGATCAGAGGAGATCGGGCGCGTTCAGGGTGGTATGGCCATAGACGATGGGACTCGGCTCCCCGCGCCCCAAGAGCCTGCTCCCGGCCTGCCTCTTGAGCTCGCGCCATGCAGATGCGCGGCTCCGGTGGCGAGCATCGACCCGCTGGCCGACTCTGCCAGCACCGCGTCCCCCCACCCCAGTCCGGCTCCCCGCCTCTTCCGAATGCCCCTGGCGTGGGCAACGGGCTACTCCTGGCCATCAGCGAGGCCCCTTGGCGCCACCCGAGGCTCCACGGAACTCTGCCACTTCCCTGATGGTGCCAGAAGTCGTGGAACTCTGACATCCTGGGACTCCCCGTCCCCCTACGCCACCAGGTTTACCCCCAACCGCATCCCCAACGCTGGTGGAGGCCTGCGCTTGCAGGCAGCCCTGTGCTTGGGAGTTGTGGGAGGAGCCGGCGGCGGCGACGGCGGCTGCGGCGGCGGCGGCGGCGGGAGAGGGCGGGGCTTGCAGCGGAGGCAGGGAGCCCTGCGGCTGGAACTGGAGGGGGTGCAGCGATGGTGGCAGAGGTGGTGGGGGCGGGGGAAAGGGCAGCACAGGCGTTGGCGGGAACTGGAGGGAGTGCGGTGATGGCCGAGGCAGCGGCGGAGGTAGGGAGCGCGGCGGCTGGAGCTGGAGGGGGTGCGGTGAGGGCGGCGGCGGCTGCTGGGAGCGGGAGGGAGCGCGGACATGGCGGCCGCGGCTGCGCTGGCGGCGAACGGCTGTTGACCGATGGCCTGGGGGAGCCAAGATGACTAAGAAGAGGGTGTGGGGGTGTCGTGCGGGAGACCCTGCTCGCTCCGCCATTTGTCGTGTGGAGCGGCCTGCGGGGTCTCTGGTCCCGCTCCCCACATAAGAACGCAGGATATGGTGAGGCCTGAAAGGAACACCCACGGAGCCATAGTTAGGGGAGTCATACCACTATGGTCTCACTGGAGGCTGGGTTCATCAGATATGCGACCTGCCGTCCGCCTTTCTGCCAACCGACCGACCGACGAATCTCCTCCACTCTCCTCGACTCTCTTCCGCTCTCTCGGCTCTCAACATCCCCTAGGGTGGCCATGGCAGTTGTAACTGCATGGATCCGTCGCCCTACATACAGTGTAAGAATAGCAACCAAGGATCCAAAAGCACTCGCAGGTGCAGTATCCAAAACCAGATCTCTCATGCTGGCAGTAAAAAGCTCGTCATCTGGGCCCTGCATGTTGAGGTCAAAAATAGCATATCTCATACCCATTTCACGGATTATTTGCATAAGTTCCGTATATGACTGCCATTGACTCACAGTATCTGGCAGCTCGCCAGCCTGTTCCCATACGGTGTGTACCGCAGCAGTGAGCCACGCCATTAGAGAATGGTTGCCCTGGTTGTTGGCCAACCTATGGCAGTTTTGTAACCTTTGTCACAGGGACGGATGCACTGTCACGAAGGCTAGCTTTTCCATCTCGCCTGGGGAGCAGAGAATGCTGTCTGCTCCCTCATCCCATAAACGTAACAGCCAAGCCGAGACTGGCTCTCCAGGGCGCTGTCTGTACCGCCTCCCCAGCTCCTGCAACTCAGTGGAAGTGGAAGGGGGGTAGGTTGTGAACTCAGTCACAGCTGGGTTGCCGGCAGCAACGCCCCCAGGGCCCAAAGGTTGCTCACGTTTTACCCTTTGCTTCAAGATTGGCCGGGCTTGGGGGTTGGGAGCTACATTGTCTCCACTTGCTTCCTCCACCTCTGCCTCAGAGTCTCCACCTTGAGGCCCCTGTTCTAACAGGCAGACCCGGGCTTCCAGCGCTTCCAACCAGGACACCTGGTTCGGCACCCGGGCCATTTCATTAAGCCCATTTTCCGTGTTGAGACTCAAGGCCGTGAGGAACATCCAGCTCACCGTGCCAGGTGTCTGAGTGGGTGGAGTCCTCCACGGCAGATGTCCACAACTCTCGGAGCTTAAGGCCGCAGCAGATTACTGAAATGAACACAATGCCGTCCATGGCCAAGAGGGTGATGTGCCAGCTGGAGGCTTGAGTCTCCCAGGCAGACCGCGCCTCCCTTTCCAGGTGTCACTCCTCATGGGCCTCCCGAAGCTGGGCTCTCACACGCACAAACTGCTCCACCATACTTCGGTAGGTTTTGGCCGGCACCGTACCCTACTCGCTGCGCCATTTGTCGTGCGGGAGACCCTGCTCGCTGCGCCATTTGTCAGTCGGTCGGTTGGCGGAAAGGCGGATGGCTTGTCGGCGTCCGGTGGGCCCAGCCTCCAGTGAGACCATTGTGGTATGACTCCCCTACCTATGGCTCCGTGGGTGTTCCTTTTAGGCCTAGCGACATCCTGCTTTCTTATGTGTGGAGCGGGAGCAGAGACCCTGCAGGCCGCCCTGCGTGACAATGATGGTCACCCTGACATTACTGAGTAGAGTGCCCCTAAATTTGAAACATAATTAGTAGGCGGAAAAGAGAGATTTTTCACCTCTTTTTCCCTAAAGCTGCACGGGAACCTGGTACAGAAATGTCAGTGAATTCGAGGGGATGGTGGGTCTCTGTCAAATTAACTTTGTGACATCCCACAATATACCACAGCAATTAAAAAAATAAATCATTGTAGATGCACTTACAATACACCTCAGATGACTCTGAGCTTTTGAAAAATTGATTTTCTAGGATCATTTGGTGGTGTATAAATTATGCGTATCATGTTCTTCTGGTTCTCCAGTTCAAGGGCTCACCTCTTGCTTCCCAGGCATCAGCCACAGTTTGTTGGGCTGGAATCTGCCTTAACTCGCTCTGCAGACATAGATTATGGCTCTAATGGACTCATCAATTCCCTCCTGGGTAGGAACTGAAAAGCTAGTGAAAACTTATCATTTTCAATCTTTTAAATGGCTTTTAGGTCTACGCTAATGCATTTTGCATCCAAAGTTCATAATTTTTGGTTCAAGCACATAATTCTTATTTTGTATACAATCTCAAGAGTCTTAGCATAAAATGCTACTTTCATCATTGTAGACCCAAAATTAAAATACCTGTCAGTTTGAATTAAAGGTAGTTTCCTTTTTTTCAATATTGTAAGAAAAACCTTGATTGCTTGGAAGCACTGGAGAAGCCCTAGACCTGTTGTTCAGGTATTTAAAATATGTACACAGGAGGGTAAAAACAAACTATATAATTATATGTTTAAACTATTTCCTACTCTAATTCTATGTTAGTGTATGAATAACATGTTTGTTATAAATTACACTACAGATACACATCATAGAAAACGTACAGGAAGGTAGAGGGTGCAGTGACTAGTACAACACACAACATTCAGATAATTCTAGACTCATTTCTGTTCCTTATTGGCTGTGTGACCTTCACTGAGTCATTCAGTCTCTGAGTTTTACATTTCTTATCTGTGAGTGTGGATACTAATATTTGTCTCCCACACCCTACTGACTGATTTATACCCTGCATGTTTCTAAAAGTAATATGCAGGAACCCCATGGCATTACTTACATCAATACCTCATTTGGATCAGGAAATGATTTATAGTGACCAGTGAAAGGTATTTTAGTTATAGTTGAAAATATCACAAGTTGATGAGAGCAGGGATACATCATCTCTATATCCCATTGTGTGCTCACCATCCAGACTCAGTTCTCCATCACCTTATCTTGCACCCCTCAAAATGCAGGAACTTAGTTCTTAAGACATTTCTGGTATCTTTGGATAGGTCTTCCTTCCTTCCAGTATAGAAAATCTTCCTTTATATTGACAACAATCTTGTTGTCACTTGTTTTGGTTCTCCCATGGACAACGTCCAGAATTAAGGTAACCCTTCCCCCACACAAATGGTGTTTTGTTCATTTAAACACAGTAACCCTGATCACTCATCTCTATTTTCTGAGATTCCTGCTGGCTTTTGAGTATCATCATTCTGGCAACTTTCCTCTGAATAGTTCCGCTTTACACACACTCTCTCAAGTATGTTGCTCAGAACTGAACATAGTACTACTACAGCTGTGCTGGGGCTACAGAAAGAGCAAACAAGCCTGTGTTCTCTCTTGTTCTATTGTCTGTCCATTTCTATTACTGCAATTTAAGCTTTTATTGGCTTTTTCTAGTAGTTGTTTTAACAGGAGTGGAATAGGACAAAATTTATATTATAAAAACATAATTACTGATATTGCGGAAGATAAAGTGAAGGGGAAAATGATCTGATGGAATTTTGACTTATATCTTATACCTTATACTCTCAACAATTTGAGAAATAAGCAGTGATTTGGGGGAAAGACTGGGCATGGAAATGAGTCAGCTCTTATTCATTTGGAAGAATGGTGAACATGATTCAGAAGAAATAAAATCTTTGACAAAGTAACTTAAAATAAACAAACAAATAATCTAATATCTCACACAATTTCTGCAGGTCAGGGATATGAGAGAGGCTTAGCTGGAGGGATCTGGGTCAGGGTCTTTGTGAAGTTGCAGGAAAATGTTGGCCAGAGCTTCAGTCATGGTAAGGCCTGACTGGGGGTGAAGAATCAATTTTGAAGAAGGATTAAGCACACATCTTTTAATTAGAGGCCTCAGTTTCTAATTGGATGTTGACAGAAGGCTTATTTCCTTAGTTTCTACCACATGGACAACTTCTAACAGTGGCACAGCTGGCCTTCACAAGAGATCAGGAAGAGAGAGAGAGGAGTGATAAATTTATTTATCATTCAATAATGATAAATAAATGAGGATGACTTTATTCCAATAACACTTTCTTTAAAAAAACAACCCATCCTGCTAGGTTTGGCCTGTGGGGCATAGTTTGTGACCTCTTCTCTGCTTGTATCCCAGTTCTTTGACTTGCTGATCTAGAGCTCTCTCAAAGAAGGAATTAAAGCAAAGTGTACACAATCTGCAATAGGTGACCACAAGCTGGGGCCTGGTAACCTTGGTTTCTTTTCCTGAACATTTATACACCCCACCTCCAGTAATGCAGTCTAGCATTTTGCACATCGTTGATGCTGAGCTCACTGGTGGACAGAATCCATCTTTGCCTCTCTGGACAATGGACACAATTTCTGCTCATATTTCCTTTTGGAGCATCTATACTGTTTTCTGGAATTCATGTCAGCCATATGGTATTTCGTTTTAAATTCTTGTGGCACCCTGAATATTGTCTCCCTGAGGACTTGAAGTCATTTAGAGATGCTACATTCTCTCTTATAATCTCAGTTCTCATCATGGACATCAGTTCACTTTTTTCAGTATTCTCTTTTCTCACCATCTCCCTGTCAAATTTATATTCAAAGATGTGTTGGGTGAAGCTCTGTGTTCAGTTGATCATCCATCAGTATTCCACTCTTCTCAGCAGCACAGACAAGACTCAGGTAACACATCACCCACCAGTTACTGGCCCTTTCCTCTGCTCTCCTTAATAGCCCAGTTTTCTTCCTTCCTTCCTTCCTTCCTTCCTTCCTTCCTTCCTTCCTTCCTTCCTTCCTTCCTTTCCTTCTTTTTTTTAAATTAAATTTTATTGGGATGACAATTGTTAGTAAAATTACATAGGTTTCAGGTGTACAATTCTGTATTACATCATCTATAAATCCCATTGTGTGTTCACCACCCAGAGTCAGTTCTCCTTCCATCACCATATATTTGATCCCCCTTACCCTCATCTCCTGCCCCCCACCCCCTTACCCTCTGGTAACCACTAAACTATTGTCTGTGTCTATGAGTTTTTGTTTCTCATTTGTTTGTCTTGTTCTTTTGTTGTTTTGGTTTATATACCACATATCAGTGAAATCATACAGTTCTCTGCTTTTTCTGTCTGACTTATTTCACTTAGCATTATACTCTCAAGATCCATCCATGTTGTCAGAAATGTTTCTATTTCATCTCTTCTTACCACTAAATAGTATTCCATTGTGTATATATACCACAACTTCTTTATCCATTCATCTATCGAAGGACATTTTGGTTGTTTCCATGTCTTGGCCACCGTAAATAAAGCTGCAATGAACATTGGAGCACACGTGTCTTTATGGATAAATGTTTTCAGAATTTTGGGGTAGATACCCAGGAGAGGGATTGCTGAGTGATAAGATAATTCTATTCAAAAATTTTTGAGGAACCTCCACACTGCCTTCCATAGCAGCTGCACCAGTCTGCATTCCCACCAACAGTGTATGAGGGTTCCTTTTTCTCCACAGCCTCTCCAACACTTGTTACTATTTGTCTTGTTGATGGTAGCCATTCTAACTGGGGTGAGGTGATATCTCATTGTGGTTTTCATTTGCATTTCTCTGATAATTAGTGATGCTGAACATTTTTTCTTATGTCTGTTTGCCATTTGTATGTCCTCTTTGGAGAAATGCCTCTTCAGATCCTCTGCCCGTTTTTCAATTGGGTTGTTTGTTTTTTTGTTGTTGAGTTGCATGAGTTCCTTGTATATTCTGGATACTAGCCCCTTATCAGAGGCACTGTTTGCAAAAATCTTCTCCCATTCAGTTGGTGGCCTCTTTATTTTGTCAATGCTTTCTTTTGCTGTGCAGAAGCTTTTAAGTTTCATACAGTCCCATTCGTTTATTTTAGCTTTAACTTCCATTGCCTTTGGAGTCAAATTCATAAAATGCTCTTTGAACCCAAGGTCCATAAGTTTAGTACCTATGTTTTCTTCTATGCAGTTTATTGTGTCAGGTCTTATGCTTAAGTCTTTGATCCATTTTGAATTAATTTTGGTACATGGTGACAGATAGCAGTCCAGTTTCATTCTTTTGCACGTGGCTATCCAATTCTCCCAGCACCATTTATTGAAGAGGCTGTCTTTGCTCCATTGTATGTTTTTAGCTTCTTTGTCAAAAATTATCTGTCCATATTTATGTGGTTTTATTTCTGGGTTCTCAATTCTATTCCATTGGTCTATGTGTCTGTTTTTCTGCCAATACCATGCTATTTTGATTATTGTAGCCCTGTAGTAAAGCTAAAGTCAGGGAGTGTGATACCTCCATCATTGTTCTTTTTTCTTAAGATTGCTTTGGTTATTCGGGGTCTTTTGTGGTTCCAAACAAATCTGATGATTTTTTGTTCTATTTCTTTAAAAAATGCCATTGGGATTTTGATGGGGATTGCATTAAATCTGCATACTGCTTTGGGTAATATGACCATTTTAACTATGTTGATTCTTCCAATCCATGAGCACGGAATGTCTTTCCATTCCTTTGTGTCTTCTTCGATTTCTTTCAAAAAAGTCTTATAGTTTTCAGGATATAGGTCTTTCACATCCTTGGTTAAGTTTGTTCCTAGGTATTTTATTCTTTTTGCTGCAATTGCAAAATGAATTATTTTTTGTATTTCTTTTTCTGAGATTTCATTGTTAGTATATAGGAAGGCAATGGACTTTTGTGCGTTGATTTTGTAGCCAGCAACTTTACTGTATTCGTTGATTGTTTCTAATAGCTTTTTGGTGGAGTCTTTAGGGTTTTCTATATATATATAGCATCATGTCATCTGCAAAGAGTGATAATTTAACTTCTTCATTCCCAATTTGGATGCTTTTTATTTCTTTCTCTTGCCTGATTGCTCTGGCAAGGACTTCCAACACGATGTTGAAAAGCAGAGGTGACAGGGGACATCCCTGTCGTGTTCCTGAACGTAGAGCAAAGGGCTTCAGTTTTTCTCCATTAATTATGAGATTAGCAGAGGGCTTGTCATTTATGGCCTTTATTATGTTAAGGTATTTTCCTTCTATACCTATTTTATTAAGTGTTTTAATCATAAATGGATGTTGTATCTTGTCAAATGCTTTTTCTGCATCAATTGATGTAATCATATGATTTTTGTCCTTTATTTTGTTTATACGATGTATCACATTGATGGATTTGCGTATGTTGAACCATCCTTGTGCCCCGGGGATGAATCCCACTTGGTCGTGATGAATAATCTTTTTAATGCATTGTTGTATTCGATTTGCTAGAATTTTATTTAGGATTTTTGCATCGGTATTCATTAGAGATATTGGTCTGTAGTTCTCTTTTTTTGTGCTGTCCTTACCAGGTTTTGGTATCAGGGTAATGTTGGCCTCATAAAATGTGTTAGGGAGTACTGTCTCTTCTTCAATTTTTTGGAAGAGTGTGTGCAGGATTGGTATTAGATCCTCTTTGAAGGTTTGGTAGAATTCACTAGTGAAGCCATCTGGTCCCGGACTTTTGCTTTTGGGAAGGTTTGGAATGACTGATTCAATTTCATTACTGGTGATCAGCCTGTTTAGATTTTCCCGTTCTTTATGGTTCAGCCTTGGAAGGCTATATGTTTCTAAGAACTTGTCCATTTCTTCTAGGTGATTGAATTTGGTGGCATATAGTCCTTCATAGTATTCTTGGATGATCCTTGTATTTCTGTGGTGTCCATGATAACGTCCCCTTTTTCGTTTCTGATTTTGTTAATTAGTGTCTTCTCTCTTTTTATCTTAGTGAGTCTAGCCAAGGGTTTGTCAATTTTGTTAATCTTTTCAAAGAACCAGCTCTTTGTCACATTAATTTTTTCTATTGTCTTTTTGTTCTCTATTTCATTTAGTTCTGCTCTGGTTTTTGTTATTTCCTTTCTTCTGCTGACCTTGGGTTTTACTTGTTCTTCTTTTTCTAGTTCTTTAAGGTGTAACATGAGGTTATTTATTTGGGAGTTTTCTTGTTTCTTGAGATAGGCCTGTACTGATATAAATTTCCCTCTTAAAACTGCTTTCACTGTGTCCCAAAGATTTGGTAGGATGTATTTTCATTGTCATTTGTTTCTATGTATCTTTCGATCTCTCCTCTAATTTCTTCTTTGACCCAGTCGTTCTTTAAAAGTATGTTGTTTAATCTCCATGTATTTGTGTTTCTTACTGCTTTCTTTTTGCAGTTGATATCCAATTTCAAAGCCTTGTGATCAGAGAATATGCTTGGTATGATTTCAATCTTCTTAAATTTCCTGAGGCTGATTGATTTTATATCCCAGTGTATGGTCTATCCTTGAGAATGTTCCATGTACACTAGAAAAGAATGTATAGTCTGATGTTTCAGGATGAAGTGCTCTATAAATGACAATTATGTCCATTTCATCTAATGTGTCATTTAGGGCTGCTATTTTGTTATTTATTTTCTGTTTGGATGATCTTTCCAGTGCTGTCAATGATGTATGTAAGTCCCCTATTATAATTGTGTTTTGGTCAATTTCTCCCTTTAGTTCTGTTAGTAGTTTCTTGGTATACTTCGGTGGTCCCTGCGTGGGGGCATAAATATTGATGACTGTTATGTCTTCTTGTTGTACAGTCCCCTTCACCATTATGAAATGTCCATCTTTGTCTCTTGTTATCTTTTCACCTTGAAGTCTGTTTCATCTGATATCATTATGGCTACACCTGATTTTCTCTGGGTACCATTTGCTTGGAATGTCAATTTCCACCCTTTCACTTTGAGTCTATGCTTGTCCTTGTAGCTGAGATTTGTCTCTTGGAGACAGCATATGGTTGGGTTTAGTTTTTTTATCCAATCTGCTACTCTGTGCCTTTTTATTGGTGAGTTCAGTCCATTTACATTTAGGGTGATTATTGATATGTGAGGATTTCCTATTGTTCTATCTTTAGTTTTCTGGTAAGGCTGTGTCTCCATTGTTTCTTTGACTTTTTGTTGTTGTCTATTATTTCTGTGTGGTGGTATTCTATGATTTTCCCCTCTGTTTCTTCTTTTATTTCAGTATATATTTCAGTTCTGGATTTTTTTTGAGTGGTTACCCTTAAGTTTATGCAAAAGATAGTTTGATATTTAGAGTATTCCATTTTTTTCAGCACGCTTACTTTCTCCATTCCCATATTCCGGTTCAGGCCTTTACTCTCCTCCTTTTTATGTTTTGGTTGACACAAATTGTCACTGTTGATGCTGGTCGAATAGCCTCCTTTAGTATTTCTTGTAGTGCAGGTCGTGTATTAGAAAATCCCCTCAGCTTCTGTATGTCTGGAAAGGTCTTTATTCCTCCTTCGAATCTAAAGGATATCTTTGCTGGATATACTATTCTTGGCTCATGATTTCTCTCTTTCAATAGTTTGAATATTTGGTTCCACTCCCTTCTGGCTTGTAGAGTTTCTGCTGAAAAAATCTGATGATAATCTAATGGGCTTTCCTTTGTAAGTTACTGTCTTCTTTTCTCTGGCTGCCTTGAGGATTCTTTCTTTGTCGTTGATTTTAGACTGCTTCAATACAATGTGCCTTGGAGAAGGCCTGTTGGGATTGAGGTAATTAGTTGTTCTATGTGTTTCTTGGATTTGAGAGTCCAGTTCTGTCCACAAGTTTGGGAAGTTCTCATCGACAATTTGTTTGAATATATTCTCTGTTCCCTTCTCTCTTTCTTCTCCTTCTGGTATGCCCATTATTCTTATATTGCTCTTTCTGATGGAGTCAGAAAGTTCTTGTAGAGTTCTTTCATTTCTTTTAAGTCTCAAGTCTCTTTCTTCTTCCATCTGTGTCGTTTCCAGATTTCTATCTGCGATGTCACCGATTCTTTCCTCCATCTGGTCAACTCTACTACCTAAGCTGGTTATTTCATTCTTAATTTCTTCTATTGAGTTCTTAATCTCCAGAAATTCTACTGGTTCTTTTTTAAAATTTCAATCTGTTTCATAAAATGCTCATGCTGTTCTTTGATTGTGTTTCTGAGTTCATTTAACTGCCTATCTGTGTTTTCTTGCATCTCGTTGAGTTTTTTCAGAACTGCAATCTTGAATTCTCTGTCATTTAAGTCACATATTTCTGTATCTTTAAGTGCCTTTTCGGTAGACTTTTCACTTTCTTTCTGAGCTATCTTGTTGCCTTGGTTACTTATGGCAATTACTGATTTACTATTGCTCTTCCTAGATATCTACAGGAGTGGCTTCTGCAACAGCTTGATAGGAAGATGTCTTTCTTTTGTTTTCCAGTATTGTTGGTAGAATGGTTTATTTTTTCTCTGACTGCAGCCTATTTTTCTTCTCCCACACAGTAGTGCTATGTTTGCTCTGCACTATTCCAGCTTCTCACACAATGGGGGGATTCCCTGGGAGACGGGCTTCTCCTCTGTTAATAGTTCGTCTAGGTCACAGGGCGCTGTGTCCCGGTGGGTATGTGGAGAGCTTTTGATGTTCCAAAGCTCTTCCAGCTCCAGATTCAGAGCCCGTGTGTTTCAGCAGTTCTGTTTACTCCTGTAGGTGACTTCGGTAGTGCGCCTCTTCATCTTGCCTGTCTGCTGTGCAGGGAGTCCTTTGTGAAGTTATTGTTGTTCGATTTGTTGTAAATTCCAGGGGAGCTTTACAGAGGCTCACCTCACGCTGCCATTTTGATGACGTCTCCCGAGCTACAGTTTTTGATAGGAGAGTCTATGCATTTGCTTCACAGCATTTTGTTTTTCTTTCCACAATTTTCTACTGATTAGGAAGTCCAAAAATTAAGAATTACATTTACACATACATTGGAGAAAAGACAGCCTCTTCAATAAATGGTGCTGGGTGAATTGGATAGCCACATGCAAAAGAGTGATACTTGACTGCTATCTGTCACCATGTACCAAAATTAATTCAAAATGGATCAAAGACTTAAGCATAAGACCTGACACACATTTATACATAAAGACACGTGTGCTCCAATGTTCATTGCAGCTTTGTTTACGGTGGCCAAGACATGGAAACAACCAAGATGTCCTTCGATAGATGAATGGATAAAGAAGATGTGGTATACATACATAATGGAATACTATTTGGCGGTAAGAAAAGCTGATATAGGAACATTTGTGACAACATGGATGGATCTTGAGAGTATGATGCTAAGCGAAATAAGTCAGACAGAAAAAGCAGAGAACCGTATGATTTCACTGATATGAGGTATATAAACCAAAAAACAACAAAAGAACAAGACAAACAAATGAGAAACAAAAACTCATAGACACAGACAATAGTTTAGTGGTTGCCAGAGGGTAAGGGGTGTGGGGTGTGGGGGGTGGGAGATGAGGGTAAGGGGGATCAAATATATGGTGATGGAAGGAGAACTGACTCTGGGTGGTGAACACACAATGGGATGTATAGATGATGTAATACAGAATTGTACATCTGAAATCTATGTAATTTTACTAACAATTGTCACCCCAATATATTAAAAAAAATGCCTTGCTGAAGACTTGTTAGTCAAATTTTGAAATAACTTAATGGTGAGGCATGATGTTCTGTGCTTGACACAGCTCAGAACAGATGGGTCAAGAGGATAAAGGACATGAGAAAGTGGTTCTGTTCCTCCTCTGTATGGTTAAACATAAGCTCTTCTATGTTGCTGACTCCTGCAACGAGCAAGCCCGGACAGCCTATTGTCCAAGGAACTAACCAGCTCATCTTTAATGCAGCTACACATCTACCATTAAAGCAGGTCAGTGAAGCACAGGGACTGAGATGAACCCAAGCAGAGATCAGTTCTTGGGAGTCAGGGGCATGGGCTGAGACAACTTTGATTCTCTATAGAGTTCTCTAACCTGTGATGATGGTGTGAGTGAAAATGTAAGTGGGTTTGTTTCCTATGTTCGTGGTTATGACAGAGATATGGTCTTACAGAGGTGCACAGAAGGTCACCAGTCAAAACTAAGAAGTTATGTCATAGGGAGAAACACTATTCTGTAGCCTGGCTCAACTCAGAAGCAAAGAGTGAAGACAGATAAAGTGGAGCGTTGCTCCTAAGTGAGGGGGTAAGGACTGGCATAAGGAGACCCAGGACACAATATGACTTTGCTCTTTAGATCCAAATTCTTAGAGTATGGGGCAAAGGATCTCACTTTGATTCAGTAATTATTAAAGTCAACAAATTGAATCCGACCTCCATCCTAGATGCAGTAGGAAAGACTTAAAGGTAAATATTATAACATGCTATAAGTGTTATAAAAATTATGTAAGGAGCACCTAATATTGTTACAATAAGATTAGATCGGGAAAGAGGTGACTTGAAAGTGGTGATCAGATAATAGTTGTTTAAGGTAGATAGGGACAAAATTTGGCAGGATCAAGATGGAGTATTTTTGGCAAGCAGACAGAATTTATTGAGCACCAACCATTATTCAGGTTCTGTACTGAGTCCTGAAAACTATAGTGATGAATGACATTATGTACATTTACTCAGGGAGTTTACAATCAAGCAAAAATGTAACCTGGGAATGCTGTGGTTAGGGAGAATGATAAATGGGGAAAGGGATGGAGTCAAACCACAGATGGACCTGGCATGGAGGCTGAATTTTCATATACACACAACAGAGAGCTATGAAATGATTTTTCAGAAGGAATGAAGTTAGACAAAACTCATACTATAATAACATAATTTATCTGAGTGTGGAAGATAAAGTAAAGGAAAAAGGGGTCTGAAGGAACTTCGATTTATGTCTTAACTTGTTTTATTCTCATCAACTTGAGAAATAATCAGTGATTTGGGGAAAAGATTGGACATGGAAATAAGTCACCTTTTATTCATTTGTAAGGATGGTGAACATGATTCATAAAAAATAAAAACTTTGACATAGTAGCTGAAAATACAGAAAACTTCTAATAAATAATATCTGAAGGTCAGGGATATTAGAGAGACTTAGCAGGAGGGATATGGCTCAGGGTCTTTTTGAAGTTGCAGGTAAAACGTTGGGCAGAGCTTCAGTCATGGTAAGTCCTGACCAGTTCTGGAGAATCAATTTTGAAGAAGGCTCATGCACACATCTTATGATTGGAGGTCTCTGTTTCTAATTGGATGTTGACAGAAGGCTTATTTCCTTAGTTTTTACCACATGGACCTCTTCTAACAGCAGTACAGCTGGCCTTCCCAAGAGATGAGGAAGAGAGAGAGAGGAACAGCATTGTCTTCAATAATGATAAATAAATGAGGATGGCTCTATTCCAATACTACTTTATTTAAAAACAACAACAACAAAAAAAACAACCTATCTAGCTAGATTTGGCCTTTGGGGCATAGTTTGTGACCTCTTCTCTGCTTGAATCCCAGCTCTTTGACTTGCTGATCTAGAGCTATCTCAAAAAAAGGAATTAAAGCAGAATGTACACAATTTGTACTAAGTGACCACAACCTGGGGTCTGGTGACGTTGGGTTCTTTTCCTGAACATTTACACACCCCGCCTCCAGCAATGCAGTTAGCGTTTTGCATGTTGTCGATGCTGAGCTCACTGGTGGACAGAATCCATCTATGCCCATGTTTGGACAATGGACATATTCCCTTTTGAGGCATCTATACTGTTTTCAGGATTGATGTCAGCAATACGGAATTTCATTTTAAGTTCTTGTGGCACTCTGAAATATGGTGTCCCTGGGGACTTGAAGTTATTTAGAGATGCTGCATTCTCTCTTATAACCTCATTTCTCATGATGGACCTCAATTTGTTTGTTTGTTTGTTTGTTTGTTTTTCAGTATTCCCTTTTCTCAGCTTCTCCCTGTCAAATTAATACCAAAGATGTGTTGGCTGAAGCTCTGTGTTCTGTTGATCGTCCATGACTGTTCCTTTCTATTCAGCTGCAGAAACAATACTCAGGCCTCACAGTCCCCACCAGGTACTTGCCCTTTCCTCTGCTCTCCGTAATAGCACAGTTTTTTGTGTGTTTTTTAAGAGACATTTTTATATAGCGACTCTACGTCCTTAACTCCCTTTACCTTTCCTTCTGTGCCAACCAACTAGAACAGCAATCCATTAAATAAAATTGTTCTCATTAGCAAAGATTGAAGGTTAATTTCTACAATTTCCTAAAGCAAATGTAAAGATGTTAGGAACTTTGGTTGCAATAAGTGCAGAATAAATTAATTCACTTAGTTTTTACCACAAGTACTTGGAATGAGCATTTTGTAACCGTTTTGGGCCATTCTTATATTAGCTACATTGTCAGGATTTATGACTTTGATGCAAGATTGATTTGCAGTATACGTTACTATTAGGCAATATTTTAATACTGCCAGGGATTTGCTACTTCATCCTGTATCATGTGTGGAGAAAAATGAAGATCTTATTTATTGTGGTCCTCTTTTTTACAAAAATCATTATTTTTATTAGTTTCAGGTGTACAAAGAAATGTAACAGTTAGACATTTACACCCCTCACAAAGCGATAGCCTCCCTTCCCCAAGCTACTACCACTCTGACAGCTTATATAGCTGTTACTATACCATTCACTGTCTTCCTTATGCTGCACTTCTCCCTCTGTCACAACATATATGTATGTATTTGTATATGTATTTAATTATAGGTGAGATGTCCACTAATCATTCTACCTCAGCTTCAGTGTCCAGCGTAGTGGTCAGGCATCGGCACAGGCTCCCAGTGATCCCACTGAGAAGGCCAGTGCCCACCTGGCACCTTACGTAATCTTGACAACATTGTTGATTATATTCCTCATACTCTTGTTTCATATCCTCATGACTATATTGAGTCTCCTAATTTGTTCTTTCTGATTCCTTCACCTTCTTGCCATTCTCTCCTCCCCACCATTGAGCAACCAACATTTTTTCCCCTATATCTCTGAGTCTATTTCTGTTTTGTTTGCTCATTTATTCTGTTCTTTAGGTTCCACATGTAATTGAGATCATATGGTATGTGTTTTTTCTAAGTCTGAGTTATTTAACTTAGCACAATATTTACAAGGTCCATTCATGTTGTTGCAAATGGTAATATTTAATTCTATTTTATAGCCAAATAATAATCCATAGTACAAATGTACAACAGTTTCTTTATCCAACCATATATTGATTGGCATATCAGTTTTTTCCGTATCTTGGCTGATGTAAATAGTGCTGCACTGAACATAGGGGTGCATATTTTTTTTAAATTAGAGTTTTGTAGTTTTTAGGACAGATACTCAGGAATGTAATTGCTCGGTCATAAAGCAGTGCCATTTTCAATTTTTTGAGGTCCTTCCATACTGTTTTCCATAGTGGCTGCACCAATCTGCAACCCCATTAACAATGCAGTGTTCTCTTTTCTCCAAATCCTTGCCAACACTTGTTGTTTGTTGATTTATTGATGATAGCTATTCTGATAGGTGTGAGGTGGTATCTCATTGTGGTTTTTATTTGCATGTATCTAATGATAGTGATGTTGAGCATGTTTTCTAATGTCTGTCTGTTTGCCATCTTTATGTCCACTTTTTTTTTTTTTACTTGAAAATGGTTTGATCTTTTCTTTTTGTTCTTTTTTTAATTAAAGTTTTTTGGGGTGACAATTGTTAGTAAAGTTACATAGAATTCAGGTGAACAATTCTGTATTACATCATCTATAAACCACATTGTGTGTTCACCACGGAGAGTCAGTTCTCCTTCCATCACCATATATTTGATCCCCTTTAACCTCATCTAACATCCCCTTCTCCCCCTTGCCCTCTGGTAACCACTAAGCTTTTGTCTGTGTCTATGAGTTTTTGTTTCTCATTTGTTTGTCTTGTTCGTCTGTTTTTGGCAATCCCTCTCCTGGGTATCTACCCCAAAATTCTGAAAACATTTATCCATAAAGACGTGTGTGCTCCAATGTTCATTGCAGCTGTATTTATAGTGGCCAAGACAAGGAAACAACCAAAATGTCCTTCGATACATGAATGGAGATAGAAGTTGTGGTATATATCCACAATGGAATACTATTTGGTGGTAAGAGAAAAGATATAATAGAACCATTTGTGACAACATGGATGGAATTTGAGATTATAATGTGAAGCGAAATAAGCCAGACAGAAAAAGTAGAGAAACATATGGTTTCACTGACACATGGTATATGTCCACTCTAGAGAAATATTTCTTGATGTCCTCTGCCCATTTTTTAATCGAGTTTTTTGGTATTGAGTTGAGTTTTTAAGTTAATTATGGCATTAACCCCTTATGAGATATATCATTGGAAAATACCTTGTCCCACTCAGTAGGATGCGTTTTTGTTTTATTTATGGTTAAGATTCCCGTGAAAAAACTTTTCAGTTTGATATAGTCCCAAATATTCTCTTTTCTTTCTCCTGACTGTGATGGAATACAGCAAGCTATAAGAGAAAACAATGGTAAAAACATTATATCAAGCTATTCATCTATGATATGTTATTAATAGATATTCAGATGATGCTGTTAAATAAGAGAACACTGAATTTAGAGGACAAAGGAATTTTCTTTTAGTTTGTTTTTCTTGAAAAATTTAAATAAACCTCCAGTAAATGCATACACAAAGAACAATGTGTTGCCCACTACTTTGAATAAAATGACCTAAGCAGAGCTTCCCACCCATCAGGTGATCCATTGCATACTACTGAGCTGTCAGGGGATCAGTTGTAGCCTTTTCTATTTACCCCAGTGTTCGCTGTATGAATACAAATATTTTCTATGTGTGCCATGATGTGCAGAAGGTAGATAACAATTGTCACTTGTAAATATATATATATACACACACACACACATATATGTATATATGTAGACATATATGTCTATATGTAGATATATATGTATAAACATATATATCTCCATATATCCATATCAATACACACACACACACACACACACACACACGTATCTATCTTCCCCCCTTTGGCCTTCTTAAAGGACTGACGGCAAAAGTGTTTATTGTCAACACTTTTTAAATTCAGTAAACTTCACAGGGAAAGAAAGTGACCAAATACCGTAAAGGAAAAACCTGTCCTCTTCCATACCATATACAGAGATGTAATAAGTAGACAATTTTAACAGGTACACACACCATTATTCTGAGACACTCATTTAGTTACTGAAGAAGGATATTAAGCGATGACTTTCACGATGAGTAAATCAGAAATGAAATAGTCTTATAAAGATAACTAGGTGATAGCTTCCTGCTCTCTTGATTGAGAGACCACTGTCACCTAGGAATTCATCGGAAAGTCACGATGCAAGGGTTGAAACGATAGGGATCATTTTACTCAAAAAAAATACTTGTTCAAACTGAAAATATTAATAGAGTCTTACTAACATGGATAATGGATAGAACAGTGTCTCTGCTCCCTCATCTTCTAAATCACTGTCTCGATCCACTACTTCATCTAATCTACTGTTGATTCCCTCTGATGTATTTTTCATTTCAGTTATTATAGTCATTATTTATGATAAGTTCTTTTTTATGTTTTCTCTCTGCGTTTTTATGTTTTCTACCTCTTTGTTGAATTTCTCCCTGAGAACATTGAGCATCCTTATAAACAGTGATTTGACTTCTACATCTGGTACATTTCTTGTGTTCGTTTCGTTTAAGTCTTTTTCTGGACCTTTGTCTGTTCTTTCATTTACCAAATATTTCTTTGTCTCCCCATTTTGGTTGCCCCCCCTATGTTTGTTTCTATGTAAGGCTGCTATGCCTCCCAGTCTTAGCAGAGTAGGCTTACGTAGTAGGTGTCCTGTGGGACCCAGTGGTGCAGACTCCTTGGTCACCAGAGCTGGGTGTTTCAGGTGTGTCCCCTGTGTGCCATGCGTGTACCTACCTCTTGTAGTTGAGACTTGATCACTGCTTACGTGTCAATGAGAAAGATTGACTGCCTGTGAGGACTGGCTGGGACTACAGTACAGGAGCTGTGGTGTGGGGGGGCTGACCCTACAGAGCACAATTCAGTTTAGTGGGGGTTCAGCTGCCTGTCAGATCAGCCCTTTAGATTTGTCATCCTTGGAGATGGCTGTGTAATGCTTTGGCTCTGTTTAAAGCTGGTAACTGGGCCTGCCAGCCCCAGGGTCTTCTGAAGGAGGCCTCACTGCAGACCAAGTTCAGCTGCAGTCTGTGCCCTGCCTGACGGCACCGGGCATGAGCCTCCCGTTAATCCGCAGATGGCTGCCACCTGCACTGTACTTGGAGTTGCCTTGAGAGGCCAAGCTCCGACCTGAAGCCAGCTGCCACCAATGCCGGGGGCTTAGGGCCGCTCAGCCACTGATAAGGGTCATGCTGAAGCCAGATGTTGCTTGTTTGGGTTTTGTGAACCTCTGAGAGATTTTAGGAATGTCCCAGCATGAGTGAAAGTAGACCATTTTAATGGAAAAGAAGCTTGGGTGTGCCTGAAATTTGGGTAGAGCAGAGTTTCACAATCACCAGGGCAAATGAACGGCATTAGCCAGTTTGATGAGACTCAGGTGAGACGTCTGTGTGAGTCTGCATGCAGGGAGGGGGAGGGCTCAACAAACTCATAATGGCTTTCACGTGCTCATCGGTCCAGAAGCAAGCAGCCCCTTCAGCCTTCAATCTGAAGCCAGAAAACTCGGTTCCTCCCCATACGTTCCTGGTACCTTCTGAGCTGCTATTCCAGTGCTGGAGCTCAGAGCCAGTGATTCCATTGGTGGGTAAGTCCATATGTGTTCCCTTTAAGAGGTGTGCCTGGCAGTGCAGCCGCCCTCTGTCACACTCAGTCACAATCTCCCCTGGTCTTCACAGCTAGAAGTCTGGGGACTTCTCTCCCCAGCATTGGAGCCCTGGGATGGGGAGCAGCTGGGACACCTCCCACCTCTGGGGAGGGAAACTGCAGTTGAGATATACCTCCAGATTTTTAATGGTCACATGCAGGTGTTGGAACAGCCCATTCCATGTTTCTGGTTTCTACCTCTTTAACGAGTCTCAAGTTGGCTTCTTGTGTATGCTTGTAGGGGCAGGGCTTTCGGTACAGCTGGAATTCAGATGATTCTGAACAGTGTTTTTCTTGGTTTAGCTGTAATTGATGTGGTCCTGAGAGGTGAGCACAGTGTTTACCTGCTCCGCTCTTTTGACCAGAAATTCCCAAGCTATGTAACTCTAGAGGAAAGGTGATTTAATCCTCCAGGGTGAAGAAGCTTCTCTCCATTGTATTTGAGGTAATAAAACCGTAAGAGATGATTTTCTGCCACAACGTAATGAATATTTTATAGGAAAAAAATTTCCAGGTTGTGGAGTGTGAATCAAGGCTGAATAGAGAAAAACGCAGCTCCTGAGAACAGGAAGCAGGAGAATGTGGCAAATTATAGTTAAGTAAATGTGAGCTCTTAAGATGACATGGAGAGTTTCACTGCCTGGGAAGGTGAGAGGCGGAGTCAATATTGTAGCTGAGCGTGTTACAAAATAAGCATCTTTGGCTCAACTATGATGGTCACCCTGACATTACTGTCATGCAGGGTGTTGTGCGGGAGACCCTGCTCGCTGCGCCATTTGTCTGTGATAAGATGGCCATTTCATAAAAGTTCTTTAAAGTCTAGCATGAGATACCAAAGGAAACTAAGTTTGGAAACAAAAGAAGTTAGAGAATTCATTCCCTAAGTTCTAAAATTGTTGTTTTCAGTAAATGTGACATGGAATTTGAAATATAAATTATTTTTTATATCTAATATTTCTGTGGCTGTTAAATTAATTTTTTCTGTTTAGTATCATATTTCATGTTGAAGGTTCATTCTACATCATTTCTTAGAGGATTTTGATACAGCTTCTTGCATGAGCAGATCGAGAAACTTCGTGATGTTTGTAAAGTAGAGGATACGAGAAGTGTAGGCACACTCGTAGCCACATTGGTGTGGAAAGTAATGAATTTTTTATGAATTGATATTCTGTCATTGCATATCCCAGCTGATCGATTCATAACACTTCATCTGTTGACAAATGCATTATGCATTCAACAGAACTCTCCTCACAACTGTGTACTTGCTGAATTACAGGAAAAATTGAAGAACATGATAAATCCTTGTAGTGTGATGGTATAAATGTTTCTGATGGATTGCAGTCAAGATATGCTGTTGATTCTATCCTCAGGTTTCCCATCAATCCATTCTTCAGATAAAAAATATGATCTCTGACGTGCTCACAGTCTTCTTACTCATTCCTTTGTGTGTGTTTTTTGCATTTTACAAATGTAATTGATGGATTTGATGTAAATGGTACAGATGTCATTGTTTGTATCCATATTTGAGAAAAAAAGATGTTTACAAGAATAAGAAAAAGACATTCAAAAAATGTGTGCTTTAATTGAGATGTTTCTACTTCTGTTTTGACACCCTAAATTTCCCAGTTTGGAATTCCTTGTTTAATCGGCTTTCCCAGACATTAATTATCACCCTCGGAGAATTTTCCAGTATTCTGAAATGCTCATTTGAACGTTGCCCTTTACCTAAGTTGCTAACATGTCGACTATGTTTAAACTTGACGTCATGTTAGTGTTGTTACACGAATGACGTTAAGCCAACCTGATGTTCTGATTAGCAGACTATGTGTGTGTGTGCGGGCAGGCACGCTTATGGTGTCTTTGATTATTTCAAGCGGTGGGAGTAAGTAATCACAATGACTATTTGGTAGACACAATCTTCGAAAACTGTAATTCTGAAACTTTTGGGCCTTAGGGTCCTTTTATACTATTAAGAATTTAAAAAAACAAAAAACAGAAAGAATTATTGAGAATCCCAAAGAATTTTGTGTAAGTTGGGAGTGTCTGTTGATACCCTGTTTCCCCCAAAATAAGGCCTACCCAGACAATCAGCTATACTGCATCTTTTGGAGCAAAAATCAATGTAAGACCTGGTCTTATTTTATGTTCGATAAGACCTGGTTTATAATATAGTAAAATAAGACCAGGTCTCACATTGATTTTTGCTCCAAAAGACGCATTAGAACTGATTGTCCAGTTAGGTGTTATTTTTGGGGAAACACGATATTTACAATATTAGAAATTATAACAGAAAAATTTAAAGTGCAAGCACACCCGTCATGCACATTCCATTCGCCCTTAGAGAGATGACCCAGTAACCACTAGAGCTACGATGTCACCATGGCTGTGGAACACTCTATGGGACACTGATCAAGAGAATGAGAGTGAAAATGGCAAATGACATTTAGTATTCCTGAGAAGGTAGTTTTGACCTCTTCAGGCCCCTGAACTCATACATCTTGGGACTTCAGGGACTCTCACGTGACATTGAGAACTACCTTTGGAAGCCCCATGATGTGACATGATGAAGCTACTCCTCATGAAGAGACAGGCTTTAAAGCTTCACCTCTACAGTTGTTTCTTTTGTCTTGCCCTTGTCTTCAAAACTTTATCTGAGAGTTTTGTTTTTTCTAAAAGGAAAATAAGTTTGTGATATATTCCCTTTCTGTCTTGTGACACTCTGTACCCTTTGGAGGTAGCTAGTTTGGACCTAATCTGATCCTATATTTCCTTGGAAGCAGTAAGATCACCCAAGGCTGTCCTCTGTCATATGAAGTTCTGTTTACTTGAGGCTTAAAGGATGAATTCTGAAGATATTTGTGCATTTAGAAAAGACCATTTCCTTGGAATAAGTGGTCTCTTATTTGAAGCGGTACCATTCATTAAAAGCTTTTTAAACCCATGTTTTACATGCATATTTAAACTTAAAACAGGTGGTTGGACATAACTTTTGATAATAACAAAGAAATTCATACCGTGAACAATCTTAACTATTAAGAAGCAAAGCTGTGACCTGAAACACATTATGTAACAGAAATCGCTGAGTGGCAACACTTAATTGAACTTATCTATGTGAATGGCAGGTATAGGACACCTAAAGTAACGTGTGCGATGAAGGAGTAGCGTGGTTGGGGAAAGGGAGGACATGGGACTGAAGAAGGAAATTTTACACGATTGTCAAATTTGTGTTATCATTTCCATTTTACTCAATGAGAACTTCTTTTCAGATTCTTCAGAATGGGATCCTACTGCTTTGAGTTTCAGTGATGACACTCGTGAAAGATCCAGGGATTGGAAAGTTGATGATCAATGTCCATTTGCATCACACTTAATGACGCAAAATCTGTCAGCATCCACAGAGTTTGGACACATGATCTTAGTAGATAAAGAAAAGACTCATATTGGAGGTGTGTTCCTATTAGGATATTATAGGCTCTGTGACTTGTGTGAATCACAGCTACCGGGAAACAGAGACAGCAAAGAACATTAAAAAAAAAAAAAAGAAAAAAAAGAAAGAAAGAAACAGAAAGAGTTTAACCCTAGACCACCTCTGTGTGGCTTCACCATAGTTTTCTGACTTTCCAAAAGTCATTTTGTGGCAAAATCTACTTTATATTCACTCCATTTATTCAACAGATATCCAAACGGAATACCTTTCAGCAAGACATTTGCATTCTTCCGGTAACTCCAGTCACATATACGTAAATAAGAAAGACAATGAGTTGACAGCATGATTTCCTTTAGAGTAACACTTAGCCTACCCTGGGGAGTGGGCAGGGGGATTATATGTAGAACGTTGGAGGCAGATTGGAAACATAGGAAGAGATCTAAAGATTGATTACTGAGAGGACACGTGGTTTCTTAGCTTTAGTTTTATAGCCCTGAGTTAATTCCCAAGTATCAGTTATAACTCTATTCAGTGTAACTGAAAAAGCACCTTCTGAAACCAAATATTAAAATATTTCTTGCATTTTCTATGGCTTTATGTACCTCAGAGTGGACTTTTCCAGCCGTAATGGATTTTGTTGAGAATTTGCTGCATTGTACTTCCTTCGCAGCTGTGTCCACATAGTCTGTCCCCTCTTATCTCAGTTCTTCCTTAAAGCCCATTGCTGAATCCTCAAAGATTAAAGGAAATTTGTCAGGATAGTAGAGGAAAACACTTCAGATATGAGGAAAGGTGTACACTGACAAAGGCGTAAACAGTAACACAACTTCTGGAAACTGTGAACGATGTTGCAGTTGAATCTTAGGGTGCTGTTCAAAGGTACTCTTAGGAGGTAGACAACAGAGTACATCACGACGAGATATGTCTGTCCAGTATTTGTTTGTTTTGTTCTGTTTCTGACTGTGTTTTCATTGAAGTTGGGTGAATGAATTTGTGAATGGATTTTGACATGTTTATATGCCTTCAGCTTTGTGACATTTGTTATTTCCCAAATGGTTTGTTGAAGTTTTAGGTAATCACAAGTATTTTTTAAGTCAATGTTCAGTGAAAGATTAAGCTTAATTTAAAGTCTCAATTGATAACATGTTATTTTGTTTCCATAGAGATTATAGTTTTTATCTAAATGTCCTGAGTAGTTCATTTTATCTAATATATAGATTTATCCACAGAACTACATTTAAGCATGAAATCAGAGAAAGAGCAAGTGGGGCTTGATGGAAGTGAAAAGAACCACTGTCATGTATGTGAAAATTTACTTTTAAATTTCTAGAATAATGTCGTTTTTAATGCATCAATAACGTAACATGGCCCATTGAAATTAACTTTCAAGCTAGCTTTTTAAGAGTCACTAGGTCATAATTGAATATTATTTTCATCACATTTGAACTGCTTACAAAACTTTAAATATGGTTAGAATCTATAGTTACTTGTAAGTCAATTTTATTCTTGGAACTGAGGCAAAAGAAAAAAAAAAAAGTCCTGAATATTGTTTTCTTCCTCGTTGTTTTAACTTCCTTACATGATAAAGAAGGTACCATCAATTATTGAATCAGACAATTAAACAGTTGAAATTATGAACACAGTGCAAATGCTGACCACTGAGTCGGACTCGTGTGAAAGGACTCATCATTCTCAGTGGTTCAAAATTTGGAGTTTTGTATGGCTGCTCACTAAGGCCGAGGTGAGAGATGGACTCTGCCTTGGGACCTCTGTGTAATTGACTTCCGAGTCTACATTGAGGTAGAGGATGGGGTCATGAAATCAACTCACCTGCCTATTAAGAGAACCACATCCTGCACGATGAGACCTTCTGTTGTTAGGGTACAAGCACTTTCTAGTTTTTCATTTTGGTGTAGGAAATTGGTCAGTGTTACTCATTGCTTTTATCTGCTCACCTCAGTGGGTATGAGAATCAATTGGAACTGAATGCAACAGGTAACTCTATGAATGCATAACCCTTTCATAGTATATAATCTGAATAAAAATTTAGAAATTGGCTTCTCTTTCTGCTTCATGTAAATGTTTTTGTGTCCTAATAGTTTAAAGTTTGCCTCTTCTCCAGCTATTAATCTTTAAAAATGTTGTTAGGTTCACGGTAGGTACTCACTAATTAAGATATGGTGGGGTGACATATTTTAAGGGAGGAAGCCTCTATAACATTTAGCAATCATCTACTAATTCATTTTTGGGTGGATTTAACATCTAACGAATTGTTTAGTTCAAACAGGGACAAAATTCGATTGGTGGGTTCATGTTTTTCTCTTAATTTAGACTGAGGCACTTTATCTGCCACTTCCTAGTTGTAGTCCAGTAATTTGGGAGTAAGTAAACATCGATTAAGAAG
Source organism: Rhinolophus sinicus (assembly GCF_057876585.1). NCBI lineage: Eukaryota > Metazoa > Chordata > Mammalia > Chiroptera > Rhinolophidae > Rhinolophus > Rhinolophus sinicus. The sequence continues at coordinate 20,091,512 of NC_142510.1, read as the reverse complement.
TTTAACACTTAAATTTTAATTACGTTCTAATTTTTCTTTGTTCATACACGATGCGCTAGGTGGCAGTAGAGCAACGTGACACTCAGAGGAGACGTTCTCCAGGGCACAATGACAGAATATTACAAGATGCAATTCTGACTAATGACCTTTGCAAACAAAAGGAGAAAGAAATAGATTTTAAGAAAATGAATTCTTTATACTCTGGTTTCTCTCCAAATCGTATAAATCTTTCGCCTTTTACTAAAGATTTCCGTGGAAAGAAAAAGAACTCTGAGGTATTTTGTTTAGTCATTTTCAAACACATGTGTAATTGTGTGTGTATATATTTAAAAACCAACACTGTACATATGGGAAATATTGAGGATTTTGAAAGCATATGTATGTGTGTATGTGTTTGTGAGTCTGTGTGCATCTCTGTGTGCATGTGTGAAAGTGTGTGTGTGTGTGTGTGTGTGTTTTATGCGGAGTGACGTTTTTGGTCCATTGCAGTAAATGATATTCTTGATTCAAATCCGTCTATGTCCAACAGACAAGTGGTGACATTCACAGTGGCCTCATCCATAGTGAAGGCTTTAACACTTTTTGCAGGAATCTATGAGCTTTCTATAATCTCAAAACGATTGCTACTATCAACAGATGTTCCAGTTTTCGGCAGTGATTTCATCCCCTTGCTGTATCAATAGAGAGGTTAGTTTTCATTTCCATTGAGGCTAATGTACAGCCAGGTCAGACCATATTTTACATTCATTCTCCTCCTTTTGAGAAAAGGAACAATTTGCTCCAAGTAGTATCCTATTTCAGTACAATGAACTTTTGAAGAAGATTGTATGCCATGGTGTGTGTGTGTGTGTGTGTGTGTGTGTGTGTGTGTGTGTGTGTGTATATGTGTGTGTGATATATATATATATATATGTGTGTGTGTGTGTGTGTGTGTATATATATACCAAGTGATAATTTACTGATGAGTATTTTATTCCTAGTCAAATAGGTCAGTGTATTTTCCCATTTTATAATTATGGCTACTTTAAACATTATAAAGAGGAAATAAAATTACTGCAGCAGCAAATATTCTCATGAATTTCTAAGGCCTCTTCAATTTATATATTTACACTAGAGGAATCGCTGTGGTTTGGTGTGAGAGCACTATTGTAGAGTCAGAAGTCCTGGGGAAAACCCTAAACTCACTGATCTTTTCAATTTCTCTGTTTTAGATTGTGATAACAAACGAGAAGAGCTTAGTGCAATGCCTAGATTTATCAGCTATTAGTAGATGTAATTTTCATAACTGACTATGAAAATACTGGAAAATTAGAATATCTATGGAATATATCAGAAAAAAGAATTTTAGGAAATTTAATCTGTCTGAATATAGGCAGAGTTAATACTCTTACTCTGGATGTGCTGTATTTTCCGACTGGAAACTCTTTTTTAAAGTGAGATTTCTTAATCATTTATGCCTTCTCATTTTGTATCTTTTCCAAATCAGAGACTCTTAAAATTCTCTTATGATTTTAAAATTCTGTTTTCCACTCTCATGGATTCAGCCTCTTGTACTAAATTTTTGAACTTTGGAGAATTTATGCTTGTACAAAGTTGGAGGTTTGGGATATCCATTTATTTCAATCAGTGGGATATCCATTTATTGCAACCTTTCATTATATAAACATATAGGTTCTTCTTTAATTTCAGAGGATATCACAATACGTCATTTAACTGAGGGCTAGTTACAAGTCTTTTTTTCTTTTACCTAGGTTTCTGAGAGTCATGAAAAACAAAAAGATCTGTTGCATGAAATTGCCATACTAAGACTGGAAACAGATAGGGTTAAAAATGCGTATCAGGAAATGGAAAAAAAGTATTTTGAGGACATTGCAATTGTAAAAGAAAAGAATGACCATCTTCAAAAGACAATAAAACTCTATGAGGAAACACTAATGAAAACAATATTTCAATGTAATGGACAGCTGGATGTTCTGACAGCTGAGAATAAAAGACTAACCTCTGAAACGCGGAGTGGAAAACGAAACAGAGAAAGACTGCAAACAGAAGTTGAATCCTGCCATTCTAGACTGGCTACCGCTATCCACGGTCTTGAGCAAAGTCGGAAATCTAAAAGAGGTGTACAGCTTGCTTTCCAGAGAGCAAGAGAGGAATGGTTTGTTTTACGGGACAAAGTGAATTTTGATGTGTCTAGCCTAAAAGATAACAATGAGATTCTTTCTCAACAACTTTCTAAAGCTGAAAGTAAATTCAGTAGTCTAGAAACTAAGTGCCATCACACAGGAGTTGCTCTTAGAGAAACGACTTTGGTTTTAGAACGTGTTCACAGAGACCTAAGCCAAACACAGTGTCAAAAAAAGGAAATTGAACACATGTATCAAAGTGATCGAGAAAAAGTGAACACATACATTGGAAAGCTGGAATCCCTAGAGGAGAGGTGTTCTCACCTACAAAGTGAAAATACATTGCTTCGACAGCAACGGGATGATGCTCGCAACAAAAGTCACAATGAAAAGCGAGTAATTAGTATCCAAGACCAGTTTCAGATTATCATAAAAATATTTCACCTCAAACTGAGAAACTAGATTGTATGCTGGAGGAGAGAAATAAGGTGTTACTCAATGAATGGACTCACTTAAATGAAAGACTGTGTCATCATGAAAACATGAAAGCAGAAAGAGAAGTAAGTATCCAGAAAGAAACATAGTTTTCAAATTACCTGAAACAAAATTCAATGTTCAGATATTTGATGATGGTGAAATGTTAAATGTAGGTGAATATTAAAAATATATAGACTACAAATATATAGCCCCCGCTCAGGGCAATCGAGGGGGTCGCAGGGTCCTCTCAGTCCCCTCCGGCCCTAGGGACATGCAACCCAGGCCCTGGCCCTGGCCGGCCCCACCCACTGGCCCAAAGCCAGGGAAAGCCACCCCTGCCACCAGGGTACAGCAGCTCCAGTCTACAGCCACTCTTCGTCACAAGACTTTAGTTGTGGCCCTCACCCCTAGTCAGCGACCGGAGACCTGCCCGATCTCCAGTCCCTTCACTGGTTACACGTCACCTCTCCTGACCCCGGGAGGTGAGAGAGAGGATGAGAGAAGGCCAGAGACGGAGCAAGAGAGAGGCGGAGAGAGACAGATGGGGACTGTGGAGACAGACTCGCAGAGAGCACTCTCCAGGCTCTGGGCCTCGCGTGGAGGGGTGCTGCTTGGGGGCTGCATGGTCATCAGCTGTGACCGCTTGGCCATCAGCTGTTGCCAGTTGGCCATTGGCCACCGGAGGAGCTGCGGTGCCGAAGCTAGGAAGCGCGGATACTGGACGGCAAATTGCAGAGGGGCGCGGATTGCACTTGGCCGGCTTGGTGGGTCGGTAGGTTGGTGGGTCTGTTGGTTGGCAGAGAATCGGCCGGCAGGTTGGGGATCGGGCGGCTCCGGCTTGCCGTGTCTCAAAGCAAGCCCCCCGTGAGAAATCGTGCTATGAGCCCCCTATCCGTGGCTGCTTTGGTGTTCCTTCTTGGCCTCGCCATATCCTGCGTTCTTGTGCGGGCAGAGGGACTAGAGTCCCCGCAGGACAGGGACCGACAGACAGAACGGGAGGAGGAGTAAGAGGGAGCGAGATCGAAATATACACCTATATGTACCTGTATGTACCTAGACATACAGAGAGACATGGACAGAGACAGAGAAAGAGGGGGCTGGCACGCGGGGAGAGAGCTCCTGAGCTAGAGCCAGAGCCCCCCAGGCACGTCACGGAGCCAGAGAGACATGGGGTGGGGGAGGGGGGAGGGACGCACAAGCGGGCACACGGACTGGGACAGACGCACTGAGGCTGTTTTGAAGTGCCAGCTTCTCAACTGAAGTGTGGTCATGCCCGGGACTGGGCTCCACTAAGTAGGCAGTGCCCGGGCGTTGGCAGTCAACCTTGAAGCCCCCGGGCCAGGCCGGAGGGCCAGTGGGCTCAGAGCACAGCCCTGGGACCCCCCCGCAGGAGGAGAGTGGCAGCACACAGGCACCCTGGTTGTGAGGGTTGTGTGCCTGCACTTCCCCTTGTGGTGGTCTCTCCTGGAGTCCGAGGGCCTGCGGTGGGTTGAGGTGCTGCTCCCTCGGTCCCCTGGTTTACCCGGCTCTTTGTGTCCTATGTGTTGGGGCTACAGCGAACGGCGGAAAGGGAGGGCTGCTGGCTCTTGTGGGCAACGGAAGGGAGCACGTGGGGGTGTGGGGAGAGGTGCCTCCTGGCAGAGACACAGGCTCGGCTAACTGCTGCTGGCTGACGGCCTGCCTCAGTGAGGAGGACTAAGAAGAGGATGTGGGGGGGAGCCCTGGCCGACGGCCTGGTGTGCGGCCGGGGCTGCCAGCTTGTCGTGCCGGGGGGCTGACGGGCCCCTGGTCAGGGGGACCTTCGGCTGGCTGGGCGGCTGCAGAGGGGCAAGGGGCGGCCGGGTTTTGGAGGGAGCCACGCCAGGGCGGCGGCGCAAAAGGAGAGGCAAGCAAAAGCCTACAGGTATTCCCAGGCGGTCTCCCATCAAAGTACTAACCGGGTCCGACCCTGCTTAGCTTCCAAGATTAGGCGCGTTCATGGTGGTATGGCCGTAGACGCTGGGACCCGGCTCCCGCGCCCCAAGAGCCTGCTCCCGGCCTGTCTCGTGAGCGCCCGCCATGCAGATGAGCCGCTCCGGTGGCGAGCATCGACCCGCGGGCCGGCTCTGCCAGCACCGCGTCCCCCCCCAGTCCGGCTCCCCGCCTCTTCCTAATGCCCCTGGCGTGGGCGACGGGCTACTCCTGGCGACAGCGAGGCCCCTTCGCGCCACCCGAGGCTCCATGGGACACTGCCACTTCCCTGATGGTGCCAGAAGTCGTGGAACTCTGGCGATGGTGGCTGCGGGGTTCTGGGGCGGGGGCGGGGGAGATGGCGGTGCTGGAGGCGGGGAGAGCAGAGGAGGGAATTGAGGGAGTACGGATATGGCGGCGGCGGCGGGGGCGGGGGTGGGGGAGAGGGCAGCACTGGTGGCGGAGATGGGGAGCGCGGTGCTGGCGGCCGAGGTGGGGAGAGCACAGGAGGGAGTTTGAGGGAGTTTGGCGGTGGCAGCGGCGGGGGCGGCGCTGGCGGGGGGTGTGGGGAGCCCGGTGGTGGCGGTGGCTTTGGCGCAGGCGGCGGTGGCGGCGACCGCGCGTCGGCGAAGGATTCACGATGACGGCCTGCGGGACCGAAGAGGACTGAGAGGAGGGTGTGGGGGGGAGCCCTGGCCCACGGGCCTGGTGTGCGGCCGGGACTGCCAGGTTGTAGTGCCGGGCGGCTGACCCTCTGCTGGTCAGGGGGACCTGCGGCTGGCTGGGAGGCTGCAGAGGGGCAAGGGGCGGCAGGGGTTCGGAGGGAGCCACGCCGGAGCGGCGATGCAAAAGGAGACGCTAGCAAAAGCCAACAGGTATTCCCAGGCGGTCTCCCATCCAAGTACTAACCAGGACAGACCCTGCTTAGCTTCCGAGATCAGACGAGATCTGCTGCGTTCAGGGTGGTATGGCCTTAGGCACTGGGACCCGGCTACCGGCACTCCAAGAGCCTGCTCCCGACTTGCCTCCTGAGCGCACGCGCCATGCTGCTGGGCCGCTCGGGTGGCGAGCATGTCTGCCCGAGTGCCTCCCGCCCGCTCCCCGCCTCCTCCGGTCGCCGCTGGTGTGGGCGACGGGCTACTCCTGGCCCGCAGCGAGGCCCCTTCGCGCCCCCCAGTGGCTCCACAGGCCTCTGTCACTTCCCTGACTGTGACATATGTCTGGGCGCCCTGGCATCCTGGGACTCCCCACGCCCGGAATGGCTTTTACCACGCCCCCCTACCCCAACCACTCTCATCTCCCCCCCCAGCCCCACAAACGCACACCCCCCTTGCTGCTGTGCTGTCCCCACCACTCAGGGCCACCGAGGGGGTCGCAGGGTCCTCTCAGTCCCCTCCACCCTAGGGACGTGCAACCCAGGCCCTGGCCCTGGCCGGCCCCACCCACTGGCCCAAAGCCAGGGAGAGCCACCCGCGACCAGGGGGCAGCACCTCCAGACTGCCGCCACCCTTCGTCACACAGCCTTCTGTCTGGGCCCTCGCCCCTCATCAGCGACCGGCGACCCGCCCGATCACTGGTCACTTCACTGGCTACACATCACCTCTCCTGACCCAGGGTGTTGAGAGAGAGGATGAGAGAAGGCCAGAGACGGAGCAAGAGGTAGGCGGAGAGGGACAGACGGGCACTGTGGGGACAGACTTGCAGAGAGCACTTTCCAGGCTCTGGGCCTCGCGTGGAGGGGTGCTGCGTGGGGGCTGCACGGACATCAGCTGTTACCGCTTGGCCATCAGCTGTTGCCAGTTGGCCATTGGCCACCGGCAGAGCTGCGGTGGCCAAGCTAGGAAGCGTGGATGGTGGATTGCAAATTGCAGAGGGGCGCGGACTGCAGTGGGCCGGCTTGGTGGGTCTGTTGGTTGGCAGAGAATCGGCCGGCAGGTTGGGGATCGGGCGGCTCCGGCTTGCCGTGTCTCCAAGCCAGCCGCCCGTGAGACATGGTGCTATGAGCCCCCTATCCGTGGCTCTGTTGGTGTTCCTTCTTGGCCTCGCCAAATCCTGGGTTCTTGTGCGGGCAGAGGGACTAGAGTCCCCGCAGGACTGGGATCGACAGACAGAACGGGGGGACAGGGGGACCGGGGGACGGGAGGACCGGGGGACAGGGGACCGGGAGACGGGTGTAAGGGGGGGGGACAGGGAGAACGGTGGGACTGTAGGAACCCGGGGCGGGGGTACCGGGGGACGGGGTACCAGGAGATGGGGGAAGGGGGGCAGGGGGACAGGGAGACCGTTGGAACTGGGAGAACCGGGGGACGGGGGGTCTGGGAGACGGGGGCATGTGGGACGGGGGGAAGGGGTGACCGGAAGATGGGGGGACGGGAGTACGAGAGGGCCGGGGGGACGGGGGGACTGGGGGATGGGGGGACAAGGGGACCGGGGGACCCGGGGGACAGGGGGACTGGGTACTGGGAGACAGTGGGACCAGGGGTCGGGGGGAACGGGAGACGGGGGGACACGGTACCAGGGGAAAGGGAGACCGGGGAATTGGGGGACAGGGAGACTGGGGGACTGGGGGACTGGGGGAATGAGAGGACGGTGGGACTGCCGGACGGTGGGACGGAGGGACCAGGAGACCGGTGGATGGGGGGACAGGGATACGAGGGTACTGGGGGACGAGGGACATGGGGAGGGGGGGACCGGGAAACGGAGGAACGGGGGACCGTGAGACGGGGGGACCGGGAGATGGGGGACCTGGGGCCGGGGGGACGGGGAGACGTCGGGACCGGGGGCCGAGGGACGGGGCGACGGGGGGACCGGGAGACGGAGGGACAGGGGGACTGGAGGGACGGGGGGACCGGGGGACGGGGGGACCGGAGGACTGGGGGACCGGGGCAACAGAGACGGGGGGACTGGGGGAACGGCGGATGGGGGGACCAGGGGACCCGCGGACCGGGGGACCGGAGTTTGGGGGGACCGGGGGATAGTGGACCGGGCGATGGGGTGACGAGGGGCATGAGTGGACTGGAGGGACGGGGGTACCAGTGGACCGGGAGATGGGGGGACCGGGGGACCGGGGAACGGGGGTTGGGGGACTGGGGAATGAGGGGACCGGGAGACGCGGACCGGGGGACGGGGGGACCGGGGGACCGGGGGTTGCGGGACTGGGGGATGAGGAGACCGGGAGATGGGGTACCGGGGAACGGGGCGACTAGGAGACGTGGGACCGCGAGACGGGGGACCGGGGACGGGGTGAACGGGAGATGGGACAACGGGAGACGGGAGACTGTGGGATGGGAGGACCGGAAGACGGGGCGAACGGGGAACTGGGGGATCGGTAGACGGGGGCCAGGGCGATGGGGGAACCGGGGGACTGGGGGACCGGGGGACCAGGGACCGGGGGTTTTGGGTCCAGGGGATGAGGGGACCGGGAGACGGGGAACCGGGGGACCGGGCGACCGGGAGACGGGGGATCGGGAGTCGGGGGGATGGGTGTGCGGCCGGACCGGGAGACAGAGGGACAGGGAGATGGGGGGACCGGGGGACCGGGGGAAGGGGGTAACACTGGACGGAGGACCGGGGGACCGGAAGACCGGGCGACCGGGAGACAGGGGACCGGGAGACTGGGGACCGGGACACGGGGAGACCGGGGAACGGGGGGACCGGTAGAAGGGCGCCTGGGCGCCGGGGGAAACGGGGGACCGGGGGACCAGGAGACGGGGGACCGGGGAACGGGAGACCGGGGATATGGGGGGACGGCGGTACCAGGCGAAGGAGGGACGGGGGGACGGGTAGACGTTGGGACTGGGGGACCGGGGGACAGGTGGACCGCGAGACGGAGGACCGGGAGACGGGGGAACGGGGGTCGGGGGACCCGGGGAGGGGGGGACCGGGAGACGAGGGAATGGGGGACGGGTGGACCAGGGGCGTGGGGGGACTGGGGGGACGGGGGAGCGGGGAACGCGGGATGGGGCACTGGGGGGAACGGGGGCACCGGGGGACGGGTGGACTGGGAGAGGGTTGATGGGGGTACGGGGGAACAGGGGGATCAGGGTACGGGGGGAACAGGGGACGGGGGTGGACCGGAATAGGGGGGATGGTGGAACGTGGGGACGGGGGACCCGGGAGACGGGGGACAGGAAGACGGGGAACCGGGGGAACGGAGACAGGGGTGACGGGGAGACGGGGGTACCGGGGGACGGGGGTACTGCGTGGGGCTGCACTGACATCAGCTGTTACCGCTTGGCCTTCAGCTGTTGCCAGTTGGCCATTGGACACCGGCAGAGCTGCGGTGGCCAAGCTAGGAAGCGCGGATGGTGGACTGCAAATTGCAGAGGGGCGCGGACTGCAGTGGGCCGGCTTGGTGGGTCTGTTGGTTGGCAGAGAATCGGCCGGCAGGTGGGGGATCGGGCGGCTCCGGCTTGCCGTGTCTCCAAGCCAGCCGCCCGTGAGACATGGTGCTATGAGCCCCCTATCCGTGGCTCTGTGGGTGTTCCTTCTTGGCCTCGCCAAATCCTGCGTTCTTGTGCGGGCAGAGGGACTAGAGTCCCCGCAGGACAGGGACAGACAGACAGAACGGGAGGAGGAGTAAGAGGGAGCGAGATGGAAATATACACGTATATGTACATGTATGTGTCTAGACATACAGAGAGACATGGACAGAGACAGAGAAAGAGGGGGCTGGCACGCGGGGAGAGAGCTCCTGAGCCAGAGCCAGAACCCAACAGGCACGTCACAGAGCCAGACAGACATGGGGTGGGGGAGGGTGGGAGGGACGCACATTCGGGCACACGGACTGGGACAGACGCACTGAGGCTGTGTTGAAGTGGTGGCTTCTCCACCGGAGTGTGGTCGTGCCCGGGGCTGGGCTCCGCCAAGGAGGCATTGCCCTGGCGTTGGCAGTCACCATTGAAGCCCCCGGGGCGGGCCGCCAGGGTCTCCGGAGGGCCAGTGGGCTCTGAGCCCCGCCCAGGGACCCGCCCGCGGGAGGAGAGTGGCAGCCCCCAGGCACCCTGGTTGTGAGGATTGTGTGCCTGCGTGCCTGCTCTTCCCTTGTGGCGGTCTCCCCTGGAGTCGATGGCGCGTGGTGTGTTGGGGTGCTGCTCCCGCCGTCCCCTGGTTTGTCCCGGCTCTTTGTGCCCTTTGTGTCGGGGACACCGTGGCCGGCGGGAAGGGAGGGCTCCTGGCTCTTGTGGGAGACGGGAGGGGACGCGCGGGGGTGTGGGGAGAGGTGCCTGCCCGCGGAGACAGAAGACTCCGGTGGGGCGGGGCGGGTGGGCGTCCCGTTTGCCCGAGGACACGCCGAAACTGTGTCTCGGGGCCCAGGGGCAGGCGCAGGGATGGGCGTCCCCTGGGCTCGGGCCGAGGTGCAAAGGACCGGCACGTCCTGGGATGGAGAGAGCCTGGTGGAAGCCTGCGCCGGCAGGCAGCCCTGGGCTTGGGCGTTGGGGGTTGCGGCGGCGGCAGGGTCGGGGAGCGAGAGGGAGCCCTGCGATGGCGGTGGCGGCGGCGGCGACCTAGACGCGGCTGACTGCTGCAGGCTGACGGCCTGCCTCGGCGAAGAGCACTAAGAAGAGGGAGAGGGGGGGGAGCCCTGGCCGACAGGCCTGGTGTGCGGCCGGGGATGCGAGCTTGTAGTGCTGGGCGGCTGTCCCTCCTCTGGCCAGGGGGACCTTCGGCTGGCTGGGCGGCTGCAGGGGTTGCAGAGGGGCGGCAGGGGTTCGGAGGGAGGCACGCCGGGGCGGCGGCGCAAAAGCAGAGGCGAGCAAAAGCCTACAGGTATACCCAGGCGGTCTCCCATCCAAGTACTAACCAGGCCCCTCCCTGCTTAGCTCCCGAGATCAGAGGAGATCGGGCGCGTTCAGGGTGGTATGGCCGTAGACGCTGGGACCCGGCACCCGCGCCCCAAGAGCCTGCTCCCGGCCTGTCTCGTGAGCGCCCGGCATGCAGATGAGCCGCTCCGGTGGCGAGCATCGACCCGCGGGCCGGCTCTGCCAGCACCGCGTCCGCCCCCAGTCCGGCTCCCCGCCTCTTCCGAATGCCCCTGGCGTGGGCGGCGGGCTACTCCTGGCCGGCAGCGAGGCCCCTTCGCGCCACCCGAGGCTCCATGGGACACTGCCACTTCCCTGATGGTGCCAGAAGTCGTGGAACTCTGGCATCCTGGGACTCCCCGCACCCAGACCGGCATACAACCCGCCCCCCTACCGCCACCAGGTTTACCCCCAACCGCAGCCCCAAGGCTGGTGGAGGCCTGCACCAGCAGGCAACCCTGGGCCTGGGAGTTGTGGGAGGACCCCGCGGCGGCGGCGGGGGCGGAGGCAGGGGAGGGTGGCGAGGTAGGCGATGGCAACCGCGTGGATGGCGCCAGGGCGGCGATGGCGGCGGCGACAATGGGGGCTTTGACGGTGGGCGCTGGGACACGGGGGCCGATGGCGGCGGCGGTGGCGGCGGGGGCTGGGGAGGGCGTGAGGGCGGTGCTGGCGGCGGAGGCCGGGAGAGCAGAGGCGGGAGACTGAGGGAGTATGGCGATGGTGGCTGCGGGGGTCTAGGGCGGGGGCGGGGGAGATGGAGGTGCTGGAGGCGGGGAGAGCGGAGGAGGGAATTGTGGGAGTACGGATATGGCGGCGGCGGGGTCGGGGTGGGGGAGAGGGCAGCACTGGTGGCGGAGATGGGGAGCGCGGTGCTGGTGGCCGAGGTGGGGAGAGCACAGGAGGGAGTTTGAGGGAGTTTGGCCGTGGCGGCGGCGGGGGCGGGGACAGGGGCGGGGGCGAGGGCAGCGCTGGCGGGGGGTGTGGGGAGCCCGGTTGTGGCGGTGGCTTTGGCGCAGGCGGCGGTGGCGGCGACCGCGCGTCGGCGAAGGATTCGCGATGACGGCCTGCGGGACCGAAGAGGACTGAGAGGAGGGTGTGCGGGGGAGCCCTGGCACAGGGGCCTGGTGTGCGGCCGGGGCTGCCAGCTTGTAGTGCCGGGCGGCTGACCCTCTGCTGGTCAGGGGGACCTGCGGCTGGCTGGGAGGCTGCAGAGGGGCAAGGGGCGGCAGGGGTTCGGAGGGAGCCACGCCGGAGCGGCGATGCAAAAGGAGACGCTAGCAAAAGCCAACAGGTATTCCCAGGCGGTCTCCCATCCAAGTACTAACCAGGACAGACCCTGCTTAGCTTCCGAGATCAGACGAGATCTGCTGCGTTCAGGGTGGTATGGCCTTAGGCACTGGGACCCGGCTACCGGCACTCCAAGAGCCTGCTCCCGACTTGCCTCCTGAGCGCACGCGCCATGCTGCTGGGCCGCTCGGGTGGCGAGCATGTCTGCCCGAGTGCCTCCCGCCCGCTCCCCGCCTCCTCCGGTCGCCGCTGGTGTGGGCGACGGGATACTCCTGGCCCGCAGCGAGGCCCCTTCGCGCCCCCCAGTGGCTCCACAGGCCTCTGTCACTTCCCTGACTGTGACATATGTCTGGGCGCCCTGGCATCCTGGGACTCCCCACGCCCGGAATGGCTTTTACCACGCCCCCCTACCCCAACCCCTCTCATCCCCCCCCCAGCCCCACAAAAGCACAACCCCTTGCTGCTGTGCTGTCCCCCCACTCAGGGCCACCGAGGGGGTCGCAGGGTCCTCTCAGTCCCCTCCACCCTAGGGACGTGCAACCCAGGCCCTGGCCCTGGCCGGCCCCACCCACTGGCCCAAAGCCAGGGAGAGCCACCCGCCACCAGGGGGCAGCACCTCCAGACTGCCGCCACCCTTCGTCACACAGCCTTCTGTCTGGGCCCTCGCCCCTCATCAGCGACCGGCGTCCCGCCCGATCACTGGTCACTTCACTGGCTACACATCACCTCTCCTGACCCAGGGTGTTGAGAGAGAGGATGAGAGAAGGCCAGAGACGGAGCAAGAGGTAGGCGGAGAGGGACAGACGGGGACTGTGGGGACAGACTTGCAGAGAGCACTTTCCAGGCTCTGGGCCTCGCGTGGAGGGGTGCTGCGTGGGGGCTGCACGGACATCAGCTGTTACCGCTTGGCCATCAGCTGTTGCCAGTTGGACATTGGCCACCGGCAGAGCTGCGGTGGCCAAGCTAGGAAGCGCGGATGGTGGACTGCAAATTGCAGAGGGGCGCGGACTGAAGTGGGCCGGCTTGGTGGGTCTGTTGGTTGGCAGAGAATCGGCCGGCAGGTTGGGGATCGGGCGGCTCCGGCTTGCTGTGTCTCCAAGCCAGCCGCCCGTGAGACATGGTGCTATGAGCCCCCTATCCGTGGCTCTGTTGGTGTTCCTTCTTGGCCTCGCCAAATCCTGGGTTCTTGTGCGGGCAGAGGGACTAGAGTCCCCGCAGGACTGGGATCGACAGACAGAACGGGGGGACAGGGGGACCGGGGGACGGGAGGACCGGGGGACAGGGGACCGGGAGACGGGTGTAAGGGGGGGGGACAGGGAGAACGGTGGGACTGTAGGAACCCGGGGCGGGGGTACCGGGGGACGGGGTACCAGGAGATGGGGGAAGGGGGGCAGGGGGACAGGGAGACCGTTGGAACTGGGAGAACCGGGGGACGGGGGGTCTGGGAGACGGGGGCATGTGGGACGGGGGGAAGGGGTGACCGGAAGATGGGGGGACGGGAGTACGAGAGGGCCGGGGGGACGGGGGGACTGGGGGATGGGGGGACAAGGGGACCGGGGGACCCGGGGGACAGGGGGACTGGGTACTGGGAGACAGTGGGACCAGGGGTCGGGGGGAACGGGAGACGGGGGGACACGGTACCAGGGGAAAGGGAGACCGGGGAATTGGGGGACAGGGAGACTGGGGGACTGGGGGACTGGGGGAATGAGAGGACGGTGGGACTGCCGGACGGTGGGACGGAGGGACCAGGAGACCGGTGGATGGGGGGACAGGGATACGAGGGTACGGGGGGACGAGGGACATGGGGAGGGGGGGACCGGGAAACGGAGGAACGGGGGACCGTGAGACGGGGGGACCGGGAGATGGGGGACCTGGGGCCGGGGGGACGGGGAGACGTCGGGACCGGGGGCCGAGGGACGGGGCGACGGGGGGACCGGGAGACGGAGGGACAGGGGGACTGGAGGGACGGGGGGACCGGGGGACGGGGGGACCGGAGGACTGGGGGACCGGGGCAACAGAGACGGGGGGACTGGGGGAACGGCGGATGGGGGGACCAGGGGACCCGCGGACCGGGGGACCGGAGTTTGGGGGGACCGGGGGATAGTGGACCGGGCGATGGGGTGACGAGGGGCATGAGTGGACTGGAGGGACGGGGGTACCAGTGGACCGGGAGATGGGGGGACCGGGGGACCGGGGAACGGGGGTTGGGGGACTGGGGAATGAGGGGACCGGGAGACGCGGACCGGGGGACGGGGGGACCGGGGGACCGGGGGTTGCGGGACTGGGGGATGAGGAGACCGGGAGATGGGGTACCGGGGAACGGGGCGACTAGGAGACGTGGGACCGCGAGACGGGGGACCGGGGACGGGGTGACCGGGAGATGGGACAACGGGAGACGGGAGACTGTGGGATGGGAGGACCGGAAGACGGGGCGAACGGGGAACTGGGGGATCGGTAGACGGGGGCCAGGGCGATGGGGGAACCGGGGGACTGGGGGACCGGGGGACCAGGGACCGGGGGTTTTGGGTCCAGGGGATGAGGGGACCGGGAGACGGGGAACCGGGGGACCGGGCGACCGGGAGACGGGGGATCGGGAGTCGGGGGGATGGGTGTGCGGCCGGACCGGGAGACAGAGGGACAGGGAGATGGGGGGACCGGGGGACCGGGGGAAGGGGGTAACACTGGACGGAGGACCGGGGGACCGGAAGACCGGGCGACCGGGAGACAGGGGACCGGGAGACTGGGGACCGGGACACGGGGCGACCGGGGAACGGGGGGACCGGTAGAAGGGCGCCTGGGCGCCGGGGGAAACGGGGGACCGGGGGACCAGGAGACGGGGGACCGGGGAACGGGAGACCGGGGGTATGGGGGGACGGGGGTACCAGGCGAAGGAGGGACGGGGGGACGGGGAGACGTTGGGACTGGGGGACCGGGGGACAGGTGGACCGCGAGACGGAGGACCGGGAGACGGGGGAACGGGGGTCGGGGGACCCGGGGAGGGGGGGACCGGGAGACGAGGGAATGGGGGACGGGTGGACCAGGGGCGTGGGGGGACTGGGGGGACGGGGGAGCGGGGAACGCGGGATGGGGCACTGGGGGGAACGGGGGCACCGGGGGACGGGTGGACTGGGAGAGGGTTGATGGGGGTACGGGGGAACAGGGGGATCAGGGGACGGGGGGAACAGGGGACGGGGGGGGGGACCGGAATAGGGGGGATGGTGGAACGTGGGGACGGGGGACCCGGGAGACGGGGGACAGGAAGACGGGGAACCGGGGGAACGGAGACAGGGGTGACGGGGAGACGGGGGTACCGGGGGACGGGGGTACTGCGTGGGGCTGCACTGACATCAGCTGTTACCGCTTGGCCTTCAGCTGTTGCCAGTTGGCCATTGGACACCGGCAGAGCTGCGGTGGCCAAGCTAGGAAGCGCGGATGGTGGACTGCAAATTGCAGAGGGGCGCGGACTGCAGTGGGCCGGCTTGGTGGGTCTGTTGGTTGGCAGAGAATCGGCCGGCAGGTGGGGGATCGGGCGGCTCCGGCTTGCCGTGTCTCCAAGCCAGCCGCCCGTGAGACATGGTGCTATGAGCCCCCTATCCGTGGCTCTGTGGGTGTTCCTTCTTGGCCTCGCCAAATCCTGCGTTCTTGTGCGGGCAGAGGGACTAGAGTCCCCGCAGGACAGGGACAGACAGACAGAACGGGAGGAGGAGTAAGAGGGAGCGAGATGGAAATATACACGTATATGTACATGTATGTGTCTAGACATACAGAGAGACATGGACAGAGACAGAGAAAGAGGGGGCTGGCACGCGGGGAGAGAGCTCCTGAGCCAGAGCCAGAACCCAACAGGCACGTCACAGAGCCAGACAGACATGGGGTGGGGGAGGATGGGAGGGACGCACATTCGGGCACACGGACTGGGACAGACGCACTGAGGCTGTGTTGAAGTGGTGGCTTCTCCACCGGAGTGTGGTCGTGCCCGGGGCTGGGCTCCGCCAAGGAGGCATTGCCCTGGCGTTGGCAGTCACCATTGAAGCCCCCGGGGCGGGCCGCCAGGGTCTCCGGAGGGCCAGTGGGCTCTGAGCCCCGCCCAGGGACCCGCCCGCGGGAGGAGAGTGGCAGCCCCCAGGCACCCTGGTTGTGAGGATTGTGTGCCTGCGTGCCTGCTCTTCCCTTGTGGCGGTCTCCCCTGGAGTCGATGGCGCGTGGTGTGTTGGGGTGCTGCTCCCGCCGTCCCCTGGTTTGTCCCGGCTCTTTGTGCCCTTTGTGTCGGGGACACCGTGGCCGGCGGGAAGGGAGGGCTCCTGGCTCTTGTGGGAGACGGGAGGGGACGCGCGGGGGTGTGGGGAGAGGTGCCTGCCCGCGGAGACAGAAGACTCCGGTGGGGCGGGGCGGGTGGGCGTCCCGTTTGCCCGAGGACACGCCGAAACTGTGTCTCGGGGCCCAGGGGCAGGCGCAGGGATGGGCGTCCCCTGGGCTCGGGCCGAGGTGCAAAGGACCGGCACGTCCTGGGATGGAGAGAGCCTGGTGGAAGCCTGCGCCGGCAGGCAGCCCTGGGCTTGGGCGTTGGGGGTTGCGGCGGCGGCAGGGTCGGGGAGCGAGAGGGAGCCCTGCGATGGCGGTGGCGGCGGCGGCGACCTAGACGCGGCTGACTGCTGCAGGCTGACGGCCTGCCTCGGCGAAGAGCACTAAGAAGAGGGAGAGGGGGGGGAGCCCTGGCCGACAGGCCTGGTGTGCGGCCGGGGATGCGAGCTTGTAGTGCTGGGCGGCTGTCCCTCCTCTGGCCAGGGGGACCTTCGGCTGGCTGGGCGGCTGCAGGGGTTGCAGAGGGGCGGCAGGGGTTCGGAGGGAGGCACGCCGGGGCGGCGGCGCAAAAGCAGAGGCGAGCAAAAGCCTACAGGTATACCCAGGCGGTCTCCCATCCAAGTACTAACCAGGCCCCTCCCTGCTTAGCTCCCGAGATCAGAGGAGATCGGGCGCGTTCAGGGTGGTATGGCCGTAGACGCTGGGACCCGGCACCCGCGCCCCAAGAGCCTGCTCCCGGCCTGTCTCGTGAGCGCCCGGCATGCAGATGAGCCGCTCCGGTGGCGAGCATCGACCCGCGGGCCGGCTCTGCCAGCACCGCGTCCGCCCCCAGTCCGGCTCCCCGCCTCTTCCGAATGCCCCTGGCGTGGGCGGCGGGCTACTCCTGGCCGGCAGCGAGGCCCCTTCGCACCACCCGAGGCTCCATGGGACACTGCCACTTCCCTGATGGTGCCAGAAGTCGTGGAACTCTGGCATCCTGGGACTCCCCGCACCCAGACCGGCATACAACCCGCCCCCCTACCGCCACCAGGTTTACCCCCAACCGCAGCCCCAAGGCTGGTGGAGGCCTGCACCAGCAGGCAACCCTGGGCCTGGGAGTTGTGGGAGGACCCCGCGGCGGCGGCGGGGGCGGAGGCAGGGGAGGGTGGCGAGGTAGGCGATGGCAACCGCGTGGATGGCGCCAGGGCGGCGATGGCGGCGGCGACAATGGGGGCTTTGACGGTGGGCGCTGGGACACGGGGGCCGATGGCGGCGGCGGTGGCGGCGGGGGCTGGGGAGGGCGTGAGGGCGGTGCTGGCGGCGGAGGCCGGGAGAGCAGAGGCGGGAGACTGAGGGAGTATGGCGATGGTGGCTGCGGGGGTCTAGGGCGGGGGCGGGGGAGATGGAGGTGCTGGAGGCGGGGAGAGCGGAGGAGGGAATTGTGGGAGTACGGATATGGCGGCGGCGGGGTCGGGGTGGGGGAGAGGGCAGCACTGGTGGCGGAGATGGGGAGCGCGGTGCTGGTGGCCGAGGTGGGGAGAGCACAGGAGGGAGTTTGAGGGAGTTTGGCCGTGGCGGCGGCGGGGGCGGGGACAGGGGCGGGGGCGAGGGCAGCGCTGGCGGGGGGTGTGGGGAGCCCGGTTGTGGCGGTGGCTTTGGCGCAGGCGGCGGTGGCGGCGACCGCGCGTCGGCGAAGGATTCGCGATGACGGCCTGCGGGACCGAAGAGGACTGAGAGGAGGGTGTGCGGGGGAGCCCTGGCACAGGGGCCTGGTGTGCGGCCGGGGCTGCCAGCTTGTAGTGCCGGGCGGCTGACCCTCTGCTGGTCAGGGGGACCTGCGGCTGGCTGGGAGGCTGCAGAGGGGCAAGGGGCGGCAGGGGTTCGGAGGGAGCCACGCCGGAGCGGCGATGCAAAAGGAGACGCTAGCAAAAGCCAACAGGTATTCCCAGGCGGTCTCCCATCCAAGTACTAACCAGGACAGACCCTGCTTAGCTTCCGAGATCAGACGAGATCTGCTGCGTTCAGGGTGGTATGGCCTTAGGCACTGGGACCCGGCTACCGGCACTCCAAGAGCCTGCTCCCGACTTGCCTCCTGAGCGCACGCGCCATGCTGCTGGGCCGCTCGGGTGGCGAGCATGTCTGCCCGAGTGCCTCCCGCCCGCTCCCCGCCTCCTCCGGTCGCCGCTGGTGTGGGCGACGGGATACTCCTGGCCCGCAGCGAGGCCCCTTCGCGCCCCCCAGTGGCTCCACAGGCCTCTGTCACTTCCCTGACTGTGACATATGTCTGGGCGCCCTGGCATCCTGGGACTCCCCACGCCCGGAATGGCTTTTACCACGCCCCCCTACCCCAACCCCTCTCATCCCCCCCCCAGCCCCACAAAAGCACAACCCCTTGCTGCTGTGCTGTCCCCCCACTCAGGGCCACCGAGGGGGTCGCAGGGTCCTCTCAGTCCCCTCCACCCTAGGGACGTGCAACCCAGGCCCTGGCCCTGGCCGGCCCCACCCACTGGCCCAAAGCCAGGGAGAGCCACCCGCCACCAGGGGGCAGCACCTCCAGACTGCCGCCACCCTTCGTCACACAGCCTTCTGTCTGGGCCCTCGCCCCTCATCAGCGACCGGCGTCCCGCCCGATCACTGGTCACTTCACTGGCTACACATCACCTCTCCTGACCCAGGGTGTTGAGAGAGAGGATGAGAGAAGGCCAGAGACGGAGCAAGAGGTAGGCGGAGAGGGACAGACGGGGACTGTGGGGACAGACTTGCAGAGAGCACTTTCCAGGCTCTGGGCCTCGCGTGGAGGGGTGCTGCGTGGGGGCTGCACGGACATCAGCTGTTACCGCTTGGCCATCAGCTGTTGCCAGTTGGACATTGGCCACCGGCAGAGCTGCGGTGGCCAAGCTAGGAAGCGCGGATGGTGGACTGCAAATTGCAGAGGGGCGCGGACTGAAGTGGGCCGGCTTGGTGGGTCTGTTGGTTGGCAGAGAATCGGCCGGCAGGTTGGGGATCGGGCGGCTCCGGCTTGCTGTGTCTCCAAGCCAGCCGCCCGTGAGACATGGTGCTATGAGCCCCCTATCCGTGGCTCTGTTGGTGTTCCTTCTTGGCCTCGCCAAATCCTGGGTTCTTGTGCGGGCAGAGGGACTAGAGTCCCCGCAGGACTGGGATCGACAGACAGAACGGGGGGACAGGGGGACCGGGGGACGGGAGGACCGGGGGACAGGGGACCGGGAGACGGGTGTAAGGGGGGGGGACAGGGAGAACCGTGGGACTGTAGGAACCCGGGGCGGGGGTACCGGGGGACGGGGTACCAGGAGATGGGGGAAGGGGGGCAGGGGGACAGGGAGACCGTTGGAACTGGGAGAACCGGGGGACGGGGGGTCTGGGAGACGGGGGCATGTGGGACGGGGGGAAGGGGTGACCGGAAGATGGGGGGACGGGAGTACGAGAGGGCCGGGGGGACGGGGGGACTGGGGGATGGGGGGACAAGGGGACCGGGGGACCCGGGGGACAGGGGGACTGGGTACTGGGAGACAGTGGGACCAGGGGTCGGGGGGAACGGGAGACGGGGGGACACGGTACCAGGGGAAAGGGAGACCGGGGAATTGGGGGACAGGGAGACTGGGGGACTGGGGGACTGGGGGAATGAGAGGACGGTGGGACTGCCGGACGGTGGGACGGAGGGACCAGGAGACCGGTGGATGGGGGGACAGGGATACGAGGGTACGGGGGGACGAGGGACATGGGGAGGGGGGGACCGGGAAACGGAGGAACGGGGGACCGTGAGACGGGGGGACCGGGAGATGGGGGACCTGGGGCCGGGGGGACGGGGAGACGTCGGGACCGGGGGCCGAGGGACGGGGCGACGGGGGGACCGGGAGACGGAGGGACAGGGGGACTGGAGGGACGGGGGGACCGGGGGACGGGGGGACCGGAGGACTGGGGACCGGGGCAACAGAGACGGGGGGACTGGGGGAACGGCGGATGGGGGGACCAGGGGACCCGCGGACCGGGGGACCGGAGTTTGGGGGGACCGGGGGATAGTGGACCGGGCGATGGGGTGACGAGGGGCATGAGTGGACTGGAGGGACGGGGGTACCAGTGGACCGGGAGATGGGGGGACCGGGGGACCGGGGAACGGGGGTTGGGGGACTGGGGAATGAGGGGACCGGGAGACGCGGACCGGGGGACGGGGGGACCGGGGGACCGGGGGTTGCGGGACTGGGGGATGAGGAGACCGGGAGATGGGGTACCGGGGAACGGGGCGACTAGGAGACGTGGGACCGCGAGACGGGGGACCGGGGACGGGGTGACCGGGAGATGGGACAACGGGAGACGGGAGACTGTGGGATGGGAGGACCGGAAGACGGGGCGAACGGGGAACTGGGGGATCGGTAGACGGGGGCCAGGGCGATGGGGGAACCGGGGGACTGGGGGACCGGGGGACCAGGGACCGGGGGTTTTGGGTCCAGGGGATGAGGGGACCGGGAGACGGGGAACCGGGGGACCGGGCGACCGGGAGACGGGGGATCGGGAGTCGGGGGGATGGGTGTGCGGCCGGACCGGGAGACAGAGGGACAGGGAGATGGGGGGACCGGGGGACCGGGGGAAGGGGGTAACACTGGACGGAGGACCGGGGGACCGGAAGACCGGGCGACCGGGAGACAGGGGACCGGGAGACTGGGGACCGGGACACGGGGCGACCGGGGAACGGGGGGACCGGTAGAAGGGCGCCTGGGCGCCGGGGGAAACGGGGGACCGGGGGACCAGGAGACGGGGGACCGGGGAACGGGAGACCGGGGGTATGGGGGGACGGGGGTACCAGGCGAAGGAGGGACGGGGGGACGGGGAGACGTTGGGACTGGGGGACCGGGGGACAGGTGGACCGCGAGACGGAGGACCGGGAGACGGGGGAACGGGGGTCGGGGGACCCGGGGAGGGGGGGACCGGGAGACGAGGGAATGGGGGACGGGTGGACCAGGGGCGTGGGGGGACTGGGGGGACGGGGGAGCGGGGAACGCGGGATGGGGCACTGGGGGGAACGGGGGCACCGGGGGACGGGTGGACTGGGAGAGGGTTGATGGGGGTACGGGGGAACAGGGGGATCAGGGGACGGGGGGAACAGGGGACGGGGGGGGGGGGGACCGGAATAGGGGGGATGGTGGAACGTGGGGACGGGGGACCCGGGAGACGGGGGACAGGAAGACGGGGAACCGGGGGAACGGAGACAGGGGTGACGGGGAGACGGGGGTACCGGGGGACGGGGGTACTGCGTGGGGCTGCACTGACATCAGCTGTTACCGCTTGGCCTTCAGCTGTTGCCAGTTGGCCATTGGACACCGGCAGAGCTGCGGTGGCCAAGCTAGGAAGCGCGGATGGTGGACTGCAAATTGCAGAGGGGCGCGGACTGCAGTGGGCCGGCTTGGTGGGTCTGTTGGTTGGCAGAGAATCGGCCGGCAGGTGGGGGATCGGGCGGCTCCGGCTTGCCGTGTCTCCAAGCCAGCCGCCCGTGAGACATGGTGCTATGAGCCCCCTATCCGTGGCTCTGTGGGTGTTCCTTCTTGGCCTCGCCAAATCCTGCGTTCTTGTGCGGGCAGAGGGACTAGAGTCCCCGCAGGACAGGGACAGACAGACAGAACGGGAGGAGGAGTAAGAGGGAGCGAGATGGAAATATACACGTATATGTACATGTATGTGTCTAGACATACAGAGAGACATGGACAGAGACAGAGAAAGAGGGGGCTGGCACGCGGGGAGAGAGCTCCTGAGCCAGAGCCAGAACCCAACAGGCACGTCACAGAGCCAGACAGACATGGGGTGGGGGAGGATGGGAGGGACGCACATTCGGGCACACGGACTGGGACAGACGCACTGAGGCTGTGTTGAAGTGGTGGCTTCTCCACCGGAGTGTGGTCGTGCCCGGGGCTGGGCTCCGCCAAGGAGGCATTGCCCTGGCGTTGGCAGTCACCATTGAAGCCCCCGGGGCGGGCCGCCAGGGTCTCCGGAGGGCCAGTGGGCTCTGAGCCCCGCCCAGGGACCCGCCCGCGGGAGGAGAGTGGCAGCCCCCAGGCACCCTGGTTGTGAGGATTGTGTGCCTGCGTGCCTGCTCTTCCCTTGTGGCGGTCTCCCCTGGAGTCGATGGCGCGTGGTGTGTTGGGGTGCTGCTCCCGCCGTCCCCTGGTTTGTCCCGGCTCTTTGTGCCCTTTGTGTCGGGGACACCGTGGCCGGCGGGAAGGGAGGGCTCCTGGCTCTTGTGGGAGACGGGAGGGGACGCGCGGGGGTGTGGGGAGAGGTGCCTGCCCGCGGAGACAGAAGACTCCGGTGGGGCGGGGCGGGTGGGCGTCCCGTTTGCCCGAGGACACGCCGAAACTGTGTCTCGGGGCCCAGGGGCAGGCGCAGGGATGGGCGTCCCCTGGGCTCGGGCCGAGGTGCAAAGGACCGGCACGTCCTGGGATGGAGAGAGCCTGGTGGAAGCCTGCGCCGGCAGGCAGCCCTGGGCTTGGGCGTTGGGGGTTGCGGCGGCGGCAGGGTCGGGGAGCGAGAGGGAGCCCTGCGATGGCGGTGGCGGCGGCGGCGACCTAGACGCGGCTGACTGCTGCAGGCTGACGGCCTGCCTCGGCGAAGAGCACTAAGAAGAGGGAGAGGGGGGGGAGCCCTGGCCGACAGGCCTGGTGTGCGGCCGGGGATGCGAGCTTGTAGTGCTGGGCGGCTGTCCCTCCTCTGGCCAGGGGGACCTTCGGCTGGCTGGGCGGCTGCAGGGGTTGCAGAGGGGCGGCAGGGGTTCGGAGGGAGGCACGCCGGGGCGGCGGCGCAAAAGCAGAGGCGAGCAAAAGCCTACAGGTATACCCAGGCGGTCTCCCATCCAAGTACTAACCAGGCCCCTCCCTGCTTAGCTCCCGAGATCAGAGGAGATCGGGCGCGTTCAGGGTGGTATGGCCGTAGACGCTGGGACCCGGCACCCGCGCCCCAAGAGCCTGCTC
This sequence comes from Rhinolophus sinicus, assembly GCF_057876585.1. Classification (NCBI taxonomy): domain Eukaryota; kingdom Metazoa; phylum Chordata; class Mammalia; order Chiroptera; family Rhinolophidae; genus Rhinolophus; species Rhinolophus sinicus. Next base: position 20,068,619 of record NC_142510.1, on the reverse strand, counting down.
CCGGCCTGTCTCGTGAGCGCCCGGCATGCAGATGAGCCGCTCCGGTGGCGAGCATCGACCCGCGGGCCGGCTCTGCCAGCACCGCGTCCGCCCCCAGTCCGGCTCCCCGCCTCTTCCGAATGCCCCTGGCGTGGGCGGCGGGCTACTCCTGGCCGGCAGCGAGGCCCCTTCGCACCACCCGAGGCTCCATGGGACACTGCCACTTCCCTGATGGTGCCAGAAGTCGTGGAACTCTGGCATCCTGGGACTCCCCGCACCCAGACCGGCATACAACCCGCCCCCCTACCGCCACCAGGTTTACCCCCAACCGCAGCCCCAAGGCTGGTGGAGGCCTGCACCAGCAGGCAACCCTGGGCCTGGGAGTTGTGGGAGGACCCCGCGGCGGCGGCGGGGGCGGAGGCAGGGGAGGGTGGCGAGGTAGGCGATGGCAACCGCGTGGATGGCGCCAGGGCGGCGATGGCGGCGGCGACAATGGGGGCTTTGACGGTGGGCGCTGGGACACGGGGGCCGATGGCGGCGGCGGTGGCGGCGGGGGCTGGGGAGGGCGTGAGGGCGGTGCTGGCGGCGGAGGCCGGGAGAGCAGAGGCGGGAGACTGAGGGAGTATGGCGATGGTGGCTGCGGGGGTCTAGGGCGGGGGCGGGGGAGATGGAGGTGCTGGAGGCGGGGAGAGCGGAGGAGGGAATTGTGGGAGTACGGATATGGCGGCGGCGGGGTCGGGGTGGGGGAGAGGGCAGCACTGGTGGCGGAGATGGGGAGCGCGGTGCTGGTGGCCGAGGTGGGGAGAGCACAGGAGGGAGTTTGAGGGAGTTTGGCCGTGGCGGCGGCGGGGGCGGGGACAGGGGCGGGGGCGAGGGCAGCGCTGGCGGGGGGTGTGGGGAGCCCGGTTGTGGCGGTGGCTTTGGCGCAGGCGGCGGTGGCGGCGACCGCGCGTCGGCGAAGGATTCGCGATGACGGCCTGCGGGACCGAAGAGGACTGAGAGGAGGGTGTGCGGGGGAGCCCTGGCACAGGGGCCTGGTGTGCGGCCGGGGCTGCCAGCTTGTAGTGCCGGGCGGCTGACCCTCTGCTGGTCAGGGGGACCTGCGGCTGGCTGGGAGGCTGCAGAGGGGCAAGGGGCGGCAGGGGTTCGGAGGGAGCCACGCCGGAGCGGCGATGCAAAAGGAGACGCTAGCAAAAGCCAACAGGTATTCCCAGGCGGTCTCCCATCCAAGTACTAACCAGGACAGACCCTGCTTAGCTTCCGAGATCAGACGAGATCTGCTGCGTTCAGGGTGGTATGGCCTTAGGCACTGGGACCCGGCTACCGGCACTCCAAGAGCCTGCTCCCGACTTGCCTCCTGAGCGCACGCGCCATGCTGCTGGGCCGCTCGGGTGGCGAGCATGTCTGCCCGAGTGCCTCCCGCCCGCTCCCCGCCTCCTCCGGTCGCCGCTGGTGTGGGCGACGGGATACTCCTGGCCCGCAGCGAGGCCCCTTCGCGCCCCCCAGTGGCTCCACAGGCCTCTGTCACTTCCCTGACTGTGACATATGTCTGGGCGCCCTGGCATCCTGGGACTCCCCACGCCCGGAATGGCTTTTACCACGCCCCCCTACCCCAACCCCTCTCATCCCCCCCCCAGCCCCACAAAAGCACAACCCCTTGCTGCTGTGCTGTCCCCCCACTCAGGGCCACCGAGGGGGTCGCAGGGTCCTCTCAGTCCCCTCCACCCTAGGGACGTGCAACCCAGGCCCTGGCCCTGGCCGGCCCCACCCACTGGCCCAAAGCCAGGGAGAGCCACCCGCCACCAGGGGGCAGCACCTCCAGACTGCCGCCACCCTTCGTCACACAGCCTTCTGTCTGGGCCCTCGCCCCTCATCAGCGACCGGCGTCCCGCCCGATCACTGGTCACTTCACTGGCTACACATCACCTCTCCTGACCCAGGGTGTTGAGAGAGAGGATGAGAGAAGGCCAGAGACGGAGCAAGAGGTAGGCGGAGAGGGACAGACGGGGACTGTGGGGACAGACTTGCAGAGAGCACTTTCCAGGCTCTGGGCCTCGCGTGGAGGGGTGCTGCGTGGGGGCTGCACGGACATCAGCTGTTACCGCTTGGCCATCAGCTGTTGCCAGTTGGACATTGGCCACCGGCAGAGCTGCGGTGGCCAAGCTAGGAAGCGCGGATGGTGGACTGCAAATTGCAGAGGGGCGCGGACTGAAGTGGGCCGGCTTGGTGGGTCTGTTGGTTGGCAGAGAATCGGCCGGCAGGTTGGGGATCGGGCGGCTCCGGCTTGCTGTGTCTCCAAGCCAGCCGCCCGTGAGACATGGTGCTATGAGCCCCCTATCCGTGGCTCTGTTGGTGTTCCTTCTTGGCCTCGCCAAATCCTGGGTTCTTGTGCGGGCAGAGGGACTAGAGTCCCCGCAGGACTGGGATCGACAGACAGAACGGGGGGACAGGGGGACCGGGGGACGGGAGGACCGGGGGACAGGGGACCGGGAGACGGGTGTAAGGGGGGGGGACAGGGAGAACCGTGGGACTGTAGGAACCCGGGGCGGGGGTACCGGGGGACGGGGTACCAGGAGATGGGGGAAGGGGGGCAGGGGGACAGGGAGACCGTTGGAACTGGGAGAACCGGGGGACGGGGGGTCTGGGAGACGGGGGCATGTGGGACGGGGGGAAGGGGTGACCGGAAGATGGGGGGACGGGAGTACGAGAGGGCCGGGGGGACGGGGGGACTGGGGGATGGGGGGACAAGGGGACCGGGGGACCCGGGGGACAGGGGGACTGGGTACTGGGAGACAGTGGGACCAGGGGTCGGGGGGAACGGGAGACGGGGGGACACGGTACCAGGGGAAAGGGAGACCGGGGAATTGGGGGACAGGGAGACTGGGGGACTGGGGGACTGGGGGAATGAGAGGACGGTGGGACTGCCGGACGGTGGGACGGAGGGACCAGGAGACCGGTGGATGGGGGGACAGGGATACGAGGGTACGGGGGGACGAGGGACATGGGGAGGGGGGGACCGGGAAACGGAGGAACGGGGGACCGTGAGACGGGGGGACCGGGAGATGGGGGACCTGGGGCCGGGGGGACGGGGAGACGTCGGGACCGGGGGCCGAGGGACGGGGCGACGGGGGGACCGGGAGACGGAGGGACAGGGGGACTGGAGGGACGGGGGGACCGGGGGACGGGGGGACCGGAGGACTGGGGGACCGGGGCAACAGAGACGGGGGGACTGGGGGAACGGCGGATGGGGGGACCAGGGGACCCGCGGACCGGGGGACCGGAGTTTGGGGGGACCGGGGGATAGTGGACCGGGCGATGGGGTGACGAGGGGCATGAGTGGACTGGAGGGACGGGGGTACCAGTGGACCGGGAGATGGGGGGACCGGGGGACCGGGGAACGGGGGTTGGGGGACTGGGGAATGAGGGGACCGGGAGACGCGGACCGGGGGACGGGGGGACCGGGGGACCGGGGGTTGCGGGACTGGGGGATGAGGAGACCGGGAGATGGGGTACCGGGGAACGGGGCGACTAGGAGACGTGGGACCGCGAGACGGGGGACCGGGGACGGGGTGACCGGGAGATGGGACAACGGGAGACGGGAGACTGTGGGATGGGAGGACCGGAAGACGGGGCGAACGGGGAACTGGGGGATCGGTAGACGGGGGCCAGGGCGATGGGGGAACCGGGGGACTGGGGGACCGGGGGACCAGGGACCGGGGGTTTTGGGTCCAGGGGATGAGGGGACCGGGAGACGGGGAACCGGGGGACCGGGCGACCGGGAGACGGGGGATCGGGAGTCGGGGGGATGGGTGTGCGGCCGGACCGGGAGACAGAGGGACAGGGAGATGGGGGGACCGGGGGACCGGGGGAAGGGGGTAACACTGGACGGAGGACCGGGGGACCGGAAGACCGGGCGACCGGGAGACAGGGGACCGGGAGACTGGGGACCGGGACACGGGGCGACCGGGGAACGGGGGGACCGGTAGAAGGGCGCCTGGGCGCCGGGGGAAACGGGGGACCGGGGGACCAGGAGACGGGGGACCGGGGAACGGGAGACCGGGGGTATGGGGGGACGGGGGTACCAGGCGAAGGAGGGACGGGGGGACGGGGAGACGTTGGGACTGGGGGACCGGGGGACAGGTGGACCGCGAGACGGAGGACCGGGAGACGGGGGAACGGGGGTCGGGGGACCCGGGGAGGGGGGGACCGGGAGACGAGGGAATGGGGGACGGGTGGACCAGGGGCGTGGGGGGACTGGGGGGACGGGGGAGCGGGGAACGCGGGATGGGGCACTGGGGGGAACGGGGGCACCGGGGGACGGGTGGACTGGGAGAGGGTTGATGGGGGTACGGGGGAACAGGGGGATCAGGGGACGGGGGGAACAGGGGACGGGGGGGGGGACCGGAATAGGGGGGATGGTGGAACGTGGGGACGGGGGACCCGGGAGACGGGGGACAGGAAGACGGGGAACCGGGGGAACGGAGACAGGGGTGACGGGGAGACGGGGGTACCGGGGGACGGGGGTACTGCGTGGGGCTGCACTGACATCAGCTGTTACCGCTTGGCCTTCAGCTGTTGCCAGTTGGCCATTGGACACCGGCAGAGCTGCGGTGGCCAAGCTAGGAAGCGCGGATGGTGGACTGCAAATTGCAGAGGGGCGCGGACTGCAGTGGGCCGGCTTGGTGGGTCTGTTGGTTGGCAGAGAATCGGCCGGCAGGTGGGGGATCGGGCGGCTCCGGCTTGCCGTGTCTCCAAGCCAGCCGCCCGTGAGACATGGTGCTATGAGCCCCCTATCCGTGGCTCTGTGGGTGTTCCTTCTTGGCCTCGCCAAATCCTGCGTTCTTGTGCGGGCAGAGGGACTAGAGTCCCCGCAGGACAGGGACAGACAGACAGAACGGGAGGAGGAGTAAGAGGGAGCGAGATGGAAATATACACGTATATGTACATGTATGTGTCTAGACATACAGAGAGACATGGACAGAGACAGAGAAAGAGGGGGCTGGCACGCGGGGAGAGAGCTCCTGAGCCAGAGCCAGAACCCAACAGGCACGTCACAGAGCCAGACAGACATGGGGTGGGGGAGGATGGGAGGGACGCACATTCGGGCACACGGACTGGGACAGACGCACTGAGGCTGTGTTGAAGTGGTGGCTTCTCCACCGGAGTGTGGTCGTGCCCGGGGCTGGGCTCCGCCAAGGAGGCATTGCCCTGGCGTTGGCAGTCACCATTGAAGCCCCCGGGGCGGGCCGCCAGGGTCTCCGGAGGGCCAGTGGGCTCTGAGCCCCGCCCAGGGACCCGCCCGCGGGAGGAGAGTGGCAGCCCCCAGGCACCCTGGTTGTGAGGATTGTGTGCCTGCGTGCCTGCTCTTCCCTTGTGGCGGTCTCCCCTGGAGTCGATGGCGCGTGGTGTGTTGGGGTGCTGCTCCCGCCGTCCCCTGGTTTGTCCCGGCTCTTTGTGCCCTTTGTGTCGGGGACACCGTGGCCGGCGGGAAGGGAGGGCTCCTGGCTCTTGTGGGAGACGGGAGGGGACGCGCGGGGGTGTGGGGAGAGGTGCCTGCCCGCGGAGACAGAAGACTCCGGTGGGGCGGGGCGGGTGGGCGTCCCGTTTGCCCGAGGACACGCCGAAACTGTGTCTCGGGGCCCAGGGGCAGGCGCAGGGATGGGCGTCCCCTGGGCTCGGGCCGAGGTGCAAAGGACCGGCACGTCCTGGGATGGAGAGAGCCTGGTGGAAGCCTGCGCCGGCAGGCAGCCCTGGGCTTGGGCGTTGGGGGTTGCGGCGGCGGCAGGGTCGGGGAGCGAGAGGGAGCCCTGCGATGGCGGTGGCGGCGGCGGCGACCTAGACGCGGCTGACTGCTGCAGGCTGACGGCCTGCCTCGGCGAAGAGCACTAAGAAGAGGGAGAGGGGGGGGAGCCCTGGCCGACAGGCCTGGTGTGCGGCCGGGGATGCGAGCTTGTAGTGCTGGGCGGCTGTCCCTCCTCTGGCCAGGGGGACCTTCGGCTGGCTGGGCGGCTGCAGGGGTTGCAGAGGGGCGGCAGGGGTTCGGAGGGAGGCACGCCGGGGCGGCGGCGCAAAAGCAGAGGCGAGCAAAAGCCTACAGGTATACCCAGGCGGTCTCCCATCCAAGTACTAACCAGGCCCCTCCCTGCTTAGCTCCCGAGATCAGAGGAGATCGGGCGCGTTCAGGGTGGTATGGCCGTAGACGCTGGGACCCGGCACCCGCGCCCCAAGAGCCTGCTCCCGGCCTGTCTCGTGAGCGCCCGGCATGCAGATGAGCCGCTCCGGTGGCGAGCATCGACCCGCGGGCCGGCTCTGCCAGCACCGCGTCCGCCCCCAGTCCGGCTCCCCGCCTCTTCCGAATGCCCCTGGCGTGGGCGGCGGGCTACTCCTGGCCGGCAGCGAGGCCCCTTCGCGCCACCCGAGGCTCCATGGGACACTGCCACTTCCCTGATGGTGCCAGAAGTCGTGGAACTCTGGCATCCTGGGACTCCCCGCACCCAGACCGGCATACAACCCGCCCCCCTACCGCCACCAGGTTTACCCCCAACCGCAGCCCCAAGGCTGGTGGAGGCCTGCACCAGCAGGCAACCCTGGGCCTGGGAGTTGTGGGAGGACCCCGCGGCGGCGGCGGGGGCGGAGGCAGGGGAGGGTGGCGAGGTAGGCGATGGCAACCGCGTGGATGGCGCCAGGGCGGCGATGGCGGCGGCGACAATGGGGGCTTTGACGGTGGGCGCTGGGACACGGGGGCCGATGGCGGCGGCGGTGGCGGCGGGGGCTGGGGAGGGCGTGAGGGCGGTGCTGGCGGCGGAGGCCGGGAGAGCAGAGGCGGGAGACTGAGGGAGTATGGCGATGGTGGCTGCGGGGGTCTAGGGCGGGGGCGGGGGAGATGGAGGTGCTGGAGGCGGGGAGAGCGGAGGAGGGAATTGTGGGAGTACGGATATGGCGGCGGCGGGGTCGGGGTGGGGGAGAGGGCAGCACTGGTGGCGGAGATGGGGAGCGCGGTGCTGGTGGCCGAGGTGGGGAGAGCACAGGAGGGAGTTTGAGGGAGTTTGGCCGTGGCGGCGGCGGGGGCGGGGACAGGGGCGGGGGCGAGGGCAGCGCTGGCGGGGGGTGTGGGGAGCCCGGTTGTGGCGGTGGCTTTGGCGCAGGCGGCGGTGGCGGCGACCGCGCGTCGGCGAAGGATTCGCGATGACGGCCTGCGGGACCGAAGAGGACTGAGAGGAGGGTGTGCGGGGGAGCCCTGGCACAGGGGCCTGGTGTGCGGCCGGGGCTGCCAGCTTGTAGTGCCGGGCGGCTGACCCTCTGCTGGTCAGGGGGACCTGCGGCTGGCTGGGAGGCTGCAGAGGGGCAAGGGGCGGCAGGGGTTCGGAGGGAGCCACGCCGGAGCGGCGATGCAAAAGGAGACGCTAGCAAAAGCCAACAGGTATTCCCAGGCGGTCTCCCATCCAAGTACTAACCAGGACAGACCCTGCTTAGCTTCCGAGATCAGACGAGATCTGCTGCGTTCAGGGTGGTATGGCCTTAGGCACTGGGACCCGGCTACCGGCACTCCAAGAGCCTGCTCCCGACTTGCCTCCTGAGCGCACGCGCCATGCTGCTGGGCCGCTCGGGTGGCGAGCATGTCTGCCCGAGTGCCTCCCGCCCGCTCCCCGCCTCCTCCGGTCGCCGCTGGTGTGGGCGACGGGATACTCCTGGCCCGCAGCGAGGCCCCTTCGCGCCCCCCAGTGGCTCCACAGGCCTCTGTCACTTCCCTGACTGTGACATATGTCTGGGCGCCCTGGCATCCTGGGACTCCCCACGCCCGGAATGGCTTTTACCACGCCCCCCTACCCCAACCCCTCTCATCCCCCCCCCAGCCCCACAAAAGCACAACCCCTTGCTGCTGTGCTGTCCCCCCACTCAGGGCCACCGAGGGGGTCGCAGGGTCCTCTCAGTCCCCTCCACCCTAGGGACGTGCAACCCAGGCCCTGGCCCTGGCCGGCCCCACCCACTGGCCCAAAGCCAGGGAGAGCCACCCGCCACCAGGGGGCAGCACCTCCAGACTGCCGCCACCCTTCGTCACACAGCCTTCTGTCTGGGCCCTCGCCCCTCATCAGCGACCGGCGTCCCGCCCGATCACTGGTCACTTCACTGGCTACACATCACCTCTCCTGACCCAGGGTGTTGAGAGAGAGGATGAGAGAAGGCCAGAGACGGAGCAAGAGGTAGGCGGAGAGGGACAGACGGGGACTGTGGGGACAGACTTGCAGAGAGCACTTTCCAGGCTCTGGGCCTCGCGTGGAGGGGTGCTGCGTGGGGGCTGCACGGACATCAGCTGTTACCGCTTGGCCATCAGCTGTTGCCAGTTGGACATTGGCCACCGGCAGAGCTGCGGTGGCCAAGCTAGGAAGCGCGGATGGTGGACTGCAAATTGCAGAGGGGCGCGGACTGAAGTGGGCCGGCTTGGTGGGTCTGTTGGTTGGCAGAGAATCGGCCGGCAGGTTGGGGATCGGGCGGCTCCGGCTTGCTGTGTCTCCAAGCCAGCCGCCCGTGAGACATGGTGCTATGAGCCCCCTATCCGTGGCTCTGTTGGTGTTCCTTCTTGGCCTCGCCAAATCCTGGGTTCTTGTGCGGGCAGAGGGACTAGAGTCCCCGCAGGACTGGGATCGACAGACAGAACGGGGGGACAGGGGGACCGGGGGACGGGAGGACCGGGGGACAGGGGACCGGGAGACGGGTGTAAGGGGGGGGGACAGGGAGAACCGTGGGACTGTAGGAACCCGGGGCGGGGGTACCGGGGGACGGGGTACCAGGAGATGGGGGAAGGGGGGCAGGGGGACAGGGAGACCGTTGGAACTGGGAGAACCGGGGGACGGGGGGTCTGGGAGACGGGGGCATGTGGGACGGGGGGAAGGGGTGACCGGAAGATGGGGGGACGGGAGTACGAGAGGGCCGGGGGGACGGGGGGACTGGGGGATGGGGGGACAAGGGGACCGGGGGACCCGGGGGACAGGGGGACTGGGTACTGGGAGACAGTGGGACCAGGGGTCGGGGGGAACGGGAGACGGGGGGACACGGTACCAGGGGAAAGGGAGACCGGGGAATTGGGGGACAGGGAGACTGGGGGACTGGGGGACTGGGGGAATGAGAGGACGGTGGGACTGCCGGACGGTGGGACGGAGGGACCAGGAGACCGGTGGATGGGGGGACAGGGATACGAGGGTACGGGGGGACGAGGGACATGGGGAGGGGGGGACCGGGAAACGGAGGAACGGGGGACCGTGAGACGGGGGGACCGGGAGATGGGGGACCTGGGGCCGGGGGGACGGGGAGACGTCGGGACCGGGGGCCGAGGGACGGGGCGACGGGGGGACCGGGAGACGGAGGGACAGGGGGACTGGAGGGACGGGGGGACCGGGGGACGGGGGGACCGGAGGACTGGGGGACCGGGGCAACAGAGACGGGGGGACTGGGGGAACGGCGGATGGGGGGACCAGGGGACCCGCGGACCGGGGGACCGGAGTTTGGGGGGACCGGGGGATAGTGGACCGGGCGATGGGGTGACGAGGGGCATGAGTGGACTGGAGGGACGGGGGTACCAGTGGACCGGGAGATGGGGGGACCGGGGGACCGGGGAACGGGGGTTGGGGGACTGGGGAATGAGGGGACCGGGAGACGCGGACCGGGGGACGGGGGGACCGGGGGACCGGGGGTTGCGGGACTGGGGGATGAGGAGACCGGGAGATGGGGTACCGGGGAACGGGGCGACTAGGAGACGTGGGACCGCGAGACGGGGGACCGGGGACGGGGTGACCGGGAGATGGGACAACGGGAGACGGGAGACTGTGGGATGGGAGGACCGGAAGACGGGGCGAACGGGGAACTGGGGGATCGGTAGACGGGGGCCAGGGCGATGGGGGAACCGGGGGACTGGGGGACCGGGGGACCAGGGACCGGGGGTTTTGGGTCCAGGGGATGAGGGGACCGGGAGACGGGGAACCGGGGGACCGGGCGACCGGGAGACGGGGGATCGGGAGTCGGGGGGATGGGTGTGCGGCCGGACCGGGAGACAGAGGGACAGGGAGATGGGGGGACCGGGGGACCGGGGGAAGGGGGTAACACTGGACGGAGGACCGGGGGACCGGAAGACCGGGCGACCGGGAGACAGGGGACCGGGAGACTGGGGACCGGGACACGGGGCGACCGGGGAACGGGGGGACCGGTAGAAGGGCGCCTGGGCGCCGGGGGAAACGGGGGACCGGGGGACCAGGAGACGGGGGACCGGGGAACGGGAGACCGGGGGTATGGGGGGACGGGGGTACCAGGCGAAGGAGGGACGGGGGGACGGGGAGACGTTGGGACTGGGGGACCGGGGGACAGGTGGACCGCGAGACGGAGGACCGGGAGACGGGGGAACGGGGGTCGGGGGACCCGGGGAGGGGGGGACCGGGAGACGAGGGAATGGGGGACGGGTGGACCAGGGGCGTGGGGGGACTGGGGGGACGGGGGAGCGGGGAACGCGGGATGGGGCACTGGGGGGAACGGGGGCACCGGGGGACGGGTGGACTGGGAGAGGGTTGATGGGGGTACGGGGGAACAGGGGGATCAGGGGACGGGGGGAACAGGGGACGGGGGGGGGGGGGACCGGAATAGGGGGGATGGTGGAACGTGGGGACGGGGGACCCGGGAGACGGGGGACAGGAAGACGGGGAACCGGGGGAACGGAGACAGGGGTGACGGGGAGACGGGGGTACCGGGGGACGGGGGTACTGCGTGGGGCTGCACTGACATCAGCTGTTACCGCTTGGCCTTCAGCTGTTGCCAGTTGGCCATTGGACACCGGCAGAGCTGCGGTGGCCAAGCTAGGAAGCGCGGATGGTGGACTGCAAATTGCAGAGGGGCGCGGACTGCAGTGGGCCGGCTTGGTGGGTCTGTTGGTTGGCAGAGAATCGGCCGGCAGGTGGGGGATCGGGCGGCTCCGGCTTGCCGTGTCTCCAAGCCAGCCGCCCGTGAGACATGGTGCTATGAGCCCCCTATCCGTGGCTCTGTGGGTGTTCCTTCTTGGCCTCGCCAAATCCTGCGTTCTTGTGCGGGCAGAGGGACTAGAGTCCCCGCAGGACAGGGACAGACAGACAGAACGGGAGGAGGAGTAAGAGGGAGCGAGATGGAAATATACACGTATATGTACATGTATGTGTCTAGACATACAGAGAGACATGGACAGAGACAGAGAAAGAGGGGGCTGGCACGCGGGGAGAGAGCTCCTGAGCCAGAGCCAGAACCCAACAGGCACGTCACAGAGCCAGACAGACATGGGGTGGGGGAGGATGGGAGGGACGCACATTCGGGCACACGGACTGGGACAGACGCACTGAGGCTGTGTTGAAGTGGTGGCTTCTCCACCGGAGTGTGGTCGTGCCCGGGGCTGGCTCCGCCAAGGAGGCATTGCCCTGGCGTTGGCAGTCACCATTGAAGCCCCCGGGGCGGGCCGCCAGGGTCTCCGGAGGGCCAGTGGGCTCTGAGCCCCGCCCAGGGACCCGCCCGCGGGAGGAGAGTGGCAGCCCCCAGGCACCCTGGTTGTGAGGATTGTGTGCCTGCGTGCCTGCTCTTCCCTTGTGGCGGTCTCCCCTGGAGTCGATGGCGCGTGGTGTGTTGGGGTGCTGCTCCCGCCGTCCCCTGGTTTGTCCCGGCTCTTTGTGCCCTTTGTGTCGGGGACACCGTGGCCGGCGGGAAGGGAGGGCTCCTGGCTCTTGTGGGAGACGGGAGGGGACGCGCGGGGGTGTGGGGAGAGGTGCCTGCCCGCGGAGACAGAAGACTCCGGTGGGGCGGGGCGGGTGGGCGTCCCGTTTGCCCGAGGACACGCCGAAACTGTGTCTCGGGGCCCAGGGGCAGGCGCAGGGATGGGCGTCCCCTGGGCTCGGGCCGAGGTGCAAAGGACCGGCACGTCCTGGGATGGAGAGAGCCTGGTGGAAGCCTGCGCCGGCAGGCAGCCCTGGGCTTGGGCGTTGGGGGTTGCGGCGGCGGCAGGGTCGGGGAGCGAGAGGGAGCCCTGCGATGGCGGTGGCGGCGGCGGCGACCTAGACGCGGCTGACTGCTGCAGGCTGACGGCCTGCCTCGGCGAAGAGCACTAAGAAGAGGGAGAGGGGGGGGAGCCCTGGCCGACAGGCCTGGTGTGCGGCCGGGGATGCGAGCTTGTAGTGCTGGGCGGCTGTCCCTCCTCTGGCCAGGGGGACCTTCGGCTGGCTGGGCGGCTGCAGGGGTTGCAGAGGGGCGGCAGGGGTTCGGAGGGAGGCACGCCGGGGCGGCGGCGCAAAAGCAGAGGCGAGCAAAAGCCTACAGGTATACCCAGGCGGTCTCCCATCCAAGTACTAACCAGGCCCCTCCCTGCTTAGCTCCCGAGATCAGAGGAGATCGGGCGCGTTCAGGGTGGTATGGCCGTAGACGCTGGGACCCGGCACCCGCGCCCCAAGAGCCTGCTCCCGGCCTGTCTCGTGAGCGCCCGGCATGCAGATGAGCCGCTCCGGTGGCGAGCATCGACCCGCGGGCCGGCTCTGCCAGCACCGCGTCCGCCCCCAGTCCGGCTCCCCGCCTCTTCCGAATGCCCCTGGCGTGGGCGGCGGGCTACTCCTGGCCGGCAGCGAGGCCCCTTCGCGCCACCCGAGGCTCCATGGGACACTGCCACTTCCCTGATGGTGCCAGAAGTCGTGGAACTCTGGCATCCTGGGACTCCCCGCACCCAGACCGGCATACAACCCGCCCCCCTACCGCCACCAGGTTTACCCCCAACCGCAGCCCCAAGGCTGGTGGAGGCCTGCACCAGCAGGCAACCCTGGGCCTGGGAGTTGTGGGAGGACCCCGCGGCGGCGGCGGGGGCGGAGGCAGGGGAGGGTGGCGAGGTAGGCGATGGCAACCGCGTGGATGGCGCCAGGGCGGCGATGGCGGCGGCGACAATGGGGGCTTTGACGGTGGGCGCTGGGACACGGGGGCCGATGGCGGCGGCGGTGGCGGCGGGGGCTGGGGAGGGCGTGAGGGCGGTGCTGGCGGCGGAGGCCGGGAGAGCAGAGGCGGGAGACTGAGGGAGTATGGCGATGGTGGCTGCGGGGGTCTAGGGCGGGGGCGGGGGAGATGGAGGTGCTGGAGGCGGGGAGAGCGGAGGAGGGAATTGTGGGAGTACGGATATGGCGGCGGCGGGGTCGGGGTGGGGGAGAGGGCAGCACTGGTGGCGGAGATGGGGAGCGCGGTGCTGGTGGCCGAGGTGGGGAGAGCACAGGAGGGAGTTTGAGGGAGTTTTGGCCGTGGCGGCGGCGGGGGCGGGGACAGGGGCGGGGGCGAGGGCAGCGCTGGCGGGGGGTGTGGGGAGCCCGGTTGTGGCGGTGGCTTTGGCGCAGGCGGCGGGTGGCGGCGACCGCGCGTCGGCGAAGGATTCGCGATGACGGCCTGCGGGACCGAAGAGGACTGAGAGGAGGGTGTGCGGGGGAGCCCTGGCACAGGGGCCTGGTGTGCGGCCGGGGCTGCCAGCTTGTAGTGCCGGGCGGCTGACCCTCTGCTGGTCAGGGGGACCTGCGGCTGGCTGGGAGGCTGCAGAGGGGCAAGGGGCGGCAGGGGTTCGGAGGGAGCCACGCCGGAGCGGCGATGCAAAAGGAGACGCTAGCAAAAGCCAACAGGTATTCCCAGGCGGTCTCCCATCCAAGTACTAACCAGGACAGACCCTGCTTAGCTTCCGAGACCAGACGAGATCTGCTGCGTTCAGGGTGGTATGGCCTTAGGCACTGGGACCCGGCTACCGGCACTCCAAGAGCCTGCTCCCGACTTGCCTCCTGAGCGCACGCGCCATGCTGCTGGGCCGCTCGGGTGGCGAGCATGTCTGCCCGAGTGCCTCCCGCCCGCTCCCCGCCTCCTCCGGTCGCCGCTGGTGTGGGCGACGGGATACTCCTGGCCCGCAGCGAGGCCCCTTCGCGCCCCCCAGTGGCTCCACAGGCCTCTGTCACTTCCCTGACTGTGACATATGTCTGGGCGCCCTGGCATCCTGGGACTCCCCACGCCCGGAATGGCTTTTACCACGCCCCCCTACCCCAACCCCTCTCATCCCCCCCCCAGCCCCACAAAAGCACAACCCCTTGCTGCTGTGCTGTCCCCCCACTCAGGGCCACCGAGGGGGTCGCAGGGTCCTCTCAGTCCCCTCCACCCTAGGGACGTGCAACCCAGGCCCTGGCCCTGGCCGGCCCCACCCACTGGCCCAAAGCCAGGGAGAGCCACCCGCCACCAGGGGGCAGCACCTCCAGACTGCCGCCACCCTTCGTCACACAGCCTTCTGTCTGGGCCCTCGCCCCTCATCAGCGACCGGCGTCCCGCCCGATCACTGGTCACTTCACTGGCTACACATCACCTCTCCTGACCCAGGGTGTTGAGAGAGAGGATGAGAGAAGGCCAGAGACGGAGCAAGAGGTAGGCGGAGAGGGACAGACGGGGACTGTGGGGACAGACTTGCAGAGAGCACTTTCCAGGCTCTGGGCCTCGCGTGGAGGGGTGCTGCGTGGGGGCTGCACGGACATCAGCTGTTACCGCTTGGCCATCAGCTGTTGCCAGTTGGACATTGGCCACCGGCAGAGCTGCGGTGGCCAAGCTAGGAAGCGCGGATGGTGGACTGCAAATTGCAGAGGGGCGCGGACTGAAGTGGGCCGGCTTGGTGGGTCTGTTGGTTGGCAGAGAATCGGCCGGCAGGTTGGGGATCGGGCGGCTCCGGCTTGCTGTGTCTCCAAGCCAGCCGCCCGTGAGACATGGTGCTATGAGCCCCCTATCCGTGGCTCTGTTGGTGTTCCTTCTTGGCCTCGCCAAATCCTGGGTTCTTGTGCGGGCAGAGGGACTAGAGTCCCCGCAGGACTGGGATCGACAGACAGAACGGGGGGACAGGGGGACCGGGGGACGGGAGGACCGGGGGACAGGGGACCGGGAGACGGGTGTAAGGGGGGGGACAGGGAGAACCGTGGGACTGTAGGAACCCGGGGCGGGGGTACCGGGGGACGGGGTACCAGGAGATGGGGGAAGGGGGGCAGGGGGACAGGGAGACCGTTGGAACTGGGAGAACCGGGGGACGGGGGGTCTGGGAGACGGGGGCATGTGGGACGGGGGGAAGGGGTGACCGGAAGATGGGGGGACGGGAGTACGAGAGGGCCGGGGGGACGGGGGGACTGGGGGATGGGGGGACAAGGGGACCGGGGGACCCGGGGGACAGGGGACTGGGTACTGGGAGACAGTGGGACCAGGGGTCGGGGGGAACGGGAGACGGGGGGACACGGTACCAGGGGAAAGGGAGACCGGGGAATTGGGGGACAGGGAGACTGGGGGACTGGGGGACTGGGGGAATGAGAGGACGGTGGGACTGCCGGACGGTGGGACGGAGGGACCAGGAGACCGGTGGATGGGGGGACAGGGATACGAGGGTACGGGGGGACGAGGGACATGGGGAGGGGGGGACCGGGAAACGGAGGAACGGGGGACCGTGAGACGGGGGGACCGGGAGATGGGGGACCTGGGGCCGGGGGGACGGGGAGACGTCGGGACCGGGGGCCGAGGGACGGGGCGACGGGGGGACCGGGAGACGGAGGGACAGGGGGACTGGAGGGACGGGGGGACCGGGGGACGGGGGGACCGGAGGACTGGGGGACCGGGGCAACAGAGACGGGGGGACTGGGGGAACGGCGGATGGGGGGACCAGGGGACCCGCGGACCGGGGGACCGGAGTTTGGGGGGACCGGGGGATAGTGGACCGGGCGATGGGGTGACGAGGGGCATGAGTGGACTGGAGGGACGGGGGTACCAGTGGACCGGGAGATGGGGGGACCGGGGGACCGGGGAACGGGGGTTGGGGGACTGGGGAATGAGGGGACCGGGAGGACGCGGACCGGGGGACGGGGGGACCGGGGGACCGGGGGTTGCGGGACTGGGGGATGAGGAGACCGGGAGATGGGGTACCGGGGAACGGGGCGACTAGGAGACGTGGGACCGCGAGACGGGGGACCGGGGACGGGGTGACCGGGAGATGGGACAACGGGAGACGGGAGACTGTGGGATGGGAGGACCGGAAGACGGGGCGAACGGGGAACTGGGGGATCGGTAGACGGGGGCCAGGGCGATGGGGGAACCGGGGGACTGGGGGACCGGGGGACCAGGGACCGGGGGTTTTGGGTCCAGGGGATGAGGGGACCGGGAGACGGGGAACCGGGGGACCGGGCGACCGGGAGACGGGGGATCGGGAGTCGGGGGGATGGGTGTGCGGCCGGACCGGGAGACAGAGGGACAGGGAGATGGGGGGACCGGGGGACCGGGGGAAGGGGGTAACACTGGACGGAGGACCGGGGGACCGGAAGACCGGGCGACCGGGAGACAGGGGACCGGGAGACTGGGGACCGGGACACGGGGCGACCGGGGAACGGGGGGGACCGGTAGAAGGGCGCCTGGGCGCCGGGGGAAACGGGGGACCGGGGGACCAGGAGACGGGGGACCGGGGAACGGGAGACCGGGGGTATGGGGGGACGGGGGTACCAGGCGAAGGAGGGACGGGGGGACGGGGAGACGTTGGGACTGGGGGACCGGGGGACAGGTGGACCGCGAGACGGAGGACCGGGAGACGGGGGAACGGGGGTCGGGGGACCCGGGGAGGGGGGGACCGGGAGACGAGGGAATGGGGGACGGGTGGACCAGGGGCGTGGGGGGACTGGGGGGACGGGGGAGCGGGGAACGCGGGATGGGGCACTGGGGGGAACGGGGGCACCGGGGGACGGGTGGACTGGGAGAGGGTTGATGGGGGTACGGGGGAACAGGGGGATCAGGGGACGGGGGAACAGGGGACGGGGGGGGGACCGGAATAGGGGGGATGGTGGAACGTGGGGACGGGGGACCCGGGAGACGGGGGACAGGAAGACGGGGAACCGGGGGAACGGAGACAGGGGTGACGGGGAGACGGGGGTACCGGGGGACGGGGGTACTGCGTGGGGCTGCACTGACATCAGCTGTTACCGCTTGGCCTTCAGCTGTTGCCAGTTGGCCATTGGACACCGGCAGAGCTGCGGTGGCCAAGCTAGGAAGCGCGGATGGTGGACTGCAAATTGCAGAGGGGCGCGGACTGCAGTGGGCCGGCTTGGTGGGTCTGTTGGTTGGCAGAGAATCGGCCGGCAGGTGGGGGATCGGGCGGCTCCGGCTTGCCGTGTCTCCAAGCCAGCCGCCCGTGAGACATGGTGCTATGAGCCCCCTATCCGTGGCTCTGTGGGTGTTCCTTCTTGGCCTCGCCAAATCCTGCGTTCTTGTGCGGGCAGAGGGACTAGATTCCCCGCAGGACAGGGACAGACAGACAGCACGGGAGGAGGAGTAAGAGGGAGCGAGATGGAAATATACACGTATATGTACATGTATGTGTCTAGACATACAGAGAGACATGGACAGAGACAGAGAAAGAGGGGGCTGGCACGCGGGGAGAGAGCTCCTGAGCCAGAGCCAGAACCCAACAGGCACGTCACAGAGCCAGACAGACATGGGGTGGGGGAGGGTGGGAGGGACGCACATTCGGGCACACGGACTGGGACAGAGGCACTGAGGCTGTGTTGAAGTGGTGGCTTCTCCACCGGAGTGTGGTCGTGCCCGGGGCTGGGCTCCGCCAAGGAGGCATTGCCCTGGCGTTGGCAGTCACCATTGAAGCCACCGGGGCGGGCCGCCAGGGTCTCCGGAGGGCCAGTGGGCTCTGAGCCCCGCCCAGGGACCCGCCCGCGGGAGGAGAGTGGCAGCCCCCAGGCACCCTGGTTGTGAGGATTGTGTGCCTGCGTGCCTGCTCTTCCCTTGTGGCGGTCTCCCCTGGAGTCGATGGCGCGTGGTGTGTTGGGGTGCTGCTCCCGCCGTCCCCTGGTTTGTCCCGGCTCTTTGTGCCCTTTGTGTCGGGGACACCGTGGCCGGCGGGAAGGGAGGGCTCCTGGCTCTTGTGGGAGACGGGAGGGGACGCGCGGGGGTGTGGGGAGAGGTGCCTGCCCGCGGAGACAGAAGACTCCGGTGGGGCGGGGCGGGTGGGCGTCCCGTTTGCCCGAGGACACGCCGATCCTGTGTCTCGGGGCCCAGGGGCAGGCGCAGGGATGGGCGTCCCCTGGGCTCGGGCCGAGGTGCAAAGGACCGGCACGTCCTGGGATGGAGAGAGCCTGGTGGAAGCCTGCGCCGGCAGGCAGCCCTGGGCTTGGGCGTTGGGGGTTGCGGCGGCGGCAGGGTCGGGGAGCGAGAGGGAGCCCTGCGATGGCGGTGGCGGCGGCGGCGACCTAGACGCGGCTGACTGCTGCAGGCTGACGGCCTGCCTCGGCGAAGAGCACTAAGAAGAGGGAGAGGGGGGGGAGCCCTGGCCGACAGGCCTGGTGTGCGGCCGGGGATGCGAGCTTGTAGTGCTGGGCGGCTGTCCCTCCTCTGGCCAGGGGGACCTTCGGCTGGCTGGGCGGCTGCAGGGGTTGCAGAGGGGCGGCAGGGGTTCGGAGGGAGGCACGCCGGGGCGGCGGCGCAAAAGCAGAGGCGAGCAAAAGCCTACAGGTATACCCAGGCGGTCTCCCATCCAAGTACTAACCAGGCCCCTCCCTGCTTAGCTCCCGAGATCAGAGGAGATCGGGCGCGTTCAGGGTGGTATGGCCGTAGACGCTGGGACCCGGCACCCGCGCCCCAAGAGCCTGCTCCCGGCCTGTCTCGTGAGCGCCCGGCATGCAGATGAGCCGCTCCGGTGGCGAGCATCGACCCGCGGGCCGGCTCTGCCAGCACCGCGTCCGCCCCCAGTCCGGCTCCCCGCCTCTTCCGAATGCCCCTGGCGTGGGCGGCGGGCTACTCCTGGCCGGCAGCGAGGCCCCTTCGCGCCACCCGAGGCTCCATGGGACACTGCCACTTCCCTGATGGTGCCAGAAGTCGTGGAACTCTGGCATCCTGGGACTCCCCGCACCCAGACCGGCATACAACCCGCCCCCCTACCGCCACCAGGTTTACCCCCAACCGCAGCCCCAAGGCTGGTGGAGGCCTGCACGAGCAGGCAACCCTGGGCCTGGGAGTTGTGGGAGGACCCCGCGGCGGCGGCGGGGGCGGCTGCGGCGGCGGCGGCGGCGGAGGCAGGGGAGGGTTCCGAGGTAGGCGATGGCAACCGCGTGGATGGCGCCAGGGCGGCGATGGCGGCGGCGACAATGGGGGCTTTGACGGTGGGCGCTGGGACACGGGGGCCGATGGCGGCGGCGGTGGCGGCGGGGGCTGGGGAGGGCGTGAGGGCGGTGCTGGCGGCGGAGGCCGGGAGAGCAGAGGCGGGAGACTGAGGGAGTATGGCGATGGTGGCTGCGGGGGTCTGGGGCGGGGGCAGGGGAGATGGCAGTGCTGGAGGCGGGGAGAGCGGAGGAGGGAATTGTGGGAGTACGGATATGGCGGCGGCGGGGGCGGGGACAGGGGCGGGGGCGAGGGCAGTGCTGGCGGGGGGTGTGGGGAGCCCGGTTGTGGCGGTGGCTTTGGCGCAGGCGGCGGTGGCGGCGACCGCGCGTCGGCGAAGGATTCGCGATGACGGCCTGCGGGACCGAAGAGGACTGAGAGGAGGGTGTGCGGGGGAGCCCTGGCACAGGGGCCTGGTGTGCGGCCGGGGCTGCCAGCTTGTAGTGCCGGGCGGCTGACCCTCTGCTGGTCAGGGGGACCTGCGGCTGGCTGGGAGGCTGCAGAGGGGCAAGGGGCGGCAGGGGTTCGGAGGGAGCCACGCTGGAGCGGCGATGCAAAAGGAGACGCTAGCAAAAGCCAACAGGTATTCCCAGGCGGTCTCCCATCCAAGTACTAACCAGGACAGACCCTGCTTAGCTTCCGAGACCAGACGAGATCTGCTGCGTTCAGGGTGGTATGGCCTTAGGCACTGGGACCCGGCTACCGGCACTCCAAGAGCCTGCTCCCGACTTGCCTCCTGAGCGCACGCGCCATGCTGCTGGGCCGCTCGGGTGGCGAGCATGTCTGCCCGAGTGCCTCCCGCCCGCTCCCCGCCTCCTCCGGTCGCCGCTGGTGTGGGCGACGGGATACTCCTGGCCCGCAGCGAGGCCCCTTCGCGCCCCCCAGTGGCTCCACAGGCCTCTGTCACTTCCCTGACTGTGACATATGTCTGGGCGCCCTGGCATCCTGGGACTCCCCACGCCCGGAATGGCTTTTACCACGCCCCCCTACCCCAACCCCTCTCATCCCCCCCCCAGCCCCACAAAAGCACAACCCCTTGCTGCTGTGCTGTCCCCCCACTCAGGGCCACCGAGGGGGTCGCAGGGTCCTCTCAGTCCCCTCCACCCTAGGGACGTGCAACCCAGGCCCTGGCCCTGGCCGGCCCCACCCACTGGCCCAAAGCCAGGGAGAGCCACCCGCCACCAGGGGGCAGCACCTCCAGACTGCCGCCACCCTTCGTCACACAGCCTTCTGTCTGGGCCCTCGCCCCTCATCAGCGACCGGCGTCCCGCCCGATCACTGGTCACTTCACTGGCTACACATCACCTCTCCTGACCCAGGGTGTTGAGAGAGAGGATGAGAGAAGGCCAGAGACGGAGCAAGAGGTAGGCGGAGAGGGACAGACGGGGACTGTGGGGACAGACTTGCAGAGAGCACTTTCCAGGCTCTGGGCCTCGCGTGGAGGGGTGCTGCGTGGGGGCTGCACGGACATCAGCTGTTACCGCTTGGCCATCAGCTGTTGCCAGTTGGACATTGGCCACCGGCAGAGCTGCGGTGGCCAAGCTAGGAAGCGCGGATGGTGGACTGCAAATTGCAGAGGGGCGCGGACTGAAGTGGGCCGGCTTGGTGGGTCTGTTGGTTGGCAGAGAATCGGCCGGCAGGTTGGGGATCGGGCGGCTCCGGCTTGCTGTGTCTCCAAGCCAGCCGCCCGTGAGACATGGTGCTATGAGCCCCCTATCCGTGGCTCTGTTGGTGTTCCTTCTTGGCCTCGCCAAATCCTGGGTTCTTGTGCGGGCAGAGGGACTAGAGTCCCCGCAGGACTGGGATCGACAGACAGAACGGGGGGACAGGGGGACCGGGGGACGGGAGGACCGGGGGACAGGGGACCGGGAGACGGGTGTAAGGGGGGGGGACAGGGAGAACCGTGGGACTGTAGGAACCCGGGGCGGGGGTACCGGGGGACGGGGTACCAGGAGATGGGGGAAGGGGGGCAGGGGGACAGGGAGACCGTTGGAACTGGGAGAACCGGGGGACGGGGGGTCTGGGAGACGGGGGCATGTGGGACGGGGGGAAGGGGTGACCGGAAGATGGGGGGACGGGAGTACGAGAGGGCCGGGGGGACGGGGGGACTGGGGGATGGGGGGACAAGGGGACCGGGGGACCCGGGGGACAGGGGGACTGGGTACTGGGAGACAGTGGGACCAGGGGTCGGGGGGAACGGGAGACGGGGGGACACGGTACCAGGGGAAAGGGAGACCGGGGAATTGGGGGACAGGGAGACTGGGGGACTGGGGGACTGGGGGAATGAGAGGACGGTGGGACTGCCGGACGGTGGGACGGAGGGACCAGGAGACCGGTGGATGGGGGGACAGGGATACGAGGGTACGGGGGGACGAGGGACATGGGGAGGGGGGGACCGGGAAACGGAGGAACGGGGGACCGTGAGACGGGGGGACCGGGAGATGGGGGACCTGGGGCCGGGGGGACGGGGAGACGTCGGGACCGGGGGCCGAGGGACGGGGCGACGGGGGGACCGGGAGACGGAGGGACAGGGGGACTGGAGGGACGGGGGGACCGGGGGACGGGGGGACCGGAGGACTGGGGGACCGGGGCAACAGAGACGGGGGGACTGGGGGAACGGCGGATGGGGGGACCAGGGGACCCGCGGACCGGGGGACCGGAGTTTGGGGGGACCGGGGGATAGTGGACCGGGCGATGGGGTGACGAGGGGCATGAGTGGACTGGAGGGACGGGGGTACCAGTGGACCGGGAGATGGGGGGACCGGGGGACCGGGGAACGGGGGTTGGGGGACTGGGGAATGAGGGGACCGGGAGACGCGGACCGGGGGACGGGGGGACCGGGGGACCGGGGGTTGCGGGACTGGGGGATGAGGAGACCGGGAGATGGGGTACCGGGGAACGGGGCGACTAGGAGACGTGGGACCGCGAGACGGGGGACCGGGGACGGGGTGACCGGGAGATGGGACAACGGGAGACGGGAGACTGTGGGATGGGAGGACCGGAAGACGGGGCGAACGGGGAACTGGGGGATCGGTAGACGGGGGCCAGGGCGATGGGGGAACCGGGGGACTGGGGGACCGGGGGACCAGGGACCGGGGGTTTTGGGTCCAGGGGATGAGGGGACCGGGAGACGGGGAACCGGGGGACCGGGCGACCGGGAGACGGGGGATCGGGAGTCGGGGGGATGGGTGTGCGGCCGGACCGGGAGACAGAGGGACAGGGAGATGGGGGGACCGGGGGACCGGGGGAAGGGGGTAACACTGGACGGAGGACCGGGGGACCGGAAGACCGGGCGACCGGGAGACAGGGGACCGGGAGACTGGGGACCGGGACACGGGGCGACCGGGGAACGGGGGGACCGGTAGAAGGGCGCCTGGGCGCCGGGGGAAACGGGGGACCGGGGGACCAGGAGACGGGGGACCGGGGAACGGGAGACCGGGGGTATGGGGGGACGGGGGTACCAGGCGAAGGAGGGACGGGGGGACGGGGAGACGTTGGGACTGGGGGACCGGGGGACAGGTGGACCGCGAGACGGAGGACCGGGAGACGGGGGAACGGGGGTCGGGGGACCCGGGGAGGGGGGGACCGGGAGACGAGGGAATGGGGGACGGGTGGACCAGGGGCGTGGGGGGACTGGGGGGACGGGGGAGCGGGGAACGCGGGATGGGGCACTGGGGGGAACGGGGGCACCGGGGGACGGGTGGACTGGGAGAGGGTTGATGGGGGTACGGGGGAACAGGGGGATCAGGGGACGGGGGGAACAGGGGACGGGGGGGGGACCGGAATAGGGGGGATGGTGGAACGTGGGGACGGGGGACCCGGGAGACGGGGGACAGGAAGACGGGGAACCGGGGGAACGGAGACAGGGGTGACGGGGAGACGGGGGTACCGGGGGACGGGGGTACTGCGTGGGGCTGCACTGACATCAGCTGTTACCGCTTGGCCTTCAGCTGTTGCCAGTTGGCCATTGGACACCGGCAGAGCTGCGGTGGCCAAGCTAGGAAGCGCGGATGGTGGACTGCAAATTGCAGAGGGGCGCGGACTGCAGTGGGCCGGCTTGGTGGGTCTGTTGGTTGGCAGAGAATCGGCCGGCAGGTGGGGGATCGGGCGGCTCCGGCTTGCCGTGTCTCCAAGCCAGCCGCCCGTGAGACATGGTGCTATGAGCCCCCTATCCGTGGCTCTGTGGGTGTTCCTTCTTGGCCTCGCCAAATCCTGCGTTCTTGTGCGGGCAGAGGGACTAGATTCCCCGCAGGACAGGGACAGACAGACAGCACGGGAGGAGGAGTAAGAGGGAGCGAGATGGAAATATACACGTATATGTACATGTATGTGTCTAGACATACAGAGAGACATGGACAGAGACAGAGAAAGAGGGGGCTGGCACGCGGGGAGAGAGCTCCTGAGCCAGAGCCAGAACCCAACAGGCACGTCACAGAGCCAGACAGACATGGGGTGGGGGAGGGTGGGAGGGACGCACATTCGGGTACACGGACTGGGACAGAGGCACTGAGGCTGTGTTGAAGTGGTGGCTTCTCCACCGGAGTGTGGTCGTGCCCGGGGCTGGGCTCCGCCAAGGAGGCATTGCCCTGGCGTTGGCAGTCACCATTGAAGCCACCGGGGCGGGCCGCCAGGGTCTCCGGAGGGCCAGTGGGCTCTGAGCCCCGCCCAGGGACCCGCCCGCGGGAGGAGAGTGGCAGCCCCCAGGCACCCTGGTTGTGAGGATTGTGTGCCTGCGTGCCTGCTCTTCCCTTGTGGCGGTCTCCCCTGGAGTCGATGGCGCGTGGTGTGTTGGGGTGCTGCTCCCGCCGTCCCCTGGTTTGTCCCGGCTCTTTGTGCCCTTTGTGTCGGGGACACCGTGGCCGGCGGGAAGGGAGGGCTCCTGGCTCTTGTGGGAGACGGGAGGGGACGCGCGGGGGTGTGGGGAGAGGTGCCTGCCCGCGGAGACAGAAGACTCCGGTGGGGCGGGGCGGGTGGGCGTCCCGTTTGCCCGAGGACACGCCGATCCTGTGTCTCGGGGCCCAGGGGCAGGCGCAGGGATGGGCGTCCCCTGGGCTCGGGCCGAGGTGCAAAGGACCGGCACGTCCTGGGATGGAGAGAGCCTGGTGGAAGCCTGCGCCGGCAGGCAGCCCTGGGCTTGGGCGTTGGGGGTTGCGGCGGCGGCAGGGTCGGGGAGCGAGAGGGAGCCCTGCGATGGCGGTGGCGGCGGCGGCGACCTAGACGCGGCTGACTGCTGCAGGCTGACGGCCTGCCTCGGCGAAGAGCACTAAGAAGAGGGAGAGGGGGGGGAGCCCTGGCCGACAGGCCTGGTGTGCGGCCGGGGATGCGAGCTTGTAGTGCTGGGCGGCTGTCCCTCCTCTGGCCAGGGGGACCTTCGGCTGGCTGGGCGGCTGCAGGGGTTGCAGAGGGGCGGCAGGGGTTCGGAGGGAGGCACGCCGGGGCGGCGGCGCAAAAGCAGAGGCGAGCAAAAGCCTACAGGTATACCCAGGCGGTCTCCCATCCAAGTACTAACCAGGCCCCTCCCTGCTTAGCTCCCGAGATCAGAGGAGATCGGGCGCGTTCAGGGTGGTATGGCCGTAGACGCTGGGACCCGGCACCCGCGCCCCAAGAGCCTGCTCCCGGCCTGTCTCGTGAGCGCCCGGCATGCAGATGAGCCGCTCCGGTGGCGAGCATCGACCCGCGGGCCGGCTCTGCCAGCACCGCGTCCGCCCCCAGTCCGGCTCCCCGCCTCTTCCGAATGCCCCTGGCGTGGGCGGCGGGCTACTCCTGGCCGGCAGCGAGGCCCCTTCGCGCCACCCGAGGCTCCATGGGACACTGCCACTTCCCTGATGGTGCCAGAAGTCGTGGAACTCTGGCATCCTGGGACTCCCCGCACCCAGACCGGCATACAACCCGCCCCCCTACCGCCACCAGGTTTACCCCCAACCGCAGCCCCAAGGCTGGTGGAGGCCTGCACGAGCAGGCAACCCTGGGCCTGGGAGTTGTGGGAGGACCCCGCGGCGGCGGCGGGGGCGGCTGCGGCGGCGGCGGCGGCGGAGGCAGGGGAGGGTTCCGAGGTAGGCGATGGCAACCGCGTGGATGGCGCCAGGGCGGCGATGGCGGCGGCGACAATGGGGGCTTTGACGGTGGGCGCTGGGACACGGGGGCCGATGGCGGCGGCGGTGGCGGCGGGGGCTGGGGAGGGCGTGAGGGCGGTGCTGGCGGCGGAGGCCGGGAGAGCAGAGGCGGGAGACTGAGGGAGTATGGCGATGGTGGCTGCGGGGGTCTGGGGCGGGGGCAGGGGAGATGGCAGTGCTGGAGGCGGGGAGAGCGGAGGAGGGAATTGTGGGAGTACGGATATGGCGGCGGCGGGGGCGGGGACAGGGGCGGGGGCGAGGGCAGTGCTGGCGGGGGGTGTGGGGAGCCCGGTTGTGGCGGTGGCTTTGGCGCAGGCGGCGGTGGCGGCGACCGCGCGTCGGCGAAGGATTCGCGATGACGGCCTGCGGGACCGAAGAGGACTGAGAGGAGGGTGTGCGGGGGAGCCCTGGCACAGGGGCCTGGTGTGCGGCCGGGGCTGCCAGCTTGTAGTGCCGGGCGGCTGACCCTCTGCTGGTCAGGGGGACCTGCGGCTGGCTGGGAGGCTGCAGAGGGGCAAGGGGCGGCAGGGGTTCGGAGGGAGCCACGCCGGAGCGGCGATGCAAAAGGAGATGCTAGCAAAAGCCAACAGGTATTCCCAGGCGGTCTCCCATCCAAGTACTAACCAGGACAGACCCTGCTTAGCTTCCGAGATCAGACGAGATCTGCTGCGTTCAGGGTGGTATGGCCTTAGGCACTGGGACCCGGCTACCGGCACTCCAAGAGCCTGCTCCCGACTTGCCTCCTGAGCGCACGCGCCATGCTGCTGGGCCGCTCGGGTGGCGAGCATGTCTGCCCGAGTGCCTCCCGCCCGCTCCCCGCCTCCTCCGGTCGCCGCTGGTGTGGGCGACGGGCTACTCCTGGCCCGCAGCGAGGCCCCTTCGCGCCCCCCAGTGGCTCCACAGGCCTCTGTCACTTCCCTGACTGTGACATATGTCTGGGCGCCCTGGCATCCTGGGACTCCCCACGCCCGGAATGGCTTTTACCACGCCCCACTACCCCAACCCCTCTCATCCCTCCCCCAGCCCCAAAACCGCACACCCCCCTTGCTGCTCTGCTGTCCCCACCACTCAGGGTCACCGAGGGGGTCGCAGGGTCCTCTCAGTCCCCTCCACCCTACGGACGTGCAACCCTGGCCCTGGCCCTGGCCGGCCCCACCCACTGGCCCAAAGCCGGGGAGAGCCACCCGCCACCAGGGGGCAGCACCTCCAGACTGCCGCCACCCTTCGTCACACAGCCTTCTGTCTGGGCCCTCGCCCCTCATCAGCGACCGGCGTCCCGCCCGATCACTGGTCACTTCACTGGCTACACATCACCTCTCCTGACCCAGGGTGTTGAGAGAGGATGAGAGAAGGCCAGAGACGGAGCAAGAGGTAGGCGGAGAGAGACAGACGGGGACTGTGGGGACAGACTTGCAGAGAGCACTTTCCAGGTTCTGGGCCTCGCGTGGAGGGGTGCTGCGTGGGGGCTGCACGGACATCAGCTGTTACCGCTTGGCCATCAGCTGTTGCCAGTTGGCCATTGGCCACTGGCAGAGCTGCGGTGGCCAAGCTAGGAAGCGCGGATGGTGGACTGCAAATTGCAGAGGGGCGCGGACTGCAGTGGGCCGGCTTGGTGGGTCTGTTGGTTGGCAGAGAATCGGCCGGCAGGTTGGGGATCGGGCGGCTCCGGCTTGCCGTGTCTCCAAGCCAGCTGCCCGTGAGACATGGTGCTATGAGCCCCCTATCCGTGGCTCTGTTGGTGTTCCTTCTTGGCCTCGCCAAATCCTGGGTTCTTGTGCGGGCAGAGGGACTAGAGTCCCCGCAGGACAGGGACCGACAGACAGAACGGGGGGACAGGGGGACCGGGGGACGGGAGGACCGGGGGACAGGGGACCGGGAGACGGGTGTAAGGGGGGGGGACAGGGAGAACGGTGGGACTGTAGGAACCCGGGGCGGGGGTACCGGGGGACGGGGTACCAGGAGATGGGGGAAGGGGGGCAGGGGGACAGGGAGACCGTTGGAACTGGGAGAACCGGGGGACGGGGGGTCTGGGAGACGGGGGCATGTGGGACGGGGGGAAGGGGAGACCGGAAGATGGGGGGACGGGAGTACGAGAGGGCCGGGGGGATGGGGGGACTGGGGGATGGGGGACAAGGGGACCGGGGGACCGGGGGGACAGGGGGACTGGGTACTGGGAGACAGTGGGACCAGGGGACGGGGGGACCGGGAGACGGGGGGACACGGTACCAGGGGAAAGGGAGACCGGGGAATTGGGGGACAGGGAGACTGGGGGACTGGGGGACTGGGGGAATGAGAGGACGGTGGGAGGGAGGGACCAGGAGACCGGTGGATGGGGGGACAGGGGTACGAGGGTACTGGGGGAGGAGGGCCATGGGGAGGGGGGGACCGGGAAACGGAGGAACGGGGGACCGTGAGACGGGGGGACCGGGAGTTGGGGGACCTGGGGCTGGGGGACGGGGCGACGGGGGGACCGGGAGACGGAGGGACGGGGGGACTGGCGGGACGGGGGGACCGGGGGACGGGGGGACCGGGGGATGGGGGGACCGGGGCAACGGAGATGGGGGGACCGGGGGAACGGCGGATGGGGGGACCAGGGGACCCTCGGACCGGGGAACCGGAGGTTTGGGGGACCGGGGGATAGGGGACCGGGCGACGGGGTGACCAGGGGCATGAGTGGACTGGGGGGACGGGGGTACCAGTGGACCGGGAGATGGGGGGACCGGGGGACCGGGGACCGGGGGTTGGGGGACTGGGGGACTGGGGGATTAGGGGACCGGGAGACGGGGGACCGGGGGACGGGGGGACCGGGGGACCGGGGGTTGGGGGACTGGGGGATGAGGGGACCGGGAGATGGGGTACCGGGGAACGGGGCGACTAGGAGACGGGGGACCGCGAGACGGGGGACCGGGGACGGGGTGACCGGGAGACGGGACACCGGGAGACGGGAGACTGTGGGACGGGAGGACCGGAAGGCGGGGCGAACGGGGAACTGGGGGATCGGTAGACGGGGGCCAGGGCGATGGGGGAACCGGGGGACTGGGGGACCGGGGGACCAGGGACCGGGGGTTGGGGGTCCAGGGGATGAGGGGACCGGGAGACGGGAGACCTTGGGACCGGGCGACCGGGAGACGGGGGACCGGGAGACGGGGGGATGGGTGTGCAGCCGGACCGGGAGACAGAGGGACAGGGAGATGGGGGGACCGGGGGAAGGGGGTAACACTGGAAGGAGGACCGGGGGACCGGAAGACCGGGTGACCGGGAGACAGGGGACCAGGAGACTGGGGACCGGGAGACTGGGGACCGGGAGACGGGGCGACCGGGGAACGGGGGGACCGGTAGAAGGGCGCCTGGGCGGCGGGGGAACCGGGGAACCGGGGGACCAGGACACGGGGGACCGGGGAACGGGAGACCGGGGGTATGGGGGGACGGGGGGACCAGGCGAAGGAGGGTCGGGGGGACGGGGAGACGTTGGGACTGGGGGACCGGGGGACAGGTGGACCGCGAGACGGAGGACCGGGAGATGGGGGAACGGGGGTCGGGGGACCCGGGGAGGGGGGGACCGGGAGACGAGGGAATGGGGGACGGGTGGACCAGGGGCGTGGGGGGACTGGGGGGACGGGGGAGCGGGGAACGCGGGATGGGGCACTGGGGGGACGGGGTCACCGGGGGACGGGTGGACTTGGAGAGGGTTGATGGGGGTACGGGGGAACAGGGGGATCAGGGGACGGGGGGAACAGGGGACGGGGGGGGGGACCGGAATAGGGGGGATGGTGGAACGTGGGGACGGGGGACCCGGGAGACGGGGGACAGGAAGACGGGGAACCGGGGGAACGGAGACAGGGGTGACGGGGAGACGGGGGTACCGGGGGACGGGGGTACTGCGTGGGGCTGCACTGACATCAGCTGTTACCGCTTGGCCTTCAGCTGTTGCCAGTTGGCCATTGGACACCGGCAGAGCTGCGGTGGCCAAGCTAGGAAGCGCGGATGGTGGACTGCAAATTGCAGAGGGGCGCGGACTGCAGTGGGCCGGCTTGGTGGGTCTGTTGGTTGGCAGAGAATCGGCCGGCAGGTGGGGGATCGGGCGGCTCCGGCTTGCCGTGTCTCCAAGCCAGCCGCCCGTGAGACATGGTGCTATGAGCCCCCTATCCGTGGCTCTGTGGGTGTTCCTTCTTGGCCTCGCCAAATCCTGCGTTCTTGTGCGGGCAGAGGGACTAGAGTCCCCGCAGGACAGGGACAGACAGACAGAACGGGAGGAGGAGTAAGAGGGAGCGAGATGGAAATATACACGTATATGTACATGTATGTGTCTAGACATACAGAGAGACATGGACAGAGACAGAGAAAGAGGGGGCTGGCACGCGGGGAGAGAGCTCCTGAGCCAGAGCCAGAACCCAACAGGCACGTCACAGAGCCAGACAGACATGGGGTGGGGGAGGGTGGGAGGGACGCACATTCGGGTACACGGACTGGGACAGAGGCACTGAGGCTGTGTTGAAGTGGTGGCTTCTCCACCGGAGTGTGGTCGTGCCCGGGGCTGGGCTCCGCCAAGGAGGCATTGCCCTGGCGTTGGCAGTCACCATTGAAGCCACCGGGGCGGGCCGCCAGGGTCTCCGGAGGGCCAGTGGGCTCTGAGCCCCGCCCAGGGACCCGCCCGCGGGAGGAGAGTGGCAGCCCCCAGGCACCCTGGTTGTGAGGATTGTGTGCCTGCGTGCCTGCTCTTCCCTTGTGGCGGTCTCCCCTGGAGTCGATGGCGCGTGGTGTGTTGGGGTGCTGCTCCCGCCGTCCCCTGGTTTGTCCCGGCTCTTTGTGCCCTTTGTGTCGGGGACACCGTGGCCGGCGGGAAGGGAGGGCTCCTGGCTCTTGTGGGAGACGGGAGGGGACGCGCGGGGGTGTGGGGAGAGGTGCCTGCCCGCGGAGACAGAAGACTCCGGTGGGGCGGGGCGGGTGGGCGTCCCGTTTGCCCGAGGACACGCCGAAACTGTGTCTCGGGGCCCAGGGGCAGGCGCAGGGATGGGCGTCCCCTGGGCTCGGGCCGAGGTGCAAAGGACCGGCACGTCCTGGGATGGAGAGAGCCTGGTGGAAGCCTGCGCCGGCAGGCAGCCCTGGGCTTGGGCGTTGGGGGTTGCGGCGGCGGCAGGGTCGGGGAGCGAGAGGGAGCCCTGCGATGGCGGTGGCGGCGGCGGCGACCTAGACGCGGCTGACTGCTGCAGGCTGACGGCCTGCCTCGGCGAAGAGCACTAAGAAGAGGGAGAGGGGGGGGAGCCCTGGCCGACAGGCCTGGTGTGCGGCCGGGGATGCGAGCTTGTAGTGCTGGGCGGCTGTCCCTCCTCTGGCCAGGGGGACCTTCGGCTGGCTGGGCGGCTGCAGGGGTTGCAGAGGGGCGGCAGGGGTTCGGAGGGAGGCACGCCGGGGCGGCGGCGCAAAAGCAGAGGCGAGCAAAAGCCTACAGGTATACCCAGGCGGTCTCCCATCCAAGTACTAACCAGGCCCCTCCCTGCTTAGCTCCCGAGATCAGAGGAGATCGGGTGCGTTCAGGGTGGTATGGCCGTAGACGCTGGGACCCGGCACCCGCGCCCCAAGAGCCTGCTCCCGGCCTGTCTCGTGAGCGCCCGGCATGCAGATGAGCCGCTCCGGTGGCGAGCATCGACCCGCGGGCCGGCTCTGCCAGCACCGCGTCCGCCCCCAGTCCGGCTCCCCGCCTCTTCCGAATGCCCCTGGCGTGGGCGGCGGGCTACTCCTGGCCGGCAGCGAGGCCCCTTCGCACCACCCGAGGCTCCATGGGACACTGCCACTTCCCTGATGGTGCCAGAAGTCGTGGAACTCTGGCATCCTGGGACTCCCCGCACCCAGACCGGCATACAACCCGCCCCCCTACCGCCACCAGGTTTACCCCCAACCGCAGCCCCAAGGCTGGTGGAGGCCTGCACCAGCAGGCAACCCTGGGCCTGGGAGTTGTGGGAGGACCCCGCGGCGGCGGCGGGGGCGGAGGCAGGGGAGGGTGGCGAGGTAGGCGATGGCAACCGCGTGGATGGCGCCAGGGCGGCGATGGCGGCGGCGACAATGGGGGCTTTGACGGTGGGCGCTGGGACACGGGGGCCGATGGCGGCGGCGGTGGCGGCGGGGGCTGGGGAGGGCGTGAGGGCGGTGCTGGCGGCGGAGGCCGGGAGAGCAGAGGCGGGAGACTGAGGGAGTATGGCGATGGTGGCTGCGGGGGTCTAGGGCGGGGGCGGGGGAGATGGAGGTGCTGGAGGCGGGGAGAGCGGAGGAGGGAATTGTGGGAGTACGGATATGGCGGCGGCGGGGTCGGGGTGGGGGAGAGGGCAGCACTGGTGGCGGAGATGGGGAGCGCGGTGCTGGTGGCCGAGGTGGGGAGAGCACAGGAGGGAGTTTGAGGGAGTTTGGCCGTGGCGGCGGCGGGGGCGGGGACAGGGGCGGGGGCGAGGGCAGCGCTGGCGGGGGGTGTGGGGAGCCCGGTTGTGGCGGTGGCTTTGGCGCAGGCGGCGGTGGCGGCGACCGCGCGTCGGCGAAGGATTCGCGATGACGGCCTGCGGGACCGAAGAGGACTGAGAGGAGGGTGTGCGGGGGAGCCCTGGCACAGGGGCCTGGTGTGCGGCCGGGGCTGCCAGCTTGTAGTGCCGGGCGGCTGACCCTCTGCTGGTCAGGGGGACCTGCGGCTGGCTGGGAGGCTGCAGAGGGGCAAGGGGCGGCAGGGGTTCGGAGGGAGCCACGCCGGAGCGGCGATGCAAAAGGAGACGCTAGCAAAAGCCAACAGGTATTCCCAGGCGGTCTCCCATCCAAGTACTAACCAGGACAGACCCTGCTTAGCTTCCGAGATCAGACGAGATCTGCTGCGTTCAGGGTGGTATGGCCTTAGGCACTGGGACCCGGCTACCGGCACTCCAAGAGCCTGCTCCCGACTTGCCTCCTGAGCGCACGCGCCATGCTGCTGGGCCGCTCGGGTGGCGAGCATGTCTGCCCGAGTGCCTCCCGCCCGCTCCCCGCCTCCTCCGGTCGCCGCTGGTGTGGGCGACGGGATACTCCTGGCCCGCAGCGAGGCCCCTTCGCGCCCCCCAGTGGCTCCACAGGCCTCTGTCACTTCCCTGACTGTGACATATGTCTGGGCGCCCTGGCATCCTGGGACTCCCCACGCCCGGAATGGCTTTTACCACGCCCCCCTACCCCAACCCCTCTCATCCCCCCCCCAGCCCCACAAAAGCACAACCCCTTGCTGCTGTGCTGTCCCCCCACTCAGGGCCACCGAGGGGGTCGCAGGGTCCTCTCAGTCCCCTCCACCCTAGGGACGTGCAACCCAGGCCCTGGCCCTGGCCGGCCCCACCCACTGGCCCAAAGCCAGGGAGAGCCACCCGCCACCAGGGGGCAGCACCTCCAGACTGCCGCCACCCTTCGTCACACAGCCTTCTGTCTGGGCCCTCGCCCCTCATCAGCGACCGGCGTCCCGCCCGATCACTGGTCACTTCACTGGCTACACATCACCTCTCCTGACCCAGGGTGTTGAGAGAGAGGATGAGAGAAGGCCAGAGACGGAGCAAGAGGTAGGCGGAGAGGGACAGACGGGGACTGTGGGGACAGACTTGCAGAGAGCACTTTCCAGGCTCTGGGCCTCGCGTGGAGGGGTGCTGCGTGGGGGCTGCACGGACATCAGCTGTTACCGCTTGGCCATCAGCTGTTGCCAGTTGGACATTGGCCACCGGCAGAGCTGCGGTGGCCAAGCTAGGAAGCGCGGATGGTGGACTGCAAATTGCAGAGGGGCGCGGACTGAAGTGGGCCGGCTTGGTGGGTCTGTTGGTTGGCAGAGAATCGGCCGGCAGGTTGGGGATCGGGCGGCTCCGGCTTGCTGTGTCTCCAAGCCAGCCGCCCGTGAGACATGGTGCTATGAGCCCCCTATCCGTGGCTCTGTTGGTGTTCCTTCTTGGCCTCGCCAAATCCTGGGTTCTTGTGCAGGCAGAGGGACTAGAGTCCCCGCAGGACTGGGATCGACAGACAGAACGGGGGGACAGGGGGACCGGGGGACGGGAGGACCGGGGGACAGGGGACCGGGAGACGGGTGTAAGGGGGGGGGACAGGGAGAACCGTGGGACTGTAGGAACCCGGGGCGGGGGTACCGGGGGACGGGGTACCAGGAGATGGGGGAAGGGGGGCAGGGGGACAGGGAGACCGTTGGAACTGGGAGAACCGGGGGACGGGGGGTCTGGGAGACGGGGGCATGTGGGACGGGGGGAAGGGGTGACCGGAAGATGGGGGGACGGGAGTACGAGAGGGCCGGGGGGACGGGGGGACTTGGGGATGGGGGGACAAGGGGACCGGGGGACCCGGGGGACAGGGGGACTGGGTACTGGGAGACAGTGGGACCAGGGGTCGGGGGGAACGGGAGACGGGGGGACACGGTACCAGGGGAAAGGGAGACCGGGGAATTGGGGGACAGGGAGACTGGGGGACTGGGGGACTGGGGGAATGAGAGGACGGTGGGACTGCCGGACGGTGGGACGGAGGGACCAGGAGACCGGTGGATGGGGGGACAGGGATACGAGGGTACGGGGGGACGAGGGACATGGGGAGGGGGGGACCGGGAAACGGAGGAACGGGGGACCGTGAGACGGGGGGACCGGGAGATGGGGGACCTGGGGCCGGGGGGACGGGGAGACGTCGGGACCGGGGGCCGAGGGACGGGGCGACGGGGGGACCGGGAGACGGAGGGACAGGGGGACTGGAGGGACGGGGGGACCGGGGGACGGGGGGACCGGAGGACTGGGGGACCGGGGCAACAGAGACGGGGGGACTGGGGGAACGGCGGATGGGGGGACCAGGGGACCCGCGGACCGGGGGACCGGAGTTTGGGGGGACCGGGGGATAGTGGACCGGGCGATGGGGTGACGAGGGGCATGAGTGGACTGGAGGGACGGGGGTACCAGTGGACCGGGAGATGGGGGGACCGGGGGACCGGGGAACGGGGGTTGGGGGACTGGGGAATGAGGGGACCGGGAGACGCGGACCGGGGGACGGGGGGACCGGGGGACCGGGGGTTGCGGGACTGGGGGATGAGGAGACCGGGAGATGGGGTACCGGGGAACGGGGCGACTAGGAGACGTGGGACCGCGAGACGGGGGACCGGGGACGGGGTGACCGGGAGATGGGACAACGGGAGACGGGAGACTGTGGGATGGGAGGACCGGAA
This sequence comes from Rhinolophus sinicus, assembly GCF_057876585.1. Classification (NCBI taxonomy): domain Eukaryota; kingdom Metazoa; phylum Chordata; class Mammalia; order Chiroptera; family Rhinolophidae; genus Rhinolophus; species Rhinolophus sinicus. Next base: position 20,034,158 of record NC_142510.1, on the reverse strand, counting down.
GACGGGGCGAACGGGGAACTGGGGGATCGGTAGACGGGGGCCAGGGCGATGGGGGAACCGGGGGACTGGGGGACCGGGGGACCAGGGACCGGGGGTTTTGGGTCCAGGGGATGAGGGGACCGGGAGACGGGGAACCGGGGGACCGGGCGACCGGGAGACGGGGGATCGGGAGTCGGGGGGATGGGTGTGCGGCCGGACCGGGAGACAGAGGGACAGGGAGATGGGGGGACCGGGGGACCGGGGGAAGGGGGTAACACTGGACGGAGGACCGGGGGACCGGAAGACCGGGCGACCGGGAGACAGGGGACCGGGAGACTGGGGACCGGGACACGGGGCGACCGGGGAACGGGGGGACCGGTAGAAGGGCGCCTGGGCGCCGGGGGAAACGGGGGACCGGGGGACCAGGAGACGGGGGACCGGGGAACGGGAGACCGGGGGTATGGGGGGACGGGGGTACCAGGCGAAGGAGGGACGGGGGGACGGGGAGACGTTGGGACTGGGGGACCGGGGGACAGGTGGACCGCGAGACGGAGGACCGGGAGACGGGGGAACGGGGGTCGGGGGACCCGTGGAGGGGGGGACCGGGAGACGAGGGAATGGGGGACGGGTGGACCAGGGGCGTGGGGGGACTGGGGGGACGGGGGAGCGGGGAACGCGGGATGGGGCACTGGGGGGAACGGGGGCACCGGGGGACGGGTGGACTGGGAGAGGGTTGATGGGGGTACGGGGGAACAGGGGGATCAGGGGACGGGGGGAACAGGGGACGGGGGGGGGGACCGGAATAGGGGGGATGGTGGAACGTGGGGACGGGGGACCCGGGAGACGGGGGACAGGAAGACGGGGAACCGGGGGAACGGAGACAGGGGTGACGGGGAGACGGGGGTACCGGGGGACGGGGGTACTGCGTGGGGCTGCACTGACATCAGCTGTTACCGCTTGGCCTTCAGCTGTTGCCAGTTGGCCATTGGACACCGGCAGAGCTGCGGTGGCCAAGCTAGGAAGCGCGGATGGTGGACTGCAAATTGCAGAGGGGCGCGGACTGCAGTGGGCCGGCTTGGTGGGTCTGTTGGTTGGCAGAGAATCGGCCGGCAGGTGGGGGATCGGGCGGCTCCGGCTTGCTGTGTCTCCAAGCCAGCCGCCCGTGAGACATGGTGCTATGAGCCCCCTATCCGTGGCTCTGTGGGTGTTCCTTCTTGGCCTCGCCAAATCCTGCGTTCTTGTGCGGGCAGAGGGACTAGAGTCCCCGCAGGACAGGGACAGACAGACAGAACGGGAGGAGGAGTAAGAGGGAGCGAGATGGAAATATACACGTATATGTACATGTATGTGTCTAGACATACAGAGAGACATGGACAGAGACAGAGAAAGAGGGGGCTGGCACGCGGGGAGAGAGCTCCTGAGCCAGAGCCAGAACCCAACAGGCACGTCACAGAGCCAGACAGACATGGGGTGGGGGAGGATGGGAGGGACGCACATTCGGGCACACGGACTGGGACAGACGCACTGAGGCTGTGTTGAAGTGGTGGCTTCTCCACCGGAGTGTGGTCGTGCCCGGGGCTGGGCTCCGCCAAGGAGGCATTGCCCTGGCGTTGGCAGTCACCATTGAAGCCCCCGGGGCGGGCCGCCAGGGTCTCCGGAGGGCCAGTGGGCTCTGAGCCCCGCCCAGGGACCCGCCCGCGGGAGGAGAGTGGCAGCCCCCAGGCACCCTGGTTGTGAGGATTGTGTGCCTGCGTGCCTGCTCTTCCCTTGTGGCGGTCTCCCCTGGAGTCGATGGCGCGTGGTGTGTTGGGGTGCTGCTCCCGCCGTCCCCTGGTTTGTCCCGGCTCTTTGTGCCCTTTGTGTCGGGGACACCGTGGCCGGCGGGAAGGGAGGGCTCCTGGCTCTTGTGGGAGACGGGAGGGGACGCGCGGGGGTGTGGGGAGAGGTGCCTGCCCGCGGAGACAGAAGACTCCGGTGGGGCGGGGCGGGTGGGCGTCCCGTTTGCCCGAGGACACGCCGAAACTGTGTCTCGGGGCCCAGGGGCAGGCGCAGGGATGGGCGTCCCCTGGGCTCGGGCCGAGGTGCAAAGGACCGGCACGTCCTGGGATGGAGAGAGCCTGGTGGAAGCCTGCGCCGGCAGGCAGCCCTGGGCTTGGGCGTTGGGGGTTGCGGCGGCGGCAGGGTCGGGGAGCGAGAGGGAGCCCTGCGATGGCGGTGGCGGCGGCGGCGACCTAGACGCGGCTGACTGCTGCAGGCTGACGGCCTGCCTCGGCGAAGAGCACTAAGAAGAGGGAGAGGGGGGGGAGCCCTGGCCGACAGGCCTGGTGTGCGGCCGGGGATGCGAGCTTGTAGTGCTGGGCGGCTGTCCCTCCTCTGGCCAGGGGGACCTTCGGCTGGCTGGGCGGCTGCAGGGGTTGCAGAGGGGCGGCAGGGGTTCGGAGGGAGGCACGCCGGGGCGGCGGCGCAAAAGCAGAGGCGAGCAAAAGCCTACAGGTATACCCAGGCGGTCTCCCATCCAAGTACTAACCAGGCCCCTCCCTGCTTAGCTCCCGAGATCAGAGGAGATCGGGCGCGTTCAGGGTGGTATGGCCGTAGACGCTGGGACCCGGCACCCGCGCCCCAAGAGCCTGCTCCCGGCCTGTCTCGTGAGCGCCCGGCATGCAGATGAGCCGCTCCGGTGGCGAGCATCGACCCGCGGGCCGGCTCTGCCAGCACCGCGTCCGCCCCCAGTCCGGCTCCCCGCCTCTTCCGAATGCCCCTGGCGTGGGCGGCGGGCTACTCCTGGCCGGCAGCGAGGCCCCTTCGCGCCACCCGAGGCTCCATGGGACACTGCCACTTCCCTGATGGTGCCAGAAGTCGTGGAACTCTGGCATCCTGGGACTCCCCGCACCCAGACCGGCATACAACCCGCCCCCCTACCGCCACCAGGTTTACCCCCAACCGCAGCCCCAAGGCTGGTGGAGGCCTGCACCAGCAGGCAACCCTGGGCCTGGGAGTTGTGGGAGGACCCCGCGGCGGCGGCGGGGGCGGAGGCAGGGGAGGGTGGCGAGGTAGGCGATGGCAACCGCGTGGATGGCGCCAGGGCGGCGATGGCGGCGGCGACAATGGGGGCTTTGACGGTGGGCGCTGGGACACGGGGGCCGATGGCGGCGGCGGTGGCGGCGGGGGCTGGGGAGGGCGTGAGGGCGGTGCTGGCGGCGGAGGCCGGGAGAGCAGAGGCGGGAGACTGAGGGAGTATGGCGATGGTGGCTGCGGGGGTCTAGGGCGGGGGCGGGGGAGATGGAGGTGCTGGAGGCGGGGAGAGCGGAGGAGGGAATTGTGGGAGTACGGATATGGCGGCGGCGGGGTCGGGGTGGGGGAGAGGGCAGCACTGGTGGCGGAGATGGGGAGCGCGGTGCTGGTGGCCGAGGTGGGGAGAGCACAGGAGGGAGTTTGAGGGAGTTTGGCCGTGGCGGCGGCGGGGGCGGGGACAGGGGCGGGGGCGAGGGCAGCGCTGGCGGGGGGTGTGGGGAGCCCGGTTGTGGCGGTGGCTTTGGCGCAGGCGGCGGTGGCGGCGACCGCGCGTCGGCGAAGGATTCGCGATGACGGCCTGCGGGACCGAAGAGGACTGAGAGGAGGGTGTGCGGGGGAGCCCTGGCACAGGGGCCTGGTGTGCGGCCGGGGCTGCCAGCTTGTAGTGCCGGGCGGCTGACCCTCTGCTGGTCAGGGGGACCTGCGGCTGGCTGGGAGGCTGCAGAGGGGCAAGGGGCGGCAGGGGTTCGGAGGGAGCCACGCCGGAGCGGCGATGCAAAAGGAGACGCTAGCAAAAGCCAACAGGTATTCCCAGGCGGTCTCCCATCCAAGTACTAACCAGGACAGACCCTGCTTAGCTTCCGAGATCAGACGAGATCTGCTGCGTTCAGGGTGGTATGGCCTTAGGCACTGGGACCCGGCTACCGGCACTCCAAGAGCCTGCTCCCGACTTGCCTCCTGAGCGCACGCGCCATGCTGCTGGGCCGCTCGGGTGGCGAGCATGTCTGCCCGAGTGCCTCCCGCCCGCTCCCCGCCTCCTCCGGTCGCCGCTGGTGTGGGCGACGGGATACTCCTGGCCCGCAGCGAGGCCCCTTCGCGCCCCCCAGTGGCTCCACAGGCCTCTGTCACTTCCCTGACTGTGACATATGTCTGGGCGCCCTGGCATCCTGGGACTCCCCACGCCCGGAATGGCTTTTACCACGCCCCCCTACCCCAACCCCTCTCATCCCCCCCCCAGCCCCACAAAAGCACAACCCCTTGCTGCTGTGCTGTCCCCCCACTCAGGGCCACCGAGGGGGTCGCAGGGTCCTCTCAGTCCCCTCCACCCTAGGGACGTGCAACCCAGGCCCTGGCCCTGGCCGGCCCCACCCACTGGCCCAAAGCCAGGGAGAGCCACCCGCCACCAGGGGGCAGCACCTCCAGACTGCCGCCACCCTTCGTCACACAGCCTTCTGTCTGGGCCCTCGCCCCTCATCAGCGACCGGCGTCCCGCCCGATCACTGGTCACTTCACTGGCTACACATCACCTCTCCTGACCCAGGGTGTTGAGAGAGAGGATGAGAGAAGGCCAGAGACGGAGCAAGAGGTAGGCGGAGAGGGACAGACGGGGACTGTGGGGACAGACTTGCAGAGAGCACTTTCCAGGCTCTGGGCCTCGCGTGGAGGGGTGCTGCGTGGGGGCTGCACGGACATCAGCTGTTACCGCTTGGCCATCAGCTGTTGCCAGTTGGACATTGGCCACCGGCAGAGCTGCGGTGGCCAAGCTAGGAAGCGCGGATGGTGGACTGCAAATTGCAGAGGGGCGCGGACTGAAGTGGGCCGGCTTGGTGGGTCTGTTGGTTGGCAGAGAATCGGCCGGCAGGTTGGGGATCGGGCGGCTCCGGCTTGCTGTGTCTCCAAGCCAGCCGCCCGTGAGACATGGTGCTATGAGCCCCCTATCCGTGGCTCTGTTGGTGTTCCTTCTTGGCCTCGCCAAATCCTGGGTTCTTGTGCGGGCAGAGGGACTAGAGTCCCCGCAGGACTGGGATCGACAGACAGAACGGGGGGACAGGGGGACCGGGGGACAGGAGGACCGGGGGACAGGGGACCGGGAGACGGGTGTAAGGGGGGGGGACAGGGAGAACCGTGGGACTGTAGGAACCCGGGGCGGGGGTACCGGGGGACGGGGTACCAGGAGATGGGGGAAGGGGGGCAGGGGGACAGGGAGACCGTTGGAACTGGGAGAACCGGGGGACGGGGGGTCTGGGAGACGGGGGCATGTGGGACGGGGGGAAGGGGTGACCGGAAGATGGGGGGACGGGAGTACGAGAGGGCCGGGGGGACGGGGGGACTGGGGGATGGGGGGACAAGGGGACCGGGGGACCCGGGGGACAGGGGGACTGGGTACTGGGAGACAGTGGGACCAGGGGTCGGGGGGAACGGGAGACGGGGGGACACGGTACCAGGGGAAAGGGAGACCGGGGAATTGGGGGACAGGGAGACTGGGGGACTGGGGGACTGGGGGAATGAGAGGACGGTGGGACTGCCGGACGGTGGGACGGAGGGACCAGGAGACCGGTGGATGGGGGGACAGGGATACGAGGGTACGGGGGGACGAGGGACATGGGGAGGGGGGGACCGGGAAACGGAGGAACGGGGGACCGTGAGACGGGGGGACCGGGAGATGGGGGACCTGGGGCCGGGGGGACGGGGAGACGTCGGGACCGGGGGCCGAGGGACGGGGCGACGGGGGGACCGGGAGACGGAGGGACAGGGGGACTGGAGGGACGGGGGGACCGGGGGACGGGGGGACCGGAGGACTGGGGGACCGGGGCAACAGAGACGGGGGGACTGGGGGAACGGCGGATGGGGGGACCAGGGGACCCGCGGACTGGGGGACCGGAGTTTGGGGGGACCGGGGGATAGTGGACCGGGCGATGGGGTGACGAGGGGCATGAGTGGACTGGAGGGACGGGGGTACCAGTGGACCGGGAGATGGGGGGACCGGGGGACCGGGGAACGGGGGTTGGGGGACTGGGGAATGAGGGGACCGGGAGACGCGGACCGGGGGACGGGGGGACCGGGGGACCGGGGGTTGCGGGACTGGGGGATGAGGAGACCGGGAGATGGGGTACCGGGGAACGGGGCGACTAGGAGACGTGGGACCGCGAGACGGGGGACCGGGGACGGGGTGACCGGGAGATGGGACAACGGGAGACGGGAGACTGTGGGATGGGAGGACCGGAAGACGGGGCGAACGGGGAACTGGGGGATCGGTAGACGGGGGCCAGGGCGATGGGGGAACCGGGGGACTGGGGGACCGGGGGACCAGGGACCGGGGGTTTTGGGTCCAGGGGATGAGGGGACCGGGAGACGGGGAACCGGGGGACCGGGCGACCGGGAGACGGGGGATCGGGAGTCGGGGGGATGGGTGTGCGGCCGGACCGGGAGACAGAGGGACAGGGAGATGGGGGGACCGGGGGACCGGGGGAAGGGGGTAACACTGGACGGAGGACCGGGGGACCGGAAGACCGGGCGACCGGGAGACAGGGGACCGGGAGACTGGGGACCGGGACACGGGGCGACCGGGGAACGGGGGGACCGGTAGAAGGGCGCCTGGGCGCCGGGGGAAACGGGGGACCGGGGGACCAGGAGACGGGGGACCGGGGAACGGGAGACCGGGGGTATGGGGGGACGGGGGTACCAGGCGAAGGAGGGACGGGGGGACGGGGAGACGTTGGGACTGGGGGACCGGGGGACAGGTGGACCGCGAGACGGAGGACCGGGAGACGGGGGAACGGGGGTCGGGGGACCCGGGGAGGGGGGGACCGGGAGACGAGGGAATGGGGGACGGGTGGACCAGGGGCGTGGGGGGACTGGGGGGACGGGGGAGCGGGGAACGCGGGATGGGGCACTGGGGGGAACGGGGGCACCGGGGGACGGGTGGACTGGGAGAGGGTTGATGGGGGTACGGGGGAACAGGGGGATCAGGGGACGGGGGGAACAGGGGACGGGGGGGGGGACCGGAATAGGGGGGATGGTGGAACGTGGGGACGGGGGACCCGGGAGACGGGGGACAGGAAGACGGGGAACCGGGGGAACGGAGACAGGGGTGACGGGGAGACGGGGGTACCGGGGGACGGGGGTACTGCGTGGGGCTGCACTGACATCAGCTGTTACCGCTTGGCCTTCAGCTGTTGCCAGTTGGCCATTGGACACCGGCAGAGCTGCGGTGGCCAAGCTAGGAAGCGCGGATGGTGGACTGCAAATTGCAGAGGGGCGCGGACTGCAGTGGGCCGGCTTGGTGGGTCTGTTGGTTGGCAGAGAATCGGCCGGCAGGTGGGGGATCGGGCGGCTCCGGCTTGCCGTGTCTCCAAGCCAGCCGCCCGTGAGACATGGTGCTATGAGCCCCCTATCCGTGGCTCTGTGGGTGTTCCTTCTTGGCCTCGCCAAATCCTGCGTTCTTGTGCGGGCAGAGGGACTAGAGTCCCCGCAGGACAGGGACAGACAGACAGAACGGGAGGAGGAGTAAGAGGGAGCGAGATGGAAATATACACGTATATGTACATGTATGTGTCTAGACATACAGAGAGACATGGACAGAGACAGAGAAAGAGGGGGCTGGCACGCGGGGAGAGAGCTCCTGAGCCAGAGCCAGAACCCAACAGGCACGTCACAGAGCCAGACAGACATGGGGTGGGGGAGGGTGGGAGGGACGCACATTCGGGCACACGGACTGGGACAGACGCACTGAGGCTGTGTTGAAGTGGTGGCTTCTCCACCGGAGTGTGGTCGTGCCCGGGGCTGGGCTCCGCCAAGGAGGCATTGCCCTGGCGTTGGCAGTCACCATTGAAGCCCCCGGGGCGGGCCGCCAGGGTCTCCGGAGGGCCAGTGGGCTCTGAGCCCCGCCCAGGGACCCGCCCGCGGGAGGAGAGTGGCAGCCCCCAGGCACCCTGGTTGTGAGGATTGTGTGCCTGCGTGCCTGCTCTTCCCTTGTGGCGGTCTCCCCTGGAGTCGATGGCGCGTGGTGTGTTGGGGTGCTGCTCCCGCCGTCCCCTGGTTTGTCCCGGCTCTTTGTGCCCTTTGTGTCGGGGACACCGTGGCCGGCGGGAAGGGAGGGCTCCTGGCTCTTGTGGGAGACGGGAGGGGACGCGCGGGGGTGTGGGGAGAGGTGCCTGCCCGCGGAGACAGAAGACTCCGGTGGGGCGGGGCGGGTGGGCGTCCCGTTTGCCCGAGGACACGCCGAAACTGTGTCTCGGGGCCCAGGGGCAGGCGCAGGGATGGGCGTCCCCTGGGCTCGGGCCGAGGTGCAAAGGACCGGCACGTCCTGGGATGGAGAGAGCCTGGTGGAAGCCTGCGCCGGCAGGCAGCCCTGGGCTTGGGCGTTGGGGGTTGCGGCGGCGGCAGGGTCGGGGAGCGAGAGGGAGCCCTGCGATGGCGGTGGCGGCGGCGGCGACCTAGACGCGGCTGACTGCTGCAGGCTGACGGCCTGCCTCGGCGAAGAGCACTAAGAAGAGGGAGAGGGGGGGGAGCCCTGGCCGACAGGCCTGGTGTGCGGCCGGGGATGCGAGCTTGTAGTGCTGGGCGGCTGTCCCTCCTCTGGCCAGGGGGACCTTCGGCTGGCTGGGCGGCTGCAGGGGTTGCAGAGGGGCGGCAGGGGTTCGGAGGGAGGCACGCCGGGGCGGCGGCGCAAAAGCAGAGGCGAGCAAAAGCCTACAGGTATACCCAGGCGGTCTCCCATCCAAGTACTAACCAGGCCCCTCCCTGCTTAGCTCCCGAGATCAGAGGAGATCGGGCGCGTTCAGGGTGGTATGGCCGTAGACGCTGGGACCCGGCACCCGCGCCCCAAGAGCCTGCTCCCGGCCTGTCTCGTGAGCGCCCGGCATGCAGATGAGCCGCTCCGGTGGCGAGCATCGACCCGCGGGCCGGCTCTGCCAGCACCGCGTCCGCCCCCAGTCCGGCTCCCCGCCTCTTCCGAATGCCCCTGGCGTGGGCGGCGGGCTACTCCTGGCCGGCAGCGAGGCCCCTTCGCGCCACCCGAGGCTCCATGGGACACTGCCACTTCCCTGATGGTGCCAGAAGTCGTGGAACTCTGGCATCCTGGGACTCCCCGCACCCAGACCGGCATACAACCCGCCCCCCTACCGCCACCAGGTTTACCCCCAACCGCAGCCCCAAGGCTGGTGGAGGCCTGCACCAGCAGGCAACCCTGGGCCTGGGAGTTGTGGGAGGACCCCGCGGCGGCGGCGGGGGCGGAGGCAGGGGAGGGTGGCGAGGTAGGCGATGGCAACCGCGTGGATGGCGCCAGGGCGGCGATGGCGGCGGCGACAATGGGGGCTTTGACGGTGGGCGCTGGGACACGGGGGCCGATGGCGGCGGCGGTGGCGGCGGGGGCTGGGGAGGGCGTGAGGGCGGTGCTGGCGGCGGAGGCCGGGAGAGCAGAGGCGGGAGACTGAGGGAGTATGGCGATGGTGGCTGCGGGGGTCTGGGGCGGGGGCGGGGGAGATGGAGGTGCTGGAGGCGGGGAGAGCGGAGGAGGGAATTGTGGGAGTACGGATATGGCGGCGGCGGGGTCGGGGTGGGGGAGAGGGCAGCACTGGTGGCGGAGATGGGGAGCGCGGTGCTGGTGGCCGAGGTGGGGAGAGCACAGGAGGGAGTTTGAGGGAGTTTGGCCGTGGCGGCGGCGGGGGCGGGGACAGGGGCGGGGGCGAGGGCAGCGCTGGCGGGGGGTGTGGGGAGCCCGGTTGTGGCGGTGGCTTTGGCGCAGGCGGCGGTGGCGGCGACCGCGCGTCGGCGAAGGATTCGCGATGACGGCCTGCGGGACCGAAGAGGACTGAGAGGAGGGTGTGCGGGGGAGCCCTGGCACAGGGGCCTGGTGTGCGGCCGGGGCTGCCAGCTTGTAGTGCCGGGCGGCTGACCCTCTGCTGGTCAGGGGGACCTGCGGCTGGCTGGGAGGCTGCAGAGGGGCAAGGGGCGGCAGGGGTTCGGAGGGAGCCACGCCGGATCGGCGATGCAAAAGGAGACGCTAGCAAAAGCCAACAGGTATTCCCAGGCGGTCTCCCATCCAAGTACTAACCAGGACAGACCCTGCTTAGCTTCCGAGATCAGACGAGATCTGCTGCGTTCAGGGTGGTATGGCCTTAGGCACTGGGACCCGGCTACCGGCACTCCAAGAGCCTGCTCCCGACTTGCCTCCTGAGCGCACGCGCCATGCTGCTGGGCCGCTCGGGTGGCGAGCATGTCTGCCCGAGTGCCTCCCGCCCGCTCCCCGCCTCCTCCGGTCGCCGCTGGTGTGGGCGACGGGATACTCCTGGCCCGCAGCGAGGCCCCTTCGCGCCCCCCAGTGGCTCCACAGGCCTCTGTCACTTCCCTGACTGTGACATATGTCTGGGCGCCCTGGCATCCTGGGACTCCCCACGCCCGGAATGGCTTTTACCACGCCCCCCTACCCCAACCCCTCTCATCCCCCCCCCAGCCCCACAAAAGCACAACCCCTTGCTGCTGTGCTGTCCCCCCACTCAGGGCCACCGAGGGGGTCGCAGGGTCCTCTCAGTCCCCTCCACCCTAGGGACGTGCAACCCAGGCCCTGGCCCTGGCCGGCCCCACCCACTGGCCCAAAGCCAGGGAGAGCCACCCGCCACCAGGGGGCAGCTCCTCCAGACTGCCGCCACCCTTCGTCACACAGCCTTCTGTCTGGGCCCTCGCCCCTCATCAGCGACCGGCGTCCCGCCCGATCACTGGTCACTTCACTGGCTACACATCACCTCTCCTGACCCAGGGTGTTGAGAGAGAGGATGAGAGAAGGCCAGAGACGGAGCAAGAGGTAGGCGGAGAGGGACAGACGGGGACTGTGGGGACAGACTTGCAGAGAGCACTTTCCAGGCTCTGGGCCTCGCGTGGAGGGGTGCTGCGTGGGGGCTGCACGGACATCAGCTGTTACCGCTTGGCCATCAGCTGTTGCCAGTTGGACATTGGCCACCGGCAGAGCTGCGGTGGCCAAGCTAGGAAGCGCGGATGGTGGACTGCAAATTGCAGAGGGGCGCGGACTGAAGTGGGCCGGCTTGGTGGGTCTGTTGGTTGGCAGAGAATCGGCCGGCAGGTTGGGGATCGGGCGGCTCCGGCTTGCTGTGTCTCCAAGCCAGCCGCCCGTGAGACATGGTGCTATGAGCCCCCTATCCGTGGCTCTGTTGGTGTTCCTTCTTGGCCTCGCCAAATCCTGGGTTCTTGTGCGGGCAGAGGGACTAGAGTCCCCGCAGGACTGGGATCGACAGACAGAACGGGGGGACAGGGGGACCGGGGGACGGGAGGACCGGGGGACAGGGGACCGGGAGACGGGTGTAAGGGGGGGGGACAGGGAGAACCGTGGGACTGTAGGAACCCGGGGCGGGGGTACCGGGGGACGGGGTACCAGGAGATGGGGGAAGGGGGGCAGGGGGACAGGGAGACCGTTGGAACTGGGAGAACCGGGGGACGGGGGGTCTGGGAGACGGGGGCATGTGGGACGGGGGGAAGGGGTGACCGGAAGATGGGGGGACGGGAGTACGAGAGGGCCGGGGGGACGGGGGGACTGGGGGATGGGGGGACAAGGGGACCGGGGGACCCGGGGGACAGGGGGACTGGGTACTGGGAGACAGTGGGACCAGGGGTCGGGGGGAACGGGAGACGGGGGGACACGGTACCAGGGGAAAGGGAGACCGGGGAATTGGGGGACAGGGAGACTGGGGGACTGGGGGACTGGGGGAATGAGAGGACGGTGGGACTGCCGGACGGTGGGACGGAGGGACCAGGAGACCGGTGGATGGGGGGACAGGGATACGAGGGTACTGGGGGACGAGGGACATGGGGAGGGGGGGACCGGGAAACGGAGGAACGGGGGACCGTGAGACGGGGGGACCGGGAGATGGGGGACCTGGGGCCGGGGGGACGGGGAGACGTCGGGACCGGGGGCCGAGGGACGGGGCGACGGGGGGACCGGGAGACGGAGGGACAGGGGGACTGGAGGGACGGGGGGACCGGGGGACGGGGGGACCGGAGGACTGGGGGACCGGGGCAACAGAGACGGGTGGACTGGGGGAACGGCGGATGGGGGGACCAGGGGACCCGCGGACCGGGGGACCGGAGTTTGGGGGGACCGAGGGATAGTGGACCGGGCGATGGGGTGACGAGGGGCATGAGTGGACTGGAGGGACGGGGGTACCAGTGGACCGGGAGATGGGGGGACCGGGGGACCGGGGAACGGGGGTTGGGGGACTGGGGAATGAGGGGACCGGGAGACGCGGACCGGGGGACGGGGGGACCGGGGGACCGGGGGTTGCGGGACTGGGGGATGAGGAGACCGGGAGATGGGGTACCGGGGAACGGGGCGACTAGGAGACGTGGGACCGCGAGACGGGGGACCGGGGACGGGGTGACCGGGAGATGGGACAACGGGAGACGGGAGACTGTGGGATGGGAGGACCGGAAGACGGGGCGAACGGGGAACTGGGGGATCGGTAGACGGGGGCCAGGGCGATGGGGGAACCGGGGGACTGGGGGACCGGGGGACCAGGGACCGGGGGTTTTGGGTCCAGGGGATGAGGGGACCGGGAGACGGGGAACCGGGGGACCGGGCGACCGGGAGACGGGGGATCGGGAGTCGGGGGGATGGGTGTGCGGCCGGACCGGGAGACAGAGGGACAGGGAGATGGGGGGACCGGGGGACCGGGGGAAGGGGGTAACACTGGACGGAGGACCGGGGGACCGGAAGACCGGGCGACCGGGAGACAGGGGACCGGGAGACTGGGGACCGGGACACGGGGCGACCGGGGAACGGGGGGACCGGTAGAAGGGCGCCTGGGCGCCGGGGGAAACGGGGGACCGGGGAACCAGGAGACGGGGGACCGGGGAACGGGAGACCGGGGGTATGGGGGGACGGGGGTACCAGGCGAAGGAGGGACGGGGGGACGGGGAGACGTTGGGACTGGGGGACCGGGGGACAGGTGGACCGCGAGACGGAGGACCGGGAGACGGGGGAACGGGGGTCGGGGGACCCGGGGAGGGGGGGACCGGGAGACGAGGGAATGGGGGACGGGTGGACCAGGGGCGTGGGGGGACTGGGGGGACGGGGGAGCGGGGAACGCGGGATGGGGCACTGGGGGGAACGGGGGCACCGGGGGACGGGTGGACTGGGAGAGGGTTGATGGGGGTACGGGGGAACAGGGGGATCAGGGGACGGGGGGAACAGGGGACGGGGGGGGGGACCGGAATAGGGGGGATGGTGGAACGTGGGGACGGGGGACCCGGGAGACGGGGGACAGGAAGACGGGGAACCGGGGGAACGGAGACAGGGGTGACGGGGAGACGGGGGTACCGGGGGACGGGGGTACTGCGTGGGGCTGCACTGACATCAGCTGTTACCGCTTGGCCTTCAGCTGTTGCCAGTTGGCCATTGGACACCGGCAGAGCTGCGGTGGCCAAGCTAGGAAGCGCGGATGGTGGACTGCAAATTGCAGAGGGGCGCGGACTGCAGTGGGCCGGCTTGGTGGGTCTGTTGGTTGGCAGAGAATCGGCCGGCAGGTGGGGGATCGGGCGGCTCCGGCTTGCCGTGTCTCCAAGCCAGCCGCCCGTGAGACATGGTGCTATGAGCCCCCTATCCGTGGCTCTGTGGGTGTTCCTTCTTGGCCTCGCCAAATCCTGCGTTCTTGTGCGGGCAGAGGGACTAGAGTCCCCGCAGGACAGGGACAGACAGACAGAACGGGAGGAGGAGTAAGAGGGAGCGAGATGGAAATATACACGTATATGTACATGTATGTGTCTAGACATACAGAGAGACATGGACAGAGACAGAGAAAGAGGGGGCTGGCACGCGGGGAGAGAGCTCCTGAGCCAGAGCCAGAACCCAACAGGCACGTCACAGAGCCAGACAGACATGGGGTGGGGGAGGATGGGAGGGACGCACATTCGGGCACACGGACTGGGACAGACGCACTGAGGCTGTGTTGAAGTGGTGGCTTCTCCACCGGAGTGTGGTCGTGCCCGGGGCTGGGCTCCGCCAAGGAGGCATTGCCCTGGCGTTGGCAGTCACCATTGAAGCCCCCGGGGCGGGCCGCCAGGGTCTCCGGAGGGCCAGTGGGCTCTGAGCCCCGCCCAGGGACCCGCCCGCGGGAGGAGAGTGGCAGCCCCCAGGCACCCTGGTTGTGAGGATTGTGTGCCTGCGTGCCTGCTCTTCCCTTGTGGCGGTCTCCCCTGGAGTCGATGGCGCGTGGTGTGTTGGGGTGCTGCTCCCGCCGTCCCCTGGTTTGTCCCGGCTCTTTGTGCCCTTTGTGTCGGGGACACCGTGGCCGGCGGGAAGGGAGGGCTCCTGGCTCTTGTGGGAGACGGGAGGGGACGCGCGGGGGTGTGGGGAGAGGTGCCTGCCCGCGGAGACAGAAGACTCCGGTGGGGCGGGGCGGGTGGGCGTCCCGTTTGCCCGAGGACACGCCGAAACTGTGTCTCGGGGCCCAGGGGCAGGCGCAGGGATGGGCGTCCCCTGGGCTCGGGCCGAGGTGCAAAGGACCGGCACGTCCTGGGATGGAGAGAGCCTGGTGGAAGCCTGCGCCGGCAGGCAGCCCTGGGCTTGGGCGTTGGGGGTTGCGGCGGCGGCAGGGTCGGGGAGCGAGAGGGAGCCCTGCGATGGCGGTGGCGGCGGCGGCGACCTAGACGCGGCTGACTGCTGCAGGCTGACGGCCTGCCTCGGCGAAGAGCACTAAGAAGAGGGAGAGGGGGGGGAGCCCTGGCCGACAGGCCTGGTGTGCGGCCGGGGATGCGAGCTTGTAGTGCTGGGCGGCTGTCCCTCCTCTGGCCAGGGGGACCTTCGGCTGGCTGGGCGGCTGCAGGGGTTGCAGAGGGGCGGCAGGGGTTCGGAGGGAGGCACGCCGGGGCGGCGGCGCAAAAGCAGAGGCGAGCAAAAGCCTACAGGTATACCCAGGCGGTCTCCCATCCAAGTACTAACCAGGCCCCTCCCTGCTTAGCTCCCGAGATCAGAGGAGATCGGGCGCGTTCAGGGTGGTATGGCCGTAGACGCTGGGACCCGGCACCCGCGCCCCAAGAGCCTGCTCCCGGCCTGTCTCGTGAGCGCCCGGCATGCAGATGAGCCGCTCCGGTGGCGAGCATCGACCCGCGGGCCGGCTCTGCCAGCACCGCGTCCGCCCCCAGTCCGGCTCCCCGCCTCTTCCGAATGCCCCTGGCGTGGGCGGCGGGCTACTCCTGGCCGGCAGCGAGGCCCCTTCGCGCCACCCGAGGCTCCATGGGACACTGCCACTTCCCTGATGGTGCCAGAAGTCGTGGAACTCTGGCATCCTGGGACTCCCCGCACCCAGACCGGCATACAACCCGCCCCCCTACCGCCACCAGGTTTACCCCCAACCGCAGCCCCAAGGCTGGTGGAGGCCTGCACCAGCAGGCAACCCTGGGCCTGGGAGTTGTGGGAGGACCCCGCGGCGGCGGCGGGGGCGGAGGCAGGGGAGGGTGGCGAGGTAGGCGATGGCAACCGCGTGGATGGCGCCAGGGCGGCGATGGCGGCGGCGACAATGGGGGCTTTGACGGTGGGCGCTGGGACACGGGGGCCGATGGCGGCGGCGGTGGCGGCGGGGGCTGGGGAGGGCGTGAGGGCGGTGCTGGCGGCGGAGGCCGGGAGAGCAGAGGCGGGAGACTGAGGGAGTATGGCGATGGTGGCTGCGGGGGTCTGGGGCGGGGGCGGGGGAGATGGAGGTGCTGGAGGCGGGGAGAGCGGAGGAGGGAATTGTGGGAGTACGGATATGGCGGCGGCGGGGTCGGGGTGGGGGAGAGGGCAGCACTGGTGGCGGAGATGGGGAGCGCGGTGCTGGTGGCCGAGGTGGGGAGAGCACAGGAGGGAGTTTGAGGGAGTTTGGCCGTGGCGGCGGCGGGGGCGGGGACAGGGGCGGGGGCGAGGGCAGCGCTGGCGGGGGGTGTGGGGAGCCCGGTTGTGGCGGTGGCTTTGGCGCAGGCGGCGGTGGCGGCGACCGCGCGTCGGCGAAGGATTCGCGATGACGGCCTGCGGGACCGAAGAGGACTGAGAGGAGGGTGTGCGGGGGAGCCCTGGCACAGGGGCCTGGTGTGCGGCCGGGGCTGCCAGCTTGTAGTGCCGGGCGGCTGACCCTCTGCTGGTCAGGGGGACCTGCGGCTGGCTGGGAGGCTGCAGAGGGGCAAGGGGCGGCAGGGGTTCGGAGGGAGCCACGCCGGATCGGCGATGCAAAAGGAGACGCTAGCAAAAGCCAACAGGTATTCCCAGGCGGTCTCCCATCCAAGTACTAACCAGGACAGACCCTGCTTAGCTTCCGAGATCAGACGAGATCTGCTGCGTTCAGGGTGGTATGGCCTTAGGCACTGGGACCCGGCTACCGGCACTCCAAGAGCCTGCTCCCGACTTGCCTCCTGAGCGCACGCGCCATGCTGCTGGGCCGCTCGGGTGGCGAGCATGTCTGCCCGAGTGCCTCCCGCCCGCTCCCCGCCTCCTCCGGTCGCCGCTGGTGTGGGCGACGGGATACTCCTGGCCCGCAGCGAGGCCCCTTCGCGCCCCCCAGTGGCTCCACAGGCCTCTGTCACTTCCCTGACTGTGACATATGTCTGGGCGCCCTGGCATCCTGGGACTCCCCACGCCCGGAATGGCTTTTACCACGCCCCCCTACCCCAACCCCTCTCATCCCCCCCCCAGCCCCACAAAAGCACAACCCCTTGCTGCTGTGCTGTCCCCCCACTCAGGGCCACCGAGGGGGTCGCAGGGTCCTCTCAGTCCCCTCCACCCTAGGGACGTGCAACCCAGGCCCTGGCCCTGGCCGGCCCCACCCACTGGCCCAAAGCCAGGGAGAGCCACCCGCCACCAGGGGGCAGCTCCTCCAGACTGCCGCCACCCTTCGTCACACAGCCTTCTGTCTGGGCCCTCGCCCCTCATCAGCGACCGGCGTCCCGCCCGATCACTGGTCACTTCACTGGCTACACATCACCTCTCCTGACCCAGGGTGTTGAGAGAGAGGATGAGAGAAGGCCAGAGACGGAGCAAGAGGTAGGCGGAGAGGGACAGACGGGGACTGTGGGGACAGACTTGCAGAGAGCACTTTCCAGGCTCTGGGCCTCGCGTGGAGGGGTGCTGCGTGGGGGCTGCACGGACATCAGCTGTTACCGCTTGGCCATCAGCTGTTGCCAGTTGGACATTGGCCACCGGCAGAGCTGCGGTGGCCAAGCTAGGAAGCGCGGATGGTGGACTGCAAATTGCAGAGGGGCGCGGACTGAAGTGGGCCGGCTTGGTGGGTCTGTTGGTTGGCAGAGAATCGGCCGGCAGGTTGGGGATCGGGCGGCTCCGGCTTGCTGTGTCTCCAAGCCAGCCGCCCGTGAGACATGGTGCTATGAGCCCCCTATCCGTGGCTCTGTTGGTGTTCCTTCTTGGCCTCGCCAAATCCTGGGTTCTTGTGCGGGCAGAGGGACTAGAGTCCCCGCAGGACTGGGATCGACAGACAGAACGGGGGGACAGGGGGACCGGGGGACGGGAGGACCGGGGGACAGGGGACCGGGAGACGGGTGTAAGGGGGGGGGACAGGGAGAACCGTGGGACTGTAGGAACCCGGGGCGGGGGTACCGGGGGACGGGGTACCAGGAGATGGGGGAAGGGGGGCAGGGGGACAGGGAGACCGTTGGAACTGGGAGAACCGGGGGACGGGGGGTCTGGGAGACGGGGGCATGTGGGACGGGGGGAAGGGGTGACCGGAAGATGGGGGGACGGGAGTACGAGAGGGCCGGGGGGACGGGGGGACTGGGGGATGGGGGGACAAGGGGACCGGGGGACCCGGGGGACAGGGGGACTGGGTACTGGGAGACAGTGGGACCAGGGGTCGGGGGGAACGGGAGACGGGGGGACACGGTACCAGGGGAAAGGGAGACCGGGGAATTGGGGGACAGGGAGACTGGGGGACTGGGGGACTGGGGGAATGAGAGGACGGTGGGAGGGAGGGACCAGGAGACCGGTGGATGGGGGGACAGGGGTACGAGGGTACTGGGGGAGGAGGGCCATGGGGAGGGGGGGACCGGGAAACGGAGGAACGGGGGACCGTGAGACGGGGGGACCGGGAGTTGGGGGACCTGGGGCTGGGGGACGGGGCGACGGGGGGACCGGGAGACGGAGGGACGGGGGGACTGGCGGGACGGGGGGACCGGGGGACGGGGGGACCGGGGGATGGGGGGACCGGGGCAACGGAGATGGGGGGACCGGGGGAACGGCGGATGGGGGGACCAGGGGACCCTCGGACCGGGGAACCGGAGGTTTGGGGGACCGGGGGATAGGGGACCGGGCGACGGGGTGACCAGGGGCATGAGTGGACTGGGGGGACGGGGGTACCAGTGGACCGGGAGATGGGGGGACCGGGGGACCGGGGACCGGGGGTTGGGGGACTGGGGGACTGGGGGATTAGGGGACCGGGAGACGGGGGACCGGGGGACGGGGGGACCGGGGGACCGGGGGTTGGGGGACTGGGGGATGAGGGGACCGGGAGATGGGGTACCGGGGAACGGGGCGACTAGGAGACGGGGGACCGCGAGACGGGGGACCGGGGACGGGGTGACCGGGAGACGGGACACCGGGAGACGGGAGACTGTGGGACGGGAGGACCGGAAGGCGGGGCGAACGGGGAACTGGGGGATCGGTAGACGGGGGCCAGGGCGATGGGGGAACCGGGGGACTGGGGGACCGGGGGACCAGGGACCGGGGGTTGGGGGTCCAGGGGATGAGGGGACCGGGAGACGGGGGACCTTGGGACCGGGCGACCGGGAGACGGGGGACCGGGAGACGGGGGGATGGGTGTGCAGCCGGACCGGGAGACAGAGGGACAGGGAGATGGGGGGACCGGGGGAAGGGGGTAACACTGGAAGGAGGACCGGGGGACCGGAAGACCGGGTGACCGGGAGACAGGGGACCAGGAGACTGGGGACCGGGAGACTGGGGACCGGGAGACGGGGCGACCGGGGAACGGGGGGACCGGTAGAAGGGCGCCTGGGCGGCGGGGGAACCGGGGAACCGGGGGACCAGGACACGGGGGACCGGGGAACGGGAGACCGGGGGTATGGGGGGACGGGGGGACCAGGCGAAGGAGGGTCGGGGGGACGGGGAGACGTTGGGACTGGGGGACCGGGGGACAGGTGGACCGCGAGACGGAGGACCGGGAGACAGGGGAACGGGGGTCGGGGGACCCGGGGAGGGGGGGACCGGGAGACGAGGGAATGGGGGACGGGTGGACCAGGGGCGTGGGGGGACTGGGGGGACGGGGGAGCGGGGAACGCGGGATGGGGCACTGGGGGGACGGGGGCACCGGGGGACGGGTGGACTTGGAGAGGGTTGATGGGGGTACGGGGGAACAGGGGGATCAGGGGACGGGGGGAACAGGGGACGGGGGCGGGGACCGGAATAGGGGGGATGGTGGAACGTGGGGACGGGGGACCCGGGAGACGGGGGACAGGAAGACGGGGAACCGGGGGAACGGAGACAGGGGTGACGGGGAGACGGGGGTACCGGGGGACGGGGGTACTGCGTGGGGCTGCACTGACATCAGCTGTTACCGCTTGGCCTTCAGCTGTTGCCAGTTGGCCATTGGACACCGGCAGAGCTGCGGTGGCCAAGCTAGGAAGCGCGGATGGTGGACTGCAAATTGCAGAGGGGCGCGGACTGCAGTGGGCCGGCTTGGTGGGTCTGTTGGTTGGCAGAGAATCGGCCGGCAGGTGGGGGATCGGGCGGCTCCGGCTTGCCGTGTCTCCAAGCCAGCCGCCCGTGAGACATGGTGCTATGAGCCCCCTATCCGTGGCTCTGTGGGTGTTCCTTCTTGGCCTCGCCAAATCCTGCGTTCTTGTGCGGGCAGAGGGACTAGAGTCCCCGCAGGACAGGGACAGACAGACAGAACGGGAGGAGGAGTAAGAGGGAGCGAGATGGAAATATACACGTATATGTACATGTATGTGTCTAGACATACAGAGAGACATGGACAGAGACAGAGAAAGAGGGGGCTGGCACGCGGGGAGAGAGCTCCTGAGCCAGAGCCAGAACCCAACAGGCACGTCACAGAGCCAGACAGACATGGGGTGGGGGAGGGTGGGAGGGACGCACATTCGGGTACACGGACTGGGACAGAGGCACTGAGGCTGTGTTGAAGTGGTGGCTTCTCCACCGGAGTGTGGTCGTGCCCGGGGCTGGGCTCCGCCAAGGAGGCATTGCCCTGGCGTTGGCAGTCACCATTGAAGCCACCGGGGCGGGCCGCCAGGGTCTCCGGAGGGCCAGTGGGCTCTGAGCCCCGCCCAGGGACCCGCCCGCGGGAGGAGAGTGGCAGCCCCCAGGCACCCTGGTTGTGAGGATTGTGTGCCTGCGTGCCTGCTCTTCCCTTGTGGCGGTCTCCCCTGGAGTCGATGGCGCGTGGTGTGTTGGGGTGCTGCTCCCGCCGTCCCCTGGTTTGTCCCGGCTCTTTGTGCCCTTTGTGTCGGGGACACCGTGGCCGGCGGGAAGGGAGGGCTCCTGGCTCTTGTGGGAGACGGGAGGGGACGCGCGGGGGTGTGGGGAGAGGTGCCTGCCCGCGGAGACAGAAGACTCCGGTGGGGCGGGGCGGGTGGGCGTCCCGTTTGCCCGAGGACACGCCGAAACTGTGTCTCGGGGCCCAGGGGCAGGCGCAGGGATGGGCGTCCCCTGGGCTCGGGCCGAGGTGCAAAGGACCGGCACGTCCTGGGATGGAGAGAGCCTGGTGGAAGCCTGCGCCGGCAGGCAGCCCTGGGCTTGGGCGTTGGGGGTTGCGGCGGCGGCAGGGTCGGGGAGCGAGAGGGAGCCCTGCGATGGCGGTGGCGGCGGCGGCGACCTAGACGCGGCTGACTGCTGCAGGCTGACGGCCTGCCTCGGCGAAGAGCACTAAGAAGAGGGAGAGGGGGGGGAGCCCTGGCCGACAGGCCTGGTGTGCGGCCGGGGATGCGAGCTTGTAGTGCTGGGCGGCTGTCCCTCCTCTGGCCAGGGGGACCTTCGGCTGGCTGGGCGGCTGCAGGGGTTGCAGAGGGGCGGCAGGGGTTCGGAGGGAGGCACGCCGGGGCGGCGGCGCAAAAGCAGAGGCGAGCAAAAGCCTACAGGTATACCCAGGCGGTCTCCCATCCAAGTACTAACCAGGCCCCTCCCTGCTTAGCTCCCGAGATCAGAGGAGATCGGGCGCGTTCAGGGTGGTATGGCCGTAGACGCTGGGACCCGGCACCCGCGCCCCAAGAGCCTGCTCCCGGCCTGTCTCGTGAGCGCCCGGCATGCAGATGAGCCGCTCCGGTGGCGAGCATCGACCCGCGGGCCGGCTCTGCCAGCACCGCGTCCGCCCCCAGTCCGGCTCCCCGCCTCTTCCGAATGCCCCTGGCGTGGGCGGCGGGCTACTCCTGGCCGGCAGCGAGGCCCCTTCGCGCCACCCGAGGCTCCATGGGACACTGCCACTTCCCTGATGGTGCCAGAAGTCGTGGAACTCTGGCATCCTGGGACTCCCCGCACCCAGACCGGCATACAACCCGCCCCCCTACCGCCACCAGGTTTACCCCCAACCGCAGCCCCAAGGCTGGTGGAGGCCTGCACCAGCAGGCAACCCTGGGCCTGGGAGTTGTGGGAGGACCCCGCGGCGGCGGCGGGGGCGGCTCGGCGGCGGCGGCGGCGGAGGCAGGGGAGGGTGGCGAGGTAGGCGATGGCAACCGCGTGGATGGCGCCAGGGCGGCGATGGCGGCGGCGACAATGGGGGCTTTGACGGTGGGCGCTGGGACACGGGGGCCGATGGCGGCGGCGGTGGCGGCGGGGGCTGGGGAGGGCGTGAGGGCGGTGCTGGCGGCGGAGGCCGGGAGAGCAGAGGCGGGAGACTGAGGGAGTATGGCGATGGTGGCTGCGGGGGTCTGGGGCGGGGGCGGGGGAGATGGCGGTGCTGGAGGCGGGGAGAGCGGAGGAGGGAATTGTGGGAGTACGGATATGGCGGCGGCGGGGGCGGGGACAGGGGCGGGGGCGAGGGCAGTGCTGGCGGGGGGTGTGGGGAGCCCGGTTGTGGCGGTGGCTTTGGCGCAGGCGGCGGTGGCGGCGACCGCGCGTCGGCGAAGGATTCGCGATGACGGCCTGCGGGACCGAAGAGGACTGAGAGGAGGGTGTGCGGGGGAGCCCTGGCACAGGGGCCTGGTGTGCGGCCGGGGCTGCCAGCTTGTAGTGCCGGGCGGCTGACCCTCTGCTGGTCAGGGGGACCTGCGGCTGGCTGGGAGGCTGCAGAGGGGCAAGGGGCGGCAGGGGTTCGGAGGGAGCCACGCCGGAGCGGCGATGCAAAAGGAGATGCTAGCAAAAGCCAACAGGTATTCCCAGGCGGTCTCCCATCCAAGTACTAACCAGGACAGACCCTGCTTAGCTTCCGAGATCAGACGAGATCTGCTGCGTTCAGGGTGGTATGGCCTTAGGCACTGGGACCCGGCTACCGGCACTCCAAGAGCCTGCTCCCGACTTGCCTCCTGAGCGCACGCGCCATGCTGCTGGGCCGCTCGGGTGGCGAGCATGTCTGCCCGAGTGCCTCCCGCCCGCTCCCCGCCTCCTCCGGTCGCCGCTGGTGTGGGCGACGGGCTACTCCTGGCCCGCAGCGAGGCCCCTTCGCGCCCCCCAGTGGCTCCACAGGCCTCTGTCACTTCCCTGACTGTGACATATGTCTGGGCGCCCTGGCATCCTGGGACTCCCCACGCCCGGAATGGCTTTTACCACGCCCCACTACCCCAACCCCTCTCATCCCTCCCCCAGCCCCAAAACCGCACACCCCCCTTGCTGCTCTGCTGTCCCCACCACTCAGGGTCACCGAGGGGGTCGCAGGGTCCTCTCAGTCCCCTCCACCCTACGGACGTGCAACCCTGGCCCTGGCCCTGGCCGGCCCCACCCACTGGCCCAAAGCCAGGGAGAGCCACCCGCGACCAGGGGGCAGCACCTCCAGACTGCCGCCACCCTTCGTCACACAGCCTTCTGTCTGGGCCCTCGCCCCTCATCAGCGACCGGCGTCCCGCCCGATCACTGGTCACTTCACTGGCTACACATCACCTCTCCTGACCCAGGGTGTTGAGAGAGGATGAGAGAAGGCCAGAGACGGAGCAAGAGGTAGGCGGAGAGAGACAGACGGGGACTGTGGGGACAGACTTGCAGAGAGCACTTTCCAGGTTCTGGGCCTCGCGTGGAGGGGTGCTGCGTGGGGGCTGCACGGACATCAGCTGTTACCGCTTGGCCATCAGCTGTTGCCAGTTGGCCATTGGCCACTGGCAGAGCTGCGGTGGCCAAGCTAGGAAGCGCGGATGGTGGACTGCAAATTGCAGAGGGGCGCGGACTGCAGTGGGCCGGCTTGGTGGGTCTGTTGGTTGGCAGAGAATCGGCCGGCAGGTTGGGGATCGGGCGGCTCCGGCTTGCCGTGTCTCCAAGCCAGCTGCCCGTGAGACATGGTGCTATGAGCCCCCTATCCGTGGCTCTGTTGGTGTTCCTTCTTGGCCTCGCCAAATCCTGGGTTCTTGTGCGGGCAGAGGGACTAGAGTCCCCGCAGGACAGGGACCGACAGACAGAACGGGGGGACAGGGGGACCGGGGGACGGGAGGACCGGGGGACAGGGGACCGGGAGACGGGTGTAAGGGGGGGGGACAGGGAGAACGGTGGGACTGTAGGAACCCGGGGCGGGGGTACCGGGGGACGGGGTACCAGGAGATGGGGGAAGGGGGGCAGGGGGACAGGGAGACCATTGGAACTGGGAGAACCGGGGGACGGGGGGTCTGGGAGACGGGGGCATGTGGGACGGGGGGAAGGGGAGACCGGAAGATGGGGGGACGGGAGTACGAGAGGGCCGGGGGGATGGGGGGACTGGGGGATGGGGGACAAGGGGACCGGGGGACCGGGGGGACAGGGCGACTGGGTACTGGGAGACAGTGGGACCAGGGGACGGGGGGACCGGGAGACGGGGGGACACGGTACCAGGGGAAAGGGAGACCGGGGAATTGGGGGACAGGGAGACTGGGGGACTGGGGGACTGGGGGAATGAGAGGACGGTGGGAGGGAGGGACCAGGAGACCGGTGGATGGGGGGACAGGGGTACGAGGGTACTGGGGGAGGAGGGCCATGGGGAGGGGGGGACCGGGAAACGGAGGAACGGGGGACCGTGAGACGGGGGGACCGGGAGTTGGGGGACCTGGGGCTGGGGGACGGGGCGACGGGGGGACCGGGAGACGGAGGGACGGGGGGACTGGCGGGACGGGGGGACCGGGGGACGGGGGGACCGGGGGATGGGGGGACCGGGGCAACGGAGATGGGGGGACCGGGGGAACGGCGGATGGGGGGACCAGGGGACCCTCGGACCGGGGAACCGGAGGTTTGGGGGACCGGGGGATAGGGGACCGGGCGACGGGGTGACCAGGGGCATGAGTGGACTGGGGGGACGGGGGTACCAGTGGACCGGGAGATGGGGGGACCGGGGGACCGGGGACCGGGGGTTGGGGGACTGGGGGACTGGGGGATTAGGGGACCGGGAGACGGGGGACCGGGGGACGGGGGGACCGGGGGACCGGGGGTTGGGGGACTGGGGGATGAGGGGACCGGGAGATGGGGTACCGGGGAACGGGGCGACTAGGAGACGGGGGACCGCGAGACGGGGGACCGGGGACGGGGTGACCGGGAGACGGGACACCGGGAGACGGGAGACTGTGGGACGGGAGGACCGGAAGGCGGGGCGAACGGGGAACTGGGGGATCGGTAGACGGGGGCCAGGGCGATGGGGGAACCGGGGGACTGGGGGACCGGGGGACCAGGGACCGGGGGTTGGGGGTCCAGGGGATGAGGGGACCGGGAGACGGGGGACCTTGGGACCGGGCGACCGGGAGACGGGGGACCGGGAGACGGGGGGATGGGTGTGCAGCCGGACCGGGAGACAGAGGGACAGGGAGATGGGGGGACCGGGGGAAGGGGGTAACACTGGAAGGAGGACCGGGGGACCGGAAGACCGGGTGACCGGGAGACAGGGGACCAGGAGACTGGGGACCGGGAGACTGGGGACCGGGAGACGGGGCGACCGGGGAACGGGGGGACCGGTAGAAGGGCGCCTGGGCGGCGGGGGAACCGGGGAACCGGGGGACCAGGACACGGGGGACCGGGGAACGGGAGACCGGGGGTATGGGGGGACGGGGGGACCAGGCGAAGGAGGGTCGGGGGGACGGGGAGACGTTGGGACTGGGGGACCGGGGGACAGGTGGACCGCGAGACGGAGGACCGGGAGACAGGGGAACGGGGGTCGGGGGACCCGGGGAGGGGGGGACCGGGAGACGAGGGAATGGGGGACGGGTGGACCAGGGGCGTGGGGGGACTGGGGGGACGGGGGAGCGGGGAACGCGGGATGGGGCACTGGGGGGACGGGGGCACCGGGGGACGGGTGGACTTGGAGAGGGTTGATGGGGGTACGGGGGAACAGGGGGATCAGGGGACGGGGGGAACAGGGGACGGGGGCGGGGACCGGAATAGGGGGGATGGTGGAACGTGGGGACGGGGGACCCGGGAGACGGGGGACAGGAAGACGGGGAACCGGGGGAACGGAGACAGGGGTGACGGGGAGACGGGGGTACCGGGGGACGGGGGTACTGCGTGGGGCTGCACTGACATCAGCTGTTACCGCTTGGCCTTCAGCTGTTGCCAGTTGGCCATTGGACACCGGCAGAGCTGCGGTGGCCAAGCTAGGAAGCGCGGATGGTGGACTGCAAATTGCAGAGGGGCGCGGACTGCAGTGGGCCGGCTTGGTGGGTCTGTTGGTTGGCAGAGAATCGGCCGGCAGGTGGGGGATCGGGCGGCTCCGGCTTGCCGTGTCTCCAAGCCAGCCGCCCGTGAGACATGGTGCTATGAGCCCCCTATCCGTGGCTCTGTGGGTGTTCCTTCTTGGCCTCGCCAAATCCTGCGTTCTTGTGCGGGCAGAGGGACTAGAGTCCCCGCAGGACAGGGACAGACAGACAGAACGGGAGGAGGAGTAAGAGGGAGCGAGATGGAAATATACACGTATATGTACATGTATGTGTCTAGACATACAGAGAGACATGGACAGAGACAGAGAAAGAGGGGGCTGGCACGCGGGGAGAGAGCTCCTGAGCCAGAGCCAGAACCCAACAGGCACGTCACAGAGCCAGACAGACATGGGGTGGGGGAGGGTGGGAGGGACGCACATTCGGGTACACGGACTGGGACAGAGGCACTGAGGCTGTGTTGAAGTGGTGGCTTCTCCACCGGAGTGTGGTCGTGCCCGGGGCTGGGCTCCGCCAAGGAGGCATTGCCCTGGCGTTGGCAGTCACCATTGAAGCCACCGGGGCGGGCCGCCAGGGTCTCCGGAGGGCCAGTGGGCTCTGAGCCCCGCCCAGGGACCCGCCCGCGGGAGGAGAGTGGCAGCCCCCAGGCACCCTGGTTGTGAGGATTGTGTGCCTGCGTGCCTGCTCTTCCCTTGTGGCGGTCTCCCCTGGAGTCGATGGCGCGTGGTGTGTTGGGGTGCTGCTCCCGCCGTCCCCTGGTTTGTCCCGGCTCTTTGTGCCCTTTGTGTCGGGGACACCGTGGCCGGCGGGAAGGGAGGGCTCCTGGCTCTTGTGGGAGACGGGAGGGGACGCGCGGGGGTGTGGGGAGAGGTGCCTGCCCGCGGAGACAGAAGACTCCGGTGGGGCGGGGCGGGTGGGCGTCCCGTTTGCCCGAGGACACGCCGAAACTGTGTCTCGGGGCCCAGGGGCAGGCGCAGGGATGGGCGTCCCCTGGGCTCGGGCCGAGGTGCAAAGGACCGGCACGTCCTGGGATGGAGAGAGCCTGGTGGAAGCCTGCGCCGGCAGGCAGCCCTGGGCTTGGGCGTTGGGGGTTGCGGCGGCGGCAGGGTCGGGGAGCGAGAGGGAGCCCTGCGATGGCGGTGGCGGCGGCGGCGACCTAGACGCGGCTGACTGCTGCAGGCTGACGGCCTGCCTCGGCGAAGAGCACTAAGAAGAGGGAGAGGGGGGGGAGCCCTGGCCGACAGGCCTGGTGTGCGGCCGGGGATGCGAGCTTGTAGTGCTGGGCGGCTGTCCCTCCTCTGGCCAGGGGGACCTTCGGCTGGCTGGGCGGCTGCAGGGGTTGCAGAGGGGCGGCAGGGGTTCGGAGGGAGGCACGCCGGGGCGGCGGCGCAAAAGCAGAGGCGAGCAAAAGCCTACAGGTATACCCAGGCGGTCTCCCATCCAAGTACTAACCAGGCCCCTCCCTGCTTAGCTCCCGAGATCAGAGGAGATCGGGCGCGTTCAGGGTGGTATGGCCGTAGACGCTGGGACCCGGCACCCGCGCCCCAAGAGCCTGCTCCCGGCCTGTCTCGTGAGCGCCCGGCATGCAGATGAGCCGCTCCGGTGGCGAGCATCGACCCGCGGGCCGGCTCTGCCAGCACCGCGTCCGCCCCCAGTCCGGCTCCCCGCCTCTTCCGAATGCCCCTGGCGTGGGCGGCGGGCTACTCCTGGCCGGCAGCGAGGCCCCTTCGCGCCACCCGAGGCTCCATGGGACACTGCCACTTCCCTGATGGTGCCAGAAGTCGTGGAACTCTGGCATCCTGGGACTCCCCGCACCCAGACCGGCATACAACCCGCCCCCCTACCGCCACCAGGTTTACCCCCAACCGCAGCCCCAAGGCTGGTGGAGGCCTGCACCAGCAGGCAACCCTGGGCCTGGGAGTTGTGGGAGGACCCCGCGGCGGCGGCGGGGGCGGAGGCAGGGGAGGGTGGCGAGGTAGGCGATGGCAACCGCGTGGATGGCGCCAGGGCGGCGATGGCGGCGGCGACAATGGGGGCTTTGACGGTGGGCGCTGGGACACGGGGGCCGATGGCGGCGGCGGTGGCGGCGGGGGCTGGGGAGGGCGTGAGGGCGGTGCTGGCGGCGGAGGCCGGGAGAGCAGAGGCGGGAGACTGAGGGAGTATGGCGATGGTGGCTGCGGGGGTCTGGGGCGGGGGCGGGGGAGATGGCGGTGCTGGAGGCGGGGAGAGCGGAGGAGGGAATTGTGGGAGTACGGATATGGCGGCGGCGGGGGCGGGGACAGGGGCGGGGGCGAGGGCAGTGCTGGCGGGGGGTGTGGGGAGCCCGGTTGTGGCGGTGGCTTTGGCGCAGGCGGCGGTGGCGGCGACCGCGCGTCGGCGAAGGATTCGCGATGACGGCCTGCGGGACCGAAGAGGACTGAGAGGAGGGTGTGCGGGGGAGCCCTGGCACAGGGGCCTGGTGTGCGGCCGGGGCTGCCAGCTTGTAGTGCCGGGCGGCTGACCCTCTGCTGGTCAGGGGGACCTGCGGCTGGCTGGGAGGCTGCAGAGGGGCAAGGGGCGGCAGGGGTTCGGAGGGAGCCACGCCGGAGCGGCGATGCAAAAGGAGATGCTAGCAAAAGCCAACAGGTATTCCCAGGCGGTCTCCCATCCAAGTACTAACCAGGACAGACCCTGCTTAGCTTCCGAGATCAGACGAGATCTGCTGTGTTCAGGGTGGTATGGCCTTAGGCACTGGGACCCGGCTACCGGCACTCCAAGAGCCTGCTCCCGACTTGCCTCCTGAGCGCACGCGCCATGCTGCTGGGCCGCTCGGGTGGCGAGCATGTCTGCCCGAGTGCCTCCCGCCCGCTCCCCGCCTCCTCCGGTCGCCGCTGGTGTGGGCGACGGGCTACTCCTGGCCCGCAGCGAGGCCCCTTCGCGCCCCCCAGTGGCTCCACAGGCCTCTGTCACTTCCCTGACTGTGACATATGTCTGGGCGCCCTGGCATCCTGGGACTCCCCACGCCCGGAATGGCTTTTACCACGCCCCACTAACCCAACCCCTCTCATCCCTCCCCCAGCCCCAAAACCGCACACCCCCCTTGCTGCTCTGCTGTCCCCACCACTCAGGGTCACCGAGGGGGTCGCAGGGTCCTCTCAGTCCCCTCCACCCTAGGGACGTGCAACCCTGGCCCTGGCCCTGGCCGGCCCCACCCACTGGCCCAAAGCCAGGGAGAGCCACCCGCGACCAGGGGGCAGCACCTCCAGACTGCCGCCACCCTTCGTCACACAGCCTTCTGTCTGGGCCCTCGCCCCTCATCAGCGACCGGCGTCCCGCCCGATCACTGGTCACTTCACTGGCTACACATCACCTCTCCTGACCCAGGGTGTTGAGAGAGGATGAGAGAAGGCCAGAGACGGAGCAAGAGGTAGGCGGAGAGAGACAGACGGGGACTGTGGGGACAGACTTGCAGAGAGCACTTTCCAGGTTCTGGGCCTCGCGTGGAGGGGTGCTGCGTGGGGGCTGCATGGACATCAGCTGTTACCGCTTGGCCATCAGCTGTTGCCAGTTGGCCATTGGCCACTGGCAGAGCTGCGGTGGCCAAGCTAGGAAGCGCGGATGGTGGACTGCAAATTGCAGAGGGGCGCGGACTGCAGTGGGCCGGCTTGGTGGGTCTGTTGGTTGGCAGAGAATCGGCCGGCAGGTTGGGGATCGGGCGGCTCCGGCTTGCCATGTCTCCAAGCCAGCTGCCCGTGAGACATGGTGCTATGAGCCCCCTATCCGTGGCTCTGTTGGTGTTCCTTCTTGGCCTCGCCAAATCCTGGGTTCTTGTGCGGGCAGAGGGACTAGAGTCCCCGCAGGACAGGGACCGACAGACAGAACGGGGGGACAGGGGGACCGGGGGACGGGAGGACCGGGGGACAGGGGACCGGGAGACGGGTGTAAGGGGGGGGGACAGGGAGAACGGTGGGACTGTAGGAACCCGGGGCGGGGGTACCGGGGGATGGGGTACCAGGAGATGGGGGAAGGGGGGCAGGGGGACAGGGAGACCGTTGGAACTGGGAGAACCGGGGGACGGGGGGTCTGGGAGACGGGGGCATGTGGGACGGGGGGAAGGGGTGACCGGAAGATGGGGGGACGGGAGTACGAGAGGGCCGGGGGGACGGGGGGACTGGGGGATGGGGGGACAAGGGGACCGGGGGACCCGGGGGACAGGGGGACTGGGTACTGGGAGACAGTGGGACCAGGGGTTGGGGGGAACGGGAGACGGGGGGACACGGTACCAGGGGAAAGGGAGACCGGGGAATTGGGGGACAGGGAGACTGGGGGACTGGGGGACTGGGGGAATGAGAGGACGGTGGGACTGCCGGACGGTGGGACGGAGGGACCAGGAGACCGGTGGATGGGGGGACAGGGATACGAGGGTACGGGGGGACGAGGGACATGGGGAGGGGGGGACCGGGAAACGGAGGAACGGGGGACCGTGAGACGGGGGGACCGGGAGATGGGGGACCTGGGGCCGGGGGGACGGGGAGACGTCGGGACCGGGGGCCGAGGGACGGGGCGACGGGGGGACCGGGAGACGGAGGGACAGGGGGACTGGAGGGACGGGGGGACCGGGGGACGGGGGGACCGGAGGACTGGGGGACCGGGGCAACAGAGACGGGGGGACTGGGGGAACGGCGGATGGGGGGACCAGGGGACCCGCGGACCGGGGGACCGGAGTTTGGGGGGACCGGGGGATAGTGGACCGGGCGATGGGGTGACGAGGGGCATGAGTGGACTGGAGGGACGGGGGTACCAGTGGACCGGGAGATGGGGGGACCGGGGGACCGGGGAACGGGGGTTGGGGGACTGGGGAATGAGGGGACCGGGAGACGCGGACCGGGGGACGGGGGGACCGGGGGACCGGGGGTTGCGGGACTGGGGGATGAGGAGACCGGGAGATGGGGTACCGGGGAACGGGGCGACTAGGAGACGTGGGACCGCGAGACGGGGGACCGGGGACGGGGTGACCGGGAGATGGGACAACGGGAGACGGGAGACTGTGGGATGGGAGGACCGGAAGATGGGGCGAACGGGGAACTGGGGGATCGGTAGACGGGGGCCAGGGCGATGGGGGAACCGGGGGACTGGGGGACCGGGGGACCAGGGACCGGGGGTTTTGGGTCCAGGGGATGAGGGGACCGGGAGACGGGGAACCGGGGGACCGGGCGACCGGGAGACGGGGGATCGGGAGTCGGGGGGATGGGTGTGCGGCCGGACCGGGAGACAGAGGGACAGGGAGATGGGGGGACCGGGGGACCGGGGGAAGGGGGTAACACTGGACGGAGGACCGGGGGACCGGAAGACCGGGCGACCGGGAGACAGGGGACCGGGAGACTGGGGACCGGGACACGGGGCGACCGGGGAACGGGGGGACCGGTAGAAGGGCGCCTGGGCGCCGGGGGAAACGGGGGACCGGGGGACCAGGAGACGGGGGACCGGGGAACGGGAGACCGGGGGTATGGGGGGACGGGGGTACCAGGCGAAGGAGGGACGGGGGGACGGGGAGACGTTGGGACTGGGGGACCGGGGGACAGGTGGACCGCGAGACGGAGGACCGGGAGACGGGGGAACGGGGGTCGGGGGACCCGGGGAGGGGGGGACCGGGAGACGAGGGAATGGGGGACGGGTGGACCAGGGGCGTGGGGGGACTGGGGGGACGGGGGAGCGGGGAACGCGGGATGGGGCACTGGGGGGAACGGGGGCACCGGGGGACGGGTGGACTGGGAGAGGGTTGATGGGGGTACGGGGGAACAGGGGGATCAGGGGACGGGGGGAACAGGGGACGGGGGGGGGACCGGAATAGGGGGGATGGTGGAACGTGGGGACGGGGGACCCGGGAGACGGGGGACAGGAAGACGGGGAACCGGGGGAACGGAGACAGGGGTGACGGGGAGACGGGGGTACCGGGGGACGGGGGTACTGCGTGGGGCTGCACTGACATCAGCTGTTACCGCTTGGCCTTCAGCTGTTGCCAGTTGGCCATTGGACACCGGCAGAGCTGCGGTGGCCAAGCTAGGAAGCGCGGATGGTGGACTGCAAATTGCAGAGGGGCGCGGACTGCAGTGGGCCGGCTTGGTGGGTCTGTTGGTTGGCAGAGAATCGGCCGGCAGGTGGGGGATCGGGCGGCTCCGGCTTGCCGTGTCTCCAAGCCAGCCGCCCGTGAGACATGGTGCTATGAGCCCCCTATCCGTGGCTCTGTGGGTGTTCCTTCTTGGCCTCGCCAAATCCTGCGTTCTTGTGCGGGCAGAGGGACTAGAGTCCCCGCAGGACAGGGACAGACAGACAGAACGGGAGGAGGAGTAAGAGGGAGCGAGATGGAAATATACACGTATATGTACATGTATGTGTCTAGACATACAGAGAGACATGGACAGAGACAGAGAAAGAGGGGGCTGGCACGCGGGGAGAGAGCTCCTGAGCCAGAGCCAGAACCCAACAGGCACGTCACAGAGCCAGACAGACATGGGGTGGGGGAGGGTGGGAGGGACGCACATTCGGGTACACGGACTGGGACAGAGGCACTGAGGCTGTGTTGAAGTGGTGGCTTCTCCACCGGAGTGTGGTCGTGCCCGGGGCTGGGCTCCGCCAAGGAGGCATTGCCCTGGCGTTGGCAGTCACCATTGAAGCCACCGGGGCGGGCCGCCAGGGTCTCCGGAGGGCCAGTGGGCTCTGAGCCCCGCCCAGGGACCCGCCCGCGGGAGGAGAGTGGCAGCCCCCAGGCACCCTGGTTGTGAGGATTGTGTGCCTGCGTGCCTGCTCTTCCCTTGTGGCGGTCTCCCCTGGAGTCGATGGCGCGTGGTGTGTTGGGGTGCTGCTCCCGCCGTCCCCTGGTTTGTCCCGGCTCTTTGTGCCCTTTGTGTCGGGGACACCGTGGCCGGCGGGAAGGGAGGGCTCCTGGCTCTTGTGGGAGACGGGAGGGGACGCGCGGGGGTGTGGGGAGAGGTGCCTGCCCGCGGAGACAGAAGACTCCGGTGGGGCGGGGCGGGTGGGCGTCCCGTTTGCCCGAGGACACGCCGAAACTGTGTCTCGGGGCCCAGGGGCAGGCGCAGGGATGGGCGTCCCCTGGGCTCGGGCCGAGGTGCAAAGGACCGGCACGTCCTGGGATGGAGAGAGCCTGGTGGAAGCCTGCGCCGGCAGGCAGCCCTGGGCTTGGGCGTTGGGGGTTGCGGCGGCGGCAGGGTCGGGGAGCGAGAGGGAGCCCTGCGATGGCGGTGGCGGCGGCGGCGACCTAGACGCGGCTGACTGCTGCAGGCTGACGGCCTGCCTCGGCGAAGAGCACTAAGAAGAGGGAGAGGGGGGGGAGCCCTGGCCGACAGGCCTGGTGTGCGGCCGGGGATGCGAGCTTGTAGTGCTGGGCGGCTGTCCCTCCTCTGGCCAGGGGGACCTTCGGCTGGCTGGGCGGCTGCAGGGGTTGCAGAGGGGCGGCAGGGGTTCGGAGGGAGGCACGCCGGGGCGGCGGCGCAAAAGCAGAGGCGAGCAAAAGCCTACAGGTATACCCAGGCGGTCTCCCATCCAAGTACTAACCAGGCCCCTCCCTGCTTAGCTCCCGAGATCAGAGGAGATCGGGCGCGTTCAGGGTGGTATGGCCGTAGACGCTGGGACCCGGCACCCGCGCCCCAAGAGCCTGCTCCCGGCCTGTCTCGTGAGCGCCCGGCATGCAGATGAGCCGCTCCGGTGGCGAGCATCGACCCGCGGGCCGGCTCTGCCAGCACCGCGTCCGCCCCCAGTCCGGCTCCCCGCCTCTTCCGAATGCCCCTGGCGTGGGCGGCGGGCTACTCCTGGCCGGCAGCGAGGCCCCTTCGCGCCACCCGAGGCTCCATGGGACACTGCCACTTCCCTGATGGTGCCAGAAGTCGTGGAACTCTGGCATCCTGGGACTCCCCGCACCCAGACCGGCATACAACCCGCCCCCCTACCGCCACCAGGTTTACCCCCAACCGCAGCCCCAAGGCTGGTGGAGGCCTGCACCAGCAGGCAACCCTGGGCCTGGGAGTTGTGGGAGGACCCCGCGGCGGCGGCGGGGGCGGAGGCAGGGGAGGGTGGCGAGGTAGGCGATGGCAACCGCGTGGATGGCGCCAGGGCGGCGATGGCGGCGGCGACAATGGGGGCTTTGACGGTGGGCGCTGGGACACGGGGGCCGATGGCGGCGGCGGTGGCGGCGGGGGCTGGGGAGGGCGTGAGGGCGGTGCTGGCGGCGGAGGCCGGGAGAGCAGAGGCGGGAGACTGAGGGAGTATGGCGATGGTGGCTGCGGGGGTCTGGGGCGGGGGCGGGGGAGATGGAGGTGCTGGAGGCGGGGAGAGCGGAGGAGGGAATTGTGGGAGTACGGATATGGCGGCGGCGGGGTCGGGGTGGGGGAGAGGGCAGCACTGGTGGCGGAGATGGGGAGCGCGGTGCTGGTGGCCGAGGTGGGGAGAGCACAGGAGGGAGTTTGAGGGAGTTTGGCCGTGGCGGCGGCGGGGGCGGGGACAGGGGCGGGGGCGAGGGCAGCGCTGGCGGGGGGTGTGGGGAGCCCGGTTGTGGCGGTGGCTTTGGCGCAGGCGGCGGTGGCGGCGACCGCGCGTCGGCGAAGGATTCGCGATGACGGCCTGCGGGACCGAAGAGGACTGAGAGGAGGGTGTGCGGGGGAGCCCTGGCACAGGGGCCTGGTGTGCGGCCGGGGCTGCCAGCTTGTAGTGCCGGGCGGCTGACCCTCTGCTGGTCAGGGGGACCTGCGGCTGGCTGGGAGGCTGCAGAGGGGCAAGGGGCGGCAGGGGTTCGGAGGGAGCCACGCCGGAGCGGCGATGCAAAAGGAGACGCTAGCAAAAGCCAACAGGTATTCCCAGGCGGTCTCCCATCCAAGTACTAACCAGGACAGACCCTGCTTAGCTTCCGAGATCAGACGAGATCTGCTGCGTTCAGGGTGGTATGGCCTTAGGCACTGGGACCCGGCTACCGGCACTCCAAGAGCCTGCTCCCGACTTGCCTCCTGAGCGCACGCGCCATGCTGCTGGGCCGCTCGGGTGGCGAGCATGTCTGCCCGAGTGCCTCCCGCCCGCTCCCCGCCTCCTCCGGTCGCCGCTGGTGTGGGCGACGGGATACTCCTGGCCCGCAGCGAGGCCCCTTCGCGCCCCCCAGTGGCTCCACAGGCCTCTGTCACTTCCCTGACTGTGACATATGTCTGGGCGCCCTGGCATCCTGGGACTCCCCACGCCCGGAATGGCTTTTACCACGCCCCCCTACCCCAACCCCTCTCATCCCCCCCCCAGCCCCACAAAAGCACAACCCCTTGCTGCTGTGCTGTCCCCCCACTCAGGGCCACCGAGGGGGTCGCAGGGTCCTCTCAGTCCCCTCCACCCTAGGGACGTGCAACCCAGGCCCTGGCCCTGGCCGGCCCCACCCACTGGCCCAAAGCCAGGGAGAGCCACCCGCCACCAGGGGGCAGCACCTCCAGACTGCCGCCACCCTTCGTCACACAGCCTTCTGTCTGGGCCCTCGCCCCTCATCAGCGACCGGCGTCCCGCCCGATCACTGGTCACTTCACTGGCTACACATCACCTCTCCTGACCCAGGGTGTTGAGAGAGAGGATGAGAGAAGGCCAGAGACGGAGCAAGAGGTAGGCGGAGAGGGACAGACGGGGACTGTGGGGACAGACTTGCAGAGAGCACTTTCCAGGCTCTGGGCCTCGCGTGGAGGGGTGCTGCGTGGGGGCTGCACGGACATCAGCTGTTACCGCTTGGCCATCAGCTGTTGCCAGTTGGACATTGGCCACCGGCAGAGCTGCGGTGGCCAAGCTAGGAAGCGCGGATGGTGGACTGCAAATTGCAGAGGGGCGCGGACTGAAGTGGGCCGGCTTGGTGGGTCTGTTGGTTGGCAGAGAATCGGCCGGCAGGTTGGGGATCGGGCGGCTCCGGCTTGCTGTGTCTCCAAGCCAGCCGCCCGTGAGACATGGTGCTATGAGCCCCCTATCCGTGGCTCTGTTGGTGTTCCTTCTTGGCCTCGCCAAATCCTGGGTTCTTGTGCGGGCAGAGGGACTAGAGTCCCCGCAGGACTGGGATCGACAGACAGAACGGGGGGACAGGGGGACCGGGGGACGGGAGGACCGGGGGACAGGGGACCGGGAGACGGGTGTAAGGGGGGGGGACAGGGAGAACCGTGGGACTGTAGGAACCCGGGGCGGGGGTACCGGGGGACGGGGTACCAGGAGATGGGGGAAGGGGGGTAGGGGGACAGGGAGACCGTTGGAACTGGGAGAACCGGGGGACGGGGGGTCTGGGAGACGGGGGCATGTGGGACGGGGGGAAGGGGTGACCGGAAGATGGGGGGACGGGAGTACGTGAGGGCCGGGGGGACGGGGGGACTGGGGGATGGGGGGACAAGGGGACCGGGGGACCCGGGGGACAGGGGGACTGGGTACTGGGAGACAGTGGGACCAGGGGTCGGGGGGAACGGGAGACGGGGGGACACGGTACCAGGGGAAAGGGAGACCGGGGAATTGGGGGACAGGGAGACTGGGGGACTGGGGGACTGGGGGAATGAGAGGACGGTGGGACTGCCGGACGGTGGGACGGAGGGACCAGGAGACCGGTGGATGGGGGGACAGGGATACGAGGGTACTGGGGGACGAGGGACATGGGGAGGGGGGGACCGGGAAACGGAGGAACGGGGGACCGTGAGACGGGGGGACCGGGAGATGGGGGACCTGGGGCCGGGGGGACGGGGAGACGTCGGGACCGGGGGCCGAGGGACGGGGCGACGGGGGGACCGGGAGACGGAGGGACAGGGGGACTGGAGGGACGGGGGGACCGGGGGACGGGGGGACCGGAGGACTGGGGGACCGGGGCAACAGAGACGGGGGGACTGGGGGAACGGCGGATGGGGGGACCAGGGGACCCGCGGACCGGGGGACCGGAGTTTGGGGGGACCGGGGGATAGTGGACCGGGCGATGGGGTGACGAGGGGCATGAGTGGACTGGAGGGACGGGGGTACCAGTGGACCGGGAGATGGGGGGACCGGGGGACCGGGGAACGGGGGTTGGGGGACTGGGGAATGAGGGGACCGGGAGACGCGGACCGGGGGACGGGGGGACCGGGGGACCGGGGGTTGCGGGACTGGGGGATGAGGAGACCGGGAGATGGGGTACCGGGGAACGGGGCGACTAGGAGACGTGGGACCGCGAGACGGGGGACCAGGGACGGGGTGACCGGGAGATGGGACAACGGGAGACGGGAGACTGTGGGATGGGAGGACCGGAAGACGGGGCGAACGGGGAACTGGGGGATCGGTAGACGGGGGCCAGGGCGATGGGGGAACCGGGGGACTGGGGGACCGGGGGACCAGGGACCGGGGGTTTTGGGTCCAGGGGATGAGGGGACCGGGAGACGGGGAACCGGGGGACCGGGCGACCGGGAGACGGGGGATCGGGAGTCGGGGGGATGGGTGTGCGGCCGGACCGGGAGACAGAGGGACAGGGAGATGGGGGGACCGGGGGACCGGGGGAAGGGGGTAACACTGGACGGAGGACCGGGGGACCGGAAGACCGGGCGACCGGGAGACAGGGGACCGGGAGACTGGGGACCGGGACACGGGGCGACCGGGGAACGGGGGGACCGGTAGAAGGGCGCCTGGGCGCCGGGGGAAACGGGGGACCGGGGGACCAGGAGACGGGGGACCGGGGAACGGGAGACCGGGGGTATGGGGGGACGGGGGTACCAGGCGAAGGAGGGACGGGGGGACGGGGAGACGTTGGGACTGGGGGACCGGGGGACAGGTGGACCGCGAGACGGAGGACCGGGAGACGGGGGAACGGGGGTCGGGGGACCCGGGGAGGGGGGGACCGGGAGACGAGGGAATGGGGGACGGGTGGACCAGGGGCGTGGGGGGACTGGGGGGACGGGGGAGCGGGGAACGCGGGATGGGGCACTGGGGGGAACGGGGGCACCGGGGGACGGGTGGACTGGGAGAGGGTTGATGGGGGTACGGGGGAACAGGGGGATCAGGGGACGGGGGGAACAGGGGACGGGGGGGGGGACCGGAATAGGGGGGATGGTGGAACGTGGGGACGGGGGACCCGGGAGACGGGGGACAGGAAGACGGGGAACCGGGGGAACGGAGACAGGGGTGACGGGGAGACGGGGGTACCGGGGGACGGGGGTACTGCGTGGGGCTGCACTGACATCAGCTGTTACCGCTTGGCCTTCAGCTGTTGCCAGTTGGCCATTGGACACCGGCAGAGCTGCGGTGGCCAAGCTAGGAAGCGCGGATGGTGGACTGCAAATTGCAGAGGGGCGCGGACTGCAGTGGGCCGGCTTGGTGGGTCTGTTGGTTGGCAGAGAATCGGCCGGCAGGTGGGGGATCGGGCGGCTCCGGCTTGCCGTGTCTCCAAGCCAGCCGCCCGTGAGACATGGTGCTATGAGCCCCCTATCCGTGGCTCTGTGGGTGTTCCTTCTTGGCCTCGCCAAATCCTGCGTTCTTGTGCGGGCAGAGGGACTAGAGTCCCCGCAGGACAGGGACAGACAGACAGAACGGGAGGAGGAGTAAGAGGGAGCGAGATGGAAATATACACGTATATGTACATGTATGTGTCTAGACATACAGAGAGACATGGACAGAGACAGAGAAAGAGGGGGCTGGCACGCGGGGAGAGAGCTCCTGAGCCAGAGCCAGAACCCAACAGGCACGTCACAGAGCCAGACAGACATGGGGTGGGGGAGGGTGGGAGGGACGCACATTCGGGCACACGGACTGGGACAGACGCACTGAGGCTGTGTTGAAGTGGTGGCTTCTCCACCGGAGTGTGGTCGTGCCCGGGGCTGGGCTCCGCCAAGGAGGCATTGCCCTGGCGTTGGCAGTCACCATTGAAGCCCCCGGGGCGGGCCGCCAGGGTCTCCGGAGGGCCAGTGGGCTCTGAGCCCCGCCCAGGGACCCGCCCGCGGGAGGAGAGTGGCAGCCCCCAGGCACCCTGGTTGTGAGGATTGTGTGCCTGCGTGCCTGCTCTTCCCTTGTGGCGGTCTCCCCTGGAGTCGATGGCGCGTGGTGTGTTGGGGTGCTGCTCCCGCCGTCCCCTGGTTTGTCCCGGCTCTTTGTGCCCTTTGTGTCGGGGACACCGTGGCCGGCGGGAAGGGAGGGCTCCTGGCTCTTGTGGGAGACGGGAGGGGACGCGCGGGGGTGTGGGGAGAGGTGCCTGCCCGCGGAGACAGAAGACTCCGGTGGGGCGGGGCGGGTGGGCGTCCCGTTTGCCCGAGGACACGCCGAAACTGTGTCTCGGGGCCCAGGGGCAGGCGCAGGGATGGGCGTCCCCTGGGCTCGGGCCGAGGTGCAAAGGACCGGCACGTCCTGGGATGGAGAGAGCCTGGTGGAAGCCTGCGCCGGCAGGCAGCCCTGGGCTTGGGCGTTGGGGGTTGCGGCGGCGGCAGGGTCGGGGAGCGAGAGGGAGCCCTGCGATGGCGGTGGCGGCGGCGGCGACCTAGACGCGGCTGACTGCTGCAGGCTGACGGCCTGCCTCGGCGAAGAGCACTAAGAAGAGGGGGGGGGGAGCCCTGGCCGACAGGCCTGGTGTGCGGCCGGGGATGCGAGCTTGTAGTGCTGGGCGGCTGTCCCTCCTCTGGCCAGGGGGACCTTCGGCTGGCTGGGCGGCTGCAGGGGTTGCAGAGGGGCAAGGGGCGGCAGGGATTCGGAGGGAGGCACGCCGGGGCGGCGGCGCAAAAGGAGAGGCGAGCGAAAGCCTACAGGTATTCCCAGGCGGTCTCCCATCCAAGTACTAACCAGGCCCCTCCCTGCTTAGCTCCCGAGATCAGAGGAGATCGGGCGCGTTCAGGGTGGTATGGCCGTAGACGCTGGGACCCGGCTCCCGCGCCCCAAGAGCCTGCTCCCGGCCTGTCTCGTGAGCGCCCGGCATGCAGATGAGCCGCTCCGGTGGCGAGCATCGACCCGCGGGCCGGCTCTGCCAGCACCGCGTCCGCCCCCAGTCCGGCTCCCCGCCTCTTCCGAATGCCCCTGGCGTGGGCGGCGGGCTACTCCTGGCCGGCAGCGAGGCCCCTTCGCGCCACCCGAGGCTCCATGGGACACTGCCACTTCCCTGATGGTGCCAGAAGTCGTGGAACTCTGGCATCCTGGGACTCCCCGCACCCAGACCGGCATACAACCCGCCCCCCTACCGCCACCAGGTTTACCCCCAACCGCAGCCCCAAGGCTGGTGGAGGCCTGCACCAGCAGGCAACCCTGGGCCTGGGAGTTGTGGGAGGACCCCGTGGCGGCGGCGGGGGCGGCTGCGGCGGCGGCGGCGGAGGCAGGGGAGGGTGGCGAGGTAGGCGATGGCAACCGCGTGGATGGCGCCAGGGCGGCGATGGCGGCGGCGACAATGGGGGCTTTGACGGTGGGCGCTGGGACACGGGGGCCGATGGCGGCGGCGGTGGCGGCGGGGGCTGGGGAGGGCGTGAGGGCGGTGCTGGCGGCGGAGGCCGGGAGAGCAGAGGCGGGAGACTGAGGGAGTATGGCGATGGTGGCTGAGGGGGTCTGGGGCGGGGGCGGGGGAGATGGCGGTGCTGGAGGCGGGGAGAGCGGAGGAGGGAATTGTGGGAGTACGGATATGGCGGCGGCGGGGGCGGGGTGGGGGAGAGGGCAGCACTGGTGGCGGAGATGGGGAGCGCGGTGCTGGCGGCCGAGGTGGGGAGAGCACAGGAGGGAGTTTGAGGGAGTTTGGCCGTGGCGGCGGCGGGGGCGGGGACAGGGGCGGGGGCGAGGGCAGCGCTGGCGGGGGGTGTGGGGAGCCCGGTTGTGGCGGTGGCTTTGGCGCAGGCGGCGGTGGCGGCGACCGCGCGTCGGCGAAGGATTCGCGATGACGGCCTGCGGGACCGAAGAGGACTGAGAGGAGGGTGTGCGGGGGAGCCCTGGCACAGGGGCCTGGTGTGCGGCCGGGGCTGCCAGCTTGTAGTGCCGGGCAGCTGACCCTCTGCTGGTCAGGGGGACCTGCGGCTGGCTGGGAGGCTGCAGAGGGGCAAGGGGCGGCAGGGGTTCGGAGGGAGCCACGCCGGAGCGGCGATGCAAAAGGAGATGCTAGCAAAAGCCAACAGGTATTCCCAGGCGGTCTCCCATCCAAGTACTAACCAGGAGAGACCCTGCTTAGCTTCCGAGATCAGACGAGATCTGCTGCGTTCAGGGTGGTATGGCCTTAGGCACTGGGACCCGGCTACCTGCACTCCAAGAGCCTGCTCCCGACTTGCCTCCTGAGCGCACGCGCCATGCTGCTGGGCCGCTCGGGTGGCGAGCATGTCTGCCCGAGTGCCTCCCGCCCGCTCCCCGCCTCCTCCGGTCGCCGCTGGTGTGGGCGACGGGCTACTCCTGGCCCGCAGCGAGGCCCCCTCGCGCCCCCCAGTGGCTCCACAGGCCTCTGTCACTTCCCTGACTGTGACATATGTCTGGGCGCCCTGGCATCCTGGGACTCCCCACGCCCGGAATGGCTTTTACCACGCCCCCCTACCCCAACCCCTCTCATCCCCCCCCAAGCCCCACAAAAGCACAACCCCTTGCTGCTGTGCTGTCCCCCCACTCAGGGCCACCGAGGGGGTCGAAGGGTCCTCTCAGTCCCCTCCACCCTAGGGACATGCAACCCAGGCCCTGGCCCTGGCCGGCCCCACCCACTGGCCCAAAGCCAGGGAGAGCCACCCGCCACCAGGGGGCAGCACCTCCAGACTGCCGCCACCCTTCGTCACACAGCCTTCTGTCTGGGCCCTCGCCCCTCATCAGCGACCGGCGTCCCGCCCGATCATGGTCACTTCACTGGCTACACATCACCTCTCCTGACCCAGGGTGTTGAGAGAGAGGATGAGAGAAGGCCAGAGACGGAGCAAGAGGTAGGCGGAGATAGACAGACGGGGACTGTGGGGACAGACTTGCAGAGAGCACTTTCCAGGCTCTGGGCCTCGCGTGGAGGGGTGCTGCGTGGGGGCTGCACGGACATCAGCTGTTACCGCTTGGCCATCAGCTGTTTCCAGTTGGCCATTGGCCACTGGCAGCGCTGCGGTGGCCAAGCTAGGAAGCGTGGATGGTGGATTGCAAATTGCAGAGGGGCGCGGACTGCAGTGGGCCGGCTTGGTGGGTCTGTTGGTTGGCAGAGAATCGGCCGGCAGGTGGGGGATCGGGCGGCTCCGGCTTGCCGTGTCTCCAAGCCAGCCGCCCGTGAGACATGGTGCTATGAGCCCCCTATCCGTGGCTCTGTTGGTGTTCCTTCTTGGCCTCGCCAAATCCTGGGTTCTTGTGCGGGAAGAGGGACTAGAGTCCCCGCAGGACAGGGACCGACAGACAGAACGGGGGGACAGGGGGACCGGGGGACGGGAGGACCGGGGGACAGGGGACCGGGAGACGGGTGTAAGGGGGGGGGACAGGGAAAACGGTGGGACTGTAGGAACCCGGGGCGGGGGTACCGGGGGACGGGGTACCAGGAGATGGGGGAAGGGGGGCAGGGGGACAGGGAGACCGTTGGAACTGGGAGAACCGGGGGACGGGGGGTCTGGGAGACGGGGGCATGTGGGACGGGGGCAAGGGGAG
Source organism: Rhinolophus sinicus (assembly GCF_057876585.1). Lineage (NCBI taxonomy): Eukaryota > Metazoa > Chordata > Mammalia > Chiroptera > Rhinolophidae > Rhinolophus > Rhinolophus sinicus. Next base: position 19,991,852 of record NC_142510.1, on the reverse strand, counting down.
ACCGGAAGATGGGGGGACGGGAGTACGAGAGGGCCGGGGGGACGGGGGGACTGGGGGATGGGGGACAAGGGGACCGGGGGACCAGGGGGACTGGGTACTGGGAGACAGTGGAACCAGGGGACGGGGGGACCGGGAGACGTGGGGACACTGCACCAAGGGAAAGCGAGACCGGGGAATTGGGGGACAGGGAGACTGGGGGACTGGGGGACTGGGGGAATGAGAGGACGGTGGGACTGGCGGACGGAGGGACGGAGGGACCAGGAGACCCGTGGATGGGGGGACAGGGGTACGAGGGTACTGGGGGACGAGGGACATGGGGAGGGGGGGACCGGGAAACGGAGGAACGGGGGACCGTGAGACAGGGGGACCGGGAGATGGGTGACCTGGGGCCGGGGGGACGGGGAGACGTCTGGAACGGGGGCCGAGGGATGGGGCGACGGGGGGACCGGGAGATGGGGGACCTGGGGAAACGGGGGGACTGGGAGATGGGGAGACAGGGGGTTCGGGGGTACGGGGAGACCGGGGGACGGGGGATCGGGGGACCGGGGGAACGGGGGACAGAGAGACCGGGGGACTGGGGATGGGGGACTGGGGGACGAGGAGACTGGGGGGACCGGGGGACCGTGGGAAGGGGGGACCGGGGGGAAGGGGAGACAGGGAGGACGGGGGGACGGGGAGACCGGGGGGACAGGGGGATGGACGGACGGGGAGACCGGGGAGACGGGGGGATGGGGGGACAGGGAAACCGGTGGACTGGGAGACGGGGAGACCGGGAGAAGGTGGGACGGGGGTACGGGCAGACCGGGGGACGGGGGGACCGGGGGGACAGGGAGACCGTGGGACGGGGGGACCGGGGACCACGGGGGACGGAGGGACGGGGGATGGGGGACCGGGGGACGGGAGACCGGGGGACCGTGTGACGCGAGGACCGGGGGGACGGGGAGATGGGGAGACCGGTGGATGGGGGGACTGGGAGGAAGGGGAGACGGTGAGACGGGGAGACCGGGGGACAGTGGGACCGGGGGACCAGGGGACAGGGGGAAGAGGAGACCAGGGGGACGCGGGGACGGGGAGAACGGGCAGACCGAGGTGACGGGGGGATGGGGGGATGGGGAGAGGGGGAGACGGAGAGACCGAAGGACGGGGGGACCGGGGAGACAGGGAGACGTGGAGACAGGGAGACCGGGGGACGGGGGGACCGAGGGGACGGGGGGATAGGGAGACCGGGGGGACAGGGGGACGGGGGGACGGAGGGGACTGGGAGACGGGGAGACCGGGGGGACGGGGGAAGGGGAGACCGGGAGAAGGGGGGACGGGGGGACGGGGAGACCGGGGACGGGGTGACCGAGGGACCGGCGGACGGACAGACCGGGGGCCTGGGGGACGGGGGCACGGGGAGACCGGGGGACGGGGGAACCGGGGGACTGGGGTACCGGGGGGACGCGGAGACCGGGGGACCGGGGGACCTGTGGTATCGGGGGGACGGGGAGACGGGGAGACCGGGGGACGGGGGCCCTGGGGGACGGGGACACGGTGAGACGGGCAAACCGGGAGACGGGTGGACCAGGGGGACGGGGGGACAGGGAGACGGGGAGACAGGGGGACGGGGGGGACGGGGAGACGGGGAGACCGGGGGACGGTGTGACTGGAGGACCAGGGGACCGGGGGATCTGGGGGACGGAAAGATGGGGAGACAGGGGTACGGGGGGACCGGGGGACCGGGGGATGGGGGGACGGGGGGACGTGGAGACTGGGGGACAGGGGGACCGGGGTAACGGGGGGAAGGGGAGACAGGGAGACCGGGGGACGGGGTGACCAAGGGACCGGGGACGGGGGGACTGGGGGGACGGGGAGACAGGGAGACGGGAGGACGGGGCGACCGGGGTGACAGGGAGACGGGGAGACGGGGGGATGGGGAGACGGGGAAACGGGGAGACCGGGGGATGCGGGGACCGGGGGACGAGGAGACGGGGCGACCGGGGTACCCGGGGACCGGGGGGACAGTGTACGGTGAGACGGGCAGACCGGGGGACGGGGGGACAGGGAAACCGTGGGACCGGGAGACCGGGGGGACGGGGGGACGGGGGGACGGAGGGATGGGGAGACTTGGGCACAGGGGGACCGGGGTGACGGGGGGAAGGGGAGACGGGGAGACCGGGGGACGGGGTGAACGGGGGACCGGGGACGGGGGGACTGGGGGGACGGGGAGACAGGGAGACCGGGGGACGGGGAGCCCGAGGGTACGGGGGGACTGAGAGACGGTAACCCGGGGGCACGGGGGGACGGGGGGACTGGGGGACCAGGGGACCATGATGACGGGGAGACCGGGGGACGGGGGGACCGGGGGGACCGGGGGGATGGGGGACTGGGGGGACGGGGGGTAGAGGGAGAACGGGGGACTGGGGGGACGGGGGTAGAGGGAGAACGGGGGACAGGGGGACCGGGCGGACGGAGGGACGGCGAGACCGGGGGACTGGGGATGGGGGACAGGGGGACGGGGAGACTGGGGGACAGGGGGACCGGGGTAACGGGGGGAAGGGAAGACGGGGAGACCGGGGGACGGGTATTCTGGGGGACTGTGGGACGGGGGAACCGGGGGGACGGGGGACCGGGGGACGGTGAGATCGGGGGACGGGGGGACCGGGGGGAACAGAGGGACGGGGAGACCGAGGGTCCGGGGGGCGGGGGGACCGGGGGGAAGGGGGACCGGGGGGACGGGGGGATAGTGAGAACGTGGGAAAGGGGGACCGGGCATCGGAGGGACGGGGAGACGGGGAGACCGGGGGATGGGGGGACCGGGGACCGGGGGACGGGGAGAACGGGGAGACGGGGAGACCGTGGGACCGGGGGACGGGGGGACTGGGTGGACGGGGCGACTTGGAGATGGGTAGACCGGGGGATGGGGGGACTGGGGGCACGGGGAGACTGGGAGATGGGGACACCGGGGGACCGGGGAACCGGGGGACCGGGGGATGGGGAGACCGGGGGGATGGGGGGACGGGGAGTCCGGGGGACGGGGAAACGGGGGGGACGGGGAGTCCGGGGGAAGGGGAGACAGGGAGATCGGGGGTCGGGGGGATGGGTGGACCGGGTGGACAATGAGACGGGAGGACCGGGGTGACGAGGGGACGGGGGGAAGGGGAGACCGGTGGACAGGAGGACCAGGGGACCGGGGGAACGGGGGACAGGGAGACCGGGGGACGGGGGGACACGGGGGATGGGGAGACGTGGAGACGGGGAGACCGGGGGACGGGGGTACCGGGGGACGGGGAGACGGGGAGAACGGGGGGACGGTGGGACCGGGGTGACGGGGAGACGGGGAGACCGGGGGACCAGGAGGACGGGGAGACGGGGAGAATGGGAGACCGGGGGACCCGGGGATCGGGGGGACAGAGTACGGTGAGACGGGGAGACCGGGAGACGGGGGGATCGGGGAACCGTGGGACCGGGAGACCGGGGGGACGGGGGGACGGCGGGACGGGGAGACCAGGGGACGGGGGGACCGGGGGACCGGGGGACCATGATGACGGGGAGACCGGGGGAATGGCGGACGGGGGGACCGGGGAACCGTGGGACCGGGAGACCGGGGGGACGGGGGGACGGTGTACGGGGAGACCGGTGGACGGGCGGAACGGGGAACGGGGGACCGGGGGACCGGGGGATGTGGAGACGGGGAGACGGGGAGACCGGGGTACGGGGGGACAGGGACACGGGGAGACGGGGAGACCGAGGGACGGGGGGACCGGGGGACCGGGAGACGGGGTACCGGGGGGACGGGGAGACCGGGGGTACAGGGGGACCGGGGAGACGGGGGGATGGGGAGACGGGGAGACAGGGGGTTCGGGGGTACGGGGAGAATGGGGGACTGGGGATTGGGGGACCGGGGGACCGGGGGACGGGGAGACCGGGTGACTGGGGATGGGGGACCGGGGGACGGGGAGACTGGGGCGACCGGGGGGATGGAGGGACGGGGGGACGGGGAGACCTATGGAAGGGGGGACTGGGGGACCGGGGGACCGGGGGACCTGGGGGAGCGGGGGGACGGGGAGAAGGGGAGACCGGGTGATGGGGGGACCGGGGAACCGGGGGATCGGGGGACGGGAGTACGGGGAGACCGGGGGGACGGGGAGACCGTGGGACGGGGGGACCGGGGGACAGGGAGACCGGGGGACGGGGGACCGGGGTACCGGGGGACGGGGAGACGGGGAGACGGGGAGACCGCGGGACGGGGGGACCGGGGGAACGCGGGACGGTGGGAACCGAGGACCAGGGGACGGGGAGCCTGGGGGGCCGGGGGGACCTGGGGAAACGGGGGGACGGGGAGACGGGGAGACTGGGGGACGTTGGGACGGGAGACGGGGGGACCAGGGGACCTGGGGGAGCCGGGGGACGGGGAGACGGGGAGACCGGGTGATGGGGGGATCGGCGGACCGGGGGACGGGGAGACCGGGGGACCGGTGGACGGGGGGACCAGGGGGACGGGGAGACTGTGGGACGGGGAGACCAGGGAACCGGGGGATCGGGGGACGGGGAGACCGGGGGGGGACAGGGGGACCGTGGGGGACGGGGAGACGGGGAGATGGGGAGAAGGGGGGACGGGGGACGGGGAGACCGGGGGACGGGGGGACCGGGGGACCGGGAGGCGGGGAAACCGGGAGACGGGGGGACCGTGGGTACGGGGACACAGGGAGACCCGGGGACGGGGGGACCGGGGAACCGGGAGATGGGGGGACTGGGGGGACTGGGGTCTGGGGGACAAGGGGACGCAGCGACTGGGGGACGTGGTACCGGGGGACGGGGTACCGGGGGACTGTGGTACGGGGGAACCGGGGGACTGGGGTACGGTGGAACCGGGGGATCGGGGGACCGGGGGGACGGGGAGACGGGGAGAGGGGAGACCTGGGGACGGGGGGACCGGGGGACGGGTGGACCGGGGTACAGGGAGACTGGGGGACCGGGGGAAAGTGGGACCGAGGGGACGGGGAGACAGTGACTGGGGGACCGGGGGAAAGGGGGACCGAGGGGACGGGGAGACAGGGAGACTGAGGGATGTGGGGACCGGGGGACCGGGCGATGGGGAGATCGGGGACCGGGGGACGGGAGGACCGGGGGGACGGGGAGACCGTGGGACGGGGGGACCGGGGAACCGGGAGACCGGGGAACAGGACACGCGGACCGAGGCGTCGGGGGGATGGGGGGACGGGGAGACCGGGGGACGGGGGGACGGGGAGACCGGGGGACGGGGGGACGGGGGGATGGGGAGACCGGGGGGACGGGGGGACGGGGAGACGGGGAGACAGGGGGTTCTGGGGGACGGGGAGACCGGGGGACGGGGGATCGTGGGACCGGGGGACCAGGGGACGGGGAGACCGGGGGACTGGGGATGGGGGACCGGGGGACGGGGAGACTGGGGGGACCGTAGGGATGGGGGGACGGAGGGACGGGGAGACTTGTGGAAGGGTGCACCGGGGGACCGGGGGATGGGGGGACCGGGGGTAAGGGGAGACAGGGAGATGGGGAGACGGGGTTTGGGGGGACCGGGGGAACGGGGGAAAGGTGAAACTGGGAGACCGGGGGACCGGGGGACGCAGGGACCGGGGGGATGGGGAAACGGGGAGACCGGCGGACAGGGGGACCAGGGGGGACGGAGAGACGGGGAGACTGGGGGATGGGGGGACAGGGCCACCTGGGGAACCGGTGGGAAGGGGAGACGGGGAGACCGGGGGATGGGGGGAAAGGGGGGACGGGTAGACGGGGAGACCGGGGGACGGTCGGACGGGGAGACGGGGGGACCGGGGGACCTGGGGGAGCGGGGGGACAGGGAGACGGGGAGACCGGGGGATGGGGGGACCGGAGGACCGGGTGACGAGTGGACCAGGGGGACGGGAGACCCGGAGACGGGGAGACCGGGGGTACGGAGGGACGGGGGGACCGGGAGACCGCTGGACGGGGGACCGGGGGACCGGGCGGAGGGAGGGACGGGGAGACGGGGAGACCGGGGGATGGGGGGATCCGCGGACCGGGCGTTGGGGAGACCGGGGGGATTCGGAGACCGTGGGATGGGGGGACCGGGGAAACGGGGGATCGGGGGACGGGAGTACGGGGAGACCGGGGAGACGGGGGGACGGGGTGACGGGGAGACCATTGGACGGGGAGACCGGGGTACGGAGGGACGGGGGGACGGGGAGAACACGGGACCTTGGGACGCGGGGACCGGGGGTCGGGGGAACGGGGAGACCGGGGGACAGGGGTACCGGGAGACCGGGAGACGGGGAGATGGGGAGACCGGTGGATGGGGGGACTGGGTGGAAGGGGAGACGGGGAGACAGGGAGACCGGGGGCGGTGGGACCGGAGGACCGGTGGACAGGGGGATGGGGAGACCAGGGGGACGCGGGGACAGGGAAAACGGGCGGACCGGGGCGACAAGGGAATGGGGGGACGGGGAGAGGGGGAGACGGAGAGACCGAAGTACGGGGGACCGGGGGGACAGGAAGACGGGGAGACAGGGAGACCGGGGGACGGGGGGACCAAGGGGACGGTGGGACAGGGAGACCGGGGGGACGGGGGGACGGGGAGTCCGGGGGACGGGGAAACGGGGGGGACGGGGAGTCCGAGGGAAGGGGAGACAGGGAGATCGGGGGTCGGGGGGATGGGTGGACCGGGTGGACAATGAGACGGGGGGAGACCGGGGTGACGAGGGGAAGGGGGGAAGGGGAGACCGGTGGACAGGAGGACCAGGGGACCAGGGGAATGGGGGACAGGGAGACCGGGGGACGGGGGGACCGGGGGACGGGGAGACGGGGCGACCGGGGGGACGGTGGGACCGGGGTGACGGGGAGAAGGGGAGACCGGGGGACGGGGGGACCGGGGAACCGTGGGACCGGGAGACCGGGGGGACGGGGGGACGGGGTACGGGGAGATAGGTGGACGGGCGGAACGGGGAACGGGGAGACGGGGAGACAGGGGGACGGGGGGGACGGGGAGACGGGGAGAACGGGGGACGGTGTGACTGGGGGACCAGGGGACCGGGGGATCTGGGGGACGGAAAGATGGGGAGACCGGGGGACGGGGGGACCGGGGGACTAGGGGATGGGGGGACGGGGGGACGTGGAGACTGGGGGAGAGGGGGACCGGGGTAACGGGGGGAAGGGGAGACGGGGAGACCGGGGGACGGGGGACCGGGGGGACAGGGGGACGGGGGGACCGGGAGACCGCTGGTCCGGGGGATGGGGGGACCGGAGGGAAGTGGAGACGGGAAGACGGGGAAACCGTGGGACGTGTATACCGGGGGACCGGGGGACGGGGGGACCGGGGGGACCGGGGTGACGGGGGACCGGGGGGACGCGGGGAGTGGGAGAACGGGGGACAGGGGTACTGGGCGGACGGAGGGACGGGGAGACAGGGAGACCGGGGAATGGGGGGACCGGGGGGACGGAGGGACGGGGAGACAGGGAGACCGGGGGACGGGGGGACTGGGGGGACGGGGCGACTTGGAGATGGGTAGACTGGGGGATGGAGGGACTGGGGGCACCGGGAGACTGGGAGACGGGGACACCGGGGGACCGGGGGACCGGGGGGAACAGAGGGACGGGGAGACCGGGGGTCCGGGGGACGGGGGGATAGGGAGAATGGGGGAAAGGGGGACCGGGGGACGGGGGAACGGGGGGATGGCGGGAAGGGTAGACGGGTAGACCGGGGGGACGGGGGGAACCAGGGACCGTGGGACAGGGGGACGGGGGGACGGGGAGACGGGGAGACCGAGGGACGGAGAGACGGGGAGACAAGGGGACGGGGGGACCAGGGGGAACAGAGGGACGGGGAGACCGGGGGTCCGGTGGACGGGGGGTCCGGGGGTCCGGGGGTCGGGGAGACCGGGGGACAGGGCGACCAGGGGTACAGGGGGAAGGGAAGACGGGGAGACCGCGGGACGGGGTGAACGGGGGACCAGGGGGACGGGAGACGGGGAGACGGGGAGATACGCGGACGGGGGGAACGGGGAACTGGGGGACGGGGGGACGGGGAGACCGGGGGATGGTGTGATAGGGGGACCGGGGGAACGGGATGACGGGGGGACCGGGGGGACGGGGAGATGGGGAGACGGGGAGAACGGGGGACGGAGGGACCGGGGGACCGGGGGACCGGAGGATGGGGGGACTGGGGGACCGGGGGATGGGGGGATGGGGGGACGTGGAGACTGGGGGACAGGGGACCGGGGTAACGGGGGGAAGGGGAGACGGGGAGACCGGGGGACCGGGGGGACTGGGGGACGGGGGGACCGGGAGACCGCTGGACCGAGGATGGGGAGACTGGGGAAGGGGGGAAGGGGAGATGGGGTGACGGGGAGACCGGGGGAACGGGGGACGGGGGGACCGGGGGGGACTGGGAGACCGGGGAACCGGGGGACGGGGGGACGGGGTGACGGGGAGGCCGGGGAGACCGGGGGACCGGAGGACGGGGGGACCAGGGGGAAGGGGAGACGGGGGGACAGGGGGACAGGGAGACCGGGGGACGGGGGGACGGGGGGACGGGGTGACGGGGAGGCCGGGGAGACCGGGAGACCGGAGGACGGGGGGACCGGGGGGAAGGGGAGACGGGGTGACAGGGGGACAGGGAGACCGGGGGACGGGGGACAGGGGACGGCGGAAAGGGGAGACGGGTAGACCGGGGGGACGGGGGGAAACAGGGACCGTGGGACAGGGGGACAGGGGGACGGGGAGACCGGGGTACAGGGGATCAGGGGACGGGGGACCGGGGACGGGGAAACCGGGGGACCGGGGGACGGGGAGACCGGGGGGACGGGGAGACGGGGAGACAGGGGCACCGTGTGGGATGGGGAGACGGGGAGACGGGCAGACCGGGGGATGGGGGGACGGGGGGCCGGAGGGGACGGGGAGACGGGGAGACCGGGGGGACGGTGGCACGGGGGGGCTGGGAGACCAGAGGGACGGGGGATGGGGGGACGGTGAGACCGGGGAGACAGGGGGACCGGGGGGAGGGGAGACGGGGAGACGGGGAGACCGGGGGACGGGGGAACCAGGGGACCTGTGGACTGGGGGACCAGGGGGACGGGGGGATGGGGAGACAGTGGAAAGGGGGGCGGGGGGACGCGGAGACCAAGGGACGGGTGGACCGGGGGACCGGGGGACTTGTGGACCAAGGGGATGGGGGACCGGGGGGATGGGGGACGGTGTACCGGGGGGACGGGGAGTGGCACACTGGGAGATTGGGGGACGGGTGGACCGGGGGGACGTCAGACAGTGAGACCGAGGGACGGGGAGACCGTGGGATGGGGGACGGGGGACCGGGGGGACGGGGCACGGTGTACCGGGGGGACGGGGAGTGGCACCCTGGGAGATTGGGGGACGGGTGGACCGGGGGGACGTCAGACAGTGAGACCGAGGGACGGGAAGACCGTGGGATGGGTGGACGAGGGGACGGGGACACCGTGGGACAGGGGGACGGGGGGACGGTGGGACGGGGGGACGGGGGACGCCGGGGGGACCGGGGGACCGGGGGATCGGGGGGACGGAAAGATGGGGAGACCGGGGGACGGGGGCCCTGGGGGACGGGGACACGGTGAGACGGGCAAACCGGGAGACGGGGGCCCGGGGGGACGGGGGGACGGGGAGACGGGGAGACAGGGGGACGGGGGGGGGACGGGGAGACGGGGAGACCGGGGGACGGTGTGACTGGGGGACCAGGGGACCGGGGGATCTGGGGGACGGAAAGATGGGAGACCGGAGGACGGGGGGACCGGGGGGACCGGGGGATGGGGGGACGGGGGGACGTGGAGACTGGGGGACAGGGGGACTGGGGTAACGGGGGAAGGGGAGACGGGGAGACCGGGGGACGGGGTGAGCAAGGGACCAGGGACGGGGGGACTGGGGGGACGGGGAGACAGGGAGATGGGAGGACGGGGAGACGGGGAGACGGGGAGACCGGGGGATGCGGGGACCGTGGGACGAGGAGACGGAGAGACCGGAGGACCGGGGGGACGGGGAGACGGGGAGACCGGGGTACCCGGGGACCGGGGGGACAGTGTACGGTGAGACGGGGAGACCGGGGGACGGGGGGACAGTGGAAACGTGGGACCGGGAGACCGGGGGGACGGGGGACGGGGGGACGGGGGGAACGGGGGACCGGGGGACGGGTAGACCGGGGGACCGGGGGACGGGGGGACCGGGGGGACGGGGAACCGTGGGACGGTGAGACCGGGGGACGGGGGGACCGGGGGGGGGGACCGGGGGGATGGGGGACCGGGGGGACGGGGGGAGAGGGAGAACGGGAGACAGGGGGACCTGGCGGACGGAGGGACGGGGAGAGGGGTAGACCGGGGGATGGGGAGGCGGGGAGACGGGGAGACCGGGGGATGCGGGGACCGGGGGACGAGGAGACGGGGAGACCAGGGGACCCGGGGACCGGGGGGACAGTGTACGGTGAGACGGGGAGACCGGGGGACGGGGGGACAGGGGAACCGTGGGACCGGGAGACCGGGGGGATGGGGGGACGGGGGGACGGGGGGAACGGGGGACTGGGGGACGGGGGGACGGGGGGACGGGGGGAAGGGGAGACTTGGGCACAGGGGGACCGGGGTGACGGGGGGACGGGGAGACCGGGGGATAGGGTGACCGGGGGACCGGGGACGGGGGGACTGGGGGGACGGGGAGACAGGGAGACCGGGGGACGGGGAGCCCGGGGGTACGGGGGGACTGGGAGACGGGAACCCGGGGGCACGGGGGGATGGGGAGACGGGTAGACCAGGGGACGGGGGGACTGGGGGACCGGGGGACCATGATGACGGGGAGACCGGGGGACGGGGGGACCGGGTGATGGGGGGATCCGCGGACCGGGCGTTGGGGAGACCGGGGGGATTCGGAGACCGTGGGATGGGGGGACCGGGGAAACGGGGGATCGGGGGACGGGAGTACGGGGAGACCGGGGAGACGGGGGAGACGGGGGGACGGGGAGACCATTGGACGGGGAGACCGGGGTACGGAGGGACGGGGGGACGGGGAGAACACGGGACCTTGGGACGCGGGGACCGGGGGTCGGGGGAACGGGGAGACCGGGGGACAGGGGTACCGGGAGACCGGGAGACGGGGAGATGGGGAGACCGGTGGATGGGGGGACTGGGTGGAAGGGGAGACGGGGAGACAGGGAGACCGGGGGCGGTGGGACCGGAGGACCGGTGGACAGGGGGATGGGGAGACCAGGGGGACGCGGGGACGGGGAAAACGGGCGGACCGGGGCGACAAGGGAATGGGGGGACGGGGAGAGGGGGAGACGGAGAGACCGAAGTACGGGGGACCGGGGGGACAGGAAGACGGGGAGACAGGGAGACCGGGGGACGGGGGGACCAAGGGGACGGTGGGACAGGGAGACCGGGGGGATGGGGGGACGGGGAGTCCGGGGGACGGGGAAACGGGGGGGACGGGGAGTCCGAGGGAAGGGGAGACAGGGAGATCGGGGGTCGGGGGGATGGGTGGACCGGGTGGACATGAGACGGGGGGAGACCGGGGTGACGAGGGGAAGGGGGGAAGGGGAGACCGGTGGACAGGAGGACCAGGGGACCAGGGGAATGGGGGACAGGGAGACCGGGGGACGGGGGGACCGGGGGACGGGGAGACGGGGCGACCGGGGGGACGGTGGGACCGGGGTGACGGGGAGAAGGGGAGACCGGGGGACGGGGGGACCGGGGAACCGTGGGACCGGGAGACCGGGGGGACGGGGGGACGGGGTACGGGGAGACCGGTGGACGGGCGGAACGGGGAACGGGGAGACGGGGAGACAGGGGGACGGGGGGGACGGGGAGACGGGGAGAACGGGGGACGGTGTGACTGGGGGACCAGGGGACCGGGGGATCTGGGGGACGGAAAGATGGGGAGACCGGGGGACGGGGGGACCGGGGGACTAGGGGATGGGGGGACGGGGGGACGTGGAGACTGGGGGAGAGGGGGACCGGGGTAACGGGGGGAAGGGGAGACGGGGAGACCGGGGGACGGGGGACCGGGGGGACAGGGGGACGGGGGGACCGGGAGACCGCTGGTCCGGGGGATGGGGGGACCGGAGGGAAGTGGAGACGGGAAGACGGGGAAACCGTGGGACGTGTATACCGGGGGACCGGGGGACGGGGGGACCGGGGGGACCGGGGTGACGGGGGACCGGGGGGACGCGGGGAGAGGGAGAACGGGGGACAGGGGTACTGGGCGGACGGAGGGACGGGGAGACAGGGAGACCGGGGAATGGGGGGACCGGGGGGACGGAGGGACGGGGAGACAGGGAGACCGGGGGACGGGGGGACTGGGGGGACGGGGCGACTTGGAGATGGGTAGACTGGGGGATGGAGGGACTGGGGGCACCGGGAGACTGGGAGACGGGGACACCGGGGGACCGGGGGACCGGGGGACCAGGGGACGGGGAGACCGGGGGGACCCGGGCGACGGGGGACAGTGGGCAGGGAGACGGGGAGACGGGCAGACCGGAGGACGGGGAGACGGGGAAACCAGGGGATGGGGGGACCGGGGGGGAACAGAGGGACGGGGAGACCGGGGGTCTGCGGGACGGGGGGACCGGGTGGACGGGGGACCAGGGGGACGGGGGGATAGGGAGAACGGGGGAAAAGGGGACCGGGGGACGGGGGGACGGGGGGACGGCGGGAAGGGGAGTCGGGTAGACCGGGGGGACGGGGGGAAACAGGGACCGTGGGACAGGGGGATGGGGGGACGGGGAGACGGAGAGACCGAGGGACGGGGAGACGGGGAGACCGGGGGACGGGGGGACCGGGGGGAACAGAGGGACGGGGAGACCGGGGGTCCGGGGGACGGGGGGACCGGGGTGACGGGGGACCGGGGGACGGGGGGATAGGGAGAATGGGGGAAACGGGGACCGGGGGACGGGGGAACGGGGGGATGGCGGGAAGGGTAGACGGGTAGACCGGGGGGACGGGGGGAACCAGGGACCGTGGGACAGGGGGACGGGGGGACGGGGAGACGGGGAGACCGAGGGACAGAGAGACGGGGAGACAAGGGGACGGGGGGACCAGGGGGAACAGAGGGACGGGGAGACCGGGGGTCCGGTGGACGGGGGGTCCGGGGGTCCGGGGGTCGGGGAGACCGGGGGACAGGGGGACCAGGGGTACAGGGGGAAGGGAAGACGGGGAGACCGGGGGACGGGGTGAACGGGGGACCAGGGGGACGGGAGACGGGGAGACGGGGAGATACGCGGACGGGGGGAACGGGGAACTGGGGGACGGGGGGACGGGGAGACCGGGGGATGGTGTGATAGGGGGACCGGGGGAACGGGATGACGGGGGGACCGGGGGGACGGGGAGATGGGGAGACGGGGAGAACGGGGGACGGAGGGACCGGGGGACCGGGGGACCGGAGGATGGGGAGACCAGGGGGACGGGGGGACGGGGGGGACGGGGAAACGGGGTGAATGGGGGACGGGGGGAACTAGGGACCGGGGGACAGGGGGGATGGGGAGACGGGGAGACCGGGGGGGGCGGGGGGGTGGGGGGACACGGGGACGGGGAGACGGAGAGAACGGGAGACGGGGGTACGGGGACACGGGGAGACCGGGGGATGGGGGGACGGGGGGATGGGGAGAATGGGGGGACGGCGGGACGGGGGGAAGGGGAGAATGGATAGACAGGAGGACGAGGGGACGGGGAGACCGGTGGATGGGGAGACCGGGGAGACGGGGGGACGGGGAGACGGGGAGTCAGGGGGTTCGGGGGTACGGGGAGACCGGGGGACGGGGATCGGGGGATCGGGGGACTGGGGGACCTGTGGAAGGGGGGACCGGGGGACCTGGGGACGGGGGGACTGGGGGTAAGGGGAGACAGGGAGACGGGGAGACCGGGGGATGGGGGGACCGCGGGAACAGGGGAAAGGGGAGACTGCTAGACCGGGGGACCGGGGGACGCGGGGACCGGGGGGATGGCGAAACGGGGAGACCGGGGGACAGGGGGACCGGGGGGACGGAGAGACGGGGAGACTGGGGGATGGGGGGACCGGGGCACCTGGGGAACCGGGGGGAAGGGGAGACGGGGAGACTGGGGGACGGGGGGACAGGGGGGACGGGTAGACGGGGAGACCGGGGTATCGGGGGACGCGGGGACCGGGGGGACGGGGAAATGGGGACACCGGTGAATGGGGGGACCGGGGGGACTGGGAGACGGGGAGACAGGGAGAACGGGGGACGAGGGGACCGGGGGACCGGGGTACCGGGGGATGGGGAGACCAGGGGGACGGGGGGACGGGGAGACCGGGGGGACGGGGAGACCGAGGACGGGGGGACCGGGGAACCGGGGGACCGGGGGACGGGACACCGGGCGGACCGAGGCGACGGGGGGATGGGGGGATGGGGAGACGGGTAGACGGGGAGACCGAAGGACGGGGGGACTGGGGGGAAAGGGAGACGGGGAGACAGGGAGACCGGGGGACAGAGGGAACGACGGGTGGGGGGGACAGGGATACCGGGGGGACAGGGGTTTCGGGGGTACGGGGAGACCGGGGGATGGGGGATCGGGGGACAGGGGGACAGGGGGACGGGGACAACGGGGGACTGGGGATGGGGGACCGGGGGACGGGGAGACTGGGGGGACCGGTGGGATGGGGGGACGGGGGGACGTGGAGACCTGTGGAAGGGGGGACCGGGGGACCCGGGGACGGGGGGACCGGGGGTTAGTGGAGACAGGGAGACGGGGAGACCGGGGGATGGGGGGACCGTGGGAACGGGGGAAAGGGGAGACTGGGAGACCGGGGGACCGGGGGACGCGGGGACCGGGGGGATGGGAAAACGGGGAGACCGGGGGACAGGGACACAGGGGGGACGGAGAGACGGGGAGACCGGGTGATGGGGGGATCGGCGGACCGGGCGTCGGGGAGACCGGGGGGATGGGGAGACCGTGGGATGGGGGGACCGGGGAACCGGGGGATCGGGGGACGGGATTACGGGGAGACCGGGGAGACGGGGGGACGGGGGGACGGGGAGACCATTGGACGAGGAGACCGGGGGACGGAGGGACGGGGGGACGGGGAGAACAGGGGACCTTGGGACGCGGGGACCGGGGGTCGGGGGAACGGGGAGACCGGGGGACAGGGGGACCGGGGGGACGGGGAGATGGGGAGACCGGTGGATGGGGGGACCGGGTGGAAGGGGAGACGGGGAGACAGGGAGACCGGGGGCGGTGGAACGGAGGACCGGTGGACAGGGGGATGGGGAGACCAGGGGGACGCGGGGACGGGGAAAACGGGCGGACCGGGGCGACAAGGGAATAGGGGACGGGGAGAGGGGGAGACGGAGGGACCGAAGTACGGGGGACCGGGGGGACAGGAAGACGGGGAGACAGGGAGACCGGGGGACGGGGGGACCAAGTGGACGGTGGGACAGGGAGACCGGGGGGACGGGGAGACAATGCGACGGAGGGACCGGGGAACCTGGGGACCGGGGGCGGGACACCGGGCGGACCGATGCGACGGGAGGATGGGGGTACGGGGAGAGGGGTAGACGGGGTGACCGAAAGACGGGGGGACCGGGGGGACAGGGAGATGGGGAGACAGGGAGACCGGGGGACGAGGGGACGGGGTGCCGGAGGGGACGGGGAGACGGGGAGACCGGGGGGACCGTGGCACGGGGGGGCTGGGAGATCAGAGGGATGCGGGGACGGGGGGACGGTGAGACCGGGGAGATGGGGGGACAGGGGGACGGGGAGACCGGTGGACAGGGAGACTGGGGGACTGGGGGACGGGGGGACCGGCGGGACGGGGAGAATGGGGGACGGGGGGACCGGGGGACTGGGGAACCGGGGGGATGGGGAGACGGGGAGACCGGGGGATGGGGGGACCGGAGGACCGGGGGACCGGGGGACGGGGAGACCGGGGCACCGGGGGATGGGGGACCGGGATGAAGGGGAGACCGTGGGACGGGGGGACCGGGGGACGGCGAGACCGAGGGGACGGGGGAACAGGGAGACCGGGGGGACGGGGGGACGGGGAGACCGGAGAGACGGGGGGACGGGGGGACGGGGAGACCGGCGGAAGGGGGGACCGGGGGACGGGGGTACCGGGGACGCGGGCAGACGGGGAGACCGGGCGACTGGGGACAGGGGGACGGGGACACCGGGGGACCGGGGGAAGGGAGGACCGGGGTGACGAGGAGAACGGGGGGAGGGGGAAACGGGGACACCGGTGGATGGGGGGACCGTGGGGACTGGGAGATGGGGAGACGGGGAGAACGGGGGACGGGGGGACCAGGGGACCGGGGGACGGGGGGATGGGGAGACCAGGGGGACGGGGGGACGGGGGGACCGGGGGGACGGGGAGACCGAGGGTCGGGGCGACCGGGGAACCGGGGGACCGGGGGACGGGGAGACAGGGCGGACCGGGGTTACGGGGGCATGTTGGGACGGGGAGAGGGGGAGATGGGGAGACCGAAGGACGGGGGGACCGGGGGGACAGGGAGACGGTGAGACAGGGAGACCGGGGGACGGGGGGACCGAGGGGTCGGGGGGACAGGGAGACCGGGGGGACGAGGGGATGGGGAGATTGGGAAACAGGGAGACCGGGGGACGGGGGGACCGGGGGAACGGGGGACGGTGGGAACGGAGGACCAGGGGACTGGGAGCCTGGGGGGCCGGGGGGACCTGGGGAAATGGGGGGACGGGGAGACGTGGAGACCGGGGGACGTGGGGACGGGAGACGGGGGGACCGGGTGACCTGGGGGAGCGGGGGGACGGGGAGATGGGGAGACCGGGTGATGGGGGGACCGGCGGACCAGGGGACGGGGGGATGTGGGGACGGGGAGAGGGGGAGACAGGGAGACCGGGGGACGGGGGGACCGGGGGGACAGGGAGACGGGGAGACAGGGAGACCGGGGGACCGGGGGGACGGGGAGACGGGGAGACCGGGGGACGGGCGGAACTGGGAACGGGGAACCCGGGGGCACGGGGGGACGGGGAGACGGGGAGACCAGGGGACAGGGGGACCGGGAGACACAGGGACCATGATGATGGAGAGACCGGGGGACCGGGGGGACGGGGAGATGGGGAGACAGGGGGACGGGGGGAAGGGGAGACCGGGGGACGGGGAGCCCGGGGGTACGGGGGGACAGTGAGATGGGGAACCCAGGGGTACGGGGGACAGGGAGACGGGGAGACCAGGGGACGGGGTGACCGGGGGACTGGGGGACCCGGGTGATGGGGAGACCGGGGGACCGGGGGGACAGGGAGACGGGGAGACAGGGGGATGGGGGGGATGGGGAGACGGGGAGACCGGGGGAGGGGCGGAGGGGTGGGGGGACACGGGGACGGGGAGACGGAGAGAACGGGAGACGGGGGTACGGGGACACGGGGAGACCGTGGGACGGGGTGACCGGGGGACCGGGGACGGGGGGACTGGGGGGACGGGGAGACAAGGAGACCGGGGGACGGGGAGCCCGGGGGTACGGGGTGACTGGGAGATGGGGACCCCGGGGGCACGGGGGGACGGGGAGACGGGGAAACCAGGGGACGCGGGGACTGGGGGACCGGGGGACCATGATGACGGAGAGACCTGGGGACAGGGGGAAGGGGAGACCTGGGGATGGGGAGACCGGGGGACGGGGGGACGGGGAGACGGGGAGACCGGGGGTACGGGGGGACGGGGGCATCGGGAGACCGCTGGACGGGGGACCGGGGTACCGGGGGACCGCGGGACCGGGGGACGGGGGGACCGGACGGAAGTGGAGACGGGAAGACGGGGAGACCGTGGGACGGGTATACCGGGGGACCGGGGGACTGGGGGACTGGGGGGACGGGGGACCGTGAGACGGTGAGACCGGGGGATGGGGGGACTGGGGGACCGCGGGGACGGGGGACCGTGGGGACGGGGGGAGAGGGAGAACGGGGGACAGGGGGACCGGGCGGACGGAGGGACGGGAAGACGGGGAGACCGGGGGATGTGGGGACCGGGGGACCCGGGGACGGGGGGATGGGGAGACCAGGGGGACGGGGGGACGGGGGGACCGGGGGATGGGGGGACCGGAGGACCGGGGGACCGGGGGACGGGGAGACCGGGGCACCGGGGGATGGGGGACCGGGATGAAGGGGAGACCGTGGGACGGGGGGACCGGGGGACGGCGAGACTGAGGGGACGGGGGAACAGGGAGACCGGGGGGACGGGGGGACGGGGAGACCGGAGAGACGGAGGGACGGGGGGACGGGGAGACCGGCGGAAGGGGGGACCGGGGGACGGGGGTACCGGGGACGCGGGCAGACGGGGAGACCGGGCGACTGGGGACAGGGGGACGGGGACACCGGGGGACCGGGGGAAGGGAGGACCGGGGTGACGAGGAGAACGGGGGGAGGGGGAAACGGGGACACCGGTGGATGGGGGGACCGTGGGGACTGGGAGATGGGGAGACGGGGAGAACGGGGGACGGGGGGACCAGGGGACCGGGGGACGGGGGGATGGGGAGACCGGGGGGACGGGGGGACCGGGGGGACGGGGAGACCGAGGGTCGGGGCGACCGGGGAACCGGGGGACCGGGGGACGGGGAGACAGGGCGGACCAGGGTTACGGGGGCATGTTGGGACGGGGAGAGGGGGAGATGGGGAGACCGAAGGACGGGGGGACCGGGGGGACAGGGAGACGGTGAGACAGGGAGACCGGGGGACGGGGGGACCGAGGGGTCGGGGGGACAGGGAGACCGGGGGGACGAGGGGATGGGGAGATTGGGAAACAGGGAGACCGGGGGACGGGGGGACCGGGGGAACGGGGGACGGTGGGAACGGAGGACCAGGGGACTGGGAGCCTGGGGGGCCGGGGGGACCTGGGGAAATGGGGGGACGGGGAGACGTGGAGACCGGGGGACGTGGGGACGGGAGACGGGGGGACCGGGTGACCTGGGGGAGCGGGGGGACGGGGAGATGGGGAGACCGGGTGATGGGGGGACCGGCGGACCAGGGGACGGGGGGATGTGGGGACGGGGAGAGGGGGAGACAGGGAGACCGGGGAACGGGGGGACCGGGGGGACAGGGAGACGGGGAGACAGGGAGACCGGGGGACCGGGGGGACGGGGAGACGGGGAGACCGGGGGACGGGCGGAACTGGGAACGGGGAACCCGGGGGCACGGGGGGACGGGGAGACGAGGAGACCAGGGGACAGGGGGACCGGGAGACACAGGGACCATGATGATGGAGAGACCGGGGGA
Source organism: Rhinolophus sinicus (assembly GCF_057876585.1). Taxonomy (NCBI): domain Eukaryota; kingdom Metazoa; phylum Chordata; class Mammalia; order Chiroptera; family Rhinolophidae; genus Rhinolophus; species Rhinolophus sinicus. The sequence continues at coordinate 19,972,656 of NC_142510.1, read as the reverse complement.
CCGGGGGGACGGGGAGATGGGGAGACAGGGGGACGGGGGGAAGGGGAGACCGGGGGACGGGGAGCCCGGGGGTACGGGGGGACAGTGAGATGGGGAACCCAGGGGTACGGGGGACAGGGAGACGGGGAGACCAGGGGACGGGGTGACCGGGGGACTGGGGGACCCGGGTGATGGGGAGACCGGGGGACCGGGGGGACAGGGAGACGGGGAGACAGGGGGATGGGGGGGATGGGGAGACGGGGAGACCGGGGGACGGTGTGACTGGGGGACTGGGGGACCCGGGTGATGGGGAGACCGGGGGAGCGGGGCAACAGGGAGACGGGTAGACCGGGGGGGACGGGGGGAAGTAGGGACCGTGGGACAGGGGGACGGGGGGACGGGAAGACGGGGAGATCGGGGAGTCCGGGGGACTGGGGGAACGGGCGACCGGGGGGACAAGGGAGTCGGGGAGACGGGATGACCGGGGGACCGGGGGACATGGGGACAGGGGGGACGGGGAGACGGGGAGAACGGAGGACGTGGGTACCGGGGGACAGGGAGACCGGGAAGGGGGGGACCGGGGGACCGGGGGGACGGGGGGACGGGGGGATGGGAAGACTGGAGGGACGGGGGGACGGGGGGACGGGGAGACAGGTGGACAGGGAGACCGGGGGACTGGGGGACGGGGGGACCGGGGAGACGGGGTGAATGGGGGACGGGGGGAACTAGGGACCGGGGGCAGGGGGGATGGGGAGACGGGGAGACCAGGGGACGGGGGGACAGGGGGGACGGGTAGACGGGGAGACCGGGGGACAGTGGGACGGGGAGACGGGGGGACCGGGGGACCTGGGGGAACGGGGGACAGGGAGATGGGGAGACCGGGGTTGGGGGGACCGGGGGACCGGGGGACGGGGGGACAGGGGGGACGGGTACACGGGTAGACCGGGGGACGGTGGGAAGGGGAGACGGGGGGACCGGGGGACCTGTGGGAGCTGGGGGACAGGGAGATGGGGAGACCGGGGGATGGGGGGACCGGGGGACCGGGGGACGGGGATACCGGGGACCGGTTGACGGGGGGACCTGGGGGACGGGGAGATCGGGGGACGGGGGCACCTGGGAACCGGGTGACCGGGGGACCGGGGGACGGGGAGACCGGTGGACCGGGAGACGGGGGGACCGGGGGGACGGGGAGACTGAGGGATGGGGGGCCCGGTGGACTGGGGGCTCGGGGGACGGGGAGATCGGGCGGACCAGGGCGACGGGGGGATGGGGGCACGTGTAGACGGGGAGATGGGGACACCGAAGGACGGGGAGACCGGAGGGACGTGGGGACGGGGGGACGGGGAGACCGGGGGTTCGGGGGGACGGGTAGACGGGAGAAAGGGGGATCAGGGGACCGGGGGACCGTGGGACAGAGAGACCGGGGGACCGGGGGACGCGGGGACCGGGGGGACAGGGAGACGGGGAGACGGGGAGACAGGGGGTTCGTGGTGACGGGGAGACCGGGGGACGGGGGATCAGGGGACGGGGAGACCGGGGGAGGGGCGGAGGGGTGGGGGGACACGGGGACGGGGAGACGGAGAGAACGGGAGACGGGGGTACGGGGACACGGGGAGACCGTGGGACGGGGTGACCGGGGGACCGGGGACGGGGGGACTGGGGGGACGGGGAGACAAGGAGACCGGGGGACGGGGAGCCCGGGGGTACGGGGTGACTGGGAGATGGGGACCCCGGGGGCACGGGGGGACGGGGAGACGGGGAGACCAGGGGACGCGGGGACTGGGGGACCGGGGGACCATGATGACGGAGAGACCTGGGGACGGGGGGAAGGGGAGACCGGGGGATGGGGAGACCGGGGGACGGGGGGACGGGGAGACGGGGAGACCGGGGGTACGGGGGGACGGGGGCATCGGGAGACCGCTGGACGGGGGACCGGGGGACCGGGGGACCGCGGGACCGGGGGACGGGGGGACCGGACGGAAGTGGAGACGGGAAGACGGGGAGACCGTGGGACGGGTATACCGGGGGACCGGGGGACGGGGGGACTGGGGGGACGGGGGACCGTGAGACGGTGAGACCGGGGGATGGGGGGACTGGGGGACCGCGGGGACGGGGGACCGTGGTGACGGGGGGGGGGGGGTTGACGGGGAGAGCGGGAGACGGGGAGACTGAAGGACGGGAGGACTGGGGGGACAGGGAGACGGGGAGACAGGGAGACCGGGGGACGGGGGGACCAAGGGGACAGGGGGACAGGGAGACCGGGGGGACCTGGGGAAGGGAGGACTGGGAGACCGGAGGGACGGGGGGACGGGGAGACCGGGAAGACGGGGGGACAGTGGGAAGGGGGGACGTGGTGACAGGGAGACGAGGAGACCGGGAGACGGGGAGACGGGGGGACGGGGAGACCGGGGGACGGGGGGACCGGGGGACAGTGGGACGGGTGGACCGGGGGACGGGGGACAGCGGGGGCGGGGGGGATGGGGGGATGGTGCGACGGAGGGACGGGGGGACGGGGCAACGGGGGGACGCGGGACGGGGAGACCGGATGATGGGGGGATGGGGGGACTGGGGAACGGGGGGACGGTAAGATGGGGAGACCGGGGGATGGGCGGACCGGGGGACCGGAGGACCGGGGCGACGGGGAGATCTGGGATGGGTGCCCGGGGGACCAGGGAGACCGGGGGAGGGGGGACCGGGGAACCGGGGGATCGGGGGACTTGGGTGACGGGGATATCGGGGACGGGCAGACCGGGGGACCAGGGGACCGGGGGATGGGGAGACCGGGGGACCGGGGGACGCGGGGACCAGGGGGACGGGGAGACGGGGAGACGGGGAGACCGGGGGACAGGGGGACCGTGGGGGACGGGGAGACGGGGAGACGGGGAGACCGTGGGATGGGGGGAACGGTGGAACGGGGGACGGGGGGACCGGGTGACCGGGGGAACGGGGGGATGGGTAGACGGGGAGAGGGGAGAGCTGGGGACGGGGGGACCGGGGTACGGGTGGACCGGGGGAAAGGGGGATGGGGGGACAAGGGGACCGGGGGACGGGGGGACGGGGAGACGGGGAGACAGAGGGACGGGGGGACCGGGGGCCCGGTGTACCGTGGACCTGAAGACCAGGGAAGGGGAGCCAGGGGGGATGGGGGAAGGGGAGACGGGGAGACCGGCAGGATGGGGGGATGGGGGGACTGGGGGACGGGGAGACTGGGGGACGGGGGAACGGGGAGACGGGGGACGGGGGGACGGGGAGACGGGAGAACCGGGGGACCTGGGGGAGGAGGGGATAGGGAGACGGGGAGATCCGGGGGACGGGGAGACGGGGAGACAGAGGGACGGGGGGACCGGGGGCCCGGTGTACTGTGGACCTGAAGACCAGGGAAGGGGAGCCAGGGGGGATGGGGGAAGGGGAGACGGGGAGACCGGCAGGATGGGGGGATGGGGGGACTGGGGGACGGGGAGACTGGGGGACGGGGGAACGGGGAGACGGGGGACGGGGGGACGGGGAGACGGGAGAACCGGGGGACCTGGGGGAGGAGGGGATAGGGAGACGGGGAGATCCGGGGGATGGGGGGACCGGCGGACCGAGGGACGGGGAGACCGGGGGACCGGGAGACGGGAGACCGGAGGGACGGGGGCACGGGGAGACGGGGAGACCGGGGGGACGGGGACACGGGGGGACGGGGAGCCCGGGGGACGGGGGGACCGGGGGACCTGGGGACAGGTGGTCGGGGAGACCGGGGGACTGGAGGATTGGGGACCGGGGGGACGCGGAGACGGGGAGACCGTGGGATGGGGGGAACGGAGGGACGGGGAGATGTGGAGTCAGGGAGACCAGAGGACGTGTGACCGGGGGACCGGGGGACGAGGAGACCGGGGGGACCGGTGGGACGGGGGTACCGGGGGACGGGGAGACCTGGGGAATGGGGGACCGGTGGACCGGGGGACTGGGGGACGGGGAGACGGGGAGATGGGGAGACCGGGGGACGGGGGGACCGGGGGACCTGGGGAGCCGGGGGGACGGGGAGACGGGGTGACGGGGAGACCTGGGCACGTGGGGACCGGGGCATGTGTGGACCGGGGGACAGGCTTACGGGGGGACAGGGGGACCTGGGGAGCCGGGGGGACAGGGAGACGGGGAGACCGGGGGACGGGGGGACCGGGGGACCGGGTGATGGGGGGACGGGGGGGACGGGGAGACCTGGGACAGGGGGACTGGGGTGACGGGGGGACCGGGGGACCTGGGTGACGGGGAGACAGGGAGACGCTGAGACCGGGTACGGGAGGACCGCGGGGCAGGGGGACCGGGGGAACGGGCGACCGGGGGGACAAGGGAGTCGGGGAGACGGGATGACCGGGGGACCGGGGGACATGGGGACAGGGGGGACGGGGAGACGGGGAGAACGGAGGACGTGGGTACCGGGGGACAGGGAGACCGGGGAGGGGGGGACCGGGGGACCGCGGGGACGGGGGGACGGGGGGATGGGAAGACTGGAGGGACGGGGGGACGGGGGGACGGGGAGACAGGTGGACAGGGAGACCGGGGGACTGGGGGACGGGGGGACCGGGGAGACGGGGTGAATGGGGGACGGGGGGAACTAGGGACCGGGGGCAGGGGGGATGGGGAGACGGGGAGACCGGGGGACGAGGGGACAGGGGGGACGGGTAGACGGGGAGACCGGAGGACGGTGGGACGGGGAGACGGGGGGACCGGGGGACCTGGAAGAACGGGGGGACAGGGAGATGGGGAGACCGGGGTTGGGGGGACCGGGGGACCGGGGGACGGGGGGACAGGGGGGACGAGGAGACCGGGGGGATGGGGGAAGGGGTTACAGGGGGCCCGGGGGATGGGGGGACCGGGAGCCCGGGAGACGGGGGAAGGGGGGAAGGGGAGACTGAGAGACGGGGAGACCGGGGGGACTGGGGGACGGGGGCATGGGGGACAGGAGGACCGGGGGGACCGGGAGACAGGGAGACCTGGGGACGGGGGGACCGGGGGACCGGGGGACTGGGGGACGGGGTGACCGGGAAACTGGGGGATGGGGGGAACTGGGGAACGGGGGAACGGGGGACGGGGAGCCCGGGGGTACGGGTGGACGGGGAGATGGGGAGACAGGAGGGACGGGGGGACCGGGGGGACGTCAGACAGTGAGACCGAGGGACGGGGAGACCGTGGGATGGGGGACGGGGGACCGGGGGGACGGGGGACGGTGTACCGGGGGGACGGGGAGTGGCACACTGGGAGATTGGGGGACGGGTGAACCGGGGGGACGTCAGTGAGACCGAGGGACGGGGAGACCGTGGGATGGGTGGACGAGGGGACGGGGACACCGTGGGACAGGGGGACGGGAGGACGGTGGGACGGGGGGACGGGGGACGCCGGGCCGACCGGGGGACCAGGGGATCGGGGGGACGGAAAGATGGGGAGACCGAGGGACGCTGTGATGGGGGACCGGGGGACCGGGGGATCGGGGGGACGGAAAGATGGGGAGACCGGGGGACGGGGGCCCTGGGGGACGGAGATACGGTGAGACGGGCAAACAGGGAGACGGGGGGACCGGGGGGACGGGGGGACGGGGAGACTGGGGGACAGGGGGACTGGGGTAACGGGGGGAAGGGGAGACGGGGAGACCGGGGGACGGGGTGACCAAGGGACCGGGGACGGGGGGACTGGGGGGACGGGGAGACAGGGAGATGGGAGGATGGGGAGACGGTGAGACGGGGAGACCGGGGGATGCGGGGACCGGGGGACGAGGAGACGGGGAGACAGGGAGACCGGGGGGACGGGGAGACGGGGAGACCGGGGTACCCGGGGACCGGGGGGACAGAGTACGGTGAGACGGGCAGACCAGGGGACGAGGGGACCGGGGGACGGGGGGACGGGGAGACCGGGGGACGGGGTGACCGGGGGGGGGACCGGTGGGATGGGGGACCGGGGGGACGGGGGGAGAGGGAGAACGGGGGACAGGGGGACCTGGCGGTCGGAGGGACGGGGAGAGGGGTAGACCGGGGGATGGGGAGACGGGGAGACGGGGAGACCGGGGGACCGGGGGGATGGGGAGACGGGGAGACCGGGGTACCCGGGGACCGGGGGGACAGTGTACGGTGAGACGGGGAGACCGGGGGATGGGGGGACAGGGGAACCGTGGGACCGGGAGACCGGGGGGACGGGGGGACGGGGGGACGGGGGGAACGGGGGACCGGGGGACGGGGGGACGGGGGGACGGGGGGACGGGGAGTCTTGGGCACAGGGGGACCGGGGTGACGGGGGGACGGGGAGACCAGGGGATAGGGTGACCGGGGGACCGGGGACGGGGGGACTGGGGGGACGGGGAGACAGGGAGACCGGGGGACGGGGAGCCCGGGGGTACGGGGGGACAGGGAGACGGGAACCCGGGGTCACGGGGGGATGGGGAGACGTGTAGACCGGGGTACGGGGGGACCGGGGGAACAAGGAGACCATGGGACGGGGTGACCGGGGAACCAGGGTATCGGGGGACGGGAGGACGGGGAGACCGGGGAGACGGGGGTCGGGGACAGGGAGACCGGGGGACAGGGGGACGCCGGGACCGGCGGGATGGGGAGAAGGGGAGACCGGGGGGACGGTGAGGCGGGGGGACATGGGGACGGGGAGACCGAGGGACGGGGGATCGGGGGACCGGGGGACAGGGAGACCGGGGGACTGGGGATGGGGGACTGGGGGACGGGGAGACTGGGGGGACCGGGGGACTGGGGGACGGGGGGACCGGGGGAAAGGGGAGACAGGGAGACGGGGAGACAGGGAGGACGGGTGGACGGGGAGACCGGGGGACGGGGTACCGGGGCACCGGGAGACGGGGAGACGGGGAGACAGGGGGTTCGGGGTGACGGGGAGAGGGGGAGATGGGGAGACCGAAGGACGGGGGCACCGGGGGGACAGGGAGACAGGGAGACAGGGAGACCGTGGGGGATGGGGAGACTGGGAGACGGGCAGACCGGGGGATGTGGGGACCGGGGGACCGGTAGACAGGGGGAATGGGAGACCGGGGGACGGGGGGATGGGGGGACCTGGGGACGGGGGACTGGGGGACCGGAGGACCGGGGCACAGGAAGACCGGGGGATGGCGGGACGGGGTGATGGCCGGGCGGGGGGATGGCGGGACGGGTGGACCGGGAGACCGGGGGACGCGGGGACATGAGGAAAGGGAGACCGGTGCACGGGGGGACGGAGGGACCGGGAGACCGGGTGAGGGGCGGATGGGGGGAAGGAGAGACCGGGCACCGGGAGACTGGTTGACGGGGAGAACGGGTGTCGGAAGGACGGGGGTCAGGGGGACCAGGGGACGGGGGGAAGGGTGGACCAGGAGACAGGGGGAACGGGAGACCGAGGAACGGAGGGACAGAGGGACGGGGGAACAAGGGACCTGGGGACCGGTAGATCGTCCAAAGAGGGGAAGGAGGGACCGGGAGAACAGGGGACGGGGGAACAGGAGGACAGGGGAATTAGGGGACCGGGAGACCGGGTGACGGGGGGACGGGGAGGACCGGGAGACCGGGGGATGGGGGGACGGGGGTTGGGTGGACTGGGAGACCAGGGGACCGAGGAATCAGGAGACCGGGGGACGGGGGGACGGGGGGAGGTGGGGAAGGGGGACCAGGAGACGGGGTCCGAAGGACAGGGGGACGGGAGGACAAGGGGGACCATGGCACCAGGGACCTGGGGACGGGGAGACTGGGGGACCGGGGGACGGAGGAACCGGGGGGACGGGGAGATAGGGAGACGGTGAGACAGGGTGTACGGGGGGAGGGGGGATGTGTAGACCGGGGGACTGAGGGACCGGTGTACGGGGAGACCGGGGGGACCGGGGGGACGGGGGACGGGGAGACCGGGGGACGGGGGGACGTCTGGACCAGGGGGATGGGGGCACGGGGAGACGTGCAGACCGGGGGGAGGGGGGGACGTGGGGATGGGGAGACCGGGGACCGGGAGACGGGGGACAGGGAGGAAGGGGAAACAAGGAGACCGGGAGACCGGGGGGACGGGGAGACGGGGAGACGGGGAGACGGGGAGACGTGGTGACCGGGGGACCGGGGTCGGGGGAACTGGGTGGACGAGGAGACAGGGAGACCAGGGGACGGGGTGACCGGGGTGACGGGGAGACGGGGAGACCTGGGGACCGGGGGGACGGGGAGACCGGGAGACAGGTGGACCGGGGGACGGGGAGACGGGGAGACCGGGGGACCGGGGGGACGGGGAGACGGGGAGACCGGGGGACGGGCGGAACTGGGAACGGGGAACCCGGGGGCACGGGGGGACGGGGAGACGGGGAGACCAGGGGACAGGGGGACCGGGAGACACAGGGACCATGATGATGGAGAGACCGGGGGACCGGGGGGACGGGGAGATGGGGAGACAGGGGGACGGGGGGAAGGGGAGACCGGGGGACGGGGAGCCCGGGGGGACGGGGGGACAGTGAGATGGGGAACCCAGGTGTACGGGGGACAGGGAGACGGGGAGACCAGGGGACGGGGTGACCGGGGGACTGGGGGACCCGGGTGATGGGGAGACCGGGGGACTGGGGGGACAGGGAGACGGGGAGACAGGGGGATGGGGGGGATGGGGAGACGGGGAGACCGGGGGACGGTGTGACTGGGGGACTGGGGGACCCGGGTGATGGGGAGACCGGGGGAGCGGGGCAACAGGGAGACGGGTAGACCGGGGGGGACGGGGGGAAGTAGGGACCGTGGGACAGGGGGACGGGGGGACGGGGAGACGGGGAGACCGGGGAGTCCGGGGGACCGGGGGAACGGGCGACCGGGGGGACAAGGGAGTCGGGGAGACGGGATGACCGGGGGACCGGGGGACATGGGGACAGGGGGGACGGGGAGACGGGGAGAACGGAGGACGTGGGTACCGGGGGACAGGGAGACCGGGAAGGGGGGGACCGGGGGACCGGGGGGACGGGGGGACGGGGGGATGGGAAGACTGGAGGGACGGGGGGACGGGGGGACGGGGAGACAGGTGGACAGGGAGACCGGGGGACTGGGGGACGGGGGGACCGGGGAGACGGGGTGAATGGGGGACGGGGGTAACTAGGGACCGGGGGCAGAGGGGATGGGGAGACGGGGAGACCGGGGGACGGGGGGACAGGGGGGACGGGTAGACGGGGAGACCGGGGGACGGTGGGACGGGGAGACGGGGGGACCGGGGGACCTGGGGGAACGGGGGACAGGGAGATGGGGAGACCGGGGTTGGGGGGACCGGGGGACCGGGGGACGGGGGGACAGGGGGGACGGGTACACGGGTAGACCGGGGGACGGTGGGAAGGGGAGACGGGGGGACCGGGGGACCTGTGGGAGCTGGGGGACAGGGAGATGGGGAGACCGGGGGATGGGGGGACCGGGGGACCGGGGGACGGGGATACCGGGGGACCGGTTGACGGGGGGACCTGGGGGACGGGGAGACCGGGGGACGGGGGCACCTGGGAACCGGGTGACCGGGGGACCGGGGGACGGGGAGACCGGTGGACCGGGAGACGGGGGGACCGGGGGGACGGGGAGACTGAGGGACGGGGGGCCCGGTGGACTGGGGGCTCGGGGGACGGGGAGATCGGGCGGACCAGGGCGACGGGGGGATGGGGGCACGTGTAGACGGGGAGATGGGGACACCGAAGGACGGGGAGACCGGAGGGACGTGGGGACGGGGGGACGGGGAGACCGGGGGTTCGGGGGGACGGGTAGACGGGAGAAAGGGGGATCAGGGGACCGGGGGACCGTGGGACAGAGAGACCGGGGGACCGGGGGACGCGGGGACCGGGGGGACAGGGAGACAGGGAGACGGGGAGACAGGGGGTTCGTGGTGACGGGGAGACCGGGGGACGGGGGATCAGGGGACGGGGGACCGGGGACGGGGAGACTAGGGGATCGGGGGACGCGGGGACGGGGGGGACGGGGAAACGGGGACACCGGTGGATGGGGGGACCGGGGGGACTGGGAGACAGGGAGACGGGGAGAACGGGGGACGGAGGGACCGGGGAATGGGGGACCGGAGGATGGGGAGACCAGGGGGACGGGGGGACGGGGGGACCGGGGGAACGGGGTGAATGGGGGACAGGGGGAACTAGGGACCGGGGGACAGGGGGGATGGGGAGACGGGGAGACCGGGGGAGGGGCGGAGGGGTGGGGGGACACGGGGACGGGGAGACGGAGAGAACGGGAGACGGGGGTACGGGGACACGGGGAGACCGTGGGACGGGGTGACCGGGGGACCGGGGACGGGGGGACTGGGGGGACGGGGAGACAAGGAGACCGGGGGACGGGGAGCCCGAGGGTACGGGGTGACTGGGAGATGGGGACCCCGGGGGCACGGGGGGACGGGGAGACGGGGAGACCAGGGGACGCGGGGACTGGGGGACCGGGGGACCATGATGACGGAGAGACCTGGGGACGGGGGGAAGGGGAGACCGGGGGATGGGGAGACCGGGGGACGGGGGGACGGGGAGACGGGGAGACCGGGGGTACGGGGGGACGGGGGCATCGGGAGACCGCTGGACGGGGGACCGGGGGACCGGGGGACCGCGGGACCGGGGGACGGGGGGACCGGACGGAAGTGGAGACGGGAAGACGGGGAGACCGTGGGACGGGTATACCGGGGGACCGGGGGACGGGGGGACTGGGGGGACGGGGGACCGTGAGACGGTGAGACCGGGGGATGGGGGGACTGGGGGACCGCGGGGACGGGGGACCGTGGGGACGGGGGGAGAGGGAGAACGGGGGACAGGGGGACCGGGCGGACGGAGGGACAGGAAGACGGGGAGACCGGGGGATGTGGGGACCGGGGGACCCGGGGACGGGGGGATGGGGAGACCAGGGGGACGGGGGGACGGGGGGACCGGGGGATGGGGGGACCGGAGGACCGGGGGACCGGGGGACGGGGAGACCGGGGCACCGGGGGATGGGGGACCGGGATGAAGGGGAGACCGTGGGACGGGGGGACCGGGGGACGGCGAGACTGAGGGGACGGGGGAACAGGGAGACCGGGGGGACGGGGGGACGGGGAGACCGGAGAGACGGAGGGACGGGGGGACGGGGAGACCGGCGGAAGGGGGGACCGGGGGACGTGGGTACCGGGGACGCGGGCAGACGGGGAGACCGGGCGACTGGGGACAGGGGGACGGGGACACCGGGGGACCGGGGGAAGGGAGGACCGGGGTGACGAGGAGAACGGGGGGAGGGGGAAACGGGGACACCGGTGGATGGGGGGACCGTGGGGACTGGGAGATGGGGAGACGGGGAGAACGGGGGACGGGGGGACCAGGGGACCGGGGGACGGGGGGATGGGGAGACCAGGGGGACGGGGGGACGGGGGGACCGGGGGGACGGGGAGACCGAGGGTCGGGGCGACCGGGGAACCGGGGGACCGGGGGACGGGGAGACAGGGCGGACCAGGGTTACGGGGGCATGTTGGGACGGGGAGAGGGGGAGATGGGGAGACCGAAGGACGGGGGGACCGGGGGGACAGGGAGACGGTGAGACAGGGAGACCGGGGGACGGGGGGACCGAGGGGTCGGGGGGACAGGGAGACCGGGGGGACGAGGGGATGGGGAGATTGGGAAACAGGGAGACCGGGGGACGGGGGGACCGGGGGAACGGGGGACGGTGGGAACGGAGGACCAGGGGACTGGGAGCCTGGGGGGCCGGGGGGACCTGGGGAAATGGGGGGACGGGGAGACGTGGAGACTGGGGGACGTGGGGACGGGAGACGGGGGGACCGGGTGACCTGGGGGAGCGGGGGGACGGGGAGATGGGGAGATGGGGGGACCGAGGGGACGGGGGGACAGGGAGACCGGGGGGACGGGGGGACGGGGTGAAGGGCAGACCGGTGGACGGGCAGACCGGGGGACTGTGGGACGGGAGAACCGGGGGACCTGAGGACCGGGGGGATGGGGAGATGGGGAGACCGGGGTGACGGGGGGAAGGTGGGACGTGGGGACAGGGAGACGGGGAGATGGGGAGAAGGGGGGACGGGGGACGGGGAGACCGGGGGACGGGGGGACCGGGGGACCGGGAGGCGGGGAAACCGGGAGACGGGGGGACCGTGGGTACGGGGACACAGGGAGACCCGGGGACGGGGGGACCGGGGAACCGGGAGATGGGGGGACTGGGGGGACTGTGGTCTGGGGGACAAGGGGACGCAGCGACTGGGGGAAGTGGTACCGGGGGACGGGGTACCGGGGGACTGTGGTACGGGGGAACCGGGGGACTGGGGTACGGTGGAACCGGGGGATCGGGGGACCGGGGGGACGGGGAGACGGGGAGAGGGGAGACCTGGGGACGGGGGGACCGGGGGACGGGTGGACCGGGGGACAGGGTGACTGGGGGACCGGGGGAAAGGGGGACCGAGGGGACGGGGAGACAGGGAGACTGAGGGATGTGGGGACCGGGGGACCGGGCGATGGGGAGATCGGGGACCGGGGGACGGGAGGACCGGGGGGACGGGGAGACCGTGGGACGGGGGGACCGGGGAACCGGGAGACCGGGGAACAGGACACGCGGACCGAGGCGTCGGGGGGATGGGGGGACGGGGAGACGGGGAGACCGGGGGACGGGGGGACGGGGAGACCGGGGGACGGGGGGACGGGGAGACCGGGGGACGGGGGAACGGGGGGATGGGGAGACCGGGGGGACGGGGGGACGGGGAGACGGGGAGACAGGGGGTTCTGGGGGACGGGGAGACCGGAGGACGGGGGATCGTGGGACCGGGGGACCAGGGGACGGGGAGACCGGGGGACTGGGGATGGGGGACCGGGGGACGGGGAGACTGGGGGGACCGGGGGGATGGGGGGACGGAGGGACGGGGAGACTTGTGGAAGGGTGCACCGGGGGACCGGGGGATGGGGGGACCGGGGGTAAGGGGAGACAGGGAGATGGGGAGACGGGGTTTGGGGGGACCGGGGGAACGGGGGAAAGGTGAAACTGGGAGACCGGGGGACCGGGGGACGCAGAGACCGGGGGGATGGGGAAACGGGGAGACCGGCGGACAGGGGGACCAGGGGGGACGGAGAGACGGGGAGACTGGGGGATGGGGGGACAGGGGCACCTGGGGAACCGGTGGGAAGGGGAGACGGGGAGACCGGGGGATGGGGGGACAGGGGGGACGGGTAGACGGGGAGACCGGGGGACGGTCGGTCGGGGAGACGGGGGGAACGGGGGACCTGGGGTTGCGGGGGGACAGGGAGACGGGGAGACCGGGGGATGGGGGGACCGGAGGACCGGGTGACAAGTGGACCAGGGGGTCGGGAGACCCGGAGACGGGGAGACCGGGGGTACGGAGGGACGGGGGGACCGGGAGACCGCTGGACGGGGGACCGGGCGGAGGGAGGGACGGGGAGACGGGGAGACCGGGGGACCAGGGGGACGGGGAGATGGGGAGAAGGGGAGACCGGGGGACGGGGGGACCGGGGAACCGTGGGACCGGGAGACCGGGGGGACGGGGGGACGGGGTACGGGGAGACCGGTGGACGGGCGGAACGGGGAACGGGGGACCGGGGGACCGGGGGGATGTGGAGACGGGGAGACGGGGAGACCGGGGTACGGGGGGACAGGGACACGGGGAGACGGGGAGACCGAGGGACGGGGGGACCTGGGGACTGGGGGACGGGGGGACCGGGGGGACGGGGGGACCGGGGGTACGGGGGCACTGGGGGACGGGGAGACCAGGGGACGGGGGGACACGAGGGACAAGGAGACGGGGAGACGGGGAGACCGGGGAAGGGGGGCCCGGTGGGACGGGGACATGGTGAGACGGGCAGACCGGGGGACGGGGGACCCGGGGTGACAGGGGGAAGGGGGGACCGGGAGACGGGGAGCCCGGGGGTACGGGGGGGACTGGGAGACGGGGAACCCGGGGGTACGGGGGGACAGGAAGACGGGGAGACCAGGGGAGGGGGGACCAGGGGACCGGGGGACCATGATGACGGGGAGACCGGGGGACCGGTGGACGGGGGGACCGGGGGACCGGTGGTACCGTGGGGACGGGGAGAAGGGGAGACCGGGGGACGGGGTCCCTGGGGGACGGGGACACGGTGAGAGGGGCAGACCGGGAGACGTGGGAACCGGGGGGACGGGGGGACGGGGAGACGGGGAGACAGGGGGACGGGGGGGACGGGGAGACGGGGAGAACGGGGGACGGTGTGACTGGGGGACCAGGGGACCGGGGGATCTGGGGGACGGAAAGATGGGGAGACCGGGGGACGGGGGGACCGGGGGACTAGGGGATGGGGGGACGGGGGGACGTGGAGACTGGGGGAGAGGGGGACCGGGGTAACGGGGGGAAGGGGAGACGGGGAGACCGGGGGACGGGGGACCGGGGGGACAGGGGGACGGGGGGACCGGGAGACCGCTGGTCCGGGGGATGGGGGGACCGGAGGGAAGTGGAGACGGGAAGACGGGGAAACCGTGGGACGTGTATACCGGGGGACCGGGGGACGGGGGGACGGGGAGACGGGGAGACCGGGGAGAATGGGGGACAGGGAGACGGGGAGACCGGGTGACGGGGAGACCGGGGGACAGGGGGACCAGGGGGACGGGGGGAAGAGAAGACGGGGAGACCGGGGGACGGGGTGAACAGGGGACCAGTGGGACGGGAGACGGGGAGACGGGGATACACGTGGACGGGGGGACCGGGGAACTGGGGGTCGGGGTGACCGGGGGACCGGGCAGACGGGGAGACGAGGAGACCGGGGGGATGGGGGGAAGGGGTTACCGGGGGCCCGGGGGATGGGGAAGGGGGGAAGGGGAGACGGAGAGACGGGGAGACCGGGGGGACGGGGGGACGGGGGTATGGGGGACAGGAGAACCGGGGGACCGGGAGACAGGGAGACCTGGGGACGGGGGGACCGGGGGACCGGGGGACTGGGGGACGGGGGGGACCGGGAAACTGGGGGACGGGGGAACGGGGGAACGGGGGACGGGGAGCCCGGGGGTACGGGTGGACGGGGAGATGGGGATACCGGGGGACGGGGGGACCGGGGGACCGGGTGATGGGGGGACGGGGGGGACGGGGAGACCTGGGACAGGGGGACTGGGGTGACGGGGGGACCGGGGGATCGGGGGGACGGGGAGACGGGGAGACCAGGGGACGGGGGGACCGGGGGACGGGGAGACCGGGCTGACCGTGGTGACGGGGGGGGGGGTTGACGGGGAGAGCGGGAGACGGGGAGACTGAAGGACGGGAGGACTGGGGGGACAGGGAGACGGGGAAACAGGGAGACCGGGGGACGGGGGGACCAAGGGGACAGGGGGACAGGGAGACCGGGGGGACCTGGGGAAGGGAGGACTGGGAGACCGGAGGGACGGGGGGACGGGGAGACCGGGAAGACGGGGGGACAGTGGGAAGGGGGGACGTGGTGACAGGGAGACGAGGAGACCGGGAGACGGGGAGACGGGGGGACGGGGAGACCGGGGGACGGGGGGACCGGGGGACAGTGGGACGGGTGGACCGGGGGACGGGGGACAGCGGGGGCGGGGGGGATGGGGGGATGGTGCGACGGAGGGACGGGGGGACGGGGCAACGGGGGGACGCGGGACGGGGAGACCGGATGATGGGGGGATGGGGGGACTGGGGAACGGGGGGACGGTAAGATGGGGAGACCGGGGGATGGGCGGACCGGGGGACCGGAGGACCGGGGCGACGGGGAGATCTGGGATGGGTGCCCGGGGGACCAGGGAGACCGGGGGAGGGGGGACCGGGGAACCGGGGGATCGGGGGACTTGGGTGACGGGGATATCGGGGACGGGCAGACCGGGGGACCGGGGGACCGGGGGATGGGGAGACCGGGGGACCGGGGGACGCGGGGACCAGGGGGACGGGGAGACGGGGAGACCGGGGGACAGGGGGACCGTGGGGGACGGGGAGACGGGGAGACGGGGAGACCGTGGGATGGGGGGAACGGTGGAATGGGGGACGGGGGGACCGGGTGACCGGGGGACCGGGGGGACGGGTAGATGGGGAGAGGGGAGAGCTGGGGACGGGGGGACCGGGGTACGGGTGGACCGGGGGAAAGGGGGATGGGGGGACAAGGGGACCGGGGGACGGGGGGACGGGGAGACGGGGAGACAGAGGGACGGGGGGACCGGGGGCCCGGTGTACTGTGGACCTGAAGACCAGGGAAGGGGAGCCAGGGGGGATGGGGGAAGGGGAGACGGGGAGACCGGCAGGATGGGGGGATGGGGGGACTGGGGGACGGGGAGACTGGGGCACGGGGGAACGGGGAGACGGGGGACGGGGGGACGGGGAGACGGGAGAACCGGGGGACCTGGGGGAGGAGGGGATAGGGAGACGGGGAGATCCGGGGGATGGGGGGACCGGCGGACCGAGGGACGGGGAGACCGGGGGACCGGGAGACGGGAGACCGGAGGGACGGGGGCACGGGGAGACGGGGAGACCGGGGGGACGGGGACACGGGGGGACGGGGAGCCCGGGGGACGGGGGGACCGGGGGACCTGGGGACAGGTGGTCGGGGAGACCGGGGGACTGGAGGATTGGGGACCGGGGGGACGCGGAGACGGGGAGACCGTGGGATGGGGGGAACGGAGGGACGGGGAGATGTGGAGTCAGGGAGACCAGAGGACGTGTGACCGGGGGACCGGGGGACGAGGAGACCGGGGGGACCGGTGGGACGGGGGTACCGGGGGACGGGGAGACCTGGGGAATGGGGGACCGGTGGACCGGGGGACTGGGGGACGGGGAGACGGGGAGATGGGGAGACCGGGGGACGGGGGGACCGGGGGACCTGGGGAGCCGGGGGGACGGGGAGACGGGGTGACGGGGAGACCTGGGCACGTGGGGACCGGGGCATGGGTGGACCGGGGGACAGGCTTACGGGGGGACAGGGGGACCTGGGGAGCCGGGGGGACAGGGAGACGGGGAGACCGGGGGACGGGGGGACCGGGGGACCGGGTGATGGGGGGACGGGGGGGACGGGGAGACCTGGGACAGGGGGACTGGGGTGACGGGGGGACCGGGGGACCTGGGTGACGGGGAGACAGGGAGACGCTGAGACCGGGTACGGGAGGACCGCGGGGCAGGGGGACCGGGGGAACGGGCGACCGGGGGGACAAGGGAGTCGGGGAGACGGGATGACCGGGGGACCGGGGGACATGGGGACAGGGGGGACGGGGAGACGGGGAGAACGGAGGACGTGGGTACCGGGGGACAGGGAGACCGGGGAGGGGGGGACCGGGGGACCGCGGGGACGGGGGGACGGGGGGATGGGAAGACTGGAGGGACGGGGGGACGGGGGGACGGGGAGACAGGTGGACAGGGAGACCGGGGGACTGGGGGACGGGGGGACCGGGGAGACGGGGTGAATGGGGGACGGGGGGAACTAGGGACCGGGGGCAGGAGGGATGGGGAGACGGGGAGACCGGGGGACGAGGGGACAGGGGGGACGGGTAGACGGGGAGACCGGAGGACGGTGGGACGGGGAGACGGGGGGACCGGGGGACCTGGAAGAACGGGGGGACAGGGAGATGGGGAGACCGGGGATGGGGGGACCGGGGGACCGGGGTACGGGGGGACAGGGGGGACGAGGAGACCGGGGGGATGGGGGGAAGGGGTTACAGGGGGCCCGGGGGATGGGGGGACCGGGAGCCCGGGAGACGGGGGCAGGGGGGAAGGGGAGACTGAGAGACGGGGAGACCGGGGGGACTGGGGGACGGGGGCATGGGGGACAGGAGGACCGGGGGGACCGGGAGACAGGGAGACCTGGGGACGGGGGGACCGGGGGACCGGGGGACTGGGGGACGGGGTGACCGGGAAACTGGGGGATGGGGGGAACTGGGGAACGGGGGAACGGGGGACGGGGAGCCCGGGGGTACGGGTGGACGGGGAGATGGGGAGACAGGAGGGACGGGGGGACCGGGGGGACGTCAGACAGTGAGACCGAGGGACGGGGAGACCGTGGGATGGGGGACGGGGGACCGGGGGGACGGGGGACGGTGTACCGGGGGGACGGGGAGTGGCACACTGGGAGATTGGGGGACGGGTGAACCGGGGGGACGTCAGACAGTGAGACCGAGGGACGGGGAGACCGTGGGATGGGTGGACGAGGGGACGGGGACACCGTGGGACAGGGGGACGGGAGGACGGTGGGACGGGGGGACGGGGGACGCCGGGCCGACCGGGGGACCAGGGGATCGGGGTGACGGAAAGATGGGGAGACCGAGGGACGCTGTGACTGGGGGACCGGGGGACCGGGGGATCGGGGGGACGGAAAGATGGGGAGACCGGGGGACGGGGGCCCTGGGGGACGGAGATACGGTGAGACGGGCAAACCGGGAGACGGGGGGACCGGGGGGACGGGGGGACGGGGAGACTGGGGGACAGGGGGACTGGGGTAACGGGGGGAAGGGGAGACGGGGAGACCGGGGGACGGGGTGACCAAGGGACCGGGGACGGGGGGACTGGGGGGACGGGGAGACAGGGAGATGGGAGGATGGGGAGACGGTGAGACGGGGAGACCGGGGGATGCGGGGACCGGGGGACGAGGAGACGGGGAGACAGGAGACCGGGGGGACGGGGAGACGGGGAGACCGGGGTACCCGGGGACCGGGGGGACAGAGTACGGTGAGACGGGCAGACCAGGGGACGAGGGGACCGGGGGACGGGGGGACGGGGAGACCGGGGGACGGGGTGACCGGGGGGGGGGACCGGGGGGATGGGGGACCGGGGGGACGGGGGGAGAGGGAGAACGGGGGACAGGGGGACCTGGCGGTCGGAGGGACGGGGAGAGGGGTAGACCGGGGGATGGGGAGACGGGGAGACGGGGAGACCGGGGGATGCGGGGACCGGGGGACGAGGAGACGGGGAGACCGGGGGACCGGGGGGATGGGGAGACGGGGAGACCGGGGTACCCGGGGACCGGGGGGACAGTGTACGGTGAGACGGGGAGACCGGGGGATGGGGGGACAGGGGAACCGTGGGACCGGGAGACCGGGGGGACGGGGGGACGGGGGGACGGGGGGAACGGGGGACCGGGGGACGGGGGGACGGGGGGACGGGGGGACGGGGAGTCTTGGGCACAGGGGGACCGGGGTGACGGGGGGACGGGGAGACCAGGGGATAGGGTGACCGGGGGACCGGGGACGGGGGGACTGGGGAGACGGGGAGACAGGGAGACCGGGGGACGGGGAGCCCGGGGGTACGGGGGGACAGGGAGACGGGAACCCGGGGTCACGGGGGGATGGGGAGACGTGTAGACCGGGGTACGGGGGGACCGGGGGAACAAGGAGACCATGGGACGGGGTGACCGGGGAACCAGGGTATCGGGGGACGGGAGGACGGGGAGACCGGGGAGACGGGGGTCGGGGACAGGGAGACCGGGGGACCGGGGGACGCCGGGACCGGCGGGATGGGGAGAAGGGGAGACCGGGGGGACGGTGAGGCGGGGGGACATGGGGACGGGGAGACCGAGGGACGGGGGATCGGGGGACCGGGGGACCGGGGGACAGGGAGACCGGGGGACTGGGGATGGGGGACTGGGGGACGGGGAGACTGGGGGGACCGGGGGACTGGGGGACGGGGGGACCGGGGGAAAGGGGAGACAGGGAGACGGGGAGACAGGGAGGACGGGTGGACGGGGAGACCGGGGGACGGGGTACCGGGGCACCGGGAGACGGGGAGACGGGGAGACAGGGGGTTCGGGGTGACGGGGAGAGGGGGAGATGGGGAGACCGAAGGACGGGGGGACCGGGGGGACAGGGAGACAGGGAGACAGGGAGACCGTGGGGGATGGGGAGACTGGGAGACGGGCAGACCGGGGGATGTGGGGACCGGGGGACCGGTAGACAGGGGGAATGGGAGACCGGGGGACGGGGGGATGGGGGGACCTGGGGACGGGGGACTGGGGGACCGGAGGACCGGGGCACAGGAAGACCGGGGGATGGCGGGACGGGGTGATGGCCGGGCGGGGGGATGGCGGGACGGGTGGACCGGGAGACCGGGGGACGCGGGGACATGAGGAAAGGGAGACCGGTGCACGGGGGGACGGAGGGACCGGGAGACCGGGTGAGGGGCGGATGGGGGGAAGGAGAGACCGGGCACCGGGAGACTGGTTGACGGGGAGAACGGGTGTCGGAAGGACGGGGGTCAGGGGGACCAGGGGACGGGGGGAAGGGTGGACCAGGAGACAGGGGGAACGGGAGACCGAGGAACGGAGGGACAGAGGGACGGGGGAACAAGGGACCTGGGGACCGGTAGATCGTCCAAAGAGGGGAAGGAGGGACCGGGAGAACAGGGGACGGGGGAACAGGAGGACAGGGGAATTAGGGGACCGGGAGACCGGGTGACGGGGGGACGGGGAGGACCGGGAGACCGGGGGATGGGGGGACGGGGGTTGGGTGGACTGGGAGACCAGGGGACCGAGGAATCAGGAGACCGGGGGACGGGGGGACGGGGGGAGGTGGGGAAGGGGGACCAGGAGACGGGGTCCGAAGGACAGGGGGACGGGAGGACAAGGGGGACCATGGCACCAGGGACCTGGGGACGGGGAGACTGGGGGACCGGGGGACGGAGGAACCGGGGGGACGGGGAGATAGGGAGACGGTGAGACAGGGTGTACGGGGGGAGGGGGGATGTGTAGACCGGGGGACTGAGGGACCGGTGTACGGGGAGACCGGGGGGACCGGGGGGACGGGGGACGGGGAGACCGGGGGACGGGGGGACGTCTGGACCAGGGGGATGGGGGCACGGGGAGACGTGCAGACCGGGGGGAGGGGGGGACGTGGGGATGGGGAGACCGGGGACCGGGAGACGGGGGACAGGGAGGAAGGGGAAACAAGGAGACCGGGAGACCGGGGGGACGGGGAGACGGGGAGACGGGGAGACGGGGAGACGTGGTGACCGGGGGACCGGGGTCGGGGGAACTGGGTGGACGAGGAGACAGGGAGACCGGGGGACGGGGTGACCGGGGTGACGGGGAGACGGGGAGACCTGGGGACCGGGGGGACGGGGAGACCGGGAGACAGGTGGACCGGGGGACGGGGAGACGGGGAGACCGGGGGACCGGGGGGACGGGGAGACGGGGAGACCGGGGGACGGGCGGAACTGGGAACGGGGAACCCGGGGGCACGGGGGGACGGGGAGACGGGGAGACCAGGGGACAGGGGGACCGGGAGACACAGGGACCATGATGATGGAGAGACCGGGGGACCGGGGGGACGGGGAGATGGGGAGACAGGGGGACGGGGGGAAGGGGAGACCGGGGGACGGGGAGCCCGGGGGTACGGGGGGACAGTGAGATGGGGAACCCAGGGGTACGGGGGACAGGGAGACGGGGAGACCAGGGGACGGGGTGACCGGGGGACTGGGGGACCCGGGTGATGGGGAGACCGGGGGACCGGGGGGACAGGGAGACGGGGAGACAGGGGGATGGGGGGGATGGGGAGACGGGGAGACCGGGGGACGGTGTGACTGGGGGACTGGGGGACCCGAGTGATGGGGAGACCGGGGGAGCGGGGCAACAGGGAGACGGGTAGACCGGGGGGGACGGGGGGAAGTAGGGACCGTGGGACAGGGGGACGGGGGGACGGGGAGACGGGGAGACCGGGGAGTCCGGGGGACCGGGGGAACGGGCGACCGGGGGGACAAGGGAGTCGGGGAGACGGGATGACCGGGGGACCGGGGGACATGGGGACAGGGGGGACGGGGAGACGGGGAGAACGGAGGACGTGGGTACCGGGGGACAGGGAGACCGGGAAGGGGGGGACCGGGGGACCGGGGGGACGGGGGGACGGGGGGATGGGAAGACTGGAGGGACGGGGGGACGGGGGGACGGGGAGACAGGTGGACAGGGAGACCGGGGGACTGGGGGACGGGGGGACCGGGGAGACGGGGTGAATGGGGGACGGGGGTAACTAGGGACCGGGGGCAGGGGGGATGGGGAGACGGGGAGACCGGGGGACGGTGGGACGGGGAGACGGGGGGACCGGGGGACCTGGGGGAACGGGGGACAGGGAGATGGGGAGACCGGGGTTGGGGGGACCGGGGGACCGGGGGACGGGGGGACAGGGGGGACGGGTACACGGGTAGACCGGGGGACGGTGGGAAGGGGAGACGGGGGGACCGGGGGACCTGTGGGAGCTGGGGGACAGGGAGATGGGGAGACCGGGGGATGGGGGGACCGGGGGACCGGGGGACGGGGATACCGGGGGACCGGTTGACGGGGGGACCTGGGGGACGGGGAGACCGGGGGACGGGGGCACCTGGGAACCGGGTGACCGGGGGACCGGGGGACGGGGAGACCGGTGGACCGGGAGACGGGGGGACCGGGGGGACGGGGAGACTGAGGGACGGGGGGCCCGGTGGACTGGGGGCTCGGGGGACGGGGAGATCGGGCGGACCAGGGCGACGGGGGGATGGGGGCACGTGTAGACGGGGAGATGGGGACACCGAAGGACGGGGAGACCGGAGGGACGTGGGGACGGGGGGACGGGGAGACCGGGGGTTCGGGGGGACGGGTAGACGGGAGAAAGGGGGATCAGGGGACCGGGGGACCGTGGGACAGAGAGACCGGGGGACCGGGGGACGCGGGGACCGGGGGGACAGGGAGACGGGGAGACGGGGAGACAGGGTGTTCGTGGTGACGGGGAGACCGGGGGACGGGGGATCAGGGGACGGGGGACCGGGGACGGGGAGACTAGGGGATCGGGGGACGCGGGGACGGGGGGGACGGGGAAACGGGGACACCGGTGGATGGGGGGACCGGGGGGACTGGGAGACAGGGAGACGGGGAGAACGGGGGACGGAGGGACCGGGGGAATGGGGGACCGGAGGATGGGGAGACCAGGGGGACGGGGGGACGGGGGGACCGGGGGAACGGGGTGAATGGGGGACAGGGGGAACTAGGGACCGGGGGACAGGGGGGATGGGGAGACGGGGAGACCGGGGGAGGGGCGGAGGGGTGGGGGGACACGGGGACGGGGAGACGGAGAGAACGGGAGACGGGGGTACGGGGACACGGGGAGACCGTGGGACGGGGTGACCGGGGGACCGGGGACGGGGGGACTGGGGGGACGGGGAGACAAGGAGACCGGGGGACGGGGAGCCCGGGGGTACGGGGTGACTGGGAGATGGGGACCCCGGGGGCACGGGGGGACGGGGAGACGGGGAGACCAGGGGACGCGGGGACTGGGGGACCGGGGGACCATGATGACGGAGAGACCTGGGGACGGGGGGAAGGGGAGACCGGGGGATGGGGAGACCGGGGGACGGGGGGACGGGGAGACGGGGAGACCGGGGGTACGGGGGGACGGGGGCATCGGGAGACCGCTGGACGGGGGACCGGGGGACCGGGGGACCGCGGGACCGGGGGACGGGGGGACCGGACGGAAGTGGAGACGGGAAGACGGGGAGACAGCGGGACGGGTATACCGGGGGACCGGGGGACGGGGGGACTGGGGGGACGGGGGACCGTGAGACGGTGAGACCGGGGGATGGGGGGACTGGGGGACCGCGGGGACGGGGGACCGTGGGGACGGGGGGAGAGGGAGAACGGGGGACAGGGGGACCGGGCGGACGGAGGGACAGGAAGACGGGGAGACCGGGGGATGTGGGGACCGGGGGACCCGGGGACGGGGGGATGGGGAGACCAGGGGGACGGGGGGACGGGGGGACCGGGGGATGGGGGGACCGGAGGACCGGGGGACCGGGGGACGGGGAGACCGGGGCACCGGGGGATGGGGGACCGGGATGAAGGGGAGACCGTGGGACGGGGGGACCGGGGGACGGCGAGACTGAGGGGACGGGGGAACAGGGAGACCGGGGGGACGGGGGGACGGGGAGACCGGAGAGACGGAGGGACGGGGGGACGGGGAGACCGGCGGAAGGGGGGACCGGGGGACGTGGGTACCGGGGACGCGGGCAGACGGGGAGACCGGGCGACTGGGGACAGGGGGACGGGGACACCGGGGGACCGGGGGAAGGGAGGACCGGGGTGACGAGGAGAACGGGGGGAGGGGGAAACGGGGACACCGGTGGATGGGGGGACCGTGGGGACTGGGAGATGGGGAGACGGGGAGAACGGGGGACGGGGGGACCAGGGGACCGGGGGACGGGGGGATGGGGAGACCGGGGGACGGGGGGACGGGGGGACCGGGGGGACGGGGAGACCGAGGGTCGGGGCGACCGGGGAACCGGGGGACCGGGGGACGGGGAGACAGGGCGGACCAGGGTTACGGGGGCATGTTGGGACGGGGAGAGGGGGAGATGGGGAGACCGAAGGACGGGGGGACCGGGGGGACAGGGAGACGGTGAGACAGGGAGACCGGGGGACGGGGGGACCGAGGGGTCGGGGGGACAGGGAGACCGGGGGGACGAGGGGATGGGGAGATTGGGAAACAGGGAGACCGGGGGACGGGGGGACCGGGGGAACGGGGGACGGTGGGAACGGAGGACCAGGGGACTGGGAGCCTGGGGGGCCGGGGGGACCTGGGGAAATGGGGGGACGGGGAGACGTGGAGACTGGGGGACGTGGGGACGGGAGACGGGGGGACCGGGTGACCTGGGGGAGCGGGGGGACGGGGAGATGGGGAGATGGGGGGACCGAGGGGACGGGGGGACAGGGAGACCGGGGGGACGGGGGGACGGGGTGAAGGGCAGACCGGTGGACGGGCAGACCGGGGGACTGTGGGACGGGAGAACCGGGGGACCTGAGGACCGGGGGGATGGGGAGATGGGGAGACCGGGGTGACGGGGGGAAGGTGGGACGTGGGGACAGGGAGACGGGGAGATGGGGAGAAGGGGGGACGGGGGACGGGGAGACCGGGGGACGGGGGGACCGGGGGACCGGGAGGCGGGGAAACCGGGAGACGGGGGGACCGTGGGTACGGGGACACAGGGAGACCCGGGGACGGGGGGACCGGGGAACCGGGAGATGGGGGGACTGGGGGGACTGGGGTCTGGGGGACAAGGGGACGCAGCGACTGGGGGAAGTGGTACCGGGGGACGGGGTACCGGGGGACTGTGGTACGGGGGAACCGGGGGACTGGGGTACGGTGGAACCGGGGGATCGGGGACCGGGGGGACGGGGAGACGGGGAGAGGGGAGACCTGGGGACGGGGGGACCGGGGGACGGGTGGACCGGGGGACAGGGTGACTGGGGGACCGGGGGAAAGGGGGACCGAGGGGACGGGGAGACAGGGAGACTGAGGGATGTGGGGACCGGGGGACCGGGCGATGGGGAGATCGGGGACCGGGGGACGGGAGGACCGGGGGGACGGGGAGACCGTGGGACGGGGGGACCGGGGAACCGGGAGACCGGGGAACAGGACACGCGGACCGAGGCGTCGGGGGGATGGGGGGACGGGGAGACGGGGAGACCGGGGGACGGGGGGACGGGGAGACCGGGGGACGGGGGGACGGGGAGACCGGGGGACGGGGGAACGGGGGGATGGGGAGACCGGGGGGACGGGGGACGGGGAGACGGGGAGACAGGGGGTTCTGGGGGACGGGGAGACCGGAGGACGGGGGATCGTGGGACCGGGGGACCAGGGGACGGGGGAGACCGGGGGACTGGGGATGGGGGACCGGGGGACGGGGAGACTGGGGGGACCGGGGGATGGGGGGACGGAGGGACGGGGAGACTTGTGGAAGGGTGCACCGGGGGACCGGGGGATGGGGGGACCGGGGGTAAGGGGAGACAGGGAGATGGGGAGACGGGGTTTGGGGGGACCGGGGGAACGGGGGAAAGGTGAAACTGGGAGACCGGGGGACCGGGGGACGCAGAGACCGGGGGGATGGGGAAACGGGGAGACCGGCGGACAGGGGGACCAGGGGGGACGGAGAGACGGGGAGACTGGGGGATGGGGGGACAGGGGCACCTGGGGAACCGGTGGGAAGGGGAGACGGGGAGACCGGGGGATGGGGGGACAGGGGGGACGGGTAGACGGGGAGACCGGGGGACGGTCGGTCGGGGAGACGGGGGGAACGGGGGACCTGGGGTTGCGGGGGGACAGGGAGACGGGGAGACCGGGGGATGGGGGGACCGGAGGACCGGGTGACAAGTGGACCAGGGGGTCGGGAGACCCGGAGACGGGGAGACCGGGGGTACGGAGGGACGGGGGGACCGGGAGACCGCTGGACGGGGGACCGGGCGGAGGGAGGGACGGGGAGACGGGGAGACCGGGGGACCAGGGGGACGGGGAGATGGGGAGAAGGGGAGACCGGGGGACGGGGGGACCGGGGAACCGTGGGACCGGGAGACCGGGGGACGGGGGGACGGGGTACGGGGAGACCGGTGGACGGGCGGAACGGGGAACGGGGGACCGGGGGACCGGGGGGATGTGGAGACGGGGAGACGGGGAGACCGGGGTACGGGGGGACAGGGACACGGGGAGACGGGGAGACCGAGGGACGGGGGGACCTGGGGACTGGGGGACGGGGGGACCGGGGGGACGGGGGGACCGGGGGTACGGGGGCACTGGGGGACGGGGAGACCAGGGGACGGGGGGACACGAGGGACAAGGAGACGGGGAGATGGGGAGACCGGGAAGGGGGGCCCGGTGGGACGGGGACATGGTGAGACGGGCAGACCGGGGGACGGGGGACCCGGGGTGACAGGGGGAAGGGGGGACCGGGAGACGGGGAGCCCGGGGGTACGGGGGGGACTGGGAGACGGGGAACCCGGGGGTACGGGGGGACAGGAAGACGGGGAGACCAGGGGAGGGGGGACCAGGGGACCGGGGGACCATGATGACGGGGAGACCGGGGGACCGGTGGACGGGGGGACCGGGGGACCGGTGGTACCGTGGGGACGGGGAGAAGGGGAGACCGGGGGACGGGGTCCCTGGGGGACGGGGACACGGTGAGAGGGGCAGACCGGGAGACGTGGGAACCGGGGGGACG
Source organism: Rhinolophus sinicus (assembly GCF_057876585.1). Lineage (NCBI taxonomy): Eukaryota > Metazoa > Chordata > Mammalia > Chiroptera > Rhinolophidae > Rhinolophus > Rhinolophus sinicus. Next base: position 19,945,797 of record NC_142510.1, on the reverse strand, counting down.
GGGGGACGGGGAGACGGGGAGACAGGGGGACGGGGGGGACGGGGAGACGGGGAGAACGGGGGACGGTGTGACTGGGGGACCAGGGGACCGGGGGATCTGGGGGACGGAAAGATGGGGAGACCGGGGGACGGGGGGACCGGGGGACTAGGGGATGGGGGGACGGGGGGACGTGGAGACTGGGGGAGAGGGGGACCGGGGTAACGGGGGGAAGGGGAGACGGGGAGACCGGGGGACGGGGGACCGGGGGGACAGGGGGACGGGGGGACCGGGAGACCGCTGGTCCGGGGGATGGGGGGACCGGAGGGAAGTGGAGACGGGAAGACGGGGAAACCGTGGGACGTGTATACCGGGGGACCGGGGGACGGGGGGACGGGGAGACGGGGAGACCGGGGAGAATGGGGGACAGGGAGACGGGGAGACCGGGTGACGGGGAGACCGGGGGACAGGGGGACCAGGGGGACGGGGGGAAGAGAAGACGGGGAGACCGGGGGACGGGGTGAACAGGGGACCAGTGGGACGGGAGACGGGGAGACGGGGATACACGTGGACGGGGGGACCGGGGAACTGGGGGTCGGGGTGACCGGGGGACCGGGCAGACGGGGAGACGAGGAGACCGGGGGGATGGGGGGAAGGGGTTACCGGGGGCCCGGGGGATGGGGAAGGGGGGAAGGGGAGACGGAGAGACGGGGAGACCGGGGGGACGGGGGGACGGGGGTATGGGGGACAGGAGAACCGGGGGACCGGGAGACAGGGAGACCTGGGGACGGGGGGACCGGGGGACCGGGGGACTGGGGGACGGGGGGGACCGGGAAACTGGGGGACGGGGGAACGGGGGAACGGGGGACGGGGAGCCCGGGGGTACGGGTGGACGGGGAGATGGGGATACCGGGGGACGGGGGGACCGGGGGACCGGGTGATGGGGGGACGGGGGGGACGGGGAGACCTGGGACAGGGGGACTGGGGTGACGGGGGGACCGGGGGATCGGGGGGACGGGGAGACGGGGAGACCAGGGGACGGGGGGACCGGGGGACGGGGAGACCGGGCTGACCGTGGTGACGGGGGGGGGGGGGGTTGACGGGGAGAGCGGGAGACGGGGAGACTGAAGGACGGGAGGACTGGGGGGACAGGGAGACGGGGAAACAGGGAGACCGGGGGACGGGGGGACCAAGGGGACAGGGGGACAGGGAGACCGGGGGGACCTGGGGAAGGGAGGACTGGGAGACCGGAGGGACGGGGGGACGGGGAGACCGGGAAGACGGGGGGACAGTGGGAAGGGGGGACGTGGTGACAGGGAGACGAGGAGACCGGGAGACGGGGAGACGGGGGACGGGGAGACCGGGGGACGGGGGGACCGGGGGACAGTGGGACGGGTGGACCGGGGGACGGGGGACAGCGGGGGCGGGGGGGATGGGGGGATGGTGCGACGGAGGGACGGGGGGACGGGGCAACGGGGGGACGCGGGACGGGGAGACCGGATGATGGGGGGATGGGGGGACTGGGGAACGGGGGGACGGTAAGATGGGGAGACCGGGGGATGGGCGGACCGGGGGACCGGAGGACCGGGGCGACGGGGAGATCTGGGATGGGTGCCCGGGGGACCAGGGAGACCGGGGGAGGGGGGACCGGGGAACCGGGGGATCGGGGGACTTGGGTGACGGGGATATCGGGGACGGGCAGACCGGGGACCGGGGGACCGGGGGGATGGGGAGACCGGGGGACCGGGGGACGCGGGGACCAGGGGGACGGGGAGACGGGGAGACCGGGGGACAGGGGGACCGTGGGGGACGGGGAGACGGGGAGACGGGGAGACCGTGGGATGGGGGGAACGGTGGAATGGGGGACGGGGGGACCGGGTGACCGGGGGACCGGGGGGACGGGTAGATGGGGAGAGGGGAGAGCTGGGGACGGGGGGACCGGGGTACGGGTGGACCGGGGGAAAGGGGGATGGGGGGACAAGGGGACCGGGGGACGGGGGGACGGGGAGACGGGGAGACAGAGGGACGGGGGGACCGGGGCCCGGTGTACTGTGGACCTGAAGACCAGGGAAGGGGAGCCAGGGGGGATGGGGGAAGGGGAGACGGGGAGACCGGCAGGATGGGGGGATGGGGGGACTGGGGGACGGGGAGACTGGGGCACGGGGGAACGGGGAGACGGGGGACGGGGGGACGGGGAGACGGGAGAACCGGGGGACCTGGGGGAGGAGGGGATAGGGAGACGGGGAGATCCGGGGGATGGGGGGACCGGCGGACCGAGGGACGGGGAGACCGGGGGACCGGGAGACGGGAGACCGGAGGGACGGGGGCACGGGGAGACGGGAGACCGGGGGGACGGGGACACGGGGGGACGGGGAGCCCGGGGGACGGGGGGACCGGGGGACCTGGGGACAGGTGGTCGGGGAGACCGGGGGACTGGAGGATTGGGGACCGGGGGGACGCGGAGACGGGGAGACCGTGGGATGGGGGGAACGGAGGGACGGGGAGATGTGGAGTCAGGGAGACCAGAGGACGTGTGACCGGGGGACCGGGGGACGAGGAGACCGGGGGGACCGGTGGGACGGGGGTACCGGGGGACGGGGAGACCTGGGGAATGGGGGACCGGTGGACCGGGGGACTGGGGGACGGGGAGACGGGGAGATGGGGAGACCGGGGGACGGGGGGACCGGGGGACCTGGGGAGCCGGGGGGACGGGGAGACGGGGTGACGGGGAGACCTGGGCACGTGGGGACCGGGGCATGGGTGGACCGGGGGACAGGCTTACGGGGGGACAGGGGGACCTGGGGAGCCGGGGGGACAGGGAGACGGGGAGACCGGGGGACGGGGGGACCGGGGGACCGGGTGATGGGGGGACGGGGGGGACGGGGAGACCTGGGACAGGGGGACTGGGGTGACGGGGGGACCGGGGGACCTGGGTGACGGGGAGACAGGGAGACGCTGAGACCGGGTACGGGAGGACCGCGGGGCAGGGGGACCGGGGGAACGGGCGACCGGGGGGACAAGGGAGTCGGGGAGACGGGATGACCGGGGGACCGGGGGACATGGGGACAGGGGGACGGGGAGACGGGGAGAACGGAGGACGTGGGTACCGGGGGACAGGGAGACCGGGGAGGGGGGGACCGGGGGACCGCGGGGACGGGGGGACGGGGGGATGGGAAGACTGGAGGGACGGGGGGACGGGGGGACGGGGAGACAGGTGGACAGGGAGACCGGGGGACTGGGGGACGGGGGGACCGGGGAGACGGGGTGAATGGGGGACGGGGGGAACTAGGGACCGGGGGCAGGAGGGATGGGGAGACGGGGAGACCGGGGGACGAGGGGACAGGGGGGACGGGTAGACGGGGAGACCGGAGGACGGTGGGACGGGGAGACGGGGGGACCGGGGGACCTGGAAGAACGGGGGGACAGGGAGATGGGGAGACCGGGGATGGGGGGACCGGGGGACCGGGGTACGGGGGGACAGGGGGGACGAGGAGACCGGGGGGATGGGGGGAAGGGGTTACAGGGGGCCCGGGGGATGGGGGGACCGGGAGCCCGGGAGACGGGGGAAGGGGGGAAGGGGAGACTGAGAGACGGGGAGACCGGGGGGACTGGGGGACGGGGGCATGGGGGACAGGAGGACCGGGGGGACCGGGAGACAGGGAGACCTGGGGACGGGGGGACCGGGGGACCGGGGGACTGGGGGACGGGGTGACCGGGAAACTGGGGGATGGGGGGAACTGGGGAACGGGGGAACGGGGGACGGGGAGCCCGGGGGTACGGGGTGGACGGGGAGATGGGGAGACAGGAGGGACGGGGGGACCGGGGGGACGTCAGACAGTGAGACCGAGGGACGGGGAGACCGTGGGATGGGGGACGGGGGACCGGGGGGACGGGGGACGGTGTACCGGGGGGACGGGGAGTGGCACACTGGGAGATTGGGGGACGGGTGAACCGGGGGGACGTCAGACAGTGAGACCGAGGGACGGGGAGACCGTGGGATGGGTGGACGAGGGGACGGGGACACCGTGGGACAGGGGGACGGGAGGACGGTGGGACGGGGGGACGGGGGACGCCGGGCCGACCGGGGGACCAGGGGATCGGGGGTGACGGAAAGATGGGGAGACCGAGGGACGCTGTGACTGGGGGACCGGGGGACCGGGGGATCGGGGGGACGGAAAGATGGGGAGACCGGGGACGGGGGCCCTGGGGGACGGAGATACGGTGAGACGGGCAAACCGGGAGACGGGGGGACCGGGGGGACGGGGGGACGGGGAGACTGGGGGACAGGGGGACTGGGGTAACGGGGGAAGGGGAGACGGGGAGACCGGGGGACGGGGTGACCAAGGGACCGGGGACGGGGGGACTGGGGGGACGGGAGACAGGGAGATGGGAGGATGGGGAGACGGTGAGACGGGGAGACCGGGGGATGCGGGGACCGGGGGACGAGGAGACGGGGAGACAGGGAGACCGGGGGGGGACGGGGAGACGGGGAGACCGGGGTACCCGGGGACCGGGGGGACAGAGTACGGTGAGACGGGCAGACCAGGGGACGAGGGGACCGGGGGACGGGGGGACGGGGAGACCGGGGGACGGGGTGACCGGGGGGGGGACCGGGGGGATGGGGGACCGGGGGGACGGGGGGAGAGGGAGAACGGGGGACAGGGGGACCTGGCGGTCGGAGGGACGGGGAGAGGGGTAGACCGGGGGATGGGGAGACGGGGAGACGGGGAGACCGGGGGATGCGGGGACCGGGGGACGAGGAGACTGGGAGACCGGGGGACCGGGGGGATGGGGAGACGGGGAGACCGGGGTACCCGGGGACCGGGGGGACAGTGTACGGTGAGACGGGGAGACCGGGGGATGGGGGGACAGGGGAACCGTGGGACCGGGAGACCGGGGGGACGGGGGGACGGGGGGACGGGGGGAACGGGGGACCGGGGGACGGGGGGACGGGGGGACGGGGGGACGGGGAGTCTTGGGCACAGGGGGACCGGGGTGACGGGGGGACGGGGAGACCAGGGGATAGGGTGACCGGGGGACCGGGGACGGGGGGACTGGGGAGACGGGGAGACAGGGAGACCGGGGGACGGGGAGCCCGGGGGTACGGGGGGACAGGGAGACGGGAACCCGGGGTCACGGGGGGATGGGGGAGACGTGTAGACCGGGGTACGGGGGGACCGGGGGAACAAGGAGACCATGGGACGGGGTGACCGGGGAACCAGGGTATCGGGGGACGGGAGGACGGGGAGACCGGGGAGACGGGGGTCGGGGACAGGGAGACCGGGGGACCGGGGGACGCCGGGACCGGCGGGATGGGGAGAAGGGGAGACCGGGGGGACGGTGAGGCGGGGGGACATGGGGACGGGGAGACCGAGGGACGGGGGATCGGGGGACCGGGGGACCGGGGGACAGGGAGACCGGGGGACTGGGGATGGGGGACTGGGGGACGGGGAGACTGGGGGGACCGGGGGACTGGGGGACGGGGGGACCGGGGGAAAGGGGAGACAGGGAGACGGGGAGACAGGGAGGACGGGTGGACGGGGAGACCGGGGGACGGGGTACCGGGGCACCGGGAGACGGGGAGACGGGGAGACAGGGGGTTCGGGGTGACGGGGAGAGGGGGAGATGGGGAGACCGAAGGACGGGGGGACCGGGGGGACAGGGAGACAGGGAGACAGGGAGACCGTGGGGGATGGGGAGACTGGGAGACGGGCAGACCGGGGGATGTGGGGACCGGGGGACCGGTAGACAGGGGGAATGGGAGACCGGGGGACGGGGGGATGGGGGGACCTGGGACGGGGGACTGGGGGACCGGAGGACCGGGGCACAGGAAGACCGGGGGATGGCGGGACGGGGTGATGGCCGGGCGGGGGGATGGCGGGACGGGTGGACCGGGAGACCGGGGGACGCGGGGACATGAGGAAAGGGAGACCGGTGCACGGGGGGACGGAGGGACCGGGAGACCGGGTGAGGGGCGGATGGGGGAAGGAGAGACCGGGCACCGGGAGACTGGTTGACGGGGAGAACGGGTGTCGGAAGGACGGGGGTCAGGGGGACCAGGGGACGGGGGGAAGGGTGGACCAGGAGACAGGGGGAACGGGAGACCGAGGAACGGAGGGACAGAGGGACGGGGGAACAAGGGACCTGGGGACCGGTAGATCGTCCAAAGAGGGGAAGGAGGGACCGGGAGAACAGGGGACGGGGGAACAGGAGGACAGGGGAATTAGGGGACCGGGAGACCGGGTGACGGGGGGACGGGGAGGACCGGGAGACCGGGGGGATGGGGGGACGGGGGTTGGGTGGACTGGGAGACCAGGGGACCGAGGAATCAGGAGACCGGGGGACGGGGGGACGGGGGGAGGTGGGGAAGGGGGACCAGGAGACGGGGTCCGAAGGACAGGGGGACGGGAGGACAAGGGGGACCATGGCACCAGGGACCTGGGGACGGGGAGACTGGGGGACCGGGGGACGGAGGAACCGGGGGGACGGGGAGATAGGGAGACGGTGAGACAGGGTGTACGGGGGGAGGGGGGATGTGTAGACCGGGGGACTGAGGGACCGGTGTACGGGGAGACCGGGGGGACCGGGGGACGGGGGACGGGGAGACCGGGGGACGGGGGGACGTCTGGACCAGGGGGATGGGGGCACGGGGAGACGTGCAGACCGGGGGGAGGGGGGGACGTGGGGATGGGGAGACCGGGGACCGGGAGACGGGGGACAGGGAGGAAGGGGAAACAAGGAGACCGGGAGACCGGGGGACGGGGAGACGGGGAGACGGGGAGACGGGGAGACGTGGTGACCGGGGGACCGGGGTCGGGGGAACTGGGTGGACGAGGAGACAGGGAGACCGGGGGACGGGGTGACCGGGGTGACGGGGAGACGGGGAGACCTGGGGACCGGGGGGACGGGGAGACCGGGAGACAGGTGGACCGGGGGACGGGGAGACGGGGAGACCGGGGGACCGGGGGGACGGGGAGACGGGGAGACCGGGGGACGGGCGGAACTGGGAACGGGGAACCCGGGGGCACGGGGGGACGGGGAGACGGGGAGACCAGGGGACAGGGGGACCGGGAGACACAGGGACCATGATGATGGAGAGACCGGGGGACCGGGGGGACGGGGAGATGGGGAGACAGGGGGACGGGGGGAAGGGGAGACCGGGGGACGGGGAGCCCGGGGGTACGGGGGGACAGTGAGATGGGGAACCCAGGGGTACGGGGGACAGGGAGACGGGGAGACAGGGGACGGGGTGACCGGGGGACTGGGGGACCCGGGTGATGGGGAGACCGGGGGACCGGGGGGACAGGGAGACGGGGAGACAGGGGGATGGGGGGGATGGGGAGACGGGGAGACCGGGGGACGGTGTGACTGGGGGACTGGGGGACCCGAGTGATGGGGAGACCGGGGAGCGGGGCAACAGGGAGACGGGTAGACCGGGGGGGACGGGGGGAAGTAGGGACCGTGGGACAGGGGGACGGGGGGACGGGGAGACGGGGAGACCGGGGAGTCCGGGGGACCGGGGGAACGGGCGACCGGGGGGACAAGGGAGTCGGGGAGACGGGATGACCGGGGGACCGGGGGACATGGGGACAGGGGGGACGGGGAGACGGGGAGAACGGAGGACGTGGGTACCGGGGGACAGGGAGACCGGGAAGGGGGGGACCGGGGGACCGGGGGGACGGGGGGACGGGGGGATGGGAAGACTGGAGGGACGGGGGGACGGGGGGACGGGGAGACAGGTGGACAGGGAGACCGGGGGACTGGGGGATGGGGGGACCGGGGAGACGGGGTGAATGGGGGACGGGGGTAACTAGGGACCGGGGGCAGGGGGGATGGGGAGACGGGGAGACCGGGGGACGGTGGGACGGGGGGACCGGGGGACCTGGGGGAACGGGGGACAGGGAGATGGGGAGACCGGGGTTGGGGGGACCGGGGGACCGGGGGACGGGGGGACAGGGGGGACGGGTACACGGGTAGACCGGGGGACGGTGGGAAGGGGAGACGGGGGGACCGGGGGACCTGTGGGAGCTGGGGGACAGGGAGATGGGGAGACCGGGGGATGGGGGGACCGGGGGACCGGGGGACGGGGATACCGGGGGACCGGTTGACGGGGGACCTGGGGGACGGGGAGACCGGGGGACGGGGGCACCTGGGAACCGGGTGACCGGGGGACCGGGGGACGGGGAGACCGGTGGACCGGGAGACGGGGGGACCGGGGGGACGGGGAGACTGAGGGACGGGGGGCCCGGTGGACTGGGGGCTCGGGGGACGGGGAGATCGGGCGGACCAGGGCGACGGGGGGATGGGGGCACGTGTAGACGGGGAGATGGGGACACCGAAGGACGGGGAGACCGGAGGGACGTGGGGACGGGGGGACGGGGAGACCGGGGGTTCGGGGGGACGGGTAGACGGGAGAAAGGGGGATCAGGGGACCGGGGGACCGTGGGACAGAGAGACCGGGGGACCGGGGGACGCGGGGACCGGGGGGACAGGGAGACGGGGAGACGGGGAGACAGGGGGTTCGTGGTGACGGGGAGACCGGGGGACGGGGGATCAGGGGACGGGGGACCGGGGACGGGGAGACTAGGGGATCGGGGGACGCGGGGACGGGGGGGACGGGGAAACGGGGACACCGGTGGATGGGGGGACCGGGGGGACTGGGAGACAGGGAGACGGGGAGAACGGGGGACGGAGGGACCGGGGGAATGGGGGACCGGAGGATGGGGAGACCAGGGGGACGGGGGGACGGGGGGACCGGGGGAACGGGGTGAATGGGGGACAGGGGGAACTAGGGACCGGGGGACAGGGGGGATGGGGAGACGGGGAGACCGGGGGAGGGGCGGAGGGGTGGGGGGACACGGGGACGGGGAGACGGAGAGAACGGGAGACGGGGGTACGGGGACACGGGGAGACCGTGGGACGGGGTGACCGGGGGACCGGGGACGGGGGGACTGGGGGGACGGGGAGACAAGGAGACCGGGGGACGGGGAGCCCGGGGGTACGGGGTGACTGGGAGATGGGGACCCCGGGGGCACGGGGGGACGGGGAGACGGGGAGACCAGGGGACGCGGGGACTGGGGGACCGGGGGACCATGATGACGGAGAGACCTGGGGACGGGGGGAAGGGGAGACCGGGGGATGGGGAGACCGGGGGACGGGGGGACGGGGAGACGGGGAGACCGGGGGTACGGGGGGACGGGGGCATCGGGAGACCGCTGGACGGGGGACCGGGGGACCGGGGGACCGCGGGGACCGGGGGACGGGGGGACCGGACGGAAGTGGAGACGGGAAGACGGGGAGACCGTGGGACGGGTATACCGGGGGACCGGGGGACGGGGGGACTGGGGGGACGGGGGACCGTGAGACGGTGAGACCGGGGGATGGGGGGACTGGGGGACCGCGGGGACGGGGGACCGTGGGGACGGGGGGAGAGGGAGAACGGGGGACAGGGGGACCGGGCGGACGGAGGGACAGGAAGACGGGGAGACCGGGGGATGTGGGGACCGGGGGACCCGGGGACGGGGGGGATGGGGAGACCAGGGGGACGGGGGGACGGGGGGACCGGGGGATGGGGGGACCGGAGGACCGGGGGACCGGGGGACGGGGAGACCGGGGCACCGGGGGATGGGGGACCGGGATGAAGGGGAGACCGTGGGACGGGGGGACCGGGGGACGGCGAGACTGAGGGGACGGGGGAACAGGGAGACCGGGGGGACGGGGGGACGGGGAGACCGGAGAGACGGAGGGACGGGGGGACGGGGAGACCGGCGGAAGGGGGGACCGGGGGACGTGGGTACCGGGGACGCGGGCAGACGGGGAGACCGGGCGACTGGGACAGGGGGACGGGGACACCGGGGGACCGGGGGAAGGGAGGACCGGGGTGACGAGGAGAACGGGGGGAGGGGGAAACGGGACACCGGTGGATGGGGGGACCGTGGGGACTGGGAGATGGGGAGACGGGGAGAACGGGGGACGGGGGGACCAGGGGACCGGGGGACGGGGGGATGGGGAGACCAGGGGGACGGGGGACGGGGGACCGGGGGGACGGGGAGACCGAGGGTCGGGGCGACCGGGGAACCGGGGGACCGGGGGACGGGGAGACAGGGCGGACCAGGGTTACGGGGGCATGTTGGGACGGGGAGAGGGGGAGATGGGGAGACCGAAGGACGGGGGGACCGGGGGGACAGGGAGACGGTGAGACAGGGAGACCGGGGGACGGGGGGACCGAGGGGTCGGGGGGACAGGGAGACCGGGGGGACGAGGGGATGGGGAGATTGGGAAACAGGGAGACCGGGGGACGGGGGGACCGGGGGAACGGGGGACGGTGGGAACGGAGGACCAGGGGACTGGGAGCCTGGGGGGCCGGGGGGACCTGGGGAAATGGGGGGACGGGGAGACGTGGAGACTGGGGGACGTGGGGACGGGAGACGGGGGGACCGGGTGACCTGGGGGAGCGGGGGGACGGGGAGATGGGGAGATGGGGGGACCGAGGGGACGGGGGGACAGGGAGACCAGGGGACGGGGGGACGGGGTGAAGGGCAGACCGGTGGACGGGCAGACCGGGGGACTGTGGGACGGGAGAACCGGGGGACCTGAGGACCGGGGGGATGGGGAGATGGGGAGACCGGGGTGACGGGGGGAAGGTGGGACGTGGGGACAGGGAGACGGGGAGATGGGGAGAAGGGGGGACGGGGGACGGGGAGACCGGGGGACGGGGGGACCGGGGGACCGGGAGGCGGGGAAACCGGGAGACGGGGGACCGTGGGTACGGGGACACAGGGAGACCCGGGGACGGGGGGACCGGGGAACCGGGAGATGGGGGGACTGGGGGGACTGGGGTCTGGGGGACAAGGGGACGCAGCGACTGGGGGAAGTGGTACCGGGGGACGGGGTACCGGGGGACTGTGGTACGGGGGAACCGGGGGACTGGGGTACGGTGGAACCGGGGGATCGGGGACCGGGGGGACGGGGAGACGGGGAGAGGGGAGACCTGGGGACGGGGGGACCGGGGGACGGGTGGACCGGGGGACAGGGTGACTGGGGGACCGGGGGAAAGGGGACCGAGGGGACGGGGAGACAGGGAGACTGAGGGATGTGGGGACCGGGGACCGGGCGATGGGGAGATCGGGGACCGGGGGACGGGAGGACCGGGGGGACGGGGAGACCGTGGGACGGGGGGACCGGGGAACCGGGAGACCGGGGAACAGGACACGCGGACCGAGGCGTCGGGGGGATGGGGGGACGGGGAGACGGGGAGACCGGGGGACGGGGGGACGGGGAGACCGGGGGACGGGGGGACGGGGAGACCGGGGGACGGGGGAACGGGGGGATGGGGAGACCGGGGGGACGGGGGGACGGGGAGACGGGGAGACAGGGGGTTCTGGGGGACGGGGAGACCGGAGGACGGGGGATCGTGGGACCGGGGGACCAGGGGACGGGGAGACCGGGGGACTGGGGATGGGGGACCGGGGGACGGGGAGACTGGGGGGACCGGGGGGATGGGGGGACGGAGGGACGGGGAGACTTGTGGAAGGGTGCACCGGGGGACCGGGGGATGGGGGGACCGGGGGTAAGGGGAGACAGGGAGATGGGGAGACGGGGTTTGGGGGGACCGGGGGAACGGGGGAAAGGTGAAACTGGGAGACCGGGGGACCGGGGGACGCAGAGACCGGGGGATGGGGAAACGGGGAGACCGGCGGACAGGGGGACCAGGGGGGACGGAGAGACGGGGAGACTGGGGGATGGGGGGACAGGGGCACCTGGGGAACCGGTGGGAAGGGGAGACGGGGAGACCGGGGGATGGGGGGACAGGGGGGACGGGTAGACGGGGAGACCGGGGGACGGTCGGTCGGGGAGACGGGGGGAACGGGGGACCTGGGGTTGCGGGGGGACAGGGAGACGGGGAGACCGGGGGATGGGGGGACCGGAGGACCGGGTGACAAGTGGACCAGGGGGTCGGGAGACCCGGAGACGGGGAGACCGGGGGTACGGAGGGACGGGGGGACCGGGAGACCGCTGGACGGGGGACCGGGCGGAGGGAGGGACGGGGAGACGGGGAGACCGGGGGACCAGGGGGACGGGGAGATGGGGAGAAGGGGAGACCGGGGACGGGGGGACCGGGGAACCGTGGGACCGGGAGACCGGGGGGACGGGGGGACGGGGTACGGGGAGACCGGTGGACGGGCGGAACGGGGAACGGGGGACCGGGGGACCGGGGGGATGTGGAGACGGGGAGACGGGGAGACCGGGGTACGGGGGGACAGGGACACGGGGAGACGGGGAGACCGAGGGACGGGGGGACCTGGGGACTGGGGGACGGGGGGACCGGGGGGACGGGGGGACCGGGGGTACGGGGGCACTGGGGGACGGGGAGACCAGGGGACGGGGGGACACGAGGGACAAGGAGACGGGGAGACGGGGAGACCGGGGAAGGGGGGCCCGGTGGGACGGGGACATGGTGAGACGGGCAGACCGGGGGACGGGGGACCCGGGGTGACAGGGGGAAGGGGGGACCGGGAGACGGGGAGCCCGGGGGTACGGGGGGGACTGGGAGACGGGGAACCCGGGGGTACGGGGGGACAGGAAGACGGGGAGACCAGGGGAGGGGGGACCAGGGGACCGGGGGACCATGATGACGGGGAGACCGGGGGACCGGTGGACGGGGGGACCGGGGGACCGGTGGTACCGTGGGGACGGGGAGAAGGGGAGACCGGGGGACGGGGTCCCTGGGGGACGGGGACACGGTGAGAGGGGCAGACCGGGAGACGTGGGAACCGGGGGGACGGGGGGACGGGGAGACGGGGAGACAGGGGGACGGGGGGGACGGGGAGACGGGGAGAACGGGGGACGGTGTGACTGGGGGACCAGGGGACCGGGGGATCTGGGGGACGGAAAGATGGGGAGACCGGGGGACGGGGGGACCGGGGGACTAGGGGATGGGGGGACGGGGGGACGTGGAGACTGGGGGAGAGGGGGACCGGGGTAACGGGGGGAAGGGGAGACGGGGAGACCGGGGGACGGGGGACCGGGGGGACAGGGGGACGGGGGGACCGGGAGACCGCTGGTCCGGGGGATGGGGGGACCGGAGGGAAGTGGAGACGGGAAGACGGGGAAACCGTGGGACGTGTATACCGGGGGACCGGGGGACGGGGGGACGGGGAGACGGGGAGACCGGGGAGAATGGGGGACAGGGAGACGGGGAGACCGGGTGACGGGGAGACCGGGGGACAGGGGGACCAGGGGGACGGGGGGAAGAGAAGACGGGGAGACCGGGGGACGGGGTGAACAGGGGACCAGTGGGACGGGAGACGGGGAGACGGGGATACACGTGGACGGGGGGACCGGGGAACTGGGGGTCGGGGTGACCGGGGGACCGGGCAGACGGGGAGACGAGGAGACCGGGGGGATGGGGGGAAGGGGTTACCGGGGGCCCGGGGGATGGGGAAGGGGGGAAGGGGAGACGGAGAGACGGGGAGACCGGGGGGACGGGGGGACGGGGGTATGGGGGACAGGAGAACCGGGGGACCGGGAGACAGGGAGACCTGGGGACGGGGGGACCGGGGGACCGGGGGACTGGGGGACGGGGGGGACCGGGAAACTGGGGGACGGGGGAACGGGGGAACGGGGGACGGGGAGCCCGGGGGTACGGGTGGACGGGGAGATGGGGATACCGGGGGACGGGGGGACCGGGGGACCGGGTGATGGGGGGACGGGGGGGACGGGGAGACCTGGGACAGGGGGACTGGGGTGACGGGGGGACCGGGGGATCGGGGGGACGGGGAGACGGGGAGACCAGGGGACGGGGGGACCGGGGGACGGGGAGACCGGGCTGACCGTGGTGACGGGGGGGGGGGGTTGACGGGGAGAGCGGGAGACGGGGAGACTGAAGGACGGGAGGACTGGGGGGACAGGGAGACGGGGAAACAGGGAGACCGGGGGACGGGGGGACCAAGGGGACAGGGGGACAGGGAGACCGGGGGGACCTGGGGAAGGGAGGACTGGGAGACCGGAGGGACGGGGGGACGGGGAGACCGGGAAGACGGGGGGACAGTGGGAAGGGGGGACGTGGTGACAGGGAGACGAGGAGACCGGGAGACGGGGAGACGGGGGGACGGGGAGACCGGGGGACGGGGGGACCGGGGGACAGTGGGACGGGTGGACCGGGGGACGGGGGACAGCGGGGGCGGGGGGGATGGGGGGATGGTGCGACGGAGGGACGGGGGGACGGGGCAACGGGGGGACGCGGGACGGGGAGACCGGATGATGGGGGGATGGGGGGACTGGGGAACGGGGGGACGGTAAGATGGGGAGACCGGGGGATGGGCGGACCGGGGGACCGGAGGACCGGGGCGACGGGGAGATCTGGGATGGGTGCCCGGGGGACCAGGGAGACCGGGGGAGGGGGGACCGGGGAACCGGGGGATCGGGGGACTTGGGTGACGGGGATATCGGGGACGGGCAGACCGGGGGACCGGGGGACCGGGGGATGGGGAGACCGGGGGACCGGGGGACGCGGGGACCAGGGGGACGGGGAGACGGGGAGACCGGGGGACAGGGGGACCGTGGGGGACGGGGAGACGGGGAGACGGGGAGACCGTGGGATGGGGGGAACGGTGGAATGGGGGACGGGGGGACCGGGTGACCGGGGGACCGGGGGGACGGGTAGATGGGGAGAGGGGAGAGCTGGGGACGGGGGGACCGGGGTACGGGTGGACCGGGGGAAAGGGGGATGGGGGGACAAGGGGACCGGGGGACGGGGGGACGGGGAGACGGGGAGACAGAGGGACGGGGGGACCGGGGGCCCGGTGTACTGTGGACCTGAAGACCAGGGAAGGGGAGCCAGGGGGGATGGGGGAAGGGGAGACGGGGAGACCGGCAGGATGGGGGGATGGGGGGACTGGGGGACGGGGAGACTGGGGCACGGGGGAACGGGGAGACGGGGGACGGGGGGACGGGGAGACGGGAGAACCGGGGGACCTGGGGGAGGAGGGGATAGGGAGACGGGGAGATCCGGGGGATGGGGGGACCGGCGGACCGAGGGACGGGGAGACCGGGGGACCGGGAGACGGGAGACCGGAGGGACGGGGGCACGGGGAGACGGGGAGACCGGGGGGACGGGGACACGGGGGGACGGGGAGCCCGGGGGACGGGGGGACCGGGGGACCTGGGGACAGGTGGTCGGGGAGACCGGGGGACTGGAGGATTGGGGACCGGGGGGACGCGGAGACGGGGAGACCGTGGGATGGGGGGAACGGAGGGACGGGGAGATGTGGAGTCAGGGAGACCAGAGGACGTGTGACCGGGGGACCGGGGGACGAGGAGACCGGGGGGACCGGTGGGACGGGGGTACCGGGGGACGGGGAGACCTGGGGAATGGGGGACCGGTGGACCGGGGGACTGGGGGACGGGGAGACGGGGAGATGGGGAGACCGGGGGACGGGGGGACCGGGGGACCTGGGGAGCCGGGGGGACGGGGAGACGGGGTGACGGGGAGACCTGGGCACGTGGGGACCGGGGCATGGGTGGACCGGGGGACAGGCTTACGGGGGGACAGGGGGACCTGGGGAGCCGGGGGGACAGGGAGACGGGGAGACCGGGGGACGGGGGGACCGGGGGACCGGGTGATGGGGGGACGGGGGGGACGGGGAGACCTGGGACAGGGGGACTGGGGTGACGGGGGGACCGGGGGACCTGGGTGACGGGGAGACAGGGAGACGCTGAGACCGGGTACGGGAGGACCGCGGGGCAGGGGGACCGGGGGAACGGGCGACCGGGGGGACAAGGGAGTCGGGGAGACGGGATGACCGGGGGACCGGGGGACATGGGGACAGGGGGGACGGGGAGACAGGGAGAACGGAGGACGTGGGTACCGGGGGACAGGGAGACCGGGGAGGGGGGGACCGGGGGACCGCGGGGACGGGGGGACGGGGGGATGGGAAGACTGGAGGGACGGGGGGACGGGGGGACGGGGAGACAGGTGGACAGGGAGACCGGGGGACTGGGGGACGGGGGGACCGGGGAGACGGGGTGAATGGGGGACGGGGGGAACTAGGGACCGGGGGCAGGAGGGATGGGGAGACGGGGAGACCGGGGGACGAGGGGACAGGGGGGACGGGTAGACGGGGAGACCGGAGGACGGTGGGACGGGGAGACGGGGGGACCGGGGGACCTGGAAGAACGGGGGGACAGGGAGATGGGGAGACCGGGGATGGGGGGACCGGGGGACCGGGGTACGGGGGGACAGGGGGGACGAGGAGACCGGGGGGATGGGGGGAAGGGGTTACAGGGGGCCCGGGGGATGGGGGGACCGGGAGCCCGGGAGACGGGGGAAGGGGGGAAGGGGAGACTGAGAGACGGGGAGACCGGGGGGACTGGGGGACGGGGGCATGGGGGACAGGAGGACCGGGGGGACCGGGAGACAGGGAGACCTGGGGACGGGGGGACCGGGGGACCGGGGGACTGGGGGACGGGGTGACCGGGAAACTGGGGGATGGGGGGAACTGGGGAACGGGGGAACGGGGGACGGGGAGCCCGGGGGTACGGGTGGACGGGGAGATGGGGAGACAGGAGGGACGGGGGGACCGGGGGGACTTCAGACAGTGAGACCGAGGGACGGGGAGACCGTGGGATGGGGGACGGGGGACCGGGGGGACGGGGGACGGTGTACCGGGGGGACGGGGAGTGGCACACTGGGAGATTGGGGGACGGGTGAACCGGGGGGACGTCAGACAGTGAGACCGAGGGACGGGGAGACCGTGGGATGGGTGGACGAGGGGACGGGGACACCGTGGGACAGGGGGACGGGAGGACGGTGGGACGGGGGGACGGGGGACGCCGGGCCGACCGGGGGACCAGGGGATCGGGGTGACGGAAAGATGGGGAGACCGAGGGACGCTGTGACTGGGGGACCGGGGGACCGGGGGATCGGGGGGACGGAAAGATGGGGAGACCGGGGGACGGGGGCCCTGGGGGACGGAGATACGGTGAGACGGGCAAACCGGGAGACGGGGGGACCGGGGGGACAGGGGGACGGGGAGACTGGGGGACAGGGGGACTGGGGTAACGGGGGGAAGGGGAGACGGGGAGACCGGGGGACGGGGTGACCAAGGGACCGGGGACGGGGGGACTGGGGGGACGGGGAGACAGGGAGATGGGAGGATGGGGAGACGGTGAGACGGGGAGACCGGGGGATGCGGGGACCGGGGGACGAGGAGACGGGGAGACAGGGAGACCGGGGGGACGGGGAGACGGGGAGACCGGGGTACCCGGGGACCGGGGGGACAGAGTACGGTGAGACGGGCAGACCAGGGGACGAGGGGACCGGGGGACGGGGGGACGGGGAGACCGGGGGACGGGGTGACCGGGGGGGGGACCGGGGGGATGGGGGACCGGGGGGACGGGGGGAGAGGGAGAACGGGGGACAGGGGGACCTGGCGGTCGGAGGGACGGGGAGAGGGGTAGACCGGGGGATGGGGAGACGGGGAGACGGGGAGACCGGGGGATGCGGGGACCGGGGGACGAGGAGACTGGGAGACCGGGGGACCGGGGGGATGGGGAGACGGGGAGACCGGGGTACCCGGGGACCGGGGGGACAGTGTACGGTGAGACGGGGAGACCGGGGGATGGGGGGACAGGGGAACCGTGGGACCGGGAGACCGGGGGGACGGGGGGACGGGGGGACGGGGGGAACGGGGGACCGGGGGACGGGGGGACGGGGGGACGGGGGGACGGGGAGTCTTGGGCACAGGGGGACCGGGGTGACGGGGGGACGGGGAGACCAGGGGATAGGGTGACCGGGGGACCGGGGACGGGGGGACTGGGGAGACGGGGAGACAGGGAGACCGGGGGACGGGGAGCCCGGGGGTACGGGGGGACAGGGAGACGGGAACCCGGGGTCACGGGGGGATGGGGAGACGTGTAGACCGGGGTACGGGGGGACCGGGGGAACAAGGAGACCATGGGACGGGGTGACCGGGGAACCAGGGTATCGGGGGACGGGAGGACGGGGAGACCGGGGAGACGGGGGTCGGGGACAGGGAGACCGGGGGACCGGGGGACGCCGGGACCGGCGGGATGGGGAGAAGGGGAGACCGGGGGGACGGTGAGGCGGGGGGACATGGGGACGGGGAGACCGAGGGACGGGGGATCGGGGGACCGGGGGACCGGGGGACAGGGAGACCGGGGGACTGGGGATGGGGGACTGGGGGACGGGGAGACTGGGGGGACCGGGGGACTGGGGGACGGGGGGACCGGGGGAAAGGGGAGACAGGGAGACGGGGAGACAGGGAGGACGGGTGGACGGGGAGACCGGGGGACGGGGTACCGGGGCACCGGGAGACGGGGAGACGGGGAGACAGGGGGTTCGGGGTGACGGGGAGAGGGGGAGATGGGGAGACCGAAGGACGGGGGGACCGGGGGGACAGGGAGACAGGGAGACAGGGAGACCGTGGGGGATGGGGAGACTGGGAGACGGGCAGACCGGGGGATGTGGGGACCGGGGGACCGGTAGACAGGGGGAATGGGAGACCGGGGGACGGGGGGATGGGGGGACCTGGGGACGGGGGACTGGGGGACCGGAGGACCGGGGCACAGGAAGACCGGGGGATGGCGGGACGGGGTGATGGCCGGGCGGGGGGATGGCGGGACGGGTGGACCGGGAGACCGGGGGACGCGGGGACATGAGGAAAGGGAGACCGGTGCACGGGGGGACGGAGGGACCGGGAGACCGGGTGAGGGGCGGATGGGGGGAAGGAGAGACCGGGCACCGGGAGACTGGTTGACGGGGAGAACGGGTGTCGGAAGGACGGGGGTCAGGGGGACCAGGGGACGGGGGGAAGGGTGGACCAGGAGACAGGGGGAACGGGAGACCGAGGAACGGAGGGACAGAGGGACGGGGGAACAAGGGACCTGGGGACCGGTAGATCGTCCAAAGAGGGGAAGGAGGGACCGGGAGAACAGGGGACGGGGGAACAGGAGGACAGGGGAATTAGGGGACCGGGAGACCGGGTGACGGGGGGACGGGGAGGACCGGGAGACCGGGGGATGGGGGGACGGGGGTTGGGTGGACTGGGAGACCAGGGGACCGAGGAATCAGGAGACCGGGGGACGGGGGGACGGGGGGAGGTGGGGAAGGGGGACCAGGAGACGGGGTCCGAAGGACAGGGGGACGGGAGGACAAGGGGGACCATGGCACCAGGGACCTGGGGACGGGGAGACTGGGGGACCGGGGGACGGAGGAACCGGGGGGACGGGGAGATAGGGAGACGGTGAGACAGGGTGTACGGGGGGAGGGGGGATGTGTAGACCGGGGGACTGAGGGACCGGTGTACGGGGAGACCGGGGGGACCGGGGGGACGGGGGACGGGGAGACCGGGGGACGGGGGGACGTCTGGACCAGGGGGATGGGGGCACGGGGAGACGTGCAGACCGGGGGGAGGGGGGGACGTGGGGATGGGGAGACCGGGGACCGGGAGACGGGGGACAGGGAGGAAGGGGAAACAAGGAGACCGGGAGACCGGGGGGACGGGGAGACGGGGAGACGGGGAGACGGGGAGACGTGGTGACCGGGGGACCGGGGTCGGGGGAACTGGGTGGACGAGGAGACAGGGAGACCGGGGGACGGGGTGACCGGGGTGACGGGGAGACGGGGAGACCTGGGGACCGGGGGGACGGGGAGACCGGGAGACAGGTGGACCGGGGGACGGGGAGACGGGGAGACCGGGGGACCGGGGGGACGGGGAGACGGGGAGACCGGGGGACGGGCGGAACTGGGAACGGGGAACCCGGGGGCACGGGGGGACGGGGAGACGGGGAGACCAGGGGACAGGGGGACCGGGAGACACAGGGACCATGATGATGGAGAGACCGGGGGACCGGGGGGACGGGGAGATGGGGAGACAGGGGGACGGGGGGAAGGGGAGACCGGGGGACGGGGAGCCCGGGGGTACGGGGGGACAGTGAGATGGGGAACCCAGGGGTACGGGGGACAGGGAGACGGGGAGACCAGGGGACGGGGTGACCGGGGGACTGGGGGACCCGGGTGATGGGGAGACCGGGGGACCGGGGGGACAGGGAGACGGGGAGACAGGGGGATGGGGGGGATGGGGAGACGGGGAGACCGGGGGACGGTGTGACTGGGGGACTGGGGGACCCGAGTGATGGGGAGACCGGGGGAGCGGGGCAACAGGGAGACGGGTAGACCGGGGGGGACGGGGGGAAGTAGGGACCGTGGGACAGGGGGACGGGGGGACGGGGAGACGGGGAGACCGGGGAGTCCGGGGGACCGGGG
This sequence comes from Rhinolophus sinicus, assembly GCF_057876585.1. Classification (NCBI taxonomy): domain Eukaryota; kingdom Metazoa; phylum Chordata; class Mammalia; order Chiroptera; family Rhinolophidae; genus Rhinolophus; species Rhinolophus sinicus. The sequence continues at coordinate 19,925,534 of NC_142510.1, read as the reverse complement.
GAACGGGCGACCGGGGGGACAAGGGAGTCGGGGAGACGGGATGACCGGGGGACCGGGGGACATGGGGACAGGGGGGACGGGGAGACGGGGAGAACGGAGGACGTGGGTACCGGGGGACAGGGAGACCGGGAAGGGGGGGACCGGGGGACCGGGGGGACGGGGGGACGGGGGGATGGGAAGACTGGAGGGACGGGGGGACGGGGGGACGGGGAGACAGGTGGACAGGGAGACCGGGGGACTGGGGGACGGGGGGACCGGGGAGACGGGGTGAATGGGGGACGGGGGTAACTAGGGACCGGGGGCAGGGGGGATGGGGAGACGGGGAGACCGGGGGACGGGGGGACAGGGGGGACGGGTAGACGGGGAGACCGGGGGACGGTGGGACGGGGAGACGGGGGGACCGGGGGACCTGGGGGAACGGGGGACAGGGAGATGGGGAGACCGGGGTTGGGGGGACCGGGGGACCGGGGGACGGGGGGACAGGGGGGACGGGTACACGGGTAGACCGGGGGACGGTGGGAAGGGGAGACGGGGGGACCGGGGGACCTGTGGGAGCTGGGGGACAGGGAGATGGGGAGACCGGGGGATGGGGGGACCGGGGGACCGGGGGACGGGGATACCGGGGGACCGGTTGACGGGGGGACCTGGGGGACGGGGAGACCGGGGGACGGGGGCACCTGGGAACCGGGTGACCGGGGGACCGGGGGACGGGGAGACCGGTGGACCGGGAGACGGGGGGACCGGGGGGACGGGGAGACTGAGGGACGGGGGGCCCGGTGGACTGGGGGCTCGGGGGACGGGGAGATCGGGCGGACCAGGGCGACGGGGGGATGGGGGCACGTGTAGACGGGGAGATGGGGACACCGAAGGACGGGGAGACCGGAGGGACGTGGGGACGGGGGGACGGGGAGACCGGGGGTTCGGGGGGACGGGTAGACGGGAGAAAGGGGGATCAGGGGACCGGGGGACCGTGGGACAGAGAGACCGGGGGACCGGGGGACGCGGGGACCGGGGGGACAGGGAGACGGGGAGACGGGGAGACAGGGGGTTCGTGGTGACGGGGAGACCGGGGGACGGGGGATCAGGGGACGGGGGACCGGGGACGGGGAGACTAGGGGATCGGGGGACGCGGGGACGGGGGGGACGGGGAAACGGGGACACCGGTGGATGGGGGGACCGGGGGGACTGGGAGACAGGGAGACGGGGAGAACGGGGGACGGAGGGACCGGGGGAATGGGGGACCGGAGGATGGGGAGACCAGGGGGACGGGGGGACGGGGGGAACGGGGGAACGGGGTGAATGGGGGACAGGGGGAACTAGGGACCGGGGGACAGGGGGGATGGGGAGACGGGGAGACCGGGGGAGGGGCGGAGGGGTGGGGGGACACGGGGACGGGGAGACGGAGAGAACGGGAGACGGGGGTACGGGGACACGGGGAGACCGTGGGACGGGGTGACCGGGGGACCGGGGACGGGGGGACTGGGGGGACGGGGAGACAAGGAGACCGGGGGACGGGGAGCCCGGGGGTACGGGGTGACTGGGAGATGGGGACCCCGGGGGCACGGGGGGACGGGGAGACGGGGAGACCAGGGGACGCGGGGACTGGGGGACCGGGGGACCATGATGACGGAGAGACCTGGGGACGGGGGGAAGGGGAGACCGGGGGATGGGGAGACCGGGGGACGGGGGGACGGGGAGACGGGGAGACCGGGGGTACGGGGGGACGGGGGCATCGGGAGACCGCTGGACGGGGGACCGGGGGACCGGGGGACCGCGGGACCGGGGGACGGGGGGACCGGACGGAAGTGGAGACGGGAAGACGGGGAGACAGCGGGACGGGTATACCGGGGGACCGGGGGACGGGGGGACTGGGGGGACGGGGGACCGTGAGACGGTGAGACCGGGGGATGGGGGGACTGGGGGACCGCGGGGACGGGGGACCGTGGGGACGGGGGGAGAGGGAGAACGGGGGACAGGGGGACCGGGCGGACGGAGGGACGGGAAGACGGGGAGACCGGGGGATGTGGGGACCGGGGGACCCGGGGACGGGGGGATGGGGAGACCAGGGGGACGGGGGGACGGGGGGACCGGGGGGACGGGGAGACCGTGGGTCGGGGCGACCGGGGAACCGGGGGACCGGGGGACGGGGAGACAGGGCGGACCGGGGTTACGGGGGCATGGGGGGACGGGGAGAGGGGTGACGGGGAGATCGAAGGACGGGGGGACCGGGGGTACAGGGAGACGGTGAGACAGGGAGACCGGGGGACGGGGGGACCGAGGGGTCGGGGGGACAGGGAGACCGGGGGGACGAGGGGATGGGGAGATTGGGAGACGGGGAGACCAGGGGACGGGGGGACCGGGGGAACGGGGGACGGTGGGAACGGAGGACCAGGGGACTGGGAGCCTGGGGGGCCGGGGGGACCTGGGGAAATTAGGGGACCGGGAGACGTGGAGACCGGGGGACGTGGGGACGGGAGACGGGGGGACCGGGTGACCTGGGGGAGCGGGGGGACGGGGAGATGGGGAGACCGGGTGATGGGGGGACCGGCGGACCAGGGGACGGGGGGATGTGGGGACGGGGAGAGGGGGAGACAGGGAGACCGGGGAACGGGGGGACCGGGGGGACAGGGAGACGGGGAGACAGGGAGACCGGGGGACCGGGGGGACGGGGAGACGGGGAGACCGGGGGACGGGCGGAACTGGGAACGGGGAACCCGGGGGCACGGGGGGACGGGGAGACGAGGAGACCAGGGGACAGGGGGACCGGGAGACACAGGGACCATGATGATGGAGAGACCGGGGGACCGGGGGGACGGGGAGATGGGGAGACAGGGGGACGGGGGGAAGGGGAGACCGGGGGACGGGGAGCCCGGGGGTACGGGGGGACAGTGAGATGGGGAACCCAGGGGTACGGGGGACAGGGAGACGGGGAGACCAGGGGACGGGGTGACCGGGGGACTGGGGGACCCGGGTGATGGGGAGACCGGGGGACCGGGGGGACAGGGAGACGGGGAGACAGGGGGATGGGGGGGATGGGGAGACGGGGAGACCGGGGGACGGTGTGACTGGGGGACTGGGGGACCCGGGTGATGGGGAGACCGGGGGAGCGGGGCAACAGGGAGACGGGTAGACCGGGGGGGACGGGGGGAAGTAGGGACCGTGGGACAGGGGGACGGGGGGACGGGGAGACGGGGAGATCGGGGAGTCCGGGGGACCGGGGGAACGGGCGACCGGGGGGACAAGGGAGTCGGGGAGACGGGATGACCGGGGGACCGGGGGACATGGGGACAGGGGGGACGGGGAGACGGGGAGAACGGAGGACGTGGGTACCGGGGGACAGGGAGACCGGGAAGGGGGGGACCGGGGGACCGGGGGGACGGGGGGACGGGGGGATGGGAAGACTGGAGGGACGGGGGGACGGGGGGACGGGGAGACAGGTGGACAGGGAGACCGGGGGACTGGGGGACGGGGGGACCGGGGAGACGGGGTGAATGGGGGACGGGGGGAACTAGGGACCGGGGGCAGGGGGGATGGGGAGACGGGGAGACCAGGGGATGGGGGGACAGGGGGGACGGGTAGACGGGGAGACCGGGGGACAGTGGGACGGGGAGACGGGGGGACCGGGGGACCTGGGGGAACGGGGGACAGGGAGATGGGGAGACCGGGGTTGGGGGGACCGGGGGACCGGGGGACGGGGGGACAGGGGGGACGGGTACACGGGTAGACCGGGGGACGGTGGGAAGGGGAGACGGGGGGACCGGGGGACCTGTGGGAGCTGGGGGACAGGGAGATGGGGAGACCGGGGGATGGGGGGACCGGGGGACCGGGGGACGGGGAGACGGGGGGACGGGGAGACCGGGGGACGGGGGGACCGGGGGACAGTGGGACGGGTGGACCGGGGGACGGGGGACAGCGGGGGCGGGGGGGATGGGGGGATGGTGCGACGGAGGGACGGGGGGACGGGGCAACGGGGGGACGCGGGACGGGGAGACCGGATGATGGGGGGATGGGGGGACTGGGGAACGGGGGGACGGTAAGATGGGGAGACCGGGGGATGGGCGGACCGGGGGACCGGAGGACCGGGGCGACGGGGAGATCTGGGATGGGTGCTCGGGGGACCAGGGAGACCGGGGGAGGGGGGACCGGGGAACCGGGGGATCGGGGGACTTGGGTGACGGGGATATCGGGGACGGGCAGACCGGGGGACCGGGGGACCGGGGGATGGGGAGACCGGGGGACCGGGGGACGCGGGGACCAGGGGGACGGGGAGACGGGGAGACGGGGAGACCGGGGGACAGGGGGACCGTGGGGGACGGGGAGACGGGGAGACGGGGAGACCGTGGGATGGGGGGAACGGTGGAATGGGGGACGGGGGGACCGGGTGACCGGGGGACCGGGGGGATGGGTAGACGGGGAGAGGGGAGAGCTGGGGACGGGGGGACCGGGGTACGGGTGGACCGGGGGAAAGGGGGATGGGGGGACAAGGGGACCGGGGGACGGGGGGACGGGGAGACGGGGAGACAGAGGGACGGGGGGACCGGGGGCCCGGTGTACCGTGGACCTGAAGACCAGGGAAGGGGAGCCAGGGGGGATGGGGGAAGGGGAGACGGGGAGACCGGCAGGATGGGGGGATGGGGGGACTGGGGGACGGGGAGACTGGGGGACGGGGGAACGGGGAGACGGGGGACGGGGGGACGGGGAGACGGGAGAACCGGGGGACCTGGGGGAGGAGGGGATAGGGAGACGGGGAGATCCGGGGGACGGGGAGACGGGGAGACAGAGGGACGGGGGGACCGGGGGCCCGGTGTACTGTGGACCTGAAGACCAGGGAAGGGGAGCCAGGGGGGATGGGGGAAGGGGAGACGGGGAGACCGGCAGGATGGGGGGATGGGGGGACTGGGGGACGGGGAGACTGGGGGACGGGGGAACGGGGAGACGGGGGACGGGGGGACGGGGAGACGGGAGAACCGGGGGACCTGGGGGAGGAGGGGATAGGGAGACGGGGAGATCCGGGGGATGGGGGGACCGGCGGACCGAGGGACGGGGAGACCGGGGGACCGGGAGACGGGAGACCGGAGGGACGGGGGCACGGGGAGACGGGGAGACCGGGGGGACGGGGACACGGGGGGACGGGGAGCCCGGGGGACGGGGGGACCGGGGGACCTGGGGACAGGTGGTCGGGGAGACCGGGGGACTGGAGGATTGGGGACCGGGGGGACGCGGAGACGGGGAGACCGTGGGATGGGGGGAACGGAGGGACGGGGAGATGTGGAGTCAGGGAGACCAGAGGACGTGTGACCGGGGGACCGGGGGACGAGGAGACCGGGGGGACCGGTGGGACGGGGGTACCGGGGGACGGGGAGACCTGGGGAATGGGGGACCGGTGGACCGGGGGACTGGGGGACGGGGAGACGGGGAGATGGGGAGACCGGGGGACGGGGGGACCGGGGGACCTGGGGAGCCGGGGGGACGGGGAGACGGGGTGACGGGGAGACCTGGGCACGTGGGGACCGGGGCATGTGTGGACCGGGGGACAGGCTTACGGGGGGACAGGGGGACCTGGGGAGCCGGGGGGACAGGGAGACGGGGAGACCGGGGGACGGGGGGACCGGGGGACCGGGTGATGGGGGGACGGGGGGGACGGGGAGACCTGGGACAGGGGGACTGGGGTGACGGGGGGACCGGGGGACCTGGGTGACGGGGAGACAGGGAGACGCTGAGACCGGGTACGGGAGGACCGCGGGGCAGGGGGACCGGGGGAACGGGCGACCGGGGGGACAAGGGAGTCGGGGAGACGGGATGACCGGGGGACCGGGGGACATGGGGACAGGGGGGACGGGGAGACGGGGAGAACGGAGGACGTGGGTACCGGGGGACAGGGAGACCGGGGAGGGGGGGACCGGGGGACCGCGGGGACGGGGGGACGGGGGGATGGGAAGACTGGAGGGACGGGGGGACGGGGGGACGGGGAGACAGGTGGACAGGGAGACCGGGGGACTGGGGGACGGGGGGACCGGGGAGACGGGGTGAATGGGGGACGGGGGGAACTAGGGACCGGGGGCAGGGGGGATGGGGAGACGGGGAGACCGGGGGACGAGGGGACAGGGGGGACGGGTAGACGGGGAGACCGGAGGACGGTGGGACGGGGAGACGGGGGGACCGGGGGACCTGGAAGAACGGGGGGACAGGGAGATGGGGAGACCGGGGTTGGGGGGACCGGGGGACCGGGGGACGGGGGGACAGGGGGGACGAGGAGACCGGGGGGATGGGGGAAGGGGTTACAGGGGGCCCGGGGGATGGGGGGACCGGGAGCCCGGGAGACGGGGGAAGGGGGGAAGGGGAGACTGAGAGACGGGGAGACCGGGGGGACTGGGGGACGGGGGCATGGGGGACAGGAGGACCGGGGGGACCGGGAGACAGGGAGACCTGGGGACGGGGGGACCGGGGGACCGGGGGACTGGGGGACGGGGTGACCGGGAAACTGGGGGATGGGGGGAACTGGGGAACGGGGGAACGGGGGACGGGGAGCCCGGGGGTACGGGTGGACGGGGAGATGGGGAGACAGGAGGGACGGGGGGACCGGGGGGACGTCAGACAGTGAGACCGAGGGACGGGGAGACCGTGGGATGGGGGACGGGGGACCGGGGGGACGGGGGACGGTGTACCGGGGGGACGGGGAGTGGCACACTGGGAGATTGGGGGACGGGTGAACCGGGGGGACGTCAGACAGTGAGACCGAGGGACGGGGAGACCGTGGGATGGGTGGACGAGGGGACGGGGACACCGTGGGACAGGGGGACGGGAGGACGGTGGGACGGGGGGACGGGGGACGCCGGGCCGACCGGGGGACCAGGGGATCGGGGGGACGGAAAGATGGGGAGACCGAGGGACGCTGTGATGGGGGACCGGGGGACCGGGGGATCGGGGGGACGGAAAGATGGGGAGACCGGGGGACGGGGGCCCTGGGGGACGGAGATACGGTGAGACGGGCAAACAGGGAGACGGGGGGACCGGGGGGACGGGGGGACGGGGAGACTGGGGGACAGGGGGACTGGGGTAACGGGGGGAAGGGGAGACGGGGAGACCGGGGGACGGGGTGACCAAGGGACCGGGGACGGGGGGACTGGGGGGACGGGGAGACAGGGAGATGGGAGGATGGGGAGACGGTGAGACGGGGAGACCGGGGGATGCGGGGACCGGGGGACGAGGAGACGGGGAGACAGGGAGACCGGGGGGACGGGGAGACGGGGAGACCGGGGTACCCGGGGACCGGGGGGACAGAGTACGGTGAGACGGGCAGACCAGGGGACGAGGGGACCGGGGGACGGGGGGACGGGGAGACCGGGGGACGGGGTGACCGGGGGGGGGACCGGTGGGATGGGGGACCGGGGGGACGGGGGGAGAGGGAGAACGGGGGACAGGGGGACCTGGCGGTCGGAGGGACGGGGAGAGGGGTAGACCGGGGGATGGGGAGACGGGGAGACGGGGAGACCGGGGGACCGGGGGGATGGGGAGACGGGGAGACCGGGGTACCCGGGGACCGGGGGGACAGTGTACGGTGAGACGGGGAGACCGGGGGATGGGGGGACAGGGGAACCGTGGGACCGGGAGACCGGGGGGACGGGGGGACGGGGGGACGGGGGGAACGGGGGACCGGGGGACGGGGGGACGGGGGGACGGGGGGACGGGGAGTCTTGGGCACAGGGGGACCGGGGTGACGGGGGGACGGGGAGACCAGGGGATAGGGTGACCGGGGGACCGGGGACGGGGGGACTGGGGGGACGGGGAGACAGGGAGACCGGGGGACGGGGAGCCCGGGGGTACGGGGGGACAGGGAGACGGGAACCCGGGGTCACGGGGGGATGGGGAGACGTGTAGACCGGGGTACGGGGGGACCGGGGGAACAAGGAGACCATGGGACGGGGTGACCGGGGAACCAGGGTATCGGGGGACGGGAGGACGGGGAGACCGGGGAGACGGGGGTCGGGGACAGGGAGACCGGGGGACAGGGGGACGCCGGGACCGGCGGGATGGGGAGAAGGGGAGACCGGGGGGACGGTGAGGCGGGGGGACATGGGGACGGGGAGACCGAGGGACGGGGGATCGGGGGACCGGGGGACCGGGGGACAGGGAGACCGGGGGACTGGGGATGGGGGACTGGGGGACGGGGAGACTGGGGGGACCGGGGGACTGGGGGACGGGGGGACCGGGGGAAAGGGGAGACAGGGAGACGGGGAGACAGGGAGGACGGGTGGACGGGGAGACCGGGGGACGGGGTACCGGGGCACCGGGAGACGGGGAGACGGGGAGACAGGGGGTTCGGGGTGACGGGGAGAGGGGGAGATGGGGAGACCGAAGGACGGGGGCACCGGGGGGACAGGGAGACAGGGAGACAGGGAGACCGTGGGGGATGGGGAGACTGGGAGACGGGCAGACCGGGGGATGTGGGGACCGGGGGACCGGTAGACAGGGGGAATGGGAGACCGGGGGACGGGGGGATGGGGGGACCTGGGGACGGGGGACTGGGGGACCGGAGGACCGGGGCACAGGAAGACCGGGGGATGGCGGGACGGGGTGATGGCCGGGCGGGGGGATGGCGGGACGGGTGGACCGGGAGACCGGGGGACGCGGGGACATGAGGAAAGGGAGACCGGTGCACGGGGGGACGGAGGGACCGGGAGACCGGGTGAGGGGCGGATGGGGGGAAGGAGAGACCGGGCACCGGGAGACTGGTTGACGGGGAGAACGGGTGTCGGAAGGACGGGGGTCAGGGGGACCAGGGGACGGGGGGAAGGGTGGACCAGGAGACAGGGGGAACGGGAGACCGAGGAACGGAGGGACAGAGGGACGGGGGAACAAGGGACCTGGGGACCGGTAGATCGTCCAAAGAGGGGAAGGAGGGACCGGGAGAACAGGGGACGGGGGAACAGGAGGACAGGGGAATTAGGGGACCGGGAGACCGGGTGACGGGGGGACGGGGAGGACCGGGAGACCGGGGGATGGGGGGACGGGGGTTGGGTGGACTGGGAGACCAGGGGACCGAGGAATCAGGAGACCGGGGGACGGGGGGACGGGGGGAGGTGGGGAAGGGGGACCAGGAGACGGGGTCCGAAGGACAGGGGGACGGGAGGACAAGGGGGACCATGGCACCAGGGACCTGGGGACGGGGAGACTGGGGGACCGGGGGACGGAGGAACCGGGGGGACGGGGAGATAGGGAGACGGTGAGACAGGGTGTACGGGGGGAGGGGGGATGTGTAGACCGGGGGACTGAGGGACCGGTGTACGGGGAGACCGGGGGGACCGGGGGGACGGGGGACGGGGAGACCGGGGGACGGGGGGACGTCTGGACCAGGGGGATGGGGGCACGGGGAGACGTGCAGACCGGGGGGAGGGGGGGACGTGGGGATGGGGAGACCGGGGACCGGGAGACGGGGGACAGGGAGGAAGGGGAAACAAGGAGACCGGGAGACCGGGGGGACGGGGAGACGGGGAGACGGGGAGACGGGGAGACGTGGTGACCGGGGGACCGGGGTCGGGGGAACTGGGTGGACGAGGAGACAGGGAGACCAGGGGACGGGGTGACCGGGGTGACGGGGAGACGGGGAGACCTGGGGACCGGGGGGACGGGGAGACCGGGAGACAGGTGGACCGGGGGACGGGGAGACGGGGAGACCGGGGGACCGGGGGGACGGGGAGACGGGGAGACCGGGGGACGGGCGGAACTGGGAACGGGGAACCCGGGGGCACGGGGGGACGGGGAGACGGGGAGACCAGGGGACAGGGGGACCGGGAGACACAGGGACCATGATGATGGAGAGACCGGGGGACCGGGGGGACGGGGAGATGGGGAGACAGGGGGACGGGGGGAAGGGGAGACCGGGGGACGGGGAGCCCGGGGGGACGGGGGGACAGTGAGATGGGGAACCCAGGTGTACGGGGGACAGGGAGACGGGGAGACCAGGGGACGGGGTGACCGGGGGACTGGGGGACCCGGGTGATGGGGAGACCGGGGGACTGGGGGGACAGGGAGACGGGGAGACAGGGGGATGGGGGGGATGGGGAGACGGGGAGACCGGGGGACGGTGTGACTGGGGGACTGGGGGACCCGGGTGATGGGGAGACCGGGGGAGCGGGGCAACAGGGAGACGGGTAGACCGGGGGGGACGGGGGGAAGTAGGGACCGTGGGACAGGGGGACGGGGGGACGGGGAGACGGGGAGACCGGGGAGTCCGGGGGACCGGGGGAACGGGCGACCGGGGGGACAAGGGAGTCGGGGAGACGGGATGACCGGGGGACCGGGGGACATGGGGACAGGGGGGACGGGGAGACGGGGAGAACGGAGGACGTGGGTACCGGGGGACAGGGAGACCGGGAAGGGGGGGACCGGGGGACCGGGGGGACGGGGGGACGGGGGGATGGGAAGACTGGAGGGACGGGGGGACGGGGGGACGGGGAGACAGGTGGACAGGGAGACCGGGGGACTGGGGGACGGGGGGACCGGGGAGACGGGGTGAATGGGGGACGGGGGTAACTAGGGACCGGGGGCAGAGGGGATGGGGAGACGGGGAGACCGGGGGACGGGGGGACAGGGGGGACGGGTAGACGGGGAGACCGGGGGACGGTGGGACGGGGAGACGGGGGGACCGGGGGACCTGGGGGAACGGGGGACAGGGAGATGGGGAGACCGGGGTTGGGGGTACCGGGGGACCGGGGGACGGGGGGACAGGGGGGACGGGTACACGGGTAGACCGGGGGACGGTGGGAAGGGGAGACGGGGGGACCGGGGGACCTGTGGGAGCTGGGGGACAGGGAGATGGGGAGACCGGGGGATGGGGGGACCGGGGGACCGGGGGACGGGGATACCGGGGGACCGGTTGACGGGGGGACCTGGGGGACGGGGAGACCGGGGGACGGGGGCACCTGGGAACCGGGTGACCGGGGGACCGGGGGACGGGGAGACCGGTGGACCGGGAGACGGGGGGACCGGGGGGACGGGGAGACTGAGGGACGGGGGGCCCGGTGGACTGGGGGCTCGGGGGACGGGGAGATCGGGCGGACCAGGGCGACGGGGGGATGGGGGCACGTGTAGACGGGGAGATGGGGACACCGAAGGACGGGGAGACCGGAGGGACGTGGGGACGGGGGGACGGGGAGACCGGGGGTTCGGGGGGACGGGTAGACGGGAGAAAGGGGGATCAGGGGACCGGGGGACCGTGGGACAGAGAGACCGGGGGACCGGGGGACGCGGGGACCGGGGGGACAGGGAGACGGGGAGACGGGGAGACAGGGGGTTCGTGGTGACGGGGAGACCGGGGGACGGGGGATCAGGGGACGGGGGACCGGGGACGGGGAGACTAGGGGATCGGGGGACGCGGGGACGGGGGGCACGGGGAAACGGGGACACCGGTGGATGGGGGGACCGGGGGGACTGGGAGACAGGGAGACGGGGAGAACGGGGGACGGAGGGACCGGGGGAATGGGGGACCGGAGGATGGGGAGACCAGGGGGACGGGGGGACGGGGGGACCGGGGGAACGGGGTGAATGGGGGACAGGGGGAACTAGGGACCGGGGGACAGGGGGGATGGGGAGACGGGGAGACCGGGGGAGGGGCGGAGGGGTGGGGGGACACGGGGACGGGGAGACGGAGAGAACGGGAGACGGGGGTACGGGGACACGGGGAGACCGTGGGACGGGGTGACCGGGGGACCGGGGACGGGGGGACTGGGGGGATGGGGAGACAAGGAGACCGGGGGACGGGGAGCCCGGGGGTACGGGGTGACTGGGAGATGGGGACCCCGGGGGCACGGGGGGACGGGGAGACGGGGAGACCAGGGGACGCGGGGACTGGGGGACCGGGGGACCATGATGACGGAGAGACCTGGGGACGGGGGGAAGGGGAGACCGGGGGATGGGGAGACCGGGGGACGGGGGGACGGGGAGACGGGGAGACCGGGGGTACGGGGGGACGGGGGCATCGGGAGACCGCTGGACGGGGGACCGGGGGACCGGGGGACCGCGGGACCGGGGGACGGGGGGACCGGACGGAAGTGGAGACGGGAAGACGGGGAGACCGTGGGACGGGTATACCGGGGGACCGGGGGACGGGGGGACTGGGGGGACGGGGGACCGTGAGACGGTGAGACCGGGGGATGGGGGGACTGGGGGACCGCGGGGACGGGGGACCGTGGGGACGGGGGGAGAGGGAGAACGGGGGACAGGGGGACCGGGCGGACGGAGGGACAGGAAGACGGGGAGACCGGGGGATGTGGGGACCGGGGGACCCGGGGACGGGGGGATGGGGAGACCAGGGGGACGGGGGGACGGGGGGACCGGGGGATGGGGGGACCGGAGGACCGGGGGACCGGGGGACGGGGAGACCGGGGCACCGGGGGATGGGGGACCGGGATGAAGGGGAGACCGTGGGACGGGGGGACCGGGGGACGGCGAGACTGAGGGGACGGGGGAACAGGGAGACCGGGGGGACGGGGGGACGGGGAGACCGGAGAGACGGAGGGACGGGGGGACGGGGAGACCGGCGGAAGGGGGGACCGGGGGACGTGGGTACCGGGGACGCGGGCAGACGGGGAGACCGGGCGACTGGGGACAGGGGGACGGGGACACCGGGGGACCGGGGGAAGGGAGGACCGGGGTGACGAGGAGAACGGGGGGAGGGGGAAACGGGGACACCGGTGGATGGGGGGACCGTGGGGACTGGGAGATGGGGAGACGGGGAGAACGGGGGACGGGGGGACCAGGGGACCGGGGGACGGGGGGATGGGGAGACCAGGGGGACGGGGGGACGGGGGGACCGGGGGGACGGGGAGACCGAGGGTCGGGGCGACCGGGGAACCGGGGGACCGGCGGACGGGGAGACAGGGCGGACCAGGGTTACGGGGGCATGTTGGGACGGGGAGAGGGGGAGATGGGGAGACCGAAGGACGGGGGGACCGGGGGGACAGGGAGACGGTGAGACAGGGAGACCGGGGGACGGGGGGACCGAGGGGTCGGGGGGACAGGGAGACCGGGGGGACGAGGGGATGGGGAGATTGGGAAACAGGGAGACCGGGGGACGGGGGGACCGGGGGAACGGGGGACGGTGGGAACGGAGGACCAGGGGACTGGGAGCCTGGGGGGCCGGGGGGACCTGGGGAAATGGGGGGACGGGGAGACGTGGAGACTGGGGGACGTGGGGACGGGAGACGGGGGGACCGGGTGACCTGGGGGAGCGGGGGGACGGGGAGATGGGGAGATGGGGGGACCGAGGGGACGGGGGGACAGGGAGACCAGGGGGACGGGGGGACGGGGTGAAGGGCAGACCGGTGGACGGGCAGACCGGGGGACTGTGGGACGGGAGAACCGGGGGACCTGAGGACCGGGGGGATGGGGAGATGGGGAGACCGGGGTGACGGGGGGAAGGTGGGACGTGGGGACAGGGAGACGGGGAGATGGGGAGAAGGGGGGACGGGGGACGGGGAGACCGGGGGATGGGGGGACCGGGGGACCGGGAGGCGGGGAAACCGGGAGACGGGGGGACCGTGGGTACGGGGACACAGGGAGACCCGGGGACGGGGGGACCGGGGAACCGGGAGATGGGGGGACTGGGGGGACTGGGGTCTGGGGGACAAGGGGACGCAGCGACTGGGGGAAGTGGTACCGGGGGACGGGGTACCGGGGGACTGTGGTACGGGGGAACCGGGGGACTGGGGTACGGTGGAACCGGGGGATCGGGGGACCGGGGGGACGGGGAGACGGGGAGAGGGGAGACCTGGGGACGGGGGGACCGGGGGACGGGTGGACCGGGGGACAGGGTGACTGGGGGACCGGGGGAAAGGGGGACCGAGGGGACGGGGAGACAGGGAGACTGAGGGATGTGGGGACCGGGGGACCGGGCGATGGGGAGATCGGGGACCGGGGGACGGGAGGACCGGGGGGACGGGGAGACCGTGGGACGGGGGGACCGGGGAACCGGGAGACCGGGGAACAGGACACGCGGACCGAGGCGTCGGGGGGATGGGGGGACGGGGAGACGGGGAGACCGGGGGACGGGGGGACGGGGAGACCGGGGGACGGGGGGACGGGGAGACCGGGGGACGGGGGAACGGGGGGATGGGGAGACCGGGGGGACGGGGGGACGGGGAGACGGGGAGACAGGGGGTTCTGGGGGACGGGGAGACCGGAGGACGGGGGATCGTGGGACCGGGGGACCAGGGGACGGGGAGACCGGGGGACTGGGGATGGGGGACCGGGGGACGGGGAGACTGGGGGGACCGGGGGGATGGGGGGACGGAGGGACGGGGAGACTTGTGGAAGGGTGCACCGGGGGACCGGGGGATGGGGGGACCGGGGGTAAGGGGAGACAGGGAGATGGGGAGACGGGGTTTGGGGGGACCGGGGGAACGGGGGAAAGGTGAAACTGGGAGACCGGGGGACCGGGGGACGCAGAGACCGGGGGGATGGGGAAACGGGGAGACCGGCGGACAGGGGGACCAGGGGGGACGGAGAGACGGGGAGACTGGGGGATGGGGGGACAGGGGCACCTGGGGAACCGGTGGGAAGGGGAGACGGGGAGACCGGGGGATGGGGGGACAGGGGGGACGGGTAGACGGGGAGACCGGGGGACGGTCGGTCGGGGAGACGGGGGGAACGGGGGACCTGGGGTTGCGGGGGGACAGGGAGACGGGGAGACCGGGGGATGGGGGGACCGGAGGACCGGGTGACAAGTGGACCAGGGGGTCGGGAGACCCGGAGACGGGGAGACCGGGGGTACGGAGGGACGGGGGGACCGGGAGACCGCTGGACGGGGGACCGGGCGGAGGGAGGGACGGGGAGACGGGGAGACCGGGGGACCAGGGGGACGGGGAGATGGGGAGAAGGGGAGACCGGGGGACGGGGGGACCGGGGAACCGTGGGACCGGGAGACCGGGGGGACGGGGGGACGGGGTACGGGGAGACCGGTGGACGGGCGGAACGGGGAACGGGGGACCGGGGGACCGGGGGGATGTGGAGACGGGGAGACGGGGAGACCGGGGTACGGGGGGACAGGGACACGGGGAGACGGGGAGACCGAGGGACGGGGGGACCTGGGGACTGGGGGACGGGGGGACCGGGGGGACGGGGGGACCGGGGGTACGGGGGCACTGGGGGACGGGGAGACCAGGGGACGGGGGGACACGAGGGACAAGGAGACGGGGAGACGGGGAGACCGGGGAAGGGGGGCCCGGTGGGACGGGGACATGGTGAGACGGGCAGACCGGGGGACGGGGGACCCGGGGTGACAGGGGGAAGGGGGGACCGGGAGACGGGGAGCCCGGGGGTACGGGGGGGACTGGGAGACGGGGAACCCGGGGGTACGGGGGGACAGGAAGACGGGGAGACCAGGGGAGGGGGGACCAGGGGACCGGGGGACCATGATGACGGGGAGACCGGGGGACCGGTGGACGGGGGGACCGGGGGACCGGTGGTACCGTGGGGACGGGGAGAAGGGGAGACCGGGGGACGGGGTCCCTGGGGGACGGGGACACGGTGAGAGGGGCAGACCGGGAGACGTGGGAACCGGGGGGACGGGGGGACGGGGAGACGGGGAGACAGGGGGACGGGGGGGACGGGGAGACGGGGAGAACGGGGGACGGTGTGACTGGGGGACCAGGGGACCGGGGGATCTGGGGGACGGAAAGATGGGGAGACCGGGGGACGGGGGGACCGGGGGACTAGGGGATGGGGGGACGGGGGGACGTGGAGACTGGGGGAGAGGGGGACCGGGGTAACGGGGGGAAGGGGAGACGGGGAGACCGGGGGACGGGGGACCGGGGGGACAGGGGGACGGGGGGACCGGGAGACCGCTGGTCCGGGGGATGGGGGGACCGGAGGGAAGTGGAGACGGGAAGACGGGGAAACCGTGGGACGTGTATACCGGGGGACCGGGGGACGGGGGGACGGGGAGACGGGGAGACCGGGGAGAATGGGGGACAGGGAGACGGGGAGACCGGGTGACGGGGAGACCGGGGGACAGGGGGACCAGGGGGACGGGGGGAAGAGAAGACGGGGAGACCGGGGGACGGGGTGAACAGGGGACCAGTGGGACGGGAGACGGGGAGACGGGGATACACGTGGACGGGGGGACCGGGGAACTGGGGGTCGGGGTGACCGGGGGACCGGGCAGACGGGGAGACGAGGAGACCGGGGGGATGGGGGGAAGGGGTTACCGGGGGCCCGGGGGATGGGGAAGGGGGGAAGGGGAGACGGAGAGACGGGGAGACCGGGGGGACGGGGGGACGGGGGTATGGGGGACAGGAGAACCGGGGGACCGGGAGACAGGGAGACCTGGGGACGGGGGGACCGGGGGACCGGGGGACTGGGGGACGGGGGGGACCGGGAAACTGGGGGACGGGGGAACGGGGGAACGGGGGACGGGGAGCCCGGGGGTACGGGTGGACGGGGAGATGGGGATACCGGGGGACGGGGGGACCGGGGGACCGGGTGATGGGGGGACGGGGGGGACGGGGAGACCTGGGACAGGGGGACTGGGGTGACGGGGGGACCGGGGGATCGGGGGGACGGGGAGACGGGGAGACCAGGGGACGGGGGGACCGGGGGACGGGGAGACCGGGCTGACCGTGGTGACGGGGGGGGGGGGTTGACGGGGAGAGCGGGAGACGGGGAGACTGAAGGACGGGAGGACTGGGGGGACAGGGAGACGGGGAAACAGGGAGACCGGGGGACGGGGGGACCAAGGGGACAGGGGGACAGGGAGACCGGGGGGACCTGGGGAAGGGAGGACTGGGAGACCGGAGGGACGGGGGGACGGGGAGACCGGGAAGACGGGGGGACAGTGGGAAGGGGGGACGTGGTGACAGGGAGACGAGGAGACCGGGAGACGGGGAGACGGGGGGACGGGGAGACCGGGGGACGGGGGGACCGGGGGACAGTGGGACGGGTGGACCGGGGGACGGGGGACAGCGGGGGCGGGGGGGATGGGGGGATGGTGCGACGGAGGGACGGGGGGACGGGGCAACGGGGGGACGCGGGACGGGGAGACCGGATGATGGGGGGATGGGGGGACTGGGGAACGGGGGGACGGTAAGATGGGGAGACCGGGGGATGGGCGGACCGGGGGACCGGAGGACCGGGGCGACGGGGAGATCTGGGATGGGTGCCCGGGGGACCAGGGAGACCGGGGGAGGGGGGACCGGGGAACCGGGGGATCGGGGGACTTGGGTGACGGGGATATCGGGGACGGGCAGACCGGGGGACCGGGGGACCGGGGGATGGGGAGACCGGGGGACCGGGGGACGCGGGGACCAGGGGGACGGGGAGACGGGGAGACCGGGGGACAGGGGGACCGTGGGGGACGGGGAGACGGGGAGACGGGGAGACCGTGGGATGGGGGGAACGGTGGAATGGGGGACGGGGGGACCGGGTGACCGGGGGACCGGGGGGACGGGTAGATGGGGAGAGGGGAGAGCTGGGGACGGGGGGACCGGGGTACGGGTGGACCGGGGGAAAGGGGGATGGGGGGACAAGGGGACCGGGGGACGGGGGGACGGGGAGACGGGGAGACAGAGGGACGGGGGGACCGGGGGCCCGGTGTACTGTGGACCTGAAGACCAGGGAAGGGGAGCCAGGGGGGATGGGGGAAGGGGAGACGGGGAGACCGGCAGGATGGGGGGATGGGGGGACTGGGGGACGGGGAGACTGGGGCACGGGGGAACGGGGAGACGGGGGACGGGGGGACGGGGAGACGGGAGAACCGGGGGACCTGGGGGAGGAGGGGATAGGGAGACGGGGAGATCCGGGGGATGGGGGGACCGGCGGACCGAGGGACGGGGAGACCGGGGGACCGGGAGACGGGAGACCGGAGGGACGGGGGCACGGGGAGACGGGGAGACCGGGGGGACGGGGACACGGGGGGACGGGGAGCCCGGGGGACGGGGGGACCGGGGGACCTGGGGACAGGTGGTCGGGGAGACCGGGGGACTGGAGGATTGGGGACCGGGGGGACGCGGAGACGGGGAGACCGTGGGATGGGGGGAACGGAGGGACGGGGAGATGTGGAGTCAGGGAGACCAGAGGACGTGTGACCGGGGGACCGGGGGACGAGGAGACCGGGGGGACCGGTGGGACGGGGGTACCGGGGGACGGGGAGACCTGGGGAATGGGGGACCGGTGGACCGGGGGACTGGGGGACGGGGAGACGGGGAGATGGGGAGACCGGGGGACGGGGGGACCGGGGGACCTGGGGAGCCGGGGGGACGGGGAGACGGGGTGACGGGGAGACCTGGGCACGTGGGGACCGGGGCATGGGTGGACCGGGGGACAGGCTTACGGGGGGACAGGGGGACCTGGGGAGCCGGGGGGACAGGGAGACGGGGAGACCGGGGGACGGGGGGACCGGGGGACCGGGTGATGGGGGGACGGGGGGGACGGGGAGACCTGGGACAGGGGGACTGGGGTGACGGGGGGACCGGGGGACCTGGGTGACGGGGAGACAGGGAGACGCTGAGACCGGGTACGGGAGGACCGCGGGGCAGGGGGACCGGGGGAACGGGCGACCGGGGGGACAAGGGAGTCGGGGAGACGGGATGACCGGGGGACCGGGGGACATGGGGACAGGGGGGACGGGGAGACGGGGAGAACGGAGGACGTGGGTACCGGGGGACAGGGAGACCGGGGAGGGGGGGACCGGGGGACCGCGGGGACGGGGGGACGGGGGGATGGGAAGACTGGAGGGACGGGGGGACGGGGGGACGGGGAGACAGGTGGACAGGGAGACCGGGGGACTGGGGGACGGGGGGACCGGGGAGACGGGGTGAATGGGGGACGGGGGGAACTAGGGACCGGGGGCAGGAGGGATGGGGAGACGGGGAGACCGGGGGACGAGGGGACAGGGGGGACGGGTAGACGGGGAGACCGGAGGACGGTGGGACGGGGAGACGGGGGGACCGGGGGACCTGGAAGAACGGGGGGACAGGGAGATGGGGAGACCGGGGATGGGGGGACCGGGGGACCGGGGTACGGGGGGACAGGGGGGACGAGGAGACCGGGGGGATGGGGGGAAGGGG
Source organism: Rhinolophus sinicus (assembly GCF_057876585.1). Classification (NCBI taxonomy): domain Eukaryota; kingdom Metazoa; phylum Chordata; class Mammalia; order Chiroptera; family Rhinolophidae; genus Rhinolophus; species Rhinolophus sinicus. The sequence goes on along the minus strand of NC_142510.1, from coordinate 19,906,473 downwards.
TTACAGGGGGCCCGGGGGATGGGGGGACCGGGAGCCCGGGAGACGGGGGAAGGGGGGAAGGGGAGACTGAGAGACGGGGAGACCGGGGGGACTGGGGGACGGGGGCATGGGGGACAGGAGGACCGGGGGGACCGGGAGACAGGGAGACCTGGGGACGGGGGGACCGGGGGACCGGGGGACTGGGGGACGGGGTGACCGGGAAACTGGGGGATGGGGGGAACTGGGGAACGGGGGAACGGGGGACGGGGAGCCCGGGGGTACGGGTGGACGGGGAGATGGGGAGACAGGAGGGACGGGGGGACCGGGGGGACGTCAGACAGTGAGACCGAGGGACGGGGAGACCGTGGGATGGGGGACGGGGGACCGGGGGGACGGGGGACGGTGTACCGGGGGGACGGGGAGTGGCACACTGGGAGATTGGGGGACGGGTGAACCGGGGGGACGTCAGACAGTGAGACCGAGGGACGGGGAGACCGTGGGATGGGTGGACGAGGGGACGGGGACACCGTGGGACAGGGGGACGGGAGGACGGTGGGACGGGGGGACGGGGGACGCCGGGCCGACCGGGGGACCAGGGGATCGGGGTGACGGAAAGATGGGGAGACCGAGGGACGCTGTGACTGGGGGACCGGGGGACCGGGGGATCGGGGGGACGGAAAGATGGGGAGACCGGGGGACGGGGGCCCTGGGGGACGGAGATACGGTGAGACGGGCAAACCGGGAGACGGGGGGACCGGGGGGACGGGGGGACGGGGAGACTGGGGGACAGGGGGACTGGGGTAACGGGGGGAAGGGGAGACGGGGAGACCGGGGGACGGGGTGACCAAGGGACCGGGGACGGGGGGACTGGGGGGACGGGGAGACAGGGAGATGGGAGGATGGGGAGACGGTGAGACGGGGAGACCGGGGGATGCGGGGACCGGGGGACGAGGAGACGGGGAGACAGGGAGACCGGGGGGACGGGGAGACGGGGAGACCGGGGTACCCGGGGACCGGGGGGACAGAGTACGGTGAGACGGGCAGACCAGGGGACGAGGGGACCGGGGGACGGGGGGACGGGGAGACCGGGGGACGGGGTGACCGGGGGGGGGACCGGGGGGATGGGGGACCGGGGGGACGGGGGGAGAGGGAGAACGGGGGACAGGGGGACCTGGCGGTCGGAGGGACGGGGAGAGGGGTAGACCGGGGGATGGGGAGACGGGGAGACGGGGAGACCGGGGGATGCGGGGACCGGGGGACGAGGAGACTGGGAGACCGGGGGACCGGGGGGATGGGGAGACGGGGAGACCGGGGTACCCGGGGACCGGGGGGACAGTGTACGGTGAGACGGGGAGACCGGGGGATGGGGGGACAGGGGAACCGTGGGACCGGGAGACCGGGGGGACGGGGGGACGGGGGGACGGGGGGAACGGGGGACCGGGGGACGGGGGGACGGGGGGACGGGGGGACGGGGAGTCTTGGGCACAGGGGGACCGGGGTGACGGGGGGACGGGGAGACCAGGGGATAGGGTGACCGGGGGACCGGGGACGGGGGGACTGGGGAGACGGGGAGACAGGGAGACCGGGGGACGGGGAGCCCGGGGGTACGGGGGGACAGGGAGACGGGAACCCGGGGTCACGGGGGGATGGGGAGACGTGTAGACCGGGGTACGGGGGGACCGGGGGAACAAGGAGACCATGGGACGGGGTGACCGGGGAACCAGGGTATCGGGGGATGGGAGGACGGGGAGACCGGGGAGACGGGGGTCGGGGACAGGGAGACCGGGGGACCGGGGGACGCCGGGACCGGCGGGATGGGGAGAAGGGGAGACCGGGGGGACGGTGAGGCGGGGGGACATGGGGACGGGGAGACCGAGGGACGGGGGATCGGGGGACCGGGGGACCGGGGGACAGGGAGACCGGGGGACTGGGGATGGGGGACTGGGGGACGGGGAGACTGGGGGGACCGGGGGACTGGGGGACGGGGGGACCGGGGGAAAGGGGAGACAGGGAGACGGGGAGACAGGGAGGACGGGTGGACGGGGAGACCGGGGGACGGGGTACCGGGGCACCGGGAGACGGGGAGACGGGGAGACAGGGGGTTCGGGGTGACGGGGAGAGGGGGAGATGGGGAGACCGAAGGACGGGGGGACCGGGGGGACAGGGAGACAGGGAGACAGGGAGACCGTGGGGGATGGGGAGACTGGGAGACGGGCAGACCGGGGGATGTGGGGACCGGGGGACCGGTAGACAGGGGGAATGGGAGACCGGGGGACGGGGGGATGGGGGGACCTGGGGACGGGGGACTGGGGGACCGGAGGACCGGGGCACAGGAAGACCGGGGGATGGCGGGACGGGGTGATGGCCGGGCGGGGGGATGGCGGGACGGGTGGACCGGGAGACCGGGGGACGCGGGGACATGAGGAAAGGGAGACCGGTGCACGGGGGGACGGAGGGACCGGGAGACCGGGTGAGGGGCGGATGGGGGGAAGGAGAGACCGGGCACCGGGAGACTGGTTGACGGGGAGAACGGGTGTCGGAAGGACGGGGGTCAGGGGGACCAGGGGACGGGGGGAAGGGTGGACCAGGAGACAGGGGGAACGGGAGACCGAGGAACGGAGGGACAGAGGGACGGGGGAACAAGGGACCTGGGGACCGGTAGATCGTCCAAAGAGGGGAAGGAGGGACCGGGAGAACAGGGGACGGGGGAACAGGAGGACAGGGGAATTAGGGGACCGGGAGACCGGGTGACGGGGGGACGGGGAGGACCGGGAGACCGGGGGATGGGGGGACGGGGGTTGGGTGGACTGGGAGACCAGGGGACCGAGGAATCAGGAGACCGGGGGACGGGGGGACGGGGGGAGGTGGGGAAGGGGGACCAGGAGACGGGGTCCGAAGGACAGGGGGACGGGAGGACAAGGGGGACCATGGCACCAGGGACCTGGGGACGGGGAGACTGGGGGACCGGGGGACGGAGGAACCGGGGGGACGGGGAGATAGGGAGACGGTGAGACAGGGTGTACGGGGGGAGGGGGGATGTGTAGACCGGGGGACTGAGGGACCGGTGTACGGGGAGACCGGGGGGACCGGGGGGACGGGGGACGGGGAGACCGGGGGACGGGGGGACGTCTGGACCAGGGGGATGGGGGCACGGGGAGACGTGCAGACCGGGGGGAGGGGGGGACGTGGGGATGGGGAGACCGGGGACCGGGAGACGGGGGACAGGGAGGAAGGGGAAACAAGGAGACCGGGAGACCGGGGGGACGGGGAGACGGGGAGACGGGGAGACGGGGAGACGTGGTGACCGGGGGACCGGGGTCGGGGGAACTGGGTGGACGAGGAGACAGGGAGACCGGGGGACGGGGTGACCGGGGTGACGGGGAGACGGGGAGACCTGGGGACCGGGGGGACGGGGAGACCGGGAGACAGGTGGACCGGGGGACGGGGAGACGGGGAGACCGGGGGACCGGGGGGACGGGGAGACGGGGAGACCGGGGGACGGGCGGAACTGGGAACGGGGAACCCGGGGGCACGGGGGGACGGGGAGACGGGGAGACCAGGGGACAGGGGGACCGGGAGACACAGGGACCATGATGATGGAGAGACCGGGGGACCGGGGGGACGGGGAGATGGGGAGACAGGGGGACGGGGGGAAGGGGAGACCGGGGGACGGGGAGCCCGGGGGTACGGGGGGACAGTGAGATGGGGAACCCAGGGGTACGGGGGACAGGGAGACGGGGAGACCAGGGGACGGGGTGACCGGGGGACTGGGGGACCCGGGTGATGGGGAGACCGGGGGACCGGGGGGACAGGGAGACGGGGAGACAGGGGGATGGGGGGGATGGGGAGACGGGGAGACCGGGGGACGGTGTGACTGGGGGACTGGGGGACCCGAGTGATGGGGAGACCGGGGGAGCGGGGCAACAGGGAGACGGGTAGACCGGGGGGGACGGGGGGAAGTAGGGACCGTGGGACAGGGGGACGGGGGGACGGGGAGACGGGGAGACCGGGGAGTCCGGGGGACCGGGGGAACGGGCGACCGGGGGGACAAGGGAGTCGGGGAGACGGGATGACCGGGGGACCGGGGGACATGGGGACAGGGGGGACGGGGAGACGGGGAGAACGGAGGACGTGGTACCGGGGGACAGGGAGACCGGGAAGGGGGGGACCGGGGGACCGGGGGGACGGGGGGACGGGGGGATGGGAAGACTGGAGGGACGGGGGGACGGGGGGACGGGGAGACAGGTGGACAGGGAGACCGGGGGACTGGGGGACGGGGGGACCGGGGAGACGGGGTGAATGGGGGACGGGGGTAACTAGGGACCGGGGGCAGGGGGGATGGGGAGACGGGGAGACCGGGGGACGGGGGGACAGGGGGGACGGGTAGACGGGGAGACCGGGGGACGGTGGGACGGGGAGACGGGGGGACCGGGGGACCTGGGGGAACGGGGGACAGGGAGATGGGGAGACCGGGGTTGGGGGGACCGGGGGACCGGGGGACGGGGGGACAGGGGGGACGGGTACACGGGTAGACCGGGGGACGGTGGGAAGGGGAGACGGGGGGACCGGGGGACCTGTGGGAGCTGGGGGACAGGGAGATGGGGAGACCGGGGGATGGGGGGACCGGGGGACCGGGGGACGGGGATACCGGGGGACCGGTTGACGGGGGGACCTGGGGGACGGGGAGACCGGGGGACGGGGGCACCTGGGAACCGGGTGACCGGGGGACCGGGGGACGGGGAGACCGGTGGACCGGGAGACGGGGGGACCGGGGGGACGGGGAGACTGAGGGACGGGGGGCCCGGTGGACTGGGGGCTCGGGGGACGGGGAGATCGGGCGGACCAGGGCGACGGGGGGATGGGGGCACGTGTAGACGGGGAGATGGGGACACCGAAGGACGGGGAGGACCGGAGGGACGTGGGGACGGGGGGACGGGGAGACCGGGGGTTTCGGGGGGACGGGTAGACGGGAGAAAGGGGGATCAGGGGACCGGGGGACCGTGGGACAGAGAGACCGGGGGACCGGGGGACGCGGGGACCGGGGGGACAGGGAGACGGGGAGACGGGGAGACAGGGGGTTCGTGGTGACGGGGAGACCGGGGGACGGGGGATCAGGGGACGGGGGGACCGGGGACGGGGAGACTAGGGGATCGGGGGACGCGGGGACGGGGGGGACGGGGAAACGGGGACACCGGTGGATGGGGGGACCGGGGGGACTGGGAGACAGGGAGACGGGGAGAACGGGGGACGGAGGGACCGGGGGAATGGGGGACCGGAGGATGGGGAGACCAGGGGGACGGGGGGACGGGGGACCGGGGGAACGGGGTGAATGGGGGACAGGGGGAACTAGGGACCGGGGGACAGGGGGGATGGGGAGACGGGGAGACCGGGGGAGGGGCGGAGGGGTGGGGGGACACGGGGACGGGGAGACGGAGAGAACGGGAGACGGGGGTACGGGGACACGGGGAGACCGTGGGACGGGGTGACCGGGGGACCGGGGACGGGGGGACTGGGGGGACGGGGAGACAAGGAGACCGGGGGACGGGGAGCCCGGGGGTACGGGGTGACTGGGAGATGGGGACCCCGGGGGCACGGGGGGACGGGGAGACGGGGAGACCAGGGGACGCGGGGACTGGGGGACCGGGGGACCATGATGACGGAGAGACCTGGGGACGGGGGGAAGGGGAGACCGGGGGATGGGGAGACCGGGGGACGGGGGGACGGGGAGACGGGGAGACCGGGGGTACGGGGGGACGGGGGCATCGGGAGACCGCTGGACGGGGGACCGGGGGACCGGGGACCGCGGGACCGGGGGACGGGGGGACCGGACGGAAGTGGAGACGGGAAGACGGGGAGACAGCGGGACGGGTATACCGGGGGACCGGGGGACGGGGGGACTGGGGGGACGGGGGACCGTGAGACGGTGAGACCGGGGGATGGGGGGACTGGGGGACCGCGGGGACGGGGGACCGTGGGGACGGGGGGAGAGGGAGAACGGGGGACAGGGGGACCGGGCGGACGGAGGGACGGGAAGACGGGGAGACCGGGGGATGTGGGGACCGGGGGACCCGGGGACGGGGGGATGGGGAGACCAGGGGGACGGGGGGACGGGGGGACCGGGGGGACGGGGAGACCGTGGGTCGGGGCGACCGGGGAACCGGGGGACCGGGGGACGGGGAGACAGGGCGGACCGGGGTTACGGGGGCATGCGGGGACGGGGAGAGGGGTGACGGGGAGATCGAAGGACGGGGGGACCGGGGGTACAGGGAGACGGTGAGACAGGGAGACCGGGGGACGGGGGGACCGAGGGGTCGGGGGGACAGGGAGACCGGGGGACGAGGGGATGGGGAGATTGGGAGACGGGGAGACCAGGGGACGGGGGGACCGGGGGAACGGGGGACGGTGGGAACGGAGGACCAGGGGACTGGGAGCCTGGGGGGCCGGGGGGACCTGGGGAAATTAGGGGACCGGGAGACGTGGAGACCGGGGGACGTGGGGACGGGAGACGGGGGGACCGGGTGACCTGGGGGAGCGGGGGGACGGGGAGATGGGGAGACCGGGTGATGGGGGGACCGGCGGACCAGGGGACGGGGGGATGTGGGGACGGGGGAGAGGGGGAGACAGGGAGACCGGGGGACGGGGGGACCGGGGTTACAGGGAGACGGGGAGACAGGGAGACCGGGGGGACGGGGGGACGGGGGTACTGGGAGACTGGGGGACGGGGGGACGGGGGGACGGGGAGACCGGGGAGACTGGGTGACAGGTGGACGGGGAGACCGGTGGACGTGGAGACCGGGGGACTGGGGGACGGGGGGACCGGGGGGACGCGGTGAATGGGTGACAGGGGGAACGGGGAACCGGGGGACAGGGGGGATGGGGAGAAGGGGAGACCGGGGTGACGGTGGAGCGGGGGACATGGGGACGGGGAGACGGTGAGACCAGGAGACGGGGGGACGGGGGACGGGGAGACCGGGGGACGGGGGACCGGGGGTACGGGAACACGGGGAGACCGGGGGACTGGGGGACCGGGGAACCGGGAGACGGGGGGACTGGGGGAACTGGGGACTGGGGGGACAGGGGGACGCGGAGAACGGGCGACTGGGGGACCAGGGGACTGGGGGACGTGGGGACCGGGGTGATGGGGAGATCGGGAACGGGGGTTCAGGGGACCAGGGGACCGGGGGACGGGGAGACCGGGGGACAAGGGGCAGGGAGACCGGGGGGACGGGGGACCATGCGGACAGCGGTGATGGGGGTATGGGGGGACGGGGAGAGGGGGAGACGGGGAGACCGAAGGACGGGGGGACCGGGGGGACACGGAGACGGGGAGACAGGGAGACCGGGGGATGGGGGGACCGAGGGCACGGGGGGACAGGGAGACCGGGGGGACGGGAGGACGGGGGTACGGGGAGACCGGAGAGACGGGGGGAAGGGGTGAAGGGGAGACCGGTGGACGGGCAGACCGGGGGACTGTGGGACGGGGGGACCAGGGGACCTGTGGACCGGAAGATGGGGAGATGGGGAGACCGGGGGGACGGGGGGACGGTGGGACGTGGGGACAGGGAGACGGGGAGACGGGGAGAAGGGGCGACGGGGGACGGGGAGACCGGGGGACGGGGGGACCGGGGGACCGGGAGGCGGGGAAACTGGGAGACGGGGGACCGTTGGTACGGGGACACAGGGAGACCCGGGGACGGGGGGACCGGGATAACCGGGAGACGGGGGGACTGGGGGGACTGGGGTCTGGGGGGACAAGGGGACGCAGAGACTGGGGGACGTGGTACCGGGGGACTGGGGGACGGGGGGACCGGTGGACGGGGTACCGGGGGACTGTGGTACGGGGGGAACGGGGGACTGGGGTACGGTGGAACCGGGGGATCGGGGGACCGGGGGGACGGGGAGACGGGGAGAGGGGAGACCTGGGGATGGGGGGACCGGGGGACGGGTGGACTCGGGGACAGGGTGACTGGGGGACCGGGGGAAAGGGAGACCGTGGGAACGGGGAGACAGGGAGACGGGGAGACCGAGGGACGGGGGGACTGGGGGACCGGGGGACGGGGAGACCGGGGGACGGGGACACCGGGCGACTGGGGGTCCAGGGGACTGGGGGACGGGGAGACAGGGAGATGGGGTGACCGGGGGACGGGGGGACCGGGGGACAGGGGGACCGAGGGGACGGGGAGACAGGGAGACTGAGGGATGTGGGGACCGGGGGACCGGGCGATGGGGAGACCCGGGGACCGGGGGACGGGAGGACCGGAGGGACTGGGACACCGTGGGACGGGGGTAACGGGGAACCGGGAGACCGGGGGACAGGACACCGGGCGGACCGAGGCGATGGGGGGATGGGGGGACGGGGAGACCGGGGGACCGTGGGACGCGGGGACCGGGGGTCGGGGGAACGGGGTGACCGGGGGACAGGTGGACCGGGGGGACGGGGAGATGGGGAGACCGGTGGATGGGGGGACCGGGGGGGAAGGGGAGACGGGGAGACGGGGAGACCGGGGACGGTGGGACCGGTGGACCGGGGAACTGGGGGATGGGGAGTCCTGTGGGACGCGGGGACGGGGAAAACGGGCGTACCGGGGCGACGGGGGGATGGGGGGACGAGGAGAGGGGGAGACGGAGAGACCGAAGTTCGGGGGGACCGGGGGAACAGGGAGACGGGGATACAGGGAGACCGGGGGACGGGGGGGACCTAGGGGACTGGGGGACAGGGAGACCGTGGGGACGGGGGAAGTTGAGACCAGTGCACGGGGAGACCGGGGGACTTGTGGACGGGGGGACCGGGCGGACTGGGTGAATGTGTGACGGGGGAACGGGGGACCGGGGGACAGGGGGGATGTGGAGAAGGGGAGACCGGGGGGACCGTGCGCCGGGGGGACATGGGGACAGGGAGACGGTGAGACCGGGAGACGGGGAGACGGGAGACGGGGAGCCCGGGCGACGGGGGGACCGGGGGTATGGGGACACGGGGAGACCGGGAGACTGGGGGACCGGGGAACCGGGAGACGGGGGGACTGGGGGGACTGGGAACCGGGGGACAGGGGGACGCGGAGAACGGGCGACTGGGGGACCGGGGGACTGGGGGACATGGGGACCGGGGGACTGGGGAACCGGGGGGAAGGGGAGACGGGGAGATGGGGAGACCGGGGGACGGGGGGACTGGGGGACAGGGGGACCGGGGGACCGGGCGACCGGGGGGACGGGGAGTCGGGGAGACAGGGAGACCTGGGGACCGGGGGACCTGGGGGTCGGGGAGACGGGGAGACGGAGAGAACGGGGGATAGGGGGACCGGGGAACTGGGGGATCAGGGGACGGGAGGACGGGGAGACCGGGGAGACGGGGAGACGGGGGGACGGGGAGACCGGTGGACGGGGACACCGGCGGACGGAGGGACGGGGCGATGGGGAGACCGCGGGACGGGGACACCGGGGTACGGAGGGACAGGTGGATGGAGGACCGGGGGACTGGGAGACCGGGGGACCGGGGGACGCGGGGACCGGGGGACAGGGGACCGGGGGATGGGGAGATGGGGAGACCGGTGGAAGGGGGGACCGGGGGGAAGGGGAGACGGGGAGACAGGGGGACAGGGGGACGGGGAGACGGGGGGACCGGGGGACCTGGGGGATCGGGGGGGACAGGGAGATATGGAGACCGGGGGATGCGCTGACCGGGGGACCTGGGGACGGGGGGACCGGGGGACCGGGGGGACGGGGGACCGGGGGACGGGGGGAGAGGGAGAACGGGGGACAGGGGGACCGGCGGACGGAGGGACGGGGAGAGAGGGAAACCGGGGGATGGGGGGACCGGGGACCAGGGGACGGGGCGACCGGGGAGACGGGGAGACCGTGGGACCGGGGGACGGGGGGACTAGGGGGACGGGGCAACTTGGAGATGGGTAGACCGGGGGATGGGGTGACTGGGGGCACGGGGAGACTGGGAGACGGGGACACCGGGGGACCAGGGAACCGGGGGACCGGGGGACGGGGAGACCGGAGGGATGGGGAGTCCAGGGGACGGGGAAAAGGGGGGCACGGGGAGTCCGGGGGACGGGGAGACGGGGAGATCGGGGGTCGGGGGGATGGGGGGACCGGGTGGACAATGAGACGGGGAGACCGGGGTGACGAGGGGACGGGGGGAAGGGGAGACCGGTGGACAGGAGGACCAGGGGACCGGGGGAACGGGGGACAGGGAGACCGGGGGACGGGGGGACACGGGGGACGGGGAGACGTGGAGATGGGGAGACCGGGGGCCGGGGGGACCGGGGTATGGGGAGACGGGGAGACCGGGGGGACGGTGGGACCGGGGTGACGGGGAGACGGGGAGACCGGGGGACCAGGGGGACGGGGAGACGGGGAGAAGGGGAGACCGGGGGACCCGCGGATTGGGGGGGACAGAGTACGGACAGACGGGGAGACCGGGGGACGGGGGGACCGGGGAACCGTGGGACCGGGAGACCGGGGGAATGGGGGGACGGCGGGACGGGGAGATCAGGGGACGGGGGGACCGGGGGACCAGGGGACCATGATGACGGGGAGACTGGGGGAACGGCGGACGGGGGGACCGGGGAACCGTGGGACCGGGAGACCGGGGGGATGGCGGGACGGCGTTCGGGGAGACCGGTGGACGGGCGGAACAGGGAACGGGGGACAGGGGGACCGGGCGGACGGAGGGACGGGGAGACGGGGAGACCGGGGGACCTGTGGGAGCTGGGGGACAGGGAGATGGGGAGACCGGGGGATGGGGGGACCGGGGGACCGGGGGACGGGGATACCGGGGGACCGGGTGACGGGGGGACATGGGGGACGGGGAGACCGGGGGACGGGGCACCTGGGAACCGGGTGACCGGGGGACCGGGGGACGGGGAGACCGGGGGGACGGGGAGACTGAGGGATGGGGGGCCCGGTGGACTGGGGGCTCGGGGGACGGGGAGATCGGGCGGACCAGGGCGACGGGGGGATGGGGGCACGTGTAGACGGGGAGATGGGGACACCGAAGGACGGGGAGACCGGAGGGACGTGGGGACGGGGGGACGGGGAGACCGGGGGTTCGGGGGGACGGGTAGACGGGAGAAAGGGGGATCAGGGGACCGGGGGACCGTGGGACAGAGAGACCGGGGGACCGGGGGACGCGGGGACCGGGGGGACAGGGAGACGGGGAGACGGGGAGACAGGGGGTTCGTGTTGACGGGGAGACCGGGGGACGGGGGATCAGGGGACGGGGGACCGGGGACGGGGAGACTAGGGGATCGGGGGACGCGGGGACGGGGGGACGGGGAAACGGGACATCGGTGGATGGGGGGACCGGGGGGACTGGGAGACAGGGAGACGGGGAGAACGGGGGACGGAGGGACCGGGGGACCGGGGGACCGGAGGATGGGGAGACCAGGGGGACGGGGGGACGGGGGGACCGGGGGGACGGGGTGAATGGGGGACAGGGGGAACTAGGGACCGGGGGACAGGGGGGATGGGGAGACGGGGAGACCGGGGGGGGGGGGGGCGGGGGGTGGGGGGACACGGGGACGGGGAGACGGAGAGAACGGGAGACGGGGGTACGGGGACACGGGGAGACCGTGGGACGGGGTGACCGGGGGACCGGGGATGGGGGGACTGGGGGTACGGGGTGACTGGGAGATGGGGACCCCGGGGGCACGGGGGGACGGGGAGACGGGGAGACGGGGAGACCGTGGGATGGGGGGAACGGTGGAATGGGGGACGGGGGGACCGGGTGACCGGGGGACCGGGGGGACGGGTAGATGGGGAGAGGGGAGAGCTGGGGACAGGGGGAACGGGGTACGGGTGGACCGGGGGAAAGGGGGATGGGGGGACAAGGGGACCGGGGGACGGGGGGACGGGGAGACGGGGAGACAGAGGGACGGGGGGACCGGGGGCCCGGTGTACTGTGGACCTGAAGACCAGGGAAGGGGAGCCAGGGGGGATGGGGGAAGGGGAGACGGGGAGACCGGCAGGATGGGGGGATGGGGGGACTGGGGGACGGGGAGACTGGGGCACGGGGGAACGGGGAGACGGGGGACGGGGGGACGGGGAGACGGGAGAACCGGGGGACCTGGGGGAGGAGGGGATAGGGAGACGGGGAGATCCGGGGGATGGGGGGACCGGCGGACCGAGGGACGGGGAGACCGGGGGACCGGGAGACGGGAGACCGGAGGGACGGGGGCACGGGGAGACGGGGAGACCGGGGGGACGGGGACACGGGGGGACGGGGAGCCCGGGGGACGGGGGGACCGGGGGACCTGGGGACAGGTGGTCGGGGAGACCGGGGGACTGGAGGATTGGGGACCGGGGGGACGCGGAGACGGGGAGACCGTGGGATGGGGGGAACGGAGGGACGGGGAGATGTGGAGTCAGGGAGACCAGAGGACGTGTGACCGGGGGACCGGGGGACGAGGAGACCGGGGGGACCGGTGGGACGGGGGTACCGGGGGACGGGGAGACCTGGGGAATGGGGGACCGGTGGACCGGGGGACTGGGGGACGGGGAGACGGGGAGATGGGGAGACCGGGGGACGGGGGGACCGGGGGACCTGGGGAGCCGGGGGGACGGGGAGACGGGGTGACGGGGAGACCTGGGCACGTGGGGACCGGGGCATGGGTGGACCGGGGGACAGGCTTACGGGGGGACAGGGGGACCTGGGGAGCCGGGGGGACAGGGAGACGGGGAGACCGGGGGACGGGGGGACCGGGGGACCGGGTGATGGGGGGACGGGGGGGACGGGGAGACCTGGGACAGGGGGACTGGGGTGACGGGGGGACCGGGGGACCTGGGTGACGGGGAGACAGGGAGACGCTGAGACCGGGTACGGGAGGACCGCGGGGCAGGGGGACCGGGGGAACGGGCGACCGGGGGGACAAGGGAGTCGGGGAGACGGGATGACCGGGGGACCGGGGGACATGGGGACAGGGGGGACGGGGAGACGGGGAGAACGGAGGACGTGGGTACCGGGGGACAGGGAGACCGGGGAGGGGGGGACCGGGGGACCGCGGGGACGGGGGGACGGGGGGATGGGAAGACTGGAGGGACGGGGGGACGGGGGGACGGGGAGACAGGTGGACAGGGAGACCGGGGGACTGGGGGACGGGGGGACCGGGGAGACGGGGTGAATGGGGGACGGGGGGAACTAGGGACCGGGGGCAGGAGGGATGGGGAGACGGGGAGACCGGGGGACGAGGGGACAGGGGGGACGGGTAGACGGGGAGACCGGAGGACGGTGGGACGGGGAGACGGGGGGACCGGGGGACCTGGAAGAACGGGGGGACAGGGAGATGGGGAGACCGGGGATGGGGGGACCGGGGGACCGGGGTACGGGGGGACAGGGGGGACGAGGAGACCGGGGGGATGGGGGGAAGGGGTTACAGGGGGCCCGGGGGATGGGGGGACCGGGAGCCCGGGAGACGGGGGAAGGGGGGAAGGGGAGACTGAGAGACGGGGAGACCGGGGGGACTGGGGGACGGGGGCATGGGGGACAGGAGGACCGGGGGGACCGGGAGACAGGGAGACCTGGGGACGGGGGGACCGGGGGACCGGGGGACTGGGGGACGGGGTGACCGGGAAACTGGGGGATGGGGGGAACTGGGGAACGGGGGAACGGGGGACGGGGAGCCCGGGGGTACGGGTGGACGGGGAGATGGGGAGACAGGAGGGACGGGGGGACCGGGGGGACGTCAGACAGTGAGACCGAGGGACGGGGAGACCGTGGGATGGGGGACGGGGGACCGGGGGGACGGGGGACGGTGTACCGGGGGGACGGGGAGTGGCACACTGGGAGATTGGGGACGGGTGAACCGGGGGGACGTCAGACAGTGAGACCGAGGGACGGGGAGACGTGGGATGGGTGGACGAGGGGACGGGGACACCGTGGGACAGGGGGACGGGAGGACGGTGGGACGGGGGGACGGGGGACGCCGGGCCGACCGGGGACCAGGGGATCGGGGTGACGGAAAGATGGGGAGACCGAGGGACGCTGTGACTGGGGGACCGGGGGACCGGGGGATCGGGGGACGGAAAGATGGGGAGACCGGGGGACGGGGGCCCTGGGGGACGGAGATACGGTGAGACGGGCAAACCGGGAGACGGGGGACCGGGGGGACGGGGGGACGGGGAGACTGGGGGACAGGGGACTGGGTAACGGGGGGAAGGGGAGACGGGGAGACCGGGGGACGGGGTGACCAAGGGACCGGGGACGGGGGGACTGGGGGGACGGGGAGACAGGGAGATGGGAGGATGGGGAGACGGTGAGACGGGGAGACCGGGGGATGCGGGGACCGGGGGACGAGGAGACGGGGAGACAGGGAGACCGGGGGACGGGGAGACGGGGAGACCGGGGTACCCGGGGACCGGGGGGACAGAGTACGGTGAGACGGGCAGACCAGGGACGAGGGGACCGGGGGACGGGGGGACGGGGAGACCGGGGGACGGGGTGACCGGGGGGGGGACCGGGGGGATGGGGGACCGGGGGGACGGGGGGAGAGGGAGAACGGGGGACAGGGGGACCTGGCGGTCGGAGGGACGGGGAGAGGGGTAGACCGGGGGATGGGGAGACGGGAGACGGGGAGACCGGGGGATGCGGGGACCGGGGGACGAGGAGACTGGGAGACCGGGGGACCGGGGGATGGGGAGACGGGGAGACCGGGGTACCCGGGGACCGGGGGACAGTGTACGGTGAGACGGGGAGACCGGGGGATGGGGGGACAGGGGAACCGTGGGACCGGGAGACCGGGGGGACGGGGGGACGGGGGACGGGGGGAACGGGGGACCGGGGGACGGGGGGGACGGGGACGGGGGGACGGGGAGTCTTGGGCACAGGGGGACCGGGGTGACGGGGGGACGGGGGAGACCAGGGGATAGGGTGACCGGGGGACCGGGGACGGGGGACTGGGGAGACGGGGAGACAGGGAGACCGGGGGACGGGGAGCCCGGGGGTACGGGGGGACAGGGAGACGGGAACCCGGGGTCACGGGGGATGGGGAGACGTGTAGACCGGGGTACGGGGGACCGGGGGAACAAGGAGACCATGGGACGGGGTGACCGGGGAACCAGGGTATCGGGGGATGGGAGGACGGGGAGACCGGGGAGACGGGGTCGGGGACAGGGAGACCGGGGGACCGGGGGACGCCGGGACCGGCGGGATGGGGAGAAGGGGAGACCGGGGGGACGGTGAGGCGGGGGGACATGGGGACGGGGAGACCGAGGGACGGGGGATCGGGGGACCGGGGGACCGGGGGACAGGGAGACCGGGGACTGGGGATGGGGGACTGGGGGACGGGGAGACTGGGGGGACCGGGGGACTGGGGGACGGGGGGACCGGGGGAAAGGGGAGACAGGGAGACGGGGAGACAGGGAGGACGGGTGGACGGGGAGACCGGGGGGACGGGGTACCGGGGCACCGGGAGACGGGGAGACGGGGAGACAGGGGGTTCGGGGTGACGGGGAGAGGGGAGATGGGGAGACCGAAGGACGGGGGGACCGGGGGGACAGGGAGACAGGGAGACAGGGAGACCGTGGGGGATGGGGAGACTGGGAGACGGGCAGACCGGGGGATGTGGGACCGGGGGACCGGTAGACAGGGGGAATGGGAGACCGGGGACGGGGGGATGGGGGGACCTGGGACGGGGACTGGGGGACCGGAGGACCGGGGCACAGGAAGACCGGGGGATGGCGGGACGGGGTGATGGCCGGGCGGGGGGATGGCGGGACGGGTGGACCGGGAGACCGGGGGACGCGGGGACATGAGGAAAGGGAGACCGGTGCACGGGGGGACGGAGGGACCGGGAGACCGGGTGAGGGGCGGATGGGGGGAAGGAGAGACCGGGCACCGGGAGACTGGTTGACGGGGAGAACGGGTGTCGGAAGGACGGGGGTCAGGGGGACCAGGGGACGGGGGGAAGGGTGGACCAGGAGACAGGGGGAACGGGAGACCGAGGAACGGAGGGACAGAGGGACGGGGGAACAAGGGACCTGGGGACCGGTAGATCGTCCAAAGAGGGGAAGGAGGGACCGGGAGAACAGGGGACGGGGGAACAGGAGGACAGGGGAATTAGGGGACCGGGAGACCGGGTGACGGGGGGACGGGGAGGACCGGGAGACCGGGGGATGGGGGGACGGGGGTTGGGTGGACTGGGAGACCAGGGGACCGAGGAATCAGGAGACCGGGGGACGGGGGGACGGGGGGAGGTGGGGAAGGGGGACCAGGAGACGGGGTCCGAAGGACAGGGGGACGGGAGGACAAGGGGGACCATGGCACCAGGGACCTGGGGACGGGGAGACTGGGGGACCGGGGGACGGAGGAACCGGGGGGACGGGGAGATAGGGAGACGGTGAGACAGGGTGTACGGGGGGAGGGGGGATGTGTAGACCGGGGGACTGAGGGACCGGTGTACGGGGAGACCGGGGGGACCGGGGGGACGGGGGACGGGGAGACCGGGGGACGGGGGGACGTCTGGACCAGGGGGATGGGGGCACGGGGAGACGTGCAGACCGGGGGGAGGGGGGGACGTGGGGATGGGGAGACCGGGGACCGGGAGACGGGGGACAGGGAGGAAGGGGAAACAAGGAGACCGGGAGACCGGGGGGACGGGGAGACGGGGAGACGGGGAGACGGGGAGACGTGGTGACCGGGGGACCGGGGTCGGGGGAACTGGGTGGACGAGGAGACAGGGAGACCGGGGGACGGGGTGACCGGGGTGACGGGGAGACGGGGAGACCTGGGGACCGGGGGGACGGGGAGACCGGGAGACAGGTGGACCGGGGGACGGGGAGACGGGGAGACCGGGGGACCGGGGGGACGGGGAGACGGGGAGACCGGGGGACGGGCGGAACTGGGAACGGGGAACCCGGGGGCACGGGGGGACGGGGAGACGGGGAGACCAGGGGACAGGGGGACCGGGAGACACAGGGACCATGATGATGGAGAGACCGGGGGACCGGGGGGACGGGGAGATGGGGAGACAGGGGGACGGGGGGAAGGGGAGACCGGGGGACGGGGAGCCCGGGGGTACGGGGGGACAGTGAGATGGGGAACCCAGGGGTACGGGGGACAGGGAGACGGGGAGACCAGGGGACGGGGTGACCGGGGGACTGGGGGACCCGGGTGATGGGGAGACCGGGGGACCGGGGGGACAGGGAGACGGGGAGACAGGGGGATGGGGGGGATGGGGAGACGGGGAGACCGGGGGACGGTGTGACTGGGGGACTGGGGGACCCGAGTGATGGGGAGACCGGGGGAGCGGGGCAACAGGGAGACGGGTAGACCGGGGGGGACGGGGGGAAGTAGGGACCGTGGACAGGGGGACGGGGGACGGGGGGACGGGGAGACCGGGGAGTCCGGGGGACCGGGGGAACGGGCGACCGGGGGACCAGAGGGAGTCGGGGAGACGGGATGACCGGGGACCGGGGGACATGGGGACAGGGGGGACGGGGAGACGGGGAGAACGGAGGACGTGGGTACCGGGGGACAGGGAGACCGGGAAGGGGGGGACCGGGGGACCGGGGGGACGGGGGGGACGGGGATGGAAGACTGGAGGGACGGGGGGACGGGGGGACGGGGAGACAGGTGGACAGGGAGACCGGGGGACGGGGGGACCGAGGGGTCGGGGGGACAGGGAGACCGGGGGGACGAGGGGATGGGGAGATTGGGAGACGGGGAGACCAGGGGACGGGGGGACCGGGGAACGGGGGACGGTGGGAACGGAGGACCAGGGGACTGGGAGCCTGGGGGCCGGGGGACCTGGGGAAATTAGGGGACCGGGAGACGTGGAGACCGGGGGACGTGGGGACGGGAGACGGGGGGACCGGGTGACCTGGGGGAGCGGGGGGACGGGGAGATGGGGAGACCGGGTGATGGGGGGACCGGCGGACCAGGGGACGGGGGGATGTGGGGACGGGGAGAGGGGGAGACAGGGAGACCGGGGGACGGGGGGACCGGGGTTACAGGGAGACGGGGAGACAGGGAGACCGGGGGGACGGGGGGACGGGGGTACTGGGAGACTGGGGGGACGGGGGGACGGGGGGACGGGGAGACCGGGGAGACTGGGTGACAGGTGGACGGGGAGACCGGTGGACGTGGAGACCGGGGGACTGGGGGACGGGGGGACCGGGGGGACGCGGTGAATGGGTGACAGGGGGAACGGGGAACCGGGGGACAGGGGGGATGGGGAGAAGGGGAGACCGGGGTGACGGTGGAGCGGGGGGACATGGGGACGGGGAGACGGTGAGACCAGGAGACGGGGGGACGGGGGACGGGGAGACCGGGGGACGGGGGACCGGGGGTACGGGAACACGGGGAGACCGGGGGACTGGGGGACCGGGGAACCGGGAGACGGGGGGACTGGGGGAACTGGGGACTGGGGGGACAGGGGGACGCGGAGAACGGGCGACTGGGGGACCAGGGGACTGGGGGACGTGGGGACCGGGGTGATGGGGAGATCGGGAACGGGGGTTCAGGGGACCAGGGGACCGGGGGACGGGGAGACCGGGGGACAAGGGGCAGGGAGACCGGGGGACGGGGGACCATGCGGACAGCGGTGATGGGGTATGGGGGGACGGGGAGAGGGGGAGACGGGGAGACCGAAGGACAGGGGGACCGGGGGGACACGGAGACGGGGAGACAGGGAGACCGGGGGATGGGGGGACCGAGGGCACGGGGGGACAGGGAGACCGGGGGGACGGGAGGACGGGGGTACGGGGAGACCGGAGAGACGGGGGGAAGGGGTGAAGGGGAGACCGGTGGACGGGCAGACCGGGGGACTGTGGGACGGGGGGACCAGGGGACCTGTGGACCGGAAGATGGGGAGATGGGGAGACCGGGGGGACGGGGGGACGGTGGGACGTGGGGACAGGGAGACGGGGAGACGGGGAGAAGGGGCGACGGGGGACGGGGAGACCGGGGGACGGGGGGACCGGGGGACCAGGAGGCGGGGAAACTGGGAGACGGGGGGACCGTTGGTACGGGGACACAGGGAGACCCGGGGACGGGGGGACCGGGATAACCGGGAGACGGGGGGACTGGGGGGACTGGGGTCTGGGGGGACAAGGGGACGCAGAGACTGGGGGACGTGGTACCGGGGGACTGGGGGACGGGGGACCGGTGGACGGGGTACCGGGGGACTGTGGTACGGGGGGAACGGGGGACTGGGGTACGGTGGAACCGGGGGATCGGGGGACCGGGGGGACGGGGAGACGGGGAGAGGGGAGACCTGGGGATGGGGGGACCGGGGGACGGGTGGACTCGGGGACAGGGTGACTGGGGGACCGGGGGAAAGGGGGACCGTGGGAACGGGGAGACAGGGAGACGGGGAGACCGAGGGACGGGGGGACTGGGGGACCGGGGGACGGGGAGACCGGGGGACGGGGACACCGGGCGACTGGGGGTCCAGGGGACTGGGGGACGGGGAGACAGGGAGATGGGGTGACCGGGGGACGGGGGGACCGGGGGACAGGGGGACCGAGGGGACGGGGAGACAGGGAGACTGAGGGATGTGGGGACCGGGGGACCGGGCGATGGGGAGACCCGGGGACCGGGGGACGGGAGGACCGGAGGGACTGGGACACCGTGGGACGGGGGTAACGGGGAACCGGGAGACCGGGGGACAGGACACCGGGCGGACCGAGGCGATGGGGGGATGGGGGGACGGGGAGACCGGGGGACCGTGGGACGCGGGGACCGGGGGTCGGGGGAACGGGGTGACCGGGGGACAGGTGGACCGGGGGGACGGGGAGATGGGGAGACCGGTGGATGGGGGGACCGGGGGGGAAGGGGAGACGGGGAGACGGGGAGACCGGGGACGGTGGGACCGGTGGACCGGGGAACTGGGGGATGGGGAGTCCTGTGGGACGCGGGGACGGGGAAAACGGGCGTACCGGGGCGACGGGGGGATGGGGGGACGAGGAGAGGGGGAGACGGAGAGACCGAAGTTCGGGGGGACCGGGGGAACAGGGAGACGGGGATACAGGGAGACCGGGGGACGGGGGGGACCTAGGGGACTGGGGGACAGGGAGACCGTGGGGACGGGGGAAGGGGAGACCAGTGCACGGGGAGACCGGGGGACTTGTGGACGGGGGGACCGGGCGGACTGGGTGAATGTGTGACGGGGGAACGGGGGACCGGGGGACAGGGGGGATGTGGAGAAGGGGAGACCGGGGGGACCGTGCGCCGGGGGGACATGGGGACAGGGAGACGGTGAGACCGGGAGACGGGGAGACGGGAGACGGGGAGCCCGGGCGACGGGGGGACCGGGGGTATGGGGACACGGGGAGACCGGGAGACTGGGGGACCGGGGAACCGGGAGACGGGGGGACTGGGGGGACTGGGAACCGGGGGGACAGGGGGACGCGGAGAACGGGCGACTGGGGGACCGGGGGACTGGGGGACATGGGGACCGGGGGACTGGGGAACCGGGGGGAAGGGGAGACGGGGAGATGGGGAGACCGGGGGACGGGGGGACTGGGGGACAGGGGGACCGGGGGACCGGGCGACCGGGGGGACGGGGAGTCGGGGAGACAGGGAGACCTGGGGACCGGGGGACCTGGGGGTCGGGGAGACGGGGAGACGGAGAGAACGGGGGATAGGGGGACCGGGGAACTGGGGGATCAGGGGACGGGAGGACGGGGAGACCGGGGAGACGGGGAGACGGGGGGACGGGGAGACCGGTGGACGGGGACACCGGCGGACGGAGGGACGGGGCGATGGGGAGACCGCGGGACGGGGACACCGGGGTACGGAGGGACAGGTGGATGGAGGACCGGGGGACTGGGAGACCGGGGGACCGGGGGACGCGGGGACCGGGGGACAGGGGACCGGGGGGATGGGGAGATGGGGAGACCGGTGGAAGGGGGGACCGGGGGGAAGGGGAGACGGGGAGACAGGGGGACAGGGGGACGGGGAGACGGGGGGACCGGGGGACCTGGGGGATCGGGGGGGACAGGGAGATATGGAGACCGGGGGATGCGCTGACCGGGGGACCTGGGGACGGGGGGACCGGGGGGACGGGGGACCGGGGGGACGGGGGGAGAGGGAGAACGGGGGACAGGGGGACCGGCGGACGGAGGGACGGGGAGAGAGGGAAACCGGGGGATGGGGGGACCGGGGACCAGGGGACGGGGCGACCGGGGAGACGGGGAGACCGTGGGACCGGGGGACGGGGGGACTAGGGGGACGGGGCAACTTGGAGATGGGTAGACCGGGGGATGGGGTGACTGGGGGCACGGGGAGACTGGGAGACGGGGACACCGGGGGACCAGGGAACCGGGGGACCGGGGGACGGGGAGACCGGAGGGATGGGGAGTCCAGGGGACGGGGAAAAGGGGGGCACGGGGAGTCCGGGGGACGGGGAGACGGGGAGATCGGGGTCGGGGGGATGGGGGGACCGGGTGGACAATGAGACGGGGAGACCGGGGTGACGAGGGGACGGGGGGAAGGGGAGACCGGTGGACAGGAGGACCAGGGGACCGGGGGAACGGGGGACAGGGAGACCGGGGGACGGGGGGACCGGGGTATGGGGAGACGGGGAGACCGGGGGGACGGTGGGACCGGGGTGACGGGGAGACGGGGAGACCGGGGGACCAGGGGGACGGGGAGACGGGGAGAAGGGGAGACCGGGGGACCCGCGGATTGGGGGGGACAGAGTACGGACAGACGGGGAGACCGGGGGACGGGGGGACCGGGGAACCGTGGGACCGGGAGACCGGGGGAATGGGGGGACGGCGGGACGGGGAGATCAGGGGACGGGGGGACCGGGGGACCAGGGGACCATGATGACGGGGAGACTGGGGGAACGGCGGACGGGGGGACCGGGGAACCGTGGGACCGGGAGACCGGGGGGATGGCGGGACGGCGTTCGGGGAGACCGGTGGACGGGCGGAACAGGGAACGGGGGACAGGGGGACCGGGCGGACGGAGGGACGGGGAGACGGGGAGACCGGGGGACCTGTGGGAGCTGGGGGACAGGGAGATGGGGAGACCGGGGGATGGGGGGACCGGGGGACCGGGGGACGGGGATACCGGGGGACCGGGTGACGGGGGGACATGGGGGACGGGGAGACCGGGGGACGGGGGCACCTGGGAACCGGGTGACCGGGGGACCGGGGGACGGGGAGACCGGGGGGACGGGGAGACTGAGGGATGGGGGGCCCGGTGGACTGGGGGCTCGGGGGACGGGGAGATCGGGCGGACCAGGGCGACGGGGGGATGGGGGCACGTGTAGACGGGGAGATGGGGACACCGAAGGACGGGGAGACCGGAGGGACGTGGGGACGGGGGGACGGGGAGACCGGGGGTTCGGGGGGACGGGTAGACGGGAGAAAGGGGGATCAGGGGACCGGGGGACCGTGGGACAGAGAGACCGGGGGACCGGGGGACGCGGGGACCGGGGGGACAGGGAGACGGGGAGACGGGGAGACAGGGGGTTCGTGTTGACGGGGAGACCGGGGGACGGGGGATCAGGGGACGGGGGACCGGGGACGGGGAGACTAGGGGATCGGGGGACGCGGGGACGGGGGGGACGGGGAAACGGGGACATCGGTGGATGGGGGGACCGGGGGGACTGGGAGACAGGGAGACGGGGAGAACGGGGGACGGAGGGACCGGGGGACCGGGGGACCGGAGGATGGGGAGACCAGGGGGACGGGGGGACGGGGGGACCGGGGGGACGGGGTGAATGGGGGACAGGGGGAACTAGGGACCGGGGGACAGGGGGGATGGGGAGACGGGGAGACCGGGGGGGGGGGGCGGGGGGTGGGGGGACACGGGGACGGGGAGACGGAGAGAACGG
Source organism: Rhinolophus sinicus (assembly GCF_057876585.1). Classification (NCBI taxonomy): domain Eukaryota; kingdom Metazoa; phylum Chordata; class Mammalia; order Chiroptera; family Rhinolophidae; genus Rhinolophus; species Rhinolophus sinicus. Next base: position 19,883,707 of record NC_142510.1, on the reverse strand, counting down.
GAGACGGGGGTACGGGGACACGGGGAGACCGTGGGACGGGGTGACCGGGGGACCGGGGACGGGGGGACTGGGGGTACGGGGTGACTGGGAGATGGGGACCCCGGGGGCACGGGGGGACGGGGAGACGGGGAGACCGGGGGTACGGGGGGACGGGGAGACGGGGAGACCGGGGGATGGGGGGACCAGGGACCAGGGGACAGGGAGACAGGGGAGACGGGGAGACCGTGGGACCAGGGGACGGGGGGACTGGGTGGACGGGGCGACTGGGAGATAGGTAGACCGGAGGATGGGGGGACTGGGGGCATGGGGAGACTAGGAGACGGGGACACCGGGGGACCGGGGAACCGGGGGACCGGGGGACGGGGAGACCGGGGGGATCGGGGCGACGGGGGGACCGTGGGAACGGGGAGACCGTGGGATGGGGGGACCGGGGAACCGGGGGACAGGGGGACGGGGTGACCGGGCAGACCGAGGCGACGGGGGGATGGGGGGACGGGGGGACCGGGGGGACGTGGAGACTGGGGGATGGGGGGACCGGAGGGACGGGGGGACGGGGAGAGGGGAGACCTGAGGACGGGGGGACCGGGGGATGGGTGGACCGGGGGACAAAGTGACGGGGGGACCGGTGGACAGGGGGACCGGGGTGACAGGGAGACGAGGAGACGGGGGGACCGGGGGACGGGTGGACCGGGGGACAAGGTGACGGGGGGACCGGGAGACAGGGGGACCGGGGTGACGGGGAGACGAGGAGACCGGGAGACCGAGGGACGGGGGGACTGGGGGACCTGGGGACCGGGGGAATGGGGAGATGGGGAGACCGGGGGGACGGGGGGACGGGGGGACGTGGGGACGGGGAGACGGGGAGACCGGGAGAATGGGGGACAGAGGAAAGGGGAGACCGGGGGACGGGGGGACCGAGGGTATGGGGGGACGGGGAGACCGGGGGGAAGGGGTATGGGGGGACGGAGGGGACGTGGAGACGGGGAGACCTGGGGAACGGGGGGACGGGGGGATGGGGTGACCGGGGTGACGGGGGGACGGGGGGAAAAGGAGGCCAGATAGACAGGGGGAGAGGGGGACCGTGAGACTGGTGGACTGGGAGACCGGGGGGACGGGGGGACGGGGAGACGGGGAGACCGGGGGACGGGGGGACGGAAGACGGGGGGAACGGGGGACCTGGGGGAGCGGGGGGACGGGAAGACGGGGAGACCGGAGGACGGGGGGACCAGAGCATCATGGACCGGGGGACAGGGAGACCAGGGGACAAGGGGCAGGGAGACCGGGGGGACGGGGAGATCATGCGGACAGGGGTGACTGGGGTATGGGGGGAAGGGGAGAGGGGGAGACGGGGAGAACGAAGGACGGGGGGACCGGGGAACCCAGGGACCGGGGGACGGGGGACCGGGGGGACGGGGAGACCGAGGGACGGGGGGACCGGGGAACCTGGGGACCGGGGGCGGGACACCTGGCGGACCGAGGCGAAGGGGGGATGGGGGGACGGGGAGAGGGGTAGACGGGGAGACCGAAAACAGCGGGACCTGGGGGACAGGGAGATGGGGAGACAGTGAGACCGGGGGACGGAGGGAACGACGGGACGGGGGGACAGGGAGACCGGGGGTCGGGGCGACGGGGGGATGGAGGGGACGGGGAGACGGGGAGACCAGGGAACGGGGGACCGGTGGAATGGGGGACCGGATGACCGGGGGACGGGGAGACCGGGGGGACCGGGGGGACGGGGGGACGGGGGGATGGAGGGGACGGGGAGACGGGGAGACCGGGGAACGGGGGACCGGTGGAATGGGGGACCTGGGAACCGGGGGACGGGGTTACCGGTGTGACGGGGATATCGGGGACGGGCGGACCGGGGGACCGGGGGACCGGGGGACGGGTCGACCAGGGGGACGGGGAGACTGTGGGACGGGGGGCCCGGTGGACCGGGGGATCAGGGAACTGGGAGATCGGGCGGACAGGGGCGACGGGGGGATGGGGGCACGGGTAGACGGGGAGATGGGGAGACCGAAGGACGGGGAGACCGGAGGGACGTGGGGACGGGGGGACGGGGAGACCGGGGGTTCGGGGGGACGGGGAGACCGGAGAAAGGGGGATCGGGGAAACGGGGGACCGGGGGCCGGGAGGACGTGGAGACCGGGGAGACGGGGGGACCGGGGGACGGGGAACCGGTGGACGGGGACACCGGGGGACGGAGGGACGGGGGGACGGGGACACCGGGGGACAGGGACACCGGGGGACGGAGGGACGGGGGGATGGGGGACCGGAGGACGGGGAGACCGGGGGACCGTGGGACGCGGGGACCGGGGGGACGGGGAAACGGGGAGACCGGGGGACAGGGGGACCGGGGGGACGGGGAGATGGGGAGACCGGTGGATGGGGGGACCGCGGGGAAGGGGAGACGGGGAGACAGGGAGACCGGGGGACGGGGGGACGGGGACACCGGGGGACGGGGGGACGGGGGGATGGGGAGACCGGGGGGACGGGGGGACGGGGAAAACGGGCGTACAGGGGCGACGGGGGGATGGGGGGACGAGGAGAGGGGGAGACGGAGAGACCGAAGTTCGGGGGGACCGGGGGAACAGGGAGACGGGGAGACAGGGAGACCGGGGGATGGGGGGACCGAGGGGACGGGGGGACAGGGAGACCGTGGGGACGGGGGGAAGGGGAGACCGGTGCACGGGGAGACCGGGGGACTTGTGTACGGGGGGACCGGGGGGACGGGGAGAATGTGTGACGGGGGAACGGGGGACCGGGGGACAGGGGGGATGTGGAGAAGGGGAGACCGGGGGGACCGTGCGCCGGGGGGACATGGGGACGGGGAGACGGTGAGACCGGGAGACGGGGAGCCCGGGCGACGGGGGGACCGGGGGTACGGGGACACGGGGAGACCGGGAGACTGGGGGACCGGGAAACCGGGAGACGGGGGGAATGGGGGGACTGGGAACCGGGGGGACAGGGGGACGCGGAGAACGGGCGACTGGGGGACCGGGGGACTGGGGGACATGGGGACCGGGGGACTGGGGAACCGGGGGGAAGGGGAGACTGGGAGATGGGGAGACCGGGGGACGGGGGGACTGGGGGACAGGGGGACCGGGGGACCGGGGGACCGGGGGGACGGGGAGTCGGGGAGACAGGGAGACCTGGGGACCGGGGGACCTGGGGGACGGGGAGACGGGGAGACGGGGAGAATGGGGGATAGGGGGACCGGGGAACTGGGGGATCAGGGGACGGGAGGACGGGGAGACGGGGGGACGGGGGGATGGGGAGACCGGTGGACGGGGACACCGGCGGACGGAGGGACAGGTGGATGGGGGACCGGGGGACTGGGAGACCGGGGGACTGTGGGACGCGGGGAACAGGGGACAGGGGACCGGGGGGACAGGGAGATGGGGAGACCGGTGGAAGGGGGGACCGGGGGGAAGGGGAGACGGGGAGACAGGGGGACAGGGGGACGGGGAGACGGGGGGACCGGGGGACCTGGGGGATCGGGGGGACAGGGAGATATGGAGACCGGGGGATACGCGGACCGGGGGACCGGGGGACGGGGAGACTGGGGGACTGGGGGATGGGGGGACCGGGGGACGGGGAGACCGGGGAACTGGGGGACCGGGGGACGGGACACTGGGCGGACCGAGGCGACGGGGGGATGGGGGGACGGGGAGAGGGGTAGACGGGGAGACCTAAGGACGGGGGGACCGGGGGGACAGGGAGACGGGGAGACAGGGAGACCGGGGGACGGAGGGAACGATGGACGGAGGGACAGGGAAACCGGGGGGATGGGGGACAGGGGGATGGAGGGGACGGGGAGACGGGGAGACCGGGGGACGGTGGGACCGGGGGCCCGGGGGACGGGGAGACCGGGGGATGGGGGACCGGGGGACCGGGGACGGGGAGACCGGAGGGAACGGGGGGACGGGGAGACTGGGAGACCGGATAATTGGGAGACCGGGGGATGGGGGACCGGGTGAACGGGGGAAAGGGGAGACTCGGAGACCGGGGTACCGGGGGACGCGGGGACCGGGGGGACGGGGAGACCGTGGACGGGGGGACCAGGGAACCGGGGGATCGGGGGACGGGAGGACGGGGAGACCGGGGAGACGGGGGGATGGGGGTACGGGCAGACTGGTGGACGGGGAGACCGGGGGACGGAGGGATGGGGGGACGGGGAGACCGGGGGACGGGGGATCCGGGGATGGGGGACCGGGGGATGGGGAGACTGGGAGACCGTGGGACGCGGGGACCGGGGGTCGGGGAAACGGGGAGACCGGGGGACATGGGGACCGGGGGGAAGGGGAGACGGGGAGATGGGGAGACCGGGGGACCGGGGGACGGTGGGACCGGAGGACCGGGGGACAGGGGGATGTGGAGACCAGGGGGACGCGGGGACGGGGAAAACGGGCAGACCGGGGCGACGGGGGGATGGGGGGACGGGGAGAGGGGGAGACGGAGAGACTGAAGGACGGGGGGACCAGGGGGAGAGGGAGACGGGGAGACAGGGAGACCGGGGGTCGGGGGGACCGAGGGGACCGAGGGATTTGTGGACCGGGGGGACGGGGCGATGGGGAGATGGGGAGACCGGGGGACGGGGGGACTGGGGGACAGGGGGACCGGGGGACCGGGCGACTGGGGGGACGGAGAGTCGGGGAGACGGGGAGACCTGGGGACCTGGGGACCTGGGGGATGGGGAGACGGTGAGACGGGGAGACCAGGGGAATGAGAGACCGGGGGAACGGAGGACTTTGGGGACGGCGAGACGGGGAGACGGGGAGACCGGGGGATAGGGGGACCGGGGGACGGGGAGTCGGGGAGACCGGGGGACATGGGGGATCGGGGGGACAGGGAGATATGGAGACCGGGGGATGGGGGGACCGGGGGACCGGGGGACGGGGATCCTGGGGGACCAGGGGACGGTGGGACCGGGGGATGGGGAGACCGGGGGTCGGGGGGAACGGGGAACCGGGGGACGGGGGGACCGGGGTGATGGGGAGATCGTGTATGGGGGACCGGGGGACAGGGGGACCGGGGGAAGGGGAGACCGGGGGACCAGAGGACGGGGCACCGGGGGGACGGGGAGACCGTGGGACGGGGGGACCGGAGAACCGGGGGACCGGGGGACGGGGAGACAGGGCGGACCGGGGTTACGGGGGCATGGGGGGACGGGGAGAGGGGGAGACGGGGAGACCGAAGGACGGGGGGACCGGGGGGACAGGGAGACGGGGAGACAGGGAGACCGGGGGACGGGGGGACCGAGGGGTCGGGGGGACAGGGAGCCCGGGGGGGGGGGACGAGGGGATGGGGAGATTCGGAGATGGGGAGACCGGGGGACGGGGGGACCGGGGGACGGGGGACAGCGGGGGCGGGGGGGATGTGGAGACGGTGCGACAGAGGGACGGGGGGACGGGGCAACGGGGGGATGCCAGATGGGGAGACCGGATGATGGGGGGACGGGGGGACGGGGGAACGGGGGGACGGTAAGATGGGGAGACCGGGGGATGGGCGGACCAGGGGACCGGGGGACCGGGGCGACGGGGAGATCTGGGATGGGTTCCGGGGGACCAGGGAGACCGGGGGAGTTGGGGACCGGGGAACCGGGGGATCGGGGGACTTGGGTGATGGGGATATCGGGAAAGGGCAGACAGAGGGACCGGGGGACCGGGGGACGGGGGTTGGGTGGACTGGGAGACCAGGGGACCGAGGAATCAGGAGACCGGGGGACGGGGGGACGGGGGGAGGTGGGGAAGGGGGACCAGGAGACGGGGTCCGAAGGACAGGGGGACGGGAGGACAAGGGGGACCATGGCACCAGGGACCTGGGGACGGGGAGACTGGGGGACCGGGGGACGGAGGAACCGGGGGGACGGGGAGATAGGGAGACGGTGAGACAGGGTGTACGGGGGGAGGGGGGATGTGTAGACCGGGGGACTGAGGGACCGGTGTACGGGGAGACCGGGGGGACCGGGGGGACGGGGGACGGGGAGACCGGGGGACTGGGGGACGTCTGGACCAGGGGGATGGGGGCACGGGGAGACGTGCAGACCGGGGGGAAGGGGGGACGTGGGGTTGGGGAGACCGGGGACCGGGAGACGGGGGACAGGGAGGAAGGGGAAACAAGGAGACCGGGAGACCGGGGGGACGGGGAGACGGGGAGACGGGGAGACGGGGAGACGTGGTGACCGGGGGACCGGGGTCGGGGGAACTGGGTGGACGAGGAGACAGGGAGACCGGGGGACGGGGTGACCGGGGTGACGGGGAGACGGGGAGACCTGGGGACCGGGGGGACGGGGAGACCGGGAGACAGGTGGACCGGGGGACGGGGAGACGGGGAGACCGGGGGACCGGGGGGACGGGGAGACGGGGAGACCGGGGGACGGGCGGAACTGGGAACGGGGAACCCGGGGGCACGGGGGGACGGGGAGACGGGGAGACCAGGGGACAGGGGGACCGGGAGACACAGGGACCATGATGATGGAGAGACCGGGGGACCGGGGGGACGGGGAGATGGGGAGACAGGGGGACGGGGGGAAGGGGAGACCGGGGGACGGGGAGCCCGGGGGTACGGGGGGAGAGTGAGATGGGGAACCCAGGGGTACGGGGGACAGGGAGACGGGGAGACCAGGGGACGGGGTGACCGGGGGACTGGGGGACCCGGGTGATGGGGAGACCGGGGGACCGGGGGGACAGGGAGACGGGGAGACAGGGGGATGGGGGGGATGGGGAGACGGGGAGACCGGGGGACGGTGTGACTGGGGGACTGGGGGACCCGAGTGATGGGGAGACCGGGGGAGCGGGGCAACAGGGAGACGGGTAGACCGGGGGGGACGGGGGGAAGTAGGGACCGTGGGACAGGGGGACGGGGGGACGGGGAGACGGGGAGACCGGGGAGTCCGGGGGACCGGGGGAACGGGCGACCGGGGGGACAAGGGAGTCGGGGAGACGGGATGACCGGGGGACCGGGGGACATGGGGACAGGGGGGACGGGGAGACGGGGAGAACGGAGGACGTGGGTACCGGGGGACAGGGAGACCGGGAAGGGGGGGACCGGGGGACCGGGGGGACGGGGGGACGGGGGGATGGGAAGACTGGAGGGACGGGGGGATGGGGGGACGGGGAGACAGGTGGACAGGGAGACCGGGGGACTGGGGGACGGGGGGACCGGGGAGACGGGGTGAATGGGGGACGGGGGGAACTAGGGACCGGGGGCAGGGGGGATGAGGAGACGGGGAGACCGGGGGACGGGGGGACAGGGGGGACGGGTAGACGGGGAGACCGGGGGACGGTGGGACGGGGAGACGGGGGGACCGGGGGACCTGGGGGAACGGGGGACAGGGAGATGGGGAGACCGGGGTTGGGGGGACCGGGGGACCGGGGGACGGGGGGACAGGGGGGACGGGTACACGGGTAGACCGGGGGACGGTGGGAAGGGGAGACGGGGGGACCGGGGGACCTGTGGGAGCTGGGGGACAGGGAGATGGGGAGACCGGGGGATGGGGGGACCGGGGGACCGGGGGACGGGGATACCGGGGGACCGGTTGACGGGGGGACCTGGGGGACGGGGAGACCGGGGGACGGGGGCACCTGGGAACCGGGTGACCGGGGGACCGGGGGACGGGGAGACCGGTGGACCGGGAGACGGGGGGACCGGGGGGACGGGGAGACTGAGGGACGGGGGGCCCGGTGGACTGGGGGCTCGGGGGACGGGGAGATCGGGCGGACCAGGGCGACGGGGGGATGGGGGCACGTGTAGACGGGGAGATGGGGACACCGAAGGACGGGGAGACCGGAGGGACGTGGGGACGGGGGGACGGGGAGACCGGGGGTTCGGGGGGACGGGTAGACGGGAGAAAGGGGGATCAGGGGACCGGGGGACCGTGGGACAGAGAGACCGGGGGACCGGGGGACGCGGGGACCGGGGGGACAGGGAGACGGGGAGACGGGGAGACAGGGGGTTCGTGGTGACGGGGAGACCGGGGGACGGGGGATCAGGGGATGGGGGACCGGGGACGGGGAGACTAGGGGATCGGGGGACGCGGGGACGGGGGGGACGGGGAAACGGGGACACCGGTGGATGGGGGGACCGGGGGGACTGGGAGACAGGGAGACGGGGAGAACGGGGGACGGAGGGACCGGGGGAATGGGGGACCGGAGGATGGGGAGACCAGGGGGACGGGGGGACGGGGGGACCGGGGGAACGGGGTGAATGGGGGACAGGGGGAACTAGGGACCGGGGGACAGGGGGGATGGGGAGACGGGGAGACCGGGGGAGGGGCGGAGGGGTGGGGGGACACGGGGACGGGGAGACGGAGAGAACGGGAGACGGGGGTACGGGGACACGGGGAGACCGTGGGACGGGGTGACCGGGGGACCGGGGACGGGGGGACTGGGGGGACGGGGAGACAAGGAGACCGGGGGACGGGGAGCCCGGGGGTACGGGGTGACTGGGAGATGGGGACCCCGGGGGCACGGGGGGACGGGGAGACGGGGAGACCAGGGGACGCGGGGACTGGGGGACCGGGGGACCATGATGACGGAGAGACCTGGGGACGGGGGGAAGGGGAGACCGGGGGATGGGGAGACCGGGGGACGGGGGGACGGGGAGACGGGGAGACCGGGGGTACGGGGGGACGGGGGCATCGGGAGACCGCTGGACGGGGGACCGGGGGACCGGGGGACCGCGGGACCGGGGGACGGGGGGACCGGACGGAAGTGGAGACGGGAAGACGGGGAGACCGTGGGACGGGTATACCGGGGGACCGGGGGACGGGGGGACTGGGGGGACGGGGGACCGTGAGACGGTGAGACCGGGGGATGGGGGGACTGGGGGACCGCGGGGACGGGGGACCGTGGGGACGGGGGGAGAGGGAGAACGGGGGACAGGGGGACCGGGCGGACGGAGGGACGGGAAGACGGGGAGACCGGGGGATGTGGGGACCGGGGGACCCGGGGACGGGGGGATGGGGAGACCAGGGGGACGGGGGGACGGGGGGACCGGGGGGACGGGGAGACCGTGGGTCGGGGCGACCGGGGAACCGGGGGACCGGGGGACGGGGAGACAGGGCGGACCGGGGTTACGGGGGCATGGGGGGACGGGGAGAGGGGTGACGGGGAGATCGAAGGACGGGGGGACCGGGGGTACAGGGAGACGGTGAGACAGGGAGACCGGGGGACGGGGGGACCGAGGGGTCGGGGGGACAGGGAGACCGGGGGGACGAGGGGATGGGGAGATTGGGAGACGGGGAGACCAGGGGACGGGGGGACCGGGGGAACGGGGGACGGTGGGAACGGAGGACCAGGGGACTGGGAGCCTGGGGGGCCGGGGGGACCTGGGGAAATTAGGGGACCGGGAGACGTGGAGACCGGGGGACGTGGGGACGGTAGACGGGGGGACCGGGTGACCTGGGGGAGCGGGGGGACGGGGAGATGGGGAGACCGGGTGATGGGGGGACCGGCGGACCAGGGGACGGGGGGATGTGGGGACGGGGAGAGGGGGAGACAGGGAGACCGGGGGACGGGGGGACCGGGGTTACAGGGAGACGGGGAGACAGGGAGACCGGGGGGACGGGGGGACGGGGGTACTGGGAGACTGGGGGGACGGGGGGACGGGGGGACGGGGAGACCGGGGAGACTGGGTGACAGGTGGACGGGGAGACCGGTGGACGTGGAGACCGGGGGACTGGGGGACGGGGGGACCGGGGGGACGCGGTGAATGGGTGACAGGGGGAACGGGGAACCGGGGGACAGGGGGGATGGGGAGAAGGGGAGACCGGGGTGACGGTGGAGCGGGGGGACATGGGGACGGGGAGACGGTGAGACCAGGAGACGGGGGGACGGGGGACGGGGAGACCGGGGGACGGGGGACCGGGGGTACGGGAACACGGGGAGACCGGGGGACTGGGGGACCGGGGAACCGGGAGACGGGGGGACTGGGGGAACTGGGGACTGGGGGGACAGGGGGACGCGGAGAACGGGCGACTGGGGGACCAGGGGACTGGGGGACGTGGGGACCGGGGTGATGGGGAGATCGGGAACGGGGGTTCAGGGGACCAGGGGACCGGGGGACGGGGAGACCGGGGGACAAGGGGCAGGGAGACCGGGGGGACGGGGGACCATGCGGACAGCGGTGATGGGGGTATGGGGGGACGGGGAGAGGGGGAGACGGGGAGACCGAAGGACGGGGGGACCGGGGGGACACGGAGACGGGGAGACAGGGAGACCAGGGGATGGGGGGACCGAGGGCACGGGGGGACAGGGAGACCGGGGGGACGGGGGGACGGGGGTACGGGGAGACCGGAGAGACGGGGGGAAGGGATGAAGGGGAGACCGGTGGACGGGCAGACCGGGGGACTGTGGGACGGGGGGACCAGGGGACCTGTGGACCGGAAGATGGGGAGATGGGGAGACCGGGGGGACGGGGGGACGGTGGGACGTGGGGACAGGGAGACGGGGAGACGGGGAGAAGGGGCGACGGGGGACGGGGAGACCGGGGGACGGGGGGACCGGGGGACCGGGAGGCGGGGAAACTGGGAGACGGGGGGACCGTTGGTACGGGGACACAGGGAGACCCGGGGACGGGGGGACCGGGATAACCGGGAGACGGGGGGACTGGGGGGACTGGGGTCTGGGGGGACAAGGGGACGCAGAGACTGGGGGACGTGGTACCGGGGGACTGGGGGACGGGGGGACTGGTGGACGGGGTACCGGGGGACTGTGGTACGGGGGGACCGGGGGACTGGGGTACGGTGGAACCGGGGGATCGGGGGACCGGGGGGACGGGGAGACGGGGAGAGGGGAGACCTGGGGACGGGGGGACCGGGGGACGGGTGGACTCGGGGACAGGGTGACTGGGGGACCGGGGGAAAGGGGGACCGTGGGAACGGGGAGACAGGGAGACGGGGAGACCGAGGGACGGGGGGACTGGGGGACCGGGGGACGGGGAGACCGGGGGACGGGGACACCGGGCGACTGGGGGTCCAGGGGACTGGGGGACGGGGAGACAGGGAGATGGGGTGACCGGGGGACGGGGGGACCGGGGGACAGGGGGACCGAGGGGACGGGGAGACAGGGAGACTGAGGGATGTGGGGACCGGGGGACCGGGCGATGGGGAGACCCGGGGACCGGGGGACGGGAGGACCGGAGGGACTGGGACACCGTGGGACGGGGGTAACGGGGAACCGGGAGACCGGGGGACAGGACACCGGGCGGACCGAGGCGATGGGGGGATGGGGGGACGGGGAGACCGGGGGACCGTGGGACGCGGGGACCGGGGGTCGGGGGAACGGGGTGACCGGGGGACATGTGGACCGGGGGGACGGGGAGATGGGGAGACCGGTGGATGGGGGGACCGGGGGGGAAGGGGAGACGGGGAGACGGGGAGACCGGGGACGGTGGGACCGGTGGACCGGGGGACTGGGGGATGGGGAGTCCTGTGGGACGCGGGGACGGGGAAAACGGGCGTACCGGGGCGACGGGGGGATGGGGGGACGAGGAGAGGGGGAGACGGAGAGACCGAAGTTCGGGGGGACCGGGGGAACAGGGAGACGGGGATACAGGGAGACCGGGGGACGGGGGGGACCTAGGGGACTGGGGGACAGGGAGACCGTGGGGACGGGGGAAGGGGAGACCAGTGCACGGGGAGACCGGGGGACTTGTGGACGGGGGGACCGGGCGGACTGGGTGAATGTGTGACGGGGGAACGGGGGACCGGGGGACAGGGGGGATGTGGAGAAGGGGAGACCGGGGGGACCGTGCGCCGGGGGGACATGGGGACAGGGAGACGGTGAGACCGGGAGACGGGGAGACGGGAGACGGGGAGCCCGGGCGACGGGGGGACCGGGGGTATGGGGACACGGGGAGACCGGGAGACTGGGGGACCGGGGAACCGGGAGACGGGGGGACTGGGGGGACTGGGAACCGGGGGGACAGGGGGACGCGGAGAACGGGCGACTGGGGGACCGGGGGACTGGGGGACATGGGGACCGGGGGACTGGGGAACCGGGGGGAAGGGGAGACGGGGAGATGGGGAGACCGGGGGACGGGGGGACTGGGGGACAGGGGGACCGGGGGACCGGGCGACCGGGGGGACGGGGAGTCGGGGAGACAGGGAGACCTGGGGACCGGGGGACCTGGGGGTCGGGGAGACGGGGAGACGGAGAGAACGGGGGATAGGGGGACCGGGGAACTGGGGGATCAGGGGACGGGAGGACGGGGAGACCGGGGAGACGGGGAGACGGGGGGACGGGGAGACCGGTGGACGGGGACACCGGCGGACTGAGGGACGGGGCGATGGGGAGACCGCGGGACGGGGACACCGGGGTACGGAGGGACAGGTGGATGGAGGACCGGGGGACTGGGAGATCGGGGGACCGGGGGACGCGGGGACCGGGGGACAGGGGACCGGGGGGATGGGGAGATGGGGAGACCGGTGGAAGGGGGGACCGGGGGGAAGGGGAGACGGGGAGACAGGGGGACAGGGTGACGGGGAGACGGGGGGACCGGGGGACCTGGGGGATCGGGGGGGACAGGGAGATATGGAGACCGGGGGATGCGCTGACCGGGGGACCTGGGGACGGGGGGACCGGGGGGACCGGGGGGACGGGGGACCGGGGGGACGGGGGGAGAGGGAGAACGGGGGACAGGGGGACCGGCGGACGGAGGGACGGGGAGAGAGGGAAACCGGGGGATGGGGGGACCGGGGACCAGGGGACGGGGCGACCGGGGAGACGGGGAGACCGTGGGACCGGGGGACGGGGGGACTAGGGGGACGGGGCAACTTGGAGATGGGTAGACCGGGGGATGGGGTGACTGGGGGCACGGGGAGACTGGGAGACGGGGACACCGGGGGACCAGGGAACCGGGGGACCGGGGGACGGGGAGACCGGAGGGATGGGGAGTCCAGGGGACGGGGAAAAGGGGGGCACGGGGAGTCCGGGGGACGGGGAGACGGGGAGATCGGGGGTCGGGGGGATGGGGGGACCGGGTGGACAATGAGACGGGGAGACCGGGGTGACGAGGGGACGGGGGGAAGGGGAGACCGGTGGACAGGAGGACCAGGGGACCGGGGGAACGGGGGACAGGGAGACCGGGGGACGGGGGGACACGGGGGACGGGGAGACGTGGAGACGGGGAGACCGGGGGCCGGGGGGACCGGGGTATGGGGAGACGGGGAGACCGGGGGGACGGTGGGACCGGGGTGACGGGGAGACGGGGAGACCGGGGGACCAGGGGGACGGGGAGACGGGGAGAAGGGGAGACCGGGGGACCCGCGGATTGGGGGGGACAGAGTACGGACAGACGGGGAGACCGGGGGACGGGGGGACCGGGGAACCGTGGGACCGGGAGACCGGGGGAATGGGGGGACGGCGGGACGGGGAGATCAGGGGACGGGGGGACCGGGGGACCAGGGGACCATGATGACGGGGAGACTGGGGGAACGGCGGACGGGGGGACCGGGGAACCGTGGGACCGGGAGACCGGGGGGATGGCGGGACGGCGTTCGGGGAGACCGGTGGACGGGCGGAACAGGGAACGGGGGACAGGGGGACCGGGCGGACGGAGGGACGGGGAGACGGGGAGACCGGGGGACCTGTGGGAGCTGGGGGACAGGGAGATGGGGAGACCGGGGGATGGGGGGACCGGGGGACCGGGGGACGGGGATACCGGGGGACCGGGTGACGGGGGGACATGGGGGACGGGGAGACCGGGGGACGGGGGCACCTGGGAACCGGGTGACCGGGGGACCGGGGGACGGGGAGACCGGGGGGACGGGGAGACTGAGGGATGGGGGGCCCGGTGGACTGGGGGCTCGGGGGACGGGGAGATCGGGCGGACCAGGGCGACGGGGGGATGGGGGCACGTGTAGACGGGGAGATGGGGACACCGAAGGACGGGGAGACCGGAGGGACGTGGGGACGGGGGGACGGGGAGACCGGGGGTTCGGGGGGACGGGTAGACGGGAGAAAGGGGGATCAGGGGACCGGGGGACCGTGGGACAGAGAGACCGGGGGACCGGGGGACGCGGGGACCGGGGGGACAGGGAGACGGGGAGACGGGGAGACAGGGGGTTCGTGTTGACGGGGAGACCGGGGGACGGGGGATCAGGGGACGGGGGACCGGGGACGGGGAGACTAGGGGATCGGGGGACGCGGGGACGGGGGGGACGGGGAAACGGGGACATCGGTGGATGGGGGGACCGGGGGGACTGGGAGACAGGGAGACGGGGAGAACGGGGGACGGAGGGACCGGGGGACCGGGGGACCGGAGGATGGGGAGACCAGGGGGACGGGGGGACGGGGGGACCGGGGGGACGGGGTGAATGGGGGACAGGGGGAACTAGGGACCGGGGGACAGGGGGGATGGGGAGACGGGGAGACCGGGGGGGGGGCGGGGGGTGGGGGGACACGGGGACGGGGAGACGGAGAGAACGGGAGACGGGGGTACGGGGACACGGGGAGACCGTGGGACGGGGTGACCGGGGGACCGGGGACGGGGGGACTGGGGGTACGGGGTGACTGGGAGATGGGGACCCCGGGGGCACGGGGGGACGGGGAGACGGGGAGACCGGGGGTACGGGGGGACGGGGGCATCGGGAGACCGCTGGACGGGGGACCGGGGGACCGGGGGACGGGGGGACTAGGGGGACAGGGCAACTTGGAGATGGGTAGACCGGGGGATGGGGTGACTGGGGGCACGGGGATACTGGGAGACGGGGACACCGGGGGACCGGGGAACCGGGGGACCGGGGGACGGGGAGACCGGAGGGATGGGGAGTCCAGGGGACGGGGAAAAGGGGGGCACGGGGAGTCCGGGGGACGGGGAGACGGGGAGATCGGGGGTCGGGGGGATGGGGGGACCGGGTGGACAATGAGACGGGGAGACCGGGGTGACGAGGGGACGGGGGGAAGGGGAGACCGGTGGACAGGAGGACCAGGGGACCGGGGGAACGGGGGACAGGGAGACCGGGGGACGGGGGGACACGGGGGACGGGGAGACGTGGAGACGGGGAGACCGGGGGCCGGGGGGACCGGGGTATGGGGAGACGGGGAGACCGGGGGGACGGTGGGACCGGGGTGACGGGGAGACGGGGAGACCGGGGGACCAGGGGGACGGGGAGACGGGGAGAAGGGGAGACCGGGGGACCCGGGGATTGGGGGGGACAGAGTACGGACAGACGGGGAGACCGGGGGACGGGGGGACCGGGGAACCGTGGGACCGGGAGACCGGGGGAATGGGGGGACGGCGGGACGGGGAGATCAGGGGACGGGGGGACCGGGGGACCAGGGGACCATGATGACGGGGAGACTGGGGGAACGGCGGACGGGGGGACCGGGGAACCGTGGGACCGGGAGACCGGGGGGATGGCGGGACGGCGTTCGGGGAGACCGGTGGACGGGCGGAACAGGGAACGGGGTCAGGGGGACCGGGCGGACGGAGGGACGGGGAGACGGGGAGACCGGGGGATGGGGGGACCAGGGACCAGGGGACAGGGAGACAGGGGAGACGGGGAGACCGTGGGACCAGGGGACGGGGGGACTGGGTGGACGGGGCGACTGGGAGATAGGTAGACCGGAGGATGGGGGGACTGGGGGCATGGGGAGACTAGGAGACGGGGACACCGGGGGACCGGGGAACCGGGGGACCGGGGGACGGGGAGACCGGGGGGATCGGGGCGACGGGGGGACCGTGGGAACGGGGAGACCGTGGGATGGGGGGACCGGGGAACCGGGGGACAGGGGGACGGGGTGACCGGGCAGACCGAGGCGACGGGGGGATGGGGGGACGGGGGGACCGGGGGGACGTGGAGACTGGGGGATGGGGGGACCGGAGGGACGGGGGGACGGGGAGAGGGGAGACCTGAGGACGGGGGGACCGGGGGATGGGTGGACCGGGGGACAAAGTGACGGGGGGACCGGTGGACAGGGGGACCGGGGTGACAGGGAGACGAGGAGACGGGGGGACCGGGGGACGGGTGGACCGGGGGACAAGGTGACGGGGGGACCGGGAGACAGGGGGACCGGGGTGACGGGGAGACGA
Organism: Rhinolophus sinicus; assembly: GCF_057876585.1. Taxonomy (NCBI): domain Eukaryota; kingdom Metazoa; phylum Chordata; class Mammalia; order Chiroptera; family Rhinolophidae; genus Rhinolophus; species Rhinolophus sinicus. Next base: position 19,867,669 of record NC_142510.1, on the reverse strand, counting down.
GGAGACCGGGAGACCGAGGGACGGGGGGACTGGGGGACCTGGGGACCGGGGGAATGGGGAGATGGGGAGACCGGGGGGACGGGGGGACGGGGGGACGTGGGGACGGGGAGACGGGGAGACCGGGAGAATGGGGCACAGAGGAAAGGGGAGACCGGGGGACGGGGGGACCGAGGGTATGGGGGGACGGGGAGACCGGGGGTAAGGGGTACGGGGGGACGGAGGGGACGTGGAGACGGGGAGACCTGGGGAACGGGGGGACGGGGGGATGGGGTGACCGGGGTGACGGGGGGACGGGGGGAAAAGGAGGCCAGATAGACAGGGGGAGAGGGGGACCGTGAGACTGGTGGACTGGGAGACCGGGGGGACGGGGGGACGGGGAGACGGGGAGACCGGGGGACGGGGGGACGGGAGACGGGGGGAACGGGGGACCTGGGGGAGCGGGGGGACGGGAAGACGGGGAGACCGGAGGACGGGGGGACCAGAGCATCATGGACCGGGGGACAGGGAGACCAGGGGACAAGGGGCAGGGAGACCGGGGGGACGGGGAGATCATGCGGACAGGGGTGACTGGGGTATGGGGGGAAGGGGAGAGGGGGAGACGGGGAGAACGAAGGACGGGGGGACCGGGGAACCCAGGGACCGGGGGACGGGGGGACCGGGGGGACGGGGAGACCGAGGGACGGGGGGACCGGGGAACCTGGGGACCGGGGGCGGGACACCTGGCGGACCGAGGCGAAGGGGGGATGGGGGGACGGGGAGAGGGGTAGACGGGGAGACCGAAAACAGCGGGACCTGGGGGACAGGGAGATGGGGAGACAGTGAGACCGGGGGACGGAGGGAACGACGGGACGGGGGGACAGGGAGACCGGGGGGACGGGGCGACGGGGGGATGGAGGGGACGGGGAGACGGGGAGACCAGGGAACGGGGGACCGGTGGAATGGGGGACCGGATGACCGGGGGACGGGGAGACCGGGGGGACCGGGGGGACGGGGGGACGGGGGGATGGAGGGGACGGGGAGACGGGGAGACCGGGGAACGGGGGACCGGTGGAATGGGGGACCTGGGAACCGGGGGACGGGGTTACCGGTGTGACGGGGATATCGGGGACGGGCGGACCGGGGGACCGGGGGACCGGGGGACGGGTCGACCAGGGGGACGGGGAGACTGTGGGACGGGGGGCCCGGTGGACCGGGGGATCAGGGAACTGGGAGATCGGGCGGACAGGGGCGACGGGGGGATGGGGGCACGGGTAGACGGGGAGATGGGGAGACCGAAGGACGGGGAGACCGGAGGGACGTGGGGACGGGGGGACGGGGAGACCGGGGGTTCGGGGGGACGGGGAGACCGGAGAAAGGGGGATCGGGGAAACGGGGGACCGGGGGACGGGAGGACGTGGAGACCGGGGAGACGGGGGGACCGGGGGACGGGGAACCGGTGGACGGGGACACCGGGGGACGGAGGGACGGGGGGACGGGGACACCGGGGGACAGGGACACCGGGGGACGGAGGGACGGGGGGATGGGGGACCGGAGGACGGGGAGACCGGGGGACCGTGGGACGCGGGGACCGGGGGGACGGGGAAACGGGGAGACCGGGGGACAGGGGGACCGGGGGGACGGGGAGATGGGGAGACCGGTGGATGGGGGGACCGCGGGGAAGGGGAGACGGGGAGACAGGGAGACCGGGGGACAGGGGGACGGGGACACCGGGGGACGGGGGGACGGGGGGATGGGGAGACCGGGGGGACGGGGGGACGGGGAAAACGGGCGTACAGGGGCGACGGGGGGATGGGGGGACGAGGAGAGGGGGAGACGGAGAGACCGAAGTTCGGGGGGACCGGGGGAACAGGGAGACGGGGAGACAGGGAGACCGGGGGATGGGGGGACCGAGGGGACGGGGGGACAGGGAGACCGTGGGGACGGGGGGAAGGGGAGACCGGTGCACGGGGAGACCGGGGGACTTGTGTACGGGGGGACCGGGGGGACGGGGAGAATGTGTGACGGGGGAACGGGGGACCGGGGGACAGGGGGGATGTGGAGAAGGGGAGACCGGGGGGACCGTGCGCCGGGGGGACATGGGGACGGGGAGACGGTGAGACCGGGAGACGGGGAGCCCGGGCGACGGGGGGACCGGGGGTACGGGGACACGGGGAGACCGGGAGACTGGGGGACCGGGAAACCGGGAGACGGGGGGAATGGGGGGACTGGGAACCGGGGGGACAGGGGGACGCGGAGAACGGGCGACTGGGGGACCGGGGGACTGGGGGACATGGGGACCGGGGGACTGGGGAACCGGGGGGAAGGGGAGACTGGGAGATGGGGAGACCGGGGGACGGGGGGACTGGGGGACAGGGGGACCGGGGGACCGGGGGACCGGGGGGACGGGGAGTCGGGGAGACAGGGAGACCTGGGGACCGGGGGACCTGGGGGACGGGGAGACGGGGAGACGGGGAGAATGGGGGATAGGGGGACCGGGGAACTGGGGGATCAGGGGACGGGAGGACGGGGAGACGGGGGGACGGGGGGATGGGGAGACCGGTGGACGGGGACACCGGCGGACGGAGGGACAGGTGGATGGGGGACCGGGGGACTGGGAGACCGGGGGACTGTGGGACGCGGGGAACAGGGGACAGGGGACCGGGGGGACAGGGAGATGGGGAGACCGGTGGAAGGGGGGACCGGGGGGAAGGGGAGACGGGGAGACAGGGGGACAGGGGGACGGGGAGACGGGGGGACCGGGGGACCTGGGGGATCGGGGGGACAGGGAGATATGGAGACCGGGGGATACGCGGACCGGGGGACCGGGGGACGGGGAGACTGGGGGACTGGGGGATGGGGGGACCGGGGGACGGGGAGACCGGGGAACTGGGGGACCGGGGGACGGGACACTGGGCGGACCGAGGCGACGGGGGGATGGGGGGACGGGGAGAGGGGTAGACGGGGAGACCTAAGGACGGGGGGACCGGGGGGACAGGGAGACGGGGAGACAGGGAGACCGGGGGACGGAGGGAACGATGGACGGAGGGACAGGGAAACCGGGGGGATGGGGGACAGGGGGATGGAGGGGACGGGGAGACGGGGAGACCGGGGGACGGTGGGACCGGGGGCCCGGGGGACGGGGAGACCGGGGGATGGGGGACCGGGGGACCGGGGACGGGGAGACCGGAGGGAACGGGGGGACGGGGAGACTGGGAGACCGGATAATTGGGAGACCGGGGGATGGGGGACCGGGTGAACGGGGGAAAGGGGAGACTCGGAGACCGGGGTACCGGGGGACGCGGGGACCGGGGGGACGGGGAGACCGTGGACGGGGGGACCAGGGAACCGGGGGATCGGGGGACGGGAGGACGGGGAGACCGGGGAGACGGGGGGATGGGGGTACGGGCAGACTGGTGGACGGGGAGACCGGGGGACGGAGGGATGGGGGGACGGGGAGACCGGGGGACGGGGGATCCGGGGATGGGGGACCGGGGGATGGGGAGACTGGGAGACCGTGGGACGCGGGGACCGGGGGTCGGGGAAACGGGGAGACCGGGGGACATGGGGACCGGGGGGAAGGGGAGACGGGGAGATGGGGAGACCGGGGGACCGGGGGACGGTGGGACCGGAGGACCGGGGGACAGGGGGATGTGGAGACCAGGGGGACGCGGGGACGGGGAAAACGGGCAGACCGGGGCGACGGGGGGATGGGGGGACGGGGAGAGGGGGAGACGGAGAGACTGAAGGACGGGGGGACCAGGGGGAGAGGGAGACGGGGAGACAGGGAGACCGGGGGTCGGGGGGACCGAGGGGACCGAGGGATTTGTGGACCGGGGGGACGGGGCGATGGGGAGATGGGGAGACCGGGGGACGGGGGGACTGGGGGACAGGGGGACCGGGGGACCGGGCGACTGGGGGGACGGAGAGTCGGGGAGACGGGGAGACCTGGGGACCTGGGGACCTGGGGGATGGGGAGACGGGGAGACGGGGAGACCAGGGGAATGAGAGACCGGGGGAACGGAGGACTTTGGGGACGGCGAGACGGGGAGACGGGGAGACCGGGGGATAGGGGGACCGGGGGACGGGGAGTCAGGGAGACCGGGGGACATGGGGGATCGGGGGGACAGGGAGATATGGAGACCGGGGGATGGGGGGACCGGGGGACCGGGGGACGGGGATCCTGGGGGACCAGGGGACGGTGGGACCGGGGGATGGGGAGACCGGGGGTCGGGGGGAACGGGGAACCGGGGGACGGGGGGACCGGGGTGATGGGGAGATCGTGTATGGGGGACCGGGGGACAGGGGGACCGGGGGAAGGGGAGACCGGGGGACCAGAGGACGGGGCACCGGGGGGACGGGGAGACCGTGGGACGGGGGGACCGGAGAACCGGGGGACCGGGGGACGGGGAGACAGGGCGGACCGGGGTTACGGGGGCATGGGGGGACGGGGAGAGGGGGAGACGGGGAGACCGAAGGACGGGGGGACCGGGGGGACAGGGAGACGGGGAGACAGGGAGACCGGGGGACGGGGGGACCGAGGGGTCGGGGGGACAGGGAGACCGGGGGGGGGGGACGAGGGGATGGGGAGATTCGGAGATGGGGAGACCGGGGGACGGGGGGACCGGGGGACGGGGGACAGCGGGGGCGGGGGGGATGTGGAGACGGTGCGACAGAGGGACGGGGGGACGGGGCAACGGGGGGATGCCAGATGGGGAGACCGGATGATGGGGGGACGGGGGGACGGGGGAACGGGGGGACGGTAAGATGGGGAGACCGGGGGATGGGCGGACCAGGGGACCGGGGGACCGGGGCGACGGGGAGATCTGGGATGGGTTCCGGGGGACCAGGGAGACCGGGGGAGTTGGGGACCGGGGAACCGGGGGATCGGGGGACTTGGGTGATGGGGATATCGGGAAAGGGCAGACAGAGGGACCGGGGGACCGGGGGACCGGGGGACGGGGGTTGGGTGGACTGGGAGACCAGGGGACCGAGGAATCAGGAGACCGGGGGACGGGGGGACGGGGGGAGGTGGGGAAGGGGGACCAGGAGACGGGGTCCGAAGGACAGGGGGACGGAGGACAAGGGGGACCATGGCACCAGGGACCTGGGGACGGGGAGACTGGGGGACCGGGGGACGGAGGAACCGGGGGGACGGGGAGATAGGGAGACGGTGAGACAGGGTGTACGGGGGGAGGGGGGATGTGTAGACCGGGGGACTGAGGGACCGGTGTACGGGGAGACCGGGGGGACCGGGGGGACGGGGGACGGGGAGACCGGGGGACGGGGGGACGTCTGGACCAGGGGGATGGGGGCACGGGGAGACGTGCAGACCGGGGGGAAGGGGGGACGTGGGGTTGGGGAGACCGGGGACCGGGAGACGGGGGACAGGGAGGAAGGGGAAACAAGGAGACCGGGAGACCGGGGGGACGGGGAGACGGGGAGACGGGGAGACGGGGAGACGTGGTGACCGGGGGACCGGGGTCGGGGGAACTGGGTGGACGAGGAGACAGGGAGACCGGGGGACGGGGTGACCGGGGTGACGGGGAGACGGGGAGACCGGGGGACCGGGGGGACGGGGAGACGGGGAGACCGGGGGACGTGCGGAACTGGGAACGGGGAACCCGGGGGCACGGGGGGACGGGGAGACGGGGAGACCAGGGGACAGGGGGACCGGGAGACACAGGGACCATGATGATGGAGAGACCGGGGGACCGGGGGGACGGGGAGATGGGGAGACAGGGGGACGGGGGGAAGGGGAGACCGGGGGACGGGGAGCCCGGGGGTACGGGGGGAGAGTGAGATGGGGAACCCAGGGGTACGGGGGACAGGGAGACGGGGAGACCAGGGGACGGGGTGACCGGGGGACTGGGGGACCCGGGTGATGGGGAGACCGGGGGACCGGGGGGACAGGGAGACGGGGAGACAGGGGAATGGGGGGGATGGGGAGACGGGGAGACCGGGGGACGGTGTGACTGGGGGACTGGGGGACCCGAGTGATGGGGAGACCGGGGGAGCGGGGCAACAGGGAGACGGGTAGACCGGGGGGGACGGGGGGAAGTAGGGACCGTGGGACAGGGGGACGGGGGGACGGGGAGACGGGGAGACCGGGGAGTCCGGGGGACCGGGGGAACGGGCGACCGGGGGGACAAGGGAGTCGGGGAGACGGGATGACCGGGGGACCGGGGGACATGGGGACAGGGGGGACGGGGAGACGGGGAGAACGGAGGACGTGGGTACCGGGGGACAGGGAGACCGGGAAGGGGGGGACCGGGGGACCGGGGGGACGGGGGGACGGGGGGATGGGAAGACTGGAGGGACGGGGGGACGGGGGGACGGGGAGACAGGTGGACAGGGAGACCGGGGGACTGGGGGACGGGGGGACCGGGGAGACGGGGTGAATGGGGGATGGGGGGAACTAGGGACCGGGGGCAGGGGGGATGAGGAGACGGGGAGACCGGGGGACGGGGGGACAGGGGGGACGGGTAGACGGGGAGACCGGGGGACGGTGGGACGGGGAGACGGGGGGACCGGGGGACCTGGGGGAACGGGGGACAGGGAGATGGGGAGACCGGGGTTGGGGGGACCGGGGGACCGGGGGACGGGGGGACAGGGGGGACGGGTACACGGGTAGACCGGGGGACGGTGGGAAGGGGAGACGGGGGGACCGGGGGACCTGTGGGAGCTGGGGGACAGGGAGATGGGGAGACCGGGGGATGGGGGGACCGGGGGACCGGGGGACGGGGATACCGGGGGACCGGTTGACGGGGGGACCTGGGGGACGGGGAGACCGGGGGACGGGGGCACCTGGGAACCGGGTGAACGGGGGACCGGGGGACGGGGAGACCGGTGGACCGGGAGACGGGGGGACCGGGGGGACGGGGAGACTGAGGGACGGGGGGCCCGGTGGACTGGGGGCTCGGGGGACGGGGAGATCGGGCGGACCAGGGCGACGGGGGGATGGGGGCACGTGTAGACGGGGAGATGGGGACACCGAAGGACGGGGAGACCGGAGGGACGTGGGGACGGTGGGACGGGGAGACCGGGGGTTCGGGGGGACGGGTAGACGGGAGAAAGGGGGATCAGGGGACCGGGGGACCGTGGGACAGAGAGACCGGGGGACCGGGGGACGCGGGGACCGGGGGGACAGGGAGACGGGGAGACGGGGAGACAGGGGGTTCGTGGTGACGGGGAGACCGGGGGACGGGGGATCAGGGGACGGGGGACCGGGGACGGGGAGACTAGGGGATCGGGGGACGCGGGGACGGGGGGGACGGGGAAACGGGGACACCGGTGGATGGGGGGACCGGGGGGACTGGGAGACAGGGAGACGGGGAGAACGGGGGACGGAGGGACCGGGGGAATGGGGGACCGGAGGATGGGGAGACCAGGGGGACGGGGGGACGGGGGGACCGGGGGAACGGGGTGAATGGGGGACAGGGGGAACTAGGGACCGGGGGACAGGGGGGATGGGGAGACGGGGAGACCGGGGGAGGGGCGGAGGGGTGGGGGGACACGGGGACGGGGAGACGGAGAGAACGGGAGACGGGGGTACGGGGACACGGGGAGACCGTGGGACGGGGTGACCGGGGGACCGGGGACGGGGGGACTGGGGGGACGGGGAGACAAGGAGACCGGGGGACGGGGAGCCCGGGGGTACGGGGTGACTGGGAGATGGGGACCCCGGGGGCACGGGGGGACGGGGAGACGGGGAGACCAGGGGACGCGGGGACTGGGGGACCGGGGGACCATGATGACGGAGAGACCTGGGGACGGGGGGAAGGGGAGACCGGGGGACGGGGGGACGGGGGCATCGGGAGACCGCTGGACGGGGGACCGGGGGACCGGGGGACCGCGGGACCGGGGGACGGGGGGACCGGACGGAAGTGGAGACGGGAAGACGGGGAGACCGTGGGACGGGTATACCGGGGGACCGGGGGACGGGGGGACTGGGGGGACGGGGGACCGTGAGACGGTGAGACCGGGGGATGGGGGGACTGGGGGACCGCGGGGACGGGGGAACGTGGGGACGGGGGGAGAGGGAGAACGGGGGACAGGGGGACCGGGCGGACGGAAGGACGGGAAGACGGGGAGACCGGGGGATGTGGGGACCGGGGGACCCGGGGACGGGGGGATGGGGAGACCAGGGGGACGGGGGGACGGGGGGACCGGGGGGACGGGGAGACCGTGGGTCGGGGCGACCGGGGAACCGGGGGACCGGGGGACGGGGAGACAGGGCGGACCGGGGTTACGGGGGCATGGGGGGACGGGGAGAGGGGTGACGGGGAGATCGAAGGACGGGGGGACCGGGGGTACAGGGAGACGGTGAGACAGGGAGACCGGGGGACGGGGGGACCGAGGGGTCGGGGGGACAGGGAGACCGGGGGGACGAGGGGATGGGGAGATTGGGAGACGGGGAGACCAGGGGACGGGGGGACCGGGGGAACGGGGGACGGTGGGAACGGAGGACCAGGGGACTGGGAGCCTGGGGGGCCGGGGGGACCTGGGGAAATTAGGGGACCGGGAGACGTGGAGACCGGGGGACGTGGGGACGGGAGACGGGGGGACCGGGTGACCTGGGGGAGCGGGGGGACGGGGAGATGGGGAGACCGGGTGATGGGGGGACCGGCGGACCAGGGGACGGGGGGATGTGGGGACGGGGAGAGGGGGAGACAGGGAGACCGGGGGACGGGGGGACCGGGGTTACAGGGAGACGGGGAGACAGGGAGACCGGGGGGACGGGGGGACGGGGGTACTGGGAGACTGGGGGGACGGGGGGACGGGGGGACGGGGAGACCGGGGAGACTGGGTGACAGGTGGACGGGGAGACCGGTGGACGTGGAGACCGGGGGACTGGGGGACGGGGGGACCGGGGGGACGCGGTGAATGGGTGACAGGGGGAACGGGGAACCGGGGGACAGGGGGGATGGGGAGAAGGGGAGACCGGGGTGACGGTGGAGCGGGGGGACATGGGGACGGGGAGACGGTGAGACCAGGAGATGGGGGGACGGGGGACGGGGAGACCGGGGGATGGGCGGACCAGGGGACCGGGGGACCGGGGCGACGGGGAGATCTGGGATGGGTTCCGGGGGACCAGGGAGACCGGGGGAGTTGGGGACCGGGGAACCGGGGGATCGGGGGACTTGGGTGATGGGGATATCGGGAAAGGGCAGACAGAGGGACCGGGGGACCGGGGGACGGGGGTTGGGTGGACTGGGAGACCAGGGGACCGAGGAATCAGGAGACCGGGGGACGGGGGGACGGGGGGAGGTGGGGAAGGGGGACCAGGAGACGGGGTCCGAAGGACAGGGGGACGGGAGGACAAGGGGGACCATGGCACCAGGGACCTGGGGACGGGGAGACTGGGGGACCGGGGGACGGAGGAACCGGGGGGACGGGGAGATAGGGAGACGGTGAGACAGGGTGTACGGGGGGAGGGGGGATGTGTAGACCGGGGGACTGAGGGACCGGTGTACGGGGAGACCGGGGGGACCGGGGGGACGGGGGACGGGGAGACCGGGGGACGGGGGGACGTCTGGACCAGGGGGATGGGGGCACGGGGAGACGTGCAGACCGGGGGGAAGGGGGGACGTGGGGTTGGGGAGACCGGGGACCGGGAGACGGGGGACAGGGAGGAAGGGGAAACAAGGAGACCGGGAGACCGGGGGGACGGGGAGACGGGGAGACGGGGAGACGGGGAGACGTGGTGACCGGGGGACCGGGGTCGGGGGAACTGGGTGGACGAGGAGACAGGGAGACCGGGGGACGGGGTGACCGGGGTGACGGGGAGACGGGGAGACCTGGGGACCGGGGGGACGGGGAGACCGGGAGACAGGTGGACCGGGGGACGGGGAGACGGGGAGACCGGGGGACCGGGGGGACGGGGAGACGGGGAGACCGGGGGACGGGCGGAACTGGGAACGGGGAACCCGGGGGCACGGGGGGACGGGGAGACGGGGAGACCAGGGGACAGGGGGACCGGGAGACACAGGGACCATGATGATGGAGAGACCGGGGGACCGGGGGGACGGGGAGATGGGGAGACAGGGGGACGGGGGGAAGGGGAGACCGGGGGACGGGGAGCCCGGGGGTACGGGGGGAGAGTGAGATGGGGAACCCAGGGGTACGGGGGACAGGGAGACGGGGAGACCAGGGGACGGGGTGACCGGGGGACTGGGGGACCCGGGTGATGGGGAGACCGGGGGACCGGGGGGACAGGGAGACGGGGAGACAGGGGGATGGGGGGGATGGGGAGACGGGGAGACCGGGGGACGGTGTGACTGGGGGACTGGGGGACCCGAGTGATGGGGAGACCGGGGGAGCGGGGCAACAGGGAGACGGGTAGACCGGGGGGGACGGGGGGAAGTAGGGACCGTGGGACAGGGGGACGGGGGGACGGGGAGACGGGGAGACCGGGGAGTCCGGGGGACCGGGGGAACGGGCGACCGGGGGGACAAGGGAGTCGGGGAGACGGGATGACCGGGGGACCGGGGGACATGGGGACAGGGGGGACGGGGAGACGGGGAGAACGGAGGACGTGGGTACCGGGGGACAGGGAGACCGGGAAGGGGGGGACCGGGGGACCGGGGGGACGGGGGGACGGGGGGATGGGAAGACTGGAGGGACGGGGGGACGGGGGGACGGGGAGACAGGTGGACAGGGAGACCGGGGGACTGGGGGACGGGGGGACCGGGGAGACGGGGTGAATGGGGGACGGGGGGAACTAGGGACCGGGGGCAGGGGGGATGAGGAGACGGGGAGACCGGGGGACGGGGGGACAGGGGGGACGGGTAGACGGGGAGACCGGGGGACGGTGGGACGGGGAGACGGGGGGACCGGGGGACCTGGGGGAACGGGGGACAGGGAGATGGGGAGACCGGGGTTGGGGGGACCGGGGGACCGGGGGACGGGGGGACAGGGGGGACGGGTACACGGGTAGACCGGGGGACGGTGGGAAGGGGAGACGGGGGGACCGGGGGACCTGTGGGAGCTGGGGGACAGGGAGATGGGGAGACCGGGGGATGGGGGGACCGGGGGACCGGGGGACGGGGATACCGGGGGACCGGTTGACGGGGGGACCTGGGGGACGGGGAGACCGGGGGACGGGGGCACCTGGGAACCGGGTGACCGGGGGACCGGGGGACGGGGAGACCGGTGGACCGGGAGACGGGGGGACCGGGGGGACGGGGAGACTGAGGGACGGGGGGCCCGGTGGACTGGGGGCTCGGGGGACGGGGAGATAGGGCGGACCAGGGCGACGGGGGGATGGGGGCACGTGTAGACGGGGAGATGGGGACACCGAAGGACGGGGAGACCGGAGGGACGTGGGGACGGGGGGACGGGGAGACCGGGGGTTCGGGGGGACGGGTAGACGGGAGAAAGGGGGATCAGGGGACCGGGGGACCGTGGGACAGAGAGACCGGGGGACCGGGGGACGCGGGGACCGGGGGGACAGGGAGACGGGGAGACGGGGAGACAGGGGGTTCGTGGTGACGGGGAGACCGGGGACGGGGGATCAGGGGACGGGGGACCGGGGACGGGGAGACTAGGGGATCGGGGGACGCGGGGACGGGGGGGACGGGGAAACGGGGACACCGGTGGATGGGGGGACCGGGGGGACTGGGAGACAGGGAGACGGGGAGAACGGGGGACGGAGGGACCAGGGGAATGGGGGACCGGAGGATGGGGAGACCAGGGGGACGGGGGGACGGGGGGACCGGGGGAACGGGGTGAATGGGGGACAGGGGGAACTAGGGACCGGGGGACAGGGGGGATGGGGAGACGGGGAGACCGGGGGAGGGGCGGAGGGGTGGGGGGACACGGGGACGGGGAGACCGGGGGACGGGGGACCGGGGGTACAGGAACACGGGGAGACCGGGGGACTGGGGGACCGGGGAACCGGGAGACGGGGGACTGGGGGAACTGGGGACTGGGGGGACAGGGGGACGCGGAGAACGGGCGACTGGGGGACCAGGGGACTGGGGGACGTGGGGACCGGGGTGATGGGGAGATCGGGAACGGGGGTTCAGGGGACCAGGGGACCGGGGGACGGGGAGACCGGGGGACAAGGGGCAGGGAGACCGGGGGGACGGGGGACCATGCGGACAGCGGTGATGGGGGTATGGGGGGACGGGGAGAGGGGGAGACGGGGAGACCGAAGGACGGGGGGACCGGGGGGACACGGAGACGGGGAGACAGGGAGACCGGGGGATGGGGGGACCGAGGGCACGGGGGGACAGGGAGACCGGGGGGACGGGAGGACGGGGGTACGGGGAGACCGGAGAGACGGGGGGAAGGGGTGAAGGGGAGACCGGTGGACGGGCAGACCGGGGGACTGTGGGACGGGGGGACCAGGGGACCTGTGGACCGGAAGATGGGGAGATGGGGAGACCGGGGGGACGGGGGGACGGTGGGACGTGGGGACAGGGAGACGGGGAGACGGGGAGAAGGGGCGACGGGGGACGGGGAGACCGGGGGACGGGGGGACCGGGGGACCGGGAGGCGGGGAAACTGGGAGACGGGGGGACCGTTGGTACGGGGACACAGGGAGACCCGGGGACGGGGGGACCGGGATAACCGGGAGACGGGGGGACTGGGGGGACTGGGGTCTGGGGGGACAAGGGGACGCAGAGACTGGGGGACGTGGTACCGGGGGACTGGGGGACGGGGGGACCGGTGGACGGGGTACCGGGGGACTGTGGTACGGGGGGACCGGGGGACTGGGGTACGGTGGAACCGGGGGATCGGGGGACCGGGGGGACGGGGAGACGGGGAGAGGGGAGACCTGGGGATGGGGGGACCGGGGGACGGGTGGACTCGGGGACAGGGTGACTGGGGGACCGGGGGAAAGGGGGACCGTGGGAACGGGGAGACAGGGAGACGGGGAGACCGAGGGACGGGGGGACTGGGGGACCGGGGGACGGGGAGACCGGGGGACGGGGACACCGGGCGACTGGGGGTCCAGGGGACTGGGGGACGGGGAGACAGGGAGATGGGGTGACCGGGGGACGGGGGGACCGGGGGACAGGGGGACCGAGGGGACGGGGAGACAGGGAGACTGAGGGATGTGGGGACCGGGGGACCGGGCGATGGGGAGACCCGGGGACCGGGGGACGGGAGGACCGGAGGGACTGGGACACCGTGGGACGGGGGTAACGGGGAACCGTGGGACCGGGAGACCGGGGGGATGGCGGGACGGCGTTCTGGGAGACCGGTGGACGGGCGGAACAGGGAACGGGGTCAGGGGGACCAGGCGGACGGAGGGACGGGGAGACGGGGAGACCGGGGGATGGGGGGACCAGGGACCAGGGGACAGGGAGACAGGGGAGACGGGGAGACCGTGGGACCAGGGGACGGGGGGACTGGGTGGACGGGGCGACTGGGAGATAGGTAGACCGGAGGATGGGGGGACTGGGGGCATGGGGAGACTAGGAGACGGGGACACCGGGGGACCGGGGAACCGGGGGACCGGGGGACGGGGAGACCGGGGGGATCGGGGCGACGGGGGGACCGTGGGAACGGGGAGACCGTGGGATGGGGGGACCGGGGAACCGGGGGACAGGGGGACGGGGTGACCGGGCAGACCGAGGCGACGGGGGGATGGGGGGACGGGGGGACCGGGGGGACGTGGAGACTGGGGGATGGGGGGACCGGAGGGACGGGGGGACGGGGAGAGGGGAGACCTGAGGACGGGGGGACCGGGGGATGGGTGGACCGGGGGACAAAGTGACGGGGGGACCGGTGGACAGGGGGACCGGGGTGACAGGGAGACGAGGAGACGGGGGGACCGGGGGACGGGTGGACCGGGGGACAAGGTGACGGGGGGACCGGGAGACAGGGGGACCGGGGTGACGGGGAGACGAGGAGACCGGGAGACCGAGGGACGGGGGGACTGGGGGACCTGGGGACCGGGGGAATGGGGAGATGGGGAGACCGGGGGGACGGGGGGACGGGGGGACGTGGGGACGGGGAGACGGGGAGACCGGGAGAATGGGGGACAGAGGAAAGGGGAGACCGGGGGACGGGGGGACCGAGGGTATGGGGGGACGGGGAGACCGGGGGGAAGGGGTATGGGGGGACGGAGGGGACGTGGAGACGGGGAGACCTGGGGAACGGGGGGACGGGGGGATGGGGTGACCGGGGTGACGGGGGGACGGGGGGAAAAGGAGGCCAGATAGACAGGGGGAGAGGGGGACCGTGAGACTGGTGGACTGGGAGACCGGGGGGACGGGGGGACGGGGAGACGGGGAGACCGGGGGACGGGGGGACGGGAGACGGGGGGAACGGGGGACCTGGGGGAGCGGGGGGACGGGAAGACGGGGAGACCGGAGGACGGGGGGACCAGAGCATCATGGACCGGGGGACAGGGAGACCAGGGGACAAGGGGCAGGGAGACCGGGGGGACGGGGAGATCATGCGGACAGGGGTGACTGGGGTATGGGGGGAAGGGGAGAGGGGGAGACGGGGAGAACGAAGGACGGGGGGACCGGGGAACCCAGGGACCGGGGGACGGGGGACCGGGGGGACGGGGAGACCGAGGGACGGGGGGACCGGGGAACCTGGGGACCGGGGGCGGGACACCTGGCGGACCGAGGCGAAGGGGGGATGGGGGGACGGGGAGAGGGGTAGACGGGGAGACCGAAAACAGCGGGACCTGGGGGACAGGGAGATGGGGAGACAGTGAGACCGGGGGACGGAGGGAACGACGGGACGGGGGGACAGGGAGACCGGGGGGACGGGGCGACGGGGGGATGGAGGGGACGGGGAGACGGGGAGACCAGGGAACGGGGGACCGGTGGAATGGGGGACCGGATGACCGGGGGACGGGGAGACCGGGGGGACCGGGGGGACGGGGGGACGGGGGGATGGAGGGGACGGGGAGACGGGGAGACCGGGGAACGGGGGACCGGTGGAATGGGGGACCTGGGAACCGGGGGACGGGGTTACCGGTGTGACGGGGATATCGGGGACGGGCGGACCGGGGGACCGGGGGACCGGGGGACGGGTCGACCAGGGGGACGGGGAGACTGTGGGACGGGGGGCCCGGTGGACCGGGGGATCAGGAACTGGGAGATCGGGCGGACAGGGGCGACGGGGGGATGGGGGCACGGGTAGACGGGGAGATGGGGAGACTGAAGGACGGGGAGACCGGAGGGACGTGGGGACGGGGGGACGGGGAGACCGGGGGTTCGGGGGGACGGGGAGACCGGAGAAAGGGGGATCGGGGAAACGGGGGACCGGGGGCCGGGAGGACGTGGAGACCGGGGAGACGGGGGGACCGGGGGACGGGGAACCGGTGGACGGGGACACCGGGGGACGGAGGGACGGGGGGACGGGGACACCGGGGGACAGGGACACCGGGGGACGGAGGGACGGGGGGATGGGGGACCGGAGGACGGGGAGACCGGGGGACCGTGGGACGCGGGGACCGGGGGGACGGGGAAACGGGGAGACCGGGGGACAGGGGGACCGGGGGGACGGGGAGATGGGGAGACCGGTGGATGGGGGGACCGCGGGGAAGGGGAGACGGGGAGACAGGGAGACCGGGGGACGGGGGGACGGGGACACCGGGGGACGGGGGGACGGGGGGATGGGGAGACCGGGGGGACGGGGGGACGGGGAAAACGGGCGTACAGGGGCGACGGGGGGATGGGGGGACGAGGAGAGGGGGAGACGGAGAGACCGAAGTTCGGGGGGACCGGGGGAACAGGGAGACGGGGAGACAGGGAGACCGGGGGATGGGGGGACCGAGGGGACGGGGGGACAGGGAGACCGTGGGGACGGGGGGAAGGGGAGACCGGTGCACGGGGAGACCGGGGGACTTGTGTACGGGGGGACCGGGGGGACGGGGAGAATGTGTGACGGGGGAACGGGGGACCGGGGGACAGGGGGGATGTGGAGAAGGGGAGACCGGGGGGACCGTGCGCCGGGGGGACATGGGGACGGGGAGACGGTGAGACCGGGAGACGGGGAGCCCGGGCGACGGGGGGACCGGGGGTACGGGGACACGGGGAGACCGGGAGACTGGGGGACCGGGAAACCGGGAGACGGGGGGAATGGGGGGACTGGGAACCGGGGGGACAGGGGGACGCGGAGAACGGGCGACTGGGGGACCGGGGGACTGGGGGACATGGGGACCGGGGGACTGGGGAACCGGGGGGAAGGGGAGACTGGGAGATGGGGAGACCGGGGGACGGGGGGACTGGGGGACAGGGGGACCGGGGGACCGGGGGACCGGGGGGACGGGGAGTCGGGGAGACAGGGAGACCTGGGGACCGGGGGACCTGGGGGACGGGGAGACGGGGAGACGGGGAGAATGGGGGATAGGGGGACCGGGGAACTGGGGGATCAGGGGACGGGAGGACGGGGAGACGGGGGGACGGGGGGATGGGGAGACCGGTGGACGGGGACACCGGCGGACGGAGGGACAGGTGGATGGGGGACCGGGGGACTGGGAGACCGGGGGACTGTGGGACGCGGGGAACAGGGGACAGGGGACCGGGGGGACAGGGAGATGGGGAGACCGGTGGAAGGGGGGACCGGGGGGAAGGGGAGACGGGGAGACAGGGGGACAGGGGGACGGGGAGACGGGGGGACCGGGGGACCTGGGGGATCGGGGGGACAGGGAGATATGGAGACCGGGGGATACGCGGACCGGGGGACCGGGGGACGGGGAGACTGGGGGACTGGGGGATGGGGGGACCGGGGGACGGGGAGACCGGGGAACTGGGGGACCGGGGGACGGGACACTGGGCGGACCGAGGCGACGGGGGGATGGGGGGACGGGGAGAGGGGTAGACGGGGAGACCTAAGGACGGGGGGACCGGGGGGACAGGGAGACGGGGAGACAGGGAGACCGGGGGACGGAGGGAACGATGGACGGAGGGACAGGGAAACCGGGGGGATGGGGGACAGGGGGATGGAGGGGACGGGGAGACGGGGAGACCGGGGGACGGTGGGACCGGGGGCCCGGGGGACGGGGAGACCGGGGGATGGGGGACCGGGGGACCGGGGACGGGGAGACCGGAGGGAACGGGGGGACGGGGAGACTGGGAGACCGGATAATTGGGAGACCGGGGGATGGGGGACCGGGTGAACGGGGGAAAGGGGAGACTCGGAGACCGGGGTACCAGGGGACGCGGGGACCGGGGGGACGGGGAGACCGTGGACGGGGGGACCAGGGAACCGGGGGATCGGGGGACGGGAGGACGGGGAGACCGGGGAGACGGGGGGATGGGGGTACGGGCAGACTGGTGGACGGGGAGACCGGGGGACGGAGGGATGGGGGGACGGGGAGACCGGGGGACGGGGGATCCGGGGATGGGGGACCGGGGGATGGGGAGACTGGGAGACCGTGGGACGCGGGGACCGGGGGTCGGGGAAACGGGGAGACCGCGGGACATGGGGACCGGGGGGAAGGGGAGACGGGGAGATGGGGAGACCGGGGGACCGGGGGACGGTGGGACCGGAGGACCGGGGGACAGGGGGATGTGGAGACCAGGGGGACGCGGGGACGGGGAAAACGGGCAGACCGGGGCGACGGGGGGATGGGGGGACGGGGAGAGGGGGAGACGGAGAGACTGAAGGACGGGGGGACCAGGGGGAGAGGGAGACGGGGAGACAGGGAGACCGGGGGTCGGGGGGACCGAGGGGACCGAGGGATTTGTGGACCGGGGGGACGGGGCGATGGGGAGATGGGGAGACCGGGGGACGGGGGGACTGGGGGACAGGGGGACCGGGGGACCGGGCGACTGGGGGGACGGAGAGTCGGGGAGACGGGGAGACCTGGGGACCTGGGGACCTGGGGGATGGGGAGACGGGGAGACGGGGAGACCAGGGGAATGAGAGACCGGGGGAACGGAGGACTTTGGGGACGGCGAGACGGGGAGACGGGGAGACCGGGGGATAGGGGGACCGGGGGACGGGGAGTCAGGGAGACCGGGGGACATGGGGGATCGGGGGGACAGGGAGATATGGAGACCGGGGGATGGGGGGACCGGGGGACCGGGGGACGGGGATCCTGGGGGACCAGGGGACGGTGGGACCGGGGGATGGGGAGACCGGGGGTCGGGGGGAACGGGGAACCGGGGGACGGGGGGACCGGGGTGATGGGGAGATCGTGTATGGGGGACCGGGGGACAGGGGGACCGGGGGAAGGGGAGACCGGGGGACCAGAGGACGGGGCACCGGGGGGACGGGGAGACCGTGGGACGGGGGGACCGGAGAACCGGGGGACCGGGGGACGGGGAGACAGGGCGGACCGGGGTTACGGGGGCATGGGGGGACGGGGAGAGGGGGAGACGGGGAGACCGAAGGACGGGGGGACCGGGGGGACAGGGAGACGGGGAGACAGGGAGACCGGGGGACGGGGGGACCGAGGGGTCGGGGGGACAGGGAGACCGGGGGGGGGGGACGAGGGGATGGGGAGATTCGGAGATGGGGAGACCGGGGGACGGGGGGACCGGGGGACGGGGGACAGCGGGGGCGGGGGGGATGTGGAGACGGTGCGACAGAGGGACGGGGGGACGGGGCAACGGGGGGATGCCAGATGGGGAGACCGGATGATGGGGGGACGGGGGGACGGGGGAACGGGGGGACGGTAAGATGGGGAGACCGGGGGATGGGCGGACCAGGGGACCGGGGGACCGGGGCGACGGGGAGATCTGGGATGGGTTCCGGGGGACCAGGGAGACCGGGGGAGTTGGGGACCGGGGAACCGGGGGATCGGGGGACTTGGGTGATGGGGATATCGGGAAAGGGCAGACAGAGGGACCGGGGGACCGGGGGACGGGGGTTGGGTGGACTGGGAGACCAGGGGACCGAGGAATCAGGAGACCGGGGGACGGGGGGACGGGGGGAGGTGGGGAAGGGGGACCAGGAGACGGGGTCCGAAGGACAGGGGGACGGAGGACAAGGGGGACCATGGCACCAGGGACCTGGGGACGGGGAGACTGGGGGACCGGGGGACGGAGGAACCGGGGGGACGGGGAGATAGGGAGACGGTGAGACAGGGTGTACGGGGGGAGGGGGGATGTGTAGACCGGGGGACTGAGGGACCGGTGTACGGGGAGACCGGGGGGACCGGGGGGACGGGGGACGGGGAGACCGGGGGACGGGGGGACGTCTGGACCAGGGGGATGGGGGCACGGGGAGACGTGCAGACCGGGGGGAAGGGGGGACGTGGGGTTGGGGAGACCGGGGACCGGGAGACGGGGGACAGGGAGGAAGGGGAAACAAGGAGACCGGGAGACCGGGGGGACGGGGAGACGGGGAGACGGGGAGACGGGGAGACGTGGTGACCGGGGGACCGGGGTCGGGGGAACTGGGTGGACGAGGAGACAGGGAGACCGGGGGACGGGGTGACCGGGGTGACGGGGAGACGGGGAGACCGGGGGACCGGGGGGACGGGGAGACGGGGAGACCGGGGGACGGGCGGAACTGGGAACGGGGAACCCGGGGGCACGGGGGGACGGGGAGACGGGGAGACCAGGGGACAGGGGGACCGGGAGACACAGGGACCATGATGATGGAGAGACCGGGGGACCGGGGGGACGGGGAGATGGGGAGACAGGGGGACGGGGGGAAGGGGAGACCGGGGGACGGGGAGCCCGGGGGTACGGGGGGAGAGTGAGATGGGGAACCCAGGGGTACGGGGGACAGGGAGACGGGGAGACCAGGGGACGGGGTGACCGGGGGACTGGGGGACCCGGGTGATGGGGAGACCGGGGGACCGGGGGGACAGGGAGACGGGGAGACAGGGGGATGGGGGGGATGGGGAGACGGGGAGACCGGGGGACGGTGTGACTGGGGGACTGGGGGACCCGAGTGATGGGGAGACCGGGGGAGCGGGGCAACAGGGAGACGGGTAGACCGGGGGGGACGGGGGGAAGTAGGGACCGTGGGACAGGGGGACGGGGGGACGGGGAGACGGGGAGACCGGGGAGTCCGGGGGACCGGGGGAACGGGCGACCGGGGGGACAAGGGAGTCGGGGAGACGGGATGACCGGGGGACCGGGGGACATGGGGACAGGGGGGACGGGGAGACGGGGAGAACGGAGGACGTGGGTACCGGGGGACAGGGAGACCGGGAAGGGGGGGACCGGGGGACCGGGGGGACGGGGGGACGGGGGGATGGGAAGACTGGAGGGACGGGGGGACGGGGGGACGGGGAGACAGGTGGACAGGGAGACCGGGGGACTGGGGGACGGGGGGACCGGGGAGACGGGGTGAATGGGGGATGGGGGGAACTAGGGACCGGGGGCAGGGGGGATGAGGAGACGGGGAGACCGGGGGACGGGGGGACAGGGGGGACGGGTAGACGGGGAGACCGGGGGACGGTGGGACGGGGAGACGGGGGGACCGGGGGACCTGGGGGAACGGGGGACAGGGAGATGGGGAGACCGGGGTTGGGGGGACCGGGGGACCGGGGGACGGGGGGACAGGGGGGACGGGTACACGGGTAGACCGGGGGACGGTGGGAAGGGGAGACGGGGGGACCGGGGGACCTGTGGGAGCTGGGGGACAGGGAGATGGGGAGACCGGGGGATGGGGGGACCGGGGGACCGGGGGACGGGGATACCGGGGGACCGGTTGACGGGGGGACCTGGGGGACGGGGAGACCGGGGGACGGGGGCACCTGGGAACCGGGTGACCGGGGGACCGGGGGACGGGGAGACCGGTGGACCGGGAGACGGGGGGACCGGGGGGACGGGGAGACTGAGGGACGGGGGGCCCGGTGGACTGGGGGCTCGGGGGACGGGGAGATCGGGCGGACCAGGGCGACGGGGGGATGGGGGCACGTGTAGACGGGGAGATGGGGACACCGAAGGACGGGGAGACCGGAGGGACGTGGGGACGGGGGGACGGGGAGACCGGGGGTTCGGGGGGACGGGTAGACGGGAGAAAGGGGGATCAGGGGACCGGGGGACCGTGGGACAGAGAGACCGGGGGACCGGGGGACGCGGGGACCGGGGGGACAGGGAGACGGGGAGACGGGGAGACAGGGGGTTCGTGGTGACGGGGAGACCGGGGGACGGGGGATCAGGGGACGGGGGACCGGGGACGGGGAGACTAGGGGATCGGGGGACGCGGGGACGGGGGGGACGGGGAAACGGGGACACCGGTGGATGGGGGGACCGGGGGGACTGGGAGACAGGGAGACGGGGAGAACGGGGGACGGAGGGACCGGGGGAATGGGGGACCGGAGGATGGGGAGACCAGGGGGACGGGGGGACGGGGGGACCGGGGGAACGGGGTGAATGGGGGACAGGGGGAACTAGGGACCGGGGGACAGGGGGGGATGGGGAGACGGGGAGACCGGGGGAGGGGCGGAGGGGTGGGGGGACACGGGGACGGGGAGACGGAGAGAACGGGAGACGGGGGTACGGGGACACGGGGAGACCGTGGGACGGGGTGACCGGGGGACCGGGACGGGGGGACTGGGGGGACGGGGAGACAAGGAGACCGGGGGACGGGGAGCCCGGGGGTACGGGGTGACTGGGAGATGGGGACCCCGGGGGCACGGGGGGACGGGGAGACGGGGAGACCAGGGGACGCGGGGACTGGGGGACCGGGGGACCATGATGACGGAGAGACCTGGGGACGGGGGGAAGGGGAGACCGGGGGACGGGGGGACGGGGGCATCGGGAGACCGCTGGACGGGGGACCGGGGGACCGGGGGACCGCGGGACCGGGGGACGGGGGGACCGGACGGAAGTGGAGACGGGAAGACGGGGAGACCGTGGGACGGGTATACCGGGGGACCGGGGGACGGGGGGACTGGGGGGACGGGGGACCGTGAGACGGTGAGACCGGGGGATGGGGGGACTGGGGGACCGCGGGGACGGGGGAACGTGGGGACGGGGGGAGAGGGAGAACGGGGGACAGGGGGACCGGGCGGACGGAAGGACGGGAAGACGGGGAGACCGGGGGATGTGGGGACCGGGGGACCCGGGGACGGGGGGATGGGGAGACCAGGGGGACGGGGGGACGGGGGGACCGGGGGGACGGGGAGACCGTGGGTCGGGGCGACCGGGGAACCGGGGGACCGGGGGACGGGGAGACAGGGCGGACCGGGGTTACGGGGGCATGGGGGGACGGGGAGAGGGGTGACGGGGAGATCGAAGGACGGGGGGACCGGGGGTACAGGGAGACGGTGAGACAGGGAGACCGGGGGACGGGGGACCGAGGGGTCGGGGGGACAGGGAGACCGGGGGGACGAGGGGATGGGGAGATTGGGAGACGGGGAGACCAGGGGACGGGGGGACCGGGGGAACGGGGGACGGTGGGAACGGAGGACCAGGGGACTGGGAGCCTGGGGGGCCGGGGGGACCTGGGGAAATTAGGGGACCGGGAGACGTGGAGACCGGGGGACGTGGGGACGGGAGACGGGGGACCGGGTGACCTGGGGGAGCGGGGGGACGGGGAGATGGGGAGACCGGGTGATGGGGGGACCGGCGGACCAGGGGACGGGGGGATGTGGGGACGGGGAGAGGGGGAGACAGGGAGACCGGGGGACGGGGGGACCGGGGTTACAGGGAGACGGGGAGACAGGGAGACCGGGGGGACGGGGGGACGGGGGTACTGGGAGACTGGGGGGACGGGGGACGGGGGGACGGGGAGACCGGGGAGACTGGGTGACAGGTGGACGGGGAGACCGGTGGACGTGGAGACCGGGGGACTGGGGGACGGGGGACCGGGGGGACGCGGTGAATGGGTGACAGGGGAACGGGGAACCGGGGGACAGGGGGGATGGGGAGAAGGGGAGACCGGGGTGACGGTGGAGCGGGGGGACATGGGGACGGGGAGACGGTGAGACCAGGAGATGGGGGGGACGGGGGACGGGGAGACCGGGGGACGGGGGACCGGGGGTACGGGAACACGGGGAGACCGGGGGACTGGGGGACCGGGGAACCGGGAGACGGGGGGACTGGGGAACTGGGGACTGGGGGGACAGGGGGACGCGGAGAACGGGCGACTGGGGGACCAGGGGACTGGGGGACGTGGGGACCGGGGTGATGGGGAGATCGGGAACGGGGGTTCAGGGGACCAGGGGACCGGGGGACGGGGAGACCGGGGGACAAGGGGCAGGGAGACCGGGGGGACGGGGGACCATGCGGACAGCGGTGATGGGGGTATGGGGGGACGGGGAGAGGGGGAGACGGGGAGACCGAAGGACGGGGGGACCGGGGGGACACGGAGACGGGGAGACAGGGAGACCGGGGGATGGGGGGACCGAGGGCACGGGGGGACAGGGAGACCGGGGGGACGGGGGACGGGGGTACGGGGAGACCGGAGAGACGGGGGGAAGGGATGAAGGGGAGACCGGTGGACGGGCAGACCGGGGGACTGTGGGACGGGGGGACCAGGGGACCTGTGGACCGGAAGATGGGGAGATGGGGAGACCGGGGGGACGGGGGGACGGTGGGACGTGGGGACAGGGAGAAGGGGAGACGGGGAGAAGGGGCGACGGGGGACGGGGAGACCGGGGGACGGGGGGACCGGGGGACCGGGAGGCGGGGAAACTGGGAGACGGGGGGACCGTTGGTACGGGGACACAGGGAGACCCGGGGACGGGGGGACCGGGATAACCGGGAGACGGGGGGACTGGGGGGACTGGGGTCTGGGGGGACAAGGGGACGCAGAGACTGGGGGACGTGGTACCGGGGGACTGGGGGACGGGGGGACCGGTGGACGGGGTACCGGGGGACTGTGGTACGGGGGGACCGGGGGACTGGGGTACGGTGGAACCGGGGGATCGGGGGACCGGGGGGACGGGGAGACGGGGAGAGGGGAGACCTGGGGACGGGGGGACCGGGGGACGGGTGGACTCGGGGACAGGGTGACTGGGGGACCGGGGGAAAGGGGGACCGTGGGAACGGGAGACAGGGAGACGGGGAGACCGAGGGACGGGGGGACTGGGGGACCGGGGGACGGGGAGACCGGGGGACGGGGACACCGGGCGACTGGGGGTCCAGGGGACTGGGGGACGGGGAGACAGGGAGATGGGGTGACCGGGGGACGGGGGGACCGGGGGACAGGGGGGACCGAGGGGACGGGGAGACAGGGAGACTGAGGGATGTGGGGACCGGGGGACCGGGCGATGGGGAGACCCGGGGACCGGGGGACGGGAGGACCGGAGGGACTGGGACACCGTGGGACGGGGGTAACGGGAACCGGGAGGACCGGGGGACAGGACACCGGGCGGACCGAGGCGATGGGGGGATGGGGGGACGGGGAGACCGGGGGACCGTGGGACGCGGGGACCGGGGGTCGGGGGAACGGGGTGACCGGGGGACATGTGGACCCGGGGGACGGGGAGATGGGGAGACCGGTGGATGGGGGGACCGGGGGGAAGGGGAGACGGGGAGACGGGGAGACCGGGGACGGTGGGACCGGTGGACCGGGGGACTGGGGGATGGGGAGTCCTGTGGGACGCGGGGACGGGGAAAACGGGCGTACCGGGGCGACGGGGGATGGGGGGACGAGGAGAGGGGGAGACGGAGAGACCGAAGTTCGGGGGGACCGGGGGAACAGGGAGACGGGGATACAGGGAGACCGGGGGACGGGGGGGACCTAGGGGACTGGGGACAGGGAGACCGTGGGGACGGGGAAGGGGAGACCAGTGCACGGGGAGACCGGGGGACTTGTGGACGGGGGGACCGGGCGGACTGGGTGAATGTGTGACGGGGGAACGGGGGACCGGGGGACAGGGGGGATGTGGAGAAGGGGAGACCGGGGGGATCGTGCGCCGGGGGGACATGGGGACAGGGAGACGGTGAGACCGGGAGACGGGGAGACGGGAGACGGGGAGCCCGGGCGACGGGGGGACCGGGGGTATGGGGACACGGGGAGACCGGGAGACTGGGGGACCGGGGAACCGGGAGACGGGGGGACTGGGGGGACTGGGAACCGGGGGGACAGGGGGACGCGGAGAACGGGCGACTGGGGGACCGGGGGACTGGGGGACATGGGGACCGGGGGACTGGGGAACCGGGGGGAAGGGGAGACGGGGAGATGGGGAGACCGGGGGACGGGGGGACTGGGGGACAGGGGGACCGGGGGACCGGGCGACCGGGGGGACGGGGAGTCGGGGAGACAGGGAGACCTGGGGACCGGGGGACCTGGGGGTCGGGGAGACGGGGAGACGGAGAGAACGGGGGATAGGGGGACCGGGGAACTGGGGGATCAGGGGACGGGAGGACGGGGAGACCGGGGAGACGGGGAGACGGGGGGACGGGGAGACCGGTGGACGGGGACACCGGCGGACGGAGGGACGGGGCGATGGGGAGACCGCGGGACGGGGACACCGGGGTACGGAGGGACAGGTGGATGGAGGACCGGGGGACTGGGAGACCGGGGGACCGGGGGACGCGGGGACCGGGGGACAGGGGACCGGGGGGATGGGGAGATGGGGAGACCGGTGGAAGGGGGGACCGGGGGGAAGGGGAGACGGGGAGACAGGGGGACAGGGGGACGGGGAGACGGGGGGACCGGGGGACCTGGGGGATCGGGGGGGACAGGGAGATATGGAGAACGGGGGATGCGCTGACCGGGGGACCTGGGGACGGGGGGACCGGGGGGACCGGGGGGACGGGGGACCGGGGGGACGGGGGGAGAGGGAGAACGGGGGACAGGGGGACCGGCGGACGGAGGGACGGGGAGAGAGGGAAACCGGGGGATGGGGGGACCGGGGACCAGGGGACGGGGCGACCGGGGAGACGGGGAGACCGTGGGACCGGGGGACGGGGGGACTAGGGGGACGGGGCAACTTGGAGATGGGTAGACCGGGGGATGGGGTGACTGGGGGCACGGGGAGACTGGGAGACGGGGACACCGGGGGACCAGGGAACCGGGGGACCGGGGGACGGGGAGACCGGAGGGATGGGGAGTCCAGGGGACGGGGAAAAGGGGGGCACGGGGAGTCCGGGGGACGGGGAGACGGGGAGATCGGGGGTCGGGGGGATGGGGGGACCGGGTGGACAATGAGACGGGGAGACCGGGGTGACGAGGGGACGGGGGGAAGGGGAGACCGGTGGACAGGAGGACCAGGGGACCGGGGGAACGGGGGACAGGGAGACCGGGGGACGGGGGGACACGGGGGACGGGGAGACGTGGAGACGGGGAGACCGCGGGCCGGGGGGACCGGGGTATGGGGAGACGGGGAGACCGGGGGGACGGTGGGACCGGGGTGACGGGGAGACGGGGAGACCGGGGGACCAGGGGGACGGGGAGACGGGGAGAAGGGGAGACCGGGGGACCCGCGGATTGGGGGGGACAGAGTACGGACAGACGGGGAGACCGGGGGACGGGGGGACCGGGGAACCGTGGGACCGGGAGACCGGGGGAATGGGGGGACGGCGGGACGGGGAGATCAGGGGACGGGGGGACCGGGGGACCAGGGGACCATGATGACGGGGAGACTGGGGGAACGGCGGACGGGGGGACCGGGGAACCGTGGGACCGGGAGACCGGGGGGATGGCGGGACGGCGTTCGGGGAGACCGTTGGACGGGCGGAACAGGGAACGGGGGACAGGGGGACCGGGCGGACGGAGGGACGGGGAGACGGGGAGACCGGGGGACCTGTGGGAGCTGGGGGACAGGGAGATGGGGAGACCGGGGGATGGGGGGACCGGGGGACCGGGGGACGGGGATACCGGGGGACCGGGTGACGGGGGGACATGGGGGACGGGGAGACCGGGGGACGGGGGCACCTGGGAACCGGGTGACCGGGGGACCGGGGGACGGGGAGACCGGGGGGACGGGGAGACTGAGGGATGGGGGGCCCGGTGGACTGGGGGCTCGGGGGACGGGGAGATCGGGCGGACCAGGGCGACGGGGGGATGGGGGCACGTGTAGACGGGGAGATGGGGACACCGAAGGACGGGGAGACCGGAGGGACGTGGGGACGGGGGGACGGGGAGACCGGGGGTTCGGGGGGACGGGTAGACGGGAGAAAGGGGGATCAGGGGACCGGGGGACCGTGGGACAGAGAGACCGGGGGACCGGGGGACGCGGGGACCGGGGGGACAGGGAGACGGGGAGACGGGGAGACAGGGGGTTCGTGTTGACGGGGAGACCGGGGGACGGGGGATCAGGGGACGGGGGACCGGGGACGGGGAGACTAGGGGATCGGGGGACGCGGGGACGGGGGGGACGGGGAAACGGGGACATCGGTGGATGGGGGGACCGGGGGGACTGGGAGACAGGGAGACGGGGAGAACGGGGGACGGAGGGACCGGGGGACCGGGGGACCGGAGGATGGGGAGACCAGGGGGACGGGGGGACGGGGGGACCGGGGGGACGGGGTGAATGGGGGACAGGGGGAACTAGGGACCGGGGGACAGGGGGGATGGGGAGACGGGGAGACCGGGGGGGGGGCGGGGGGTGGGGGGACACGGGGACGGGGAGACGGAGAGAACGGGAGACGGGGGTACGGGGACACGGGGAGACCGTGGGACGGGGTGACCGGGGGACCGGGGACGGGGGGACTGGGGGTACGGGGTGACTGGGAGATGGGGACCCCGGGGGCACGGGGGGACGGGGAGACGGGGAGACCGGGGGTACGGGGGGACGGGGGCATCGGGAGACCGCTGGACGGGGGACCGGGGGACCGGGGGACGGGGGGACTAGGGGGACGGGGCAACTTGGAGATGGGTAGACCGGGGGATGGGGTGACTGGGGGCACGGGGATACTGGGAGACGGGGACACCGGGGGACCGGGGAACCGGGGGACCGGGGGACGGGGAGACCGGAGGGATGGGGAGTCCAGGGGACGGGGAAAAGGGGGGCACGGGGAGTCCGGGGGACGGGGAGACGGGGAGATCGGGGGTCGGGGGGATGGGGGGACCGGGTGGACAATGAGACGGGGAGACCGGGGTGACGAGGGGACGGGGGGAAGGGGAGACCGGTGGACAGGAGGACCAGGGGACCGGGGGAACGGGGGACAGGGAGACCGGGGGACGGGGGGACACGGGGGACGGGGAGACGTGGAGACGGGGAGACCGGGGGCCGGGGGGACCGGGGTATGGGGAGACGGGGAGACCGGGGGGACGGTGGGACCGGGGTGACGGGGAGACGGGGAGACCGGGGGACCAGGGGGACGGGGAGATGGGGAGAAGGGGAGACCGGGGGACCCGGGGATTGGGGGGGACAGAGTACGGACAGACGGGGAGACCGGGGGACGGGGGGACCGGGGAACCGTGGGACCGGGAGACCGGGGGAATGGGGGGACGGCGGGACGGGGAGATCAGGGGACGGGGGGACCGGGGGACCAGGGGACCATGATGACGGGGAGACTGGGGGAACGGCGGACGGGGGGACCGGGGAACCGTGGGACCGGGAGACCGGGGGGATGGCGGGACGGCGTTCGGGGAGACCGGTGGACGGGCGGAACAGGGAACGGGGTCAGGGGGACCGGGCGGACGGAGGGACGGGGAGACGGGGAGACCGGGGGATGGGGGGACCAGGGACCAGGGGACAGGGAGACAGGGGAGACGGGGAGACCGTGGGACCAGGGGACGGGGGGACTGGGTGGACGGGGCGACTGGGAGATAGGTAGACCGGAGGATGGGGGGACTGGGGGCATGGGGAGACTAGGAGACGGGGACACCGGGGGACCGGGGAACCGGGGGACCGGGGGACGGGGAGACCGGGGGGATCGGGGCGACGGGGGGACCGTGGGAACGGGGAGACCGTGGGATGGGGGGACCGGGGAACCGGGGGACAGGGGGACGGGGTGACCGGGCAGACCGAGGCGACGGGGGGATGGGGGGACGGGGGGACCGGGGGGACGTGGAGACTGGGGGATGGGGGGACCGGAGGGACGGGGGGACGGGGAGAGGGGAGACCTGAGGACGGGGGGACCGGGGGATGGGTGGACCGGGGGACAAAGTGACGGGGGGACCGGTGGACAGGGGGACCGGGGTGACAGGGAGACGAGGAGACGGGGGGACCGGGGGACGGGTGGACCGGGGGACAAGGTGACGGGGGGACCGGGAGACAGGGGGACCGGGGTGACGGGGAGACGAGGAGACCGGGAGACCGAGGGACGGGGGGACTGGGGGACCTGGGGACCGGGGGAATGGGGAGATGGGGAGACCGGGGGGACGGGGGGACGGGGGGACGTGGGGACGGGGAGACGGGGAGACCGGGAGAATGGGGGACAGAGGAAAGGGGAGACCGGGGGACGGGGGGACCGAGGGTATGGGGGGACGGGGAGACCGGGGGTAAGGGGTACGGGGGGACGGAGGGGACGTGGAGACGGGGAGACCTGGGGAACGGGGGGACGGGGGGATGGGGTGACCGGGGTGACGGGGGGACGGGGGGAAAAGGAGGCCAGATAGACAGGGGGAGAGGGGGACCGTGAGACTGGTGGACTGGGAGACCGGGGGGACGGGGGGACGGGGAGACGGGGAGACCGGGGGACGGGGGGACGGGAGACGGGGGGAACGGGGGACCTGGGGGAGCGGGGGGACGGGAAGACGGGGAGACCGGAGGACGGGGGGACCAGAGCATCATGGACCGGGGGACAGGGAGACCAGGGGACAAGGGGCAGGGAGACCGGGGGGACGGGGAGATCATGCGGACAGGGGTGACTGGGGTATGGGGGGAAGGGGAGAGGGGGAGACGGGGAGAACGAAGGACGGGGGGACCGGGGAACCCAGGGACCGGGGGACGGGGGGACCGGGGGGACGGGGAGACCGAGGGACGGGGGGACCGGGGAACCTGGGGACCGGGGGCGGGACACCTGGCGGACCGAGGCGAAGGGGGGATGGGGGGACGGGGAGAGGGGTAGACGGGGAGACCGAAAACAGCGGGACCTGGGGGACAGGGAGATGGGGAGACAGTGAGACCGGGGGACGGAGGGAACGACGGGACGGGGGGACAGGGAGACCGGGGGGACGGGGCGACGGGGGGATGGAGGGGACGGGGAGACGGGGAGACCAGGGAACGGGGGACCGGTGGAATGGGGGACCGGATGACCGGGGGACGGGGAGACCGGGGGGACCGGGGGGACGGGGGGACGGGGGGATGGAGGGGACGGGGAGACGGGGAGACCGGGGAACGGGGGACCGGTGGAATGGGGGACCTGGGAACCGGGGGACGGGGTTACCGGTGTGACGGGGATATCGGGGACGGGCGGACCGGGGGACCGGGGGACCGGGGGACGGGTCGACCAGGGGGACGGGGAGACTGTGGGACGGGGGGCCCGGTGGACCGGGGGATCAGGGAACTGGGAGATCGGGCGGACAGGGGCGACGGGGGGATGGGGGCACGGGTAGACGGGGAGATGGGGAGACCGAAGGACGGGGAGACCGGAGGGACGTGGGGACGGGGGGACGGGGAGACCGGGGGTTCGGGGGGACGGGGAGACCGGAGAAAGGGGGATCGGGGAAACGGGGGACCGGGGGACGGGAGGACGTGGAGACCGGGGAGACGGGGGGACCGGGGGACGGGGAACCGGTGGACGGGGACACCGGGGGACGGAGGGACGGGGGGACGGGGACACCGGGGGACAGGGACACCGGGGGACGGAGGGACGGGGGGATGGGGGACCGGAGGACGGGGAGACCGGGGGACCGTGGGACGCGGGGACCGGGGGGACGGGGAAACGGGGAGACCGGGGGACAGGGGGACCGGGGGGACGGGGAGATGGGGAGACCGGTGGATGGGGGGACCGCGGGGAAGGGGAGACGGGGAGACAGGGAGACCGGGGGACGGGGGGACGGGGACACCGGGGGACGGGGGGACGGGGGGATGGGGAGACCGGGGGGACGGGGGGACGGGGAAAACGGGCGTACAGGGGCGACGGGGGGATGGGGGGACGAGGAGAGGGGGAGACGGAGAGACCGAAGTTCGGGGGGACCGGGGGAACAGGGAGACGGGGAGACAGGGAGACCGGGGGATGGGGGGACCGAGGGGACGGGGGGACAGGGAGACCGTGGGGACGGGGGGAAGGGGAGACCGGTGCACGGGGAGACCGGGGGACTTGTGTACGGGGGGACCGGGGGGACGGGGAGAATGTGTGACGGGGGAACGGGGGACCGGGGGACAGGGGGGATGTGGAGAAGGGGAGACCGGGGGGACCGTGCGCCGGGGGGACATGGGGACGGGGAGACGGTGAGACCGGGAGACGGGGAGCCCGGGCGACGGGGGGACCGGGGGTACGGGGACACGGGGAGACCGGGAGACTGGGGGACCGGGAAACCGGGAGACGGGGGGAATGGGGGGACTGGGAACCGGGGGGACAGGGGGACGCGGAGAACGGGCGACTGGGGGACCGGGGGACTGGGGGACATGGGGACCGGGGGACTGGGGAACCGGGGGGAAGGGGAGACTGGGAGATGGGGAGACCGGGGGACGGGGGGACTGGGGGACAGGGGGACCGGGGGACCGGGGGACCGGGGGGACGGGGAGTCGGGGAGACAGGGAGACCTGGGGACCGGGGGACCTGGGGGACGGGGAGACGGGGAGACGGGGAGAATGGGGGATAGGGGGACCGGGGAACTGGGGGATCAGGGGACGGGAGGACGGGGAGACGGGGGGACGGGGGGATGGGGAGACCGGTGGACGGGGACACCGGCGGACGGAGGGACAGGTGGATGGGGGACCGGGGGACTGGGAGACCGGGGGACTGTGGGACGCGGGGAACAGGGGACAGGGGACCGGGGGGACAGGGAGATGGGGAGACCGGTGGAAGGGGGGACCGGGGGGAAGGGGAGACGGGGAGACAGGGGGACAGGGGGACGGGGAGACGGGGGGACCGGGGGACCTGGGGGATCGGGGGGACAGGGAGATATGGAGACCGGGGGATACGCGGACCGGGGGACCGGGGGACGGGGAGACTGGGGGACTGGGGGATGGGGGGACCGGGGGACGGGGAGACCGGGGAACTGGGGGACCGGGGGACGGGACACTGGGCGGACCGAGGCGACGGGGGGATGGGGGGACGGGGAGAGGGGTAGACGGGGAGACCTAAGGACGGGGGGACCGGGGGGACAGGGAGACGGGGAGACAGGGAGACCGGGGGACGGAGGGAACGATGGACGGAGGGACAGGGAAACCGGGGGGATGGGGGACAGGGGGATGGAGGGGACGGGGAGACGGGGAGACCGGGGGACGGTGGGACCGGGGGCCCGGGGGACGGGGAGACCGGGGGATGGGGGACCGGGGGACCGGGGACGGGGAGACCGGAGGGAACGGGGGGACGGGGAGACTGGGAGACCGGATAATTGGGAGACCGGGGGATGGGGGACCGGGTGAACGGGGGAAAGGGGAGACTCGGAGACCGGGGTACCGGGGGACGCGGGGACCGGGGGGACGGGGAGACCGTGGACGGGGGGACCAGGGAACCGGGGGATCGGGGGACGGGAGGACGGGGAGACCGGGGAGACGGGGGGATGGGGGTACGGGCAGACTGGTGGACGGGGAGACCGGGGGACGGAGGGATGGGGGGACGGGGAGACCGGGGGACGGGGGATCCGGGGATGGGGGACCGGGGGATGGGGAGACTGGGAGACCGTGGGACGCGGGGACCGGGGGTCGGGGAAACGGGGAGACCGGGGGACATGGGGACCGGGGGGAAGGGGAGACGGGGAGATGGGGAGACCGGGGGACCGGGGGACGGTGGGACCGGAGGACCGGGGGACAGGGGGATGTGGAGACCAGGGGGACGCGGGGACGGGGAAAACGGGCAGACCGGGGCGACGGGGGGATGGGGGGACGGGGAGAGGGGGAGACGGAGAGACTGAAGGACGGGGGGACCAGGGGGAGAGCGAGACGGGGAGACAGGGAGACCGGGGGTCGGGGGGACCGAGGGGACCGAGGGATTTGTGGACCGGGGGGACGGGGCGATGGGGAGATGGGGAGACCGGGGGACGGGGGGACTGGGGGACAGGGGGACCGGGGGACCGGGCGACTGGGGGGACGGAGAGTCGGGGAGACGGGGAGACCTGGGGACCTGGGGACCTGGGGGATGGGGAGACGGGGAGACGGGGAGACCAGGGGAATGAGAGACCGGGGGAACGGAGGACTTTGGGGACGGCGAGACGGGGAGACGGGGAGACCGGGGGATAGGGGGACCGGGGGACGGGGAGTCGGGGAGACCGGGGGACATGGGGGATCGGGGGGACAGGGAGATATGGAGACCGGGGGATGGGGGGACCGGGGGACCGGGGGACGGGGATCCTGGGGGACCAGGGGACGGTGGGACCGGGGGATGGGGAGACCGGGGGTCGGGGGGAACGGGGAACCGGGGGACGGGGGGACCGGGGTGATGGGGAGATCGTGTATGGGGGACCGGGGGACAGGGGGACCGGGGGAAGGGGAGACCGGGGGACCAGAGGACGGGGCACCGGGGGGACGGGGAGACCGTGGGACGGGGGGACCGGAGAACCGGGGGACCGGGGGACGGGGAGACAGGGCGGACCGGGGTTACGGGGGCATGGGGGGACGGGGAGAGGGGGAGACGGGGAGACCGAAGGACGGGGGGACCGGGGGGACAGGGAGACGGGGAGACAGGGAGACCGGGGGACGGGGGGACCGAGGGGTCGGGGGGACAGGGAGACCGGGGGGGGGGGACGAGGGGATGGGGAGATTCGGAGATGGGGAGACCGGGGGACGGGGGGACCGGGGGACGGGGGACAGCGGGGGCGGGGGGGATGTGGAGACGGTGCGACAGAGGGACGGGGGGACGGGGCAACGGGGGGATGCCAGATGGGGAGACCGGATGATGGGGGGACGGGGGGACGGGGGAACGGGGGGACGGTAAGATGGGGAGACCGGGGGATGGGCGGACCAGGGGACCGGGGGACCGGGGCGACGGGGAGATCTGGGATGGGTTCCGGGGGACCAGGGAGACCGGGGGAGTTGGGGACCGGGGAACCGGGGGATCGGGGGACTTGGGTGATGGGGATATCGGGAAAGGGCAGACAGAGGGACCGGGGGACCGGGGGACGGGGGTTGGGTGGACTGGGAGACCAGGGGACCGAGGAATCAGGAGACCGGGGGACGGGGGGACGGGGGGAGGTGGGGAAGGGGGACCAGGAGACGGGGTCCGAAGGACAGGGGGACGGGAGGACAAGGGGGACCATGGCACCAGGGACCTGGGGACGGGGAGACTGGGGGACCGGGGGACGGAGGAACCGGGGGGACGGGGAGATAGGGAGACGGTGAGACAGGGTGTACGGGGGGAGGGGGGATGTGTAGACCGGGGGACTGAGGGACCGGTGTACGGGGAGACCGGGGGGACCGGGGGGACGGGGGACGGGGAGACCGGGGGACGGGGGGACGTCTGGACCAGGGGGATGGGGGCACGGGGAGACGTGCAGACCGGGGGGAAGGGGGGACGTGGGGTTGGGGAGACCGGGGACCGGGAGACGGGGGACAGGGAGGAAGGGGAAACAAGGAGACCGGGAGACCGGGGGGACGGGGAGACGGGGAGACGGGGAGACGGGGAGACGTGGTGACCGGGGGACCGGGGTCGGGGGAACTGGGTGGACGAGGAGACAGGGAGACCGGGGGACGGGGTGACCGGGGTGACGGGGAGACGGGGAGACCTGGGGACCGGGGGGACGGGGAGACCGGGAGACAGGTGGACCGGGGGACGGGGAGACGGGGAGACCGGGGGACCGGGGGGACGGGGAGACGGGGAGACCGGGGGACGGGCGGAACTGGGAACGGGGAACCCGGGGGCACGGGGGGACGGGGAGACGGGGAGACCAGGGGACAGGGGGACCGGGAGACACAGGGACCATGATGATGGAGAGACCGGGGGACCGGGGGGACGGGGAGATGGGGAGACAGGGGGACGGGGGGAAGGGGAGACCGGGGGACGGGGAGCCCGGGGGTACGGGGGGAGAGTGAGATGGGGAACCCAGGGGTACGGGGGACAGGGAGACGGGGAGACCAGGGGACGGGGTGACCGGGGGACTGGGGGACCCGGGTGATGGGGAGACCGGGGGACCGGGGGGACAGGGAGACGGGGAGACAGGGGGATGGGGGGGATGGGGAGACGGGGAGACCGGGGGACGGTGTGACTGGGGGACTGGGGGACCCGAGTGATGGGGAGACCGGGGGAGCGGGGCAACAGGGAGACGGGTAGACCGGGGGGGACGGGGGGAAGTAGGGACCGTGGGACAGGGGGACGGGGGGACGGGGAGACGGGGAGACCGGGGAGTCCGGGGGACCGGGGGAACGGGCGACCGGGGGGACAAGGGAGTCGGGGAGACGGGATGACCGGGGGACCGGGGGACATGGGGACAGGGGGGACGGGGAGACGGGGAGAACGGAGGACGTGGGTACCGGGGGACAGGGAGACCGGGAAGGGGGGGACCGGGGGACCGGGGGGACGGGGGGACGGGGGGATGGGAAGACTGGAGGGACGGGGGGACGGGGGGACGGGGAGACAGGTGGACAGGGAGACCGGGGGACTGGGGGACGGGGGGACCGGGGAGACGGGGTGAATGGGGGACGGGGGGAACTAGGGACCGGGGGCAGGGGGGATGAGGAGACGGGGAGACCGGGGGACGGGGGGACAGGGGGGACGGGTAGACGGGGAGACCGGGGGACGGTGGGACGGGGAGACGGGGGGACCGGGGGACCTGGGGGAACGGGGGACAGGGAGATGGGGAGACCGGGGTTGGGGGGACCGGGGGACCGGGGGACGGGGGGACAGGGGGGACGGGTACACGGGTAGACCGGGGGACGGTGGGAAGGGGAGACGGGGGGACCGGGGGACCTGTGGGAGCTGGGGGACAGGGAGATGGGGAGACCGGGGGATGGGGGGACCGGGGGACCGGGGGACGGGGATACCGGGGGACCGGTTGACGGGGGGACCTGGGGGACGGGGAGACCGGGGGACGGGGGCACCTGGGAACCGGGTGACCGGGGGACCGGGGGACGGGGAGACCGGTGGACCGGGAGACGGGGGGACCGGGGGGACGGGGAGACTGAGGGACGGGGGGCCCGGTGGACTGGGGGCTCGGGGGACGGGGAGATCGGGCGGACCAGGGCGACGGGGGGATGGGGGCACGTGTAGACGGGGAGATGGGGACACCGAAGGACGGGGAGACCGGAGGGACGTGGGGACGGGGGGACGGGGAGACCGGGGGTTCGGGGGGACGGGTAGACGGGAGAAAGGGGGATCAGGGGACCGGGGGACCGTGGGACAGAGAGACCGGGGGACCGGGGGACGCGGGGACCGGGGGGACAGGGAGACGGGGAGACGGGGAGACAGGGGGTTCGTGGTGACGGGGAGACCGGGGGACGGGGGATCAGGGGACGGGGGACCGGGGACGGGGAGACTAGGGGATCGGGGGACGCGGGGACGGGGGGGACGGGGAAACGGGGACACCGGTGGATGGGGGGACCGGGGGGACTGGGAGACAGGGAGACGGGGAGAACGGGGGACGGAGGGACCGGGGGAATGGGGGACCGGAGGATGGGGAGACCAGGGGGACGGGGGGACGGGGGGACCGGGGGAACGGGGTGAATGGGGGACAGGGGGAACTAGGGACCGGGGGACAGGGGGGATGGGGAGACGGGGAGACCGGGGGAGGGGCGGAGGGGTGGGGGGACACGGGGACGGGGAGACGGAGAGAACGGGAGACGGGGGTACGGGGACACGGGGAGACCGTGGGACGGGGTGACCGGGGGACCGGGGACGGGGGGACTGGGGGGACGGGGAGACAAGGAGACCGGGGGACGGGGAGCCCGGGGGTACGGGGTGACTGGGAGATGGGGACCCCGGGGGCACGGGGGGACGGGGAGACGGGGAGACCAGGGGACGCGGGGACTGGGGGACCGGGGGACCATGATGACGGAGAGACCTGGGGACGGGGGGAAGGGGAGACCGGGGGATGGGGAGACCGGGGGACGGGGGGACGGGGAGACGGGGAGACCGGGGGTACGGGGGGACGGGGGCATCGGGAGACCGCTGGACGGGGGACCGGGGGACCGGGGGACCGCGGGACCGGGGGACGGGGGGACCGGACGGAAGTGGAGACGGGAAGACGGGGAGACCGTGGGACGGGTATACCGGGGGACCGGGGGACGGGGGGACTGGGGGGACGGGGGACCGTGAGACGGTGAGACCGGGGGATGGGGGGACTGGGGGACCGCGGGGACGGGGGACCGTGGGGACGGGGGGAGAGGGAGAACGGGGGACAGGGGGACCGGGCGGACGGAGGGACGGGAAGACGGGGAGACCGGGGGATGTGGGGACCGGGGGACCCGGGGACGGGGGGATGGGGAGACCAGGGGGACGGGGGGACGGGGGGACCGGGGGGACGGGGAGACCGTGGGTCGGGGCGACCGGGGAACCGGGGGACCGGGGGACGGGGAGACAGGGCGGACCGGGGTTACGGGGGCATGGGGGGACGGGGAGAGGGGTGACGGGGAGATCGAAGGACGGGGGGACCGGGGGTACAGGGAGACGGTGAGACAGGGAGACCGGGGGACGGGGGGACCGAGGGGTCGGGGGGACAGGGAGACCGGGGGGACGAGGGGATGGGGAGATTGGGAGACGGGGAGACCAGGGGACGGGGGGACCGGGGGAACGGGGGACGGTGGGAACGGAGGACCAGGGGACTGGGAGCCTGGGGGGCCGGGGGGACCTTGGGAAATTAGGGGACCGGGAGACGTGGAGACCGGGGGACGTGGGGACGGGAGACGGGGGGACCGGGTGACCTGGGGGAGCGGGGGGATGGGGAGATGGGGAGACCGGGTGATGGGGGGACCGGCGGACCAGGGGACGGGGGGATGTGGGGACGGGGAGAGGGGGAGACAGGGAGACCGGTGGACGTGGAGACCGGGGGACTGGGGGACGGGGGGACCGGGGGGACGCGGTGAATGGGTGACAGGGGGAACGGGGAACCGGGGGACAGGGGGGATGGGGAGAAGGGGAGACCGGGGTGACGGTGGAGCGGGGGGACATGGGGACGGGGAGACGGTGAGACCAGGAGATGGGGGGACGGGGGACGGGGAGACCGGGGGACGGGGGACCGGGGGTACGGGAACACGGGGAGACCGGGGGACTGGGGGACCGGGGAACCGGGAGACGGGGGGACTGGGGGAACTGGGGACTGGGGGGACAGGGGGACGCGGAGAACGGGCGACTGGGGGACCAGGGGACTGGGGGACGTGGGGACCGGGGTGATGGGGAGATCGGGAACGGGGGTTCAGGGGACCAGGGGACCGGGGGACGGGGAGACCGGGGGACAAGGGGCAGGGAGACCGGGGGGACGGGGGACCATGCGGACAGCGGTGATGGGGGTATGGTGGGACGGGGAGAGGGGGAGACGGGGAGACCGAAGGACGGGGGGACCGGGGGGACACGGAGACGGGGAGACAGGGAGACCGGGGGATGGGGGGACCGAGGGCACGGGGGGACAGGGAGACCGGGGGGACGGGGGGACGGGGGTACGGGGAGACCGGAGAGACGGGGGGAAGGGATGAAGGGGAGACCGGTGGACGGGCAGACCGGGGGACTGTGGGACGGGGGGACCAGGGGACCTGTGGACCGGAAGATGGGGAGATGGGGAGACCGGGGGGACGGGGGGACGGTGGGACGTGGGGACAGGGAGACGGGGAGACGGGGAGAAGGGGCGACGGGGGACGGGGAGAACGGGGGACGGGGGGACCGGGGGACCGGGAGGCGGGGAAACTGGGAGACGGGGGGACCGTTGGTACGGGGACACAGGGAGACCCGGGGACGGGGGGACCGGGATAACCGGGAGACGGGGGGACTGGGGGGACTGGGGTCTGGGGGGACAAGGGGACGCAGAGACTGGGGGACGTGGTACCGGGGGACTGGGGGACGGGGGGACCGGTGGACGGGGTACCGGGGGACTGTGGTACGGGGGGACCGGGGGACTGGGGTACGGTGGAACCGGGGGATCGGGGGACCGGGGGGACGGGGAGACGGGGAGAGGGGAGACCTGGGGACGGGGGGACCGGGGGACGGGTGGACTCGGGGACAGGGTGACTGGGGGACCGGGGGAAAGGGGGACCGTGGGAACGGGGAGACAGGGAGACGGGGAGACCGAGGGACGGGGGGACTGGGGGACCGGGGGACGGGGAGACCGGGGGACGGGGACACCGGGCGACTGGGGGTCCAGGGGACTGGGGGACGGGGAGACAGGGAGATGGGCTGACCGGGGGACGGGGGGACCGGGGGACAGGGGGACCGAGGGGACGGGGAGACAGGGAGACTGAGGGATGTGGGGACCGGGGGACCGGGCGATGGGGAGACCCGGGGACCGGGGGACGGGAGGACCGGAGGGACTGGGACACCGTGGGACGGGGGTAACGGGGAACCGGGAGACCGGGGGACAGGAC
This sequence comes from Rhinolophus sinicus, assembly GCF_057876585.1. Classification (NCBI taxonomy): domain Eukaryota; kingdom Metazoa; phylum Chordata; class Mammalia; order Chiroptera; family Rhinolophidae; genus Rhinolophus; species Rhinolophus sinicus. The sequence goes on along the minus strand of NC_142510.1, from coordinate 19,828,356 downwards.
ACCGGGCGGACCGAGGCGATGGGGGGATGGGGGGACGGGGAGACCGGGGGACCGTGGGACGCGGGGACCGGGGGTCGGGGGAACGGGGTGACCGGGGGACATGTGGACCGGGGGGACGGGGAGATGGGGAGACCGGTGGATGGGGGGACCGGGGGGGAAGGGGAGACGGGGAGACGGGGAGACCGGGGACGGTGGGACCGGTGGACCGGGGGACTGGGGGATGGGGAGTCCTGTGGGACGCGGGGACGGGGAAAACGGGCGTACCGGGGCGACGGGGGGATGGGGGGACGAGGAGAGGGGGAGACGGAGAGACCGAAGTTCGGGGGGACCGGGGGAACAGGGAGACGGGGATACAGGGAGACCGGGGGACGGGGGGGACCTAGGGGACTGGGGGACAGGGAGACCGTGGGGACGGGGGAAGGGGAGACCAGTGCACGGGGAGACCGGGGGACTTGTGGACGGGGGGACCGGGCGGACTGGGTGAATGTGTGACGGGGGAACGGGGGACCGGGGGACAGGGGGGATGTGGAGAAGGGGAGACCGGGGGGACCGTGCGCCGGGGGGACATGGGGACAGGGAGACGGTGAGACCGGGAGACGGGGAGACGGGAGACGGGGAGCCCGGGCGACGGGGGGACCGGGGGTATGGGGACACGGGGAGACCGGGAGACTGGGGGACCGGGGAACCGGGAGACGGGGGGACTGGGGGGACTGGGAACCGGGGGGACAGGGGGACGCGGAGAACGGGCGACTGGGGGACCGGGGGACTGGGGGACATGGGGACCGGGGGACTGGGGAACCGGGGGGAAGGGGAGACGGGGAGATGGGGAGACCGGGGGACGGGGGGACTGGGGGACAGGGGGACCGGGGGACCGGGCGACCGGGGGGACGGGGAGTCGGGGAGACAGGGAGACCTGGGGACCGGGGGACCTGGGGGTCGGGGAGACGGGGAGACGGAGAGAACGGGGGATAGGGGGACCGGGGAACTGGGGGATCAGGGGACGGGAGGACGGGGAGACCGGGGAGACGGGGAGACGGGGGGACGGGGAGACCGGTGGACGGGGACACCGGCGGACGGAGGGACGGGGCGATGGGGAGACCGCGGGACGGGGACACCGGGGTACGGAGGGACAGGTGGATGGAGGACCGGGGGACTGGGAGACCGGGGGACCGGGGGACGCGGGGACCGGGGGACAGGGGACCGGGGGGATGGGGAGATGGGGAGACCGGTGGAAGGGGGGACCGGGGGGAAGGGGAGACGGGGAGACAGGGGGACAGGGGGACGGGGAGACGGGGGGACCGGGGGACCTGGGGGATCGGGGGGGACAGGGAGATATGGAGACCGGGGGATGCGCTGACCGGGGGACCTGGGGACGGGGGGACCGGGGGGACCGGGGGGACGGGGGACCGGGGGGACGGGGGGAGAGGGAGAACGGGGGACAGGGGGACCGGCGGACGGAGGGACGGGGAGAGAGGGAAACCGGGGGATGGGGGGACCGGGGACCAGGGGACGGGGCGACCGGGGAGACGGGGAGACCGTGGGACCGGGGGACGGGGGGACTAGGGGGACGGGGCAACTTGGAGATGGGTAGACCGGGGGATGGGGTGACTGGGGGCACGGGGAGACTGGGAGACGGGGACACCGGGGGACCAGGGAACCGGGGGACCGGGGGACGGGGAGACCGGAGGGATGGGGAGTCCAGGGGACGGGGAAAAGGGGGGCACGGGGAGTCCGGGGGACGGGGAGACGGGGAGATCGGGGGTCGGGGGGATGGGGGGACCGGGTGGACAATGAGACGGGGAGACCGGGGTGACGAGGGGACGGGGGGAAGGGGAGACCGGTGGACAGGAGGACCAGGGGACCGGGGGAACGGGGGACAGGGAGACCGGGGGACGGGGGGACACGGGGGACGGGGAGACGTGGAGACGGGGAGACCGGGGGCCGGGGGGACCGGGGTATGGGGAGACGGGGAGACCGGGGGGACGGTGGGACCGGGGTGACGGGGAGACGGGGAGACCGGGGGACCAGGGGGACGGGGAGACGGGGAGAAGGGGAGACCGGGGGACCCGCGGATTGGGGGGGACAGAGTACGGACAGACGGGGAGACCGGGGGACGGGGGGACCGGGGAACCGTGGGACCGGGAGACCGGGGGAATGGGGGGACGGCGGGACGGGGAGATCAGGGGACGGGGGGACCGGGGGACCAGGGGACCATGATGACGGGGAGACTGGGGGAACGGCGGACGGGGGGACCGGGGAACCGTGGGACCGGGAGACCGGGGGGATGGCGGGACGGCGTTCGGGGAGACCGGTGGACGGGCGGAACAGGGAACGGGGGACAGGGGGACCGGGCGGACGGAGGGACGGGGAGACGGGGAGACCGGGGGACCTGTGGGAGCTGGGGGACAGGGAGATGGGGAGACCGGGGGATGGGGGGACCGGGGGACCGGGGGACGGGGATACCGGGGGACCGGGTGACGGGGGGACATGGGGGACGGGGAGACCGGGGGACGGGGGCACCTGGGAACCGGGTGACCGGGGGACCGGGGGACGGGGAGACCGGGGGGACGGGGAGACTGAGGGATGGGGGGCCCGGTGGACTGGGGGCTCGGGGGACGGGGAGATCGGGCGGACCAGGGCGACGGGGGGATGGGGGCACGTGTAGACGGGGAGATGGGGACACCGAAGGACGGGGAGACCGGAGGGACGTGGGGACGGGGGGACGGGGAGACCGGGGGTTCGGGGGGACGGGTAGACGGGAGAAAGGGGGATCAGGGGACCGGGGGACCGTGGGACAGAGAGACCGGGGGACCGGGGGACGCGGGGACCGGGGGGACAGGGAGACGGGGAGACGGGGAGACAGGGGGTTCGTGTTGACGGGGAGACCGGGGGACGGGGGATCAGGGGACGGGGGACCGGGGACGGGGAGACTAGGGGATCGGGGGACGCGGGGACGGGGGGGACGGGGAAACGGGGACATCGGTGGATGGGGGGACCGGGGGGACTGGGAGACAGGGAGACGGGGAGAACGGGGGACGGAGGGACCGGGGGACCGGGGGACCGGAGGATGGGGAGACCAGGGGGACGGGGGGACGGGGGGACCGGGGGGACGGGGTGAATGGGGGACAGGGGGAACTAGGGACCGGGGGACAGGGGGGATGGGGAGACGGGGAGACCGGGGGGGGGGCGGGGGGTGGGGGGACACGGGGACGGGGAGACGGAGAGAACGGGAGACGGGGGTACGGGGACACGGGGAGACCGTGGGACGGGGTGACCGGGGGACCGGGGACGGGGGGACTGGGGGTACGGGGTGACTGGGAGATGGGGACCCCGGGGGCACGGGGGGACGGGGAGACGGGGAGACCGGGGGTACGGGGGGACGGGGGCATCGGGAGACCGCTGGACGGGGGACCGGGGGACCGGGGGACGGGGGGACTAGGGGGACGGGGCAACTTGGAGATGGGTAGACCGGGGGATGGGGTGACTGGGGGCACGGGGATACTGGGAGACGGGGACACCGGGGGACCGGGGAACCGGGGGACCGGGGGACGGGGAGACCGGAGGGATGGGGAGTCCAGGGGACGGGGAAAAGGGGGGCACGGGGAGTCCGGGGGACGGGGAGACGGGGAGATCGGGGGTCGGGGGGATGGGGGGACCGGGTGGACAATGAGACGGGGAGACCGGGGTGACGAGGGGACGGGGGGAAGGGGAGACCGGTGGACAGGAGGACCAGGGGACCGGGGGAACGGGGGACAGGGAGACCGGGGGACGGGGGGACACGGGGGACGGGGAGACGTGGAGACGGGGAGACCGGGGGCCGGGGGGACCGGGGTATGGGGAGACGGGGAGACCGGGGGGACGGTGGGACCGGGGTGACGGGGAGACGGGGAGACCGGGGGACCAGGGGGACGGGGAGACGGGGAGAAGGGGAGACCGGGGGACCCGCGGATTGGGGGGGACAGAGTACGGACAGACGGGGAGACCGGGGGACGGGGGGACCGGGGAACCGTGGGACCGGGAGACCGGGGGAATGGGGGGACGGCGGGATGGGGAGATCAGGGGACGGGGGGACCGGGGGACCAGGGGACCATGATGACGGGGAGACTGGGGGAACGGCGGACGGGGGGACCGGGGAACCGTGGGACCGGGAGACCGGGGGGATGGCGGGACGGCGTTCGGGGAGACCGGTGGATGGGCGGAACAGGGAACGGGGTCAGGGGGACCGGGCGGACGGAGGGACGGGGAGACGGGGAGACCGGGGGATGGGGGGACCAGGGACCAGGGGACAGGGAGACAGGGGAGACGGGGAGACCGTGGGACCAGGGGACGGGGGGACTGGGTGGACGGGGCGACTGGGAGATAGGTAGACCGGAGGATGGGGGGACTGGGGGCATGGGGAGACTAGGAGACGGGGACACCGGGGGACCGGGGAACCGGGGGACCGGGGGACGGGGAGACCGGGGGGATCGGGGCGACGGGGGGACCGTGGGAACGGGGAGACCGTGGGATGGGGGGACCGGGGAACCGGGGGACAGGGGGACGGGGTGACCGGGCAGACCGAGGCGACGGGGGGATGGGGGGACGGGGGGACCGGGGGGACGTGGAGACTGGGGGATGGGGGGACCGGAGGGACGGGGGGACGGGGAGAGGGGAGACCTGAGGACGGGGGGACCGGGGGATGGGTGGACCGGGGGACAAAGTGACGGGGGGACCGGTGGACAGGGGGACCGGGGTGACAGGGAGACGAGGAGACGGGGGGACCGGGGGACGGGTGGACCGGGGGACAAGGTGACGGGGGGACCGGGAGACAGGGGGACCGGGGTGACGGGGAGACGAGGAGACCGGGAGACCGAGGGACGGGGGGACTGGGGGACCTGGGGACCGGGGGAATGGGGAGATGGGGAGACCGGGGGGACGGGGGGACGGGGGGACGTGGGGACGGGGAGACGGGGAGACCGGGAGAATGGGGGACAGAGGAAAGGGGAGACCGGGGGACGGGGGGACCGAGGGTATGGGGGGACGGGGAGACCGGGGGTAAGGGGTACGGGGGGACGGAGGGGAAGTGGAGACGGGGAGACCTGGGGAACGGGGGGACGGGGGGATGGGGTGACCGGGGTGACGGGGGGACGGGGGGAAAAGGAGGCCAGATAGACAGGGGGAGAGGGGGACCGTGAGACTGGTGGACTGGGAGACCGGGGGGACGGGGGGACGGGGAGACGGGGAGACCGGGGGACGGGGGGACGGGAGACGGGGGGAACGGGGGACCTGGGGGAGCGGGGGGACGGGAAGACGGGGAGACCGGAGGACGGGGGGACCAGAGCATCATGGACCGGGGGACAGGGAGACCAGGGGACAAGGGGCAGGGAGACCGGGGGGACGGGGAGATCATGCGGACAGGGGTGACTGGGGTATGGGGGGAAGGGGAGAGGGGGAGATGGGGAGAACGAAGGACGGGGGGACCGGGGAACCCAGGGACCGGGGGACGGGGGGACCGGGGGGACGGGGAGACCGAGGGACGGGGGGACCGGGGAACCTGGGGACCGGGGGCGGGACACCTGGCGGACCGAGGCGAAGGGGGGATGGGGGGACGGGGAGAGGGGTAGACGGGGAGACCGAAAACAGCGGGACCTGGGGGACAGGGAGATGGGGAGACAGTGAGACCGGGGGACGGAGGGAACGACGGGACGGGGGGACAGGGAGACCGGGGGGACGGGGCGACGGGGGGATGGAGGGGACGGGGAGACGGGGAGACCAGGGAACGGGGGACCGGTGGAATGGGGGACCGGATGACCGGGGGACGGGGAGACCGGGGGGACCGGGGGGACGGGGGGACGGGGGGATGGAGGGGACGGGGAGACGGGGAGACCGGGGAACGGGGGACCGGTGGAATGGGGGACCTGGGAACCGGGGGACGGGGTTACCGGTGTGACGGGGATATCGGGGACGGGCGGACCGGGGGACCGGGGGACCGGGGGACGGGTCGACCAGGGGGACGGGGAGACTGTGGGACGGGGGGCCCGGTGGACCGGGGGATCAGGGAACTGGGAGATCGGGCGGACAGGGGCGACGGGGGGATGGGGGCACGGGTAGACGGGGAGATGGGGAGACCGAAGGACGGGGAGACCGGAGGGACGTGGGGACGGGGGGACGGGGAGACCGGGGGTTCGGGGGGACGGGGAGTCCGGAGAAAGGGGGATCGGGGAAACGGGGGACCGGGGGACGGGAGGACGTGGAGACCGGGGAGACGGGGGGACCGGGGGACGGGGAACCGGTGGACGGGGACACCGGGGGACGGAGGGACGGGGGGACGGGGACACCGGGGGACAGGGACACCGGGGGACGGAGGGACGGGGGGATGGGGGACCGGAGGACGGGGAGACCGGGGGACCGTGGGACGCGGGGACCGGGGGGACGGGGAAACGGGGAGACCGGGGGACAGGGGGACCGGGGGGACGGGGAGATGGGGAGACCGGTGGATGGGGGGACCGCGGGGAAGGGGAGACGGGGAGACAGGGAGACCGGGGGACGGGGGGACGGGGACACCGGGGGACGGGGGGACGGGGGGATGGGGAGACCGGGGGGACGGGGGGACGGGGAAAACGGGCGTACAGGGGCGACGGGGGGATGGGGGGACGAGGAGAGGGGGAGACGGAGAGACCGAAGTTCGGGGGGACCGGGGGAACAGGGAGACGGGGAGACAGGGAGACCGGGGGATGGGGGGACCGAGGGGACGGGGGGACAGGGAGACCGTGGGGACGGGGGGAAGGGGAGACCGGTGCACGGGGAGACCGGGGGACTTGTGTACGGGGGGACCGGGGGGACGGGGAGAATGTGTGACGGGGGAACGGGGGACCGGGGGACAGGGGGGATGTGGAGAAGGGGAGACCGGGGGGACCGTGCGCCGGGGGGACATGGGGACGGGGAGACGGTGAGACCGGGAGACGGGGAGCCCGGGCGACGGGGGGACCGGGGGTACGGGGACACGGGGAGACCGGGAGACTGGGGGACCGGGAAACCGGGAGACGGGGGGAATGGGGGGACTGGGAACCGGGGGGACAGGGGGACGCGGAGAACGGGCGACTGGGGGACCGGGGGACTGGGGGACATGGGGACCGGGGGACTGGGGAACCGGGGGGAAGGGGAGACTGGGAGATGGGGAGACCGGGGGACGGGGGGACTGGGGGACAGGGGGACCGGGGGACCGGGGGACCGGGGGGACGGGGAGTCGGGGAGACAGGGAGACCTGGGGACCGGGGGACCTGGGGGACGGGGAGACGGGGAGACGGGGAGAATGGGGGATAGGGGGACCGGGGAACTGGGGGATCAGGGGACGGGAGGACGGGGAGACGGGGGGACGGGGGGATGGGGAGACCGGTGGACGGGGACACCGGCGGACGGAGGGACAGGTGGATGGGGGACCGGGGGACTGGGAGACCGGGGGACTGTGGGACGCGGGGAACAGGGGACAGGGGACCGGGGGGACAGGGAGATGGGGAGACCGGTGGAAGGGGGGACCGGGGGGAAGGGGAGACGGGGAGACAGGGGGACAGGGGGACGGGGAGACGGGGGGACCGGGGGACCTGGGGGATCGGGGGGACAGGGAGATATGGAGACCGGGGGATACGCGGACCGGGGGACCGGGGGACGGGGAGACTGGGGGACTGGGGGATGGGGGGACCGGGGGACGGGGAGACCGGGGAACTGGGGGACCGGGGGACGGGACACTGGGCGGACCGAGGCGACGGGGGGATGGGGGGACGGGGAGAGGGGTAGACGGGGAGACCTAAGGACGGGGGGACCGGGGGGACAGGGAGACGGGGAGACAGGGAGACCGGGGGACGGAGGGAACGATGGACGGAGGGACAGGGAAACCGGGGGGATGGGGGACAGGGGGATGGAGGGGACGGGGAGACGGGGAGACCGGGGGACGGTGGGACCGGGGGCCCGGGGGACGGGGAGACCGGGGGATGGGGGACCGGGGGACCGGGGACGGGGAGACCGGAGGGAACGGGGGGACGGGGAGACTGGGAGACCGGATAATTGGGAGACCGGGGGATGGGGGACCGGGTGAACGGGGGAAAGGGGAGACTCGGAGACCGGGGTACCGGGGGACGCGGGGACCGGGGGGACGGGGAGACCGTGGACGGGGGGACCAGGGAACCGGGGGATCGGGGGACGGGAGGACGGGGAGACCGGGGAGACGGGGGGATGGGGGTACGGGCAGACTGGTGGACGGGGAGACCGGGGGACGGAGGGATGGGGGGACGGGGAGACCGGGGGACGGGGGATCCGGGGATGGGGGACCGGGGGATGGGGAGACTGGGAGACCGTGGGATGCGGGGACCGGGGGTCGGGGAAACGGGGAGACCGGGGGACATGGGGACCGGGGGGAAGGGGAGACGGGGAGATGGGGAGACCGGGGGACCGGGGGACGGTGGGACCGGAGGACCGGGGGACAGGGGGATGTGGAGACCAGGGGGACGCGGGGACGGGGAAAACGGGCAGACCGGGGCGACGGGGGGATGGGGGGACGGGGAGAGGGGGAGACGGAGAGACTGAAGGACGGGGGGACCAGGGGGAGAGGGAGACGGGGAGACAGGGAGACCGGGGGTCGGGGGGACCGAGGGGACCGAGGGATTTGTGGACCGGGGGGACGGGGCGATGGGGAGATGGGGAGACCGGGGGACGGGGGGACTGGGGGACAGGGGGACCGGGGGACCGGGCGACGGGGGGACGGAGAGTCGGGGAGACGGGGAGACCTGGGGACCTGGGGACCTGGGGGATGGGGAGACGGGGAGACGGGGAGACCAGGGGAATGAGAGACCGGGGGAACGGAGGACTTTGGGGACGGCGAGACGGGGAGACGGGGAGACCGGGGGATAGGGGGACCGGGGGACGGGGAGTCGGGGAGACCGGGGGACATGGGGGATCGGGGGGACAGGGAGATATGGAGACCGGGGGATGGGGGGACCGGGGGACCGGGGGACGGGGATCCTGGGGGACCAGGGGACGGTGGGACCGGGGGATGGGGAGACCGGGGGTCGGGGGGAACGGGGAACCGGGGGACGGGGGGACCGGGGTGATGGGGAGATCGTGTATGGGGGACCGGGGGACAGGGGGACCGGGGGAAGGGGAGACCGGGGGACCAGAGGACGGGGCACCGGGGGGACGGGGAGACCGTGGGACGGGGGGACCGGAGAACCGGGGGACCGGGGGACGGGGAGACAGGGCGGACCGGGGTTACGGGGGCATGGGGGGACGGGGAGAGGGGGAGACGGGGAGACCGAAGGACGGGGGGACCGGGGGGACAGGGAGACGGGGAGACAGGGAGACCGGGGGACGGGGGGACCGAGGGGTCGGGGGGACAGGGAGACCGGGGGGGGGGGACGAGGGGATGGGGAGATTCGGAGATGGGGAGACCGGGGGACGGGGGGACCGGGGGACGGGGGACAGCGGGGGCGGGGGGGATGTGGAGACGGTGCGACAGAGGGACGGGGGGACGGGGCAACGGGGGGATGCCAGATGGGGAGACCGGATGATGGGGGGACGGGGGGACGGGGGAACGGGGGGACGGTAAGATGGGGAGACCGGGGGATGGGCGGACCAGGGGACCGGGGGACCGGGGCGACGGGGAGATCTGGGATGGGTTCCGGGGGACCAGGGAGACCGGGGGAGTTGGGGACCGGGGAACCGGGGGATCGGGGGACTTGGGTGATGGGGATATCGGGAAAGGGCAGACAGAGGGACCGGGGGACCGGGGGACGGGGGTTGGGTGGACTGGGAGACCAGGGGACCGAGGAATCAGGAGACCGGGGGACGGGGGGATGGGGGGAGGTGGGGAAGGGGGACCAGGAGACGGGGTCCGAAGGACAGGGGGACGGGAGGACAAGGGGGACCATGGCACCAGGGACCTGGGGACGGGGAGACTGGGGGACCGGGGGACGGAGGAACCGGGGGGACGGGGAGATAGGGAGACGGTGAGACAGGGTGTACGGGGGGAGGGGGGATGTGTAGACCGGGGGACTGAGGGACCGGTGTACGGGGAGACCGGGGGGACCGGGGGGACGGGGGACGGGGAGACCGGGGGACGGGGGGACGTCTGGACCAGGGGGATGGGGGCACGGGGAGACGTGCAGACCGGGGGGAAGGGGGGACGTGGGGTTGGGGAGACCGGGGACCGGGAGACGGGGGACAGGGAGGAAGGGGAAACAAGGAGACCGGGAGACCGGGGGGACGGGGAGACGGGGAGACGGGGAGACGGGGAGACGTGGTGACCGGGGGACCGGGGTCGGGGGAACTGGGTGGACGAGGAGACAGGGAGACCGGGGGACGGGGTGACCGGGGTGACGGGGAGACGGGGAGACCTGGGGACCGGGGGGACGGGGAGACCGGGAGACAGGTGGACCGGGGGACGGGGAGACGGGGAGACCGGGGGACCGGGGGGACGGGGAGACGGGGAGACCGGGGGACGGGCGGAACTGGGAACGGGGAACCCGGGGGCACGGGGGGACGGGGAGACGGGGAGACCAGGGGACAGGGGGACCGGGAGACACAGGGACCATGATGATGGAGAGACCGGGGGACCGGGGGGACGGGGAGATGGGGAGACAGGGGGACGGGGGGAAGGGGAGACCGGGGGACGGGGAGCCCGGGGGTACGGGGGGAGAGTGAGATGGGGAACCCAGGGGTACGGGGGACAGGGAGACGGGGAGACCAGGGGACGGGGTGACCGGGGGACTGGGGGACCCGGGTGATGGGGAGACCGGGGGACCGGGGGGACAGGGAGACGGGGAGACAGGGGGATGGGGGGGATGGGGAGACGGGGAGACCGGGGGACGGTGTGACTGGGGGACTGGGGGACCCGAGTGATGGGGAGACCGGGGGAGCGGGGCAACAGGGAGACGGGTAGACCGGGGGGGACGGGGGGAAGTAGGGACCGTGGGACAGGGGGACGGGGGGACGGGGAGACGGGGAGACCGGGGAGTCCGGGGGACCGGGGGAACGGGCGACCGGGGGGACAAGGGAGTCGGGGAGACGGGATGACCGGGGGACCGGGGGACATGGGGACAGGGGGGACGGGGAGACGGGGAGAACGGAGGACGTGGGTACCGGGGGACAGGGAGACCGGGAAGGGGGGGACCGGGGGACCGGGGGGACGGGGGGACGGGGGGATGGGAAGACTGGAGGGACGGGGGGACGGGGGGACGGGGAGACAGGTGGACAGGGAGACCGGGGGACTGGGGGACGGGGGGACCGGGGAGACGGGGTGAATGGGGGACGGGGGGAACTAGGGACCGGGGGCAGGGGGGATGAGGAGACGGGGAGACCGGGGGACGGGGGGACAGGGGGGACGGGTAGACGGGGAGACCGGGGGACGGTGGGACGGGGAGACGGGGGGACCGGGGGACCTGGGGGAACGGGGGACAGGGAGATGGGGAGACCGGGGTTGGGGGGACCGGGGGACCGGGGGACGGGGGGACAGGGGGGACGGGTACACGGGTAGACCGGGGGACGGTGGGAAGGGGAGACGGGGGGACCGGGGGACCTGTGGGAGCTGGGGGACAGGGAGATGGGGAGACCGGGGGATGGGGGGACCGGGGGACCGGGGGACGGGGATACCGGGGGACCGGTTGACGGGGGGACCTGGGGGACGGGGAGACCGGGGGACGGGGGCACCTGGGAACCGGGTGACCGGGGGACCGGGGGACGGGGAGACCGGTGGACCGGGAGACGGGGGGACCGGGGGGACGGGGAGACTGAGGGACGGGGGGCCCGGTGGACTGGGGGCTCGGGGGACGGGGAGATCGGGCGGACCAGGGCGACGGGGGGATGGGGGCACGTGTAGACGGGGAGATGGGGACACCGAAGGACGGGGAGACCGGAGGGACGTGGGGACGGGGGGACGGGGAGACCGGGGGTTCGGGGGGACGGGTAGACGGGAGAAAGGGGGATCAGGGGACCGGGGGACCGTGGGACAGAGAGACCGGGGGACCGGGGGACGCGGGGACCGGGGGGACAGGGAGACGGGGAGACGGGGAGACAGGGGGTTCGTGGTGACGGGGAGACCGGGGACGGGGGATCAGGGGACGGGGGACCGGGGACGGGGAGACTAGGGGATCGGGGGACGCGGGGACGGGGGGGACGGGGAAACGGGGACACCGGTGGATGGGGGGACCGGGGGGACTGGGAGACAGGGAGACGGGGAGAACGGGGGACGGAGGGACCAGGGGAATGGGGGACCGGAGGATGGGGAGACCAGGGGGACGGGGGGACGGGGGGACCGGGGGAACGGGGTGAATGGGGGACAGGGGGAACTAGGGACCGGGGGACAGGGGGGATGGGGAGACGGGGAGACCGGGGGAGGGGCGGAGGGGTGGGGGGACACGGGGACGGGGAGACGGAGAGAACGGGAGACGGGGGTACGGGGACACGGGGAGACCGTGGGACGGGGTGACCGGGGGACCGGGGACGGGGGGACTGGGGGGACGGGGAGACAAGGAGACCGGGGGACGGGGAGCCCGGGGGTACGGGGTGACTGGGAGATGGGGACCCCGGGGGCACGGGGGGACGGGGAGACGGGGAGACCAGGGGACGCGGGGACTGGGGGACCGGGGGACCATGATGACGGAGAGACCTGGGGACGGGGGGAAGGGGAGACCGGGGGATGGGGAGACCGGGGGACGGGGGGACGGGGAGACGGGGAGACCGGGGGTACGGGGGGACGGGGGCATCGGGAGACCGCTGGACGGGGGACCGGGGGACCGGGGGACCGCGGGACCGGGGGACGGGGGGACCGGACGGAAGTGGAGACGGGAAGACGGGGAGACCGTGGGACGGGTATACCGGGGGACCGGGGGACGGGGGGACTGGGGGGACGGGGGACCGTGAGACGGTGAGACCGGGGGATGGGGGGACTGGGGGACCGCGGGGACGGGGGACCGTGGGGACGGGGGGAGAGGGAGAACGGGGGACAGGGGGACCGGGCGGACGGAGGGACGGGAAGACGGGGAGACCGGGGGATGTGGGGACCGGGGGACCCGGGGACGGGGGGATGGGGAGACCAGGGGGACGGGGGGACGGGGGGACCGGGGGGACGGGGAGACCGTGGGTCGGGGCGACCGGGGAACCGGGGGACCGGGGGACGGGGAGACAGGGCGGACCGGGGTTACGGGGGCATGGGGGGACGGGGAGAGGGGTGACGGGGAGATCGAAGGACGGGGGGACCGGGGGTACAGGGAGACGGTGAGACAGGGAGACCGGGGGACGGGGGGACCGAGGGGTCGGGGGGACAGGGAGACCGGGGGGACGAGGGGATGGGGAGATTGGGAGACGGGGAGACCAGGGGACGGGGGGACCGGGGGAACGGGGGACGGTGGGAACGGAGGACCAGGGGACTGGGAGCCTGGGGGGCCGGGGGGACCTGGGGAAATTAGGGGACCGGGAGACGTGGAGACCGGGGGACGTGGGGACGGGAGACGGGGGGACCGGGTGACCTGGGGGAGCGGGGGGACGGGGAGATGGGGAGACCGGGTGATGGGGGGACCGGCGGACCAGGGGACGGGGGGATGTGGGGACGGGGAGAGGGGGAGACAGGGAGACCGGGGGACGGGGGGACCGGGGTTACAGGGAGACGGGGAGACAGGGAGACCGGGGGGACGGGGGGACGGGGGTACTGGGAGACTGGGGGGACGGGGGGACGGGGGGACGGGGAGACCGGGGAGACTGGGTGACAGGTGGACGGGGAGACCGGTGGACGTGGAGACCGGGGGACTGGGGGACGGGGGGACCGGGGGGACGCGGTGAATGGGTGACAGGGGGAACGGGGAACCGGGGGACAGGGGGGATGGGGAGAAGGGGAGACCGGGGTGACGGTGGAGCGGGGGGACATGGGGACGGGGAGACGGTGAGACCAGGAGATGGGGGGACGGGGGACGGGGAGACTGGGGGACGGGGGACCGGGGGTACGGGGTCGGGGGAACTGGGTGGACGAGGAGACAGGGAGACCTGGGGACCGGGGGGACGGGGAGACCGGGAGACAGGTGGACCGGGGGACGGGGAGACGGGGAGACCGGGGGACCGGGGGGACGGGGAGACGGGGAGACCGGGGGACGGGCGGAACTGGGAACGGGGAACCCGGGGGCACGGGGGGACGGGGAGACGGGGAGACCAGGGGACAGGGGGACCGGGAGACACAGGGACCATGATGATGGAGAGACCGGGGGACCGGGGGGACGGGGAGATGGGGAGACAGGGGGACGGGGGGAAGGGGAGACCGGGGGACGGGGAGCCCGGGGGTACGGGGGGACAGTGAGATGGGGAACCCAGGGGTACGGGGGACAGGGAGACGGGGAGACCAGGGGACGGGGTGACCGGGGGACTGGGGGACCCGGGTGATGGGGAGACCGGGGGACCGGGGGGACAGGGAGACGGGGAGACAGGGGGATGGGGGGGATGGGGAGACGGGGAGACCGGGGGACGGTGTGACTGGGGGACTGGGGGACCCGAGTGATGGGGAGACCGGGGGAGCGGGGCAACAGGGAGACGGGTAGACCGGGGGGGACGGGGGGAAGTAGGGACCGTGGGACAGGGGGACGGGGGGACGGGGAGACGGGGAGACCGGGGAGTCCGGGGGACCGGGGGAACGGGCGACCGGGGGGACAAGGGAGTCGGGGAGACGGGATGACCGGGGGACCGGGGGACATGGGGACAGGGGGGACGGGGAGACGGGGAGAACGGAGGACGTGGGTACCGGGGGACAGGGAGACCGGGAAGGGGGGGACCGGGGGACCGGGGGGACGGGGGGACGGGGGGATGGGAAGACTGGAGGGACGGGGGGACGGGGGGACGGGGAGACAGGTGGACAGGGAGACCGGGGGACTGGGGGACGGGGGGACCGGGGAGACGGGGTGAATGGGGGACGGGGGGAACTAGGGACCGGGGGCAGGGGGGATGAGGAGACGGGGAGACCGGGGGACGGGGGGACAGGGGGGACGGGTAGACGGGGAGACCGGGGGACGGTGGGACGGGGAGACGGGGGGACCGGGGGACCTGGGGGAACGGGGGACAGGGAGATGGGGAGACCGGGGTTGGGGGGACCGGGGGACCGGGGGACGGGGGGACAGGGGGGACGGGTACATGGGTAGACCGGGGGACGGTGGGAAGGGGAGACGGGGGGACCGGGGGACCTGTGGGAGCTGGGGGACAGGGAGATGGGGAGACCGGGGGATGGGGGGACCGGGGGACCGGGGGACGGGGATACCGGGGGACCGGTTGACGGGGGGACCTGGGGGACGGGGAGACCGGGGGACGGGGGCACCTGGGAACCGGGTGACCGGGGGACCGGGGGACGGGGAGACCGGTGGACCGGGAGACGGGGGGACCGGGGGGACGGGGAGACTGAGGGACGGGGGGCCCGGTGGACTGGGGGCTCGGGGGACGGGGAGATCGGGCGGACCAGGGCGACGGGGGGATGGGGGCACGTGTAGACGGGGAGATGGGGACACCGAAGGACGGGGAGACCGGAGGGACGTGGGGACGGGGGGACGGGGAGACCGGGGGTTCGGGGGGACGGGTAGACGGGAGAAAGGGGGATCAGGGGACCGGGGGACCGTGGGACAGAGAGACCGGGGGACCGGGGGTCGGGGGAACGGGGTGACCGGGGGACATGTGGACCGGGGGGACGGGGAGATGGGGAGACCGGTGGATGGGGGGACCGGGGGGGGAAGGGGAGACGGGGAGACGGGGAGACCGGGGACGGTGGGACCGGTGGACCGGGGGACTGGGGGATGGGGAGTCCTGTGGGACGCGGGGACGGGGAAAACGGGCGTACCGGGGCGACGGGGGGATGGGGGGACGAGGAGAGGGGGAGACGGAGAGACCGAAGTTCGGGGGGACCGGGGGAACAGGGAGACGGGGATACAGGGAGACCGGGGGACGGGGTGACCTAGGGGACTGGGGGACAGGGAGACCGTGGGGACGGGGGAAGGGGAGACCAGTGCACGGGGAGACCGGGGGACTTGTGGACGGGGGGACCGGGCGGACTGGGTGAATGTGTGACGGGGGAACGGGGGACCGGGGGACAGGGGGGATGTGGAGAAGGGGAGACCGGGGGGACCGTGCGCCGGGGGGACATGGGGACGGGGAGACGGTGAGACCGGGAGACGGGGAGACGGGAGACGGGGAGCCCGGGCGACGGGGGGACCGGGGGTATGGGGACACGGGGAGACCGGGAGACTGGGGGACCGGGGAACCGGGAGACGGGGGGACTGGGGGGACTGGGAACCGGGGGGACAGGGGGACGCGGAGAACGGGCGACTGGGGGACCGGGGGACTGGGGGACATGGGGACCGGGGGACTGGGGAACCGGGGGGAAGGGGAGACGGGGAGATGGGGAGACCGGGGGACGGGGGGACTGGGGGACAGGGGGACCGGGGGACCGGGCGACCGGGGGGACGGGGAGTCGGGGAGACAGGGAGACCTGGGGACCGGGGGACCTGGGGGTCGGGGAGACGGGGAGACGGAGAGAACGGGGGATAGGGGGACCGGGGAACTGGGGGATCAGGGGACGGGAGGACGGGGAGACCGGGGAGACGGGGAGACGGGGGGACGGGGAGACCGGTGGACGGGGACACCGGCGGACGGAGGGACGGGGCGATGGGGAGACCGCGGGACGGGGACACCGGGGTACGGAGGGACAGGTGGATGGAGGACCGGGGGACTGGGAGACCGGGGGACCGGGGGACGCGGGGACCGGGGGACAGGGGACCGGGGGGATGGGGAGATGGGGAGACCGGTGGAAGGGGGGACCGGGGGGAAGGGGAGACGGGGAGACAGGGGGACAGGGGGACGGGGAGACGGGGGGACCGGGGGACCTGGGGGATCGGGGGGGACAGGGAGATATGGAGACCGGGGGATGCGCTGACCGGGGGACCTGGGGACGGGGGGACCGGGGGGACCGGGGGGACGGGGGACCGGGGGGACGGGGGGAGAGGGAGAACGGGGGACAGGGGGACCGGCGGACGGAGGGACGGGGAGAGAGGGAAACCGGGGGATGGGGGGACCGGGGACCAGGGGACGGGGCGACCGGGGAGACGGGGAGACCGTGGGACCGGGGGACGGGGGGACTAGGGGGACGGGGCAACTTGGAGATGGGTAGACCGGGGGATGGGGTGACTGGGGGCACGGGGAGACTGGGAGACGGGGACACCGGAGGACCAGGGAACCGGGGGACCGGGGGACGGGGAGACCGGAGGGATGGGGAGTCCAGGGGACGGGGAAAAGGGGGGCACGGGGAGTCCGGGGGACGGGGAGACGGGGAGATCGGGGGTCGGGGGGATGGGGGGACCGGGTGGACAATGAGACGGGGAGACCGGGGTGACGAGGGGACGGGGGGAAGGGGAGACCGGTGGACAGGAGGACCAGGGGACCGGGGGAACGGGGGACAGGGAGACCGGGGGAAGGGGGGACACGGGGGACGGGGAGACGTGGAGACGGGGAGACCGGGGGCCGGGGGGACCGGGGTATGGGGAGACGGGGAGACCGGGGGGACGGTGGGACCGGGGTGACGGGGAGACGGGGAGACCGGGGGACCAGGGGGACGGGGAGACGGGGAGAAGGGGAGACCGGGGGACCCGCGGATTGGGGGGGACAGAGTATGGACAGACGGGGAGACCGGGGGACGGGGGGACCGGGGAACCGTGGGACCGGGAGACCGGGGGAATGGGGGGACGGCGGGACGGGGAGATCAGGGGACGGGGGGACCGGGGGACCAGGGGACCATGATGACGGGGAGACTGGGGGAACGGCGGACGGGGGGACCGGGGAACCGTGGGACCGGGAGACCGGGGGGATGGCGGGACGGCGTTCGGGGAGACCGGTGGACGGGCGGAACAGGGAACGGGGGACAGGGGGACCGGGCGGACGGAGGGACGGGGAGACGGGGAGACCGGGGGACCTGTGGGAGCTGGGGGACAGGGAGATGGGGAGACCGGGGGATGGGGGGACCGGGGGACCGGGGGACGGGGATACCGGGGGACCGGGTGACGGGGGGACATGGGGGACGGGGAGACCGGGGGACGGGGGCACCTGGGAACCGGGTGACCGGGGGACCGGGGGACGGGGAGACCGGGGGGACGGGGAGACTGAGGGATGGGGGGCCCGGTGGACTGGGGGCTCGGGGGACGGGGAGATCGGGCGGACCAGGGCGACGGGGGGATGGGGGCACGTGTAGACGGGGAGATGGGGACACCGAAGGACGGGGAGACCGGAGGGACGTGGGGACGGGGGGACGGGGAGACCGGGGGTTCGGGGGGACGGGTAGACGGGAGAAAGGGGGATCAGGGGACCGGGGGACCGTGGGACAGAGAGACCGGGGGACCGGGGGACGCGGGGACCGGGGGGACAGGGAGACGGGGAGACGGGGAGACAGGGGGTTCGTGTTGACGGGGAGACCGGGGGACGGGGGATCAGGGGACGGGGGACCGGGGACGGGGAGACTAGGGGATCGGGGGACGCGGGGACGGGGGGGACGGGGAAACGGGGACATCGGTGGATGGGGGGACCGGGGGGACTGGGAGACAGGGAGACGGGGAGAACGGGGGACGGAGGGACCGGGGGACCGGGGGACCGGAGGATGGGGAGACCAGGGGGACGGGGGGACGGGGGGACCGGGGGGACGGGGTGAATGGGGGACAGGGGGAACTAGGGACCGGGGGACAGGGGGGATGGGGAGACGGGGAGACCGGGGGGGGGCGGGGGGTGGGGGGACACGGGGACGGGGAGACGGAGAGAACGGGAGACGGGGGTACGGGGACACGGGGAGACCGTGGGACGGGGTGACCGGGGGACCGGGGACGGGGGGACTGGGGGTACGGGGTGACTGGGAGATGGGGACCCCGGGGGCACGGGGGGACGGGGAGACGGGGAGACCGGGGGTACGGGGGGACGGGGGCATCGGGAGACCGCTGGACGGGGGACCGGGGGACCGGGGGACGGGGGGACTAGGGGGACGGGGCAACTTGGAGATGGGTAGACCGGGGGATGGGGTGACTGGGGGCACGGGGATACTGGGAGACGGGGACACCGGGGGACCGGGGAACCGGGGGACCGGGGGACGGGGAGACCGGAGGGATGGGGAGTCCAGGGGACGGGGAAAAGGGGGGCACGGGGAGTCCGGGGGACGGGGAGACGGGGAGATCGGGGGTCGGGGGGATGGGGGGACCGGGTGGACAATGAGACGGGGAGACCGGGGTGACGAGGGGACGGGGGGAAGGGGAGACCGGTGGACAGGAGGACCAGGGGACCGGGGGAACGGGGGACAGGGAGACCGGGGGACGGGGGGACACGGGGGACGGGGAGACGTGGAGACGGGGAGACCGGGGGCCGGGGGGACCGGGGTATGGGGAGACGGGGAGACCGGGGGGACGGTGGGACCGGGGTGACGGGGAGACGGGGAGACCGGGGGACCAGGGGGACGGGGAGACGGGGAGAAGGGGAGACCGGGGGACCCGGGGATTGGGGGGGACAGAGTACGGACAGACGGGGAGACCGGGGGACGGGGGGACCGGGGAACCGTGGGACCGGGAGACCGGGGGAATGGGGGGACGGCGGGACGGGGAGATCAGGGGACGGGGGGACCGGGGGACCAGGGGACCATGATGACGGGGAGACTGGGGGAACGGCGGACGGGGGGACCGGGGAACCGTGGGACCGGGAGACCGGGGGGATGGCGGGACGGCGTTCGGGGAGACCGGTGGACGGGCGGAACAGGGAACGGGGTCAGGGGGACCGGGCGGACGGAGGGACGGGGAGACGGGGAGACCGGGGGATGGGGGGACCAGGGACCAGGGGACAGGGAGACAGGGGAGACGGGGAGACCGTGGGACCAGGGGACGGGGGGACTGGGTGGACGGGGCGACTGGGAGATAGGTAGACCGGAGGATGGGGGGACTGGGGGCATGGGGAGACTAGGAGACGGGGACACCGGGGGACCGGGGAACCGGGGGACCGGGGGACGGGGAGACCGGGGGGATCGGGGCGACGGGGGGACCGTGGGAACGGGGAGACCGTGGGATGGGGGGACCGGGGAACCGGGGGACAGGGGGACGGGGTGACCGGGCAGACCGAGGCGACGGGGGGATGGGGGGACGGGGGGACCGGGGGGACGTGGAGACTGGGGGATGGGGGGACCGGAGGGACGGGGGGACGGGGAGAGGGGAGACCTGAGGACGGGGGGACCGGGGGATGGGTGGACCGGGGGACAAAGTGACGGGGGGACCGGTGGACAGGGGGACCGGGGTGACAGGGAGACGAGGAGACGGGGGGACCGGGGGACGGGTGGACCGGGGGACAAGGTGACGGGGGGACCGGGAGACAGGGGGACCGGGGTGACGGGGAGACGAGGAGACCGGGAGACCGAGGGACGGGGGGACTGGGGGACCTGGGGACCGGGGGAATGGGGAGATGGGGAGACCGGGGGGACGGGGGGACGGGGGGACGTGGGGACGGGGAGACGGGGAGACCGGGAGAATGGGGGACAGAGGAAAGGGGAGACCGGGGGACGGGGGGACCGAGGGTATGGGGGGACGGGGAGACCGGGGGTAAGGGGTACGGGGGGACGGAGGGGACGTGGAGACGGGGAGACCTGGGGAACGGGGGGACGGGGGGATGGGGTGACCGGGGTGACGGGGGGACGGGGGGAAAAGGAGGCCAGATAGACAGGGGGAGAGGGGGACCGTGAGACTGGTGGACTGGGAGACCGGGGGGACGGGGGGACGGGGAGACGGGGAGACCGGGGGACGGGGGGACGGGAGACGGGGGGAACGGGGGACCTGGGGGAGCGGGGGGACGGGAAGACGGGGAGACCGGAGGACGGGGGGACCAGAGCATCATGGACCGGGGGACAGGGAGACCAGGGGACAAGGGGCAGGGAGACCGGGGGGACGGGGAGATCATGCGGACAGGGGTGACTGGGGTATGGGGGGAAGGGGAGAGGGGGAGACGGGGAGAACGAAGGACGGGGGGACCGGGGAACCCAGGGACCGGGGGACGGGGGGACCGGGGGGACGGGGAGACCGAGGGACGGGGGGACCGGGGAACCTGGGGACCGGGGGCGGGACACCTGGCGGACCGAGGCGAAGGGGGGATGGGGGGACGGGGAGAGGGGTAGACGGGGAGACCGAAAACAGCGGGACCTGGGGGACAGGGAGATGGGGAGACAGTGAGACCGGGGGACGGAGGGAACGACGGGACGGGGGGACAGGGAGACCGGGGGGACGGGGCGACGGGGGGATGGAGGGGACGGGGAGACGGGGAGACCAGGGAACGGGGGACCGGTGGAATGGGGGACCGGATGACCGGGGGACGGGGAGACCGGGGGGACCGGGGGGACGGGGGGACGGGGGGATGGAGGGGACGGGGAGACGGGGAGACCGGGGAACGGGGGACCGGTGGAATGGGGGACCTGGGAACCGGGGGACGGGGTTACCGGTGTGACGGGGATATCGGGGACGGGCGGACCGGGGGACCGGGGGACCGGGGGACGGGTCGACCAGGGGGACGGGGAGACTGTGGGACGGGGGGCCCGGTGGACCGGGGGATCAGGGAACTGGGAGATCGGGCGGACAGGGGCGACGGGGGGATGGGGGCACGGGTAGACGAGGAGATGGGGAGACCGAAGGACGGGGAGACCGGAGGGACGTGGGGACGGGGGGACGGGGAGACCGGGGGTTCGGGGGGACGGGGAGACCGGAGAAAGGGGGATCGGGGAAACGGGGGACCGGGGGACGGGAGGACGTGGAGACCGGGGAGACGGGGGGACCGGGGGACGGGGAACCGGTGGACGGGGACACCGGGGGACGGAGGGACGGGGGGACGGGGACACCGGGGGACAGGGACACCGGGGGACGGAGGGACGGGGGGATGGGGGACCGGAGGACGGGGAGACCGGGGGACCGTGGGACGCGGGGACCGGGGGGACGGGGAAACGGGGAGACCGGGGGACAGGGGGACCGGGGGGACGGGGAGATGGGGAGACCGGTGGATGGGGGGACCGCGGGGAAGGGGAGACGGGGAGACAGGGAGACCGGGGGACGGGGGGACGGGGACACCGGGGGACGGGGGGACGGGGGGATGGGGAGACCGGGGGGACGGGGGGACGGGGAAAACGGGCGTACAGGGGCGACGGGGGGATGGGGGGACGAGGAGAGGGGGAGACGGAGAGACCGAAGTTCGGGGGGACCGGGGGAACAGGGAGACGGGGAGACAGGGAGACCGGGGGATGGGGGGACCGAGGGGACGGGGGGACAGGGAGACCGTGGGGACGGGGGGAAGGGGAGACCGGTGCACGGGGAGACCGGGGGACTTGTGTACGGGGGGACCGGGGGGACGGGGAGAATGTGTGACGGGGGAACGGGGGACCGGGGGACAGGGGGGATGTGGAGAAGGGGAGACCGGGGGGACCGTGCGCCGGGGGGACATGGGGACGGGGAGACGGTGAGACCGGGAGACGGGGAGCCCGGGCGACGGGGGGACCGGGGGTACGGGGACACGGGGAGACCGGGAGAATGGGGGACCGGGGAACCGGGAGACGGGGGGAATGGGGGGACTGGGAACCGGGGGGACAGGGGGACGCGGAGAACGGGCGACTGGGGGACCGGGGGACTGGGGGACATGGGGACCGGGGGACTGGGGAACCGGGGGGAAGGGGAGACTGGGAGATGGGGAGACCGGGGGACGGGGGCCCTGGGGGACGGGGATATGGTGAGACGGGCAAACCGGGAGACGGGTGGACCGGGGGGACGGGGGCACGGGGAGACGGGGAGACAGGGGGACGGGGGGGACGGGGAGACGGGGAGACCGGGGGACGGTGTGACTGGAGGACCAGGGGACCGGGGGATCTGGGGGACGGAAAGATGGGGAGACCGGGGGACAGGGGGACCGGGGGACCGGGGGATAGGGGGACGGGGGGACGTGGAGACTGGGGGACAGGGGGACCTGGGTAACGGGGGGAAGGGGAGACGGGGAGACCAGGAGACGGGGTGACCAAGGGATCGGGGACGGGGGGACTGGGGGGACGGGGAGACAGGGAGACGGGAGGACGGGGAGACCAGGGTGACGGGGAGACGGGGAGACGGGGGGACGGGGAGACGGGGAAACGGGGAGACCGGGGGATGCGGGGACCGGGGGACGAGGAGACGGGGCGACCGGGGTACCCGGGGACCGGGGGGACAGTGTACGGTTAGACGGGGAGACCGGGGGACGGGGGGACAGGGGAAACGTGGGACCGGGAGACCCGGGGGACGGGGGGACGGGGGGATTTGGAGACCGGGGACCGGGGGACGGGGAGACCGGAGAGACGGGGAGACCGTAGGACCGGGGGACGGGGGGACTGGGGGGACGGGGCGACTTGGAGATGGGTAGACTGGGGGATGGGGGGACTGGGGGCACGGGGAGACCAAGGGGACCCGGGCGACGGGGGACAGTGGGACAGGGAGACGGGGAGACGGGCAGACCGGAGGACGGGGGACCGGGGGGACGGGGAGACTTGGTGACCAGGGGACTGGGGGAACAGGGGGATGGGGAGAGAGGGAGATGGGGAAACCGGGGGAAGGGGGGACGGGGGGAAGGGGAGACGGTGGGAAGGGGGAAGGGGAGACGGGGTGATGGGGAGACCGGGGGACGGAGGGACTGGGGACAGGGAGACCGGGGGAACGGGGGATGGGGGGACCGGGGGGACTGGGAGACCGGGGGACAGCGGGGACGGGGGGACGGGGAGACGGGGAGACCGAGGGACGGTGAGACGGGGAGACCGGGGGACGGGGGGACCGGGGGGAACAGAGGGACGGGGAGACCGGGGGTCCGGGGGACGGGGGGACCGGGGGGACGGGGGACCGGGGGGACGGGGAGATAGGGAGAACGGGGGACAGTGCGACCGGGAGACGGGGAGACAGGCAGACCGGAGGACAGGGGACCGGGGGGACGGGGAGACTTGGTGACCAGGGGACTGGGGGAACAGGGGGATGGGGAGAGAGGGAGATGGGGAAACCGGGGGACGGGGGGACCGGGGGGCGTGGGGACCGGGGGACCTGGGGACGGGGGGACGGGGGGACGGGGTAAGGGGAGACGGGTAGACCGGGGGGACGGGGGAAGCAGGGACCATGGGACAGGGGGACGGGGGGACGGGGAGACTTGGTGACCAGGGGAATGGGGGAACAGGGGGATGGGGAGAGAGGGAGATGGGGAAACCGGGGGACGGGGGGACCGGGGGGACGGGGAGACGGGGGGAAGGGGGGAAGGGGAGATGGGGTGACGGGGAGACCGGGGGACGGAGGGACCGGGGGA
The DNA here is from genome assembly GCF_057876585.1 of Rhinolophus sinicus. NCBI lineage: Eukaryota > Metazoa > Chordata > Mammalia > Chiroptera > Rhinolophidae > Rhinolophus > Rhinolophus sinicus. Next base: position 19,804,017 of record NC_142510.1, on the reverse strand, counting down.
CGGGGAGACCGGGGGAACGGGGGACGGGGGGACCGGGGGGACTGGGAGACCGGGGGACCGGGGGGACGGGGGGACGGGGTGACGGGGAGGCCGGGGAGACCGGGGGACCGGAGGACGGGGGGACCGGGGGGAAGGGGAGACGGGGGGACAGGGGGACAGGGAGACCGGGGGACGGGGGGACCGGGGGACCGGGGGACGGGGGACGGGGGACGGCGGAAAGGGGAGACGGGTAGACCGGGGGGACGGGGGGAAACAGGGACCGTGGGACAGGGGGACAGGGGGACGGGGAGACGGGGAGACCGAGGGACGGGGAGACGGGGAGACCAGAGGATGGGGGGACCGGGGGGAACAGAGGGACGGGGAGACCGGGGGTCCGGGGGACGGGGGGACCGGGGGGACGGGGGACCGGGGGTACGGGGAAAGGGAGAACGGGGGACAGGGGGACCGGGCGGACGAAGGGACGGGGAGACGGGGAGACCGGGGGATGGGGGGAACGGTGAACGGGGGACCGGGGGACCGGGGGACCGGGGGACGGGGGGACCGGGGGGATGTTGAGACGGGGAGAGGGGGAGACCAGAGGACGGGGGTACCGGGGCGACGGGCAGACGGTTAGACGGGGAGACCGAGGGACGGGGGGGACCGGGGGACCGGGGGACGGGGACCGGGGGGACGGGGGGACCGGGGTACTGAGGGACGGGCAACCCGGGGGTACTGGGGGACGGGGAGACGGGGAGACCGGGGGACGGTGTGACTGGGGGACCGGGGGAACGGGGTGATGGGGAGACCGGGGGACCGGGGGACCGTAGGACCGGGGGACGGGGGAAGGGGGGACGGGGGACGGGGCACGGGAGGACCGGGGGGAACTGGAGACAGGGAGACGGGGAGACCGGGGGACGGGGGAACCGGGGGACTTGGAGACAGGGGACCGGGAAACTGGGGGACGGGGGGACCGGGGGACCGGGGGACGGGTAGCCCTGGGGTACGGTGGGACGGGGAGACGGGGAGACCGGGGGACGGGGGGACCGGGGGACGGGGGTACGGAGAGACCGGGGGACAGAGGTGACCGGGGGACCGCGGGGACGGGGAGACAGGGAGACTGGGGGGATGGGGGAAACGGAGGACCGGGGGACCAGTGGACGGGAGAACCGGGGGGATGGGGAGACCGGGGGACCGGGGGACGGGGGACCGGGGGACCGGGGGACCGGGGGACGGGGAGACGGGGAGAAGGGGAGACCGGAGGTCCGTGGGACCTGGGGGACAGGGAGGCGGGGATATGGGCAGACTGGGGGACGGGGGACAGGGGGGAATGGGGGACGGGAGGACTGGGCGACGGGGGGGAAGGGTTGACGGGGAGACCGGGGGGAAAGGGGGACGGGGGGATGGGGGACCGGGGTGACAGGGGGGACGGGGAGACCGGTGGAAGGGGGACCGATGGAAAGTGGGACGGGAAGACGTGGAGATGAGGAGACTGGGGGACGGGGGGACCAGGGGGACGGGGGGACGGGGAGACCGGGATCCAGGGGGAAGTGGGGACAAGGAGACGGGGAGACGGGGAGACCGGTGGACGGGGGGACTGGGGGACGGGGGGACCGTGGGGACGGGGGGACGGGGAGACCGGGGGACCGGGGACAGGGGGACTGGGGGGACTGGGAGACAGGGAGACCGGGAACGTGGGGATCAGGGTGACGGGGAGACGGGGACACCGAGGGACCCCGGGGACCGGGAGACGGGGAGACGGGGAGACCGGGGGACGGGGGGACCAGGGGGATGGGGGGACTGGGGGACGGGGTGACAGGGGGGACGGGGAGACCGGGGGACCGGGGTACGGGGGGATCAGGAAACTGGGGGACGGGGTGAATGGGGGACCGGGGGGACGGGAGATGGTGAGACGGGGAGATACGCGGACGGGGGGACCTGGGAACTGGGGGATGGGGGGACGGGGGACTGGGGGACGGGGAACCCGGAGGTACGGGGGACGGGGAGACGGGGAGACCGGGGGACGGTGTGATAGGGGGACCGGGGGAACGGGATGACGGGGAGACCGGGGTGACAGGGGGAAGGGGAGACCGGGGGACCGGAGGTCGGGGGGACCGGGGGGACGGGGAGAAGGGGAGATAGGGAGACCGGGGGACGTCTGGATCTCGGGGACGGGGGCACGGGGAGACGTGCAGACCGGGGGGAGGGGGGGACGGAGGGATGGGGAGACGGGGGACCGGGAGACGGGGGGACCGGGGGGACGGGGAGATGGGCAGACGGGGAGACCGGGGGACGGGGGAACCAGGGGACCTGTGGACTGGGGGACAGGGGGGACGGGGGGATGGGGAGACAGTGGGAAGGGGGGACGGGGGGACGCGGAGACCAAGGGACGGGTGGACCGGGGGACCGGGGGACGTGTGGACCAGGGGGACGGGGGACCGGGGGGACGGGGGATGGGGTACCGGGGGGACGGGGTGTGGCACACGGGGAGATCGGGGGACGGGTGGACCGGGGGGACGTCAGACAGTGAGACTGGGGGACGGGGGAACCAGGGGACCTGTGGACTGGGGGACAGGGGGGACGGGGGGATGGGGAGACAGTGGGAAGGGGGGACGGGGGGAAGCGGAGACCAAGGGACGGGTGGACCGGGGGACCGGGGGACGTGTGGACCAGGGGGACGGGGGACCGGGGGGATGGGGGATGGGGTACCGGGGGGACGGGGTGTGGCACACGGGGAGATCGGGGGACGGGTGGACCGGGGGGACGTCAGACAGTGAGACTGGGGGACGGGGGACCGGGGGGACGGGGGGAAGGGGAGACGGGGAGACCAGGAGACGGGGTGACCAAGGGATCGGGGACGGGGGGACTGGGGGGACGGGGAGACAGGGAGACGGGAGGACGGGGAGACCAGGGTGACGGGGAGACGGGGAGACGGGGGGACGGGGAGACGGTGAGACCGGGAGACGGGGAGCCCGGGCGACGGGGGGACCGGGGGTACGGGGACACGGGGAGACCGGGAGACTGGGGGACCGGGGAACCGGGAGACGGGGGGAATGGGGGGACTGGGAACCGGGGGGACAGGGGGACGCGGAGAACGGGCGACTGGGGGACCGGGGGACTGGGGGACATGGGGACCGGGGGACTGGGGAACCGGGGGGAAGGGGAGACTGGGAGATGGGGAGACCGGGGGACGGGGGCCCTGGGGGACGGGGATATGGTGAGACGGGCAAACCGGGAGACGGGTGGACCGGGGGGACGGGGGCACGGGGAGACGGGGAGACAGGGGGACGGGGGGGACGGGGAGACGGGGAGACCGGGGGACGGTGTGACTGGAGGACCAGGGGACCGGGGGATCTGGGGGACGGAAAGATGGGGAGACCGGGGGACAGGGGGACCGGGGGACCGGGGGATAGGGGGACGGGGGGACGTGGAGACTGGGGGACAGGGGGACCTGGGTAACGGGGGGAAGGGGAGACGGGGAGACCAGGAGACGGGGTGACCAAGGGATCGGGGACGGGGGGACTGGGGGGACGGGGAGACAGGGAGACGGGAGGACGGGGAGACCAGGGTGACGGGGAGACGGGGAGACGGGGGGACGGGGAGACGGGGAAACGGGGAGACCGGGGGATGCGGGGACCGGGGGACGAGGAGACGGGGCGACCGGGGTACCCGGGGACCGGGGGGACAGTGTACGGTTAGACGGGGAGACCGGGGGATGGGGGGACAGGGGAAACGTGGGACCGGGAGACCCGGGGGACGGGGGGACGGGGGGATTTGGAGACCGGGGACCGGGGGACGGGGAGACCGGAGAGACGGGGAGACCGTAGGACCGGGGGACGGGGGGACTGGGGGGACGGGGCGACTTGGAGATGGGTAGACTGGGGGATGGGGGGACTGGGGGCACGGGGAGACCAAGGGGACCCGGGCGACGGGGGACAGTGGGACAGGGAGACGGGGAGACGGGCAGACCGGAGGACGGGGGACCGGGGGGACGGGGAGACTTGGTGACCAGGGGACTGGGGGAACAGGGGGATGGGGAGAGAGGGAGATGGGGAAACCGGGGGAAGGGGGGACGGGGGGAAGGGGAGACGGTGGGAAGGGGGAAGGGGAGACGGGGTGATGGGGAGACCGGGGGACGGAGGGACTGGGGACAGGGAGACCGGGGGAACGGGGGATGGGGGGACCGGGGGGACTGGGAGACCGGGGGACAGCGGGGACGGGGGGACGGGGAGACGGGGAGACCGAGGGACGGTGAGACGGGGAGACCGGGGGACGGGGGGACCGGGGGGAACAGAGGGACGGGGAGACCGGGGGTCCGGGGGACGGGGGGACCGGGGGGACGGGGGACCGGGGGGACGGGGAGATAGGGAGAACGGGGGACAGTGCGACCGGGAGACGGGGAGACAGGCAGACCGGAGGACAGGGGACCGGGGGGACGGGGAGACTTGGTGACCAGGGGACTGGGGGAACAGGGGGATGGGGAGAGAGGGAGATGGGGAAACCGGGGGACGGGGGGACCGGGGGGCGTGGGGACCGGGGGACCTGGGGACGGGGGGACGGGGGGACGGGGTAAGGGGAGACGGGTAGACCGGGGGGACGGGGGAAGCAGGGACCATGGGACAGGGGGACGGGGGGACGGGGAGACTTGGTGACCAGGGGAATGGGGGAACAGGGGGATGGGGAGAGAGGGAGATGGGGAAACCGGGGGACGGGGGGACCGGGGGGACGGGGAGACGGGGGGAAGGGGGGAAGGGGAGATGGGGTGACGGGGAGACCGGGGGACGGAGGGACCGGGGGACGGGGAGACCGGGGGAACGGGGGACGGGGGGACCGGGGGGACTGGGAGACCGGGGGACCGGGGGGACGGGGGGACGGGGTGACGGGGAGGCCGGGGAGACCGGGGGACCGGAGGACGGGGGGACCGGGGGGAAGGGGAGACGGGGGGACAGGGGGACAGGGAGACCGGGGGACGGGGGGACCGGGGGACCGGGGGACGGGGGACGGGGGACGGCGGAAAGGGGAGACGGGTAGACCGGGGGGACGGGGGGAAACAGGGACCGTGGGACAGGGGGACAGGGGGACGGGGAGACGGGGAGACCGAGGGACGGGGAGACGGGGAGACCAGAGGATGGGGGGACCGGGGGGAACAGAGGGACGGGGAGACCGGGGGTCCGGGGGACGGGGGGACCGGGGGGACGGGGGACCGGGGGTACGGGGAAAGGGAGAACGGGGGACAGGGGGACCGGGCGGACGAAGGGACGGGGAGACGGGGAGACCGGGGGATGGGGGGAACGGTGAACGGGGGACCGGGGGACCGGGGGACCGGGGGACGGGGGGACCGGGGGGATGTTGAGACGGGGAGAGGGGGAGACCAGAGGACGGGGGTACCGGGGCGACGGGCAGACGGTTAGACGGGGAGACCGAGGGACGGGGGGGACCGGGGGACCGGGGGACGGGGACCGGGGGGACGGGGGGACCGGGGTACTGAGGGACGGGCAACCCGGGGGTACTGGGGGACGGGGAGACGGGGAGACCGGGGGACGGTGTGACTGGGGGACCGGGGGAACGGGGTGATGGGGAGACCGGGGGACCGGGGGACCGTAGGACCGGGGGACGGGGGAAGGGGGGACGGGGGACGGGGCACGGGAGGACCGGGGGGAACTGGAGACAGGGAGACGGGGAGACCGGGGGACGGGGGAACCGGGGGACTTGGAGACAGGGGACCGGGAAACTGGGGGACGGGGGGACCGGGGGACCGGGGGACGGGTAGCCCTGGGGTACGGTGGGACGGGGAGACGGGGAGACCGGGGGACGGGGGGACCGGGGGACGGGGGTACGGAGAGACCGGGGGACAGAGGTGACCGGGGGACCGCGGGGACGGGGAGACAGGGAGACTGGGGGGATGGGGGAAACGGAGGACCGGGGGACCAGTGGACGGGAGAACCGGGGGGATGGGGAGACCGGGGGACCGGGGGACGGGGGACCGGGGGACCGGGGGACCGGGGGACGGGGAGACGGGGAGAAGGGGAGACCGGAGGTCCGTGGGACCTGGGGGACAGGGAGGCGGGGATATGGGCAGACTGGGGGACGGGGGACAGGGGGGAATGGGGGACGGGAGGACTGGGCGACGGGGGGGAAGGGTTGACGGGGAGACCGGGGGGAAAGGGGGACGGGGGGATGGGGGACCGGGGTGACAGGGGGGACGGGGAGACCGGTGGAAGGGGGACCGATGGAAAGTGGGACGGGAAGACGTGGAGATGAGGAGACTGGGGGACGGGGGGACCAGGGGGACGGGGGGACGGGGAGACCGGGATCCAGGGGGAAGTGGGGACAAGGAGACGGGGAGACGGGGAGACCGGTGGACGGGGGGACTGGGGGACGGGGGGACCGTGGGGACGGGGGGACGGGGAGACCGGGGGACCGGGGACAGGGGGACTGGGGGGACTGGGAGACAGGGAGACCGGGAACGTGGGGATCAGGGTGACGGGGAGACGGGGACACCGAGGGACCCCGGGGACCGGGAGACGGGGAGACGGGGAGACCGGGGGACGGGGGGACCAGGGGGATGGGGGGACTGGGGGACGGGGTGACAGGGGGGACGGGGAGACCGGGGGACCGGGGTACGGGGGGATCAGGAAACTGGGGGACGGGGTGAATGGGGGACCGGGGGGACGGGAGATGGTGAGACGGGGAGATACGCGGACGGGGGGACCTGGGAACTGGGGGATGGGGGGACGGGGGACTGGGGGACGGGGAACCCGGAGGTACGGGGGACGGGGAGACGGGGAGACCGGGGGACGGTGTGATAGGGGGACCGGGGGAACGGGATGACGGGGAGACCGGGGTGACAGGGGGAAGGGGAGACCGGGGGACCGGAGGTCGGGGGGACCGGGGGGACGGGGAGAAGGGGAGATAGGGAGACCGGGGGACGTCTGGATCTCGGGGACGGGGGCACGGGGAGACGTGCAGACCGGGGGGAGGGGGGGACGGAGGGATGGGGAGACGGGGGACCGGGAGACGGGGGGACCGGGGGGACGGGGAGATGGGCAGACGGGGAGACCGGGGGACGGGGGAACCAGGGGACCTGTGGACTGGGGGACAGGGGGGACGGGGGGATGGGGAGACAGTGGGAAGGGGGGACGGGGGGACGCGGAGACCAAGGGACGGGTGGACCGGGGGACCGGGGGACGTGTGGACCAGGGGGACGGGGGACCGGGGGGACGGGGGATGGGGTACCGGGGGGACGGGGTGTGGCACACGGGGAGATCGGGGGACGGGTGGACCGGGGGGACGTCAGACAGTGAGACTGGGGGACGGGGGAACCAGGGGACCTGTGGACTGGGGGACAGGGGGGACGGGGGGATGGGGAGACAGTGGGAAGGGGGGACGGGGGGAAGCGGAGACCAAGGGACGGGTGGACCGGGGGACCGGGGGACGTGTGGACCAGGGGGACGGGGGACCGGGGGGATGGGGGATGGGGTACCGGGGGGACGGGGTGTGGCACACGGGGAGATCGGGGGACGGGTGGACCGGGGGGACGTCAGACAGTGAGACTGGGGGACGGGGGACCGGGGGGACGGGGGATGGGGTACCGGGGGGACGGGGAGTGGCACACGGGGAGATCGGGGGACGGGTGGACCGGGGGGACGTCAGACAGTGAGACCGGGGTACGGGGGACCGGGGGACCGGGGGACGCAGGGATTGGGGGGACGGGAGGAAGGGGGGACCAGGGGACAGGGGTACAGGGGGACCGGGGAGACTGGGATACCGGGGTACCGGGGGATGGGGGGACCGGAGGGACTCGGGGGACGGGGCAACTGGGAGATGGGTAGACCAGGGGATGGGGGGACTGGGGGCATGGGGAGACGGGGAGACCAGGGGACGGGGGACCGGGAGACCGGGGGAGGGTGAGACCGGGGGACCAGAGGACTGGGAGACCAGGGGGACGGGGAGACGGGGAGACGGGGAGACCGAGGGACCGAGGGAGTGGGGGACGGGGAGACCGGGGGACTAGGGGAACGGGGGACCGGGGGATCGGGAGACCGGTGTACGTGGGGACCAGGGGGACGGGCAGACCGAGTGACGGGGGGACCGGGGGAGCGGGGGACCAGGGGACGGGGAGACCGGGGGACCGGCGGACGGGGGGACCGGGGGACCTGTGGTACCGGGGAGACGGGGAGACGGGGAGACCGGGGGACGGGGTGAACGGGGGACCGGGGACGGGGGGACTGGGGGGACGGGGAGACAGGGAGACCGGGGGACGGGGAGCCCGGGTGTACGGGGGGACTGGGAGACGGTAAACCGGGGGCACGGGGGGACGGGGGGACTGGGGGACTGGGGGACCATGATGACGGGGAGACCGGGGGACGGGGGGACCGGGGGGGACCGGGGGGATGGGGAGACGGGGAGACCGGGGGATTTGGAGACCGGGGACCGGGGGACGGGGAGACCGGGGAGACGGGGAGACCGCAGGACCGGGGGACGGGGGGACTGGGGGGACGGGGCGACTTGGAGATGGGTAGACTGGGGGATGGGGGGACTGGGGGCACGGGGAGACCAAGGGGACCCGGGCGACGGGGGACAGTGGGACAGGGAGACGGGGAGACGGGCAGACCGGAGGACGGGGGACCGAGGGGACGGGGAGACTTGGTGACCAGGGGACTGGGGGAACAGGGGGATGGGGAGAGAGGGAGATGGGGAAACCGGGGGACGGGGGGACCGAGGGGCGTGGGGACCGGGGGACCTGGGGACGGGGGGACGGGGGGACGGGGTAAGGGGAGACGGGTAGACCGGGGGGACGGGGGAAGCAGGGACCATGGGACAGGGGGACGGGGGGACGGGGAGACTTGGTGACCAGGGGAATGGGGGAACAGGGGAATGGGGAGAGAGGGAGATGGGGAAACCGGGGGACGGGGGGACCGGGGGGACGGGGAGACGGGGGGAAGGGGGGAAGGGGAGATGGGGTGACGGGGAGACCGGGGGACGGAGGGACCGGGGGACGGGGAGACCGGGGGAACGGGGGACGGGGGGACCGTGGGACTGGGGGGACGGGGAGACGGTGAGACCGGGGGACCGGGGGATGGGTGGACCGGGGGACCGGGGTACGGGGGAGACGGGGAGACGGGGAGACCCGGGGACGGGGGGCCCGGGGGGAAGGGGACACGGTGAGACGGGCAGACCGGGAGACGGGTGGACCGGGGGGACGGGGGGAAGGGGGGACCGGGAGACGGGGAGACCAAGGGACGGGGGGACCGGGGGACCGGGGGACCATGATGACGGGGAGACCGGGGGATAAGCGGACGGGGGGACCGGGGGACCTGTGCTACCGGGGGGACAGGGAGACGGGGAGACCGGGGGACGGTGTGACTGGAGGACCAGGGGACCGGGGGATCTGGGGGACGGAAAGATGGGGAGACCGGGAGACAGGGTGAACGGGGGACCGGGGACGGGGGTCTGGGGGGACGGGGAGACAGGGAGACCGGGGGACGGGGAGCCCGGGGGTACGGGGGGACTGGGAGACGGTAACCCGGGGGCACGGGGGGACGGGGGGACTGGGGGACCGGGGGACCATGATGACGGGGAGACCGGGGGACGGGGGGACCGGGGGGACCGGGGGGATGGGGGACCGGGGGGACGGGGGGGAGAGGGAGAACGGGGGACAGGGGGACCGGGCGGACGGAGGGACGGGGAGACGGGGAGACCGGGGGATTTGGAGACCGGGGACCGGGGGACGGGGAGACCGGGGAGACGGGGAGACCGTAGGACCGGGGGACGGGGGGACTGGGGGGACGGGGCGACTTGGAGATGGGTAGACTGGGGGATGGGGGGACTGGGGGCACGGGGAGACCAAGGGGACCCGGGCGACGGGGGACAGTGGGACAGGGAGACGGGGAGACGGGCAGACCGGAGGACGGGGGACCGGGGGGACGGGGAGACTTGGTGACCAGGGGACTGGGGAACAGGGGGATGGGGAGAGAGGGAGATGGGGAAACCGGGGGACGGGGGGACCGGGGGGACGGGGAGACGGGGGGAAGGGGGGAAGGGGAGACAGGGGGACCGGAGGTCGGGGGACCGGGGGGACGGGGAGAAGGGGAGACCGGGGTGACAGGGGGAAGGGGAGACCGGGGGACCGGAGGTCGGGGGACCGGGGGGACGGGGAGAAGGGGAGATAGGGAGACCGGGGGACGTCTGGACCTCGGGGACGGGGGCACGGGGAGACGTGCAGACCGGGGGGAGGGGGGGACGGAGGGATGGGGAGACCGGGGGACCGGGAGACGGGGGGACCGGGGGGACGGGGAGATGGGCAGACGGGGAGACCGGGGGACGGGGGAACCAGGGGACCTGTGGACTGGGGGACAGGGGGGACGGGGGGATGGGGAGACAGTGGGAAGGGGGGACGGGGGGACGCGGAGACCAAGGGACGGGTGGACCGGGGGACCGGGGGACGTGTGGACCAGGGGGACGGGGGACCGGGGGGACGGGGGACGTGGTACCGGGGGACGGGGAGTGGCACACGGGGAGATCGGGGGACGGGTGGACCGGGGGACGTCAGACAGTGAGACTGGGGGACGGGGAGACCGGGGTAGAGGGGGACCAGGGGAACTGGGGAAGGGTAAACCAGGGGACCAGGGGACGGGGCGACCGGGGGGACGGGGAGACCAGGGGACGGGGGGACGGGAGAACCAGGGGCACGGGGGACGGGGAGACCGGGGGACGGGGAGCCCGGGGGTACGGTGGGACTGGGAGACGGCGAGACCGGAGGACGGGCGGACCGTGGGACTGGGGGGACGGGGAGATGGTGAGACCGGGGGACCGGGGGATGGGTGGACCGGGGGACCGGGGGACCGGGGGACGCAGGGATTGGGGGGACGGGAGGAAGGGGGTACCAGGGGACAGGGGGACGGGGGGACCGGGGAGACGGGGATACCGGGGTACCGGGGGATGGGGGGACCGGGGGGACGGGGAGACCAGGGGACCGGAGGGACTCGGGGGACGGGGCAACTGGGAGATGGGTAGACCAGGGGATGGGGGGACTGGGGGCATGGGGAGACGGGGAGACCAGGGGACTGGGGACCGGGAGACCGGGGGAGGGTGAGACCGGGTGACCAGAGGACTGGGAGACCAGGGGGACGGGGAGACGGGGAGACGGGGAGACCGAGGGACCGAGGGAGTGGGGGACGGGGAGACCGGGGGACTAGGGGAACGGGGGACCGGGGGATGGGGAGACCGGGGTTCGTGGGGACCAGGGGGACGGGCAGACCGAGTGACGGGGGGACCGGTGGAGCGGGGGACCAGGGGACGGGGAGACCTGGGGACCGGCGGACGGGGGGACCGGGGGACCTGTGGTACCGGGGAGACGGGGAGACGGGGAGACCGGGGGACGGGGGGCCCGGGGGGAAGGGGACACGGTGAGACGGGCAGACCGGGAGACGGGTGGACCGGGGGGACGGGGGGAAGGGGGGACCGGGAGACGGGGAGCCCGGGGGTACGGCGGGACTGGGAGACGGGGAACCCGGGGGGACGGGGGCACGGGGAGACGGGGAGACCAGGGGACGGGGGGACCGGGGGACCGGGGGACCATGATGACGGGGAGACCGGGGGACAAGCGGACGGGGGGACCGGGGGACCTGTGGTACCGGGGGAACGGGGAGACGGGGAGACCGGGGGACGGGGGCCCTGGGGGACGGGGATATGGTGAGACGGGCAAACCGGGAGACGGGTGGACCGGGGGGACGGGGGCACGGGGAGACGGGGAGACAGGGGGACGGGGGGGACGGGGAGACGGGGAGACCGGGGGACGGTGTGACTGGAGGACCAGGGGACCGGGGGATCTGGGGGACGGAAAGATGGGGAGACCGGGGGACAGGGGGACCGGGGGACCGGGGGATAGGGGGACGGGGGGACGTGGAGACTGGGGGACAGGGGGACCTGGGTAACGGGGGGAAGGGGAGACGGGGAGACCAGGAGACGGGGTGACCAAGGGATCGGGGACGGGGGGACTGGGGGAACGGGGAGACAGGGAGACGGGAGGACGGGGAGACCAGGGTGACGGGGAGACGGGGAGACGGGGGGACGGGGAGACGGGGAAACGGGGAGACCGGGGGATGCGGGGACCGGGGGACAAGGAGACGGGGCGACCGGGGTACCCGGGGACCGGGGGGACAGTGTACGGTTAGACGGGGAGACCTGGGGACGGGGGGACAGGGGAAACGTGGGACCGGGAGACCCGGGGGACGGGGGGACGGGGGGATTTGGAGACCGGGGACCGGGGGACGGGGAGACCGGAGAGACGGGGAGACCGTAGGACCGGGGGACGGGGGGACTGGGGGGACGGGGCGACTTGGAGATGGGTAGACTGGGGGGACGGGGGAAGCAGGGACCGTGGGACAGGGGGACGGGGGGACGGGGAGACGGGGAGACCGAGGGACGGGGAGACGGGGAGACCAGAGGATGGGGGGACCGGGGGGAACAGAGGGACGGGGAGACCGGGGGTCCGGGGGATGGGGGGACCGGGGGACGTGGGGACAGGGGAACCGTGGGACCGGGAGACCGGGGGGACGGGGGGACGGGGGGACGGGGGGACTGGGAGACGGTAACCCGGGGGCACGGGGGGACGGGGGGACTGGGGGACCGGGGGACCATGATGACGGGGAGAACGGGGGACGGGGGACCGGGGGGACCGGGGGGATGGGGGACCGGGGGGACGGGGGGGAGAGGGAGAACGGGGGACAGGGGGACCGGGCGGACGGAGGGACGGGGAGATGGGGAGACCGGGGGATTTGGAGACCGGGGACTGGGGGACGGGGAGACCGGGGAGACGGGGAGACCGTAGGACCGGGGGACGGGGGGACTGGGGGGACGGGGCGACTTGGAGATGGGTAGACTGGGGGATGGGGGGACTGGGGGCACGGGGAGACCAAGGGGACCCGGGCGACGGGGGACAGTGGGACAGGGAGACGGGGAGACGGGCAGACCGGAGGACGGGGGACCGGGGGGACGGGGAGACTTGGTGACCAGGGGACTGGGGGAACAGGGGGATGGGGAGAGAGGGAGATGGGGAAACCGGGGGACGGGGGGACCGGGGGGACGGGGAGACGGGGGGAAGGGGGGAAGGGGAGATGGGGTGACGGGGAGACCGGGGGACGGAGGGATCGGGGGACGGGGAGACCGGGGGAACGGGGGACGGGGGGAACGGTGGGACTGGGAGACCGGGGGACCGGGGGGACGGGGGGACGGGGTGACGGGGAGGCCGGGGAGACCGGGGGACAGGAGGACGGGGGGACCGGGGGGAAGGGGAGACGGGGGGACAAGGGGACAGGGAGACCGGGGGACGGGGGGACAGGGGGACCGGGGGACGGGGGACGGGGGGACGGCGGAAAGGGGAGACGGGTAGACCGGGGGGACGGGGGGAAACAGGGACCGTGGGACAGGGGGACAGGGGGACGGGGAGACGGGGAGACCGAGGGACGGGGAGACGGGGAGACCAGAGGATGGGGGGACCGGGGGGAACAGAGGGACGGGGAGACGGGGAGACCGGGGGATGGGGGGAACGGTGAACGGGGGACCGGGGGACCGGGGGACCGGGGGACGGGGGGACCGGGGGGATGTTGAGACGGGGAGACGGGGAGACCAGGGGACGGGGGTACCGGGGCTACGGGCAGACGGTTAGACGGGGAGACCGAGGGACGGGGGGGACCGGGGGACCGGGGGACGGGGACCGGGGGGACGGGGGAACGGGGTACTGAGGGACGGGCAACCCGGGGGTACTGGGGGACGGGGAGACGGGGAGACCGGGGGACGGTGTGACTGGGGGACCAGGGGAACGGGGTGATGGGGAGACCGGGGGACCGGGGGACCGTAGGACCGGGGGACGGGGGAAGGGGGGACGGGGGACGGGGCACGGGAGGACCGGGGGGAACTGGAGACAGGGAGACGGGGAGACCGGGGGACGGGGAGCCCGGGGGTAGGGTGGGACTGGGAGAAGGCGAGACCGGAGGACGGGCGGACCGAGGGACTGGGGGGACGGGGAGACGGTGAGACCGGGGGACCGGGGGATGGGTGGACTGGGGGACCGGGGTACGGGGGACCGGGGGACCGGGGGACGCAGGGATTGGGGGGACGGGAGGAAGGGGGGACCAGGGGACAGGGGGATGGGGGGACGGGGAGACGGGGATACCGGGGTACCGGGGGATGGGGGGGCCGGGGGGACGGGGAGACCAGGGGACCGGAGGGACTCGGTGGACGGGGCAACTGGGAGATGGGTAGACCAGGGGATGGGGGGACTGGGGGCATGGGGAGACGGGGAGACCAGGGGACGGGGGACCGGGAGACCGGGGGAGGGTGAGACCGGGGGACCAGAGGACTGGGAGACCAGGGGGACGGGGAGACGGGGAGACGGGGAGACCGAGGGACCGAGGGAGTGGGGGACGGGGAGACCGGGGGACTAGGGGAACGGGGGACCGGGGGATGGGGAGACCAGGGTTCGTGGGGACCAGGGGGACGGGCAGACCGAGTGACGGGGGGACCGGGGGAGCGGGGGACCAGGGGACGGGGAGACCGGGGGACCGGCGGACGGGGGGACCAGGGGACCTGTGGTACCAGGGAGACGGGGAGACGGGGAGACCGGGTGACGGGGGGCCCGGGGGGAAGGGGACACGGTGAGACGGGCAGACCGGGAGACGTGTGGACCGGAGAGACGGGGGGAAGGGGGGACCGGGAGACGGGGAGACCAGGGGACGGGGGGACCGGGGGACCGGGGGACCATGATGACGGGGAGACCGGGGGACAAGTGGACGGGGGGACCGGGGGACCTGTGGTACCGGGGGGAGGGGGAGACGGGGAGACCGGGGGACGGGGGCCCTGGGGGACGGGGATACGGTGAGACGGGCAAACCGGGAGACGGGTGGACCGGGGGGACGGGGGGACGGGGAGACGGGGAGACAGGGGGACGGGGGGGGACGGGGAGACGGGGAGACCGGGGGACGGTGTGACTGGAGGACCAGGGGACCGGGGGATCTGGGGGACGGAAAGATGGGGAGACCAGGGGTACGGGGGGACTGGGAGACGGTAACCCAGGGGCACGGGGGGACGGGGAGACCGGGGGACGGTGTGACTGGAGGACCAGGGGACCGGGGGATCTGGGGGACGGGGAGATGGGGAGACCGGGTGATGAGGGGACCGGCGGACCAGGGGACGGGGGGATGTGGGGATGGGGAGAGGGGGAGACAGGGAGACCGGGGGACGGGGGGACCGGGGGGACAGGGAGACGGGGAGACAGGGAGACCGGGGGGACGGGGGGACGGGGGGACTGGGAGACTGGGGGGACGGGGGGACTGGGGGACGGGGAGACCGGGGGGACGAGGGGACGGGGGGACTGGGAGACTGGGGTGACGGGGGGACGGGGGGACGGGGAGACCGGGGAGACTGGGTGACAGGTGGACGGGGAGACCGGTGGACGTGGAGACCGGGGGACGGGGGCCCTGGGGGACGGGGATACGGTGAGACGGGCAAACCGGGAGACGGGTGGACCGGGGGACCGGGGGACGGGGGACGGGGGGACGGCGGAAAGGGGAGACGGGTAGACCGGGGGGACGGGGGGAAACAGGGACCGTGGGACAGGGGGACAGGGGGACGGGGAGAAGGGGAGACCGAGGGACGGGGAGACGGGGAGACCAGAGGATGGGGGGACCGGGGGGAACAGAGGGACGGGGAGACCGGGGGTCCGGGGGACGGGGGGACCGGGGGGACGGGGGACCGGGGGTACGGGGGAAAGGGAGAACGGGGGACAGGGGGACCGGGCGGACGGAGGGACGGGGAGACGGGGAGACCGGGGGATGGGGGGAACGGTGAACGGGGGACCGGGGGACCGGGGGACCGGGGGACGGGGGGACCGGGGGGATGTTGAGACGGGGAGACGGGGAGACCAGGGGACGGGGGTACCGGGGCGACGGGCAGACGGTTAGACGGGGAGACCGAGGGACGGGGGGGACCGGGGGACCGGGGGACGGGGGACCGGGGGGACGGGGGGACCGGGGTACTGAGGGACGGGCAACCCGGGGGTACTGGGGGACGGGGAGACGGGGAGACCGGGGGACGGTGTGACTGGGGGACCGGGGGAACGGGGTGATGGGGAGACCGGGTGACCGGGGGACCTTAGGACCGGGGGACGGGGGAAGGGGGGACGGGGGACGGGGCACGGGAGGACCGGGGGGAACTGGAGACAGGGAGACGGGGAGACCGGGGGACGGGGGAACCGGGGGACTTGGAGACAGGGGACCGGGAAACTGGAGGACGGGGGGACCGGGGGACCGGGGGACGGGTAGCCCTGGGGTACGGTGGGACGGGGAGACGGGGAGACCGGGGGACGGGGGGACCGGGGGACGGGGGGACGGAGAGACCGGGGGACAGAGGTGACCGGGGGACCGGGGGGACTGTGAGACAGGGAGACTGGGGGGATGGGGGAAACGGAGGACCGGGGGACCAGTGGATGGGAGAACCGGGGGGATGGGGAGACCGGGAGACCGGGGGATGGGGAGACCGGGGGACCGGGGGACGGGGGACCGGGGGACCGGGGGACCGGGGGACGGGGAGACGGGGAGAAGGGGAGACCGGAGGTCCGTGGGACCTGGGGGACAGGGAGGCGGGGATATGGGCAGACTGGGGGACGGGGGACAGAGGGGAATGGGGGACGGGAGGACTGGGGGACGGGGGGGAAGGGTTGACGGGGAGACCGGGGGGAAAGGGGGACGGGGGGATGGGGGACCGGGGTGACAGGGGGGACGGGGAGACCGGTGGAAGGGGGACCGATGGAAAGTGGGACGGGAGGACGTGGAGATGAGGAGACTGGGGGACGGGGGGACCAGGGGGACGGGGGGACGGGGAGACCGGGATCCGGGGGGAAGTGGGGACAAGGAGACGGGGAGACGGGGAGACCGGTGGACGGGGGGACTGGGGGACGGGGGGACCGTGGGGACGGGGGGACGGGGAGACCGGGGGACGGGGACAGGGGGACTGGGGGTACTGGGAGACAGGGAGACAGGGAACGTGGGGATCAGGGTGACGGGGAGACGGGGACACCGAGGGACCGCGGGGACCGGGAGACGGGGAGACGGGGAGACCGGGGGACGGGTATTCTGGGGGACCGTGGGACGGTGGGACCGGGGGGACGGGGAACCGGGGGACGGTGAGATCGGGGGACGGGGGGACCGGGGGGAACAGAGGGACGGGGAGAACGGGGGTCCGGGGGATGGGGGGACCGGAGGGACGGGGGACCGGGGGGACGGGGGGATAGGGAGAACGGGGGAAACGGGGACCGTGGGACGGGGGGGGGACGGGGGGACGGCGGGAAGGGGAGACGGGTAGACCGGGGGGACGGGGGGAAACATGGACCGTGAGACAGGGGGACGGTGGGACGGGGAGACGGGGAGACCCAGGGACGGGGAGACGGGGAGACCGGGGGACGGGGGGACCGGGGGGAACAGAGGGACGGGGAGACCGGGGGTCCGGAGGACGGGGGGGACCGGGGGGACGGGGGACCGGGGGGACGGGATGATAGGGAGAACGGGGGACAGTGGGACAGGGAGACGGGGAGACGGGCAGACCGGAGGACAGGTGACCGGGGGGACGGGGAGACTTGGTGACCAGGGGACTGGGGGAACAGGGGGATGGGGAGAGAGGGAGATGGGGAAAACGGGGGACGGGGGGACCGGGGGGACGGGGAGACGGGGGGGAAGGGGGGAAGGGGAGATGGGGTGACGGGGAGACCGGGGGACGGAGGGACCAGGGGACGGGGAGACCGGGGGAACTGGGAGACCGGGGGACCGGGGGGACGGGGGGACCGGGGGGACGGGGAGACGGGGGGGAAGGGGGGAAGGGGAGATGGGGTGACGGGGAGACCGGGGGACGGAGGGACCAGGGGACGGGGAGACCGGGGGACTGGGGGACGGGGGGACCGGGGAGACGGGGTGAATGGGGGACGGGGGGAACTAGGGACCGGGGGCAGGGGGGATGAGGAGACGGGGAGACCGGGGGACGGGGGGACAGGGGGGACGGGTAGACGGGGAGACCGGGGGACGGTGGGACGGGGAGACGGGGGGACCGGGGGACCTGGGGGAACGGGGGACAGGGAGATGGGGAGACCGGGGTTGGGGGGACCGGGGGACCGGGGGACGGGGGGACAGGGGGGACGGGTACACGGGTAGACCGGGGGACGGTGGGAAGGGGAGACGGGGGGACCGGGGGACCTGTGGGAGCTGGGGGACAGGGAGATGGGGAGACCGGGGGATGGGGGGACCGGGGGACCGGGGGACGGGGAGACCGGGGGACCGGTTGACGGGGGGACCTGGGGGACGGGGAGACCGGGGGACGGGGGCACCTGGGAACCGGGTGACCGGGGGACCGGGGGACGGGGAGACCGGTGGACCGGGAGACGGGGGGACCGGGGGGACGGGGAGACTGAGGGACGGGGGGCCCGGTGGACTGGGGGCTCGGGGGACGGGGAGATCGGGCGGACCAGGGCGACGGGGGGATGGGGGCACGTGTAGACGGGGAGATGGGGACACCGAAGGACGGGGAGACCGGAGGGACGTGGGGACGGGGGGACGGGGAGACCGGGGGTTCGGGGGGACGGGTAGACGGGAGAAAGGGGGATCAGGGGACCGGGGGACCGTGGGACAGAGAGACCGGGGGACCGGGGGTCGGGGGAACGGGGTGACCGGGGGACATGTGGACCGGGGGGACGGGGAGATGGGGAGACCGGTGGATGGGGGGACCGGGGGGGGAAGGGGAGACGGGGAGACGGGGAGACCGGGGACGGTGGGACCGGTGGACCGGGGGACTGGGGGATGGGGAGTCCTGTGGGACGCGGGGACGGGGAAAACGGGCGTACCGGGGCGACGGGGGGATGGGGGGACGAGGAGAGGGGGAGACGGAGAGACCGAAGTTCGGGGGGACCGGGGGAACAGGGAGACGGGGATACAGGGAGACCGGGGGACGGGGGGACCTAGGGGACTGGGGGACAGGGAGACCGTGGGGACGGGGGAAGGGGAGACCAGTGCACGGGGAGACCGGGGGACTTGTGGACGGGGGGACCGGGCGGACTGGGTGAATGTGTGACGGGGGAACGGGGGACCGGGGGACAGGGGGGATGTGGAGAAGGGGAGACCGGGGGGACCGTGCGCCGGGGGGACATGGGGACGGGGAGACGGTGAGACCGGGAGACGGGGAGACGGGAGACGGGGAGCCCGGGCGACGGGGGGACCGGGGGTATGGGGACACGGGGAGACCGGGAGACTGGGGGACCGGGGAACCGGGAGACGGGGGGACTGGGGGGACTGGGAACCGGGGGGACAGGGGGACGCGGAGAACGGGCGACTGGGGGACCGGGGGACTGGGGGACATGGGGACCGGGGGACTGGGGAACCGGGGGGAAGGGGAGACGGGGAGATGGGGAGACCGGGGGACGGGGGGACTGGGGGACAGGGGGACCGGGGGACCGGGCGACCGGGGGGACGGGGAGTCGGGGAGACAGGGAGACCTGGGGACCGGGGGACCTGGGGGTCGGGGAGACGGGGAGACGGAGAGAACGGGGGATAGGGGGACCGGGGAACTGGGGGATCAGGGGACGGGAGGACGGGGAGACCGGGGAGACGGGGAGACGGGGGGACGGGGAGACCGGTGGACGGGGACACCGGCGGACGGAGGGACGGGGCGATGGGGAGACCGCGGGACGGGGACACCGGGGTACGGAGGGACAGGTGGATGGAGGACCGGGGGACTGGGAGACCGGGGGACCGGGGGACGCGGGGACCGGGGGACAGGGGACCGGGGGGATGGGGAGATGGGGAGACCGGTGGAAGGGGGGACCGGGGGGAAGGGGAGACGGGGAGACAGGGGGACAGGGGGACGGGGAGACGGGGGGACCGGGGGACCTGGGGGATCGGGGGGGACAGGGAGATATGGAGACCGGGGGATGCGCTGACCGGGGGACCTGGGGACGGGGGGACCGGGGGGACCGGGGGGACGGGGGACCGGGGGGACGGGGGGAGAGGGAGAACGGGGGACAGGGGGACCGGCGGACGGAGGGACGGGGAGAGAGGGAAACCGGGGGATGGGGGGACCGGGGACCAGGGGACGGGGCGACCGGGGAGACGGGGAGACCGTGGGACCGGGGGACGGGGGGACTAGGGGGACGGGGCAACATGGAGATGGGTAGACCGGGGGATGGGGTGACTGGGGGCACGGGGAGACTGGGAGACGGGGACACCGGGGGACCAGGGAACCGGGGGACCGGGGGACGGGGAGACCGGAGGGATGGGGAGTCCAGGGGACGGGGAAAAGGGGGGCACGGGGAGTCCGGGGGACGGGGAGACGGGGAGATCGGGGGTCGGGGGGATGGGGGGACCGGGTGGACAATGAGACGGGGAGACCGGGGTGACGAGGGGACGGGGGGAAGGGGAGACCGGTGGACAGGAGGACCAGGGGACCGGGGGAACGGGGGACAGGGAGACCGGGGGACGGGGGGACACGGGGGACGGGGAGACGTGGAGACGGGGAGACCGGGGGCCGGGGGGACCGGGGTATGGGGAGACGGGGAGACCGGGGGGACGGTGGGACCGGGGTGACGGGGAGACGGGGAGACCGGGGGACCAGGGGGACGGGGAGACGGGGAGAAGGGGAGACCGGGGGACCCGCGGATTGGGGGGGACAGAGTATGGACAGACGGGGAGACCGGGGGACGGGGGGACCGGGGAACCGTGGGACCGGGAGACCGGGGGAATGGGGGGACGGCGGGACGGGGAGATCAGGGGACGGGGGGACCGGGGGACCAGGGGACCATGATGACGGGGAGACTGGGGGAACGGCGGACGGGGGGACCGGGGAACCGTGGGACCGGGAGACCGGGGGGATGGCGGGACGGCGTTCGGGGAGACCGGTGGACGGGCGGAACAGGGAACGGGGGACAGGGGGACCGGGCGGACGGAGGGACGGGGAGACGGGGAGACCGGGGGACCTGTGGGAGCTGGGGGACAGGGAGATGGGGAGACCGGGGGATGGGGGGACCGGGGGACCGGGGGACGGGGATACCGGGGGACCGGGTGACGGGGGGACATGGGGGACGGGGAGACCGGGGGACGGGGGCACCTGGGAACCGGGTGACCGGGGGACCGGGGGACGGGGAGACCGGGGGGACGGGGAGACTGAGGGATGGGGGGCCCGGTGGACTGGGGGCTCGGGGGACGGGGAGATCGGGCGGACCAGGGCGACGGGGGGATGGGGGCACGTGTAGACGGGGAGATGGGGACACCGAAGGACGGGGAGACCGGAGGGACGTGGGGACGGGGGGACGGGGAGACCGGGGGTTCGGGGGGACGGGTAGACGGGAGAAAGGGGGATCAGGGGACCGGGGGACCGTGGGACAGAGAGACCGGGGGACCGGGGGACGCGGGGACCGGGGGGACAGGGAGACGGGGAGACGGGGAGACAGGGGGTTCGTGTTGACGGGGAGACCGGGGGACGGGGGATCAGGGGACGGGGGACCGGGGACGGGGAGACTAGGGGATCGGGGGACGCGGGGACGGGGGGGACGGGGAAACGGGGACATCGGTGGATGGGGGGACCGGGGGGACTGGGAGACAGGGAGACGGGGAGAACGGGGGACGGAGGGACCGGGGGACCGGGGGACCGGAGGATGGGGAGACCAGGGGGACGGGGGGACGGGGGGACCGGGGGGACGGGGTGAATGGGGGACAGGGGGAACTAGGGACCGGGGGACAGGGGGGATGGGGAGACGGGGAGACCGGGGGGGGGCGGGGGGTGGGGGGACACGGGGACGGGGAGACGGAGAGAACGGGAGACGGGGGTACGGGGACACGGGGAGACCGTGGGACGGGGTGACCGGGGGACCGGGGACGGGGGGACTGGGGGTACGGGGTGACTGGGAGATGGGGACCCCGGGGGCACGGGGGGACGGGGAGACGGGGAGACCGGGGGTACGGGGGGACGGGGGCATCGGGAGACCGCTGGACGGGGGACCGGGGGACCGGGGGACGGGGGGACTAGGGGGACGGGGCAACTTGGAGATGGGTAGACCGGGGGATGGGGTGACTGGGGGCACGGGGATACTGGGAGACGGGGACACTGGGGGACCGGGGAACCGGGGGACCGGGGGACGGGGAGACCGGAGGGATGGGGAGTCCAGGGGACGGGGAAAAGGGGGGCACGGGGAGTCCGGGGGACGGGGAGACGGGGAGATCGGGGGTCGGGGGGATGGGGGGACCGGGTGGACAATGAGACGGGGAGACCGGGGTGACGAGGGGACGGGGGGAAGGGGAGACCGGTGGACAGGAGGACCAGGGGACCGGGGGAACGGGGGACAGGGAGACCGGGGGACGGGGGGACACGGGGGACGGGGAGACGTGGAGACGGGGAGACCGGGGGCCGGGGGGACCGGGGTATGGGGAGACGGGGAGACCGGGGGGACGGTGGGACCGGGGTGACGGGGAGACGGGGAGACCGGGGGACCAGGGGGACGGGGAGACGGGGAGAAGGGGAGACCGGGGGACCCGGGGATTGGGGGGGACAGAGTACGGACAGACGGGGAGACCGGGGGACGGGGGGACCGGGGAACCGTGGGACCGGGAGACCGGGGGAATGGGGGGACGGCGGGACGGGGAGATCAGGGGACGGGGGGACCGGGGGACCAGGGGACCATGATGACGGGGAGACTGGGGGAACGGCGGACGGGGGGACCGGGGAACCGTGGGACCGGGAGACCGGGGGGATGGCGGGACGGCGTTCGGGGAGACCGGTGGACGGGCGGAACAGGGAACGGGGTCAGGGGGACCGGGCGGACGGAGGGACGGGGACACGGGGAGACCGGGGGATGGGGGGACCAGGGACCAGGGGACAGGGAGACAGGGGAGACGGGGAGACCGTGGGACCAGGGGACGGGGGGACTGGGTGGACGGGGCGACTGGGAGATAGGTAGACCGGAGGATGGGGGGACTGGGGGCATGGGGAGACTAGGAGACGGGGACACCGGGGGACCGGGGAACCGGGGGACCGGGGGACGGGGAGACCGGGGGGATCGGGGCGACGGGGGGACCGTGGGAACGGGGAGACCGTGGGATGGGGGGACCGGGGAACCGGGGGACAGGGGGACGGGGTGACCGGGCAGACCGAGGCGACGGGGGGATGGGGGGACGGGGGGACCGGGGGGACGTGGAGACTGGGGGATGGGGGGACCGGAGGGACGGGGGGACGGGGAGAGGGGAGACCTGAGGACGGGGGGACCGGGGGATGGGTGGACCGGGGGACAAAGTGACGGGGGGACCGGTGGACAGGGGGACCGGGGTGACAGGGAGACGAGGAGACGGGGGGACCGGGGGACGGGTGGACCGGGGGACAAGGTGACGGGGGGACCGGGAGACAGGGGGACCGGGGTGACGGGGAGACGAGGAGACCGGGAGACCGAGGGACGGGGGGACTGGGGGACCTGGGGACCGGGGGAATGGGGAGATGGGGAGACCGGGGGGACGGGGGGACGGGGGGACGTGGGGACGGGGAGACGGGGAGACCGGGAGAATGGGGGACAGAGGAAAGGGGAGACCGGGGGACGGGGGGACCGAGGGTATGGGGGGACGGGGAGACCGGGGGTAAGGGGTACGGGGGGACGGAGGGGACGTGGAGACGGGGAGACCTGGGGAACGGGGGGACGGGGGATGGGGTGACCGGGGTGACGGGGGGACGGGGGGAAAAGGAGGCCAGATAGACAGGGGGAGAGGGGGACCGTGAGACTGGTGGACTGGGAGACCGGGGGGACGGGGGGACGGGGAGACGGGGAGACCGGGGGACGGGGGGACGGGAGACGGGGGGAACGGGGGACCTGGGGGAGCGGGGGGACGGGAAGACGGGGAGACCGGAGGACGGGGGGACCAGAGCATCATGGACCGGGGGACAGGGAGACCAGGGGACAAGGGGCAGGGAGACCGGGGGGACGGGGAGATCATGCGGACAGGGGTGACTGGGGTATGGGGGGAAGGGGAGAGGGGGAGACGGGGAGAACGAAGGACGGGGGGACCGGGGAACCCAGGGACCGGGGGACGGGGGGACCGGGGGGACGGGGAGACCGAGGGACGGGGGGACCGGGGAACCTGGGGACCGGGGGCGGGACACCTGGCGGACCGAGGCGAAGGGGGGATGGGGGGACGGGGAGAGGGGTAGACGGGGAGACCGAAAACAGCGGGACCTGGGGGACAGGGAGATGGGGAGACAGTGAGACCGGGGGACGGAGGGAACGACGGGACGGGGGGACAGGGAGACCGGGGGGACGGGGCGACGGGGGATGGAGGGGACGGGGAGACGGGGAGACCAGGGAACGGGGGACCGGTGGAATGGGGGACCGGATGACCGGGGGACGGGGAGACCGGGGGGACCGGGGGGACGGGGGGACGGGGGGATGGAGGGGACGGGGAGACGGGGAGACCGGGGAACGGGGGACCGGTGGAATGGGGGACCTGGGAACCGGGGGACGGGGTTACCGGTGTGACGGGGATATCGGGGACGGGCGGACCGGGGGACCGGGGGACCGGGGGACGGGTCGACCAGGGGGACGGGGAGACTGTGGGACGGGGGGCCCGGTGGACCGGGGGATCAGGGAACTGGGAGATCGGGCGGACAGGGGCGACGGGGGGATGGGGGCACGGGTAGACGAGGAGATGGGGAGACCGAAGGACGGGGAGACCGGAGGGACGTGGGGACGGGGGGACGGGGAGACCGGGGGTTCGGGGGGACGGGGAGACCGGAGAAAGGGGGATCGGGGAAACGGGGGACCGGGGGACGGGAGGACGTGGAGACCGGGGAGACGGGGGGACCGGGGGACGGGGAACCGGTGGACGGGGACACCGGGGGACGGAGGGACGGGGGGACGGGGACACCGGGGGACAGGGACACCGGGGGACGGAGGGACGGGGGGATGGGGGACCGGAGGACGGGGAGACCGGGGGACCGTGGGACGCGGGGACCGGGGGGACGGGGAAACGGGGAGACCGGGGGACAGGGGGACCGGGGGGACGGGGAGATGGGGAGACCGGTGGATGGGGGGACCGCGGGGAAGGGGAGACGGGGAGACAGGGAGACCGGGGGACGGGGGGACGGGGACACCGGGGGACGGGGGGACGGGGGGATGGGGAGACCGGGGGGACGGGGGTCGGGGAAAACGGGCGTACAGGGGCGACGGGGGGATGGGGGGACGAGGAGAGGGGGAGACGGAGAGACCGAAGTTCGGGGGGACCGGGGGAACAGGGAGACGGGGAGACAGGGAGACCGGGGGATGGGGGGACCGAGGGGACGGGGGGACAGGGAGACCGTGGGGACGGGGGAAGGGGAGACCGGTGCACGGGGAGACCGGGGGACTTGTGTACGGGGGGACCGGGGGGACGGGGAGAATGTGTGACGGGGGAACGGGGGACCGGGGGACAGGGGGGATGTGGAGAAGGGGAGACCGGGGGGACCGTGCGCCGGGGGGACATGGGGACGGGGAGACGGTGAGACCGGGAGACGGGGAGCCCGGGCGACGGGGGGACCGGGGGTACGGGGACACGGGGAGACCGGGAGACTGGGGGACCGGGGAACCGGGAGACGGGGGGAATGGGGGGACTGGGAACCGGGGGGACAGGGGGACGCGGAGAACGGGCGACTGGGGGACCGGGGGACTGGGGGACATGGGGACCGGGGGACTGGGGAACCGGGGGGAAGGGGAGACTGGGAGATGGGGAGACCGGGGGACGGGGGCCCTGGGGGACGGGGATATGGTGAGACGGGCAAACCGGGAGACGGGTGGACCGGGGGGACGGGGGCACGGGGAGACGGGGAGACAGGGGGACGGGGGGGACGGGGAGACGGGGAGACCGGGGGACGGTGTGACTGGAGGACCAGGGGACCGGGGGATCTGGGGGACGGAAAGATGGGGAGACCGGGGGACAGGGGGACCGGGGGACCGGGGGATAGGGGGACGGGGGGACGTGGAGACTGGGGGACAGGGGGACCTGGGTAACGGGGGGAAGGGGAGACGGGGAGACCAGGAGACGGGGTGACCAAGGGATCGGGGACGGGGGGACTGGGGGGACGGGGAGACAGGGAGACGGGAGGACGGGGAGACCAGGGTGACGGGGAGACGGGGAGACGGGGGGACGGGGAGACGGGGAAACGGGGAGACCGGGGGATGCGGGGACCGGGGGACGAGGAGACGGGGCGACCGGGGTACCCGGGGACCGGGGGGACAGTGTACGGTTAGACGGGGAGACCGGGGGACGGGGGGACAGGGGAAACGTGGGACCGGGAGACCCGGGGGACGGGGGGACGGGGGGATTTGGAGACCGGGGACCGGGGGACGGGGAGACCGGAGAGACGGGGAGACCGTAGGACCGGGGGACGGGGGGACTGGGGGGACGGGGCGACTTGGAGATGGGTAGACTGGGGGATGGGGGGACTGGGGGCACGGGGAGACCAAGGGGACCCGGGCGACGGGGGACAGTGGGACAGGGAGACGGGGAGACGGGCAGACCGGAGGACGGGGGACCGGGGGGACGGGGAGACTTGGTGACCAGGGGACTGGGGGAACAGGGGGATGGGGAGAGAGGGAGATGGGGAAACCGGGGGAAGGGGGGACGGGGGGAAGGGGAGACGGTGGGAAGGGGGGAAGGGGAGACGGGGTGATGGGGAGACCGGGGGACGGAGGGACTGGGGACAGGGAGACCGGGGGAACGGGGGATGGGGGGACCGGGGGGACTGGGAGACCGGGGGACAGCGGGGACGGGGGGACGGGGAGACGGGGAGACCGAGGGACGGTGAGACGGGGAGACCGGGGGACGGGGGGACCGGGGGGAACAGAGGGACGGGGAGACCGGGGGTCCGGGGGACGGGGGGACCGGGGGGACGGGGGACCGGGGGGACGGGGAGATAGGGAGAACGGGGGACAGTGCGACAGGGAGACGGGGAGACAGGCAGACCGGAGGACAGGGGACCGGGGGGACGGGGAGACTTGGTGACCAGGGGACTGGGGGAACAGGGGGATGGGGAGAGAGGGAGATGGGGAAACCGGGGGACGGGGGGACCGGGGGGCGTGGGGACCGGGGGACCTGGGGACGGGGGGACGGGGGGACGGGGTAAGGGGAGACGGGTAGACCGGGGGGACGGGGGAAGCAGGGACCATGGGACAGGGGGACGGGGGGACGGGGAGACTTGGTGACCAGGGGAATGGGGGAACAGGGGGATGGGGAGAGAGGGAGATGGGGAAACCGGGGGACGGGGGGACCGGGGGGACGGGGAGACGGGGGGAAGGGGGGAAGGGGAGATGGGGTGACGGGGAGACCGGGGGACGGAGGGACCGGGGGACGGGGAGACCGGGGGAACGGGGGACGGGGGGACCGGGGGGACTGGGAGACCGGGGGACCGGGGGGACGGGGGGACGGGGTGACGGGGAGGCCGGGGAGACGGGGGACCGGAGGACGGGGGGACCGGGGGGAAGGGGAGACGGGGGGACAGGGGGACAGGGAGACCGGGGGACGGGGGGACCGGGGGACCGGGGGACGGGGGACGGGGGACGGCGGAAAGGGGAGACGGGTAGACCGGGGGGACGGGGGGAAACAGGGACCGTGGGACAGGGGGACAGGGGGACGGGGAGACGGGGAGACCGAGGGACGGGGAGACGGGGAGACCAGAGGATGGGGGGACCGGGGGGAACAGAGGGACGGGGAGACCGGGGGTCCGGGGGACGGGGGGACCGGGGGGACGGGGGACCGGGGGTACGGGGAAAGGGAGAACGGGGGACAGGGGGACCGGGCGGACGAAGGGACGGGGAGACGGGGAGACCGGGGGATGGGGGGAACGGTGAACGGGGGACCGGGGGACCGGGGGACCGGGGGACGGGGGGACCGGGGGGATGTTGAGACGGGGAGAGGGGGAGACCAGAGGACGGGGGTACCGGGGCGACGGGCAGACGGTTAGACGGGGAGACCGAGGGACGGGGGGGACCGGGGGACCGGGGGACGGGGACCGGGGGGACGGGGGGACCGGGGTACTGAGGGACGGGCAACCCGGGGGTACTGGGGGACGGGGAGACGGGGAGACCGGGGGACGGTGTGACTGGGGGACCGGGGGAACGGGGTGATGGGGAGACCGGGGGACCGGGGGACCGTAGGACCGGGGGACGGGGGAAGGGGGGACGGGGGACGGGGCACGGGAGGACCGGGGGGAACTGGAGACAGGGAGACGGGGAGACCGGGGGACGGGGGAACCGGGGGACTTGGAGACAGGGGACCGGGAAACTGGGGGACGGGGGGACCGGGGGACCGGGGGACGGGTAGCCCTGGGGTACGGTGGGACGGGGAGACGGGGAGACCGGGGGACGGGGGGACCGGGGGACGGGGGTACGGAGAGACCGGGGGACAGAAGTGACCGGGGGACCGCGGGGACGGGGAGACAGGGAGACTGGGGGGATGGGGGAAACGGAGGACCGGGGGACCAGTGGACGGGAGAACCGGGGGGATGGGGAGACCGGGGGACCGGGGGACGGGGGACCGGGGGACCGGGGGACCGGGGGACGGGGAGACGGGGAGAAGGGGAGACCGGAGGTCCGTGGGACCTGGGGGACAGGGAGGCGGGGATATGGGCAGACTGGGGGACGGGGGACAGGGGGGAATGGGGGACGGGAGGACTGGGCGACGGGGGGGAAGGGTTGACGGGGAGACCGGGGGGAAAGGGGGACGGGGGGATGGGGGACCGGGGTGACAGGGGGGACGGGGAGACCGGTGGAAGGGGGACCGATGGAAAGTGGGACGGGAGGACGTGGAGATGAGGAGACTGGGGGACGGGGGGACCGTGGGGACGGGGGGACGGGGAGACCGGGGGACCGGGGACAGGGGGACTGGGGGGACTGGGAGACAGGGAGACCGGGAACGTGGGGATCAGGGTGACGGGGAGACGGGGACACCGAGGGACCCCGGGGACCGGGAGACGGGGAGACGGGGAGACCGGGGGACGGGGGGACCAGGGGGATGGGGGGACTGGGGGACGGGGTGACAGGGG
Organism: Rhinolophus sinicus; assembly: GCF_057876585.1. Taxonomy (NCBI): domain Eukaryota; kingdom Metazoa; phylum Chordata; class Mammalia; order Chiroptera; family Rhinolophidae; genus Rhinolophus; species Rhinolophus sinicus. Next base: position 19,774,956 of record NC_142510.1, on the reverse strand, counting down.
GGACGGGGAGACCGGGGGACCGGGGTACGGGGGGATCAGGAAACTGGGGGACGGGGTGAATGGGGGACCGGGGGGACGGGAGATGGTGAGACGGGGAGATACGCGGACGGGGGGACCTGGGAACTGGGGGATGGGGGGACGGGGGACTGGGGGACGGGGAACCCGGAGGTACGGGGGACGGGGAGACGGGGAGACCGGGGGACGGTGTGATAGGGGGACCGGGGGAACGGGATGACGGGGAGACCGGGGTGACAGGGGGAAGGGGAGACCGGGGGACCGGAGGTCGGGGGGACCGGGGGGACGGGGAGAAGGGGAGATAGGGAGACCGGGGGACGTCTGGATCTCGGGGACGGGGGCACGGGGAGACGTGCAGACCGGGGGGAGGGGGGGACGGAGGGATGGGGAGACGGGGGACCGGGAGACGGGGGGACCGGGGGGACGGGGAGATGGGCAGACGGGGAGACCGGGGGACGGGGGAACCAGGGGACCTGTGGACTGGGGGACAGGGGGGACGGGGGGATGGGGAGACAGTGGGAAGGGGGGACGGGGGGACGCGGAGACCAAGGGACGGGTGGACCGGGGGACCGGGGGACGTGTGGACCAGGGGGACGGGGGACCGGGGGGACGGGGGATGGGGTACCGGGGGGACGGGGTGTGGCACACGGGGAGATCGGGGGACGGGTGGACCGGGGGGACGTCAGACAGTGAGACTGGGGGACGGGGGAACCAGGGGACCTGTGGACTGGGGGACAGGGGGGACGGGGGGATGGGGAGACAGTGGGAAGGGGGGACGGGGGGAAGCGGAGACCAAGGGACGGGTGGACCGGGGGACCGGGGGACGTGTGGACCAGGGGGACGGGGGACCGGGGGGATGGGGGATGGGGTACCGGGGGGACGGGGTGTGGCACACGGGGAGATCGGGGGACGGGTGGACCGGGGGGACGTCAGACAGTGAGACTGGGGGACGGGGGACCGGGGGGACGGGGGATGGGGTACCGGGGGGACGGGGAGTGGCACACGGGGAGATCAGGGGACGGGTGGACCGGGGGGACGTCAGACAGTGAGACCGGGGTACGGGGGACCGGGGGACCGGGGGACGCAGGGATTGGGGGGACGGGAGGAAGGGGGGACCAGGGGACAGGGGTACAGGGGGACCGGGGAGACTGGGATACCGGGGTACCGGGGGATGGGGGGACCGGAGGGACTCGGGGGACGGGGCAACTGGGAGATGGGTAGACCAGGGGATGGGGGGACTGGGGGCATGGGGAGACGGGGAGACCAGGGGACGGGGGACCGGGAGACCGGGGGAGGGTGAGACCGGGGGACCAGAGGACTGGGAGACCAGGGGGACGGGGAGACGGGGAGACGGGGAGACCGAGGGACCGAGGGAGTGGGGGACGGGGAGACCGGGGGACTAGGGGAACGGGGGACCGGGGGATCGGGAGACCGGTGTACGTGGGGACCAGGGGGACGGGCAGACCGAGTGACGGGGGGACCGGGGGAGCGGGGGACCAGGGGACGGGGAGACCGGGGGACCGGCGGACGGGGGGACCGGGGGACCTGTGGTACCGGGGAGACGGGGAGACGGGGAGACCGGGGGACGGGGTGAACGGGGGACCGGGGACGGGGGGACTGGGGGGACGGGGAGACAGGGAGACCGGGGGACGGGGAGCCCGGGTGTACGGGGGGACTGGGAGACGGTAAACCGGGGGCACGGGGGGACGGGGGGACTGGGGGACTGGGGGACCATGATGACGGGGAGACCGGGGGACGGGGGGACCGGGGGGGACCGGGGGGATGGGGAGACGGGGAGACCGGGGGATTTGGAGACCGGGGACCGGGGGACGGGGAGACCGGGGAGACGGGGAGACCGCAGGACCGGGGGACGGGGGGACTGGGGGGACGGGGCGACTTGGAGATGGGTAGACTGGGGGATGGGGGGACTGGGGGCACGGGGAGACCAAGGGGACCCGGGCGACGGGGGACAGTGGGACAGGGAGACGGGGAGACGGGCAGACCGGAGGACGGGGGACCGAGGGGACGGGGAGACTTGGTGACCAGGGGACTGGGGGAACAGGGGGATGGGGAGAGAGGGAGATGGGGAAACCGGGGGACGGGGGGACCGAGGGGCGTGGGGACCGGGGGACCTGGGGACAGGGGGACGGGGGGACGGGGTAAGGGGAGACGGGTAGACCGGGGGGACGGGGGAAGCAGGGACCATGGGACAGGGGGACGGGGGGACGGGGAGACTTGGTGACCAGGGGAATGGGGGAACAGGGGGATGGGGAGAGAGGGAGATGGGGAAACCGGGGGACGGGGGGACCGGGGGGACGGGGAGACGGGGGGAAGGGGGGAAGGGGAGATGGGGTGACGGGGAGACCGGGGGATGGAGGGACCGGGGGACGGGGAGACCGGGGGAACGGGGGATGGGGGGACCGTGGGACTGGGGGGACGGGGAGACGGTGAGACCGGGGGACCGGGGGATGGGTGGACCGGGGGACCGGGGTACGGGGGACCGGGGGACCGGGGGACGCAGGGATTGGGGGGACGGGAGGAAGGGGGTACCAGGGGACAGGGGGACGGGGGGACCGGGGAGACGGGGATACCGGGGTACCGGGGGATGGGGGGACCGGGGGGACGGGGAGACCAGGGGACCGGAGGGACTCGGGGGACGGGGCAACTGGGAGATGGGTAGACCAGGGGATGGGGGGACTGGGGGCATGGGGAGACGGGGAGACCACGGGACGGGGGATCGGGAGACCGGGGGAGGGTGAGACCGGGGGACCAGAGGACTGGGAGAACAGGGGGATGGGGAGACGGGGAGACGGGGAGACCGAGGGACCGAGGGAGTGAGGGACGGGGAGACCGGGGGACGGGGGGCCCGGGGTTAAGGGGACACGGTGAGACGGGCAGACCGGGAGACGTGTGGACCGGGGGGACGGGGGGAGGGGGGACCGGGAGACGGGGAGCCCGGGGGGACGGGGGGACGGGGAGACGGGGAGACCAAGGGACGGGGGGACCGGGGGACCGGGGGACCATGATGACGGGGAGACCGGGGGATAAGCGGACGGGGGGACCGGGGGACCTGTGGTACCGGGGGGACGGGGAGACGGGGAGACCGGGGGACGGGGGCCCTGAGGGACGGGGATACGGTGAGACGGGCAAACCGGGAGACGGGTGGACCGGGGGGACGGGGGACGGGGAGACGGGGTGACAGGGGGACGGGGGGGACGGGGAGACGGGGAGACCGGGGGACGGGGTGACCAAGGGACCGGGGATGGGGGGACTGGGGGGACGGGGAGACAGGGAGACGGGAGGACGGGGAGACCGGGGTGACGGGGAGACGGGGAGACGGGGGGACGGGGAGACGGGGAAACGGGGAGACCGGGGGATGCGGGGACCGGGGGACAAGGAGACGGGGCGACCGGGGTACCCGGGGACCGGGGGGACAGTGTACGGTTAGACGGGGAGACCGGGGGACGGGGGGACAGGGGAACCGTGGGACTGGGAGACCGGGGGGACGGGGGGACGGGGGGACGGGGGGACGGGGGGATGGGGAGACTTGGGCACAGGGGGACCGGGGTGACGGGGGGAAGGGGAGACCGGGGGACCGGAGGTCGGGGGGACCGGGGGGACGGGGAGAAGGGGAGATAGGGAGACCGGGGGACGTCTGGACCTCGGGGACGGGGGCACGGGGAGACGTGCAGACCGGGGGGAGGGGGGGACGGAGGGATGGGGAGACCGGGGGACCGGGAGACGGGGGGACCGGGGGGACGGGGAGATGGGCAGACGGGGAGACCGGGGGACGGGGGAACCAGGGGACCTGTGGACTGGGGGACAGTGGGGACGGGGGGATGGGGAGACAGTGGGAAGGGGGGACGGGTGGACGCGGAGACCAAGGGACGGGTGGACCGGGGAGACGGGGGACCAGGGGGACGGGGGACGGGGTACCGGGGGGATGGGGAGTGGCACACGGGGAGATCGGGGGACGGGTGGACCGGGGGGGACGTCAGACAGTGAGACTGGGGGACGGGGAGACCGGGGTACAGGGGGACCAGGGGAACTGGGGAAGGGTAAACCAGGGGACCAGGGGACGGGGGGACCGGGGGGACGGGGAGACCGGGGGACGGGGGGACGGGAGAACCGGGGGCACAGGGGACGGGGGGACCGGGGGACGGGGAGCCCGGGGGTACGGTGGGACTGGGAGACGGCGAGACCGGAGGACGGGCGGACCGTGGGACTGGGGGGACGGGGAGACGGTGAGACCGGGGGACCGGGGGATGGGTGGACCGGGGTACCGGGGTACGGGGGACCGGGGGACCGGGGGACGCAGGGATTGGGGGGACGGGAGGAAGGGGGGACCAGGGGACAGGGGGACGGGGGGACCGGGGAGATGGGGATACCGGGGTACCGGGGGATGGGGGGACCGGGAGGACGGGGAGACAAGGGGACCGGAGGGACTCGGGGGACGGGGCAACTGGGAGATGGGTAGACCAGGGGATGGGGGGACTGGGGGCATGGGGAGACGGGGAGACCAGGGGACGGGGGACCGGGAGACCGGGGGAGGGTGAGACCGGGGGACCAGAGGACTGGGAGAACAGGGGGACGGGGAGACGGGGAGACGGGGAGACCGAGGGACCGAGGGAGTGGGGGACGGGGAGACCGGGGGACTAGGGGAACGGGGGACCGGGGGATGGGGAGACCGGGGTTCGTGGGGACCAGGGGGACGGGCAGACCGAGTGACGGGGGGACCGGGGGAGCGGGGGACCAGGGGACGGGGAGACCGGGGGACCGGCGGACAGGGGGACCGGGGGACCTGTGGTACCGGGGAGACGGGGAGACGGGGAGACCCGGGGACGGGGGGCCCGGGGGGAAGGGGACACGGTGAGACGGGCAGACCGGGAGACGGGTGGAACGGGGGGACGGGGGGAAGGGGGGACCGGGAGACGGGGAGCCCGGGGGTACGGCGGGACTGGGAGACGGGGAACCCGGGGGGACGGGGGGACGGGGAGACGGGGAGACCAAGGGACGGGGGGACCGGGGGACCGGGGGACCATGATGACAGGGAGACCGGGGGATAAGCGGACGGGGGGACCGGGGGACCTGTGCTACCGGGGGGACAGGGAGACGGGGAGACCGGGGGACGGTGTGACTGGAGGACCAGGGGACCGGGGGATCTGGGGGACGGAAAGATGGGGAGACCGGGAGACAGGGTGAACGGGGGACCGGGGACGGGGGTCTGGGGGGACGGGGAGACAGGGAGACCGGGGGACGGGGAGCCCGGGGGTACGGGGGGACTGGGAGACGGTAACCCGGGGGCACGGGGGGACGGGGGGACTGGGGGACCGGGGGACCATGATGACGGGGAGACCGGGGGACGGGGGGACCGGGGGGACCGGGGGGATGGGGGACCGGGGGGACGGGGGGGAGAGGGAGAACGGGGGACAGGGGGACCGGGCGGACGGAGGGACGGGGAGACGGGGAGACCGGGGGATTTGGAGACCGGGGACCGGGGGACGGGGAGACCGGGGAGACGGGGAGACCGTAGGACCGGGGGACGGGGGGACTGGGGGGACGGGGCGACTTGGAGATGGGTAGACTGGGGGATGGGGGGACTGGGGGCACGGGGAGACCAAGGGGACCCGGACGACGGGGGACAGTGGGACAGGGAGACGGGGAGACGGGCAGACCGGAGGACGGGGGACCGGGGGGACGGGGAGACTTGGTGACCAGGGGACTGGGGAACAGGGGGATGGGGAGAGAGGGAGATGGGGAAACCGGGGGACGGGGGGACCGGGGGGACGGGGAGACGGGGGGAAGGGGGGAAGGGGAGACAGGGGGACCGGAGGTCGGGGGACCGGGGGGACGGGGAGAAGGGGAGACCGGGGTGACAGGGGGAAGGGGAGACCGGGGGACCGGAGGTCGGGGGACCGGGGGGACGGGGAGAAGGGGAGATAGGGAGACCGGGGGACGTCTGGACCTCGGGGACGGGGGCACGGGGAGACGTGCAGACCGGGGGGAGGGGGGACGGAGGGATGGGGAGACCGGGGGACCGGGAGACGGGGGGACCGGGGGGACGGGGAGATGGGCAGACGGGGAGACCGGGGGACGGGGGAACCAGGGGACCTGTGGACTGGGGGACAGGGGGGACGGGGGGATGGGGAGACAGTGGGAAGGGGGGACGGGGGGACGCGGAGACCAAGGGACGGGTGGACCGGGGGACCGGGGGACGTGTGGACCAGGGGGACGGGGGACCGGGGGGACGGGGGACGTGGTACCGGGGGACGGGGAGTGGCACACGGGGAGATCGGGGGACGGGTGGACCGGGGGACGTCAGACAGTGAGACTGGGGGACGGGGAGACCGGGGTAGAGGGGGACCAGGGGAACTGGGGAAGGGTAAACCAGGGGACCAGGGGACGGGGCGACCGGGGGGACGGGGAGACCAGGGGACGGGGGGACGGGAGAACCAGGGGCACGGGGGACGGGGGGACCGGGGGACGGGGAGCCCGGGGGTACGGTGGGACTGGGAGACGGCGAGACCGGAGGACGGGCGGACCGTGGGACTGGGGGGACGGGGAGATGGTGAGACCGGGGGACCGGGGGATGGGTGGACCGGGGGACCGGGGGACCGGGGGACGCAGGGATTGGGGGGACGGGAGGAAGGGGGTACCAGGGGACAGGGGGACGGGGGGACCGGGGAGACGGGGATACCGGGGTACCGGGGGATGGGGGGACCGGGGGGACGGGGAGACCAGGGGACCGGAGGGACTCGGGGGACGGGGCAACTGGGAGATGGGTAGACCAGGGGATGGGGGGACTGGGGGCATGGGGAGACGGGGAGACCAGGGGACTGGGGACCGGGAGACCGGGGGAGGGTGAGACCGGGTGACCAGAGGACTGGGAGACCAGGGGGACGGGGAGACGGGGAGACGGGGAGACCGAGGGACCGAGGGAGTGGGGGACGGGGAGACCGGGGGACTAGGGGAACGGGGGACCGGGGGATGGGGAGACCGGGGTTCGTGGGGACCAGGGGGACGGGCAGACCGAGTGACGGGGGGACCGGTGGAGCGGGGGACCAGGGGACGGGGAGACCTGGGGACCGGCGGACGGGGTGACCGGGGGACCTGTGGTACCGGGGAGACGGGGAGACGGGGAGACCGGGGGACGGGGGGCCCGGGGGGAAGGGGACACGGTGAGACGGGCAGACCGGGAGACGGGTGGACCGGGGGGACGGGGGGAAGGGGGGACCGGGAGACGGGGAGCCCGGGGGTACGGCGGGACTGGGAGACGGGGAACCCGGGGGGACGGGGGCACGGGGAGACGGGGAGACCAGGGGACGGGGGGACCGGGGGACCGGGGGACCATGATGACGGGGAGACCGGGGGACAAGCGGACGGGGGGACCGGGGGACCTGTGGTACCGGGGGAACGGGGAGACGGGGAGACCGGGGGACGGGGGCCCTGGGGGACGGGGATATGGTGAGACGGGCAAACCGGGAGACGGGTGGACCGGGGGGACGGGGGCACGGGGAGACGGGGAGACAGGGGGACGGGGGGGACGGGGAGACGGGGAGACCGGGGGACGGTGTGACTGGAGGACCAGGGGACCGGGGGATCTGGGGGACGGAAAGATGGGGAGACCGGGGGACAGGGGGACCGGGGGACCGGGGGATAGGGGGACGGGGGGACGTGGAGACTGGGGGACAGGGGGACCTGGGTAACGGGGGGAAGGGGAGACGGGGAGACCAGGAGACGGGGTGACCAAGGGATCGGGGACGGGGGGACTGGGGGGACGGGGAGACAGGGAGACGGGAGGACGGGGAGACCAGGGTGACGGGGAGACGGGGAGACGGGGGGACGGGGAGACGGGGAAACGGGGAGACCGGGGGATGCGGGGACCGGGGGACGAGGAGACGGGGCGACCGGGGTACCCGGGGACCGGGGGGACAGTGTACGGTTAGACGGGGAGACCTGGGGACGGGGGGACAGGGGAAACGTGGGACCGGGAGACCCGGGGGACGGGGGGACGGGGGGATTTGGAGACCGGGGACCGGGGGACGGGGAGACCGGAGAGACGGGGAGACCGTAGGACCGGGGGACGGGGGGACTGGGGGGACGGGGCGACTTGGAGATGGGTAGACTGGGGGGACGGGGGAAGCAGGGACCGTGGGACAGGGGGACGGGGGGACGGGGAGACGGGGAGACCGAGGGACGGGGAGACGGGGAGACCAGAGGATGGGGGGACCGGGGGGAACAGAGGGACGGGGAGACCGGGGGTCCGGGGGATGGGGGGACCGGGGGACGTGGGGACAGGGGAACCGTGGGACCGGGAGACCGGGGGGACGGGGGGACGGGGGGACGGGGGGACTGGGAGACGGTAACCCGGGGGCACGGGGGGACGGGGGGACTGGGGGACCGGGGGACCATGATGACGGGGAGAACGGGGGACGGGGGACCGGGGGGACCGGGGGGATGGGGGACCGGGGGGACGGGGGGGAGAGGGAGAACGGGGGACAGGGGGACCGGGCGGACGGAGGGACGGGGAGATGGGGAGACCGGGGGATTTGGAGACAGGGGACTGGGGGACGGGGAGACCGGGGAGACGGGGAGACCGTAGGACCGGGGGACGGGGGGACTGGGGGGACGGGGCGACTTGGAGATGGGTAGACTGGGGGATGGGGGGACTGGGGGCACGGGGAGACCAAGGGGACCCGGGCGACGGGGGACAGTGGGACAGGGAGACGGGGAGACGGGCAGACCGGAGGACGGGGGACCGGGGGGACGGGGAGACTTGGTGACCAGGGGACTGGGGGAACAGGGGGATGGGGAGAGAGGGAGATGGGGAAACCGGGGGACGGGGGGACCGGGGGGACGGGGAGACGGGGGGAAGGGGGGAAGGGGAGATGGGGTGACGGGGAGACCGGGGGACGGAGGGATCGGGGGACGGGGAGACCGGGGGAACGGGGGACGGGGGTACGGTGGGACTGGGAGACCGGGGGACCGGGGGGACGGGGGGACGGGGTGACGGGGAGGCCGGGGAGACCGGGGGACAGGAGGACGGGGGGACCGGGGGGAAGGGGAGACGGGGGGACAAGGGGACAGGGAGACCGGGGGACGGGGGGACAGGGGGACCGGGGGACGGGGGACGGGGGGACGGCGGAAAGGGGAGACGGGTAGACCGGGGGGACGGGGGGAAACAGGGACCGTGGGACAGGGGGACAGGGGGACGGGGAGACGGGGAGACCGAGGGACGGGGAGACGGGGAGACCAGAGGATGGGGGGACCGGGGGGAACAGAGGGACGGGGAGACGGGGAGACCGGGGGATGGGGGGAACGGTGAACGGGGGACCGGGGGACCGGGGGACCGGGGGACGGGGGGACCGGGGGGATGTTGAGACGGGGAGACGGGGAGACCAGGGGACGGGGGTACCGGGGCTACGGGCAGACGGTTAGACGGGGAGACCGAGGGACGGGGGGGACCGGGGGACCGGGGGACGGGGACCGGGGGGACGGGGGAACGGGGTACTGAGGGACGGGCAACCCGGGGGTACTGGGGGACGGGGAGACGGGGAGACCGGGGGACGGTGTGACTGGGGGACCAGGGGAACGGGGTGATGGGGAGACCGGGGGACCGGGGGACCGTAGGACCGGGGGACGGGGGAAGGGGGGACGGGGGACGGGGCACGGGAGGACCGGGGGGAACTGGAGACAGGGAGACGGGGAGACCGGGGGACGGGGAGCCCGGGGGTAGGGTGGGACTGGGAGAAGGCGAGACCGGAGGACGGGCGGACCGAGGGACTGGGGGGACAGGGAGACGGTGAGACCGGGGGACCGGGGGATGGGTGGACTGGGGGACCGGGGTACGGGGGACCGGGGGACCGGGGGACGCAGGGATTGGGGGGACGGGAGGAAGGGGGGACCAGGGGACAGGGGGATGGGGGGACGGGGAGACGGGGATACCGGGGTACCGGGGGATGGGGGGGCCGGGGGGACGGGGAGACCAGGGGACCGGAGGGACTCGGTGGACGGGGCAACTGGGAGATGGGTAGACCAGGGGATGGGGGGACTGGGGGCATGGGGAGACGGGGAGACCAGGGGACGGGGGACCGGGAGACCGGGGGAGGGTGAGACCGGGGGACCAGAGGACTGGGAGACCAGGGGGACGGGGAGACGGGGAGACGGGGAGACCGAGGGACCGAGGGAGTGGGGGACGGGGAGACCGGGGGACTAGGGGAACGGGGGACCGGGGGATGGGGAGACCAGGGTTCGTGGGGACCAGGGGGACGGGCAGACCGAGTGACGGGGGGACCGGGGGAGCGGGGGACCAGGGGACGGGGAGACCGGGGGACCGGCGGACGGGGGGACCAGGGGACCTGTGGTACCAGGGAGACGGGGAGACGGGGAGACCGGGTGACGGGGGGCCCGGGGGGAAGGGGACACGGTGAGACGGGCAGACCGGGAGACGTGTGGACCGGAGAGACGGGGGGAAGGGGGGACCGGGAGACGGGGAGACCAGGGGACGGGGGGACCGGGGGACCGGGGGACCATGATGACGGGGAGACCGGGGGACAAGTGGACGGGGGGACCGGGGGACCTGTGGTACCGGGGGGAGGGGGAGACGGGGAGACCGGGGGACGGGGGCCCTGGGGGACGGGGATACGGTGAGACGGGCAAACCGGGAGACGGGTGGACCGGGGGGACGGGGGGACGGGGAGACGGGGAGACAGGGGGACGGGGGGGGAAGGGGAGACGGGGAGACCGGGGGACGGTGTGACTGGAGGACCAGGGGACCGGGGGATCTGGGGGACGGAAAGATGGGGAGACCAGGGGTACGGGGGGACTGGGAGACGGTAACCCAGGGGCACGGGGGGACGGGGAGACCGGGGGACGGTGTGACTGGAGGACCAGGGGACCGGGGGATCTGGGGGACGGGGAGATGGGGAGACCGGGTGATGAGGGGACCGGCGGACCAGGGGACGGGGGGATGTGGGGATGGGGAGAGGGGGAGACAGGGAGACCGGGGGACGGGGGGACCGGGGGGACAGGGAGACGGGGAGACAGGGAGACCGGGGGGACGGGGGGACGGGGGGACTGGGAGACTGGGGGGACGGGGGGACTGGGGGACGGGGAGACCGGGGGGACGAGGGGACGGGGGGACTGGGAGACTGGGGTGACGGGGGGACGGGGGGACGGGGAGACCGGGGAGACTGGGTGACAGGTGGACGGGGAGACCGGTGGACGTGGAGACCGGGGGACGGGGCCCCTGGGGGACGGGGATACGGTGAGACGGGCAAACCGGGAGACGGGTGGACCGGGGGACCGGGGGACGGGGGACGGGGGGACGGCGGAAAGGGGAGACGGGTAGACCGGGGGGACGGGGGGAAACAGGGACCGTGGGACAGGGGGACAGGGGGACGGGGAGAAGGGGAGACCGAGGGACGGGGAGACGGGGAGACCAGAGGATGGGGGGACCGGGGGGAACAGAGGGACGGGGAGACCGGGGGTCCGGGGGACGGGGGGACCGGGGGGACGGGGGACCGGGGGTACGGGGGAAAGGGAGAACGGGGGACAGGGGGACCGGGCGGACGGAGGGACGGGGAGACGGGGAGACCGGGGGATGGGGGGAACGGTGAACGGGGGACCGGGGGACCGGGGGACCGGGGGACCGGGGGACCGGGGGACGGGGGGACCGGGGGGATGTTGAGACGGGGAGACGGGGAGACCAGGGGACGGGGGTACCGGGGCGACGGGCAGACGGTTAGACGGGGAGACCGAGGGACGGGGGGGACCGGGGGACCGGGGGACGGGGGACCGGGGGGACGGGGGGACCGGGGTACTGAGGGACGGGCAACCCGGGGGTACTGGGGGACGGGGAGACGGGGAGACCGGGGGACGGTGTGACTGGGGGACCGGGGGAACGGGGTGATGGGGAGACCGGGTGACCGGGGGACCTTAGGACCGGGGGACGGGGGAAGGGGGGACGGGGGACGGGGCACGGGAGGACCAGGGGGAACTGGAGACAGGGAGACGGGGAGACCGGGGGACGGGGGAACCGGGGGACTTGGAGACAGGGGACCGGGAAACTGGAGGACGGGGGGACCGGGGGACCGGGGGACGGGTAGCCCTGGGGTACGGTGGGACGGGGAGACGGGGAGACCGGGGGACGGGGGGACCGGGGGACGGGGGGACGGAGAGACCGGGGGACAGAGGTGACCGGGGGACCGGGGGGACTGTGAGACAGGGAGACTGGGGGGATGGGGGAAACGGAGGACCGGGGGACCAGTGGATGGGAGAACCGGGGGGATGGGGAGACCGGGAGACCGGGGGATGGGGAGACCGGGGGACCGGGGGACGGGGGACCGGGGGACCGGGGGACCGGGGGACGGGGAGACGGGGAGAAGGGGAGACCGGAGGTCCGTGGGACCTGGGGGACAGGGAGGCGGGGATATGGGCAGACTGGGGGACGGGGGACAGAGGGGAATGGGGGACGGGAGGACTGGGGGACGGGGGGGAAGGGTTGACGGGGAGACCGGGGGGAAAGGGGGACGGGGCGATGGGGGACCGGGGTGACAGGGGGGACGGGGAGACCGGTGGAAGGGGGACCGATGGAAAGTGGGACGGGAGGACGTGGAGATGAGGAGACTGGGGGACGGGGGGACCAGGGGGACGGGGGGACGGGGAGACCGGGATCCGGGGGGAAGTGGGGACAAGGAGACGGGGAGACGGGGAGACCGGTGGACGGGGGGACTGGGGGACGGGGGGACCGTGGGGACGGGGGGACGGGGAGACCGGGGGACGGGGACAGGGGGACTGGGGGTACTGGGAGACAGGGAGACAGGGAACGTGGGGATCAGGGTGACGGGGAGACGGGGACACCGAGGGACCGCGGGGACCGGGAGACGGGGAGACGGGGAGACCGGGGGACGGGTATTCTGGGGGACCGTGGGACGGTGGGACCGGGGGGACGGGGAACCGGGGGACGGTGAGATCGGGGGACGGGGGGACCGGGGGGAACAGAGGGACGGGGAGAACGGGGGTCCGGGGGATGGGGGGACCGGAGGGACGGGGGACCGGGGGGACGGGGGGATAGGGAGAACGGGGGAAACGGGGACCGTGGGACGGGGGGGGGACGGGTGGACGGCGGGAAGGGGAGACGGGTAGACCGGGGGGACGGGGGGAAACATGGACCGTGAGACAGGGGGACGGTGGGACGGGGAGACGGGGAGACCCAGGGACGGGGAGACGGGGAGACCGGGGGACGGGGGGACCGGGGGGAACAGAGGGACGGGGAGACCGGGGGTCCGGAGGACGGGGGGGACCGGGGGGACGGGGGACCGGGGGGACGGGATGATAGGGAGAACGGGGGACAGTGGGACAGGGAGACGGGGAGACGGGCAGACCGGAGGACAGGGGACCGGGGGGACGGGGAGACTTGGTGACCAGGGGACTGGGGGAACAGGGGGATGGGGAGAGAGGGAGATGGGGAAAACGGGGGACGGGGGGACCGGGGGGACGGGGAGACGGGGGGGAAGGGGGGAAGGGGAGATGGGGTGACGGGGAGACCGGGGGACGGAGGGACCAGGGGACGGGGAGACCGGGGGAACTGGGAGACCGGGGGACCGGGGGGACGGGGGGACGGGGTGACGGGGAGGCCGGGGAGACCGGGGGACTGGAGGACGGGGGGACCGGGGGGACGGGGGACCGGGGGTACGGGGGAAAGGGAGAACGGGGGACAGGGGGACCGGGCGGACGGAGGGACGGGGAGACGGGGAGACCGGGGGATTTGGAGACCGGGGACCGGGGGACGGGGGACGGGGGGACGGCGGAAAGGGGAGACGGGTAGACCGGGGGGACGTGGGGAAACAGAGACCGTGGGACAGGGGGACAGGGGGACGGGGAGACGGGGAGACCGAGGGACGGGGAGACGGGGAGACCAGAGAATGGGGGGACCGGGGGGAACAGAGGGACGGGGAGACCGGGGGTCCGGGGGACGGGGGGACCGGGGGGACGGGGGACCGGGGGTACGGGGGAAAGGGAGAACGGGGGACAGGGGGACCGGGCGGACGGAGGGACGGGGAGACGGGGAGACCGGGGGATGGGGGGAACGGTGAACGGTGGACCGGGGGACCGGGGGACCGGGGGACGGGGGGACCGGGGGGATGTTGAGACGGGGAGACGGGGAGACCAGGGGACGGGGGTACCGGGGCGACGGGCAGACGGTTAGACGGGGAGACCGAGGGACGGGGGGGGGACCGGGGGACCGGGGGACGGGGGACCGGGAGGACGGGGGGACCGGGGTACTGAGGGACGGGCAACCCGGGGGTACTGGGGGACGGGGAGACGGGGAGACCGGGGGACGGTGTGACTGGGGGACCGGGGGAACGGGGTGATGGGGAGACCGGGGGACCGGGGGACCGTAGGACCGGGGGACGGGGGAAGGGGGGACGGGGGACGGGGCACGGGAGGACCGGGGGGAACTGGAGACAGGGAGACGGGGAGACCGTGGGACGGGGGAACTGGGGGACTAGGAGACAGGGGACCGGGAAACTGGGGGACGGGGGGACCGGGGGACCGGGGGACGGGTAGCCCTGGGGTACGGTGGGACGGGGAGACGGGGAGACCGGGGGACGGGGGGACCGGGGACGGGGGGACGGAGAGACCGGGGGACAGAGGTGACCGGGGGACCGGGGGGACGGGGAGACAGGGAGACTGGGGGGATGGGGGAAACGGAGGACCGGGGGACCAGTGGACGGGAGAACCGGGGGGATGGGAGACCGGGGAACCGGGGGACGGGGGACCGGGGGACCGGGGGACCGGGGGACGGGGAGACGGGGAGAAGGGGAGACCGGAGGTCCGTGGGACCTGGGGGACAGGGAGGCGGGGATATGGGCAGACTGGGGGACGGGGGACAGAGGGGAATGGGGGACGGGAGGACTGGGGGACGGGGGGGAAGGGTTGATGGGGAGACCGGGGGGAAAGGGGGACGGGGGGATGGGGCCCGGGGTGACAGGGGGGACGGGGAGACCGGTGGAAGGGGGACCGATGGAAAGTGGGACGGGAGGACGTGGAGATGAGGAGACTGGGGGACGGGGGGATCAGGGGGACGGGGGGACGGGGAGACCGGGATCGGGGGGGAAGTGTGTACAAGGAGACGGGGAGACCGGGGGACGGAGGGACCAGGGGGATGGGGGGACTGGGGGACGGGGTGACAGGGGGGACGGGGAGACCGGGGGACCGGGGTACGGGGGGATCAGGAAACTGGGGGACGGGGTGAATGGGGGACCGGGGGGACGGGAGACGGTGAGACGGGGAGATACTCGGACGGGGGGACCTGGGAACTGGGGGATGGGGGGACGGGGGACTGGGGGACGGGGAACCCGGAGGTACGGGGGGACGGGGAGACGGGGAGACCAGGGGACGCGGGGACTGGGGGACCGGGGGACCATGATGACGGAGAGACCTGGGGACGGGGGGAAGGGGAGACCGGGGGATGGGGAGACCGGGGGACGGGAGGACGGGGAGACGGGGAGACCGGGGGTACGGGGGGACGGGGGCATCGGGAGACCGCTGGACGGGGGACCGGGGGACCGGGGGACCGCGGGACCGGGGGACGGGGGGACCGGACGGAAGTGGAGACGGGAAGACGGGGAGACCGTGGGACGGGTATACCGGGGGACCGGGGGACGGGGGGACTGGGGGGACGGGGGACCGTGAGACGGTGAGACCGGGGGATGGGGGGACTGGGGGACCGCGGGGACGGGGGACCGTGGGGACGGGGGGAGAGGGAGAACGGGGGACAGGGGGACCGGGCGGACGGAGGGACGGGAAGACGGGGAGACCGGGGGATGTGGGGACCGGGGGACCCGGGGACGGGGGGATGGGGAGACCAGGGGGACGGGGGGACGGGGGGACCGGGGGGACGGGGAGACCGTGGGTCGGGGCGACCGGGGAACCGGGGGACCGGGGGACGGGGAGACAGGGCGGACCGGGGTTACGGGGGCATGGGGGGACGGGGAGAGGGGTGACGGGGAGATCGAAGGACGGGGGGACCGGGGGTACAGGGAGACGGTGAGACAGGGAGACCGGGGGACGGGGGGACCGAGGGGTCGGGGGGACAGGGAGACCGGGGGGACGAGGGGATGGGGAGATTGGGAGACGGGGAGACCAGGGGACGGGGGGACCGGGGGAACGGGGGACGGTGGGAACGGAGGACCAGGGGACTGGGAGCCTGGGGGACCGGGGGGACCTGGGGAAATTAGGGGACCGGGAGACGTGGAGACCGGGGGACGTGGGGACGGGAGACGGGGGGACCGGGTGACCTGGGGGAGCGGGGGGACGGGGAGATGGGGAGACCGGGTGATGGGGGGACCGGCGGACCAGGGGACGGGGGGATGTGGGGACGGGGAGAGGGGGAGACAGGGAGACCGGGGGACGGGGGGACCGGGGTTACAGGGAGACGGGGAGACAGGGAGACCGGGGGGACGGGGGGACGGGGGTACTGGGAGACTGGGGGGACGGGGGGACGGGGGGACGGGGAGACCGGGGAGACTGGGTGACAGGTGGACGGGGAGACCGGTGGACGTGGAGACCGGGGGACTGGGGAACGGGGGGACCGGGGGGACGCGGTGAATGGGTGACAGGGGGAACGGGGAACCGGGGGACAGGGGGGATGGGGAGAAGGGGAGACCGGGGTGACGGTGGAGCGGGGGGACATGGGGACGGGGAGACGGTGAGACCAGGAGACGGGGGGACGGGGGACGGGGAGACCGGGGGACGGGGGACCGGGGGTACGGGAACACGGGGAGACCGGGGGACTGGGGGACCGGGGAACCGGGAGACGGGGGGACTGGGGGAACTGGGGACTGGGGGGACAGGGGGACGCGGAGAACGGGCGACTGGGGGACCAGGGGACTGGGGGACGTGGGGACCGGGCTGATGGGGAGATCGGGAACGGGGGTTCAGGGGACCAGGGGACCGGGGGACGGGGAGACCGGGGGACAAGGGGCAGGGAGACCGGGGGGACGGGGGACCATGCGGACAGCGGTGATGGGGGTATGGGGGGACGGGGAGAGGGGGAGACGGGGAGACCGAAGGACGGGGGGACCGGGGGGACACGGAGACGGGGAGACAGGGAGACCGGGGGATGGGGGGACTGGGGGACCTGGGGACCGGGGGAATGGGGAGATGGGGAGACCGGGGGGACGGGGGGACGGGGGGACGTGGGGACGGGGAGACGGGGAGACCGGGAGAATGGGGGACAGAGGAAAGGGGAGACCGGGGGACGGTGGGACCGAGGGTATGGGGGGACGGGGAGACCGGGGGGAAGGGGTACGGGGGGAAGGAGGGGACGTGGAGACGGGGAGACCTGGGGAACGGGGGGACGGGGGGATGGGGTGACCGGGGTGACGGGGGGACGGGGGGAAAAGGAGGCCAGATAGACAGGGGGAGAGGGGGACCGTGAGACTGGTGGACTGGGAGACCGGGGGGACGGGGGGACGGGGAGACGGGGAGACCGGGGGACGGGGGGACGGGAGACGGGGGGAACGGGGGACCTGGGGGAGCGGGGGGACGGGAAGACGGGGAGACCGGAGGACGGGGGGACCAGAGCATCATGGACCGGGGGACAGGGAGACCAGGGGACAAGGGGCAGGGAGACCGGGGGGACGGGGAGATCATGCGGACAGGGGTGACTGGGGTATGGGGGGAAGGGGAGAGGGGGAGACGGGGAGAACGAAGGACGGGGGGACCGGGGAACCCAGGGACCGGGGGACGGGGGGACCGGGGGGACGGGGAGACCGAGGGACGGGGGGACCGGGGAACCTGGGGACCGGGGGCGGGACACCTGGCGGACCGAGGCGAAGGGGGGATGGGGGGACGGGGAGAGGGGTAGACGGGGAGACCGAAAACAGCGGGACCTGGGGGACAGGGAGATGGGGAGACAGTGAGACCGGGGGACGGAGGGAACGACGGGACGGGGGGACAGGGAGACCGGGGGGACGGGGCGACGGAGGGATGGAGGGGACGGGGAGACGGGGAGACCAGGGAACGGGGGACCGGTGGAATGGGGGACCGGATGACCGGGGGACGGGGAGACCGGGGGGACCGGGGGGACGGGGGGACGGGGGGATGGAGGGGACGGGGAGACGGGGAGACCGGGGAACGGGGGACCGGTGGAATGGGGGACCTGGGAACCGGGGGACGGGGTTACCGGTGTGACGGGGATATCGGGGACGGGCGGACCGGGGGACCGGGGGACCGGGGGACGGGTCGACCAGGGGGACGGGGAGACTGTGGGACGGGGGGCCCGGTGGACCGGGGGATCAGGGAACTGGGAGATCGGGCGGACAGGGGCGACGGGGGGATGGGGGCACGGGTAGACGGGGAGATGGGGAGACCGAAGGACGGGGAGACCGGAGGGACGTGGGGACGGGGGGACGGGGAGACCGGGGGTTTGGGGGGACGGGGAGACCGGAGAAAGGGGGATCGGGGAAACGGGGGACCGGGGGACGGGAGGACGTGGAGACCGGGGAGACGGGGGGACCGGGGGACGGGGAACCGGTGGACGGGGACACCGGGGGACGGAGGGACGGGGGGACGGGGACACCGGGGGACAGGGACACCGGGGGACGGAGGGACGGGGGGATGGGGGACCGGAGGACGGGGAGACCGGGGGACCGTGGGACGCGGGGACCGGGGGGACGGGGAAACGGGGAGACCGGGGGACAGGGGGACCGGGGGGACGGGGAGATGGGGAGACCGGTGGATGGGGGGACCGCGGGGAAGGGGAGACGGGGAGACAGGGAGACCGGGGGACGGGGGGACGGGGACACCGGGGGACGGGGGGACGGGGGGATGGGGAGACCGGGGGGACGGGGGGACGGGGAAAACGGGCGTACAGGGGCGACGGGGGGATGGGGGGACGAGGAGAGGGGGAGACGGAGAGACCGAAGTTCGGGGGGACCGGGGGAACAGGGAGACGGGGAGACAGGGAGACCGGGGGATGGGGGGACCGAGGGGACGGGGGGACAGGGAGACCGTGGGGACGGGGGGAAGGGGAGACCGGTGCACGGGGAGACCGGGGGACTTGTGTACGGGGGGACCGGGGGGACGGGGAGAATGTGTGACGGGGGAACGGGGGACCGGGGGACAGGGGGGATGTGGAGAAGGGGAGACCGGGGGGACCGTGCGCCGGGGGGACATGGGGACGGGGAGACGGTGAGACCGGGAGACGGGGAGCCCGGGCGACGGGGGGACCGGGGGTACGGGGACACGGGGAGACCGGGAGACTGGGGGACCGGGGAACCGGGAGACGGGGGGAATGGGGGGACTGGGAACCGGGGGGACAGGGGGACGCGGAGAACGGGCGACTGGGGGACCGGGGGACTGGGGGACATGGGGACCGGGGGACTGGGGAACCGGGGGGAAGGGGAGACTGGGAGATGGGGAGACCGGGGGACGGGGGGACTGGGGGACAGGGGGACCGGGGGACCGGGGGACCGGGGGGACGGGGAGTCGGGGAGACAGGGAGACCTGGGGACCGGGGGACCTGGGGGACGGGGAGACGGGGAGACGGGGAGAATGGGGGATAGGGGGACCGGGGAACTGGGGGATCAGGGGACGGGAGGACGGGGAGACGGGGGGACGGGGGGATGGGGAGACCGGTGGACGGGGACACCGGCGGACGGAGGGACAGGTGGATGGGGGACCGGGGGACTGGGAGACCGGGGGACTGTGGGACGCGGGGAACAGGGGACAGGGGACCGGGGGACAGGGAGATGGGGAGACCGGTGGAAGGGGGGACCGGGGGGAAGGGGAGACGGGGAGACAGGGGGACAGGGGGACGGGGAGACGGGGGGACCGGGGGACCTGGGGGATCGGGGGGACAGGGAGATATGGAGACCGGGGGATACGCGGACCGGGGGACCGGGGGACGGGGAGACTGGGGGACTGGGGGATGGGGGGACCGGGGGACGGGGAGACCGGGGAACTGGGGGACCGGGGGACGGGACACTGGGCGGACCGAGGCGACGGGGGGATGGGGGGACGGGGAGAGGGGTAGACGGGGAGACCTAAGGACGGGGGGACCGGGGGGACAGGGAGACGGGGAGACAGGGAGACCGGGGGACGGAGGGAACGATGGACGGAGGGACAGGGAAACCGGTGGGATGGGGGACAGGGGGATGGAGGGGACGGGGAGACGGGGAGACCGGGGGACGGTGGGACCGGGGGCCCGGGGGACGGGGAGACCGGGGGATGGGGGACCGGGGGACCGGGGACGGGGAGACCGGAGGGAACGGGGGGACGGGGAGACTGGGAGACCGGATAATTGGGAGACCGGGGGATGGGGGACCGGGTGAACGGGGGAAAGGGGAGACTCGGAGACCGGGGTACCGGGGGACGCGGGGACCGGGGGGACGGGGAGACCGTGGACGGGGGGACCAGGGAACCGGGGGATCGGGGGACGGGAGGACGGGGACACCGGGGAGACGGGGGGATGGGGGTACGGGCAGACTGGTGGACGGGGAGACCGGGGGACGGAGGGATGGGGGGACGGGGAGACCGGGGGACGGGGGATCCGGGGATGGGGGACCGGGGGATGGGGAGACTGGGAGACCGTGGGACGCGGGGACCGGGGGTCGGGGAAACGGGGAGACCGGGGGACATGGGGACCGGGGGGAAGGGGAGACGGGGAGATGGGGAGACCGGGGGACCGGGGGACGGTGGGACCGGAGGACCGGGGGACAGGGGGATGTGGAGACCAGGGGGACGCGGGGACGGGGAAAACGGGCAGACCGGGGCGACGGGGGGATGGGGGGACGGGGAGAGGGGGAGACGGAGAGACTGAAGGACGGGGGGACCAGGGGGAGAGGGAGACGGGGAGACAGGGAGACCGGGGGTCGGGGGGACCGAGGGGACCGAGGGATTTGTGGACCGGGGGGACGGGGCGATGGGGAGATGGGGAGACCGGGGGACGGGGGGACTGGGGGACAGGGGGACCGGGGGACCGGGCGACTGGGGGGACGGAGAGTCGGGGAGACGGGGAGACCTGGGGACCTGGGGACCTGGGGGATGGGGAGACGGGGAGACGGGGAGACAGGGGGATAGGGGGACCGGGGGACGGGGAGTCGGGGAGACCGGGGGACATGGGGGATCGGGGGGACAGGGAGATATGGAGACCGGGGGATGGGGGTCCGGGGGACCGGGGGACGGGGATCCTGGGGGACCAGGGGACGGTGGGACCGGGGGATGGGGAGACCGGGGGTCGGGGGGAACGGGGAACCGGGGGACGGGGGGACCGGGGTGATGGGGAGATCGTGTATGGGGGACCGGGGGACAGGGGGACCGGGGGAAGGGGAGACCGGGGGACCAGAGGACGGGGCACCGGGGGGACGGGGAGACCGTGGGACGGGGGGACCGGAGAACCGGGGGACCGGGGGACGGGGAGACAGGGCGGACCGGGGTTACGGGGGCATGGGGGGACGGGGAGAGGGGGAGACGGGGAGACCGAAGGACGGGGGGACCGGGGGGACAGGGAGACGGGGAGACAGGGAGACCGGGGGACGGGGGGACCGAGGGGTCGGGGGGATAGGGAGACCGGGGGGGGGGACGAGGGGATGGGGAGATTCGGAGATGGGGAGACCGGGGGACGGGGGGACCGGGGGACGGGGGACAGCGGGGGCGGGGGGGATGTGGAGACGGTGCGACAGAGGGACGGGGGACGGGGCAACGGGGGGATGCCAGATGGGTAGACCGGATGATGGGGGGACGGGGGGACGGGGGAACGGGGGGACGGTAAGATGGGGAGACCGGGGGATGGGCGGACCAGGGGACCGGGGGACCGGGGCGACGGGGAGATCTGGGATGGGTTCCGGGGGACCAGGGAGACCGGGGGAGTTGGGGACCGGGGAACCGGGGGATCGGGGGACTTGGGTGATGGGGATATCGGGAAAGGGCAGACAGAGGGACCGGGGGACCGGGGGACGGGGAGACCGGGGGACCGGGGGACGAGGGGACCGTGGGGATGGGGAGACAATGGGACGGGGGCCCGGAGGACTCGGAGACCGGGGGACGGGGGGACCGGGGGACCGAGGGCCGGAGAGACCGGGGGCCCGGGGTACGGGGGGACGGGGAGACCGGGGGACGGGGGGACCGGGGGACTGGGGTACCGGGGGGACGCTGAGACCGAGGGACGGGGGGACCGAGGGGATGTGGGGACGGGGAGACCGGGGGGAAGGGGTACGGGGGGACGGAGGGGATGTGGAGACGGTGAGACCGGGGGGACGTGGGGACGGGGGGATTTGCAGACCGGGGAGACGGGGGGGACGGGGGAAAGGGGAGACTGGATAGACAGGAGGACGGGGGGACAGGGAGACCGGTGGACGGGGAGACCGGGGAGACGGGGGGACGGGGAGAAGGGGAGACAGGGGGTATGGGGGTACGGGGAGACCGGGGTATGGGGGATCGGGGGACCGGGGGACCGGGGGACGGGGAGACCGGGGGACTGGGGATGGGGGACCGGGGGACGGGGAGACTGGGGGGACCGGGGGGATGGGGGGACGGGGTGATGGGGAGACCTGTGGAAGGGGGGACCGGGGGACGGGGGACGGGGGGACTGGGGCGAAGGAGAGATAGGGAGACGGGGAGACCGGGGGATGGGGGGGACCGTGGGAACGGGGGAAAGGGGAGACTGGAAGACCAGGGGACCGGGGGACACGGGGACCGGGGGGATGGGGAAACGGGGAGACAGGGGGACAGGGGGACCAGGGGGACGGAGAGACGGGGAGACGGGGAGATCGGGGATGAGGGGACCGGGGCACCTGGGGAACCGGGGGAAGGGGAGACGGGGAGACCGAGGGATGGGGGGAACAGGGGACCGGGGGACGGGGAGACCCGGGGACCGGGGGACGGGGGGACCGGGGGGACGGGGAGACCGAGGGACGGGGGGACCGGGGAACCTGGGGACCGGGGGCGGGACACCTGGCGGACCGAGGCGAAGGGGGGATGGGGGGACGGGGAGAGGGGTAGACAGGGAGACCGAAAACAGCGGGACCTGGGGGACAGGGAGATGGGGAGACAGTGAGACCGGGGGACGGAGGGAACGACGGGACGGGGGGACAGGGAGACCGGGGGGAGGGGGCGACGGGGGGATGGAGGGGACGGGGAGACGGGGAGACCGGGGAACGGGGGACCGGTGGAATGGGGGACCGGATGACCAGGGGACGGGGAGACCGGGGGGACCGGGGGGACGGGGGGACGGGGGGATGGAGGGGACGGGGAGACGGGGAGACCGGGGAACGGGGGACCGGTGGAATGGGGGACCTGGGAACCGGGGGACGGGGTTAACGGTGTGACGGGGATATCGGGGACGGGCGGACCGGGGGACCGGGGGACCGGGGGACGGGTCGACCAGGGGGACGGGGAGACTGTGGGACGGGGGGACGGGGAGACCGGAGAAAGGGGGATCGGGGAAACGGGGGACCGGGGGACGGGAGGACGTGGAGACCGGGGAGACGGGGGGACCGGGGGACGGGGAACCGGTGGACGGGGACACCGGGGGACGGAGGGACGGGGGGACGGGGACACCGGGGGACAGGGACACCGGGGGACGGAGGGACGGGGGGATGGGGGACCGGAGGACGGGGAGACCGGGGGACCTTGGGACACGGGGACCGGGGGGACGGGGAAACGGGGAGACCGGGGGACAGGGGGACCGGGGGGACGGGGAGATGGGGAGACCGGTGGATGGGGGGACCGCGGGGAAGGGGAGACGGGGAGACAGGGAGACCGGGGGACGGGGGGACGGGGAAAACGGGCGTACAGGGGCGACGGGGGGATGGGGGGACGAGGAGAGGGGGAGACGGAGAGACCGAAGTTCGGGGGGACCGGGGGAACAGGGAGACGGGGAGACAGGGAGACCGGGGGATGGGGGGACCGAGGGGACGGGGGGACAGGGAGACCGTGGGGACGGGGGGAAGGGGAGACCGGTGCACGGGGAGACCGGGGGACTTGTGTACGGGGGGACCGGGGGGACGGGGAGAATGTGTGACGGGGGAACGGGGGACCGGGGGACAGGGGGGATGTGGAGAAGGGGAGACCGGGGGGACCGTGCGCCGGGGGGACATGGGGACGGGGAGACGGTGAGACCGGGAGACGGGGAGCCCGGGCGACGGGGGGACCGGGGGTACGGGGACACGGGGAGACCGGGAGACTGGGGGACCGGGGAACCGGGAGACGGGGGGAATGGGGGGACTGGGAACCGGGGGGACAGGGGGACGCGGAGAACGGGCGACTGGGGGACCGGGGGACTGGGGGACATGGGGACCGGGGGACTGGGGAACCGGGGGGAAGGGGAGACTGGGAGATGGGGAGACCGGGGGACGGGGGCCCTGGGGGACGGGGATATGGTGAGACGGGCAAACCGGGAGACGGGTGGACCGGGGGGACGGGGGCACGGGGAGACGGGGAGACAGGGGGACGGGGGGGACGGGGAGACGGGGAGACCGGGGGACGGTGTGACTGGAGGACCAGGGGACCGGGGGATCTGGGGGACGGAAAGATGGGGAGACCGGGGGACAGGGGGACCGGGGGACCGGGGGATAGGGGGACGGGGGGACGTGGAGACTGGGGGACAGGGGGACCTGGGTAACGGGGGGAAGGGGAGACGGGGAGACCAGGAGACGGGGTGACCAAGGGATCGGGGACGGGGGGACTGGGGGGACGGGGAGACAGGGAGACGGGAGGACGGGGAGACCAGGGTGACGGGGAGACGGGGAGACGGGGGGACGGGGAGACGGGGAAACGGGGAGACCGGGGGATGCGGGGACCGGGGGACGAGGAGACGGGGCGACCGGGGTACCCGGGGACCGGGGGGACAGTGTACGGTTAGACGGGGAGACCGGGGGACGGGGGGACAGGGGAAACGTGGGACCGGGAGACCCGGGGGACGGGGGGACGGGGGGATTTGGAGACCGGGGACCGGGGGACGGGGAGACCGGAGAGACGGGGAGACCGTAGGACCGGGGGACGGGGGGACTGGGGGGACGGGGCGACTTGGAGATGGGTAGACTGGGGGATGGGGGGACTGGGGGCACGGGGAGACCAAGGGGACCCGGGCGACGGGGGACAGTGGGACAGGGAGACGGGGAGACGGGCAGACCGGAGGACGGGGGACCGGGGGGACGGGGAGACTTGGTGACCAGGGGACTGGGGGAACAGGGGGATGGGGAGAGAGGGAGATGGGGAAACCGGGGGAAGGGGGGACGGGGGGAAGGGGAGACGGTGGGAAGGGGGGAAGGGGAGACGGGGTGATGGGGAGACCGGGGGACGGAGGGACTGGGGACAGGGAGACCGGGGGAACGGGGGATGGGGGGACCGGGGGGACTGGGAGACCGGGGGACAGCGGGGACGGGGGGACGGGGAGACGGGGAGACCGAGGGACGGTGAGACGGGGAGACCGGGGGACGGGGGGACCGGGGGGAACAGAGGGACGGGGAGACCGGGGGTCCGGGGGACGGGGGGACCGGGGGGACGGGGGACCGGGGGGACGGGGGGATAGGGAGAACGGGGGACAGTGCGACAGGGAGACGGGGAGACAGGCAGACCGGAGGACAGGGGACCGGGGGGACGGGGAGACTTGGTGACCAGGGGACTGGGGGAACAGGGGGATGGGGAGAGAGGGAGATGGGGAAACCGGGGGACGGGGGGACCGGGGGGCGTGGGGACCGGGGGACCTGGGGACGGGGGGACGGGGGGACGGGGTAAGGGGAGACGGGTAGACCGGGGGGACGGGGGAAGCAGGGACCATGGGACAGGGGGACGGGGGGACGGGGAGACTTGGTGACCAGGGGAATGGGGGAACAGGGGGATGGGGAGAGAGGGAGATGGGGAAACCGGGGGACGGGGGGACCGGGGGGACGGGGAGACGGGGGGAAGGGGGGAAGGGGAGATGGGGTGACGGGGAGACCGGGGGACGGAGGGACCGGGGGACGGGGAGACCGGGGGAACGGGGGACGGGGGGACCGGGGGGACTGGGAGACCGGGGGACCGGGGGGACGGGGGGACGGGGTGACGGGGAGGCCGGGGAGACCGGGGGACCGGAGGACGGGGGGACCGGGGGGAAGGGGAGACGGGGGGACAGGGGGACAGGGAGACCGGGGGACGGGGGGACCGGGGGACCGGGGGACGGGGGACGGGGGACGGCGGAAAGGGGAGACGGGTAGACCGGGGGGACGGGGGGAAACAGGGACCGTGGGACAGGGGGACAGGGGGACGGGGAGACGGGGAGACCGAGGGACGGGGAGACGGGGAGACCAGAGGATGGGGGGACCGGGGGGAACAGAGGGACGGGGAGACCGGGGGTCCGGGGGACGGGGGGACCGGGGGGACGGGGGACCGGGGGTACGGGGAAAGGGAGAACGGGGGACAGGGGGACCGGGCGGACGAAGGGACGGGGAGACGGGGAGACCGGGGGATGGGGGGAACGGTGAACGGGGGACCGGGGGACCGGGGGACCGGGGGACGGGGGGACCGGGGGGATGTTGAGACGGGGAGAGGGGGAGACCAGAGGACGGGGGTACCGGGGCGACGGGCAGACGGTTAGACGGGGAGACCGAGGGACGGGGGGGACCGGGGGACCGGGGGACGGGGACCGGGGGGACGGGGGGACCGGGGTACTGAGGGACGGGCAACCCGGGGGTACTGGGGGACGGGGAGACGGGGAGACCGGGGGACGGTGTGACTGGGGGACCGGGGGAACGGGGTGATGGGGAGACCGGGGGACCGGGGGACCGTAGGACCGGGGGACGGGGGAAGGGGGGACGGGGGACGGGGCACGGGAGGACCGGGGGGAACTGGAGACAGGGAGACGGGGAGACCGGGGGACGGGGGAACCGGGGGACTTGGAGACAGGGGACCGGGAAACTGGGGGACGGGGGGACCGGGGGACCGGGGGACGGGTAGCCCTGGGGTACGGTGGGACGGGGAGACGGGGAGACCGGGGGACGGGGGGACCGGGGGACGGGGGTACGGAGAGACCGGGGGACAGAGGTGACCGGGGGACCGCGGGGACGGGGAGACAGGGAGACTGGGGGGATGGGGGAAACGGAGGACCGGGGGACCAGTGGACGGGAGAACCGGGGGGATGGGGAGACCGGGGGACCGGGGGACGGGGGACCGGGGGACCGGGGGACCGGGGGACGGGGAGACGGGGAGAAGGGGAGACCGGAGGTCCGTGGGACCTGGGGGACAGGGAGGCGGGGATATGGGCAGACTGGGGGACGGGGGACAGGGGGGAATGGGGGACGGGAGGACTGGGCGACGGGGGGGAAGGGTTGACGGGGAGACCGGGGGGAAAGGGGGACGGGGGGATGGGGGACCGGGGTGACAGGGGGGACGGGGAGACCGGTGGAAGGGGGACCGATGGAAAGTGGGACGGGAGGACGTGGAGATGAGGAGACTGGGGGACGGGGGGACCAGGGGGACGGGGGGACGGGGAGACCGGGATCCAGGGGGAAGTGGGGACAAGGAGACGGGGAGACGGGGAGACCGGTGGACGGGGGGACTGGGGGACGGGGGGACCGTGGGGACGGGGGGACGGGGAGACCGGGGGACCGGGGACAGGGGGACTGGGGGGACTGGGAGACAGGGAGACCGGGAACGTGGGGATCAGGGTGACGGGGAGACGGGGACACCGAGGGACCCCGGGGACCGGGAGACGGGGAGACGGGGAGACCGGGGGACGGGGGGACCAGGGGGATGGGGGGACTGGGGGACGGGGTGACAGGGGGGACGGGGAGACCGGGGGACCGGGGTACGGGGGGATCAGGAAACTGGGGGACGGGGTGAATGGGGGACCGGGGGGACGGGAGACGGTGAGACGGGGAGATACGCGGACGGGGGGACCTGGGAACTGGGGGATGGGGGGACGGGGGACTGGGGGACGGGGAACCCGGAGGTACGGGGGACGGGGAGACGGGGAGACCGGGGGACGGTGTGATAGGGGGACCGGGGGAACGGGATGACGGGGAGACCGGGGTGACAGGGGGAAGGGGAGACCGGGGGACCGGAGGTCGGGGGGACCGGGGGGACGGGGAGAAGGGGAGATAGGGAGACCGGGGGACGTCTGGATCTCGGGGACGGGGGCACGGGGAGACGTGCAGACCGGGGGGAGGGGGGGGACGGAGGGATGGGGAGACGGGGGACCGGGAGACGGGGGGACCGGGGGGACGGGGAGATGGGCAGACGGGGAGACCGGGGGACGGGGGAACCAGGGGACCTGTGGACTGGGGGACAGGGGGGACGGGGGGATGGGGAGACAGTGGGAAGGGGGGACGGGGGGACGCGGAGACCAAGGGACGGGTGGACCGGGGGACCGGGGGACGTGTGGACCAGGGGGACGGGGGACCGGGGGGACGGGGGATGGGGTACCGGGGGGACGGGGTGTGGCACACGGGGAGATCGGGGGGACGGGTGGACCGGGGGGACGTCAGACAGTGAGACTGGGGGACGGGGGACCGGGGGGACGGGGGATGGGGTACCGGGGGGACGGGGAGTGGCACACGGGGAGATCGGGGGACGGGTGGACCGGGGGGACGTCAGACAGTGAGACCGGGGTACGGGGGACCGGGGGACCGGGGGACGTAGGGATTGGGGGGACGGGAGGAAGGGGGGACCAGGGGACAGGGGTACAGGGGGACCGGGGAGACTGGGATACCGGGGTACCGGGGGATGGGGGGACCGGAGGGACTCGGGGGACGGGGCAACTGGGAGATGGGTAGACCAGGGGATGGGGGGACTGGGGGCATGGGGAGACGGGGAGACCAGGGGACGGGGGACCGGGAGACCGGGGGAGGGTGAGACCGGGGGACCAGAGGACTGGGAGACCAGGGGGACGGGGAGACGGGGAGACGGGGAGACCGAGGGACCGAGGGAGTGGGGGACGGGGAGACCGGGGGACTAGGGGAACGGGGGACCGGGGGATCGGGAGACCGGTGTACGTGGGGACCAGGGGGACGGGCAGACCGAGTGACGGGGGGACCGGGGGAGCGGGGGACCAGGGGACGGGGAGACCGGGGGACCGGCGGACGGGGGACCGGGGGACCGGGGGATAGGGGGACGGGGGGACGTGGAGACTGGGGGACAGGGGGACCGGGGTAACGGGGGGAAGGGGAGACGGGGAGACCAGGAGACGGGGTGACCAAGGGACCGGGGATGGGGGGACTGGGGGGACGGGGAGACAGGGAGACGGGAGGACGGGGAGACCGGGGTGACGGGGAGACGGGGAGACGGGGGGACGGGGAGACGGGGAAACGGGGAGACCGGGGGATGCGGGGACCGGGGGACAAGGAGACGGGGCGACCGGGGTACCCGGGGACCGGGGGGATAGTGTACGGTTAGACGGGGAGACCGGGGGACGGGGGACAGGGGAACCGTGGGACTGGGAGACCGGGGGGACGGGGGGACGGGGGGACGGGGGGACGGGGGATGGGGAGACTTGGGCACAGGGGGACCGGGGTGACGGGGGGAAGGGGAGACCGGGGGACCGGAGGTCGGGGGGACCGGGGGGACGGGGAGAAGGGGAGATAGGGAGACCGGGGGACGTCTGGACCTCGGGGACGGGGGCACGGGGAGACGTGCAGACCGGGGGGAGGGGGGGACGGAGGGATGGGGAGACCGGGGGACCGGAAGACGGGGGGACCGGGGGGACGGGGAGATGGGCAGACGGGGAGACCGGGGGACGGGGGAACCAGGGGACCTGTGACTGGGGACAGTGGCGGAGGGGGGAGCCCGGGGGATGGGGAGACAGTGGGAAGGGGGGACGGGGGGACGCGGAGACCAAGGGACGGGTGGACCGGGGAGACGGGGGACCAGGGGGACGGGGGACGGGGTACCGGGGGATGGGGAGTGGCACACGGGGAGATCGGGGGACGGGTGGACCGGGGGGACGTCAGACAGTGAGACTGGGGGACGGGGAGACCGGGGTACAGGGGGACCAGGGGAACTGGGGAAGGGTAAACCAGGGGACCAGGGGACGGGGGGACCGGGGGGATGGGGAGACCGGGGGACGGGGGGACGGGAGAACCGGGGGCACAGGGGACGGGGGGACCGGGGGACGGGGAGCCCGGGGGTACGGTGGGACTGGGAGACGGCGAGACCGGAGGACGGGCGGACCGTGGGACTGGGGGGACGGGGAGACGGTGAGACCGGGGGACCGGGGGATGGGTGGACCGGGGTACCGGGGTACGGGGGACCGGGGGACCGGGGGACGCAGGGATTGGGGGGACGGGAGGAAGGGGGGACCAGGGGACAGGGGGACGGGGGGACCGGGGAGATGGGGATACCGGGGTACCGGGGGATGGGGGGACCGGGAGGACGGGGAGACCAGGGGACCGGAGGGACTCGGGGGACGGGGCAACTGGGAGATGGGTAGACCAGGGGATGGGGGGACTGGGGGCATGGGGAGACGGGGAGACCAGGGAACGGGGGACCGGGAGACCGGGGGAGGGTGAGACCGGGGGACCAGAGGACTGGGAGAACAGGGGGACGGGGAGACGGGGAGACGGGGAGACCGAGGGACCGAGGGAGTGGGGGGACGTGGAGACCGGGGGACTAGGGGAACGGGGGACCGGGGGATGGGGAGACTGGGGTTCGTGGGGACCAGGGGGACGGGCAGACCGAGTGACGGGGGACCGGGGGAGTGGGGGACCAGGGGACGGGGAGACCGGGGGACCGGCGGACAGGGGGACCGGGGGACCTGTGGTACCGGGGAGACGGGGAGACGGGGAGACCCGGGGACGGGGGGCCCGGGGGGAAGGGGACACGGTGAGACGGGCAGACCGGGAGACGGGTGGACCGGGGGGACGGGGGGAAGGGGGGACCGGGAGACGGGGAGCCCGGGGGTACGGCGGGACTGGGAGACGGGGAACCCGGGGGGACGGGGGGACGGGGAGACGGGGAGACCAAGGGACGGGGGGACCGGGGGACCGGGGGACCATGATGACGGGGAGACCGGGGGATAAGCGGACGGGGGGACCGGGGGACCTGTGCTACCGGGGGGACAGGGAGACGGGGAGACCGGGGGACGGTGTGACTGGAGGACCAGGGGACCGGGGGATCTGGGGGACGGAAAGATGGGGAGACCGGGAGACATGGTGAACGGGGGACCGGGGACGGGGGTCTGGGGGGACGGGGAGACAGGGAGACGGGGGACGGGGAGCCCGGGGGTACGGGGGACTGGGAGACGGTAACCCGGGGGCACGGGGGGACGGGGGACTGGGGGACCGGGGGACCATGATGACGGGGAGACCGGGGGACGGGGGACCGGGGGGACCGGGGGGATGGGGGACCGGGGGGACGGTGGGGAGAGGGAGAACGGGGGACAGGGGGACCGGGCGGACGGAGGGACGGGGAGACGGGGAGACCGGGGGGATTTGGAGACCGGGGACCGGGGGACGGGGAGACCGGGGAGACGGGGAGACCGTAGGACCGGTGGACGGGGTGACTGGGGGGACGGGGCGACTTGGAGATGGGTAGACTGGGGGATGGGGGGACTGGGGGCACGGGGAGACCAAGGGGACCCGGGCGACGGGGGACAGTGGGACAGGGAGACGGGGAGACGGGCAGACCGGAGGACGGGGGACCGGGGGGACGGGGAGACTTGGTGACCAGGGGACTGGGGAACAGGGGGATGGGGAGAGAGGGAGATGGGGAAACCGGGGGACGGGGGACCGGGGGACGGGGAGACGGGGGGAAGGGGGGAAGGGGAGACAGGGGGACCGGAGGTCGGGGGACCGGGGGGACGGGGAGAAGGGGAGATAGGGAGACCGGTGGACGTCTGGACCTCGGGGACGGGGGCACGGGGAGACGTGCAGACCGGGGGGAGGGGGGACGGAGGGATGGGGAGACCGGGGGGACTGGGAGACGGGGGGACCGGGGGGACGGGGAGATGGGCAGACGGGGAGACCAGGGGACGGGGGAACCAGGGGACCTGTGGACTGGGGGACAGGGGGACGGGGGGATGGGGAGACAGTGGGAAGGGGGGACGGGGGGGACGCGGAGACCAAGGGACGGGTGGACCGGGGGACCGGGGGACGTGTGGACCAGGGGGACGGGGGACCGGGGGGACGGGGGACGTGGTACCGGGGGACGGGGAGTGGCACACGGGGAGATCGGGGGACGGGTGCACCGGGGGGACGTCAGACAGTGAGACTGGGGGACGGGGAGACCGGGGTAGAGGGGGACCAGGGGGACTGGGGAAGGGTAAACCAGGGGACCAGGGGACGGGGGGACCGGGGGACGGGGAGACCGGGGGACGGGGGGACGGGAGAACCAGGGGCACGGGGACGGGGGGACCGGGGGACGGGGAGCCCGGGGGTACAATGGGACTGGGAGACGGCGAGACCGGAGGACGGGCGGACCGTGGGACTGGGGGACGGGGAGACGGTGAGACCGGGGGACCTGGGGATGGGTGGACCGGGGGACCGGGGGACCGGGGGACGCAGGGATTGGGGGGACGGGAGGAAGGGGGTACCAGGGGACAGGGGGACGGGGGGACCGGGGAGACGGGGATACCAGGGTACCGGGGGATGGGGGGACCGGGGGGACGGGGAGACCAGGGGGACCGGAGGGACTCGGGGGACGGGCAACTGGGAGATGGGTAGACCAGGGGATGGGGGGACTGGGGGCATGGGGAGACGGGGAGACCAGGGGACGGGGGACCGGGAGACCGGGGGAGGGTGAGACCGGGGGACCAGAGGACTGGGAGACCAGGGGGACGGGGAGAAGGGGAGACGGGGAGACCGAGGGACCGAGGGAGTGGGGGACGGGGAGACCGGGGGACTAGGGGAACGGGGGACCGGGGGATGGGGAGACCGGGGTTCGTGGGGACCAGGGGGACGGGCAGACCCAGTGACGGGGGGACCGGGGGAGCGGGGGACCAGGGGACGGGGGACCGGGGGACCGGGGGACCATGATGACGGGGAGACCGGGGGAAAAGCGGACGGGGGGACCGGGGGACCTGTGGTACCGGGGGAACGGGGTGACGGGGAGACGGGGAGACGGGGGGGACGGGGAGACGGGGAAACGGGGAGACCGGGGTACCCGGGGACCGGGGGGACAGTGTACGGTTAGACGGGGAGACCGGGGGACGGGGGGACAGGGGAAACGTGGGACCGGGAGACCCGGGGGACGGGGGGATGGGGGGACGAGGAGACGGGAGACCGGGGGATTTGGAGACCGGGGACCGGGGGACGGGGAGACCGGAGAGACGGGGGGACCGGGGGAGCGGGGGACCAGGGGACGGGGGGACCGGGGGACCGGGGGACCATGATGACGGGGAGACCGGGGGAAAAGCGGACGGGGGACCAGGGGACCTGTGGTACCGGGGGAACGGGGTGACGGGGAGACGGGGAGACGGGGGGACGGGGAGACGGGGAAACGGGGAGACCGGGGTACCCGGGGACCGGGGGACAGTGTACGGTTAGACGGAGAGACCGGGGGACAGGGGGACAGGGGAAACGTGGGACCGGGAGACCCGGGGGACGGGGGGATGGGGGGACGAGGAGACGGGGAGACCGGGGGATTTGGAGACCGGGGACCGGGGGACGGGGAGACCGGAGAGACGGGGAGACCGTAGGACCGGGGGACGGGGGGACTGGGGGGACGGGGCGACTTGGAGATGGGTAGACTGGGGGATGGGGGGACTGGGGGCACGGGGAGACCAAGGGGACCCGGGCGACGGGGGACAGTGGGACAGGGAGACAGGGAGACGGGCAGACCGGAGGACGGGGGACAGGGGGACGGGGAGACTTGGTGACCAGGGGAATGGGGGAACAAGGGGATGGGGAGAGAGGGAGATGGGGAAACCGGGGGACGGGGGGACCGGGGGGACGGGGAGACGGGGGGAAGGGGGGAAGGGGAGATGGGGTGACGGGGAGACCTGGGGATGGGGGGACCGGGGGACTGGGAGACCGGGGACCGGGGGGACGGGGGGACGGGGTGACGGGGAGGCCGGGGAGACCGGGGGACCCGAGGACGGGGGGACCGGGGGGAAGGGGGAGACGGGGGGACAGGGGGACTGGGAGACCGGGGGACGGGGGGACCGGGGGACCGGGGGACGGGGGACGGGGGGACGGCGGAAAGGGGAGACGGGTAGAACGGGGGGACGGGGGGAAACAGGGACCGTGGGACTGGGGGACAGGGGGACGGGGAGACGGGGAGACCGAGGGACGGGGAGACGGGGAGACCAGAGGATGGGGGGACCGGGGGAACAGAGGGACGGGGAGACCGGGGGTCCGGGGGACGGGGGGACCGGGGGGACGGGGGACCGGGGGTACGGGGGAAAGGGAGAACGGGGACAGGGGGACCGTGCGGACGGAGGGACGGGGAGACGGGGAGACCGGGGGATGGGGGGAACGGTGAAAGGGGGACCGGGGGACCGGGGGACGGGGGGACCGGGGGGATGTGGAGACGGGGAGACGGGGAGACCAGAGGACGGGGGTACCAGGGCGACGGGCAGACGGTTAGACGGGGAGACCAAGGGACGGGGGGGACCGGGGGACCGGGGGATGGGGGACCGGGGGGACGGGGGGACCGGGTACTGAGGGACGGGCAACCCGGGGGTACTGGGGGACGGGGAGACGGGGAGACCGGGGGACGGTGTGACTGGGGGACCGGGGGAACGGGGTGATGGGGAGACCGGGGGACCGGGGGACCGTAGGACCGGGGGACGGGGGAAGGGGGGGACGGGGGACGGGGCACGGAAGGACCGGGGGGAACTGGAGACAGGGAGACGGGGAGACCGGGGGACGGGGGAACCGGGGGACTTGGAGACAGGGGACCGGGAAACTGGGGGACGGGGGGACCGGGGGACCGGGGGACGGGTAGCCCTGGGGTACGGTGGGACGGGGAGACGGGGAGACCGGGGGACGGGGGGACCGGGGGACGGGGGGATGGAGAGACTGGGGGACAGAGGTTAACGGGGGACCGGGGGGACGGGGAGACAGGGGAGACTGGGGGGATGGAGGAAACGAAGGACCGGGGGACCAGTGGACGGGAGAACCGGGGGGATGGGGAGACCGGGGGACCGGGGGACGGGGAACCGGGGGACCGGGGACCGGGGGACGGGGAGACGGGGAGAAGGGGAGACCGGAGGTCCGTGGGACCTGGGGGACAGGGAGGCGGGGATATGGGCAGACTGGGGGACGGGGGACAGAGGGGAATGGGGGACGGGAGGACTGGGCGACTGGGGGGAAGGGTTGACGGGGAGACCGGGGGGAAAGGGGGACGGGGGGATGGGGGACCGGGGTGACAGGGGGGACGGGGAGACCGGTGGAAGGGGGACCGATGGAAAGTGGGACGGGAGGACGTGGAGATGAGGAGACTGGGGGACGGGGGACCAGGGGGACGGGGGGACGGGGAGACCGGGATCCGGGGGGAAGTGGGGACAAGGAGACGGGAGACGGGGAGACCGGTGGACGGGGGACTGGGGGACGGGGGACCGTGGGGACGGGGGGACCGTGGGGACGGGGGACGGGGAGACCGGGGGACCGGGGACAAGGGGACTGGGGGGACTGGGAGACAGGGAGACCGGGAACGTGGGTATCAGGGTGACGGGGAGACGGGGACACCGAGGGACCGCGGGGACCGGGAGACGGGGAGACGGGGAGACCAGGGGATGGGGGGACCAGGGGGATGGGGGGACTGGGGGACGGGGTGACAGGGGGGACGGGGAGACCGGGGGACCGGGGTACGGGGGGATCAGGAAACTGGGGGACGGGGTGAATGGGGGACCGGGGGGACGGGAGATGGTGAGACGGGGAGATACGCGGACGGGGGGACCTGTGAACTGGGGGATGGGGGGACAGGGGACTGGGGGACGGGGAGCCCGGAGGTACGGGGGGACGGGGAGACGGGGAGACCGGGGGACGGTGTGATAGGGGGACCGGGGGAACGGGATGACGGGGAGACCGGGGTGACAGGGGGAAGGGGAGACCGGGGGACCGGAGGTCGGGGGACCGAGGGGACGGGGAGAAGGGGAGATAGGGAGACCGGGGGACGTCTGGACCTCGGGGACGGGGGCACGGGGAGACGTGCAGACCGGGGGGAGGGGGGGACGGAGGGATGGGGAGACCGGGGGACCGGGAGACGGGGGGACCGGGGGACGGGGAGATGGGCAGACGGGGAGACCGGGGGACGGGGGAACCAGGGGACCTGTGGACTGGGGGACAGGGGGGACGGGGGGATGGGGAGACAGTGGGAAGGGGGGACGGGGGGACGCGGAGACCAAGGGACGACGGGGGACGGGGGACCGGGGGACGGGTGGACCAGGGGGACGGGGGACCGGGGGACGGGGGACCGGGGTACTGAGGGACGGGCAACCGGGGGTACTGGGGGACGGGGAGACGGGGAGACCGGGGGACGGTGTGACTGGGGGACCGGGGGAACGGGGTGATGGGGAGACCGGGTGACCGGGGGACCTTAGGACCGGGGGACGGGGGAAGGGGGACGGGGGACGGGGCACGGGAGGACCGGGGGGAACTGGAGACAGGGAGACGGGGAGACCGGGGGACGGGGGAACCGGGGGACTTGGAGACAGGGGACCGGGGAACTGGAGGACGGGGGGACCGGGGGACTGGGGGACGGGTAGCCCTGGGGTACGGTGGACGGGGAGACGGGGAGACCGGGGGACGGGGGGACCGGGGGACGGGGGGACGGAGAGACCGGGGGACAGAGGTGACCGGGGGACCGGGGGACTGTGAGACAGGGAGACTGGGGGATGGGGGAAACGGAGGACCGGGGGACCAGTGGATGGGAGAACCGGGGGATGGGGAGACCGGGAGACCGGGGGATGGGGAGACCGGGGGACCGGGGGACGGGGGACCGGGGACCGGGGGACCGGGGGACGGGGAGACGGGGAGAAGGGGAGACCGGAGGTCCGTGGGACCTGGGGGACAGGGAGGCGGGGATATGGGCAGACTGGGGGACGGGGGACAGAGGGGAATGGGGGACGGGAGGACTGGGGGACGGGGGGGAAGGGTTGACGGGGAGACCGGGGGAAAGGGGGACGGGGGGATGGGGGACCGGGGTGACAGGGGGGACGGGAGACCGGTGGAAGGGGGACCGATGGAAAGTGGGACGGGAGGACGTGGAGATGAGGAGACTGGGGGACGGGGGGACCAGGGGGACGGGGAGACCGGGATCCGGGGGGAAGTGGGGACAAGGAGACGGGGAGACGGGGAGACCGGTGGACGGGGGGACTGGGGGACGGGGGGACCGTGGGGACGGGGGGACGGGGAGACCGGGGGACGGGGACAGGGGGACTGGGGGTACTGGAGACAGGGAGACAGGGAACGTGGGGATCAGGGTGACGGGAGACGGGGACACCGAGGGACCGCGGGGACCGGGAGACGGGGAGACGGGGAGACCGGGGGACGGGTATTCTGGGGGACCGTGGGACGGTGGGACCGGGGGGACGGGGAACCGGGGGACGGTGAGATCGGGGGACGGGGGGACCGGGGGGAACAGAGGGACGGGGAGAACGGGGGTCCGGGGGATGGGGGGACCGGAGGGACGGGGGACCGGGGGGACGGGGGGATAGGGAGAACGGGGGAAACGGGGGACCGTGGGACGGGGGGGGGGACGGGGGGACGGCGGGAAGGGGAGACGGGTAGACCGGGGGGACGGGGGGAAACATGGACCGTGAGACAGGGGGACGGTGGGACGGGGAGACGGGAGACCCAGGGACGGAGACGGGGAGACCGGGGGACGGGGGGACCGGGGGGAACAGAGGGACGGGGAGACCGGGGTCCGGAGGACGGGGGGGACCGGGGGGACGGGGGACCGGGGGGACGGGATGATAGGGAGAACGGGGGACAGTGGGACAGGGAGACGGGGAGACGGGCAGACCGGAGGACAGGGACCGGGGGACGGGGAGACTTGGTGACCAGGGGACTGGGGGAACAGGGGGATGGGGAGAGAGGGAGATGGGGAAAACGGGGACGGGGGGACCGGGGGGACGGGAGACGGGGGGGAAGGGGGGAAGGGGAGATGGGGTGACGGGGAGACCGGGGACGGAGGGACCAGGGACGGGGAGACCGGGGGAACTGGGAGACCGGGGGACCGGGGGGACGGGGGGACGGGGTGACGGGGAGGCCGGGGAGACCGGGGGACCGGAGGACGGGGGACCGGGGGACGGGGGACCGGGGGGTACGGGGGAAAGGGAGAACGGGGGACAGGGGGACCGGGCGGACGGAGGGACGGGGAGACGGGGAGACCGGGGATTTGGAGACCGGGGACCGGGGGACGGGGGACGGGGGGACGGCGGAAAGGGGAGACGGGTAGACCGGGGGGACGTGGGGAAACAGAGACCGTGGGACAGGGGGACAGGGGGACGGGAGACGGGGAGACCGAGGGACGGGGAGACGGGGAGACCAGAGAATGGGGGGACCGGGGGGAACAGAGGGACGGGGAGACCGGGGGTCCGGGGACGGGGGGACCGGGGGGACGGGGGACCGGGGTACGGGGGAAAGGGAGAACGGGGGACAGGGGGACCGGGCGGACGGAGGGACGGGGAGACGGGGAGACCGGGGGATGGGGGGAACGGTGAACGGTGGACCGGGGACCGGGGGACCGGGGGACGGGGGGACCGGGGGATGTTGAGACGGGGAGACGGGGAGACCAGGGGACGGGGGTACCGGGCGACGGGCAGACGGTTAGACGGGGAGACCGAGGGACGGGGGGGGGACCGGGGGACCGGGGGACGGGGGACCGGGAGGACGGGGGGACCGGGGTACTGAGGGACGGGCAACCCGGGGGTACTGGGGGACGGGGGAGACGGGGAGACCGGGGGACGGTGTGACTGGGGACCGGGGAACGGGGTGATGGGGAGACCGGGGGACCGGGGGACCGTAGGACCGGGGGACGGGGGAAGGGGGGACGGGGGACGGGGCACGGGAGGACCGGGGGGAACTGGAGACAGGGAGACGGGAGACCGTGGGACGGGGGAACTGGGGGACTAGGAGACAGGGGACCGGGAAACTGGGGGACGGGGGGACCGGGGGACCGGGGGACGGGTAGCCCTGGGGTACGGTGGGACGGGGAGACGGGGAGACCGGGGGACGGGGGGACCGGGGACGGGGGGACGGAGAGACCGGGGGACAGAGGTGACCGGGGGACCGGGGGACGGGAGACAGGGAGACTGGGGGGATGGGGGAAACGGAGGACCGGGGGACCAGTGGACGGGAGAACCGGGGGGATGGGAGACCGGGGAACCGGGGGACGGGGGACCGGGGGACCGGGGGACCGGGGGACGGGGAGACGGGGAGAAGGGGAGACCGGAGGTCCGTGGGACCTGGGGGACAGGGAGGCGGGGATATGGGCAGACTGGGGGACGGGGGACAGAGGGGAATGGGGGACGGGAGGACTGGGGGACGGGGGGGAAGGGTTGATGGGGAGACCGGGGGGAAAGGGGGACGGGGGGATGGGGCCCGGGGTGACAGGGGGGACGGGGAGACCGGTGGAAGGGGACCGATGGAAAGTGGGACGGGAGGACGTGGAGATGAGGAGACTGGGGGACGGGGGGATCAGGGGGACGGGGGGACGGGGAGACCGGGATCGGGGGGGAAGTGTGTACAAGGAGACGGGGAGACCGGGGGACGGAGGGACCAGGGGATGGGGGGACTGGGGGACGGGGGTGACAGGGGGACGGGGAGACCGGGGGACCGGGGTACGGGGGGATCAGGAAACTGGGGACGGGGTGAATGGGGGACCGGGGGGACGGGAGACGGTGAGACGGGGAGATACTCGGACGGGGGGACCTGGGAACTGGGGGATGGGGGGACGGGGGACTGGGGACGGGGAACCCGGAGGTACGGGGGGACGGGGAGACGGGGAGACCGGGGGACGGGGGACTGGGTGGACGGGGCGACTTGGAGATGGGTAGACCGGGGGATGGGGGGACGGGGGGACGGGGAGTCCGGGGGGACGGGGAAACGGGGGGGACGGGGAGTCCGGGGGAAGGGGAGACAGGGAGATCGGGGGTCGGGGGGATGGGTGGACCAGGTGGACAATGAGACGGGGAGACCGGGGTGACGAGGGGACGGGGGAAGGGGAGACAGGTGGACAGGAGGACCAGGGGACCGGGGGAACGGGGGACAGGGAGACCGGGGGGACGGGGGGACACGGGGGATGGGGAGACGTGGAGACGGGGAGACCGGGGGACGGGGGGACCGGGGGACGGGGAGACGGGGAGACCGGGGGACGGTGAGACCGGGGTGACGGGGAGACGGGGAGACCGGGGGACCAGGGGGACGGGGAGACGGGGAGAAGGGGAGACCGGGGGACCCGGGGATCGGGGGGACAGAGTACGGTGAGACGGGGAGACCGGGGGGACGGGGGACCGGGGAACCGTGGGACCGGGAGACCGGGGGGATGGGGGACGGCGGGACGGGGAGACCAGGGGACGGGGGGACCGGGGACCATGATGACGGGAGACCGGGGGAACGGCGGACGGGGGGACCAGGGTACTGTGGGACCGGGAGACCGGGGGGACGGGGGACGGGGGGACGGGGGGATGGGGAGACTTGGGCACAGGGGGACCGGGTGACGGGGGAAGGGGAGACGGGGAGACCGGGGGACGGGGTGAACGGGGGACTGGGGACGGGGGGACTGGGGGACGGGGAGACAGGGAGACCGGGGGACGGGGAGCCCGGGGTACTGGGGGACTGGGAGACGGTAACCCGGGGGCACGGGGGGACGGGGGGACTGGGGGACCGGGGGACCATGATGACGGGGAGACCGGGGGACGGGGACCGGGGGGACCAGGGGGATGGGGGACCGGGGGGACGGGGGGGAGAGGGAGAACGGGGACAGGGGGACCGGGCGGACGGAGGGACGGGGAGACGGGGAGACCGGGGGATTTGGAGACCGGGGGACCGGGGGACGGGGAGACCGGGGAGACGGGGAGACCGTAGGACCGGGGGACGGGGGGACTGGGGGGACGGGGCGACTTGGAGATGGGTAGACTGGGGGATGGGGGGACTGGGGGCACGGGGAGACCAAGGGGACCCGGGCGATGGGGGACAGTGGACAGGGAGACGGGGAGACGGGCAGACCGGAGGACGTGGGACCGGGGGGACGGGGAGACTTGGTGACCAGGGGACTGGGGAAAAGGGGGATGGGGAGAGAGGGATATGGGGAAACCGGGGGACGGGGGACCGGGGGGACGGGGAGATGGGGGAAGGGGGGAAGGGGAGATGGGGTGACGGGGAGACCGGGGGACAGAGGGACCGGGGGACGGGGAGACCGGGGGACTAGGGGAACGGGGGACCGGGGGACGGGACACTGGGCGGACCGAGGCGATGGGGGGATGGGGGGACGGGGAGAGGTGTAGACGGGGAGACCGGGGGACGGGGGGCCCGGGGGGAAGGGGACACGGTGAGACGGGCAGACTGGGAGATGGGTGGACCGGGGAGACGGGGGGAAGGGGGAACCGGGGGACCGGGGGACTGGGGATGGGGGACTGGGGGACGGGGAGACTGGGGGGACCAGGGGACTGGGGGACGGGGGGACCGGGGGAAAGGGGAGACAGGGAGACGGGGAGACAGGGAGGACGGGTGGACGGGGAGACCGGGGGACGGGGTACCGGGGCACCGGGAGACGGGGAGACGGGGAGACAGGGGGTTCGGGGTGACGGGGAGAGGGGGAGATGGGGAGACCGAAAGACGGGGGGACCGGGGGGACAGGGAGACAGGGAGACAGGGAGACCGTGGGGGATGGGGAGACTGGGAGACGGGCAGACCGGGGGATGTGGGGACCGGGGGACCGGTAGACAGGGGGAATGGGAGACCGGGAGACGGGGGGATGGGGGGACCTGGGGACGGGGGACTGGGGGACCGGAGGACCGGGGCACAGGAAGACCGGGGGATGGCGGGACGGGGTGATGGCCGGGCGGGGGGATGGCGGGACGGGTGGACCGGGAGACCGGGGCACGCGGGGACATGAGGAAAGGGAGACCGGTGCACGGGGGGACGGAGGGACCGGGAGACCGGGTGAGGGGCGGATGGGGGGAAGGAGAGACCGGGCACCGGGAGACTGGTTGACGGGGAGAACGGGTGTCGGAAGGACGGGGGTCAGGGGGACCAGGGGACGGGGGGAAGGGTGGACCAGGAGACAGGGGGAACGGGAGACCGAGGAACGGAGGGACAGAGGGACGGGGGAACAAGGGACCTGGGGACCAGTAGATCGTCCAAAGAGGGGAAGGAGGGACCGGGAGAACAGGGGACGGGGGAACAGGAGGACAGGGGAATTAGGGGACCGGGAGACCGGGTGACGGGGGGACGGGGAGGACCGGGAGACCGGGGGATGGGGGGACGGGGGTTGGGTGGACTGGGAGACCAGGGGACCGAGGAATCAGGAGACCGGGGGACGGGGGGACGGGGGGAGGTGGGGAAGGGGGACCAGGAGACGGGGTCCGAAGGACAGGGGGACGGGAGGACAAGGGGGACCATGGCACCAGGGACCTGGGGACGGGGAGACTGGGGGACCGGGGGACGGAGGAACCGGGGGGACGGGGAGATGGGGAGACGGTGAGACAGGGTGTACGGGGGGAGGGGGGATGTGTAGACCGGGGGACTGAGGGACCGGTGTACGGGGAGACCGGGGGGACCGGGGGGACGGGGGACGGGGAGACCGGGGGACGGGGGGACGTCTGGACCAGGGGGATGGGGGCACGGGGAGACGTGCAGACCGGGGGGAGGGGGGGACGTGGGGATGGGGAGACCGGGGGACCGGGAGACGGGGGACAGGGAGGAAGGGGAAACAAGGAGACCGGGAGACCGGGGGGACGGGG
This sequence comes from Rhinolophus sinicus, assembly GCF_057876585.1. Taxonomy (NCBI): domain Eukaryota; kingdom Metazoa; phylum Chordata; class Mammalia; order Chiroptera; family Rhinolophidae; genus Rhinolophus; species Rhinolophus sinicus. The sequence goes on along the minus strand of NC_142510.1, from coordinate 19,732,112 downwards.
AGACGGGGAGACGGGGAGACGGGGAGACGTGGTGACCGGGGGACCGGGGTCGGGGGAACTGGGTGGACGAGGAGACAGGGAGACCGGGGGACGGGTTGACCGGGGTGACGGGGAGACGGGGAGACCTGGGGACCGGGGGGACGGGGAGACCAGGAGACAGGTGGACCGGGGGACGGGGAGACGGGGAGACCGGGGGACCGGGGGGACGGGGAGACGGGGAGACCGGGGGACGGGCGGAACTGGGAACGGGGAACCCGGGGGCACGGGGGGACGGGGAGACGGGGAGACCAGGGGACAGGGGGACCGGGAGACACAGGGACCATGATGATGGAGAGACCGGGGGACCGGGGGGACGGGGAGACGGGGAGACAGGGGGACGGGGGGAAGGGGAGACCGGGGGACGGGGAGCCCGGGGGTACGGGGGGACAGTGAGATGGGGAACCCAGGGGTACGGGGGACAGGGAGACGGGGAGACCAGGGGACGGGGTGACCGGGGGACTGGGGGACCCGGGTGATGGGGAGACCGGGGGACCGAGGGGACAGGGAGACGGGGAGACAGGGGGATGGGGGGGATGGGGAGACGGGGAGACCGGGGGACGGTGTGACTGGGGGACTGGGGGACCCGGGTGATGGGGAGACCGGGGGAGCGGGGCAACAGGGAGACGGGTAGACCGGGGGGGACGGGGGGAAGTAGGGACCGTGGGACAGGGGGACGGGGGGACGGGGAGACGGGGAGACCGGGGAGTCCGGGGGACAGGGAGACGGGGAGACCGGGTTACGGGGAGACCGGGGGACAGGGGTACCAGGGGGACGGGGGGAAGAGAAGATGGGGAGACCGGGGGACGGGGTGTACAGGGGACCAGTGGGAAGGGAGAAAGGGAGACGGGGAGACACGTGGACGGGGGGACCGGGGAACTGGGGGTCAGGGTGACCGGGGGACCGGGCGGACGGGGAGACGAGGAGACCGGGGGGATGGGGGGAAGGGGTTACCGGGGGCCCGCGGGATGGGGGGACCGGGAGCCCGGGAGACGGGCGAAGGGGGGAAGGGGAGACGGAGAGACGGGGAGACCGGGGGGAAGGGGGGACGGGGGTATGGGGGACAGGAGGACCGGGGGGACCGGGAGACAGGGAGACCTGGGGACGGTGGGACAGGGGGACCGGGGGACTGGGGGACGGGGGGGACCGGGAAACTGGGGGACGGGGGGAACGGGGGAACGTGGGACGGGGAGCCCGGGGGTACGGGTGGACGGGGAGATGGGGAGACCGGGGGACGGGGGGACCGGGGGACCGGGTGATGGGGGGACGGGGGGACGGGGATACCTGGGACAGGGGGACTGGGGTGACGGGGGGACCGGGGGATCGGGGGGACGGGGAGACGGGGAGACCGGGCGACGGGGGGAACGGGGGACCGGGGACGGGGGAACTGGGGGGACGGGGAGACATGGAGACCGGGGGACGGGGTGACCGGGGTGACGGGGAGACGGGGAGACAGGGGGACGGGGTGAATGGGGGAACGGGGGGACGGGAGACGGGGAGACGGGGAGATACGCGGACGGGGGGACCTGGGAACTGGGGGATGGGGGGACCGGGGGACTGGCTGACGGGGAACCCGGAGGTACGGGAGGACGGGGAGACGGGGAGACCGGGGGACGGTGTGATAGGGGGACCGGGGGAACGGGATGACGGGGAGACCGGGGTGACAGGGGGAAGGGTAGACCGGGGGACCGGAGGACGGGGGGACCGGGGGGACGGGGAGAAGGGGAGATAGGGAGACCGGGGGACGTCTGGACCAGGGGGACGGGGGCACGGGGAGACGTGCAGACCGGGAGGAGGGGGGGACGGAGGGATGGGGAGACCAGGGGACCGGGAGACGGGGGGACCGGGGGTAGGGGAGACGGGGAGACGGGGAGACCAGGGGACGGGGGAACCAGGGGACCTGTGGACTGGAGGACCAGGGGGACGGGGGGATGGGGAGACAGTGGAAAGGGGGGCGGGGGGACGCGGAGACCAAGGGACGGGTGGACCGGGGGACCGGGGGACGTGTGGACCAGGGGGACGGGGGACCGGGGGGACGGGGGACGGTGTACCGGGGGGACGGGGAGTGGCACACTGGGAGATTGGGGGACGGGTGGACCGGGGGGACGTCAGACAGTGAGACCGAGGGACGGCGAGACCGTGGGATGGGGGACGGGGGACCGGGGGGGCGGGGGACGGTGTACCGGGGGGACGGGGAGTGGCACACTGGCAGATTGGGGGACGGGTGGACCGGGGGGACGTCAGACAGTGAGACCGAGGGACGGGGAGACCGTGGGATGGGTGGACGAGGGGACGGGGACACCGTGGGACAGGGGGACGGGGGGACGGTGGGACGGGGGGACGGGGGACGCCGGGGGGACCGGGGGACCAGGGGATCGGGGGGACGGAAAGATGGGGAGACCGGGGGACGGTGTGACTGGGGGACCGGGGGACCGGGGGATCGGGGGGACGGAAAGATGGGGAGACCGGGGGACGGGGGCCCTGGGGGACGGGGACACGGTGAGACGGGCAAACCGGGAGACGGGGGGACCGGGGGGACGGGGGGACGGGGAGACGGGGAGACAGGGGGACGGGGGGGACGGGGAGACGGGGACACCGGGGGACAGTGTGACTGGGGGACCAGGGGACCGGGGGATCTGGGGGACGGAAAGATGGGGAGACCGGGGGACGGGGGGACTGGGGGACCGGGGGATAGGGGGACGGGGGGACGTGGAGACTGGTGGACAGGGGGACCGGGGTAACGGGGGGAAGGGGAGACGGGGAGACCAGGAGACGGGGTGACCAAGGGACCGGGGACGGGGGGACTGGGGGGACGGGGAGACAGGGAGACGGGAGGACGGGGAGACCGGGGTGACGGGGAGACGGGGGGACGGGGAGACGGGGAAACGGGGAGACCGGGGGATGCGGGGACCGGGGGACGAGGAGACGGGGCGACCGGGGTACCCGGGGACCGGGGGGACAGTGTACGGTTAGACGGGGAGACCAGGGGGACGGGGGGACGGGGGGACGGGGGGACGGGGGGATGGGGAGACTTGGGCACAGGGGGACCGGGGTGACGGGGGGAAGGGGAGACGCGGAGACCGGGGGACGGGGTGAACGGGGGACCGGGGACGGGGGGACTGGGGGGACGGGGAGACAGGGAGACCGGGGGACAGGGAGCCCGGGGGTACGGGGGGACTGGGAGACGGTAACCCGGGGGCACGGGGGGACAGGGGGACTGGGGGACCGGGGGACCATGATGACGGGGAGACCGGGGGACGGGGGGACCGGGGGGACCGGGGGGATGGGGGACCGGGGGGACGGGGGGGAGAGGGAGAACGGGGGACTGGGGGACCGGGCGGACGGAGGGACTGGGAGACGGGGAGACCGGGGGATTTGGAGACCGGGGACCGGGGGACGGGGAGACCGGGGAGACGGGGAGACCGTAGGACCGGGGGACGGGGGGACTGGGGGGACGGGGCGACTTGGAGATGGGTAGACTGGGGGATGGGGGGACTGGGGGCACGGGGAGACCAAGGGGACCCGGGCGACGGGGGACAGTGGGACAGGGAGACGGGGAGACGGGCAGACCGGAGGACGGGGGACCGGGGGGACGGGGAGACTTGGTGACCAGGGGACTGGGGGAACAGGGGGATGGGGAGAGAGGGAGATGGGGAAACCGGGGGACGGGGGGACCGGGGGGACGGGGAGACGGGGGGAAGGGGGGAAGGGGAGATGGGGTGACGGGGAGACCGGGGGACGGAGGGACCGGGGGACGGGGAGACCGGGGGAAGGGGGGACCGGGGGGAAGGGGAGACAGGGGGACAGGGGGACGGGGAGACGGGGGGACCGGGGGACCTGGGGGATCGCGGGGACAGGGAGATATGGAGACCGGGGGATGCGGGGACCGGGGGACCGGGGGACGGGGAGATTGGGGGACCGGCGGATGGGGGGAACGGGGAACCGGGGGACTGGGGCCTGGGGGACGGGGAGACCGGGGGACGGGGGGACCGGGGAACCGGGGGACCGGGGGACGGGGAGACTGGAGGACCGCGGGACGGGGGGACTGGGGGATGGGGAGACCGGGGGACGGGGGGAACGGGGAACCGGGGGACGGGGGGACCGGGGTGATTGGGAGATCGGGTATGGGGGACCAGGGGACCGGGGGACCGGGGGATGGGGAGACCGGGGGACGGGGGGAACGGGGAACCGGGGGACGGGGGGACCGGGGTGATGGGGAGATCGGGTATGGGGGAACGGGGCACCGGGGGCACGGGGAGACTGTGGGATGTAGGGGACCGGGGAACTGGGGGACCGGGGGACGGGGAGACCGGGCTGACCGTGGTGACGGGGGGATGGGGTGACGGGAAGGCGGGAGACGGGGAGACTGAAGGACGGGAGGACTGGGGGGACAGGGAGACGGGGAGACAGGGAGACCGGGGGACGGGGGGACCGAGGGGACGGGGGGACAGGGAGACCGGTGGGACCTGGGGACGGGAGGACTGGGAGACCGGAGGGACGGGGGGACGGGGAGACCGGGAAGACGGGGGGACGGGGGGACGGGGGGACGTGGGGACGGGGAGACGAGGAGACCGGGAGATGGGGAGACGGGGGGACGGGGAGACCGGGGGACGGGGGGACCGGGGGACAGTGGGACGGGTGGACCGGGGGACGGGGGACAGCGGGGGCGGGGGGGATGGGGGGACGGTGCGACGGAGGGACGGGGGGACGGGGGAACGGGGGGACGGTAAGATGGGGAGACCGGGGGATGGGCGGACCGGGGGACCGGGGGACCTGGGCGACGGGGAGATCTGGGATGGGGGCCCAGGGGACCAGGGAGAACGGGGGAGGGGGGGACCGGGGAACCGGGGGATCGGGGGACTTGGGTGACGGGGATATCGGGGACGGGCAGACCGGGGGACTGGGGGACCGGGGGACGGGGAGACCGGGGGACCGGGGGACGAGGGGACCATGGGGATGGGGAGACAATGGGAAGGGGACCCGGGGGACTCGGAGACCGGGGGACGGGGGGACCGGTGGACCGGGGGCCGGAGAGACCGGGGGCCCGGGGGACGGGGGGACGGGGAGACCAGGGGACGGGGGGACCGGGGGACTGGGGTACCGGGGGGACGCGGAGACCGAGGGACGGGGGGACCGAGGGGATGTGGGGATGGGGAGACTGGGGGGACGGGGTACGGGGGGACGGAGGGAACGTGGAGACGGGGAGACGGGGGGACGTGGGGACGGGGGGATGGGGAGACCGGGGGGACGGGGGGACGGGTGAAGGGGAGACTGGATAGACAGGAGGACAGGGGTCTGGGAGACCGGTGGACGGGGAGACCGGGGAGACGGGGGGACGGGGAGACGGGGAGACAGGGGGTTCGGGGGTACAGGGAGACCGGGGTATGGGGGATCGGGGGACCGGGGGACCGGGGGACGGGGAGACGGGGGGACTGGGGATGGGGGACCGGGGGACGGGGAGACTAGGGGGACCGGGGGGATGGGGGGACGGGGGGATGGGGAGACCTGTGGAAGGGGGGACCGGGGGATGGGGGGACTGGGGGAACGGGGGACCGGGGGAACGGGGGAAAGGGGAGACAGGGAGACCGTGGGACCGGGGGACGCCGGGACCGGGGGGATGGGGAAACGGGGAGACAGGGGGACAGGGGGACCGGGGGGACGGAGAGACGGGGAGACGGGGAGACCGGGAATGGGGGGACCGGGGCACCTGGGGAACCGGGGGGGAAGGGGAGACGTGGAGACCGAAGGATGGGGGGAACGGGGGACCGGGGGACGGGGAGACCCGGGGACCGGGGGACGGGGGGACCGGGGGGACGGGGAGACCGAGGGACGGGGGGACCGGGGAACCTGGGGACCGGGGGCGGGACACCTGGCGGACCGAGGCGAAGGGGGGATGGGGGGACGGGGAGAGGGGTAGACGGGGAGACCGAAAGACAGGGGAACTGGGGGACAGGGAGATGGGGAGACAGTGAGCCCGGGGGACGGATGGAACGACGGGACGGGGGGGACAGGGAGACGGGGGGACGGGGGGACGGGGAGACCGGGGGTTCGGGGGGACGGGTAGACGGGAGAAAGGGGGATCAGGGGACCGGGGGACCGTGGGACAGAGAGACCGGGGGACCGGGGGACGCGGGGACCGGGGGGACAGGGAGACGGGGAGACGGGGGGACGGGGAGACGGGGAAACGGGGAGACCGGGGTACCCGGGGACCGGGGGGACAGTGTACGGTTAGACGGAGAGACCGGGGGACAGGGGGACAGGGGAAACGTGGGACCGGGAGACCCGGGGGACGGGGGGATGGGGGGACGAGGAGACGGGGAGACCGGGGGATTTGGAGACCGGGGACCGGGGGACGGGGAGACCGGAGAGACGGGGAGACCGTAGGACCGGGGGACGGGGGGACTGGGGGGACGGGGCGACTTGGAGATGGGTAGACTGGGGGATGGGGGGACTGGGGGCACGGGGAGACCAAGGGGACCCGGGCGACGGGGGACAGTGGGACAGGGAGACAGGGAGACGGGCAGACCGGAGGACGGGGGACAGGGGGACGGGGAGACTTGGTGACCAGGGGAATGGGGGAACAAGGGGATGGGGAGAGAGGGAGATGGGGAAACCGGGGGACGGGGGGACCGGGGGGACGGGGAGACGGGGGGAAGGGGGGAAGGGGAGATGGGGTGACGGGGAGACCTGGGGATGGGGGGACCGGGGGGACTGGGAGACCGGGGGACCGGGGGGACGGGGGGACGGGGTGACGGGGAGGCCGGGGAGACCGGGGGACCCGAGGACGGGGGGACCGGGGGGAAGGGGAGACGGGGGGACAGGGGGACTGGGAGACCGGGGGACGGGGGGACCGGGGGACCGGGGGACGGGGGACGGGGGGACGGCGGAAAGGGGAGACGGGTAGAACGGGGGGACGGGGGGAAACAGGGACCGTGGGACTGGGGGACAGGGGGACGGGGAGACGGGGAGACCGAGGGACGGGGAGACGGGGAGACCAGAGGATGGGGGGACCGGGGGGAACAGAGGGACGGGGAGACCGGGGGTCCGGGGGACGGGGGGACCGGGGGGACGGGGGACCGGGGGTACGGGGGAAAGGGAGAACGGGGGACAGGGGGACCGTGCGGACGGAGGGACGGGGAGACGGGGAGACCGGGGGATGGGGGGAACGGTGAAAGGGGGACCGGGGGACCGGGGGACGGGGGGACCGGGGGGATGTGGAGACGGGGAGACGGGGAGACCAGAGGACGGGGGTACCAGGGCGACGGGCAGACGGTTAGACGGGGAGACCAAGGGACGGGGGGGACCGGGGGACCGGGGGATGGGGGACCGGGGGGACGGGGGGACCGGGGTACTGAGGGACGGGCAACCCGGGGGTACTGGGGGACGGGGAGACGGGGAGACCGGGGGACGGTGTGACTGGGGGACCGGGGGAACGGGGTGATGGGGAGACCGGGGGACCGGGGGACCGTAGGACCGGGGGACGGGGGAAGGGGGGACGGGGGACGGGGCACGGAAGGACCGGGGGGAACTGGAGACAGGGAGACGGGGAGACCGGGGGACGGGGGAACCGGGGGACTTGGAGACAGGGGACCGGGAAACTGGGGGACGGGGGGACCGGGGGACCGGGGGACGGGTAGCCCTGGGGTACGGTGGGACGGGGAGACGGGGAGACCGGGGGACGGGGGGACCGGGGGACGGGGGGATGGAGAGACTGGGGGACAGAGGTTAACGGGGGACCGGGGGGACGGGGAGACAGGGAGACTGGGGGGATGGAGGAAACGAAGGACCGGGGGACCAGTGGACGGGAGAACCGGGGGGATGGGGAGACCGGGGGACCGGGGGACGGGGAACCGGGGGACCGGGGACCGGGGGACGGGGAGACGGGGAGAAGGGGAGACCGGAGGTCCGTGGGACCTGGGGGACAGGGAGGCGGGGATATGGGCAGACTGGGGGACGGGGGACAGAGGGGAATGGGGGACGGGAGGACTGGGCGACTGGGGGGAAGGGTTGACGGGGAGACCGGGGGGAAAGGGGGACGGGGGGATGGGGGACCGGGGTGACAGGGGGGACGGGGAGACCGGTGGAAGGGGGACCGATGGAAAGTGGGACGGGAGGACGTGGAGATGAGGAGACTGGGGGACGGGGGGACCAGGGGGACGGGGGGACGGGGAGACCGGGATCCGGGGGGAAGTGGGGACAAGGAGACGGGGAGACGGGGAGACCGGTGGACGGGGGGACTGGGGGACGGGGGGACCGTGGGGACGGGGGGACCGTGGGGACGGGGGACGGGGAGACCGGGGGACCGGGGACAAGGGGACTGGGGGGACTGGGAGACAGGGAGACCGGGAACGTGGGTATCAGGGTGACGGGGAGACGGGGACACCGAGGGACCGCGGGGACCGGGAGACGGGGAGACGGGGAGACCAGGGGATGGGGGGACCAGGGGGATGGGGGGACTGGGGGACGGGGTGACAGGGGGGACGGGGAGACCGGGGGACCGGGGTACGGGGGGATCAGGAAACTGGGGGACGGGGTGAATGGGGGACCGGGGGGACGGGAGATGGTGAGACGGGGAGATACGCGGACGGGGGGACCTGTGAACTGGGGGATGGGGGGACAGGGGACTGGGGGACGGGGAGCCCGGAGGTACGGGGGGACGGGGAGACGGGGAGACCGGGGGACGGTGTGATAGGGGGACCGGGGGAACGGGATGACGGGGAGACCGGGGTGACAGGGGGAAGGGGAGACCGGGGGACCGGAGGTCGGGGGACCGAGGGGACGGGGAGAAGGGGAGATAGGGAGACCGGGGGACGTCTGGACCTCGGGGACGGGGGCACGGGGAGACGTGCAGACCGGGGGGAGGGGGGGACGGAGGGATGGGGAGACCGGGGGACCGGGAGACGGGGGGACCGGGGGGACGGGGAGATGGGCAGACGGGGAGACCGGGGGACGGGGGAACCAGGGGACCTGTGGACTGGGGGACAGGGGGGACGGGGGGATGGGGAGACAGTGGGAAGGGGGGACGGGGGGACGCGGAGACCAAGGGACGGGTGGACCGGGGGACCGGGGGACGTGTGGACCAGGGGGACGGGGGACCGGGGGGACGGGGGGACCGGGGTACTGAGGGACGGGCAACCCGGGGGTACTGGGGGACGGGGAGACGGGGAGACCGGGGGACGGTGTGACTGGGGGACCGGGGGAACGGGGTGATGGGGAGACCGGGTGACCGGGGGACCTTAGGACCGGGGGACGGGGGAAGGGGGGACGGGGGACGGGGCACGGGAGGACCGGGGGGAACTGGAGACAGGGAGACGGGGAGACCGGGGGACGGGGGAACCGGGGGACTTGGAGACAGGGGACCGGGAAACTGGAGGACGGGGGGACCGGGGGACTGGGGGACGGGTAGCCCTGGGGTACGGTGGGACGGGGAGACGGGGAGACCGGGGGACGGGGGGACCGGGGGACGGGGGGACGGAGAGACCGGGGGACAGAGGTGACCGGGGGACCGGGGGGACTGTGAGACAGGGAGACTGGGGGGATGGGGGAAACGGAGGACCGGGGGACCAGTGGATGGGAGAACCGGGGGGATGGGGAGACCGGGAGACCGGGGGATGGGGAGACCGGGGGACCGGGGGACGGGGGACCGGGGGACCGGGGGACCGGGGGACGGGGAGACGGGGAGAAGGGGAGACCGGAGGTCCGTGGGACCTGGGGGACAGGGAGGCGGGGATATGGGCAGACTGGGGGACGGGGGACAGAGGGGAATGGGGGACGGGAGGACTGGGGGACGGGGGGGAAGGGTTGACGGGGAGACCGGGGGGAAAGGGGGACGGGGGGATGGGGGACCGGGGTGACAGGGGGGACGGGGAGACCGGTGGAAGGGGGACCGATGGAAAGTGGGACGGGAGGACGTGGAGATGAGGAGACTGGGGGACGGGGGGACCAGGGGGACGGGGAGACCGGGATCCGGGGGGAAGTGGGGACAAGGAGACGGGGAGACGGGGAGACCGGTGGACGGGGGGACTGGGGGACGGGGGGACCGTGGGGACGGGGGGACGGGGAGACCGGGGGACGGGGACAGGGGGACTGGGGGTACTGGGAGACAGGGAGACAGGGAACGTGGGGATCAGGGTGACGGGGAGACGGGGACACCGAGGGACCGCGGGGACCGGGAGACGGGGAGACGGGGAGACCGGGGGACGGGTATTCTGGGGGACCGTGGGACGGTGGGACCGGGGGGACGGGGAACCGGGGGACGGTGAGATCGGGGGACGGGGGGACCGGGGGGAACAGAGGGACGGGGAGAACGGGGGTCCGGGGGATGGGGGGACCGGAGGGACGGGGGACCGGGGGGACGGGGGGATAGGGAGAACGGGGGAAACGGGGACCGTGGGACGGGGGGGGGGACGGGGGGACGGCGGGAAGGGGAGACGGGTAGACCGGGGGGACGGGGGGAAACATGGACCGTGAGACAGGGGGACGGTGGGACGGGGAGACGGGGAGACCCAGGGACGGGGAGACGGGGAGACCGGGGGACGGGGGGACCGGGGGGAACAGAGGGACGGGGAGACCGGGGGTCCGGAGGACGGGGGGGACCGGGGGGACGGGGGACCGGGGGGACGGGATGATAGGGAGAACGGGGGACAGTGGGACAGGGAGACGGGGAGACGGGCAGACCGGAGGACAGGGGACCGGGGGGACGGGGAGACTTGGTGACCAGGGGACTGGGGGAACAGGGGGATGGGGAGAGAGGGAGATGGGGAAAACGGGGGACGGGGGGACCGGGGGGACGGGGAGACGGGGGGGAAGGGGGGAAGGGGAGATGGGGTGACGGGGAGACCGGGGGACGGAGGGACCAGGGGACGGGGAGACCGGGGGAACTGGGAGACCGGGGGACCGGGGGGACGGGGGGACGGGGTGACGGGGAGGCCGGGGAGACCGGGGGACCGGAGGACGGGGGGACCGGGGGGACGGGGGACCGGGGGTACGGGGGAAAGGGAGAACGGGGGACAGGGGGACCGGGCGGACGGAGGGACGGGGAGACGGGGAGACCGGGGGATTTGGAGACCGGGGACCGGGGGACGGGGGACGGGGGGACGGCGGAAAGGGGAGACGGGTAGACCGGGGGGACGTGGGGAAACAGAGACCGTGGGACAGGGGGACAGGGGGACGGGGAGACGGGGAGACCGAGGGACGGGGAGACGGGGAGACCAGAGAATGGGGGGACCGGGGGGAACAGAGGGACGGGGAGACCGGGGGTCCGGGGGACGGGGGGACCGGGGGGACGGGGGACCGGGGGTACGGGGGAAAGGGAGAACGGGGGACAGGGGGACCGGGCGGACGGAGGGACGGGGAGACGGGGAGACCGGGGGATGGGGGGAACGGTGAACGGTGGACCGGGGGACCGGGGGACCGGGGGACGGGGGGACCGGGGGGATGTTGAGACGGGGAGACGGGGAGACCAGGGGACGGGGGTACCGGGGCGACGGGCAGACGGTTAGACGGGGAGACCGAGGGACGGGGGGGGGACCGGGGGACCGGGGGACGGGGGACCGGGAGGACGGGGGGACCGGGGTACTGAGGGACGGGCAACCCGGGGGTACTGGGGGACGGGGAGACGGGGAGACCGGGGGACGGTGTGACTGGGGGACCGGGGGAACGGGGTGATGGGGAGACCGGGGGACCGGGGGACCGTAGGACCGGGGGACGGGGGAAGGGGGGACGGGGGACGGGGCACGGGAGGACCGGGGGGAACTGGAGACAGGGAGACGGGGAGACCGTGGGACGGGGGAACTGGGGGACTAGGAGACAGGGGACCGGGAAACTGGGGGACGGGGGGACCGGGGGACCGGGGGACGGGTAGCCCTGGGGTACGGTGGGACGGGGAGACGGGGAGACCGGGGGACGGGGGGACCGGGGACGGGGGGACGGAGAGACCGGGGGACAGAGGTGACCGGGGGACCGGGGGGACGGGGAGACAGGGAGACTGGGGGGATGGGGGAAACGGAGGACCGGGGGACCAGTGGACGGGAGAACCGGGGGGATGGGAGACCGGGGAACCGGGGGACGGGGGACCGGGGGACCGGGGGACCGGGGGACGGGGAGACGGGGAGAAGGGGAGACCGGAGGTCCGTGGGACCTGGGGGACAGGGAGGCGGGGATATGGGCAGACTGGGGGACGGGGGACAGAGGGGAATGGGGGACGGGAGGACTGGGGGACGGGGGGGAAGGGTTGATGGGGAGACCGGGGGGAAAGGGGGACGGGGGGATGGGGCCCGGGGTGACAGGGGGGACGGGGAGACCGGTGGAAGGGGGACCGATGGAAAGTGGGACGGGAGGACGTGGAGATGAGGAGACTGGGGGACGGGGGGATCAGGGGGACGGGGGGACGGGGAGACCGGGATCGGGGGGGAAGTGTGTACAAGGAGACGGGGAGACCGGGGGACGGAGGGACCAGGGGGATGGGGGGACTGGGGGACGGGGTGACAGGGGGGACGGGGAGACCGGGGGACCGGGGTACGGGGGGATCAGGAAACTGGGGGACGGGGTGAATGGGGGACCGGGGGGACGGGAGACGGTGAGACGGGGAGATACTCGGACGGGGGGACCTGGGAACTGGGGGATGGGGGGACGGGGGACTGGGGGACGGGGAACCCGGAGGTACGGGGGGACGGGGAGACGGGGAGACCGGGGGACGGGGGACTGGGTGGACGGGGCGACTTGGAGATGGGTAGACCGGGGGATGGGGGGACGGGGGGACGGGGAGTCCGGGGGACGGGGAAACGGGGGGGACGGGGAGTCCGGGGGAAGGGGAGACAGGGAGATCGGGGGTCGGGGGGATGGGTGGACCAGGTGGACAATGAGACGGGGAGACCGGGGTGACGAGGGGACGGGGGGAAGGGGAGACAGGTGGACAGGAGGACCAGGGGACCGGGGGAACGGGGGACAGGGAGACCGGGGGACGGGGGGACACGGGGGATGGGGAGACGTGGAGACGGGGAGACCGGGGGACGGGGGGACCGGGGGACGGGGAGACGGGGAGACCGGGGGGACGGTGAGACCGGGGTGACGGGGAGACGGGGAGACCGGGGGACCAGGGGGACGGGGAGACGGGGAGAAGGGGAGACCGGGGGACCCGGGGATCGGGGGGACAGAGTACGGTGAGACGGGGAGACCGGGGGACGGGGGGACCGGGGAACCGTGGGACCGGGAGACCGGGGGGATGGGGGGACGGCGGGACGGGGAGACCAGGGGACGGGGGGACCGGGGGACCATGATGACGGGGAGACCGGGGGAACGGCGGACGGGGGGACCAGGGTACCGTGGGACCGGGAGACCGGGGGGACGGGGGGACGGGGGGACGGGGGGATGGGGAGACTTGGGCACAGGGGGACCGGGGTGACGGGGGGAAGGGGAGACGGGGAGACCGGGGGACGGGGTGAACGGGGGACTGGGGACGGGGGGACTGGGGGACGGGGAGACAGGGAGACCGGGGGACGGGGAGCCCGGGGGTACTGGGGGACTGGGAGACGGTAACCCGGGGGCACGGGGGGACGGGGGGACTGGGGGACCGGGGGACCATGATGACGGGGAGACCGGGGGACGGGGGACCGGGGGGACCAGGGGGATGGGGGACCGGGGGGACGGGGGGGAGAGGGAGAACGGGGGACAGGGGGACCGGGCGGACGGAGGGACGGGGAGACGGGGAGACCGGGGGATTTGGAGACCGGGGACCGGGGGACGGGGAGACCGGGGAGACGGGGAGACCGTAGGACCGGGGGACGGGGGGACTGGGGGGACGGGGCGACTTGGAGATGGGTAGACTGGGGGATGGGGGGACTGGGGGCACGGGGAGACCAAGGGGACCCGGGCGATGGGGGACAGTGGGACAGGGAGACGGGGAGACGGGCAGACCGGAGGACGTGGGACCGGGGGGACGGGGAGACTTGGTGACCAGGGGACTGGGGGAAAAGGGGGATGGGGAGAGAGGGATATGGGGAAACCGGGGGACGGGGGACCGGGGGGACGGGGAGATGGGGGGAAGGGGGGAAGGGGAGATGGGGTGACGGGGAGACCGGGGGACAGAGGGACCGGGGGACGGGGAGACCGGGGGACTAGGGGAACGGGGGACCGGGGGACGGGACACTGGGCGGACCGAGGCGATGGGGGGATGGGGGGACGGGGAGAGGTGTAGACGGGGAGACCGGGGGACGGGGGGCCCGGGGGGAAGGGGACACGGTGAGACGGGCAGACTGGGAGATGGGTGGACCGGGGAGACGGGGGGAAGGGGGAACCGGGGGACCGGGGGACTGGGGATGGGGGACTGGGGGACGGGGAGACTGGGGGGACCAGGGGACTGGGGGACGGGGGGACCGGGGGAAAGGGGAGACAGGGAGACGGGGAGACAGGGAGGACGGGTGGACGGGGAGACCGGGGGACGGGGTACCGGGGCACCGGGAGACGGGGAGACGGGGAGACAGGGGGTTCGGGGTGACGGGGAGAGGGGGAGATGGGGAGACCGAAAGACGGGGGGACCGGGGGGACAGGGAGACAGGGAGACAGGGAGACCGTGGGGGATGGGGAGACTGGGAGACGGGCAGACCGGGGGATGTGGGGACCGGGGGACCGGTAGACAGGGGGAATGGGAGACCGGGAGACGGGGGGATGGGGGGACCTGGGGACGGGGGACTGGGGGACCGGAGGACCGGGGCACAGGAAGACCGGGGGATGGCGGGACGGGGTGATGGCCGGGCGGGGGGATGGCGGGACGGGTGGACCGGGAGACCGGGGCACGCGGGGACATGAGGAAAGGGAGACCGGTGCACGGGGGGACGGAGGGACCGGGAGACCGGGTGAGGGGCGGATGGGGGGAAGGAGAGACCGGGCACCGGGAGACTGGTTGACGGGGAGAACGGGTGTCGGAAGGACGGGGGTCAGGGGGACCAGGGGACGGGGGGAAGGGTGGACCAGGAGACAGGGGGAACGGGAGACCGAGGAACGGAGGGACAGAGGGACGGGGGAACAAGGGACCTGGGGACCAGTAGATCGTCCAAAGAGGGGAAGGAGGGACCGGGAGAACAGGGGACGGGGGAACAGGAGGACAGGGGAATTAGGGGACCGGGAGACCGGGTGACGGGGGGACGGGGAGGACCGGGAGACCGGGGGATGGGGGGACGGGGGTTGGGTGGACTGGGAGACCAGGGGACCGAGGAATCAGGAGACCGGGGGACGGGGGGACGGGGGGAGGTGGGGAAGGGGGACCAGGAGACGGGGTCCGAAGGACAGGGGGACGGGAGGACAAGGGGGACCATGGCACCAGGGACCTGGGGACGGGGAGACTGGGGGACCGGGGGACGGAGGAACCGGGGGGACGGGGAGATGGGGAGACGGTGAGACAGGGTGTACGGGGGGAGGGGGGATGTGTAGACCGGGGGACTGAGGGACCGGTGTACGGGGAGACCGGGGGGACCGGGGGGACGGGGGACGGGGAGACCGGGGGACGGGGGGACGTCTGGACCAGGGGGATGGGGGCACGGGGAGACGTGCAGACCGGGGGGAGGGGGGGACGTGGGGATGGGGAGACCGGGGGACCGGGAGACGGGGGACAGGGAGGAAGGGGAAACAAGGAGACCGGGAGACCGGGGGGACGGGGAGACGGGGAGACGGGGAGACGGGGAGACGTGGTGACCGGGGGACCGGGGTCGGGGGAACTGGGTGGACGAGGAGACAGGGAGACCGGGGGACGGGTTGACCGGGGTGACGGGGAGACGGGGAGACCTGGGGACCGGGGGGACGGGGAGACCAGGAGACAGGTGGACCGGGGGACGGGGAGACGGGGAGACCGGGGGACCGGGGGGACGGGGAGACGGGGAGACCGGGGGACGGGCGGAACTGGGAACGGGGAACCCGGGGGCACGGGGGGACGGGGAGACGGGGAGACCAGGGGACAGGGGGACCGGGAGACACAGGGACCATGATGATGGAGAGACCGGGGGACCGGGGGGACGGGGAGACGGGGAGACAGGGGGACGGGGGGAAGGGGAGACCGGGGGACGGGGAGCCCGGGGGTACGGGGGGACAGTGAGATGGGGAACCCAGGGGTACGGGGGACAGGGAGACGGGGAGACCAGGGGACGGGGTGACCGGGGGACTGGGGGACCCGGGTGATGGGGAGACCGGGGGACCGAGGGGACAGGGAGACGGGGAGACAGGGGGATGGGGGGGATGGGGAGACGGGGAGACCGGGGGACGGTGTGACTGGGGGACTGGGGGACCCGGGTGATGGGGAGACCGGGGGAGCGGGGCAACAGGGAGACGGGTAGACCGGGGGGGACGGGGGGAAGTAGGGACCGTGGGACAGGGGGACGGGGGGACGGGGAGACGGGGAGACCGGGGAGTCCGGGGGACAGGGAGACGGGGAGACCGGGTTACGGGGAGACCGGGGGACAGGGGTACCAGGGGGACGGGGGGAAGAGAAGATGGGGAGACCGGGGGACGGGGTGTACAGGGGACCAGTGGGAAGGGAGAAAGGGAGACGGGGAGACACGTGGACGGGGGGACCGGGGAACTGGGGGTCAGGGTGACCGGGGGACCGGGCGGACGGGGAGACGAGGAGACCGGGGGGATGGGGGGAAGGGGTTACCGGGGGCCCGGGGGATGGGGGGACCGGGAGCCCGGGAGACGGGCGAAGGGGGGAAGGGGAGACGGAGAGACGGGGAGACCGGGGGGAAGGGGGGACGGGGGTATGGGGGACAGGAGGACCGGGGGGACCGGGAGACAGGGAGACCTGGGGACGGTGGGACAGGGGGACCGGGGGACTGGGGGACGGGGGGGACCGGGAAACTGGGGGACGGGGGGAACGGGGGAACGTGGGACGGGGAGCCCGGGGGTACGGGTGGACGGGGAGATGGGGAGACCGGGGGACGGGGGGACCGGGGGACCGGGTGATGGGGGGACGGGGGGACGGGGATACCTGGGACAGGGGGACTGGGGTGACGGGGGGACCGGGGGATCGGGGGGACGGGGAGACGGGGAGACCGGGCGACGGGGGGAACGGGGGACCGGGGACGGGGGAACTGGGGGGACGGGGAGACATGGAGACCGGGGGACGGGGTGACCGGGGTGACGGGGAGACGGGGAGACAGGGGGACGGGGTGAATGGGGGAACGGGGGGACGGGAGACGGGGAGACGGGGAGATACGCGGACGGGGGGACCTGGGAACTGGGGGATGGGGGGACCGGGGGACTGGCTGACGGGGAACCCGGAGGTACGGGAGGACGGGGAGACGGGGAGACCGGGGGACGGTGTGATAGGGGGACCGGGGGAACGGGATGACGGGGAGACCGGGGTGACAGGGGGAAGGGTAGACCGGGGGACCGGAGGACGGGGGGACCGGGGGGACGGGGAGAAGGGGAGATAGGGAGACCGGGGGACGTCTGGACCAGGGGGACGGGGGCACGGGGAGACGTGCAGACCGGGAGGAGGGGGGGACGGAGGGATGGGGAGACCAGGGGACCGGGAGACGGGGGGACCGGGGGTAGGGGAGACGGGGAGACGGGGAGACCAGGGGACGGGGGAACCAGGGGACCTGTGGACTGGAGGACCAGGGGGACGGGGGGATGGGGAGACAGTGGAAAGGGGGGCGGGGGGACGCGGAGACCAAGGGACGGGT
Source organism: Rhinolophus sinicus (assembly GCF_057876585.1). Classification (NCBI taxonomy): domain Eukaryota; kingdom Metazoa; phylum Chordata; class Mammalia; order Chiroptera; family Rhinolophidae; genus Rhinolophus; species Rhinolophus sinicus. The sequence goes on along the minus strand of NC_142510.1, from coordinate 19,714,404 downwards.
GGACCGGGGGACCGGGGGACGTGTGGACCAGGGGGACGGGGGACCGGGGGGACGGGGGACGGTGTACCGGGGGGACGGGGAGTGGCACACTGGGAGATTGGGGGACGGGTGGACCGGGGGGACGTCAGACAGTGAGACCGAGGGACGGCGAGACCGTGGGATGGGGGACGGGGGACCGGGGGGGCGGGGGACGGTGTACCGGGGGGACGGGGAGTGGCACACTGGCAGATTGGGGGACGGGTGGACCGGGGGGACGTCAGACAGTGAGACCGAGGGACGGGGAGACCGTGGGATGGGTGGACGAGGGGACGGGGACACCGTGGGACAGGGGGACGGGGGGACGGTGGGACGGGGGGACGGGGGACGCCGGGGGGACCGGGGGACCAGGGGATCGGGGGGACGGAAAGATGGGGAGACCGGGGGACGGTGTGACTGGGGGACCGGGGGACCGGGGGATCGGGGGGACGGAAAGATGGGGAGACCGGGGGACGGGGGCCCTGGGGGACGGGGACACGGTGAGACGGGCAAACCGGGAGACGGGGGGACCGGGGGGACGGGGGGACGGGGAGACGGGGAGACAGGGGGACGGGGGGGACGGGGAGACGGGGACACCGGGGGACAGTGTGACTGGGGGACCAGGGGACCGGGGGATCTGGGGGACGGAAAGATGGGGAGACCGGGGGACGGGGGGACTGGGGGACCGGGGGATAGGGGGACGGGGGGACGTGGAGACTGGTGGACAGGGGGACCGGGGTAACGGGGGGAAGGGGAGACGGGGAGACCAGGAGACGGGGTGACCAAGGGACCGGGGACGGGGGGACTGGGGGGACGGGGAGACAGGGAGACGGGAGGACGGGGAGACCGGGGTGACGGGGAGACGGGGGGACGGGGAGACGGGGAAACGGGGAGACCGGGGGATGCGGGGACCGGGGGACGAGGAGACGGGGCGACCGGGGTACCCGGGGACCGGGGGGACAGTGTACGGTTAGACGGGGAGACCAGGGGGACGGGGGGACGGGGGGACGGGGGGACGGGGGGATGGGGAGACTTGGGCACAGGGGGACCGGGGTGACGGGGGGAAGGGGAGACGCGGAGACCGGGGGACGGGGTGAACGGGGGACCGGGGACGGGGGGACTGGGGGGACGGGGAGACAGGGAGACCGGGGGACAGGGAGCCCGGGGGTACGGGGGGACTGGGAGACGGTAACCCGGGGGCACGGGGGGACAGGGGGACTGGGGGACCGGGGGACCATGATGACGGGGAGACCGGGGGACGGGGGGACCGGGGGGACCGGGGGGATGGGGGACCGGGGGGACGGGGGGGAGAGGGAGAACGGGGGACTGGGGGACCGGGCGGACGGAGGGACTGGGAGACGGGGAGACCGGGGGATTTGGAGACCGGGGACCGGGGGACGGGGAGACCGGGGAGACGGGGAGACCGTAGGACCGGGGGACGGGGGGACTGGGGGGACGGGGCGACTTGGAGATGGGTAGACTGGGGGATGGGGGGACTGGGGGCACGGGGAGACCAAGGGGACCCGGGCGACGGGGGACAGTGGGACAGGGAGACGGGGAGACGGGCAGACCGGAGGACGGGGGACCGGGGGGACGGGGAGACTTGGTGACCAGGGGACTGGGGGAACAGGGGGATGGGGAGAGAGGGAGATGGGGAAACCGGGGGACGGGGGGACCGGGGGGACGGGGAGACGGGGGGAAGGGGGGAAGGGGAGATGGGGTGACGGGGAGACCGGGGGACGGAGGGACCGGGGGACGGGGAGACCGGGGGAAGGGGGGACCGGGGGGAAGGGGAGACAGGGGGACAGGGGGACGGGGAGACGGGGGGACCGGGGGACCTGGGGGATCGCGGGGACAGGGAGATATGGAGACCGGGGGATGCGGGGACCGGGGGACCGGGGGACGGGGAGATTGGGGGACCGGCGGATGGGGGGAACGGGGAACCGGGGGACTGGGGCCTGGGGGACGGGGAGACCGGGGGACGGGGGGACCGGGGAACCGGGGGACCGGGGGACGGGGAGACTGGAGGACCGCGGGACGGGGGGACTGGGGGATGGGGAGACCGGGGGACGGGGGGAACGGGGAACCGGGGGACGGGGGGACCGGGGTGATTGGGAGATCGGGTATGGGGGACCAGGGGACCGGGGGACCGGGGGATGGGGAGACCGGGGGACGGGGGGAACGGGGAACCGGGGGACGGGGGGACCGGGGTGATGGGGAGATCGGGTATGGGGGAACGGGGCACCGGGGGCACGGGGAGACTGTGGGATGTAGGGGACCGGGGAACTGGGGGACCGGGGGACGGGGAGACCGGGCTGACCGTGGTGACGGGGGGATGGGGTGACGGGAAGGCGGGAGACGGGGAGACTGAAGGACGGGAGGACTGGGGGGACAGGGAGACGGGGAGACAGGGAGACCGGGGGACGGGGGGACCGAGGGGACGGGGGGACAGGGAGACCGGTGGGACCTGGGGACGGGAGGACTGGGAGACCGGAGGGACGGGGGGACGGGGAGACCGGGAAGACGGGGGGACGGGGGGACGGGGGGACGTGGGGACGGGGAGACGAGGAGACCGGGAGATGGGGAGACGGGGGGACGGGGAGACCGGGGGACGGGGGGACCGGGGGACAGTGGGACGGGTGGACCGGGGGACGGGGGACAGCGGGGGCGGGGGGGATGGGGGGACGGTGCGACGGAGGGACGGGGGGACGGGGGAACGGGGGGACGGTAAGATGGGGAGACCGGGGGATGGGCGGACCGGGGGACCGGGGGACCTGGGCGACGGGGAGATCTGGGATGGGGGCCCAGGGGACCAGGGAGAACGGGGGAGGGGGGGACCGGGGAACCGGGGGATCGGGGGACTTGGGTGACGGGGATATCGGGGACGGGCAGACCGGGGGACTGGGGGACCGGGGGACGGGGAGACCGGGGGACCGGGGGACGAGGGGACCATGGGGATGGGGAGACAATGGGAAGGGGACCCGGGGGACTCGGAGACCGGGGGACGGGGGGACCGGTGGACCGGGGGCCGGAGAGACCGGGGGCCCGGGGGACGGGGGGACGGGGAGACCAGGGGACGGGGGGACCGGGGGACTGGGGTACCGGGGGGACGCGGAGACCGAGGGACGGGGGGACCGAGGGGATGTGGGGATGGGGAGACTGGGGGGACGGGGTACGGGGGGACGGAGGGAACGTGGAGACGGGGAGACGGGGGGACGTGGGGACGGGGGGATGGGGAGACCGGGGGGACGGGGGGACGGGTGAAGGGGAGACTGGATAGACAGGAGGACAGGGGTCTGGGAGACCGGTGGACGGGGAGACCGGGGAGACGGGGGGACGGGGAGACGGGGAGACAGGGGGTTCGGGGGTACAGGGAGACCGGGGTATGGGGGATCGGGGGACCGGGGGACCGGGGGACGGGGAGACGGGGGGACTGGGGATGGGGGACCGGGGGACGGGGAGACTAGGGGGACCGGGGGGATGGGGGGACGGGGGGATGGGGAGACCTGTGGAAGGGGGGACCGGGGGATGGGGGGACTGGGGGAACGGGGGACCGGGGGAACGGGGGAAAGGGGAGACAGGGAGACCGTGGGACCGGGGGACGCCGGGACCGGGGGGATGGGGAAACGGGGAGACAGGGGGACAGGGGGACCGGGGGGACGGAGAGACGGGGAGACGGGGAGACCGGGAATGGGGGGACCGGGGCACCTGGGGAACCGGGGGGGAAGGGGAGACGTGGAGACCGAAGGATGGGGGGAACGGGGGACCGGGGGACGGGGAGACCCGGGGACCGGGGGACGGGGGGACCGGGGGGACGGGGAGACCGAGGGACGGGGGGACCGGGGAACCTGGGGACCGGGGGCGGGACACCTGGCGGACCGAGGCGAAGGGGGGATGGGGGGACGGGGAGAGGGGTAGACGGGGAGACCGAAAGACAGGGGAACTGGGGGACAGGGAGATGGGGAGACAGTGAGCCCGGGGGACGGATGGAACGACGGGACGGGGGGGACAGGGAGACGGGGGGACGGGGGGACGGGGAGACCGGGGGTTCGGGGGGACGGGTAGACGGGAGAAAGGGGGATCAGGGGACCGGGGGACCGTGGGACAGAGAGACCGGGGGACCGGGGGACGCGGGGACCGGGGGGACAGGGAGACGGGGAGACGGGGAGACAGGGGGTTCGTGGTGACGGGGAGACCGAAGGACGGGGGATCAGGGGACGGGGGACCGGGACGGGGAGACTAGGGGATCGGGGGACGCGGGGACGGGGGGGACGGGGAAACGGGGACACCGGTGGATGGGGGGACCGGGGGGACTGGGAGACAGGGAGACGGGGAGAACGGGGGACGGAGGGACCGGGGGAATGGGGGACCGGAGGATGGGGAGACCAGGGGGACGGGGGGACGGGGGGACCGGGGGAACGGGGTGAATGGGGGACAGGGGGAACTAGGGACCGGGGGACAGGGGGGATGGGGAGACGGGGAGACCGGGGGAGGGGCGGAGGGGTGGGGGGACACGGGGACGGGGAGACGGAGAGAACGGGAGACGGGGGTACGGGGACACGGGGAGACCGTGGGACGGGGTGACCGGGGGACCGGGGACGGGGGGACTGGGGGGACGGGGAGACAAGGAGACCGGGGGACGGGGAGCCCGGGGGTACGGGGTGACTGGGAGATGGGGACCCCGGGGGCACGGGGGGACGGGGAGACGGGGAGACCAGGGGACGCGGGGACTGGGGGACCGGGGGACCATGATGACGGAGAGACCTGGGGACGGGGGGAAGGGGAGACCGGGGGATGGGGAGACCGGGGGACGGGGGGACGGGGAGACGGGGAGACCGGGGGTACGGGGGGACGGGGGCATCGGGAGACCGCTGGACGGGGGACCGGGGGACCGGGGACCGCGGGACCGGGGGACGGGGGGACCGGACGGAAGTGGAGACGGGAAGACGGGGAGACCGTGGGACGGGTATACCGGGGGACCGGGGGACGGGGGGACTGGGGGGACGGGGGACCGTGAGACGGTGAGACCGGGGGATGGGGGGACTGGGGGACCGCGGGGACGGGGGACCGTGGGGACGGGGGGAGAGGGAGAACGGGGGACAGGGGGACCGGGCGGACGGAGGGACGGGAAGACGGGGAGACCGGGGGATGTGGGGACCGGGGGACCCGGGGACGGGGGGATGGGGAGACCAGGGGGACGGGGGGACGGGGGGACCGGGGGGACGGGGAGACCGTGGGTCGGGGCGACCGGGGAACCGGGAAACCGGGGGACGGGGAGACAGGGCGGACCGGGGTTACGGGGGCATGGGGGGACGGGGAGAGGGGTGACGGGGAGACCGAAGGACGGGGGGACCGGGGGTACAGGGAGACGGTGAGACAGGGAGACCGGGGGACGGGGGGACCGAGGGGTCGGGGGGACAGGGAGACCGGGGGGACGAGGGGATAGGGAGATTGGGAGACGGGGAGACCAGGGGACGGGGGGACCGGGGGAACGGGGGACGGTGGGAACGGAGGACCAGGGGACTGGGAGCCTGGGGGGCCGGGGGGACCTGGGGAAATGGGGGGACGGGGAGACGTGGAGACCGGGGGACGTGGGGACGGGAGACGGGGGGACCGGGTGACCTGGGGGAGCGGGGGGACGGGGAGATGGGGAGACCGGGTGATGGGGGGACCGGCGGACCAGGGGACGGGGGGATGTGGGGACGGGGAGAGGGGGAGACAGGGAGACCGGGGGACGGGGGGACCGGGGGGACAGGGAGACGGGGAGACAGGGAGACCGGGGGGACGAGGGGACGGGGGGACTGGGAGACTGGGGGGACGGGGGGACGGGGGGACGGGGAGACCGGGGAGACTGGGTGACAGGTGGACGGGGAGACCGGTGGACGTGGAGACCGGGGGACTGGGGGACGGGGGGACCGGGGGGACGCGGTGAATGGGTGACAGGGGGAACGGGGAACCGGGGGACAGGGGGGATGGGGAGAAGGGGAGACCGGGGTGACGGTGGAGCGGGGGGACATGGGGATGGGGAGACGGTGAGACCAGGAGACGGGGCGACGGGGGACGGGGAGACCGGGGGATGGGGGACCGGGGGTACTGGAACACGGGGAGACCGGGGGACTGGGGGACCAGGGAACCGGGAGACGGGGGGACTGGGGGGACTGGGGACTGGGGGCACAGGGGGACGCGGAGAACGGGCAACTGGGGGACCGGGGGACTGGGGGACGTGGGGACCGGGGTGATGGGGATATCGGGAACGGGGGTTCAGGGGACCAGGGGACCGGGGGACGGGGAGACCGGGGGACAAGGGGTAGGGAGACCGGGGGGACGGGGAGACCATGCGGACAGCGGTGACGGGGGTATGGGGGGACGGGGAGAGGGGGAGACGAGGAGACCGAAGGACGGGGGGACCGGGGGGACAGGGAGACGGGGAGACAGGGAGACCGGGAGATGGGGGGACCGAGGGGACGGGGGGACAGGGAGACCGGGGGGACGGGGGGACGGGGTGAATGGCAGACCGGTGGACGGGCAGACCGGGGGACTGTGGGACGGGAGAACCGGGGGACCTGGGGACCGGGGGGATGGGGAGATGGGGAGACCGGGGTGACGGGGGGAAGGTGGGACGTGGGGACAGGGAGACGGGGAGATGGGGAGAAGGGGGGACGGGGGACGGGGAGACCGGGGGACGGGGGGACCGGGGGACCGGGAGGCGGGGAAACCGGGAGACGGGGGGACCGTGGGTACGGGGACACAGGGAGACCCGGGGACGGGGGGACCGGGGAACCGGGAGATGGGGGGACTGGGGGGACTGGGGTCTGGGGGACAAGGGGACGCAGCGACTGGGGGACGTGGTACCGGGGGACGGGGTACCGGGGGACTGTGGTACGGGGGAACCGGGGGACTGGGGTACGGTGGAACCGGGGGATCGGGGGACCGGGGGGACGGGGAGACGGGGAGAGGGGAGACCTGGGGACGGGGGGACCGGGGGACGGGTGGACCGGGGGACAGGGTGACTGGGGGACCGGGGGAAAGGGGGACCGAGGGGACGGGGAGACAGGGAGACTGAGGGATGTGGGGACCGGGGGACCGGGCGATGGGGAGATCGGGGACCGGGGGACGGGAGGACCGGGGGGACGGGGAGACCGTGGGACGGGGGGACCGGGGAACCGGGAGACCGGGGAACAGGACACGCGGACCGAGGCGTCGGGGGGATGGGGGGACGGGGAGACGGGGAGACCGGGGGACGGGGGGACGGGGAGACCGGGGGACCTGGGGACAGGTGGTCGGGGAGACCGGGGGACTGGAGGATTGGGGACCGGGGGGACGCGGAGACGGGGAGACCGTGGGATGGGGGGAACGGAAGGACGGGGAGATGTGGAGTCAGGGATACCAGGGGACGTGTGACCGGGGGACCGGGGGACGAGGAGACCGGGGGGACCGGTGGGACGGGGGTACCGGGGGACGGAGAGACCTGGGGAATGGGGGACCGGTGGACCGGGGGACCGGGGGACGGGGAGACGGGGAGATGGGGAGACCGGGGGACGGGGGGACCGGGGGACCTGGGGAGCCGGGGGTACGGGGAGACGGGGTGACGGGGAGACCTGGGCACGTGGGGACCGGGGCATGGGTGGACCGGGGGACAGGCTTACGGGGGGACAGGGGGACCTGGGGAGCCGGGGGGACAGGGAGACGGGGAGACCGGGGGACGGGGGGACCGGGGGACCGGGTGATGGGGGGACGGGGGGGACGGGGAGACCTGGGACAGGGGGACTGGGGTGACGGGGGGACCGGGGGACCTGGGTGACGGGGAGACAGGGAGACGCTGAGACCGGGTACGGGAGGACCGCGGGGCAGGGGGACCGGGGGAACGGGCGACCGGGGGGACAAGGGAGTCGGGGAGACGGGATGACCGGGGGACCGGGGGACATGGGGACAGGGGGGACGGGGAGACGGGGAGAACGGAGGACGTGGGTACCGGGGGACAGGGAGACCGGGGAGGGGGGGACCGGGGGACCGCGGGGACGGGGGGACGGGGGGATGGGAAGACTGGAGGGACGGGGGGACGGGGAGACAGGTGGACAGGGAGACCGGGGGACTGGGGGACGGGGGGACCGGGGAGACGGGGTGAATGGGGGACGGGGGGAACTAGGGACCGGGGGCAGGGGGGATGGGGAGACGGGGAGACCGGGGGACGAGGGGACAGGGGGGACGGGTAGACGGGGAGACCGGAGGACGGTGGGACGGGGAGACGGGGGGACCGGGGGACCTGGAAGAACGGGGGGACAGGGAGATGGGGAGACCGGGGTTGGGGGGACCGGGGGACCGGGGGACGGGGGGACAGGGGGGACGAGGAGACCGGGGGGATGGGGGGAAGGGGTTACAGGGGGCCCGGGGGATGGGGGGACCGGGAGCCCGGGAGACGGGGGAAGGGGGGAAGGGGAGACTGAGAGACGGGGAGACCGGGGGGACTGGGGGACGGGGGCATGGGGGACAGGAGGACCGGGGGGACCGGGAGACAGGGAGACCTGGGGACGGGGGGACCGGGGGAACGGGGGACTGGGGGACGGGGTGACCGGGAAACTGGGGGATGGGGGGAACTGGGGAACGGGGGAACGGGGGACGGGGAGCCCGGGGGTACGGGTGGACGGGGAGATGGGGAGACAGGAGGGACGGGGGACCGGGGGGACGTCAGACAGTGAGACCGAGGGACGGGGAGACCGTGGGATGGGGGACGGGGGACCGGGGGGACGGGGGACGGTGTACCGGGGGGACGGGGAGTGGCACACTGGGAGATTGGGGGACGGGTGAACCGGGGGGACGTCAGACAGTGAGACCGAGGGACGGGGAGACCGTGGGATGGGTGGACGAGGGGACGGGGACACCGTGGGACAGGGGGACGGGAGGACGGTGGGACGGGGGGACGGGGGACGCCGGGCCGACCGGGGGACCAGGGGATCGGGGGGACGGAAAGATGGGGAGACCGGGGGACGCTGTGACTGGGGGACCGGGGGACCGGGGGATCGGGGGGACGGAAAGATGGGGAGACCGGGGGACGGGGGCCCTGGGGGACGGAGATACGGTGAGACGGGCAAACCGGGAGACGGGGGGACCGGGGGGACGGGGGGACGGGGAGACTGGGGGACAGGGGGACTGGGGTAACGGGGGGAAGGGGAGACGGGGAGACCGGGGGACGGGGTGACCAAGGGACCGGGGACGGGGGGACTGGGGGGACGGGGAGACAGGGAGATGGGAGGATGGGGAGACGGTGAGACGGGGAGACCGGGGACGGAGGGATGGGGGGACGGGGAGACCGGGGGACGGGGGATCCGGGGATGGGGGACCGGGGGATGGGGAGACTGGGAGACCGTGGGACGCGGGGACCGGGGGTCGGGGAAACGGGGAGACCGGGGGACATGGGGACCGGGGGGAAGGGGAGACGGGGAGATGGGGAGACCGGGGGACCGGGGGACGGTGGGACCGGAGGACCGGGGGACAGGGGGATGTGGAGACCAGGGGGACGCGGGGACGGGGAAAACGGGCAGACCGGGGCGACGGGGGGATGGGGGGACGGGGAGAGGGGGAGACGGAGAGTCTGAAGGACGGGGGGACCAGGGGGAGAGGGAGACGGGGAGACAGGGAGACCGGGGGTCGGGGGACCGAGGGGACCGAGGGATTTGTGGACCGGGGGGACGGGGCGATGGGGAGATGGGGAGACCGGGGGACGGGGGGACTGGGGGACAGGGGACCGGGGGACCGGGCGACTGGGGGGACGGAGAGTCGGGGAGACGGGGAGACCTGGGGACCTGGGGACCTGGGGGATGGGGAGACGGGGAGACGTGGAGACCAGGGGAATGAGAGACCGGGGGAACGGAGGACTTTGGGGACGGCGAGACGGGGAGACGGGGAGACCGGGGGATAGGGGGACCGGGGGACGGGGAGTCGGGGAGACCGGGGGACATGGGGGATCGGGGGGACAGGGAGATATGGAGACCGGGGGATGGGGGGACCGGGGGACCGGGGGACGGGGATCCTGGGGGACCAGGGGACGGTGGGACCGGGGGATGGGGAGACCGGGGGTCGGGGGGAACGGGGAACCGGGGGACGGGGGGACCGGGGTGATGGGGAGATCGTGTATGGGGGACCGGGGGACAGGGGGACCGGGGGAAGGGGAGACCGGGGGACCAGAGGACGGGGCACCGGGGGGACGGGGAGACCGTGGGACGGGGGGACCGGAGAACCGGGGGACCGGGGGACGGGGAGACAGGGCGGACCGGGGTTACGGGGGCATGGGGGGACGGGGAGAGGGGGAGACGGGGAGACCGAAGGACGGGGGGACCAGGGGGACAGGGAGACGGGGAGACAGGGAGACCGGGGGACTGGGGGACCGAGGGGTCGGGGGGACAGGGAGACCGGGGGGGGGGACGAGGGGATGGGGTGATTCGGAGATGGGGAGACCGGGGGACGGGGGGACCGGGGGACGGGGGACAGCGGGGGCGGGGGGGATGTGGAGACGGTGCGACAGAGGGACGGGGGGACGGGGCAACGGGGGGATGCCAGATGGGGAGACCGGATGATGGGGGGACGGGGGGACGGGGGAACGGGGGGACGGTAAGATGGGGAGACCGGGGGATGGGCGGACCAGGGGACCGGGGGACCGGGGCGACGGGGAGATCTGGGATGGGTTCCGGGGGACCAGGGAGACCGGGGGAGTTGGGGACCGGCGAACCGGGGGATCGGGGGACTTGGGTGATGGGGATATCGGGAAAGGGCAGACAGAGGGACCGGGGGACCGGGGGACGGGGAGACCGGGGGACCGAGGGCCGGAGAGACCGGGGGCCCGGGGTACGGGGGGACGGGGAGACCGGGGGACGGGGGGACCGGGGGACTGGGGTACCGGGGGGACGCTGAGACCGAGGGACGGGGGGACCGAGGGGATGTGGGGACGGGGAGACCGGGGGGAAGGGGTACGGGGGGACGGAGGGGATGTGGAGACGGTGAGACCGGGGGGACGTGGGGACGGGGGGATTTGCAGACCGGGGAGACGGGGGGGACGGGGGAAAGGGGAGACTGGATAGACAGGAGGACGGGGGGACAGGGAGACCGGTGGACGGGGAGACCGGGGAGACGGGGGGACGGGGAGAAGGGGAGACAGGGGGTATGGGGGTACGGGGAGACCGGGGTATGGGGGATCGGGGGACCGGGGGACCGGGGGACGGGGAGACCGGGGGACTGGGGATGGGGGACCGGGGGACGGGGAGACTGGGGGGACCGGGGGGATGGGGGGACGGGGTGATGGGGAGACCTGTGGAAGGGGGGACCGGGGGACGGGGGACGGGGGGACTGGGGGGAAGGAGAGATAGGGAGACGGGGAGACCGGGGGATGGGGGGACCGTGGGAACGGGGGAAAGGGGAGACTGGAAGACCAGGGGACCGGGGGACACGGGGACCGGGGGGATGGGGAAACGGGGAGACAGGGGGACAGGGGGACCAGGGGGACGGAGAGACGGGGAGACGGGGAGATCGGGGATGAGGGGACCGGGGCACCTGGGGAACCGGGGGAAGGGGAGACGGGGAGACCGAGGGATGGGGGGAACAGGGGACCGGGGGACGGGGAGACCCGGGGACCGGGGGACGGGGGGACCGGGGGGACGGGGAGACCGAGGGACGGGGGGACCGGGGAACCTGGGGACCGGGGGCGGGACACCTGGCGGACCGAGGCGAAGGGGGGATGGGGGGACGGGGAGAGGGGTAGACAGGGAGACCGAAAACAGCGGGACCTGGGGGACAGGGAGATGGGGAGACAGTGAGACCGGGGGACGGAGGGAACGACGGGACGGGGGGACAGGGAGACCGGGGGGACGGGGCGACGGGGGGATGGAGGGGACGGGGAGACGGGGAGACCGGGGAACGGGGGACCGGTGGAATGGGGGACCGGATGACCGGGGGACGGGGAGACCGGGGGGACCGGGGGGACGGGGGGACGGGGGGATGGAGGGGACGGGGAGACGGGGAGACCGGGGAACGGGGGACCGGTGGAATGGGGGACCTGGGAACCGGGGGACGGGGTTAACGGTGTGACGGGGATATCGGGGACGGGCGGACCGGGGGACCGGGGGACCGGGGGACGGGTCGACCAGGGGGACGGGGAGACTGTGGGACGGGGGGACGGGGAGACCGGAGAAAGGGGGATCGGGGAAACGGGGGACCGGGGGACGGGAGGACGTGGAGACCGGGGAGACGGGGGGACCAGGGGACGGGGAACCGGTGGACGGGGACACCGGGGGACGGAGGGACGGGGGGACGGGGACACCGGGGGACAGGGACACCGGGGGACGGAGGGACGGGGGGATGGGGGACCGGAGGACGGGGAGACCGGGGGACCTTGGGACGCGGGGACCGGGGGGACGGGGAAACGGGGAGACCGGGGGACAGGGGGACCGGGGGGACGGGGAGATGGGGAGACCGGTGGATGGGGGGACCGCGGGGAAGGGGAGACGGGGAGACAGGGAGACCGGGGGACGGGGGGACGGGGAAAACGGGCGTACAGGGGCGACGGGGGGATGGGGGGACGAGGAGAGGGGGAGACGGAGAGACCGAAGTTCGGGGGGACCGGGGGAACAGGGAGACGGGGAGACAGGGAGACCGGGGGATGGGGGGACCGAGGGGACGGGGGGACAGGGAGACCGTGGGGACGGGGGGAAGGGGAGACCGGTGCACGGGGAGACCGGGGGACTTGTGTACGGGGGGACCGGGGGGACGGGGAGAATGTGTGACGGGGGAACGGGGGACCGGGGGACAGGGGGGATGTGGAGAAGGGGAGACCGGGGGGACCGTGCGCCGGGGGGACATGGGGACGGGGAGACGGTGAGACCGGGAGACGGGGAGCCCGTGCGACGGGGGGACCGGGGGTACGGGGACACGGGGAGACCGGGAGACTGGGGGACCGGGGAACCGGGAGACGGGGGGAATGGGGGGACTGGGAACCGGGGGGACAGGGGGACGCGGAGAACGGGCGACTGGGGGACCGGGGGACTGGGGGACATGGGGACCGGGGGACTGGGGAACCGGGGGGAAGGGGAGACTGGGAGATGGGGAGACCGGGGGACGGGGGCCCTGGGGGACGGGGATATGGTGAGACGGGCAAACCGGGAGACGGGTGGACCGGGGGGACGGGGGCACGGGGAGACGGGGAGACAGGGGGACGGGGGGGACGGGGAGACGGGGAGACCGGGGGACGGTGTGACTGGAGGACCAGGGGACCGGGGGATCTGGGGGACGGAAAGATGGGGAGACCGGGGGACAGGGGGACCGGGGGACCGGGGGATAGGGGGACGGGGGGACGTGGAGACTGGGGGACAGGGGGACCTGGGTAACGGGGGGAAGGGGAGACGGGGAGACCAGGAGACGGGGTGACCAAGGGATCGGGGACGGGGGGACTGGGGGGACGGGGAGACAGGGAGACGGGAGGACGGGGAGACCAGGGTGACGGGGAGACGGGGAGACGGGGGGACGGGGAGACGGGGAAACGGGGAGACCGGGGGATGCGGGGACCGGGGGACGAGGAGACGGGGCGACCGGGGTACCCGGGGACCGGGGGGACAGTGTACGGTTAGACGGGGAGACCGGGGGACGGGGGGACAGGGGAAACGTGGGACCGGGAGACCCGGGGGACGGGGGGATGGGGGGATTTGGAGACCGGGGACCGGGGGACGGGGAGACCGGAGAGACGGGGAGACCGTAGGACCGGGGGACGGGGGGACTGGGGGGACGGGGCGACTTGGAGATGGGTAGACTGGGGGATGGGGGGACTGGGGGCACGGGGAGACCAAGGGGACCCGGGCGACGGGGGACAGTGGGACAGGGAGACGGGGAGACGGGCAGACCGGAGGACGGGGGACCGGGGGGACGGGGAGACTTGGTGACCAGGGGACTGGGGGAACAGGGGGATGGGGAGAGAGGGAGATGGGGAAACCGGGGGAAGGGGGGACGGGGGGAAGGGGAGACGGTGGGAAGGGGGGAAGGGGAGACGGGGTGATGGGGAGACCGGGGGACGGAGGGACTGGGGACAGGGAGACCGGGGGAACGGGGGATGGGGGGACCGGGGGGACTGGGAGACCGGGGGACAGCGGGGACGGGGGGACGGGGAGACGGTGAGACCGAGGGACGGTGAGACGGGGAGACCGGGGGACGGGGGGACCGGGGGGAACAGAGGGACGGGGAGACCGGGGGTCCGGGGGACGGGGGGACCGGGGGGACGGGGGACCGGGGGGACGGGGGGATAGGGAGAACGGGGGACAGTGCGACAGGGAGACGGGGAGACAGGCAGACCGGAGGACAGGGGACCGGGGGGACGGGGAGACTTGGTGACCAGGGGACTGGGGGAACAGGGGGATGGGGAGAGAGGGAGATGGGGAAACCGGGGGACGGGGGGACCGGGGGGCGTGGGGACCGGGGGACCTGGGGACGGGGGGACGGGGGGACGGGGTAAGGGGAGACGGGTAGACCGGGGGGACGGGGGAAGCAGGGACCATGGGACAGGGGGACGGGGGGACGGGGAGACTTGGTGACCAGGGGAATGGGGGAACAGGGGGATGGGGAGAGAGGGAGATGGGGAAACCGGGGGACGGGGGGACCGGGGGGACGGGGAGACGGGGGGAAGGGGGGAAGGGGAGATGGGGTGACGGGGAGACCGGGGGACGGAGGGACCGGGGGACGGGGAGACCGGGGGAACGGGGGACGGGGGGACCGGGGGGACTGGGAGACCGGGGGACCGGGGGGACGGGGGGACGGGGTGACGGGGAGGCCGGGGAGACCGGGGGACCGGAGGACGGGGGGACCGGGGGGAAGGGGAGACGGGGGGACAGGGGGACAGGGAGACCGGGGGACGGGGGGACCGGGGGACCGGGGGACGGGGGACGGGGGACGGCGGAAAGGGGAGACGGGTAGACCGGGGGGACGGGGGGAAACAGGGACCGTGGGACAGGGGGACAGGGGGACGGGGAGACGGGGAGACCGAGGGACGGGGAGACGGGGAGACCAGAGGATGGGGGGACCGGGGGGAACAGAGGGACGGGGAGACCGGGGGTCCGGGGGACGGGGGGACCGGGCGGACGGGGGACCGGGGGTACGGGGAAAGGGAGAACGGGGGACAGGGGGACCGGGCAGACGAAGGGACGGGGAGACGGGGAGACCGGGGGATGGGGGGAACGGTGAACGGGGGACCGGGGGACCGGGGGACCGGGGGACGGGGGGACCGGGGGGATGTTGAGACGGGGAGAGGGGGAGACCAGAGGACGGGGGTACCGGGGCGACGGGCAGACGGTTAGACGGGGAGACCGAGGGACGGGGGGGACCGGGGGACCGGGGGACGGGGACCGGGGGGACGGGGGGACCGGGGTACTGAGGGACGGGCAACCCGGGGGTACTGGGGGACGGGGAGACGGGGAGACCGGGGGACGGTGTGACTGGGGGACCGGGGGAACGGGGTGATGGGGAGACCGGGGGACCGGGGGACCGTAGGACCGGGGGACGGGGGAAGGGGGGACGGGGGACGGGGCACGGGAGGACCGGGGGGAACTGGAGACAGGGAGACGGGGAGACCGGGGGACGGGGGAACCGGGGGACTTGGAGACAGGGGACCGGGAAACTGGGGGACGGGGGGACCGGGGGACCGGGGGACGGGTAGCCCTGGGGTACGGTGGGACGGGGAGACGGGGAGACCGGGGGACGGGGGGACCGGGGGACGGGGGTACGGAGAGACCGGGGGACAGAGGTGACCGGGGGACCGCGGGGACGGGGAGACAGGGAGACTGGGGGGATGGGGGAAACGGAGGACCGGGGGACCAGTGGACGGGAGAACCGGGGGGATGGGGAGACCGGGGGACCGGGGGACGGGGGACCGGGGGACCGGGGGACCGGGGGACGGGGAGACGGGGAGAAGGGGAGACCGGAGGTCCGTGGGACCTGGGGGACAGGGAGGCGGGGATATGGGCAGACTGGGGGACGGGGGACAGGGGGGAATGGGGGACGGGAGGACTGGGCGACGGGGGGGAAGGGTTGACGGGGAGACCGGGGGGAAAGGGGGACGGGGGGATGGGGGACCGGGGTGACAGGGGGGACGGGGAGACCGGTGGAAGGGGGACCGATGGAAAGTGGGACGGGAGGACGTGGAGATGAGGAGACTGGGGGACGGGGGGACCAGGGGGACGGGGGGACGGGGAGACCGGGATCCAGGGGGAAGTGGGGACAAGGAGACGGGGAGACGGGGAGACCGGTGGACGGGGGGACTGGGGGACGGGGGGACCGTGGGGACGGGGGGACGGGGAGACCGGGGGACCGGGGACAGGGGGACTGGGGGGACTGGGAGACAGGGAGACCGGGAACGTGGGGATCAGGGTGACGGGGAGACGGGGACACCGAGGGACCCCGGGGACCGGGAGACGGGGAGACGGGGAGACCGGGGGACGGGGGGACCAGGGGGATGGGGGGACTGGGGGACGGGGTGACAGGGGGGACGGGGAGACCGGGGGACCGGGGTACGGGGGGATCAGGAAACTGGGGGACGGGGTGAATGGGGGACCGGGGGGACGGGAGACGGTGAGACGGGGAGATACGCGGACGGGGGGACCTGGGAACTGGGGGATGGGGGGACGGGGGACTGGGGGACGGGGAACCCGGAGGTACGGGGGACTTGGAGACGGGGAGACCGGGGGACGGTGTGATAGGGGGACCGGGGGAACGGGATGACGGGGAGACCGGGGTGACAGGGGGAAGGGGAGACCGGGGGACCGGAGGTCGGGGGGACCGGGGGGACGGGGAGAAGGGGAGATAGGGAGACCGGGGGACGTCTGGATCTCGGGGACGGGGGCACGGGGAGACGTGCAGACCGGGGGGAGGGGGGGACGGAGGGATGGGGAGACGGGGGACCGGGAGACGGGGGGACCGGGGGGACGGGGAGATGGGCAGACGGGGAGACCGGGGGACGGGGGAACCAGGGGACCTGTGGACTGGGGGACAGGGGGGACGGGGGGATGGGGAGACAGTGGGAAGGGGGGACGGGGGGACGCGGAGACCAAGGGACGGGTGGACCGGGGGACCGGGGGACGTGTGGACCAGGGGGACGGGGGACCGGGGGGACGGGGGATGGGGTACCGGGGGGACGGGGTGTGGCACACGGGGAGATCGGGGGACGGGTGGACCGGGGGGACGTCAGACAGTGAGACTGGGGGACGGGGGACCGGGGGGACGGGGGATGGGGTACCGGGGGGACGGGGAGTGGCACACGGGGAGATCGGGGGACGGGTGGACCGGGGGGACGTCAGACAGTGAGACCGGGGTACGGGGGACCGGGGGACCGGGGGACGCAGGGATTGGGGGGACGGGAGGAAGGGGGGACCAGGGGACAGGGGTACAGGGGGACCGGGGAGACTGGGATACCGGGGTACCGGGGGATGGGGGGACCGGAGGGACTCGGGGGACGGGGCAACTGGGAGATGGGTAGACCAGGGGATGGGGGGACTGGGGGCATGGGGAGACGGGGAGACCAGGGGACGGGGGACCGGGAGACCGGGGGAGGGTGAGACCGGGGGACCAGAGGACTGGGAGACCAGGGGGACGGGGAGACGGGGAGACGGGGAGACCGAGGGACCGAGGGAGTGGGGGACGGGGAGACCGGGGGACTAGGGGAACGGGGGACCGGGGGATCGGGAGACCGGTGTACGTGGGGACCAGGGGGACGGGCAGACCGAGTGACGGGGGGACCGGGGGAGCGGGGGACCAGGGGACGGGGAGACCGGGGGACCGGCGGACGGGGGGACCGGGGGACCTGTGGTACCGGGGAGACGGGGAGACGGGGAGGCCGGGGGACGGGGTGAACGGGGGACCGGTGACGGGGGGACTGGGGGGACGGGGAGACAGGGAGACCGGGGGACGGGGAGCCCGGGTGTACGGGGGGACTGGGAGACGGTAAACCGGGGGCACGGGGGGACGGGGTGACTGGGGGACTGGGGGACCATGATGACGGGGAGACCGGGGGACGGGGGGACCGGGGGGGACCGGGGGGATGGGGAGACGGGGAGACCGGGGGATTTGGAGACCGGGGACCGGGGGACGGGGAGACCGGGGAGACGGGGAGACCGCAGGACCGGGGGACGGGGGGACTGGGGGGACGGGGCGACTTGGAGATGGGTAGACTGGGGGATGGGGGGACTGGGGGCACGGGGAGACCAAGGGGACCCGGGCGACGGGGGACAGTGGGACAGGGAGACGGGGAGACGGGCAGAACGGAGGATGGGGGACCGAGGGGACGGGGAGACTTGGTGACCAGGGGACTGGGGGAACAGGGGGATGGGGAGAGAGGGAGATGGGGAAACCGGGGGACGGGGGGACCGAGGGGCGTGGGGAACGGGGGACCTGGGGACGGGGGGACGGGGGGACGGGGTAAGGGGAGACGGGTAGACCGGGGGGACGGGGGAAGCAGGGACCATGGGACAGGGGGACGGGGGGACGGGGAGACTTGGTGACCAGGGGAATGGGGGAACAGGGGGATGGGGAGAGAGGGAGATGGGGAAACCGGGGGACGGGGGGACCGGGGGGACGGGGAGACGGGGGGAAGGGGGGAAGGGGAGATGGGGTGACGGGGAGACCGGGGGACGGAGGGACCGGGGGACAGGGAGACCGGGGGAACGGGGGACGGGGGGACCGTGGGACTGGGGGGACGGGGAGACGGTGAGACCGGGGGACCGGGGGATGGGTGGACCGGGGGACCGGGGTACGGGGGACCGGGGGACCGGGGGACGCAGGGATTGGGGGGACGGGAGGAAGGGGGTACCAGGGGACAGGGGGACGGGGGGACCGGGGAGACGGGGATACCGGGGTACCGGGGGATGGGGGGACCGGGGGGACGGGGAGACCAGGGGACCGGAGGGACTCGGGGGACGGGGCAACTGGGAGATGGGTAGACCAGGGGATGGGGGGACTGGGGGCATGGGGAGACGGGGAGACCACGGGACGGGGGACCGGGAGACCGGGGGAGGGTGAGACCGGGGGACCAGAGGACTGGGAGAACAGGGGGATGGGGAGACGGGGAGACGGGGAGACCGAGGGACCGAGGGAGTGAGGGACGTGGAGACCGGGGGACGGGGGGCCCGGGGTTAAGGGGACACGGTGAGACGGGCAGACCGGGAGACGTGTGGACAGGGGGGACGGGGGGAGGGGGGACCGGGAGACGGGGAGCCCGGGGGGACGGGGGGACGGGGAGACGGGGAGACCAAGGGACGGGGGGACCGGGGGACCGGGGGACCATGATGACGGGGAGACCGGGGGATAAGCGGACGGGGGGACCGGGGGACCTGTGGTACCGGGGGGACGGGGAGACGGGGAGACCGGGGGACGGGGGCCCTGAGGGACGGGGATACGGTGAGACGGGCAAACCGGGAGACGGGTGGACCGGGGGGACGGGGGACGGGGAGACGGGGTGACAGGGGGACGGGGGGGACGGGGAGACGGGGAGACCGGGGGACGGTGTGACTGGAGGACCAGGGGACCGGGGGATCTGGGGGACGGAAAGATGGGGAGACCGGGGGACGGGGGGACCGGGGGACCGGGGGATAGGGGGACGGGGGGACGTGGAGACTGGGGGAGAGGGGGACCGGGGTAACGGGGGGAAGGGGAGACGGGGAGACCAGGAGACGGGGTGACCAAGGGACCGGGGATGGGGGGACTGGGGGGACGGGGAGACAGGGAGACGGGAGGACGGGGAGCCCGGGGGTACGGGGTGACTGGGAGATGGGGACCCCGGGGGCACGGGGGGACGGGGAGACGGGGAGACCAGGGGACGCGGGGACTGGGGGACCGGGGGACCATGATGACGGAGAGACCTGGGGACGGGGGGAAGGGGAGACCGGGGGATGGGGAGACCGGGGGACGGGGGGACGGGGAGACGGGGAGACCGGGGGTACGGGGGGACGGGGGCATCGGGAGACCGCTGGACGGGGGACCGGGGGACCGGGGGACCGCGGGACCGGGGGACGGGGGGACCGGACGGAAGTGGAGACGGGAAGACGGGGAGACCGTGGGACGGGTATACCGGGGGACCGGGGGACGGGGGGACTGGGGGGACGGGGGACCGTGAGACGGTGAGACCGGGGGATGGGGGGACTGGGGGACCGCGGGGACGGGGGACCGTGGGGACGGGGGGAGAGGGAGAACGGGGGACAGGGGGACCGGGCGGACGGAGGGACGGGAAGACGGGGAGACCGGGGGATGTGGGGACCGGGGGACCCGGGGACGGGGGGATGGGGAGACCAGGGGGACGGGGGGACGGGGGGACCGGGGGGACGGGGAGACCGTGGGTCGGGGCGACCGGGGAACCGGGAAACCGGGGGACGGGGAGACAGGGCGGACCGGGGTTATGGGGGCATGGGGGGACGGGGAGAGGGGTGACGGGGAGACCGAAGGACGGGGGGACCGGGGGTACAGGGAGACGGTGAGACAGGGAGACCGGGGGACGGGGGGACCGAGGGGTCGGGGGGACAGGGAGACCGGGGGGACGAGGGGATAGGGAGATTGGGAGACGGGGAGACCAGGGGACGGGGGGACCGGGGGAACGGGGGACGGTGGGAACGGAGGACCAGGGGACTGGGAGCCTGGGGGGCCGGGGGGACCTGGGGAAATGGGGGGACGGGGAGACGTGGAGACCGGGGGACGTGGGGACGGGAGACGGGGGGACCGGGTGACCTGGGGGAGCGGGGGGACGGGGAGATGGGGAGACCGGGTGATGGGGGGACCGGCGGACCAGGGGACGGGGGGATGTGGGGACGGGGAGAGGGGGAGACAGGGAGACCGGGGGACGGGGGGACCGGGGGGACAGGGAGACGGGGAGACAGGGAGACCGGGGGGACGAGGGGACGGGGGGACTGGGAGACTGGGGGGACGGGGGGACGGGGGGACGGGGAGACCGGGGAGACTGGGTGACAGGTGGACGGGGAGACCGGTGGACGTGGAGACCGGGGGACTGGGGGACGGGGGGACCGGGGGGACGCGGTGAATGGGTGACAGGGGGAACGGGGAACCGGGGGACAGGGGGGATGGGGAGAAGGGGAGACCGGGGTGACGGTGGAGCGGGGGGACATGGGGATGGGGAGACGGTGAGACCAGGAGACGGGGCGACGGGGGACGGGGAGACCGGGGGATGGGGGACCGGGGGTACTGGAACACGGGGAGACCGGGGGACTGGGGGACCAGGGAACCGGGAGACGGGGGGACTGGGGGGACTGGGGACTGGGGGCACAGGGGGACGCGGAGAACGGGCAACTGGGGGACCGGGGGACTGGGGGACGTGGGGACCGGGGTGATGGGGATATCGGGAACGGGGGTTCAGGGGACCAGGGGACCGGGGGACGGGGAGACCGGGGGACAAGGGGTAGGGAGACCGGGGGGACGGGGAGACCATGCGGACAGCGGTGACGGGGGTATGGGGGGACGGGGAGAGGGGGAGACGAGGAGACCGAAGGACGGGGGGACCGGGGGGACAGGGAGACGGGGAGACAGGGAGACCGGGAGATGGGGGGACCGAGGGGACGGGGGGACAGGGAGACCGGGGGGACGGGGGGACGGGGTGAATGGCAGACCGGTGGACGGGCAGACCGGGGGACTGTGGGACGGGAGAACCGGGGGACCTGGGGACCGGGGGGATGGGGAGATGGGGAGACCGGGGTGACGGGGGGAAGGTGGGACGTGGGGACAGGGAGACGGGGAGATGGGGAGAAGGGGGGACGGGGGACGGGGAGACCGGGGGACGGGGGGACCGGGGGACCGGGAGGCGGGGAAACCGGGAGACGGGGGGACCGTGGGTACGGGGACACAGGGAGACCCGGGGACGGGGGGACCGGGGAACCGGGAGATGGGGGGACTGGGGGGACTGGGGTCTGGGGGACAAGGGGACGCAGCGACTGGGGGACGTGGTACCGGGGGACGGGGTACCGGGGGACTGTGGTACGGGGGAACCGGGGGACTGGGGTACGGTGGAACCGGGGGATCGGGGGACCGGGGGGACGGGGAGACGGGGAGAGGGGAGACCTGGGGACGGGGGGACCGGGGGACGGGTGGACCGGGGGACAGGGTGACTGGGGGACCGGGGGAAAGGGGGACCGAGGGGACGGGGAGACAGGGAGACTGAGGGATGTGGGGACCGGGGGACCGGGCGATGGGGAGATCGGGGACCGGGGGACGGGAGGACCGGGGGGACGGGGAGACCGTGGGACGGGGGGACCGGGGAACCGGGAGACCGGGGAACAGGACACGCGGACCGAGGCGTCGGGGGGATGGGGGGACGGGGAGACGGGGAGACCGGGGGACGGGGGGACGGGGAGACCGGGGGACGGGGGGACGGGGAGACCGGGGGACGGGGGGACGGGGGGATGGGGAGACCGGGGGGACGGGGGGACGGGGAGACGGGGAGACAGGGGGTTCTGGGGGACGGGGAGACCGGAGGACGGGGGATCGTGGGACCGGGGGACCAGGGGACGGGGAGACCGGGGGACTGGGGATGGGGGACCGGGGGACGGGGAGACTGGGGGGACCGGGGGGATGGGGGGACGGAGGGACGGGGAGACTTGTGGAAGGGTGCACCGGGGGACCGGGGGATGGGGGGACCGGGGGTAAGGGGAGACAGGGAGATGGGGAGACGGGGTTTGGGGGGACCGGGGGAACGGGGGAAAGGTGAAACTGGGAGACCGGGGGACCGGGGGACGCAGAGACCGGGGGGATGGGGAAACGGGGAGACCGGCGGACAGGGGGACCAGGGGGGACGGAGAGACGGGGAGACTGGGGGATGGGGGGACAGGGGCACCTGGGGAACCGGTGGGAAGGGGAGACGGGGAGACCGGGGGATGGGGGGACAGGGGGGACGGGTAGACGGGGAGACCGGGGGACGGTCGGTCGGGGAGACGGGGGGAACGGGGGACCTGGGGTTGCGGGGGGACAGGGAGACGGGGAGACCGGGGGATGGGGGGACCGGAGGACCGGGTGACAAGTGGACCAGGGGGTCGGGAGACCCGGAGACGGGGATACCGGGGGTACGGAGGGACGGGGGGACCGGGAGACCGCTGGACGGGGGACCGGGCGGAGGGAGGGACGGGGAGACGGGGAGACCGGGGGACCAGGGGGACGGGGAGATGGGGAGAAGGGGAGACCGGGGGACGGGGGGACCGGGGAAC
Organism: Rhinolophus sinicus; assembly: GCF_057876585.1. NCBI lineage: Eukaryota > Metazoa > Chordata > Mammalia > Chiroptera > Rhinolophidae > Rhinolophus > Rhinolophus sinicus. The sequence continues at coordinate 19,691,176 of NC_142510.1, read as the reverse complement.
CGTGGGACCGGGAGACCGGGGGGACGGGGGGACGGGGTACGGGGAGACCGGTGGACGGGCGGAACGGGGAACGGGGGACCGGGGGACCGGGGGGATGTGGAGACGGGGAGACGGGGAGACCGGGGTACGGGGGGACAGGGACACGGGGAGACGGGGAGACCGAGGGACGGGGGGACCGGGGGACTGGGGGACGGGGGGACCGGGGGGACGGGGGGACCGGGGGTACGGGGGCACTGGGGGACGGGGAGACCAGGGGACGGGGGGACACGAGGGACAAGGAGACGGGGAGACGGGGAGACCGGGGAAGGGGGGCCCGGTGGGACGGGGACATGGTGAGACGGGCAGACCGGGGGACGGGGGACCCGGGGGGACAGGGGGAAGTGGGGACCGGGAGACGGGGAGCCCGGGGGTACGGGGGGGACTGGGAGACGGGGAACCCGGGGGTACGGGGGGACAGGAAGACGGGGAGACCAGGGGAGGGGGGACCAGGGGACCGGGGGACCATGATGACGGGGAGACCGGGGGACCGGTGGACGGGGGTACCGGGGGACCTGTGGTACCGTGGGGACGGGGAGAAGGGGAGACCGGGGGACGGGGTCCCTGGGGGACGGGGACACGGTGAGAGGGGCAGACCGGGAGACGTGGGAACCGGGGGGACGGGGGGACGGGGAGACGGGGAGACAGGGGGACGGGGGGGACGGGGAGACGGGGAGAACGGGGGACGGTGTGACTGGGGGACCAGGGGACCGGGGGATCTGGGGGACGGAAAGATGGGGAGACCGGGGGACGGGGGGACCGGGGGACTAGGGGATGGGGGGACGGGGGGACGTGGAGACTGGGGGAGAGGGGGACCGGGGTAACGGGGGGAAGGGGAGACGGGGAGACCGGGGGACGGGGGACCGGGGGGACAGGGGGACGGGGGGACCGGGAGACCGCTGGTCCGGGGGATGGGGGGACCGGAGGGAAGTGGAGACGGGAAGACGGGGAAACCGTGGGACGTGTATACCGGGGGACCGGGGGACGGGGGGACGGGGAGACGGGGAGACCGGGGAGAACGGGGGACAGGGAGACGGGGAGACCGGGTGACGGGGAGACCGGGGGACAGGGGGACCAGGGGGACGGGGGGAAGAGAAGACGGGGAGACCGGGGGACGGGGTGAACAGGGGACCAGTGGGACGGGAGACGGGGAGACGGGGATACACGTGGTCGGGGGGACCGGGGAACTGGGGGTCGGGGTGACCGGGGGACCGGGCAGATGGGGAGACGAGGAGACCGGGGGGATGGGGGGAAGGGGTTACCGGGGGCCCGGGGGATGGGGAAGGGGGGAAGGGGAGACGGAGAGACGGGGAGACCGGGGGGACGGGGGGACGGGGGTATGGGGGACAGGAGGACCGGGGGACCGGGAGACAGGGAGACCTGGGGACGGGGGGACCGGGGGACCGGGGGACTGGGGGACGGGGGGGACCGGGAAACTGGGGGACGGGGGAACGGGGGAACGGGGGACGGGGAGCCCGGGGGTACGGGTGGACGGGGAGATGGGGATACCGGGGGACGGGGGGACCGGGGGACCGGGTGATGGGGGGACGGGGGGGACGGGGAGACCTGGGACAGGGGGACTGGGGTGACGGGGGGACCGGGGGATCGGGGGGACGGGGAGACGGGGAGACCGGGGGACGGGGGGACCGGGGGACGGGGAGACCGGGCTGACCGTGGTGACGGGGGGGGTGGGGTGACGGGGAGAGCGGGAGACGGGGAGACTGAAGGACGGGAGGACTGGGGGGACAGGGAGACGGGGAGACAGGGAGACCGGGGGACGGGGGGACCAAGGGGACAGGGGGACAGGGAGACCGGGGGGACCTGGGGAAGGGAGGACTGGGAGACCGGAGGGACGGGGGGACGGGGAGACCGGGAAGACGGGGGGACAGTGGGAAGGGGGGACGTGGTGACAGGGAGACGAGGAGACCGGGAGACGGGGAGACGGGGGGACGGGGAGACCGGGGGACGGGGGGACCGGGGGACAGTGGGACGGGTGGACCGGGGGACGGGGGACAGCGGGGGCGGGGGGGATGGGGGGATGGTGCGACGGAGGGACGGGGGGACGGGGCAACGGGGGGACGCGGGACGGGGAGACCGGATGATGGGGGGATGGGGGGACTGGGGAACGGGGGGACGGTAAGATGGGGAGACCGGGGGATGGGCGGACCGGGGGACCGGAGGACCGGGGCGACGGGGAGATCTGGGATGGGTGCCCGGGGGACCAGGGAGACCGGGGGAGGGGGGACCGGGGAACCGGGGGATCGGGGGACTTGGGTGACGGGGATATCGGGGACGGGCAGACCGGGGGACCGGGGGACCGGGGGATGGGGAGACCGGGGGACCGGGGGACGCGGGGACCAGGGGGACGGGGAGACGGGGAGACGGGGAGACCGGGGGACAGGGGGACCGTGGGGGACGGGGAGACGGGGAGACGGGGAGACCGTGGGATGGGGGGAACGGTGGAATGGGGGACGGGGGGACCGGGTGACCGGGGGACCGGGGGGACGGGTAGACGGGGAGAGGGGAGAGCTGGGGACGGGGGGACCGGGGTACGGGTGGACCGGGGGAAAGGGGGATGGGGGGACAAGGGGACCGGGGGACGGGGGGACGGGGAGACGGGGAGACAGAGGGACGGGGGGACCGGGGGCCCGGTGTACTGTGGACCTGAAGACCAGGGAAGGGGAGCCAGGGGGGATGGGGGAAGGGGAGACGGGGAGACCGGCAGGATGGGGGGATGGGGGGACTGGGGGACGGGGAGACTGGGGGACGGGGGAACGGGGAGACGGGGGACGGGGGGACGGGGAGACGGGAGAACCGGGGGACCTGGGGGAGGAGGGGATAGGGAGACGGGGAGATCCGGGGGATGGGGGGACCGGCGGACCGAGGGACGGGGAGACCGGGGGACCGGGAGACGGGAGACCGGAGGGACGGGGGCACGGGGAGACGGGGAGACCAGGGGGACGGGGACACGGGGGGACGGGGAGCCCGGGGGACGGGGGGACCGGGGGACCTGGGGACAGGTGGTCGGGGAGACCGGGGGACTGGAGGATTGGGGACCGGGGGGACGCGGAGACGGGGAGACCGTGGGATGGGGGGAACGGAAGGACGGGGAGATGTGGAGTCAGGGATACCAGGGGACGTGTGACCGGGGGACCGGGGGACGAGGAGACCGGGGGGACCGGTGGGACGGGGGTACCGGGGGACGGAGAGACCTGGGGAATGGGGGACCGGTGGACCGGGGGACCGGGGGACGGGGAGACGGGGAGATGGGGAGACCGGGGGACGGGGGACCGGGGGGACGGGGGACGTGGTACCGGGGGACGGGGAGTGGCACACGGGGAGATCGGGGGACGGGTGCACCGGGGGGACGTCAGACAGTGAGACTGGGGGACGGGGAGACCGGGGTAGAGGGGGACCAGGGGGACTGGGGAAGGGTAAACCAGGGGACCAGGGGACGGGGGGACCGGGGGGACGGGGAGACCGGGGGACGGGGGGACGGGAGAACCAGGGGCACGGGGGACGGGGGGACCGGGGGACGGGGAGCCCGGGGGTACAATGGGACTGGGAGACGGCGAGACCGGAGGACGGGCGGACCGTGGGACTGGGGGGACGGGGAGACGGTGAGACCGGGGGACCTGGGGATGGGTGGACCGGGGGACCGGGGGACCGGGGGACGCAGGGATTGGGGGGACGGGAGGAAGGGGGTACCAGGGGACAGGGGGACGGGGGGACCGGGGAGACGGGGATACCAGGGTACCGGGGGATGGGGGGACCGGGGGGACGGGGAGACCAGGGGACCGGAGGGACTCGGGGGACGGGGCAACTGGGAGATGGGTAGACCAGGGGATGGGGGGACTGGGGGCATGGGGAGACGGGGAGACCAGGGGACGGGGGACCGGGAGACCGGGGGAGGGTGAGACCGGGGGACCAGAGGACTGGGAGACCAGGGGGACGGGGAGAAGGGGAGACGGGGAGACCGAGGGACCGAGGGAGTGGGGGACGGGGAGACCGGGGGACTAGGGGAACGGGGGACCGGGGGATGGGGAGACCGGGGTTCGTGGGGACCAGGGGGACGGGCAGACCCAGTGACGGGGGGACCGGGGGAGCGGGGGACCAGGGGACGGGGGGACCGGGGGACCGGGGGACCATGATGACGGGGAGACCGGGGGAAAAGCGGACGGGGGGACCGGGGGACCTGTGGTACCGGGGGAACGGGGTGACGGGGAGACGGGGAGACGGGGGGACGGGGAGACGGGGAAACGGGGAGACCGGGGTACCCGGGGACCGGGGGGACAGTGTACGGTTAGACGGGGAGACCGGGGGACGGGGGGACAGGGGAAACGTGGGACCGGGAGACCCGGGGGACGGGGGGATGGGGGGACGAGGAGACGGGGAGACCGGGGGATTTGGAGACCGGGGACCGGGGGACGGGGAGACCGGAGAGACGGGGGGACCGGGGGAGCGGGGGACCAGGGGACGGGGGGACCGGGGGACCGGGGGACCATGATGACGGGGAGACCGGGGGAAAAGCGGACGGGGGGACCAGGGGACCTGTGGTACCGGGGGAACGGGGTGACGGGGAGACGGGGAGACGGGGGGACGGGGAGACGGGGAAACGGGGAGACCGGGGTACCCGGGGACCGGGGGGACAGTGTACGGTTAGACGGAGAGACCGGGGGACAGGGGGACAGGGGAAACGTGGGACCGGGAGACCCGGGGGACGGGGGGATGGGGGGACGAGGAGACGGGGAGACCGGGGGATTTGGAGACCGGGGACCGGGGGACGGGGAGACCGGAGAGACGGGGAGACCGTAGGACCGGGGGACGGGGGGACTGGGGGGACGGGGCGACTTGGAGATGGGTAGACTGGGGGATGGGGGGACTGGGGGCACGGGGAGACCAAGGGGACCCGGGCGACGGGGGACAGTGGGACAGGGAGACAGGGAGACGGGCAGACGGGAGGACGGGGGACAGGGGGACGGGGAGACTTGGTGACCAGGGGAATGGGGGAACAAGGGGATGGGGAGAGAGGGAGATGGGGAAACCGGGGGACGGGGGGACCGGGGGGACGGGGAGACGGGGGGAAGGGGGGAAGGGGAGATGGGGTGACGGGGAGACCTGGGGATGGGGGGACCGGGGGGACTGGGAGACCGGGGGACCGGGGGGACGGGGGGACGGGGTGACGGGGAGGCCGGGGAGACCGGGGGACCCGAGGACGGGGGGACCGGGGGGAAGGGGAGACGGGGGGACAGGGGGACTGGGAGACCGGGGGACGGGGGGACCGGGGGACCGGGGGACGGGGGACGGGGGGACGGCGGAAAGGGGAGACGGGTAGAACGGGGGGACGGGGGGAAACAGGGACCGTGGGACTGGGGGACAGGGGGACGGGGAGACGGGGAGACCGAGGGACGGGGAGACGGGGAGACCAGAGGATGGGGGGACCGGGGGGAACAGAGGGACGGGGAGACCGGGGGTCCGGGGGACGGGGGGACCGGGGGGACGGGGGACCGGGGGTACGGGGGAAAGGGAGAACGGGGGACAGGGGGACCGTGCGGACGGAGGGACGGGGAGACGGGGAGACCGGGGGATGGGGGGAACGGTGAAAGGGGGACCGGGGGACCGGGGGACGGGGGGACCGGGGGGATGTGGAGACGGGGAGACGGGGAGACCAGAGGACGGGGGTACCAGGGCGACGGGCAGACGGTTAGACGGGGAGACCAAGGGACGGGGGGGACCGGGGGACCGGGGGATGGGGGACCGGGGGGACGGGGGGACCGGGGTACTGAGGGACGGGCAACCCGGGGGTACTGGGGGACGGGGAGACGGGGAGACCGGGGGACGGTGTGACTGGGGGACCGGGGGAACGGGGTGATGGGGAGACCGGGGGACCGGGGGACCGTAGGACCGGGGGACGGGGGAAGGGGGGACGGGGGACGGGGCACGGAAGGACCGGGGGGAACTGGAGACAGGGAGACGGGGAGACCGGGGGACGGGGGAACCGGGGGACTTGGAGACAGGGGACCGGGAAACTGGGGGACGGGGGGACCGGGGGACCGGGGGACGGGTAGCCCTGGGGTACGGTGGGACGGGGAGACGGGGAGACCGGGGGACGGGGGGACCGGGGGACGGGGGGATGGAGAGACTGGGGGACAGAGGTTAACGGGGGACCGGGGGGACGGGGAGACAGGGAGACTGGGGGGATGGAGGAAACGAAGGACCGGGGGACCAGTGGACGGGAGAACCGGGGGGATGGGGAGACCGGGGGACCGGGGGACGGGGAACCGGGGGACCGGGGACCGGGGGACGGGGAGACGGGGAGAAGGGGAGACCGGAGGTCCGTGGGACCTGGGGGACAGGGAGGCGGGGATATGGGCAGACTGGGGGACGGGGGACAGAGGGGAATGGGGGACGGGAGGACTGGGCGACTGGGGGGAAGGGTTGACGGGGAGACCGGGGGGAAAGGGGGACGGGGGGATGGGGGACCGGGGTGACAGGGGGGACGGGGAGACCGGTGGAAGGGGGACCGATGGAAAGTGGGACGGGAGGACGTGGAGATGAGGAGACTGGGGGACGGGGGGACCAGGGGGACGGGGGGACGGGGAGACCGGGATCCGGGGGGAAGTGGGGACAAGGAGACGGGGAGACGGGGAGACCGGTGGACGGGGGGACTGGGGGACGGGGGACCGTGGGGACGGGGGACCGTGGGGACGGGGGACGGGGAGACCGGGGGACCGGGGACAAGGGGACTGGGGGACTGGGAGACAGGGAGACCGGGAACGTGGGTATCAGGGTGACGGGGAGACGGGGACACCGAGGGACCGCGGGGACCGGGAGACGGGGAGACGGGGAGACCAGGGGATGGGGGGACCAGGGGGATGGGGGGACTGGGGGACGGGGTGACAGGGGGGACGGGGAGACCGGGGGACCGGGGTACGGGGGGATCAGGAAACTGGGGGACGGGGTGAATGGGGGACCGGGGGGACGGGAGATGGTGAGACGGGGAGATACGCGGACGGGGGGACCTGTGAACTGGGGGATGGGGGGACAGGGGACTGGGGGACGGGGAGCCCGGAGGTACGGGGGGACGGGGAGACGGGGAGACCGGGGGACGGTGTGATAGGGGGACCGGGGGAACGGGATGACGGGGAGACCGGGGTGACAGGGGGAAGGGGAGACCGGGGGACCGGAGGTCGGGGGACCGAGGGGACGGGGAGAAGGGGAGATAGGGAGACCGGGGGACGTCTGGACCTCGGGGACGGGGGCACGGGGAGACGTGCAGACCGGGGGGAGGGGGGGACGGAGGGATGGGGAGACCGGGGGACCGGGAGACGGGGGGACCGGGGGGACGGGGAGATGGGCAGACGGGGAGACCGGGGGACGGGGGAACCAGGGGACCTGTGGACTGGGGGACAGGGGGGACGGGGGGATGGGGAGACAGTGGGAAGGGGGGACGGGGGGACGCGGAGACCAAGGGACGGGTGGACCGGGGGACCGGGGGACGTGTGGACCAGGGGGACGGGGGACCGGGGGGACGGGGGGACCGGGGTACTGAGGGACGGGCAACCCGGGGGTACTGGGGGACGGGGAGACGGGGAGACCGGGGGACGGTGTGACTGGGGGACCGGGGGAACGGGGTGATGGGGAGACCGGGTGACCGGGGGACCTTAGGACCGGGGGACGGGGGAAGGGGGGACGGGGGACGGGGCACGGGAGGACCGGGGGGAACTGGAGACAGGGAGACGGGGAGACCGGGGGACGGGGGAACCGGGGGACTTGGAGACAGGGGACCGGGAAACTGGAGGACGGGGGGACCGGGGGACTGGGGGACGGGTAGCCCTGGGGTACGGTGGGACGGGGAGACGGGGAGACCGGGGGACGGGGGGACCGGGGGACGGGGGGACGGAGAGACCGGGGGACAGAGGTGACCGGGGGACCGGGGGGACTGTGAGACAGGGAGACTGGGGGGATGGGGGAAACGGAGGACCGGGGGACCAGTGGATGGGAGAACCGGGGGGATGGGGAGACCGGGAGACCGGGGGATGGGGAGACCGGGGGACCGGGGGACGGGGGACCGGGGGACCGGGGGACCGGGGGACGGGGAGACGGGGAGAAGGGGAGACCGGAGGTCCGTGGGACCTGGGGGACAGGGAGGCGGGGATATGGGCAGACTGGGGGACGGGGGACAGAGGGGAATGGGGGACGGGAGGACTGGGGGACGGGGGGGAAGGGTTGACGGGGAGACCGGGGGGAAAGGGGGACGGGGGGATGGGGGACCGGGGTGACAGGGGGGACGGGGAGACCGGTGGAAGGGGGACCGATGGAAAGTGGGACGGGAGGACGTGGAGATGAGGAGACTGGGGGACGGGGGGACCAGGGGGACGGGGAGACCGGGATCCGGGGGGAAGTGGGGACAAGGAGACGGGGAGACGGGGAGACCGGTGGACGGGGGGACTGGGGGACGGGGGGACCGTGGGGACGGGGGGACGGGGAGACCGGGGGACGGGGACAGGGGGACTGGGGGTACTGGGAGACAGGGAGACAGGGAACGTGGGGATCAGGGTGACGGGGAGACGGGGACACCGAGGGACCGCGGGGACCGGGAGACGGGGAGACGGGGAGACCGGGGGACGGGTATTCTGGGGGACCGTGGGACGGTGGGACCGGGGGGACGGGGAACCGGGGGACGGTGAGATCGGGGGACGGGGGGACCGGGGGGAACAGAGGGACGGGGAGAACGGGGGTCCGGGGGATGGGGGGACCGGAGGGACGGGGGACCGGGGGGACGGGGGGATAGGGAGAACGGGGGAAACGGGGACCGTGGGACGGGGGGGGGGACGGGGGGACGGCGGGAAGGGGAGACGGGTAGACCGGGGGGACGGGGGGAAACATGGACCGTGAGACAGGGGGACGGTGGGACGGGGAGACGGGGAGACCCAGGGACGGGGAGACGGGGAGACCGGGGGACGGGGGGACCGGGGGGAACAGAGGGACGGGGAGACCGGGGGTCCGGAGGACGGGGGGGACCGGGGGGACGGGGGACCGGGGGGACGGGATGATAGGGAGAACGGGGGACAGTGGGACAGGGAGACGGGGAGACGGGCAGACCGGAGGACAGGGGACCGGGGGGACGGGGAGACTTGGTGACCAGGGGACTGGGGGAACAGGGGGATGGGGAGAGAGGGAGATGGGGAAAACGGGGGACGGGGGGACCGGGGGGACGGGGAGACGGGGGGGAAGGGGGGAAGGGGAGATGGGGTGACGGGGAGACCGGGGGACGGAGGGACCAGGGGACGGGGAGACCGGGGGAACTGGGAGACCGGGGGACCGGGGGGACGGGGGGACGGGGTGACGGGGAGGCCGGGGAGACCGGGGGACCGGAGGACGGGGGGACCGGGGGGACGGGGGACCGGGGGTACGGGGGAAAGGGAGAACGGGGGACAGGGGGACCGGGCGGACGGAGGGACGGGGAGACGGGGAGACCGGGGGATTTGGAGACCGGGGACCGGGGGACGGGGGACGGGGGGACGGCGGAAAGGGGAGACGGGTAGACCGGGGGGACGTGGGGAAACAGAGACCGTGGGACAGGGGGACAGGGGGACGGGGAGACGGGGAGACCGAGGGACGGGGAGACGGGGAGACCAGAGAATGGGGGGACCGGGGGGAACAGAGGGACGGGGAGACCGGGGGTCCGGGGGACGGGGGGACCGGGGGGACGGGGGACCGGGGGTACGGGGGAAAGGGAGAACGGGGGACAGGGGGACCGGGCGGACGGAGGGACGGGGAGACGGGGAGACCGGGGGATGGGGGGAACGGTGAACGGTGGACCGGGGGACCGGGGGACCGGGGGACGGGGGGACCGGGGGGATGTTGAGACGGGGAGACGGGGAGACCAGGGGACGGGGGTACCGGGGCGACGGGCAGACGGTTAGACGGGGAGACCGAGGGACGGGGGGGGGACCGGGGGACCGGGGGACGGGGGACCGGGAGGACGGGGGGACCGGGGTACTGAGGGACGGGCAACCCGGGGGTACTGGGGGACGGGGAGACGGGGAGACCGGGGGACGGTGTGACTGGGGGACCGGGGGAACGGGGTGATGGGGAGACCGGGGGACCGGGGGACCGTAGGACCGGGGGACGGGGGAAGGGGGGACGGGGGACGGGGCACGGGAGGACCGGGGGGAACTGGAGACAGGGAGACGGGGAGACCGTGGGACGGGGGAACTGGGGGACTAGGAGACAGGGGACCGGGAAACTGGGGGACGGGGGGACCGGGGGACCGGGGGACGGGTAGCCCTGGGGTACGGTGGGACGGGGAGACGGGGAGACCGGGGGACGGGGGGACCGGGGACGGGGGGACGGAGAGACCGGGGGACAGAGGTGACCGGGGGACCGGGGGGACGGGGAGACAGGGAGACTGGGGGGATGGGGGAAACGGAGGACCGGGGGACCAGTGGACGGGAGAACCGGGGGGATGGGAGACCGGGGAACCGGGGGACGGGGGACCGGGGGACCGGGGGACCGGGGGACGGGGAGACGGGGAGAAGGGGAGACCGGAGGTCCGTGGGACCTGGGGGACAGGGAGGCGGGGATATGGGCAGACTGGGGGACGGGGGACAGAGGGGAATGGGGGACGGGAGGACTGGGGGACGGGGGGGAAGGGTTGATGGGGAGACCGGGGGGAAAGGGGGACGGGGGGATGGGGCCCGGGGTGACAGGGGGGACGGGGAGACCGGTGGAAGGGGGACCGATGGAAAGTGGGACGGGAGGACGTGGAGATGAGGAGACTGGGGGACGGGGGGATCAGGGGGACGGGGGGACGGGGAGACCGGGATCGGGGGGGAAGTGTGTACAAGGAGACGGGGAGACCGGGGGACGGAGGGACCAGGGGGATGGGGGGACTGGGGGACGGGGTGACAGGGGGGACGGGGAGACCGGGGGACCGGGGTACGGGGGGATCAGGAAACTGGGGGACGGGGTGAATGGGGGACCGGGGGGACGGGAGACGGTGAGACGGGGAGATACTCGGACGGGGGGACCTGGGAACTGGGGGATGGGGGGACGGGGGACTGGGGGACGGGGAACCCGGAGGTACGGGGGGACGGGGAGACGGGGAGACCGGGGGACGGGGGACTGGGTGGACGGGGCGACTTGGAGATGGGTAGACCGGGGGATGGGGGGACGGGGGGACGGGGAGTCCGGGGGACGGGGAAACGGGGGGGACGGGGAGTCCGGGGGAAGGGGAGACAGGGAGATCGGGGGTCGGGGGGATGGGTGGACCAGGTGGACAATGAGACGGGGAGACCGGGGTGACGAGGGGACGGGGGGAAGGGGAGACAGGTGGACAGGAGGACCAGGGGACCGGGGGAACGGGGGACAGGGAGACCGGGGGACGGGGGGACACGGGGGATGGGGAGACGTGGAGACGGGGAGACCGGGGGACGGGGGGACCGGGGGACGGGGAGACGGGGAGACCGGGGGGACGGTGAGACCGGGGTGACGGGGAGACGGGGAGACCGGGGGACCAGGGGGACGGGGAGACGGGGAGAAGGGGAGACCGGGGGACCCGGGGATCGGGGGGACAGAGTACGGTGAGACGGGGAGACCGGGGGACGGGGGGACCGGGGAACCGTGGGACCGGGAGACCGGGGGGATGGGGGGACGGCGGGACGGGGAGACCAGGGGACGGGGGGACCGGGGGACCATGATGACGGGGAGACCGGGGGAACGGCGGACGGGGGGACCAGGGTACCGTGGGACCGGGAGACCGGGGGGACGGGGGGACGGGGGGACGGGGGGATGGGGAGACTTGGGCACAGGGGGACCGGGGTGACGGGGGGAAGGGGAGACGGGGAGACCGGGGGACGGGGTGAACGGGGGACTGGGGACGGGGGGACTGGGGGACGGGGAGACAGGGAGACCGGGGGACGGGGAGCCCGGGGGTACTGGGGGACTGGGAGACGGTAACCCGGGGGCACGGGGGGACGGGGGGACTGGGGGACCGGGGGACCATGATGACGGGGAGACCGGGGGACGGGGGACCGGGGGGACCAGGGGGATGGGGGACCGGGGGGACGGGGGGGAGAGGGAGAACGGGGGACAGGGGGACCGGGCGGACGGAGGGACGGGGAGACGGGGAGACCGGGGGATTTGGAGACCGGGGACCGGGGGACGGGGAGACCGGGGAGACGGGGAGACCGTAGGACCGGGGGACGGGGGGACTGGGGGGACGGGGCGACTTGGAGATGGGTAGACTGGGGGATGGGGGGACTGGGGGCACGGGGAGACCAAGGGGACCCGGGCGATGGGGGACAGTGGGACAGGGAGACGGGGAGACGGGCAGACCGGAGGACGTGGGACCGGGGGGACGGGGAGACTTGGTGACCAGGGGACTGGGGGAAAAGGGGGATGGGGAGAGAGGGATATGGGGAAACCGGGGGACGGGGGACCGGGGGGACGGGGAGATGGGGGGAAGGGGGGAAGGGGAGATGGGGTGACGGGGAGACCGGGGGACAGAGGGACCGGGGGACGGGGAGACCGGGGGACTAGGGGAACGGGGGACCGGGGGACGGGACACTGGGCGGACCGAGGCGATGGGGGGATGGGGGGACGGGGAGAGGTGTAGACGGGGAGACCGGGGGACGGGGGGCCCGGGGGGAAGGGGACACGGTGAGACGGGCAGACTGGGAGATGGGTGGACCGGGGAGACGGGGGGAAGGGGGAACCGGGGGACCGGGGGACTGGGGATGGGGGACTGGGGGACGGGGAGACTGGGGGGACCAGGGGACTGGGGGACGGGGGGACCGGGGGAAAGGGGAGACAGGGAGACGGGGAGACAGGGAGGACGGGTGGACGGGGAGACCGGGGGACGGGGTACCGGGGCACCGGGAGACGGGGAGACGGGGAGACAGGGGGTTCGGGGTGACGGGGAGAGGGGGAGATGGGGAGACCGAAAGACGGGGGGACCGGGGGGACAGGGAGACAGGGAGACAGGGAGACCGTGGGGGATGGGGAGACTGGGAGACGGGCAGACCGGGGGATGTGGGGACCGGGGGACCGGTAGACAGGGGGAATGGGAGACCGGGAGACGGGGGGATGGGGGGACCTGGGGACGGGGGACTGGGGGACCGGAGGACCGGGGCACAGGAAGACCGGGGGATGGCGGGACGGGGTGATGGCCGGGCGGGGGGATGGCGGGACGGGTGGACCGGGAGACCGGGGCACGCGGGGACATGAGGAAAGGGAGACCGGTGCACGGGGGGACGGAGGGACCGGGAGACCGGGTGAGGGGCGGATGGGGGGAAGGAGAGACCGGGCACCGGGAGACTGGTTGACGGGGAGAACGGGTGTCGGAAGGACGGGGGTCAGGGGGACCAGGGGACGGGGGGAAGGGTGGACCAGGAGACAGGGGGAACGGGAGACCGAGGAACGGAGGGACAGAGGGACGGGGGAACAAGGGACCTGGGGACCAGTAGATCGTCCAAAGAGGGGAAGGAGGGACCGGGAGAACAGGGGACGGGGGAACAGGAGGACAGGGGAATTAGGGGACCGGGAGACCGGGTGACGGGGGGACGGGGAGGACCGGGAGACCGGGGGATGGGGGGACGGGGGTTGGGTGGACTGGGAGACCAGGGGACCGAGGAATCAGGAGACCGGGGGACGGGGGGACGGGGGGAGGTGGGGAAGGGGGACCAGGAGACGGGGTCCGAAGGACAGGGGGACGGGAGGACAAGGGGGACCATGGCACCAGGGACCTGGGGACGGGGAGACTGGGGGACCGGGGGACGGAGGAACCGGGGGGACGGGGAGATGGGGAGACGGTGAGACAGGGTGTACGGGGGGAGGGGGGATGTGTAGACCGGGGGACTGAGGGACCGGTGTACGGGGAGACCGGGGGGACCGGGGGGACGGGGGACGGGGAGACCGGGGGACGGGGGGACGTCTGGACCAGGGGGATGGGGGCACGGGGAGACGTGCAGACCGGGGGGAGGGGGGGACGTGGGGATGGGGAGACCGGGGGACCGGGAGACGGGGGACAGGGAGGAAGGGGAAACAAGGAGACCGGGAGACCGGGGGGACGGGGAGACGGGGAGACGGGGAGACGGGGAGACGTGGTGACCGGGGGACCGGGGTCGGGGGAACTGGGTGGACGAGGAGACAGGGAGACCGGGGGACGGGTTGACCGGGGTGACGGGGAGACGGGGAGACCTGGGGACCGGGGGGACGGGGAGACCAGGAGACAGGTGGACCGGGGGACGGGGAGACGGGGAGACCGGGGGACCGGGGGGACGGGGAGACGGGGAGACCGGGGGACGGGCGGAACTGGGAACGGGGAACCCGGGGGCACGGGGGGACGGGGAGACGGGGAGACCAGGGGACAGGGGGACCGGGAGACACAGGGACCATGATGATGGAGAGACCGGGGGACCGGGGGGACGGGGAGACGGGGAGACAGGGGGACGGGGGGAAGGGGAGACCGGGGGACGGGGAGCCCGGGGGTACGGGGGGACAGTGAGATGGGGAACCCAGGGGTACGGGGGACAGGGAGACGGGGAGACCAGGGGACGGGGTGACCGGGGGACTGGGGGACCCGGGTGATGGGGAGACCGGGGGACCGAGGGGACAGGGAGACGGGGAGACAGGGGGATGGGGGGGATGGGGAGACGGGGAGACCGGGGGACGGTGTGACTGGGGGACTGGGGGACCCGGGTGATGGGGAGACCGGGGGAGCGGGGCAACAGGGAGACGGGTAGACCGGGGGGGACGGGGGGAAGTAGGGACCGTGGGACAGGGGGACGGGGGGACGGGGAGACGGGGAGACCGGGGAGTCCGGGGGACAGGGAGACGGGGAGACCGGGTTACGGGGAGACCGGGGGACAGGGGTACCAGGGGGACGGGGGGAAGAGAAGATGGGGAGACCGGGGGACGGGGTGTACAGGGGACCAGTGGGAAGGGAGAAAGGGAGACGGGGAGACACGTGGACGGGGGGACCGGGGAACTGGGGGTCAGGGTGACCGGGGGACCGGGCGGACGGGGAGACGAGGAGACCGGGGGGATGGGGGGAAGGGGTTACCGGGGGCCCGGGGGATGGGGGGACCGGGAGCCCGGGAGACGGGCGAAGGGGGGAAGGGGAGACGGAGAGACGGGGAGACCGGGGGGAAGGGGGGACGGGGGTATGGGGGACAGGAGGACCGGGGGGACCGGGAGACAGGGAGACCTGGGGACGGTGGGACAGGGGGACCGGGGGACTGGGGGACGGGGGGGACCGGGAAACTGGGGGACGGGGGGAACGGGGGAACGTGGGACGGGGAGCCCGGGGGTACGGGTGGACGGGGAGATGGGGAGACCGGGGGACGGGGGGACCGGGGGACCGGGTGATGGGGGGACGGGGGGACGGGGATACCTGGGACAGGGGGACTGGGGTGACGGGGGGACCGGGGGATCGGGGGGACGGGGAGACGGGGAGACCGGGCGACGGGGGGAACGGGGGACCGGGGACGGGGGAACTGGGGGGACGGGGAGACATGGAGACCGGGGGACGGGGTGACCGGGGTGACGGGGAGACGGGGAGACAGGGGGACGGGGTGAATGGGGGAACGGGGGGACGGGAGACGGGGAGACGGGGAGATACGCGGACGGGGGGACCTGGGAACTGGGGGATGGGGGGACCGGGGGACTGGCTGACGGGGAACCCGGAGGTACGGGAGGACGGGGAGACGGGGAGACCGGGGGACGGTGTGATAGGGGGACCGGGGGAACGGGATGACGGGGAGACCGGGGTGACAGGGGGAAGGGTAGACCGGGGGACCGGAGGACGGGGGGACCGGGGGGACGGGGAGAAGGGGAGATAGGGAGACCGGGGGACGTCTGGACCAGGGGGACGGGGGCACGGGGAGACGTGCAGACCGGGAGGAGGGGGGGACGGAGGGATGGGGAGACCAGGGGACCGGGAGACGGGGGGACCGGGGGTAGGGGAGACGGGGAGACGGGGAGACCAGGGGACGGGGGAACCAGGGGACCTGTGGACTGGAGGACCAGGGGGACGGGGGGATGGGGAGACAGTGGAAAGGGGGGCGGGGGGACGCGGAGACCAAGGGACGGGTGGACCGGGGGACCGGGGGACGTGTGGACCAGGGGGACGGGGGACCGGGGGGACGGGGGACGGTGTACCGGGGGGACGGGGAGTGGCACACTGGGAGATTGGGGGACGGGTGGACCGGGGGGACGTCAGACAGTGAGACCGAGGGACGGCGAGACCGTGGGATGGGGGACGGGGGACCGGGGGGGCGGGGGACGGTGTACCGGGGGGACGGGGAGTGGCACACTGGCAGATTGGGGGACGGGTGGACCGGGGGGACGTCAGACAGTGAGACCGAGGGACGGGGAGACCGTGGGATGGGTGGACGAGGGGACGGGGACACCGTGGGACAGGGGGACGGGGGGACGGTGGGACGGGGGGACGGGGGACGCCGGGGGGACCGGGGGACCAGGGGATCGGGGGGACGGAAAGATGGGGAGACCGGGGGACGGTGTGACTGGGGGACCGGGGGACCGGGGGATCGGGGGGACGGAAAGATGGGGAGACCGGGGGACGGGGGCCCTGGGGGACGGGGACACGGTGAGACGGGCAAACCGGGAGACGGGGGGACCGGGGGGACGGGGGGACGGGGAGACGGGGAGACAGGGGGACGGGGGGGACGGGGAGACGGGGACACCGGGGGACAGTGTGACTGGGGGACCAGGGGACCGGGGGATCTGGGGGACGGAAAGATGGGGAGACCGGGGGACGGGGGGACTGGGGGACCGGGGGATAGGGGGACGGGGGGACGTGGAGACTGGTGGACAGGGGGACCGGGGTAACGGGGGGAAGGGGAGACGGGGAGACCAGGAGACGGGGTGACCAAGGGACCGGGGACGGGGGGACTGGGGGGACGGGGAGACAGGGAGACGGGAGGACGGGGAGACCGGGGTGACGGGGAGACGGGGGGACGGGGAGACGGGGAAACGGGGAGACCGGGGGATGCGGGGACCGGGGGACGAGGAGACGGGGCGACCGGGGTACCCGGGGACCGGGGGGACAGTGTACGGTTAGACGGGGAGACCAGGGGGACGGGGGGACGGGGGGACGGGGGGACGGGGGGATGGGGAGACTTGGGCACAGGGGGACCGGGGTGACGGGGGGAAGGGGAGACGCGGAGACCGGGGGACGGGGTGAACGGGGGACCGGGGACGGGGGGACTGGGGGGACGGGGAGACAGGGAGACCGGGGGACAGGGAGCCCGGGGGTACGGGGGGACTGGGAGACGGTAACCCGGGGGCACGGGGGGACAGGGGGACTGGGGGACCGGGGGACCATGATGACGGGGAGACCGGGGGACGGGGGGACCGGGGGGACCGGGGGGATGGGGGACCGGGGGGACGGGGGGGAGAGGGAGAACGGGGGACTGGGGGACCGGGCGGACGGAGGGACTGGGAGACGGGGAGACCGGGGGATTTGGAGACCGGGGACCGGGGGACGGGGAGACCGGGGAGACGGGGAGACCGTAGGACCGGGGGACGGGGGGACTGGGGGGACGGGGCGACTTGGAGATGGGTAGACTGGGGGATGGGGGGACTGGGGGCACGGGGAGACCAAGGGGACCCGGGCGACGGGGGACAGTGGGACAGGGAGACGGGGAGACGGGCAGACCGGAGGACGGGGGACCGGGGGGACGGGGAGACTTGGTGACCAGGGGACTGGGGGAACAGGGGGATGGGGAGAGAGGGAGATGGGGAAACCGGGGGACGGGGGGACCGGGGGGACGGGGAGACGGGGGGAAGGGGGGAAGGGGAGATGGGGTGACGGGGAGACCGGGGGACGGAGGGACCGGGGGACGGGGAGACCGGGGGAAGGGGGGACCGGGGGGAAGGGGAGACAGGGGGACAGGGGGACGGGGAGACGGGGGGACCGGGGGACCTGGGGGATCGCGGGGACAGGGAGATATGGAGACCGGGGGATGCGGGGACCGGGGGACCGGGGGACGGGGAGATTGGGGGACCGGCGGATGGGGGGAACGGGGAACCGGGGGACTGGGGCCTGGGGGACGGGGAGACCGGGGGACGGGGGGACCGGGGAACCGGGGGACCGGGGGACGGGGAGACTGGAGGACCGCGGGACGGGGGGACTGGGGGATGGGGAGACCGGGGGACGGGGGGAACGGGGAACCGGGGGACGGGGGGACCGGGGTGATTGGGAGATCGGGT
Source organism: Rhinolophus sinicus (assembly GCF_057876585.1). Lineage (NCBI taxonomy): Eukaryota > Metazoa > Chordata > Mammalia > Chiroptera > Rhinolophidae > Rhinolophus > Rhinolophus sinicus. The sequence continues at coordinate 19,672,900 of NC_142510.1, read as the reverse complement.
ATGGGGGACCAGGGGACCGGGGGACCGGGGGATGGGGAGACCGGGGGACGGGGGGAACGGGGAACCGGGGGACGGGGGGACCGGGGTGATGGGGAGATCGGGTATGGGGGAACGGGGCACCGGGGGCACGGGGAGACTGTGGGATGTAGGGGACCGGGGAACTGGGGGACCGGGGGACGGGGAGACCGGGCTGACCGTGGTGACGGGGGGATGGGGTGACGGGAAGGCGGGAGACGGGGAGACTGAAGGACGGGAGGACTGGGGGGACAGGGAGACGGGGAGACAGGGAGACCGGGGGACGGGGGGACCGAGGGGACGGGGGGACAGGGAGACCGGTGGGACCTGGGGACGGGAGGACTGGGAGACCGGAGGGACGGGGGGACGGGGAGACCGGGAAGACGGGGGGACGGGGGGACGGGGGGACGTGGGGACGGGGAGACGAGGAGACCGGGAGATGGGGAGACGGGGGGACGGGGAGACCGGGGGACGGGGGGACCGGGGGACAGTGGGACGGGTGGACCGGGGGACGGGGGACAGCGGGGGCGGGGGGGATGGGGGGACGGTGCGACGGAGGGACGGGGGGACGGGGGAACGGGGGGACGGTAAGATGGGGAGACCGGGGGATGGGCGGACCGGGGGACCGGGGGACCTGGGCGACGGGGAGATCTGGGATGGGGGCCCAGGGGACCAGGGAGAACGGGGGAGGGGGGGACCGGGGAACCGGGGGATCGGGGGACTTGGGTGACGGGGATATCGGGGACGGGCAGACCGGGGGACTGGGGGACCGGGGGACGGGGAGACCGGGGGACCGGGGGACGAGGGGACCATGGGGATGGGGAGACAATGGGAAGGGGACCCGGGGGACTCGGAGACCGGGGGACGGGGGGACCGGTGGACCGGGGGCCGGAGAGACCGGGGGCCCGGGGGACGGGGGGACGGGGAGACCAGGGGACGGGGGGACCGGGGGACTGGGGTACCGGGGGGACGCGGAGACCGAGGGACGGGGGGACCGAGGGGATGTGGGGATGGGGAGACTGGGGGGACGGGGTACGGGGGGACGGAGGGAACGTGGAGACGGGGAGACGGGGGGACGTGGGGACGGGGGGATGGGGAGACCGGGGGGACGGGGGGACGGGTGAAGGGGAGACTGGATAGACAGGAGGACAGGGGTCTGGGAGACCGGTGGACGGGGAGACCGGGGAGACGGGGGGACGGGGAGACGGGGAGACAGGGGGTTCGGGGGTACAGGGAGACCGGGGTATGGGGGATCGGGGGACCGGGGGACCGGGGGACGGGGAGACGGGGGGACTGGGGATGGGGGACCGGGGGACGGGGAGACTAGGGGGACCGGGGGGATGGGGGGACGGGGGGATGGGGAGACCTGTGGAAGGGGGGACCGGGGGATGGGGGGACTGGGGGAACGGGGGACCGGGGGAACGGGGGAAAGGGGAGACAGGGAGACCGTGGGACCGGGGGACGCCGGGACCGGGGGGATGGGGAAACGGGGAGACAGGGGGACAGGGGGACCGGGGGGACGGAGAGACGGGGAGACGGGGAGACCGGGAATGGGGGGACCGGGGCACCTGGGGAACCGGGGGGGAAGGGGAGACGTGGAGACCGAAGGATGGGGGGAACGGGGGACCGGGGGACGGGGAGACCCGGGGACCGGGGGACGGGGGGACCGGGGGGACGGGGAGACCGAGGGACGGGGGGACCGGGGAACCTGGGGACCGGGGGCGGGACACCTGGCGGACCGAGGCGAAGGGGGGATGGGGGGACGGGGAGAGGGGTAGACGGGGAGACCGAAAGACAGGGGAACTGGGGGACAGGGAGATGGGGAGACAGTGAGCCCGGGGGACGGATGGAACGACGGGACGGGGGGGACAGGGAGACGGGGGGACGGGGGGACGGGGAGACCGGGGGTTCGGGGGGACGGGTAGACGGGAGAAAGGGGGATCAGGGGACCGGGGGACCGTGGGACAGAGAGACCGGGGGACCGGGGGACGCGGGGACCGGGGGGACAGGGAGACGGGGAGACGGGGAGACAGGGGGTTCGTGGTGACGGGGAGACCGAAGGACGGGGGATCAGGGGACGGGGGACCGGGACGGGGAGACTAGGGGATCGGGGGACGCGGGGACGGGGGGGACGGGGAAACGGGGACACCGGTGGATGGGGGGACCGGGGGGACTGGGAGACAGGGAGACGGGGAGAACGGGGGACGGAGGGACCGGGGGAATGGGGGACCGGAGGATGGGGAGACCAGGGGGACGGGGGGACGGGGGGACCGGGGGAACGGGGTGAATGGGGGACAGGGGGAACTAGGGACCGGGGGACAGGGGGGATGGGGAGACGGGGAGACCGGGGGAGGGGCGGAGGGGTGGGGGGACACGGGGACGGGGAGACGGAGAGAACGGGAGACGGGGGTACGGGGACACGGGGAGACCGTGGGACGGGGTGACCGGGGGACCGGGGACGGGGGGACTGGGGGGACGGGGAGACAAGGAGACCGGGGGACGGGGAGCCCGGGGGTACGGGGTGACTGGGAGATGGGGACCCCGGGGGCACGGGGGGACGGGGAGACGGGGAGACCAGGGGACGCGGGGACTGGGGGACCGGGGGACCATGATGACGGAGAGACCTGGGGACGGGGGGAAGGGGAGACCGGGGGATGGGGAGACCGGGGGACGGGGGGACGGGGAGACGGGGAGACCGGGGGTACGGGGGGACGGGGGCATCGGGAGACCGCTGGACGGGGGACCGGGGGACCGGGGACCGCGGGACCGGGGGACGGGGGGACCGGACGGAAGTGGAGACGGGAAGACGGGGAGACCGTGGGACGGGTATACCGGGGGACCGGGGGACGGGGGGACTGGGGGGACGGGGGACCGTGAGACGGTGAGACCGGGGGATGGGGGGACTGGGGGACCGCGGGGACGGGGGACCGTGGGGACGGGGGGAGAGGGAGAACGGGGGACAGGGGGACCGGGCGGACGGAGGGACGGGAAGACGGGGAGACCGGGGGATGTGGGGACCGGGGGACCCGGGGACGGGGGGATGGGGAGACCAGGGGGACGGGGGGACGGGGGGACCGGGGGGACGGGGAGACCGTGGGTCGGGGCGACCGGGGAACCGGGAAACCGGGGGACGGGGAGACAGGGCGGACCGGGGTTACGGGGGCATGGGGGGACGGGGAGAGGGGTGACGGGGAGACCGAAGGACGGGGGGACCGGGGGTACAGGGAGACGGTGAGACAGGGAGACCGGGGGACGGGGGGACCGAGGGGTCGGGGGGACAGGGAGACCGGGGGGACGAGGGGATAGGGAGATTGGGAGACGGGGAGACCAGGGGACGGGGGGACCGGGGGAACGGGGGACGGTGGGAACGGAGGACCAGGGGACTGGGAGCCTGGGGGGCCGGGGGGACCTGGGGAAATGGGGGGACGGGGAGACGTGGAGACCGGGGGACGTGGGGACGGGAGACGGGGGGACCGGGTGACCTGGGGGAGCGGGGGGACGGGGAGATGGGGAGACCGGGTGATGGGGGGACCGGCGGACCAGGGGACGGGGGGATGTGGGGACGGGGAGAGGGGGAGACAGGGAGACCGGGGGACGGGGGGACCGGGGGGACAGGGAGACGGGGAGACAGGGAGACCGGGGGGACGAGGGGACGGGGGGACTGGGAGACTGGGGGGACGGGGGGACGGGGGGACGGGGAGACCGGGGAGACTGGGTGACAGGTGGACGGGGAGACCGGTGGACGTGGAGACCGGGGGACTGGGGGACGGGGGGACCGGGGGGACGCGGTGAATGGGTGACAGGGGGAACGGGGAACCGGGGGACAGGGGGGATGGGGAGAAGGGGAGACCGGGGTGACGGTGGAGCGGGGGGACATGGGGATGGGGAGACGGTGAGACCAGGAGACGGGGCGACGGGGGACGGGGAGACCGGGGGATGGGGGACCGGGGGTACTGGAACACGGGGAGACCGGGGGACTGGGGGACCAGGGAACCGGGAGACGGGGGGACTGGGGGGACTGGGGACTGGGGGCACAGGGGGACGCGGAGAACGGGCAACTGGGGGACCGGGGGACTGGGGGACGTGGGGACCGGGGTGATGGGGATATCGGGAACGGGGGTTCAGGGGACCAGGGGACCGGGGGACGGGGAGACCGGGGGACAAGGGGTAGGGAGACCGGGGGGACGGGGAGACCATGCGGACAGCGGTGACGGGGGTATGGGGGGACGGGGAGAGGGGGAGACGAGGAGACCGAAGGACGGGGGGACCGGGGGGACAGGGAGACGGGGAGACAGGGAGACCGGGAGATGGGGGGACCGAGGGGACGGGGGGACAGGGAGACCGGGGGGACGGGGGGACGGGGTGAATGGCAGACCGGTGGACGGGCAGACCGGGGGACTGTGGGACGGGAGAACCGGGGGACCTGGGGACCGGGGGGATGGGGAGATGGGGAGACCGGGGTGACGGGGGGAAGGTGGGACGTGGGGACAGGGAGACGGGGAGATGGGGAGAAGGGGGGACGGGGGACGGGGAGACCGGGGGACGGGGGGACCGGGGGACCGGGAGGCGGGGAAACCGGGAGACGGGGGGACCGTGGGTACGGGGACACAGGGAGACCCGGGGACGGGGGGACCGGGGAACCGGGAGATGGGGGGACTGGGGGGACTGGGGTCTGGGGGACAAGGGGACGCAGCGACTGGGGGACGTGGTACCGGGGGACGGGGTACCGGGGGACTGTGGTACGGGGGAACCGGGGGACTGGGGTACGGTGGAACCGGGGGATCGGGGGACCGGGGGGACGGGGAGACGGGGAGAGGGGAGACCTGGGGACGGGGGGACCGGGGGACGGGTGGACCGGGGGACAGGGTGACTGGGGGACCGGGGGAAAGGGGGACCGAGGGGACGGGGAGACAGGGAGACTGAGGGATGTGGGGACCGGGGGACCGGGCGATGGGGAGATCGGGGACCGGGGGACGGGAGGACCGGGGGGACGGGGAGACCGTGGGACGGGGGGACCGGGGAACCGGGAGACCGGGGAACAGGACACGCGGACCGAGGCGTCGGGGGGATGGGGGGACGGGGAGACGGGGAGACCGGGGGACGGGGGGACGGGGAGACCGGGGGACCTGGGGACAGGTGGTCGGGGAGACCGGGGGACTGGAGGATTGGGGACCGGGGGGACGCGGAGACGGGGAGACCGTGGGATGGGGGGAACGGAAGGACGGGGAGATGTGGAGTCAGGGATACCAGGGGACGTGTGACCGGGGGACCGGGGGACGAGGAGACCGGGGGGACCGGTGGGACGGGGGTACCGGGGGACGGAGAGACCTGGGGAATGGGGGACCGGTGGACCGGGGGACCGGGGGACGGGGAGACGGGGAGATGGGGAGACCGGGGGACGGGGGGACCGGGGGACCTGGGGAGCCGGGGGTACGGGGAGACGGGGTGACGGGGAGACCTGGGCACGTGGGGACCGGGGCATGGGTGGACCGGGGGACAGGCTTACGGGGGGACAGGGGGACCTGGGGAGCCGGGGGGACAGGGAGACGGGGAGACCGGGGGACGGGGGGACCGGGGGACCGGGTGATGGGGGGACGGGGGGGACGGGGAGACCTGGGACAGGGGGACTGGGGTGACGGGGGGACCGGGGGACCTGGGTGACGGGGAGACAGGGAGACGCTGAGACCGGGTACGGGAGGACCGCGGGGCAGGGGGACCGGGGGAACGGGCGACCGGGGGGACAAGGGAGTCGGGGAGACGGGATGACCGGGGGACCGGGGGACATGGGGACAGGGGGGACGGGGAGACGGGGAGAACGGAGGACGTGGGTACCGGGGGACAGGGAGACCGGGGAGGGGGGGACCGGGGGACCGCGGGGACGGGGGGACGGGGGGATGGGAAGACTGGAGGGACGGGGGGACGGGGAGACAGGTGGACAGGGAGACCGGGGGACTGGGGGACGGGGGGACCGGGGAGACGGGGTGAATGGGGGACGGGGGGAACTAGGGACCGGGGGCAGGGGGGATGGGGAGACGGGGAGACCGGGGGACGAGGGGACAGGGGGGACGGGTAGACGGGGAGACCGGAGGACGGTGGGACGGGGAGACGGGGGGACCGGGGGACCTGGAAGAACGGGGGGACAGGGAGATGGGGAGACCGGGGTTGGGGGGACCGGGGGACCGGGGGACGGGGGGACAGGGGGGACGAGGAGACCGGGGGGATGGGGGGAAGGGGTTACAGGGGGCCCGGGGGATGGGGGGACCGGGAGCCCGGGAGACGGGGGAAGGGGGGAAGGGGAGACTGAGAGACGGGGAGACCGGGGGGACTGGGGGACGGGGGCATGGGGGACAGGAGGACCGGGGGGACCGGGAGACAGGGAGACCTGGGGACGGGGGGACCGGGGGAACGGGGGACTGGGGGACGGGGTGACCGGGAAACTGGGGGATGGGGGGAACTGGGGAACGGGGGAACGGGGGACGGGGAGCCCGGGGGTACGGGTGGACGGGGAGATGGGGAGACAGGAGGGACGGGGGACCGGGGGGACGTCAGACAGTGAGACCGAGGGACGGGGAGACCGTGGGATGGGGGACGGGGGACCGGGGGGACGGGGGACGGTGTACCGGGGGGACGGGGAGTGGCACACTGGGAGATTGGGGGACGGGTGAACCGGGGGGACGTCAGACAGTGAGACCGAGGGACGGGGAGACCGTGGGATGGGTGGACGAGGGGACGGGGACACCGTGGGACAGGGGGACGGGAGGACGGTGGGACGGGGGGACGGGGGACGCCGGGCCGACCGGGGGACCAGGGGATCGGGGGGACGGAAAGATGGGGAGACCGGGGGACGCTGTGACTGGGGGACCGGGGGACCGGGGGATCGGGGGGACGGAAAGATGGGGAGACCGGGGGACGGGGGCCCTGGGGGACGGAGATACGGTGAGACGGGCAAACCGGGAGACGGGGGGACCGGGGGGACGGGGGGACGGGGAGACTGGGGGACAGGGGGACTGGGGTAACGGGGGGAAGGGGAGACGGGGAGACCGGGGGACGGGGTGACCAAGGGACCGGGGACGGGGGGACTGGGGGGACGGGGAGACAGGGAGATGGGAGGATGGGGAGACGGTGAGACGGGGAGACCGGGGACGGAGGGATGGGGGGACGGGGAGACCGGGGGACGGGGGATCCGGGGATGGGGGACCGGGGGATGGGGAGACTGGGAGACCGTGGGACGCGGGGACCGGGGGTCGGGGAAACGGGGAGACCGGGGGACATGGGGACCGGGGGGAAGGGGAGACGGGGAGATGGGGAGACCGGGGGACCGGGGGACGGTGGGACCGGAGGACCGGGGGACAGGGGGATGTGGAGACCAGGGGGACGCGGGGACGGGGAAAACGGGCAGACCGGGGCGACGGGGGGATGGGGGGACGGGGAGAGGGGGAGACGGAGAGTCTGAAGGACGGGGGGACCAGGGGGAGAGGGAGACGGGGAGACAGGGAGACCGGGGGTCGGGGGACCGAGGGGACCGAGGGATTTGTGGACCGGGGGGACGGGGCGATGGGGAGATGGGGAGACCGGGGGACGGGGGGACTGGGGGACAGGGGACCGGGGGACCGGGCGACTGGGGGGACGGAGAGTCGGGGAGACGGGGAGACCTGGGGACCTGGGGACCTGGGGGATGGGGAGACGGGGAGACGTGGAGACCAGGGGAATGAGAGACCGGGGGAACGGAGGACTTTGGGGACGGCGAGACGGGGAGACGGGGAGACCGGGGGATAGGGGGACCGGGGGACGGGGAGTCGGGGAGACCGGGGGACATGGGGGATCGGGGGGACAGGGAGATATGGAGACCGGGGGATGGGGGGACCGGGGGACCGGGGGACGGGGATCCTGGGGGACCAGGGGACGGTGGGACCGGGGGATGGGGAGACCGGGGGTCGGGGGGAACGGGGAACCGGGGGACGGGGGGACCGGGGTGATGGGGAGATCGTGTATGGGGGACCGGGGGACAGGGGGACCGGGGGAAGGGGAGACCGGGGGACCAGAGGACGGGGCACCGGGGGGACGGGGAGACCGTGGGACGGGGGGACCGGAGAACCGGGGGACCGGGGGACGGGGAGACAGGGCGGACCGGGGTTACGGGGGCATGGGGGGACGGGGAGAGGGGGAGACGGGGAGACCGAAGGACGGGGGGACCAGGGGGACAGGGAGACGGGGAGACAGGGAGACCGGGGGACTGGGGGACCGAGGGGTCGGGGGGACAGGGAGACCGGGGGGGGGGACGAGGGGATGGGGTGATTCGGAGATGGGGAGACCGGGGGACGGGGGGACCGGGGGACGGGGGACAGCGGGGGCGGGGGGGATGTGGAGACGGTGCGACAGAGGGACGGGGGGACGGGGCAACGGGGGGATGCCAGATGGGGAGACCGGATGATGGGGGGACGGGGGGACGGGGGAACGGGGGGACGGTAAGATGGGGAGACCGGGGGATGGGCGGACCAGGGGACCGGGGGACCGGGGCGACGGGGAGATCTGGGATGGGTTCCGGGGGACCAGGGAGACCGGGGGAGTTGGGGACCGGCGAACCGGGGGATCGGGGGACTTGGGTGATGGGGATATCGGGAAAGGGCAGACAGAGGGACCGGGGGACCGGGGGACGGGGAGACCGGGGGACCGAGGGCCGGAGAGACCGGGGGCCCGGGGTACGGGGGGACGGGGAGACCGGGGGACGGGGGGACCGGGGGACTGGGGTACCGGGGGGACGCTGAGACCGAGGGACGGGGGGACCGAGGGGATGTGGGGACGGGGAGACCGGGGGGAAGGGGTACGGGGGGACGGAGGGGATGTGGAGACGGTGAGACCGGGGGGACGTGGGGACGGGGGGATTTGCAGACCGGGGAGACGGGGGGGACGGGGGAAAGGGGAGACTGGATAGACAGGAGGACGGGGGGACAGGGAGACCGGTGGACGGGGAGACCGGGGAGACGGGGGGACGGGGAGAAGGGGAGACAGGGGGTATGGGGGTACGGGGAGACCGGGGTATGGGGGATCGGGGGACCGGGGGACCGGGGGACGGGGAGACCGGGGGACTGGGGATGGGGGACCGGGGGACGGGGAGACTGGGGGGACCGGGGGGATGGGGGGACGGGGTGATGGGGAGACCTGTGGAAGGGGGGACCGGGGGACGGGGGACGGGGGGACTGGGGGGAAGGAGAGATAGGGAGACGGGGAGACCGGGGGATGGGGGGACCGTGGGAACGGGGGAAAGGGGAGACTGGAAGACCAGGGGACCGGGGGACACGGGGACCGGGGGGATGGGGAAACGGGGAGACAGGGGGACAGGGGGACCAGGGGGACGGAGAGACGGGGAGACGGGGAGATCGGGGATGAGGGGACCGGGGCACCTGGGGAACCGGGGGAAGGGGAGACGGGGAGACCGAGGGATGGGGGGAACAGGGGACCGGGGGACGGGGAGACCCGGGGACCGGGGGACGGGGGGACCGGGGGGACGGGGAGACCGAGGGACGGGGGGACCGGGGAACCTGGGGACCGGGGGCGGGACACCTGGCGGACCGAGGCGAAGGGGGGATGGGGGGACGGGGAGAGGGGTAGACAGGGAGACCGAAAACAGCGGGACCTGGGGGACAGGGAGATGGGGAGACAGTGAGACCGGGGGACGGAGGGAACGACGGGACGGGGGGACAGGGAGACCGGGGGGACGGGGCGACGGGGGGATGGAGGGGACGGGGAGACGGGGAGACCGGGGAACGGGGGACCGGTGGAATGGGGGACCGGATGACCGGGGGACGGGGAGACCGGGGGGACCGGGGGGACGGGGGGACGGGGGGATGGAGGGGACGGGGAGACGGGGAGACCGGGGAACGGGGGACCGGTGGAATGGGGGACCTGGGAACCGGGGGACGGGGTTAACGGTGTGACGGGGATATCGGGGACGGGCGGACCGGGGGACCGGGGGACCGGGGGACGGGTCGACCAGGGGGACGGGGAGACTGTGGGACGGGGGGACGGGGAGACCGGAGAAAGGGGGATCGGGGAAACGGGGGACCGGGGGACGGGAGGACGTGGAGACCGGGGAGACGGGGGGACCAGGGGACGGGGAACCGGTGGACGGGGACACCGGGGGACGGAGGGACGGGGGGACGGGGACACCGGGGGACAGGGACACCGGGGGACGGAGGGACGGGGGGATGGGGGACCGGAGGACGGGGAGACCGGGGGACCTTGGGACGCGGGGACCGGGGGGACGGGGAAACGGGGAGACCGGGGGACAGGGGGACCGGGGGGACGGGGAGATGGGGAGACCGGTGGATGGGGGGACCGCGGGGAAGGGGAGACGGGGAGACAGGGAGACCGGGGGACGGGGGGACGGGGAAAACGGGCGTACAGGGGCGACGGGGGGATGGGGGGACGAGGAGAGGGGGAGACGGAGAGACCGAAGTTCGGGGGGACCGGGGGAACAGGGAGACGGGGAGACAGGGAGACCGGGGGATGGGGGGACCGAGGGGACGGGGGGACAGGGAGACCGTGGGGACGGGGGGAAGGGGAGACCGGTGCACGGGGAGACCGGGGGACTTGTGTACGGGGGGACCGGGGGGACGGGGAGAATGTGTGACGGGGGAACGGGGGACCGGGGGACAGGGGGGATGTGGAGAAGGGGAGACCGGGGGGACCGTGCGCCGGGGGGACATGGGGACGGGGAGACGGTGAGACCGGGAGACGGGGAGCCCGTGCGACGGGGGGACCGGGGGTACGGGGACACGGGGAGACCGGGAGACTGGGGGACCGGGGAACCGGGAGACGGGGGGAATGGGGGGACTGGGAACCGGGGGGACAGGGGGACGCGGAGAACGGGCGACTGGGGGACCGGGGGACTGGGGGACATGGGGACCGGGGGACTGGGGAACCGGGGGGAAGGGGAGACTGGGAGATGGGGAGACCGGGGGACGGGGGCCCTGGGGGACGGGGATATGGTGAGACGGGCAAACCGGGAGACGGGTGGACCGGGGGGACGGGGGCACGGGGAGACGGGGAGACAGGGGGACGGGGGGGACGGGGAGACGGGGAGACCGGGGGACGGTGTGACTGGAGGACCAGGGGACCGGGGGATCTGGGGGACGGAAAGATGGGGAGACCGGGGGACAGGGGGACCGGGGGACCGGGGGATAGGGGGACGGGGGGACGTGGAGACTGGGGGACAGGGGGACCTGGGTAACGGGGGGAAGGGGAGACGGGGAGACCAGGAGACGGGGTGACCAAGGGATCGGGGACGGGGGGACTGGGGGGACGGGGAGACAGGGAGACGGGAGGACGGGGAGACCAGGGTGACGGGGAGACGGGGAGACGGGGGGACGGGGAGACGGGGAAACGGGGAGACCGGGGGATGCGGGGACCGGGGGACGAGGAGACGGGGCGACCGGGGTACCCGGGGACCGGGGGGACAGTGTACGGTTAGACGGGGAGACCGGGGGACGGGGGGACAGGGGAAACGTGGGACCGGGAGACCCGGGGGACGGGGGGATGGGGGGATTTGGAGACCGGGGACCGGGGGACGGGGAGACCGGAGAGACGGGGAGACCGTAGGACCGGGGGACGGGGGGACTGGGGGGACGGGGCGACTTGGAGATGGGTAGACTGGGGGATGGGGGGACTGGGGGCACGGGGAGACCAAGGGGACCCGGGCGACGGGGGACAGTGGGACAGGGAGACGGGGAGACGGGCAGACCGGAGGACGGGGGACCGGGGGGACGGGGAGACTTGGTGACCAGGGGACTGGGGGAACAGGGGGATGGGGAGAGAGGGAGATGGGGAAACCGGGGGAAGGGGGGACGGGGGGAAGGGGAGACGGTGGGAAGGGGGGAAGGGGAGACGGGGTGATGGGGAGACCGGGGGACGGAGGGACTGGGGACAGGGAGACCGGGGGAACGGGGGATGGGGGGACCGGGGGGACTGGGAGACCGGGGGACAGCGGGGACGGGGGGACGGGGAGACGGTGAGACCGAGGGACGGTGAGACGGGGAGACCGGGGGACGGGGGGACCGGGGGGAACAGAGGGACGGGGAGACCGGGGGTCCGGGGGACGGGGGGACCGGGGGGACGGGGGACCGGGGGGACGGGGGGATAGGGAGAACGGGGGACAGTGCGACAGGGAGACGGGGAGACAGGCAGACCGGAGGACAGGGGACCGGGGGGACGGGGAGACTTGGTGACCAGGGGACTGGGGGAACAGGGGGATGGGGAGAGAGGGAGATGGGGAAACCGGGGGACGGGGGGACCGGGGGGCGTGGGGACCGGGGGACCTGGGGACGGGGGGACGGGGGGACGGGGTAAGGGGAGACGGGTAGACCGGGGGGACGGGGGAAGCAGGGACCATGGGACAGGGGGACGGGGGGACGGGGAGACTTGGTGACCAGGGGAATGGGGGAACAGGGGGATGGGGAGAGAGGGAGATGGGGAAACCGGGGGACGGGGGGACCGGGGGGACGGGGAGACGGGGGGAAGGGGGGAAGGGGAGATGGGGTGACGGGGAGACCGGGGGACGGAGGGACCGGGGGACGGGGAGACCGGGGGAACGGGGGACGGGGGGACCGGGGGGACTGGGAGACCGGGGGACCGGGGGGACGGGGGGACGGGGTGACGGGGAGGCCGGGGAGACCGGGGGACCGGAGGACGGGGGGACCGGGGGGAAGGGGAGACGGGGGGACAGGGGGACAGGGAGACCGGGGGACGGGGGGACCGGGGGACCGGGGGACGGGGGACGGGGGACGGCGGAAAGGGGAGACGGGTAGACCGGGGGGACGGGGGGAAACAGGGACCGTGGGACAGGGGGACAGGGGGACGGGGAGACGGGGAGACCGAGGGACGGGGAGACGGGGAGACCAGAGGATGGGGGGACCGGGGGGAACAGAGGGACGGGGAGACCGGGGGTCCGGGGGACGGGGGGACCGGGCGGACGGGGGACCGGGGGTACGGGGAAAGGGAGAACGGGGGACAGGGGGACCGGGCAGACGAAGGGACGGGGAGACGGGGAGACCGGGGGATGGGGGGAACGGTGAACGGGGGACCGGGGGACCGGGGGACCGGGGGACGGGGGGACCGGGGGGATGTTGAGACGGGGAGAGGGGGAGACCAGAGGACGGGGGTACCGGGGCGACGGGCAGACGGTTAGACGGGGAGACCGAGGGACGGGGGGGACCGGGGGACCGGGGGACGGGGACCGGGGGGACGGGGGGACCGGGGTACTGAGGGACGGGCAACCCGGGGGTACTGGGGGACGGGGAGACGGGGAGACCGGGGGACGGTGTGACTGGGGGACCGGGGGAACGGGGTGATGGGGAGACCGGGGGACCGGGGGACCGTAGGACCGGGGGACGGGGGAAGGGGGGACGGGGGACGGGGCACGGGAGGACCGGGGGGAACTGGAGACAGGGAGACGGGGAGACCGGGGGACGGGGGAACCGGGGGACTTGGAGACAGGGGACCGGGAAACTGGGGGACGGGGGGACCGGGGGACCGGGGGACGGGTAGCCCTGGGGTACGGTGGGACGGGGAGACGGGGAGACCGGGGGACGGGGGGACCGGGGGACGGGGGTACGGAGAGACCGGGGGACAGAGGTGACCGGGGGACCGCGGGGACGGGGAGACAGGGAGACTGGGGGGATGGGGGAAACGGAGGACCGGGGGACCAGTGGACGGGAGAACCGGGGGGATGGGGAGACCGGGGGACCGGGGGACGGGGGACCGGGGGACCGGGGGACCGGGGGACGGGGAGACGGGGAGAAGGGGAGACCGGAGGTCCGTGGGACCTGGGGGACAGGGAGGCGGGGATATGGGCAGACTGGGGGACGGGGGACAGGGGGGAATGGGGGACGGGAGGACTGGGCGACGGGGGGGAAGGGTTGACGGGGAGACCGGGGGGAAAGGGGGACGGGGGGATGGGGGACCGGGGTGACAGGGGGGACGGGGAGACCGGTGGAAGGGGGACCGATGGAAAGTGGGACGGGAGGACGTGGAGATGAGGAGACTGGGGGACGGGGGGACCAGGGGGACGGGGGGACGGGGAGACCGGGATCCAGGGGGAAGTGGGGACAAGGAGACGGGGAGACGGGGAGACCGGTGGACGGGGGGACTGGGGGACGGGGGGACCGTGGGGACGGGGGGACGGGGAGACCGGGGGACCGGGGACAGGGGGACTGGGGGGACTGGGAGACAGGGAGACCGGGAACGTGGGGATCAGGGTGACGGGGAGACGGGGACACCGAGGGACCCCGGGGACCGGGAGACGGGGAGACGGGGAGACCGGGGGACGGGGGGACCAGGGGGATGGGGGGACTGGGGGACGGGGTGACAGGGGGGACGGGGAGACCGGGGGACCGGGGTACGGGGGGATCAGGAAACTGGGGGACGGGGTGAATGGGGGACCGGGGGGACGGGAGACGGTGAGACGGGGAGATACGCGGACGGGGGGACCTGGGAACTGGGGGATGGGGGGACGGGGGACTGGGGGACGGGGAACCCGGAGGTACGGGGGACTTGGAGACGGGGAGACCGGGGGACGGTGTGATAGGGGGACCGGGGGAACGGGATGACGGGGAGACCGGGGTGACAGGGGGAAGGGGAGACCGGGGGACCGGAGGTCGGGGGGACCGGGGGGACGGGGAGAAGGGGAGATAGGGAGACCGGGGGACGTCTGGATCTCGGGGACGGGGGCACGGGGAGACGTGCAGACCGGGGGGAGGGGGGGACGGAGGGATGGGGAGACGGGGGACCGGGAGACGGGGGGACCGGGGGGACGGGGAGATGGGCAGACGGGGAGACCGGGGGACGGGGGAACCAGGGGACCTGTGGACTGGGGGACAGGGGGGACGGGGGGATGGGGAGACAGTGGGAAGGGGGGACGGGGGGACGCGGAGACCAAGGGACGGGTGGACCGGGGGACCGGGGGACGTGTGGACCAGGGGGACGGGGGACCGGGGGGACGGGGGATGGGGTACCGGGGGGACGGGGTGTGGCACACGGGGAGATCGGGGGACGGGTGGACCGGGGGGACGTCAGACAGTGAGACTGGGGGACGGGGGACCGGGGGGACGGGGGATGGGGTACCGGGGGGACGGGGAGTGGCACACGGGGAGATCGGGGGACGGGTGGACCGGGGGGACGTCAGACAGTGAGACCGGGGTACGGGGGACCGGGGGACCGGGGGACGCAGGGATTGGGGGGACGGGAGGAAGGGGGGACCAGGGGACAGGGGTACAGGGGGACCGGGGAGACTGGGATACCGGGGTACCGGGGGATGGGGGGACCGGAGGGACTCGGGGGACGGGGCAACTGGGAGATGGGTAGACCAGGGGATGGGGGGACTGGGGGCATGGGGAGACGGGGAGACCAGGGGACGGGGGACCGGGAGACCGGGGGAGGGTGAGACCGGGGGACCAGAGGACTGGGAGACCAGGGGGACGGGGAGACGGGGAGACGGGGAGACCGAGGGACCGAGGGAGTGGGGGACGGGGAGACCGGGGGACTAGGGGAACGGGGGACCGGGGGATCGGGAGACCGGTGTACGTGGGGACCAGGGGGACGGGCAGACCGAGTGACGGGGGGACCGGGGGAGCGGGGGACCAGGGGACGGGGAGACCGGGGGACCGGCGGACGGGGGGACCGGGGGACCTGTGGTACCGGGGAGACGGGGAGACGGGGAGGCCGGGGGACGGGGTGAACGGGGGACCGGTGACGGGGGGACTGGGGGGACGGGGAGACAGGGAGACCGGGGGACGGGGAGCCCGGGTGTACGGGGGGACTGGGAGACGGTAAACCGGGGGCACGGGGGGACGGGGTGACTGGGGGACTGGGGGACCATGATGACGGGGAGACCGGGGGACGGGGGGACCGGGGGGGACCGGGGGGATGGGGAGACGGGGAGACCGGGGGATTTGGAGACCGGGGACCGGGGGACGGGGAGACCGGGGAGACGGGGAGACCGCAGGACCGGGGGACGGGGGGACTGGGGGGACGGGGCGACTTGGAGATGGGTAGACTGGGGGATGGGGGGACTGGGGGCACGGGGAGACCAAGGGGACCCGGGCGACGGGGGACAGTGGGACAGGGAGACGGGGAGACGGGCAGAACGGAGGATGGGGGACCGAGGGGACGGGGAGACTTGGTGACCAGGGGACTGGGGGAACAGGGGGATGGGGAGAGAGGGAGATGGGGAAACCGGGGGACGGGGGGACCGAGGGGCGTGGGGAACGGGGGACCTGGGGACGGGGGGACGGGGGGACGGGGTAAGGGGAGACGGGTAGACCGGGGGGACGGGGGAAGCAGGGACCATGGGACAGGGGGACGGGGGGACGGGGAGACTTGGTGACCAGGGGAATGGGGGAACAGGGGGATGGGGAGAGAGGGAGATGGGGAAACCGGGGGACGGGGGGACCGGGGGGACGGGGAGACGGGGGGAAGGGGGGAAGGGGAGATGGGGTGACGGGGAGACCGGGGGACGGAGGGACCGGGGGACAGGGAGACCGGGGGAACGGGGGACGGGGGGACCGTGGGACTGGGGGGACGGGGAGACGGTGAGACCGGGGGACCGGGGGATGGGTGGACCGGGGGACCGGGGTACGGGGGACCGGGGGACCGGGGGACGCAGGGATTGGGGGGACGGGAGGAAGGGGGTACCAGGGGACAGGGGGACGGGGGGACCGGGGAGACGGGGATACCGGGGTACCGGGGGATGGGGGGACCGGGGGGACGGGGAGACCAGGGGACCGGAGGGACTCGGGGGACGGGGCAACTGGGAGATGGGTAGACCAGGGGATGGGGGGACTGGGGGCATGGGGAGACGGGGAGACCACGGGACGGGGGACCGGGAGACCGGGGGAGGGTGAGACCGGGGGACCAGAGGACTGGGAGAACAGGGGGATGGGGAGACGGGGAGACGGGGAGACCGAGGGACCGAGGGAGTGAGGGACGTGGAGACCGGGGGACGGGGGGCCCGGGGTTAAGGGGACACGGTGAGACGGGCAGACCGGGAGACGTGTGGACAGGGGGGACGGGGGGAGGGGGGACCGGGAGACGGGGAGCCCGGGGGGACGGGGGGACGGGGAGACGGGGAGACCAAGGGACGGGGGGACCGGGGGACCGGGGGACCATGATGACGGGGAGACCGGGGGATAAGCGGACGGGGGGACCGGGGGACCTGTGGTACCGGGGGGACGGGGAGACGGGGAGACCGGGGGACGGGGGCCCTGAGGGACGGGGATACGGTGAGACGGGCAAACCGGGAGACGGGTGGACCGGGGGGACGGGGGACGGGGAGACGGGGTGACAGGGGGACGGGGGGGACGGGGAGACGGGGAGACCGGGGGACGGTGTGACTGGAGGACCAGGGGACCGGGGGATCTGGGGGACGGAAAGATGGGGAGACCGGGGGACGGGGGGACCGGGGGACCGGGGGATAGGGGGACGGGGGGACGTGGAGACTGGGGGAGAGGGGGACCGGGGTAACGGGGGGAAGGGGAGACGGGGAGACCAGGAGACGGGGTGACCAAGGGACCGGGGATGGGGGGACTGGGGGGACGGGGAGACAGGGAGACGGGAGGACGGGGAGCCCGGGGGTACGGGGTGACTGGGAGATGGGGACCCCGGGGGCACGGGGGGACGGGGAGACGGGGAGACCAGGGGACGCGGGGACTGGGGGACCGGGGGACCATGATGACGGAGAGACCTGGGGACGGGGGGAAGGGGAGACCGGGGGATGGGGAGACCGGGGGACGGGGGGACGGGGAGACGGGGAGACCGGGGGTACGGGGGGACGGGGGCATCGGGAGACCGCTGGACGGGGGACCGGGGGACCGGGGGACCGCGGGACCGGGGGACGGGGGGACCGGACGGAAGTGGAGACGGGAAGACGGGGAGACCGTGGGACGGGTATACCGGGGGACCGGGGGACGGGGGGACTGGGGGGACGGGGGACCGTGAGACGGTGAGACCGGGGGATGGGGGGACTGGGGGACCGCGGGGACGGGGGACCGTGGGGACGGGGGGAGAGGGAGAACGGGGGACAGGGGGACCGGGCGGACGGAGGGACGGGAAGACGGGGAGACCGGGGGATGTGGGGACCGGGGGACCCGGGGACGGGGGGATGGGGAGACCAGGGGGACGGGGGGACGGGGGGACCGGGGGGACGGGGAGACCGTGGGTCGGGGCGACCGGGGAACCGGGAAACCGGGGGACGGGGAGACAGGGCGGACCGGGGTTATGGGGGCATGGGGGGACGGGGAGAGGGGTGACGGGGAGACCGAAGGACGGGGGGACCGGGGGTACAGGGAGACGGTGAGACAGGGAGACCGGGGGACGGGGGGACCGAGGGGTCGGGGGGACAGGGAGACCGGGGGGACGAGGGGATAGGGAGATTGGGAGACGGGGAGACCAGGGGACGGGGGGACCGGGGGAACGGGGGACGGTGGGAACGGAGGACCAGGGGACTGGGAGCCTGGGGGGCCGGGGGGACCTGGGGAAATGGGGGGACGGGGAGACGTGGAGACCGGGGGACGTGGGGACGGGAGACGGGGGGACCGGGTGACCTGGGGGAGCGGGGGGACGGGGAGATGGGGAGACCGGGTGATGGGGGGACCGGCGGACCAGGGGACGGGGGGATGTGGGGACGGGGAGAGGGGGAGACAGGGAGACCGGGGGACGGGGGGACCGGGGGGACAGGGAGACGGGGAGACAGGGAGACCGGGGGGACGAGGGGACGGGGGGACTGGGAGACTGGGGGGACGGGGGGACGGGGGGACGGGGAGACCGGGGAGACTGGGTGACAGGTGGACGGGGAGACCGGTGGACGTGGAGACCGGGGGACTGGGGGACGGGGGGACCGGGGGGACGCGGTGAATGGGTGACAGGGGGAACGGGGAACCGGGGGACAGGGGGGATGGGGAGAAGGGGAGACCGGGGTGACGGTGGAGCGGGGGGACATGGGGATGGGGAGACGGTGAGACCAGGAGACGGGGCGACGGGGGACGGGGAGACCGGGGGATGGGGGACCGGGGGTACTGGAACACGGGGAGACCGGGGGACTGGGGGACCAGGGAACCGGGAGACGGGGGGACTGGGGGGACTGGGGACTGGGGGCACAGGGGGACGCGGAGAACGGGCAACTGGGGGACCGGGGGACTGGGGGACGTGGGGACCGGGGTGATGGGGATATCGGGAACGGGGGTTCAGGGGACCAGGGGACCGGGGGACGGGGAGACCGGGGGACAAGGGGTAGGGAGACCGGGGGGACGGGGAGACCATGCGGACAGCGGTGACGGGGGTATGGGGGGACGGGGAGAGGGGGAGACGAGGAGACCGAAGGACGGGGGGACCGGGGGGACAGGGAGACGGGGAGACAGGGAGACCGGGAGATGGGGGGACCGAGGGGACGGGGGGACAGGGAGACCGGGGGGACGGGGGGACGGGGTGAATGGCAGACCGGTGGACGGGCAGACCGGGGGACTGTGGGACGGGAGAACCGGGGGACCTGGGGACCGGGGGGATGGGGAGATGGGGAGACCGGGGTGACGGGGGGAAGGTGGGACGTGGGGACAGGGAGACGGGGAGATGGGGAGAAGGGGGGACGGGGGACGGGGAGACCGGGGGACGGGGGGACCGGGGGACCGGGAGGCGGGGAAACCGGGAGACGGGGGGACCGTGGGTACGGGGACACAGGGAGACCCGGGGACGGGGGGACCGGGGAACCGGGAGATGGGGGGACTGGGGGGACTGGGGTCTGGGGGACAAGGGGACGCAGCGACTGGGGGACGTGGTACCGGGGGACGGGGTACCGGGGGACTGTGGTACGGGGGAACCGGGGGACTGGGGTACGGTGGAACCGGGGGATCGGGGGACCGGGGGGACGGGGAGACGGGGAGAGGGGAGACCTGGGGACGGGGGGACCGGGGGACGGGTGGACCGGGGGACAGGGTGACTGGGGGACCGGGGGAAAGGGGGACCGAGGGGACGGGGAGACAGGGAGACTGAGGGATGTGGGGACCGGGGGACCGGGCGATGGGGAGATCGGGGACCGGGGGACGGGAGGACCGGGGGGACGGGGAGACCGTGGGACGGGGGGACCGGGGAACCGGGAGACCGGGGAACAGGACACGCGGACCGAGGCGTCGGGGGGATGGGGGGACGGGGAGACGGGGAGACCGGGGGACGGGGGGACGGGGAGACCGGGGGACGGGGGGACGGGGAGACCGGGGGACGGGGGGACGGGGGGATGGGGAGACCGGGGGGACGGGGGGACGGGGAGACGGGGAGACAGGGGGTTCTGGGGGACGGGGAGACCGGAGGACGGGGGATCGTGGGACCGGGGGACCAGGGGACGGGGAGACCGGGGGACTGGGGATGGGGGACCGGGGGACGGGGAGACTGGGGGGACCGGGGGGATGGGGGGACGGAGGGACGGGGAGACTTGTGGAAGGGTGCACCGGGGGACCGGGGGATGGGGGGACCGGGGGTAAGGGGAGACAGGGAGATGGGGAGACGGGGTTTGGGGGGACCGGGGGAACGGGGGAAAGGTGAAACTGGGAGACCGGGGGACCGGGGGACGCAGAGACCGGGGGGATGGGGAAACGGGGAGACCGGCGGACAGGGGGACCAGGGGGGACGGAGAGACGGGGAGACTGGGGGATGGGGGGACAGGGGCACCTGGGGAACCGGTGGGAAGGGGAGACGGGGAGACCGGGGGATGGGGGGACAGGGGGGACGGGTAGACGGGGAGACCGGGGGACGGTCGGTCGGGGAGACGGGGGGAACGGGGGACCTGGGGTTGCGGGGGGACAGGGAGACGGGGAGACCGGGGGATGGGGGGACCGGAGGACCGGGTGACAAGTGGACCAGGGGGTCGGGAGACCCGGAGACGGGGATACCGGGGGTACGGAGGGACGGGGGGACCGGGAGACCGCTGGACGGGGGACCGGGCGGAGGGAGGGACGGGGAGACGGGGAGACCGGGGGACCAGGGGGACGGGGAGATGGGGAGAAGGGGAGACCGGGGGACGGGGGGACCGGGGAACCGTGGGACCGGGAGACCGGGGGGACGGGGGGACGGGGTACGGGGAGACCGGTGGACGGGCGGAACGGGGAACGGGGGACCGGGGGACCGGGGGGATGTGGAGACGGGGAGACGGGGAGACCGGGGTACGGGGGGACAGGGACACGGGGAGACGGGGAGACCGAGGGACGGGGGGACCGGGGGACTGGGGGACGGGGGGACCGGGGGGACGGGGGGACCGGGGGTACGGGGGCACTGGGGGACGGGGAGACCAGGGGACGGGGGGACACGAGGGACAAGGAGACGGGGAGACGGGGAGACCGGGGAAGGGGGGCCCGGTGGGACGGGGACATGGTGAGACGGGCAGACCGGGGGACGGGGGACCCGGGGGGACAGGGGGAAGTGGGGACCGGGAGACGGGGAGCCCGGGGGTACGGGGGGGACTGGGAGACGGGGAACCCGGGGGTACGGGGGGACAGGAAGACGGGGAGACCAGGGGAGGGGGGACCAGGGGACCGGGGGACCATGATGACGGGGAGACCGGGGGACCGGTGGACGGGGGTACCGGGGGACCTGTGGTACCGTGGGGACGGGGAGAAGGGGAGACCGGGGGACGGGGTCCCTGGGGGACGGGGACACGGTGAGAGGGGCAGACCGGGAGACGTGGGAACCGGGGGGACGGGGGGACGGGGAGACGGGGAGACAGGGGGACGGGGGGGACGGGGAGACGGGGAGAACGGGGGACGGTGTGACTGGGGGACCAGGGGACCGGGGGATCTGGGGGACGGAAAGATGGGGAGACCGGGGGACGGGGGGACCGGGGGACTAGGGGATGGGGGGACGGGGGGACGTGGAGACTGGGGGAGAGGGGGACCGGGGTAACGGGGGGAAGGGGAGACGGGGAGACCGGGGGACGGGGGACCGGGGGGACAGGGGGACGGGGGGACCGGGAGACCGCTGGTCCGGGGGATGGGGGGACCGGAGGGAAGTGGAGACGGGAAGACGGGGAAACCGTGGGACGTGTATACCGGGGGACCGGGGGACGGGGGGACGGGGAGACGGGGAGACCGGGGAGAACGGGGGACAGGGAGACGGGGAGACCGGGTGACGGGGAGACCGGGGGACAGGGGGACCAGGGGGACGGGGGGAAGAGAAGACGGGGAGACCGGGGGACGGGGTGAACAGGGGACCAGTGGGACGGGAGACGGGGAGACGGGGATACACGTGGTCGGGGGGACCGGGGAACTGGGGGTCGGGGTGACCGGGGGACCGGGCAGACGGGGAGACGAGGAGACCGGGGGGATGGGGGGAAGGGGTTACCGGGGGCCCGGGGGATGGGGAAGGGGGGAAGGGGAGACGGAGAGACGGGGAGACCGGGGGGACGGGGGGACGGGGGTATGGGGGACAGGAGGACCGGGGGACCGGGAGACAGGGAGACCTGGGGACGGGGGGACCGGGGGACCGGGGGACTGGGGGACGGGGGGGACCGGGAAACTGGGGGACGGGGGAACGGGGGAACGGGGGACGGGGAGCCCGGGGGTACGGGTGGACGGGGAGATGGGGATACCGGGGGACGGGGGGACCGGGGGACCGGGTGATGGGGGGACGGGGGGGACGGGGAGACCTGGGACAGGGGGACTGGGGTGACGGGGGGACCGGGGGATCGGGGGGACGGGGAGACGGGGAGACCGGGGGACGGGGGGACCGGGGGACGGGGAGACCGGGCTGACCGTGGTGACGGGGGGGGTGGGGTGACGGGGAGAGCGGGAGACGGGGAGACTGAAGGACGGGAGGACTGGGGGGACAGGGAGACGGGGAGACAGGGAGACCGGGGGACGGGGGGACCAAGGGGACAGGGGGACAGGGAGACCGGGGGGACCTGGGGAAGGGAGGACTGGGAGACCGGAGGGACGGGGGGACGGGGAGACCGGGAAGACGGGGGGACAGTGGGAAGGGGGGACGTGGTGACAGGGAGACGAGGAGACCGGGAGACGGGGAGACGGGGGGACGGGGAGACCGGGGGACGGGGGGACCGGGGGACAGTGGGACGGGTGGACCGGGGGACGGGGGACAGCGGGGGCGGGGGGGATGGGGGGATGGTGCGACGGAGGGACGGGGGGACGGGGCAACGGGGGGACGCGGGACGGGGAGACCGGATGATGGGGGGATGGGGGGACTGGGGAACGGGGGGACGGTAAGATGGGGAGACCGGGGGATGGGCGGACCGGGGGACCGGAGGACCGGGGCGACGGGGAGATCTGGGATGGGTGCCCGGGGGACCAGGGAGACCGGGGGAGGGGGGACCGGGGAACCGGGGGATCGGGGGACTTGGGTGACGGGGATATCGGGGACGGGCAGACCGGGGGACCGGGGGACCGGGGGATGGGGAGACCGGGGGACCGGGGGACGCGGGGACCAGGGGGACGGGGAGACGGGGAGACGGGGAGACCGGGGGACAGGGGGACCGTGGGGGACGGGGAGACGGGGAGACGGGGAGACCGTGGGATGGGGGGAACGGTGGAATGGGGGACGGGGGGACCGGGTGACCGGGGGACCGGGGGGACGGGTAGACGGGGAGAGGGGAGAGCTGGGGACGGGGGGACCGGGGTACGGGTGGACCGGGGGAAAGGGGGATGGGGGGACAAGGGGACCGGGGGACGGGGGGACGGGGAGACGGGGAGACAGAGGGACGGGGGGACCGGGGGCCCGGTGTACTGTGGACCTGAAGACCAGGGAAGGGGAGCCAGGGGGGATGGGGGAAGGGGAGACGGGGAGACCGGCAGGATGGGGGGATGGGGGGACTGGGGGACGGGGAGACTGGGGGACGGGGGAACGGGGAGACGGGGGACGGGGGGACGGGGAGACGGGAGAACCGGGGGACCTGGGGGAGGAGGGGATAGGGAGACGGGGAGATCCGGGGGATGGGGGGACCGGCGGACCGAGGGACGGGGAGACCGGGGGACCGGGAGACGGGAGACCGGAGGGACGGGGGCACGGGGAGACGGGGAGACCAGGGGGACGGGGACACGGGGGGACGGGGAGCCCGGGGGACGGGGGGACCGGGGGACCTGGGGACAGGTGGTCGGGGAGACCGGGGGACTGGAGGATTGGGGACCGGGGGGACGCGGAGACGGGGAGACCGTGGGATGGGGGGAACGGAAGGACGGGGAGATGTGGAGTCAGGGATACCAGGGGACGTGTGACCGGGGGACCGGGGGACGAGGAGACCGGGGGGACCGGTGGGACGGGGGTACCGGGGGACGGAGAGACCTGGGGAATGGGGGACCGGTGGACCGGGGGACCGGGGGACGGGGAGACGGGGAGATGGGGAGACCGGGGGACGGGGGGACCGGGGGACCTGGGGAGCCGGGGGGACGGGGAGACGGGGTGACGGGGAGACCTGGGCACGTGGGGACCGGGGCATGGGTGGACCGGGGGACAGGCTTACGGGGGGACAGGGGGACCTGGGGAGCCGGGGGGACAGGGAGACGGGGAGACCGGGGGACGGGGGGACCGGGGGACCGGGTGATGGGGGGACGGGGGGGACGGGGAGACCTGGGACAGGGGGACTGGGGTGACGGGGGGACCGGGGGACCTGGGTGACGGGGAGACAGGGAGACGCTGAGACCGGGTACGGGAGGACCGCGGGGCAGGGGGACCGGGGGAACGGGCGACCGGGGGGACAAGGGAGTCGGGGAGACGGGATGACCGGGGGACCGGGGGACATGGGGACAGGGGGGACGGGGAGACGGGGAGAACGGAGGACGTGGGTACCGGGGGACAGGGAGACCGGGGAGGGGGGGACCGGGGGACCGCGGGGACGGGGGGACGGGGGGATGGGAAGACTGGAGGGACGGGGGGACGGGGGGACGGGGAGACAGGTGGACAGGGAGACCGGGGGACTGGGGGACGGGGGGACCGGGGAGACGGGGTGAATGGGGGACGGGGGGAACTAGGGACCGGGGGCAGGGGGGATGGGGAGACGGGGAGACCGGGGGACGAGGGGACAGGGGGGACGGGTAGACGGGGAGACCGGAGGACGGTGGGACGGGGAGACGGGGGGACCGGGGGACCTGGAAGAACGGGGGGACAGGGAGATGGGGAGACCGGGGTTGGGGGGACCGGGGGACCGGGGGACGGGGGGACAGGGGGGACGAGGAGACCGGGGGGATGGGGGGAAGGGGTTACAGGGGGCCCGGGGGATGGGGGGACCGGGAGCCCGGGAGACGGGGGAAGGGGGGAAGGGGAGACTGAGAGACGGGGAGACCGGGGGGACTGGGGGACGGGGGCATGGGGGACAGGAGGACCGGGGGGACCGGGAGACAGGGAGACCTGGGGACGGGGGGACCGGGGGACCGGGGGACTGGGGGACGGGGTGACCGGGAAACTGGGGGATGGGGGGAACTGGGGAACGGGGGAACGGGGGACGGGGAGCCCGGGGGTACGGGTGGACGGGGAGATGGGGAGACAGGAGGGACGGGGGGACCGGGGGGACGTCAGACAGTGAGACCGAGGGACGGGGAGACCGTGGGATGGGGGACGGGGGACCGGGGGGACGGGGGACGGTGTACCGGGGGGACGGGGAGTGGCACACTGGGAGATTGGGGGACGGGTGAACCGGGGGGACGTCAGACAGTGAGACCGAGGGACGGGGAGACCGTGGGATGGGTGGACGAGGGGACGGGGACACCGTGGGACAGGGGGACGGGAGGACGGTGGGACGGGGGGACGGGGGACGCCGGGCCGACCGGGGGACCAGGGGATCGGGGGGACGGAAAGATGGGGAGACCGGGGGACGCTGTGACTGGGGGACCGGGGGACCGGGGGATCGGGGGGACGGAAAGATGGGGAGACCGGGGGACGGGGGCCCTGGGGGACGGAGATACGGTGAGACGGGCAAACCGGGAGACGGGGGGACCGGGGGGACGGGGGGACGGGGAGACTGGGGGACAGGGGGACTGGGGTAACGGGGGGAAGGGGAGACGGGGAGACCGGGGGACGGGGTGACCAAGGGACCGGGGACGGGGGGACTGGGGGGACGGGGAGACAGGGAGATGGGAGGATGGGGAGACGGTGAGACGGGGAGACCGGGGGATGCGGGGACCGGGGGACGAGGAGACGGGGAGACAGGGAGACCAGGGGGACGGGGAGACGGGGAGACCGGGGTACCCGGGGACCGGGGGGACAGAGTACGGTGAGACGGGCAGACCAGGGGACGAGGGGACCGGGGGACGGGGGGACGGGGAGACCGGGGGACGGGGTGACCGGGGGGGGGGACCGGGGGGATGGGGGACCGGGGGGACGGGGGGAGAGGGAGAACGGGGGACAGGGGGACCTGGCGGTCGGAGGGACGGGGAGAGGGGTAGACCGGGGGATGGGGAGACGGGGAGACGGGGAGACCGGGGGATGCGGGGACCGGGGGACGAGGAGACTGGGAGACCGGGGGACCGGGGGGATGGGGAGACGGGGAGACCGGGGTACCCGGGGACCGGGGGGACAGTGTACGGTGAGACGGGGAGACCGGGGGATGGGGGGACAGGGGAACCGTGGGACCGGGAGACCGGGGGGACGGGGGGACGGGGGGACGGGGGGAACGGGGGACCGGGGGACGGGGGGACGGGGGGACGGGGGGACGGGGAGTCTTGGGCACAGGGGGACCGGGGTGACGGGGGGACGGGGAGACCAGGGGATAGGGTGACCGGGGGACCGGGGACGGGGGGACTGGGGGGACGGGGAGACAGGGAGACCGGGGGACGGGGAGCCCGGGGGTACGGGGGGACAGGGAGACGGGAACCCGGGGTCACGGGGGGATGGGGAGACGTGTAGACCGGGGTACGGGGGGACCGGGGGAACAAGGAGACCATGGGACGGGGTGACCGGGGAACCAGGGTATCGGGGGACGGGAGGACGGGGAGACCGGGGAGACGGGGGTCGGGGACAGGGAGACCG
Organism: Rhinolophus sinicus; assembly: GCF_057876585.1. NCBI lineage: Eukaryota > Metazoa > Chordata > Mammalia > Chiroptera > Rhinolophidae > Rhinolophus > Rhinolophus sinicus. The sequence goes on along the minus strand of NC_142510.1, from coordinate 19,645,885 downwards.
GGGGACCGGGGGACGCCGGGACCGGCGGGATGGGGAGAAGGGGAGACCGGGGGGACGGTGAGGCGGGGGGACATGGGGACGGGGAGACCGAGGGACGGGGGATCGGGGGACCGGGGGACCGGGGGACAGGGAGACTGGGGGACTGGGGATGGGGGACTGGGGGACGGGGAGACTGGGGGGACCGGGGGGCTGGGGGACGGGGGGACCGAGGGAAAGGGGAGACAGGGAGACGGGGAGACAGGGAGGACGGGTGGACGGGGAGACCGGGGGACGGGGTACCGGGGCACCGGGAGACGGGGAGACGGGGAGACAGGGGGTTCGGGGTGACGGGGAGAGGGGGAGATGGGGAGACCGAAGGACGGGGGGACCGGGGGGACAGGGAGACAGGGAGACAGGGAGACCGTGGGGGATGGGGAGACTGGGAGACGGGCAGACCGGGGGATGTGGGGACCGGGGGACCGGTAGACAGGGGGAATGGGAGACCGGGGGACGGGGGGATGGGGGGACCTGGGGACGGGGGACTGGGGGACCGGAGGACCGGGGCACAGGAAGACCGGGGGATGGCGGGACGGGGTGATGGCCGGGCGGGGGGATGGCGGGACGGGTGGACCGGGAGACCGGGGGACGCGGGGACATGAGGAAAGGGAGACCGGTGCACGGGGGGACGGAGGGACCGGGAGACCGGGTGAGGGGCGGATGGGGGGAAGGAGAGACCGGGCACCGGGAGACTGGTTGACGGGGAGAACGGGTGTCGGAAGGACGGGGGTCAGGGGGACCAGGGGACGGGGGGAAGGGTGGACCAGGAGACAGGGGGAACGGGAGACCGAGGAACGGAGGGACAGAGGGACGGGGGAACAAGGGACCTGGGGACCGGTAGATCGTCCAAAGAGGGGAAGGAGGGACCGGGAGAACAGGGGACGGGGGAACAGGAGGACAGGGGAATTAGGGGACCGGGAGACCGGGTGACGGGGGGACGGGGAGGACCGGGAGACCGGGGGATGGGGGGACGGGGGTTGGGTGGACTGGGAGACCAGGGGACCGAGGAATCAGGAGACCGGGGGACGGGGGGACGGGGGGAGGTGGGGAAGGGGGACCAGGAGACGGGGTCCGAAGGACAGGGGGACGGGAGGACAAGGGGGACCATGGCACCAGGGACCTGGGGACGGGGAGACTGGGGGACCGGGGGACGGAGGAACCGGGGGGACGGGGAGATAGGGAGACGGTGAGACAGGGTGTACGGGGGGAGGGGGGATGTGTAGACCGGGGGACTGAGGGACCGGTGTACGGGGAGACCGGGGGGACCGGGGGGACGGGGGACGGGGAGACCGGGGGACGGGGGGACGTCTGGACCAGGGGGATGGGGGCACGGGGAGACGTGCAGACCGGGGGGAGGGGGGGACGTGGGGATGGGGAGACCGGGGACCGGGAGACGGGGGACAGGGAGGAAGGGGAAACAAGGAGACCGGGAGACCGGGGGGACGGGGAGACGGGGAGACGGGGAGACGGGGAGACGTGGTGACCGGGGGACCGGGGTCGGGGGAACTGGGTGGACGAGGAGACAGGGAGACCGGGGGACGGGGTGACCGGGGTGACGGGGAGACGGGGAGACCTGGGGACCGGGGGGACGGGGAGACCGGGAGACAGGTGGACCGGGGGACGGGGAGACGGGGAGACCGGGGGACCGGGGGGACGGGGAGACGGGGAGACCGGGGGACGGGCAGAACTGGGAACGGGGAACCCGGGGGCACGGGGGGACGGGGAGACGGGGAGACCAGGGGACAGGGGGACCGGGAGACACAGGGACCATGATGATGGAGAGACCGGGGGACCGGGGGGACGGGGAGACGGGGAGACAGGGGGACGGGGGGAAGGGGAGACCGGGGGACGGGGAGCCCGGGGGTACGGGGGGACAGTGAGATGGGGAACCCAGGGGTACGGGGGACAGGGAGACGGGGAGACCAGGGGACGGGGTGACCGGGGGACTGGGGGACCCGGGTGATGGGGAGACCGGGGGACCGAGGGGACAGGGAGACGGGGAGACAGGGGGATGGGGGGGATGGGGAGACGGGGAGACCGGGGGACGGTGTGACTGGGGGACTGGGGGACCCGGGTGATGGGGAGACCGGGGGAGCGGGGCAACAGGGAGACGGGTAGACCGGGGGGGACGGGGGGAAGTAGGGACCGTGGGACAGGGGGACGGGGGGACGGGGAGACGGGGAGACCGGGGAGTCCGGGGGACAGGGAGACAGGGAGACCGGGTTACGGGGAGACCGGGGGACAGGGGTACCAGGGGGACGGGGGGAAGAGAAGATGGGGAGACCGGGGGACGGGGTGAACAGGGGACCAGTGGGAAGGGAGAAAGGGAGACGGGGAGACACGTGGACGGGGGGACCGGGGAACTGGGGGTCAGGGTGACCGGGGGACCGGGCGGACGGGGAGACGAGGAGACCGGGGGGATGGGGGGAAGGGGTTACCGGGGGCCCGGGGGATGGGGGGACCGGGAGCCCGGGAGACGGGCGAAGGGGGGAAGGGGAGACGGAGAGACGGGGAGACCGGGAGGAAGGGGGGACGGGGAGAGGGGAGACCTGAGGACGGGGGGACCGGGGGATGGGTGGACCGGGGGACAAAGTGACGGGGGGACCGGTGGACAGGGGGACCGGGGTGACAGGGAGACGAGGAGACGGGGGGACCGGGGGACGGGTGGACCGGGGGACAAGGTGACGGGGGGACCGGGAGACAGGGGGACCGGGGTGACGGGGAGACGAGGAGACCGGGAGACCGAGGGACGGGGGGACTGGGGGACCTGGGGACCGGGGGAATGGGGAGATGGGGAGACCGGGGGGACGGGGGGACGGGGGGACGTGGGGACGGGGAGACGGGGAGACCGGGAGAATGGGGGACAGAGGAAAGGGGAGACCGGGGGACGGGGGGACCGAGGGTATGGGGGGACGGGGAGACCGGGGGTAAGGGGTACGGGGGGACGGAGGGGACGTGGAGACGGGGAGACCTGGGGAACGGGGGGACGGGGGGATGGGGTGACCGGGGTGACGGGGGGACGGGGGGAAAAGGAGGCCAGATAGACAGGGGGAGAGGGGGACCGTGAGACTGGTGGACTGGGAGACCGGGGGGACGGGGGGACGGGGAGACGGGGAGACCGGGGGACGGGGGGACGGGAGACGGGGGGAACGGGGGACCTGGGGGAGCGGGGGGACGGGAAGACGGGGAGACCGGAGGACGGGGGGACCAGAGCATCATGGACCGGGGGACAGGGAGACCAGGGGACAAGGGGCAGGGAGACCGGGGGGACGGGGAGATCATGCGGACAGGGGTGACTGGGGTATGGGGGGAAGGGGAGAGGGGGAGACGGGGAGAACGAAGGACGGGGGGACCGGGGAACCCAGGGACCGGGGGACGGGGGGACCGGGGGGACGGGGAGACCGAGGGACGGGGGGACCGGGGAACCTGGGGACCGGGGGCGGGACACCTGGCGGACCGAGGCGAAGGGGGGATGGGGGGACGGGGAGAGGGGTAGACGGGGAGACCGAAAACAGCGGGACCTGGGGGACAGGGAGATGGGGAGACAGTGAGACCGGGGGACGGAGGGAACGACGGGACGGGGGGACAGGGAGACGGGGGGACGGGGCGACGGGGGGATGGAGGGGACGGGGAGACGGGGAGACCAGGGAACGGGGGACCGGTGGAATGGGGGACCGGATGACCGGGGGACGGGGAGACCGGGGGGACCGGGGGGACGGGGGGACGGGGGGATGGAGGGGACGGGGAGACGGGGAGACCGGGGAACGGGGGACCGGTGGAATGGGGGACCTGGGAACCGGGGGACGGGGTTACCGGTGTGACGGGGATATCGGGGACGGGCGGACCGGGGGACCGGGGGACCGGGGGACGGGTCGACCAGGGGGACGGGGAGACTGTGGGACGGGGGGCCCGGTGGACCGGGGGATCAGGGAACTGGGAGATCGGGCGGACAGGGGCGACGGGGGGATGGGGGCACGGGTAGACGGGGAGATGGGGAGACCGAAGGACGGGGAGACCGGAGGGACGTGGGGACGGGGGGACGGGGAGACCGGGGGTTCGGGGGGACGGGGAGACCGGAGAAAGGGGGATCGGGGAAACGGGGGAACGGGGGACGGGAGGACGTGGAGACCGGGGAGACGGGGGGACCGGGGGACGGGGAACCGGTGGACGGGGACACCGGGGGACGGAGGGACGGGGGGACGGGGACACCGGGGGACAGGGACACCGGGGGACGGAGGGACGGGGGGATGGGGGACCGGAGGACGGGGAGACCGGGGGACCGTGGGACGCGGGGACCGGGGGGACGGGGAAACGGGGAGACCGGGGGACAGGGGGACCGGGGGGACGGGGAGATGGGGAGACCGGTGGATGGGGGGACCGCGGGGAAGGGGAGACGGGGAGACAGGGAGACCGGGGGACGGGGGGACGGGGACACCGGGGGACGGGGGGACGGGGGGATGGGGAGACCGGGGGGACGGGGGGACGGGGAAAACGGGCGTACAGGGGCGACGGGGGGATGGGGGGACGAGGAGAGGGGGAGACGGAGAGACCGAAGTTCGGGGGGACCGGGGGAACAGGGAGACGGGGAGACAGGGAGACCGGGGGATGGGGGGACCGAGGGGACGGGGGGACAGGGAGACCGTGGGGACGGGGGGAAGGGGAGACCGGTGCACGGGGAGACCGGGGGACTTGTGTACGGGGGGACCGGGGGGACGGGGAGAATGTGTGACGGGGGAACGGGGGACCGGGGGACAGGGGGGATGTGGAGAAGGGGAGACCGGGGGGACCGTGCGCCGGGGGGACATGGGGACGGGGAGACGGTGAGACCGGGAGACGGGGAGCCCGGGCGACGGGGGGACCGGGGATACGGGGACACGGGGAGACCGGGAGACTGGGGGACCGGGAAACCGGGAGACGGGGGGAATGGGGGGACTGGGAACCGGGGGGACAGGGGGACGCGGAGAACGGGCGACTGGGGGACCGGGGGACTGGGGGACATGGGGACCGGGGGACTGGGGAACCGGGGGGAAGGGGAGACTGGGAGATGGGGAGACCGGGGGACGGGGGGACTGGGGGACAGGGGGACCGGGGGACCGGGGGACCGGGGGGACGGGGAGTCGGGGAGACAGGGAGACCTGGGGACCGGGGGACCTGGGGGACGGGGAGACGGGGAGACGGGGAGAATGGGGGATAGGGGGACCGGGGAACTGGGGAATCAGGGGACGGGAGGACGGGGAGACGGGGGACGGGGGGATGGGGAGACCGGTGGACGGGGACACCGGCGGACGGAGGGACAGGTGGATGGGGGACCGGGGGACTGGGAGACCGGGGGACTGTGGGACGCGGGGAACAGGGGACAGGGGACCGGGGGGACAGGGAGATGGGGAGACCGGTGGAAGGGGGGACCGGGGGGAAGGGGAGACGGGGAGACAGAGGGACAGGGGGACGGGGAGACGGGGGGACCGGGGGACCTGGGGGATCGGGGGGACAGGGAGATATGGAGACCGGGGGATACGCGGACCGGGGGACCGGGGGACGGGGAGACTGGGGGACTGGGGGATGGGGGGACCGGGGGACGGGGAGACCGGGGAACTGGGGGACCGGGGGACGGGACACTGGGCGGACCGAGGCGACGGGGGGATGGGGGGACGGGGAGAGGGGTAGACGGGGAGACCTAAGGACGGGGGGACCGGGGGGACAGGGAGACGGGGAGACAGGGAGACCGGGGGACGGAGGGAACGATGGACGGAGGGACAGGGAAACCGGGGGGATGGGGGACAGGGGGATGGAGGGGACGGGGAGACGGGGAGACCGGGGGACGGTGGGACCGGGGGCCCGGGGGACGGGGAGACCGGGGGATGGGGGACCGGGGGACCGGGGACGGGGAGACCGGAGGGAACGGGGGGACGGGGAGACTGGGAGACCGGATAATTGGGAGACCGGGGGATGGGGGACCGGGTGAACGGGGGAAAGGGGAGACTCGGAGACCGGGGTACCGGGGGACGCGGGGACCGGGGGGACGGGGAGACCGTGGACGGGGGGACCAGGGAACCGGGGGATCGGGGGACGGGAGGACGGGGAGACCGGGGAGACGGGGGGATGGGGGTACGGGCAGACTGGTGGACGGGGAGACCGGGGGACGGAGGGATGGGGGGACGGGGAGACCGGGGGACGGGGGATCCGGGGATGGGGGACCGGGGGATGGGGAGACTGGGAGACCGTGGGACGCGGGGACCGGGGGTCGGGGAAACGGGGAGACCGGGGGACATGGGGACCGGGGGGAAGGGGAGACGGGGAGATGGGGAGACCGGGGGACCGGGGGACGGTGGGACCGGAGGACCGGGGGACAGGGGGATGTGGAGACCAGGGGGACGCGGGGACGGGGAAAACGGGCAGACCGGGGCGACGGGGGGATGGGGGGACGGGGAGAGGGGGAGACGGAGAGACTGAAGGACGGGGGTCCAGGGGGAGAGGGAGACGGGGAGACAGGGAGACCGGGGGTCGGGGGGACCGAGGGGACCGAGGGATTTGTGGACCGGGGGGACGGGGCGATGGGGAGATGGGGAGACCGGGGGACGGGGGGACTGGGGGACAGGGGGACCGGGGGACCGGGCGACTGGGGGGACGGAGAGTCGGGGAGACGGGGAGACCTGGGGACCTGGGGACCTGGGGGATGGGGAGACGGGGAGAGGGGTAGACAGGGAGACCGAAAACAGCGGGACCTGGGGGACAGGGAGATGGGGAGACAGTGAGACCGGGGGACGGAGGGAACGACGGGACGGGGGGACAGGGAGACCGGGGGGACGGGGCGACGGGGGGATGGAGGGGACGGGGAGACGGGGAGACCGGGGGACGGGGGATCCGGGGATGGGGGACCGGTGGAATGGGGGACCGGATGACCGGGGGACCGGGAGACAGGGAGACCTGGGGACGGGGGGACCGGGGGACCGGGGGATGGGGAAGGGGGGAAGGGGAGACGGAGAGACGGGGAGACCGGGGGGACGGGGGGACGGGGGTATGGGGGACAGGAGGACCGGGGGACCGGGAGACAGGGAGACCTGGGGACGGGGGGACCGGGGGACCGGGGGACTGGGGGACGGGGGGGACCGGGAAACTGGGGGACGGGGGAACGGGGGAACGGGGGACGGGGAGCCCGGGGGTACGGGTGGACGGGGAGATGGGGATACCGGGGGACGGGGGGACCGGGGGACCGGGTGATGGGGGGACGGGGGGGACGGGGAGACCTGGGACAGGGGGACTGGGGTGACGGGGGGACCGGGGGATCGGGGGGACGGGGAGACGGGGAGACCGGAGGACGGGGGGACCGGGGGACGGGGAGACCGGGCTGACCGTGGTGACGGGGGGGGTGGGGTGACGGGGAGAGCGGGAGACGGGGAGACTGAAGGACGGGAGGACTGGGGGGACAGGGAGACGGGGAGACAGGGAGACCGGGGGACGGGGGGACCAAGGGGACAGGGGGACAGGGAGACCGGGGGGACCTGGGGAAGGGAGGACTGGGAGACCGGAGGGACGGGGGGACGGGGAGACCGGGAAGACGGGGGGACAGTGGGAAGGGGGGACGTGGTGACAGGGAGACGAGGAGACCGGGAGACGGGGAGACGGGGGGACGGGGAGACCGGGGGATGGGGGGACCGGGGGACAGTGGGACGGGTGGACCGGGGGACGGGGGACAGCGGGGGCGGGGGGGATGGGGGGATGGTGCGACGGAGGGACGGGGGGACGGGGCAACGGGGGGACGCGGGACGGGGAGACCGGATGATGGGGGGATGGGGGGACTGGGGAACGGGGGGACGGTAAGATGGGGAGACCGGGGGATGGGCGGACCGGGGGACCGGAGGACCGGGGCGACGGGGAGATCTGGGATGGGTGCCCGGGGGACCAGGGAGACCGGGGGAGGGGGGACCGGGGAACCGGGGGATCGGGGGACTTGGGTGACGGGGATATCGGGGACGGGCAGACCGGGGGACCGGGGGACCGGGGGATGGGGAGACCGGGGGACCGGGGGACGCGGGGACCGTGGGGGACGGGGAGACGGGGAGACGGGGAGACCGTGGGATGGGGGGAACGGTGGAATGGGGGACGGGGGGACCGGGTGACCGGGGGACCGGGGGGACGGGTAGACGGGGAGAGGGGAGAGCTGGGGACGGGGGGACCGGGGTACGGGTGGACCGGGGGAAAGGGGGATGGGGGGACAAGGGGACCGGGGGACGGGGGGACGGGGAGACGGGGAGACAGAGGGACGGGGGGACCGGGGGCCCGGTGTACTGTGGACCTGAAGACCAGGGAAGGGGAGCCAGGGGGGATGGGGGAAGGGGAGACGGGGAGACCGGCAGGATGGGGGGATGGGGGGACTGGGGGACGGGGAGACTGGGGGACGGGGGAACGGGGAGACGGGGGACGGGGGGACGGGGAGACGGGAGAACCGGGGGACCTGGGGGAGGAGGGGATAGGGAGACGGGGAGATCCGGGGGATGGGGGGACCGGCGGACCGAGGGACGGGGAGACCGGGGGACCGGGAGACGGGAGACCGGAGGGACGGGGGCACGGGGAGACGGGGAGACCGGGGGGACGGGGACACGGGGGGACGGGGAGCCCGGGGGACGGGGGGACCGGGGGACCTGGGGACAGGTGGTCGGGGAGACCGGGGGACTGGAGGATTGGGGACCGGGGGGACGCGGAGACGGGGAGACCGTGGGATGGGGGGAACGGAGGGACGGGGAGATGTGGAGTCAGGGAGACCAGGGGACGTGTGACCGGGGGACCGGGGGACGAGGAGACCGGGGGGACCGGTGGGACGGGGGTACCGGGGGACGGGGAGACCTGGGGAATGGGGGACCGGTGGACCGGGGGACTGGGGGACGGGGAGACGGGGAGATGGGGAGACCGGGGGACGGGGGGACCGGGGGACCTGGGGAGCCGGGGGTACGGGGAGACGGGGTGACGGGGAGACCTGGGCACGTGGGGACCGGGGCATGGGTGGACCGGGGGACAGGCTTACGGGGGGACAGGGGGACCTGGGGAGCCGGGGGGACAGGGAGACGGGGAGACCGGGGGACGGGGGGACCGGGGGACCGGGTGATGGGGGGACGGGGGGGACGGGGAGACCTGGGACAGGGGGACTGGGGTGACGGGGGGACCGGGGGACCTGGGTGACGGGGAGACAGGGAGACGCTGAGAACGGGTACGGGAGGACCGCGGGGCAGGGGGACCGGGGGAACGGGCGACCGGGGGGACAAGGGAGTCGGGGAGACGGGATGACCGGGGGACCGGGGGACATGGGGACAGGGGGGATGGGGAGACGGGGAGAACGGAGGACGTGGGTACCGGGGGACAGGGAGACCGGGGAGGGGGGGACCGGGGGACCGCGGGGACGGGGGGACGGGGGGATGGGAAGACTGGAGGGACGGGGGGACGGGGGGACGGGGAGACAGGTGGACAGGGAGACCGGGGGACTGGGGGACGGGGGGACCGGGGAGACGGGGTGAATGGGGGACGGGGGGAACTAGGGACCGGGGGCAGGGGGGATGGGGAGACGGGGAGACCGGGGGACGAGGGGACAGGGGGGACGGGTAGACGGGGAGACCGGAGGACGGTGGGACGGGGAGACGGGGGGACCGGGGGACCTGGAAGAACGGGGGGACAGGGAGATGGGGAGACCGGGGTTGGGGGGACCGGGGGACCGGGGGACGGGGGGACAGGGGGGACGAGGAGACCGGGGGGATGGGGGGAAGGGGTTACAGGGGGCCCGGGGGATGGGGGGACCGGGAGCCCGGGAGACGGGGGAAGGGGGGAAGGGGAGACTGAGAGACGGGGAGACCGGGGGGACTGGGGGACGGGGGCATGGGGGACAGGAGGACCGGGGGGACCGGGAGACAGGGAGACCTGGGGATGGGGGACCGGGGGACCGGGGGACTGGGGGACGGGGTGACCGGGAAACTGGGGGATGGGGGGAACTGGGGAACGGGGGAACGGGGGACGGGGAGCCCGGGGGTACGGGTGGACGGGGAGATGGGGAGACAGGAGGGACGGGGGGACCGGGGGGACGTCAGACAGTGAGACCGAGGGACGGGGAGACCGTGGGATGGGGGACGGGGGACCGGGGGGATGGGGGACGGTGTACCGGGGGGACGGGGAGTGGCACACTGGGAGATTGGGGGACGGGTGAACCGGGGGGACGTCAGACAGTGAGACCGAGGGACGGGGAGACCGTGGGATGGGTGGACGAGGGGACGGGGACACCGTGGGACAGGGGGACGGGAGGACGGTGGGACGGGGGGACGGGGGACGCCGGGCCGACCGGGGGACCAGGGGATCGGGGGGACGGAAAGATGGGGAGACCGGGGGACGCTGTGACTGGGGGACCGGGGGACCGGGGGATCGGGGGGACGGAAAGATGGGGAGACCGGGGGACGGGGGCCCTGGGGGACGGAGATACGGTGAGACGGGCAAACCGGGAGACGGGGGGACAGGGGGGACGGGGGGACGGGGAGACTGGGGGACAGGGGGACTGGGGTAACGGGGGGAAGGGGAGACGGGGAGACCGGGGGACGGGGTGACCAAGGGACCGGGGACGGGGGGACTGGGGGGACGGGGAGACAGGGAGATGGGAGGATGGGGAGACGGTGAGACGGGGAGACCGGGGGATGCGGGGACCGGGGGACGAGGAGACGGGGAGACAGGGAGACCGGGGGGACGGGGAGACGGGGAGACCGGGGTACCCGGGGACCGGGGGAACAGAGTACGGTGAGACGGGCAGACCAGGGGACGAGGGGACCGGGGGACGGGGGGACGGGGAGACCGGGGGACGGGGTGACCGGGGGGGGGGGGACCGGGGGGATGGGGGACCAGGGGGACGGGGGGAGAGGGAGAACGGGGGACAGGGGGACCTGGCGGTCGGAGGGACGGGGAGAGGGGTAGACCGGGGGATGGGGAGACGGGGAGACGGGGAGACCGGGGGATGCGGGGACCGGGGGACGAGGAGACTGGGAGACCGGGGGACCGGGGGGATGGGGAGACGGGGAGACCGGGGTACCCGGGGACCGGGGGGACAGTGTACGGTGAGACGGGGAGACCGGGGGATGGGGGGACAGGGGAACCGTGGGACCGGGAGACCGGGGGGACGGGGGGACGGGGGGACGGGGGGAACGGGGGACCGGGGGACGGGGGGACGGGGGGACGGGGGGACGGGGAGTCTTGGGCACAGGGGGACCGGGGTGACGGGGGGACGGGGAGACCAGGGGATAGGGTGACCGGGGGACCGGGGACGGGGGGACTGGGGGGACGGGGAGACAGGGAGACCGGGGGACGGGGAGCCCGGGGGTACGGGGGGACAGGGAGACGGGAACCCGGGGTCACGGGGGGATGGGGAGACGTGTAGACCGGGGTACGGGGGGACCGGGGGAACAAGGAGACCATGGGACGGGGTGACCGGGGAACCAGGGTATCGGGGGACGGGAGGACGGGGAGACCGGGGAGATGGGGGTCGGGGACAGGGAGACCGGGGGACCGGGGGACGCCGGGACCGGCGGGATGGGGAGAAGGGGAGACCGGGGGGACGGTGAGGCGGGGGGACATGGGGACGGGGAGACCGAGGGACGGGGGATCGGGGGACCGGGGGACCGGGGGACAGGGAGACCGGGGGACTGGGGATGGGGGACTGGGGGACGGGGAGACTGGGGGGACCGGGGGACTGGGGGACGGGGGGACCGGGGGAAAGGGGAGACAGGGAGACGGGGAGACAGGGAGGACGGGTGGACGGGGAGACCGGGGGACGGGGTACCGGGGCACCGGGAGACGGGGAGACGGGGAGACAGGGGGTTCGGGGTGACGGGGAGAGGGGGAGATGGGGAGACCGAAGGACGGGGGGACCGGGGGGACAGGGAGACAGGGAGACAGGGAGACCGTGGGGGATGGGGAGACTGGGAGACGGGCAGACCGGGGGATGTGGGGACCGGGGGACCGGTAGACAGGGGGAATGGGAGACCGGGGGACGGGGGGATGGGGGGACCTGGGGACGGGGGACTGGGGGACCGGAGGACCGGGGCACAGGAAGACCGGGGGATGGCGGGACGGGGTGATGGCCGGGCGGGGGGATGGCGGGACGGGTGGACCGGGAGACCGGGGGACGCGGGGACATGAGGAAAGGGAGACCGGTGCACGGGGGGACGGAGGGACCGGGAGACCGGGTGAGGGGCGGATGGGGGGAAGGAGAGACCGGGCACCGGGAGACTGGTTGACGGGGAGAACGGGTGTCGGAAGGACGGGGGTCAGGGGGACCAGGGGACGGGGGGAAGGGTGGACCAGGAGACAGGGGGAACGGGAGACCGAGGAACGGAGGGACAGAGGGACGGGGGAACAAGGGACCTGGGGACCGGTAGATCGTCCAAAGAGGGGAAGGAGGGACCGGGAGAACAGGGGACGGGGGAACAGGAGGACAGGGGAATTAGGGGACCGGGAGACCGGGTGACGGGGGGACGGGGAGGACCGGGAGACCGGGGGATGGGGGGACGGGGGTTGGGTGGACTGGGAGACCAGGGGACCGAGGAATCAGGAGACCGGGGGACGGGGGGACGGGGGGAGGTGGGGAAGGGGGACCAGGAGACGGGGTCCGAAGGACAGGGGGACGGGAGGACAAGGGGGACCATGGCACCAGGGACCTGGGGACGGGGAGACTGGGGGACCGGGGGACGGAGGAACCGGGGGGACGGGGAGATAGGGAGACGGTGAGACAGGGTGTACGGGGGGAGGGGGGATGTGTAGACCGGGGGACTGAGGGACCGGTGTACGGGGAGACCGGGGGGACCGGGGGGACGGGGGACGGGGAGACCGGGGGACGGGGGGACGTCTGGACCAGGGGGATGGGGGCACGGGGAGACGTGCAGACCGGGGGGAGGGGGGGACGTGGGGATGGGGAGACCGGGGACCGGGAGACGGGGGACAGGGAGGAAGGGGAAACAAGGAGACCGGGAGACCGGGGGGACGGGGAGACGGGGAGACGGGGAGACGGGGAGACGTGGTGACCGGGGGACCGGGGTCGGGGGAACTGGGTGGACGAGGAGACAGGGAGACCGGGGGACGGGGTGACCGGGGTGACGGGGAGACGGGGAGACCTGGGGACCGGGGGGACGGGGAGACCGGGAGACAGGTGGACCGGGGGACGGGGAGACGGGGAGACCGGGGGACCGGGGGGACGGGGAGACGGGGAGACCGGGGGACGGGCGGAACTGGGAACGGGGAACCCGGGGGCACGGGGGGACGGGGAGACGGGGAGACCAGGGGACAGGGGGACCGGGAGACACAGGGACCATGATGATGGAGAGACCGGGGGACCGGGGGGACGGGGAGACGGGGAGACAGGGGGACGGGGGGAAGGGGAGACCGGGGGACGGGGAGCCCGGGGGTACGGGGGGACAGTGAGATGGGGAACCCAGGGGTACGGGGGACAGGGAGACGGGGAGACCAGGGGACGGGGTGACCGGGGGACTGGGGGACCCGGGTGATGGGGAGACCGGGGGACCGAGGGGACAGGGAGACGGGGAGACAGGGGGATGGGGGGGATGGGGAGACGGGGAGACCGGGGGACGGTGTGACTGGGGGACTGGGGGACCCGGGTGATGGGGAGACCGGGGGAGCGGGGCAACAGGGAGACGGGTAGACCGGGGGGGACGGGGGGAAGTAGGGACCGTGGGACAGGGGGATGGGGGGACGGGGAGACGGGGAGACCGGGGAGTCCGGGGGACCGGGGGAACGGGCGACCGGGGGGACAAGGGAGTCGGGGAGACGGGATGACCGGGGGACCGGGGGACATGGGGACAGGGGGGACGGGGAGACGGGGAGAACGGAGGACGTGGGTACCGGGGGACAGGGAGACCGGGAAGGGGGGGACCGGGGGACCGGGGGGACGGGGGGACGGGGGGATGGGAAGACTGGAGGGACGGGGGGACGGGGGGACGGGGAGACAGGTGGACAGGGAGACCGGGGGACTGGGGGACGGGGGGACCGGGGAGACGGGGTGAATGGGGGACGGGGGGAACTAGGGACCGGGGGCAGGGGGGATGGGGAGACGGGGAGACCGGGGGACGGGGGGACAGGGGGGACGGGTAGACGGGGAGACCGGGGGACGGTGGGACGGGGAGACGGGGGGACCGGGGGACCTGGGGGAACGGGGGACAGGGAGATGGGGAGACCGGGGTTGGGGGGACCGGGGGACCGGGGGACGGGGGGACAGGGGGGACGGGTACACGGGTAGACCGGGGGACGGTGGGAAGGGGAGACGGGGGGACCGGGGGACCTGTGGGAGCTGGGGGACAGGGAGATGGGGAGACCGGGGGATGGGGGGACCGGGGGACCGGGGGACGGGGATACCGGGGGACCGGTTGACGGGGGGACCTGGGGGACGGGGAGACCGGGGGACGGGGGCACCTGGGAACCGGGTGACCGGGGGACCGGGGGACGGGGAGACCGGTGGACCGGGAGACGGGGGGACCGGGGGGACGGGGAGACTGAGGGACGGTGGGCCCGGTGGACTGGGGGCTCGGGGGACGGGGAGATCGGGCGGACCAGGGCGACGGGGGGATGGGGGCACGTGTAGACGGGGAGATGGGGACACCGAAGGACGGGGAGACCGGAGGGACGTGGGGACGGGGGGACGGGGAGACCGGGGGTTCGGGGGGACGGGTAGACGGGAGAAAGGGGGATCAGGGGACCGGGGGACCGTGGGACAGAGAGACCGGGGGACCGGGGGACGCGGGGACCGGGGGGACAGGGAGACGGGGAGACGGGGAGACAGGGGGTTCGTGGTGACGGGGAGACCGGGGGACGGGGGATCAGGGGACGGGGGACCGGGGACGGGGAGACTAGGGGATCGGGGGACGCGGGGACGGGGGGGACGGGGAAACGGGGACACCGGTGGATGGGGGGACCGGGGGGACTGGGAGACAGGGAGACGGGGAGAACGGGGGACGGAGGGACCGGGGGAATGGGGGACCGGAGGATGGGGAGACCAGGGGGACGGGGGGACGGGGGGACCGGGGGAACGGGGTGAATGGGGGACAGGGGGAACTAGGGACCGGGGGACAGGGGGGATGGGGAGACGGGGAGACCGGGGGAGGGGCGGAGGGGTGGGGGGACACGGGGACGGGGAGACGGAGAGAACGGGAGACGGGGGTACGGGGACACGGGGAGACCGTGGGACGGGGTGACCGGGGGACCGGGGACGGGGGGACTGGGGGGACGGGGAGACAAGGAGACCGGGGGACGGGGAGCCCGGGGGTACGGGGTGACTGGGAGATGGGGACCCCGGGGGCACGGGGGGACGGGGAGACGGGGAGACCAGGGGACGCGGGGACTGGGGGACCGGGGGACCATGATGACGGAGAGACCTGGGGACGGGGGGAAGGGGAGACCGGGGGATGGGGAGACCGGGGGACGGGGGGACGGGGAGACGGGGAGACCGGGGGTACGGGGGGACGGGGGCATCGGGAGACCGCTGGACGGGGGACCGGGGGACCGGGGGACCGCGGGACCGGGGGACGGGGGGACCGGACGGAAGTGGAGACGGGAAGACGGGGAGACCGTGGGACGGGTATACCGGGGGACCGGGGGACGGGGGGACTGGGGGGACGGGGGACCGTGAGACGGTGAGACCGGGGGATGGGGGGACTGGGGGACCGCGGGGACGGGGGACCGTGGGGACGGGGGGAGAGGGAGAACGGGGGACAGGGGGACCGGGCGGACGGAGGGACGGGAAGACGGGGAGACCGGGGGATGTGGGGACCGGGGGACCCGGGGACGGGGGGATGGGGAGACCAGGGGGACGGGGGGACGGGGGGACCGGGGGGACGGGGAGACCGTGGGTCGGGGCGACCGGGGAACCGGGGGACCGGGGGACGGGGAGACAGGGCGGACCGGGGTTACGGGGGCATGGGGGGACGGGGAGAGGGGTGACGGGGAGATCGAAGGACGGGGGGACCGGGGGTACAGGGAGACGGTGAGACAGGGAGACCGGGGGACGGGGGGACCGAGGGGTCGGGGGGACAGGGAGACCGGGGGGACGAGGGGATGGGGAGATTGGGAGACGGGGAGACCAGGGGACGGGGGGACCGGGGGAACGGGGGACGGTGGGAACGGAGGACCAGGGGACTGGGAGCCTGGGGGGCCGGGGGGACCTGGGGAAATTAGGGGACCGGGAGACGTGGAGACCGGGGGACGTGGGGACGGGAGACGGGGGGACCGGGTGACCTGGGGGAGCGGGGGGATGGGGAGATGGGGAGACCGGGTGATGGGGGGACCGGCGGACCAGGGGACGGGGGGATGTGGGGACGGGGAGAGGGGGAGACAGGGAGACCGGGGGACGGGGGGACCGGGGTTACAGGGAGACGGGGAGACAGGGAGACCGGGGGGACGGGGGGACGGGGGTACTGGGAGACTGGGGGGACGGGGGGACGGGCAGACCGGGGAGACTGGGTGACAGGTGGACGGGGAGACCGGTGGACGTGGAGACCGGGGGACTGGGGGACGGGGGGACCGGGGGGACGCGGTGAATGGGTGACAGGGGGAACGGGGAACCGGGGGACAGGGGGGATGGGGAGAAGGGGAGACCGGGGTGACGGTGGAGCGGGGGGACATGGGGACGGGGAGACGGTGAGACCAGGAGACGGGGGGACGGGGGACGGGGAGACCGGGGGACGGGGGACCGGGGGTACGGGAACACGGGGAGACCGGGGGACTGGGGGACCGGGGAACCGGGAGACGGGGGGACTGGGGGAACTGGGGACTGGGGGGACAGGGGGACGCGGAGAACGGGCGACTGAGGGACCAGGGGACTGGGGGACGTGGGGACCGGGGTGATGGGGAGATCGGGAACGGGGGTTCAGGGGACCAGGGGACCAGGGGACGGGGAGACCGGGGGACAAGGGGCAGGGAGACCGGGGGGACGGGGGACCATGCGGACAGCGGTGATGGGGGTATGGGGGGACGGGGAGAGGGGGAGACGGGGAGACCGAAGGACGGGGGGACCGGGGGGACACGGAGACGGGGAGACAGGGAGACCGGGGGATGGGGGGACCGAGGGCACGGGGGGACAGGGAGACCGGGGTGACGGGGGGACGGGGGTACGGGGAGACCGGAGAGACGGGGTGAAGGGGTGAAGGGGAGACCGGTGGACGGGCAGACCGGGGGACTGTGGGACGGGGGGACCAGGGGACCTGTGGACCGGAAGATGGGGAGATGGGGAGACCGGGGGGACGGGGGGACGGTGGGACGTGGGGACAGGGAGACGGGGAGACGGGGAGAAGGGGCGACGGGGGACGGGGAGACCGGGGGACGGGGGGACCGGGGGACCGGGAGGCGGGGAAACTGGGAGACGGGGGGACCGTTGGTACGGGGACACAGGGAGACCCGGGGACGGGGGGACCGGGATAACCGGGAGACGGGGGGACTGGGGGGACTGGGTTCTGGGGGGACAAGGGGACGCAGAGACTGGGGGACGTGGTACCGGGGGACTGGGGGACGGGGGGACCGGTGGACGGGGTACCGGGGGACTGTGGTACGGGGGGACCGGGGGACTGGGGTACGGTGGAACCGGGGGATCGGGGGACCGGGGGGACGGGGAGACGGGGAGAGGGGAGACCTGGGGACGGGGGGACCGGGGGACGGGTGGACTCGGGGACAGGGTGACTGGGGGACTGGGGGAAAGGGGGACCGTGGGAACGGGGAGACAGGGAGACGGGGAGACCGAGGGACGGGGGGACTGGGGGACCGGGGGACGGGGAGACTGGGGGACGGGGACACCGGGCGACTGGGGGTCCAGGGGACTGGGGGACGGGGAGACAGGGAGATGGGGTGACCGGGGGACGGGGGGACCGGGGGACAGGGGGACCGAGGGGACGGGGAGACAGGGAGACTGAGGGATGTGGGGACCGGGGGACCGGGCGATGGGGAGACCCGGGAACCGGGGGACGGGAGGACCGGAGGGACTGGGACACCGTGGGACGGGGGTAACGGGGAACCGGGAGACCGGGGGACAGGACACCGGGCGGACCGAGGCGATGGGGGGATGGGGGGACGGGGAGACCGGGGGACCGTGGGACGCGGGGACCGGGGGTCGGGGGAACGGGGTGACCGGGGGACAGGTGGACCGGGGGGACGGGGAGATGGGGAGACCGGTGGATGGGGGGACCGGGGGGGAAGGGGAGACGGGGAGACGGGGAGACCGGGGACGGTGGGACCGGTGGACCGGGGGACTGGGGGATGGGGAGTCCTGTGGGACGCGGGGACGGGGAAAACGGGCGTACCGGGGCGACGGGGGGATGGGGGGACGAGGAGAGGGGGAGACGGAGAGACCGAAGTTCGGGGGGACCGGGGGAACAGGGAGACGGGGATACAGGGAGACCGGGGGACGGGGGGGACCTAGGGGACTGGGGGACAGGGAGACCGTGGGGACGGGGGAAGGGGAGACCAGTGCACGGGGAGACCGGGGGACTTGTGGACGGGGGGACCGGGCGGACTGGGTGAATGTGTGACGGGGGAACGGGGGACCGGGGGACAGGGGGGATGTGGAGAAGGGGAGACCGGGGGACCGTGCGCCGGGGGGACATGGGGACAGGGAGACGGTGAGACCGGGAGACGGGGAGACGGGAGACGGGGAGCCCGGGCGACGGGGGGACCGGGGGTATGGGGACACGGGGAGACCGGGAGACTGGGGGACCGGGGAACCGGGAGACGGGGGGACTGGGGGGACTGGGAACCGGGGGGACAGGGGGACGCGGAGAACGGGCGACTGGGGGACCGGGGGACTGGGGGACATGGGGACCGGGGGACTGGGGAACCGGGGGGAAGGGGAGACGGGGAGATGGGGAGACCGGGGGACGGGGGGACTGGGGGACAGGGGGACCGGGGGACCGGGCGACCGGGGGGACGGGGAGTCGGGGAGACAGGGAGACCTGGGGACCGGGGGACCTGGGGGTCGGGGAGACGGGGAGACGGAGAGAACGGGGGATAGGGGGACCGGGGAACTGGGGGATCAGGGGACGGGAGGACGGGGAGACCGGGGAGACGGGGAGACGGGGGGACGGGGAGACCGGTGGACGGGGACACCGGCGGACGGAGGGACGGGGCGATGGGGAGACCGCGGGACGGGGACACCGGGGTACGGAGGGACAGGTGGATGGAGGACCGGGGGACTGGGAGACCGGGGGACCGGGGGACGCGGGGACCGGGGGACAGGGGACCGGGGGGATGGGGAGATGGGGAGACCGGTGGAAGGGGGGACCGGGGGGAAGGGGAGATGGGGAGACAGGGGGACAGGGGGACGGGGAGACGGGGGGACCGGGGGACCTGGGGGATCGGGGGGGACAGGGAGATATGGAGACCGGGGGATGCGCTGACCGGGGGACCTGGGGACGGTGGGACCGGGGGGACCGGGGGGACGGGGGACCGGGGGGACGGGGGGAGAGGGAGAACGGGGGACAGGGGGACCGGCGGACGGAGGGACGGGGAGAGAGGGAAACCGGGGGATGGGGGGACCGGGGACCAGGGGACGGGGCGACCGGGGAGACGGGGAGACCGTGGGACCGGGGGACGGGGGGACTAGGGGGACGGGGCAACTTGGAGATGGGTAGACCGGGGGATGGGGTGACTGGGGGCACGGGGAGACTGGGAGACGGGGACACCGGGGGACCAGGGAACCGGGGGACCGGGGGACGGGGAGACCGGAGGGATGGGGAGTCCAGGGGACGGGGAAAAGGGGGGCACGGGGAGTCCGGGGGACGGGGAGACGGGGAGATCGGGGGTCGGGGGGATGGGGGGACCGGGTGGACAATGAGACGGGGAGACCGGGGTGACGAGGGGACGGGGGGAAGGGGAGACCGGTGGACAGGAGGACCAGGGGACCGGGGGAACGGGGGACAGGGAGACCGGGGGACGGGGGGACACGGGGGACGGGGAGACGTGGAGACGGGGAGACCGGGGGCCGGGGGTCCGGGGTATGGGGAGACGGGGAGACCGGGGGGACGGTGGGACCGGGGTGCCGGGGAGACGGGGAGACCGGGGGACCAGGGGGACGGGGAGACGGGGAGTAGGGGAGACCGGGGGACCCGCGGATTGGGGGGGACAGAGTACGGACAGACGGGGAGACCGGGGGACGGGGGGACCGGGGAACCGTGGGACCGGGAGACCGGGGGAATGGGGGGACGGCGGGACGGGGAGATCAGGGGACGGGGGGACCGGGGGACCAGGGGACCATGATGACGGGGAGACTGGGGGAACGGCGGACGGGGGGACCGGGGAACCGTGGGACCGGGAGACCGGGGGGATGGCGGGACGGCGTTCGGGGAGACCGGTGGACGGGCGGAACAGGGAACGGGGGACAGGGGGACCGGGCGGACGGAGGGACGGGGAGACGGGGAGACCGGGGGACCTGTGGGAGCTGGGGGACAGGGAGATGGGGAGACCGGGGGATGGGGGGACCGGGGGACCGGGGGACGGGGATACCGGGGGACCGGGTGACGGGGGGACATGGGGGACGGGGAGACCGGGGGACGGGGGCACCTGGGAACCGGGTGACCGGGGGACCGGGGGACGGGGAGACCGGGGGGACGGGGAGACTGAGGGATGGGGGGCCCGGTGGACTGGGGGCTCGGGGGACGGGGAGATCGGGCGGACCAGGGCGACGGGGGGATGGGGGCACGTGTAGACGGGGAGATGGGGACACCGAAGGACGGGGAGACCGGAGGGACGTGGGGACGGGGGGACGGGGAGACCGGGGGTTCGGGGGGACGGGTAGACGGGAGAAAGGGGGATCAGGGGACCGGGGGACCGTGGGACAGAGAGACCGGGGGACCGGGGGACGCGGGGACCGGGGGGACAGGGAGACGGGGAGACGGGGAGACAGGGGGTTCGTGTTGACGGGGAGACCGGGGGACGGGGGATCAGGGGACGGGGGACCGGGGACGGGGAGACTAGGGGATCAGGGGACGCGGGGACGGGGGGGACGGGGAAACGGGGACATCGGTGGATGGGGGGACCGGGGGGACTGGGAGACAGGGAGTCGGGGAGAACGGGGGACGGAGGGACCGGGGGACCGGGGGACCGGAGGATGGGGAGACCAGGGGGACGGGGGACGGGGGGACCGGGGGGACGGGGTGAATGGGGGACAGGGGGAACTAGGGACCGGGGGACAGGGGGGATGGGGAGACGGGGAGACCGGGGGGGGGGCGGGGGGGGGGACACGGGGACGGGGAGACGGAGAGAACGGGAGACGGGGGTACGGGGACACGGGGAGACCGTGGGACGGGGTGACCGGGGGACCGGGGACGGGGGGACTGGGGGTACGGGGTGACTGGGAGATGGGGACCCCGGGGGCACGGGGGGACGGGGAGACGGGGAGACCGGGGGGACGGGGGGACGGGGGCATCGGGAGACCGCTGGACGGGGGACCGGGGGACCGGGGGACGGGGGGACTAGGGGGACGGGGCAACTTTGAGATGGGTAGACCGGGGGATGGGGTGACTGGGGGCACGGGGATACTGGGAGACGGGGACACCGGGGGACCGGGGAACCGGGGGACCGGGGGACGGGGAGACCGGAGGGATGGGGAGTCCAGGGGACGGGGAAAAGGGGGGCACGGGGAGTCCGGGGGACGGGGAGACGGGGAGATCGGGGGTCGGGGGGATGGGGGGACCGGGTGGACAATGAGACGGGGAGACCGGGGTGACGAGGGGACGGGGGGAAGGGGAGACCGGTGGACAGGAGGACCAGGGGACCGGGGGAACGGGGGACAGGGAGACCGGGGGACGGGGGGACACGGGGGACGGGGAGACGTGGAGACGGGGAGACCGGGGGCCGGGGGGACCGGGGTATGGGGAGACGGGGAGACCGGGGGGACGGTGGGACCGGGGTGACGGGGAGACGGGGAGACCGGGGGACCAGGGGGACGGGGAGACGGGGAGAAGGGGAGACCGGGGGACCCGGGGATTGGGGGGGACAGAGTACGGACAGACGGGGAGACCGGGGGACGGGGGCACCGGGGAACCGTGGGACCGGGAGACCGGGGGAATGGGGGGACGGCGGGACGGGGAGATCAGGGGACGGGGGGACCGGGGGACCAGGGGACCATGATGACGGGGAGACTGGGGGAACGGCGGACGGGGGGACCGGGGAACCGTGGGACCGGGAGACCGGGGGGATGGCGGGACGGCGTTCGGGGAGACCGGTGGACGGGCGGAACAGGGAACGGGGTCAGGGGGACCGGGCGGACGGAGGGACGGGGAGACGGGGAGACCGGGGGATGGGGGGACCAGGGACCAGGGGACAGGGAGACAGGGGAGACGGGGAGACCGTGGGACCAGGGGACGGGGGGACTGGGTGGACGGGGCGACTGGGAGATAGGTAGACCGGAGGATGGGGGGACTGGGGGCATGGGGAGACTAGGAGACGGGGACACCGGGGGACCGGGGAACCGGGGGACCGGGGGACGGGGAGTCCGGGGGGATCGGGGCGACGGGGGGACCGTGGGAACGGGGAGACCGTGGGATGGGGGGACCGGGGAACCGGGGGACAGGGGGACGGGGTGACCGGGCAGACCGAGGCGACGGGGGGATGGGGGGACGGGGGGACCGGGGGGACGTGGAGACTGGGGGATGGGGGGACCGGAGGGACGGGGGGACGGGGAGAGGGGAGACCTGAGGACGGGGGGACCGGGGGATGGGTGGACCGGGGGACAAAGTGACGGGGGGACCGGTGGACAGGGGGACCGGGGTGACAGGGAGACGAGGAGACGGGGGGACCGGGGGACGGGTGGACCGGGGGACAAGTTGACGGGGGGACCGGGAGACAGGGGGACCGGGGTGATGGGGAGACGAGGAGACCGGGAGACCGAGGGACGGGGGGACTGGGGGACCTGGGGACCGGGGGAACGGGGAGATGGGGAGACCGGGGGGACGGGGGGACGGGGGGACGTGGGGACGGGGAGACGGGGAGACCGGGAGAATGGGGGACAGAGGAAAGGGGAGACCGGGGGACGGGGGGACCGAGGGTATGGGGGGACGGGGAGACCGGGGGGAAGGGGTACGGGGGGAAGGAGGGGACGTGGAGACGGGGAGACCTGGGGAACGGGGGGACGGGGGGATGGGGTGACCGGGGTGACGGGGGGACGGGGGGAAAAGGAGGCCAGATAGACAGGGGGAGAGGGGGACCGTGAGACTGGTGGACTGGGAGACCGGGGGGACGGGGGGACGGGGAGACGGGGAGACCGGGGGACGGGGGGACGGGAGACGGGGGGAACGGGGGACCTGGGGGAGCGGGGGGACGGGAAGAAGGGGAGACCGGAGGACGGGGGGACCAGAGCATCATGGACCGGGGGACAGGGAGACCAGGGGACAAGGGGCAGGGAGACCGGGGGGACGGGGAGATCATGCGGACAGGGGTGACTGGGGTATGGGGGGAAGGGGAGAGGGGGAGACGGGGAGAACGAAGGACGGGGGGACCGGGGAACCCAGGGACCGGGGGACGGGGGGACCGGGGGGACGGGGAGACCGAGGGACGGGGGGACCGGGGAACCTGGGGACCGGGGGCGGGACACCTGGCGGACCGAGGCGAAGGGGGGATGGGGGGACGGTGAGAGGGGTAGACGGGGAGACCGAAAACAGCGGGACCTGGGGGACAGGGAGATGGGGAGACAGTGAGACCGGGGGACGGAGGGAACGACGGGACGGGGGGACAGGGAGACCGGGGGGACGGGGCGACGGAGGGATGGAGGGGACGGGGAGACGGGGAGACCAGGGAACGGGGGACCGGTGGAATGGGGGACCGGATGACCGGGGGACGGGGAGACCGGGGGGACCGGGGGGACGGGGGGACGGGGGGATGGAGGGGACGGGGAGACGGGGAGACCGGGGAACGGGGGACCGGTGGAATGGGGGACCTGGGAACCGGGGGACGGGGTTACCGGTGTGACGGGGATATCGGGGACGGGCGGACCGGGGGACCGGGGGACCGGGGGACGGGTCGACCAGGGGGACGGGGAGACTGTGGGACGGGGGGCCCGGTGGACCGGGGGATCAGGGAACTGGGAGATCGGGCGGACAGGGGCGACGGGGGGATGGGGGCACGGGTAGACGGGGAGATGGGGAGACCGAAGGACGGGGAGACCGGAGGGACGTGGGGACGGGGGGACGGGGAGACCGGGGGTTCGGGGGGACGGGGAGACCGGAGAAAGGGGGATCGGGGAAACGGGGGACCGGGGGACGGGAGGACGTGGAGACCGGGGAGACGGGGGGACCGGGGGACGGGGAACCGGTGGACGGGGACACCGGGGGACGGAGGGACGGGGGGACGGGGACACCGGGGGACAGGGACACCGGGGGACGGAGGGACGGGGGGATGGGGGACCGGAGGACGGGGAGACCGGGGGACCGTGGGACGCGGGGACCGGGGGGACGGGGAAACGGGGAGACCGGGGGACAGGGGGACCGGGGGGACGGGGAGATGGGGAGACCGGTGGATGGGGGGACCGCGGGGAAGGGGAGACGGGGAGACAGGGAGACCGGGGGACGGGGGGACGGGGACACCGGGGGACGGGGGGACGGGGGGATGGGGAGACCGGGGGGACGGGGGGACGGGGAAAACGGGCGTACAGGGGCGACGGGGGGATGGGGGGACGAGGAGAGGGGGAGACGGAGAGACCGAAGTTCGGGGGGACCGGGGGAACAGGGAGACGGGGAGACAGGGAGACCGGGGGATGGGGGGACCGAGGGGACGGGGGGACAGGGAGACCGTGGGGACGGGGGGAAGGGGAGACCGGTGCACGGGGAGACCGGGGGACTTGTGTACGGGGGGACCGGGGGGACGGGGAGAATGTGTGACGGGGGAACGGGGGACCGGGGGACAGGGGGGATGTGGAGAAGGGGAGACCGGGGGGACCGTGCGCCGGGGGGACATGGGGACGGGGAGACGGTGAGACCGGGAGACGGGGAGCCCGGGCGACGGGGGGACCGGGGGTACGGGGACACGGGGAGACCGGGAGACTGGGGGACCGGGAAACCGGGAGACGGGGGGAATGGGGGGACTGGGAACCGGGGGGACAGGGGGACGCGGAGAACGGGCGACTGGGGGACCGGGGGACTGGGGGACATGGGGACCGGGGGACTGGGGAACCGGGGGGAAGGGGAGACTGGGAGATGGGGAGACCGGGGGACGGGGGGACTGGGGGACAGGGGGACCGGGGGACCGGGGGACCGGGGGGACGGGGAGTCGGGGAGACAGGGAGACCTGGGGACCGGGGGACCTGGGGGACGGGGAGACGGGGAGACGGGGAGAATGGGGGATAGGGGGACCGGGGAACTGGGGGATCAGGGGACGGGAGGACGGGGAGACGGGGGGACGGGGGGATGGGGAGACCGGTGGACGGGGACACCGGCGGACGGAGGGACAGGTGGATGGGGGACCGGGGGACTGGGAGACCGGGGGACTGTGGGACGCGGGGAACAGGGGACAGGGGACCGGGGGGACAGGGAGATGGGGAGACCGGTGGAAGGGGGGACCGGGGGGAAGGGGAGACGGGGAGACAGGGGGACAGGGGGACGGGGAGACGGGGGGACCGGGGGACCTGGGGGATCGGGGGGACAGGGAGATATGGAGACCGGGGGATACGCGGACCGGGGGACCGGGGGACGGGGAGACTGGGGGACTGGGGGATGGGGGGACCGGGGGACGGGGAGACCGGGGAACTGGGGGACCGGGGGACGGGACACTGGGCGGACCGAGGCGACGGGGGGATGGGGGGACGGGGAGAGGGGTAGACGGGGAGACCTAAGGACGGGGGGACCGGGGGGACAGGGAGACGGGGAGACAGGGAGACCGGGGGACGGAGGGAACGATGGACGGAGGGACAGGGAAACCGGGGGGATGGGGGACAGGGGGATGGAGGGGACGGGGAGACGGGGAGACCGGGGGACGGTGGGACCGGGGGCCCGGGGGACGGGGAGACCGGGGGATGGGGGACCGGGGGACCGGGGACGGGGAGACCGGAGGGAACGGGGGGACGGGGAGACTGGGAGACCGGATAATTGGGAGACCGGGGGATGGGGGACCGGGTGAACGGGGGAAAGGGGAGACTCGGAGACCGGGGTACCGGGGGACGCGGGGACCGGGGGGACGGGGAGACCGTGGACGGGGGGACCAGGGAACCGGGGGATCGGGGGACGGGAGGACGGGGAGACCGGGGAGACGGGGGGATGGGGGTACGGGCAGACTGGTGGACGGGGAGACCGGGGGACGGAGGGATGGGGGGACGGGGAGACCGGGGGACGGGGGATCCGGGGATGGGGGACCGGGGGATGGGGAGACTGGGAGACCGTGGGACGCGGGGACCGGGGGTGGGGGAAACGGGGAGACCGGGGGACATGGGGACCGGGGGGAAGGGGAGACGGGGAGATGGGGAGACCGGGGGACCGGGGGACGGTGGGACCGGAGGACCGGGGGACAGGGGGATGTGGAGACCAGGGGGACGCGGGGACGGGGAAAACGGGCAGACCGGGGCGACGGGGGGATGGGGGGACGGGGAGAGGGGGAGACGGAGAGACTGAAGGACGGGGGGACCAGGGGGAGAGGGAGACGGGGAGACAGGGACACCGGGGGTCGGGGGGACCGAGGGGACCGAGGGATTTGTGGACCGGGGGGACGGGGCGATGGGGAGATGGGGAGACCGGGGGACGGGGGGACTGGGGGACAGGGGGACCGGGGGACCGGGCGACTGGGGGGACGGAGAGTCGGGGAGACGGGGAGACCTGGGGACCTGGGGACCTGGGGGATGGGGAGACGGGGAGACGGGGAGACCAGGGGAATGAGAGACCGGGGGAACGGAGGACTTTGGGGACGGCGAGACGGGGAGACGGGGAGACCGGGGGATAGGGGGACCGGGGGACGGGGAGTCGGGGAGACCGGGGGACATGGGGGATCGGGGGGACAGGGAGATATGGAGACCGGGGGATGGGGGGACCGGGGGACCGGGGGACGGGGATCCTGGGGGACCAGGGGACGGTGGGACCGGGGGATGGGGAGACCGGGGGTCGGGGGGAACGGGGAACCGGGGGACGGGGGGACCGGGGTGATGGGGAGATCGTGTATGGGGGACCGGGGGACAGGGGGACCGGGGGAAGGGGAGACCGGGGGACCAGAGGACGGGGCACCGGGGGGACGGGGAGACCGTGGGACGGGGGGACCGGAGAACCGGGGGACCGGGGGACGGGGAGACAGGGCGGACCGGGGTTACGGGGGCATGGGGGGACGGGGAGAGGGGGAGACGGGGAGACCGAAGGACGGGGGGACCGGGGGGACAGGGAGACGGGGAGACAGGGAGACCGGGGGACGGGGGGACCGAGGGGTCGGGGGGACAGGGAGACCGGGGGGGGGGGGGACGAGGGGATGGGGAGATTCGGAGATGGGGAGACCGGGGGACGGGGGGACCGGGGGACGGGGGACAGCGGGGGCGGGGGGGATGTGGAGACGGTGCGACAGAGGGACGGGGGACGGGGCAACGGGGGGATGCCAGATGGGGAGACCGGATGATGGGGGGACGGGGGGACGGGGGAACGGGGGGACGGTAAGATGGGGAGACCGGGGGATGGGCGGACCAGGGGACCGGGGGACCGGGGCGACGGGGAGATCTGGGATGGGTTCCGGGGGACCAGGGAGACCGGGGGAGTTGGGGACCGGGGAACCGGGGGATCGGGGGACTTGGGTGATGGGGATATCGGGAAAGGGCAGACAGAGGGACCGGGGGACCGGGGGACGGGGAGACCGGGGGACCGGGGGACGAGGGGACCGTGGGGATGGGGAGACAATGGGACGGGGGCCCGGAGGACTCGGAGACCGGGGGACGGGGGGACCGGGGGACCGAGGGCCGGAGAGACCGGGGGCCCGGGGTACGGGGGGACGGGGAGACCGGGGGACGGGGGGACCGGGGGACTGGGGTACCGGGGGGACGCTGAGACCGAGGGACGGGGGGACCGAGGGGATGTGGGGACGGGGAGACCGGGGGGAAGGGGTACGGGGGGACGGAGGGGATGTGGAGACGGTGAGACCGGGGGGACGTGGGGACGGGGGGATTTGCAGACCGGGGAGACGGGGGGGACGGGGGAAAGGGGAGACTGGATAGACAGGAGGACGGGGGGACAGGGAGACCGGTGGACGGGGAGACCGGGGAGACGGGGGGACGGGGAGAAGGGGAGACAGGGGGTATGGGGGTACGGGGAGACCGGGGTATGGGGGATCGGGGGACCGGGGGACCGGGGGACGGGGAGACCGGGGGACTGGGGATGGGGGACCGGGGGACGGGGAGACTGGGGGGACCGGGGGGATGGGGGGACGGGGTGATGGGGAGACCTGTGGAAGGGGGGACCGGGGGACGGGGGACGGGGGGACTGGGGGGAAGGAGAGATAGGGAGACGGGGAGACCGGGGGATGGGGGGACCGTGGGAACGGGGGAAAGGGGAGACTGGAAGACCAGGGGACCGGGGGACACGGGGACCGGGGGGATGGGGAAACGGGGAGACAGGGGGACAGGGGGACCAGGGGGACGGAGAGACGGGGAGACGGGGAGATCGGGGATGAGGGGACCGGGGCACCTGGGGAACCGGGGGAAGGGGAGACGGGGAGACCGAGGGATGGGGGGAACAGGGGACCGGGGGACGGGGAGACCTGGGGACCGGGGGACGGGGGGACCGGGGGGACAGGGAGACCGAGGGACGGGGGGACCGGGGAACCTGGGGACCGGGGGCGGGACACCTGGCGGACCGAGGCGAAGGGGGGATGGGGGGACGGGGAGAGGGGTAGACAGGGAGACCGAAAACAGCGGGACCTGGGGGACAGGGAGATGGGGAGACAGTGAGACCGGGGGACGGAGGGAACGACGGGACGGGGGGACAGGGAGACCGGGGGGACGGGGCGACGGGGGGATGGAGGGGACGGGGAGACGGGGAGACCGGGGAACGGGGGACCGGTGGAATGGGGGACCGGATGACCGGGGGACGGGGAGACCGGGGGGACCGGGGGGACGGGGGGACGGGGGGATGGAGGGGACGGGGAGACGGGGAGACCGGGGAACGCAGGACCGGTGGAATGGGGGACCTGGGAACCGGGGGACGGGGTTAACGGTGTGACGGGGATATCGGGGACGGGCGGACCGGGGGACCGGGGGACCGGGGGACGGGTCGACCAGGGGGACGGGGAGACTGTGGGACGGGGGGACGGGGAGACCGGAGAAAGGGGGATCGGGGAAACGGGGGACCGGGGGACGGGAGGACGTGGAGACCGGGGAGACGGGGGGACCGGGGGACGGGGAACCGGTGGACGGGGACACCGGGGGACGGAGGGACGGGGGGACGGGGACACCGGGGGACAGGGACACCGGGGGACGGAGGGACGGGGGGATGGGGGACCGGAGGACGGGGAGACCGGGGGACCTTGGGACGCGGGGACCGGGGGGACGGGGAAACGGGGAGACCGGGGGACAGGGGGACCGGGGGGACGGGGAGATGGGGAGACCGGTGGATGGGGGGACCGCGGGGAAGGGGAGACGGGGAGACAGGGAGACCGGGGGACGGGGGGACGGGGAAAACGGGCGTACAGGGGCGACGGGGGGATGGGGGGACGAGGAGAGGGGGAGACGGAGAGACCGAAGTTCGGGGGGACCGGGGGAACAGGGAGACGGGGAGACAGGGAGACCGGGGGATGGGGGGACCGAGGGGACGGGGGGACAGGGAGACCGTGGGGACGGGGGGAAGGGGAGACCGGTGCACGGGGAGACCGGGGGACTTGTGTACGGGGGGACCGGGGGGACGGGGAGAATGTGTGACGGGGGAACGGGGGACCGGGGGACAGGGGGACCGGGGGACCGGGGGACCGGGGGGACGGGGAGTCGGGGAGACAGGGAGACCTGGGGACCGGGGGACCTGGGGGACGGGGAGACGGGGAGACGGGGAGAATGGGGGATAGGGGGACCGGGGAACTGGGGGATCAGGGGACGGGAGGACGGGGAGACGGGGGGACGGGGGGATGGGGAGACCGGTGGACGGGGACACCGGCGGACGGAGGGACAGGTGGATGGGGGACCGGGGGACTGGGAGACCGGGGGACTGTGGGACGCGGGGAACAGGGGACAGGGGACCGGGGGGACAGGGAGATGGGGAGACCGGTGGAAGGGGGGACCGGGGGGAAGGGGAGACGGGGAGACAGGGGGACAGGGGGACGGGGAGACGGGGGGACCGGGGGACCTGGGGGATCGGGGGGACAGGGAGATATGGAGACCGGGGGATACGCGGACCGGGGGACCGGGGGACGGGGAGACTGGGGGACTGGGGGATGGGGGGACCGGGGGACGGGGAGACCGGGGAACTGGGGGACCGGGGGACGGGACACTGGGCGGACCGAGGCGACGGGGGGATGGGGGGACGGGGAGAGGGGTAGACGGGGAGACCTAAGGACGGGGGGACCGGGGGGACAGGGAGACGGGGAGACAGGGAGACCGGGGGACGGAGGGAACGATGGACGGAGGGACAGGGAAACCGGGGGGATGGGGGACAGGGGGATGGAGGGGACGGGGAGACGGGGAGACCGGGGGACGGTGGGACCGGGGGCCCGGGGGACGGGGAGACCGGGGGATGGGGGACCGGGGGACCGGGGACGGGGAGACCGGAGGGAACGGGGGGACGGGGAGACTGGGAGACCGGATAATTGGGAGACCGGGGGATGGGGGACCGGGTGAACGGGGGAAAGGGGAGACTCGGAGACCGGGGTACCGGGGGACGCGGGGACCGGGGGGACGGGGAGACCGTGGACGGGGGGACCAGGGAACCGGGGGATCGGGGGACGGGAGGACGGGGAGACCGGGGAGACGGGGGGATGGGGGTACGGGCAGACTGGTGGACGGGGAGACCGGGGGACGGAGGGATGGGGGGACGGGGAGACCGGGGGACGGGGGATCCGGGGATGGGGGACCGGGGGATGGGGAGACTGGGAGACCGTGGGACGCGGGGACCGGGGGTGGGGGAAACGGGGAGACCGGGGGACATGGGGACCGGGGGGAAGGGGAGACGGGGAGATGGGGAGACCGGGGGACCGGGGGACGGTGGGACCGGAGGACCGGGGGACAGGGGGATGTGGAGACCAGGGGGACGCGGGGACGGGGAAAACGGGCAGACCGGGGCGACGGGGGGATGGGGGGACGGGGAGAGGGGGAGACGGAGAGACTGAAGGACGGGGGGACCAGGGGGAGAGGGAGACGGGGAGACAGGGAGACCGGGGGTCGGGGGGACCGAGGGGACCGAGGGATTTGTGGACCGGGGGGACGGGGCGATGGGGAGATGGGGAGACCGGGGGACGGGGGGACTGGGGGACAGGGGGACCGGGGGACCGGGCGACTGGGGGGACGGAGAGTCGGGGAGACGGGGAGACCTGGGGACCTGGGGACATGGGGGATGGGGAGACGGGGAGACGGGGAGACCAGGGGAATGAGAGACCGGGGGAACGGAGGACTTTGGGGACGGCGAGACGGGGAGACGGGGAGACCGGGGATAGGGGGACCGGGGGACGGGGAGTCGGGGAGACCGGGGGACATGGGGGATCGGGGGGACAGGGAGATATGGAGACCGGGGGATGGGGGGACCGGGGGACCGGGGGACGGGGATCCTGGGGGACCAGGGGACGGTGGGACCGGGGGATGGGGAGACCGGGGGTCGGGGGGAACGGGGAACCGGGGGACGGGGGGACCGGGGTGATGGGGAGATCGTGTATGGGGGACCGGGGGACAGGGGGACCGGGGGAAGGGGAGACCGGGGGACCAGAGGACGGGGCACCGGGGGGACGGGGAGACCGTGGGACGGGGGGACCGGAGAACCGGGGGACCGGGGGACGGGGAGACAGGGCGGACCGGGGTTACGGGGGCATGGGGGGACGGGAGAGGGGGAGACGGGGAGACCGAAGGACGGGGGGACCGGGGGGACAGGGAGACGGGGAGACAGGGAGACCGGGGGACGGGGGGACCGAGGGGTCGGGGGGACAGGGAGACCGGGGGGGGGGGGGACGAGGGGATGGGGAGATTCGGAGATGGGGAGACCGGGGGACGGGGGGACCGGGGGACGGGGGACAGCGGGGGCGGGGGGGATGTGGAGACGGTGCGACAGAGGGACGGGGGACGGGGCAACGGGGGATGCCAGATGGGGAGACCGGATGATGGGGGACGGGGGGACGGGGGAACGGGGGGACGGTAAGATGGGGAGACCGGGGGATGGGCGGACCAGGGGACCGGGGGACCGGGGCGACGGGGAGATCTGGGATGGGTTCCGGGGGACCAGGGAGACCGGGGGAGTTGGGGACCGGGGAACCGGGGGATCGGGGGACTTGGGTGATGGGGATATCGGGAAAGGGCAGACAGAGGGACCCGGGGGACCGGGGGACGGGGAGACCGGGGGACCGGGGGACGAGGGGACCGTGGGGATGGGGAGACAATGGGACGGGGGCCCGGAGGACTCGGAGACCGGGGGACGGGGGGACCGGGGGACCGAGGGCCGGAGAGACCGGGGGCCCGGGGTACGGGGGGACGGGGAGACCGGGGGACGGGGGGACCGGGGGACTGGGGTACCGGGGGACGCTGGAGACCGAGGGACGGGGGGACCGAGGGGATGTGGGGACGGGGAGACCGGGGGGAAGGGGTACGGGGGGACGGAGGGGATGTGGAGACGGTGAGACCGGGGGGACGTGGGGACGGGGGGATTTGCAGACCGGGGAGACGGGGGGGACGGGGGAAAGGGGAGACTGGATAGACAGGAGGACGGGGGGACAGGGAGACCGGTGGACGGGGAGACCGGGGAGACGGGGGGACGGGGAGAAGGGGAGACAGGGGGTATGGGGGTACGGGGAGACCGGGGTATGGGGGATCGGGGGACCGGGGGACCGGGGGACGGGGAGACCGGGGGACTGGGGATGGGGGACCGGGGGACGGGGAGACTGGGGGGACCGGGGGGATGGGGGGACGGGGTGATGGGGAGACCTGTGGAAGGGGGGACCGGGGGACGGGGGACGGGGGGACTGGGGGAAGGAGAGATAGGGAGACGGGGAGACCGGGGGATGGGGGGGACCGTGGGAACGGGGGAAAGGGGAGACTGGAAGACCAGGGGACCGGGGGACACGGGGACCGGGGGGATGGGGAAACGGGGAGACAGGGGACAGGGGGACCAGGGGGACGGAGAGACGGGGAGACGGGGAGATCGGGGATGAGGGGACCGGGGCACCTGGGGAACCTGGGGAAGGGGAGACGGGGAGACCGAGGGATGGGGGGAACAGGGGACCGGGGGACGGGGAGACCTGGGGACCGGGGGACGGGGGGACCGGGGGGACGGGGAGACCGAGGGACGGGGGGACCGGGGAACCTGGGGACCGGGGGCGGACACCTGGCGGACCGAGGCGAAGGGGGGATGGGGGGACGGGGAGAGGGGTAGACAGGGAGACCGAAAACAGCGGGACCTGGGGGACAGGGAGATGGGGAGACAGTGAGACCGGGGGACGGAGGGAACGACGGGACGGGGGGACAGGGAGACCGGGGGGACGGGGCGACGGGGGGATGGAGGGGACGGGGAGACGGGGAGACCGGGGAACGGGGGACCGGTGGAATGGGGGACCGGATGACCGGGGGACGGGGAGACCGGGGGGACCGGGGGGACGGGGGGACGGGGGGATGGAGGGGACGGGGAGACGGGGAGACCGGGGAACGCGGGACCGGTGGAATGGGGGACCTGGGGAACCGGGGGACGGGGTTAACGGTGTGACGGGGATATCGGGGACGGGCGGACCGGGGGACCGGGGGACCGGGGGACGGGTCGACCAGGGGGACGGGGAGACTGTGGGACGGGGGGACGGGGAGACCGGAGAAAGGGGGATCGGGGAAACGGGGGACCGGGGGACGGGAGGACGTGGAGACCGGGGAGACGGGGGGACCGGGGGACGGGGAACCGGTGGACGGGACACCGGGGGACGGAGGGACGGGGGGACGGGGACACCGGGGGACAGGGACACCGGGGGACGGAGGGACGGGGGGATGGGGGACCGGAGGACGGGGAGACCGGGGGACCTTGGGACGCGGGGACCGGGGGGACGGGGAAACGGGGAGACCGGGGGACAGGGGGACCGGGGGGACGGGGAGATGGGGAGACCGGTGGATGGGGGGACCGCGGGGAAGGGGAGACGGGGAGACAGGGAGACCGGGGGACGGGGGGACGGGGAAACGGGCGTACAGGGGCGACGGGGGGATGGGGGGACGAGGAGAGGGGGAGACGGAGAGACCGAAGTTCGGGGGGACCGGGGGAACAGGGAGACGGGGAGACAGGGAGACCGGGGGATGGGGGGACCGAGGGGACGGGGGGACAGGGAGACCGTGGGGACGGGGGGAAGGGGAGACCGGTGCACGGGGAGACCGGGGGACTTGTGTACGGGGGGACCGGGGGGACGGGGAGAATGTGTGACGGGGGAACGGGGGACCGGGGGACAGGGGGGATGTGGAGAAGGGGAGACCGGGGGGACCGTGCGCCGGGGGGACATGGGGACGGGGAGACGGTGAGACCGGGAGACGGGGAGCCCGGGCGACGGGGGGACCGGGGGTACGGGGACACGGGGAGACCGGGAGACTGGGGGACTGGGGAACCGGGAGACGGGGGGAATGGGGGGACTGGGAACCGGGGGGACAGGGGGACGCGGAGAACGGGCGACTGGGGGACCGGGGGACTGGGGGACATGGGGACCGGGGGACTGGGGAACCGGGGGGAAGGGGAGACTGGGAGATGGGGAGACCGGGGGACGGGGGCCCTGGGGGACGGGGATATGGTGAGACGGGCAAACCGGGAGACGGGTGGACCGGGGGGACGGGGGCACGGGGAGACGGGGAGACAGGGGGACGGGGGGGACGGGGAGACGGGGAGACCGGGGGACGGTGTGACTGGAGGACCAGGGGACCGGGGGATCTGGGGGACGGAAAGATGGGGAGACCGGGGGACAGGGGGACCGGGGGACCGGGGGATAGGGGGACGGGGGGACGTGGAGACTGGGGGACAGGGGGACCTGGGTAACGGGGGGAAGGGGAGACGGGGAGACCAGGAGACGGGGTGACCAAGGGATCGGGGACGGGGGGACTGGGGGGACGGGGAGACAGGGAGACGGGAGGACGGGGAGACCAGGGTGACGGGGAGACGGGGAGACGGGGGGACGGGGAGACGGGGGAAACGGGGAGACCGGGGGATGCGGGGACCGGGGGACGAGGAGACGGGGCGACCGGGGTACCCGGGGACCGGGGGGACAGTGTACGGTTAGACGGGGAGACCGGGGGACGGGGGGACAGGGGAAACGTGGGACCGGGAGACCCGGGGGACGGGGGGACGGGGGGATTTGGAGACCGGGGACCGGGGGACGGGGAGACCGGAGAGACGGGGAGACCGTAGGACCGGGGGACGGGGGGACTGGGGGGACGGGGCGACTTGGAGATGGGTAGACTGGGGGATGGGGGGACTGGGGGCACGGGGAGACCAAGGGGACCCGGGCGACGGGGGACAGTGGGACAGGGAGACGGGGAGACGGGCAGACCGGAGGACGGGGGACCGGGGGGACGGGGAGACTTGGTGACCAGGGGACTGGGGGAACAGGGGGATGGGGAGAGAGGGAGATGGGGAAACCGGGGGAAGGGGGGACGGGGGGAAGGGGAGACGGTGGGAAGGGGGGAAGGGGAGACGGGGTGATGGGGAGACCGGGGGACGGAGGGACTGGGGACAGGGAGACCGGGGGAACGGGGGATGGGGGGACCGGGGGGACTGGGAGACCGGGGGACAGCGGGGACGGGGGGACGGGGAGACGGGGAGACCGAGGGACGGTGAGACGGGGAGACCGGGGGACGGGGGGACCGGGGGGAACAGAGGGACGGGGAGACCGGGGGTCCGGGGGACGGGGGGACCGGGGGGACGGGGGACCGGGGGGACGGGGGGATAGGGAGAACGGGGGACAGTGCGACAGGGAGACGGGGAGACAGGCAGACCGGAGGACAGGGGACCGGGGGGACGGGGAGACTTGGTGACCAGGGGACTGGGGGAACAGGGGGATGGGGAGAGAGGGAGATGGGGAAACCGGGGGACGGGGGGACCGGGGGGCGTGGGGACCGGGGGACCTGGGGACGGGGGGACGGGGGGACGGGGTAAGGGGAGACGGGTAGACCGGGGGGACGGGGGAAGCAGGGAACATGGGACAGGGGGACGGGGGGACGGGGAGACTTGGTGACCAGGGGAATGGGGGAACAGGGGGATGGGGAGAGAGGGAGATGGGGAAACCGGGGGACGGGGGGACCGGGGGGACGGGGAGACGGGGGGAAGGGGGGAAGGGGAGATGGGGTGACGGGGAGACCGGGGGACGGAGGGACCGGGGGACGGGGAGACCGGGGGAACGGGGGACGGGGGGACCGGGGGGACTGGGAGACCGGGGGACCGGGGGGACGGGGGGACGGGGTGACGGGGAGGCCGGGGAGACCGGGGGACCGGAGGACGGGGGGACCGGGGGGAAGGGGAGACGGGGGGACAGGGGGACAGGGAGACCGGGGGACGGGGGGACCGGGGGACCGGGGGACGGGGGACGGGGGACGGCGGAAAGGGGAGACGGGTAGACCGGGGGGACGGGGGGAAACAGGGACCGTGGGACAGGGGGACAGGGGGACGGGGAGACGGGGAGACCGAGGGACGGGGAGACGGGGAGACCAGAGGATGGGGGGACCGGGGGGAACAGAGGGACGGGGAGACCGGGGGTCCGGGGGACGGGGGGACCGGGGGGACGGGGGACCGGGGGTACGGGGAAAGGGAGAACGGGGGACAGGGGGACCGGGCGGACGAAGGGACGGGGAGACGGGGAGACCGGGGGATGGGGGGAACGGTGAACGGGGGACCGGGGGACCGGGGGACCGGGGGACGGGGGGACCGGGGGGATGTTGAGACGGGGAGACGGGGAGACCAGAGGACGGGGGTACCGGGGCGACGGGCAGACGGTTAGACGGGGAGACCGAGGGACGGGGGGGACCGGGGGACCGGGGGACGGGGACCGGGGGGACGGGGGGACCGGGGGATAAGCGGACGGGGGGACCGGGGGACCTGTGGTACCGGGGGGACGGGGAGACGGGGAGACCGGGGGACGGGGGCCCTGAGGGACGGGGATACGGTGAGACGGGCAAACCGGGAGACGGGTGGACCGGGGGGACGGGGGACGGGGAGACGGGGTGACAGGGGGACGGGGGGGACGGGGAGACGGGGAGACCGGGGGACGGTGTGACTGGAGGACCAGGGGACCGGGGGATCTGGGGGACGGAAAGATGGGGAGACCGGGGGACGGGGGGACCGGGGGACCGGGGGATAGGGGGACGGGGGGACGTGGAGACTGGGGGACAGGGGGACCGGGGTAACGGGGGGAAGGGGAGACGGGGAGACCAGGAGACGGGGTGACCAAGGGACCGGGGATGAGGGGACTGGGGGGACGGGGAGACAGGGAGACGGGAGGACGGGGAGACCGGGGTGACGGGGAGACGGGGAGACGGGGGGACGGGGAGACGGGGAAACGGGGAGACCGGGGGACGGGGGGACCGGGGGACGGGGAGACGGGGAGACCGGGGAGACGGTGAGACCGGGGTGTCGAGGGGACGGGGGGAAGGGGAGACAGGTGGACAGGAGGACCAGGGGACCGGGGGAACGGGGGACAGGGAGACCGGGGGACGGGGGGACACGGGGGATGGGGAGACGTGGAGACGGGGAGACCGGGGGACGGGGGGACCGGGGGACGGGGAGACGGGGAGACCGGGGAGACGGTGAGACCGGGGTGACGGGGAGACGGGGAGACCGGGGGACCAGGGGGACGGGGAGACGGGGAGAAGGGGAGACCGGGGGACCCGGGGATCGGGGGGACAGAGTACGGTGAGACGGGGAGACCGGGGGACGGGGGGACCGGGGAACCGTGGGACCGGGAGACCGGGGGGATGGGGGGACGGCGGGACGGGGAGACCAGGGGACGGGGGGACCGGGGGACCGGGGGACCATGATGACGGGGAGACCGGGGGAACGGCGGACGGGGGGACCAAGGTACCGTGGGACCGGGAGACCGGGGGGACGGGGGGACGGGGGGACGGGGGGATGGGGAGACTTGGGCACAGGGGGACCGGGGTGACAGGGGGAAGGGGAGACGGGGAGACCGGGGGACGGGGTGAACGGGGGACCGGGGACGGGGGGACTGGGGGACGGGGAGACAGGGAGACCGGGGGACGGGGAGCCCGGGGGTACTGGGGGACTGGGAGACGGTAACCCGGGGGCACGGGGGGACGGGGGGACTGGGGGACCGGGGGACCATGATGACGGGGAGACCGGGGAACGGGGGACCGGGGGGACCAGGGGGATGGGGGACCGGGGGGACGGGGGGGAGAGGGAGAACGGGGGACAGGGGGACCGGGCGGACGGAGGGACGGGGAGACGGGGAGACCGGGGGATTTGGAGACCGGGGACCGGGGGACGGGGAGACCGGGGAGACGGGGAGACCGTAGGACCGGGGGACGGGGGGACTGGGGGGACGGGGCGACTTGGAGATGGGTAGACTGGGGGATGGGGGGACTGGGGGCACGGGGAGACCAAGGGGACCCGGGCGATGGGGGACAGTGGGACAGGGAGACGGGGAGACGGGCAGACCGGAGGACGTGGGACCGGGGGGACGGGGAGACTTGGTGACCAGGGGACTGGGGGAAAAGGGGGATGGGGAGAGAGGGATATGGGGAAACCGGGGGACGGGGGACCGGGGGGACGGGGAGACGGGGGGAAGGGGGGAAGGGGAGATGGGGTGACGGGGAGACCGGGGGACAGAGGGACCGGGGGACGGGGAGACCGGGGGACTAGGGGAACGGGGGACCGGGGGACGGGACACTGGGCGGACCGAGGCGATGGGGGGATGGGGGGACGGGGAGAGGGGTAGACGGGGAGACCGGGGGACGGGGGGCCCGGGGGGAAGGGGACACGGTGAGACGGGCAGACTGGGAGATGGGTGGACCGGGGAGACGGGGGGAAGGGGGAACCGGGGGACCGGGGGACAGGGAGACCGGGGGACTGGGGATGGGGGACTGGGGGACGGGGAGACTGGGGGGACCAGGGGACTGGGGGACGGGGGGACCGGGGGAAAGGGGAGACAGGGAGACGGGGAGACAGGGAGGACGGGTGGACGGGGAGACCGGGGGACGGGGTACCGGGGCACCGGGAGACGGGGAGACGGGGAGACAGGGGGTTCGGGGTGACGGGGAGAGGGGGAGATGGGGAGACCGAAGGACGGGGGGACCGGGGGGACAGGGAGACAGGGAGACAGGGAGACCGTGGGGGATGGGGAGACTGGGAGACGGGCAGACCGGGGGATGTGGGGACCGGGGGACCGGTAGACAGGGGGAATGGGAGACCGGGAGACGGGGGGATGGGGGGACCTGGGGACGGGGGACTGGGGGACCGGAGGACCGGGGCACAGGAAGACCGGGGGATGGCGGGACGGGGTGATGGCCGGGCGGGGGGATGGCGGGACGGGTGGACCGGGAGACCGGGGCACGCGGGGACATGAGGAAAGGGAGACCGGTGCACGGGGGGACGGAGGGACCGGGAGACCGGGTGAGGGGCGGATGGGGGGAAGGAGAGACCGGGCACCGGGAGACTGGTTGACGGGGAGAACGGGTGTCGGAAGGACGGGGGTCAGGGGGACCAGGGGACGGGGGGAAGGGTGGACCAGGAGACAGGGGGAACGGGAGACCGAGGAACGGAGGGACAGAGGGACGGGGGAACAAGGGACCTGGGGACCAGTAGATCGTCCAAAGAGGGGAAGGAGGGACCGGGAGAACAGGGGACGGGGGAACAGGAGGACAGGGGAATTAGGGGACCGGGAGACCGGGTGACGGGGGGACGGGGAGGACCGGGAGACCGGGGGATGGGGGGACGGGGGTTGGGTGGACTGGGAGACCAGGGGACCGAGGAATCAGGAGACCGGGGGACGGGGGGACGGGGGGAGGTGGGGAAGGGGGACCAGGAGACGGGGTCCGAAGGACAGGGGGACGGGAGGACAAGGGGGACCATGGCACCAGGGACCTGGGGACGGGGAGACTGGGGGACCGGGGGACGGAGGAACCGGGGGGACGGGGAGATGGGGAGACGGTGAGACAGGGTGTACGGGGGGAGGGGGGATGTGTAGACCGGGGGACTGAGGGACCGGTGTACGGGGAGACCGGGGGGACCGGGGGGACGGGGGACGGGGAGACCGGGGGACGGGGGGACGTCTGGACCAGGGGGATGGGGGCACGGGGAGACGTGCAGACCGGGGGGAGGGGGGGACGTGGGGATGGGGAGACCGGGGGACCGGGAGACGGGGGACAGGGAGGAAGGGGAAACAAGGAGACCGGGAGACCGGGGGGACGGGGAGACGGGGAGACGGGGAGACGGGGAGACGTGGTGACCGGGGGACCGGGGTCGGGGGAACTGGGTGGACGAGGAGACAGGGAGACCGGGGGACGGGTTGACCGGGGTGACGGGGAGACGGGGAGACCTGGGGACCGGGGGGACGGGGAGACCAGGAGACAGGTGGACCGGGGGACGGGGAGACGGGGAGACCGGGGGACCGGGGTGACGGGGAGACGGGGAGACCGGGGGACGGGCGGAACTGGGAACGGGGAACCCGGGGGCACGGGGGGACGGGGAGACGGGGAGACCAGGGGACAGGGGGACCGGGAGACACAGGGACCATGATGATGGAGAGACCGGGGGACCGGGGGGACGGGGAGACGGGGAGACAGGGGGACGGGGGGAAGGGGAGACCGGGGGACGGGGAGCCCGGGGGTACGGGGGGACAGTGAGATGGGGAACCCAGGGGTACGGGGGACAGGGAGACGGGGAGACCAGGGGACGGGGTGACCGGGGGACTGGGGGACCCGGGTGATGGGGAGACCGGGGGACCGAGGGGACAGGGAGACGGGGAGACAGGGGGATGGGGGGGATGGGGAGACGGGGAGACCGGGGGACGGTGTGACTGGGGGACTGGGGGACCCGGGTGATGGGGAGACCGGGGGAGCGGGGCAACAGGGAGACGGGTAGACCGGGGGGGACGGGGGGAAGTAGGGACCGTGGGACAGGGGGACGGGGGGACGGGGAGACGGGGAGACCGGGGAGTCCGGGGGACAGGGAGACGGGGAGACCGGGTTACGGGGAGACCGGGGGACAGGGGTACCAGGGGGACGGGGGGAAGAGAAGATGGGGAGACCGGGGGAC
The DNA here is from genome assembly GCF_057876585.1 of Rhinolophus sinicus. NCBI lineage: Eukaryota > Metazoa > Chordata > Mammalia > Chiroptera > Rhinolophidae > Rhinolophus > Rhinolophus sinicus. Next base: position 19,604,492 of record NC_142510.1, on the reverse strand, counting down.
GGGGTGAACAGGGGACCAGTGGGAAGGGAGAAAGGGAGACGGGGAGACACGTGGACGGGGGGACCGGGGAACTGGGGGTCAGGGTGACCGGGGGACCGGGCGGACGGGGAGACGAGGAGACCGGGAGACGGGCGAAGGGGGGAAGGGGAGACGGAGAGACGGGGAGACCGGGGGGAAGGGGGGACGGGGGTATGGGGGACAGGAGGACCGGGGGGACCGGGAGACAGGGAGACCTGGGGACGGTGGGACAGGGGGACCGGGGGACTGGGGGACGGGGGGGACCGGGAAACTGGGGGACGGGGGGAACGGGGGAACGTGGGACGGGGAGCCCGGGGGTACGGGTGGACGGGGAGATGGGGAGACCGGGGGACGGGGGGACCGGAGGGACGTGTGGACGGGGGGACGGGGAGTGGCACACTGGCAGATTGGGGGACGGGTGGACCGGGGGGACGTCAGACAGTGAGACCGAGGGACGGGGAGACCGTGGGATGGGTGGACGAGGGGACGGGGACACCGTGGGACAGGGGGACGGGGGGACGGTGGGACGGGGGGACGGGGGACGCCGGGGGGACCGGGGGACCAGGGGATCGGGGGGACAGAAAGATGGGGAGACCGGGGGACGGTGTGACTGGGGGACCGGGGGACCGGGGGATCGGGGGGACGGAAAGATGGGGAGACCGGGGGACGGGGGCCCTGGGGGACGGGGACACGGTGAGACGGGCAAACCGGGAGACGGGGGGACCGGGGGGACGGGGGGACGGGGAGACGGGGAGACAGGGAAGACGGGGGGACGGGGGGACGGGGGGACGTGGGGACGGGGAGACGAGGAGACCGGGAGATGGGGAGACGGGGGGACGGGGAGACCGGGGGACGGGGGGACCGGGGGACAGTGGGACGGGTGGACCGGGGGACGGGGGACAGCGGGGGCGGGGGGGATGGGGGGACGGTGCGACGGAGGGACGGGGGGACGGGGGAACGGGGGGACGGTAAGATGGGGAGACCGGGGGATGGGCGGACCGGGGGACCGGGGGACCTGGGCGACGGGGAGATGGGGAGAAGGGGGGACGGGGGACGGGGAGACCGGGGGACGGGGGGACCGGGGGACCGGGAGGCGGGGAAACCGGGAGACGGGGGGACCGTGGGTACGGGGACACAGGGAGACCCGGGGACGGGGGGACCGGGGAACCGGGAGATGGGGGGACTGGGGGGACTGGGGTCTGGGGGACAAGGGGACGCAGCGACTGGGGGACGTGGTACCGGGGGACGGGGTACCGGGGGACTGTGGTACGGGGGAACCGGGGGACTGGGGTACGGTGGAACCGGGGGATCGGGGGACCGGGGGGACGGGGAGACGGGGAGAGGGGAGACCTGGGGACGGGGGGACCGGGGGACGGGTGGACCGGGGGACAGGGTGACTGGGGGACCGGGGGAAAGGGGGACCGAGGGGACGGGGAGACAGGGAGACTGAGGGATGTGGGGACCGGGGGACCGGGCGATGGGGAGATCGGGGACCGGGGGACGGGAGGACCGGGGGGACGGGGAGACCGTGGGACGGGGGGACCGGGGAACCGGGAGACCGGGGAACAGGACACGCGGACCGAGGCGTCGGGGGGATGGGGGGACGGGGAGACGGGGAGACCGGGGGACGGGGGGACGGGGAGACCTGGGGACGGGGGACGGGGAGACCGGGGGACGGGGGGACGGGGGGATGGGGAGACCGGGGGGACGGGGGGACGGGGAGACGGGGAGACAGGGGGTTCTGGAGGACGGGGAGACCGGAGGACGGGGGATCGTGGGACCGGGGGACCAGGGGACGGGGAGACCGGGGGACTGGGGATGGGGGACCGGGGGACGGGGAGACTGGGGGGACCGGGGGGATGGGGGGACGGAGGGACGGGGAGACTTGTGGAAGGGTGCACCGGGGGACCGGGGGATGGGGGGACCGGGGGTAAGGGGAGACAGGGAGATGGGGAGACGGGGTTTGGGGGGACCGGGGGAACGGGGGAAAGGTGAAACTGGGAGACCGGGGGACCGGGGGACGCAGAGACCGGGGGGATGGGGAAACGGGGAGACCGGCGGACAGGGGGACCAGGGGGGACGGAGAGACGGGGAGACTGGGGGATGGGGGGACAGGGGCACCTGGGGAACCGGTGGGAAGGGGAGACGGGGAGACCGGGGGATGGGGGGGACGGGGAGACGGGGACACCGGGGGACAGTGTGACTGGGGGACCAGGGGACCGGGGGATCTGGGGGACGGAAAGATGGGGAGACCGGGGGACGGGGGGACTGGGGGACCGGGGGATAGGGGGACGGGGGGACGTGGAGACTGGTGGACAGGGGGACCGGGGTAACGGGGGGAAGGGGAGACGGGGAGACCAGGAGACGGGGTGACCAAGGGACCGGGGACGGGGGGACTGGGGGGACGGGGAGACAGGGAGACGGGAGGACGGGGAGACCGGGGTGACGGGGAGACGGGGGGACGGGGAGACGGGGAAACGGGGAGACCGGGGGATGCGGGGACCGGGGGACGAGGAGACGGGGCGACCGGGGTACCCGGGGACCGGGGGGACAGTGTACGGTTAGACGGGGAGACCGGGGGGACGGGGGGACGGGGGGGACGGGGGGACGGGGGGATGGGGAGACTTGGGCACAGGGGGACCGGGGTGACGGGGGGAAGGGGAGACGCGGAGACCGGGGGACGGGGTGAACGGGGGACCGGGGACGGGGGGACTGGGGGGACGGGGAGACAGGGAGACCGGGGGACGGGGAGCCCGGGGGTACGGGGGGACTGGGAGACGGTAACCCGGGGGCACGGGGGGACGGGGGGACTGGGGGACCGGGGGACCATGATGACGGGGAGACCGGGGGACGGGGGGACCGGGGGGACCGGGGGGATGGGGGACCGGGGGGACGGGGGGGAGAGGGAGAACGGGGGACTGGGGGACCGGGCGGACGGAGGGACTGGGAGACGGGGAGACCGGGGGATTTGGAGACCGGGGACCGGGGGACGGGGAGACCGGGGAGACGGGGAGACCGTAGGACCGGGGGACGGGGGGACTGGGGGGACGGGGCGACTTGGAGATGGGTAGACTGGGGGATGGGGGGACTGGGGGCACGGGGAGACCAAGGGGACCCGGGCGACGGGGGACAGTGGGACAGGGAGACGGGGAGACGGGCAGACCGGAGGACGGGGGACCGGGGGGACGGGGAGACGGTGACCAGGGGACTGGGGGAACAGGGGGATGGGGAGAGAGGGAGATGGGGAAACCGGGGGACGGGGGGACCGGGGGGACGGGGAGACGGGGGAAGGGGGGAAGGGGAGATGGGGTGACGGGGAGACCGGGGGACGGAGGGACCGGGGGACGGGGAGACCGGGGGAAGGGGGGACCGGGGGGAAGGGGAGACAGGGGGACAGGGGGACGGGGAGACGGGGGGACCGGGGGACCTGGGGGATCGCGGGGACAGGGAGATATGGAGACCAGGGGATGCGGGGACCGGGGGACCGGGGGACGGGGAGATTGGGGGACCGGCGGATGGGGGGAACGGGGAACCGGGGGACTGGGGCCTGGGGGACGGGGAGACCGGGGGACGGGGGGACCGGGGAACCGGGGGACCGGGGGACGGGGAGACTGGAGGACCGCGGGACGGGGGGACTGGGGGATGGGGAGACCGGGGGACGGGGGGAACGGGGAACCGGGGGACGGGGGGACCGGGGTGATGGGGAGATCGTGTATGGGGGACCAGGGGACCGGGGGACCGGGGGATGGGGAGACCGGGGGACGGGGGGAACGGGGAACCGGGGGACGGGGGGACCGGGGTGATGGGGAGATCGGGTATGGGGGAACGGGGCACCGGGGGCACGGGGAGACTGTGGGATGTAGGGGACCGGGGAACTGGGGGACCGGGGGACGGGGAGACCGGGCTGACCGTGGTGACGGGGGGATGGGGTGACGGGAAGGCGGGAGACGGGGAGACTGAAGGACGGGAGGACTGGGGGGACAGGGAGACGGGGAGACAGGGAGACCGGGGGACGGGGGGACCGAGGGGACGGGGGGACAGGGAGACCGGTGGGACCTGGGGACGGGAGGACTGGGAGACCGGAGGGACGGGGGGACGGGGAGACCGGGAAGACGGGGGGACGGGGGGACGGGGGGACGTGGGGACGGGGAGACGAGGAGACCGGGAGATGGGGAGACGGGGGGACGGGGAGACCGGGGGACGGGGGGACCGGGGGACAGTGGGACGGGTGGACCGGGGGACGGGGGACAGCGGGGGCGGGGGGGATGGGGGGACGGTGCGACGGAGGGACGGGGGGACGGGGGAACGGGGGGACGGTAAGATGGGGAGACCGGGGGATGGGCGGACCGGGGGACCGGGGGACCTGGGCGACGGGGAGATCTGGGATGGGGGCCCGGGGGACCAGGGAGAACGGGGGAGGGGGGGACCGGGGAACCGGGGGATCGGGGGACTTGGGTGACGGGGATATCGGGGACGGGCAGACCGGGGGACCGGGGGACCGGGGGACGGGGAGACCGGGGGACCGGGGGACGAGGGGACCATGGGGATGGGGAGACAATGGGACGGGGACCCGGGGGACTCGGAGACCGGGGGACGGGGGGACCGGTGGACCGGGGGCCGGAGAGACCGGGGGCCCGGGGGACGGGGGGACGGGGAGACCAGGGGACGGGGGGACCGGGGGACTGGGGTACCGGGGGGACGCGGAGACCGAGGGACGGGGGGACCGAGGGGATGTGGGGATGGGGAGACCGGGGGGACGGGGGACGGGGGGACGGAGGGAACGTGGAGACGGGGAGACGGGGGGACGTGGGGACGGGGGGATGGGGAGACCGGGGGGACGGGGGGACGGGTGAAGGGGAGACTGGATAGACAGGAGGACGGGGGTCTGGGAGACCGGTGGACGGGGAGACCGGGGAGACGGGGGGACGGGGAGACGGGGAGACAGGGGGTTCGGGGGTACAGGGAGACCGGGGTATGGGGGATCGGGGGACCGGGGGACCGGGGGACGGGGAGACGGGGGGACTGGGGATAGGGGACCGGGGGACGGGGAGACTAGGGGGACCGGGGGGATGGGGGGACGGGGGGATGGGGAGACCTGTGGAAGGGGGGACCGGGGGATGGGGGGACTGGGGGAACGGGGGACCGGGGGAACGGGGGAAAGGGGAGACAGGGAGACCGTGGGACCAGGGGACGCCGGGACCGGGGGGATGGGGAAACGGGGAGACAGGGGGACAGGGGGACCGGGGGGACGGAGAGACGGGGAGACGGGGAGACCGGGAATGGGGGGACCGGGGCACCTGGGGAACCTGGGGGGAAGGGGAGACGTGGAGACCGAAGGATGGGGGGAACGGGGGACCGGGGGACGGGGAGACCCGGGGACCGGGGGACGGGGGGACCGGGGGGACGGGGAGACCGAGGGACGGGGGGACCGGGGAACCTGGGGACCGGGGGCGGGACACCTGGCGGACCGAGGCGAAGGGGGCATGGGGGGACGGGGAGAGGGGTAGACGGGGAGACCGAAAGACAGGGGAACTGGGGGACAGGGAGATGGGGAGACAGTGAGACCGGGGGACGGAGGGAACGACGGGACGGGGGGGACAGGGAGACGGGGGGACGGGGGGACGGGGGGATGGAGGGGACGGGGAGACGGGGAGACCGGGGAACGGGGGACCGGTGGAATGGGGGACCTGGGAACCGGGGGACGGGGGTACCGGTGTGACGGGGATATCGGGGACGGGCGGACCGGGGGACCGGGGGACCGGGGGACGGGGAGACCGGTAGACCGGGGGACGGGTGGACCAGGGGGACGGGGAGACTGTGGGACGGGGGCCCGGTGGACCGGGGGATCAGGGAACGGGGAGATCGGGCGGACAGGGGCGACGGGGGGATGGGGGCAGGGGTAGACGGCGAGATGGGGAGACCGAAGGACGGGGAGACCGGAGGGACGTGGGGACGGGGGGACGGGGAGACCGGGGGTTCGGGGGGACGGGTAGACGGGAGAAAGGGGGATCAGGGGACCGGGGGACCGTGGGACAGAGAGACCGGGGGACCGGGGGACGCGGGGACCGGGGGGACAGGGAGACGGGGAGACGGGGAGACAGGGGGTTCGTGGTGACGGGGAGACCGGGGCACGGGGGATCAGGGGACGGGGGACCGGGGACGGGGAGACTAGGGGATCGGGGGACGCGGGGACGGGGGGGACGGGGAAACGGGGACATCGGTGGATGGGGGGACCGGGGGGACTGGGAGACAGAGAGACGGGGAGAACGGGGGACGGAGGGACCGGGGGACCGGGGGACCGGAAGATGGGGAGACCAGGGGGACGGGGGGACGGGGGGACTGGGGGGACGGGGTGAATGGGGGACAGGGGGAACTAGGGACCGGGGGACAGGGGGTACGGGGACACGGGGAGACCGTGGGACGGGGTGACCGGGGGACCGGGGACGGGGGGACTGGGGGGACGGGGAGACAGGGAGACCGGGGGACGGGGAGCCCGGGGGTACGGGGTGACTGGGAGATGGGGGCCCCGGGGGCACGGGGGCACGGGGAGACGGGGAGACCGGGGGTACGGGGGGACGGGGGCATCGGGAGACCGCTGGACGGGGGACCGGGGGACCGGGGGACGGGGGGACTAGGGGGACGGGGCAACTTGGAGATGGGTAGACCGGGGGATGGGGTGACTGGGGGCACGGGGATACTGGGAGACGGGGACACCGGGGGACCGGGGAACCGGGGGACCGGGGGACGGGGAGACCGGAGGGATGGGGAGTCCAGGGGACGGGGAAAAGGGGGGCACGGGGAGTCCGGGGGACGGGGAGACGGGGAGATCGGGGGTCGGGGGGATGGGGGGACCGGGTGGACAATGAGACGGGGAGACCGGGGTGACGAGGGGACGGGGGGAAGGGGAGACCGGTGGACAGGAGGACCAGGGGACAGGGGAAACGGGGGACAGGGAGACCGGGGGACGGGGGGACACGGGGGACGGGGAGACGTGGAGACGGGGAGACCGGGGGCCGGGGGGACCGGGGTATGGGGAGACGGGGAGACCGGGGGGACGGTGGGACCGGGGTGACGGGGAGACGGGGAGACCGGGGGACCAGGGGGACGGGGAGACGGGGAGAAGGGGAGACCGGGGGACCCGGGGATTGGGGGGGACAGAGTACGGACAGACGGGGAGACCGGGGGACGGGGGGACCGGGGAACCGTGGGACCGGGAGACCGGGGGAATGGGGGGACGGCGGGACGGGGAGATCTGGGGACGGGGGGACCGGGGGACCAGGGGACCATGATGACGGGGAGACTGGGGGAACGGCGGACGGGGGGACCGGGGAACCGTGGGACCGGGAGACCGGGGGGATGGCGGGACGGCGTTCGGGGAGACCGGTGGACGGGCGGAACAGGGAACGGGGTCAGGGGGACCGGGCGGACGGAGGGACGGGGAGACGGGGAGACCGGGGGATGGGGGGACCAGGGACCAGGGGACAGGGAGACAGGGGAGACGGGGAGACCGTGGTACCAGGGGACGGGGGGACTGGGTGGACGGGGCGACTGGGAGATAGGTAGACCGGAGGATGGGGGGACTGAGGGCATGGGGAGACTAGGAGACGGGGACACCGGGGGACCGGGGAACCGGGGGACCGGGGGACGGGGAGACCGGGGGGATCGGGGCGACGGGGGGACCGTGGGAACGGGGAGACCGTGGGATGGGGGGACCGGGGAACCGGGGGACAGGGGGACGGGGTGACCGGGCAGACCGAGGCGACGGGGGGATGGGGGGACGGGGGGACCGGGGGGACGTGGAGACTGGGGGATGGGGGGACCGGGGGGACGGGGGGACGGGGAGAGGGGAGACCTGAGGACGGGGGACCGGGGGATGGGTGGACCGGGGGACAAAGTGACGGGGGGACCGGTGGACAGGGGGACCGGGGTGACAGGGAGACGAGGAGACGGGGGGACCGGGGGACGGGTGGACCGGGGGACAAGGTGACGGGGGGACCGGGAGACAGGGGGACCGGGGTGACGGGGAGACGAGGAGACCGGGAGACCGAGGGACGGGGGGACCGGGGGACCGGGGGACGTGGAGACAGGGGGACGGGGGGACTGGGGGACCTGGGGACCGGGGGAATGGGGAGATGGGGAGACCGGGGGGACGGGGGGACGGGGGGACGTGGGGACGGGGAGACGGGGAGACCGGGAGAATGGGGGACAGAGGAAAGGGGAGACCGGGGGACGGGGGGACCGAGGGGATGGGGGGACGGGGAGACCGGGGGAAGGGGTACGGGGGGACGGAGGGGACGTGGAGACGGGGAGACCTGGGGAACGGGGGGACGGGGGGATGGGGTGACCGGGGTGACGGGGGGACGGGGGGAAAAGGAGGCCAGATAGACAGGGGGAGAGGGGGACCGTGAGACTGGTGGACTGGGAGACCGGGGGGACGGGGGGACGGGGAGACGGGGAGACCGGGGGACGGGGGGACGGGAGACGGGGGGAACGGGGGACCTGGGGGAGCGGGGGGACGGGAAGACGGGGAGACCGGAGGACGGGGGGACCAGAGCACCATGGACCGGGGGACAGGGAGACCAGGGGACAAGGGGCAGGGAGACCGGGGGGACGGGGAGACCATGCGGACAGGGGTGACTGGGGTATGGGGGGAAGGGGAGAGGGGGAGACGGGGAGAACGAAGGACGGGGGGACCGGGGAACCCAGGGACCGGGGGACGGGGGGACCGGGGGGACGGGGAGACCGAGGGACGGGGGGACCGGGGAACCTGGGGACCGGGGGCGGGACACCTGGCGGACCGAGGCGAAGGGGGGATGGGGGGACGGGGAGAGGGGTAGACGGGGAGACCGAAAACAGCGGGACCTGGGGGACAGGGAGATGGGGAGACAGTGAGACCGGGGGACGGAGGGAACGACGGGACGGGGGGGACAGGGAGACCGGGGGGACGGGGCGACGGGGGGATGGAGGGGACGGGGAGACGGGGAGACCGGGGAACGGGGGACCGGTGGAATGGGGGACCGGATGACCGGGGGACGGGGAGACCGGGGGGACCGGGGGGACGGGGGGACGGGGGGATGGAGGGGACGGGGAGACGGGGAGACGGGCAGACCGGAGGACGGGGGACCGGGGGGACGGGGAGACTTGGTGACCAGGGGACTGGGGGAACAGGGGGATGGGGAGAGAGGGAGATGGGGAAACCGGGGGACGGGGGGACCGGGGGGACGGGGAGACGGGGGGAAGGGGGGAAGGGGAGATGGGGTGACGGGGAGACCGGGGGACGGAGGGACCGGGGTGGGGAGACCGGGGGAAGGGGGACGGGGGGACCGGGGGAACTGGGAGACCGGGGGACCGGGGAGACGGGGGGACGGGGGGACGGGGAGGCCGGGGAGACCGGGAGACCGGAGGACGGGGGGACCGGGGGGAAGGGGTGACGGGGGGACAGGGGGACAGGGAGACCGGGGGACGGGGGGACCGGGGGACCGGGGGACGGGGGACGGGGGGACGGCGGAAAGGGGAGACGGGTAGACCGGGGGGACGGCGGGAAACAGGGACCGTGGGACAGGGGGACAGGGGGACGGGGAGACGGGGAGACCGAGGGACGGGGAGACAGGGAGACCAGAGGATGGGGGGACCGGGGGGAACAGAGGGACGGGGAGACCGGGGGTCCGGGGGACGGGGGGACCGGGGGGACGAGGAGAAAGGGAGACCGGAGGTCCGTGGGACCTGGGTGACAGGGAGGCGGGGATATGGGCAGACTGGGGGACGGGGGACAGAGGGGAATGGGGGACGGGAGGACTGGGGGACGGGGGGGAAGGGTTGACGGGGAGACCGGGGGGAAAGGGGGACGGGGGGATGGGGGACCGGGGTGACAGGGGGGACGGGGAGACCGGAAGAAGGAGGACCGATGGAAAGTGGGACGGGAGGACGTGGAGATGAGGAGACTGGGGGACGGGGGGACCAGGGGGACGGGGGGACGGGGAGACCGGGATCCGGGGGGAAGTGGGGACAAGGAGACGGGGAGACCGGTGGACGGGGGGACTGGGGGACGGGGGGACCGTGGGGACGGGGGGACGGGGAGACCGGGGGACCGGGGACAGGGGGACTGGGGGGACTGGGAGACAGGGAGACCGGGAACGTGGGGATCAGGGTGACGGGGAGACGGGGACACCGAGGGACCGCGGGGACCGGGAGACGGGGAGACCGGGGGACGGGGGGACCAGGGGGATGGGGGGACTGGGGGACGGGGTGACAGGTGGGACGGGGAGACCGGGGGACCGGGGTACGGGGGGATCATGAAACTGGGGGACGGGGTGAATGGGGGACCGGGGGGAAGGGGAGACGGGGGGACAGGGGGACAGGGAGACCGGGGGACGGGGGGACCGGGGGGAAGGGGAGACGGGGGGACAGGGGGACAGGGAGACCGGGCGACGGGGGGACCGGGGGACCGGGGACGGGAGACGGGGGGACGGCGGAAAGGGGAGACGGGTAGACCGGGGGGACGGGGGGAAACAGGGACCGTGGGACAGGGGGACAGGGGGACGGGGAGACGGGGAGACCAGAGGATGGGGGGACCGGGGGGAACAGAGGGACGGGGAGACCGGGGGTCCGGGGGATGGGTGGACCAGGGGGACGGGGGACCGGGGGACGGGGGAAGCAGGGACCGTGGGACAGGGGGACGGGGGGACGGGGAGACGGGGAGACTGGGGGACAGGGGGACCAGGGGTACGGGGGGAAGGGAAGACGGCGAGACCGGAGGACGGGCGGACCGTGGGACTGGGGGGACGGGGAGACGGTGAGACCGGGGGACCGGGGGATGGGTGGACCGGGGGACCGGGGGACCGGGGGACGCAGGGATTGGGGGGACGGGAGGAAGGGGGTACCAGGGGACAGGGGGACGGGGGGACCGGGGAGACGGGGATACCAGGGTACCGGGGGATGGGGGGACCGGGGGGATGGGGAGACCAGGGGACCGGAGGGACTCGGGGGACGGGGCAACTGGGAGATGGGTAGACCAGGGGATGGGGGGACTGGGGGCATGGGGAGACGGGGAGACCAGGGGACGGGGGACCGGGAGACCGGGGGAGGGTGAGACCGGGGGACCAGAGGACTGGGAGACCAGGGGGACGGGGAGACGGGGAGACGGGGAGACCGAGGGACCGAGGGAGTGGGGGACGGGGAGACCGGGGGACTAGGGGAACGGGGGACCGGGGGATGGGGAGACCGGGGTTCGTGGGGACCAGGGGGACGGGCAGACCGAGTGACGGGGGGACCGGGGGAGCGGGGGACCAGGGGACGGGAAGACCGGGGGACCGGCGGACGGGGGGACCGGGGGACCTGTGGTACCGGGGGAACGGGGAGACGGGGAGACCGGGGGACGGGGGGCCCGGGGGGAAGGGGACACGGTGAGACGGGCAGACCGGGAGACGGGTGGACGGGGGGACGGGGGGAAGGGGGGACCGGGAGACGGGGAGCCCGGGGGTACGGTGGGACTGGGAGACGGGGAACACGGGGGGACGGGGGCACGGGGAGACGGGGAGACCAGGGGACGGGGGGACCGGGGGACCGGGGGACCATGATGACGGGTAGACCGGGGGAAAAGCGGACGGGGGGACCGGGGGACCTGTGGTACCGGGGGAACGGGGTGACGGGGAGACGGGGAGACGGGGGGACGGGGAGACGGGGAAACGGGGAGACCGGGGTACCCGGGGACCGGGGGGACAGTGTACGGTTAGACGGGGAGACCGGGGGACGGGGGGACAGGGGAAACGTGGGACCGGGAGACCCGGGGGACGGGGGGATGGGGGGACGAGGAGACGGGGAGACCGGGGGATTTGGAGACCGGGGACCGGGGGACGGGGAGACCGGAGAGACGGGGAGACCGTAGGACCGGGGGACGGGGGGACTGGGGGGACGGGGCGACTTGGAGATGGGTAGACTGGGGGATGGGGGGACTGGGGGCACGGGGAGACCAAGGGGACCCGGGCGACGGGGGACAGTGGGACAGGGAGACAGGGAGACGGGCAGACCGGAGGATGGGGGACAGGGGGACGGGGAGACTTGGTGACCAGGGGAATGGGGGAACAGGGGGATGGGGAGAGAGGGAGATGGGGAAACCGGGGGACGGGGGGACCGGGGGGACGGGGAGACGGGGGGAAGGGGGGAAGGGGAGATGGGGTGACGGGGAGACCGGGGGACGGAGGGACCGGGCGACGGGGAGACCGGGGGACCGGGGGGACGGGGGGACGGGGTGACGGGGAGACCGGGGGACGGGGGGACCGGGGGGACTGGGAGACCGGGGGACCGGGGGGACGGGGGGACGGGGTGACGGGGAGGCCGGGGAGACCGGGGGACCCGAGGACGGGGGGACCGGGGGGAAGGGGAGACGGGGGGACAGGGGGACAGGGAGACCGGGGGACGGGGGGACCGGGGGACCGGGGGACGGGGGACGGGGGGACGGCGGAAAGGTGAGACGGGTAGACCGGGGGGACGGGGGGAAACAGGGACCGTGGGACTGGGGGACAGGGGGACGGGGAGACAGGGAGACCGAGGGACGGGGAGACGGGGAGACCAGAGGATGGGGGGACCGGGGGGAACAGAGGGACGGGGAGACCGGGGGTCCGGGGGACGGGGGGACCGGGGGGACGGGGGACCGGGGGTACGGGGGAAAGGGAGAACGGGGGACAGGGGGACCGTGCGGACGGAGGGACGGGGAGACGGGGAGACCGGGGGATGGGGGGAACGGTGAACGGAGGACCGGGGGACCGGGGGACGGGGGGACCGGGGGGATGTTGAGACGGGGAGACGGGGAGACCAGAGGACGGGGGTACCAGGGCGACGGGCAGACGGTTAGACGGGGAGACCAAGGGACGGGGGGGACCGGGGGACCGGGGGATGGGGGACCGGGGGGACGGGGGGACCGGGGTACTGAGGGACGGGCAACCCAGGGGTACTGGGGGACGGGGAGACGGGGAGACCGGGGGACGGTGTGACTGGGGGACCGGGGGAACGGGGTGATGGGGAGACCGGGGGACCGGGGGACCGTAGGACCGGGGGACGGGGGAAGGGGGGACGGGGGACGGGGCACGGGAGGACCGGGGGGAACTGGAGACAGGGAGAAGGGGAGACCGGGGGACGGGGGAACCGGGGGACTTGGAGACAGGGGACCGGGAAACTGGGGGACGGGGGGACCGGGGGACCGGGGGACGGGTAGCCCTGGGGTACGGTGGGACGGGGAGACGGGGAGACCGGGGGACGGGGGGACCGGGGGGATGGAGGAAACGGAGGACCGGGGGACCAGTGGACGGGAGAACCGGGGGGATGGGGAGACCGGGGGACCGGGGGACGGGGAACCGGGGGACCGGGGACCGGGGGACGGGGAGACGGGGAGAAGGGGAGACCGGAGGTCCGTGGGACCTGGGGGACAGGGAGGCGGGGATATGGGCAGACAGGGGGACGGGGGACAGAGGGGAATGGGGGACGGGAGGACTGGGCGACTGGGGGGAAGGGTTGACGGGGAGACCCGGGGGAAAGGGGGACGGGGGGATGGGGGACCGGGGTGACAGGGGGGACGGGGAGACCGGAGGAAGGGGGACCGATGGAAAGTGGGACAGGAGGACGTGGAGATGAGGAGACTGGGGGATGGGGGGACCAGGGGGACGGGGGGACGGGGAGACCGGGATCCGGGGGGAAGTGGGGACAAGGAGACGGGGAGACGGGGAGACCGGTGGACGGGGGGACTGGGGGACGGGGGGACCGTGGGGACGGGGGGACGGGGAGACCGGGGGACCGGGGACAAGGGGACTGGGGGACTGGGAGACAGGGAGACCGGGAACGTGGGGATCAGGGTGACGGGGAGACGGGGACACCGAGGGACCGCGGGGACCGGGAGACGGGGAGACGGGGAGACCGGGGGATGGGGGGACCAGGGGGATGGGGGGACTGGGGGACGGGGTGACAGGGGGGACGGGGAGACCGGGGGACCGGGGTACGGGGGGATCAGGAAACTGGGGGACGGGGTGAATGGGGGACCGGGGGGACGGGAGACGGTGAGAGGGGGAGATACGCGGACGGGGGGACCTGGGAACTGGGGGATGGGGGGACGGGGGACTGGGGGACGGGGAGCCCGGAGGTACGGGGGGACGGGGAGACGGGGAGACCGGGGGACGGTGTGATAGGGGGACCGGGGGAACGGGATGACGGGGAGACCGGGGTGACAGGGGGAAGGGGAGACCGGGGGACCGGAGGTCGGGGGACCGGGGGGACGGGGAGAAGGGGAGATAGGGAGACCGGGGGACGTCTGGACCTCGGGGACGGGGGCACGGGGAGACGTGCAGACCGGGGGGAGGGGGGGACGGAGGGATGGGGAGACCGGGGGACCGGGAGACGGGGGGACCGGGGGGACGGGGAGATGGGCAGACGGGGAGACCGGGGGACGGGGGAACCAGGGGACCTGTGGACTGGGGGACAGGGGGGACGGGGGGATGGGGAGACAGTGGGAAGGGGGGACGGGGGGACGCGGAGACCAAGGGACGGGTGGACCGGGGGACCGGGGGACGTGTGGACCAGGGGGACGGGGGACCGGGGGGACGGGGGACGTGGTACCGGGGGACGGGGAGTGGCACACGGGGAGATCGGGGGACGGGTGGACCGGGGGGACGTCAGACAGTGAGACTGGGGGACGGGGAGACCGGGGTAGAGGGGGACCAGGGGAACTGGGGAAGGGTAAACCAGGGGACCAGGGGACGGGGGGACCGGGGGGACGGGGAGACCGGGGGACGGGGGGACGGGAGAACCAGGGGCACGGGGGACGGGGGGACCGGGGGACGGGGAGCCCGGGGGTACGGTGGGACTGGGAGACGGCGAGACCGGAGGACGGGCGGACCGTGGGACTGGGGGGACGGGGAGACGGTGAGACCGGGGGACCGGGGGATGGGTGGACCGGGGGACCGGGGGACCGGGGGACGCAGGGATTGGGGGGACGGGAGGAAGGGGGTACCAGGGGACAGGGGGACGGGGGGACCGGGGAGACGGGGATACCAGGGTACCGGGGGATGGGGGGACTGGGAGACGGGCAGACCGGGGGATGTGGGGACCGGGGGACCGGTAGACAGGGGGAATGGGAGACCGGGGGACGGGGGGATGGGGGGACCTGGGGACGGGGGACTGGGGGACCGGAGGACCGGGGCACAGGAAGACCGGGGGATGGCGGGACGGGGTGATGGCCGGGCGGGGGGATGGCGGGACGGGTGGACCGGGAGACCGGGGCACGCGGGGACATGAGGAAAGGGAGACCGGTGCACGGGGGGACGGAGGGACCGGGAGACCGGGTGAGGGGCGGATGGGGGGAAGGAGAGACCGGGCACCGGGAGACTGGTTGACGGGGAGAACGGGTGTCGGAAGGACGGGGGTCAGGGGGACCAGGGGATGGGGGGAAGGGTGGACCAGGAGACAGGGGGAACGGGAGACCGAGGAACGGAGGGACAGAGGGACGGGGGAACAAGGGACCTGGGGACCGGTAGATCGTCCAAAGAGGGGAAGGAGGGACCGGGAGAACAGGGGACGGGGGAACAGGAGGACAGGGGAATTAGGGGACCGGGAGACCGGGTGACGGGGGGACGGGGAGGACCGGGAGACCGGGGGATGGGGGGACGGGGGTTGGGTGGACTGGGAGACCAGGGGACCGAGGAATCAGGAGACCGGGGGACAGGGGGACGGGGGGAGGTGGGGAAGGGGGACCAGGAGACGGGGTCCGAAGGACAGGGGGACGGGAGGACAAGGGGGACCATGGCACCAGGGACCTGGGGACGGGAGACTGGGGGACCGGGGGACGGAGGAACCGGGGGGACGGGGAGATGGGGAGACGGTGAGACAGGGTGTACGGGGGGAGGGGGGATGTGTAGACCGGGGGACTGAGGGACCGGTGTACAGGGAGACCGGGGGGACCGGGGGGACGGGGGACGGGGAGACCGGGGGACGGGGGGACGTCTGGACCAGGGGGATGGGGGCACGGGGAGACGTGCAGACCGGGGGGAGGGGGGGACGTGGGGATGGGGAGACCGGGGGACCGGGAGACGGGGGACAGGGAGGAAGGGGAAACAAGGAGACCGGGAGACCGGGGGGACGGGGAGACGGGGAGACGGGGAGACGGGGAGACGTGGTGACCGGGGGACCGGGGTCGGGGGAACTGGGTGGACGAGGAGACAGGGAGACCGGGGGACGGGGTGACCGGGGTGACGGGGAGACGGGGAGACCTGGGGACCGGGGGGACGGGGAGACCGGGAGACAGGTGGACCGGGGGACGGGGAGACGGGGAAACCGGGGGACCGGGGGGACGGGGAGACGGGGAGACCGGGGGACGGGCGGAACTGGGAACGGGGAACCCGGGGGCACGGGGGGACGGGGAGACGGGGAGACCAGGGGACAGGGGGACCGGGAGACACAGGGACCATGATGATGGAGAGACCGGGGGACCGGGGGGACGGGGAGACGGGGAGACAGGGGGACGGGGGGAAGGGGAGACCGGGGGACGGGGAGCCCGGGGGTACGGGGGGACAGTGAGATGGGGAACCCAGGGGTACGGGGGACAGGGAGACGGGGAGACCAGGGGACGGGGTGACCGGGGGACTGGGGGACCCGGGTGATGGGGAGACCGGGGGACCGAGGGGACAGGGAGACGGGGAGACAGGGGGATGGGGGGGATGGGGAGACGGGGAGACCGGGGGACGGTGTGACTGGGGGACTGGGGGACCCGGGTGATGGGGAGACCGGGGGAGCGGGGCAACAGGGAGACGGGTAGACCGGGGGGGACGGGGGGAAGTAGGGACCGTGGGACAGGGGGACGGGGGGACGGGGAGACGGGGAGATCGGGGAGTCCGGGGGACAGGGAGACGGGGAGACCGGGTTACGGGGAGACCGGGGGACAGGGGTACCAGGGGGACGGGGGGAAGAGAAGATGGGGAGACCGGGGGACGGGGTGAACAGGGGACCAGTGGGACGGGAGACGGGGAGACGGGGAGACACGTGGACGGGGGGACCGGGGAACTGTGGGTCAGGGTGACCGGGGGACCGGGCGGACGGGGAGACGAGGAGACCGGGGGGATGGGGGGAAGGGGTTACCGGGGGCCCGGGGGATGGGGGGACCGGGAGCCCGGGAGACGGGCGAAGGGGGGAAGGGGAGACGGAGAGACGGGGAGACCGGGGGGAAGGGGGGACGGGGGTATGGGGGACAGGAGGACCGGGGGGACCGGGAGACAGGGAGACCTGGGGACGGTGGGACAGGGGGACCGGGGGACTGGGGGACGGGGGGGACCGGGAAACTGGGGGACGGGGGGAACGGGGGAACGTGGGACGGGGAGCCCGGGGGTACGGGTGGACGGGGAGATGGGGAGACCGGGGGACGGGGGGACCGGGGGACCGGGTGATGGGGGGACGGGGGGACGGGGAGACCTGGGACAGGGGGACTGGGGTGACGGGGGGACCGGGGGATCGGGGGGACGGGGAGACGGGGAGACCGGGCGACGGGGGGAACGGGGGACCGGGGACGGGGGAACTGGGGGGACGGGGAGACATGGAGACCGGGGGACGGGGTGACCGGGGTGACGGGGAGACGGGGAGACAGGGGGACGGGGTGAATGGGGGAACGGGGGGACGGGAGACGGGGAGACGGGGAGATACGCGGACGGGGGGACCTGGGAACTGGGGGATGGGGGGACCGGGGGACTGGCTGACGGGGAACCCGGAGGTACGGGAGGACGGGGAGACGGGGAGACCGGGGGACGGTGTGATAGGGGGACCGGGGGAACGGGATGACGGGGAGACCGGGGTGACAGGGGGAAGGGTAGACCGGGGGACCGGAGGACGGGGGGACCGGGGGGACGGGGAGAAGGGGAGATAGGGAGACCGGGGGACGTCTGGACCAGGGGGACGGGGGCACGGGGAGACGTGCAGACCGGGAGGAGGGGGGGACGGAGGGATGGGGAGACCGGGGGACCGGGAGACGGGGGGACCGGGGGTAGGGGAGACGGGGAGACGGGGAGACCAGGGGACGGGGGAACCAGGGGACCTGTGGACTGGAGGACCAGGGGGACGGGGGGATGGGGAGACAGTGGAAAGGGGGGCGGGGGGACGCGGAGACCAAGGGACGGGTGGACCGGGGGACCGGGGGACGTGTGGACCAGGGGGACGGGGGACCGGGGGGACGGGGGACGGTGTACCGGGGGGACGGGGAGTGGCACACTGGGAGATTGGGGGACGGGTGGACCGGGGGGACGTCAGACAGTGAGACCGAGGGACGGCGAGACCGTGGGATGGGGGACGGGGGACCGGGGGGGCGGGTGACGGTGTACCGGGGGGACGGGGAGTGGCACACTGGCAGATTGGGGGACGGGTGGACCGGGGGGACGTCAGACAGTGAGACCGAGGGACGGGGAGACCGTGGGATGGGTGGACGAGGGGACGGGGACACCGTGGGACAGGGGGACGGGGGGACGGTGGGACGGGGGGACGGGGGACGCCGGGGGGACCGGGGGACCAGGGGATCGGGGGGACGGAAAGATGGGGAGATCGGGGGACGGTGTGACTGGGGGACCGGGGGACCGGGGGATCGGGGGGACGGAAAGATGGGGAGACCGGGGGACGGGGGCCCTGGCGGACGGGGACACGGTGTGACGGGCAAACCGGGAGACGGGGGGAACGGGGGGACGGGGGGACGGGGAGACGGGGAGACAGGGGGACGGGGGGGACGGGGAGACGGGGACACCGGGGGACAGTGTGACTGGGGGACCAGGGGACCGGGGGATCTGGGGGACGGAAAGATGGGGAGACCGGGGGACGGGGGGACTGGGGGACCGGGGGATAGGGGGACGGGGGGACGTGGAGACTGGTGGACAGGGGGACCGGGGTAACGGGGGGAAGGGGAGACGGGGAGACCAGGAGACGGGGTGACCAAGGGACCGGGGACGGGGGGACTGGGGGGACGGGGAGACAGGGAGACGGGAGGACGGGGAGACCGGGGTGACGGGGAGACAGGGGGACGGGGAGACGGGGAAACGGGGAGACCGGGGGATGCGGGGACCGGGGGACGAGGAGACGGGGCGACCGGGGTACCCGGGGACCGGGGGGACAGTGTACGGTTAGACGGGGAGACCGGGGGGACGGGGGGACGGGGGGACGGGGGGACGGGGGGATGGGGAGACTTGGGCACAGGGGGACCGGGGTGACGGGGGGAAGGGGAGACGCGGAGACCGGGGGACGGGGTGAACGGGGGACCGGGGGACGGGGAGCCCGGGGGTACGGGGGGACTGGGAGACGGTAACCCGGGGGCACGGGGGGACGGGGGGACTGGGGGACCGGGAGACCATGATGACGGGGAGACCGGGGGACGGGGGGACCGGGAGGACCGGGGGGATGGGGGACCGGGGGGACGGGGGGGAGAGGGAGAACGGGGGACTGGGGGACCGGGCGGACGGAGGGACTGGGAGACGGGGAGACCGGGGGATTTGGAGACCGGGGACCGGGGGACGGGGAGACCGGGGAGACGGGGAGACCGTAGGACCGGGGGACGGGGGGACTGGGGGGACGGGGCGACTTGGAGATGGGTAGACTGGGGGATGGGGGGACTGGGGGCACGGGGAGACCAAGGGGACCCGGGCGACGGGGGACAGTGGGACAGGGAGACGGGGAGACGGGCAGACCGGAGGACGGGGGACCGGGGGGACGGGGAGACTTGGTGACCAGGGGACTGGGGGAACAGGGGGATGGGGAGAGAGGGAGATGGGGAAACCGGGGGACGGGGGGACCGGGGGGACGGGGAGACGGGGGGAAGGGGGGAAGGGGAGATGGGGTGACGGGGAGACCGGGGGACGGAGGGACCGGGGGACGGGGAGACCGGGGGAAGGGGGGACCGGGGGGAAGGGGAGACAGGGGGACAGGGGGACGGGGAGACGGGGGGACCGGGGGACCTGGGGGATCGGGGGGACAGGGAGATATGGAGACCGGGGGATGCGGGGACCGGGGGACCGGGGGACGGGGAGATTGGGGGACCGGCGGATGGGGGGAACGGGGAACCGGGGGACTGGGGCCTGGGGGACGGGGAGACCGGGGGACGGGGGGACCGGGGAACCGGGGGACCGGGGGACGGGGAGACTGGAGGACCGCGGGACGGGGGGACTGGGGGATGGGGAGACCGGGGGACGGGGGGAACGGGGAACCGGGGGACGGGGGGACCGGGGTGATTGGGAGATCGGGTATGGGGGACCAGGGGACCGGGGGACCGGGGGATGGGGAGACCGGGGGACGGGGGGAACGGGGAACCGGGGGACGGGGGGACCGGGGTGATGGGGAGATCGGGTATGGGGGAACGGGGCACCGGGGGCACGGGGAGACTGTGGGATGTAGGGGACCGGGGAACTGGGGGACCGGGGGACGGGGAGACCGGGCTGACCGTGGTGACGGGGGGATGGGGTGACGGGAAGGCGGGAGACGGGGAGACTGAAGGACGGGAGGACTGGGGGGACAGGGAGACGGGGAGACAGGGAGACCGGGGGACGGGGGGACCGAGGGGACGGGGGGACAGGGAGACCGGTGGGACCTGGGGACGGGAGGACTGGGAGACCGGAGGGACGGGGGGACGGGGAGACCGGGAAGACGGGGGGACGGGGGGACGGGGGGACGTGGGGACGGGGAGACGAGGAGACCGGGAGACGGGGAGACGGGGGGACGGGGAGACCGGGGGACGGGGGGACCGGGGGACAGTGGGACGGGTGGACCGGGGGACGGGGGACAGCGGGGGCGGGGGGATGGGGGGACTGTGCGACGGAGGGACGGGGGGACGGGGGAACGGGGGGACGGTAAGATGGGGAGACCGGGGGATGGGCGGACCGGGGGACCGGGGGACCTGGGCGACGGGGAGATCTGGGATGGGGGCCCGGGGGACCAGGGAGAACGGGGGAGGGGGGGACCGGGGAACCGGGGGATCGGGGGACTTGGGTGACGGGGATATCGGGGACGGGCAGACCGGGGGACCGGGGGACCGGGGGACGGGGAGACCGGGGGACCGGGGGACGAGGGGACCATGGGGATGGGGAGACAATGGGACGGGGACCCGGGGGACTCGGAGACCGGGGGACGGGGGGACCGGTGGACCGGGGGCCGGAGAGACCGGGGGCCCGGGGGACGGGGGGACGGGGAGACCAGGGGACGGGGGGACCGGGGGACTGGGGTACCGGGGGGACGCGGAGACCGAGGGACGGGGGGACCGAGGGGATGTGGGGATGGGGAGACCGGGGGGACGGGGGACGGGGGGACGGAGGGAACGTGGAGACGGGGAGACGGGGGGACGTGGGGACGGGGGGATGGGGAGACCGGGGGGACGGGGGGACGGGTGAAGGGGAGACTGGATAGACAAGAGGACGGGGGTCTGGGAGACCGGTGGACGGGGAGACCGGGGAGAAGGGGGGACGGGGAGACGGGGAGACAGGGGGTTCGGGGGTACAGGGAGACCGGGGTATGGGGGATCGGGGGACCGGGGGACCGGGGGACGGGGAGACGGGGGGACTGGGGATGGGGGACCGGGGGACGGGGAGACTAGGGGGACCGGGGGGATGGGGGGACGGGGGGATGGGGAGACCTGTGGAAGGGGGGACCGGGGGATGGGGGGACTGGGGGAACGGGGGACCGGGGGAACGGGGGAAAGGGGAGACAGGGAGACCATGGGACCAGGGGACGCCGGGACCGGGGGGATGGGGAAACGGGGAGACAGGGGGACAGGGGGACCGGGGGGACGGAGAGACGGGGAGACGGGGAGACCGGGAATGGGGGGACCGGGGCACCTGGGGAACCGGGGGGGAAGGGGAGACGTGGAGACCGAAGGATGGGGGGAACGGGGGACCGGGGGACGGGGAGACCCGGGGACCGGGGGACGGGGGGACCGGGGGGACGGGGAGACCGAGGGACGGGGGGACCGGGGAACCTGGGGACCGGGGGCGGGACACCTGGCGGACCGAGGCGAAGGGGGGATGGGGGGACGGGGAGAGGGGTAGACGGGGAGACCGAAAGACAGGGGAACTGGGGGACAGGGAGATGGGGAGACAGTGAGACCGGGGGACGGAGGGAACGACGGGACGGGGGGGACAGGGAGACGGGGGGACGGGGGGACGGGGGGATGGAGGGGACGGGGAGACGGGGAGACCGGGGAACGGGGGACCGGTGGAATGGGGGACCTGGGAACCGGGGGACGGGGGTACCGGTGTGACGGGGATATCGGGGACAGGCGGACCGGGGGACCGGGGGACCGGGGGACGGGGAGACCGGTAGACCGGGGGACGGGTGGACCAGGGGGACGGGGAGACTGTGGGACGGGGGCCCGGTGGACCGGGGGATCAGGGAACGGGGAGATCGGGCGGACAGGGGCGACGGGGGGATGGGGGCACGGGTAGACGGCGAGATGGGGAGACCGAAGGACGGGGAGACCGGAGGGACGTGGGGACGGGGGGACGGGGAGACCGGGGGTTCGGGGGGACGGGGAGACCGGAGAAAGGGGGATCGGGGAAACGGGGGACCGGGGGACGGGAGGACGTGGAGACCGGGGAGACGGGGAGACCGGGGGACGGGGAACCGGTGGACGGGGACACCGGGGGACGGAGGGACGGGGGGACGGGGACACCGGGGGACAGGGACACCGGGGGACGGAGGGACGGGGGGATGGGGGACCGGAGGACGGGGAGACCGGGGGACCGTGGGACGCGGGGACCGGGGGGACGGGGAAACGGGGAGACCGGGGGACAGGGGGACCGGGGGGACGGGGAGATGGGGAGACCGGTGGATGGGGGGACCGCGGGGAAGGGGAGACGGGGAGACAGGGAGACCGGGGGACGGGGGGACGGGGACACCGGGGGACGGGGGGACGGGGGGATGGGGAGACCGGGGGGACGGGGGGACGGGGAAAACGGGCGTACAGGGGCGACGGGGGGATGGGGGGACGAGGAGAGGGGGAGACGGAGAGACCGAAGTTCGGGGGGACCGGGGGAACAGGGAGACGGGGAGACAGGGAGACCGGGGGATGGGGGGACCGAGGGGACGGGGGGACAGGGAGACCGTGGGGATGGGGGGAAGGGGAGACCGGTGCACGGGGAGACCGGGGGACTTGTGTACGGGGGGACCGGGGGGACGGGGAGAATGTGTGACGGGGGAACGGGGGACCGGGGGACAGGGGGGATGTGGAGAAGGGGAGACCGGGGGGACCGTGCGCCGGGGGGACATGGGGACGGGGAGACGGTGAGACCGGGAGACGGGGAGCCCGGGCGATGGGGGGACCGGGGGTACGGGGACACGGGGAGACCGGGAGACTGGGGGACCGGGGAACCGGGAGATGGGGGGAATGGGGGGACTGGGAACCGGGGGGACAGGGGGACGCGGAGAACGGGCGACTGGGGGACCGGGGGACTGGGGGACATGGGGACCGGGGGACTGGGGAACCGGGGGAAGGGGAGACTGGGAGATGGGGAGACCGGGGGACGGGGGACTGGGGGACAGGGGGACCGGGGGACCGGGGGACCGGGGGGACGGGGAGTCAGGGAGACAGGGAGACCTGGGGACCGGGGGACCTGGGGGACGGGGAGACGGGGAGACGGGGAGAATGGGGGATAGGGGGACCGGGGAACTGGGGGATCAGGGGACGGGAGGACGGGGAGACGGGGGGACGGGGGGATGGGGAGACCGGTGGACGGGGACACCGGCGGACGGAGGGACAGGTGGATGGGGGACCGGGGGACTGGGAGACCGGGGGACTGTGGGACGCGGGGAACAGGGGACAGGGGACCGGGGGGACAGGGAGATGGGGAGACCGGTGGAAGGGGGGACCGGGGGGAAGGGGAGACGGGGAGACAGGGGGACAGGGGGACGGGGAGACGGGGGGACCGGGGGACCTGGGGGATCGGGGGGACAGGGAGATATGGAGACCGGGGGATACGCGGACCGGGGGACCGGGGGACGGGGAGACTGGGGGACTGGGGGATGGGGGGACCGGGGGACGGGGAGACCGGGGAACTGGGGGACCGGGGGACGGGACACTGGGCGGACCGAGGCGACGGGGGGATGGGGGGACGGGGAGAGGGGTAGACGGGGAGACCTAAGGACGGGGGGACCGGGGGGACAGGGAGACGGGGAGACAGGGAGACCGGGGGACGGAGGGAACGATGGACGGAGGGACAGGGAAACCGGGGGGATGGGGGACAGGGCGATGGAGGGGACGGGGAGACGGGGAGACCGGGGGACGGTGGGACCGGGGGCCCGGGGGACGGGGAGACCGGGGGATGGGGGACCGGGGGACCGGGGACGGGGAGACCGGAGGGAACGGGGGGACGGGGAGACTGGGAGACCGGATAATTGGGAGACCGGGGGATGGGGGACCGGGTGAACGGGGGAAAGGGGAGAGTCGGAGACCGGGGTACCGGGGGACGCGGGGACCGGGGGGACGGGGAGACCGTGGACGGGGGGGACCAGGGAACCGGGGGATCGGGGGACGGGAGGACGGGGAGACCGGGGAGACGGGGGGATGGGGGTACGGGCAGACTGGTGGACGGGGAGACCGGGGGACGGAGGGATGGGGGGACGGGGAGACCGGGGGACGGGGGATCCGGGGATGGGGGACCGGGGGATGGGGAGACTGGGAGACCGGGGGACATGGGGACCGGGGGGAAGGGGAGACGGGGAGATGGGGAGACCGGGGGACCGGGGGACGGTGGGACCGGAGGACCGGGGGACAGGGGGATGTGGAGACCAGGGGGACGCGGGGACGGGGAAAACGGGCAGACCGGGGCGACGGGGGGACGGGGCAACGGGGGGATGCCAGATGGGGAGACCGGATGATGGGGGGACGGGGGGACGGGGGAACGGGGGGACGGTAAGATGGGGAGACCGGGGGATGGGCGGACCAGGGGACCGGGGGACCGGGGCGACGGGGAGATCTGGGATGGGTTCCGGGGGACCAGGGAGACCGGGGGAGTTGGGGACCGGGGAACCGGGGGATCGGGGGACTTGGGTGATGGGGATATCGGGAAAGGGCAGACAGAGGGACCGGGGGACCGGGGGACGGGGAGACCGGGGGACCGGGGGACGAGGGGACCGTGGGGATGGGGAGACAATGGGACGGGGGCCCGGAGGACTCGGAGACCGGGGGACGGGGGGACCGGGGGACCGAGGGCTGGAGAGACCGGGGGCCCGGGGTACGGGGGGACGGGGAGACCGGGGGACGGGGGGACCGGGGGACTGGGGTACCGGGGGGACGCTGAGACCGAGGGACGGGGGGACCGAGGGGATGTGGGGACGGGGAGACCGGGGGGAAGGGGTACGGGGGGACGGAGGGGACGTGGAGACGGTGAGACCGGGGGGACGTGGGGACGGGGGGATTTGCAGACCGGGGAGACGGGGGGACGGGGGAAAGGGGAGACTGGATAGACAGGAGGACGGGGGGACGGGGAGACCGGTGGACGGGGAGACCTGGGAGACGGGGGGACGGGGAGAAGGGGAGACAGGGGGTATGGGGGTACGGGGAGACCGGGGTATGGGGGATCGGGGGACTGGGGGACCGGGGGACGGGGAGACCGGGGGACTGGGGATGGGGGACCGGGGGACGGGGAGACTGGGGGCCCGGGGGGATGGGGGGACGGGGTGATGGGGAGACCTGTGGAAGGGGGGACCGGGGGACGGGGGACGGGGGGACTGGGGGGAAGGAGAGATAGGGAGACGGGGAGACCGGGGGATGGGGGGACCGTGGGAACGGGGGAAAGGGGAGACTGGAAGACCAGGGGACCGGGGGACACGGGGACCGGGGGGATGGGGAAACGGGGAGACAGGGGGACAGGGGGACCAGGGGGACGGAGAGACGGGGAGACGGGGAGATCGGGGATGAGGGGACCGGGGCACCTGGGGAACCGGGGGAAGGGGAGACGGGGAGACCGAGGGATGGGGGGAACAGGGGACCGGGGGACGGGGAGACCCGGGGACCGGGGGACGGGGGGACCGGGGGGACGGGGAGACCGAGGGACGGGGGGACCGGGGAACCTGGGGACCGGGGGCGGGACACCTGGCGGACCGAGGCGAAGGGGGGATGGGGGGACGGGGAGAGGGGTAGACGGGGAGACCGAAAACAGCGGGACCTGGGGGACAGGGAGATGGGGAGACAGTGAGACCGGGGGACGGAGGGAACGACGGGACGGGGGGACAGGGAGACCGGGGGGACGGGGCGACGGGGGGATGGAGGGGACGGGGACACGGCTACACCGGGGAACGGGGGACCGGTGGAATGGGTGACCGAATGACCGGGGGACGGGGAGACCCGGGGGACCGGGAGGGACGGGGGGGACGGGGGGATTTAGGGGACGGGGAGACGGGGAGACCGGGGAACGGGGGACCGGTGGAATGGGGGACCTGGGAACCGGGGGACGGGGGTACCGGTGTGACGGGGATATCGGGGACGGGCGGACCAGGGGACCGGGGGACCAGGGGACGGGGAGACCGGTAGAGAGGGGGACGGGTGGACCAGGGGGACGGGGAGACTTTGGGACGGGGGGATCGGTGGACCGGGGGATCAGGGAAAGGGGAGATCGGGCGGACAGGGGCGACGGGGGGATGGGGGCACGGGTAGACGGGGAGATGGGGAGACCGAAGGACGGGGAGACCGGAGGGACGTGGGGACGGGGGGACGGGGAGACCGGTGGTTCGGGGGGACGGGGAGACCGGAGAAAGGGGGATCGGGGAAACGGGGGACCGGGGGACGGGAGGACATGGAGACCGGGGAGAAGGGGGGACGGGGGGACGGGGAACCGGTGGACGGGGACACCGGGGGACGGAGGGAAGGGGGGACGGGGAGACCGGGGGACAGGGACACCGGGGGACGGAGGGATGGGGGGATGGGGGACCGGAGGACGGGGAGACCGGGGGACCGTGGGACGCGGGGACCGGGAGGACGGGGAAACGGGGAGACCGGGGGACAGGGGGACCGGGGGGACGGGGAGATGGGGAGACTGGTGGATGGGGGGACCGCGGGGAAGGGGAGACGGGGAGACGGGGAGACCGGGGGACGGGGGGACGGGGAGACCGGGGGACGGGGGGACGGGGGGATGGGGAGACCAGGGGGACGGGGGGACGGGGAGACGGGGAGACAGGGGGTTCGGGGGTACGGGGAGACCGGGGGACGGGGGATCGTGGGACCGGGGGACCAGGGGACGGGGAGACCGGAGAACTGGGGATTGGGGACCGGGGGACGGGGAGACTGGGGGGACCGGGGGGATGGGGGGACGGAGGGACGGGGAGACTTGTGGAAGGGTGCACCTGGGGACCGGGGGACGGGGGGACAGGTGGTAAGGGGAGACAGGGAGATGGGGAGACGGGGGTTGAGGGGACAGGGGGAACGGGGGAAAGGGGAAACTGGGAGACTGGGGGACCGGGGGTCGCGGGGACCGGGGGGATGGGGAAACGGGGAGACCGGCGGACAGGGGGACCAGGGGGGACGGAGAGACGGGGAGACTGGGGGATGGGGGGACAGGGCCACCTGGGGAACCGGTGGGAAGGGGAGACGGGGAGACCGGGGGACGGGGGGAAAGGGGGGACGGGTAGACGGGGAGACCGGGGGACGGTCGGACGGGGAGACGGGGGGACCGGGGGACCTGGGGGAGCGGGGGGACAGGGAGACGGGGAGACCGGGGGATGGGGGGACCGGAGGACCGGGTGACGAGTGGACCAGGGGGACGGGAGACCCGGAGACGGGGAGACCGGGGGTACGGAGGGACGGGGGGACCGGGAGACCGCTGGACGGGGGACCGGGGGACCGGGCGGAGGGAGGGACGGGGAGACGGGGAGACCGGGGGATGGGGGGACCGCGGACCGGGGGACACGGAGACCGGGGAGACGGGGAGACCGTGGGACCAGGGGACGGGGGGGACTGGGTGAACGGGGCGACTGGGAGATGGGAAGACCGGAGGATGGGGGGACTGGGGGCACGGGGAGACTTGGAGACGGGGACACCGGGGGACCGGGGAACCGGGTGACCGGGGGACGGGGAGACCGGGGGGATCGGGGCAACAGGGGGACCGTGGGAACGGGGAGACCGTGGGATGGGGGGACCGGGGAACCGGGGGACAGGGGGACGGGGTGACCGGGCAGACCGAGGCGACGGGGGGATGGGGGGACGGGGGGACCGGGGGGACGTGGAGACTGGGGGATGGGGGGACCGGAGGACCAGGGGACGGGGGGAAGGGGGGACCGGGGGACGGGGAGCCCAGGTGTACGGGGGGGGACTGGGAGACGGGGAACCCGGGGGTACGGGGGGACGGGGAGACGGGGAGACCAGGGGAGGGGGGACCAGGGGACCGGGGGACCATGATCACGGGGAGACCGGGGGACCGGTGGACGGGGGGACAGGGGGACCTGTGGTACCGGGGGGACGGGGAGACGGGGAGACCGGGGGACGGGGGCCCTGGGGGATGGGGACACGGTGAGACGGGCAGACCGGGAGACGGGGGGACCGGGGGGACGGGGGGACGGGGAGACGGGGAGACAGGGGGACGGGGGGGAAGGGGAGACGTGGAGACGGGGGGACGGTTTGACTGGGGGACAAGGGGACCGGGGGATCTGGGGGACGGAAAGATGGGGAGACCGGGGGACGGGGGGACCGGGGGACCGGGGGATGGGGGGATGGGGGAACGTGTAGACTGGGGGACAGGGGGACCGGGGTAACGGGGGGAAGGGGAGACGGGGAGACCGGGGGATGGGGGACCGGGGGGGACGGGGGGACGGGGGGACCGGGAGGCCGCTGGACCCAGGATGGGGGGACCGGAGGGAAGTGGAGACGGGAAGACGTGGAGACCGTGGGACGTGTATACCGGGGGACCGGGGGACGGGGGGACCGGGGGGACCAGGGGGACGGGTGACCGGGGGGACGGGGGGAGAGGGAGAACGGGGAACAGGGGGACATGGGGTACGGGGGGACCGGGGAGATGGGGGGACCGGGGACAGGGGGACGGGGAGACCGGGGAGACGGGGAGACCGTGGGACCGGGGGACGGGGGGACTGGGGGGACGGGGCGACTTGGAGATGGGTAGACTGGGGGATGGGGGGACTGGGATCACGGGGAGACCAAGGGGACCCGGGCGACGGGGGACAGTGGGACAGGGAGTCGGGGAGACGGGCAGACCGGAGGACGGGGGACCGGGGGGACGGGGAGACTTGGTGACCAGGGGACTGGGGGAACAGGGGGATGGGGAGAGAGGGAGATGGGGAAACCGGGGGACGGGGGGACCGGGGGGACGGGGAGACGGGGGGAAGGGGGGAAGGGGAGATGGGGTGACGGGGAGACCGGGGGACGGAGGGACCGGGGCGACGGGCAGACGGCTAGACGGGGAGACCGAGGGACGGGGGGACCGGGGTCCGGGGGACGGGGGACAAGGGGGACGGGGGGACCGGGGTACTGAGGGACGGGCAACCCAGGGGTACTGGGGGACGGGGAGACGGTGAGACCGGGGGACGGTGTGACTGGGGGACCGGGGGAACGGGGTGATGGGGAGACCGGGGGACCGGGGGACCGTAGGACCGGGGGACGGGGGAAGGGGGGACGGGGGACGGGGCACGGGAGGACCGGGGGGAACTGGAGACAGGGAGACGGGGAGACCGGGGGACGGGGGAACCGGGGGACTTGGAGACAGGGGACCGGGAAACTGGGGGACGGGGGGACCAGGGGACCGGGGGACGGGTAGCCCTGGGGTACGGTGGGACGGGGAGACGGGGAGACCGGGGGACGGGGGGACCGGGGGACGGGGGGACGGAGAGACCGGGGGACAGAGGTGACCGGGGGACTGGGGGGACGGGGAGACAGGGAGACTGGGGGGATGGGGGAAACGGAGGACCGGGGGACCAGTGGACGGGAGAACCGGGGGGATGGGGAGACCGGGGGACCGGGGGACGGGGGACCGGGGGACCGGGGGACCGGGGGACGGGGAGAAGGGGAGACCGGAGGTCCGTGGGACCTGGGGGACAGGGAGGCGGGGATATGGGCAGACTGGGGGACTGGGGACAGAGGGGAATGGGGGACGGGAGGACTGGGGGACGGGGGGGAAGGGTTGACGGGGAGACCGGGGGGAAAGGGGGACGGGGGGATGGGGGACCGGGGTGACAGGGGGGACGGGGAGACCGGTGGAAGGGGGACCGATGGAAAGTGGGACGGGAGGACGTGGAGATGAGGAGACTGGGGGACGGGGGGACCAGGGGGACAGGGGGACGGGGAGACCGGGATCCGGGGGGAAGTGGGGACAAGGAGACGGGGAGACGGGGAGACCGGTGGACGGGGGGACTGGGGGACGGGGGGACCGTGGGGACGGGGGGACGGGGAGACCGGGGGACCGGGGACAGGGGGACTGGGGGGACTGGGAGACAGGGAGACCGGGAACGTGGGGATCAGGGTGACGGGGAGACGGGGACACCGAGGGACCGCGGGGACCGGGAGACGGGGAGACGGGGAGACCGGGGGACGGGGGGACCAGGGAGATGGGGGGACTGGGGGTCGGGGTGACAGGGGGGACGGGGAGACCGGGGGACCGGGGGACGGGGGGATCAGGAAACTGGGGGACGGGGTGAATGGGGGACCGGGGGGACGGGAGACGGTGAGACGGGGAGATACGCGGACGGGGGGACCTGGGAACTGGGGGATGGGGGGACGGGGGACTGGGGGACGGGGAACCCGGAGGTACGGGGGGACGGGGAGACGGGGAGACCGGGGGACGGTGTGATAGGGGGACCGGGGGAACGGGATGACGGGGAGACCGGGGTGACAGGGGGAAGGGGAGACCGGGGGACCGGAGGTCGGGGGGACCGGGGGGACGGGGAGAAGGGGAGATAGGGAGACCGGGGGACGTCTGGACATCGGGGACGGGGGCACGGGGAGACGTGCAGACCGGGGGGAGGGGGGGACGGAGGGATGGGGAGACCGGGGGACCGGGAGACGGGGGGACCGGGGGGACGGGGAGATGGGCAGACGGGGAGACCGGGGGACGGGGGAACCAGGGGACCTGTGGACTGGGGGACAGGGGGGACGGGGGGATGGGGAGACAGTGGGAAGGGGGGACGGGGGGACGCGGAGACCAAGGGACGGGTGGACCGGGGGACCGGGGGACGTGTGGACCAGGGGGACGGGGGACCGGGGGGACGGGGGATGGGGTACCGGGGGGACGGGGAGTGGCACACGGGGAGATCGGGGGAAGGGTGGACCGGGGGGACGTCAGACAGTGAGACTGGGGGACGGGGAGACCGGGGTACAGGGGGACCAGGGGACTGGGGAAGGGTAAACCAGGGGACCAGGGGACGGGGGGACCGGGGGGACGGGGAGACCGGGGGACGGGGGGACGGGAGAACCGGGGGCACGGGGGACGGGGGAACCGGGGGACGGGGAGCCCGGGGGTACGGTGGGACTGGGAGACGGCGAGACCGGAGGACGGGCGGACCGTGGGACTGGGGGGACGGGGAGACGGTGAGACCGGGGGACCGGGGGATGGGTGGACCGGGGGACCGGGGTACGGGGGACCGGGGGACCGGGGGACGCAGGGATTGGGGGGACGGGAGGAAGGGGGGACCAGGGGACAGGGGTACGGGGGGACCGGGGAGACGGGGATACCGGGGTAGGGGGGATGGGGGGACCGGAGGGACTCGGGGGACGGGGCAACTGGGAGATGGGTAGACCAGGGGATGGGGGGACTGGGGGCATGGGGAGACGGGGAGACCAGGGGACGGGGGACCGGGAGACCGGGGGAGGGTGAGACCGGGGGACCAGAGGACTGGGAGACCAGGGGGACGGGGGGAACGGTGAACGGGGGACCGGGGGACCGGGGGACCGGGGGACGGGGGGACCGGGGGGATGTTGAGACGGGGAGACGGGGAGACCGGGGGATGGGGGGAACGGTGAACGGGGTACCGGGGGACCGGGGGACCGGGGGACGGGGGGACCGGGGGGATGTTGAGACGGGGAGACGGGGAGACCAGGGGACGGGGGTACCGGGGCGACGGGCAGACGGTTAGACGGGGAGAACGAGGGAAGGGGGGGACCGGGGGACCGGGGGACGGGGGACCGGGGGGACGGGGGGACCGGGGTACTGAGGGACGGGCAACCCGGGGGTACTGGGGGACGGGGAGACGGGGAGACCGGGGGACGGTGTGACTGGGGGACCGGGGGATCGAGGTGATGGGGAGACCGGGGGACCGGGGGACCGTAGGACCGGGGGACGGGGGAAGGGGGGACGGGGGACGGGGCACGGGAGGACCGGGGGGAACTGGAGACAGGGAGATGGGGAGACCGGGGGACGGGGGAACCGGGGGACTTGGAGACAGGGGACCGGGAAACTGGGGGACGGGGGGACCGGGGGACCGGGGGACGGGTAGCCCTGGGGTATGGTGGGACGGGGAGACGGGGAGACCGGGGGACGGGGGGACCGGGGGACGGGGGGACGGAAAGACCGGGGGACAGAGGTGACCGGGGGACCGGGGGGACGGGGAGACAGGGAGACTGGGGGGATGGGGGAAACGGAGGACCGGGGGACCAGTGGACGGGAGAACCGGGGGGATGGGGAGACCGGGGGACCGGGGGACGGGGGACCGGGGGACCGGGGGACCGGGGGATGGGGAGACGGGGAGAAGGGGAGACCGGAGGTCCGTGGGACCTGGGGGACAGGGAGGCGGGGATATGGGCAGACTGGGGGACGGGGGACAGAGGGGAATGGGGGACGGGAGGACTGGGGGACGGGGGGGAAGGGTTGACGGGGAGACCGGGGGGAAAGGGGGACGGGGGGATGGGGGACCGGGGTGACAGGGGGGACGGGGAGACCGGTGGAAGGGGGACCGATGGAAAGTGGGACGGGAGGACGTGGAGATGAGGAGACCGGGGGACGGGGGAACCAGGGGACCTGTGGACTGGGGGACAGGGGGGACGGGGGGATGGGGAGACAGTGGGAAGGGGGGACGGGGGGACGCGGAGACCAAGGGACGGGTGGACCGGGGGACCGGGGGACGTGTGGACCAGGGGGACGGGGGACCGGGGGGACGGGGGACGTGGTACCGGGGGACGGGGAGTGGCACACGGGGAGATCGGGGGACGGGTGGACGGGGGGACGTCAGACAGTGAGACTGGGGGACGGGGAGACCGGGGTAGAGGGGGACCAGGGGAACTGGGGAGGGGTAAACCAGGGGACCAGGGGACGGGGGGATCGGGGGGACGGGGAGACCGGGGGACGGGGGGACGGGAGAACCAGGGGCACGGGGGACGGGGGGACCGGCGGACGGGGAGCCCGGGGGTACGGTGGGACTGGGAGACGGCGAGACCGGAGGACGGGCGGACCGTGGGACTGGGGGGACGGGGAGACGGTGAGACCGGGGGACCGGGGGATGGGTGGACCGGGGGACCGGGGTACGGGGGACCGGGGGACCGGGGGACGCAGGGATTGGGGGGACGGGAGGAAGGGGGTACCAGGGGACAGGGGGATGGGGGGACCGGGGAGACGGGGATACCGGGGTACCGGGGGATGGTGGGACCGGGGGGACGGGGAGACCAGGGGACCGGAGGGACTCGGGGGACGGGGCAACTGGGAGATGGGTAGACCAGGGGATGGGGGGACTGGGGGCATGGGGAGACGGGGAGACCACGGGACGGGGGACCGGGAGACCGGGGGAGGGTGAGACCGGGGGACCAGAGGACTGGGAGAACAGGGGGATGGGGAGACGGGGAGACGGGGAGACCGAGGGACCGAGGGAGTGAGGGACGGGGAGACCGGGGGAGCGGGGGACCAGGGGACGGGGAGACCGGGGGACCGGCGGACAGGGGGACTGGGGGACCTGAGGTACCGGGGAGACGGGGAGACGGGGAGACCCGGGGACGGGGGGCCCGGGGTTAAGGGGACACGGTGAGACGGGCAGACCGGGAGACGGGTGGACCGGGGGGACGGGGGGAGGGGGGACCGGGAGACGGGGAGCCCGGGGGGACGGGGGGACGGCGAGACGGGGAGACCAAGGGACGGGGGGACCGGGGGACCGGGGGACCATGATGACGGGGAGACCGGGGGATAAGCGGACGGGGGGACCGGGGGACCTGTGGTACCGGGGGGACGGGGAGACGGGGAGACCGGGGGACGGGGGCCCTGAGGGACGGGGATACGGTGAGACGGGCAAACCGGGAGACGGGTGGACCGGGGGGACGGGGGACGGGGAGACGGTGTGACAGGGGGACGGGGGGGACGGGGAGACGGGGAGACCGGGGGACGGTGTGACTGGAGGACCAGGGGACCGGGGGATCTGGGGGACGGAAAGATGGGGAGACTGGGGGACGGGGGGACCGGGGGACCGGGGGATAGGGGGACGGGGGGACGTGGAGACTGGGGGACAGGGGGACCGGGGTAACGGGGGGAAGGGGAGACGGGGAGACCAGGAGACGGGGTGACCAAGGGACCGGGGATGGGGGGACTGGGGGAACGGGGAGACAGGGAGACGGGAGGACGGGGAGACCGGGGTGACGGGGAGACGGGGAGACGGGGGGACGGGGAGACGGGGAAACGGGGAGACCGGGGGATGCGGGGACAGGGGGACAAGGAGACGGGGCGACCGGGGTACCCGGGGACCGGGGGGACAGTGTACGGTTAGACGGGGAGACCGGGGGACGGGGGGACAGGGGAACCGTGGGACTGGGAGACCGGGGGGACGGGGGGACGGGGGGACGGGGGGACGGGGGGATGGGGAGACTTGGGCACAGGGGGACCGGGGTGACGGGGGGAAGGGGAGACCGGGGGACCGGAGGTCGGGGGGACCGGGGGGACGGGGAGAAGGGGAGATAGGGAGACCGGGGGACGTCTGGACCTCGGGGACGGGGGCACGGGGAGACGTGCAGACCGGGGGGAGGGGGGGACGGAGGGATGGGGAGACCGGGGGACCGGGAGACGGGGGGACCGGGGGGACGGGGAGATGGGCAGACGGGGAGACCGGGGGACGGGGGAACCAGGGGACCTGTGGACTGGGGGACAGTGGGGACGGGGGGATGGGGAGACAGTGGGAAGGGGGGACGGGGGGACGCGGAGACCAAGGGACGGGTGGACCGGGGAGACGGGGGACCGGGGGGACGGGGGACGGGGTACCGGGGGATGGGGAGTGGCACATGGGGAGATCGGGGGACGGGTGGACCGGGGGGACGTCAGACAGTGAGACTGGGGGACGGGGAGACCGGGGTACAGGGGGACCAGGGGAACTGGGGAAGGGTAAACCAGGGGACCAGGGGACGGGGGGACCGGGGGGACGGGGAGACCGGGGGACGGGGGGACGGGAGAACCGGGGGCACAGGGGACGGGGGGACCGGGGGACGGGGAGCCCGGGGGTACGGTGGGACTGGGAGACGGCGAGACCGGAGGACGGGCGGACCGTGGGACTGGGGGGACGGGGAGACGGTGAGACCGTGGGATCGGGGGATGGGTGGACCGGGGGACCGGGGTACGGGGGACCGGGGGACCGGGGGACGCAGGGATTGGGGGGACGGGAGGAAGGGGGGACCAGGGGACAGGGGGACGGGGGGACCGGGGAGATGGGGATACCGGGGTACCGGGGGATGGGGGGACCGGGGGGACGGGGAGACCAGGGGACCGGAGGGACTCGGGGGACGGGGCAACTGGGAGATGGGTAGACCAGGGGATGGGGGGACTGGGGGCATGGGGAGACGGGGAGACCAGGGGACAGGGGACCGGGAGACCGGGTGAGGGTGAGACCGGGGGACCAGAGGACTGGGAGAACAGGGGGACGGGGAGACGGGGAGACGGGGAGACCGAGGGACCGAGGGAGTGGGGGACGTGGAGACTGGGGGACTAGGGGAACGGGGGACCGGGGGATGGGGAGACCGGGGTTCGTGGGGACCAGGGGGACGGGCAAACCGAGTGACGGGGGGACCGGGGGAGCGGGGGACCAGGGGACGGGGAGACCGGGGGACCGGCGGACAGGCGGACAGGGGGACCTGTGGTACCGGGGAGACGGGGAGACGGGGAGACCCGGGGACGGGGGGCCCGGGGGGAAGGGACACGGTGAGACGGGCAGACCGGGAGACGGGGCGCCCGGGGGTACGGCGGGACTGGGAGACGGGGAACCCGGGGGGATGGGGGGATGGGGAGACGGGGAGACCAAGGGACGGGGGGACCGGGGGACCGGGGGACCATGATGACGGGGAGACCGGGGGATAAGCGGACGGGGGGACCGGGGGACCTGTGCTACCGGGGGGACAGGGAGACGGGGAGACCGGGGGACGGTGTGACTGGAGGACCAGGGGACCGGGGGATCTGGGGGACGGAAAGATGGGGAGACCGGGAGACAGGGTGAACGGGGGACCGGGGACGGGGGTCTGGGGGGACGGGGAGACAGGGAGACCGGGGGACGGGGAGCCCGGGGGTACGGGGGGACTGGGAGACGGTAACCCGGGGGCACGGGGGAACGGGGGGACTGGGGGACCGGGGGACCATGATGACGGGGAGACCGGGGGACGGGGGGACCGGGGGGACCGGGGGGATGGGGGACCGGGGGGACGGGGGGGAGAGGGAGAACGGGGGACAGGGGGACCGGGCGGACGGAGGGACGGGGAGACGGGGAGACCGGGGGATTTGGAGACCGGGGACCGGGGGACGGGGAGACCGGGGAGACGGGGAGACCGTAGGACCGGGGGACGGTGGGACTGGGGGGACGGGGCGACTTGGAGATGGGTAGACTGGGGGATGGGGGGACTGGGGGCACGGGGAGACCAAGGGGACCCGGGCGACGGGGGACAGTGGGACAGGGAGACGGGGAGACGGGCAGACCGGAGGACGGGGGACCGGGGGGACGGGGAGACTTGGTGACCAGGGGACTGGGGGAACAGGGGGATGGGGAGAGAGGGAGATGGGGAAACCGGGGGACGGGGGGACCGGGGGGACGGGGAGACGGGGGGAAGGGGGGAAGGGGAGATGGGGTGACGGGGAGACCGGGGGACGGAGGGACCGGGGTGGGGAGACCGGGGGAAGGGGGACGGGGGGACCGGGGGAACTGGGAGACCGGGGGACCGGGGAGACGGGGGGACGGGGTGACGGGGAGGCCGGGGAGACCGGGAGACCGGAGGACGGGGGGACCGGGGGGAAGGGGTGACGGGGGGACAGGGGGACAGGGAGACCGGGGGACGGGGGGACCGGGGGACCGGGGGACGGGGGACGGGGGGACGGCGGAAAGGGGAGACGGGTAGACCGGGGGGACGGCGGGAAACAGGGACCGTGGGACAGGGGGACAGGGGGACGGGGAGACGGGGAGACCGAGGGACGGGGAGACAGGGAGACCAGAGGATGGGGGGACCGGGGGGAACAGAGGGACGGGGAGACCGGGGGTCCGGGGGACGGGGGGACCGGGGGGACGAGGAGAAGGGGAGACCGGAGGT
The DNA here is from genome assembly GCF_057876585.1 of Rhinolophus sinicus. Classification (NCBI taxonomy): domain Eukaryota; kingdom Metazoa; phylum Chordata; class Mammalia; order Chiroptera; family Rhinolophidae; genus Rhinolophus; species Rhinolophus sinicus. Next base: position 19,567,021 of record NC_142510.1, on the reverse strand, counting down.
CCGTGGGACCTGGGTGACAGGGAGGCGGGGATATGGGCAGACTGGGGGACGGGGGACAGAGGGGAATGGGGGACGGGAGGACTGGGGGACGGGGGGGGAAGGGTTGACGGGGAGACCGGGGGGAAAGGGGGACGGGGGGATGGGGGACCGGGGTGACAGGGGGGACGGGGAGACCGGAGGAAGGGGGACCGATGGAAAGTGGGACGGGAGGACGTGGAGATGAGGAGACTGGGGGACGGGGGGACCAGGGGGACGGGGGGACGGGGAGACCGGGATCCGGGGGGAAGTGGGGACAAGGAGACGGGGAGACGGGGAGACCGGTGGACGGGGGGACTGGGGGACGGGGGGACCGTGGGGACGGGGGGACGGGGAGACCGGGGGACCGGGGACAGGGGGACTGGGGGGACTGGGAGACAGGGAGACCGGGAACGTGGGGATCAGGGTGACGGGGAGACGGGGACACCGAGGGACCGCGGGGACCGGGAGACGGGGAGACCGGGGGACGGGGGGACCAGGGGGATGGGGGGACTGGGGGACGGGGTGACAGGTGGGATGGGGAGACCGGGGGACCGGGGTACGGGGGGATCATGAAACTGGGGGACGGGGTGAATGGGGGACCGGGGGGAAGGGGAGACGGGGGGACAGGGGGACAGGGAGACCGGGGGACGGGGGGACCGGGGGGAAGGGTAGACGGGGGGACAGGGGGACAGGGAGACCGGGGGACGGGGGGACCGGGGGACCGGGGACGGGAGACGGGGGGACGGCGGAAAGGGGAGACGGGTAGACCGGGGGGACGGGGGGAAACAGGGACCGTGGGACAGGGGGACAGGGGGACGGGGAGACGGGGAGACCAGAGGATGGGGGGACCGGGGGGAACAGAGGGACGGGGAGACCGGGGGTCCGGGGGATGGGTGGACCGGGGGGACGGGGGACCGGGGGGACGGGGGAAGCAGGGACCGTGGGACAGGGGGACGGGGGGACGGGGAGACGGGGAGACTGGGGGACAGGGGGACCAGGGGTACGGGGGGAAGGGAAGACGGCGAGACCGGAGGACGGGCGGACCGTGGGACTGGGGGGACGGGGAGACGGTGAGACCGGGGGACCGGGGGATGGGTGGACCGGGGGACCGGGGGACCGGGGGACGCAGGGATTGGGGGGACGGGAGGAAGGGGGTACCAGGGGACAGGGGGACGGGGGGACCGGGGAGACGGGGATACCAGGGTACCGGGGGATGGGGGGACCGGGGGGACGGGGAGACCAGGGGACCGGAGGGACTCGGGGGACGGGGCAACTGGGAGATGGGTAGACCAGGGGATGGGGGGACTGGGGGCATGAGGAGACGGGGAGACCAGGGGACGGGGGACCGGGAGACCGGGGGAGGGTGAGACCGGGGGACCAGAGGACTGGGAGACCAGGGGGACGGGGAGACGGGGAGACGGGGAGACCGAGGGACCGAGGGAGTGGGGGACGGGGAGACCGGGGGACTAGGGGAACGGGGGACCGGGGGATGGGGAGACCGGGGTTCGTGGGGACCAGGGGGACGGGCAGACCGAGTGACGGGGGGACCGGGGGAGCGGGGGACCAGGGGACGGGAAGACCGGGGGACCGGCGGACGGGGGGACCGGGGGACCTGTGGTACCGGGGGAACGGGGAGACGGGGAGACCGGGGGACGGGGGGCCCGGGGGGAAGGGGACACGGTGAGACGGGCAGACCGGGAGACGGGTGGACCGGGGGGACGGGGGAAGGGGGGACCGGGAGACGGGGAGCCCGGGGGTACGGCGGGACTGGGAGACGGGGAACCCGGGGGGACGGGGGCACGGGGAGACGGGGAGACCGGGGGACGGGGGGACGGGAGAACCGGGGGCACGGGGGACGGGGGAACCGGGGGACGGGGAGCCCGGGGGTACGGTGGGACTGGGAGACGGCGAGACCGGAGGACGGGCGGACCGTGGGACTGGGGGGACGGGGAGACGGTGAGACCGGGGGACCGGGGGATGGGTGGACCGGGGGACCGGGGTACGGGGGACCGGGGGACCGGGGGACGCAGGGATTGGGGGGACGGGAGGAAGGGGGGACCAGGGGACAGGGGTACGGGGGGACCGGGGAGACGGGGATACCGGGGTAGGGGGGATGGGGGGACCGGAGGGACTCGGGGGACGGGGCAACTGGGAGATGGGTAGACCGGGAGACGGGTGGACCGGGGGGACGGGGGGAAGGGGGGACCGGGAGACGGGGAGCCCGGGGGTACGGCGGGACTGGGAGACGGGGAACCCGGGGGGACGGGGGCACGGGGAGACGGGGAGACCAGGGGACGGGGGACCGGGGGACCGGGGGACCATGATGACGGGGAGACCGGGGGAAAAGCGGACGGGGGGACCGGGGGACCTGTGGTACCGGGGGAACGGGTTGACGGGGAGACGGGGAGACGGGGGGACGGGGAGACGGGGAAACGGGGAGACCGGGGTACCCGGGGACCGGGGGGACAGTGTACGGTTAGACGGGGAGACCGGGGGACGGGGGGACAGGGGAACTGGGGGACCGGGGGACGGGACACTGGGCGGACCGAGGCGACGGGGGGATGGGGGGACGGGGAGAGGGGTAGACGGGGAGACCTAAGGACGGGGGGACCGGGGGGACAGGGAGACGGGGAGACAGGGAGACCGGGGGACGGAGGGAACGATGGACGGAGGGACAGGGAAACCGGGGGGATGGGGGACAGGGGGATGGAGGGGACGGGGAGACGGGGAGACCGGGGGACGGTGGGACCGGGGGCCCGGGGGACGGGGAGACCGGGGGATGGGGGACCGGGGGACCGGGGACGGGGAGACCGGAGGGAACGGGGGGACGGGGAGACTGGGAGACCGGATAATTGGGAGACCGGGGGATGGGGGACCGGGTGAACGGGGGAAAGGGGAGACTCGGAGACCGGGGTACCGGGGGACGCGGGGACCGGGGGGACGGGGAGACCGTGGACGGGGGGACCAGGGAACCGGGGGATCGGGGGACGGGAGGACGGGGAGACCGGGGAGACGGGGGGATGGGGGTACGGGCAGACTGGTGGACGGGGAGACCGGGGGACGGAGGGATGGGGGGACGGGGAGACCGGGGGACGGGGGTTCCGGGGATGGGGGACCGGGGGATGGGGAGACTGGGAGACCGTGGGACGCGGGGACCGGGGGTCGGGGAAACGGGGAGACCGGGGGACATGGGGACCGGGGGGAAGGGGAGACGGGGAGATGGGGAGACCGGGGGACCGGGGGACGGTGGGACCGGAGGACCGGGGGACAGGGGGATGTGGAGACCAGGGGGACGCGGGGACGGGGAAAACAGGCAGACCGGGGCGACGGGGGATGGGGGGACGGGGAGAGGGGGAGACGGAGAGACTGAAGGACGGGGGTCCAGGGGGAGAGGGAGACGGGGAGACAGGGAGACCGGGGGTCGGGGGGACCGAGGGGACCGAGGGATTTGTGGACCGGGGGGACGGGGCGATGGGGAGATGGGGAGACCGGGGGACGGGGGGACTGGGGGACAGGGGGACCGGGGGACCGGGCGACTGGGGGGACGGAGAGTCGGGGAGACGGGGAGACCTGGGGACCTGGGGACCTGGGGGATGGGGAGACGGGGAGAGGGGTAGACAGGGAGACCGAAAACAGCGGGACCTGGGGGACAGGGAGATGGGGAGACAGTGAGACCGGGGGACGGAGGGAACGACGGGACGGGGGGACAGGGAGACCGGGGGGACGGGGCGACGGGGGGATGGAGGGGACGGGGAGACGGGGAGACCGGGGGACGGGGGATCCGGGGATGGGGGACCGGTGGAATGGGGGACCGGATGACCGGGGGACCGGGAGACAGGGAGACCTGGGGACGGGGGGACCGGGGGACCGGGGGATGGGGAAGGGGGGAAGGGGAGACGGAGAGACGGGGAGACCGGGGGGACGGGGGGACGGGGGTATGGGGGACAGGAGGACCGGGGGACCGGGAGACAGGGAGACCTGGGGACGGGGGGACCGGGGGACCGGGGGACTGGGGGACGGGGGGGACCGGGAAACTGGGGGACGGGGGAACGGGGGAACGGGGGACGGGGAGCCCGGGGGTACGGGTGGACGGGGAGATGGGGATACCGGGGGACGGGGGGACCGGGGGACCGGGTGATGGGGGGACGGGGGGGACGGGGAGACCTGGGACAGGGGGACTGGGGTGACGGGGGGACCGGGGGATCGGGGGGACGGGGAGACGGGGAGACCGGAGGACGGGGGGACCGGGGGACGGGGAGACCGGGCTGACCGTGGTGACGGGGGGGGTGGGGTGACGGGGAGAGCGGGAGACGGGGAGACTGAAGGACGGGAGGACTGGGGGGACAGGGAGACGGGGAGACAGGGAGACCGGGGGACGGGGGGACCAAGGGGACAGGGGGACAGGGAGACCGGGGGGACCTGGGGAAGGGAGGACTGGGAGACCGGAGGGACGGGGGGACGGGGAGACCGGGAAGACGGGGGGACAGTGGGAAGGGGGGACGTGGTGACAGGGAGACGAGGAGACCGGGAGACGGGGAGACGGGGGGACGGGGAGACCGGGGAGACCGGGGGACGGGGGATCAGGGGACGGGGGACCGGGGACGGGGAGACTAGGGGATCGGGGGACGCGGGGACGGGGGGGACGGGGAAACGGGGACACCGGTGGATGGGGGGACCGGGGGGACTGGGAGACAGGGAGACGGGGAGAACGGGGGACGGAGGGACCGGGGGAATGGGGGACCGGAGGATGGGGAGACCAGGGGGACGGGGGGACGGGGGGACCGGGGGGAACGGGGTGAATGGGGGACAGGGGGAACTAGGGACCGGGGGACAGGGGGGATGGGGAGACGGGGAGACCGGGGGAGGGGCGGAGGGGTGGGGGGACACGGGGACGGGGAGACGGAGAGAACGGGAGACGGGGGTACGGGGACACGGGGAGACCGTGGGACGGGGTGACCGGGGGACCGGGGACGGGGGGACTGGGGGGACGGGGAGACAAGGAGACCGGGGGACGGGGAGCCCGGGGGTACGGGGTGACTGGGAGATGGGGACCCCGGGGGCACGGGGGGACGGGGAGACGGGGAGACCAGGGGACGCGGGGACTGGGGGACCGGGGGACCATGATGACGGAGAGACCTGGGGACGGGGGGAAGGGGAGACCGGGGGATGGGGAGACCGGGGGACGGGGGGACGGGGAGACGGGGAGACCGGGGGTACGGGGGGACGGGGGCATCGGGAGACCGCTGGACGGGGGACCGGGGGACCGGGGGACCGCGGGACCGGGGGACGGGGGGACCGGACGGAAGTGGAGACGGGAAGACGGGGAGACCGTGGGACGGGTATACCGGGGGACCGGGGGACGGGGGGACTGGGGGGACGGGGGACCGTGAGACGGTGAGACCGGGGGATGGGGGGACTGGGGGACCGCGGGGACGGGGGACCGTGGGGACGGGGGGAGAGGGAGAACGGGGGACAGGGGGACCGGGCGGACGGAGGGACGGGAAGACGGGGAGACCGGGGGATGTGGGGACCGGGGGACCCGGGGACGGGGGGATGGGGAGACCAGGGGGACGGGGGGACGGGGGGACCGGGGGGACGGGGAGACCGTGGGTCGGGGCGACCGGGGAACCGGGGGACCGGGGGACGGGGAGACAGGGCGGACCGGGGTTACGGGGGCATGGGGGGACGGGGAGAGGGGTGACGGGGAGATCGAAGGACGGGGGGACCGGGGGTACAGGGAGACGGTGAGACAGGGAGACCGGGGGACGGGGGGACCGAGGGGTCGGGGGGACAGGGAGACCGGGGGGACGAGGGGATGGGGAGATTGGGAGACGGGGAGACCAGGGGACGGGGGGACCGGGGGAACGGGGGACGGTGGGAACGGAGGACCAGGGGACTGGGAGCCTGGGGGGCCGGGGGGACCTGGGGAAATTAGGGGACCGGGAGACGTGGAGACCGGGGGACGTGGGGACGGGAGACGGGGGGACCGGGTGACCTGGGGGAGCGGGGGGATGGGGAGATGGGGAGACCGGGTGATGGGGGGACCTGCGGACCAGGGGACGGGGGGATGTGGGGACGGGGAGAGGGGGAGACAGGGAGACCGGGGGACGGGGGGACCGGGGTTACAGGGAGACGGGGAGACAGGGAGACCGGGGGGACGGGGGGACGGGGGTACTGGGAGACTGGGGGGACGGGGGGACGGGGAGACCGGGGAGACTGGGTGACAGGTGGACGGGGAGACCGGTGGACGTGGAGACCGGGGGACTGGGGGACGGGGGGACAGGGAGATGGGGTGACCGGGGGACGGGGGGACCGGGGGACAGGGGGACCGAGGGGACGGGGAGACAGGGAGACTGAGGGATGTGGGGACCGGGGGACCGGGCGATGGGGAGACCCGGGAACCGGGGGACGGGAGGACCGGAGGGACTGGGACACCGTGGGACGGGGGTAACGGGGAACCGGGAGACCGGGGGACAGGACACCGGGCGGACCGAGGCGATGGGGGGATGGGGGGACGGGGAGACCGGGGGACCGTGGGACGCGGGGACCGGGGGTCGGGGGAACGGGGTGACCGGGGGACAGGTGGACCGGGGGGACGGGGAGATGGGGAGACCGGTGGATGGGGGGACCGGGGGGGAAGGGGAGACGGGGAGACGGGGAGACCGGGGACGGTGGGACCGGTGGACCGGGGGACTGGGGGATGGGGAGTCCTGTGGGACGCGGGGACGGGGAAAACGGGCGTACCGGGGCGACGGGGGGATGGGGGGACGAGGAGAGGGGGAGACGGAGAGACCGAAGTTCGGGGGGACCGGGGGAACAGGGAGACGGGGATACAGGGAGACCGGGGGACGGGGGGGACCTAGGGGACTGGGGGACAGGGAGACCGTGGGGACGGGGGAAGGGGAGACCAGTGCACGGGGAGACCGGGGGACTTGTGGACGGGGGGACCGGGCGGACTGGGTGAATGTGTGACGGGGGAACGGGGGACCGGGGGACAGGGGGGATGTGGAGAAGGGGAGACCGGGGGACCGTGCGCCGGGGGGACATGGGGACAGGGAGACGGTGAGACCGGGAGACGGGGAGACGGGAGACGGGGAGCCCGGGCGACGGGGGGACCGGGGGTATGGGGACACGGGGAGACCGGGAGACTGGGGGACCGGGGAACCGGGAGACGGGGGGACTGGGGGGACTGGGAACCGGGGGGACAGGGGGACGCGGAGAACGGGCGACTGGGGGACCGGGGGACTGGGGGACATGGGGACCGGGGGACTGGGGAACCGGGGGGAAGGGGAGACGGGGAGATGGGGAGACCGGGGGACGGGGGGACTGGGGGACAGGGGGACCGGGGGACCGGGCGACCGGGGGGACGGGGAGTCGGGGAGACAGGGAGACCTGGGGACCGGGGGACCTGGGGGTCGGGGAGACGGGGAGACGGAGAGAACGGGGGATAGGGGGACCGGGGAACTGGGGGATCAGGGGACGGGAGGACGGGGAGACCGGGGAGACGGGGAGACGGGGGGACGGGGAGACCGGTGGACGGGGACACCGGCGGACGGAGGGACGGGGCGATGGGGAGACCGCGGGACGGGGACACCGGGGTACGGAGGGACAGGTGGATGGAGGACCGGGGGACTGGGAGACCGGGGGACCGGGGGACGCGGGGACCGGGGGACAGGGGACCGGGGGGATGGGGAGATGGGGAGACCGGTGGAAGGGGGGACCGGGGGGAAGGGGAGACGGGGAGACAGGGGGACAGGGGGACGGGGAGACGGGGGGACCGGGGGACCTGGGGGATCGGGGGGGACAGGGAGATATGGAGACCGGGGGATGCGCTGACCGGGGGACCTGGGGACGGTGGGACCGGGGGGACCGGGGGGACGGGGGACCGGGGGGACGGGGGGAGAGGGAGAACGGGGGACAGGGGGACCGGCGGACGGAGGGACGGGGAGAGAGGGAAACCGGGGGATGGGGGGACCGGGGACCAGGGGACGGGGCGACCGGGGAGACGGGGAGACCGTGGGACCGGGGGACGGGGGGACTAGGGGGACGGGGCAACTTGGAGATGGGTAGACCGGGGGATGGGGTGACTGGGGGCACGGGGAGACTGGGAGACGGGGACACCGGGGGACCAGGGAACCGGGGGACCGGGGGACGGGGAGACCGGAGGGATGGGGAGTCCAGGGGACGGGGAAAAGGGGGGCACGGGGAGTCCGGGGGACGGGGAGACGGGGAGATCGGGGGTCGGGGGGATGGGGGGACCGGGTGGACAATGAGACGGGGAGACCGGGGTGACGAGGGGACGGGGGGAAGGGGAGACCGGTGGACAGGAGGACCAGGGGACCGGGGGAACGGGGGACAGGGAGACCGGGGGACGGGGGGACACGGGGGACGGGGAGACGTGGAGACGGGGAGACCGGGGGCCGGGGGGACCGGGGTATGGGGAGACGGGGAGACCGGGGGGACGGTGGGACCGGGGTGCCGGGGAGACGGGGAGACCGGGGGACCAGGGGGACGGGGAGACGGGGAGAAGGGGAGACCGGGGGACCCGCGGATTGGGGGGGACAGAGTACGGACAGACGGGGAGACCGGGGGACGGGGGGACCGGGGAACCGTGGGACCGGGAGACCGGGGGAATGGGGGGACGGCGGGACGGGGAGATCAGGGGACGGGGGGACCGGGGGACCAGGGGACCATGATGACGGGGAGACTGGGGGAACGGCGGACGGGGGGACCGGGGAACCGTGGGACCGGGAGACCGGGGGGATGGCGGGACGGCGTTCGGGGAGACCGGTGGACGGGCGGAACAGGGAACGGGGGACAGGGGGACCGGGCGGACGGAGGGACGGGGAGACGGGGAGACCGGGGGACCTGTGGGAGCTGGGGGACAGGGAGATGGGGAGACCGGGGGATGGGGGGACCGGGGGACCGGGGGACGGGGATACCGGGGGACCGGGTGACGGGGGGACATGGGGGACGGGGAGACCGGGGGACGGGGGCACCTGGGAACCGGGTGACCGGGGGACCGGGGGACGGGGAGACCGGGGGGACGGGGAGACTGAGGGATGGGGGGCCCGGTGGACTGGGGGCTCGGGGGACGGGGAGATCGGGCGGACCAGGGCGACGGGGGGATGGGGGCACGTGTAGACGGGGAGATGGGGACACCGAAGGACGGGGAGACCGGAGGGACGTGGGGACGGGGGGACGGGGAGACCGGGGGTTCGGGGGGACGGGTAGACGGGAGAAAGGGGGATCAGGGGACCGGGGGACCGTGGGACAGAGAGACCGGGGGACCGGGGGACGCGGGGACCGGGGGGACAGGGAGACGGGGAGACGGGGAGACAGGGGGTTCGTGTTGACGGGGAGACCGGGGGACGGGGGATCAGGGGACGGGGGACCGGGGACGGGGAGACTAGGGGATCAGGGGACGCGGGGACGGGGGGGACGGGGAAACGGGGACATCGGTGGATGGGGGGACCGGGGGGACTGGGAGACAGGGAGACGGGGAGAACGGGGGACGGAGGGACCGGGGGACCGGGGGACCGGAGGATGGGGAGACCAGGGGGACGGGGGGACGGGGGGACCGGGGGGACGGGGTGAATGGGGGACAGGGGGAACTAGGGACCGGGGGACAGGGGGGATGGGGAGACGGGGAGACCGGGGGGGGGGGGCGGGGGGTGGGGGGACACGGGGACGGGGAGACGGAGAGAACGGGAGACGGGGGTACGGGGACACGGGGAGACCGTGGGACGGGGTGACCGGGGGACCGGGGACGGGGGGACTGGGGGTACGGGGTGACTGGGAGATGGGGACCCCGGGGGCACGGGGGGACGGGGAGACGGGGAGACCGGGGGTACGGGGGGACGGGGGCATCGGGAGACCGCTGGACGGGGGACCGGGGGACCGGGGGACGGGGGGACTAGGGGGACGGGGCAACTTTGAGATGGGTAGACCGGGGGATGGGGTGACTGGGGGCACGGGGATACTGGGAGACGGGGACACCGGGGGACCGGGGAACCGGGGGACCGGGGGACGGGGAGACCGGAGGGATGGGGAGTCCAGGGGACGGGGAAAAGAGGGGCACGGGGAGTCCGGGGGACGGGGAGACGGGGAGATCGGGGGTCGGGGGGATGGGGGGACCGGGTGGACAATGAGACGGGGAGACCGGGGTGACGAGGGGACGGGGGGAAGGGGAGACCGGTGGACAGGAGGACCAGGGGACCGGGGGAACGGGGGACAGGGAGACCGGGGGACGGGGGGACACGGGGGACGGGGAGACGTGGAGACGGGGAGACCGGGGGCCGGGGGGACCGGGGTATGGGGAGACGGGGAGACCGGGGGGACGGTGGGACCGGGGTGACGGGGAGACGGGGAGACCGGGGGACCAGGGGGACGGGGAGACGGGGAGAAGGGGAGACCGGGGGACCCGGGGATTGGGGGGGACAGAGTACGGACAGACGGGGAGACCGGGGGACGGGGGCACCGGGGAACCGTGGGACCGGGAGACCGGGGGAATGGGGGGACGGCGGGACGGGGAGATCAGGGGACGGGGGGACCGGGGGACCAGGGGACCATGATGACGGGGAGACTGGGGGAACGGCGGACGGGGGGACCGGGGAACCGTGGGACCGGGAGACCGGGGGGATGGCGGGACGGCGTTCGGGGAGACCGGTGGACGGGCGGAACAGGGAACGGGGTCAGGGGGACCGGGCGGACGGAGGGACGGGGAGACGGGGAGACCGGGGGATGGGGGGACCAGGGACCAGGGGACAGGGAGACAGGGGAGACGGGGAGACCGTGGGACCAGGGGACGGGGGGACTGGGTGGACGGGGCGACTGGTAGATAGGTAGACCGGAGGATGGGGGGACTGGGGGCATGGGGAGACTAGGAGACGGGGACACCGGGGGACCGGGGAACCGGGGGACCGGGGGACGGGGAGTCCGGGGGGATCGGGGCGACGGGGGGACCGTGGGAACGGGGAGACCGTGGGATGGGGGGACCGGGGAACCGGGGGACAGGGGGACGTGGTGACCGGGCAGACCGAGGCGACGGGGGGATGGGGGGACGGGGGGACCGGGGGGACGTGGAGACTGGGGGATGGGGGGACCGGAGGGACGGGGGGACGGGGAGAGGGGAGACCTGAGGACGGGGGGACCGGGGGATGGGTGGACCGGGGGACAAAGTGACGGGGGGACCGGTGGACAGGGGGACCGGGGTGACAGGGAGACGAGGAGACGGGGGGACCGGGGGACGGGTGGACCGGGGGACAAGGTGACGGGGGGACCGGGAGACAGGGGGACCGGGGTGATGGGGAGACGAGGAGACCGGGAGACCGAGGGACGGGGGGACTGGGGGACCTGGGGACCGGGGGAACGGGGAGATGGGGAGACCGGGGGGACGGGGGGACGGGGGGACGTGGGGACGGGGAGACGGGGAGACCGGGAGAATGGGGGACAGAGGAAAGGGGAGACCGGGGGACGGGGGGACCGAGGGTATGGGGGGACGGGGAGACCGGGGGGAAGGGGTACGGGGGGAAGGAGGGGACGTGGAGACGGGGAGACCTGGGGAACGGGGGGACGGGGGGATGGGGTGACCGGGGTGACGGGGGGACGGGGGGAAAAGGAGGCCAGATAGACAGGGGGAGAGGGGGACCGTGAGACTGGTGGACTGGGAGACCGGGGGGACGGGGGGACGGGGAGACGGGGAGACCGGGGGACGGGGGGACGGGAGACGGGGGGAACGGGGGACCTGGGGGAGCGGGGGGACGGGAAGAAGGGGAGACCGGAGGACGGGGGGACCAGAGCATCATGGACCGGGGGACAGGGAGACCAGGGGACAAGGGGCAGGGAGACCGGGGGGACGGGGAGATCATGCGGACAGGGGTGACTGGGGTATGGGGGGAAGGGGAGAGGGGGAGACGGGGAGAACGAAGGACGGGGGGACCGGGGAACCCAGGGACCGGGGGACGGGGGGACCGGGGGGACGGGGAGACCGAGGGACGGGGGGACCGGGGAACCTGGGGACCGGGGGCGGGACACCTGGCGGACCGAGGCGAAGGGGGGATGGGGGGACGGGGAGAGGGGTAGACGGGGAGACCGAAAACAGCGGGACCTGGGGGACAGGGAGATGGGGAGACAGTGAGACCGGGGGACGGAGGGAACGACGGGACGGGGGGACAGGGAGACCGGGGGGACGGGGCGACGGAGGGATGGAGGGGACGGGGAGACGGGGAGACCAGGGAACGGGGGACCGGTGGAATGGGGGACCGGATGACCGGGGGACGGGGTGACCGGGGGGACCGGGGGGACGGGGGGACGGGGGGATGGAGGGGACGGGGAGACGGGGAGACCGGGGAACGGGGGACCGGTGGAATGGGGGACCTGGGAACCGGGGGACGGGGTTACCGGTGTGACGGGGATATCGGGGACGGGCGGACCGGGGGACCGGGGGACCGGGGGACGGGTCGACCAGGGGGACGGGGAGACTGTGGGACGGGGGGCCCGGTGGACCGGGGGATCAGGGAACTGGGAGATCGGGCGGACAGGGGCGACGGGGGGATGGGGGCACGGGTAGACGGGGAGATGGGGAGACCGAAGGACGGGGAGACCGGAGGGACGTGGGGACGGGGGGACGGGGAGACCGGGGGTTCGGGGGGACGGGGAGACCGGAGAAAGGGGGATCGGGGAAACGGGGGACCGGGGGACGGGAGGACGTGGAGACCGGGGAGACGGGGGGACCGGGGGACGGGGAACCGGTGGACGGGGACACCGGGGGATGGAGGGACGGGGGGACGGGGACACCGGGGGACAGGGACACCGGGGGACGGAGGGACGGGGGGATGGGGGACCGGAGGACGGGGAGACCGGGGGACCGTGGGACGCGGGGACCGGGGGGACGGGGAAACGGGGAGACCGGGGGACAGGGGGACCGGGGGGACGGGGAGATGGGGAGACCGGTGGATGGGGGGACCGCGGGGAAGGGGAGACGGGGAGACAGGGAGACCGGGGGACGGGGGGACGGGGACACCGGGGGACGGGGGGACGGGGGGATGGGGAGACCGGGGGGACGGGGGGACGGGGAAAACGGGCGTACAGGGGCGACGGGGGGATGGGGGGACGAGGAGAGGGGGAGACGGAGAGACCGAAGTTCGGGGGGACCGGGGGAACAGGGAGACGGGGAGACAGGGAGACCGGGGGATGGGGGGACCGAGGGGACGGGGGGACAGGGAGACCGTGGGGACGGGGGGAAGGGGAGACCGGTGCACGGGGAGACCGGGGGACTTGTGTACGGGGGGACCGGGGGGACGGGGAGAATGTGTGACGGGGGAACGGGGGACCGGGGGACAGGGGGGATGTGGAGAAGGGGAGACCGGGGGGACCGTGCGCCGGGGGGACATGGGGACGGGGAGACGGTGAGACCGGGAGACGGGGAGCCCGGGCGACGGGGGGACCGGGGGTACGGGGACACGGGGAGACCGGGAGACTGGGGGACCGGGAAACCGGGAGACGGGGGGAATGGGGGGACTGGGAACCGGGGGGACAGGGGGACGCGGAGAACGGGCGACTGGGGGACCGGGGGACTGGGGGACATGGGGACCGGGGGACTGGGGAACCGGGGGGAAGGGGAGACTGGGAGATGGGGAGACCGGGGGACGGGGGGACTGGGGGACAGGGGGACCGGGGGACCGGGGGACCGGGGGGACGGGGAGTCGGGGAGACAGGGAGACCTGGGGACCGGGGGACCTGGGGGACGGGGAGACGGGGAGACGGGGAGAATGGGGGATAGGGGGACCGGGGAACTGGGGGATCAGGGGACGGGAGGACGGGGAGACGGGGGGACGGGGGGATGGGGAGACCGGTGGACGGGGACACCGGCGGACGGAGGGACAGGTGGATGGGGGACCGGGGGACTGGGAGACCGGGGGACTGTGGGACGCGGGGAACAGGGGACAGGGGACCGGGGGGACAGGGAGATGGGGAGACCGGTGGAAGGGGGGACCGGGGGGAAGGGGAGACGGGGAGACAGGGGGACAGGGGGACGGGGAGACGGGGGGACCGGGGGACCTGGGGGATCGGGGGGACAGGGAGATATGGAGACCGGGGGATACGCGGACCGGGGGACCGGGGGACGGGGAGACTGGGGGACTGGGGGATGGGGGGACCGGGGGACGGGGAGACCGGGGAACTGGGGGACCGGGGGACGGGACACTGGGCGGACCGAGGCGACGGGGGGATGGGGGGACGGGGAGAGGGGTAGACGGGGAGACCTAAGGACGGGGGGACCGGGGGGACAGGGAGACGGGGAGACAGGGAGACCGGGGGACGGAGGGAACGATGGACGGAGGGACAGGGAAACCGGGGGGATGGGGGACAGGGGGATGGAGGGGACGGGGAGACGGGGAGACCGGGGGACGGTGGGACCGGGGGCCCGGGGGACGGGGAGACCGGGGGATGGGGGACCGGGGGACCGGGGACGGGGAGACCGGAGGGAACGGGGGGACGGGGAGACTGGGAGACCGGATAATTGGGAGACCGGGGGATGGGGGACCGGGTGAACGGGGGAAAGGGGAGACTCGGAGACCGGGGTACCGGGGGACGCGGGGACCGGGGGGACGGGGAGACCGTGGACGGGGGGACCAGGGAACCGGGGGATCGGGGGACGGGAGGACGGGGAGACCGGGGAGACGGGGGGATGGGGGTACGGGCAGACTGGTGGACGGGGAGACCGGGGGACGGAGGGATGGGGGGACGGGGAGACCGGGGGACGGGGGATCCGGGGATGGGGGACCGGGGGATGGGGAGACTGGGAGACCGTGGGACGCGGGGACCGGGGGTCGGGGAAACGGGGAGACCGGGGGACATGGGGACCGGGGGGAAGGGGAGACGGGGAGATGGGGAGACCGGGGGACCGGGGGACGGTGGGACCGGAGGACCGGGGGACAGGGGGATGTGGAGACCAGGGGGACGCGGGGACGGGGAAAACGGGCAGACCGGGGCGACGGGGGGATGGGGGGACGGGGAGAGGGGGAGACGGAGAGACTGAAGGACGGGGGGACCAGGGGGAGAGGGAGACGGGGAGACAGGGAGACCGGGGGTCGGGGGGACCGAGGGGACCGAGGGATTTGTGGACCGGGGGGACGGGGCGATGGGGAGATGGGGAGACCGGGGGACGGGGGGACTGGGGGACAGGGGGACCGGGGGACCGGGCGACTGGGGGGACGGAGAGTCGGGGAGACGGGGAGACCTGGGGACCTGGGGACCTGGGGGATGGGGAGACGGGGAGACGGGGAGACCAGGGGAATGAGAGACCGGGGGAACGGAGGACTTTGGGGACGGCGAGACGGGGAGACGGGGAGACCGGGGGATAGGGGGACCGGGGGACGGGGAGTCGGGGAGACCGGGGGACATGGGGGATCGGGGGGACAGGGAGATATGGAGACCGGGGGATGGGGGGACCGGGGGACCGGGGGACGGGGATCCTGGGGGACCAGGGGACGGTGGGACCGGGGGATGGGGAGACCGGGGGTCGGGGGGAACGGGGAACCGGGGGACGGGGGGACCGGGGTGATGGGGAGATCGTGTATGGGGGACCGGGGGACAGGGGGACCGGGGGAAGGGGAGACCGGGGGACCAGAGGACGGGGCACCGGGGGGACGGGGAGACCGTGGGATGGGGGGACCGGAGAACCGGGGGACCGGGGGACGGGGAGACAGGGCGGACCGGGGTTACGGGGGCATGGGGGGACGGGGAGAGGGGGAGACGGGGAGACCGAAGGACGGGGGGACCGGGGGGACAGGGAGACGGGGAGACAGGGAGACCGGGGGACGGGGGGACCGAGGGGTCGGGGGGACAGGGAGACCGGGGGGGGGGGGGACGAGGGGATGGGGAGATTCGGAGATGGGGAGACCGGGGGACGGGGGGACCGGGGGACGGGGGACAGCGGGGGCGGGGGGGATGTGGAGACGGTGCGACAGAGGGACGGGGGGACGGGGCAACGGGGGGATGCCAGATGGGGAGACCGGATGATGGGGGGACGGGGGGACGGGGGAACGGGGGGACGGTAAGATGGGGAGACCGGGGGATGGGCGGACCAGGGGACCGGGGGACCGGGGCGACGGGGAGATCTGGGATGGGTTCCGGGGGACCAGGGAGACCGGGGGAGTTGGGGACCGGGGAACCGGGGGATCGGGGGACTTGGGTGATGGGGATATCGGGAAAGGGCAGACAGAGGGAC
This sequence comes from Rhinolophus sinicus, assembly GCF_057876585.1. Taxonomy (NCBI): domain Eukaryota; kingdom Metazoa; phylum Chordata; class Mammalia; order Chiroptera; family Rhinolophidae; genus Rhinolophus; species Rhinolophus sinicus. The sequence continues at coordinate 19,550,772 of NC_142510.1, read as the reverse complement.
CGGGGGACCGGGGGACGGGGAGACCGGGGGACCGGGGGACGAGGGGACCGTGGGGATGGGGAGACAATGGGACGGGGGCCCGGAGGACTCGGAGACCGGGGGACGGGGGGACCGGGGGACCGAGGGCCGGAGAGACCGGGGGCCCGGGGTACGGGGGGACGGGGAGACCGGGGGACGGGGGGACCGGGGGACTGGGGTACCGGGGGGACGCTGAGACCGAGGGACGGGGGGACCGAGGGGATGTGGGGACGGGGAGACCGGGGGGAAGGGGTACGGGGGGACGGAGGGGATGTGGAGACGGTGAGACCGGGGGGACGTGGGGACGGGGGGATTTGCAGACCGGGGAGACGGGGGGGACGGGGGAAAGGGGAGACTGGATAGACAGGAGGACGGGGGGACAGGGAGACCGGTGGACGGGGAGACCGGGGAGACGGGGGGACGGGGAGAAGGGGAGACAGGGGGTATGGGGGTACGGGGAGACCGGGGTATGGGGGATCGGGGGACCGGGGGACCGGGGGACGGGGAGACCGGGGGACTGGGGATGGGGGACCGGGGGACGGGGAGACTGGGGGGACCGGGGGGATGGGGGGACGGGGTGATGGGGAGACCTGTGGAAGGGGGGACCGGGGGACGGGGGACGGGGGGACTGGGGGGAAGGAGAGATAGGGAGACGGGGAGACCGGGGGATGGGGGGACCGTGGGAACGGGGGAAAGGGGAGACTGGAAGACCAGGGGACCGGGGGACACGGGGACCGGGGGGATGGGGAAACGGGGAGACAGGGGGACAGGGGGACCAGGGGGACGGAGAGACGGGGAGACGGGGAGATCGGGGATGAGGGGACCGGGGCACCTGGGGAACCGGGGGAAGGGGAGACGGGGAGACCGAGGGATGGGGGGAACAGGGGACCGGGGGACGGGGAGACCTGGGGACCGGGGGACGGGGGGACCGGGGGGACGGGGAGACCGAGGGACGGGGGGACCGGGGAACCTGGGGACCGGGGGCGGGACACCTGGCGGACCGAGGCGAAGGGGGGATGGGGGGACGGGGAGAGGGGTAGACAGGGAGACCGAAAACAGCGGGACCTGGGGGACAGGGAGATGGGGAGACAGTGAGACCGGGGGACGGAGGGAACGACGGGACGGGGGGACAGGGAGACCGGGGGGACGGGGCGACGGGGGGATGGAGGGGACGGGGAGACGGGGAGACCGGGGAACGGGGGACCGGTGGAATGGGGGACCGGATGACCGGGGGACGGGGAGACCGGGGGGACCGGGGGGACGGGGGGACGGGGGGATGGAGGGGACGGGGAGACGGGGAGACCGGGGAACGGGGGACCGGTGGAATGGGGGACCTGGGAACCGGGGGACGGGGTTAACGGTGTGACGGGGATATCGGGGACGGGCGGACCGGGGGACCGGGGGACCGGGGGACGGGTCGACCAGGGGGACGGGGAGACTGTGGGACGGGGGGACGGGGAGACCGGAGAAAGGGGGATCGGGGAAACGGGGGACCGGGGGACGGGAGGACGTGGAGACCGGGGAGACGGGGGGACCGGGGGACGGGGAACCGGTGGACGGGGACACCGGGGGACGGAGGGACGGGGGGACGGGGACACCGGGGGACAGGGACACCGGGGGACGGAGGGACGGGGGGATGGGGGACCGGAGGACGGGGAGACCGGGGGACCTTGGGACGCGGGGACCGGGGGGACGGGGAAACGGGGAGACCGGGGGACAGGGGGACCGGGGGGACGGGGAGATGGGGAGACCGGTGGATGGGGGGACCGCGGGGAAGGGGAGACGGGGAGACAGGGAGACCGGGGGACGGGGGGACGGGGAAAACGGGCGTACAGGGGCGACGGGGGGATGGGGGGACGAGGAGAGGGGGAGACGGAGAGACCGAAGTTCGGGGGGACCGGGGGAACAGGGAGACGGGGAGACAGGGAGACCGGGGGATGGGGGGACCGAGGGGACGGGGGGACAGGGAGACCGTGGGGACGGGGGGAAGGGGAGACCGGTGCACGGGGAGACCGGGGGACTTGTGTACGGGGGGACCGGGGGGACGGGGAGAATGTGTGACGGGGGAACGGGGGACCGGGGGACAGGGGGGATGTGGAGAAGGGGAGACCGGGGGGACCGTGCGCCGGGGGGACATGGGGACGGGGAGACGGTGAGACCGGGAGACGGGGAGCCCGGGCGACGGGGGGACCGGGGGTACGGGGACACGGGGAGACCGGGAGACTGGGGGACTGGGGAACCGGGAGACGGGGGGAATGGGGGGACTGGGAACCGGGGGGACAGGGGGACGCGGAGAACGGGCGACTGGGGGACCGGGGGACTGGGGGACATGGGGACCGGGGGACTGGGGAACCGGGGGGAAGGGGAGACTGGGAGATGGGGAGACCGGGGGACGGGGGCCCTGGGGGACGGGGATATGGTGAGACGGGCAAACCGGGAGACGGGTGGACCGGGGGGACGGGGGCACGGGGAGACGGGGAGACAGGGGGACGGGGGGGACGGGGAGACGGGGAGACCGGGGGACGGTGTGACTGGAGGACCAGGGGACCGGGGGATCTGGGGGACGGAAAGATGGGGAGACCGGGGGACAGGGGGACCGGGGGACCGGGGGATAGGGGGACGGGGGGACGTGGAGACTGGGGGACAGGGGGACCTGGGTAACGGGGGGAAGGGGAGACGGGGAGACCAGGAGACGGGGTGACCAAGGGATCGGGGACGGGGGGACTGGGGGGACGGGGAGACAGGGAGACGGGAGGACGGGGAGACCAGGGTGACGGGGAGACGGGGAGACGGGGGGACGGGGAGACGGGGAAACGGGGAGACCGGGGGATGCGGGGACCGGGGGACGAGGAGACGGGGCGACCGGGGTACCCGGGGACCGGGGGGACAGTGTACGGTTAGACGGGGAGACCGGGGGACGGGGGGACAGGGGAAACGTGGGACCGGGAGACCCGGGGGACGGGGGGACGGGGGGATTTGGAGACCGGGGACCGGGGGACGGGGAGACCGGAGAGACGGGGAGACCGTAGGACCGGGGGACGGGGGGACTGGGGGGACGGGGCGACTTGGAGATGGGTAGACTGGGGGATGGGGGGACTGGGGGCACGGGGAGACCAAGGGGACCCGGGCGACGGGGGACAGTGGGACAGGGAGACGGGGAGACGGGCAGACCGGAGGACGGGGGACCGGGGGGACGGGGAGACTTGGTGACCAGGGGACTGGGGGAACAGGGGGATGGGGAGAGAGGGAGATGGGGAAACCGGGGGAAGGGGGGACGGGGGGAAGGGGAGACGGTGGGAAGGGGGGAAGGGGAGACGGGGTGATGGGGAGACCGGGGGACGGAGGGACTGGGGACAGGGAGACCGGGGGAACGGGGGATGGGGGGACCGGGGGGACTGGGAGACCGGGGGACAGCGGGGACGGGGGGACGGGGAGACGGGGAGACCGAGGGACGGTGAGACGGGGAGACCGGGGGACGGGGGGACCGGGGGGAACAGAGGGACGGGGAGACCGGGGGTCCGGGGGACGGGGGGACCGGGGGGACGGGGGACCGGGGGGACGGGGGGATAGGGAGAACGGGGGACAGTGCGACAGGGAGACGGGGAGACAGGCAGACCGGAGGACAGGGGACCGGGGGGACGGGGAGACTTGGTGACCAGGGGACTGGGGGAACAGGGGGATGGGGAGAGAGGGAGATGGGGAAACCGGGGGACGGGGGGACCGGGGGGCGTGGGGACCGGGGGACCTGGGGACGGGGGGACGGGGGGACGGGGTAAGGGGAGACGGGTAGACCGGGGGGACGGGGGAAGCAGGGACCATGGGACAGGGGGACGGGGGGACGGGGAGACTTGGTGACCAGGGGAATGGGGGAACAGGGGGATGGGGAGAGAGGGAGATGGGGAAACCGGGGGACGGGGGGACCGGGGGGACGGGGAGACGGGGGGAAGGGGGGAAGGGGAGATGGGGTGACGGGGAGACCGGGGGACGGAGGGACCGGGGGACGGGGAGACCGGGGGAACGGGGGACGGGGGGACCGGGGGGACTGGGAGACCGGGGGACCGGGGGGACGGGGGGACGGGGTGACGGGGAGGCCGGGGAGACCGGGGGACCGGAGGACGGGGGGACCGGGGGGAAGGGGAGACGGGGGGACAGGGGGACAGGGAGACCGGGGGACGGGGGGACCGGGGGACCGGGGGACGGGGGACGGGGGACGGCGGAAAGGGGAGACGGGTAGACCGGGGGGACGGGGGGAAACAGGGACCGTGGGACAGGGGGACAGGGGGACGGGGAGACGGGGAGACCGAGGGACGGGGAGACGGGGAGACCAGAGGATGGGGGGACCGGGGGGAACAGAGGGACGGGGAGACCGGGGGTCCGGGGGACGGGGGGACCGGGGGGACGGGGGACCGGGGGTACGGGGAAAGGGAGAACGGGGGACAGGGGGACCGGGCGGACGAAGGGACGGGGAGACGGGGAGACCGGGGGATGGGGGGAACGGTGAACGGGGGACCGGGGGACCGGGGGACCGGGGGATGGGGGGACCGGGGGGATGTTGAGACGGGGAGAGGGGGAGACCAGAGGACGGGGGTACCGGGGCGACGGGCAGACGGTTAGACGGGGAGACCGAGGGACGGGGGGGACCGGGGGACCGGGGGACGGGGACCGGGGGGACGGGGGGACCGGGGTACTGAGGGACGGGCAACCCGGGGGTACTGGGGGACGGGGAGACGGGGAGACCGGGGGACGGTGTGACTGGGGGACCGGGGGAACGGGGTGATGGGGAGACCGGGGGACCGGGGGACCGTAGGACCGGGGGACGGGGGAAGGGGGGACGGGGGACGGGGCACGGGAGGACCGGGGGGAACTGGAGACAGGGAGACGGGGAGACCGGGGGACGGGGGAACCGGGGGACTTGGAGACAGGGGACCGGGAAACTGGGGGACGGGGGGACCGGGGGACCGGGGGACGGGTAGCCCTGGGGTACGGTGGGACGGGGAGACGGGGAGACCGGGGGACGGGGGGACCGGGGGACGGGGGTACGGAGAGACCGGGGGACAGAGGTGACCGGGGGACCGCGGGGACGGGGAGACAGGGAGACTGGGGGGATGGGGGAAACGGAGGACCGGGGGACCAGTGGACGGGAGAACCGGGGGGATGGGGAGACCGGGGGACCGGGGGACGGGGGACCGGGGGACCGGGGGACCGGGGGACGGGGAGACGGGGAGAAGGGGAGACCGGAGGTCCGTGGGACCTGGGGGACAGGGAGGCGGGGATATGGGCAGACTGGGGGACGGGGGACAGGGGGGAATGGGGGACGGGAGGACTGGGCGACGGGGGGGAAGGGTTGACGGGGAGACCGGGGGGAAAGGGGGACGGGGGGATGGGGGACCGGGGTGACAGGGGGGACGGGGAGACCGGTGGAAGGGGGACCGATGGAAAGTGGGACGGGAGGACGTGGAGATGAGGAGACTGGGGGACGGGGGGACCAGGGGGACGGGGGGACGGGGAGACCGGGATCCAGGGGGAAGTGGGGACAAGGAGACGGGGAGACGGGGAGACCGGTGGACGGGGGGACTGGGGGACGGGGGGACCGTGGGGACGGGGGGACGGGGAGACCGGGGGACCGGGGACAGGGGGACTGGGGGGACTGGGAGACAGGGAGACCGGGAACGTGGGGATCAGGGTGACGGGGAGACGGGGACACCGAGGGACCCCGGGGACCGGGAGACGGGGAGACGGGGAGACCGGGGGACGGGGGGACCAGGGGGATGGGGGGACTGGGGGACGGGGTGACAGGGGGGACGGGGAGACCGGGGGACCGGGGTACGGGGGGATCAGGAAACTGGGGGACGGGGTGAATGGGGGACCGGGGGGACGGGAGACGGTGAGACGGGGAGATACGCGGACGGGGGGACCTGGGAACTGGGGGATGGGGGGACGGGGGACTGGGGGACGGGGAACCCGGAGGTACGGGGGACGGGGAGACGGGGAGACCGGGGGACGGTGTGATAGGGGGACCGGGGGAACGGGATGACGGGGAGACCGGGGTGACAGGGGGAAGGGGAGACCGGGGGACCGGAGGTCGGGGGGACCGGGGGGACGGGGAGAAGGGGAGATAGGGAGACCGGGGGACGTCTGGATCTCGGGGACGGGGGCACGGGGAGACGTGCAGACCGGGGGGAGGGGGGGACGGAGGGATGGGGAGACGGGGGACCGGGAGACGGGGGGACCGGGGGGACGGGGAGATGGGCAGACGGGGAGACCGGGGGTCGGGGGAACCAGGGGACCTGTGGACTGGGGGACAGGGGGGATGGGGGGATGGGGAGACAGTGGGAAGGGGGGACGGGGGGACGCGGAGACCAAGGGACGGGTGGACCGGGGGACCGGGGGACGTGTGGACCAGGGGGACGGGGGACCGGGGGGATGGGGGATGGGGTACCGGGGGGACGGGGTGTGGCACACGGGGAGATCGGGGGACGGGTGGACCGGGGGGACGTCAGACAGTGAGACTGGGGGACGGGGGACCGGGGGGACGGGGGATGGGGTACCGGGGGGACGGGGAGTGGCACACGGGGAGATCGGGGGACGGGTGGACCGGGGGGACGTCAGACAGTGAGACCGGGGTACGGGGGACCGGGGGACCGGGGGACGCAGGGATTGGGGGGACGGGAGGAAGGGGGGACCAGGGGACAGGGGTACAGGGGGACCGGGGAGACTGGGATACCGGGGTACCGGGGGATGGGGGGACCGGAGGGACTCGGGGGACGGGGCAACTGGGAGATGGGTAGACCAGGGGATGGGGGGACTGGGGGCATGGGGAGACGGGGAGACCAGGGGACGGGGGACCGGGAGACCGTGAGACCGGGGGAGGGTGAGACCGGGGGACCAGAGGACTGGGAGACCAGGGGGACGGGGAGACGGGGAGACGGGGAGACCGAGGGACCGAGGGTGGGGGACGGGGAGACCGGGGGACTAGGGGAACGGGGGACCGGGGGATCGGGAGACCGGTGTACGTGGGGACCAGGGGGACGGGCAGACCGAGTGACGGGGGGACCGGGGGAGCGGGGGACCAGGGGACGGGGAGACCGGGGGACCGGCGGACGGGGGGACCGGGGTACCTGTGGTACCGGGGAGACGGGGAGACGGGGAGACCGGGGGACGGGGTGAACGGGGGACCGGGGACGGGGGGACTGGGGGGACGGGGAGACAGGGAGACCGGGGGACGGGGAGCCCGGGTGTACGGGGGGACTGGGAGACGGTAAACCGGGGGCACGGGGGGACGGGGGGACTGGGGGACTGGGGGACCATGATGACGGGGAGACCGGGGGACGGGGGGACCGGGGGGGACCGGGGGGATGGGGAGACGGGGAGACCGGGGGATTTGGAGACCGGGGACCGGGGGACGGGGAGACCGGGGAGACAGGGAGACCGCAGGACCGGGGGACGGGGGGACTGGGGGGACGGGGCGACTTGGAGATGGGTAGACTGGGGGATGGGGGGACTGGGGGCACGGGGAGACCAAGGAGACCCGGGCGACGGGGGACAGTGGGACAGGGAGACGGGGAGACGGGCAGATCGGAGGACGGGGGACCGAGGGGACGGGGAGACTTGGTGACCAGGGGACTGGGGGAACAGGGGGATGGGGAGAGAGGGAGATGGGGAAACCGGGGGACGGGGGGACCGAGGGGCGTGGGGACCGGGGGACCTGGGGACGGGGGGACGGGGGGACGGGGTAAGGGGAGACGGGTAGACCGGGGGGACGGGGGAAGCAGGGACCATGGGACAGGGGGACGGGGGGACGGGGAGACTTGGTGACCAGGGGAATGGGGGAACAGGGGGATGGGGAGAGAGGGAGATGGGGAAACCGGGGGACGGGGGGACCGGGGGGACGGGGAGACGGGGGGAAGGGGGGAAGGGGAGATGGGGTGACGGGGAGACCGGGGGATGGAGGGACCGGGGGACGGGGAGACCGGGGGAACGGGGGACGGGGGGACCGTGGGACTGGGGGGACGGGGAGACGGTGAGACCGGGGGACCGGGGGATGGGTGGACCGGGGGACCGGGGTACGGGGGACCGGGGGACCGGGGGACGCAGGGATTGGGGGGACGGGAGGAAGGGGGTACCAGGGGACAGGGGGACGGGGGGACCGGGGAGACGGGGATACCGGGGTACCGGGGGATGGGGGGACCGGGGGGACGGGGAGACCAGGGGACCGGAGGGACTCGGGGGACGGGGCAACTGGGAGATGGGTAGACCAGGGGATGGGGGGACTGGGGGCATGGGGAGACGGGGAGACCACGGGACGGGGGACCGGGAGACCGGGGGAGGGTGAGACCGGGGGACCAGAGGACTGGGAGAACAGGGGGATGGGGAGACGGGGAGACGGGGAGACCGAGGGACCGAGGGAGTGAGGGACGGGGAGACCGGGGGACGGGGGGCCCGGGGTTAAGGGGACACGGTGAGACGGGCAGACCGGGAGACGTGTGGACCGGGGGGACGGGGGGAGGGGGGACCGGGAGACGGGGAGCCCGGGGGGACGGGGGGACGGGGAGACGGGGAGACCAAGGGACGGGGGAACCGGGGGACCGGGGGACCATGATGACGGGGAGACCGGGGGATAAGCGGACGGGGGGACCGGGGGACCTGTGGTACCGGGGGGACGGGGAGACGGGGAGACCGGGGGACGGGGGCCCTGAGGGACGGGGATACGGTGAGACGGGCAAACCGGGAGACGGGTGGACCGGGGGGACGGGGGACGGGGAGACGGGGTGACAGGGGGACGGGGGGGACGGGGAGACGGGGAGACCGGGGGACGGTGTGACTGGAGGACCAGGGGACCGGGGGATCTGGGGGACGGAAAGATGGGGAGACCGGGGGACGGGGGGACCGGGGGACCGGGGGATAGGGGGACGGGGGGACGTGGAGACTGGGGGACAGGGGGACCGGGGTAACGGGGGGAAGGGGAGACGGGGAGACCAGGAGACGGGGTGACCAAGGGACCGGGGATGAGGGGACTGGGGGGACGGGGAGACAGGGAGACGGGAGGACGGGGAGACCGGGGTGACGGGGAGACGGGGAGACGGGGGGACGGGGAGACGGGGAAACGGGGAGACCGGGGGACGGGGGGACCGGGGGACGGGGAGACGGGGAGACCGGGGAGACGGTGAGACCGGGGTGTCGAGGGGACGGGGGGAAGGGGAGACAGGTGGACAGGAGGACCAGGGGACCGGGGGAACGGGGGACAGGGAGACCGGGGGACGGGGGGACACGGGGGATGGGGAGACGTGGAGACGGGGAGACCGGGGGACGGGGGACCGGGGGACGGGGAGACGGGGAGACCGGGGAGACGGTGAGACCGGGGTGACGGGGAGACGGGGAGACCGGGGGACCAGGGGGACGGGGAGACGGGGAGAAGGGGAGACCGGGGGACCCGGGGATCGGGGGGACAGAGTACGGTGAGACGGGGAGACCGGGGGACGGGGGGACCGGGGAACCGTGGGACCGGGAGACCGGGGGGATGGGGGGACGGCGGGACGGGGAGACCAGGGGACGGGGGGACCGGGGGACCGGGGGACCATGATGACGGGGAGACCGGGGGAACGGCGGACGGGGGGACCAGGGTACCGTGGGACCGGGAGACCGGGGGGACGGGGGGACGGGGGGACGGGGGGATGGGGAGACTTGGGCACAGGGGGACCGGGGTGACGGGGGGAAGGGGAGACGGGGAGACCGGGGGACGGGGTGAACGGGGGACCGGGGACGGGGGGACTGGGGGACGGGGAGACAGGGAGACCGGGGGACGGGGAGCCCGGGGGTACTGGGGGACTGGGAGACGGTAACCCGGGGGCACGGGGGGACGGGGGGACTGGGGGACCGGGGGACCATGATGACGGGGAGACCGGGGGACGGGGGACCGGGGGGACCAGGGGGATGGGGGACCGGGGGGACGGGGGGGAGAGGGAGAACGGGGGACAGGGGGACCGGGCGGACGGAGGGACGGGGAGACGGGGAGACCGGGGGATTTGGAGACCGGGGACCGGGGGACGGGGAGACCGGGGAGACGGGGAGACCGTAGGACCGGGGGACGGGGGGACTGGGGGGACGGGGCGACTTGGAGATGGGTAGACTGGGGGATGGGGGGACTGGGGGCACGGGGAGACCAAGGGGACCCGGGCGATGGGGGACAGTGGGACAGGGAGACGGGGAGACGGGCAGACCGGAGGACGTGGGACCGGGGGGACGGGGAGACTTGGTGACCAGGGGACTGGGGGAAAAGGGGGATGGGGAGAGAGGGATATGGGGAAACCGGGGGACGGGGGACCGGGGGGACGGGGAGACGGGGGGAAGGGGGGAAGGGGAGATGGGGTGACGGGGAGACCGGGGGACAGAGGGACCGGGGGACGGGGAGACCGGGGGACTAGGGGAACGGGGGACCGGGGGACGGGACACTGGGCGGACCGAGGCGATGGGGGGATGGGGGGACGGGGAGAGGGGTAGACGGGGAGACCGGGGGACGGGGGGCCCGGGGGGAAGGGGACACGGTGAGACGGGCAGACTGGGAGATGGGTGGACCGGGGAGACGGGGGGAAGGGGGAACCGGGGGACCGGGGGACAGGGAGACCGGGGGACTGGGGATGGGGGACTGGGGGACGGGGAGACTGGGGGGACCAGGGGACTGGGGGACGGGGGGACCGGGGGAAAGGGGAGACAGGGAGACGGGGAGACAGGGAGGACGGGTGGACGGGGAGACCGGGGGACGGGGTACCGGGGCACCGGGAGACGGGGAGACGGGGAGACAGGGGGTTCGGGGTGACGGGGAGAGGGGGAGATGGGGAGACCGAAGGACGGGGGGACCGGGGGGACAGGGAGACAGGGAGACAGGGAGACCGTGGGGGATGGGGAGACTGGGAGACGGGCAGACCGGGGGATGTGGGGACCGGGGGACCGGTAGACAGGGGGAATGGGAGACCGGGAGACGGGGGGATGGGGGGACCTGGGGACGGGGGACTGGGGGACCGGAGGACCGGGGCACAGGAAGACCGGGGGATGGCGGGACGGGGTGATGGCCGGGCGGGGGGATGGCGGGACGGGTGGACCGGGAGACCGGGGCACGCGGGGACATGAGGAAAGGGAGACCGGTGCACGGGGGGACGGAGGGACCGGGAGACCGGGTGAGGGGCGGATGGGGGGAAGGAGAGACCGGGCACCGGGAGACTGGTTGACGGGGAGAACGGGTGTCGGAAGGACGGGGGTCAGGGGGACCAGGGGACGGGGGGAAGGGTGGACCAGGAGACAGGGGGAACGGGAGACCGAGGAACGGAGGGACAGAGGGACGGGGGAACAAGGGACCTGGGGACCAGTAGATCGTCCAAAGAGGGGAAGGAGGGACCGGGAGAACAGGGGACGGGGGAACAGGAGGACAGGGGAATTAGGGGACCGGGAGACCGGGTGACGGGGGGACGGGGAGGACCGGGAGACCGGGGGATGGGGGGACGGGGGTTGGGTGGACTGGGAGACCAGGGGACCGAGGAATCAGGAGACCGGGGGACGGGGGGACGGGGGGAGGTGGGGAAGGGGGACCAGGAGACGGGGTCCGAAGGACAGGGGGACGGGAGGACAAGGGGGACCATGGCACCAGGGACCTGGGGACGGGGAGACTGGGGGACCGGGGGACGGAGGAACCGGGGGGACGGGGAGATGGGGAGACGGTGAGACAGGGTGTACGGGGGGAGGGGGGATGTGTAGACCGGGGGACTGAGGGACCGGTGTACGGGGAGACCGGGGGGACCGGGGGGACGGGGGACGGGGAGACCGGGGGACGGGGGGACGTCTGGACCAGGGGGATGGGGGCACGGGGAGACGTGCAGACCGGGGGGAGGGGGGACGTGGGGATGGGGAGACCGGGGGACCGGGAGACGGGGGACAGGGAGGAAGGGGAAACAAGGAGACCGGGAGACCGGGGGGACGGGGAGACGGGGAGACGGGGAGACGGGGAGACGTGGTGACCGGGGGACCGGGGTCGGGGGAACTGGGTGGACGAGGAGACAGGGAGACCGGGGGACGGGTTGACCGGGGTGACGGGGAGACGGGGAGACCTGGGGACCGGGGGGACGGGGAGACCAGGAGACAGGTGGACCGGGGGACGGGGAGACGGGGAGACCGGGGGACCGGGGGGACGGGGAGACGGGGAGACCGGGGGACGGGCGGAACTGGGAACGGGGAACCCGGGGGCACGGGGGGACGGGGAGACGGGGAGACCAGGGGACAGGGGGACCGGGAGACACAGGGACCATGATGATGGAGAGACCGGGGGACCGGGGGGACGGGGAGACGGGGAGACAGGGGGACGGGGGGAAGGGGAGACCGGGGGACGGGGAGCCCGGGGGTACGGGGGGACAGTGAGATGGGGAACCCAGGGGTACGGGGGACAGGGAGACGGGGAGACCAGGGGACGGGGTGACCGGGGGACTGGGGGACCCGGGTGATGGGGAGACCGGGGGACCGAGGGGACAGGGAGACTGGGAGACAGGGGGATGGGGGGGATGGGGAGACGGGGAGACCGGGGGACGGTGTGACTGGGGGACTGGGGGACCCGGGTGATGGGGAGACCGGGGGAGCGGGGCAACAGGGAGACGGGTAGACCGGGGGGACGGGGGGAAGTAGGGACCGTGGGACAGGGGGACGGGGGGACGGGGAGACGGGGAGACCGGGGAGTCCGGGGGACAGGGAGACGGGGAGACCGGGTTACGGGGAGACCGGGGGACAGGGGTACCAGGGGGACGGGGGGAAGAGAAGATGGGGAGACCGGGGGACGGGGTGAACAGGGGACCAGTGGGAAGGGAGAAAGGGAGACGGGGAGACACGTGGACGGGGGGACCGGGGAACTGGGGGTCAGGGTGACCGGGGGACCGGGCGGACGGGGAGACGAGGAGACCGGGGGGATGGGGGGAAGGGGTTACCGGGGGCCCGGGGGATGGGGGGACCGGGAGCCCGGGAGACGGGCGAAGGGGGGAAGGGGAGACGGAGAGACGGGGAGACCGGGGGGAAGGGGGGACGGGGGTATGGGGGACAGGAGGACCGGGGGGACCGGGAGACAGGGAGACCTGGGGACGGTGGGACAGGGGGACCGGGGGACTGGGGGACGGGGGGGACCGGGAAACTGGGGGACGGGGGGAACGGGGGAACGTGGGACGGGGAGCCCGGGGGTACGGGTGGACGGGGAGATGGGGAGACCGGGGGACGGGGGGACCGGAGGGACGTGTGGACGGGGGGACGGGGAGTGGCACACTGGCAGATTGGGGGACGGGTGGACCGGGGGGACGTCAGACAGTGAGACCGAGGGACGGGGAGACCGTGGGATGGGTGGACGAGGGGACGGGGACACCGTGGGACAGGGGGACGGGGGGACGGTGGGACGGGGGGACGGGGGACGCCGGGGGGACCGGGGGACCAGGGGATCGGGGGGACAGAAAGATGGGGAGACCGGGGGACGGTGTGACTGGGGGACCGGGGGACCGGGGGATCGGGGGGACGGAAAGATGGGGAGACCGGGGGACGGGGGCCCTGGGGGACGGGGACACGGTGAGACGGGCAAACCGGGAGACGGGGGGACCGGGGGGACGGGGGGACGGGGAGACGGGGAGACAGGGAAGACGGGGGGACGGGGGGACGGGGGGACGTGGGGACGGGGAGACGAGGAGACCGGGAGATGGGGAGACGGGGGGACGGGGAGACCGGGGGACGGGGGGACCGGGGGACAGTGGGACGGGTGGACCGGGGGACGGGGGACAGCGGGGGCGGGGGGGATGGGGGGACGGTGCGACGGAGGGACGGGGGGACGGGGGAACGGGGGGACGGTAAGATGGGGAGACCGGGGGATGGGCGGACCGGGGGACCGGGGGACCTGGGCGACGGGGAGATGGGGAGAAGGGGGGACGGGGGACGGGGAGACCGGGGGACCGGGGGACGAGGGGACCATGGGGATGGGGAGACAATGGGACGGGGACCCGGGGGACTCGGAGACCGGGGGACGGGGGGACCGGTGGACCGGGGGCCGGAGAGACCGGGGGCCCGGGGGACGGGGGGACGGGGAGACCAGGGGACGGGGGGACCGGGGGACTGGGGTACCGGGGGGACGCGGAGACCGAGGGACGGGGGGACCGAGGGGATGTGGGGATGGGGAGACCGGGGGGACGGGGTACGGGGGGACGGAGGGAACGTGGAGACGGGGAGACGGGGGGACGTGGGGACGGGGGGATGGGGAGACCGGGGGGACGGGGGGACGGGTGAAGGGGAGACTGGATAGACAGGAGGACGGGGGTCTGGGAGACCGGTGGACGGGGAGACCGGGGAGACGGGGGGACGGGGAGACGGGGAGACAGGGGGTTCGGGGGTACAGGGAGACCGGGGTATGGGGGATCGGGGGACCGGGGGACCGGGGGACGGGGAGACGGGGGGACTGGGGATGGGGGACCGGGGGACGGGGAGACTAGGGGGACCGGGGGGATGGGGGGACGGGGGGATGGGGAGACCTGTGGAAGGGGGGACCGGGGGATGGGGGGACTGGGGGAACGGGGGACCGGGGGAACGGGGGAAAGGGGAGACAGGGAGACCGTGGGACCAGGGGACGCCGGGACCGGGGGGATGGGGAAACGGGGAGACAGGGGGACAGGGGGACCGGGGGGACGGAGAGACGGGGAGACGGGGAGACCGGGAATGGGGGGACCGGGGCACCTGGGGAACCTGGGGGGAAGGGGAGACGTGGAGACCGAAGGATGGGGGGAACGGGGGACCGGGGGACGGGGAGACCCGGGGACCGGGGGACGGGGGGACCGGGGGGACGGGGAGACCGAGGGACGGGGGGACCGGGGAACCTGGGGACCGGGGGCGGGACACCTGGCGGACCGAGGCGAAGGGGGCATGGGGGGACGGGGAGAGGGGTAGACGGGGAGACCGAAAGACAGGGGAACTGGGGGACAGGGAGATGGGGAGACAGTGAGACCGGGGGACGGAGGGAACGACGGGACGGGGGGGACAGGGAGACGGGGGGACGGGGGGACGGGGGGATGGAGGGGACGGGGAGACGGGGAGACCGGGGAACGGGGGACCGGTGGAATGGGGGACCTGGGAACCGGGGGACGGGGGTACCGGTGTGACGGGGATATCGGGGACGGGCGGACCGGGGGACCGGGGGACCGGGGGACGGGGAGACCGGTAGACCGGGGGACGGGTGGACCAGGGGGACGGGGAGACTGTGGGACGGGGGCCCGGTGGACCGGGGGATCAGGGAACGGGGAGATCGGGCGGACAGGGGCGACGGGGGGATGGGGGCAGGGGTAGACGGCGAGATGGGGAGACCGAAGGACGGGGAGACCGGAGGGACGTGGGGACGGGGGGACGGGGAGACCGGGGGTTCGGGGGGACGGGTAGACGGGAGAAAGGGGGATCAGGGGACCGGGGGACCGTGGGACAGAGAGACCGGGGGACCGGGGGACGCGGGGACCGGGGGGACAGGGAGACGGGGAGACGGGGAGACAGGGGGTTCGTGGTGACGGGGAGACCGGGGCACGGGGGATCAGGGGACGGGGGACCGGGGACGGGGAGACTAGGGGATCGGGGGACGCGGGGACGGGGGGGACGGGGAAACGGGGACATCGGTGGATGGGGGGACCGGGGGGACTGGGAGACAGGGAGACGGGGAGAACGGGGGACGGAGGGACCGGGGGACCGGGGGACCGGAAGATGGGGAGACCAGGGGGACGGGGGGACGGGGGGACTGGGGGGACGGGGTGAATGGGGGACAGGGGGAACTAGGGACCGGGGGACAGGGGGTACGGGGACACGGGGAGACCGTGGGACGGGGTGACCGGGGGACCGGGGACGGGGGGACTGGGGGGACGGGGAGACAGGGAGACCGGGGGACGGGGAGCCCGGGGGTACGGGGTGACTGGGAGATGGGGGCCCCGGGGGCACGGGGGCACGGGGAGACGGGGAGACCGGGGGTACGGGGGGACGGGGGCATCGGGAGACCGCTGGACGGGGGACCGGGGGACCGGGGGACGGGGGGACTAGGGGGACGGGGCAACTTGGAGATGGGTAGACCGGGGGATGGGGTGACTGGGGGCACGGGGATACTGGGAGACGGGGACACCGGGGGACCGGGGAACCGGGGGACCGGGGGACGGGGAGACCGGAGGGATGGGGAGTCCAGGGGACGGGGAAAAGGGGGGCACGGGGAGTCCGGGGGACGGGGAGACGGGGAGATCGGGGGTCGGGGGGATGGGGGGACCGGGTGGACAATGAGACGGGGAGACCGGGGTGACGAGGGGACGGGGGGAAGGGGAGACCGGTGGACAGGAGGACCAGGGGACAGGGGAAACGGGGGACAGGGAGACCGGGGGACGGGGGGACACGGGGGACGGGGAGACGTGGAGACGGGGAGACCGGGGGCCGGGGGGACCGGGGTATGGGGAGACGGGGAGACCGGGGGGACGGTGGGACCGGGGTGACGGGGAGACGGGGAGACCGGGGGACCAGGGGGACGGGGAGACGGGGAGAAGGGGAGACCGGGGGACCCGGGGATTGGGGGGGACAGAGTACGGACAGACGGGGAGACCGGGGGACGGGGGGACCGGGGAACCGTGGGACCGGGAGACCGGGGGAATGGGGGGACGGCGGGACGGGGAGATCTGGGGACGGGGGGACCGGGGGACCAGGGGACCATGATGACGGGGAGACTGGGGGAACGGCGGACGGGGGGACCGGGGAACCGTGGGACCGGGAGACCGGGGGGATGGCGGGACGGCGTTCGGGGAGACCGGTGGACGGGCGGAACAGGGAACGGGGTCAGGGGGACCGGGCGGACGGAGGGACGGGGAGACGGGGAGACCGGGGGATGGGGGGACCAGGGACCAGGGGACAGGGAGACAGGGGAGACGGGGAGACCGTGGGACCAGGGGACGGGGGGACTGGGTGGACGGGGCGACTGGGAGATAGGTAGACCGGAGGATGGGGGGACTGAGGGCATGGGGAGACTAGGAGACGGGGACACCGGGGAACCGGGGAACCGGGGGACCGGGGGACGGGGAGACCGGGGGGATCGGGGCGACGGGGGGACCGTGGGAACGGGGAGACCGTGGGATGGGGGGACCGGGGAACCGGGGGACAGGGGGACGGGGTGACCGGGCAGACCGAGGCGACGGGGGGATGGGGGGACGGGGGGACCGGGGGGACGTGGAGACTGGGGGATGGGGGGACCGGGGGGACGGGGGGACGGGGAGAGGGGAGACCTGAGGACGGGGGACCGGGGGATGGGTGGACCGGGGGACAAAGTGACGGGGGGACCGGTGGACAGGGGGACCGGGGTGACAGGGAGACGAGGAGACGGGGGGACCGGGGGACGGGTGGACCGGGGGACAAGGTGACGGGGGGACCGGGAGACAGGGGGACCGGGGTGACGGGGAGACGAGGAGACCGGGAGACCGAGGGACGGGGGGACCGGGGGACCGGGGGACGTGGAGACAGGGGGACGGGGGGACTGGGGGACCTGGGGACCGGGGGAATGGGGAGATGGGGAGACCGGGGGGACGGGGGGACGGGGGGACGTGGGGACGGGGAGACGGGGAGACCGGGAGAATGGGGGACAGAGGAAAGGGGAGACCGGGGGACGGGGGGACCGAGGGGATGGGGGGACGGGGAGACCGGGGGGAAGGGGTACGGGGGGACGGAGGGGACGTGGAGACGGGGAGACCTGGGGAACGGGGGGACGGGGGGATGGGGTGACCGGGGTGACGGGGGGACGGGGGGAAAAGGAGGCCAGATAGACAGGGGGAGAGGGGGACCGTGAGACTGGTGGACTGGGAGACCGTGGGGACGGGGGGACGGGGAGACGGGGAGACCGGGGGACGGGGGGACGGGAGACGGGGGGAACGGGGGACCTGGGGGAGCGGGGGGACGGGAAGACGGGGAGACCGGAGGACGGGGGGACCAGAGCACCATGGACCGGGGGACAGGGAGACCAGGGGACAAGGGGCAGGGAGACCGGGGGGACGGGGAGACCATGCGGACAGGGGTGACTGGGGTATGGGGGAAGGGGAGAGGGGGAGACGGGGAGAACGAAGGACGGGGGGACCGGGGAACCCAGGGACCGGGGGACGGGGGGACCGGGGGGACGGGGAGACCGAGGGACGGGGGGACCGGGGAACCTGGGGACCGGGGGCGGGACACCTGGCGGACCGAGGCGAAGGGGGGATGGGGGGACGGGGAGAGGGGTAGACGGGGAGACCGAAAACAGCGGGACCTGGGGGACAGGGAGATGGGGAGACAGTGAGACCGGGGGACGGAGGGAACGACGGGACGGGGGGGACAGGGAGACCGGGGGGACGGGGCGACGGGGGGATGGAGGGGACGGGGAGACGGGGAGACCGGGGAACGGGGGACCGGTGGAATGGGGGACCGGATGACCGGGGGACGGGGAGACCGGGGGGACCGGGGGGACGGGGGGACGGGGGGATGGAGGGGACGGGGAGACGGGGAGACGGGCAGACCGGAGGACGGGGGACCGGGGGGACGGGGAGACTTGGTGACCAGGGGACTGGGGGAACAGGGGGATGGGGAGAGAGGGAGATGGGGAAACCGGGGGACGGGGGGACCGGGGGGACGGGGAGACGGGGGGAAGGGGGGAAGGGGAGATGGGGTGACGGGGAGACCGGGGGACGGAGGGACCGGGGTGGGGAGACCGGGGGAAGGGGGACTGGGGGACCGGGGGAACTGGGAGACCGGGGGACCGGGGAGACGGGGGGACGGGGGGACGGGGAGGCCGGGGAGACCGGGAGACCGGAGGACGGGGGGACCGGGGGGAAGGGGTGACGGGGGGACAGGGGGACAGGGAGACCGGGGGACGGGGGACCGGGGGACCGGGGGACGGGGGACGGGGGGACGGCGGAAAGGGGAGACGGGTAGACCGGGGGGACGGCGGGAAACAGGGACCGTGGGACAGGGGGACAGGGGGACGGGGAGACGGGGAGACCGAGGGACGGGGAGACAGGGAGACCAGAGGATGGGGGGACCGGGGGGAACAGAGGGACGGGGAGACCGGGGGTCCGGGGGACGGGGGGACCGGGGGGACGAGGAGAAAGGGAGACCGGAGGTCCGTGGGACCTGGGTGACAGGGAGGCGGGGATATGGGCAGACTGGGGGACGGGGGACAGAGGGGAATGGGGGACGGGAGGACTGGGGGACGGGGGGGAAGGGTTGACGGGGAGACCGGGGGGAAAGGGGGACGGGGGGATGGGGGACCGGGGTGACAGGGGGGACGGGGAGACCGGAGGAAGGGGGACCGATGGAAAGTGGGACGGGAGGACGTGGAGATGAGGAGACTGGGGGACGGGGGGACCAGGGGGACGGGGGGACGGGGAGACCGGGATCCGGGGGGAAGTGGGGACAAGGAGACGGGGAGACCGGTGGACGGGGGGACTGGGGGACGGGGGGACCGTGGGGACGGGGGGACGGGGAGACCGGGGGACCGGGGACAGGGGGACTGGGGGGACTGGGAGACAGGGAGACCGGGAACGTGGGGATCAGGGTGACGGGGAGACGGGGACACCGAGGGACCGCGGGGACCGGGAGACGGGGAGACCGGGGGACGGGGGGACCAGGGGGATGGGGGGACTGGGGGACGGGGTGACAGGTGGGACGGGGAGACCGGGGGACCGGGGTACGGGGGGATCATGAAACTGGGGGACGGGGTGAATGGGGGACCGGGGGGAAGGGGAGACGGGGGGACAGGGGGACAGGGAGACCGGGGGACGGGGGGACCGGGGGGAAGGGGAGACGGGGGGACAGGGGGACAGGGAGACCGGGCGACAGGGGGACCGGGGGACCGGGGACGGGAGACGGGGGGACGGCGGAAAGGGGAGACGGGTAGACCGGGGGGACGGGGGGAAACAGGGACCGTGGGACAGGGGGACAGGGGGACGGGGAGACGGGGAGACCAGAGGATGGGGGGACCGGGGGGAACAGAGGGACGGGGAGACCGGGGGTCCGGGGGATGGGTGGACCAGGGGGACGGGGGACCGGGGGGACGGGGGAAGCAGGGACCGTGGGACAGGGGGACGGGGGGACGGGGAGACGGGGAGACTGGGGGACAGGGGGACCAGGGGTACGGGGGGAAGGGAAGACGGCGAGACCGGAGGACGGGCGGACCGTGGGACTGGGGGGACGGGGAGACGGTGAGACCGGGGGACCGGGGGATGGGTGGACCGGGGGACCGGGGGACCGGGGGACGCAGGGATTGGGGGGACGGGAGGAAGGGGGTACCAGGGGACAGGGGGACGGGGGGACCGGGGAGACGGGGATACCAGGGTACCGGGGGATGGGGGGACCGGGGGGATGGGGAGACCAGGGGACCGGAGGGACTCGGGGGACGGGGCAACTGGGAGATGGGTAGACCAGGGGATGGGGGGACTGGGGGCATGGGGAGACGGGGAGACCAGGGGACGGGGGACCGGGAGACCGGGGGAGGGTGAGACCGGGGGACCAGAGGACTGGGAGACCAGGGGGACGGGGAGACGGGGAGACGGGGAGACCGAGGGACCGAGGGAGTGGGGGACGGGGAGACCGGGGGACTAGGGGAACGGGGGACCGGGGGATGGGGAGACCGGGGTTCGTGGGGACCAGGGGGACGGGCAGACCGAGTGACGGGGGGACCGGGGGAGCGGGGGACCAGGGGACGGGAAGACCGGGGGACCGGCGGACGGGGGGACCGGGGGACCTGTGGTACCGGGGGAACGGGGAGACGGGGAGACCGGGGGACGGGGGGCCCGGGGGGAAGGGGACACGGTGAGACGGGCAGACCGGGAGACGGGTGGACGGGGGGACGGGGGGAAGGGGGGACCGGGAGACGGGGAGCCCGGGGGTACGGTGGGACTGGGAGACGGGGAACACGGGGGGACGGGGGCACGGGGAGACGGGGAGACCAGGGGACGGGGGGACCGGGGGACCGGGGGACCATGATGACGGGTAGACCGGGGGAAAAGCGGACGGGGGGACCGGGGGACCTGTGGTACCGGGGGAACGGGGTGACGGGGAGACGGGGAGACGGGGGGACGGGGAGACGGGGAAACGGGGAGACCGGGGTACCCGGGGACCGGGGGGACAGTGTACGGTTAGACGGGGAGACCGGGGGACGGGGGGACAGGGGAAACGTGGGACCGGGAGACCCGGGGGACGGGGGGATGGGGGGACGAGGAGACGGGGAGACCGGGGGATTTGGAGACCGGGGACCGGGGGACGGGGAGACCGGAGAGACGGGGAGACCGTAGGACCGGGGGACGGGGGGACTGGGGGGACGGGGCGACTTGGAGATGGGTAGACTGGGGGATGGGGGGACTGGGGGCACGGGGAGACCAAGGGGACCCGGGCGACGGGGGACAGTGGGACAGGGAGACAGGGAGACGGGCAGACCGGAGGACGGGGGACAGGGGGACGGGGAGACTTGGTGACCAGGGGAATGGGGGAACAGGGGGATGGGGAGAGAGGGAGATGGGGAAACCGGGGGACGGGGGGACCGGGGGGACGGGGAGATGGGGGGAAGGGGGGAAGGGGAGATGGGGTGACGGGGAGACCGGGGGACGGAGGGACCGGGCGACGGGGAGACCGGGGGACCGGGGGGACGGGGGGACGGGGTGACGGGGAGACCGGGGGACGGGGGGACCGGGGGGACTGGGAGACCGGGGGACCGGGGGGACGGGGGGACGGGGTGACGGGGAGGCCGGGGAGACCGGGGGACCCGAGGACGGGGGGACCGGGGGGAAGGGGAGACGGGGGGACAGGGGGACAGGGAGACCGGGGGACGGGGGGACCGGGGGACCGGGGGACGGGGGACGGGGGGACGGCGGAAAGGTGAGACGGGTAGACCGGGGGGACGGGGGGAAACAGGGACCGTGGGACTGGGGGACAGGGGGACGGGGAGACAGGGAGACCGAGGGACGGGGAGACGGGGAGACCAGAGGATGGGGGGACCGGGGGGAACAGAGGGACGGGGAGACCGGGGGTCCGGGGGACGGGGGGACCGGGGGGACGGGGGACCGGGGGTACGGGGGAAAGGGAGAACGGGGGACAGGGGGACCGTGCGGACGGAGGGACGGGGAGACGGGGAGACCGGGGGATGGGGGGAACGGTGAACGGAGGACCGGGGGACCGGGGGACGGGGGGACCGGGGGGATGTTGAGACGGGGAGACGGGGAGACCAGAGGACGGGGGTACCAGGGCGACGGGCAGACGGTTAGACGGGGAGACCAAGGGACGGGGGGGACCGGGGGACCGGGGGATGGGGGACCGGGGGGACGGGGGGACCGGGGTACTGAGGGACGGGCAACCCAGGGGTACTGGGGGACGGGGAGACGGGGAGACCGGGGGACGGTGTGACTGGGGGACCGGGGGAACGGGGTGATGGGGAGACCGGGGGACCGGGGGACCGTAGGACCGGGGGACGGGGGAAGGGGGGACGGGGGACGGGGCACGGGAGGACCGGGGGGAACTGGAGACAGGGAGACGGGGAGACCGGGGGACGGGGGAACCGGGGGACTTGGAGACAGGGGACCGGGAAACTGGGGGACGGGGGGACCGGGGGACCGGGGGACGGGTAGCCCTGGGGTACGGTGGGACGGGGAGACGGGGAGACCGGGGGACGGGGGGACCGGGGGGATGGAGGAAACGGAGGACCGGGGGACCAGTGGACGGGAGAACCGGGGGGATGGGGAGACCGGGGGACCGGGGGACGGGGAACCGGGGGACCGGGGACCGGGGGACGGGGAGACGGGGAGAAGGGGAGACCGGAGGTCCGTGGGACCTGGGGGACAGGGAGGCGGGGATATGGGCAGACAGGGGGACGGGGGACAGAGGGGAATGGGGGACGGGAGGACTGGGCGACTGGGGGGAAGGGTTGACGGGGAGACCCGGGGGAAAGGGGGACGGGGGGATGGGGGACCGGGGTGACAGGGGGGACGGGGAGACCGGAGGAAGGGGGACCGATGGAAAGTGGGACAGGAGGACGTGGAGATGAGGAGACTGGGGAATGGGGGGACCAGGGGGACGGGGGGACGGGGAGACCGGGATCCGGGGGGAAGTGGGGACAAGGAGACGGGGAGACGGGGAGACCGGTGGACGGGGGGACTGGGGGACGGGGGGACCGTGGGGACGGGGGGACGGGGAGACCGGGGGACCGGGGACAAGGGGACTGGGGGGACTGGGAGACAGGGAGACCGGGAACGTGGGGATCAGGGTGACGGGGAGACGGGGACACCGAGGGACCGCGGGGACCGGGAGACGGGGAGACGGGGAGACCGGGGGATGGGGGGACCAGGGGGATGGGGGGACTGGGGGACGGGGTGACAGGGGGGACGGGGAGACCGGGGGACCGGGGTACGGGGGGATCAGGAAACTGGGGGACGGGGTGAATGGGGGACCGGGGGGACGGGAGACGGTGAGACGGGGAGATACGCGGACGGGGGGACCTGGGAACTGGGGGATGGGGGGACGGGGGACTGGGGGACGGGGAGCCCGGAGGTACGGGGGGACGGGGAGACGGGGAGACCGGGGGACGGTGTGATAGGGGGACCGGGGGAACGGGATGACGGGGAGACCGGGGTGACAGGGGGAAGGGGAGACCGGGGGACCGGAGGTCGGGGGACCGGGGGGACGGGGAGAAGGGGAGATAGGGAGACCGGGGGACGTCTGGACCTCGGGGACGGGGGCACGGGGAGACGTGCAGACCGGGGGGAGGGGGGGACGGAGGGATGGGGAGACCGGGGGACCGGGAGACGGGGGGACCGGGGGGACGGGGAGATGGGCAGACGGGGAGACCGGGGGACGGGGGAACCAGGGGACCTGTGGACTGGGGGACAGGGGGGACGGGGGGATGGGGAGACAGTGGGAAGGGGGGACGGGGGGACGCGGAGACCAAGGGACGGGTGGACCGGGGGACCGGGGGACGTGTGGACCAGGGGGACGGGGGACCGGGGGGACGGGGGACGTGGTACCGGGGGACGGGGAGTGGCACACGGGGAGATCGGGGGACGGGTGGACCGGGGGGACGTCAGACAGTGAGACTGGGGGACGGGGAGACCGGGGTAGAGGGGGACCAGGGGAACTGGGGAAGGGTAAACCAGGGGACCAGGGGACGGGGGGACCGGGGGGACGGGGAGACCGGGGGACGGGGGGACGGGAGAACCAGGGGCACGGGGGACGGGGGGACCGGGGGACGGGGAGCCCGGGGGTACGGTGGGACTGGGAGACGGCGAGACCGGAGGACGGGCGGACCGTGGGACTGGGGGGACGGGGAGACGGTGAGACCGGGGGACCGGGGGATGGGTGGACCGGGGGACCGGGGGACCGGGGGACGCAGGGATTGGGGGGACGGGAGGAAGGGGGTACCAGGGGACAGGGGGACGGGGGGACCGGGGAGACGGGGATACCAGGGTACCGGGGGATGGGGGGACTGGGAGACGGGCAGACCGGGGGATGTGGGGACCGGGGGACCGGTAGACAGGGGGAATGGGAGACCGGGGGACGGGGGGATGGGGGGACCTGGGGACGGGGGACTGGGGGACCGGAGGACCGGGGCACAGGAAGACCGGGGGATGGCGGGACGGGGTGATGGCCGGGCGGGGGGATGGCGGGACGGGTGGACCGGGAGACCGGGGCACGCGGGGACATGAGGAAAGGGAGACCGGTGCACGGGGGGACGGAGGGACCGGGAGACCGGGTGAGGGGCGGATGGGGGGAAGGAGAGACCGGGCACCGGGAGACTGGTTGACGGGGAGAACGGGTGTCGGAAGGACGGGGGTCAGGGGGACCAGGGGATGGGGGGAAGGGTGGACCAGGAGACAGGGGGAACGGGAGACCGAGGAACGGAGGGACAGAGGGACGGGGGAACAAGGGACCTGGGGACCGGTAGATCGTCCAAAGAGGGGAAGGAGGGACCGGGAGAACAGGGGACGGGGGAACAGGAGGACAGGGGAATTAGGGGACCGGGAGACCGGGTGACGGGGGGACGGGGAGGACCGGGAGACCGGGGGATGGGGGGACGGGGGTTGGGTGGACTGGGAGACCAGGGGACCGAGGAATCAGGAGACCGGGGGACGGGGGGACGGGGGGAGGTGGGGAAGGGGGACCAGGAGACGGGGTCCGAAGGACAGGGGGACGGGAGGACAAGGGGGACCATGGCACCAGGGACCTGGGGACGGGGAGACTGGGGGACCGGGGGACGGAGGAACCGGGGGGACGGGGAGATGGGGAGACGGTGAGACAGGGTGTACGGGGGGAGGGGGGATGTGTAGACCGGGGGACTGAGGGACCGGTGTACAGGGAGACCGGGGGGACCGGGGGGACGGGGGACGGGGAGACCGGGGGACGGGGGGACGTCTGGACCAGGGGGATGGGGGCACGGGGAGACGTGCAGACCGGGGGGAGGGGGGGACGTGGGGATGGGGAGACCGGGGGACCGGGAGACGGGGGACAGGGAGGAAGGGGAAACAAGGAGACCGGGAGACCGGGGGGACGGGGAGACGGGGAGACGGGGAGACGGGGAGACGTGGTGACCGGGGGACCGGGGTCGGGGGAACTGGGTGGACGAGGAGACAGGGAGACCGGGGGACGGGGTGACCGGGGTGACGGGGAGACGGGGAGACCTGGGGACCAGGGGGACGGGGAGACCGGGAGACAGGTGGACCGGGGGACGGGGAGACGGGGAAACCGGGGGACCGGGGGGACGGGGAGACGGGGAGACCGGGGGACGGGCGGAACTGGGAACGGGGAACCCGGGGGCACGGGGGGACGGGGAGACGGGGAGACCAGGGGACAGGGGGACCGGGAGACACAGGGACCATGATGATGGAGAGACCGGGGGACCGGGGGGACGGGGAGACGGGGAGACAGGGGGACGGGGGGAAGGGGAGACCGGGGGACGGGGAGCCCGGGGGTACGGGGGGACAGTGAGATGGGGAACCCAGGGGTACGGGGGACAGGGAGACGGGGAGACCAGGGGACGGGGTGACCGGGGGACTGGGGGACCCGGGTGATGGGGAGACCGGGGGACCGAGGGGACAGGGAGACGGGGAGACAGGGGGATGGGGGGGATGGGGAGACGGGGAGACCGGGGGACGGTGTGACTGGGGGACTGGGGGACCCGGGTGATGGGGAGACCGGGGGAGCGGGGCAACAGGGAGACGGGTAGACCGGGGGGGACGGGGGGAAGTAGGGACCGTGGGACAGGGGGACGGGGGGACGGGGAGACGGGGAGACCGGGGAGTCCGGGGGACAGGGAGACGGGGAGACCGGGTTACGGGGAGACCGGGGGACAGGGGTACCAGGGGGACGGGGGGAAGAGAAGATGGGGAGACCGGGGGACGGGGTGAACAGGGGACCAGTGGGACGGGAGACGGGGAGACGGGGAGACACGTGGACGGGGGGACCGGGGAACTGTGGGTCAGGGTGACCGGGGGACCGGGCGGACGGGGAGACGAGGAGACCGGGGGGATGGGGGGAAGGGGTTACCGGGGGCCCGGGGGATGGGGGGACCGGGAGCCCGGGAGACGGGCGAAGGGGGGAAGGGGAGACGGAGAGACGGGGAGACCGGGGGGAAGGGGGGACGGGGGTATGGGGGACAGGAGGACCGGGGGGACCGGGAGACAGGGAGACCTGGGGACGGTGGGACAGGGGGACCGGGGGACTGGGGGACGGGGGGGACCGGGAAACTGGGGGACGGGGGGAACGGGGGAACGTGGGACGGGGAGCCCGGGGGTACGGGTGGACGGGGAGATGGGGAGACCGGGGGACGGGGGGACCGGGGGACCGGGTGATGGGGGGACGGGGGGACGGGGAGACCTGGGACAGGGGGACTGGGGTGACGGGGGGACCGGGGGATCGGGGGGACGGGGAGACGGGGAGACCGGGCGACGGGGGGAACGGGGGACCGGGGACGGGGGAACTGGGGGGACGGGGAGACATGGAGACCGGGGGACGGGGTGACCGGGGTGACGGGGAGACGGGGAGACAGGGGGACGGGGTGAATGGGGGAACGGGGGGACGGGAGACGGGGAGACGGGGAGATACGCGGACGGGGGGACCTGGGAACTGGGGGATGGGGGGACCGGGGGACTGGCTGACGGGGAACCCGGAGGTACGGGAGGACGGGGAGACGGGGAGACCGGGGGACGGTGTGATAGGGGGACCGGGGGAACGGGATGACGGGGAGACCGGGGTGACAGGGGGAAGGGTAGACCGGGGGACCGGAGGACGGGGGGACCGGGGGGACGGGGAGAAGGGGAGATAGGGAGACCGGGGGACGTCTGGACCAGGGGGACGGGGGCACGGGGAGACGTGCAGACCGGGAGGAGGGGGGGACGGAGGGATGGGGAGACCGGGGGACCGGGAGACGGGGGGACCGGGGGTAGGGGAGACGGGGAGACGGGGAGACCAGGGGACGGGGGAACCAGGGGACCTGTGGACTGGAGGACCAGGGGGACGGGGGGATGGGGAGACAGTGGAAAGGGGGGCGGGGGGACGCAGAGACCAAGGGACGGGTGGACCGGGGGACCGGGGGACGTGTGGACCAGGGGGACGGGGGACCGGGGGGACGGGGGACGGTGTACCGGGGGGACGGGGAGTGGCACACTGGGAGATTGGGGGACGGGTGGACCGGGGGGACGTCAGACAGTGAGACCGAGGGACGGCGAGACCGTGGGATGGGGGACGGGGGACCGGGGGGGCGGGTGACGGTGTACCGGGGGGACGGGGAGTGGCACACTGGCAGATTGGGGGACGGGTGGACCGGGGGGACGTCAGACAGTGAGACCGAGGGACGGGGAGACCGTGGGATGGGTGGACGAGGGGACGGGGACACCGTGGGACAGGGGGACGGGGGGACGGTGGGACGGGGGGACGGGGGACGCCGGGGGGACCGGGGGACCAGGGGATCGGGGGGACGGAAAGATGGGGAGATCGGGGGACGGTGTGACTGGGGGACCGGGGGACCGGGGGATCGGGGGGACGGAAAGATGGGGAGACCGGGGGACGGGGGCCCTGGCGGACGGGGACACGGTGTGACGGGCAAACCGGGAGACGGGGGGAACGGGGGGACGGGGGGACGGGGAGACGGGGAGACAGGGGGACGGGGGGGACGGGGAGACGGGGACACCGGGGGACAGTGTGACTGGGGGACCAGGGGACCGGGGGATCTGGGGGACGGAAAGATGGGGAGACCGGGGGACGGGGGGACTGGGGGACCGGGGGATAGGGGGACGGGGGGACGTGGAGACTGGTGGACAGGGGGACCGGGGTAACGGGGGGAAGGGGAGACGGGGAGACCAGGAGACGGGGTGACCAAGGGACCGGGGACAGGGGGACTGGGGGACGGGGAGACAGGGAGACGGGAGGACGGGGAGACCGGGGTGACGGGGAGACAGGGGGACGGGGAGACGGGGAAACGGGGAGACCGGGGGATGCGGGGACCGGGGGACGAGGAGACGGGGCGACCGGGGTACCCGGGGACCGGGGGGACAGTGTACGGTTAGACGGGGAGACCGGGGGGACGGGGGGACGGGGGGACGGGGGACGGGGGGATGGGGAGACTTGGGCACAGGGGGACCGGGGTGACGGGGGGAAGGGGAGACGCGGAGACCGGGGGACGGGGTGAACGGGGGACCGGGGGACGGGGAGCCCGGGGGTACGGGGGGACTGGGAGACGGTAACCCGGGGGCACGGGGGGACGGGGGGACTGGGGGACCGGGAGACCATGATGACGGGGAGACCGGGGGACGGGGGGACCGGGGGGACCGGGGGGATGGGGGACCGGGGGGACGGGGGGGAGAGGGAGAACGGGGGACTGGGGGACCGGGCGGACGGAGGGACTGGGAGACGGGGAGACCGGGGGATTTGGAGACCGGGGACCGGGGGACGGGGAGACCGGGGAGACGGGGAGACCGTAGGACCGGGGGACGGGGGGACTGGGGGGACGGGGCGACTTGGAGATGGGTAGACTGGGGGATGGGGGGACTGGGGGCACGGGGAGACCAAGGGGACCCGGGCGACGGGGGACAGTGGGACAGGGAGACGGGGAGACGGGCAGACCGGAGGACGGGGGACCGGGGGGACGGGGAGACTTGGTGACCAGGGGACTGGGGGAACAGGGGGATGTGGAGAGAGGGAGATGGGGAAACCGGGGGACGGGGGGACCGGGGGGACGGGGAGACGGGGGGAAGGGGGGAAGGGGAGATGGGGTGACGGGGAGACCGGGGGACGGAGGGACCGGGGGACGGGGAGACCGGGGGAAGGGGGGACCGGGGGGAAGGGGAGACAGGGGGACAGGGGGACGGGGAGACGGGGGGACCGGGGGACCTGGGGGATCGGGGGGACAGGGAGATATGGAGACCGGGGGATGCGGGGACCGGGGGACCGGGGGACGGGGAGATTGGGGGACCGGCGGATGGGGGGAACGGGGAACCGGGGGACTGGGGCCTGGGGGACGGGGAGACCGGGGGACGGGGGGACCGGGGAACCGGGGGACCGGGGGACGGGGAGACTGGAGGACCGCGGGACGGGGGGACTGGGGGATGGGGAGACCGGGGGACGGGGGGAACGGGGAACCGGGGGACGGGGGGACCGGGGTGATTGGGAGATCGGGTATGGGGGACCAGGGGACCGGGGGACCGGGGGATGGGGAGACCGGGGGACGGGGGGAACGGGGAACCGGGGGACGGGGGGACCGGGGTGATGGGGAGATCGGGTATGGGGGAACGGGGCACCGGGGGCACGGGGAGACTGTGGGATGTAGGGGACCGGGGAACTGGGGGACCGGGGGACGGGGAGACCGGGCTGACCGTGGTGACGGGGGGATGGGGTGACGGGAAGGCGGGAGACGGGGAGACTGAAGGACGGGAGGACTGGGGGGACAGGGAGACGGGGAGACAGGGAGACCGGGGGACGGGGGGACCGAGGGGACGGGGGGACAGGGAGACCGGTGGGACCTGGGGACGGGAGGACTGGGAGACCGGAGGGACGGGGGGACGGGGAGACCGGGAAGACGGGGGGACGGGGGGACGGGGGGACGTGGGGACGGGGAGACGAGGAGACCGGGAGACGGGGAGACGGGGGGACGGGGAGACCGGGGGACGGGGGGACCGGGGGACAGTGGGACGGGTGGACCGGGGGACGGGGGACAGCGGGGGCGGGGGGATGGGGGGACTGTGCGACGGAGGGACGGGGGGACGGGGGAACGGGGGGACGGTAAGATGGGGAGACCGGGGGATGGGCGGACCGGGGGACCGGGGGACCTGGGCGACGGGGAGATCTGGGATGGGGGCCCGGGGGACCAGGGAGAACGGGGGAGGGGGGGGACCGGGGAACCGGGGGATCGGGGGACTTGGGTGACGGGGATATCGGGGACGGGCAGACCGGGGGACCGGGGGACCGGGGGACGGGGAGACCGGGGGACCGGGGGACGAGGGGACCATGGGGATGGGGAGACAATGGGACGGGGACCCGGGGGACTCGGAGACCGGGGGACGGGGGGACCGGTGGACCGGGGGCCGGAGAGACCGGGGGCCCGGGGGACGGGGGGACGGGGAGACCAGGGGACGGGGGGACCGGGGGACTGGGGTACCGGGGGGACGCGGAGACCGAGGGACGGGGGGACCGAGGGGATGTGGGGATGGGGAGACCGGGGGGACGGGGGACGGGGGGACGGAGGGAACGTGGAGACGGGGAGACGGGGGGACGTGGGGACGGGGGGATGGGGAGACCGGGGGGACGGGGGGACGGGTGAAGGGGAGACTGGATAGACAAGAGGACGGGGGTCTGGGAGACCGGTGGACGGGGAGACCGGGGAGAAGGGGGGACGGGGAGACGGGGAGACAGGGGGTTCGGGGGTACAGGGAGACCGGGGTATGGGGGATCGGGGGACCGGGGGACCGGGGGACGGGGAGACGGGGGGACTGGGGATGGGGGACCGGGGGACGGGGAGACTAGGGGGACCGGGGGGATGGGGGGACGGGGGGATGGGGAGACCTGTGGAAGGGGGGACCGGGGGATGGGGGGACTGGGGGAACGGGGGACCGGGGGAACGGGGGAAAGGGGAGACAGGGAGACCATGGGACCAGGGGACGCCGGGACCGGGGGGATGGGGAAACGGGGAGACAGGGGGACAGGGGGACCGGGGGGACGGAGAGACGGGGAGACGGGGAGACCGGGAATGGGGGGACCGGGGCACCTGGGGAACCGGGGGGGAAGGGGAGACGTGGAGACCGAAGGATGGGGGGAACGGGGGACCGGGGGACGGGGAGACCCGGGGACCGGGGGACGGGGGGACCGGGGAACCTGGGGACCGGGGGCGGGACACCTGGCGGACCGAGGCGAAGGGGGGATGGGGGGACGGGGAGAGGGGTAGACGGGGAGACCGAAAGACAGGGGAACTGGGGGACAGGGAGATGGGGAGACAGTGAGACCGGGGGACGGAGGGAACGACGGGACGGGGGGGACAGGGAGACGGGGGGACGGGGGGACGGGGGGATGGAGGGGACGGGGAGACGGGGAGACCGGGGAACGGGGGACCGGTGGAATGGGGGACCTGGGAACCGGGGGACGGGGGTACCGGTGTGACGGGGATATCGGGGACGGGCGGACCGGGGGACCGGGGGACCGGGGGACGGGGAGACCGGTAGACCGGGGGACGGGTGGACCAGGGGGACGGGGAGACTGTGGGACGGGGGCCCGGTGGACCGGGGGATCAGGGAACGGGGAGATCGGGCGGACAGGGGCGACGGGGGGATGGGGGCACGGGTAGACGGCGAGATGGGGAGACCGAAGGACGGGGAGACCGGAGGGACGTGGGGACGGGGGGACGGGGAGACCGGGGGTTCGGGGGGACGGGGAGACCGGAGAAAGGGGGATCGGGGAAACGGGGGACCGGGGGACGGGAGGACGTGGAGACCGGGGAGACGGGGGGACCGGGGGACGGGGAACCGGTGGACGGGGACACCGGGGGACGGAGGGACGGGGGGACGGGGACACCGGGGGACAGGGACACCGGGGGACGGAGGGACGGGGGGATGGGGGACCGGAGGACGGGGAGACCGGGGGACCGTGGGACGCGGGGACCGGGGGGACGGGGAAACGGGGAGACCGGGGGACAGGGGGACCGGGGGGACGGGGAGACGGGGAGACAGGGAGACCGGGGGACGGGGGGACGGGGACACCGGGGGACGGGGGGACGGGGGGATGGGGAGACCGGGGGGACGGGGGGACGGGGAAAACGGGCGTACAGGGGCGACGGGGGGATGGGGGGACGAGGAGAGGGGGAGACGGAGAGACCGAAGTTCGGGGGGACCGGGGGAACAGGGAGACGGGGAGACAGGGAGACCGGGGGATGGGGGGACCGAGGGGACGGGGGGACAGGGAGACCGTGGGGATGGGGGGAAGGGGAGACCGGTGCACGGGGAGACCGGGGGACTTGTGTACGGGGGGACCGGGGGGACGGGGAGAATGTGTGACGGGGGAACGGGGGACCGGGGGACAGGGGGGATGTGGAGAAGGGGAGACCGGGGGGACCGTGCGCCGGGGGGACATGGGGACGGGGAGACGGTGAGACCGGGAGACGGGGAGCCCGGGCGATGGGGGGACCGGGGGTACGGGGACACGGGGAGACCGGGAGACTGGGGGACCGGGGAACCGGGAGACGGGGGGAATGGGGGGACTGGGAACCGGGGGGACAGGGGGACGCGGAGAACGGGCGACTGGGGGACCGGGGGACTGGGGGACATGGGGACCGGGGGACTGGGGAACCGGGGGAAGGGGAGACTGGGAGATGGGGAGACCGGGGGACGGGGGGACTGGGGGACAGGGGGACCGGGGGACCGGGGGACCGGGGGGACGGGGAGTCAGGGAGACAGGGAGACCTGG
This sequence comes from Rhinolophus sinicus, assembly GCF_057876585.1. Lineage (NCBI taxonomy): Eukaryota > Metazoa > Chordata > Mammalia > Chiroptera > Rhinolophidae > Rhinolophus > Rhinolophus sinicus. The sequence continues at coordinate 19,517,802 of NC_142510.1, read as the reverse complement.
GGACCGGGGGACCTGGGGGACGGGGAGACGGGGAGACGGGGAGAATGGGGGATAGGGGGACCGGGGAACTGGGGGATCAGGGGACGGGAGGACGGGGAGACGGGGGGACGGGGGGATGGGGAGACCGGTGGACGGGGACACCGGCGGACGGAGGGACAGGTGGATGGGGGACCGGGGGACTGGGAGACCGGGGGACTGTGGGACGCGGGGAACAGGGGACAGGGGACCGGGGGGACAGGGAGATGGGGAGACCGGTGGAAGGGGGGACCGGGGGGAAGGGGAGACGGGGAGACAGGGGGACAGGGGGACGGGGAGACGGGGGGACCGGGGGACCTGGGGGATCGGGGGGACAGGGAGATATGGAGACCGGGGGATACGCGGACCGGGGGACCGGGGGACGGGGAGACTGGGGGACTGGGGGATGGGGGGACCGGGGGACGGGGAGACCGGGGAACTGGGGGACCGGGGGACGGGACACTGGGCGGACCGAGGCGACGGGGGGATGGGGGGACGGGGAGAGGGGTAGACGGGGAGACCTAAGGACGGGGGGACCGGGGGGACAGGGAGACGGGGAGACAGGGAGACCGGGGGACGGAGGGAACGATGGACGGAGGGACAGGGAAACCGGGGGGATGGGGGACAGGGGGATGGAGGGGACGGGGAGACGGGGAGACTGGGGGACGGTGGGACCGGGGGCCCGGGGGACGGGGAGACCGGGGGATGGGGGACCGGGGGACCGGGGACGGGGAGACCGGAGGGAACGGGGGGACGGGGAGACTGGGAGACCGGATAATTGGGAGACCGGGGGATGGGGGACCGGGTGAACGGGGGAAAGGGGAGAGTCGGAGACCGGGGTACCGGGGGACGCGGGGACCGGGGGGACGGGGAGACCGTGGACGGGGGGGACCAGGGAACCGGGGGATCGGGGGACGGGAGGACGGGGAGACCGGGGAGACGGGGGGATGGGGGTACGGGCAGACTGGTGGACGGGGAGACCGGGGGACGGAGGGATGGGGGGACGGGGAGACCGGGGGACGGGGGATCCGGGGATGGGGGACCGGGGGATGGGGAGACTGGGAGACCGGGGGACATGGGGACCGGGGGGAAGGGGAGACGGGGAGATGGGGAGACCGGGGGACCGGGGGACGGTGGGACCGGAGGACCGGGGGACAGGGGGATGTGGAGACCAGGGGGACGCGGGGACGGGGAAAACGGGCAGACCGGGGCGACGGGGGGACGGGGCAACGGGGGGATGCCAGATGGGGAGACCGGATGATGGGGGGACGGGGGGACGGGGGAACGGGGGGACGGTAAGATGGGGAGACCGGGGGATGGGCGGACCAGGGGACCGGGGGACCGGGGCGACGGGGAGATCTGGGATGGGTTCCGGGGGACCAGGGAGACCGGGGGAGTTGGGGACCGGGGAACCGGGGGATCGGGGGACTTGGGTGATGGGGATATCGGGAAAGGGCAGACAGAGGGACCGGGGGACCGGGGGACAGGGAGACCGGGGGACCGGGGGACGAGGGGACCGTGGGGATGGGGAGACAATGGGACGGGGGCCCGGAGGACTCGGAGACCGGGGGACGGGGGGACCGGGGGACCGAGGGCTGGAGAGACCGGGGGCCCGGGGTACGGGGGGACGGGGAGACCGGGGGACGGGGGGACCGGGGGACTGGGGTACCGGGGGGACGCTGAGACCGAGGGACGGGGGGACCGAGGGGATGTGGGGACGGGGAGACCGGGGGGAAGGGGTACGGGGGGACGGAGGGGACGTGGAGACGGTGAGACCGGGGGGACGTGGGGACGGGGGGATTTGCAGACCGGGGAGACGGGGGGACGGGGGAAAGGGGAGACTGGATAGACAGGAGGACGGGGGGACGGGGAGACCGGTGGACGGGGAGACCTGGGAGACGGGGGGACGGGGAGAAGGGGAGACAGGGGGTATGGGGGTACGGGGAGACCGGGGTATGGGGGATCGGGGGACTGGGGGACCGGGGGACGGGGAGACCGGGGGACTGGGGATGGGGGACCGGGGGACGGGGAGACTGGGGGCCCGGGGGGATGGGGGGACGGGGTGATGGGGAGACCTGTGGAAGGGGGGACCGGGGGACGGGGGACGGGGGGACTGGGGGGAAGGAGAGATAGGGAGACGGGGAGACCGGGGGATGGGGGGACCGTGGGAACGGGGGAAAGGGGAGACTGGAAGACCAGGGGACCGGGGGACACGGGGACCGGGGGGATGGGGAAACGGGGAGACAGGGGGACAGGGGGACCAGGGGGACGGAGAGACGGGGAGACGGGGAGATCGGGGATGAGGGGACCGGGGCACCTGGGGAACCGGGGGAAGGGGAGACGGGGAGACCGAGGGATGGGGGGAACAGGGGACCGGGGGACGGGGAGACCCGGGGACCGGGGGACGGGGGGACCGGGGGGACGGGGAGACCGAGGGACGGGGGGACCGGGGAACCTGGGGACCGGGGGCGGGACACCTGGCGGACCGAGGCGAAGGGGGGATGGGGGGACGGGGAGAGGGGTAGACGGGGAGACCTAAGGACGGGGGGACCGGGGGGACAGGGAGACGGGGAGACAGGGAGACCGGGGGACGGAGGGAACGATGGACGGAGGGACAGGGAAACCGGGGGGATGGGGGACAGGGGGATGGAGGGGACGGGGAGACGGGGAGACCGGGGGACGGTGGGACCGGGGGCCCGGGGGACGGGGAGACCGGGGGATGGGGGACCGGGGGACCGGGGACGGGGAGACCGGAGGGAACGGGGGGACGGGGAGACTGGGAGACCGGATAATTGGGAGACCGGGGGATGGGGGACCGGGTGAACGGGGGAAAGGGGAGACTCGGAGACCGGGGTACCGGGGGACGCGGGGACCGGGGGGACGGGGAGACCGTGGACGGGGGGACCAGGGAACCGGGGGATCGGGGGACGGGAGGACGGGGAGACCGGGGAGACGGGGGGATGGGGGTACGGGCAGACTGGTGGACGGGGAGACCGGGGGACGGAGGGATGGGGGGACGGGGAGACCGGGGGACGGGGGATCCGGGGATGGGGGACCGGGGGATGGGGAGACTGGGAGACCGTGGGACGCGGGGACCGGGGGTCGGGGAAACGGGGAGACCGGGGGACATGGGGACCGGGGGGAAGGGGAGACGGGGAGATGGGGAGACCGGGGGACCGGGGGACGGTGGGACCGGAGGACCGGGGGACAGGGGGATGTGGAGACCAGGGGGACGCGGGGACGGGGAAAACGGGCAGACCGGGGCGACGGGGGGATGGGGGGACGGGGAGAGGGGGAGACGGAGAGACTGAAGGACGGGGGGACCAGGGGGAGAGGGAGACGGGGAGACAGGGAGACCGGGGGTCGGGGGGACCGAGGGGACCGAGGGATTTGTGGACCGGGGGGACGGGGCGATGGGGAGATGGGGAGACCGGGGGACGGGGGGACTGGGGGACAGGGGGACCGGGGGACCGGGCGACTGGGGGGACGGAGAGTCGGGGAGACGGGGAGACCTGGGGACCTGGGGACCTGGGGGATGGGGAGACGGGGAGACGGGGAGACCAGGGGAATGAGAGACCGGGGGAACGGAGGACTTTGGGGACGGCGAGACGGGGAGACGGGGAGACCGGGGGATAGGGGGACCGGGGGACGGGGAGTCAGGGAGACCGGGGGACATGGGGGATCGGGGGGACAGGGAGATATGGAGACCGGGGGATGGGGGGACCGGGGGACCGGGGGACGGGGATCCTGGGGGACCAGGGGACGGTGGGACCGGGGGATGGGGAGACCGGGGGTCGGGGGGAACGGGGAACCGGGGGACGGGGGGACCGGTGGAATGGGTGACCGAATGACCGGGGGACGGGGAGACCCGGGGGACCGGGAGGGACGGGGGGGACGGGGGGATTTAGGGGACGGGGAGACGGGGAGACCGGGGAACGGGGGACCGGTGGAATGGGGGACCTGGGAACCGGGGGACGGGGGTACCGGTGTGACGGGGATATCGGGGACGGGCGGACCAGGGGACCGGGGGACCAGGGGACGGGGAGACCGGTAGAGAGGGGGACGGGTGGACCAGGGGGACGGGGAGACTGTGGGACGGGGGGATCGGTGGACCGGGGGATCAGGGAAAGGGGAGATCGGGCGGACAGGGGCGACGGGGGGATGGGGGCACGGGTAGACGGGGAGATGGGGAGACCGAAGGACGGGGAGACCGGAGGGACGTGGGGACGGGGGGACGGGGAGACCGGTGGTTCGGGGGGACGGGGAGACCGGAGAAAGGGGGATCGGGGAAACGGGGGACCGGGGGACGGGAGGACATGGAGACCGGGGAGAAGGGGGGACGGGGGGACGGGGAACCGGTGGACGGGGACACCGGGGGACGGAGGGAAGGGGGGACGGGGAGACCGGGGGACAGGGACACCGGGGGACGGAGGGATGGGGGGATGGGGGACCGGAGGACGGGGAGACCGGGGGACCGTGGGACGCGGGGACCGGGAGGACGGGGAAACGGGGAGACCGGGGGACAGGGGGACCGGGGGGACGGGGAGATGGGGAGACTGGTGGATGGGGGGACCGCGGGGAAGGGGAGACGGGGAGACGGGGAGACCGGGGGACGGGGGGACGGGGAGACCGGGGGACGGGGGGACGGGGGGATGGGGAGACCAGGGGGACGGGGGGACGGGGAGACGGGGAGACAGGGGGTTCGGGGGTACGGGGAGACCGGGGGACGGGGGATCGTGGGACCGGGGGACCAGGGGACGGGGAGACCGGAGAACTGGGGATTGGGGACCGGGGGACGGGGAGACTGGGGGGACCGGGGGGATGGGGGGACGGAGGGACGGGGAGACTTGTGGAAGGGTGCACCTGGGGACCGGGGGACGGGGGGACAGGTGGTAAGGGGAGACAGGGAGATGGGGAGACGGGGGTTGAGGGGACAGGGGGAACGGGGGAAAGGGGAAACTGGGAGACTGGGGGACCGGGGGTCGCGGGGACCGGGGGGATGGGGAAACGGGGAGACCGGCGGACAGGGGGACCAGGGGGGACGGAGAGACGGGGAGACTGGGGGATGGGGGGACAGGGCCACCTGGGGAACCGGTGGGAAGGGGAGACGGGGAGACCGGGGGACGGGGGGAAAGGGGGGACGGGTAGACGGGGAGACCGGGGGACGGTCGGACGGGGAGACGGGGGGACCGGGGGACCTGGGGGAGCGGGGGGACAGGGAGACGGGGAGACCGGGGGATGGGGGGACCGGAGGACCGGGTGACGAGTGGACCAGGGGGACGGGAGACCCGGAGACGGGGAGACCGGGGGTACGGAGGGACGGGGGGACCGGGAGACCGCTGGACGGGGGACCGGGGGACCGGGCGGAGGGAGGGACGGGGAGACGGGGAGACCGGGGGATGGGGGGACCGCGGACCGGGGGACACGGAGACCGGGGAGACGGGGAGACCGTGGGACCAGGGGACGGGGGGGACTGGGTGAACGGGGCGACTGGGAGATGGGAAGACCGGAGGATGGGGGGACTGGGGGCACGGGGAGACTTGGAGACGGGGACACCGGGGGACCGGGGAACCGGGTGACCGGGGGACGGGGAGACCGGGGGGATCGGGGCAACAGGGGGACCGTGGGAACGGGGAGACCGTGGGATGGGGGGACCGGGGAACCGGGGGACAGGGGGACGGGGTGACCGGGCAGACCGAGGCGACGGGGGGATGGGGGGACGGGGGGACCGGGGGGACGTGGAGACTGGGGGATGGGGGGACCGGAGGACCAGGGGACGGGGGGAAGGGGGGACCGGGGGACGGGGAGCCCAGGTGTACGGGGGGGGACTGGGAGACGGGGAACCCGGGGGTACGGGGGGACGGGGAGACGGGGAGACCAGGGGAGGGGGGACCAGGGGACCGGGGGACCATGATGACGGGGAGACCGGGGGACCGGTGGACGGGGGGACCGGGGGACCTGTGGTACCGGGGGGACGGGGAGACGGGGAGACCGGGGGACGGGGGCCCTGGGGGATGGGGACACGGTGAGACGGGCAGACCGGGAGACGGGGGGACCGGGGGGACGGGGGGACGGGGAGACGGGGAGACAGGGGGACGGGGGGGAAGGGAGACGTGGAGACGGGGGGACGGTTTGACTGGGGGACAAGGGGACCGGGGGATCTGGGGGACGGAAAGATGGGGAGACCGGGGGACGGGGGGACCGGGGGACCGGGGGATGGGGGGATGGGGGAACGTGGAGACTGGGGGACAGGGGGACCGGGGTAACGGGGGGAAGGGGAGACGGGGAGACCGGGGGATGGGGGACCGGGGGGGACGGGGGGACGGGGGGACCGGGAGGCCGCTGGACCCAGGATGGGGGGACCGGAGGGAAGTGGAGACGGGAAGACGTGGAGACCGTGGGACGTGTATACCGGGGGACCGGGGGACGGGGGGACCGGGGGGACCAGGGGGACGGGTGACCGGGGGGACGGGGGGAGAGGGAGAACGGGGAACAGGGGGACATGGGGTACGGGGGGACCGGGGAGATGGGGGGACCGGGGACAGGGGGACGGGGAGACCGGGGGGACGGTTTGACTGGGGGACCAGGGGACCGGGGGATCTGGGGGACGGAAAGATGGGGAGACCGGGGGACGGGGGGACCGGGGGACCGGGGGATGGGGGGATGGGGGAACGTGGAGACTGGGGGACAGGGGGACCGGGGTAACGGGGGGAAGGGGAGACGGGGAGACCGGGGGATGGGGGACCGGGGGGGACGGGGGGACGGGGGGACCGGGAGGCCGCTGGACCCAGGATGGGGGGACCGGAGGGAAGTGGAGACGGGAAGACGTGGAGACCGTGGGACGTGTATACCGGGGGACCGGGGGACGGGGGGACCGGGGGGACCAGGGGGACGGGTGACCGGGGGGACGGGGGGAGAGGGAGAACGGGGAACAGGGGGACATGGGGTACGGGGGGACCGGGGAGATGGGGGGACCGGGGACAGGGGGACGGGGAGACCGGGGAGACGGGGAGACCGTGGGACCGGGGGACGGGGGGACTGGGGGGACGGGGCGACTTGGAGATGGGTAGACTGGGGGATGGGGGGACAGGGATCACGGGGAGACCAAGGGGACCCGGGCGACGGGGGACAGTGGGACAGGGAGTCGGGGAGACGGGCAGACCGGAGGACGGGGGACCGGGGGGACGGGGAGACTTGGTGACCAGGGGACTGGGGGAACAGGGGGATGGGGAGAGAGGGAGATGGGGAAACCGGGGGACGGGGGGACCGGGGGGACGGGGAGACGGGGGGAAGGGGGGAAGGGGAGATGGGGTGACGGGGAGACCGGGGGACGGAGGGACCGGGGCGACGGGCAGACGGCTAGACGGGGAGACCGAGGGACGGGGGGGACCGGGGTCCGGGGGACGGGGGACAAGGGGGACGGGGGGACCGGGGTACTGAGGGACGGGCAACCCAGGGGTACTGGGGGACGGGGAGACGGGGAGACCGGGGGAAGGTGTGACTGGGGGACCGGGGGAACGGGGTGATGGGGAGACCGGGGGACCGGGGGACCGTAGGACCGGGGGACGGGGGAAGGGGGGACGGGGGACGGGGCACGGGAGGACCGGGGGGAACTGGAGACAGGGAGACGGGGAGACCGGGGGACGGGGGAACCGGGGGACTTGGAGACAGGGGACCGGGAAACTGGGGGACGGGGGGACCAGGGGACCGGGGGACGGGTAGCCCTGGGGTACGGTGGGACGGGGAGACGGGGAGACCGGGGGACGGGGGGACCGGGGGACGGGGGGACGGAGAGACCGGGGGACAGAGGTGACCGGGGGACTGGGGGGACGGGGAGACAGGGAGACTGGGGGGATGGGGGAAACGGAGGACCGGGGGACCAGTGGACGGGAGAACCGGGGGGATGGGGAGACCGGGGGACCGGGGGACGGGGGACCGGGGGACCGGGGGACCGGGGGACGGGGAGAAGGGGAGACCGGAGGTCCGTGGGACCTGGGGGACAGGGAGGCGGGGATATGGGCAGACTGGGGGACGGGGGACAGAGGGGAATGGGGGACGGGAGGACTGGGGGACGGGGGGGAAGGGTTGACGGGGAGACCGGGGGGAAAGGGGGACGGGGGGATGGGGGACCGGGGTGACAGGGGGGACGGGGAGACCGGTGGAAGGGGGACCGATGGAAAGTGGGACGGGAGGACGTGGAGATGAGGAGACCGGGGGACGGGGGAACCAGGGGACCTGTGGACTGGGGGACAGGGGGGACGGGGGGATGGGGAGACAGTGGGAAGGGGGGACGGGGGGACGCGGAGACCAAGGGACGGGTGGACCGGGGGACCGGGGGACGTGTGGACCAGGGGGACGGGGGACCGGGGGGATGGGGGACGTGGTACCGGGGGACGGGGAGTGGCACACGGGGAGATCGGGGGACGGGTGGACGGGGGGACGTCAGACAGTGAGACTGGGGGACGGGGAGACCGGGGTAGAGGGGGACCAGGGGAACTGGGGAGGGGTAAACCAGGGGACCAGGGGACGGGGGGATCGGGGGGACGGGGAGACCGGGGGACGGGGGGACGGGAGAACCAGGGGCACGGGGGACGGGGGGACCGGCGGACGGGGAGCCCGGGGGTACGGTGGGACTGGGAGACGGCGAGACCGGAGGACGGGCGGACCGTGGGACTGGGGGGACGGGGAGACGGTGAGACCGGGGGACCGGGGGATGGGTGGACCGGGGGACCGGGGTACGGGGGACCGGGGGACCGGGGGACGCAGGGATTGGGGGGACGGGAGGAAGGGGGTACCAGGGGACAGGGGGATGGGGGGACCGGGGAGACGGGGATACCGGGGTACCGGGGGATGGGGGGACCGGGGGGACGGGGAGACCAGGGGACCGGAGGGACTCGGGGGACGGGGCAACTGGGAGATGGGTAGACCAGGGGATGGGGGGACTGGGGGCATGGGGAGACGGGGAGACCACGGGACGGGGGACCGGGAGACCGGGGGAGGGTGAGACCGGGGGACCAGAGGACTGGGAGAACAGGGGGATGGGGAGACGGGGAGACGGGGAGACCGAGGGACCGAGGGAGTGAGGGACGGGGAGACCGGGGGACTAGGGGAACGGTGGACCGGGGGATGGGGAGACCGGGGTTCGTTGGGACAAGGGGGACGGGCAGACCGAGTGACGGGGGGACCGGGGGAGCGGGGGACCAGGGGACGGGGAGACCGGGGGACCGGCGGACAGGGGGACTGGGGGACCTGAGGTACCGGGGAGACGGGGAGACGGGGAGACCCGGGGACGGGGGGCCCGGGGTTAAGGGGACACGGTGAGACGGGCAGACCGGGAGACGGGTGGACCGGGGGGACGGGGGGAGGGGGGACCGGGAGACGGGGAGCCCGGGGGGACGGGGGGACGGCGAGACGGGGAGACCAAGGGACGGGGGGACCGGGGGAGCGGGGGACCAGGGGACGGGGAGACCGGGGGACCGGCGGACAGGGGGACCGGGGGACCTGTGGTACCGGGGGGACGGGGAGACGGGGAGACCGGGGGACGGGGGCCCTGAGGGACGGGGATACGGTGAGACGGGCAAACCGGGAGACGGGTGGACCGGGGGGACGGGGGACGGGGAGACGGTGTGACAGGGGGACGGGGGGGACGGGGAGACGGGGAGACCGGGGGACGGTGTGACTGGAGGACCAGGGGACCGGGGGATCTGGGGGACGGAAAGATGGGGAGACTGGGGGACGGGGGGACCGGGGGACCGGGGGATAGGGGGACGGGGGGACGTGGAGACTGGGGGACAGGGGGACCGGGGTAACGGGGGGAAGGGGAGACGGGGAGACCAGGAGACGGGGTGACCAAGGGACCGGGGATGGGGGGACTGGGGGAACGGGGAGACAGGGAGACGGGAGGACGGGGAGACCGGGGTGACGGGGAGACGGGGAGACGGGGGGACGGGGAGACGGGGAAACGGGGAGACCGGGGGATGCGGGGACAGGGGGACAAGGAGACGGGGCGACCGGGGTACCCGGGGACCGGGGGGACAGTGTACGGTTAGACGGGGAGACCGGGGGACGGGGGGACAGGGGAACCGTGGGACTGGGAGACCGGGGGGACGGGGGGACGGGGGGACGGGGGGACGGGGGGATGGGGAGACTTGGGCACAGGGGGACCGGGGTGACGGGGGGAAGGGGAGACCGGGGGACCGGAGGTCGGGGGGACCGGGGGGACGGGGAGAAGGGGAGATAGGGAGACCGGGGGACGTCTGGACCTCGGGGACGGGGGCACGGGGAGACGTGCAGACCGGGGGGAGGGGGGGACGGAGGGATGGGGAGACCGGGGGACCGGGAGACGGGGGGACCGGGGGGACGGGGAGATGGGCAGACGGGGAGACCGGGGGACGGGGGAACCAGGGGACCTGTGGACTGGGGGACAGTGGGGACGGGGGGATGGGGAGACAGTGGGAAGGGGGGACGGGGGGACGCGGAGACCAAGGGACGGGTGGACCGGGGAGACGGGGGACCGGGGGGACGGGGGACGGGGTACCGGGGGATGGGGAGTGGCACATGGGGAGATCGGGGGACGGGTGGACCGGGGGGACGTCAGACAGTGAGACTGGGGGACGGGGAGACCGGGGTACAGGGGGACCAGGGGAACTGGGGAAGGGTAAACCAGGGGACCAGGGGACGGGGGGACCGGGGGGACGGGGAGACCGGGGGACGGGGGGACGGGAGAACCGGGGGCACAGGGGACGGGGGGACCGGGGGACGGGGAGCCCGGGGGTACGGTGGGACTGGGAGACGGCGAGACCGGAGGACGGGCGGACCGTGGGACTGGGGGGACGGGGAGACGGTGAGACCGTGGGATCGGGGGATGGGTGGACCGGGGGACCGGGGTACGGGGGACCGGGGGACCGGGGGACGCAGGGATTGGGGGGACGGGAGGAAGGGGGGACCAGGGGACAGGGGGACGGGGGGACCGGGGAGATGGGGATACCGGGGTACCGGGGGATGGGGGGACCGGGGGGACGGGGAGACCAGGGGACCGGAGGGACTCGGGGGACGGGGCAACTGGGAGATGGGTAGACCAGGGGATGGGGGGACTGGGGGCATGGGGAGACGGGGAGACCAGGGGACAGGGGACCGGGAGACCGGGGGAGGGTGAGACCGGGGGACCAGAGGACTGGGAGAACAGGGGGACGGGGAGACGGGGAGACGGGGAGACCGAGGGACCGAGGGAGTGGGGGACGTGGAGACTGGGGGACTAGGGGAACGGGGGACCGGGGGATGGGGAGACCGGGGTTCGTGGGGACCAGGGGGACGGGCAGACCGAGTGACGGGGGGACCGGGGGAGCGGGGGACCAGGGGACGGGGAGACCGGGGGACCGGCGGACAGGCGGACAGGGGGACCTGTGGTACCGGGGAGACGGGGAGACGGGGAGACCCGGGGACGGGGGGCCCGGGGGGAAGGGACACGGTGAGACGGGCAGACCGGGAGACGGGGCGCCCGGGGGTACGGCGGGACTGGGAGACGGGGAACCCGGGGGGATGGGGGGATGGGGAGACGGGGAGACCAAGGGACGGGGGGACCGGGGGACCGGGGGACCATGATGACGGGGAGACCGGGGGATAAGCGGACGGGGGGACCGGGGGACCTGTGCTACCGGGGGGACAGGGAGACGGGGAGACCGGGGGACGGTGTGACTGGAGGACCAGGGGACCGGGGGATCTGGGGGACGGAAAGATGGGGAGACCGGGAGACAGGGTGAACGGGGGACCGGGGACGGGGGTCTGGGGGGACGGGGAGACAGGGAGACCGGGGGACGGGGAGCCCGGGGGTACGGGGGGACTGGGAGACGGTAACCCGGGGGCACGGGGGAACGGGGGGACTGGGGGACCGGGGGACCATGATGACGGGGAGACCGGGGGACGGGGGGACCGGGGGGACCGGGGGGATGGGGGACCGGGGGGACGGGGGGGAGAGGGAGAACGGGGGACAGGGGGACCGGGCGGACGGAGGGACGGGGAGACGGGGAGACCGGGGGATTTGGAGACCGGGGACCGGGGGACGGGGAGACCCGGGAGACGGGGAGACCGTAGGACCGGGGGACGGTGGGACTGGGGGGACGGGGCGACTTGGAGATGGGTAGACTGGGGGATGGGGGGACTGGGGGCACGGGGAGACCAAGGGGACCCGGGCGACGGGGGACAGTGGGACAGGGAGACGGGGAGACGGGCAGACCGGAGGACGGGGGACCGGGGGGACGGGGAGACTTGGTGACCAGGGGACTGGGGGAACAGGGGGATGGGGAGAGAGGGAGATGGGGAAACCGGGGGACGGGGGGACCGGGGGGACGGGGAGACGGGGGGAAGGGGGGAAGGGGAGATGGGGTGACGGGGAGACCGGGGGACGGAGGGACCGGGGTGGGGAGACCGGGGGAAGGGGGACGGGGGGACCGGGGGAACTGGGAGACCGGGGGACCGGGGAGACGGGGGGACGGGGTGACGGGGAGGCCGGGGAGACCGGGAGACCGGAGGACGGGGGGACCGGGGGGAAGGGGTGACGGGGGGACAGGGGGACAGGGAGACCGGGGGACGGGGGGACCGGGGGACCGGGGGACGGGGGACGGGGGGACGGCGGAAAGGGGAGACGGGTAGACCGGGGGGACGGCGGGAAACAGGGACCGTGGGACAGGGGGACAGGGGGACGGGGAGACGGGGAGACCGAGGGACGGGGAGACAGGGAGACCAGAGGATGGGGGGACCGGGGGGAACAGAGGGACGGGGAGACCGGGGGTCCGGGGGACGGGGGGACCGGGGGAACGAGGAGAAGGGGAGACCGGAGGTCCGTGGGACCTGGGTGACAGGGAGGCGGGGATATGGGCAGACTGGGGGACGGGGGACAGAGGGGAATGGGGGACGGGAGGACTGGGGGACGGGGGGGAAGGGTTGACGGGGAGACCGGGGGGAAAGGGGGACGGGGGGATGGGGGACCGGGGTGACAGGGGGGACGGGGAGACTGGAGGAAGGGGGACCGATGGAAAGTGGGACGGGAGGACGTGGAGATGAGGAGACTGGGGGACGGGGGGACCAGGGGGACGGGGGGACGGGGAGACCGGGATCCGGGGGGAAGTGGGGACAAGGAGACGGGGAGACGGGGAGACCGGTGGACGGGGGGACTGGGGGACGGGGGGACCGTGGGGACGGGGGGACGGGGAGACCGGGGGACCGGGGACAGGGGGACTGGGGGGACTGGGAGACAGGGAGACCGGGAACGTGGGGATCAGGGTGACGGGGAGACGGGGACACCGAGGGACCGCGGGGACCGGGAGACGGGGAGACCGGGGGACGGGGGGACCAGGGGGATGGGGGGACTGGGGGACGGGGTGACAGGTGGGACGGGGAGACCGGGGGACCGGGGTACGGGGGGATCATGAAACTGGGGGACGGGGTGAATGGGGGACCGGGGGGAAGGGGAGACGGGGGGACAGGGGGACAGGGAGACCGGGGGACGGGGGGACCGGGGGGAAGGGTAGACGGGGGGACAGGGGGACAGGGAGACCGGGGGACGGGGGGACCGGGGGACCGGGGACGGGAGACGGGGGGACGGCGGAAAGGGGAGACGGGTAGACCGGGGGGACGGGGGGAAACAGGGACCGTGGGACAGGGGGACAGGGGGACGGGGAGACGGGGAGACCAGAGGATGGGGGGACCGGGGGGAACAGAGGGACGGGGAGACCGGGGGTCCGGGGGATGGGTGGACCGGGGGGACGGGGGACCGGGGGGACGGGGGAAGCAGGGACCGTGGGACAGGGGGACGGGGGGACGGGGAGACGGGGAGACTGGGGGACAGGGGGACCAGGGGTACGGGGGGAAGGGAAGACGGCGAGACCGGAGGACGGGCGGACCGTGGGACTGGGGGGACGGGGAGACGGTGAGACCGGGGGACCGGGGGATGGGTGGACCGGGGGACCGGGGGACCGGGGGACGCAGGGATTGGGGGGACGGGAGGAAGGGGGTACCAGGGGACAGGGGGACGGGGGGACCGGGGAGACGGGGATACCAGGGTACCGGGGGATGGGGGGACCGGGGGGACGGGGAGACCAGGGGACCGGAGGGACTCGGGGGACGGGGCAACTGGGAGATGGGTAGACCAGGGGATGGGGGGACTGGGGGCATGAGGAGACGGGGAGACCAGGGGACGGGGGACCGGGAGACCGGGGGAGGGTGAGACCGGGGGACCAGAGGACTGGGAGACCAGGGGGACGGGGAGACGGGGAGACGGGGAGACCGAGGGACCGAGGGAGTGGGGGACGGGGAGACCGGGGGACTAGGGGAACGGGGGACCGGGGGATGGGGAGACCGGGGTTCGTGGGGACCAGGGGGACGGGCAGACCGAGTGACGGGGGGACCGGGGGAGCGGGGGACCAGGGGACGGGAAGACCGGGGGACCGGCGGACGGGGGGACCGGGGGACCTGTGGTACCGGGGGAACGGGGAGACGGGGAGACCGGGGGACGGGGGGCCCGGGGGGAAGGGGACACGGTGAGACGGGCAGACCGGGAGACGGGTGGACCGGGGGGACGGGGGGAAGGGGGGACCGGGAGACGGGGAGCCCGGGGGTACGGCGGGACTGGGAGACGGGGAACCCGGGGGGACGGGGGCACGGGGAGACGGGGAGACCGGGGGACGGGGGGACGGGAGAACCGGGGGCACGGGGGACGGGGGAACCGGGGGACGGGGAGCCCGGGGGTACGGTGGGACTGGGAGACGGCGAGACCGGAGGACGGGCGGACCGTGGGACTGGGGGGACGGGGAGACGGTGAGACCGGGGGACCGGGGGATGGGTGGACCGGGGGACCGGGGTACGGGGGACCGGGGGACCGGGGGACGCAGGGATTGGGGGGACGGGAGGAAGGGGGGACCAGGGGACAGGGGTACGGGGGGACCGGGGAGACGGGGATACCGGGGTAGGGGGGATGGGGGGACCGGAGGGACTCGGGGGACGGGGCAACTGGGAGATGGGTAGACCAGGGGATGGGGGGACTGGGGGCATGGGGAGACGGGGAGACCAGGGGACGGGGGACCGGGAGACCGGGGGAGGGTGAGACCGGGGGACCAGAGGACTGGGAGACCAGGGGGACGGGGGGAACGGTGAACGGGGGACCGGGGGACCGGGGGACCGGGGGACGGGGGGACCGGGGGGATGTTGAGACGGGGAGACGGGGAGACCGGGGGATGGGGGGAACGGTGAACGGGGTACCGGGGGACCGGGGGACCGGGGGACGGGGGGACCGGGGGGATGTTGAGACGGGGAGACGGGGAGACCAGGGGACGGGGGTACCGGGGCGACGGGCAGACGGTTAGACGGGGAGAACGAGGGAAGGGGGGGACCGGGGGACCGGGGGACGGGGGACCGGGGGGACGGGGGGACCGGGGTACTGAGGGACGGGCAACCCGGGGGTACTGGGGGACGGGGAGACGGGGAGACCGGGGGACGGTGTGACTGGGGGACCGGGGGATCGAGGTGATGGGGAGACCGGGGGACCGGGGGACCGTAGGACCGGGGGACGGGGGAAGGGGGGACGGGGGACGGGGCACGGGAGGACCGGGGGGAACTGGAGACAGGGAGATGGGGAGACCGGGGGACGGGGGAACCGGGGGACTTGGAGACAGGGGACCGGGAAACTGGGGGACGGGGGGACCGGGGGACCGGGGGACGGGTAGCCCTGGGGTATGGTGGGACGGGGAGACGGGGAGACCGGGGGACGGGGGGACCGGGGGACGGGGGGACGGAAAGACCGGGGGACAGAGGTGACCGGGGGACCGGGGGGACGGGGAGACAGGGAGACTGGGGGGATGGGGGAAACGGAGGACCGGGGGACCAGTGGACGGGAGAACCGGGGGGATGGGGAGACCGGGGGACCGGGGGACGGGGGACCGGGGGACCGGGGGACCGGGGGATGGGGAGACGGGGAGAAGGGGAGACCGGAGGTCCGTGGGACCTGGGGGACAGGGAGGCGGGGATATGGGCAGACTGGGGGACGGGGGACAGAGGGGAATGGGGGACGGGAGGACTGGGGGACGGGGG
The DNA here is from genome assembly GCF_057876585.1 of Rhinolophus sinicus. Classification (NCBI taxonomy): domain Eukaryota; kingdom Metazoa; phylum Chordata; class Mammalia; order Chiroptera; family Rhinolophidae; genus Rhinolophus; species Rhinolophus sinicus. The sequence goes on along the minus strand of NC_142510.1, from coordinate 19,501,707 downwards.
GGAAGGGTTGACGGGGAGACCGGGGGGAAAGGGGGACGGGGGGATGGGGGACCGGGGTGACAGGGGGGACGGGGAGACCGGTGGAAGGGGGACCGATGGAAAGTGGGACGGGAGGACGTGGAGATGAGGAGACCGGGGGACGGGGGAACCAGGGGACCTGTGGACTGGGGGACAGGGGGGACGGGGGGATGGGGAGACAGTGGGAAGGGGGGACGGGGGGACGCGGAGACCAAGGGACGGGTGGACCGGGGGACCGGGGGACGTGTGGACCAGGGGGACGGGGGACCGGGGGGACGGGGGACGTGGTACCGGGGGACGGGGAGTGGCACACGGGGAGATCGGGGGACGGGTGGACGGGGGGACGTCAGACAGTGAGACTGGGGGACGGGGAGACCGGGGTAGAGGGGGACCAGGGGAACTGGGGAGGGGTAAACCAGGGGACCAGGGGACGGGGGGATCGGGGGGACGGGGAGACCGGGGGACGGGGGGACGGGAGAACCAGGGGCACGGGGGACGGGGGGACCGGCGGACGGGGAGCCCGGGGGTACGGTGGGACTGGGAGACGGCGAGACCGGAGGACGGGCGGACCGTGGGACTGGGGGGACGGGGAGACGGTGAGACCGGGGGACCGGGGGATGGGTGGACCGGGGGACCGGGGTACGGGGGACCGGGGGACCGGGGGACGCAGGGATTGGGGGGACGGGAGGAAGGGGGTACCAGGGGACAGGGGGATGGGGGGACCGGGGAGACGGGGATACCGGGGTACCGGGGGATGGGGGGACCGGGGGGACGGGGAGACCAGGGGACCGGAGGGACTCGGGGGACGGGGCAACTGGGAGATGGGTAGACCAGGGGATGGGGGGACTGGGGGCATGGGGAGACGGGGAGACCACGGGACGGGGGACCGGGAGACCGGGGGAGGGTGAGACCGGGGGACCAGAGGACTGGGAGAACAGGGGGATGGGGAGACGGGGAGACGGGGAGACCGAGGGACCGAGGGAGTGAGGGACGGGGAGACCGGGGGACTAGGGGAACGGTGGACCGGGGGATGGGGAGACCGGGGTTCGTTGGGACAAGGGGGACGGGCAGACCGAGTGACGGGGGGACCGGGGGAGCGGGGGACCAGGGGACGGGGAGACCGGGGGACCGGCGGACAGGGGGACTGGGGGACCTGAGGTACCGGGGAGACGGGGAGACGGGGAGACCCGGGGACGGGGGGCCCGGGGTTAAGGGGACACGGTGAGACGGGCAGACCGGGAGACGGGTGGACCGGGGGGACGGGGGGAGGGGGGACCGGGAGACGGGGAGCCCGGGGGGACGGGGGGACGGCGAGACGGGGAGACCAAGGGACGGGGGGACCGGGGGACCGGGGGACCATGATGACGGGGAGACCGGGGGATAAGCGGACGGGGGGACCGGGGGACCTGTGGTACCGGGGGGACGGGGAGACGGGGAGACCGGGGGACGGGGGCCCTGAGGGACGGGGATACGGTGAGACGGGCAAACCGGGAGACGGGTGGACCGGGGGGACGGGGGACGGGGAGACGGTGTGACAGGGGGACGGGGGGGACGGGGAGACGGGGAGACCGGGGGACGGTGTGACTGGAGGACCAGGGGACCGGGGGATCTGGGGGACGGAAAGATGGGGAGACTGGGGGACGGGGGGACCGGGGGACCGGGGGATAGGGGGACGGGGGGACGTGGAGACTGGGGGACAGGGGGACCGGGGTAACGGGGGGAAGGGGAGACGGGGAGACCAGGAGACGGGGTGACCAAGGGACCGGGGATGGGGGGACTGGGGGAACGGGGAGACAGGGAGACGGGAGGACGGGGAGACCGGGGTGACGGGGAGACGGGGAGACGGGGGGACGGGGAGACGGGGAAACGGGGAGACCGGGGGATGCGGGGACAGGGGGACAAGGAGACGGGGCGACCGGGGTACCCGGGGACCGGGGGGACAGTGTACGGTTAGACGGGGAGACCGGGGGACGGGGGGACAGGGGAACCGTGGGACTGGGAGACCGGGGGGACGGGGGGACGGGGGGACGGGGGGACGGGGGGATGGGGAGACTTGGGCACAGGGGGACCGGGGTGACGGGGGGAAGGGGAGACCGGGGGACCGGAGGTCGGGGGGACCGGGGGGACGGGGAGAAGGGGAGATAGGGAGACCGGGGGACGTCTGGACCTCGGGGACGGGGGCACGGGGAGACGTGCAGACCGGGGGGAGGGGGGGACGGAGGGATGGGGAGACCGGGGGACCGGGAGACGGGGGGACCGGGGGGACGGGGAGATGGGCAGACGGGGAGACCGGGGGACGGGGGAACCAGGGGACCTGTGGACTGGGGGACAGTGGGGACGGGGGGATGGGGAGACAGTGGGAAGGGGGGACGGGGGGACGCGGAGACCAAGGGACGGGTGGACCGGGGAGACGGGGGACCGGGGGGACTGGGGACGGGGTACCGGGGGATGGGGAGTGGCACATGGGGAGATCGGGGGACGGGTGGACCGGGGGGACGTCAGACAGTGAGACTGGGGGACGGGGAGACCGGGGTACAGGGGGACCAGGGGAACTGGGGAAGGGTAAACCAGGGGACCAGGGGACGGGGGGACCGGGGGGACGGGGAGACCGGGGGACGGGGGGACGGGAGAACCGGGGGCACAGGGGACGGGGGGACCGGGGGACGGGGAGCCCGGGGGTACGGTGGGACTGGGAGACGGCGAGACCGGAGGACGGGCGGACCGTGGGACTGGGGGGACGGGGAGACGGTGAGACCGTGGGATCGGGGGATGGGTGGACCGGGGGACCGGGGTACGGGGGACCGGGGGACCGGGGGACGCAGGGATTGGGGGGACGGGAGGAAGGGGGGACCAGGGGACAGGGGGACGGGGGGACCGGGGAGATGGGGATACCGGGGTACCGGGGGATGGGGGGACCGGGGGGACGGGGAGACCAGGGGACCGGAGGGACTCGGGGGACGGGGCAACTGGGAGATGGGTAGACCAGGGGATGGGGGGACTGGGGGCATGGGGAGACGGGGAGACCAGGGGACAGGGGACCGGGAGACCGGGGGAGGGTGAGACCGGGGGACCAGAGGACTGGGAGAACAGGGGGACGGGGAGACGGGGAGACGGGGAGACCGAGGGACCGAGGGAGTGGGGGACGTGGAGACTGGGGGACTAGGGGAACGGGGGACCGGGGGATGGGGAGACCGGGGTTCGTGGGGACCAGGGGGACGGGCAGACCGAGTGACGGGGGGACCGGGGGAGCGGGGGACCAGGGGACGGGGAGACCGGGGGACCGGCGGACAGGCGGACAGGGGGACCTGTGGTACCGGGGAGACGGGGAGACGGGGAGACCCGGGGACGGGGGGCCCGGGGGGAAGGGACACGGTGAGACGGGCAGACCGGGAGACGGGGCGCCCGGGGGTACGGCGGGACTGGGAGACGGGGAACCCGGGGGGATGGGGGGATGGGGAGACGGGGAGACCAAGGGACGGGGGGACCGGGGGACCGGGGGACCATGATGACGGGGAGACCGGGGGATAAGCGGACGGGGGGACCGGGGGACCTGTGCTACCGGGGGGACAGGGAGACGGGGAGACCGGGGGACGGTGTGACTGGAGGACCAGGGGACCGGGGGATCTGGGGGACGGAAAGATGGGGAGACCGGGAGACAGGGTGAACGGGGGACCGGGGACGGGGGTCTGGGGGGACGGGGAGACAGGGAGACCGGGGGACGGGGAGCCCGGGGGTACGGGGGGACTGGGAGACGGTAACCCGGGGGCACGGGGGAACGGGGGGACTGGGGGACCGGGGGACCATGATGACGGGGAGACCGGGGGACGGGGGGACCGGGGGGACCGGGGGGATGGGGGACCGGGGGGACGGGGGGGAGAGGGAGAACGGGGGACAGGGGGACCGGGCGGACGGAGGGACGGGGAGACGGGGAGACCGGGGGATTTGGAGACCGGGGACCGGGGGACGGGGAGACCCGGGAGACGGGGAGACCGTAGGACCGGGGGACGGTGGGACTGGGGGGACGGGGCGACTTGGAGATGGGTAGACTGGGGGATGGGGGGACTGGGGGCACGGGGAGACCAAGGGGACCCGGGCGACGGGGGACAGTGGGACAGGGAGACGGGGAGACGGGCAGACCGGAGGACGGGGGACCGGGGGGACGGGGAGACTTGGTGACCAGGGGACTGGGGGAACAGGGGGATGGGGAGAGAGGGAGATGGGGAAACCGGGGGACGGGGGGACCGGGGGGACGGGGAGACGGGGGGAAGGGGGGAAGGGGAGATGGGGTGACGGGGAGACCGGGGGACGGAGGGACCGGGGTGGGGAGACCGGGGGAAGGGGGACGGGGGGACCGGGGGAACTGGGAGACCGGGGGACCGGGGAGACGGGGGGACGGGGTGACGGGGAGGCCGGGGAGACCGGGAGACCGGAGGACGGGGGGACCGGGGGGAAGGGGTGACGGGGGGACAGGGGGACAGGGAGACCGGGGGACGGGGGGACCGGGGGACCGGGGGACGGGGGACGGGGGGACGGCGGAAAGGGGAGACGGGTAGACCGGGGGGACGGCGGGAAACAGGGACCGTGGGACAGGGGGACAGGGGGACGGGGAGACGGGGAGACCGAGGGACGGGGAGACAGGGAGACCAGAGGATGGGGGGACCGGGGGGAACAGAGGGACGGGGAGACCGGGGGTCCGGGGGACGGGGGGACCGGGGGGACGAGGAGAAGGGGAGACCGGAGGTCCGTGGGACCTGGGTGACAGGGAGGCGGGGATATGGGCAGACTGGGGGACGGGGGACAGAGGGGAATGGGGGACGGGAGGACTGGGGGACGGGGGGGAAGGGTTGACGGGGAGACCGGGGGGAAAGGGGGACGGGGGGATGGGGGACCGGGGTGACAGGGGGGACGGGGAGACCGGAGGAAGGGGGACCGATGGAAAGTGGGACGGGAGGACGTGGAGATGAGGAGACTGGGGGACGGGGGGACCAGGGGGACGGGGGGACGGGGAGACCGGGATCCGGGGGGAAGTGGGGACAAGGAGACGGGGAGACGGGGAGACCGGTGGACGGGGGGACTGGGGGACGGGGGGACCGTGGGGACGGGGGGACGGGGAGACCGGGGGACCGGGGACAGGGGGACTGGGGGGACTGGGAGACAGGGAGACCGGGAACGTGGGGATCAGGGTGACGGGGAGACGGGGACACCGAGGGACCGCGGGGACCGGGAGACGGGGAGACCGGGGGACGGGGGGACCAGGGGGATGGGGGGACTGGGGGACGGGGTGACAGGTGGGACGGGGAGACCGGGGGACCGGGGTACGGGGGGATCATGAAACTGGGGGACGGGGTGAATGGGGGACCGGGGGGAAGGGGAGACGGGGGGACAGGGGGACAGGGAGACCGGGGGACGGGGGGACCGGGGGGAAGGGTAGACGGGGGGACAGGGGGACAGGGAGACCGGGGGACGGGGGGACCGGGGGACCGGGGACGGGAGACGGGGGGACGGCGGAAAGGGGAGACGGGTAGACCGGGGGGACGGGGGGAAACAGGGACCGTGGGACAGGGGGACAGGGGGACGGGGAGACGGGGAGACCAGAGGATGGGGGGACCGGGGGGAACAGAGGGACGGGGAGACCGGGGGTCCGGGGGATGGGTGGACCGGGGGGACGGGGGACCGGGGGGACGGGGGAAGCAGGGACCGTGGGACAGGGGGACGGGGGGACGGGGAGACGGGGAGACTGGGGGACAGGGGGACCAGGGGTACGGGGGGAAGGGAAGACGGCGAGACCGGAGGACGGGCGGACCGTGGGACTGGGGGGACGGGGAGACGGTGAGACCGGGGGACCGGGGGATGGGTGGACCGGGGGACCGGGGGACCGGGGGACGCAGGGATTGGGGGGACGGGAGGAAGGGGGTACCAGGGGACAGGGGGACGGGGGGACCGGGGAGACGGGGATACCAGGGTACCGGGGGATGGGGGGACCGGGGGGACGGGGAGACCAGGGGACCGGAGGGACTCGGGGGACGGGGCAACTGGGAGATGGGTAGACCAGGGGATGGGGGGACTGGGGGCATGGGGAGACGGGGAGACCAGGGGACGGGGGACCGGGAGACCGGGGGAGGGTGAGACCGGGGGACCAGAGGACTGGGAGACCAGGGGGACGGGGAGACGGGGAGACGGGGAGACCGAGGGACCGAGGGAGTGGGGGACGGGGAGACCGGGGGACTAGGGGAACGGGGGACCGGGGGATGGGGAGACCGGGGTTCGTGGGGACCAGGGGGACGGGCAGACCGAGTGACGGGGGGACCGGGGGAGCGGGGGACCAGGGGACGGGAAGACCGGGGGACCGGCGGACGGGGGGACCGGGGGACCTGTGGTACCGGGGGAACGGGGAGACGGGGAGACCGGGGGACGGGGGGCCCGGGGGGAAGGGGACACGGTGAGACGGGCAGACCGGGAGACGGGTGGACCGGGGGGACGGGGGGAAGGGGGGACCGGGAGACGGGGAGCCCGGGGGTACGGCGGGACTGGGAGACGGGGAACCCGGGGGGACGGGGGCACGGGGAGACGGGGAGACCAGGGGACGGGGGGACCGGGGGACCGGGGGACCATGATGACGGGGAGACCGGGGGAAAAGCGGACGGGGGGACCGGGGGACCTGTGGTACCGGGGGAACGGGTTGACGGGGAGACGGGGAGACGGGGGGACGGGGAGACGGGGAAACGGGGAGACCGGGGTACCCGGGGACCGGGGGGACAGTGTACGGTTAGACGGGGAGACCGGGGGACGGGGGGACAGGGGAACTGGGGGACCGGGGGACGGGACACTGGGCGGACCGAGGCGACGGGGGGATGGGGGGACGGGGAGAGGGGTAGACGGGGAGACCTAAGGACGGGGGGACCGGGGGGACAGGGAGACGGGGAGACAGGGAGACCGGGGGACGGAGGGAACGATGGACGGAGGGACAGGGAAACCGGGGGGATGGGGGACAGGGGGATGGAGGGGACGGGGAGACGGGGAGACCGGGGGACGGTGGGACCGGGGGCCCGGGGGACGGGGAGACCGGGGGATGGGGGACCGGGGGACCGGGGACGGGGAGACCGGAGGGAACGGGGGGACGGGGAGACTGGGAGACCGGATAATTGGGAGACCGGGGGATGGGGGACCGGGTGAACGGGGGAAAGGGGAGACTCGGAGACCGGGGTACCGGGGGACGCGGGGACCGGGGGGACGGGGAGACCGTGGACGGGGGGACCAGGGAACCGGGGGATCGGGGGACGGGAGGACGGGGAGACCGGGGAGACGGGGGGATGGGGGTACGGGCAGACTGGTGGACGGGGAGACCGGGGGACGGAGGGATGGGGGGACGGGGAGACCGGGGGACGGGGGTTCCGGGGATGGGGGACCGGGGGATGGGGAGACTGGGAGACCGTGGGACGCGGGGACCGGGGGTCGGGGAAACGGGGAGACCGGGGGACATGGGGACCGGGGGGAAGGGGAGACGGGGAGATGGGGAGACCGGGGGACCGGGGGACGGTGGGACCGGAGGACCGGGGGACAGGGGGATGTGGAGACCAGGGGGACGCGGGGACGGGGAAAACGGGCAGACCGGGGCGACGGGGGGATGGGGGGACGGGGAGAGGGGGAGACGGAGAGACTGAAGGACGGGGGTCCAGGGGGAGAGGGAGACGGGGAGACAGGGAGACCGGGGGTCGGGGGGACCGAGGGGACCGAGGGATTTGTGGACCGGGGGGACGGGGCGATGGGGAGATGGGGAGACCGGGGGACGGGGCGACTGGGGGACAGGGGGACCGGGGGACCGGGCGACTGGGGGGACGGAGAGTCGGGGAGACGGGGAGACCTGGGGACCTGGGGACCTGGGGGATGGGGAGACGGGGAGAGGGGTAGACAGGGAGACCGAAAACAGCGGGACCTGGGGGACAGGGAGATGGGGAGACAGTGAGACCGGGGGACGGAGGGAACGACGGGACGGGGGGACAGGGAGACCGGGGGGACGGGGCGACGGGGGGATGGAGGGGACGGGGAGACGGGGAGACCGGGGGACGGGGGATCCGGGGATGGGGGACCGGTGGAATGGGAGACCGGATGACCGGGGGACCGGGAGACAGGGAGACCTGGGGACGGGGGGACCGGGGGACCGGGGGATGGGGAAGGGGGGAAGGGGAGACGGAGAGACGGGGAGACCGGGGGGACGGGGGGACGGGGGTATGGGGGACAGGAGGACCGGGGGACCGGGAGACAGGGAGACCTGGGGACGGGGGGACCGGGGGACCGGGGGACTGGGGGACGGGGGGGACCGGGAAACTGGGGGACGGGGGAACGGGGGAACGGGGGACGGGGAGCCCGGGGGTACGGGTGGACGGGGAGATGGGGATACCGGGGGACGGGGGGACCGGGGGACCGGGTGATGGGGGGACGGGGGGGACGGGGAGACCTGGGACAGGGGGACTGGGGTGACGGGGGGACCGGGGGATCGGGGGGACGGGGAGACGGGGAGACCGGAGGACGGGGGGACCGGGGGACGGGGAGACCGGGCTGACCGTGGTGACGGGGGGGGTGGGGTGACGGGGAGAGCGGGAGACGGGGAGACTGAAGGACGGGAGGACTGGGGGGACAGGGAGACGGGGAGACAGGGAGACCGGGGGACGGGGGGACCAAGGGGACAGGGGGACAGGGAGACCGGGGGGACCTGGGGAAGGGAGGACTGGGAGACCGGAGGGACGGGGGGACGGGGAGACCGGGAAGACGGGGGGACAGTGGGAAGGGGGGACGTGGTGACAGGGAGACGAGGAGACCGGGAGACGGGGAGACGGGGGGACGGGGAGACCGGGGGATGGGGGGACCGGGGGACAGTGGGACGGGTGGACCGGGGGACGGGGGACAGCGGGGGCGGGGGGGATGGGGGGATGGTGCGACGGAGGGACGGGGGGACGGGGCAACGGGGGGACGCGGGACGGGGAGACCGGATGATGGGGGGATGGGGGGACTGGGGAACGGGGGGACGGTAAGATGGGGAGACCGGGGGATGGGCGGACCGGGGGACCGGAGGACCGGGGCGACGGGGAGATCTGGGATGGGTGCCCGGGGGACCAGGGAGACCGGGGGAGGGGGGACCGGGGAACCGGGGGATCGGGGGACTTGGGTGACGGGGATATCGGGGACGGGCAGACCGGGGGACCGGGGGACCGGGGGATGGGGAGACCGGGGGACCGGGGGACGCGGGGACCAGGGGGACGGGGAGACGGGGAGACGGGGAGACCGGGGGACAGGGGGACCGTGGGGGACGGGGAGACGGGGAGACGGGGAGACCGTGGGATGGGGGGAACGGTGGAATGGGGGACGGGGGGACCGGGTGACCGGGGGACCGGGGGGACGGGTAGACGGGGAGAGGGGAGAGCTGGGGACGGGGGGACCGGGGTACGGGTGGACCGGGGGAAAGGGGGATGGGGGGACAAGGGGACCGGGGGACGGGGGGACGGGGAGACGGGGAGACAGAGGGACGGGGGGACCGGGGGCCCGGTGTACTGTGGACCTGAAGACCAGGGAAGGGGAGCCAGGGGGGATGGGGGAAGGGGAGACGGGGAGACCGGCAGGATGGGGGGATGGGGGGACTGGGGGACGGGGAGACTGGGGGACGGGGGAACGGGGAGACGGGGGACGGGGGGACGGGGAGACGGGAGAACCGGGGGACCTGGGGGAGGAGGGGATAGGGAGACGGGGAGATCCGGGGGATGGGGGGACCGGCGGACCGAGGGACGGGGAGACCGGGGGACCGGGAGACGGGAGACCGGAGGGACGGGGGCACGGGGAGACGGGGAGACCGGGGGGACGGGGACACGGGGGGACGGGGAGCCCGGGGGACGGGGGGACCGGGGGACCTGGGGACAGGTGGTCGGGGAGACCGGGGGACTGGAGGATTGGGGACCGGGGGGACGCGGAGACGGGGAGACCGTGGGATGGGGGGAACGGAGGGACGGGGAGATGTGGAGTCAGGGAGACCAGGGGACGTGTGACCGGGGGACCGGGGGACGAGGAGACCGGGGGGACCGGTGGGACGGGGGTACCGGGGGACGGGGAGACCTGGGGAATGGGGGACCGGTGGACCGGGGGACTGGGGGACGGGGAGACGGGGAGATGGGGAGACCGGGGGACGGGGGGACCGGGGGACCTGGGGAGCCGGGGGTACGGGGAGACGGGGTGACGGGGAGACCTGGGCACGTGGGGACCGGGGCATGGGTGGACCGGGGGACAGGCTTACGGGGGGACAGGGGGACCTGGGGAGCCGGGGGGACAGGGAGACGGGGAGACCGGGGGACGGGGGGACCGGGGGACCGGGTGATGGGGGGACGGGGGGACGGGGAGACCTGGGACAGGGGGACTGGGGTGACGGGGGGACCGGGGGACCTGGGTGACGGGGAGACAGGGAGACGCTGAGACCGGGTACGGGAGGACCGCGGGGCAGGGGGACCGGGGGAACGGGCGACCGGGGGGACAAGGGAGTCGGGGAGACGGGATGACCGGGGGACCGGGGGACATGGGGACAGGGGGGACGGGGAGACGGGGAGAACGGAGGACGTGGGTACCGGGGGACAGGGAGACCGGGGAGGGGGGGACCGGGGGACCGCGGGGACGGGGGGACGGGGGGATGGGAAGACTGGAGGGACGGGGGGACGGGGGACGGGGAGACAGGTGGACAGGGAGACCGGGGGACTGGGGGACGGGGGGACCGGGGAGACGGGGTGAATGGGGGACGGGGGGAACTAGGGACCGGGGGCAGGGGGGATGGGGAGACGGGGAGACCGGGGGACGAGGGGACAGGGGGGACGGGTAGACGGGGAGACCGGAGGACGGTGGGACGGGGAGACGGGGGGACCGGGGGACCTGGAAGAACGGGGGGACAGGGAGATGGGGAGACCGGGGTTGGGGGGACCGGGGGACCGGGGGACGGGGGGACAGGGGGGACGAGGAGACCGGGGGGATGGGGGGAAGGGGTTACAGGGGGCCCGGGGGATGGGGGGACCGGGAGCCCGGGAGACGGGGGAAGGGGGGAAGGGGAGACTGAGAGACGGGGAGACCGGGGGGACTGGGGGACGGGGGCATGGGGGACAGGAGGACCGGGGGGACCGGGAGACAGGGAGACCTGGGGACGGGGGGACCGGGGGACCGGGGGACTGGGGGACGGGGTGACCGGGAAACTGGGGGATGGGGGGAACTGGGGAACGGGGGAACGGGGGACGGGGAGCCCGGGGGTACGGGTGGACGGGGAGATGGGGAGACAGGAGGGACGGGGGGACCGGGGGGACGTCAGACAGTGAGACCGAGGGACGGGGAGACCGTGGGATGGGGGACGGGGGACCGGGGGGACGGGGGACGGTGTACCGGGGGGACGGGGAGTGGCACACTGGGAGATTGGGGGACGGGTGAACCGGGGGGACGTCAGACAGTGAGACCGAGGGACGGGGAGACCGTGGGATGGGTGGACGAGGGGACGGGGACACCGTGGGACAGGGGGACGGGAGGACGGTGGGACGGGGGGACGGGGGACGCCGGGCCGACCGGGGGACCAGGGGATCGGGGGGACGGAAAGATGGGGAGACCGGGGGACGCTGTGACTGGGGGACCGGGGGACCGGGGGATCGGGGGGACGGAAAGATGGGGAGACCGGGGGACGGGGGCCCTGGGGGACGGAGATACGGTGAGACGGGCAAACCGGGAGACGGGGGGACCGGGGGGACGGGGGGACGGGGAGACTGGGGGACAGGGGGACTGGGGTAACGGGGGGAAGGGGAGACGGGGAGACCGGGGGACGGGGTGACCAAGGGACCGGGGACGGGGGGACTGGGGGGACGGGGAGACAGGGAGATGGGAGGATGGGGAGACGGTGAGACGGGGAGACCGGGGGATGCGGGGACCGGGGGACGAGGAGACGGGGAGACAGGGAGACCGGGGGGACGGGGAGACGGGGAGACCGGGGTACCCGGGGACCGGGGGGACAGAGTACGGTGAGACGGGCAGACCAGGGGACGAGGGGACCGGGGGACGGGGGGACGGGGAGACCGGGGGACGGGGTGACCGGGGGGGGGGGACCGGGGGGATGGGGGACCGGGGGGACGGGGGGAGAGGGAGAACGGGGGACAGGGGGACCTGGCGGTCGGAGGGACGGGGAGAGGGGTAGACCGGGGGATGGGGAGACGGGGAGACGGGGAGACCGGGGGATGCGGGGACCGGGGGACGAGGAGACTGGGAGACTGGGGGACCGGGGGGATGGGGAGACGGGGAGACCGGGGTACCCGGGGACCGGGGGGACAGTGTACGGTGAGACGGGGAGACCGGGGGATGGGGGGACAGGGGAACCGTGGGACCGGGAGACCGGGGGGACGGGGGGACGGGGGGACGGGGGGAACGGGGGACCGGGGGACGGGGGGACGGGGGGACGGGGGGACGGGGAGTCTTGGGCACAGGGGGACCGGGGTGACGGGGGGACGGGGAGACCAGGGGATAGGGTGACCGGGGGACCGGGGACGGGGGGACTGGGGGGACGGGGAGACAGGGAGACCGGGGGACGGGGAGCCCGGGGGTACGGGGGGACAGGGAGACGGGAACCCGGGGTCACGGGGGGATGGGGAGACGTGTAGACCGGGGTACGGGGGGACCGGGGGAACAAGGAGACCATGGGACGGGGTGACCGGGGAACCAGGGTATCGGGGGACGGGAGGACGGGGAGACCGGGGAGACGGGGGTCGGGGACAGGGAGACCGGGGGACCGGGGGACGCCGGGACCGGCGGGATGGGGAGAAGGGGAGACCGGGGGGACGGTGAGGCGGGGGGACATGGGGACGGGGAGACCGAGGGACGGGGGATCGGGGGACCGGGGGACCGGGGGACAGGGAGACCGGGGGACTGGGGATGGGGGACTGGGGGACGGGGAGACTGGGGGGACCGGGGGACTGGGGGACGGGGGGACCGGGGGAAAGGGGAGACAGGGAGACGGGGAGACAGGGAGGACGGGTGGACGGGGAGACCGGGGGACGGGGTACCGGGGCACCGGGAGACGGGGAGACGGGGAGACAGGGGGTTCGGGGTGACGGGGAGAGGGGGAGATGGGGAGACCGAAGGACGGGGGCACCGGGGGGACAGGGAGACAGGGAGACAGGGAGACCGTGGGGGATGGGGAGACTGGGAGACGGGCAGACCGGGGGATGTGGGGACCGGGGGACCGGTAGACAGGGGGAATGGGAGACCGGGGGACGGGGGGATGGGGGGACCTGGGGACGGGGGACTGGGGGACCGGAGGACCGGGGCACAGGAAGACCGGGGGATGGCGGGACGGGGTGATGGCCGGGCGGGGGGATGGCGGGACGGGTGGACCGGGAGACCGGGGGACGCGGGGACATGAGGAAAGGGAGACCGGTGCACGGGGGGACGGAGGGACCGGGAGACCGGGTGAGGGGCGGATGGGGGGAAGGAGAGACCGGGCACCGGGAGACTGGTTGACGGGGAGAACGGGTGTCGGAAGGACGGGGGTCAGGGGGACCAGGGGACGGGGGGAAGGGTGGACCAGGAGACAGGGGGAACGGGAGACCGAGGAACGGAGGGACAGAGGGACGGGGGAACAAGGGACCTGGGGACCGGTAGATCGTCCAAAGAGGGGAAGGAGGGACCGGGAGAACAGGGGACGGGGGAACAGGAGGACAGGGGAATTAGGGGACCGGGAGACCGGGTGACGGGGGGACGGGGAGGACCGGGAGACCGGGGGATGGGGGGACGGGGGTTGGGTGGACTGGGAGACCAGGGGACCGAGGAATCAGGAGACCGGGGGACGGGGGGACGGGGGGAGGTGGGGAAGGGGGACCAGGAGACGGGGTCCGAAGGACAGGGGGACGGGAGGACAAGGGGGACCATGGCACCAGGGACCTGGGGACGGGGAGACTGGGGGACCGGGGGACGGAGGAACCGGGGGGACGGGGAGATAGGGAGACGGTGAGACAGGGTGTACGGGGGGAGGGGGGATGTGTAGACCGGGGGACTGAGGGACCGGTGTACGGGGAGACCGGGGGGACGGGGGGACGGGGGACGGGGAGACCGGGGGACGGGGGGACGTCTGGACCAGGGGGATGGGGGCACGGGGAGACGTGCAGACCGGGGGGAGGGGGGGACGTGGGGATGGGGAGACCGGGGACCGGGAGACGGGGGACAGGGAGGAAGGGGAAACAAGGAGACCGGGAGACCGGGGGGACGGGGAGACGGGGAGACGGGGAGACGGGGAGACGTGGTGACCGGGGGACCGGGGTCGGGGGAACTGGGTGGACGAGGAGACAGGGAGACCGGGAGACGGGGTGACCGGGGTGACGGGGAGACGGGGAGACCTGGGGACCGGGGGGACGGGGAGACCGGGAGACAGGTGGACCGGGGGACGGGGAGACGGGGAGACCGGGGGACCGGGGGGACGGGGAGACGGGGAGACCGGGGGACGGGCGGAACTGGGAACGGGGAACCCGGGGGCACGGGGGGACGGGGAGACGGGGAGACCAGGGGACAGGGGGACCGGGAGACACAGGGACCATGATGATGGAGAGACCGGGGGACCGGGGGGACGGGGAGATGGGGAGACAGGGGGACGGGGGGAAGGGGAGACCGGGGGACGGGGAGCCCGGGGGTACGGGGGGAGAGTGAGATGGGGAACCCAGGGGTACGGGGGACAGGGAGACGGGGAGACCAGGGGACGGGGTGACCGGGGGACTGGGGGACCCGGGTGATGGGGAGACCGGGGGACCGGGGGGACAGGGAGACGGGGAGACAGGGGGATGGGGGGGATGGGGAGACGGGGAGACCGGGGGACGGTGTGACTGGGGGACTGGGGGACCCGAGTGATGGGGAGACCGGGGGAGCGGGGCAACAGGGAGACGGGTAGACCGGGGGGGACGGGGGGAAGTAGGGACCGTGGGACAGGGGGATGGGGGGACGGGGAGACGGGGAGACCGGGGAGTCCGGGGGACCGGGGGAACGGGCGACCGGGGGGACAAGGGAGTCGGGGAGACGGGATGACCGGGGGACCGGGGGACATGGGGACAGGGGGGACGGGGAGACGGGGAGAACGGAGGACGTGGGTACCGGGGGACAGGGAGACCGGGAAGGGGGGGACCGGGGGACCGGGGGGACGGGGGGACGGGGGGATGGGAAGACTGGAGGGACGGGGGGACGGGGGGACGGGGAGACAGGTGGACAGGGAGACCGGGGGACTGGGGGACGGGGGGACCGGGGAGACGGGGTGAATGGGGGACGGGGGGAACTAGGGACCGGGGGCAGGGGGGATGGGGAGACGGGGAGACCGGGGGACGGGGGGACAGGGGGGACGGGTAGACGGGGAGACCGGGGGACGGTGGGACGGGGAGACGGGGGGACCGGGGGACCTGGGGGAACGGGGGACAGGGAGATGGGGATACCGGGGTTGGGGGGACCGGGGGACCGGGGGACGGGGGGACAGGGGGGACGGGTACACGGGTAGACCGGGGGACGGTGGGAAGGGGAGACGGGGGGACCGGGGGACCTGTGGGAGCTGGGGGACAGGGAGATGGGGAGACCGGGGGATGGGGGGACCGGGGGACCGGGGGACGGGGATACCGGGGGACCGGTTGACGGGGGGACCTGGGGGACGGGGAGACCGGGGGACGGGGGCACCTGGGAACCGGGTGACCGGGGGACCGGGGGACGGGGAGACCGGTGGACCGGGAGACGGGGGGACCGGGGGGACGGGGAGACTGAGGGACGGTGGGCCCGGTGGACTGGGGGCTCGGGGGACGGGGAGATCGGGCGGACCAGGGCGACGGGGGGATGGGGGCACGTGTAGACGGGGAGATGGGGACACCGAAGGACGGGGAGACCGGAGGGACGTGGGGACGGGGGGACGGGGAGACCGGGGGTTCGGGGGGACGGGTAGACGGGAGAAAGGGGGATCAGGGGACCGGGGGACCGTGGGACAGAGAGACCGGGGGACCGGGGGACGCGGGGACCGGGGGGACAGGGAGACGGGGAGACGGGGAGACAGGGGGTTCGTGGTGACGGGGAGACCGGGGGACGGGGGATCAGGGGACGGGGGACCGGGGACGGGGAGACTAGGGGATCGGGGGACGCGGGGACGGGGGGGACGGGGAAACGGGGACACCGGTGGATGGGGGGACCGGGGGGACTGGGAGACAGGGAGACGGGGAGAACGGGGGACGGAGGGACCGGGGGAATGGGGGACCGGAGGATGGGGAGACCAGGGGGACGGGGGGACGGGGGGACCGGGGGAACGGGGTGAATGGGGGACAGGGGGAACTAGGGACCGGGGGACAGGGGGGATGGGGAGACGGGGAGACCGGGGGAGGGGCGGAGGGGTGGGGGGACACGGGGACGGGGAGACGGAGAGAACGGGAGACGGGGGTACGGGGACACGGGGAGACCGTGGGACGGGGTGACCGGGGGACCGGGGACGGGGGGACTGGGGGGACGGGGAGACAAGGAGACCGGGGGACGGGGAGCCCGGGGGTACGGGGTGACTGGGAGATGGGGACCCCGGGGGCACGGGGGGACGGGGAGACGGGGAGACCAGGGGACGCGGGGACTGGGGGACCGGGGGACCATGATGACGGAGAGACCTGGGGACGGGGGGAAGGGGAGACCGGGGGATGGGGAGACCGGGGGACGGGGGGACGGGGAGACGGGGAGACCGGGGGTACGGGGGGACGGGGGCATCGGGAGACCGCTGGACGGGGGACCGGGGGACCGGGGGACCGCGGGACCGGGGGACGGGGGGACCGGACGGAAGTGGAGACGGGAAGACGGGGAGACCGTGGGACGGGTATACCGGGGGACCGGGGGACGGGGGGACTGGGGGGACGGGGGACCGTGAGACGGTGAGACCGGGGGATGGGGGGACTGGGGGACCGCGGGGACGGGGGACCGTGGGGACGGGGGGAGAGGGAGAACGGGGGACAGGGGGACCGGGCGGACGGAGGGACGGGAAGACGGGGAGACCGGGGGATGTGGGGACCGGGGGACCCGGGGACGGGGGGATGGGGAGACCAGGGGGACGGGGGGACGGGGGGACCGGGGGGACGGGGAGACCGTGGGTCGGGGCGACCGGGGAACCGGGGGACCGGGGGACGGGGAGACAGGGCGGACCGGGGTTACGGGGGCATGGGGGGACGGGGAGAGGGGTGACGGGGAGATCGAAGGACGGGGGGACCGGGGGTACAGGGAGACGGTGAGACAGGGAGACCGGGGGACGGGGGGACCGAGGGGTCGGGGGGACAGGGAGACCGGGGGGACGAGGGGATGGGGAGATTGGGAGACGGGGAGACCAGGGGACGGGGGGACCGGGGGAACGGGGGACGGTGGGAACGGAGGACCAGGGGACTGGGAGCCTGGGGGGCCGGGGGGACCTGGGGAAATTAGGGGACCGGGAGACGTGGAGACCGGGGGACGTGGGGACGGGAGACGGGGGGACCGGGTGACCTGGGGGAGCGGGGGGACGGGGAGATGGGGAGACCGGGTGATGGGGGGACCGGCGGACCAGGGGACTGGGGGATGTGGGGACGGGGAGAGGGGGAGACAGGGAGACCGGGGGACGGGGGGACCGGGGTTACAGGGAGACGGGGAGACAGGGAGACCGGGGGGACGGGGGGACGGGGGTACTGGGAGACTGGGGGGACGGGGGGACGGGGGGACGGGGAGACCGGGGAGACTGGGTGACAGGTGGACGGGGAGACCGGTGGACGTGGAGACCGGGGGACTGGGGGACGGGGGGACCGGGGGGACGCGGTGAATGGGTGACAGGGGGAACGGGGAACCGGGGGACAGGGGGGATGGGGAGAAGGGGAGACCGGGGTGACGGTGGAGCGGGGGGACATGGGGACGGGGAGACGGTGAGACCAGGAGATGGGGGGACGGGGGACGGGGAGACCTGGGGGACGGGGGACCGGGGGTACGGGGTCGGGGGAACTGGGTGGACGAGGAGACAGGGAGACCTGGGGACCGGGGGGACGGGGAGACCGGGAGACAGGTGGACCGGGGGACGGGGAGACGGGGAGACCGGGGGACCGGGGGGACGGGGAGACGGGGAGACCGGGGGACGGGCGGAACTGGGAACGGGGAACCCGGGGGCACGGGGGGACGGGGAGACGGGGAGACCAGGGGACAGGGGGACCGGGAGACACAGGGACCATGATGATGGAGAGACCGGGGGACCGGGGGGACGGGGAGATGGGGAGACAGGGGGACGGGGGGAAGGGGAGACCGGGGGACGGGGAGCCCGGGGGTACGGGGGGAGAGTGAGATGGGGAACCCAGGGGTACGGGGGACAGGGAGACGGGGAGACCAGGGGACGGGGTGACCGGGGGACTGGGGGACCCGGGTGATGGGGAGACCGGGGGACCGGGGGGACAGGGAGACGGGGAGACAGGGGGATGGGGGGGATGGGGAGACGGGGAGACCGGGGGACGGTGTGACTGGGGGACTGGGGGACCCGAGTGATGGGGAGACCGGGGGAGCGGGGCAACAGGGAGACGGGTAGACCGGGGGGGACGGGGGGAAGTAGGGACCGTGGGACAGGGGGACGGGGGGACGGGGAGACGGGGAGACCGGGGAGTCCGGGGGACCGGGGGAACGGGCGACCGGGGGACAAGGGAGTCGGGGAGACGGGATGACCGGGGGACCGGGGGACATGGGGACAGGGGGGACGGGGAGACGGGGAGAACGGAGGACGTGGGTACCGGGGGACAGGGAGACCGGGAAGGGGGGGACCGGGGGACCGGGGGGACGGGGGGACGGGGGGATGGGAAGACTGGAGGGACGGGGGGACGGGGGGACGGGGAGACAGGTGGACAGGGAGACCGGGGGACTGGGGGACGGGGGGACCGGGGAGACGGGGTGAATGGGGGACGGGGGGAACTAGGGACCGGGGGCAGGGGGGATGAGGAGACGGGGAGACCGGGGGACGGGGGGACAGGGGGGACGGGTAGACGGGGAGACCGGGGGACGGTGGGACGGGGAGACGGGGGGACCGGGGGACCTGGGGGAACGGGGGACAGGGAGATGGGGAGACCGGGGTTGGGGGGACCGGGGGACCGGGGGACGGGGGGACAGGGGGGACGGGTACACGGGTAGACCGGGGGACGGTGGGAAGGGGAGACGGGGGGACCGGGGGACCTGTGGGAGCTGGGGGACAGGGAGATGGGGAGACCGGGGGATGGGGGGACCGGGGGACCGGGGGACGGGGATACCGGGGGACCGGTTGACGGGGGGACCTGGGGGACGGGGAGACCGGGGGACGGGGGCACCTGGGAACCGGGTGACCGGGGGACCGGGGGACGGGGAGACCGGTGGACCGGGAGACGGGGGGACCGGGGGGACGGGGAGACTGAGGGACGGGGGGCCCGGTGGACTGGGGGCTCGGGACGGGGGGAGAGATCGGCGGACCAGGGCGACGGGGGGATGGGGGCACGTGTAGACGGGGAGATGGGGACACCGAAGGACGGGGAGACCGGAGGGACGTGGGGACGGGGGACGGGGAGACCGGGGGTTCGGGGGGACGGGTAGACGGGAGAAAGGGGGATCAGGGGACCGGGGGACCGTGGGACAGAGAGACCGGGGGACCGGGGGTCGGGGGAACGGGGTGACCGGGGGACATGTGGACCGGGGGGACGGGGAGATGGGGAGACCGGTGGATGGGGGACCGGGGGGGGAAGGGGAGACGGGGAGACGGGGAGACCGGGGACGGTGGGACCGGTGGACCGGGGGACTGGGGGATGGGGAGTCCTGTGGGACGCGGGGACGGGGAAAACGGGCGTACCGGGGCGACGGGGGGATGGGGGGACGAGGAGAGGGGGAGACGGAGAGACCGAAGTTCGGGGGGACCGGGGGAACAGGGAGACGGGGATACAGGGAGACCGGGGGACGGGGTGACCTAGGGGACTGGGGGACAGGGAGACCGTGGGGACGGGGGAAGGGGAGACCAGTGCACGGGGAGACCGGGGGACTTGTGGACGGGGGGACCGGGCGGACTGGGTGAATGTGTGACGGGGGAACGGGGGACCGGGGGACAGGGGGGATGTGGAGAAGGGGAGACCGGGGGGACCGTGCGCCGGGGGGACATGGGGACGGGGAGACGGTGAGACCGGGAGACGGGGAGACGGGAGACGGGGAGCCCGGGCGACGGGGGGACCGGGGGTATGGGGACACGGGGAGACCGGGAGACTGGGGGACCGGGGAACCGGGAGACGGGGGGACTGGGGGGACTGGGAACCGGGGGACAGGGGGACGCGGAGAACGGGCGACTGGGGGACCGGGGGACTGGGGGACATGGGGACCGGGGGACTGGGGAACCGGGGGGAAGGGGAGACGGGGAGATGGGGAGACCGGGGGACGGGGGGACTGGGGGACAGGGGGACCGGGGGACCGGGCGACCGGGGGGACGGGGAGTCGGGGAGACAGGGAGACCTGGGGACCGGGGGACCTGGGGGTCGGGGAGACGGGGAGACGGAGAGAACGGGGGATAGGGGGACCGGGGAACTGGGGGATCAGGGGACGGGAGGACGGGGAGACCGGGGAGACGGGGAGACGGGGGGACGGGGAGACCGGTGGACGGGGACACCGGCGGACGGAGGGACGGGGCGATGGGGAGACCGCGGGACGGGGACACCGGGGTACGGAGGGACAGGTGGATGGAGGACCGGGGGACTGGGAGACCGGGGGACCGGGGGACGCGGGGACCGGGGGACAGGGGACCGGGGGGATGGGGAGATGGGGAGACCGGTGGAAGGGGGGACCGGGGGGAAGGGGAGACGGGGAGACAGGGGGACAGGGGGACGGGGAGACGGGGGGACCGGGGGACCTGGGGGATCGGGGGGGACAGGGAGATATGGAGACCGGGGGATGCGCTGACCGGGGGACCTGGGGACGGGGGGACCGGGGGGACCGGGGGGACGGGGGACCGGGGGGACGGGGGGAGAGGGAGAACGGGGGACAGGGGGACCGGCGGACGGAGGGACGGGGAGAGAGGGAAACCGGGGGATGGGGGGACCGGGGACCAGGGGACGGGGCGACCGGGGAGACGGGGAGACCGTGGGACCGGGGGACGGGGGGACTAGGGGGACGGGGCAACTTGGAGATGGGTAGACCGGGGGATGGGGTGACTGGGGGCACGGGGAGACTGGGAGACGGGGACACCGGAGGACCAGGGAACCGGGGGACCGGGGGACGGGGAGACCGGAGGGATGGGGAGTCCAGGGGACGGGGAAAAGGGGGGCACGGGGAGTCCGGGGGACGGGGAGACGGGGAGATCGGGGGTCGGGGGGATGGGGGGACCGGGTGGACAATGAGACGGGGAGACCGGGGTGACGAGGGGACGGGGGGAAGGGGAGACCGGTGGACAGGAGGACCAGGGGACCGGGGGAACGGGGGACAGGGAGACCGGGGGACGGGGGGACACGGGGGACGGGGAGACGTGGAGACGGGGAGACCGGGGGCCGGGGGGACCGGGGTATGGGGAGACGGGGAGACCGGGGGGACGGTGGGACCGGGGTGACGGGGAGACGGGGAGACCGGGGGACCAGGGGGACGGGGAGACGGGGAGAAGGGGAGACCGGGGGACCCGCGGATTGGGGGGGACAGAGTATGGACAGACGGGGAGACCGGGGGACGGGGGGACCGGGGAACCGTGGGACCGGGAGACCGGGGGAATGGGGGGACGGCGGGACGGGGAGATCAGGGGACGGGGGGACCGGGGGACCAGGGGACCATGATGACGGGGAGACTGGGGGAACGGCGGACGGGGGGACCGGGGAACCGTGGGACCGGGAGACCGGGGGGATGGCGGGACGGCGTTCGGGGAGACCGGTGGACGGGCGGAACAGGGAACGGGGGACAGGGGGACCGGGCGGACGGAGGGACGGGGAGACGGGGAGACCGGGGGACCTGTGGGAGCTGGGGGACAGGGAGATGGGGAGACCGGGGGATGGGGGGACCGGGGGACCGGGGGACGGGGATACCGGGGGACCGGGTGACGGGGGGACATGGGGGACGGGGAGACCGGGGGACGGGGGCACCTGGGAACCGGGTGACCGGGGGACCGGGGGACGGGGAGACCGGGGGGACGGGGAGACTGAGGGATGGGGGGCCCGGTGGACTGGGGGCTCGGGGGACGGGGAGATCGGGCGGACCAGGGCGACGGGGGGATGGGGGCACGTGTAGACGGGGAGATGGGGACACCGAAGGACGGGGAGACCGGAGGGACGTGGGGACGGGGGGACGGGGAGACCGGGGGTTCGGGGGGACGGGTAGACGGGAGAAAGGGGGATCAGGGGACCGGGGGACCGTGGGACAGAGAGACCGGGGGACCGGGGGACGCGGGGACCGGGGGGACAGGGAGACGGGGAGACGGGGAGACAGGGGGTTCGTGTTGACGGGGAGACCGGGGGACGGGGGATCAGGGGACGGGGGACCGGGGACGGGGAGACTAGGGGATCGGGGGACGCGGGGACGGGGGGGACGGGGAAACGGGGACATCGGTGGATGGGGGGACCGGGGGGACTGGGAGACAGGGAGACGGGGAGAACGGGGGACGGAGGGACCGGGGGACCGGGGGACCGGAGGATGGGGAGACCAGGGGGACGGGGGGACGGGGGGACCGGGGGGACGGGGTGAATGGGGGACAGGGGGAACTAGGGACCGGGGGACAGGGGGGATGGGGAGACGGGGAGACCGGGGGGGGGGCGGGGGGTGGGGGGACACGGGGACGGGGAGACGGAGAGAACGGGAGACGGGGGTACGGGGACACGGGGAGACCGTGGGACGGGGTGACCGGGGGACCGGGGACGGGGGGACTGGGGGTACGGGGTGACTGGGAGATGGGGACCCCGGGGGCACGGGGGGACGGGGAGACGGGGAGACCGGGGGGACGGGGGGACGGGGGCATCGGGAGACCGCTGGACGGGGGACCGGGGGACCGGGGGACGGGGGGACTAGGGGGACGGGGCAACTTTGAGATGGGTAGACCGGGGGATGGGGTGACTGGGGGCACGGGGATACTGGGAGACGGGGACACCGGGGGACCGGGGAACCGGGGGACCGGGGGACGGGGAGACCGGAGGGATGGGGAGTCCAGGGGACGGGGAAAAGGGGGGCACGGGGAGTCCGGGGGACGGGGAGACGGGGAGATCGGGGGTCGGGGGGATGGGGGGACCGGGTGGACAATGAGACGGGGAGACCGGGGTGACGAGGGGACGGGGGGAAGGGGAGACCGGTGGACAGGAGGACCAGGGGACCGGGGGAACGGGGGACAGGGAGACCGGGGGACGGGGGGACACGGGGGACGGGGAGACGTGGAGACGGGGAGACCGGGGGCCGGGGGGACCGGGGTATGGGGAGACGGGGAGACCGGGGGGACGGTGGGACCGGGGTGACGGGGAGACGGGGAGACCGGGGGACCAGGGGGACGGGGAGACGGGGAGAAGGGGAGACCGGGGGACCCGGGGATTGGGGGGGACAGAGTACGGACAGACGGGGAGACCGGGGGACGGGGGCACCGGGGAACCGTGGGACCGGGAGACCGGGGGAATGGGGGGACGGCGGGACGGGGAGATCAGGGGACGGGGGACCGGGGGACCAGGGGACCATGATGACGGGGAGACTGGGGGAACGGCGGACGGGGGGACCGGGGAACCGTGGGACCGGGAGACCGGGGGGATGGCGGGACGGCGTTCGGGGAGACCGGTGGACGGGCGGAACAGGGAACGGGGTCAGGGGGACCGGGCGGACGGAGGGACGGGGAGACGGGGAGACCGGGGGATGGGGGGACCAGGGACCAGGGGACAGGGAGACAGGGGAGACGGGGAGACCGTGGGACCAGGGGACGGGGGGACTGGGTGGACGGGGCGACTGGGAGATAGGTAGACCGGAGGATGGGGGGACTGGGGGCATGGGGAGACTAGGAGACGGGGACACCGGGGGACCGGGGAACCGGGGGACCGGGGGACGGGGAGTCCGGGGGGATCGGGGCGACGGGGGGACCGTGGGAACGGGGAGACCGTGGGATGGGGGGACCGGGGAACCGGGGGACAGGGGGACGGGGTGACCGGGCAGACCGAGGCGACGGGGGGATGGGGGGACGGGGGGACCGGGGGGACGTGGAGACTGGGGGATGGGGGGACCGGAGGGACGGGGGGACGGGGAGAGGGGAGACCTGAGGACGGGGGGACCGGGGGATGGGTGGACCGGGGGACAAAGTGACGGGGGGACCGGTGGACAGGGGGACCGGGGTGACAGGGAGACGAGGAGACGGGGGGACCGGGGGACGGGTGGACCGGGGGACAAGGTGACGGGGGGACCGGGAGACAGGGGGACCGGGGTGACGGGGAGACGAGGAGACCGGGAGACCGAGGGACGGGGGGACTGGGGGACCTGGGGACCGGGGGAACGGGGAGATGGGGAGACCGGGGGGACGGGGGGACGGGGGGACGTGGGGACGGGGAGACGGGGAGACCGGGAGAATGGGGGACAGAGGAAAGGGGAGACCGGGGGACGGGGGGACCGAGGGTATGGGGGGACGGGGAGACCGGGGGGAAGGGGTACGGGGGGAAGGAGGGGACGTGGAGACGGGGAGACCTGGGGAACGGGGGGACGGGGGGATGGGGTGACCGGGGTGACGGGGGGACGGGGGGAAAAGGAGGCCAGATAGACAGGGGGAGAGGGGGACCGTGAGACTGGTGGACTGGGAGACCGGGGGGACGGGGGGACGGGGAGACGGGGAGACCGGGGGACGGGGGGACGGGAGACGGGTGGAACGGGGGACCTGGGGGAGCGGGGGGACGGGAAGAAGGGGAGACCGGAGGACGGGGGGACCAGAGCATCATGGACCGGGGGACAGGGAGACCAGGGGACAAGGGGCAGGGAGACCGGGGGGACGGGGAGATCATGCGGACAGGGGTGACTGGGGTATGGGGGGAAGGGGAGAGGGGGAGACGGGGAGAACGAAGGACGGGGGGACCGGGGAACCCAGGGACCGGGGGACGGGGGGACCGGGGGGACGGGGAGACCGAGGGACGGGGGGACCGGGGAACCTGGGGACCGGGGGCGGGACACCTGGCGGACCGAGGCGAAGGGGGGATGGGGGGACGGGGAGAGGGGTAGACGGGGAGACCGAAAACAGCGGGACCTGGGGGACAGGGAGATGGGGAGACAGTGAGACCGGGGGACGGAGGGAACGACGGGACGGGGGGACAGGGAGACCGGGGGGACGGGGCGACGGAGGGATGGAGGGGACGGGGAGACGGGGAGACCAGGGAACGGGGGACCGGTGGAATGGGGGACCGGATGACCGGGGGACGGGGAGACCGGGGGGACCGGGGGGACGGGGGGACGGGGGGATGGAGGGGACGGGGAGACGGGGAGACCGGGGAACGGGGGACCGGTGGAATGGGGGACCTGGGAACCGGGGGACGGGGTTACCGGTGTGACGGGGATATCGGGGACGGGCGGACCGGGGGACCGGGGGACCGGGGGACGGGTCGACCAGGGGGACGGGGAGACTGTGGGACGGGGGGCCCGGTGGACCGGGGGATCAGGGAACTGGGAGATCGGGCGGACAGGGGCGACGGGGGGATGGGGGCACGGGTAGACGGGGAGATGGGGAGACTGAAGGACGGGGAGACCGGAGGGACGTGGGGACGGGGGGACGGGGAGACCGGGGGTTCGGGGGGACGGGGAGACCGGAGAAAGGGGGATCGGGGAAACGGGGGACCGGGGGACGGGAGGACGTGGAGACCGGGGAGACGGGGGGACCGGGGGACGGGGAACCGGTGGACGGGGACACCGGGGGACGGAGGGACGGGGGGACGGGGACACCGGGGGACAGGGACACCGGGGGACGGAGGGACGGGGGGATGGGGGACCGGAGGACGGGGAGACCGGGGGACCGTGGGACGCGGGGACCGGGGGGACGGGGAAACGGGGAGACCGGGGGACAGGGGGACCGGGGGGACGGGGAGATGGGGAGACCGGTGGATGGGGGGACCGCGGGGAAGGGGAGACGGGGAGACAGGGAGACCGGGGGACGGGGGGACGGGGACACCGGGGGACGGGGGGACGGGGGGATGGGGAGACCGGGGGACGGGGGGACGGGGAAAACGGGCGTACAGGGGCGACGGGGGGATGGGGGGACGAGGAGAGGGGGAGACGGAGAGACCGAAGTTCGGGGGGACCGGGGGAACAGGGAGACGGGGAGACAGGGAGACCGGGGGATGGGGGGACCGAGGGGACGGGGGGACAGGGAGACCGTGGGGACGGGGGGAAGGGGAGACCGGTGCACGGGGAGACCGGGGGACTTGTGTACGGGGGGACCGGGGGGACGGGGAGAATGTGTGACGGGGGAACGGGGGACCGGGGGACAGGGGGGATGTGGAGAAGGGGAGACCGGGGGGACCGTGCGCCGGGGGGACATGGGGACGGGGAGACGGTGAGACCGGGAGACGGGGAGCCCGGGCGACGGGGGGACCGGGGGTACGGGGACACGGGGAGACCGGGAGACTGGGGGACCGGGAAACCGGGAGACGGGGGGAATGGGGGGACTGGGAACCGGGGGGACAGGGGGACGCGGAGAACGGGCGACTGGGGGACCGGGGGACTGGGGGACATGGGGACCGGGGGACTGGGGAACCGGGGGGAAGGGGAGACTGGGAGATGGGGAGACCGGGGGACGGGGGGACTGGGGGACAGGGGGACCGGGGGACCGGGGGACCGGGGGGACGGGGAGTCGGGGAGACAGGGAGACCTGGGGACCGGGGGACCTGGGGGACGGGGAGACGGGGAGACGGGGAGAATGGGGGATAGGGGGACCGGGGAACTGGGGGATCAGGGGACGGGAGGACGGGGAGACGGGGGGACGGGGGGATGGGGAGACCGGTGGACGGGGACACCGGCGGACGGAGGGACAGGTGGATGGGGGACCGGGGGACTGGGAGACCGGGGGACTGTGGGACGCGGGGAACAGGGGACAGGGGACCGGGGGGACAGGGAGATGGGGAGACCGGTGGAAGGGGGGACCGGGGGGAAGGGGAGACGGGGAGACAGGGGGACAGGGGGACGGGGAGACGGGGGGACCGGGGGACCTGGGGGATCGGGGGGACAGGGAGATATGGAGACCGGGGGATACGCGGACCGGGGGACCGGGGGACGGGGAGACTGGGGGACTGGGGGATGGGGGGACCGGGGGACGGGGAGACCGGGGAACTGGGGGACCGGGGGACGGGACACTGGGCGGACCGAGGCGACGGGGGGATGGGGGGACGGGGAGAGGGGTAGACGGGGAGACCTAAGGACGGGGGGACCGGGGGGACAGGGAGACGGGGAGACAGGGAGACCGGGGGACGGAGGGAACGATGGACGGAGGGACAGGGAAACCGGGGGGATGGGGGACAGGGGGATGGAGGGGACGGGGAGACGGGGAGACCGGGGGACGGTGGGACCGGGGGCCCGGGGGACGGGGAGACCGGGGGATGGGGGACCGGGGGACCGGGGACGGGGAGACCGGAGGGAACGGGGGGACGGGGAGACTGGGAGACCGGATAATTGGGAGACCGGGGGATGGGGGACCGGGTGAACGGGGGAAAGGGGAGACTCGGAGACCGGGGTACCGGGGGACGCGGGGACCGGGGGGACGGGGAGACCGTGGACGGGGGGACCAGGGAACCGGGGGATCGGGGGACGGGAGGACGGGGAGACCGGGGAGACGGGGGGATGGGGGTACGGGCAGACTGGTGGACGGGGAGACCGGGGGACGGAGGGATGGGGGGACGGGGAGACCGGGGGACGGGGGATCCGGGGATGGGGGACCGGGGGATGGGGAGACTGGGAGACCGTGGGACGCGGGGACCGGGGGTCGGGGAAACGGGGAGACCGGGGGACATGGGGACCGGGGGGAAGGGGAGACGGGGAGATGGGGAGACCGGGGGACCGGGGGACGGTGGGACCGGAGGACCGGGGGACAGGGGGATGTGGAGACCAGGGGGACGCGGGGACGGGGAAAACGGGCAGACCGGGGCGACGGGGGGATGGGGGGACGGGGAGAGGAGGAGACGGAGAGACTGAAGGACGGGGGGACCAGGGGGAGAGGGAGACGGGGAGACAGGGAGACCGGGGGTCGGGGGGACCGAGGGGACCGAGGGATTTGTGGACCGGGGGGACGGGGCGATGGGGAGATGGGGAGACCGGGGGACGGGGGGACTGGGGGACAGGGGGACCGGGGGACCGGGCGACTGGGGGGACGGAGAGTCGGGGAGACGGGGAGACCTGGGGACCTGGGGACCTGGGGGATGGGGAGACGGGGAGACGGGGAGACCAGGGGAATGAGAGACCGGGGGAACGGAGGACTTTGGGGACGGCGAGACGGGGAGACGGGGAGACCGGGGGATAGGGGGACCGGGGGACGGGGAGTCGGGGAGACCGGGGGACATGGGGGATCGGGGGGACAGGGAGATATGGAGACCGGGGGATGGGGGGACCGGGGGACCGGGGGACGGGGATCCTGGGGGACCAGGGGACGGTGGGACCGGGGGATGGGGAGACCGGGGGTCGGGGGGAACGGGGAACCGGGGGACGGGGGGACCGGGGTGATGGGGAGATCGTGTATGGGGGACCGGGGGACAGGGGGACCGGGGGAAGGGGAGACCGGGGGACCAGAGGACGGGGCACCGGGGGGACGGGGAGACCGTGGGACGGGGGGACCGGAGAACCGGGGGACCGGGGGACGGGGAGACAGGGCGGACCGGGGTTACGGGGGCATGGGGGGACGGGGAGAGGGGGAGACGGGGAGACCGAAGGACGGGGGGACCGGGGGGACAGGGAGACGGGGAGACAGGGAGACCGGGGGACGGGGGGACCGAGGGGTCGGGGGGACAGGGAGACCGGGGGGGGGGGGGACGAGGGGATGGGGAGATTCGGAGATGGGGAGACCGGGGGACGGGGGGACCGGGGGACGGGGGACAGCGGGGGCGGGGGGGATGTGGAGACGGTGCGACAGAGGGACGGGGGGACGGGGCAACGGGGGGATGCCAGATGGGGAGACCGGATGATGGGGGGACGGGGGGACGGGGGAACAGGGGGACGGTAAGATGGGGAGACCGGGGGATGGGCGGACCAGGGGACCGGGGGACCGGGGCGACGGGGAGATCTGGGATGGGTTCCGGGGGACCAGGGAGACCGGGGGAGTTGGGGACCGGGGAACCGGGGGATCGGGGGACTTGGGTGATGGGGATATCGGGAAAGGGCAGACAGAGGGACCGGGGGACCGGGGGACGGGGAGACCGGGGGACCGGGGGACGAGGGGACCGTGGGGATGGGGAGACAATGGGACGGGGGCCCGGAGGACTCGGAGACCGGGGGACGGGGGGACCGGGGGACCGAGGGCCGGAGAGACCGGGGGCCCGGGGTACGGGGGGACGGGGAGACCGGGGGACGGGGGGACCGGGGGACTGGGGTACCGGGGGGACGCTGAGACCGAGGGACGGGGGGACCGAGGGGATGTGGGGACGGGGAGACCGGGGGGAAGGGGTACGGGGGGACGGAGGGGATGTGGAGACGGTGAGACCGGGGGGACGTGGGGACGGGGGGATTTGCAGACCGGGGAGACGGGGGGGACGGGGGAAAGGGGAGACTGGATAGACAGGAGGACGGGGGGACAGGGAGACCGGTGGACGGGGAGACCGGGGAGACGGGGGGACGGGGAGAAGGGGAGACAGGGGGTATGGGGGTACGGGGAGACCGGGGTATGGGGGATCGGGGGACCGGGGGACCGGGGGACGGGGAGACCGGGGGACTGGGGATGGGGGACCGGGGGACGGGGAGACTGGGGGGACCGGGGGGATGGGGGGACGGGGTGATGGGGAGACCTGTGGAAGGGGGGACCGGGGGACGGGGGACGGGGGGACTGGGGGGAAGGAGAGATAGGGAGACGGGGAGACCGGGGGATGGGGGGACCGTGGGAACGGGGGAAAGGGGAGACTGGAAGACCAGGGGACCGGGGGACACGGGGACCGGGGGGATGGGGAAACGGGGAGACAGGGGGACAGGGGGACCAGGGGGACGGAGAGACGGGGAGACGGGGAGATCGGGGATGAGGGGACCGGGGCACCTGGGGAACCGGGGGAAGGGGAGACGGGGAGACCGAGGGATGGGGGGAACAGGGGACCGGGGGACGGGGAGACCTGGGGACCGGGGGACGGGGGGACCGGGGGGACGGGGAGACCGAGGGACGGGGGGACCGGGGAACCTGGGGACCGGGGGCGGGACACCTGGCGGACCGAGGGGAAGGGGGGATGGGGGGACGGGGAGAGGGGTAGACAGGGAGACCGAAAACAGCGGGACCTGGGGGACAGGGAGATGGGGAGACAGTGAGACCGGGGGACGGAGGGAACGACGGGACGGGGGGACAGGGAGACCGGGGGGACGGGGCGACGGGGGGATGGAGGGGACGGGGAGATGGGGAGACCGGGGAACGGGGGACCGGTGGAATGGGGGACCGGATGACCGGGGGACGGGGAGACCGGGGGGACCGGGGGGACGGGGGGACGGGGGGATGGAGGGGACGGGGAGACGGGGAGACCGGGGAACGGGGGACCGGTGGAATGGGGGACCTGGGAACCGGGGGACGGGGTTAACGGTGTGACGGGGATATCGGGGACGGGCGGACCGGGGGACCGGGGGACCGGGGGACGGGTCGACCAGGGGGACGGGGAGACTGTGGGACGGGGGGACGGGGAGACCGGAGAAAGGGGGATCGGGGAAACGGGGGACCGGGGGACGGGAGGACGTGGAGACCGGGGAGACGGGGGGACCGGGGGACGGGGAACCGGTGGACGGGGACACCGGGGGACGGAGGGACGGGGGGACGGGGACACCGGGGGACAGGGACACCGGGGGACGGAGGGACGGGGGGATGGGGGACCAGAGGACGGGGAGACCGGGGGACCTTGGGACGCGGGGACCGGGGGGACGGGGAAACGGGGAGACCGGGGGACAGGGGGACCGGGGGGACGGGGAGATGGGGAGACCGGTGGATGGGGGGACCGCGGGGAAGGGGAGACGGGGAGACAGGGAGACCGGGGGACGGGGGGACGGGGAAAACGGGCGTACAGGGGCGACGGGGGGATGGGGGGACGAGGAGAGGGGGAGACGGAGAGACCGAAGTTCGGGGGGACCGGGGGAACAGGGAGACGGGGAGACAGGGAGACCGGGGGATGGGGGGACCGAGGGGACGGGGGGACAGGGAGACCGTGGGGACGGGGGGAAGGGGAGACCGGTGCACGGGGAGACCGGGGGACTTGTGTACGGGGGGACCGGGGGGACGGGGAGAATGTGTGACGGGGGAACGGGGGACCGGGGGACAGGGGGGATGTGGAGAAGGGGAGACCGGGGGGACCGTGCGCCGGGGGGACATGGGGACGGGGAGACGGTGAGACCGGGAGACGGGGAGCCCGGGCGACGGGGGGACCGGGGGTACGGGGACACGGGGAGACCGGGAGACTGGGGGACTGGGGAACCGGGAGACGGGGGGAATGGGGGGACTGGGAACCGGGGGGACAGGGGGACGCGGAGAACGGGCGACTGGGGGACCGGGGGACTGGGGGACATGGGGACCGGGGGACTGGGGAACCGGGGGGAAGGGGAGACTGGGAGATGGGGAGACCGGGGGACGGGGGCCCTGGGGGACGGGGATATGGTGAGACGGGCAAACCGGGAGACGGGTGGACCGGGGGGACGGGGGCACGGGGAGACGGGGAGACAGGGGGACGGGGGGGACGGGGAGACGGGGAGACCGGGGGACGGTGTGACTGGAGGACCAGGGGACCGGGGGATCTGGGGGACGGAAAGATGGGGAGACCGGGGGACAGGGGGACCGGGGGACCGGGGGATAGGGGGACGGGGGGACGTGGAGACTGGGGGACAGGGGGACCTGGGTAACGGGGGGAAGGGGAGACGGGGAGACCAGGAGACGGGGTGACCAAGGGATCGGGGACGGGGGGACTGGGGGGACGGGGAGACAGGGAGACGGGAGGACGGGGAGACCAGGGTGACGGGGAGACGGGGAGACGGGGGGACGGGGAGACGGGGAAACGGGGAGACCGGGGGATGCGGGGACCGGGGGACGAGGAGACGGGGCGACCGGGGTACCCGGGGACCGGGGGGACAGTGTACGGTTAGACGGGGAGACCGGGGGACGGGGGGACAGGGGAAACGTGGGACCGGGAGACCCGGGGGACGGGGGGACGGGGGGATTTGGAGACCGGGGACCGGGGGACGGGGAGACCGGAGAGACGGGGAGACCGTAGGACCGGGGGACGGGGGGACTGGGGGGACGGGGCGACTTGGAGATGGGTAGACTGGGGGATGGGGGGACTGGGGGCACGGGGAGACCAAGGGGACCCGGGCGACGGGGGACAGTGGGACAGGGAGACGGGGAGACGGGCAGACCGGAGGACGGGGGACCGGGGGGACGGGGAGACTTGGTGACCAGGGGACTGGGGGAACAGGGGGATGGGGAGAGAGGGAGATGGGGAAACC
This sequence comes from Rhinolophus sinicus, assembly GCF_057876585.1. NCBI lineage: Eukaryota > Metazoa > Chordata > Mammalia > Chiroptera > Rhinolophidae > Rhinolophus > Rhinolophus sinicus. Next base: position 19,469,076 of record NC_142510.1, on the reverse strand, counting down.
GGGGGAAGGGGGGACGGGGGGAAGGGGAGACGGTGGGAAGGGGGGAAGGGGAGACGGGGTGATGGGGAGACCGGGGGACGGAGGGACTGGGGACAGGGAGACCGGGGGAACGGGGGATGGGGGGACCGGGGGGACTGGGAGACCGGGGGACAGCGGGGACGGGGGGACGGGGAGACGGGGAGACCGAGGGACGGTGAGACGGGGAGACCGGGGGACGGGGGGACCGGGGGGAACAGAGGGACGGGGAGACCGGGGGTCCGGGGGACGGGGGGACCGGGGGGACGGGGGACCGGGGGGACGGGGGGATAGGGAGAACGGGGGACAGTGCGACAGGGAGACGGGGAGACAGGCAGACCGGAGGACAGGGGACCGGGGGGACGGGGAGACTTGGTGACCAGGGGACTGGGGGAACAGGGGGATGGGGAGAGAGGGAGATGGGGAAACCGGGGGACGGGGGGACCGGGGGGCGTGGGGACCGGGGGACCTGGGGACGGGGGGACGGGGGGACGGGGTAAGGGGAGACGGGTAGACCGGGGGGACGGGGGAAGCAGGGACCATGGGACAGGGGGACGGGGGGACGGGGAGACTTGGTGACCAGGGGAATGGGGGAACAGGGGGATGGGGAGAGAGGGAGATGGGGAAACCGGGGGACGGGGGGACCGGGGGGACGGGGAGACGGGGGGAAGGGGGGAAGGGGAGATGGGGTGACGGGGAGACCGGGGGACGGAGGGACCGGGGGACGGGGAGACCGGGGGAACGGGGGACGGGGGGACCGGGGGGACTGGGAGACCGGGGGACCGGGGGGACGGGGGGACGGGGTGACGGGGAGGCCGGGGAGACCGGGGGACCGGAGGACGGGGGGACCGGGGGGAAGGGGAGACGGGGGGACAGGGGGACAGGGAGACCGGGGGACGGGGGGACCGGGGGACCGGGGGACGGGGGACGGGGGACGGCGGAAAGGGGAGACGGGTAGACCGGGGGGACGGGGGGAAACAGGGACCGTGGGACAGGGGGACAGGGGGACGGGGAGACGGGGAGACCGAGGGACGGGGAGACGGGGAGACCAGAGGATGGGGGGACCGGGGGGAACAGAGGGACGGGGAGACCGGGGGTCCGGGGGACGGGGGGACCGGGGGGACGGGGGACCGGGGGTACGGGGAAAGGGAGAACGGGGGACAGGGGGACCGGGCGGACGAAGGGACGGGGAGACGGGGAGACCGGGGGATGGGGGGAACGGTGAACGGGGGACCGGGGGACCGGGGGACCGGGGGACGGGGGGACCGGGGGGATGTTGAGACGGGGAGAGGGGGAGACCAGAGGACGGGGGTACCGGGGCGACGGGCAGACGGTTAGACGGGGAGACCGAGGGACGGGGGGGACCGGGGGACCGGGGGACGGGGACCGGGGGGACGGGGGGACCGGGGTACTGAGGGACGGGCAACCCGGGGGTACTGGGGGACGGGGAGACGGGGAGACCGGGGGACGGTGTGACTGGGGGACCGGGGGAACGGGGTGATGGGGAGACCGGGGGACCGGGGGACCGTAGGACCGGGGGACGGGGGAAGGGGGGACGGGGGACGGGGCACGGGAGGACCGGGGGGAACTGGAGACAGGGAGACGGGGAGACCGGGGGACGGGGGAACCGGGGGACTTGGAGACAGGGGACCGGGAAACTGGGGGACGGGGGGACCGGGGGACCGGGGGACGGGTAGCCCTGGGGTACGGTGGGACGGGGAGACGGGGAGACCGGGGGACGGGGGGACCGGGGGACGGGGGTACGGAGAGACCGGGGGACAGAGGTGACCGGGGGACCGCGGGGACGGGGAGACAGGGAGACTGGGGGGATGGGGGAAACGGAGGACCGGGGGACCAGTGGACGGGAGAACCGGGGGGATGGGGAGACCGGGGGACCGGGGGACGGGGGACCGGGGGACCGGGGGACCGGGGGACGGGGAGACGGGGAGAAGGGGAGACCGGAGGTCCGTGGGACCTGGGGGACAGGGAGGCGGGGATATGGGCAGACTGGGGGACGGGGGACAGGGGGGGAATGGGGGACGGGAGGACTGGGCGACGGGGGGGAAGGGTTGACGGGGAGACCGGGGGGAAAGGGGGACGGGGGGATGGGGGACCGGGGTGACAGGGGGGACGGGGAGACCGGTGGAAGGGGGACCGATGGAAAGTGGGACGGGAGGACGTGGAGATGAGGAGACTGGGGGACGGGGGGACCAGGGGGACGGGGGGACGGGGAGACCGGGATCCAGGGGGAAGTGGGGACAAGGAGACGGGGAGACGGGGAGACCGGTGGACGGGGGGACTGGGGGACGGGGGGACCGTGGGGACGGGGGGACGGGGAGACCGGGGGACCGGGGACAGGGGGGACTGGGGGGACTGGGAGACAGGGAGACCGGGAACGTGGGGATCAGGGTGACGGGGAGACGGGGACACCGAGGGACCCCGGGGACCGGGAGACGGGGAGACGGGGAGACCGGGGGACGGGGGGACCAGGGGGATGGGGGGACTGGGGGACGGGGTGACAGGGGGGACGGGGAGACCGGGGGACCGGGGTACGGGGGGATCAGGAAACTGGGGGACGGGGTGAATGGGGGACCGGGGGGACGGGAGACGGTGAGACGGGGAGATACGCGGACGGGGGGACCTGGGAACTGGGGGATGGGGGGACGGGGGACTGGGGGACGGGGAACCCGGAGGTACGGGGGACGGGGAGACGGGGAGACCGGGGGACGGTGTGATAGGGGGACCGGGGGAACGGGATGACGGGGAGACCGGGGTGACAGGGGGAAGGGGAGACCGGGGGACCGGAGGTCGGGGGGACCGGGGGGACGGGGAGAAGGGGAGATAGGGAGACCGGGGGACGTCTGGATCTCGGGGACGGGGGCACGGGGAGACGTGCAGACCGGGGGGAGGGGGGGACGGAGGGATGGGGAGACGGGGGACCGGGAGACGGGGGGACCGGGGGGACGGGGAGATGGGCAGACGGGGAGACCGGGGGTCGGGGGAACCAGGGGACCTGTGGACTGGGGGACAGGGGGGATGGGGGGATGGGGAGACAGTGGGAAGGGGGGACGGGGGGACGCGGAGACCAAGGGACGGGTGGACCGGGGGACCGGGGGACGTGTGGACCAGGGGGACGGGGGACCGGGGGGATGGGGGATGGGGTACCGGGGGGACGGGGTGTGGCACACGGGGAGATCGGGGGACGGGTGGACCGGGGGGACGTCAGACAGTGAGACTGGGGGACGGGGGACCGGGGGGACGGGGGATGGGGTACCGGGGGGACGGGGAGTGGCACACGGGGAGATCGGGGGACGGGTGGACCGGGGGGACGTCAGACAGTGAGACCGGGGTACGGGGGACCGGGGGACCGGGGGACGCAGGGATTGGGGGGACGGGAGGAAGGGGGGACCAGGGGACAGGGGTACAGGGGGACCGGGGAGACTGGGATACCGGGGTACCGGGGGATGGGGGGACCGGAGGGACTCGGGGGACGGGGCAACTGGGAGATGGGTAGACCAGGGGATGGGGGGACTGGGGGCATGGGGAGACGGGGAGACCAGGGGACGGGGGACCGGGAGACCGGGGGAGGGTGAGACCGGGGGACCAGAGGACTGGGAGACCAGGGGGACGGGGAGACGGGGAGACGGGGAGACCGAGGGACCGAGGGTGGGGGACGGGGAGACCGGGGGACTAGGGGAACGGGGGACCGGGGGATCGGGAGACCGGTGTACGTGGGGACCAGGGGGACGGGCAGACCGAGTGACGGGGGGACCGGGGGAGCGGGGGACCAGGGGACGGGGAGACCGGGGGACCGGCGGACGGGGGGACCGGGGTACCTGTGGTACCGGGGAGACGGGGAGACGGGGAGACCGGGGGACGGGGTGAACGGGGGACCGGGGACGGGGGGACTGGGGGGACGGGGAGACAGGGAGACCGGGGGACGGGGAGCCCGGGTGTACGGGGGGACTGGGAGACGGTAAACCGGGGGCACGGGGGGACGGGGGGACTGGGGGACTGGGGGACCATGATGACGGGGAGACCGGGGGACGGGGGGACCGGGGGGGACCGGGGGGATGGGGAGACGGGGAGACCGGGGGATTTGGAGACCGGGGACCGGGGGACGGGGAGACCGGGGAGACGGGGAGACCGCAGGACCGGGGGACGGGGGGACTGGGGGGACGGGGCGACTTGGAGATGGGTAGACTGGGGGATGGGGGGACTGGGGGCACGGGGAGACCAAGGGGACCCGGGCGACGGGGGACAGTGGGACAGGGAGACGGGGAGACGGGCAGATCGGAGGACGGGGGACCGAGGGGACGGGGAGACTTGGTGACCAGGGGACTGGGGGAACAGGGGGATGGGGAGAGAGGGAGATGGGGAAACCGGGGGACGGGGGGACCGAGGGGCGTGGGGACCGGGGGACCTGGGGACGGTGGGACGGGGGGACGGGGTAAGGGGAGACGGGTAGACCGGGGGGACGGGGGAAGCAGGGACCATGGGACAGGGGGACGGGGGGACGGGGAGACTTGGTGACCAGGGGAATGGGGGAACAGGGGGATGGGGAGAGAGGGAGATGGGGAAACCGGGGGACGGGGGGACCGGGGGGACGGGGAGACGGGGGGAAGGGGGGAAGGGGAGATGGGGTGACGGGGAGACCGGGGGATGGAGGGACCGGGGGACGGGGAGACCGGGGGAACGGGGGACGGGGGGACCGGGGGGACTGGGAGACCGGGGGACCGGGGGGACGGGGGGACGGGGTGACGGGGAGGCCGGGGAGACCGGGGGACCGGAGGACGGGGGGACCGGGGGGAAGGGGAGACGGGGGGACAGGGGGACAGGGAGACCGGGGGACGGGGGGACCGGGGGACCGGGGGACGGGGGACGGGGGACGGCGGAAAGGGGAGACGGGTAGACCGGGGGGACGGGGGAAACAGGGACCGTGGGACAGGGGGACAGGGGGACGGGGAGACGGGGAGACCGAGGGACGGGGAGACGGGGAGACCAGAGGATGGGGGGACCGGGGGGAACAGAGGGACGGGGAGACCGGGGGTCCGGGGGACGGGGGGACCGGGGGGACGGGGGACCGGGGGTACGGGGAAAGGGAGAACGGGGGACAGGGGGACCGGGCGGACGAAGGGACGGGGAGACGGGGAGACCGGGGGATGGGGGGAACGGTGAACGGGGGACCGGGGGACCGGGGGACCGGGGGACGGGGGGACCGGGGGGATGTTGAGACGGGGAGAGGGGGAGACCAGAGGACGGGGGTACCGGGGCGACGGGCAGACGGTTAGACGGGGAGACCGAGGGACGGGGGGGACCGGGGGACCGGGGGACGGGGACCGGGGGGACGGGGGGACCGGGGTACTGAGGGACGGGCAACCCGGGGGTACTGGGGGACGGGGAGACGGGGAGACCGGGGGACGGTGTGACTGGGGGACCGGGGGAACGGGGTGATGGGGAGACCGGGGGACCGGGGGACCGTAGGACCGGGGGACGGGGGAAGGGGGGACGGGGGACGGGGCACGGGAGGACCGGGGGGAACTGGAGACAGGGAGACGGGGAGACCGGGGGACGGGGGAACCGGGGGACTTGGAGACAGGGGACCGGGAAACTGGGGGACGGGGGGACCGGGGGACCGGGGGACGGGTAGCCCTGGGGTACGGTGGGACGGGGAGACGGGGAGACCGGGGGACGGGGGGACCGGGGGACGGGGGTACGGAGAGACCGGGGGACAGAGGTGACCGGGGGACCGCGGGGACGGGGAGACAGGGAGACTGGGGGGATGGGGGAAACGGAGGACCGGGGGACCAGTGGACGGGAGAACCGGGGGGATGGGGAGACCGGGGGACCGGGGGACGGGGGACCGGGGGACCGGGGGACCGGGGGACGGGGAGACGGGGAGAAGGGGAGACCGGAGGTCCGTGGGACCTGGGGGACAGGGAGGCGGGGATATGGGCAGACTGGGGGACGGGGGACAGGGGGGAATGGGGGACGGGAGGACTGGGCGACGGGGGGGAAGGGTTGACGGGGAGACCGGGGGGAAAGGGGGACGGGGGGATGGGGGACCGGGGTGACAGGGGGGACGGGGAGACCGGTGGAAGGGGGACCGATGGAAAGTGGGACGGGAGGACGTGGAGATGAGGAGACTGGGGGACGGGGGGACCAGGGGGACGGGGGGACGGGGAGACCGGGATCCAGGGGGAAGTGGGGACAAGGAGACGGGGAGACGGGGAGACCGGTGGACGGGGGGACTGGGGGACGGGGGGACCGTGGGGACGGGGGGACGGGGAGACCGGGGGACCGGGGACAGGGGGACTGGGGGGACTGGGAGACAGGGAGACCGGGAACGTGGGGATCAGGGTGACGGGGAGACGGGGACACCGAGGGACCCCGGGGACCGGGAGACGGGGAGACGGGGAGACCGGGGGACGGGGGGACCAGGGGGATGGGGGGACTGGGGGACGGGGTGACAGGGGGGACGGGGAGACCGGGGGACCGGGGTACGGGGGGATCAGGAAACTGGGGGACGGGGTGAATGGGGGACCGGGGGGACGGGATGACGGGGAGACCGGGGTGACAGGGGGAAGGGGAGACCGGGGGACCGGAGGTCGGGGGGACCGGGGGGACGGGGAGAAGGGGAGATAGGGAGACCGGGGGACGTCTGGATCTCGGGGACGGGGGCACGGGGAGACGTGCAGACCGGGGGGAGGGGGGGACGGAGGGATGGGGAGACGGGGGACCGGGAGACGGGGGGACCGGGGGGACGGGGAGATGGGCAGACGGGGAGACCGGGGGTCGGGGGAACCAGGGGACCTGTGGACTGGGGGACAGGGGGGATGGGGGGATGGGGAGACAGTGGGAAGGGGGGACGGGGGGACGCGGAGACCAAGGGACGGGTGGACCGGGGGACCGGGGGACGTGTGGACCAGGGGGACGGGGGACCGGGGGGATGGGGGATGGGGTACCGGGGGGACGGGGTGTGGCACACGGGGAGATCGGGGGACGGGTGGACCGGGGGGACGTCAGACAGTGAGACTGGGGGACGGGGGACCGGGGGGACGGGGGATGGGGTACCGGGGGGACGGGGAGTGGCACACGGGGAGATCGGGGGACGGGTGGACCGGGGGGACGTCAGACAGTGAGACCGGGGTACGGGGGACCGGGGACCGGGGGACGCAGGGATTGGGGGGACGGGAGGAAGGGGGGACCAGGGGACAGGGGTACAGGGGGACCGGGGAGACTGGGATACCGGGGTACCGGGGGATGGGGGGACCGGAGGGACTCGGGGGACGGGGCAACTGGGAGATGGGTAGACCAGGGGATGGGGGGACTGGGGGCATGGGGAGACGGGGAGACCAGGGGACGGGGGACCGGGAGACCGGGGGAGGGTGAGACCGGGGGACCAGAGGACTGGGAGACCAGGGGGACGGGGAGACGGGGAGACGGGGAGACCGAGGGACCGAGGGTGGGGGACGGGGAGACCGGGGGACTAGGGGAACGGGGGACCGGGGGATCGGGAGACCGGTGTACGTGGGGACCAGGGGGACGGGCAGACCGAGTGACGGGGGGACCGGGGGAGCGGGGGACCAGGGGACGGGGAGACCGGGGGACCGGCGGACGGGGGGACCGGGGTACCTGTGGTACCGGGGAGACGGGGAGACGGGGAGACCGGGGGACGGGGTGAACGGGGGACCGGGGACGGGGGGACTGGGGGGACGGGGAGACAGGGAGACCGGGGGACGGGGAGCCCGGGTGTACGGGGGGACTGGGAGACGGTAAACCGGGGGCACGGGGGGACGGGGGGACTGGGGGACTGGGGGACCATGATGACGGGGAGACCGGGGGACGGGGGGACCTGGGGGGACCGGGGGGATGGGGAGACGGGGAGACCGGGGGATTTGGAGACCGGGGACCGGGGGACGGGGAGACCGGGGAGACGGGGAGACCGCAGGACCGGGGGACGGGGGGACTGGGGGGACGGGGCGACTTGGAGATGGGTAGACTGGGGGATGGGGGGACTGGGGGCACGGGGAGACCAAGGGGACCCGGGCGACGGGGGACAGTGGGACAGGGAGACGGGGAGACGGGCAGATCGGAGGACGGGGGACCGAGGGGACGGGGAGACTTGGTGACCAGGGGACTGGGGGAACAGGGGGATGGGGAGAGAGGGAGATGGGGAAACCGGGGGACGGGGGGACCGAGGGGCGTGGGGACCGGGGGACCTGGGGACGGTGGGACGGGGGGACGGGGTAAGGGGAGACGGGTAGACCGGGGGGACGGGGGAAGCAGGGACCATGGGACAGGGGGACGGGGGGACGGGGAGACTTGGTGACCAGGGGAATGGGGGAACAGGGGGATGGGGAGAGAGGGAGATGGGGAAACCGGGGGACGGGGGGACCGGGGGGACGGGGAGACGGGGGGAAGGGGGGAAGGGGAGATGGGGTGACGGGGAGACCGGGGGATGGAGGGACCGGGGGACGGGGAGACCGGGGGAACGGGGGACGGGGGGACCGTGGGACTGGGGGGACGGGGAGACGGTGAGACCGGGGGACCGGGGGATGGGTGGACCGGGGGACCGGGGTACGGGGGACCGGGGGACCGGGGGACGCAGGGATTGGGGGGACGGGAGGAAGGGGGTACCAGGGGACAGGGGGACGGGGGGACCGGGGAGACGGGGATACCGGGGTACCGGGGGATGGGGGGACCGGGGGGACGGGGAGACCAGGGGACCGGAGGGACTCGGGGGACGGGGCAACTGGGAGATGGGTAGACCAGGGGATGGGGGGACTGGGGGCATGGGGAGACGGGGAGACCACGGGACGGGGGACCGGGAGACCGGGGGAGGGTGAGACCGGGGGACCAGAGGACTGGGAGAACAGGGGGATGGGGAGACGGGGAGACGGGGAGACCGAGGGACCGAGGGAGTGAGGGACGGGGAGACCGGGGGACGGGGGGCCCGGGGTTAAGGGGACACGGTGAGACGGGCAGACCGGGAGACGTGTGGACCGGGGGGACGGGGGGAGGGGGGACCGGGAGACGGGGAGCCCGGGGGGACGGGGGGACGGGGAGACGGGGAGACCAAGGGACGGGGGAACCGGGGGACCGGGGGACCATGATGACGGGGAGACCGGGGGATAAGCGGACGGGGGGACCGGGGGACCTGTGGTACCGGGGGGACGGGGAGACGGGGAGACCGGGGGACGGGGGCCCTGAGGGACGGGGATACGGTGAGACGGGCAAACCGGGAGACGGGTGGACCGGGGGGACGGGGGACGGGGAGACGGGGTGACAGGGGGACGGGGGGGACGGGGAGACGGGGAGACCGGGGGACGGTGTGACTGGAGGACCAGGGGACCGGGGGATCTGGGGGACGGAAAGATGGGGAGACCGGGGGACGGGGGGACCGGGGGACCGGGGGATAGGGGGACGGGGGGACGTGGAGACTGGGGGACAGGGGGACCGGGGTAACGGGGGGAAGGGGAGACGGGGAGACCAGGAGACGGGGTGACCAAGGGACCGGGGATGAGGGGACTGGGGGGACGGGGAGACAGGGAGACGGGAGGACGGGGAGACCGGGGTGACGGGGAGACGGGGAGACGGGGGGACGGGGAGACGGGGAAACGGGGAGACCGGGGGACGGGGGGACCGGGGGACGGGGAGACGGGGAGACCGGGGAGACGGTGAGACCGGGGTGTCGAGGGGACGGGGGGAAGGGGAGACAGGTGGACAGGAGGACCAGGGGACCGGGGGAACGGGGGACAGGGAGATCGGGGGACGGGGGGACACGGGGGATGGGGAGACGTGGAGACGGGGAGACCGGGGGACGGGGGGACCGGGGGACGGGGAGACGGGGAGACCGGGGAGACGGTGAGACCGGGGTGACGGGGAGACGGGGAGACCGGGGGACCAGGGGGACGGGGAGACGGGGAGAAGGGGAGACCGGGGGACCCGGGGATCGGGGGGACAGAGTACGGTGAGACGGGGAGACCGGGGGACGGGGGGACCGGGGAACCGTGGGACCGGGAGACCGGGGGGATGGGGGGACGGCGGGACGGGGAGACCAGGGGACGGGGGGACCGGGGGACCGGGGGACCATGATGACGGGGAGACCGGGGGAACGGCGGACGGGGGGACCAGGGTACCGTGGGACCGGGAGACCGGGGGGCCGGGGGGACGGGGGGACGGGGGGATGGGGAGACTTGGGCACAGGGGGACCGGGGTGATGGGGGGAAGGGGAGACGGGGAGACCGGGGGACGGGGTGAACGGGGGACCGGGGACGGGGGGACTGGGGGACGGGGAGACAGGGAGACCGGGGGACGGGGAGCCCGGGGGTACTGGGGGACTGGGAGACGGTAACCCGGGGGCACGGGGGGACGGGGGGACTGGGGGACCGGGGGACCATGATGACGGGGAGACCGGGGGACGGGGGACCGGGGGGACCAGGGGGATGGGGGACCGGGGGGACGGGGGGGAGAGGGAGAACGGGGGACAGGGGGACCGGGCGGACGGAGGGACGGGGAGACGGGGAGACCGGGGGATTTGGAGACCGGGGACCGGGGGACGGGGAGACCGGGGAGACGGGGAGACCGTAGGACCGGGGGACGGGGGGACTGGGGGGACGGGGCGACTTGGAGATGGGTAGACTGGGGGATGGGGGGACTGGGGGCACGGGGAGACCAAGGGGACCCGGGCGATGGGGGACAGTGGGACAGGGAGACGGGGAGACGGGCAGACCGGAGGACGTGGGACCGGGGGGACGGGGAGACTTGGTGACCAGGGGACTGGGGGAAAAGGGGGATGGGGAGAGAGGGATATGGGGAAACCGGGGGACGGGGGACCGGGGGGACGGGGAGACGGGGGGAAGGGGGGAAGGGGAGATGGGGTGACGGGGAGACCGGGGGACAGAGGGACCGGGGGACGGGGAGACCGGGGGACTAGGGGAACGGGGGACCGGGGGACGGGACACTGGGCGGACCGAGGCGATGGGGGGATGGGGGGACGGGGAGAGGGGTAGACGGGGAGACCGGGGGACGGGGGGCCCGGGGGGAAGGGGACACGGTGAGACGGGCAGACTGGGAGATGGGTGGACCGGGGAGACGGGGGGAAGGGGGAACCGGGGGACCGGGGGACAGGGAGACCGGGGGACTGGGGATGGGGGACTGGGGGACGGGGAGACTGGGGGGACCAGGGGACTGGGGGACGGGGGGACCGGGGGAAAGGGGAGACAGGGAGACGGGGAGACAGGGAGGACGGGTGGACGGGGAGACCGGGGGACGGGGTACCGGGGCACCGGGAGACGGGGAGACGGGGAGACAGGGGGTTCGGGGTGACGGGGAGAGGGGGAGATGGGGAGACCGAAGGACGGGGGGACCGGGGGGACAGGGAGACAGGGAGACAGGGAGACCGTGGGGGATGGGGAGACTGGGAGACGGGCAGACCGGGGGATGTGGGGACCGGGGGACCGGTAGACAGGGGGAATGGGAGACCGGGAGACGGGGGGATGGGGGGACCTGGGGACGGGGGACTGGGGGACCGGAGGACCGGGGCACAGGAAGACCGGGGGATGGCGGGACGGGGTGATGGCCGGGCGGGGGGATGGCGGGACGGGTGGACCGGGAGACCGGGGCACGCGGGGACATGAGGAAAGGGAGACCGGTGCACGGGGGGACGGAGGGACCGGGAGACCGGGTGAGGGGCGGATGGGGGGAAGGAGAGACCGGGCACCGGGAGACTGGTTGACGGGGAGAACGGGTGTCGGAAGGACGGGGGTCAGGGGGACCAGGGGACGGGGGGAAGGGTGGACCAGGAGACAGGGGGAACGGGAGACCGAGGAACGGAGGGACAGAGGGACGGGGGAACAAGGGACCTGGGGACCAGTAGATCGTCCAAAGAGGGGAAGGAGGGACCGGGAGAACAGGGGACGGGGGAACAGGAGGACAGGGGAATTAGGGGACCGGGAGACCGGGTGACGGGGGGACGGGGAGGACCGGGAGACCGGGGGATGGGGGGACGGGGGTTGGGTGGACTGGGAGACCAGGGGACCGAGGAATCAGGAGACCGGGGGACGGGGGGACGGGGGGAGGTGGGGAAGGGGGACCAGGAGACGGGGTCCGAAGGACCGGGGGACGGAGGAACCGGGGGGACGGGGAGATGGGGAGACCGGGGGGATGGGGGGAAGGGGTTACCGGGGGCCCGGGGGATGGGGGGACCGGGAGCCCGGGAGACGGGCGAAGGGGGGAAGGGGAGACGGAGAGACGGGGAGACCGGGGCGAAGGGGGGACGGGGGTATGGGGGACAGGAGGACCGGGGGGACCGGGAGACAGGGAGACCTGGGGACGGTGGGACAGGGGGACCGGGGGACTGGGGGACGGGGGGGACCGGGAAACTGGGGGACGGGGGGAACGGGGGAACGTGGGACGGGGAGCCCGGGGGTACGGGTGGACGGGGAGATGGGGAGACCGGGGGACGGGGGGACCGGGGGACCGGGTGATGGGGGGACGGGGGGACGGGGAGACCTGGGACAGGGGGACTGGGGTGACGGGGGGACCGGGGGATCGGGGGGACGGGGAGACGGGGAGACCGGGCGACGGGGGGAACGGGGGACCGGGGACGGGGGAACTGGGGGGACGGGGAGACATGGAGACCGGGGGACGGGGTGACCGGGTTGACGGGGAGACGGGGAGACAGGGGGACGGGGTGAATGGGGGAACGGGGGAACGGGAGACGGGGAGACGGGGAGATACGCGGACGGGGGGACCTGGGAACTGGGGGATTGGGGGACCGGGGGACTGGCTGACGGGGAACCCGGAGGTACGGGAGGACGGGGAGACGGGGAGACCGGGGGACGGTGTGATAGGGGGACCGGGGGAACGGGATGACGGGGAGACCGGGGTGACAGGGGGAAGGGTAGACCGGGGGACCGGAGGACGGGGGGACCGGGGGGACGGGGAGAAGGGGAGATAGGGAGACCGGGGGACGTCTGGACCAGGGGGACGGGGGCACGGGGAGACGTGCAGACCGGGAGGAGGGGGGGACGGAGGGATGGGGAGACCGGGGGACCGGGAGACGGGGGGACCGGGGGTAGGGGAGACGGGGAGACGGGGAGACCAGGGGACGGGGGAACCAGGGGACCTGTGGACTGGAGGACCAGGGGGACGGGGGGATGGGGAGACAGTGGAAAGGGGGGCGGGGGGACGCGGAGACCAAGGGACGGGTGGACCGGGGGACCGGGGGACGTGTGGACCAGGGGGACGGGGGACCGGGGGGACGGGGGACGGTGTACCGGGGGGACGGGGAGTGGCACACTGGGAGATTGGGGGACGGGTGGACCGGGGGGACGTCAGACAGTGAGACCGAGGGACGGCGAGACCGTGGGATGGGGGACGGGGGACCGGGGGGGCGGGGGACGGTGTACCGGGGGGACGGGGAGTGGCACACTGGCAGATTGGGGGACGGGTGGACCGGGGGGACGTCAGACAGTGAGACCGAGGGACGGGGAGACCGTGGGATGGGTGGACGAGGGGACGGGGACACCGTGGGACAGGGGGACGGGGGGACGGTGGGACGGGGGGACGGGGGACGCCGGGGGGACCGGGGGACCAGGGGATCGGGGGGACGGAAAGATGGGGAGACCGGGGGAACGGTGTGACTGGGGGACCGGGGGACCGGGGGATCGGGGGGACGGAAAGATGGGGAGACCGGGGGACGGGGGCCCTGGGGGACGGGGACACGGTGAGACGGGCAAACCGGGAGACGGGGGGACCGGGGGGACGGGGGGACGGGGAGACGGGGAGACAGGGGGACGGGGGGGACGGGGAGACGGGGACACCGGGGGACAGTGTGACTGGGGGACCAGGGGACCGGGGGATCTGGGGGACGGAAAGATGGGGAGACCGGGGGACGGGGGGACTGGGGGACCGGGGGATAGGGGGACGGGGGGACGTGGAGACTGGTGGACAGGGGGACCGGGGTAACGGGGGGAAGGGGAGACGGGGAGACCAGGAGACGGGGTGACCAAGGGACCGGGGACGGGGGGACTGGGGGGACGGGGAGACAGGGAGACGGGAGGACGGGGAGACCGGGGTGACGGGGAGACGGGGGGACGGGGAGACGGGGAAACGGGGAGACCGGGGGATGCGGGGACCGGGGGACGAGGAGACGGGGCGACCGGGGTACCCGGGGACCGGGGGGACAGTGTACGGTTAGACGGGGAGACCGGGGGGACGGGGGGACGGGGGGACGGGGGGACGGGGGGATGGGGAGACTTGGGCACAGGGGGACCGGGGTGACGGGGGGAAGGGGAGACGCGGAGACCGGGGGACGGGGTGAACGGGGGACCGGGGACGGGGGGACTGGGGGGACGGGGAGACAGGGAGACCGGGGGACGGGGAGCCCGGGGGTACGGGGGGACTGGGAGACAGTAACCCGGGGGCACGGGGGGACGGGGGGACTGGGGGACCGGGGGACCATGATGACGGGGAGACCGGGGGACGGGGGGACCGGGGGGACCGGGGGGATGGGGGACCGGGGGGACGGGGGGGAGAGGGAGAACGGGGGACTGGGGGACCGGGCGGACGGAGGGACTGGGAGACGGGGAGACCGGGGGATTTGGAGACCGGGGACCGGGGGACGGGGAGACCGGGGAGACGGGGAGACCGTAGGACCGGGGGACGGGGGGACTGGGGGGAAGGGGCGACTTGGAGATGGGTAGACTGGGGGATGGGGGGACTGGGGGCACGGGGAGACCAAGGGGACCCGGGCGACGGGGGACAGTGGGACAGGGAGACGGGGAGACGGGCAGACCGGAGGACGGGGGACCGGGGGGACGGGGAGACTTGGTGACCAGGGGACTGGGGGAACAGGGGGATGGGGAGAGAGGGAGATGGGGAAACCGGGGGACGGGGGGACCGGGGGGACGGGGAGACGGGGAGACGGGGGGAAGGGGAGATGGGGTGACGGGGAGACCGGGGGACGGAGGGACCGGGGGACGGGGAGACCGGGGGAAGGGGGGACCCGGGGGAAGGGGAGACAGGGGGACAGGGGGACGGGGAGACGGGGGGACCGGGGGACCTGGGGGATCGGGGGGACAGGGAGATATGGAGACCGGGGGATGCGGGGACCGGGGGACCGGGGGACGGGGAGATTGGGGGACCGGCGGATGGGGGTAACGGGGAACCGGGGGACTGGGGCCTGGGGGACGGGGAGACCGGGGGACGGGGGGACCGGGGAACCGGGGGACCGGGGGACGGGGAGACTGGAGGACCGCGGGACGGGGGGACTGGGGGATGGGGAGACCGGGGGACGGGGGGAACGGGGAACCGGGGGACGGGGGGACCGGGGTGATTGGGAGATCGGGTATGGGGGACCAGGGGACCGGGGGACCGGGGGATGGGGAGACCGGGGGACGGGGGGAACGGGGAACCGGGGGACGGGGGGACCGGGGTGATGGGGAGATCGGGTATGGGGGAACGGGGCACCGGGGGCACGGGGAGACTGTGGGATGTAGGGGACCGGGGAACTGGGGGACCGGGGGACGGGGAGACCGGGCTGACCGTGGTGACGGGGGGATGGGGTGACGGGAAGGCGGGAGACGGGGAGACTGAAGGACGGGAGGACTGGGGGGACAGGGAGACGGGGAGACAGGGAGACCGGGGGACGGGGGGACCGAGGGGACGGGGGGACAGGGAGACCGGGAAGACGGGGGGACGGGGGGACGGGGGGACGGGGAGACCGGGAAGACGGGGGGACGGGGGGACGGGGGGACGTGGGGACGGGGAGACGAGGAGACCGGGAGACGGGGAGACGGGGGGACGGGGAGACCGGGGGACGGGGGGACCGGGGGACAGTGGGACGGGTGGACCGGGGGACGGGGGACAGCGGGGGCGGGGGGGATGGGGGGACGGTGCGACGGAGGGACGGGGGGACGGGGGAACGGGGGGACGGTAAGATGGGGAGACCGGGGGATGGGCGGACCGGGGGACCGGGGGACCTGGGCGACGGGGAGATCTGGGATGGGGGCCCGGGGGACCAGGGAGAACGGGGGAGGGGGGGACCGGGGAACCGGGGGATCGGGGGACTTGGGTGACGGGGATATCGGGGACGGGCAGACCGGGGGACCGGGGGACCGGGGGACGGGGAGACCGGGGGACCGGGGGACGAGGGGACCATGGGGATGGGGAGACAATGGGACGGGGACCCGGGGGACTCGGAGACCGGGGGACGGGGGGACCGGTGGACCGGGGGCCGGAGAGACCGGGGGCCCGGGGGACGGGGGGACGGGGAGACCAGGGGACGGGGGGACCGGGGGACTGGGGTACCGGGGGGACGCGGAGACCGAGGGACGGGGGGACCGAGGGGATGTGGGGATGGGGAGACCGGGGGGACGGGGTACGGGGGGACGGAGGGAACGTGGAGACGGGGAGACGGGGGGACGTGGGGACGGGGGGATGGGGAGACCGGGGGGACGGGGGGACGGGTGAAGGGGAGACTGGATAGACAGGAGGACGGGGGTCTGGGAGACCGGTGGACGGGGAGACCGGGGAGACGGGGGGACGGGGAGACGGGGAGACAGGGGGTTCGGGGGTACAGGGAGACCGGGGTATGGGGGATCGGGGGACCGGGGGACCGGGGGACGGGGAGACGGGGGGACTGGGGATGGGGGACCGGGGGACGGGGAGACTAGGGGGACCGGGGGGATGGGGGGACGGGGGGATGGGGAGACCTGTGGAAGGGGGGACCGGGGGATGGGGGGACTGGGGGAACGGGGGACCGGGGGAACGGGGGAAAGGGGAGACAGGGAGACCGTGGGACCAGGGGACGCCGGGACCGGGGGGATGGGGAAACGGGGAGACAGGGGGACAGGGGGACCGGGGGGACGGAGAGACGGGGAGACGGGGAGACCGGGAATGGGGGGACCGGGGCACCTGGGGAACCGGGGGGGAAGGGGAGACGTGGAGACCGAAGGATGGGGGGAACGGGGGACCGGGGGACGGGGAGACCCGGGGACCGGGGGACGGGGGGACCGGGGGGACGGGGAGACCGAGGGACGGGGGGACCGGGGAACCTGGGGACCGGGGGCGGGACACCTGGCGGACCGAGGCGAAGGGGGCATGGGGGGACGGGGAGAGGGGTAGACGGGGAGACCGAAAGACAGGGGAACTGGGGGACAGGGAGATGGGGAGACAGTGAGACCGGGGGACGGAGGGAACGACGGGACGGGGGGACAGGGAGACGGGGGGACGGGGGGACGGGGGGATGGAGGGGACGGGGAGACGGGGAGACCGGGGAACGGGGGACCGGTGGAATGGGGGACCTGGGAACCGGGGGACGGGGGTACCGGTGTGACGGGGATATCGGGGACGGGCGGACCGGGGGACCGGGGGACCGGGGGACGGGGAGACCGGTAGACCGGGGGACGGGTGGACCAGGGGGACGGGGAGACTGTGGGACGGGGGCCCGGTGGACCGGGGGATCAGGGAACGGGGAGATCGGGCGGACAGGGGCGACGGGGGGATGGGGGCACGGGTAGACGGCGAGATGGGGAGACCGAAGGACGGGGAGACCGGAGGGACGTGGGGACGGGGGGACGGGGAGACCGGGGGTTCGGGGGGACGGGTAGAAGGGAGAAAGGGGGATCAGGGGACCGGGGGACCGTGGGACAGAGAGACCGGGGGACCGGGGGACGCGGGGACCGGGGGGACAGGGAGACGGGGAGACGGGGAGACAGGGGGTTCGTGGTGACGGGGAGACCGGGGGACGGGGGATCAGGGGACGGGGGACCGGGGACGGGGAGACTAGGGGATCGGGGGACGCGGGGACGGGGGGGACGGGGAAACGGGGACATCGGTGGATGGGGGGACCGGGGGGACTGGGAGACAGGGAGACGGGGAGAACGGGGGACGGAGGGACCGGGGGACCGGGGGACCGGAAGATGGGGAGACCAGGGGGACGGGGGGAAGGGGGGACCGGGGGGACGGGGTGAATGGGGGACAGGGGGAACTAGGGACCGGGGGACAGGGGGTACGGGGACACGGGGAGACCGTGGGACGGGGTGACCGGGGGACCGGGGACGGGGGGACTGGGGGGACGGGGAGACAGGGAGACCGGGGGACGGGGAGCCCGGGGGTACGGGGTGACTGGGAGATGGGGGCCCCGGGGGCACGGGGGGACGGGGAGACGGGGAGACCGGGGGTACGGGGGGACGGGGGCATCGGGAGACCGCTGGACGGGGGACCGGGGGACCGGGGGACGGGGGGACTAGGGGGACGGGGCAACTTGGAGATGGGTAGACCGGGGGATGGGGTGACTGGGGGCACGGGGATACTGGGAGACGGGGACACCGGGGGACCGGGGAACCGGGGGACCGGGGGACGGGGAGACCGGAGGGATGGGGAGTCCAGGGGACGGGGAAAAGTGGGGCACGGGGAGTCCGGGGGACGGGGAGACGGGGAGATCGGGGGTCGGGGGGATGGGGGGACCGGGTGGACAATGAGACGGGGAGACCGGGGTGACGAGGGGACGGGGGGAAGGGGAGACCGGTGGACAGGAGGACCAGGGGACCGGGGGAACGGGGGACAGGGAGACCGGGGGACGGGGGGACACGGGGGACGGGGAGACGTGGAGACGGGGAGACCGGGGGCCGGGGGGACCGGGGTATGGGGAGACGGGGAGACCGGGGGGACGGTGGGACCGGGGTGACGGGGAGACGGGGAGACCGGGGGACCAGGGGGACGGGGAGACGGGGAGAAGGGGAGACCGGGGGACCCGCGGATTGGGGGGGACAGAGTATGGACAGACGGGGAGACCGGGGGACGGGGGGACCGGGGAACCGTGGGACCGGGAGACCGGGGGAATGGGGGGACGGCGGGACGGGGAGATCAGGGGACGGGGGGACCGGGGGACCAGGGGACCATGATGACGGGGAGACTGGGGGAACGGCGGACGGGGGGACCGGGGAACCGTGGGACCGGGAGACCGGGGGGATGGCGGGACGGCGTTCGGGGAGACCGGTGGACGGGCGGAACAGGGAACGGGGGACAGGGGGACCGGGCGGACGGAGGGACGGGGAGACGGGGAGACCGGGGGACCTGTGGGAGCTGGGGGACAGGGAGATGGGGAGACCGGGGGATGGGGGGACCGGGGGACCGGGGGACGGGGATACCGGGGGACCGGGTGACGGGGGGACATGGGGGACGGGGAGACCGGGGGACGGGGGCACCTGGGAACCGGGTGACCGGGGGACCGGGGGACGGGGAGACCGGGGGGACGGGGAGACTGAGGGATGGGGGGCCCGGTGGACTGGGGGCTCGGGGGACGGGGAGATCGGGCGGACCAGGGCGACGGGGGGATGGGGGCACGTGTAGACGGGGAGATGGGGACACCGAAGGACGGGGAGACCGGAGGGACGTGGGGACGGGGGGACGGGGAGACCGGGGGTTCGGGGGGACGGGTAGACGGGAGAAAGGGGGATCAGGGGACCGGGGGACCGTGGGACAGAGAGACCGGGGGACCGGGGGACGCGGGGACCGGGGGGACAGGGAGACGGGGAGACGGGGAGACAGGGGGTTCGTGTTGACGGGGAGACCGGGGGACGGGGGATCAGGGGACGGGGGACCGGGGACGGGGAGACTAGGGGATCGGGGGACGCGGGGACGGGGGGGACGGGGAAACGGGGACATCGGTGGATGGGGGGACCGGGGGGACTGGGAGACAGGGAGACGGGGAGAACGGGGGACGGAGGGACCGGGGGACCGGGGGACCGGAGGATGGGGAGACCAGGGGGACGGGGGGACGGGGGGACCGGGGGGACGGGGTGAATGGGGGACAGGGGGAACTAGGGACCGGGGGACAGGGGGGATGGGGAGACGGGGAGACCGGGGGGGGGCGGGGGGTGGGGGGACACGGGGACGGGGAGACGGAGAGAACGGGAGACGGGGGTACGGGGACACGGGGAGACCGTGGGACGGGGTGACCGGGGGACCGGGGACGGGGGGACTGGGGGTACGGGGTGACTGGGAGATGGGGACCCCGGGGGCACGGGGGGACGGGGAGACGGGGAGACCGGGGGGACGGGGGGACGGGGGCATCGGGAGACCGCTGGACGGGGGACCGGGGGACCGGGGGAATGGGGAGATGGGGAGACCGGGGGGACGGGGGGACGGGGGGACGTGGGGACGGGGAGACGGGGAGACCGGGAGAATGGGGGACAGAGGAAAGGGGAGACCGGGGGACGGGGGGACCGAGGGGATGGGGGGACGGGGAGACCGGGGGGAAGGGGTACGGGGGGACGGAGGGGACGTGGAGACGGGGAGACCTGGGGAACGGGGGGACGGGGGGATGGGGTGACCGGGGTGACGGGGGGACGGGGGGAAAAGGAGGCCAGATAGACAGGGGGAGAGGGGGACCGTGAGACTGGTGGACTGGGAGACCGGGGGGACGGGGGGACGGGGAGACGGGGAGACCGGGGGACGGGGGGACGGGAGACGGGGGGAACGGGGGACCTGGGGGAGCGGGGGGACGGGAAGACGGGGAGACCGGAGGACGGGGGGACCAGAGCACCATGGACCGGGGGACAGGGAGACCAGGGGACAAGGGGCAGGGAGACCGGGGGGACGGGGAGACCATGCGGACAGGGGTGACTGGGGTATGGGGGGAAGGGGAGAGGGGGAGACGGGGAGAACGAAGGACGAGGAGACCGGGGAACGGGGGACCGGTGGAATGGGGGACCGGATGACCGGGGGACGGGGAGACCGGGGGGAACGGGGGGACGGGGGGATGGGGGGATGGAGGGGACGGGGAGACGGGGAGACGGGCAGACCGGAGGACGGGGGACCGGGGGGACGGGGAGACTTGGTGACCAGGGGACTGGGGGAACAGGGGGATGGGGAGAGAGGGAGATGGGGAAACCGGGGGACGGGGGGACCGGGGGGACGGGGAGACGGGGGGAAGGGGGGAAGGGGAGATGGGGTGACGGGGAGACCGGGGGACGGAGGGACCGGGGTGGGGAGACCGGGGAAAGGGGGACGGGGGGACCGGGGGAACTGGGAGACCGGGGGACCGGGGAGACGGGGGGACGGGGGGACGGGGAGGCCGGGGAGACCGGGAGACCGGAGGACGGGGGGACCGGGGGGAAGGGGTGACGGGGGGACAGGGGGACAGGGAGACCGGGGGACGGGGGGACCGGGGGACCGGGGGACGGGGGACGGGGGGACGGCGGAAAGGGGAGACGGGTAGACCGGGGGGACGGCGGGAAACAGGGACCGTGGGACAGGGGGACAGGGGGACGGGGAGACGGGGAGACCGAGGGACGGGGAGACAGGGAGACCAGAGGATGGGGGGACCGGGGGGAACAGAGGGACGGGGAGACCGGGGGTCCGGGGGACGGGGGGACCGGGGGGACGAGGAGAAGGGGAGACCGGAGGTCCGTGGGACCTGGGTGACAGGGAGGCGGGGATATGGGCAGACTGGGGGACGGGGGACAGAGGGGAATGGGGGACGGGAGGACTGGGGGACGGGGGGGAAGGGTTGACGGGGAGACCGGGGGGAAAGGGGGACGGGGGGATGGGGGACCGGGGTGACAGGGGGGACGGGGAGACCGGAGGAAGGGGGACCGATGGAAAGTGGGACGGGAGGACGTGGAGATGAGGAGACTGGGGTACGGGGGGACCAGGGGGACGGGGGGACGGGGAGACCGGGATCCGGGGGGAAGTGGGGACAAGGAGACGGGGAGACGGGGAGACCGGTGGACGGGGGGACTGGGGGACGGGGGGACCGTGGGGACGGGGGGACGGGGAGACCGGGGGACCGGGGACAGGGGGACTGGGGGGACTGGGAGACAGGGAGACCGGGAACGTGGGGATCAGGGTGACGGGGAGACGGGGACACCGAGGGACCGCGGGGACCGGGAGACGGGGAGACCGGGGGACGGGGGGACCAGGGGGATGGGGGGACTGGGGGACGGGGTGACAGGTGGGACGGGGAGACCGGGGGACCGGGGTACGGGGGGATCATGAAACTGGGGGACGGGGTGAATGGGGGACCGAGGGGAAGGGGAGACGGGGGGACAGGGGGACAGGGAGACCGGGGGACGGGGGGACCGGGGGGAAGGGGAGACGGGGGGACAGGGGGACAGGGAGACCAGGGGACGGGGGGACCGGGGGACCGGGGACGGGAGACGGGGGGACGGCGGAAAGGGGAGACGGGTAGACCGGGGGGACGGGGGGAAACAGGGACCGTGGGACAGGGGGACAGGGGGACGGGGAGACGGGGAGACCAGAGGATGGGGGGACCGGGGGGAACAGAGGGACGGGGAGACCGGGGGTCCGGGGGATGGGTGGACCAGGGGGACGGGGGACCGGGGGGACGGGGGAAGCAGGGACCGTGGGACAGGGGGACGGGGGGACGGGGAGACGGGGAGACTGGGGTACAGGGGGACCAGGGGTACGGGGGGAAGGGAAGACGGCGAGACCGGAGGACGGGCGGACCGTGGGACTGGGGGGACGGGGAGACGGTGAGACCCGGGGACCGGGGGATGGGTGGACCGGGGGACCGGGGGACCGGGGGACGCAGGGATTGGGGGGACGGGAGGAAGGGGGTACCAGGGGACAGGGGGACGGGGGGACCGGGGAGACGGGGATACCAGGGTACCGGGGGATGGGGGGACCGGGGGGACGGGGAGACCAGGGGACCGGAGGGACTCGGGGGACGGGGCAACTGGGAGATGGGTAGACCAGGGGATGGGGGGACTGGGGGCATGGGGAGACGGGGAGACCAGGGGACGGGGGACCGGGAGACCGGGGGAGGGTGAGACCGGGGGACCAGAGGACTGGGAGACCAGGGGGACGGGGAGACGGGGAGACGGGGAGACCGAGGGACCGAGGGAGTGGGGGACGGGGAGACCGGGGGACTAGGGGAACGGGGGACCGGGGGATGGGGAGACCGGGGTTCGTGGGGACCAGGGGGACGGGCAGACCGAGTGACGGGGGGACCGGGGGAGCGGGGGACCAGGGGACGGGAAGACCGGGGGACCGGCGGACGGGGGGACCGGGGGACCTGTGGTACCGGGGGAACGGGGAGACGGGGAGACCGGGGGACGGGGGGCCCGGGGGGAAGGGGACACGGTGAGACGGGCAGACCGGGAGACGGGTGGACCGGGGGGACGGGGGGAAGGGGGGACCGGGAGACGGGGAGCCCGGGGGTACGGCGGGACTGGGAGACGGGGAACACGGGGGGACGGGGGCACGGGGAGACGGGGAGACCAGGGGACGGGGGGACCGGGGGACCGGGGGACCATGATGACGGGGAGACCGGGGGAAAAGCGGACGGGGGGACCGGGGGACCTGTGGTACCGGGGGAACGGGGTGACGGGGAGACGGGGAGACGGGGGGACGGGGAGACGGGGAAACGGGGAGACCGGGGTACCCGGGGACCGGGGGGACAGTGTACGGTTAGACGGGGAGACCGGGGGACGGGGGGACAGGGGAAACGTGGGACCGGGAGACCCGGGGGACGGGGGGATGGGGGGACGAGGAGACGGGGAGACCGGGGGATTTGGAGACCGGGGACCGGGGGACGGGGAGACCGGAGAGACGGGGAGACCGTAGGACCGGGGGACGGGGGGACTGGGGGGACGGGGCGACTTGGAGATGGGTAGACTGGGGGATGGGGGGACTGGGGGCACGGGGAGACCAAGGGGACCCGGGCGACGGGGGACAGTGGGACAGGGAGACAGGGAGACGGGCAGACCGGAGGACGGGGGACAGGGGGACGGGGAGACTTGGTGACCAGGGGAATGGGGGAACAGGGGGATGGGGAGAGAGGGAGATGGGGAAACCGGGGGACGGGGGGACCGGGGGGACGGGGAGATGGGGGGAAGGGGGGAAGGGGAGATGGGGTGACGGGGAGACCGGGGGACGGAGGGACCGGGCGACGGGGAGACCGGGGGACCGGGGGGACGGGGGGACGGGGTGACGGGGAGACCGGGGGACGGGGGGACCGGGGGGACTGGGAGACCGGGGGACCGGGGGGACGGGGGGACGGGGTGACGGGGAGGCCGGGGAGACCGGGGGACCCGAGGACGGGGGGACCGGGGGGAAGGGGAGACGGGGGGACAGGGGGACAGGGAGACCGGGGGACGGGGGGACCGGGGGACCGGGGGACGGGGGACGGGGGGACGGCGGAAAGGGGAGACGGGTAGACCGGGGGGACGGGGGGAAACAGGGACCGTGGGACTGGGGGACAGGGGGACGGGGAGACGGGGAGACCGAGGGACGGGGAGACGGGGAGACCAGAGGATGGGGGGACCGGGGGGAACAGAGGGACGGGGAGACCGGGGGTCCGGGGGACGGGGGGACCGGGGGGACGGGGGACCGGGGGTACGGGGGAAAGGGAGAACGGGGGACAGGGGGACCGTGCGGACGGAGGGACGGGGAGACGGGGAGACCGGGGGATGGGGGAACGGTGAACGGAGGACCGGGGGACCGGGGGACGGGGGGACCGGGGGGATGTTGAGACGGGGAGACGGGGAGACCAGAGGACGGGGGTACCAGGGCGACGGGCAGACGGTTAGACGGGGAGACCAAGGGACGGGGGGGACCGGGGGACCGGGGGATGGGGGACCGGGGGGACGGGGGGACCGGGGTACTGAGGGACGGGCAACCCGGGGGTACTGGGGGACGGGGAGACGGGGAGACCGGGGGACGGTGTGACTGGGGGACCGGGGGAACGGGGTGATGGGGAGACCGGGGGACCGGGGGACCGTAGGACCGGGGGACGGGGGAAGGGGGGACGGGGGACGGGGCACGGGAGGACCGGGGGGAACTGGAGACAGGGAGACGGGGAGACCGGGGGATGGGGGAACCGGGGGACTTGGAGACAGGGGACCGGGAAACTGGGGGACGGGGGGACCGGGGGACCGGGGGACGGGTAGCCCTGGGGTACGGTGGGACGGGGAGACGGGGAGACCGGGGGACGGGGGGACCGGGGGACGGGGGGACGGAGAGACAGGGAGACTGGGGGGATGGAGGAAACGGAGGACCGGGGGACCAGTGGACGGGAGAACATGGGGGATGGGGAGACCGGGGGACCGGGGGACGGGGAACCGGGGGACCGGGGACCGGGGGACGGGGAGACGGGGAGAAGGGGAGACCGGAGGTCCGTGGGACCTGGGGGACAGGGAGGCGGGGATATGGGCAGACAGGGGGACGGGGGACAGAGGGGAATGGGGGACGGGAGGACTGGGCGACTGGGGGGAAGGGTTGACGGGGAGACCCGGGGGAAAGGGGGACGGGGGGATGGGGGACCGGGGTGACAGGGGGGACGGGGAGACCGGAGGAAGGGGGACCGATGGAAAGTGGGACAGGAGGACGTGGAGATGAGGAGACTGGGGGACGGGGGGACCAGGGGGACGGGGGGACGGGGAGACCGGGATCCGGGGGGAAGTGGGGACAAGGAGACGGGGAGACGGGGAGACCGGTGGACGGGGGGACTGGGGGACGGGGGGACCGTGGGGACGGGGGGACGGGGAGACCGGGGGACCGGGGACAAGGGGACTGGGGGGACTGGGAGACAGGGAGACCGGGAACGTGGGGATCAGGGTGACGGGGAGACGGGGACACCGAGGGACCGCGGGGACCGGGAGACGGGGAGACGGGGAGACCGGGGGATGGGGGGACCAGGGGGATGGGGGGACTGGGGGACGGGGTGACAGGGGGGACGGGGAGACCGGGGGACCGGGGTACGGGGGGATCAGGAAACTGGGGGACGGGGTGAATGGGGGACCGGGGGGACGGGAGACGGTGAGACGGGGAGATACGCGGACGGGGGGACCTGGGAACTGGGGGATGGGGGGACGGGGGACTGGGGGACGGGGAGCCCGGAGGTACGGGGGGACGGGGAGACGGGGAGACCGGGGGACGGTGTGATAGGGGGACCGGGGGAACGGGATGACGGGGAGACCGGGGTGACAGGGGGAAGGGGAGACCGGGGGACCGGAGGTCGGGGGACCGGGGGGACGGGGAGAAGGGGAGATAGGGAGACCGGGGGACGTCTGGACCTCGGGGACGGGGGCACGGGGAGACGTGCAGACCGGGGGGAGGGGGGGACGGAGGGATGGGGAGACCGGGGGACCGGGAGACGGGGGGACCGGGGGGACGGGGAGATGGGCAGACGGGGAGACCGGGGGACGGGGGAACCAGGGGACCTGTGGACTGGGGGACAGGGGGGACGGGGGGATGGGGAGACAGTGGGAAGGGGGGACGGGGGGACGCGGAGACCAAGGGACGGGTGGACCGGGGGACCGGGGGACGTGTAGACCAGGGGGACGGGGGACCGGGGGGACGGGGGACGTGGTACCGGGGGACGGGGAGTGGCACACGGGGAGATCGGGGGACGGGTGGACCGGGGGGACGTCAGACAGTGAGACTGGGGGACGGGGAGACCGGGGTAGAGGGGGACCAGGGGAACTGGGGAAGGGTAAACCAGGGGACCAGGGGACGGGGGGACCGGGGGGACGGGGAGACCGGGGGACGGGGGGACGGGAGAACCAGGGGCACGGGGGACGGGGGGACCGGGGGACGGGGAGCCCGGGGGTACGGTGGGACTGGGAGACGGCGAGACCGGAGGACGGGCGGACCGTGGGACTGGGGGGACGGGGAGACGGTGAGACCGGGGGACCGGGGGATGGGTGGACCGGGGGACCGGGGGACCGGGGGACGCAGGGATTGGGGGGACGGGAGGAAGGGGGTACCAGGGGACAGGGGGACGGGGGGACCGGGGAGACGGGGATACCAGGGTACCGGGGGATGGGGGGACCGGGGGGACGGGGAGACCAGGGGACTGGAGGGACTCGGGGGACGGGGCAACTGGGAGATGGGTAGACCAGGGGATGGGGGGACTGGGGGCATGGGGAGACGGGGAGACCAGGGGACGGGGGACCGGGAGACCGGGGGAGGGTGAGACCGGGTGACCAGAGGACTGGGAGACCAGGGGGACGGGGAGACGGGGAGACGGGGAGACCGAGGGACCGAGGGAGTGGGGGACGGGGAGACCGGGGGACTAGGGGAACGGGGGACCGGGGGATGGGGAGACCGGGGTTCGTGGGGACCAGGGGGACGGGCAGACCGAGTGACGGGGGGACCGGTGGAGCGGGGGACCAGGGGACGGGGAGACCGGGGGACCGGCGGACGGGGGGACCGGGGGACCTGTGGTACCGGGGAGACGGGGAGACGGGGAGACCGGGGGACGGGGGGCCCGGGGGGAAGGGGACACGGTGAGACGGGCAGACCGGGAGACGGGTGGACCGGGGGGACGGGGGGAAGGGGGGACCGGGAGACGGGGAGCCCGGGGGTACGGCGGGACTGGGAGACGGGGAACCCGGGGGGACGGGGGCACGGGGAGACGGGGAGACCAGGGGACGGGGGGACCGGGGGACCGGGGGACCATGATGACGTGGAGACCGGGGGACAAGCGGACGGGGGGACCGGGGGACCTGTGGTACCGGGGGAACGGGGAGACGGGGAGACCGGGGGACGGGGGCCCTGGAGGACGGGGATATGGTGAGACGGGCAAACCGGGAGACGGGTGGACCGGGGGGACGGGGGCACGGGGAGACGGGGAGACAGGGGGACGGGGGGGACGGGGAGACGGGGAGACCGGGGGACAGTGTGACTGGAGGACCAGGGGACCGGGGGATCTGGGGGACGGAAAGATGGGGAGACCGGGGGACAGGGGGACCGGGGGACCGGGGGATAGGGGGACGGGGGGACGTGGA
The DNA here is from genome assembly GCF_057876585.1 of Rhinolophus sinicus. Lineage (NCBI taxonomy): Eukaryota > Metazoa > Chordata > Mammalia > Chiroptera > Rhinolophidae > Rhinolophus > Rhinolophus sinicus. The sequence goes on along the minus strand of NC_142510.1, from coordinate 19,441,294 downwards.
GACTGGGGGACAGGGGGACCTGGGTAACGGGGGGAAGGGGAGACGGGGAGACCAGGAGACGGGGTGACCAAGGGATCGGGGACGGGGGGACTGGGGGGACGGGGAGACAGGGAGACGGGAGGACGGGGAGACCAGGGTGACGGGGAGACGGGGAGACGGGGGGACGGGGAGACGGGGAAACGGGGAGACCGGGGGATGCGGGGACCGGGGGACGAGGAGACGGGGCGACTGGGGTACCCGGGGACCGGGGGGACAGTGTACGGTTAGACGGGGAGACCTGGGGACGGGGGGACAGGGGAAACGTGGGACCGGGAGACCCGGGGGACGGGGGGACGGGGGGATTTGGAGACCGGGGACCGGGGGACGGGGAGACCGGAGAGACGGGGAGACCGTAGGACCGGGGGACGGGGGGACTGGGGGGACGGGGCGACTTGGAGATGGGTAGACTGGGGGGACGGGGGAAGCAGGGACCGTGGGACAGGGGGACGGGTGGACGGGGAGACGGGGAGACCGAGGGACGGGGAGACGGGGAGACCAGAGGATGGGGGGACCGGGGGGAACAGAGGGACGGGGAGACCGGGGGTCCGGGGGATGGGGGGACCGGGGGACGGGGGGACAGGGGAACCGTGGGACCGGGAGACCGGGGGGACGGGGGGACGGGGGGACGGGGGGACTGGGAGACGGTAACCCGGGGGCACGGGGGGACGGGGGGACTGGGGGACCGGGGGACCATGATGACGGGGAGACCGGGGGACGGGGGACCGGGGGGACCGGGGGGATGGGGGACCGGGGGGACGGGGGGAGAGGGAGAACGGGGGACAGGGGGACCGGGCGGACGGAGGGACGGGGAGATGGGGAGACTGGGGGATTTGGAGACCGGGGGACCGGGGGACCGGGGGACGGGGAGACGGGGAGAAGGGGAGACCGGAGGTCCGTGGGACCTGGGGGACAGGGAGGCGGGATATGGGCAGACTGGGGGACGGGGGACAGAGGGGAATGGGGGACGGGAGGACTGGGGGACGGGGGGGAAGGGTTGATGGGGAGACCGGGGGGAAAGGGGGACGGGGGGATGGGGCCCGGGGTGACAGGGGGGACGGGGAGACCGGTGGAAGGGGGACCGATGGAAAGTGGGACGGGAGGACGTGGAGATGAGGAGACTGGGGGACGGGGGGATCAGGGGGACGGGGGGACGGGGAGACCGGGATCGGGGGGGAAGTGTGTACAAGGAGACGGGGAGACCGGGGGACGGAGGGACCAGGGGGATGGGGGGACTGGGGGACGGGGTGACAGGGGGGACGGGGAGACCGGGGGACCGGGGTACGGGGGATCAGGAAACCGGGGGACGGGGTGAATGCGGGACCGGGGGGACGGGAGACGGTGAGACGGGGAGATACGCGGACGGGGGGACCTGGGAACTGGGGGATGGGGGGACGGGGGACTGGGGACGGGGAACCCGGAGGTACGGGGGGACGGGGAGACGGGGAGACCGGGGGACGGGGGGACTGGGTGGACGGGGCGACTTGGAGATGGGTAGACCGGGGGATGGGGGGACGGGGGGACGGGGAGTCCGGGGGACGGGGAAATGGGGGGGACGGGGAGTCCGGGGGAAGGGGAGACAGGGAGATCGGGGGTCGGGGGGATGGGTGGACCAGGTGGACAATGAGACGGGGAGACCGGGGTGACGAGGGGACGGGGGGAAGGGGAGACAGGTGGACAGGAGGACCAGGGGACCGGGGGAACGGGGGACAGGGAGACCGGGGGACGGGGGGACACGGGGGATGGGGAGACGTGGAGACGGGGAGACCGGGGGACGGGGGGACCGGGGGACGGGGAGACGGGGAGACCGGGGGGACGGTGAGACCGGGGTGACGGGGAGACGGGGAGACCGGGGGACCAGGGGGACGGGGAGACGGGGAGAAGGGGAGACCGGGGGACCCGGGGATCGGGGGGACAGAGTACGGTGAGACGGGGAGACCGGGGGACGGGGGGACCGGGGAACCGTGGGACCGGGAGACCGGGGGGATGGGGGGACGGCGGGACGGGGAGACCAGGGGACGGGGGGACCGGGGGACCGGGGGACCATGATGACGGGGAGACCGGGGGAACGGCGGACGGGGGGACCAGGGTACCGTGGGACCGGGAGACCGGGGGGACGGGGGGACGGGGGGACGGGGGGATGGGGAGACTTGGGCACAGGGGGACCGGGGTGACGGGGGGAAGGGGAGACAGGGAGACCGGGGGACGGGGTGAACGGGGGACCGGGGACGGGGGGACTGGGGGACGGGGAGACAGGGAGACCGGGGGACGGGGAGCCCGGGGGTACTGGGGGACTGGGAGACGGTAACCCGGGGGCACGGGGGGACGGGGGGACTGGGGGACCGGGGGACCATGATGACGGGGAGACCGGGGGACGGGGGACCGGGGGGACCAGGGGGATGGGGGACCGGGGGGACGGGGGGGAGAGGGAGAACGGGGGACAGGGGGACCGGGCGGACGGAGGGACGGGGAGACGGGGAGACCGGGGGATTTGGAGACCGGGGACCGGGGGACGGGGAGACCGGGGAGACGGGGAGACCGTAGGACCGGGGGACGGGGGGACTGGGGGGACGGGGCGACTTGGAGATGGGTAGACTGGGGGATGGGGGGACTGGGGGCACGGGGAGACCAAGGGGACCCGGGCGATGGGGGACAGTGGGACAGGGAGACGGGGAGACGGGCAGACCGGAGGACGGGGGACCGGGGGGACGGGGAGACTTGGTGACCAGGGGACTGGGGGAAAAGGGGGATGGGGAGAGAGGGATATGGGGAAACCGGGGGACGGGGGACGGGGGGGACGGGGAGACGGGGGGAAGGGGGGAAGGGGAGATGGGGTGACGGGGAGACCGGGGGACGGAGGGACCGGGGGACGGGGAGACCGGGGGACTAGGGGAACGGGGGACCGGGGGACGGGACACTGGGCGGACCGAGGCGATGGGGGGATGGGGGGACGGGGAGAGGGGTAGACGGGGAGACCGGGGGACGGGGGGCCCAGGGGGAAGGGGACACGGTGAGACGGGCAGACTGGGAGACGGGTGGACCGGGGAGACGGGGGGAAGGGGGGACCGGGAGACGGGGAGCCCGGGGGTACGGCGGGACTGGGAGACAGGGAACACGGGGGGACGGGGGGACGGGGAGACGGGGAGACCAGGGGACGGGGGGACCGGGGGACCGGGGGACCATGATGACGGGGAGACCGGGGGACAAGCGGACTGGGGGACCGGGGGACCTGTGGTACCGGGGGGACGGGGAGACGGGGAGACCGGGGGACGGGGGCCCTGGGGGACGGGGATACGGTGAGACGGGCAAACCGGGAGACGGGTGGACCGGGGGGACGGGGGGACGGGGAGACGGGGAGACAGGGGGACGGGGGGGACGGGGAGACGGGGAGACCGGGGGACGGTGTGACTGGAGGACCAGGGGACCGGGGGATCTGGGGGACGGAAAGATGGGGAGACCGGGGGTACGGGGGGACTGGGAGACGGTAATCCGGGGGCACGGGGGGACGGGGGGACTGGGGGACCGGGGGACCATGATGACGGGGAGACCGGGGGACGGGGGGACCGGGGGGACCGGGGGGATGGGGGACCGGGGGGACGGGGGGGAGAGGGAGAACGGGGGACAGGGGGACCGGGCGGACGGAGGGACGGGGAGACGGGGAGACCGGGGGATTTGGAGACCGGGGACCGGGGGACGGGTAGACCGGGGAGACGGGGAGACCGTAGGACCGGGGGACGGGGGGACTGGGGGGACGGGGCGACTTGGAGATGGGTAGACTGGGGGATGGGGGGACTGGGGGCACGGGGAGACCAAGGGGACCCGGGCGACGGGGGACAGTGGGACAGGGAGACGGGGAGACGGGCAGACCGGAGGACGGGGGACCGGGGGACGGGGAGACTTGGTGACCAGGGGACTGGGGGAACAGGGGGATGGGGAGAGAGGGAGATGGGGAAACCGGGGGACGGGGGGACCGGAGGGAAGTGGAGACGGGAAGACGGGGAGACCGTGGGACGGGTATTATGGGGGACCGTGAGACGGTGGGACCGGGGGGATGGGGAACCGGGGGACGGTGAGATCGGGGGACGGGGGGACCGGGGGGAACAGAGGGACGGGGAGACCGGGGGTCCGGGGGGCGGGGGGACCGGGGGGACGGGGGACCGGGGAACCGGGGGACGGTGAGATCGGGGGACGGGGGGACCGGGGGGAACAGAGGGACGGGGAGACCGGGGGTCCGGGGAGACGGGGAGACCGGGGGGACGGGGAGACTGAGGGATGGGGGGCCCGGTGGACTGGGGGCTCGGGGGACGGGGAGATCGGGCGGACCAGGGCGACGGGGGGATGGGGGCACGTGTAGACGGGGAGATGGGGACACCGAAGGACGGGGAGACCGGAGGGACGTGTGGACGGGGGGACGGGGAGACCGGGGGTTCGGGGGGACGGGTAGACGGGAGAAAGGGGGATCAGGGGACCGGGGGACCGTGGGACAGAGAGACCGGGGGACCGGGGGACGCGGGGACCGGGGGGACAGGGAGACGGGGAGACGGGGAGACAGGGGGTTCGTGGTGACGGGGAGACCGGGGGACGGGGGATCAGGGGACGGGGGACCGGGGACGGGGAGACTAGGGGATCGGGGGACGCGGGGACGGGGGGGACGGGGAAACAGGGACATCGGTGGATGGGGGGACCGGGGGGACTGGGAGACAGGGAGACGGGGAGAACGGGGGACGGAGGGACCGGGGGACCGGGGGACCGGAGGATGGGGAGACCAGGGGGACGGGGGGACGGGGGGACCGGGGGGACGGGGTGAATGGGGGACAGGGGGAACTAGGGACCGGGGGACAGGGGGGATGGGGAGACGGGGAGACCGGGGGGGGGGTGGGGGGGGGACACGGGGACGGGGAGACGGAGAGAACGGGAGACGGGGGTACGGGGACTCGGGGAGACCGTGGGACGGGGTGACCGGGGGACCGGGGGGATGGGGGACCGGGGGGATGGGGGGAGAGGGAGAACGGGGGACAGGGGGACCTGGCGGTCGGAGGGACGGGGAGAGGGGTAGACCGGGGGATGGGGAGACGGGGAGACGGGGAGACCGGGGGATGCGGGGACCGGGGGACGAGGAGACTGGGAGACCGGGGGACCGGGGGGATGGGGAGACGGGGAGACCGGGGTACCCGGGGACCGGGGGGACAGTGTACGGTGAGACGGGGAGACCGGGGGATGGGGGGACAGGGGAACCGTGGGACCGGGAGACCGGGGGGACGGGGGACGGGGGACGGGGGGAACGGGGGACCGGGGGACGGGGGGACGGGGGGACGGGGGACGGGGAGTCTTGGGCACAGGGGGACCGGGGTGACGGGGGGACGGGGAGACCAGGGGATAGGGTGACCGGGGGACCGGGGACGGGGGGACTGGGGGGACGGGGAGACAGGGAGACCGGGGGACGGGGAGCCCGGGGGTACGGGGGGACAGGGAGACGGGAACCCAGGGTCACGGGGGGATGGGGAGACTTGTAGACCGGGGTACGGGGGGACCGGGGGAACAAGGAGACCATGGGACGGGGTGACCGGGGAACCAGGGTATCGGGGGACGGGAGGACGGGGAGACCGGGGAGACGGGTGTCGGGGACAGGGAGACCGGGGGACCGGGGGACGCCGGGACTGGCGGGATGGGGAGAAGGGGAGACCGGGGGGACGGTGAGGCGGGGGGACATGGGGACGGGGAGACCGAGGGACGGGGGATCGGGGGACCGGGGGACCGGGGGACAGGGAGACCGGGGGACTGGGGATGGGGGACTGGGGGACGGGGAGACTGGGGGGACCAGGGGACTGGGGGACGGGGGGACCGGGGGAAAGGGGAGACAGGGAGACGGGGAGACAGGGAGGACGGGTGGACGGGGAGACCGGGGGACGGGGTACCGGGGCACCGGGAGACGGGGAGACGGGGAGACAGGGGGTTCGGGGTGACGGGGAGAGGGGGAGATGGGGAGACCGAAGGACGGGGGGACCAGGGGGACAGGGAGACAGGGAGACAGGGAGACCGTGGGGGATGGGGAGACTGGGAGACGGGCAGACCGGGGGATGTGGGGACCGGGGGACCGGTAGACAGGGGGAATGGGAGACCGGGGGACGGGGGGATGGGGGGACCTGGGGACGGGGGACTGGGGGACCGGAGGACCGGGGCACAGGAAGACCGGGGGATGGCGGGACGGGGTGATGGCCGGGCGGGGGGATGGCGGGACGGGTGGACCGGGAGACCGGGGCACGCGGGGACATGAGGAAAGGGAGACCGGTGCACGGGGGGACGGAGGGACCGGGAGACCGGGTGAGGGGCGGATGGGGGGAAGGAGAGACCGGGCACCGGGAGACTTGTTGACGGGGAGAACGGGTGTCGGAAGGACGGGGGTCAGGGGGACCAGGGGATGGGGGGAAGGGTGGACCAGGAGACAGGGGGAACGGGAGACCGAGGAACGGAGGGACAGAGGGACGGGGGAACAAGGGACCTGGGGACCGGTAGATCGTCCAAAGAGGGGAAGGAGGGACCGGGAGAACAGGGGACGGGGGAACAGGAGGACAGGGGAATTAGGGGACCGGGAGACCGGGTGACGGGGGGACGGGGAGGACCGGGAGACCGGGGGATGGGGGGACGGGGGTTGGGTGGACTGGGAGACCAGGGGACCGAGGAATCAGGAGACCGGGGGACGGGGGGACGGGGGGAGGTGGGGAAGGGGGACCAGGAGACGGGGTCCGAAGGACAGGGGGACGGGAGGACAAGGGGGACCATGGCACCAGGGACCTGGGGACGGGGAGACTGGGGGACCGGGGGACGGAGGAACCGGGGGGACGGGGAGATGGGGAGACGGTGAGACAGGGTGTACGGGGGGAGGGGGGATGTGTAGACCGGGGGACTGAGGGACCGGTGTACAGGGAGACCGGGGGGACCGGGGGACGGGGGGACGTCTGGACCAGGGGGATGGGGGCACGGGGAGACGTGCAGACCGGGGGGAGGGGGGGACGTGGGGATGGGGAGACCGGGGGACCGGGAGACGGGGGACAGGGAGGAAGGGGAAACAAGGAGACCGGGAGACCGGGGGGACGGGGAGACGGGGAGACGGGGAGACGGGGAGACGTGGTGACCGGGGGACCGGGGTCGGGGGAACTGGGTGGACGAGGAGACAGGGAGACCGGGGGACGGGGTGACCGGGGTGACGGGGAGACGGGGAGACCTGGGGACCGGGGGGACGGGGAGACCGGGAGACAGGTGGACCGGGGGACGGGGAGACGGGGAAACCGGGGGACCGGGGGGACGGGGAGACGGGGAGACCGGGGGACGGGCGGAACTGGGAACGGGGAACCCGGGGGCACGGGGGGACGGGGAGACGGGGAGACCAGGGGACAGGGGGACCGGGAGACACAGGGACCATGATGATGGAGAGACCGGGGGACCGGGGGGACGGGGAGACGGGGAGACAGGGGGACGGGGGGAAGGGGAGACCGGGGGACGGGGAGCCCGGGGGTACGGGGGGACAGTGAGATGGGGAACCCAGGGGTACGGGGGACAGGGAGACGGGGAGACCAGGGGACGGGGTGACCGGGGGACTGGGGGACCCGGGTGATGGGGAGACCGGGGGACCGAGGGGACAGGGAGACGGGGAGACAGGGGGATGGGGGGGATGGGGAGACGGGGAGACCGGGGGACGGTGTGACTGGGGGACTGGGGGACCCGGGTGATGGGGAGACCGGGGGAGCGGGGCAACAGGGAGACGGGTAGACCGGGGGGGACGGGGGGAAGTAGGGACCGTGGGACAGGGGGACGGGGGGACGGGGAGACGGGGAGACCGGGGAGTCCGGGGGACAGGGAGACGGGGAGACCGGGTTACGGGGAGACCGGGGGACAGGGGTACCAGGGGGACGGGGGGAAGAGAAGATGGGGAGACCGGGGGACGGGGTGAACAGGGGACCAGTGGGACGGGAGACGGGGAGACGGGGAGACACGTGGACGGGGGGACCGGGGAACTGGGGGTCAGGGTGACCGGGGGACCGGGCGGACGGGGAGACGAGGAGACCGGGGGGATGGGGGGAAGGGGTTACCGGGGGCCCGGGGGATGGGGGGACCGGGAGCCCGGGAGACGGGCGAAGGGGGGAAGGGGAGACGGAGAGACGGGGAGACCGGGGGGAAGGGGGGACGGGGGTATGGGGGACAGGAGGACCGGGGGGACCGGGAGACAGGGAGACCTGGGGACGGTGGGACAGGGGGACCGGGGTACTGGGGGATGGGGGGGACCGGGAAACTGGGGGACGGGGGGAACGGGGGAACGTGGGACGGGGAGCCCGGGGGTACGGGTGGACGGGGAGATGGGGAGACCGGGGGACGGGAGGACCGGGGGACCGGGTGATGGGGGGACGGGGGGACGGGGAGACCTGGGACAGGGGGACTGGGGTGACGGGGGGACCGGGGGATCGGGGGGACGGGGAGACGGGGAGACCGGGCGACGGGGGGAACGGGGGACCGGGGACGGGGGAACTGGGGGGACGGGGAGACATGGAGACCGGGGGACGGGGTGACCGGGTTGACGGGGAGACGGGGAGACAGGGGGACGGGGTGAATGGGGGAACGGGGGGACGGGAGACGGGGAGACGGGGAGATACGCGGACGGGGGGACCTGGGAACTGGGGGATGGGGGGACCGGGGGACTGGCTGACGGGGAACCCGGAGGTACGGGAGGACGGGGAGACGGGGAGACCGGGGGACGGTGTGATAGGGGGACCGGGGGAACGGGATGACGGGGAGACCGGGGTGACAGGGGGAAGGGTAGACCGGGGGACCGGAGGACGGGGGGACCGGGGGGACGGGGAGAAGGGGAGATAGGGAGACCGGGGGACGTCTGGACCAGGGGGACGGGGGCACGGGGAGACGTGCAGACCGGGAGGAGGGGGGGACGGAGGGATGGGGAGACCGGGGGACCGGGAGACGGGGGGACCGGGGGTAGGGGAGACGGGGAGACGGGGAGACCAGGGGACGGGGGAACCAGGGGACCTGTGGACTGGAGGACCAGGGGGACGGGGGGATGGGGAGACAGTGGAAAGGGGGGCGGGGGGACGCGGAGACCAAGGGACGGGTGGACCGGGGGACCGGGGGACGTGTGGACCAGGGGGACGGGGGACCGGGGGGACGGGGGACGGTGTACCGGGGGGACGGGGAGTGGCACACTGGGAGATTGGGGGACGGGTGGACCGGGGGGACGTCAGACAGTGAGACCGAGGGACGGCGAGACCGTGGGATGGGGGACGGGGGACCGGGGGGGCGGGGGACGGTGTACCGGGGGGACGGGGAGTGGCACACTGGCAGATTGGGGGACGGGTGGACCGGGGGGACGTCAGACAGTGAGACCGAGGGACGGCGAGACCGTGGGATGGGGGACGGGGGACCGGGGGGGCGGGGGACGGTGTACCGGGGGGACTGGGAGTGGCACACTGGCAGATTGGGGGACGGGTGGACCGGGGGGACGTCAGACAGTGAGACCGAGGGACGGGGAGACCGTGGGATGGGTGGACGAGGGGACGGGGACACCGTGGGACAGGGGGACGGGGGGACGGTGGGACGGGGGGACGGGGGACGCCGGGGGGACCGGGGGACCAGGGGATCGGGGGGACGGAAAGATGGGGAGACCGAGGGACGGTGTGACTGGGGGACCGGGGGACCGGGGGATCGGGGGGACGGAAAGATGGGGAGACCGGGGGACGGGGGCCCTGGGGGACGGGGACACGGTGAGACGGGCAAACCGGGAGACGGGGGGACCGGGGGGACGGGGGGACGGGGAGACGGGGAGACAGGGGGACGGGGGGGACGGGGAGACGGGGACACCGGGGGACAGTGTGACTGGGGGACCAGGGGACCGGGGGATCTGGGGGACGGAAAGATGGGGAGACCGGGGGACGGGGGGACTGGGGGACCGGGGGATAGGGGGACGGGGGGACGTGGAGACTGGTGGACAGGGGGACCGGGGTAACGGGGGGAAGGGGAGACGGGGAGACCAGGAGACGGGGTGACCAAGGGACCGGGGACGGGGGGACTGGGGGGACGGGGAGACAGGGAGACGGGAGGACGGGGAGACCGGGGTGACGGGGAGACGGGGGGACGGGGAGACGGGGAAACGGGGAGACCGGGGGATGCGGGGACCGGGGGACGAGGAGACGGGGCGACCGGGGTACCCGGGGACCGGGGGGACAGTGTACGGTTAGACGGGGAGACCGGGGGGACGGGGGGACGGGGGGACGGGGGGACGGGGGGATGGGGAGACTTGGGCACAGGGGGACCGGGGTGACGGGGGGAAGGGGAGACGCGGAGACCGGGGGACGGGGTGAACGGGGGACCGGGGACGGGGGGACTGGGGGGACGGGGAGACAGGGAGACCGGGGGACGGGGAGCCCGGGGGTACGGGGGGACTGGGAGATGGTAACCCGGGGGCACGGGGGGACGGGGGGACTGGGGGACCGGGGGACCATGATGACGGGGAGACCGGGGGACGGGGGGACCGGGGGGACCGGTGGGATGGGGGACCGGGGGGACGGGGGGGAGAGGGAGAACGGGGGACTGGGGGACCGGGCGGACGGAGGGACTGGGAGACGGGGAGACCGGGGGATTTGGAGACCGGGGACCGGGGGACGGGGAGACCGGGGAGACGGGGAGACCGTAGGACCGGGGGACGGGGGGACTGGGGGGACGGGGCGACTTGGAGATTGGTAGACTGGGGGATGGGGGGACTGGGGGCACGGGGAGACCAAGGGGACCCGGGCGACGGGGGACAGTGGGACAGGGAGACAGGGAGACGGGCAGACCGGAGGACGGGGGACAGGGGGATGGGGAGACTTGGTGACCAGGGGAATGGGGGAACAGGGGGATGGGGAGAGAGGGAGATGGGGAAACCGGGGGACGGGGGGACCGGGGGGACGGGGAGACGGGGGGAAGGGGGGAAGGGGAGATGGGGTGACGGGGAGACCGGGGGACGGAGGGACCGGGCGACGGGGAGACCGGGGGACCGGGGGGATGGGGGGACGGGGTGACGGGGAGACCGGGGGACGGGGGGACCGGGGGGACTGGGAGACCGGGGGACCGGGGGGACGGGGGGACGGGGTGACGGGGAGGCCGGGGAGACCGGGGGACCCGAGGACGGGGGGACCGGGGGGAAGGGGAGACGGGGGGACAGGGGGACAGGGAGACCGGGGGACGGGGGGACCGGGGGACCGGGGGACGGGGGACGGGGGGACGGCGGAAAGGGGAGACGGGTAGACCGGGGGGACGGGGGGAAACAGGGACCGTGGGACTGGGGGACAGGGGGACGGGGAGACGGGGAGACCGAGGGACGGGGAGACGGGGAGACCAGAGGATGGGGGGACCGGGGGGAACAGAGGGACGGGGAGACCGGGGGTCCGGGGGACGGGGGGACCGGGGGGACGGGGGACCGGGGGTACGGGGGAAAGGGAGAACGGGGGACAGGGGGACCGTGCGGACGGAGGGACGGGGAGACGGGGAGACCGGGGGATGGGGGAACGGTGAACGGAGGACCGGGGGACCGGGGGACGGGGGGACCGGGGGGATGTTGAGACGGGGAGACGGGGAGACCAGAGGACGGGGGTACCAGGGCGACGGGCAGACGGTTAGACGGGGAGACCAAGGGACGGGGGGGACCGGGGGACCGGGGGATGGGGGACCGGGGGGACGGGGGGACCGGGGTACTGAGGGACGGGCAACCCGGGGGTACTGGGGGACGGGGAGACGGGGAGACCGGGGGACGGTGTGACTGGGGGACCGGGGGAACGGGGTGATGGGGAGACCGGGGGACCGGGGGACCGTAGGACCGGGGGACGGGGGAAGGGGGGACGGGGGACGGGGCACGGGAGGACCGGGGGGAACTGGAGACAGGGAGACGGGGAGACCGGGGGATGGGGGAACCGGGGGACTTGGAGACAGGGGACCGGGAAACTGGGGGACGGGGGGACCGGGGGACCGGGGGACGGGTAGCCCTGGGGTACGGTGGGACGGGGAGACGGGGAGACCGGGGGACGGGGGGGATGGAGGAAACGGAGGACCGGGGGACCAGTGGACGGGAGAACATGGGGGATGGGGAGACCGGGGGACCGGGGGACGGGGAACCGGGGGACCGGGGACCGGGGGACGGGGAGACGGGGAGAAGGGGAGACCGGAGGTCCGTGGGACCTGGGGGACAGGGAGGCGGGGATATGGGCAGACAGGGGGACGGGGGACAGAGGGGAATGGGGGACGGGAGGACTGGGCGACTGGGGGGAAGGGTTGACGGGGAGACCCGGGGGAAAGGGGGACGGGGGGATGGGGGACCGGGGTGACAGGGGGGACGGGGAGACCGGAGGAAGGGGGACCGATGGAAAGTGGGACAGGAGGACGTGGAGATGAGGAGACTGGGGGACGGGGGGACCAGGGGGACGGGGGGACGGGGAGACCGGGATCCGGGGGGAAGTGGGGACAAGGAGACGGGGAGACGGGGAGACCGGTGGACGGGGGGACTGGGGGACGGGGGGACCGTGGGGACGGGGGGACGGGGAGACCGGGGGACCGGGGACAAGGGGACTGGGGGGACTGGGAGACAGGGAGACCGGGAACGTGGGGATCAGGGTGACGGGGAGACGGGGACACCGAGGGACCGCGGGGACCGGGAGACGGGGAGACGGGGAGACCGGGGGATGGGGGGACCAGGGGGATGGGGGGACTGGGGGACGGGGTGACAGGGGGGACGGGGAGACCGGGGGACCGGGGTACGGGGGGATCAGGAAACTGGGGGACGGGGTGAATGGGGGACCGGGGGGACGGGAGACGGTGAGACGGGGAGATACGCGGACGGGGGGACCTGGGAACTGGGGGATGGGGGGACGGGGGACTGGGGGACGGGGAGCCCGGAGGTACGGGGGGACGGGGAGACGGGGAGACCGGGGGACGGTGTGATAGGGGGACCGGGGGAACGGGATGACGGGGAGACCGGGGTGACAGGGGGAAGGGGAGACCGGGGGACCGGAGGTCGGGGGACCGGGGGGACGGGGAGAAGGGGAGATAGGGAGACCGGGGGACGTCTGGACCTCGGGGACGGGGGCACGGGGAGACGTGCAGACCGGGGGGAGGGGGGGACGGAGGGATGGGGAGACCGGGGGACCGGGAGACGGGGGGACCGGGGGGACGGGGAGATGGGCAGACGGGGAGACCGGGGGACGGGGGAACCAGGGGACCTGTGGACTGGGGGACAGGGGGGACGGGGGGATGGGGAGACAGTGGGAAGGGGGGACGGGGGGACGCGGAGACCAAGGGACGGGTGGACCGGGGGACCGGGGGACGTGTAGACCAGGGGGACGGGGGACCGGGGGGACGGGGGACGTGGTACCGGGGGACGGGGAGTGGCACACGGGGAGATCGGGGGACGGGTGGACCGGGGGGACGTCAGACAGTGAGACTGGGGGACGGGGAGACCGGGGTAGAGGGGGACCAGGGGAACTGGGGAAGGGTAAACCAGGGGACCAGGGGACGGGGGGACCGGGGGGACGGGGAGACCGGGGGACGGGGGGACGGGAGAACCAGGGGCACGGGGGACGGGGGGACCGGGGGACGGGGAGCCCGGGGGTACGGTGGGACTGGGAGACGGCGAGACCGGAGGACGGGCGGACCGTGGGACTGGGGGGACGGGGAGACGGTGAGACCGGGGGACCGGGGGATGGGTGGACCGGGGGACCGGGGGACCGGGGGACGCAGGGATTGGGGGGACGGGAGGAAGGGGGTACCAGGGGACAGGGGGACGGGGGGACCGGGGAGACGGGGATACCAGGGTACCGGGGGATGGGGGGACCGGGGGGACGGGGAGACCAGGGGACTGGAGGGACTCGGGGGACGGGGCAACTGGGAGATGGGTAGACCAGGGGATGGGGGGACTGGGGGCATGGGGAGACGGGGAGACCAGGGGACGGGGGACCGGGAGACCGGGGGAGGGTGAGACCGGGTGACCAGAGGACTGGGAGACCAGGGGGACGGGGAGACGGGGAGACGGGGAGACCGAGGGACCGAGGGAGTGGGGGACGGGGAGACCGGGGGACTAGGGGAACGGGGGACCGGGGGATGGGGAGACCGGGGTTCGTGGGGACCAGGGGGACGGGCAGACCGAGTGACGGGGGGACCGGTGGAGCGGGGGACCAGGGGACGGGGAGACCGGGGGACCGGCGGACGGGGGGACCGGGGGACCTGTGGTACCGGGGAGACGGGGAGACGGGGAGACCGGGGGACGGGGGGCCCGGGGGGAAGGGGACACGGTGAGACGGGCAGACCGGGAGACGGGTGGACCGGGGGGACGGGGGGAAGGGGGGACCGGGAGACGGGGAGCCCGGGGGTACGGCGGGACTGGGAGACGGGGAACCCGGGGGGACGGGGGCACGGGGAGACGGGGAGACCAGGGGACGGGGGGACCGGGGGACCGGGGGACCATGATGACGTGGAGACCGGGGGACAAGCGGACGGGGGGACCGGGGGACCTGTGGTACCGGGGGAACGGGGAGACGGGGAGACCGGGGGACGGGGGCCCTGGAGGACGGGGATATGGTGAGACGGGCAAACCGGGAGACGGGTGGACCGGGGGGACGGGGGCACGGGGAGACGGGGAGACAGGGGGACGGGGGGGACGGGGAGACGGGGAGACCGGGGGACAGTGTGACTGGAGGACCAGGGGACCGGGGGATCTGGGGGACGGAAAGATGGGGAGACCGGGGGACAGGGGGACCGGGGGACCGGGGGATAGGGGGACGGGGGGACGTGGAGACTGGGGGACAGGGGGACCTGGGTAACGGGGGGAAGGGGAGACGGGGAGACCAGGAGACGGGGTGACCAAGGGATCGGGGACGGGGGGACTGGGGGGACGGGGAGACAGGGAGACGGGAGGACGGGGAGACCAGGGTGACGGGGAGACGGGGAGACGGGGGGACGGGGAGACGGGGAAACGGGGAGACCGGGGGATGCGGGGACCGGGGGACGAGGAGACGGGGCGACTGGGGTACCCGGGGACCGGGGGGACAGTGTACGGTTAGACGGGGAGACCTGGGGACGGGGGGACAGGGGAAACGTGGGACCGGGAGACCCGGGGGACGGGGGGACGGGGGGATTTGGAGACCGGGGACCGGGGGACGGGGAGACCGGAGAGACGGGGAGACCGTAGGACCGGGGGACGGGGGGACTGGGGGGACGGGGCGACTTGGAGATGGGTAGACTGGGGGGACGGGGGAAGCAGGGACCGTGGGACAGGGGGACGGGTGGACGGGGAGACGGGGAGACCGAGGGACGGGGAGACGGGGAGACCAGAGGATGGGGGGACCGGGGGGAACAGAGGGACGGGGAGACCGGGGGTCCGGGGGATGGGGGGACCGGGGGACGGGGGGACAGGGGAACCGTGGGACCGGGAGACCGGGGGGACGGGGGGACGGGGGGACGGGGGGACTGGGAGACGGTAACCCGGGGGCACGGGGGGACGGGGGGACTGGGGGACCGGGGGACCATGATGACGGGGAGACCGGGGGACGGGGGACCGGGGGGACCGGGGGGATGGGGGACCGGGGGGACGGGGGGAGAGGGAGAACGGGGGACAGGGGGACCGGGCGGACGGAGGGACGGGGAGATGGGGAGACTGGGGGATTTGGAGACCGGGGGACCGGGGGACCGGGGGACGGGGAGACGGGGAGAAGGGGAGACCGGATGTCCGTGGGACCTGGGGGACAGGGAGGCGGGGATATGGGCAGACTGGGGGACGGGGGACAGAGGGGAATGGGGGACGGGAGGACTGGGGGACGGGGGGGAAGGGTTGATGGGGAGACCGGGGGGAAAGGGGGACGGGGGGATGGGGCCCGGGGTGACAGGGGGGACGGGGAGACCGGTGGAAGGGGGACCGATGGAAAGTGGGACGGGAGGACGTGGAGATGAGGAGACTGGGGGACGGGGGGATCAGGGGGACGGGGGGACGGGGAGACCGGGATCGGGGGGGAAGTGTGTACAAGGAGACGGGGAGACCGGGGGACGGAGGGACCAGGGGGATGGGGGGACTGGGGGACGGGGTGACAGGGGGGACGGGGAGACCGGGGGACCGGGGTACGGGGGATCAGGAAACCGGGGGACGGGGTGAATGCGGGACCGGGGGGACGGGAGACGGTGAGACGGGGAGATACGCGGACGGGGGGACCTGGGAACTGGGGGATGGGGGGACGGGGGACTGGGGACGGGGAACCCGGAGGTACGGGGGGACGGGGAGACGGGGAGACCGGGGGACGGGGGGACTGGGTGGACGGGGCGACTTGGAGATGGGTAGACCGGGGGATGGGGGGACGGGGGGACGGGGAGTCCGGGGGACGGGGAAATGGGGGGGACGGGGAGTCCGGGGGAAGGGGAGACAGGGAGATCGGGGGTCGGGGGGATGGGTGGACCAGGTGGACAATGAGACGGGGAGACCGGGGTGACGAGGGGACGGGGGGAAGGGGAGACAGGTGGACAGGAGGACCAGGGGACCGGGGGAACGGGGGACAGGGAGACCGGGGGACGGGGGGACACGGGGGATGGGGAGACGTGGAGACGGGGAGACCGGGGGACGGGGGGACCGGGGGACGGGGAGACGGGGAGACCGGGGGGACGGTGAGACCGGGGTGACGGGGAGACGGGGAGACCGGGGGACCAGGGGGACGGGGAGACGGGGAGAAGGGGAGACCGGGGGACCCGGGGATCGGGGGGACAGAGTACGGTGAGACGGGGAGACCGGGGGACGGGGGGACCGGGGAACCGTGGGACCGGGAGACCGGGGGGATGGGGGGACGGCGGGACGGGGAGACCAGGGGACGGGGGGACCGGGGGACCGGGGGACCATGATGACGGGGAGACCGGGGGAACGGCGGACGGGGGGACCAGGGTACCGTGGGACCGGGAGACCGGGGGGACGGGGGGACGGGGGGACGGGGGGATGGGGAGACTTGGGCACAGGGGGACCGGGGTGACGGGGGGAAGGGGAGACAGGGAGACCGGGGGACGGGGTGAACGGGGGACCGGGGACGGGGGGACTGGGGGACGGGGAGACAGGGAGACCGGGGGACGGGGAGCCCGGGGGTACTGGGGGACTGGGAGACGGTAACCCGGGGGCACGGGGGGACGGGGGGACTGGGGGACCGGGGGACCATGATGACGGGGAGACCGGGGGACGGGGGACCGGGGGGACCAGGGGGATGGGGGACCGGGGGGACGGGGGGGAGAGGGAGAACGGGGGACAGGGGGACCGGGCGGACGGAGGGACGGGGAGACGGGGAGACCGGGGGATTTGGAGACCGGGGACCGGGGGACGGGGAGACCGGGGAGACGGGGAGACCGTAGGACCGGGGGACGGGGGGACTGGGGGGACGGGGCGACTTGGAGATGGGTAGACTGGGGGATGGGGGGACTGGGGGCACGGGGAGACCAAGGGGACCCGGGCGATGGGGGACAGTGGGACAGGGAGACGGGGAGACGGGCAGACCGGAGGACGTGGGACCGGGGGGACGGGGAGACTTGGTGACCAGGGGACTGGGGGAAAAGGGGGATGGGGAGAGAGGGATATGGGGAAACCGGGGGACGGGGGACCGGGGGGACGGGGAGACGGGGGGAAGGGGGGAAGGGGAGATGGGGTGACGGGGAGACCGGGGGACAGAGGGACCGGGGGACGGGGAGACCGGGGGACTAGGGGAACGGGGGACCGGGGGACGGGACACTGGGCGGACCGAGGCGATGGGGGGATGGGGGGACGGGGAGAGGGGTAGACGGGGAGACCGGGGGACGGGGGGCCCGGGGGGAAGGGGACACGGTGAGACGGGCAGACTGGGAGATGGGTGGACCGGGGAGACGGGGGGAAGGGGGAACCGGGGGACCGGGGGACAGGGAGACCGGGGGACTGGGGATGGGGGACTGGGGGACGGGGAGACTGGGGGGACCAGGGGACTGGGGGACGGGGGGACCGGGGGAAAGGGGAGACAGGGAGACGGGGAGACAGGGAGGACGGGTGGACGGGGAGACCGGGGGACGGGGTACCGGGGCACCGGGAGACGGGGAGACGGGGAGACAGGGGGTTCGGGGTGACGGGGAGAGGGGGAGATGGGGAGACCGAAGGACGGGGGGACCGGGGGGACAGGGAGACAGGGAGACAGGGAGACCGTGGGGGATGGGGAGACTGGGAGACGGGCAGACCGGGGGATGTGGGGACCGGGGGACCGGTAGACAGGGGGAATGGGAGACCGGGAGACGGGGGGATGGGGGGACCTGGGGACGGGGGACTGGGGGACCGGAGGACCGGGGCACAGGAAGACCGGGGGATGGCGGGACGGGGTGATGGCCGGGCGGGGGGATGGCGGGACGGGTGGACCGGGAGACCGGGGCACGCGGGGACATGAGGAAAGGGAGACCGGTGCACGGGGGGACGGAGGGACCGGGAGACCGGGTGAGGGGCGGATGGGGGGAAGGAGAGACCGGGCACCGGGAGACTGGTTGACGGGGAGAACGGGTGTCGGAAGGACGGGGGTCAGGGGGACCAGGGGACGGGGGGAAGGGTGGACCAGGAGACAGGGGGAACGGGAGACCGAGGAACGGAGGGACAGAGGGACGGGGGAACAAGGGACCTGGGGACCAGTAGATCGTCCAAAGAGGGGAAGGAGGGACCGGGAGAACAGGGGACGGGGGAACAGGAGGACAGGGGAATTAGGGGACCGGGAGACCGGGTGACGGGGGGACGGGGAGGACCGGGAGACCGGGGGATGGGGGGACGGGGGTTGGGTGGACTGGGAGACCAGGGGACCGAGGAATCAGGAGACCGGGGGACGGGGGGACGGGGGGAGGTGGGGAAGGGGGACCAGGAGACGGGGTCCGAAGGACAGGGGGACGGGAGGACAAGGGGGACCATGGCACCAGGGACCTGGGGACGGGGAGACTGGGGGACCGGGGGACGGAGGAACCGGGGGGACGGGGAGATGGGGAGACGGTGAGACAGGGTGTACGGGGGGAGGGGGGATGTGTAGACCGGGGGACTGAGGGACCGGTGTACAGGGAGACCGGGGGGACCGGGGGACGGGGGGACGTCTGGACCAGGGGGATGGGGGCACGGGGAGACGTGCAGACCGGGGGGAGGGGGGGACGTGGGGATGGGGAGACCGGGGGACCGGGAGACGGGGGACAGGGAGGAAGGGGAAACAAGGAGACCGGGAGACCGGGGGGACGGGGAGACGGGGAGACGGGGAGACGGGGAGACGTGGTGACCGGGGGACCGGGGTCGGGGGAACTGGGTGGACGAGGAGACAGGGAGACCGGGGGACGGGGTGACCGGGGTGACGGGGAGACGGGGAGACCTGGGGACCGGGGGGACGGGGAGACCGGGAGACAGGTGGACCGGGGGACGGGGAGACGGGGAAACCGGGGGACCGGGGGGACGGGGAGACGGGGAGACCGGGGGACGGGCGGAACTGGGAACGGGGAACCCGGGGGCACGGGGGGACGGGGAGACGGGGAGACCAGGGGACAGGGGGACCGGGAGACACAGGGACCATGATGATGGAGAGACCGGGGGACCGGGGGGACGGGGAGACGGGGAGACAGGGGGACGGGGGGAAGGGGAGACCGGGGGACGGGGAGCCCGGGGGTACGGGGGGACAGTGAGATGGGGAACCCAGGGGTACGGGGGACAGGGAGACGGGGAGACCAGGGGACGGGGTGACCGGGGGACTGGGGGACCCGGGTGATGGGGAGACCGGGGGACCGAGGGGACAGGGAGACGGGGAGACAGGGGGATGGGGGGGATGGGGAGACGGGGAGACCGGGGGACGGTGTGACTGGGGGACTGGGGGACCCGGGTGATGGGGAGACCGGGGGAGCGGGGCAACAGGGAGACGGGTAGACCGGGGGGGACGGGGGGAAGTAGGGACCGTGGGACAGGGGGACGGGGGGACGGGGAGACGGGGAGACCGGGGAGTCCGGGGGACAGGGAGACGGGGAGACCGGGTTACGGGGAGACCGGGGGACAGGGGTACCAGGGGGACGGGGGGAAGAGAAGATGGGGAGACCGGGGGACGGGGTGAACAGGGGACCAGTGGGACGGGAGACGGGGAGACGGGGAGACACGTGGACGGGGGGACCGGGGAACTGGGGGTCAGGGTGACCGGGGGACCGGGCGGACGGGGAGACGAGGAGACCGGGGGGATGGGGGGAAGGGGTTACCGGGGGCCCGGGGGATGGGGGGACCGGGAGCCCGGGAGACGGGCGAAGGGGGGAAGGGGAGACGGAGAGACGGGGAGACCGGGGGGAAGGGGGGACGGGGGTATGGGGGACAGGAGGACCGGGGGGACCGGGAGACAGGGAGACCTGGGGACGGTGGGACAGGGGGACCGGGGTACTGGGGGATGGGGGGGACCGGGAAACTGGGGGACGGGGGGAACGGGGGAACGTGGGACGGGGAGCCCGGGGGTACGGGTGGACGGGGAGATGGGGAGACCGGGGGACGGGAGGACCGGGGGACCGGGTGATGGGGGGACGGGGGGACGGGGAGACCTGGGACAGGGGGACTGGGGTGACGGGGGGACCGGGGGATCGGGGGGACGGGGAGACGGGGAGACCGGGCGACGGGGGGAACGGGGGACCGGGGACGGGGGAACTGGGGGGACGGGGAGACATGGAGACCGGGGGACGGGGTGACCGGGTTGACGGGGAGACGGGGAGACAGGGGGACGGGGTGAATGGGGGAACGGGGGGACGGGAGACGGGGAGACGGGGAGATACGCGGACGGGGGGACCTGGGAACTGGGGGATGGGGGGACCGGGGGACTGGCTGACGGGGAACCCGGAGGTACGGGAGGACGGGGAGACGGGGAGACCGGGGGACGGTGTGATAGGGGGACCGGGGGAACGGGATGACGGGGAGACCGGGGTGACAGGGGGAAGGGTAGACCGGGGGACCGGAGGACGGGGGGACCGGGGGGACGGGGAGAAGGGGAGATAGGGAGACCGGGGGACGTCTGGACCAGGGGGACGGGGGCACGGGGAGACGTGCAGACCGGGAGGAGGGGGGGACGGAGGGATGGGGAGACCGGGGGACCGGGAGACGGGGGGACCGGGGGTAGGGGAGACGGGGAGACGGGGAGACCAGGGGACGGGGGAACCAGGGGACCTGTGGACTGGAGGACCAGGGGGACGGGGGGATGGGGAGACAGTGGAAAGGGGGGCGGGGGGACGCGGAGACCAAGGGACGGGTGGACCGGGGGACCGGGGGACGTGTGGACCAGGGGGACGGGGGACCGGGGGGACGGGGGACGGTGTACCGGGGGGACGGGGAGTGGCACACTGGGAGATTGGGGGACGGGTGGACCGGGGGGACGTCAGACAGTGAGACCGAGGGACGGCGAGACCGTGGGATGGGGGACGGGGGACCGGGGGGGCGGGGGACGGTGTACCGGGGGGACGGGGAGTGGCACACTGGCAGATTGGGGGACGGGTGGACCGGGGGGACGTCAGACAGTGAGACCGAGGGACGGCGAGACCGTGGGATGGGGGACGGGGGACCGGGGGGGCGGGGGACGGTGTACCGGGGGGACTGGGAGTGGCACACTGGCAGATTGGGGGACGGGTGGACCGGGGGGACGTCAGACAGTGAGACCGAGGGACGGGGAGACCGTGGGATGGGTGGACGAGGGGACGGGGACACCGTGGGACAGGGGGACGGGGGGACGGTGGGACGGGGGGACGGGGGACGCCGGGGGGACCGGGGGACCAGGGGATCGGGGGGACGGAAAGATGGGGAGACCGAGGGACGGTGTGACTGGGGGACCGGGGGACCGGGGGATCGGGGGGACGGAAAGATGGGGAGACCGGGGGACGGGGGCCCTGGGGGACGGGGACACGGTGAGACGGGCAAACCGGGAGACGGGGGGACCGGGGGGACGGGGGGACGGGGAGACGGGGAGACAGGGGGACGGGGGGGACGGGGAGACGGGGACACCGGGGGACAGTGTGACTGGGGGACCAGGGGACCGGGGGATCTGGGGGACGGAAAGATGGGGAGACCGGGGGACGGGGGGACTGGGGGACCGGGGGATAGGGGGACGGGGGGACGTGGAGACTGGTGGACAGGGGGACCGGGGTAACGGGGGGAAGGGGAGACGGGGAGACCAGGAGACGGGGTGACCAAGGGACCGGGGACGGGGGGACTGGGGGGACGGGGAGACAGGGAGACGGGAGGACGGGGAGACCGGGGTGACGGGGAGACGGGGGGACGGGGAGACGGGGAAACGGGGAGACCGGGGGATGCGGGGACCGGGGGACGAGGAGACGGGGCGACCGGGGTACCCGGGGACCGGGGGGACAGTGTACGGTTAGACGGGGAGACCGGGGGGACGGGGGGACGGGGGGACGGGGGGACGGGGGGATGGGGAGACTTGGGCACAGGGGGACCGGGGTGACGGGGGGAAGGGGAGACGCGGAGACCGGGGGACGGGGTGAACGGGGGACCGGGGACGGGGGGACTGGGGGGACGGGGAGACAGGGAGACCGGGGGACGGGGAGCCCGGGGGTACGGGGGGACTGGGAGATGGTAACCCGGGGGCACGGGGGGACGGGGGGACTGGGGGACCGGGGGACCATGATGACGGGGAGACCGGGGGACGGGGGGACCGGGGGGACCGGTGGGATGGGGGACCGGGGGGACGGGGGGGAGAGGGAGAACGGGGGACTGGGGGACCGGGCGGACGGAGGGACTGGGAGACGGGGAGACCGGGGGATTTGGAGACCGGGGACCGGGGGACGGGGAGACCGGGGAGACGGGGAGACCGTAGGACCGGGGGACGGGGGGACTGGGGGGACGGGGCGACTTGGAGATTGGTAGACTGGGGGATGGGGGGACTGGGGGCACGGGGAGACCAAGGGGACCCGGGCGACGGGGGACAGTGGGACAGGGAGACAGGGAGACGGGCAGACCGGAGGACGGGGGACAGGGGGATGGGGAGACTTGGTGACCAGGGGAATGGGGGAACAGGGGGATGGGGAGAGAGGGAGATGGGGAAACCGGGGGACGGGGGGACCGGGGGGACGGGGAGACGGGGGGAAGGGGGGAAGGGGAGATGGGGTGACGGGGAGACCGGGGGACGGAGGGACCGGGCGACGGGGAGACCGGGGGACCGGGGGGATGGGGGGACGGGGTGACGGGGAGACCGGGGGACGGGGGGACCGGGGGGACTGGGAGACCGGGGGACCGGGGGGACGGGGGGACGGGGTGACGGGGAGGCCGGGGAGACCGGGGGACCCGAGGACGGGGGGACCGGGGGGAAGGGGAGACGGGGGGACAGGGGGACAGGGAGACCGGGGGACGGGGGGACCGGGGGACCGGGGGACGGGGGACGGGGGGACGGCGGAAAGGGGAGACGGGTAGACCGGGGGGACGGGGGGAAACAGGGACCGTGGGACTGGGGGACAGGGGGACGGGGAGACGGGGAGACCGAGGGACGGGGAGACGGGGAGACCAGAGGATGGGGGGACCGGGGGGAACAGAGGGACGGGGAGACCGGGGGTCCGGGGGACGGGGGGACCGGGGGGACGGGGGACCGGGGGTACGGGGGAAAGGGAGAACGGGGGACAGGGGGACCGTGCGGACGGAGGGACGGGGAGACGGGGAGACCGGGGGATGGGGGAACGGTGAACGGAGGACCGGGGGACCGGGGGACGGGGGGACCGGGGGGATGTTGAGACGGGGAGACGGGGAGACCAGAGGACGGGGGTACCAGGGCGACGGGCAGACGGTTAGACGGGGAGACCAAGGGATGGGGGGGACCGGGGGACCGGGGGATGGGGGACCGGGGGGACGGGGGGACCGGGGTACTGAGGGACGGGCAACCCGGGGGTACTGGGGGACGGGGAGACGGGGAGACCGGGGGACGGTGTGACTGGGGGACCGGGGGAACGGGGTGATGGGGAGACCGGGGGACCGGGGGACCGTAGGACCGGGGGACGGGGGAAGGGGGGACGGGGGACGGGGCACGGGAGGACCGGGGGGAACTGGAGACAGGGAGACGGGGAGACCGGGGGATGGGGGAACCGGGGGACTTGGAGACAGGGGACCGGGAAACTGGGGGACGGGGGGACCGGGGGACCGGGGGACGGGTAGCCCTGGGGTACGGTGGGACGGGGAGACGGGGAGACCGGGGGACGGGGGGGATGGAGGAAACGGAGGACCGGGGGACCAGTGGACGGGAGAACATGGGGGATGGGGAGACCGGGGGACCGGGGGACGGGGAACCGGGGGACCGGGGACCGGGGGACGGGGAGACGGGGAGAAGGGGAGACCGGAGGTCCGTGGGACCTGGGGGACAGGGAGGCGGGGATATGGGCAGACAGGGGGACGGGGGACAGAGGGGAATGGGGGACGGGAGGACTGGGCGACTGGGGGGAAGGGTTGACGGGGAGACCCGGGGGAAAGGGGGACGGGGGGATGGGGGACCGGGGTGACAGGGGGGACGGGGAGACCGGAGGAAGGGGGACCGATGGAAAGTGGGACAGGAGGACGTGGAGATGAGGAGACTGGGGGACGGGGGGACCAGGGGGACGGGGGGACGGGGAGACCGGGATCCGGGGGGAAGTGGGGACAAGGAGACGGGGAGACGGGGAGACCGGTGGACGGGGGGACTGGGGGACGGGGGGACCGTGGGGACGGGGGGACGGGGAGACCGGGGGACCGGGGACAAGGGGACTGGGGGGACTGGGAGACAGGGAGACCGGGAACGTGGGGATCAGGGTGACGGGGAGACGGGGACACCGAGGGACCGCGGGGACCGGGAGACGGGGAGACGGGGAGACCGGGGGATGGGGGGACCAGGGGGATGGGGGGACTGGGGGACGGGGTGACAGGGGGGACGGGGAGACCGGGGGACCGGGGTACGGGGGGATCAGGAAACTGGGGGACGGGGTGAATGGGGGACCGGGGGGACGGGAGACGGTGAGACGGGGAGATACGCGGACGGGGGGACCTGGGAACTGGGGGATGGGGGGACGGGGGACTGGGGGACGGGGAGCCCGGAGGTACGGGGGGACGGGGAGACGAGGAGACCGGGGGACGGTGTGATAGGGGGACCGGGGGAACGGGATGACGGGGAGACCGGGGTGACAGGGGGAAGGGGAGACCGGGGGACCGGAGGTCGGGGGACCGGGGGGACGGGGAGAAGGGGAGATAGGGAGACCAGGGGACGTCTGGACCTCGGGGACGGGGGCACGGGGAGACGTGCAGACCGGGGGGAGGGGGGGACGGAGGGATGGGGAGACCGGGGGACCGGGAGACGGGGGGACCGGGGGGACGGGGAGATGGGCAGACGGGGAGACCGGGGGACGGGGGAACCAGGGGACCTGTGGACTGGGGGACAGGGGGGACGGGGGGATGGGGAGACAGTGGGAAGGGGGGACGGGGGGACGCGGAGACCAAGGGACGGGTGGACCGGGGGACCGGGGGACGTGTAGACCAGGGGGACGGGGGACCGGGGGGACGGGGGACGTGGTACCGGGGGACGGGGAGTGGCACACGGGGAGATCGGGGGACGGGTGGACCGGGGGGACGTCAGACAGTGAGACTGGGGGACGGGGAGACCGGGGTAGAGGGGGACCAGGGGAACTGGGGAAGGGTAAACCAGGGGACCAGGGGACGGGGGGACCGGGGGGACGGGGAGACCGGGGGACGGGGGGACGGGAGAACCAGGGGCACGGGGGACGGGGGGACCGGGGGACGGGGAGCCCGGGGGTACGGTGGGACTGGGAGACGGCGAGACCGGAGGACGGGCGGACCGTGGGACTGGGGGGACGGGGAGACGGTGAGACCGGGGGACCGGGGGATGGGTGGACCGGGGGACCGGGGGACCGGGGGACGCAGGGATTGGGGGGATGGGAGGAAGGGGGTACCAGGGGACAGGGGGACGGGGGGACCGGGGAGACGGGGATACCAGGGTACCGGGGGATGGGGGGACCGGGGGGACGGGGAGACCAGGGGACTGGAGGGACTCGGGGGACGGGGCAACTGGGAGATGGGTAGACCAGGGGATGGGGGGACTGGGGGCATGGGGAGACGGGGAGACCAGGGGACGGGGGACCGGGAGACCGGGGGAGGGTGAGACCGGGTGACCAGAGGACTGGGAGACCAGGGGGACGGGGAGACGGGGAGACGGGGAGACCGAGGGACCGAGGGAGTGGGGGACGGGGAGACCGGGGGACTAGGGGAACGGGGGACCGGGGGATGGGGAGACCGGGGTTCGTGGGGACCAGGGGGACGGGCAGACCGAGTGACGGGGGGACCGGTGGAGCGGGGGACCAGGGGACGGGGAGACCGGGGGACCGGCGGACGGGGGGACCGGGGGACCTGTGGTACCGGGGAGACGGGGAGACGGGGAGACCGGGGGACGGGGGGCCCGGGGGGAAGGGGACACGGTGAGACGGGCAGACCGGGAGACGGGTGGACCGGGGGGACGGGGGGAAGGGGGGACCGGGAGACGGGGAGCCCGGGGGTACGGCGGGACTGGGAGACGGGGAACCCGGGGGGACGGGGGCACGGGGAGACGGGGAGACCAGGGGACGGGGGGACCGGGGGACCGGGGGACCATGATGACGTGGAGACCGGGGGACAAGCGGACGGGGGGACCGGGGGACCTGTGGTACCGGGGGAACGGGGAGACGGGGAGACCGGGGGACGGGGGCCCTGGAGGACGGGGATATGGTGAGACGGGCAAACCGGGAGACGGGTGGACCGGGGGGACGGGGGCACGGGGAGACGGGGAGACAGGGGGACGGGGGGGACGGGGAGACGGGGAGACCGGGGGACAGTGTGACTGGAGGACCAGGGGACCGGGGGATCTGGGGGACGGAAAGATGGGGAGACCGGGGGACAGGGGGACCGGGGGACCGGGGGATAGGGGGACGGGGGGACGTGGAGACTGGGGGACAGGGGGACCTGGGTAACGGGGGGAAGGGGAGACGGGGAGACCAGGAGACGGGGTGACCAAGGGATCGGGGACGGGGGGACTGGGGGGACGGGGAGACAGGGAGACGGGAGGACGGGGAGACCAGGGTGACGGGGAGACGGGGAGACGGGGGGACGGGGAGACGGGGAAACGGGGAGACCGGGGGATGCGGGGACCGGGGGACGAGGAGACGGGGCGACCGGGGTACCCGGGGACCGGGGGGACAGTGTACGGTTAGACGGGGAGACCTGGGGACGGGGGGACAGGGGAAACGTGGGACCGGGAGACCCGGGGGACGGGGGGACGGGGGGATTTGGAGACCGGGGACCGGGGGACGGGGAGACCGGAGAGACGGGGAGACTGTAGGACCGGGGGACGGGGGGACTGGGGGGACGGGGCGACTTGGAGATGGGTAGACTGGGGGGACGGGGGAAGCAGGGACCGTGGGACAGGGGGACGGGGGGACGGGGAGACGGGGAGACCGAGGGACGGGGAGACGGGGAGACCAGAGGATGGGGGGACCGGGGGGAACAGAGGGACGGGGAGACCGGGGGTCTGGGGGATGGGGGGACCGGGGGACGGGGGGACAGGGGAACCGTGGGACCGGGAGACCGGGGGGACGGGGGGACGGGGGGACGGGGGGACTGGGAGACGGTAACCCGGGGGCACGGGGGGACGGGGGGACTGGGGGACCGGGGGACCATGATGACGGGGAGACCGGGGGACGGGGGACCGGGGGGACCGGGGGGATGGGGGACCGGGGGGACGGGGGGAGAGGGAGAACGGGGGACAGGGGGACCGGGCGGACGGAGGGACGGGGAGATGGGGAGACTGGGGGATTTGGAGACCGGGGGACCGGGGGACCGGGGGACGGGGAGACGGGGAGAAGGGGAGACCGGAGGTCCGTGGGACCTGGGGGACAGGGAGGCGGGGATATGGGCAGACTGGGGGACGGGGGACAGAGGGGAATGGGGGACGGGAGGACTGGGGGACGGGGGGGAAGGGTTGATGGGGAGACCGGGGGGAAAGGGGGACGGGGGGATGGGGCCCGGGGTGACAGGGGGGACGGGGAGACCGGTGGAAGGGGGACCGATGGAAAGTGGGACGGGAGGACGTGGAGATGAGGAGACTGGGGGACGGGGGGATCAGGGGGACGGGGGGACGGGGAGACCGGGATCGGGGGGGAAGTGTGTACAAGGAGACGGGGAGACCGGGGGACGGAGGGACCAGGGGGATGGGGGGACTGGGGGACGGGGTGACAGGGGGGACGGGGAGACCGGGGGACCGGGGTACGGGGGATCAGGAAACCGGGGGACGGGGTGAATGCGGGACCGGGGGGACGGGAGACGGTGAGACGGGGAGATACGCGGACGGGGGGACCTGGGAACTGGGGGATGGGGGGACGGGGGACTGGGGGACGGGGAACCCGGAGGTACGGGGGGACGGGGAGACGGGGAGACCGGGGGACGGGGGGACTGGGTGGACGGGGCGACTTGGAGATGGGTAGACCGGGGGATGGGGGGACGGGGGGACGGGGAGTCCGGGGGACGGGGAAATGGGGGGGACGGGGAGTCCGGGGGAAGGGGAGACAGGGAGATCGGGGGTCGGGGGGATGGGTGGACCAGGTGGACAATGAGACGGGGAGACCGGGGTGACGAGGGGACGGGGGGAAGGGGAGACAGGTGGACAGGAGGACCAGGGGACCGGGGGAACGGGGGACAGGGAGACCGGGGGACGGGGGGACACGGGGGATGGGGAGACGTGGAGACGGGGAGACCGGGGGACGGGGGGACCGGGGGACGGGGAGACGGGGAGACCGGGGGGACGGTGAGACCGGGGTGACGGGGAGATGGGGAGACCGGGGGACCAGGGGGACGGGGAGACGGGGAGAAGGGGAGACCGGGGGACCCGGGGATCGGGGGGACAGAGTACGGTGAGACGGGGAGACCGGGGGACGGGGGGACCGGGGAACCGTGGGACCGGGAGACCGGGGGGATGTGGGGACGGCGGGACGGGGAGACCAGGGGACGGGGGGACCGGGGGACCGGGGGACCATGATGACGGGGAGACCGGGGGAACGGCGGACGGGGGGACCAGGGTACCGTGGGACCGGGAGACCGGGGGGACGGGGGGACGGGGGGACGGGGGGATGGGGAGACTTGGGCACAGGGGGACCGGGGTGACGGGGGGAAGGGGAGACAGGGAGACCGGGGGACGGGGTGAACGGGGGACCGGGGACGGGGGGACTGGGGGACGGGGAGACAGGGAGACCGGGGGACGGGGAGCCCGGGGGTACTGGGGGACTGGGAGACGGTAACCCGGGGGCACGGGGGGACGGGGGGACTGGGGGACCGGGGGACCATGATGACGGGGAGACCGGGGGACGGGGGACCGGGGGGACCAGGGGGATGGGGGACCGGGGGGACGGGGGGGAGAGGGAGAACGGGGGACAGGGGGACCGGGCGGACGGAGGGACGGGGAGACGGGGAGACCGGGGGATTTGGAGACCGGGGACCGGGGGACGGGGAGACCGGGGAGACGGGGAGACCGTAGGACCGGGGGACGGGGGGACTGGGGGGACGGGGCGACTTGGAGATGGGTAGACTGGGGGATGGGGGGACTGGGGGCACGGGGAGACCAAGGGGACCCGGGCGATGGGGGACAGTGGGACAGGGAGACGGGGAGACGGGCAGACCGGAGGACGGGGGACCGGGGGGACGGGGAGACTTGGTGACCAGGGGACTGGGGGAAAAGGGGGATGGGGAGAGAGGGATATGGGGAAACCGGGGGACGGGGGACGGGGGGGACGGGGAGACGGGGGGAAGGGGGGAAGGGGAGATGGGGTGACGGGGAGACCGGGGGACGGAGGGACCGGGGGACGGGGAGACCGGGGGACTAGGGGAACGGGGGACCGGGGGACGGGACACTGGGCGGACCGAGGCGATGGGGGGATGGGGGGACGGGGAGAGGGGTAGACGGGGAGACCGGGGGACGGGGGGCCCAGGGGGAAGGGGACACGGTGAGACGGGCAGACTGGGAGACGGGTGGACCGGGGAGACGGGGGGAAGGGGGGACCGGGAGACGGGGAGCCCGGGGGTACGGCGGGACTGGGAGACAGGGAACACGGGGGGACGGGGGGACGGGGAGACGGGGAGACCAGGGGACGGGGGGACCGGGGGACCGGGGGACCATGATGACGGGGAGACCGGGGGACAAGCGGACTGGGGGACCGGGGGACCTGTGGTACCGGGGGGACGGGGGACGGTGTACCGGGGGGACGGGGAGTGGCACACTGGGAGATTGGGGGACGGGTGGACCGGGGGGACGTCAGACAGTGAGACCGAGGGACGGCGAGACCGTGGGATGGGGGACGGGGGACCGGGGGGGCGGGGGACGGTGTACCGGGGGGACGGGGAGTGGCACACTGGCAGATTGGGGGACGGGTGGACCGGGGGGACGTCAGACAGTGAGACCGAGGGACGGGGAGACCGTGGGATGGGTGGACGAGGGGACGGGGACACCGTGGGACAGGGGGACGGGGGGACGGTGGGACGGGGGGACGGGGGACGCCGGGGGGACCGGGGGACCAGGGGATCGGGGGGACGGAAAGATGGGGAGACCGGGGGACGGTGTGACTGGGGGACCGGGGGACCGGGGGATCGGGGGGACGGAAAGATGGGGAGACCGGGGGACGGGGGCCCTGGGGGACGGGGACACGGTGAGACGGGCAAACCGGGAGACGGGGGGACCGGGGGGACGGGGGGACGGGGAGACGGGGAGACAGGGGGACGGGGGGGACGGGGAGACGGGGACACCGGGGGACAGTGTGACTGGGGGACCAGGGGACCGGGGGATCTGGGGGACGGAAAGATGGGGAGACCGGGGGACGGGGGGACTGGGGGACCGGGGGATAGAGGGACGGGGGGACGTGGAGACTGGTGGACAGGGGGACCGGGGTAACGGGGGGAAGGGGAGACGGGGAGACCAGGAGACGGGGTGACCAAGGGACCGGGGACGGGGGGACTGGGGGGACGGGGAGACAGGGAGACGGGAGGACGGGGAGACCGGGGTGACGGGGAGACGGGGGGACGGGGAGACGGGGAAACGGGGAGACCGGGGGATGCGGGGACCGGGGGACGAGGAGACGGGGCGACCGGGGTACCCGGGGACCGGGGGGACAGTGTACGGTTAGACGGGGAGACCGGGGGGACGGGGGGACGGGGGGACGGGGGGACGGGGGGATGGGGAGACTTGGGCACAGGGGGACCGGGGTGACGGGGGGAAGGGGAGACGCGGAGACCGGGGGACGGGGTGAACGGGGGACCGGGGACGGGGGGACTGGGGGGACGGGGAGACAGGGAGACCGGGGGACGGGGAGCCCGGGGGTACGGGGGGACTGGGAGACGGTAACCCGGGGGCACGGGGGGACGGGGGGACTGGGGGTCCGGGGGACCATGATGACGGGGAGACCGGGGGACGGGGGGACCGGGGGGACCGGGGGGATGGGGGACCGGGGGGACGGGGGGGAGAGGGAGAACGGGGGACTGGGGGACCGGGCGGACGGAGGGACTGGGAGACGGGGAGACCGGGGGATTTGGAGACCGGGGACCGGGGGACGGGGAGACCGGGGAGACGGGGAGACCATAGGACCGGGGGACGGGGGGACTGGGGGGACGGGGCGACTTGGAGATGGGTAGACTGGGGGATGGGGGGACTGGGGGCACGGGGAGACCAAGGGGACCCGGGCGACGGGGGACAGTGGGACAGGGAGACGGGGAGACGGGCAGACCGGAGGACGGGGGACCGGGGGGACGGGGAGATTTGGTGACCAGGGGACTGGGGGAACAGGGGGATGGGGAGAGAGGGAGATGGGGAAACCGGGGGACGGGGGGACCGGGGGGACGGGGAGACGGGGGGAAGGGGGGAAGGGGAGATGGGGTGACGGGGAGACCGGGGGACGGAGGGACCGGGGGACGGGGAGACCGGGGGAAGGGGGGACCCGGGGGAAGGGGAGACAGGAGGACAGGGGGACGGGGAGACGGGGGGACCGGGGGACCTGGGGGATCGGGGGGACAGGGAAATATGGAGACCGGGGGATGCGGGGACCGGGGGACCGGGGGACGGGGAGATTGGGGGACCGGCGGATGGGGGGAACGGGGAACCGGGGGACTGGGGCCTGGGGGACGGGGAGACCGGGGGACGGGGGGACCGGGGAACCGGGGGACCGGGGGACGGGGAGACTGGAGGACCGCGGGACGGGGGGACTGGGGGATGGGGAGACCGGGGGACGGGGGGAACGGGGAACCGGGGGACGGGGGGACCGGGGTGATTGGGAGATCGGGTATGGGGGACCAGGGGACCGGGGGACCGGGGGATGGGGAGACCGGGGGACGGGGGGAACGGGGAACCGGGGGACGGGGGGACCGGGGTGATGGGGAGATCGGGTATGGGGGAACGGGGCACCGGGGGCACGGGGAGACTGTGGGATGTAGGGGACCGGGGAACTGGGGGACCGGGGGACGGGGAGACCGGGCTGACCGTGGTGACGGGGGGATGGGGTGACGGGAAGGCGGGAGACGGGGAGACTGAAGGACGGGAGGACTGGGGGGACAGGGAGACGGGGAGACAGGGAGACCGGGGGACGGGGGGACCGAGGGGACGGGGGGACAGGGAGACCGGTGGGACCTGGGGACGGGAGGACTGGGAGACCGGAGGGACGGGGGGACGGGGAGACCGGGAAGATGGGGGGACGGGGGGACGGGGGGACGTGGGGACGGGGAGACGAGGAGACCGGGAGACGGGGAGACGGGGGGACGGGGAGACCGGGGGACGGGGGGACCGGGGGACAGTGGGACGGGGGGACCGGGGGACGGGGGACAGCGGGGGCGGGGGGGATGGGGGGACGGTGCGACGGAGGGACGGGGGGACGGGGGAACGGGGGGACGGTAAGATGGGGAGACCGGGGGATGGGCGGACCGGGGGACCGGGGGACCTGGGCGACGGGGAGATCTGGGATGGGGGCCCGGGGGACCAGGGAGAACGGGGGAGGGGGGGACCGGGGAACCGGGGGATCGGGGGACTTGGGTGACGGGGATATCGGGGACGGGCAGACCGGGGGACCGGGGGACCGGGGGACGGGGAGACCGGGGGACCGGGGGACGAGGGGACCATGGGGATGGGGAGACAATGGGACGGGGACCCGGGGGACTCGGAGACCGGGGGACGGGGGGACCGGTGGACCGGGGGCCGGAGAGACCGGGGGCCCGGGGGACGGGGGGACGGGGAGACCAGGGGACGGGGGGACCGGGGGTGGGGTACCGGGGGGACGTGGAGACCGAGGGACGGGGGGACCGAGGGGATGTGGGGATGGGGAGACCGGGGGGACGGGGTACGGGGGGACGGAGGGAACGTGGAGACGGGGAGACGGGGGGACGTGGGGACGGGGGGATGGGGAGACCGGGGGGACGGTGGGACGGGTGATGGGGAGACTGGATAGACAGGAGGACGGGGGTCTGGGAGACCGGTGGACGGGGAGACCGGGGAGACGGGGGGACGGGGAGACGGGGAGACAGGGGGTTCGGGGGTACAGGGAGACCGGGGTATGGGGGATCGGGGGACCGGGGGACCGGGGGACGGGGAGACGGGGGGACTGGGGATGGGGGACCGGGGGACGGGGAGACTAGGGGGACCGGGGGGGATGGGGGGACGGGGGGATGGGGAGACCTGTGGAAGGGGGAACCGGGGGATGGGGGGACTGGGGGAAC
This sequence comes from Rhinolophus sinicus, assembly GCF_057876585.1. Classification (NCBI taxonomy): domain Eukaryota; kingdom Metazoa; phylum Chordata; class Mammalia; order Chiroptera; family Rhinolophidae; genus Rhinolophus; species Rhinolophus sinicus. Next base: position 19,407,471 of record NC_142510.1, on the reverse strand, counting down.
GGGGGACCGGGGGAACGGGGGAAAGGGGAGACAGGGAGACCGTGGGACCAGGGGACGCCGGGACCGGGGGGATGGGGAAACGGGGAGACAGGGGGACAGGGGGACCGGGGGGATGGAGAGACGGGGAGACGGGGAGACCGGGAATGGGGGGACCGGGGCACCTGGGGAACCGGGGGGGAAGGGGAGACGTGGAGACCGAAGGATGGGGGGAACGGGGGACCGGGGGACGGGGAGACCCGGGGACCGGGGGACGGGGGGACCGGGGGGACGGGGAGACCGAGGGACGGGGGGACCGGGGAACCTGGGGACCGGGGGCGGGACACCTGGCGGACCGAGGCGAAGGGGGGATGGGGGGACGGGGAGAGGGGTAGACGGGGAGACCGAAAGACAGGGGAACTGGGGGACAGGGAGATGGGGAGACAGTGAGACCGGGGGACGGAGGGAACGACGGGACGGGGGGGACAGGGAGACGGGGGGACGGGGGGACGGGGGGATGGAGGGGACGGGGAGACGGGGAGACCGGGGAACGGGGGACCGGTGGAATGGGGGACCTGGGAACCGGGGGACGGGGGTACCGGTGTGACGGGGATATCGGGGATGGGCGGACCGGGGGACCGGGGGACCGGGGGACGGGGAGACCGGTAGACCGGGGGACGGGTGGACCAGGGGGACGGGGAGACTGTGGGACGGGGGCCCGGTGGACCGGGGGATCAGGGAACGGGGAGATCGGGCGGACAGGGGCGACGGGGGGATGGGGGCACGGGTAGACGGCGAGATGGGGAGACCGAAGGACGGGGAGACCGGAGGGACGTGGGGACGGGGGGACGGGGAGACCGGGGGTTCGGGGGGACGGGTAGACGGGAGAAAGGGGGATCAGGGGACCGGGGGACCGTGGGACAGAGAGACCGGGGGACCGGGGGACGCGGGGACCGGGGGGACAGGGAGACGGGGAGACGGGGAGACAGGGGGTTCGTGGTGACGGGGAGACGGGGGGACGGGGGATCAGGGGACGGGGGACCGGGGACGGGGAGACTAGGGGATCGGGGGACGCGGGGACGGGGGGGACGGGGAAACGGGGACATCGGTGGATGGGGATTCCGGGGGGACTGGGAGACAGGGAGACGGGGAGAACGGGGGACGGAGGGACCGGGGGACCGGGGGACCGGAGGATGGGGAGACCAGGGGGACGGGGGGACGGGGGGACCGGGGGGACGGGGTGAATGGGGGACAGGGGGAACTAGGGACCGGGGGACAGGGGGTACGGGGACACGGGGAGACCGTGGGACGGGGTGACCGGGGGACCGGGGACGGGGGGACTGGGGGGACGGGGAGACAGGGAGACCGGGGGACGGGGAGCCCGGGGGTACGGGGTGACTGGGAGATGGGGGCCCAAGGGGCACGGGGGGATGGGGAGACGGGGAGACCGGGGGTACGGGGGGACGGGGGCATCGGGAGACCGCTGGACGGGGGACCGGGGGACCGGGGGACGGGGGGACTAGGGGGACGGGGCAACTTGGAGATGGGTAGACCGGGGGATGGGGTGACTGGGGGCACGGGGATACTGGGAGACGGGGACACCGGGGGACCGGGGAACCGGGGGACCGGGGGACGGGGAGACCGGAGGGATGGGGAGTCCAGGGGACGGGGAAAAGGGGGGCACGGGGAGTCCGGGGGACGGGGAGACGGGGAGATCGGGGGTCGGGGGGATGGGGGGACCGGGTGGACAATGAGACGGGGAGACCGGGGTGACGAGGGGACGGGGGGAAGGGGAGACCGGTGGACAGGAGGACCAGGGGACAGGGGGAACGGGGGACAGGGAGACCGGGGGACGGGGGGACACGGGGGACGGGGAGACGTGGAGACGGGGAGACCGGGGGCCGGGGGGACCGGGGTATGGGGAGACGGGGAGACCGGGGGGACGGTGGGACCGGGGTGACGGGGAGACGGGGAGACCGGGGGACCAGGGGGACGGGGAGACGGGGAGAAGGGGAGACCGGGGGACCCGGGGATTGGGGGGGACAGAGTACGGACAGACGGGGAGACCGGGGGACGGGGGGACCGGGGAACCGTGGGACCGGGAGACCGGGGGAATGGGGGGACGGCGGGACGGGGAGATCAGGGGACGGGGGGACCGGGGGACCAGGGGACCATGATGACGGGGAGACTGGGGGAACGGCGGACGGGGGGACCGGGGAACCGTGGGACCGGGAGACCGGGGGGATGGCGGGACGGCGTTCGGGGAGACCGGTGGACGGGCGGAACAGGGAACGGGGTCAGGGGGACCGGGCGGACGGAGGGACGGGGAGACGGGGAGACCGGGGGATGGGGGGACCAGGGACCAGGGGACAGGGAGACAGGGGAGACGGGGAGACCGTGGGACCAGGGGACGGGGGGACTGGGTGGACGGGGCGACTGGGAGATAGGTAGACCGGAGGATGGGGGGACTGAGGGCATGGGGAGACTAGGAGACGGGGACACCGGGGGACCGGGGAACCGGGGGACCGGGGGACGGGGAGACCGGGGGGATCGGGGCGACGGGGGGACCGTGGGAACGGGGAGACCGTGGGATGGGGGGACCGGGGAACCGGGGGACAGGGGGACGGGGTGACCGGGCAGACCGAGGCGACGGGGGGATGGGGGGACGGGGGGACCGGGGGGACGTGGAGACTGGGGGATGGGGGGACCGGGGGGACGGGGGGACGGGGAGAGGGGAGACCTGAGGACGGGGGACCGGGGGATGGGTGGACCGGGGGACAAAGTGACGGGGGGACCGGTGGACAGGGGGACCGGGGTGACAGGGAGACGAGGAGACGGGGGGACCGGGGGACGGGTGGACCGGGGGACAAGGTGACGGGGGGACCGGGAGACAGGGGGACCGGGGTGACGGGGAGACGAGGAGACCGGGAGACCGAGGGACGGGGGGACCGGGGGACCGGGGGACGTGGAGACAGGGGGACGGGGGGACTGGGGGACCTGGGGACCGGGGGAATGGGGAGATGGGGAGACCGGGGGGACGGGGGGACGGGGGGACGTGGGGACGGGGAGACGGGGAGACCGGGAGAATGGGGGACAGAGGAAAGGGGAGACCGGGGGACGGGGGGACCGAGGGGATGGGGGGACGGGGAGACCGGGGGGAAGGGGTACGGGGGGACGGAAGGGACGTGGAGACGGGGAGACCTGGGGAACGGGGGGACGGGGGGATGGGGTGACCGGGGTGACGGGGGGACGGGGGGAAAAGGAGGCCAGATAGACAGGGGGAGAGGGGGACCGTGAGACTGGTGGACTGGGAGACCGGGGGGGGGGGACGAGGGGATGGGGAGATTCGGAGATGGGGAGACCGGGGGACGGGGGGACCGGGGGACGGGGGACAGCGGGGGCGGGGGGGATGTGGAGACGGTGCGACAGAGGGACGGGGGGACGGGACAACGGGGGGATGCCAGATGGGGAGACCGGATGATGGGGGGACGGGGGGACGGGGGAACGGGGGGACGGTAAGATGGGGAGACCGGGGGATGGGCGGACCAGGGGACCGGGGGACCGGGGCGACGGGGAGATCTGGGATGGGTTCCGGGGGACCAGGGAGACCGGGGGAGTTGGGGACCGGGGAACCGGGGGATCGGGGGACTTGGGTGATGGGGATATCGGGAAAGGGCAGACAGAGGGACCGGGGGACCGGGGGACGGGGAGACCGGGGGACCGGGGGACGAGGGGACCGTGGGGATGGGGAGACAATGGGACGGGGGCCCGGAGGACTCGGAGACCGGGGGACGGGGGGACCGGGGGACCGAGGGCCGGAGAGACCGGGGGCCCGGGGTACGGGGGGACGGGGAGACCGGGGGACGGGGGGACCGGGGGACTGGGGTACCGGGGGGACGCTGAGACCGAGGGACGGGGGGACCGAGGGGATGTGGGGACGGGGAGACCGGGGGGAAGGGGTACGGGGGGACGGAGGGGACGTGGAGACGGTGAGACCGGGGGGACGTGGGGACGGGGGGATTTGCAGACCGGGGAGACGGGGGGACGGGGGAAAGGGGAGACTGGATAGACAGGAGGACGGGGGGACGGGGAGACCGGTGGACGGGGAGACCGGGGAGACGGGGGGACGGGGAGAAGGGGAGACAGGGGGTATGGGGGTACGGGGAGACCAGGGTATGGGGGATCGGGGGACCGGGGGACCGGGGGACGGGGAGACCAGGGGACTGGGGATGGGGGACCGGGGGACGGGGAGACTGGGGGCCCGGGGGGATGGGGGGACGGGGTGATGGGGAGACCTGTGGAAGGGGGGACCGGGGGACGGGGGGACTGGGGGGAAGGAGAGATAGGGAGACGGGGAGACCGGGGGATGGGGGGACCGTGGGAACGGGGGAAAGGGGAGACTGGAAGACCAGGGGACCGGGGGACACGGGGACCGGGGGGATGGGGAAACGGGGAGACAGGGGGACAGGGGGACCGGGGGGACGGAGAGACGGGGAGACGGGGAGATCGGGGATGAGGGGACCGGGGCACCTGGGGAACCGGGGGAAGGGGAGACGGGGAGACCGAGGGATGGGGGGAACAGGGGACCGGGGGACGGGGAGACCCGGGGACCGGGGGACGGGGGGACCGGGGGGACGGGGAGACCGAGGGACGGGGGGACCGGGGAACCTGGGGACCGGGGGCGGGACACCTGGCGGACCGAGGCGAAGGGGGGATGGGGGGACGGGGAGAGGGGTAGACGGGGAGACCGAAAACAGCGGGACCTGGGGGACAGGGAGATGGGGAGACAGTGAGACCGGGGGACGGAGGGAACGACGGGACGGGGGGACAGGGAGACCGGGGGGACGGGGCGACGGGGGGATGGAGGGGACGGGGACACGGCTACACCGGGGAACGGGGGACCGGTGGAATGGGTGACCGGATGACCGGGGGACGGGGAGACCCGGGGGACCGGGAGGGACGGGGGGACGGGGGGATTTAGGGGACGGGGAGACGGGGAGACCGGGGAACGGGGGACCGGTGGAATGGGGGACCTGGGAACCGGGGGACGGGGGTACCGGTGTGACGGGGATATCGGGGACGGGCGGACCGGGGGACCGGGGGACCAGGGGACGGGGAGACCGGTAGAGAGGGGGACGGGTGGACCAGGGGGACGGGGAGACTGTGGGACGGGGGGATCGGTGGACCGGGGGATCAGGGAAAGTGGAGATCGGGCGGACAGGGGCGACGGGGGGATGGGGGCACGGGTAGACGGGGAGATGGGGAGACCGAAGGACGGGGAGACCGGAGGGACGTGGGGACGGGGGGACGGGGAGACCGGTGGTTCGGGGGGACGGGGACACCGGAGAAAGGGGGATCGGGGAAACGGGGGACCGGGGGACGGGAGGACATGGAGACCGGGGAGAAGGGGGGACGGGGGGACGGGGAACCGGTGGACGGGGACACCGGGGGACGGAGGGAAGGGGGGACGGGGAGACCGGGGGACAGGGACACCGGGGGACGGAGGGATGGGGGGATGGGGGACCGGAGGACGGGGAGACCGGGGGACCGTGGGACGCGGGGACCGGGAGGACGGGGAAACGGGGAGACCGGGGGACAGGGGGACCGGGGGGACGGGGAGATGGGGAGACTGGTGGATGGGGGGACCGCGGGGAAGGGGAGACGGGGAGACGGGGAGACCGGGGGACGGGGGGACGGGGAGACCGGGGGACGGGGGGACGGGGGGATGGGGAGACCGGGGGGACGGGGGGACGGGGAGACGGGGAGACAGGGGGTTCGGGGGTACGGGGAGACCGGGGGACGGGGGATCGTGGGACCGGGGGACCAGGGGACGGGGAGACCGGGGAACTGGGGATTGGGGACCGGGGGACGGGGAGACTGGGGGGACCGGGGGGATGGGGGGACGGAGGGACGGGGAGACTTGTGGAAGGGTGCACCTGGGGACCGGGGGACGGGGGGACCGGTGGTAAGGGGAGACAGGGAGATGGGGAGACGGGGGTTGAGGGGACAGGGGGAACGGGGGAAAGGGGAAACTGGGAGACTGGGGGACCGGGGGTCGCGGGGACCGGGGGGATGGGGAAACGGGGAGACCGGCGGACAGGGGGACCAGGGGGGACGGAGAGACGGGGAGACTGGGGGATGGGGGGACAGGGCCACCTGGGGAACCGGTGGGAAGGGGAGACGGGGAGACCGGGGGACGGGGGGAAAGGGGGGACGGGTAGACGGGGAGACCGGGGGACGGTCGGACGGGGAGACGGGGGGACCGGGGGACCTGGGGGAGCGGGGGGACAGGGAGACGGGGAGACCGGGGGATGGGGGGACCGGAGGACCGGGTGACGAGTGGACCAGGGGGACGGGAGACCCGGAGACGGGGAGACCGGGGGTACGGAGGGACGGGGGGACCGGGAGACCGCTGGACGGGGGACCGGGGGACCGGGCGGAGGGAGGGACGGGGAGACGGGGAGACCGGGGGATGGGGGGACCGCGGACCGGGGGACACGGAGACCGGGGAGACGGGGAGACCGTGGGACCAGGGGACGGGGGGGACTGGGTGAACGGGGCGACTGGGAGATGGGAAGACCGGAGGATGGGGGGACTGGGGGCACGGGGAGACTTGGAGACGGGGACACCGGGGGACCGGGGAACCGGGGGACCGGGGGACGGGGAGACCGGGGGGATCGGGGCAACAGGGGGACCGTGGGAACGGGGAGACCGTGGGATGGGGGGACCGGGGAACCGGGGGACAGGGGGACGGGGTGACCGGGCAGACCGAGGCGACGGGGGGATGGGGGGACGGGGGGACCGGGGGGACGTGGAGACTGGGGGATGGGGGGACCGGAGGACCGGGGGACGGGGGAAGGGGGGACCGGGGGACGGGGAGCCCAGGTGTACGGGGGGGGACTGGGAGACGGGGAACCCGGGGGTACGGGGGGACGGGGAGACGGGGAGACCAGGGGAGGGGGGACCAGGGGACCGGGGGACCATGATGACGGGGAGACCGGGGGACCGGTGGACGGGGGGACCGGGGGACCTGTGGTACCGGGGGGACGGGGAGACGGGGAGACCGGGGGACGGGGGCCCTGGGGGATGGGGACACGGTGAGACGGGCAGACCGGGAGACGGGGGGACCGGGGGGACGGGGGGACGGGGAGACGGGGAGACAGGGGGACGGGGGGGAAGGGGAGACGTGGAGACCGGGGGACAGTTTGACTGGGGGACCAGGGGACCGGGGGATCTGGGGGACGGAAAGATGGGGAGACCGGGGGACGGGGGGACCGGGGGACCGGGGGATGGGGGGATGGGGGGACGTGGAGACTGGGGGACAGGGGGACCGGGGTAACGGGGGGAAGGGGAGACGGGGAGACCGGGGGACGGGGGACCGGGGGGGACGGGGGGACGGGGGGACCGGGAGGCCGCTGGACCCAGGATGGGGGGACCGGAGGGAAGTGGAGACGGGAAGACGTGGAGACCGTGGGACGTGTATACCGGGGGACCGGGGGACGGGGGGACCGGGGGGACCAGGGGACGTGTGACCGGGGGGACGGGGGGAGAGGGAGAACGGGGAACAGGGGGACATGGGGTACGGGGGGACCGGGGAGATGGGGGGACCGGGGACAGGGGGACGGGGAGACCGGGGAGACGGGGAGACCGTGGGACCGGGGGACGGGGGGACTGGGGGGACGGGGCGACTTGGAGATGGGTAGACTGGGGGATGGGGGGAATGGGATCACGGGGAGACCAAGGGGACCCGGGCGACGGGGGACAGTGGGACAGGGAGTCGGGGAGACGGGCAGACCGGAGGACGGGGGACCGGGGGGACGGGGAGACTTGGTGACCAGGGGACTGGGGGAACAGGGGGATGGGGAGAGAGGGAGATGGGGAAACCGGGGGACGGGGGCACCGGGGGGACGGGGAGACGGGGGGAAGGGGGGAAGGGGAGATGGGGTGACGGGGAGACCGGGGGACGGAGGGACCGGGGCGACGGGCAGACGGTTAGACGGGGAGACCGAGGGACGGGGGGGAGCGGGGGACCGGGGGACGGGGGACCGGGGGGACGGGGGGACCGGGGTACTGAGGGACGGGCAACCCGGGGGTACTGGGGGACGGGGAGACGGGGAGACCGGGGGACGGTGTGACTGGGGGACCGGGGGAACGGGGTGATGGGGAGACCGGGGGACCGGGGGACCGTAGGACCGGGGGACGGGGGAAGGGGGGACGGGGGACGGGGCACGGGAGGACCGGGGGGAACTGGAGACAGGGAGACGGGGAGACCGGGGGACGGGGGAACCGGGGGACTTGGAGACAGGGGACCGGGAAACTGGGGGACGGGGGGACCGGGGGACCGGGGGACGGTTAGCCCTGGGGTACGGTGGGACGGGGAGACGGGGAGACCGGGGGACGGGGGGACCGGGGGACGGGGGGACGGAGAGACCGGGGGACAGAGGTGACCGGGGGACCGGGGGGACGGGGAGACAGGGAGACTGGGGGGATGGGGGAAACGGTGGACCGGGGGACCAGTGGACGGGAGAACCGGGGGGATGGGGAGACCGGGGGACCGAGGGACGGGGGACCGGGGGACCGGGGGACCGGCGGACGGGGAGAAGGGGAGACCGGAGGTCCGTGGGACCTGGGGGACAGGGAGGCGGGGATATGGGCAGACTGGGGGACGGGGGACAGAGGGGAATGGGGGACGGGAGGACTGGGGGACGGGGGGGAAGGGTTGACGGGGAGACCGGGGGGAAAGGGGGACGGGGGGATGGGGGACCGGGGTGACAGGGGGGACGGGGAGACCGGTGGAAGGGGGACCGATGGAAAGTGGGTCGGGAGGACGTGGAGATGAGGAGACTGGGGGACGGGGGGACCAGGGGGACGGGGGGACGGGGAGACCGGGATCCGGGGGGAAGTGGGGACAAGGAGACGGGGGGACGGGGAACCGGGAGGTACGGGGGGACGGGGAGACGGGGAGACCGGGGGACGGTGTGATAGGGGGACCGGGGGAACGGGATGACGGGGAGACCGGGGTGACAGGGGGAAGGGGAGACCGGGGGACCGGAGGTCGGGGGGACCGGGGGGACTGGGAGAAGGGGAGATAGGGAGACCGGGGGACGTCTGGACCTCAGGGACGGGGGCACGGGGAGACGTGCAGACCGGGGGGAGGGGGGGACGGAGGGACGGGGAGACGGGGAGACCGGGGGACGGTGTGATAGGGGGACCGGGGGAACGGGATGACGGGGAGACCGGGGTGACAGGGGGAAGGGGAGACCGGGGGACCGGAGGTCGGGGGGACCGGGGGGACGGGGAGAAGGGGAGATAGGGAGACCGGGGGACGTCTGGACCTCGGGGACGGGGGCACGGGGAGACGTGCAGACCGGGGGGAGGGGGGGACGGAGGGATGGGGAGACCGGGGGACCGGGAGACGGGGGGAACGGGGGTACGGGGAGATGGGCAGACGGGGAGACCGGGGGACGGGGGAACCAGGGGACCTGTGGACTGGGGGACAGGGGGGACGGGGGGATGGGGAGACAGTGGGAAGGGGGGACGGGGGGACGCGGAGACCAAGGGACGGGTGGACCGGGGGACCGGGGGACGTGTGGACCAGGGGGACGGGGGACCGGGGGGAGGGGGACGGGGTACCGGGGGGACGGGGAGTGGCACACGGGGAGATCGGGGGACGGGTGGACCGGGGGGATGTCAGACAGTGAGACTGGGGGACGGGGAGACCGGGGTACAGGGGGACCAGGGGACTGGGGAAGGGTAAACCAGGGGACCAGGGGACGGGGGGACCGGGGGGACCGGGAGACCGGGGGACGGGGGGACGGGAGAACCGGGGGCACGGGGGACGGGGGGACCGGGGGACGGGGAGCCCGGGGGTACGGTGGGACTGGGAGACGGCGAGACCGGAGGACGGGCGGACCGTGGGACTGGGGGGACGGGGAGACGGTGAGACCGGGGGACCGGGGGATGGGTGGACCGGGGGACCGGGGTACGGGGGACCGGGGGACGCAGGGATTGGGGGGACGGGAGGAAGGGGGGACCAGGGGACAGGGGGACGGGGGGACCGGGGAGACGGGGATACCGGGGTACCGGGGGATGAGGGGACCGGGGGGACGGGGAGACTAGGGGACCGGAGGGACTCGGGGGACGGGGCAACTGGGAGATGGGTAGACCAGGGGATGGGGGGACTGGGGGCATGGGGAGACGGGGAGACCAGGGGACGGGGGACCGGGAGACCGGGGGAGGGTGAGACCGGGGGACCAGAGGACTGGGAGACCAGGGGGACGGGAAGACGGGGAGACGGGGAGACCGAAGAACCGAGGGAGTGGGGGACGGGGAGACCGGGGGACTAGGGGAACGGGGGACCGGGGGATCGGGAGACCGGTGTTCGTGGGGACCAGGGGGACGGGCAGACCGAGTGACGGGGGGACCAGGGGAGCGGGGGACCAGGGGACAGGGAGACCGGGGGACCGGCGGACGGGGGGACCGGGGGACCTGTGGTACCGGGGAGACGGGGAGACGGGGAGACCGGGGGACGGGGTGAACGGGGGACAGGGAACGGGGGGACTGGGGGGACGGGGAGACAGAGAGACCGGGGGACGGGGAGCCCGGGGGTACGGGGGGACTGGGAGACGGTAACCCGGGGGCACGGGGGGACGGGGGGACTGGGGGACCGGGGGACCATGATGACGGGGAGACCGGGGGACGGGGGGACCGGGGGGGACCGGGGGACAGGGAGACGGGGAGAAGGGGAGACCGGAGGTCCGTGGGACCTGGGGGACAGGGAGGCGGGGATATAGGCAGACTGGGGGACGGGGGACAGAGGGGAATGGGGGACGGGAGGACTGGGGGACGGGGGGGAAGGGTTGACGGGGAGACGGGGGGAAAGGGGGACGGGGGGATGGGGGACCGGGGTGACAGGGGGGACGGGGAGACCGGTGGAAGGGGGATCGATGGAAAGTGGGACGGGAGGACGTGGAGATGAGGAGACTGGGGGACGGGGGGACCAGGGGGACGGGGGGACGGGGAGACAGGGATCCGGGGGGAAGTGGGGACAAGGAGACGTGGAGACGGGGAGACCGGTGGACGGGGGGACTGGGGGACGGGGGGACCGTGGGGACGGGGGGACGGGGAGACCAGGGGACCGGGGACAGGGGGACTGGGGGGACTGGGAGACAGGGAGACCGGGAACGTGGGGATCAGGGTGACGGGGAGACGGGGACACCGAGGGACCGCGGGGACTGGGAGACGGGGAGACGGGGAGACCGGTGGACGGGGGGACCAGGGGGATGGGGGGACTGGGGGACGGGGTGACAGGGGGGACGGGGAGACCGGGGGACCGGGGTACGGGGGATCAGGAAACTGGGGGACGGGGTGAATGGGGGACCGGGGGGACGGGAGACGGTGAGACGGGGAGATACGCGGACGGGGGGACCTGGGAACTGGGGGATGGGGGGACGGGGGACTGGGGGACGGGGAACCCGGAGGTATGGGGGGACGGGGAGACGGGGAGACCGGGGGACGGTGTGTTAGGGGGACCGGGGGAACGGGATGACGGGGAGACCGGGGTGACAGGGGGAAGGGGAGACCGGGGGACCGGAGGTCGGGGGGACAGGGGGGACGGGGAGAAGGGGAAATAGGGAGACCGGGGGACGTCTGGACCTCGGGGACGGGGGCACGGGGAGACGTGCAGACCGGGGGGAGGGGGGGACGGAGGGATGGGGAGACCGGGGGACCGGGAGACGGGGGGAAGTGGGGACAAGGAGACGGGGAGACGGGGAGACCGGTGGACGGGGGGACTGGGGGACGGGGGGACCGTGGGGACGGGGGGACGGGGAGACCGGGGGACCGGGGACAGGAGGACTGGGGGGACTGGGAGACAGGGAGACCGGGAACGTGGGGATCAGGGTGACGGGGAGACGGGGACACCGAGGGACCGCGGGGACCGGGAGACGGGGAGACCGGGGGACGGGGGGACCAGGGGGATGGGGGGACTGGGGGACGGGGTGACAGGTGGGACGGGGAGACCGGGGGACCGGGGTACGGGGGGATCATGAAACTGGGGGACGGGGTGAATGGGGGACCGGGGGGAAGGGGAGACGGGGGGACAGGGGGACAGGGAGACCGGGGGACGGGGGGACCGGGGGGAAGGGGAGACGGGGGGACAGGGGGACAGGGAGACCGGGGGACGGGGGGACCGGGGGACCGGGGACGGGGGACGGGGGGACGGGGGATGGGTGGACCGGGGGGACGGGGGACCGGGGGGACGGGGGGATAGGGAGAACGGGGGAAATGGGGATCGGGGGACGGGGGGGGACGGGGGGACGGCGGGAAGGGGAGACGGGTAGACCGGGGGGACGGGGGGAAACAGGGACCGTGGGACAGGGGGACGGGGGGACGGGGAGACGGGGAGACCCAGGGACGGGGAGACGGGGAGACCGGGGGACGGGGGGACCGGGGGGAACAGAGGGACGAGGAGACCGGGGGTCCGGGGGACGGGGGGGACCGGGGGGACGGGGGAACGGGGGGACGGGATGATAGGGAGAACGGGGGACAGTGGGACAGGGAGACGGGGAGACGGGCAGACCGGAGGACAGGGGACCGGGGGGACGGGGAGACTTGGTGACCAGGGGACTGGAGGAACAGGGGGATGGGGAGAGAGGGAGATGGGGAAACCGGGGGACGGGGGGACCGGGGGGAAGGGGACACGGGGGGGAAGGGGGGAAGGGGAGACGGGGTGATGGGGAGACCGGGGGATGGAGGGACTGGGGACAGGGAGACCGGGGGAACGGGGGATGGTGGGACCGGGGGGACTGGGAGACCGGGGGACAGGGGGGACGGGGGGACGGGGAGACGGGGAGACCGAGGGACGGGGAGACGGGGAGACCGGGGGACGGGGGGACCGGGGGGAACAGAGGGACGGGGAGACCGGGGGTCCGGGGGACGGGGGGACGGGGGGACGGGGGACCGGGGGGACGGGTGGACAGGGAGAATGGGGGACAGTGGGACAGGGAGACGGGGAGACGGGCAGACCGGAGGACAGGGGACCGGGGGGACGGAGAGACTTGGTGACCAGGGGACTGGGGGAACAGGGGGATGGGGAGAGAGGGAGATGGGGAAACCGGGGGACGGGGGGACCGGGGGGCGTGGGGACCGGGGGACCTGGGGACGGGGGGACGGGGGGACGGGGTAAGGGGAGACGGGTAGACCGGGGGGACGGGGGAAGCAGGGACCGTGGGACAGGGGGACGGGGGGACAGGGAGACCGGGGGACAGGGGGACCAGGGGTACGGGGGGAAGGGAAGACGGGGAGACCGGGGGATGGGCGGACCGGGGGACCGGGGGACCGGGGCGACGGGGAGATCTGGGATGGGTTCCGGGGGACCAGGGAGACCGGGGGAGTTGGGGACCGGGGAACCGGGGGATCGGGGGACTTGGGTAATGGGGATATCGGGAACGGGCAGACAGGGGGACCGGGGGACCGGGGGACGGGGAGACCGGGGGGATGGGGAAACGGGGAGACAGGGGGACAGGGGGACCAGGGGGACGGAGAGACTGGGAGACGGGGAGATCAGGGATGAGGGGACCGGGGCACCTGGGGAACCGGGGGGAAGGGGAGACGGGGAGACCGAGGGATGGGGGGAACAGGGGACCGGGGGACGGGGAGACCCGGGGACCGGGGGACAGGGGGACCGGGGGGACGGGGAGACCGAGGGACGGGGGGACCGGGGAACCTGGGGACCGGGGGCGGGACACCTGGCGGACCGAGTCGAAGGGGGGATGGGGGGACGGGGAGAGGGATAGACGGGGAGACCGAAAACAGCAGGACCTGGGGGACAGGGAGGTGGGGAGACAGTGAGACCGGGGGACGGAGGGAATGACGGGACGGGGGGACAGGGAGACCGGGGGGACGGGGCGACGGGGGGATGGAGGGGACGGGGAGACGGGGAGACCGGGGAACGGGGGATCGGTGGAATGGGTGACCGGATGACCGGGGGACGGGGAGACCCGGGGGACCGGGGGGACGGGGGACGGGGGGATGGATGGGACGGGGAGACGGGGAGACCGGGGAACGGGGGACCGGTGGAATGGGGGACCTGGGAACCGGGGGACGGGGCTACCGGTGTGACGGGGATATCGGGGATGGGCGGACCGGGGGACCGGGGGACCGGGGGACGGGGAGACTGTGGGACGGGGGGATCGGTGGACCGGGGGATCAGGGAAAGGGGAGATCGGGCGGACAGGGGCGACGGGGGGATGGGGGCACGGGTAGACGGGGATATGGGGAGACCGAAGGACGGGGAGACCGGAGGGACGTGGGGACGGGGGGACGGGGAGACCGGGGGTTCGGGGGACGGGGAGACCGGAGAAAGGGGGATCGGGGAAACGGGGGACCGGGGGACGGGAGGACATGGAGACCGGGGAGAAGGGGGGACGGGGGGACGGGGAACCGGTGGACGGGGACATCGGGGGACGGAGGGAAAGGGGGACAGGGAGACCGGGGGACAGGGACACCGGGGGACGGAGGGACGGGGGGATGGGGGACCGGAGGACGGGGAGACCGTGGGACCGTGGGACGCGGGGACTGGGAGGACGGGGAAACGGTGAGACCGGGGGACAGGGGGACCGGGGGGACGGGGAGATGGGGAGACCGGTGGATGGGGGGACCGCGGGGAAGGGGAGACGGGGAGACGGGGAGACCGGGGGACGGGGGTACGGGGGGATGGGGAGACCGGGGGGACGGGGGGAAGGGGAGACGGGGAGACAGGGGGTTCGGGACAGGGGGACTGGGGGGACTGGGAGACAGGGAGACCGGGAACGTGGGGATCAGGGTGACGGGGAGACGGGGACACCGAGGGACCGCGGGGACCGGGAGACGGGGAGACGGGGAGACCGGGGGACGGGGGGACCAGGGGGATGGGGGGACTGGGGGACGGGGTGACGGGGGGACGGGGAGACCGGGGGACCGGGGTACGGGGGGATCAGGAAACTGGGGGACGGGGTGAATGGGGGACCGGGGGGACGGGAGACGGTGAGACGGGGAGATACGCGGACGGGGGGACCTGGGAACTGGGGGATGGGGGGACGGGGGACTGGGGGGATGGAGGAAACGGAGGACCGGGGGACCAGTGGACGGGAGAACCGGGGGAATGGGGAGACCTGGGGAACGGGGGACGGGGGACCGGGGGACCGGGGGACGGGGGACTGGGGGACGGGGAACCCGGAGGTACGGGGGGACGGGGAGACGGGGAGACCGGGGGACGGTGTGATAGGGGGACCCGGGGAACGGGATGACGGGGAGACCGAAGTGACAGGGGGAAGGGGAGACCGGGGGACCGGAGGTCGGGGGACCGGGGGGACGGGGAGAAGGGGAGATAGGGAGACCGGGGGACGTCTGGACCTCGGGGACGGGGGCACGGGGAGACGTGCAGACCGGGGGGAGGGGGGGACGGAGGGATGGGGAGACCGGGGGACCGGGAGACGGGGGGACCGGGGGGACGGGGAGATGGGCAGACGGGGAGACCGGGGGACGGGGGAACCAGGGGACCTGTGGACTGGGGGACAGGGGGGACGGGGGGATGGGGAGACAGTGGGAAGGGGGGACGGGGGGACGCGAAGACCAAGGGACGGGTGGACCGGGGGACCGGGGGACGTGTGGACCAGGGGGACGGGGGACCGGGGGGACGGGGGACGTGGTACCGGGGGACGGGGAGTGGCACACGGGGAGATCGGGGGACGGGTGGACCGGGGGGACGTCAGACAGTGAGACTGGGGGACGGGGAGACCGGGGTAGAGGGGGACCAGGGGAACTGGGGAAGGGTAAACCAGGGGACCAGGGGACGGGGGGACCGGGGGGACGGGGAGACCGGGGGACGGGGGGACGGGAGAACCAGGGGCACGGGGGACGGGGGACCGGGGGACGGGGAGCCCGGGGGTACGGTGGGACTGGGAGACGGCGAGACCGGAGGACGGGCGGACCGTGGGACTGGGGGGACAGGGAGACGGTGAGACCGGGGGACCGGGGGATGGGTGGACCGGGGGACCGGGGGACCGGGGGACGCAGGGATTGGGGGGACGGGAGGAAGGGGGTACCAGGGGACAGGGGGACGGGGGGACCGGGGAGACGGGGATACCAGGGTACCGGGGGATGGGGGGACCGGGGGGACGGGGAGACCAGGGGACCGGAGGGACTCGGGGGACGGGGCAACTGGGAGATGGGTAGACCAGGGGATGGGGGGACTGGGGGCATGGGGAGACGGGGAGACCAGGGGACGGGGGACCGGGAGACCGGGGGAGGGTGAGACCGGGGGACCAGAGGACTGGGAGACCAGGGGGTCGGGGAGACGGGGAGACGGGGAGACCGAGGGACCGAGGGAGTGGGGGACGGGGAGACCGGGGGACTAGGGGAACGGGGGACCGGGGGATGGGGAGACCGGGGTTCGTGGGGACCAGGGGGACGGGCAGACCGAGTGACGGGGGGACCGGGGGAGCGGGGGACCAGGGGACGGGGAGACCGGGGGACCGGCGGACGGGGGACCGGGGGACCTGTGGTACCGGGGAGACGGGGAGACGGGGAGACCGGGGGACGGGGGGCCCGGGGGGAAGGGGACACGGTGAGACGGGCAGACCGGGAGACGGGTGGACCGGGGGGACGGGGGGAAGGGGGGACCGGGAGACGGGGAGCCCGGGGGTACGGCGGGACTGGGAGACGGGGAACCCGGGGGGACGGGGGCACGGGGAGACGGGGAGACCAGGGGACGGGGGGACCGGGGGACCGGGGGACCATGATGACGGGGAGACCGGGGGACAAGCGGACGGGGGGACCGGGGGACCTGTGGTACCGGGGGAACGGGGAGACGGGGAGACCGGGGGACGGGGGCCCTGGGGGACGGGGATATGGTGAGACGGGCAAACCGGGAGACGGGTGGACCGGGGGGACGGGGGCACGGGGAGACGGGGAGACAGGGGGACGGGGGGGATGGGGAGACGGGGAGACCGGGGGACGGTGTGACTGGAGGACCAGGGGACCGGGGGATCTGGGGGACGGAAAGATGGGGAGACCGGGGGACAGGGGGACCGGGGGACCGGGGGATAGGGGGACGGGGCGACGTGGAGACTGGGGGACAGGGGGACCTGGGTAACGGGGGGAAGGGGAGACGGGGAGACCAGGAGACGGGGTGACCAAGGGATCGGGGACGGGGGGACTGGGGGGACGGGGAGACAGGGAGACGGGAGGACGGGGAGACCAGGGTGACGGGGAGACGGGGAGACGGGGGGACGGGGAGACGGGGAAACGGGGAGACCGGGGGATGCGGGGACCGGGGGACAAGGAGACGGGGCGACCGGGGTACCCGGGGACCGGGGGGACAGTGTACGGTTAGACGGGGAGACCGGGGGACGGGGGGACAGGGGAAACGTGGGACCGGGAGACCCGGGGGACGGGGGGACGGGGGGATTTGGAGACCGGGGACCGGGGGACGGGGAGACCGGAGAGACGGGGAGACCGTAGGATCGGGGGACGGGGGACTGGGGGGACGGGGCGACTTGGAGATGGGTAGACTGGGGGATGGGGGGACTGGGGGCACGGGGAGACCAAGGGTACCCGGGCGACGGGGGACAGTGGGACAGGGAGACGGGGAGACGGGCAGACCGGAGGACGGGGGACCGGGGGGACGGGGAGACTTGGTGACCAGGGGAATGGGGGAACAGGGGGATGGGGAGAGAGGGAGATGGGGAAACCGGGGGACGGGGGGACCGGGGGGACGGGGAGACGGGGGGAAGGGGGGAAGGGGAGATGGGGTGACGGGGAGACCGGGGGACGGAGGGACCGGGGGACGGGGAGACCGGGGGAACGGGGGACGGGGGGACCGGGGGGACTGGGAGACCGGGGGACCGGGGGGACGGGGGGACGGGGTGACGGGGAGGCCGGGGAGACCGGGGGACCGGAGGACGGGGGGACCGGGGGGAAGGGGAGACGGGGGGACAGGGGGACAGGGAGACCGGGGGACGGGGGGACCGGGGGACCGGGGGACGGGGGACGGGGGGACGGCGGAAAGGGGAGACGGGTAGACCGGGGGGACGGGGGGAAACAGGGACCGTGGGACAGGGGGACAGGGGGACGGGGAGACAGGGAGACCGAGGGACGGGGAGACGGGGAGACCAGAGGATGGGGGGACCGGGGGGAACAGAGGGACGGGGAGACCGGGGGTCCGGGGGACGGGGGGACCGGGGGGACGGGGGACCGGGGGTAAGGGGAAAGGGAGAACCGGGGACAGGGGGACCGGGCGGACGGAGGGACGGGGAGACGGGGAGACCGGGGGATGGGGGGAACGGTGAACGGGGGACCGGGGGACCGGGGGACCGGGGGACGGGGGGACCGGGGGGATGTTGAGACGGGGAGACGGGGAGACCAGAGGACGGGGGTACCGGGGCGACGGGCAGACGGTTAGACGGGGAGACCGAGGGACAGGGGGGACCGGGGGACCGGGGGACGGGGACCGGGGGGACGGGGGGACCGGGGTACTGAGGGACGGGCAACCCGGGGGTACTGGGGGACGGGGAGACGGGGAGACCGGGGGACGGTGTGACTGGGGGACCGGGGGAACGGGGTGATGGGGAGACCGGGGGACGGGGGGACCGGGGGACGGGGGACAGCGGGGGCGGGGGGGATGTGGAGACGGTGCGACAGAGGGACGGGGGACGGGGCAACGGGGGGATGCCAGATGGGGAGACCGGATGATGGGGGGACGGGGGACGGGGGAACGGGGGGACGGTAAGATGGGGAGACCGGGGGATGGGCGGACCAGGGGACCGGGGGACCGGGGCGACGGGGAGATCTGGGATGGGTTCCGGGGGACCAGGGAGACCGGGGGAGTTGGGGACCGGGGAACCGGGGGATCGGGGGACTTGGGTGATGGGGATATCGGGAAAGGGCAGACAGAGGGACCGGGGGACCGGGGGACGGGGAGACCGGGGGACCGGGGGACGAGGGGACCGTGGGGATGGGGAGACAATGGGACGGGGGCCCGGAGGACTCGGAGACCGGGGGACGGGGGGACCGGGGGACCGAGGGCCGGAGAGACCGGGGGCCCGGGGTACGGGGGGACGGGGAGACCGGGGGACGGGGGGACCGGGGGACTGGGGTAGCGGGGGACGCTGAGACCGAGGGACGGGGGGACCGAGGGGATGTGGGGACGGGGAGACCGGGGGAAGGGGTACGGGGGGACGGAGGGGACGTGGAGACCGGGGGACGGGGGGACCGGGGGACCGGGGACGGGGGACGGGGGGACGGGGGATGGGTGGACCGGGGGGACGGGGGACCGGGGGGACGGGGGGATAGGGAGAACGGGGGAAATGGGGATCGGGGGACGGGGGGGGACGGGGGGACGGCGGGAAGGGGAGACGGGTAGACCGGGGGGACGGGGGGAAACAGGGACCGTGGGACAGGGGGACGGGGGGACGGGGAGACGGGGAGACCCAGGGACGGGGAGACGGGGAGACCGGGGGACGGGGGGACCGGGGGGAACAGAGGGACGAGGAGACCGGGGGTCCGGGGGACGGGGGGGACCGGGGGGACGGGGGAACGGGGGGACGGGATGATAGGGAGAACGGGGGACAGTGGGACAGGGAGACGGGGAGACGGGCAGACCGGAGGACAGGGGACCGGGGGGACGGGGAGACTTGGTGACCAGGGGACTGGAGGAACAGGGGGATGGGGAGAGAGGGAGATGGGGAAACCGGGGGACGGGGGGACCGGGGGGAAGGGGACACGGGGGGGAAGGGGGGAAGGGGAGACGGGGTGATGGGGAGACCGGGGGATGGAGGGACTGGGGACAGGGAGACCGGGGGAACGGGGGATGGGGGGACCGGGGGGACTGGGAGACCGGGGGACAGGGGGGACGGGGGGACGGGGAGACGGGGAGACCGAGGGACGGGGAGACGGGGAGACCGGGGGACGGGGGGACCGGGGGGAACAGAGGGACGGGGAGACCGGGGGTCCGGGGGACGGGGGGACGGGGGGACGGGGGACCGGGGGACGGGTGGACAGGGAGAATGGGGGACAGTGGGACAGGGAGACGGGGAGACGGGCAGACCGGAGGACAGGGGACCGGGGGGACGGAGAGACTTGGTGACCAGGGGACTGGGGGAACAGGGGGATGGGGAGAGAGGGAGATGGGGAAACCGGGGGACGGGGGGACCGGGGGGCGTGGGGACCGGGGGACCTGGGGACGGGGGGACGGGGGGACGGGGTAAGGGGAGACGGGTAGACCGGGGGGACGGGGGAAGCAGGGACCGTGGGACAGGGGGACGGGGGGACAGGGAGACCGGGGGACAGGGGGACCAGGGGTACGGGGGGAAGGGAAGACGGGGAGACCGGGGGATGGGCGGACCGGGGGACCGGGGGACCGGGGCGACGGGGAGATCTGGGATGGGTTCCGGGGGACCAGGGAGACAGGGGGAGTTGGGGACCGGGGAACCGGGGGATCGGGGGACTTGGGTGATGGGGATATCGGGAACGGGCAGACAGGGGGACCGGGGGACCGGGGGACGGGGAGACCGGGGGGATGGGGAAACGGGGAGACAGGGGGACAGGGGGACCAGGGGGACGGAGAGACTGGGAGACGGGGAGATCAGGGATGAGGGGACCGGGGCACCTGGGGAACCGGGGGGAAGGGGAGACGGGGAGACCGAGGGATGGGGGGAACAGGGGACCGGGGGACGGGGAGACCCGGGGACCGGGGGACAGGGGGACCGGGGGGACGGGGAGACCGAGGGACGGGGGGACCGGGGAACCTGGGGACCGGGGGCGGGACACCTGGCGGACCGAGTCGAAGGGGGGATGGGGGGACGGGGAGAGGGATAGACGGGGAGACCGAAAACAGCAGGACCTGGGGGACAGGGAGGTGGGGAGACAGTGAGACCGGGGGACGGAGGGAATGACGGGACGGGGGGACAGGGAGACCGGGGGGACGGGGCGACGGGGGGATGGAGGGGACGGGGAGACGGGGAGACCGGGGAACGGGGGATCGGTGGAATGGGTGACCGGATGACCGGGGGACGGGGAGACCCGGGGGACCGGGGGGACGGGGGACGGGGGGATGGATGGGACGGGGAGACGGGGAGACCGGGGAACGGGGGACCGGTGGAATGGGGGACCTGGGAACCGGGGGACGGGGCTACCGGTGTGACGGGGATATCGGGGACGGGCGGACCGGGGGACCGGGGGACCGGGGGACGGGGAGACTGTGGGACGGGGGGATCGGTGGACCGGGGGATCAGGGAAAGGGGAGATCGGGCGGACAGGGGCGACGGGGGGATGGGGGCACGGGTAGACGGGGATATGGGGAGACCGAAGGACGGGGAGACCGGAGGGACGTGGGGACGGGGGGACGGGGAGACCGGGGGTTCGGGGGACGGGGAGACCGGAGAAAGGGGGATCGGGGAAACGGGGGACCGGGGGACGGGAGGACATGGAGACCGGGGAGAAGGGGGGACGGGGGGACGGGGAACCGGTGGACGGGGACATCGGGGGACGGAGGGAAAGGGGGACAGGGAGACCGGGGGACAGGGACACCGGGGGACGGAGGGACGGGGGATGGGGGACCGGAGGACGGGGAGACCGTGGGACCGTGGGACGCGGGGACTGGGAGGACGGGGAAACGGTGAGACCGGGGGACAGGGGGACCGGGGGGACGGGGAGATGGGGAGACCGGTGGATGGGGGGACCGCGGGGAAGGGGAGACGGGGAGACGGGGAGACCGGGGGACGGGGTACGGGGGATGGGGAGACCGGGGGGACGGGGGGAAGGGGAGACGGGGAGACAGGGGGTTCGGGACAGGGGGACTGGGGGGACTGGGAGACAGGGAGACCGGGAACGTGGGGATCAGGGTGACGGGGAGACGGGGACACCGAGGGACCGCGGGGACCGGGAGACGGGGAGACGGGGAGACCGGGGGACGGGGGGACCAGGGGGATGGGGGGACTGGGGGACGGGGTGACGGGGGGACGGGGAGACCGGGGGACCGGGGTACGGGGGGATCAGGAAACTGGGGGACGGGGTGAATGGGGGACCGGGGGGACGGGAGACGGTGAGACGGGGAGATACGCGGACGGGGGGACCTGGGAACTGGGGGATGGGGGGACGGGGGACTGGGGGGATGGAGGAAACGGAGGACCGGGGGACCAGTGGACGGGAGAACCGGGGGAATGGGGAGACCTGGGGAACGGGGGACGGGGGACCGGGGGACCGGGGGACGGGGGACTGGGGGACGGGGAACCCGGAGGTACGGGGGGACGGGGAGACGGGGAGACCGGGGGACGGTGTGATAGGGGGACCCGGGGAACGGGATGACGGGGAGACCGGGGTGACAGGGGGAAGGGGAGACCGGGGGACCGGAGGTCGGGGGACCGGGGGGACGGGGAGAAGGGGAGATAGGGAGACCGGGGGACGTCTGGACCTCGGGGACGGGGGCACGGGGAGACGTGCAGACCGGGGGGAGGGGGGGACGGAGGGATGGGGAGACCGGGGGACCGGGAGACGGGGGGACCGGGGGGACGGGGAGATGGGCAGACGGGGAGACCGGGGGACGGGGGAACCAGGGGACCTGTGGACTGGGGGACAGGGGGGACGGGGGGATGGGGAGACAGTGGGAAGGGGGGACGGGGGGACGCGAAGACCAAGGGACGGGTGGACCGGGGGACCGGGGGACGTGTGGACCAGGGGGACGGGGGACCGGGGGGACGGGGGACGTGGTACCGGGGGACGGGGAGTGGCACACGGGGAGATCGGGGGACGGGTGGACCGGGGGGACGTCAGACAGTGAGACTGGGGGACGGGGAGACCGGGGTAGAGGGGGACCAGGGGAACTGGGGAAGGGTAAACCAGGGGACCAGGGGACGGGGGGACCGGGGGGACGGGGAGACCGGGGGACGGGGGGACGGGAGAACCAGGGGCACGGGGGACGGGGGACCGGGGGACGGGGAGCCCGGGGGTACGGTGGGACTGGGAGACGGCGAGACCGGAGGACGGGCGGACCGTGGGACTGGGGGGACAGGGAGACGGTGAGACCGGGGGACCGGGGGATGGGTGGACCGGGGGACCGGGGGACCGGGGGACGCAGGGATTGGGGGGACGGGAGGAAGGGGGTACCAGGGGACAGGGGGACGGGGGGACCGGGGAGACGGGGATACCAGGGTACCGGGGGATGGGGGGACCGGGGGGACGGGGAGACCAGGGGACCGGAGGGACTCGGGGACGGGGCAACTGGGAGATGGGTAGACCAGGGGATGGGGGGACTGGGGGCATGGGGAGACGGGGAGACCAGGGGACGGGGGACCGGGAGACCGGGGGAGGGTGAGACCGGGGGACCAGAGGACTGGGAGACCAGGGGGTCGGGGAGACGGGGAGACGGGGAGACCGAGGGACCGAGGGAGTGGGGGACGGGGAGACCGGGGGACTAGGGGAACGGGGGACCGGGGGATGGGGAGACCGGGGTTCGTGGGGACCAGGGGGACGGGCAGACCGAGTGACGGGGGGACCGGGGGAGCGGGGGACCAGGGGACGGGGAGACCGGGGGACCGGCGGACGGGGGGACCGGGGGACCTGTGGTACCGGGGAGACGGGGAGACGGGGAGACCGGGGGACGGGGGGCCCGGGGGGAAGGGGACACGGTGAGACGGGCAGACCGGGAGACGGGTGGACCGGGGGGACGGGGGGAAGGGGGGACCGGGAGACGGGGAGCCCGGGGGTACGGCGGGACTGGGAGACGGGGAACCCGGGGGGACGGGGGCACGGGGAGACGGGGAGACCAGGGGACGGGGGGACCGGGGGACCGGGGGACCATGATGACGGGGAGACCGGGGGACAAGCGGACGGGGGGACCGGGGGACCTGTGGTACCGGGGGAACGGGGAGACGGGGAGACCGGGGGACGGGGGCCCTGGGGGACGGGGATATGGTGAGACGGGCAAACCGGGAGACGGGTGGACCGGGGGGACGGGGGCACGGGGAGACGGGGAGACAGGGGGACGGGGGGGATGGGGAGACGGGGAGACCGGGGGACGGTGTGACTGGAGGACCAGGGGACCGGGGGATCTGGGGGACGGAAAGATGGGGAGACCGGGGGACAGGGGGACCGGGGGACCGGGGGATAGGGGGACGGGGCGACGTGGAGACTGGGGGACAGGGGGACCTGGGTAACGGGGGGAAGGGGAGACGGGGAGACCAGGAGACGGGGTGACCAAGGGATCGGGGACGGGGGGACTGGGGGGACGGGGAGACAGGGAGACGGGAGGACGGGGAGACCAGGGTGACGGGGAGACGGGGAGACGGGGGGACGGGGAGACGGGGAAACGGGGAGACCGGGGGATGCGGGGACCGGGGGACAAGGAGACGGGGCGACCGGGGTACCCGGGGACCGGGGGGACAGTGTACGGTTAGACGGGGAGACCGGGGGACGGGGGGACAGGGGAAACGTGGGACCGGGAGACCCGGGGGACGGGGGGACGGGGGGATTTGGAGACCGGGGACCGGGGGACGGGGAGACCGGAGAGACGGGGAGACCGTAGGATCGGGGGACGGGGGGACTGGGGGGACGGGGCGACTTGGAGATGGGTAGACTGGGGGATGGGGGGACTGGGGCACGGGGAGACCAAGGGTACCCGGGCGACGGGGGACAGTGGGACAGGGAGACGGGGAGACGGGCAGACCGGAGGACGGGGGACCGGGGGGACGGGGAGACTTGGTGACCAGGGGAATGGGGGAACAGGGGGATGGGGAGAGAGGGAGATGGGGAAACCGGGGGACGGGGGACCGGGGGACGGGGAGACGGGGGGAAGGGGGGAAGGGGAGATGGGGTGACGGGGAGACCGGGGGACGGAGGGACCGGGGGACGGGGAGACCGGGGGAACGGGGGACGGGGGACCGGGGGGACTGGGAGACCGGGGGACCGGGGGGACGGGGGGACGGGGTGACGGGGAGGCCGGGGAGACCGGGGGACCGGAGGACGGGGGGACCGGGGGGAAGGGGAGACGGGGGGACAGGGGGACAGGGAGACCGGGGGACGGGGGGACCGGGGGACCGGGGGACGGGGGACGGGGGGACGGCGGAAAGGGGAGACGGGTAGACCGGGGGGACGGGGGGAAACAGGACCGTGGGACAGGGGGACAGGGGGACGGGGAGACAGGGAGACCGAGGGACGGGGAGACGGGGAGACCAGAGGATGGGGGGACCGGGGGGAACAGAGGGACGGGGAGACCGGGGGTCCGGGGGACGAGGGGACCGGGGGGACGGGGGACCGGGGGTAAGGGGAAAGGGAGAACCGGGGACAGGGGGACCGGGCGGACGGAGGGACGGGGAGACGGGGAGACCGGGGGATGGGGGGAACGGTGAACGGGGGACCGGGGGACCGGGGGACCGGGGGACGGGGGGACCGGGGGGATGTTGAGACGGGGAGACGGGGAGACCAGAGGACGGGGGTACCGGGGCGACGGGCAGACGGTTAGACGGGAGACCGAGGGACAGGGGGGACCGGGGGACCGGGGGACGGGGACCGGGGGGACGGGGGGACCGGGGTACTGAGGGACGGGCAACCCGGGGGTACTGGGGGACGGGGAGACGGGGAGACCGGGGGACGGTGTGACTGGGGGACCGGGGGAACGGGGTGATGGGGAGACCGGGGGACGGGGGGACCGGGGGACGGGGGACAGCGGGGGCGGGGGGGATGTGGAGACGGTGCGACAGAGGGACGGGGGGACGGGGCAACGGGGGGATGCCAGATGGGGAGACCGGATGATGGGGGGACGGGGGGACGGGGGAACGGGGGACGGTAAGATGGGGAGACCGGGGGATGGGCGGACCAGGGGACCGGGGGACCGGGGCGACGGGGAGATCTGGGATGGGTTCCGGGGGACCAGGGAGACCGGGGGAGTTGGGGACCGGGGAACCGGGGGATCGGGGGACTTGGGTGATGGGGATATCGGGAAAGGGCAGACAGAGGGACCGGGGGACCGGGGGACGGGAGACCGGGGGACCGGGGGACGAGGGGACCGTGGGGATGGGGAGACAATGGGACGGGGGCCCGGAGGACTCGGAGACCGGGGGACGGGGGGACCGGGGGACCGAGGGCCGGAGAGACCGGGGGCCCGGGGTACGGGGGGACGGGGAGACCGGGGGACGGGGGGACCGGGGGACTGGGGTACCGGGGGACGCTGAGACCGAGGGACGGGGGGACCGAGGGGATGTGGGGACGGGGAGACCGGGGGGAAGGGGTACGGGGGGACGGAGGGGACGTGGAGACGGTGAGACCGGGGGGACGTGGGGACGGGGGGATTTGCAGACCGGGAGACGGGGGGACGGGGGAAAGGGGAGACTGGATAGACAGGAGGACGGGGGGACGGGGAGACCGGTGGACGGGGAGACCGGGGAGACGGGGGGACGGGGAGAAGGGGAGACAGGGGGTATGGGGGTACGGGGAGACCGGGGTATGGGGGATCGGGGGACCGGGGGACCGGGGGACGGGGAGACCAGGGGACTGGGGATGGGGGACCGGGGGACGGGGAGACTGGGGGCCTGGGGGATGGGGGGATGGGGTGATGGGGAGACCTGTGGAAGGGGGGACCGGGGGACGGGGGGACTGGGGGGAAGGAGAGATAGGGAGACGGGGAGACCGGGGGATGGGGGGACCGTGGGAACGGGGGAAAGGGGAGACTGGAAGACCAGGGGACCGGGGGACACGGGGACCGGGGGGATGGGGAACGGGGAGACAGGGGGACAGGGGGACCGGGGGGACGGAGAGACGGGGAGACGGGGAGATCGGGGATGAGGGGACCGGGGCACCTGGGGAACCGGGGGAAGGGGAGACGGGGAGACCGAGGGATGGGGGGAACAGGGGACCGGGGGACGGGGAGACCCGGGGACCGGGGGACGGGGGGACCGGGGGACGGGGAGACCGAGGGACGGGGGGACCGGGGAACCTGGGGACCGGGGGCGGGACACCTGGCGGACCGAGGCGAAGGGGGGATGGGGGGACGGGGAGAGGGGTAGACGGGGAGACCGAAAACAGCGGGACCTGGGGGACAGGGAGATGGGGAGACAGTGAGACCGGGGGACGGAGGGAACGACGGGACGGGGGGACAGGGAGACCGGGGGGACGGGGCGACGGGGGGATGGAGGGGACGGGGACACGGCTACACCGGGGAACGGGGGACCGGTGGAATGGGTGACCGGATGACCGGGGGACGGGGAGACCCGGGGGACCGGGAGGGACGGGGGGACGGGGGGATTTAGGGGACGGGGAGACGGGGAGACCGGGGAACGGGGGACCGGTGGAATGGGGGACCTGGGAACCGGGGGACGGGGGTACCGGTGTGACGGGGATATCGGGGACGGGCGGACCGGGGGACCGGGGGACCAGGGGACGGGGAGACCGGTAGAGAGGGGGACGGGTGGACCAGGGGGACGGGGAGACTGTGGGACGGGGGGATCGGTGGACCGGGGGATCAGGGAAAGTGGAGATCGGGCGGACAGGGGCGACGGGGGGATGGGGGCACGGGTAGACGGGGAGATGGGGAGACCGAAGGACGGGGAGACCGGAGGGACGTGGGGACGGGGGGACGGGGAGACCGGTGGTTCGGGGGGACGGGGACACCGGAGAAAGGGGGATCGGGGAAACGGGGGACCGGGGGACGGGAGGACATGGAGACCGGGGAGAAGGGGGGACGGGGGGACGGGGAACCGGTGGACGGGGACACCGGGGGACGGAGGGAAGGGGGGACGGGGAGACCGGGGACAGGGACACCGGGGGACGGAGGGATGGGGGGATGGGGGACCGGAGGACGGGGAGACCGGGGGACCGTGGGACGCGGGGACCGGGAGGACGGGGAAACGGGGAGACCGGGGGACAGGGGGACCGGGGGGACGGGGAGATGGGGAGACTGGTGGATGGGGGGACCGCGGGGAAGGGGAGACGGGGAGACGGGGAGACCGGGGGACGGGGGGACGGGGAGACCGGGGGACGGGGGGACGGGGGGATGGGGAGACCGGGGGGACGGGGGGACGGGGAGACGGGGAGACAGGGGGTTCGGGGGTACGGGGAGACCGGGGGACGGGGGATCGTGGGACCGGGGGACCAGGGGACGGGGAGACCGGGGAACTGGGATTGGGGACCGGGGGACGGGGAGACTGGGGGGACCGGGGGATGGGGGGACGGAGGGACGGGGAGACTTGTGGAAGGGTGCACCTGGGGACCGGGGGACGGGGGACCGGTGGTAAGGGGAGACAGGGAGATGGGGAGACGGGGGTTGAGGGGACAGGGGGAACGGGGAAAGGGGAAACTGGGAGACTGGGGGACCGGGGGTCGCGGGGACCGGGGGGATGGGGAAACGGGGAGACCGGCGGACAGGGGGACCAGGGGGACGGAGAGACGGGGAGACTGGGGGATGGGGGACAGGGCCACCTGGGGAACCGGTGGGAAGGGGAGACGGGGAGACCGGGGGACGGGGGGAAAGGGGGGACGGGTAGACGGGGAGACCGGGGGACGGTCGGACGGGGAGACGGGGGGACCGGGGACCTGGGGGAGCGGGGGGACAGGGAGACGGGGAGACCGGGGGATGGGGGGACCGGAGGACCGGGTGACGAGTGGACCAGGGGGACGGGAGACCCGGAGACGGGGAGACCGGGGGTACGGAGGGACGGGGGGGACCGGGAGACCGCTGGACGGGGGACCGGGGGACCGGGCGGAGGGAGGGACGGGGAGACGGGGAGACCGGGGGATGGGGGACCGCGGACCGGGGGACACGGAGACCGGGGAGACGGGGAGACCGTGGGACCAGGGGACGGGGGGGACTGGGTGAACGGGGCGACTGGGAGATGGGAAGACCGGAGGATGGGGGGACTGGGGGCACGGGGAGACTTGGAGACGGGGACACCGGGGGACCGGGGAACCGGGGGACCGGGGGACGGGGAGACCGGGGGGATCGGGGCAACAGGGGGACCGTGGGAACGGGGAGACCGTGGGATGGGGGGACCGGGGAACCGGGGGACAGGGGGACGGGGTGACCGGGCAGACCGAGGCGACGGGGGGATGGGGGACGGGGGACCGGGGGACGTGGAGACTGGGGGATGGGGGGACCGGAGGACCGGGGGACGGGGGAAGGGGGGACCGGGGGACGGGGAGCCCAGGTGTACGGGGGGGGACTGGGAGACGGGGAACCCGGGGGTACGGGGGGACGGGGAGACGGGGAGACCAGGGGAGGGGGACCAGGGGACCGGGGGACCATGATGACGGGGAGACCGGGGGACCGGTGGACGGGGGGACCGGGGGACCTGTGGTACCGGGGGGACGGGGAGACGGGGAGACCGGGGGACGGGGGCCCTGGGGGATGGGGACACGGTGAGACGGGCAGACCGGGAGACGGGGGGACCGGGGGACGGGGGGACGGGGAGACGGGGAGACAGGGGGACGGGGGGGAAGGGGAGACGTGGAGACCGGGGGACAGTTTGACTGGGGGACCAGGGGACCGGGGGATCTGGGGGACGGAAAGATGGGGAGACCGGGGGACGGGGGGACCGGGGGACCGGGGGATGGGGGGATGGGGGGACGTGGAGACTGGGGGACAGGGGGACCGGGGTAACGGGGGGAAGGGGAGACGGGGAGACCGGGGGACGGGGGACCGGGGGGGACGGGGGGACGGGGGACCGGGAGGCCGCTGGACCCAGGATGGGGGACCGGAGGGAAGTGGAGACGGGAAGACGTGGAGACCGTGGGACGTGTATACCGGGGGACCGGGGGACGGGGGGACCGGGGGGACCAGGGACGTGTGACCGGGGGGACGGGGGGAGAGGGAGAACGGGGAACAGGGGGACATGGGGTACGGGGGGACCGGGGAGATGGGGGGACCGGGGACAGGGGGACGGGGAGACCGGGGAGACGGGGAGACCGTGGGACCGGGGGACGGGGGGACTGGGGGGACGGGGCGACTTGGAGATGGGTAGACTGGGGGATGGGGGGAATGGGATCACGGGGAGACCAAGGGGACCCGGGCGACGGGGGACAGTGGGACAGGGAGTCGGGGAGACGGGCAGACCGGAGGACGGGGGACCGGGGGGACGGGGAGACTTGGTGACCAGGGGACTGGGGGAACAGGGGGATGGGGAGAGAGGGAGATGGGGAAACCGGGGGACGGGGGCACCGGGGGGACGGGGGAGACGGGGGGAAGGGGGGAAGGGGAGATGGGGGTGACGGGGAGACCGGGGGACGGAGGGACCGGGGCGACGGGCAGACGGTTAGACGGGGAGACCGAGGGACGGGGGGGAGCGGGGGACCGGGGGACGGGGGACCGGGGGGACGGGGGGACCGGGGTACTGAGGGACGGGCAACCCGGGGGTACTGGGGGACGGGGAGACGGGGAGACCGGGGGACGGTGTGACTGGGGGACCGGGGGAACGGGGTGATGGGGAGACCGGGGGACCGGGGGACCGTAGGACCGGGGGACGGGGGAAGGGGGGACGGGGGACGGGGCACGGGAGGACCGGGGGGAACTGGAGACAGGGAGACGGGGAGACCGGGGGACGGGGGAACCGGGGGACTTGGAGACAGGGGACCGGGAAACTGGGGGACGGGGGACCGGGGGACCGGGGGACGGTTAGCCCTGGGGTACGGTGGGACGGGGAGACGGGGAGACCGGGGGACGGGGGGACCGGGGGACGGGGGGACGGAGAGACCGGGGGACAGAGGTGACCGGGGGACCGGGGGACGGGGAGACAGGGAGACTGGGGGGATGGGGGAAACGGTGGACCGGGGGACCAGTGGACGGGAGAACCGGGGGGATGGGGGAGACCGGGGGACCGAGGGACGGGGGACCGGGGGACCGGGGGACCGGCGGACGGGGAGAAGGGGAGACCGGAGGTCCGTGGGACCTGGGGGACAGGGAGGCGGGGATATGGGCAGACTGGGGGACGGGGGACAGAGGGGAATGGGGGACGGGAGGACTGGGGGACGGGGGGGAAGGGTTGACGGGGAGACCGGGGGGAAAGGGGGACGGGGGGATGGGGGACCGGGGTGACAGGGGGGACGGGGAGACCGGTGGAAGGGGGACCGATGGAAAGTGGGTCGGGAGGACGTGGAGATGAGGAGACTGGGGGACGGGGGGACCAGGGGGACGGGGGGACGGGGAGACCGGGATCCGGGGGGAAGTGGGGACAAGGAGACGGGGGGACGGGGAACCGGGAGGTACGGGGGGACGGGGAGACGGGGAGACCGGGGGACGGTGTGATAGGGGGACCGGGGGAACGGGATGACGGGGAGACCGGGGTGACAGGGGGAAGGGGAGACCGGGGGACCGGAGGTCGGGGGGACCGGGGGGACTGGGAGAAGGGGAGATAGGGAGACCGGGGGACGTCTGGACCTCAGGGACGGGGGCACGGGGAGACGTGCAGACCGGGGGGAGGGGGGACGGAGGGACGGGGAGACGGGGAGACCGGGGGACGGTGTGATAGGGGGACCGGGGGAACGGGATGACGGGGAGACCGGGGTGACAGGGGGAAGGGGAGACCGGGGGACCGGAGGTCGGGGGACCGGGGGGACGGGGAGAAGGGGAGATAGGGAGACCGGGGGACGTCTGGACCTCGGGGACGGGGGCACGGGGAGACGTGCAGACCGGGGGGAGGGGGGACGGAGGGATGGGGAGACCGGGGGACCGGGAGACGGGGGGAACGGGGGTACGGGGAGATGGGCAGACGGGGAGACCGGGGGACGGGGGAACCAGGGGACCTGTGGACTGGGGGACAGGGGGGACGGGGGGATGGGGAGACAGTGGGAAGGGGGACGGGGGGACGCGGAGACCAAGGGACGGGTGGACCGGGGGACCGGGGGACGTGTGGACCAGGGGACGGGGGACCGGGGGGAGGGGGACGGGGTACCGGGGGACGGGGAGTGGCACACGGGGAGATCGGGGGACGGGTGGACCGGGGGGATGTCAGACAGTGAGACTGGGGGACGGGGAGACCGGGGTACAGGGGGACCAGGGGACTGGGGAAGGGTAAACCAGGGGACCAGGGGACGGGGGGACCGGGGGGACCGGGAGACCGGGGGACGGGGGGACGGGAGAACCGGGGGCACGGGGGACGGGGGGACCGGGGGACGGGGAGCCCGGGGGTACGGTGGGACTGGGAGACGGCGAGACCGGAGGACGGGCGGACCGTGGGACTGGGGGGACGGGGAGACGGTGAGACCGGGGGACCGGGGGATGGGTGGACCGGGGGACCGGGGTACGGGGGACCGGGGGACGCAGGGATTGGGGGGACGGGAGGAAGGGGGGACCAGGGGACAGGGGGACGGGGGGACCGGGGAGACGGGGATACCGGGGTACCGGGGGATGAGGGGACCGGGGGGACGGGGAGACTAGGGGACCGGAGGGACTCGGGGGACGGGGCAACTGGGAGATGGGTAGACCAGGGGATGGGGGGACTGGGGGCATGGGGAGACGGGGAGACCAGGGGACGGGGGGACCGGGAGACCGGGGGAGGGTGAGACCGGGGGACCAGAGGACTGGGAGACCAGGGGGACGGGAAGACGGGGAGACGGGGAGACCGAAGAACCGAGGGAGTGGGGGACGGGGAGACCGGGGGACTAGGGGAACGGGGGACCGGGGGATCGGGAGACCGGTGTTCGTGGGGACCAGGGGGACGGGCAGACCGAGTGACGGGGGGACCAGGGGAGCGGGGGACCAGGGGACAGGGAGACCGGGGGACCGGCGGACGGGGGACCGGGGGACCTGTGGTACCGGGGAGACGGGGAGACGGGGAGACCGGGGGACGGGTGAACGGGGGACAGGGAACGGGGGGACTGGGGGGACGGGGAGACAGAGAGACCGGGGGACGGGGAGCCCGGGGGTACGGGGGGACTGGGAGACGGTAACCCGGGGGCACGGGGGGACGGGGGACTGGGGGACCGGGGGACCATGATGACGGGGAGACCGGGGGACGGGGGGACCGGGGGGGACCGGGGGACAGGGAGACGGGGAGAAGGGGAGACCGGAGGTCCGTGGGACCTGGGGGACAGGGAGGCGGGGATATAGGCAGACTGGGGACGGGGGACAGAGGGGAATGGGGGACGGGAGGACTGGGGGACGGGGGGGAAGGGTTGACGGGGAGACGGGGGGAAAGGGGGACGGGGGGATGGGGGACCGGGGTGACAGGGGGGACGGGGAGACCGGTGGAAGGGGGATCGATGGAAAGTGGGACGGGAGGACGTGGAGATGAGGAGACTGGGGGACGGGGGGACCAGGGGGACGGGGGGACGGGGAGACAGGGATCCGGGGGGAAGTGGGGACAAGGAGACGTGGAGACGGGGAGACCGGTGGACGGGGGGACTGGGGACGGGGGGACCGTGGGGACGGGGGGACGGGGAGACCAGGGGACCGGGGACAGGGGGACTGGGGGGACTGGGAGACAGGGAGACCGGGAACGTGGGGATCAGGGTGACGGGGAGACGGGGACACCGAGGGACCGCGGGGACTGGGAGACGGGGAGACGGGGAGACCGGTGGACGGGGGGACCAGGGGGATGGGGGGACTGGGGGACGGGGTGACAGGGGGGACGGGGAGACCGGGGGACCGGGGTACGGGGGATCAGGAAACTGGGGGACGGGGTGAATGGGGGACCGGGGGGACGGGAGACGGTGAGACGGGGAGATACGCGGACGGGGGGACCTGGGAACTGGGGGATGGGGGGACGGGGGACTGGGGGACGGGGAACCCGGAGGTATGGGGGGACGGGGAGACGGGGAGACCGGGGGACGGTGTGTTAGGGGGACCGGGGGAACGGGATGACGGGGAGACCGGGGTGACAGGGGGAAGGGGAGACCGGGGGACCGGAGGTCGGGGGGACAGGGGGGACGGGGAGAAGGGGAAATAGGGAGACCGGGGGACGTCTGGACCTCGGGGACGGGGGCACGGGGAGACGTGCAGACCGGGGGGAGGGGGGGACGGAGGGATGGGGAGACCGGGGGACCGGGAGACGGGGGGAAGTGGGGACAAGGAGACGGGGAGACGGGGAGACCGGTGGACGGGGGGACTGGGGGACGGGGGGACCGTGGGGACGGGGGGACGGGGAGACCGGGGGACCGGGGACAGGAGGACTGGGGGGACTGGGAGACAGGGAGACCGGGAACGTGGGGATCAGGGTGACGGGGAGACGGGGACACCGAGGGACCGCGGGGACCGGGAGACGGGGAGACCGGGGGACGGGGGGACCAGGGGGATGGGGGGACTGGGGGACGGGGTGACAGGTGGGACGGGGGAGACCGGGGGACCGGGGTACGGGGGGATCATGAAACTGGGGGACGGGGTGAATGGGGGACCGGGGGGAAGGGGAGACGGGGGGACAGGGGGACAGGGAGACCGGGGGACGGGGGGACCGGGGGACCGGGGACGGGGGACGGGGGGACGGGGGATGGGTGGACCGGGGGGACGGGGGACCGGGGGGACGGGGGGATAGGGAGAACGGGGGAAATGGGGATCGGGGGACGGGGGGGGACGGGGGGACGGCGGGAAGGGGAGACGGGTAGACCGGGGGGACGGGGGGAAACAGGGACCGTGGGACAGGGGGACGGGGGGACGGGGAGACGGGGAGACCCAGGGACGGGGAGACGGGGAGACCGGGGGACGGGGGACCGGGGGGAACAGAGGGACGAGGAGACCGGGGGTCCGGGGGACGGGGGGGACGGGGGGGACGGGGGAACGGGGGGACGGGATGATAGGGAGAACGGGGGACAGTGGGACAGGGAGACGGGGAGACGGGCAGACCGGAGGACAGGGGACCGGGGGGACGGGGAGACTTGGTGACCAGGGGACTGGAGGAACAGGGGGATGGGGAGAGAGGGAGATGGGGAAACCGGGGGACGGGGGGACCGGGGGGAAGGGGACACGGGGGGGAAGGGGGGAAGGGGAGACGGGGTGATGGGGAGACCGGGGGATGGAGGGACTGGGGACAGGGAGACCGGGGGAACGGGGGATGGGGGGACCGGGGGGACTGGGAGACCGGGGGACAGGGGGG
This sequence comes from Rhinolophus sinicus, assembly GCF_057876585.1. Classification (NCBI taxonomy): domain Eukaryota; kingdom Metazoa; phylum Chordata; class Mammalia; order Chiroptera; family Rhinolophidae; genus Rhinolophus; species Rhinolophus sinicus. Next base: position 19,372,450 of record NC_142510.1, on the reverse strand, counting down.
ACGGGGGGACGGGGAGACGGGGAGACCGAGGGACGGGGAGACGGGGAGACCGGGGGACGGGGGGACCGGGGGGAACAGAGGGACGGGGAGACCGGGGGTCCGGGGGACGGGGGGACGGGGGGACGGGGGACCGGGGGGACGGGTGGACAGGGAGAATGGGGGACAGTGGGACAGGGAGACGGGGAGACGGGCAGACCGGAGGACAGGGGACCGGGGGGACGGAGAGACTTGGTGACCAGGGGACTGGGGGGAACAGGGGGATGGGGAGAGAGGGAGATGGGGAAACCGGGGGACGGGGGGACCGGGGGGCGTGGGGACCGGGGGACCTGGGGACGGGGGGACGGGGGGACGGGGTAAGGGGAGACGGGTAGACCGGGGGGACGGGGGAAGCAGGGACCGTGGGACAGGGGGACGGGGGGACGGGGAGACCGGGGGACAGGGGGACCAGGGGTACGGGGGGAAGGGAAGACGGGGAGACCGGGGGATGGGCGGACCGGGGGACCGGGGGACCGGGGCGACGGGGAGATCTGGGATGGGTTCCGGGGGACCAGGGAGACCGGGGGAGTTGGGGACCGGGGAACCGGGGGATCGGGGGACTTGGGTGATGGGGATATCGGGAACGGGCAGACAGGGGGACCGGGGGACCGGGGGACGGGGAGACCGGGGGGATGGGGAAACGGGGAGACAGGAGGACAGGGGGACCAGGGGGACGGAGAGACTGGGAGACGGGGAGATCAGGGATGAGGGGACCGGGGCACCTGGGGAACCGGGGGGAAGGGGAGACGGGGAGACCGAGGGATGGGGGGAACAGGGGACCGGGGGACGGGGAGACCCGGGTACCGGGGGACAGGGGGACCGGGGGGACGGGGAGACCGAGGGACGGGGGGACTGGGGAACCTGGGGACCGGGGGCGGGACACCTGGCGGACCGAGTCGAAGGGGGGATGGGGGGACGGGGAGAGGGATAGACGGGGAGACCGAAAACAGCAGGACCTGGGGGACAGGGAGGTGGGGAGACAGTGAGACCGGGGGACGGAGGGAACGACGGGACGGGGGGACAGGGAGACCGGGGGGACGGGGCGACGGGGGGATGGAGGGGACGGGGAGACGGGGAGACCGGGGAACGGGGGATCGGTGGAATGGGTGACCGGATGACCGGGGGACGGGGAGACCCGGGGGACCGGGGGGACGGGGGACGGGGGGATGGATGGGACGGGGAGACGGGGAGACCGGGGAACGGGGGAACGGTGGAATGGGGGACCTGGGAACCGGGGGACGGGGCTACCGGTGTGACGGGGATATCGGGGACGGGCGGACCGGGGGACCGGGGGACCGGGGGACGGGGAGACTGTGGGACGGGGGATCGGTGGACCGGGGGATCAGGGAAAGGGGAGATCGGGCGGACAGGGGCGACGGGGGGATGGGGGCACGGGTAGACGGGGATATGGGGAGACCGAAAGACGGGGAGACCGGAGGGACGTGGGGACGGGGGGACGGGGAGACCGGGGTTCGGGGGACGGGGAGACCGGAGAAAGGGGGATCGGGGAAACGGGGGACCGGGGGACGGGAGGACATGGAGACCGGGGAGAAGGGGGGACGGGGGGACGGGGAACCGGTGGACGGGGACATCGGGGGACGGAGGGAAAGGGGGACAGGGAGACCGGGGGACAGGGACACCGGGGGACGGAGGGACGGGGGGATGGGGGACCGGAGGACGGGGAGACCGTGGGACCGTGGGACGCGGGGACTGGGAGGACGGGGAAACGGGGAGACCGGGGGACAGGGGGACCGGGGGGACGGGGAGATGGGGAGACCGGTGGATGGGGGACCGCGGGGAAGGGGAGACGGGGAGACGGGGAGACCGGGGGACGGGGGTACGGGGGGATGGGGAGACCGGGGGGACGGGGGGAAGGGGAGACGGGGAGACAGGGGGTTCGGGACAGGGGGACTGGGGGGACTGGGAGACAGGGAGACCGGGAACGTGGGGATCAGGGTGACGGGGAGACGGGGACACCGAGGGACCGCGGGGACCGGGAGACGGGGAGACGGGGAGACCGGGGGACGGGGGGACCAGGGGGATGGGGGGACTGGGGGACGGGGTGACGGGGGGACGGGGAGACCGGGGGACCGGGGTACGGGGGGATCAGGAAACTGGGGGACGGGGTGAATGGGGGACCGGGGGGACGGGAGACGGTGAGACGGGGAGATACGCGGACGGGGGGACCTGGGAACTGGGGGATGGGGGGACGGGGGGACTGGGGGGATGGAGGAAACGGAGGACCGGGGGACCAGTGGACGGGAGAACCGGGGGAATGGGGAGACCTGGGGAACGGGGGACGGGGGACCGGGGGACCGGGGGACGGGGGACTGGGGGACGGGGAACCCGGAGGTACGGGGGGACGGGGAGACGGGGAGACCGGGGGACGGTGTGATAGGGGGACCCGGGGAACGGGATGACGGGGAGACCGGGGTGACAGGGGGAAGGGGAGACCGGGGGACCGGAGGTCGGGGGACCGGGGGGGACGGGGAGAAGGGGAGATAGGGAGACCGGGGGACGTCTGGACCTCGGGGACGGGGGCACGGGGAGACGTGCAGACCGGGGGGAGGGGGGGACGGAGGGATGGGGAGACCGGGGGACCGGGAGACGGGGGGACCGGGGGGACGGGGAGATGGGCAGACGGGGAGACCGGGGGACGGGGGAACCAGGGGAACTGTGGACTGGGGGACAGGGGGGACGGGGGGATGGGGAGACAGTGGGAAGGGGGGACGGGGGGACGCGAAGACCAAGGGACGGGTGGACCGGGGGACCGGGGGACGTGTGGACCAGGGGGACGGGGGACCGGGGGGACGGGGGACGTGGTACCGGGGGACGGGGAGTGGCACACGGGGAGATCGGGGGACGGGTGGACCGGGGGGACGTCAGACAGTGAGACTGGGGGACGGGGAGACCGGGGTAGAGGGGGACCAGGGGAACTGGGGAAGGGTAAACCAGGGGACCAGGGGACGGGGGGACCGGGGGGACGGGGAGACCGGGGGACGGGGGGACGGGAGAACCAGGGGCACGGGGGACGGGGGACCGGGGGACGGGGAGCCCGGGGGTACGGTGGGACTGGGAGACGGCGAGACCGGAGGACGGGCGGACCGTGGGACTGGGGGGACAGGGAGACGGTGAGACCGGGGGACCGGGGGATGGGTGGACCGGGGGACCGGGGGACCGGGGGACGCAGGGATTGGGGGGACGGGAGGAAGGGGGTACCAGGGGACAGGGGGACGGGGGGACCGGGGAGACGGGGATACCAGGGTACCGGGGGATGGGGGGACCGGGGGGACGGGGAGACCAGGGGACCGGAGGGACTCGGGGGACGGGGCAACTGGGAGATGGGTAGACCAGGGGATGGGGGGACTGGGGGCATGGGGAGACGGGGAGACCAGGGGACGGGGGACCGGGAGACCGGGGGAGGGTGAGACCGGGGGACCAGAGGACTGGGAGACCAGGGGGTCGGGGAGACGGGGAGACGGGGAGACCGAGGGACCGAGGGAGTGGGGGACGGGGAGACCGGGGGACTAGGGGAACGGGGGACCGGGGGATGGGGAGACCGGGGTTCGTGGGGACCAGGGGGACGGGCAGACCGAGTGACGGGGGGACCGGGGGAGCGGGGGACCAGGGGACGGGGAGACCGGGGGACCGGCGGACGGGGGGACCGGGGGACCTGTGGTACCGGGGAGACGGGGAGACGGGGAGACCGGGGGACGGGGGGCCCGGGGGGAAGGGGACACGGTGAGACGGGCAGACCGGGAGACGGGTGGACCGGGGGGACGGGGGGAAGGGGGGACCGGGAGACGGGGAGCCCGGGGGTACGGCGGGACTGGGAGACGGGGAACCCGGGGGGACGGGGGCACGGGGAGACGGGGAGACCAGGGGACGGGGGGACCGGGGGACCGGGGGACCATGATGACGGGGAGACCGGGGGACAAGCGGACGGGGGGACCGGGGGACCTGTGGTACCGGGGGAACGGGGAGACGGGGAGACCGGGGGACGGGGGCCCTGGGGGACGGGGATATGGTGAGACGGGCAAACCGGGAGACGGGTGGACCGGGGGGACGGGGGCACGGGGAGACGGGGAGACAGGGGGACGGGGGGGACGGGGAGACGGGGAGACCGGGGGACGGTGTGACTGGAGGACCAGGGGACCGGGGGATCTGGGGGACGGAAAGATGGGGAGACCGGGGGACAGGGGGACCGGGGGACCGGGGGATAGGGGGACGGGGGGACGTGGAGACTGGGGGACAGGGGGACCTGGGTAACGGGGGGAAGGGGAGACGGGGAGACCAGGAGACGGGGTGACCAAGGGATCGGGGACGGGGGGACTGGGGGGACGGGGAGACAGGGAGACGGGAGGACGGGGAGACCAGGGTGACGGGGAGACGGGGAGACGGGGGGACGGGGAGACGGGGAAACGGGGAGACCGGGGGATGCGGGGACCGGGGGACAAGGAGACGGGGCGACCGGGGTACCCGGGGACCGGGGGGACAGTGTACGGTTAGACGGGGAGACCGGGGGACGGGGGGACAGGGGAAACGTGGGACCGGGAGACCCGGGGGACGGGGGGACGGGGGGATTTGGAGACCGGGGACCGGGGGACGGAGAGACCGGAGAGACGGGGAGACCGTAGGATCGGGGGATGGGGGGACTGGGGGGACGGGGCGACTTGGAGATGGGTAGACTGGGGGATGGGGGGACTGGGGGCACGGGGAGACCAAGGGTACCCGGGCGACGGGGGACAGTGGGACAGGGAGACGGGGAGACGGGCAGACCGGAGGACGGGGGACCGGGGGGACGGGGAGACTTGGTGACCAGGGGAATGGGGGAACAGGGGGATGGGGAGAGAGGGAGATGGGGAAACCGGGGGACGGGGGGACCGGGGGGACGGGGAGACGGGGGGGAAGGGGGGAAGGGGGAGATGGGGTGACGGGGAGACCGGGGGACGGAGGGACCGGGGGACGGGGAGACCGGGGGACCGGGGGGACGGGGGGACGGGGTGACGGGGAGGCCGGGGAGACCGGGGGACCGGAGGACGGGGGGACCGGGGGGAAGGGGAGACGGGGGGACAGGGGGACAGGGAGACCGGGGGACGGGGGGACCGGGGGACCGGGGGACGGGGGACGGGGGGACGGCGGAAAGGGGAGACGGGTAGACCGGGGGGACGGGGGGAAACAGGGACCGTGGGACAGGGGGACAGGGGGACGGGGAGACAGGGAGACCGAGGGACGGGGAGACGGGGAGACCAGAGGATGGGGGGACCGGGGGGAACAGAGGGACGGGGAGACCGGGGGTCCGGGGGACGGGGGGACCGGGGGGACGGGGGACCGGGGGTAAGGGGAAAGGGAGAACCGGGGACAGGGGGACCGGGCGGACGGAGGGACGGGGAGACGGGGAGACCGGGGGATGGGGGGAACGGTGAACGGGGGACCGGGGGACCGGGGGACCGGGGGACGGGGGGACCGGGGGGATGTTGACACGGGGAGACGGGGAGACCAGAGGACGGGGGTACCGGGGCGACGGGCAGACGGTTAGACGGGGAGACCGAGGGACAGGGGGGACCGGGGGACCGAGGGACGGGGACCGGGGGGACGGGGGGACCGGGGTACTGAGGGACGGGCAACCCGGGGGTACTGGGGGACGGGGAGACGGGGAGACCGGGGGACGGTGTGACTGGGGGACCGGGGGAACGGGGTGATGGGGAGACCGGGGGACCGGGGGACCGTAGGACCGGGGGACGGGGGAAGGGGGGACGGGGGACGGGGCACGGGAGGACCGGGGGGAACTGGAGACAGGGAGACGGGGAGACCGGGGGACGGGGGAACCGGGGGACTTGGAGACAGGGGACCGGGAAACTGGGGGACGGGGGGACCGGGGGACCGGGGGACGGGTAGCCCTGGGGTACGGTGGGACGGGGAGACGGGGAGACCGGGGGACGGGGGGACCGGGGGACGGGGGGACGGAGAGACCGGGAGACTGGGGGGATGGGGGAAACGGAGGACCGGGGGACCAGTGGACGGGAGAACCGGGGGATGGGGAGACCGGGGGACCGGGGGACGGGGGACCGGGGGACCGGGGGACCGGGGGACGGGGAGACGGGGAGAAGGGGAGACCGGAGGTCCGTGGGACCTGGGGGACAGGGAGGCGGGGATATGGGCAGACTGGGGGACGGGGGACAGAGGGGAATGGGGGACGGGAGGACTGGGGGACGGGGGGGAAGGGTTGACGGGGAGACCGGGGGGGGAAAGGGGGACGGGGGGATGGGGGACCGGGGTGACAGGGGGGACGGGGAGACCGGTGGAAGGGGGACCGATGGAAAGTGGGACGGGAGGACGTGGAGATGAGGAGACTGGGGGACGGGGGGACCAGGGGGACGGGGGGACGGGGAGACCGGGATCCAGGGGAAAGTGGGGACAAGGAGACGGGGAGACGGGGAGACCGGTGGACGGGGGGACTGGGGGACGGGGGGACCGTGGGGACGGGGGACGGGGAGACCGGGGGACCGGGGACAGGGGGACTGGGGGGACTGGGAGACAGGGAGACCGGGAACGTGGGGATCAGGGTGACGGGGAGACGGGGACACCGAGGGACCGCGGGGACCGGGAGACGGGGAGACGGGGAGACCTGGGGACGGGGGGACCAGGGGGATGGGGGGACTGGGGGACGGGGTGACAGGGGGGACGGGGAGACCGGGGGACCGGGGTACGGGGGGATCAGGAAACTGGGGGACGGGGTGAATGGGGGACCGGGGGGACGGGAGACGGTGAGACGGGGAGATACGCGGACGGGGGGACCTGGGAACTGGGGGATGGGGGGACGGGGGACTGGGGGACGGGGAACCCGGAGGTACGGGGGGACGGGGAGACGGGGAGACCGGGGGACGGTGTGATAGGAGGACCGGGGGAACGGGATGACGGGGAGACCGGGGTGACAGGGGGAAGGGGAGACCGGGGGACCGGAGGTCGGGGGGACCGGGGGGACGGGGAGAAGAGGAGATAGGGAGACCGGGGGACGTCTGGACCTCGAGGACGGGGGCACGGGGAGACGTGCAGACCGGGGGGAGGGGGGGACGGAGGGATGGGAAGACCGGGGGACCGGGAGACAGGGGGACCGGGGGGACGGGGAGATGGGCAGACGGGGACACCGGGGGACGGGGGAACCAGGGGACCTGTGTACTGGGGGACAGGGGGGACGGGGGGATGGGGAGACAGTGGGAAGGGGGGACGGGGGGACGCGGAGATCAAGGGACGGGTGGACCGGGGGACCGGGGGACGTGTGGACCAGGGGGACGGGGGACCGGGGGGACGGGGGACGGGGTACCGGAGGGACGGGGAGTGGCACACGGGGAGATCGGAGGACGGGTGGACCGGGGGGACGTCAGACAGTGAGACTGGGGGACGGGGAGACCGGGGTACAGGGGGACCAGGGTAACTGGAGAAGGGTAAACCAGGGGACCAGGGGACGGGGGGACCGGGGGGACGGGGAGAACGGGGGACGGGGGGACAGGAGAACCGGGGGCACGGGGGACGGGGGGACCGGGGGACGGGGAGCCCGGGGGTACGGTGGGACTGGGAGACGGGGAGACGGGCAGACCGGAGGACAGGGGACCGGGGGGACGGGGAGACTTGGTGACCAGGGGACTGGGGGAACAGGGGGATGGGGAGAGAGGGAGATGGGGAAACCAGGGGACGGGGGGACCGGGGAGCGTGGGGACCGGGGGACCTGGGGACAGGGGGACGGGGGGACGGGGAGACGGGGAGACCGAGGGACGGGGAGACGGGGAGACCGGGGGACGGGGGGACCGGGGGGAACAGAGGGACGGGGAGACCGGGGGTCCGGGGGACGGGGGAACCGGGGGACTTGGAGACAGGGGACCGGGAAACTGGGGGACGGGGGGACCGGGGGACCGGGGGACGGGTAGCCCTGGGTACGGTGGGACGGGGAGACGGGGAGACCGGGGGACGGGAGGACCGGAGGACGGGGGGACGGAGAGACCGGGAGACTGGGGGGATGGGGGAAACGGAGGACCGGGGGACCAGTGGACGGGAGAACCGGGGGGATGGGGAGACGGGGAGACCGGGGGACGGGGGACCGGTGGACCGGGGGACCATGATGACGGGGAGACCGGGGGACCGGTGGACGGGGGGACCGGGGGACCTGTGGTACCGTGGGGACGGGGAGACGGGGAGACCGAGGGACGGGGGGACCGGGGGACCGGGGGACGGGGGGAACGGGGGGACGGGGGGACCGGGGGTACGGGGGGACTGGGGGACGGGGAACCCGGGGGTCCGGGGGGATGTGGAGAAGGGGAGACCAGGGGACGGGGGAACACTGGGGACAAGGAGACGGGGAGAGGGGGAGACCTGGGAAGGGGGGCCCGGTGGGACGGGGACATGGTGAGACGGGCAGACCGGGGGACGGGGGGCCCGGGGGGACAGGGGGAAAGGGGGCCCGGGAGACGGGGAGCCCGGGGGTACGGGGGGGACTGGGAGACGGGGAACTCGGGGGTACGGGGAGACGGGGAGACGGGGAGACCAGGGGAGGGGGGACCAGGGGACCGGGGGACCATGATGACGGGGAGACCGGGGGACCGGTGGACGGGGGGACCGGGGGACCTGTGGTACCGTGGGGACGGGGAGACGGGGAGACCGGGGGACGGGGGCCCTGGGGGACGGGGACACGGTGAGAGGGGCAGACCGGGAGACGTGGGAACCGGGGGGACGGGGGGACGGGGAGACGGGGAGAACGGGAGACGGTGTGACTGGGGGACCAGGGGACCGGGGGATCTGGTGGACGGAAAGATGGGGAGACCGGGGGACGGGGGGACCGGGGGACTGGGGGATGTGGGGACGGGGGGACGTGGAGACTGGGGGAGAGGGGGACCGGGGTAACTGGGGGAAGGGGAGACGGGGAGCCCGGGGGACGGGGGACCGGGGGGACGGGGGGACGGGGGGACTGGGAGACCGCTGGACCGGGGGATGGGGGGACCGGAGGGAAGTGGAGACAGGAAGACGGGGAGACCCTGGGACGTGTATACGGGGGGACCGGGGGACGGGGGGAACGGGGGGACCGGGGGGATGGGGGACTTGGGGTCGCGGGGAGAGGGAGAACGGGGGACAGGGGTACCGGGCGGACGGAGGGACGGGGAGACAGGGAGATGGGTAGACTGGGGGATGGGGGGACTGGGGGCACGGGGAGACTGGGAGACGGGGACACCGGGGGACCGGGGGACCGGGGGACCGGGGGACGGGGAGACCGGGGGGATCGGGGCGACGGGGGGACCGTGGGAACGGGGAGACCGTGGGATGGGGGGACCGGGGGAACGGGGGACGGGGGGACCGGGGGGACTGGGAGTCCGGGGGACCGGGGGGACGGGGGGACGGGGTGACGGGGAGGCCGTGGAGACCGGGGGACCGGAGGACGGGGGGACCGGGGGAAAGGGGAGACGGGGGGACAGGGGGACAGGGAGACCGGGGGACGGGGGGACCGGGGGACCGGGGGACGGGGGGACAGGGGGACGGCGGAAAGGGGAGACGGGTAGACCGGGGGGACTGGGGGACGGGGAGATGGGGAAAGCGGGGGACGGGAGACCGGGGGACCGGGGGAGGGTGAGACCGTGGGACCGGAGGACGGGGGGACCGGGGGGACGGGGAGACGGAGAGACGGGGAGACCGGGGGACCGAGGGAGTGGGGGGAACGGAGGGACGGGGAGACCGGGGGTCCGGGGGACGGGGGCACCGCGGGGACGGGGGACCGGTGGTACGGGGTAAAGGGAGAACGGGGGACAGGGGGACCGGGCGGACGGAGGGACGGGGAGACGGGGAGACCGGGGGATGGGGGGACCGGGGACCAGGGGACAGGGAGACCGGGGAGACGGGGAGACCGTGGGACCAGGGGACGGGGGGACTGGGTGGACGGGGCTACTGGGAGATGGGTAGACCGGAGGATGGGGGGACTGGGGGCACGGGGAGACTGGGAGACGGGGACACCGGGGGACCGGGGAACCGGGGGACCGGGGGACGGGAAGACCGGGGGAAAGGGGGACGGGGTGACTGGGCAGACCGAGGCGACGGGGGGATGGGGGGACGGGGGGACCGGGGGGACGTGGAGACTGGGGGATGGGGGGACCGGGGGACCGGGGGACCGGGGGGACGGGGAGACGGGGAGAGGGGAGACCTGGGGACGGGGGGACCGGGGGACGGGTGGACCGGGGGACAAGGTGACGGGGGGACCTGGGGACAGGGGGACCGGGGTGACGGGGAGACTAGGAGACGGGGGGACCGGGGGACCGGTGGACCGGGGACAAGGTGACCGGGGGACCGGGGGACAGGGGGACCGGGGTGACGGGGAGACAAGGAGACGGGGAGTCCGAGGGACGGGGGGACCGGGGGACCGGGGGACGTGGAGACAGGGGGCTGGGGGCCCGGGGGACCTGGGGACCGGGGGAATGGGGAGATGGGGAAACCGGGGGGACGGGGGGACGGGGGGACGTGGGGATGGGGAGACGGGGAGACCGGGAGAAGGGGGGACATAGGAAAGGGGAGACCAGAGGACGGGGGGACCGAGGGGATGGGGGGACGGGGAGACCGGGGGGAAGGGGTACGGGGCGACGGAGGGGACGTGGAGACGGGGAGACCAGGGGAACGGGGGGACGGGGGGGACGGGGAGACAGGGAGACGGGAGGACGGGGAGACCGGGGTGACGGGGAGACGGGGAGACGGGGGGACGGGGAGACGGGGAAACGGGGAGACCGGGGGATGCGGGGACCGGGGGATGAGGAGACGGGGCGACCGGGGTACCCGGGGACCGGGGGGACAGTGTACGGTTAGACGGGGAGACCGGGGGGACGGGGGGACGGGGGGACGGGGGGATAGGGAGACTTGGGCACAGGGGGACCGGGGTGACGGGGGGAAGGGGAGACGGGGAGACCGGGGGACGGGGTCAACGGTGGACCGGGGACGGGGGGACTGGGGGACGGGGAGACAGGGAGACCGGGGGACGGGGAGCCCGGGGGTACTGGGGGACTGGGAGACGGTAACCCGGGGGCACAGGGGGACGGGGGGACTGGGGGACCGGGGGACCATGATGACGGGGAGACCGGGGGACGGGGGACCGGGGGGACCGGGGGGATGGGGGACAGGGGGGACGGGGGGGAGAGGGAGAACGGGGGACAGGGGGACAGGGCGGACGGAGGGACGGGGAGACGGGGAGACCGGGGGATTTGGAGACCGGGGACCGGGGGACGGGGAGACCGGGGAGACGGGGAGACCGTAGGACCGGGGGACGGGGGGACCGGGGGGACGGGGGGATAGGGAGAACGGGGGACAGTGCGACAGGGAGACGGGGAGACAGGCAGACCGGAGGACAGGGGACCGGGGGGACGGGGAGACTTGGTGACCAGGGGACTGGGGGAACAGGGGGATGGGGAGAGAGGGAGATGGGGAAACCGGGGGACGGGGGGACCGGGGGGCGTGGGGACCGGGGGACCTGGGGACGGGGGGACGGGGGGACGGGGTAAGGGGAGACGGGTAGACCGGGGGGACGGGGGAAGCAGGGACCGTGGGACAGGGGGACGGGGGGACGGGGAGACGGGGAGACCGAGGGACGGGGAGACGGGGAGACCAGAGGATGGGGGGACCGGGGGGAACAGAGGGACGGGGAGACCGGGGGTCCGGGGGATGGGGGGACCGGGGGACGGGGGGACAGGGGAACCGTGGGACCGGGAGACCGGGGGGACGGGGGGACGGGGGGACGGGGGGACGGGGGGACTGGGAGACGGTAACCCGGGGGCACGGGGGGACGGGGGGACTGGGGGACCGGGGGACCATGATGACGGGGAGACCGGGGGACGGGGGACCGGGGGGACCGGGGGGATGGGGGACCGGGGGGACGGGTGGGAGAGGGAGAACGGGGGACAGGGGGACCGGGCGGACGGAGGGACGGGGAGATGGGGAGACCGGGGGATTTGGAGACCGGGGACTGGGGGACGGGGAGACCGGGGAGACGGGGAGACCGTAGGACCGGGGGACGGGGGGACTGGGGGGACGGGGCGACTTGGAGATGGGTAGACTGGGGGATGGGGGGACTGGGGGCACGGGGAGACCAAGGGGACCCGGGCGACGGGGGACAGTGGGACAGGGAGACAGGGAGACGGGCAGACCGGAGGACGGGGGACCGGGGGGACGGGGAGACTTGGTGACCAGGGGACTGGGGGAACAGGGGGATGGGGAGAGAGGGAGATGGGGAAACCGGGGGACGGGGGGACCGGGGGGACGGGGAGACGGGGGGAAGGGGGGAAGGGGAGATGGGGTGACGGGGAGACCGGGGGAACGGGGGACGGGGGGACCGGTGGGACTGGGAGACCGGGGGACCGGGGGGACGGGGGGACGGGGTGACGGGGAGGCCGGGGAGACCGGGGGACAGGAGGACGGGGGGACCGGGGGGAAGGGGAGACGGGGTGACAAGGGGACAGGGAGACCGGGGGACGGGGGGACCGGGGGACCGGGGGACGGGGGACGGGGGGACGGCGGAAAGGGGAGACGGGTAGACCGGGGGGACGGGGGGAAACAGGGACCGTGGGACAGGGGGACAGGGGGACGGGGAGACGGGGAGACCGAGGGACGGGGAGACGGGGAGACCAGAGGATGGGGGGACCGGGGGAACAGAGGGACGGGGAGACCGGGGGTCCGGGGGACGGGGGGACCGGGGGGACGGGGGACCGGGGGTACGGGGGAAAGGGAGAACGGGGGACAGGGGGACCGGGCGGACGGAGGGACGGGGAGACGGGGAGACCGGGGGATGGGGGGAACGGTGAACGGGGGACCGGGGGACGGGGGGACCGGGGGGATGTTGAGACGGGGAGACGGGGAGACCAGGGGACGGGGGTACCGGGGCGACGGGCAGACGGTTAGACGGGGAGACCGAGGGACGGGGGGACCGGGGGACCGGGGGACGGGGACCGGGGGGACGGGGGAACGGGGTACTGAGGGACGTGCAACCCGGGGGTACTGGGGGACGGGGAGACGGGGAGACCGGGGGACGGTGTGACTGGGGGACCAGGGGAACGGGGTGATGGGGAGACCGGGGGACCGGGGGACCGTAGGACCGGGGGACGGGGGAAGGGGGGACGGGGGACGGGGCACGGGAGGACCGGGGGGAACTGGAGACAGGGAGACGGGGAGACCGGGGGATGGGGAGCCCGGGGGTAGGGTGGGACTGGGAGACGGCGAGACCGGAGGACGGGCGGACCGTGGGACTGGGGGGACGGGGAGACGGTGAGACCGGTGGACCGGGGGATGGGTGGACTGGGGGACCGGGGTACGGGGGACCGGGGGACCGGGGGACGCAGGGATTGGGGGGACGGGAGGAAGGGGGGACCAGGGGACAGGGGGATGGGGGGACCGGGGAGACGGGGATACCGGGGTACCGGGGGATGGGGGGGCCGGGGGGACGGGGAGACCAGGGGACCGGAGGGACTCGGGGGACAGGGCAACTGGGAGATGGGTAGACCAGGGGATGGGGGGACTGGGGGCATGGGGAGACGGGGAGACCAGGGGACGGGGGACCGGGAGACCGGGGGAGGGTGAGACCGGGGGACCAGAGGACTGGGAGACCAGGGGGACGGGGAGACGGGGAGACGGGGAGACCGAGGGACCGAGGGAGTGGGGGACGGGGAGACCGGGGGACTAGGGGAACGGGGGACCGGGGGATGGGGAGACCAGGGTTCGTGGGGACCAGGGGGACGGGCAGACCGAGTGACGGGGGGACCGGGGGAGCGGGGGACCAGGGGACGGGGAGACCGGGGGACCGGCGGACGGGGGGACCAGGGGACCTGTGGTACCGGGGAGACGGGGAGACGGGGAGACCGGGGGACGGGGGGCCCGGGGGGAAGGGGACACGGTGAGACGGGCAGACCGGGAGACGGGTGGACCGGGGAGACGGGGGGAAGGGGGGACCGGGAGACGGGGAGCCCGGGGGTACGGCGGGACTGGGAGACGGGGAACCCGGGGGGACGGGGGGACGGGGAGACGGGGAGACCAGGGGACGGGGGGACCGGGGGACCGGGGGACCATGATGACGGGGAGACCGGGGGACAAGTGGACGGGGGGACCGGGGGACATGTGGTACCGGGGGGACGGGGAGACGGGGAGACCGGGGGACGGGGGCCCTGGGGGACGGGGATACGGTGAGACGGGCAAACCGGGAGACGGGTGGACCGGGGGTACGGGGGGACGGGGAGACGGGGAGACAGGGGGACGGGGGGGACGGGGAGACGGGGAGACCGGGGGACGGTGTGACTGGAGGACCAGGGGACCGGGGGATCTGGGGGATGGAAAGATGGGGAGACCAGGGATACGGGGGGACTGGGAGACGGTAACCCGGGGGCACGGGGGGACGGGGAGACCGGGGGACGGTGTGACTGGAGGACCAGGGGACCGGGGGATCTGGGGGACGGGGAGATGGGGAGACCGGGTGATGGGGGGACCGGCGGACCAGGGGACGGGGGGATGTGGGGATGGGGAGAGGGGGAGACAGGGAGACCGGGGGACGGGGGGACCGGGGGGACAGGGAGACGGGGAGACAGGGAGACCGGGGGGACGGGGGGACGGGGGGACTGGGAGACTGGGGGGACGGGGGGACTGGGGGACGGGGATACCGGGGGGACGAGGGGACGGGGGGACTGGGAGACTGGGGGGACGGGGGGACGGGGGGACGGGGAGACCGGGGAGACTGGGTGACAGGTGGACGGGGAGACCGGTGGACGTGGAGACCGGGGGACTGGGGGACGGGGGGACCGGGGGGACGCGGTGAATGGGTGACAGGGGGAACGGGGAACCGGGGGACAGGGGGGATGGGGAGAAGGGGAGACCGGGGTGACGGTGGAGCGGGGGGACATGGGGACGGGGAGACGGTGAGACCAGGAGACGGGGGGGACGGGGGACGGGGAGACCGGGGGACGGGGGACCGGGGGTACGGGAACACGGGGAGACCGGGGGACTGGGGGACCGGGAACCGGGAGACGGGGGGTCTGGGGGGACTGGGGACTGGGGGGACAGGGGACGCGGAGAACGGGCGACTGGGGGACCAGGGGACTGGGGGACGTGGGGACCGGGGTGATGGGGAGATCGGGAACGGGGGTTCAGGGGACCAGGGGACCGGGGGACGGGGAGACCGTGGGACAAGGGGCAGGGAGACCGGGGGGACGGGGAGACCATGCGGACAGCGGTGACGGGGGTATGGGGGGACGGGGAGAGGGGGAGACGGGGAGACCGAAGGACGGGGGGACCGTGGGGACAGGGAGACGGGGAGAAAGGGAGACCGGGGGATGGGGGGACCAAGGGGACGGGGGGACAGGGAGACCGGAGAGACGGGGGGAACGGGTGAAGGGGAGACCGGTGGACGGGCAGACCGGGGGACTGTGGGACGGGGGGACCGGGGGACCTGTGGACCGGGGCGATGGGGAGATGGGGAGACCGGGGGGACGGGGGGACGGTGGGACGTGGGGACAGGGAGATGGGGAGACGGGGAGAAGGGGCGACGGGGGACGGGGAGACCGGGGGACGGGGGGACCGGGGGACCGGGAGGCGGGGAAACTGGGAGACGGGGGGACCGTGGGTACGGGGACACAGGGAGACCCGGGGACGGGGGGACCGGGATAACCGGGAGACGGGGGGACTGGGGGACTGGGGTCTGGGGGGACAAGGGGACGCAGAGACTGGGGGACGTGGTACCGGGGGACTGGGGGACGGGGGGACCGGTGGACGGGGTACCGGGGGACTGTGGTACGGGGGGACCGGGGGACTGGGGTACGGTGGAACCGGGGAGATGGGGGGACAGGGGGACGGGGGGACGGCGGGAAGGGGAGACGGGTAGACCGGGGGGACGGGGGGAAACAGGGACCGTGGGACAGGGGGACGGGGGGACGGGGAGACGGGGAGACCCAGGGACGGGGAGACGGGGAGACCGGGGGACGGGGGGACCGGGGGGAACAGAGGGACGGGGAGACCGGGGGTCCGGGGGACGGGGGGGACCGGGGGGATGGGGGACCGGGGGGACGGGATGATAGGGAGAACGGGGGACAGTGGGACAGGGAGACGTGGAGACGGGCAGACCGGAGGACAGGGGACCGGGGGGACGGGGAGACTTGGTGACCAGGGGACTGGGGGAACAGGGGGATGGGGAAAGAGGGAGATGGGGAAACCGGGGGACGGGGGGACCGGGGGGAAGGGGAGACGGGGTGATGGGGAGACCGGGGGACGGAGGGACCGGGGACAGGGAGACCGGGAAAACGGGGGATGGGGGGACCGGGGGGACTGGGAGACCGGGGGACAGGGGGGACGGGGGGACGGGGAGACGGGGAGACCGAGGGACGGGGAGACCGGGGGACCGGGGACAGGGGGAAGGGGGGACCGGGAGACGGGGAGCCCGGGGGTACGGCGGGACTGGGAGACGGGGAACCCGGGGGGACGGGGGCACGGGGAGACGGGGAGACCAGGGGACGGGGGGACCGGGGGACCGGGGGACCATGATGACGGGGAGACCGGGGGACAAGCGGACGGGGGGACCGGGGGACCTGTGGTACCGGGGGAACGGGGAGACGGGGAGACCGGGGGACGGGGGCCCTGGGGGACGGGGATATGGTGAGACGGGCAAACCGGGAGACGGGTGGACCGGGGGGACGGGGGCACGGGGAGACGGGGAGACAGGGGGACGGGGGGGACGGGGAGACGGGGAGACCGGGGGACGGTGTGACTGGAGGACCAGGGGACCGGGGGATCTGGGGGACGGAAAGATGGGGAGACCAGGGGTACGGGGGGACTGGGAGACGGTAATCCGGGGGCACGGGGGGACGGGGGGACTGGGGGACCGGGGGACCATGATGACGGGGAGACCGGGGGACGGGGGGACCGGGGGGACCGGGGGGATGGGGGACCGGGGGGACGGGGGGGAGAGGGAGAACGGGGGACAGGGGGACCGGGCGGACGGAGGGACGGGGAGACGGGGAGACCGGGGGATTTGGAGACCGGGGACCGGGGGACGGGTAGACCGGGGAGACGGGGAGACCGTAGGACCGGGGGACGGGGGGACTGGGGGGACGGGGCGACTTGGAGATGGGTAGACTGGGGGATGGGGGGACTGGGGGCACGGGGAGACCAAGGGGACCCGGGCGACGGGGGACAGTGGGACAGGGAGACGGGGAGACCGGCAGACCGGAGGACGGGGGACCGGGGGACGGGGAGACTTGGTGACCAGGGGACTGGGGGAACAGGGGGATGGGGAGAGAGGGAGATGGGGAAACCGGGGGACGGGGGGACCGGAGGAAAGTGGAGACGGGAAGACGGGGAGACCGTGGGACGGGTATTATGGGGGACCGTGAGACGGTGGGACCGGGGGGACGGGGAACCGGGGGACGGTGAGATCGGGGGACGGGGGGACCGGGGGGAACAGAGGGACGGGGAGACCGGGGGTCCGGGGGGCGGGGGGACCGGGGGGACGGGGGACTGCGGGGACGGGGGGATAGTGAGAACGGGGGAAAGGGGGACCGGGCGTCGGAGGGACGGGGAGACGGGGAGACCGGGGGATGGGGGGACCGGGGACCGGGGGACGGGGAGACCGGGGAGACGGGGAGACCGTGGGACCGGGGGACGGGGGGACTGGGTGGACGGGGCGACTTGGAGATGGGTAGACCGGGGGATGGGGGGACGGGGGGACGGGGAGTCCGGGGGACGGGGAAACGGGGGGGACGGGGAGTCCGGGGGAAGGGGAGACAGGGAGATCGGGGGTCGGGGGGATGGGTGGACCAGGTAGACAATGGGACGGGGAGACCGGGGTGACGAGGGGACGGGGGGAAGGGGAGACAGGTGGACAGGAGGACCAGGGGACCGGGGGAACGGGGGACAGGGAGACCGGGGGACGGGGGGACACGGGGGATGGGGAGACGTGGAGACGGGGAGACTGGGGGACGGGGGGACCGGGGGACGGGGAGACGGGGAGACCGGGGGGACGGTGAGACCGGGGTGACGGGGAGACGGGGAGACCGGGGGACCAGGGGGACGGGGAGACGGGGAGAAGGGGAGACCGGGGGACCCGGGGATCGGGGGGACAGAGTACGGTGAGACGGGGAGACCGGGGGACGGGGGGACCGGGGAACCGTGGGACCGGGAGACCGGGGGGACGGGGGGACGGCGGGACGGGGAGACCAGGGGACGGGGGGACCGGGGGACCGGGGGACCATGATGACGGGGAGACCGGGGGAACGGCGGACGGGGGGACCAGGGTACCGTGGGACCGGGAGACCGGGGGGACGGGGGGACGGGGGGACGGGGGGATGGGGAGACTTGGGCACAGGGGGACCGGGGTGACGGGGGGAAGGGGAGACGGGGAGACCGGGGGACGGGGTGAACGGGGGACCGGGGACGGGGGGACTGGGGGACGGGGAGACAGGGAGACCGGGGGACGGGGAGCCCGGGGGTACTGGGGGACTGGGAGACGGTAACCCGGGGGCACGGGGGGACGGGGGGACTGGGGGACCGGGGGACCATGATGACGGGGAGACCGGGGGACGGGGGACCGGGGGGACCAGGGGGATGGGGGACCGGGGGGACGGGGGGGAGAGGGAGAACGGGGGACAGGGGGACCGGGCGGACGGAGGGACGGGGAGACGGGGAGACCGGGGGATTTGGAGACCGGGGACCGGGGGACGGGGAGACCGGGGAGACGGGGAGACCGTAGGACCGGTGGACGGGGGGACTGGGGGGACGGGGCGACTTGGAGATGGGTAGACTGGGGGATGGGGGGACTGGGGGCACGGGGAGACCAAGGGGACCCGGGCGATGGGGGACAGTGGGACAGGGAGACGGGGAGACGGGCAGACCGGAGGACGGGGGACCGGGGGGACGGGGAGACTTGGTGACCAGGGGACTGGGGGAAAAGGGGGATGGGGAGAGAGGGATATGGGGAAACCGGGGGACGGGGGACCGGGGGGACGGGGAGACGGGGGGAAGGGGGGAAGGGGAGATGGGGTGACGGGGAGACCGGGGGACGGAGGGACCGGGGGACGGGGAGACCGGGGGACTAGGGGAACGGGGGACCGGGGGACGGGACACTGGGCGGACCGAGGCGATGGGGGGATGGGGGGACAGGGAGAGGGGTAGACGGGGAGACCGGGGGACGGGGGGCCCGGGGGGAAGGGGACACGGTGAGACGGGCAGACTGGGAGACGGGTGGACCGGGGAGACGGGGGGAAGGGGGGACCGGGAGACGGGGAGCCCGGGGGTACGGCGGGACTGGGAGACGGGGAACACGGGGGGACGGGGGGACGGGGAGACGGGGAGACCAGGGGACGGGGGGACCGGGACCGGGGGACCGGGGGACCATGATGACGGGGAGACCGGGGGACAAGCGGACTGGGGGACCGGGGGACCTGTGGTACCGGGGGGACGGGGAGACGGGGAGACCGGGGGACGGGGGCCCTGGGGGACGGGGATACGGTGAGACGGGCAAACCGGGAGACGGGTGGACCGGGGGGACGGGGGGACGGGGAGACGGGGAGACAGGGGGACGGGGGGGACGGGGAGACGGGGAGACCGGGGGACGGTGTGACTGGAGGACCAGGGGACCGGGGGATCTGGGGGACGGAAAGATGGGGAGACCGGGGGTACGGGGGGACTGGGAGACGGTAACCCGGGGGCACGGGGGGACGGGGGGACTGGGGGACCGGGGGACCATGATGACGGGGAGACCGGGGGACGGGGGGATCGGGGGGAACGGGGGGATGGGGGACCGGGGGGACGGGGGGGAGAGGGAGAACGGGGGACAGGGGGACCGGGCGGACGGAGGGACGGGGAGACGGGGAGACCTGGGGATTTGGAGACCGGGGACCGGGGGACGGGGAGACCGGGGAGACGGGGAGACCGTAGGACCGGGGGACGGGGGGACTGGGGGGACGGGGCGACTTGGAGATGGGTAGACTGGGGGATGGGGGGACTGGGGGCACGGGGAGACCAAGGGGACCCGGGCGACGGGGGACAGTGGGACAGGGAGACGGGGAGACGGGCAGACCGGAGGACGGGGGACCGGGGGACGGGGAGACTTGGTGACCAGGGGACTGGGGGAACAGGGGGATGGGGAGAGAGGGAGATGGGGAAACCGGGGGACGGGGGGACCGGAGGGAAGTGGAGACGGGAAGACGGGGAGACCGTGGGACGGGTATTATGGGGGACCGTGAGACGGTGGGACCGGGGGGACGGGGGGACTGGGAGACGGGGAACCCGGGGGCACGGGGACACGGGGAGACTGGGAGACCAGGGGACGGGGGGACTGGGGGACCGGGGGACCATGATGACGGGGAGACCGGGGGACGGGGGGAAGGGGAGACCGGGGGATGGGGAGACCGGGGGACGGGGGGACCGGGGGACCGGGGAGACGGGTGGACGGTGAAACCGGGGGGACGGGGAGACGCGGAGACCGGGGGGACGGGAGGACGGGAAGTCGGGGAGACCGGGAGACGGGAATCGGGGGACCGGGGGACCGGGGGACGGGTAGACCGGGGGACCGGGGGACGGGGAAACCGGGGGCCTGTGGACTGGGGGTCCGGGGGGACGGGGGGACGGGGAGGCAGTTTGAAGGGGGGACGGGGGGACGGGAAGACCAGAGGACGGGGGCACCGGAAGACCGGGGGACGAGTGGACCAGGGGGACGGGAGACCGGGAGACGGGAGACCAGGGGTACGGGGGGACGGGGGGACCGGGAGACGGCTGGACGGGGACCGGGGTACCAGGGGACTGCGGGACCGGTGGACGGGGGGACCGGAGGGAAGTGGAGACGGGAAGACGGGGAGACCGTGGGACGGGTATTCTGGGGGACCGTGAGACGGTGGGACCGGGGGGACGGGGAACCGGGGGACGGTGAGATCGGGGGACGGGGGGACCGGGGGGAACAGAGGGACGGGGAGACCGGGGAGACGGGGAGACCGTGGGACCGGGGGACGGGGGGACTGGGTGGACGGGGCGACTTGGAGATGGGTAGACCGGGGGATGGGGGGACGGGGGGAAGGGGAGTCCGGGGGACGGGGAAACGGGGGGGACGGGGAGTCCGGGGGAAGGGGAGACAGGGAGATCGGGGGTCGGGGGGATGGGTGGACCAGGTGGACAATGAGACGGGGAGACCGGGGTGACGAGGGGACGGGGGGAAGGGGAGACAGGTGGACAGGAGGACCAGGGGACCGGGGGAACGGGGGACAGGGAGACCGGGGGACGGGGGGACACGGGGGATGGGGAGACGTGGAGACGGGGAGACCGGGGGACGGGGGGACCGGGGGACGGGGAGACGGGGAGACCGGGGGGACGGTGAGACCGGGGTGACGGGGAGACGGGGAGACCGGGGGACCAGGGGGACGGGGAGACGGGGAGAAGGGGAGACCGGGGGACCCGGGGATCGGGGGGACAGAGTACGGTGAGACGGGGAGACCGGGGGACGGGGGGACCGGGGAACCGTGGGACCGGGAGACCGGGGGGACGGGGGGACGGCGGGACGGGGAGACCAGGGGACGGGGGGACCGGGGGACCGGGGGACCATGATGACGGGGAGACCGGGGGAACGGCGGACGGGGGGACCAGGGTACCGTGGGACCGGGAGACCGGGGGGACGGGGGGACGGGGAGACGGGGAGAACGGGAGACGGTGTGACTAGGGGACCAGGGGACCGGGGGATCTGGTGGACGGAAAGATGGGGAGACCGGGGGACGGGGGGACCGGGGGACTGGGGGATGTGGGGACGGGCGGACGTGGAGACTGGGGGAGAGGGGGACCGGGGTAACGGGGGGAAGGGGAGACGGGGAGCCCGGGGGACGGGGGACCGGGGGGACGGGGGGACCGGGAGACCGCTGGACCGGGGGATGGGGGGACCGGAGGGAAGTGGAGACAGGAAGACGGGGAGACCGTGGGACGTGTATACGGCGGGACCGGGGGACGGGGGGACACGGGGGATGGGGAGACGTGGAGACGGGGAGACCGGGGGACGGGGGGACCGGGGGACGGGGAGACGGGGAGACCGGGGGACGGGGGGACACGGGGGATGGGGAGACGTGGAGACCGGGGGGACGGTGAGACCGGGGTGACGGGGAGACGGGGAGACGAGGAGACCGGGGGGACGGTGAGACCGGGGTGACGGGGAGACGGGGAGACCGGGGGACCAGGGGGACGGGGAGACGGGGAGAAGGGGAGACCGGGGGACCCGGGGATCGGGGGGACAGAGTACGGTGAGACGGGGAGACCGGGGGACGGGGGGAACGGGGAACCGTGGGACCGGGAGACCGGGGGGACGGGGGGACGGCGGGACGGGGAGACCAGGGGACGGGGGGACCGGGGGACCGGGGGACCATGATGACGGGGAGACCGGGGGAACGGCGGACGGGGGGACCAGGGTACCGTGGGACCGGGAGACCGGGGGGACGGGGGGACGGGGGACGGGGAGACCGGTGGACGGGCGGAACGGGGAACGGGGGACCGGGGGACCGGGGGGATGTGGAGACGGGGAGACGGGGAGACCGGGGTACGGGGGGAGAGGGACACGGGGAGACGGGGAGACCGAGGGACGGGGGGACCGGGGGACCGGGGGACGGGGGGACCGGGGGGACGGGGGGACCGGTGGTACGGGGGGACTGGGGGACGGGGAACCCGGGGGTCCGGGGGGATGGGGAGAAGGGGAGACCAGGGGACGGGGGAACACTGGGGACAAGGAGACGGGGAGAGGGGGAGACCTGGGAAGGGGGGCCCGGTGGGACGGGGACATGGTGAGACGGGCAGACCGGGGGACGGGGGGCCCGGGGGGACAGGGGGAAAGGGGGCCCGGGAGACGGGGAGCCCGGGGGTACGGGGGGGACTGGGAGACGGGGAACTCGGGGGTACGGGGGGACGGGGAGACGGGGAGACCAGGGGAGGGGGGACCAGGGGACCGGGGGACCATGATGACGGGGAGACCGGGGGACCGGTGGACGGGGGGACCGGGGGACCTGTGGTACCGTGGGGACGGGGAGACGGGGAGACTGGGAGACTGGGGCCCTGGGGGACGGGGACACGGTGAGAGGGGCAGACCGGGAGACGTGGGAACCGGGGGGACGCGGGGACGGGGAGACGGGGAGAACGGGAGACGGTGTGACTGGGGGACCAGGGGACCGGGGGATCTGGGGGACGGAAAGATGGGGAGACCGGGGGACGGGGGGACCGGGGGACTGGGGGATGTGGGGACGGGGGGACGTGGAGACTGGGGGAGAGGGGGACCGGGGTAACGGGGGGAAGGGGAGACGGGGAGCCCGGGGGACGGGGGACCGGGGGGACGGGGGGACGGGGGGACCGGGAGACCGCTGGACCGGGGGATGGGGGGACCGGAGGGAAGTGGAGACAGGAAGACGGGGAGACCGTGGGACGTGTATACGGGGGGACCGGGGGGACCGGGGGGATGGGGGACTTGGGGTCGCGGGGAGAGGGAGAACGGGGGACAGGGGTACCGGGCGGACGGAGGGACGGGGAGACAGGGAGATGGGTAGACTGGGGGATGGGGGGACTGGGGGCACGGGGAAACTGGGAGACGGGGACACCGGGGGACCGGGGGACCGGGGGACCGGGGGACGGGGAGACCGGGGGGACCCGGGCGACGGGGGACAGTGGGACAGGGAGACGGGGAGACGGGCAGACCGGAGGACGGGGGACCGGGGGGACGGGGAGACTTGGTGACCAGGGGACTGGGGGAACAGGGGGATGGGCAGAGAGGGAGATGGGGAAACCGGGGGACGGGGGGACCGGAGGGACGGGGAGACGGGGGGAAGGGGGTAAGGGGAGATGGGGTGACGGGGAGACCGGGGGACGGAGGGACCTGGGGACGGGGAGACCGGGGGAACGGGGGACGGGGGGACCGGGGGGACTGGGAGTCCGGGGGACCGGGGAGACGGGGGGTCGGGGTGACGGGGAGGCCGTGGAGACCGGGGGACCGGAGGACGGGGGGACCGGGGGAAAGGGGAGACGGGGGGACAGGGGGACAGGGAGACCGGGGGACGGGGGGACCGGGGGACCGGGGGACGGGGGGACAGGGGGACGGCGGAAAGGGGAGACGGGTAGACCGGGGGGACTGGGGGACGGGGAGATGGGGAAAGCGGGGGACGGGAGACCGGGGGACCGGGGGAGGGTGAGACCGTGGGACCGGAGGACGGGGGGACCGGGGGGACGGGGAGACGGAGAGACGGGGAGACCGGGGGACCGAGGGAGTTGGGGGAACGGAGGGACGGGGAGACCGGGGGTCCGGGGGACGGGGGCACCGCGGGGACGGGGGACCGGTGGTACGGGGTAAAGGGAGAACGGGGGACAGGGGGACCGGGCGGACGGAGGGACGGGGAGACGGGGAGACCGGGGGATGGGGGGACCGGGGACCGGGGGACGGGGAGACCGGGGAGACGGGGAGACCGTGGGACCGGGGGACGGGGGGACTGGGTGGACGGGGCGACTTGGAGATGGGTAGACCGGGGGATGGGGGGACGGGGGGACGGGGAGTCCGGGGGACGGGGAAACGGGGGGGACGGGGAGTCCGGGGGAAGGGGAGACAGGGAGATCGGGGGTCGGGGGGATGGGTGGACCAGGTGGACAATGAGACGGGGAGACCGGGGTGACGAGGGGACGGGGGGAAGGGGAGACAGGTGGACAGGAGGACCAGGGGACCGGGGGAACGGGGGACAGGGAGACCGGGGGACGGGGGGACACGGGGGATGGGGAGACGTGGAGACGGGGAGACCGGGGGACGGGGGGACTGGGGGACGGGGAGACGGTAACCCGGGGGCACGGGGGGACGGGGGGACTGGGTGGACGGGGCGACTTGGAGATGGGTAGACCGGGGGATGGGGGGACGGGGGGACGGGGAGTCCGGGGGACGGGGAAACGGGGGGGACGGGGAGTCCGGGGGAAGGGGAGACAGGGAGACCGGGGGACCAGGGGGACGGGGAGACGGGGAGAAGGGGAGACCGGGGGGCCCGGGGATCGGGGGGACAGAGTACGGTGAGACGGGGAGACCGGGGGACGGGGGGACCGGGGAACCGTGGGACCGGGAGACCGGGGGGACGGGAGGACGGCGGGACGGGGAGACCAGGGGACGGGGGGACCGGGGGACCGGGGGACCATGATGACGGGGAGACCGGGGGAACGGCGGACGGGGGGACCAGGGAACCGTGGGACCGGGAGACCGGGGGGATGGGGGGATGGGGTACGGGGAGACTGGTGGACGGGCGGAACGGGGAACGGGGGACCGGGGGACCGGGGGGATGTGGAGACGGGGAGACGGGGAGACCGGGGTATGGGGGGAGAGGGACACGAGGAGACGGGGAAACCGAGGGACGGGGGGACCGGGGGACCGGGGGACGGGGGGACTGGGGGGACGGGGATACCGGGGTACCGGGGGATGGGGGACCGGGGGGACGGGGAGACCAGGGGACCGGAGGGACTCGGGGGACGGGGCAACTGGGAGATGGGTAGACCAGGGGATGGGGGGACTGGGGGCATGGGGAGACGGGGAGACCAGGGGACGGGGGACCGGGAGACCGGGGGAGGGTGAGACCGGGGGACCAGAGGACTGGGAGACCAGGGGGACGGGGAGACGGGGAGACGGGGAGACCGAGGGACCGAGGGAGTGGGGGACGGGGAGACCGGGGGACTAGGGGAACGGGGGACCGGGGGATGGGGAGACCGGGGTTCGTGGGGACCAGGGGGACGGGCAGACCGAGTGACGGGGGGACCGGGGGAGCGGGGGACCAGGGGACGGGGAGACCGGGGGACCGGCGGACGGGGGGACCGGGGGACCTGTGGTACCGGGGAGACGGGGAGACGGGGAGACCGGGGGACGGGGGCCCTGGGGGACGGGGACACGGTGAGAGGGGCAGACCGGGAGACGTGGGAACCGGGGGGACGGGTGGAAGGGGGGACCGGGAGACGGGGAGCCCGGGGGTACGGCGGGACTGGGAGATGGGGAACCCGGGGGGACGGGGGGACGGGGAGACGGGGAGACCAGGGGACGGGGGGACCGGGGGACCGGGGGACCATGATGACGGGGAGACCGGGGGACAAGCGGACGGCGGGACCGGGGGACCTGTGGTACCGGGGGGACGGGGAGACGGGGAGACCGGGGGACGGGGGCCCTGGGGGACGGGGATACGGTGAGACGGGCAAACCGGGAGACGGGTGGACCGGGGGGACGGGGGGACAAGGAGACGGGGAGACAGGGGGACGGGGGGGACGGGGAGACGGGGAGACCGGGGGACGGTGTGACTGGAGGACCAGGGGACCGGGGGATCTGGGGGACGGAAAGATGGGGAGACCGGGGGTACGGGGGGACTGGGAGACGGTAACCCGGGGGCACGGGGGGACGGGGGAACTGGGGGACCGGGGGACCATGATGACGGGGAGACCGGGGGACGGGGGGACCGGTGGGACCGGGGGGATGGGGGACCGGGGGGACGGGGGGGAGAGGGAGAACGGGGGACAGGGGGACCGGGCGGACGGAGGGACGGGGAGACGGGGAGACCAGGGGATTTGGAGACCGGGGACCGGGGGACGGGGAGACCGGGGAGACGGGGAGACCGTAGGACCGGGGGACGGGGGGACTGGGGGGACGGGGCGACCAAGGGGACCCGGGCGAAGGGGGACAGTGGGACAGGGAGACGGGGAGACGGGCAGACCGGAGGACGGGGGACCGGGGGGACGGGGAGACTTGGTGACCAGGGGACTGGGGGAACAGGGGGATGGGGAGAGAGGGAGATGGGGAAACCGGGGGACGGGGGGACCGGGGGGACGGAGAGACGGGGGGAAGGGGGGAAGGGGGGAAGGGGAGATGGGGTGACGGGGAGACCGGGGGACGGAGGGACCGGGGACGGGGAGACCGGGGGAACGGGGGACGGGGGGACCGGGGGGACTGGGAGACCGGGGGACCGGGGGGACGGGGGGACCGGGGGGAAGGGGAGACGGGGGGACAGGGGGACAGGGAGACCGGGGGACGGGGGGACCGGGGGACCGGGGACGGGGGACGGGGGGACGGCGGAAAGGGGAGACGGGTAGACCGGGGGGACGGGGGGAAACAGGGACCGTGGGACAGGGGGACAGGGTGACGGGGAGACGGGGAGACCAGAGGATGGGGGGACCGGGGGGAACAGAGGGACGGGGAGACCGGGGGTCCGGGGGACGGGGGACCGGGGGTACGGGGGAAAGGGAGAACGGGGGACAGGGGGACCGGGCGGACGGAGGGACGGGGAGACGGGGAGACCGGGGGATGGGGGGAACGGTGAACGGGGGACCGGGGGACCGGGGAAGGGGGGACCGGGGGGATGTTGAGACGGGGAGACGGGGAGACCAGGGGACGGGGGGCCCGGGGCGACAGGCAGACGGTTAGACGGGGAGACCGAGGGACGTGGGGGACCGGGGGACCGGGGGACGGGGGACCGGGGGGACGGGGGACCGGGGTACTGAGGGACAGGCAACCCGGGGGTACTGGCGGACGGGGAGACGGGGAGACCGGGGGACGGTGTGACTGGGGGACCGGGGGAACGGGGTGATGGGGAGACCGGGGGACCGGGGGACCGTAGGACCGGGGGACGGGGGAAGGGGGGACGGGGGACGGGGCACGGGAGGACCGGGGGGACCTGGAGACAGGGAGACGGGGAGACCGGGGGACGGGGGAACCGGGGGACTTGGAGACAGGGGACCGGGAAACTGGGGGACGGGGGAACCGGGGGACCGGGGGACGGGTAGCCCTGGGGTATGGTGGGACGGGGAGACGGGGAGACCGGGGGACGGGGAGACCGGGGGACGGGGGACGGAGAGACCGGGGGACAGAGGTGACCGGGGGACCGGGGAGACGGGGAGACAGGGAGACTGGGGGGATGGGGGAAACGGAGGACCGGGGGATCAGTGGACGGGAGAACCGGGGGATGGGGAGACCGGTGGACCGGGGGACGGGGGACCGGGGGACCGGGGGACCGGGGGACGGGGAGACGGGGAGAAGGGGAGACCGGAGGTCCGTGGGACCTTGGGGACAGGAAGGCGGGGATATGGGCAGACTGGGGGACGGGGGACAGAGGGGAATGGGGGACGGGATGACTGGGGGACGGGGGGGAAGGGTTGACGGGGAGACCGGAGGGAAAGGGGGACGGGGGGATGGGGGACCGGGGTGACAGGGGGGACGGGGAGACCGGTGGAAGGGGGACCGATGGAAAGTGGGACGGGAGGACGTGGAGATGAGGAGACTGGGGGACGGGGGGACCAGGTGGACAATGAGACGGGGAGACCGGGGTGACGAGGGGACGGGGGGAAGGGGAGACAGGTGGACAGGAGGACCAGGGGACCGGGGGAACGGGGGACAGGGAGACCGGGGGACGGGGGGACACGGGGGATGGGGAGACGTGGAGACAGGGAGACCGGGGGACGGGGTGACCGGGGGACGGGGAGACGGGGAGACCGGGGGGACGGTGAGACCGGGGTGACGGGGAGACGGGGAGACCGGGGGACCAGGGGGACGGGGAGACGGGGAGAAGGGGAGACCGGGGGACCCGGGGATCGGGGGGACAGAGTACGGTGAGACGGGGAGACCGGGGGACGGGGGGACCGGGGAACCGTGGGACCGGGAGACCGGGGGGACGGGGGGACGGCGGGACGGGGAGACCAGGGGACGGGGGGACCGGGGGACCGGGGGACCATGATGACGGGGAGACCGGGGGAACGGGGGGACCGGGGGTACGGGGGGATGGGGAGAAGGGGAGACCAGGGGACGGGGGAACACTGGGGACAAGGAGACGGGGAGAGGGGGAGACCGGGGAAGGGGGGCCCGGTGGGACGGGGACATGGTGAGACGGGCAGACCGGGGGACGGGGGGCCCGGGGGGACAGGGGGAAAGGGGGCCCGGGAGACGGGGAGCCCGGGGGTACGGGGGGACTGGGAGACGGGGAACCCGGGGGTACGGGGGGACGGGGAGACGGGGAGACCAGGGGAGGGGGGACCAGGGGACCGGGGGACCATGATGACGGGGAGACCGGGGGACCGGTGGACGGGGGGACCGGGGGACCTGTGGTACCGTGGGGACGGGGAGACGGGGAGACCGGGGGACGGGGGCCCTGGGGGACGGGGACACGGTGAGAGGGGCAGACCGGGAGACGTGGGAACCGGGGGGACGGGGGGACGGGGAGACGGGGAGAACGGGAGACGGTGTGACTTGGGGACCAGGGGACCGGGGGATCGGGGGGACGGAAAGATGGGGAGACCGGGGGACGGGGGGACCGGGGGACTGGGGGATGTGGGGACGGGGGGACGTGGAGACTGGGGGAGAGGGGGACCGGGGTAACGGGGGGAAGGGGAGACGGGGAGCCCGGGGGACGGGGGACCGGGGGGACGGGGGGACGGGGGGACCGGGAGACCGCTGGACCGGGGGATGGGGGGACCGGAGGGAAGTGGAGACGGGAAGACGGGGAGACCGTGGGACGTGTATACGGGGGGACCGGGGGACGGGGGGACCGGGGGGACCGGGGGGATGGGGGACTTAGGGGACGCGGGGAGAGGGAGAACGGGGGACAGGGGTACCGGGCGGACGGAGGGACGGGGAGACAGGGAGATGGGTAGACTGGGGGATGCGGGGCCTGGGGGCATGGGGAGACTGGGAGACGGGGACTCCGGGGGACCGGGGGACCGGGGGACCGGGGGACGGGGAGACCGGGGGGACCCGGGCGACGGGGGACAGTGGGACAGGGAGACGGGGAGACGGGCAGACCGGAGGACGGGGGACCAGGGGGACGGGGAGACTTGGTGACCAGGGGACTGGGGGAACAGGGGGATGGGCAGAGAGGGAGATGGGGAAATCAGGGGACGGGGGGACCGGGGGACCGGGGGGACGGTGGGACCAGGGTACTGAGGGACGGGCAACCCGGGGGTACTGGGGGACGGGGAGACGGGGAGACCGGGGGACGGTGTGACTGGGGGACCGGGGGAACTGGGTGATGGGGAGACCGGGGGACCGGGGGACCATAGGACCGGGGGACGGGGGAAGGGGGGACGGGGCACGGGGCACGGGAGGACCGGGGGGAACTGGAGACAGGGAGACGGGGAGACCGGGGG
This sequence comes from Rhinolophus sinicus, assembly GCF_057876585.1. NCBI lineage: Eukaryota > Metazoa > Chordata > Mammalia > Chiroptera > Rhinolophidae > Rhinolophus > Rhinolophus sinicus. The sequence continues at coordinate 19,342,279 of NC_142510.1, read as the reverse complement.
ACGGGGGAACCGGGGGACTTGGAGACAGGGGACCGGGAAACTGGGGGACGGGGGGACCGGGGGACCGGGGGACGCGTAGCCCTGGGGTACGGTGGGACGGGGAGACGGGGAGACCGGGGGACGGGGGGACCGGGGGACGGGGGGACGGAGAGACCGGGAGACTGGGGGGATGGGGGAAACGGAGGACCGGGGGACCAGTGGACGGGAGAACCGGGGGGATGGGGAGACCGGGGGACCGGGGGACGGGGGACCGGGGGACCGGGGGACGGGGGGACGGAGAGACCGGGGGACAGAGGTGACCGGGGGTTCGGGGGGACTGGGAGACAGGGAGACTGGGGGGATGGGGGAAACGGAGGACCGGGGGACCAGTGGACGGGAGAACCGGGGGGATGGGGAGACCGGGGGACCGGGGGACGGGGGACCGGGGGACCGGGGGACCGGGGGACGGGGAGACGGGGAGAAGGGGAGACCGGAGGTCCGTGGGACCTGGGGGACAGGGAGGCGGGGATATGGGCAGACTGGGGGAAGGGGGACAGAGGGGAATGGGGGACGGGAGGACTGGGGGACGGGGGGGAAGGGTTGACGGGGAGACCGGGGGGAAAGGGGGACGGGGGAATGGGGGACCGGGGTGACAGGGGGGACGGGGAGACCGGTGGAAGGGGGACCGATGGAAAGTGGGACGGGAGGACGTGGAGATGAGGAGACTGGGGGACGGGGTGACCAGGGGGACGGGGGGACGGGGAGACCGGGATCCGGGGGGAAGTGGGGACAAGGAGACGGGGAGACGGGGAGACCGGTGGACGGGGGGACTGGGGGACGGGGGGACCGTGGGGACGGGGGGACGGGGAGACCGGGGGACCGGGGACAGAGGGACTGGGGGGACTGGGAGACAGGGAGACCGGGAACGTGGGGATCAGGGTGACGGGGAGACGGGGACACCGAGGGACCGCGGGGACCGGGAGACGGGGAGACGGGGAGACCGGGGGACGGGGGGACCAGGGGGATGGGGGGACTGGGGGACGGGGTGACAGGGGGGACGGGGAGACCGGGGGACCGGGGTACGGGGGGATCAGGAAACTGGGGGACGGGGTGATGGTGGACCGGGGGGACGGGAGACGGTGAGACGGGGAGATACGCGGACGGGGGGACCTGGGAACTGGGGGATGGGGGGACGGGGGACTGGGGGACGGGGAGCCCGGAGGTACGGGGGGACGGGGAGACGGGGAGACCGGGGGACGGTGTGATAGGGGGACCGGGGGAACGGGATGACGGGGAGACCGGGGTGACAGGGGGAAGGGGAGACCGGGGGACCGGAGGTCGGGGGACCGGGGGGACGGGGAGAAGGGGAGATAGGGAGACCGGGGGACGTCTGGACCTCGGGGACGGGGGCACGGGGAGACGTGCAGACCGGGGGGAGGGGGGGACGGAGGGATGGGGAGACCGGGGGACCGGGAGACGGGGGGACCAGGGGGACGGGGAGATGGGCAGACGGGGAGACCGGGGGACGGCAGAACCAGGGGACCTGTGGACTGGGGGACAGGGGGGACGGGGGGATGGGGAGACAGTGGGAAGGGGGGACGGGGGGACGCGGAGACCAAGGGACGGGTGGACCGGGGGACCGGGGGACGTGTGGACCAGGGGGACGGGGGACCGGGGGGACGGGGGACGTGGTACCGGGGGACGGGGAGTGGCACACGGGGAGATCGGGGGACGGGTGGACCGGGGGGACGTCAGACAGTGAGACTGGGGGACGGGGAGACCGGGGTAGAGGGGGACCAGGGGAACTGGGGAAGGGTAAACCAGGGGACCAGGGGACGGGGGGACCGGGGGGACGGGGAGACCGGGGGACGGGGGGACGGGAGAACCAGGGGCACGGGGGACGGGGGGACCGGGGGACGGGGAGCCCGGGGGTACGGTGGGACTGGGAGACGGCGAGACCGGAGGACGGGCGGACCGTGGGACTGGGGGGACGGGGAGACGGTGAGACCGGGGGACCGGGGGATGGGTGGACCGGGGGACCGGGGGACCGGGGGACGCAGGGATTGGGGGGACGGGAGGAAGGGGGTACCGGGGGACAGGGGGACGGGGGGACCGGGGAGACGGGGATACCAGGGTACCGGGGGATGGGGGGACCGGGGGGACGGGGAGACCAGGGGACCGGAGGGACTCGGGGGACGGGGCAACTGGGAGATGGGTAGACCAGGGGATGGGGGGACTGGGGGCATGGGGAGACGGGGAGACCAGGGGACGGGGGACCGGGAGACCGGGGGAGGGTGAGACCGGGGGACCAGAGGACTGGGAGACCAGGGGGACGGGGAGACGGGGAGACGGGGAGACCGAGGGACCGAGGGAGTGGGGGACGGGGAGACCGGGGGACTAGGGGAACGGGGGACCGGGGGATGGGGAGACCGGGGTTCGTGGGGACCAGGGGGACGGGCAGACCGAGTGACGGGGGGACCGGTGGAGCGGGGGACCAGGGGACGGGGAGACCGGGGGACCGGCGGACGGGGGGACCGGGGGACCTGTGGTACCAGGGAGACGGGGAGACGGGGAGACCGGGGGACGGGGGGCCCGGGGGGAAGGGGACACGGTGAGACGGGCAGACCGGGAGACGGGTGGACCGGGGGGACGGGGGGAAGGGGGGACCGGGAGACGGGGAGCCCGGGGGTACGGCGGGACTGGGAGACGGGGAACCCGGGGGGACGGGGGCACGGGGAGACGGGGAGACCAGGGGACGGGGGGACCGGGGGACCGGGGGACCATGATGACGGGGAGACCGGGGGACAAGCGGACGGGGGGACCGGGGGACCTGTGGTACCGGGGGAACGGGGAGACGGGGAGACCGGGGGACCGGGGCCCTGGGGGACGGGGATATGGTGAGACGGGCAAACCGGGAGACGGGTGGACCGGGGGGACGGGGGCACGGGGAGATGGGGAGACAGGGGGACGGGGGGGACGGGGAGACGGGGAGACCGGGGGACGGTGTGACTGGAGGACCAGGGGACCGGGGGATCTGGGGGACGGAAAGATGGGGAGACCGGGGGACAGGGGGACCGGGGGACCGGGGGATAGGGGGACGGGGGGACGTGGAGACTGGGGGACAGGGGGACCTGGGTAACGGGGGGAAGGGGAGACGGGGAGACCAGGAGACTGGGTGACCAAGGGATCGGGGACGGGGGGACTGGGGGGACCGGGAGACAGGGAGACGGGAGGACGGGGAGACCAGGGTGACGGGGAGATGGGGAGACGGGGGGACGGGGAGACGGGGAAACGGGGAGACCGGGGGATGCGGGGACCGGGGGACGAGGAGACGGGGCGACCGGGGTACCCGGGGACCGGGGGGACAGTGTACGGTTAGACGGGGAGACCGGGGGACGGGGGGACAGGGGAAACGTGGGACCGGGAGACCCGGGGGACGGGGGGACGGGGGGATTTGGAGACCGGGGACCGGGGGACGGGGAGACCGGAGAGACGGGGAGACCGTAGGACCGGGAGACGGGGGGACTGGGGGGATGGGGCGACTTGGAGATGGGTAGACTGGGGGATGGGGGGACTGGGGGCACGGGGAGACCAAGGGGACCCGGGCGACGGGGGACAGTGGGACAGGGAGACGGGGAGACGGGCAGACCGGAGGACGGGGGACCGGGGGGACGGGGAGACTTGGTGACCAGGGGACTGGGGGAACAGGGGGATGGGGAGAGAGGGAGATGGGGAAACCGGGGGAAGGGGGGACGGGGGGAAGGGGAGACGGTGGGAAGGGGGGAAGGGGAGACGGGGTGATGGGGAGACCGGGGGACGGAGGGACTGGGGACAGGGAGACCGGGGGAACGGGGGATGGGGGGACCGGGGGGACGGGGAGACTTGGTGACCAGGGGAATGGGGGAACAGGGGGATGGGGAGAGAGGGGGATGGGGAAACCGGGGGAAGGGGGGACGGGGGGAAGGGGAGACGGTGGGAAGGGGGGAAGGGGAGACGGGGTGATGGGGAGACCGGGGGACGGAGGGACTGGGGACAGGGAGACCGGGGGAACGGGGGATGGGGGGACCGGGGGGACGGGGAGACTTGGTGACCAGGGGAATGGGGGAACAGGGGGATGGGGAGAGAGGGAGATGGGGAAACCGGGGGACGGGGGGACCGGGGGGACGGGGAGACGGGGGGAAGGGGGGAAGGGGAGATGGGGTGACGGGGAGACCAGGGGACGGAGGGACCGGGGGACGGGGAGACCGGGGGAACGGGGGACGGGGGGACCGGGGGGACTGGGAGATCGGGGGACCGGGGGGACGGGGGGACGGGGTGACGGGGAGGCCGGGGAGACCGGGGGACCGGAGGACGGGGGGACCGGGGGGAAGGGGAGACGGGGGGACAGGAGGACAGGGAGACCGGGGGACGGGGGACCGGGGGACCGGGGGACGGGGGACGGGGGGACGGCGGAAAGGGGAGACGGGTAGACCGGGGGGACGGGGGGAAACAGGGACCGTGGGACAGGGGGACAGGGGGACGGGGAGACGGGGAGACCCAGGGACGGGGAGACGGGGAGACCGGGGGACGGGGGGACCGGGGGGAACAGAGGGACGGGGAGACCGGGGGTCCGGGGGACGGGGGGGACCGGGGGGACGGGGGACCGGGGGGACGGGATGATAGGGAGAACGGGGGACAGTGGGACAGGGAGACGGGGAGACGGGCAGACCGGAGGACAGGGGACCGGGGGGACGGGGAGACTTGGTGACCAGGGGACTGGGGGAACAGGGGGATGGGGAGAGAGGGAGATGGGGAAACCGGGGGAAGGGGGACGGGGGGAAGGGGAGACGGTGGGAAGGGGGGAAGGGGAGACGGGGTGATGGGGAGACCGGGGGACGGAGGGACTGGGGACAGGGAGACCGGGGAACGGGGGATGGGGGGACCGGGGGGACTGGGAGACCGGGGGACAGCGGGGACGGGGGACGGGGAGACGGGGAGACCGACGGACGGTGAGACGGGGAGACCGGGGACGGGGGGACCGGGGGGAACAGAGGGACGGGGAGACCGGGGGTCCGGGGGACGGGGGGACCGGGGGGATGGGGGACCGGGGGGACGGGGGGATAGGGAGAACGGGGGACAGTGCGACAGGGAGACGGGGAGACAGGCAGACCGGAGGACAGGGGACCGGGGGGACGGGGAGACTTGGTGACCAGGGGACTGGGGGAACAGGGGGATGGGGAGCGAGGGAGATGGGGAAACCGGGGGACGGGGGGACCGGGGGGCGTGGGGACCGGGGGACCTGGGGACGGGGGGACGGGGGGACGGGGTAAGGGGGAGACGGGTAGACCGGGGGGACGGGGGAAGCAGGGACCGTGGGACAGGGGGACGGGGGGACGGGGAGACGGGGAGACCGAGGGACGGGGAGACGGGGAGACCAGAGGATGGGGGGGACCGGGGGGAACAGAGGGACGGGGAGACCGGGGGTCCGGGGGATGGGGGGACCGGGGGACGGGGGGACAGGGGAACCGTGGGACCGGGAAGACCGGGGGGACGGGGGGACGGGGGGACGGGGGACTGGGAGACGGTAACCCGGGGTCACGGGGGGACGGGGGGACTGGGGGACCGGGGGACCATGATGACGGGGAGACCGGGGGACGGGGGACCGGGGGGACCGGGGGGATGGGGGACCGGGGGGACGGGGGGGAGAGGGAGAACGGGGGACAGGGGGACCGGGCGGACGGAGGGACGGGGAGATGGGGAGACCGGGGGATTTGGAGACCGGGGACTGGGGGACGGGGAGACCGGGGAGACGGGGAGACCGTAGGACCGGGGGACGGGGGGACTGGGGGGACGGGGCGACTTGGAGATGGGTAGACTGGGGGATGGGGGGACTGGGGGCACGGGGAGACCAAGGGGACCCGGGCGACGGGGGACAGTGGGACAGGGAGACAGGGAGACGGGCAGACCGGAGGACGGGGGACCGGGGGGACGGGGAGACTTGGTGACCAGGGGACTGGGGGAACAGGGGGATGGGGAGAGAGGGAGATGGGGAAACCGGGGGACGGGGGGACCGGGGGGACGGGGAGACGGGGGGAAGGGGGAAGGGGAGATGGGGTGACGGGGAGACCGGGGGACGGAGGGATCGGGGGACGGGGAGACCGGGGGAACGGGGGACGGGGGGACCGGTGGGACTGGGAGACCGGGGGACCGGGGGGACGGGGGGACGGGGGGACGGGGAGGCCGGGGAGAACGGGGGACAGGAGGACGGGGGGACCGGGGGGAAGGGGAGACGGGGGGACAAGGGGACAGGGAGACCGGGGGACGGGGGGACCGGGGGACCGGGGGACGGGGGACGGGGGGACGGCGGAAAGGGGAGACGGGTAGACCGGGGGGACGGGGGGAAACAGGGACCGTGGGACAGGGGGACAGGGGGACGGGGAGACGGGGAGACCGAGGGACGGGGAGACGGGGAGACCAGAGGATGGGGGGACCGGGGGAACAGAGGGACGGGGAGACCGGGGGTCCGGGGGACGGGGGGACCGGGGGGACGGGGGACCGGGGGTACGGGGGAAAGGGAGAACGGGGGACAGGGGGACCGGGCGGACGGAGGGACGGGGAGACGGGGAGACCGGGGGATGGGGGGAACGGTGAACGGGGGGACCGGGGGACGGGGGGACCGGGGGGATGTTGAGACGGGGAGACGGGGAGACCAGGGGACGGGGTACCGGGGCGACGGGCAGACGGTTAGACGGGGAGACCGAGGGACGGGGGGACCGGGGACCGGGGGACGGGGACCGGGGGGACGGGGAACGGGGTACTGAGGGACGTGCAACCCGGGGGTACTGGGGGACGGGGAGACGGGGAGACCGGGGGACGGTGTGACTGGGGGACCAGGGGAACGGGGTGATGGGGAGACCGGGGGACCGGGGGACCGTAGGACCGGGGGACGGGGGAAGGGGGGACGGGGACGGGGCACGGGAGGACAGGGGGGAACTGGAGACAGGGAGACGGGAGACCGGGGGACGGGGAGCCCGGGGGTAGGGTGGGACTGGGAGACGGCGAGACCGGAGGACGGGCGGACCGTGGGACTGGGGGGACGGGGAGACGGTGAGACTGGGGGACCGGGGGATGGGTGGACTGGGGGACCGGGGTACGGGGGACCGGGGGACCGGGGGACGCAGGGATTGGGGGACGGGAGGAAGGGGGGACCAGGGGACAGGGGGATGTGGGGACCGGGGAGACGGGGATACCGGGGTACCGGGGGATGGGGGGCTGGGGGGACGGGGAGACCAGGGGACCGGAGGGACTCGGGGGACAGGGCAACTGGGAGATGGGTAGACCAGGGGATGGGGGGACTGGGGGCATGGGGAGACGGGGAGACCAGGGGACGGGGGAACGGGAGACCGGGAGAGGGTGAGACCGGGGGACCAGAGGACTGGGAGACCAGGGGGACGGGGGAGACGGGGAGACGGGGAGACCGAGGGACCGAGGGAGTGGGGGACGGGGAGACCGGGGGACTAGGGGAACGGGGGACCGGGGGATGGGGAGACCAGGGTTCGAGGGGACCAGGGGGACGGGCAGACCGAGTGACGGGGGGACCGGGGGAGCGGGGGACCAGGGGACGGGGAGACCGGGGGACCGGCGGACGGGGGGGACCAGGGGGACCTGTGGTACCGGGGAGACGGGGAGACGGGGAGACCGGGGGACGGGGGGCCCGGGGGGAAGGGGACACGGTGAGACGGGCAGACCGGGAGACGGGTGGACCGGGGAGACGGGGGGAAGGGGGACCGGGAGACGGGGAGCCCGGGGGTACGGCGGGACTGGGAGACGGGGAACCCGGGGGGACGGGGGGACGGGGAGACGGGGAGACCAGGGGACGGGGGGACCGGGGGACCGGGGGACCATGATGACGGGGAGACCGGGGGACAAGTGGACGGGGGACCGGGGGACCTGTGGTACCGGGGGGACGGGAGACGGGGAGACCGGGGGACGGGGGCCCTGGGGGACGGGGATACGGTGAGACGGGCAAACCGGGAGACGGGTGGACCGGGGGACGGGGGGACGGGGAGACGGGGAGACAGGGGGACGGGGGGGACGGGGAGACGCGGAGACCGGGGGACGGTGTGACTGGAGGACCAGGGGACCGGGGGATCTGGGGGACGGAAAGATGGGGAGACCAGGGGTACGGGGGGACTGGGAGACGGTAACCCGGGGGCACGGGGGGACGGGGAGACCGGGGGACGGTGTGACTGGAGGACCAGGGGACCGGGGGATCTGGGGGACGGGGAGATGGGGAGACCGGGTGATGGGGGGACCGGCGGACCAGGGGACGGGGGGATGTGGGGATGGGGAGAGGGGGAGACAGGGAGACCGGGGGACGGGGGGACCGGGGGGACAGGGAGACGGGGAGACAGGGAGACCGGGGGGACGGGGGGACGGGGGGACTGGGAGACTGGGGGGACGGGGGGACTGGGGGACGGGGAGACCGGGGGACGAGGGGACGGGGGGACTGGGAGACTGGGGGGACGGGGGGACGGGGGGACGGGGAGACCGGGGAGACTGGGTGACAGGTGGACGGGGAGACCGGTGGACGTGGAGACCGGGGGACTGGGGGACGGGGGGACCGGGGGGACGCGGTGAATGGGTGACAGGGGGAACGGGGAACCGGGGGACAGGGGGGATGGGGAGAAGGGGAGACCGGGGTGACGGTGGAGCGGGGGGACATGGGGACGGGGAGACGGTGAGACCAGGAGACGGGGGGGACGGGGGACGGGGAGACCGGGGGACTGGGGGACCGGGAACCGGGAGACGGGGGGTCTGGGGGGACTGGGGACTGGGGGGACAGGGGACGCGGAGAACGGGCGACTGGGGGACCAGGGGACTGGGGGACGTGGGGACCGGGGTGATGGGGAGATCGGGAACGGGGGTTCAGGGGACCAGGGGACCGGGGGACGGGGAGACCGTGGGACAAGGGGCAGGGAGACCGGGGGGACGGGGAGACCATGCGGACAGCGGTGACGGGGGTATGGGGGGACGGGGAGAGGGGGAGACGGGGAGACCGAAGGACGGGGGGACCGTGGGGACAGGGAGACGGGGAGAAAGGGAGACCGGGGGATGGGGGGACCAAGGGGACGGGGGACAGGGAGACCGGAGAGACGGGGGGAACGGGTGAAGGGGAGACCGGTGGACGAGCAGACCGGGGGACTGTGGGACGGGGGGACCGGGGGACCTGTGGACCGGGGCGATGGGGAGATGGGGAGACCGGGGGGACGGGGGGACGGTGGGACGTGGGGACAGGGAGATGGGGAGACGGGGAGAAGGGGCGACGGGGGACGGGGAGACCGGGGGACGGGGGGACCGGGGGACCGGGAGGCGGGGAAACTGGGAGACGGGGGGACCGTGGGTACGGGGACACAGGGAGACCCGGGGACGGGGGGACCGGGATAACCTGGAGACGGGGGACTGGGGGGACTGGGGTCTGGGGGGACAAGGGGACGCAGAGACTGGGGGACGTGGTACCGGGGGACTGGGGGACGGGGGGACCGGTGGACGGGGTACCGGGGGACTGTGGTACGGGGGGACCGGGGGACTGGGGTACGGTGGAACCGGGGAGATGGGGGGACAGGGGGACGGGGGGACGGCGGGAAGGGGAGACGGGTAGACCGGGGGGACGGGGGGAAACAGGACCGTGGGACAGGGGGACGGGGGGACGGGGAGACGGGGAGACCCAGGGACGGGGAGACGGGGAGACCGGGGGACGGGGGGACCAGGGGGAACAGAGGGACGGGGAGACCGGGGGTCCGGGGGACGGGGGGGACCGGGGGGACGGGGGACCGGGGGGACGGGATGATAGGGAGAACGGGGGACAGTGGGACAGGGAGACGTGGAGACGGGCAGACCGGAGGACAGGGGACCGGGGGGACGGGGAGACTTGGTGACCAGGGGACTGGGGGAACAGGGGGATGGGGAGAGAGGGAGATGGGGAAACCGGGGGACGGGGGGACCGGGGGGAAGGGGAGACGGGGTGATGGGGAGACCGGGGGACGGAGGGACCGGGGACAGGGAGACCGGGAAAACGGGGGATGGGGGGACCGGGGGGACTGGGAGACCGGGGGACAGGGGGGACGGGGGGACGGGGAGACGGGGAGACCGAGGGACGGGGAGACCGGGGGACCGGGGACAGGGGGAAGGGGACGCGGGAGACGGGGAGCCCGGGGGTACAGCGGGACTGGGAGACGGGGAACCCGGGGGGACGGGGGCACGGGGAGACGGGGAGACCGAGGGACGGGGGACCGGGGGACCGGGGGACCATGATGACGGGGAGACCGGGGGACAAGCGGACGGGGGGACCGGGGGACCTGTGGTACCGGGGGAACGGGGAGACGGGGAGACCGGGGGACGGGGCCCTGGGGGACGGGGATATGGTGAGACGGGCAAACCGGGAGACGGGTGGACCGGGGGGACGGGGGCACGGGGAGACGGGGAGACAGGGGGACGGGGGGACGGGGAGACGGGGAGACCGGGGGACGGTGTGACTGGAGGACCAGGGGACCGGGGGATCTGGGGGACGGAAAGATGGGGAGACCAGGGGTACGGGGGGACTGGGAGACGGTAATCCGTGGGCACGGGGGGACGGGGGGACTGGGGGACCGGGGGACCATGATGACGGGGAGACCGGGGGACGGGGGGACCGGGGGGACCGGGGGGATGGGGGACCGGGGGGACGGGGGGGAGAGGGAGAACGGGGGACAGGGGGACCGGGCGGACGGAGGGACGGGGAGACGGGGAGACCGGGGGATTTGGAGACCGGGGACCGGGGGACGGGTAGACCGGGGAGACGGGGAGACCGTAGGACCGGGGGACGGGGGGACTGGGGGGACGGGGCGACTTGGAGATGGGTAGACTGGGGGATGGGGGGACTGGGGGCACGGGGAGACCAAGGGGACCCGGGCGACGGGGGACAGTGGGACAGGGAGACGGGGAGACGGGCAGACCGGAGGACGGGGGACCGGGGGACGGGGAGACTTGGTGACCAGGGGACTGGGGGAACAGGGGGATGGGGAGAGAGGGAGATGGGGAAACCGGGGGACGGGGGGACCGGAGGGAAGTGGAGACGGGAAGACGGGGAGACCGTGGGACGGGTATTATGGGGGACCGTGAGACGGTGGGACCGGGGGGACGGGGAACCGGGGGACGGTGAGATCGGGGGACGGGGGGACCGGGGGGAACAGAGGGACGGGGAGACCGGGGATCCGGGGGGCGGGGGGACCGGGGGGACGGGGGACCGGGGGGACGGGGGGATAGTGAGAACGGGGGAAAGGGGGACCGGGCGTCGGAGGGACGGGGAGACGGGGAGACCGGGGGGACGGGGAGACTGAGGGATGGGGGGCCCGGTGGACTGGGGGCTCGGGGGACAGGGAGATCGGGCGGACCAGGGCGACGGGGGGATGGGGGCACGTGTAGACGGGGAGATGGGGACACCGAAGGACGGGGAGACCGGAGGGACGTGTGGACGGGGGGACGGGGAGACCGGGGGTTCGGGGGGACGGGTAGACGGGAGAAAGGGGGATCAGGGGACCGGGGGACCGTGGGACAGAGAGACCGGGGGACCGGGGGACGCGGGGACCGGGGGGACAGGGAGACGGGGAGACGGGGAGACAGGGGGTTCGTGGTGACGGGGAGACCGGGGGACGGGGGATCAGGGGACAGGGGACCGGGGACGGGGAGACTAGGGGATCGGGGGACGCGGGGACAGGGGGGACGGGGAAACAGGGACATCGGTGGATGGGGGGACCGGGGGGACTGGGAGACAGGGAGACGGGGAGAACGGGGGACGGAGGGACCGGGGGACCGGGGGACCGGAGGATGGGGAGACCAGGGGGACGGGGGGACGGGGGGACCGGGGGGACGGGGTGAATGGGGGACAGGGGGAACTAGGGACCGGGGGACAGGGGGGATGGGGAGACGGGGAGACCGGGGGGGGGCGGGGGGGGGACACGGGGACGGGGAGACGGAGAGAACGGGAGACGGGGGTACGGGGACACGGGGAGACCGTGGGACGGGGTGACCGGGGGACCGGGGGGATGGGGGACCGGGGGGACGGGGGGAGAGGGAGAACGGGGGACAGGGGGACCTGGCGGTCGGAGGGACGGGGAGAGGGGTAGACCGGGGGATGGGGAGACGGGGAGACGGGGAGACCGGGGGATGCGGGGACCGGGGGACGAGGAGACTGGGAGACCGGGGGACCGGGGGGATGGGGAGACGGGGAGACCGGGGTACCCGGGGACCGGGGGGACAGTGTACGGTGAGACGGGGAGACCGGGGGATGGGGGGACAGGGGAACCGTGGGACCGGGAGACCGGGGGGACGGGGGGACGGGGGGACGGGGGGAACGGGGGACCGGGGGACGGGGGGACGGGGGGACGGGGGGACGGGGAGTCTTGGGCACAGGGGGACCGGGGTGACGGGGGGACGGGGAGACCAGGGGATAGGGTGACCGGGGGACCGGGGACGGGGGGACTGGGGGGACGGGGAGACAGGGAGACCGGGGGTCGGGGAGCCCGGGGGTACGGGGGGACAGGGAGACGGGAACCCAGGGTCACGGGGGGATGGGGAGACTTGTAGACCGGGGTACGGGGGGACCGGGGGAACAAGGAGACCATGGGACGGGGTGACCGGGGAACCAGGGTATCGGGGGACGGGAGGACGGGGAGACCGGGGAGACGGGGGTCGGGGACAGGGAGACCGGGGGACCGGGGGACGCCGGGACCGGCGGGATGGGGAGAAGGGGAGACCGGGGGGACGGTGAGGCGGGGGGACATGGGGACGGGGAGACCGAGGGACGGGGGATCGGGGGACCGGGGGACCGGGGGACAGGGAGACCGGGGGACTGGGGATGGGGGACTGGGGGACGGGGAGACTGGGGGGACCAGGGGACTGGGGGACGGGGGGACCGGGGGAAAGGGGAGACAGGGAGACGGGGAGACAGGGAGGACGGGTGGACGGGGAGACCGGGGGACGGGGTACCGGGGCACCGGGAGACGGGGAGACGGGGAGACAGGGGGTTCGGGGTGACGGGGAGAGGGGGAGATGGGGAGACCGAAGGACGGGGGGACCGGGGGGACAGGGAGACAGGGAGACAGGGAGACCGTGGGGGATGGGGAGACTGGGAGACGGGCAGACCGGGGGATGTGGGGACCGGGGGACCGGTAGACAGGGGGAATGGGAGACCGGGGGACGGGGGGATGGGGGGACCTGGGGACGGGGGACTGGGGGACCGGAGGACCGGGGCACAGGAAGACCGGGGGATGGCGGGACGGGGTGATGGCCGGGCGGGGGGATGGCGGGACAGGTGGACCGGGAGACCGGGGCACGCGGGGACATGAGGAAAGGGAGACCGGTGCACGGGGGGACGGAGGGACCGGGAGACCGGGTGAGGGGCGGATGGGGGGAAGGAGAGACCGGGCACCGGGAGACTGGTTGACGGGGAGAACGGGTGTCGGAAGGACGGGGGTCAGGGGGACCAGGGGATGGGGAGGGTGGACCAGGAGACAGGGGGAACGGGAGACCGAGGAACGGAGGGACAGAGGGACGGGGGAACAAGGGACCTGGGGACCGGTAGATCGTCCAAAGAGGGGAAGGAGGGACCGGGAGAACAGGGGACGGGGGAACAGGAGGACAGGGGAATTAGGGGACCGGGAGACCGGGTGACGGGGGGACGGGGAGGACGGGAGACCGGGGACGGGATGGGCGGTGGACTGGGAGACCAGGGGACCGAGGAATCAGGAGACCGGGGGACGGGGGAAGGTGGGGAAGGGGACCAGGAGACGGGTCCCGAGGACAGGGGGACGGGAGGACAAGGGGGACCATGGCACCAGGGACCTGGGGACGGGGAGACTGGGGACCGGGGACGGAGGAACCGGGGACGGGGAGATGGGGAGACGGTGAGACAGGGTGTACGGGGGGAGGGGGGATGTGTAGACCGGGGGACCGAGGGACCGTGTACAGGGAGAACGGGGGTACTTGGGGACGGGGACGGGGAGACCGGGGGACGGGGGACGTCTGGACCAGGGGGATGGGGGCACGGGGAGACGTGCAGACCGGGGGGAGGGGGGGACGTGGGGATGGGGAGACCGGGGGACCGGGAGACGGGGGACAGGGAGGAAGGGGAACAGGAGACCGGGAGACGCGGGCATGGGGAGACGGGAGACGGGAGACGGGGAGACGTGGTGACCGGGGACCGGGGGTCGGGGACTGGGTGGACGAGGAGACAGGGAGCAACGGGATGGGTGACCTGGGTGACGGGGACGGGGAGACCTGGGGACCGGGGGGACGGGGGAGACCGGGAGACAGGTGGACCGGGGATGGGGAGACGGGGAAACCGGGGGACCGGGGGGACGGGGAGATGGGGAGACCGGGGACGGGCGGAACTGGGAACGGGGAACCCGGGGGCACGGGGGGACGGGGAGACGGGGAGACCAGGGGGACAGGGGGACCGGGAGACACAGGGACCATGATGATGGAGAGACCGGGGGACCGGGGGGACGGGGAGACGGGGAGACAGGGGGACGGGGGGAAGGGGAGACCGGGGGACGGGGAGCCCGGGGGTACGGGGGGACAGTGAGATGGGGAACCCAGGGGTACGGGGGACAGGGAGACGGGGAGACCAGGGGACGGGGTGACCGGGGGACTGGGGGACCCGGGTGATGGGGAGACCGGGGGACCGAGGGGACAGGGAGACGGGGAGACAGGGGGATGGGGGGGATGGGGAGACGGGGAGACCGGGGGACGGTGTGACTGGGGGACTGGGGGACCCGGGTGATGGGGAGACCGGGGAGCGGGGCAACAGGGAGACGGGTAGACCAGGGGGCACGGGGGGAAGTAGGGACCGTGGGACAGGGGGACGGGGGGACGGGGAGACGGGGAGACCGGGGAGTCCGGGGGACAGGGAGACGGGGAGACCGGGTTACGGGGGAGACCGGGGGACAGGGGTACCAGGGGGACGGGGGGAAGAGAAGATGGGGAGACCGGGGGACGGGGTGAACAGGGGACCAGTGGGACGGGAGACGGGGAGACGGGGAGACACGTGGACGGGGGGACCGGGGAACTGGGGGTCAGGGTGACCGGGGGACCGGGCGGACGGGGAGACGAGGAGACCGGGGGGATGGGGGAAGGGGTTACCGGGGGCCCGGGGGATGGGGGGACCGGGAGCCCGGGAGACGGGCGAAGGGGGGAAGGGGAGACGGAGAGACGGGGAGACCGGGGGGAAGGGGGGACGGGGGTATGGGGGACAGGAGGACCGGGGGGACCGGGAGACAGGGAGACCTGGGGATGGTGGGACAGGGGGACCGGGGGACTGGGGGACGGGGGGGACCGGGAAACTGGGGGACGGGGGGAACGGGGGAACGTGGGACGGGGAGCCGGGGGTACGGGTGGACGGGGAGATGGGGAGACCGGGGGACGGGGGGACCGGGGGACCGGGTGATGGGGGGACGGGGGGACGGGGAGACCTGGGACAGGGGGACTGGGGTGACGGGGGGACCGGGGGATCGGGGGGACGGGGAGACGGGGAGACCGGGCGACGGGGGGAACGGGGGACCGGGGACGGGGGAACTGGGGGGACGGGGAGACATGGAGACCGGGGGACGGGGTGACCGGGGTGACGGGGAGACGGGGAGACAGGGGGACGGGGTGAATGGGGGAACGGGGGGACGGGAGACGGGGAGACGGGGAGATACGCGGACGGGGGGACCTGGGAACTGGGGGATGGGGGGACCGGGGGACTGGCTGACGGGGAACCCGGAGGTACGGGAGGACGGGGAGACGGGGAGACCGGGGGACGGTGTGATAGGGGGACCGGGGGAACGGGATGACGGGGAGACCGGGGTGACAGGGGGAAGGTAGACCGGGGGACCGGAGGATGGGGGGACCGGGGGGACGGGGAGAAGGGGAGATAGGGAGACCGGGGGACGTCTGGACCAGGGGGACGGGGGCACGGGGAGACGTGCAGACCGGGAGGAGGGGGGGACGGAGGGATGGGGAGACCGGGGGACCGGGAGACGGGGGGACCGGGGGTAGGGGAGACGGGGAGACGGGGAGACCAGGGGACGGGGGAACCAGGGGACCTGTGGACTGGAGGACCAGGGGGACGGGGGGATGGGGAGACAGTGGAAAGGGGGGCGGGGGGACGCGGGAGACCAAGGGACGGGTGGACCGGGGGACCGGGGGACGTGTGGACCAGGGGGACGGGGGACCGGGGGGACGGGGGACGGTGTACCGGGGGGACGGGGAGTGGCACACTGGGAGATTGGGGGACGGGTGGACCGGGGGACGTCAGACAGTGAGACCGAGGGACGGCGAGACCGTGGGATGGGGGACGGGGGACCGGGGGGGGCGGGGGACGGTGTACCGGGGGGACGGGGAGTGGCACACTGGCAGATTGGGGGACGGGTGGACCGGGGGGACGTCAGACAGTGAGACCGAGGGACGGGGAGACCGTGGGATGGGTGGACGAGGGGACGGGGACACCGTGGGACAGGGGGACGGGGGGACGGTGGGACGGGGGGACGGGGGACGCCGGGGGGACCGGGGGACCAGGGGATCGGGGGGACGGAAAGATGGGGAGACCGGGGGACGGTGTGACTGGGGGACCGGGGGACCGGGGGATCGGGGGGACGGAAAGATGGGGAGACCGGGGGACGGGGGCCCTGGGGGACGGGGACACGGTGAGACGGGCAAACCGGGAGACGGGGGGACCGGGGGGACGGGGGGACGGGGAGACGGGGAGACAGGGGGACGGGGGGGACGGGGAGACGGGGACACCGGGGGACAGTGTGACTGGGGGACCAGGGGACCGGGGGATCTGGGGGACGGAAAGATGGGGAGACCGGGGGACGGGGGGACTGGGGGACCGGGGGATAGGGGGACGGGGGGACGTGGAGACTGGTGGACAGGGGGACCGGGGTAACGGGGGGAAGGGGAGACGGGGAGACCAGGAGACGGGGTGACCAAGGGACCGGGGACGGGGGGACTGGGGGGACGGGGAGACAGGGAGACGGGAGGACAGGGAGACCGGGGTGACGGGGAGACGGGGGGACGGGGAGACGGGGAAACGGGGAGACCGGGGGATGCGGGGACCGGGGGACGAGGAGACGGGGCGACCGGGGTACCCGGGGACCGGGGGGACAGTGTACGGTTAGACGGGGAGACCGGGGGGACGGGGGGACGGGGGGACGGGGGGACGGGGGGATGGGGAGACTTGGGCACAGGGGGACCGGGGTGACGGGGGGAAGGGGAGACGCGGAGACCGGGGGACGGGGTGAACGGGGGACCGGGGACGGGGGGACTGGGGGGACGGGGAGACAGGGAGACCGGGGGACGGGGAGCCCGGGGGTACGGGGGGACTGGGAGACAGTAACCCGGGGGCACGGGGGGACGGGGGGACTGGGGGACCGGGGGACCATGATGACGGGGAGACCGGGGGACGGGGGGACCGGGGGGACCGGGGGGATGGGGGACCGGGGGGACGGGGGGGAGAGGGAGAACGGGGGACTGGGGGACCGGGCGGACGGAGGGACTGGGAGACGGGGAGACCGGGGGATTTGGAGACCGGGGACCGGGGGACGGGGAGACCGGGGAGACGGGGAGACCGTAGGACCGGGGGACGGGGGGACTGGGGGGACGGGGCGACTTGGAGATGGGTAGACTGGGGGATGGGGGGACTGGGGGCACGGGGAGACCAAGGGGACCCGGGCGACGGGGGACAGTGGGACAGGGAGACGGGGAGACGGGCATACCGGAGGACGGGGGACCGGGGGGACGGGGAGACTTGGTGACCAGGGGACTGGGGGAACAGGGGGATGGGGAGAGAGGGAGATGGGGAAACCGGGGGACGGGGGGACCGGGGGGACGGGGAGACGGGGGGAAGGGGGGAAGGGGAGATGGGGTGACGGGGAGACCGGGGGACGGAGGGACCGGGGGACGGGGAGACCGGGGGAAGGGGGGACCCGGGGGAAGGGGAGACAGGAGGACAGGGGGACGGGGAGACGGGGGGACCGGGGGACCTGGGGGATCGGGGGGACAGGGAAATATGGAGACCGGGGGATGCGGGGACCGGGGGACCGGGGGACGGGGAGATTGGGGGACCGGCGGATGGGGGGAACGGGGAACCGGGGGACTGGGGCCTGGGGGACGGGCAGACCGGAGGACGGGGGACCGGGGGACGGGGAGACTTGGTGACCAGGGGACTGGTGGAACAGGGGGATGGGGAGAGAGGGAGATGGGGAAACCGGGGGACGGGGGGACCAGGGGGATGGGGGGACTGGGGGACGGGGTGACAGGGGGGATGGGGAGACCGGGGGACCGGGGTACGGGGGGATCAGGAAACTGGGGGACGGGGTGAATGGGGGACCGGGGGGACGGGAGACGGTGAGACGGGGAGATACGCGGACGGGGGGACCTGGGAACTGGGGGATGGGGGGACGGGGGACTGGGGGACGGGGAACCCGGAGGTACGGGGGGACGGGGAGACGGGGAGACCGGGGGACGGTGTGATAGGCGGACCGGGGGAACGGGATGACGGGGAGACCGGGGTGACAGGGGGAAGGGGAGACCGGGGGACCGGAGGTCGGGGGGACCGGGGGGACGGGGAGAAGAGGAGATAGGGAGACCGGGGGACGTCTGGACCTCGGGGACGGGGGCACGGGGAGACGTGCAGACCGGGGGGAGGGGGGGACGGAGGGATGGGGAGACCGGGGGACCGGGAGACAGGGGGACCGGGGGGACGGGGAGATGGGCAGACGGGGATACCGGGGGACGGGGGAACCAGGGGACCTGTGCACTGGGGGACAGGGGGGACGGGGGGATGGGGAGACAGTGGGAAGGGGGGACGGGGGGACGCGGAGACCAAGGGACGGGTGGACCGGGGGACCGGGGGACGTGTGGACCAGGGGGACGGGGGACCGGGGGGACGGGGGACGGGGTACCTGAGGGACGGGGAGTGGCACACGGGGAGATCGGAGGACGGGTGGACCGGGGGGACGTCAGACAGTGAGACTGGGGGACGGGGAGACCGGGGTACAGGGGGACCAGGGGAACTGGGGAAGGGTAAACCAGGGGACCAGGGGACGGGGGGACCGGGGGGACGGGGAGAACGGGGGACGGGGGGACGGGAGAACCGGGGGCACGGGGGACGGGGGGACCGGGGGACGGGGAGCCCGGGGGTACGGTGGGACTGGGAGACGGCGAGACCGGAGGACGGGCGGACCGTGGGACTAGGGGGACGGGGAGACGGTGAGACCGGGGGACCGGGGGATGGGTGGACCGGGGGACCGGGGTACGGGGGACCGGGGGACCGGGGGACGCAGGGATTGGGGGGACGGGAGGAAGGGGGGACCAGGGGACAGGGGGACGGGGGGACCGGGGAGACGGGGATACCGGGGTACCGGGGGACGGGGGACGGGGGGACGGCGGAAAGGGGAGACGGGTAGACCGGGGGGACGGGGGGAAACAGGGACCGTGGGACAGGGGAACAGGGGGATGGGGAGACGGGGAGACCGAGGGACGGGGAGACGGGGAGACCAGAGGATGGGGGGACCGGGGGGCACAGAGGGACGGGGAGACCGGGGGACGGGGGACACGGGGGATGGGGAGACGTGGAGACGGGGAGACCGGGGGACGGGGGGACCGGGGGACGGGGAGACGGGGAGACCGGGGGGACGGTGAGACCGGGGTGATGGGGAGACGGTGAGACCGGGGGACCAGGGGGACGGGGAGACGGGGAGAAGGGGAGACCGGGGGACCCGGGGATCAGGGGGACAGAGTACGGTGAGACGGGGAGACCGGGGGACGGGGGGACCGGGGAACCGTGGGACCGGGAGACCGGGGGGACGGGGGGACGGCGGGACGGGGAGACCAGGGGACGGGGGGACCGGGGGACCGGGGGACCATGATGACGGGGAGACCGGGGGAACGGCGGACGGGGGGACCAGGGAACCGTGGGACCGGGAGACCGGGGGGACGGGGGGACGGGGTACGGGGAGACCGGTGGACGGGCGGAACGGGGAACGGGGGACCGGGGGACCGGGGGGATGTGGAGACGGGGAGACGGGGAGACCGAGGGACGGGGAGACGGGCAGACCAGAGGATGGGGGGACCGGGGGGAACAGAGGGACGGGGAGACCGGGGGTCCGGGGGACGGGGGGACCGGGGGGACGGGGGACCGGGGGTACGGGGGAAAGGGAGAACGGGGGACAGTGGGACCGGGAGGACGGAGGGACGGGGAGACGGGGAGACCGGGGGATTGGGGACCGGGGGACCGGGGGACCTGGGGACGGGGAGACCGGGGAACAGGATGACGGGGGGACCTGGGGGACGGGGAGACCGGGGGACGGGGGGACCTGGGAACCGGGGAACGGGGGTACCGGGGTGACGGGGATATCGGGGAAGGGCGGACCGGGGGACCGGGGGACCGGGGGACGGGGAGACCGGTGGACTGGGGGACGGGGAGAAGGGGAGACGGAGGGACGGGTTGACATGAGACCGGGTGACCGGGGGATGGGGTGATGGTGGGACCAGGACACCGGTGGACAGGGGGACGGGGTGATCGGGAGACAGGGGGACTGGAGGACCGGGAGACTGGGGGACCGGGAGACCAGTGGTCCGGTAGACCGGGGGAATGGGAGACCGGGTTACGGGGGGACGGGGGACCTGGGGACGGGGGACTGGGGGACCGGAGGACCGGGGCACAGGAAGACCGGGGGATGGCGGGACGGGGTGATGACGGGGCGGGGGGATTGCGGGACGGGTGGACCGGGAGACCGGGGGACGCGGGGACATGAGGAAAGGGAGACCGGTGCACGGGGGGACGGAGGGACCGGGAGACCGGGTGAGGGGCGGATGGGGGGAAGGAGAGACCGGGCACCGGGAGACTGGTTGACGGGGAGAACGGGTGTCGGAAGGACGTGGGTCAGGGGGACCAGGGGACGGGGGGAAGGGTGGACCAGGAGACAGGGGGAACTGGAGACCTAGGAACGGAGGGACGGAGGGACGGGGGAACAAGGGACCGGGGGACCGGTTGATCGTCCAAAGAGGGGAAGGAGGGACCGGGAGAACAGGGGACGGGGGGACAGGAGGACAGGGGAATTTGGGGACCGGGAGACCGGGTGACGGGGGGACGGGGAGGACCGGGAGACCGGGGGATGGGGGGACGGGGGTTGGGTGGACTGGGAGACCAGGGGACCGAGGAATCAGGAGACCGGGGGACAGGGGGACGGGGGGAGGTGGGGAAGGGGGACCAGGAGACGGTGTCCGAAGGACAGGGGGACGGGAGGACAAGGGGACCAGGGCACCAGGGACCTGGGGACGGGGAGACTGGGGGACCGGGGGACGGAGGAACCGGGGGGACGGGGAGATGGGGAGACGGGGAGACAGGGTGTATGGGGGGAGGGGGGATGTGTAGACCGGGGGACTGGGGGACCGGGGTACGGGGAGACCGGGGGGATGGGGGGACGGGGAGACCGGGGGACGGGGGGAGGTCTGGACCAGGGGGATGGGGGCACGGGGAGACGTGCAGACCGGGGGGAGGGGGGGACGTGGGGATGGGGACACCGGGGGACCGGGAGACGGGGGACAGGGAGGAAGGGGAAACAAGGAGACCGGGAGACCGGGGGGACGGGCAGACGGGGAGACGGGGAGACGTGGTGACCGGGGGACCGGGGACGGGGGAACTGGGTGGACGAGGAGACAGGGAGACCGGGGGACGGGGTGACCGGGGTGACGGGGAGACGGGGAGACCTGGGGACCGGGGGGACGGGGAGACGGGGAGACCGGGGGACGGGGGGACCGAGGGACGGAGAGACGGGGATACCGGGGGACCGGGGGGACGGGGAGACGGGGAGACCGGGTGACGGGCGGAACTGGGAACGGGGAACCCGGGGGCACGGGGGGACGGGGAGACGGGGAGACTAGGGGACACGGGGACGGGGAGACACGGGGACGATGATGATGGGGAGACCAGGGGACCAGGGGGACTGGGAGACGGGGAGACAGGGGGACGGGGGAAGGGGAGACTGGGGGACGGGGAGCCCGGGGGTACGGGGGGACTGTGAGATGGGGAATCCGGGGGTACGGGGGGACAGGGAGACGGGGAGACCAGGGGACAGGGTGACCGGGGGACTGGGGGACCCGGGTGATGGGGAGACCGGGGGACCGGGGGGACGGGGAGACGGGGAGACAGGGGGACGGGGGGGACGGGGAGATGGGGAGACCGGGGGACGGTGTGACTGGGGGACTGGGGGACCCGGGTGATGGGGAGACCGGGGGACCAGGGCAACAGGGAGTCGGGTAGACCGGGGGGGGGACGGGGGGAAGTAGGGACCGTGGGACAGGGGGACGGGGGGACGGGGAGACGGGGAGACTGGGGAGAACGGGGGACAGGGAGACGGGGAGACCGGGTGAAGGGGAGACCGGGGGACAGGGGGACCAGGGGACGGGGGGAAGAGAAGACGGGGAGACCGGGGGACGGGGTGAACAGGGGACCAGTGGGACGGGAGACGGGGAGACGGGGAGACACGTGGACGGGGGGACCGGGGAACTGGGGGACAGGGTGACCCGGGGACCGTCGGACGGGGAGACGAGGAGACCGGGGGGATGGGGGGAAGGGGTTA
The DNA here is from genome assembly GCF_057876585.1 of Rhinolophus sinicus. Lineage (NCBI taxonomy): Eukaryota > Metazoa > Chordata > Mammalia > Chiroptera > Rhinolophidae > Rhinolophus > Rhinolophus sinicus. The sequence goes on along the minus strand of NC_142510.1, from coordinate 19,319,657 downwards.
CCGGGGGCCCGGGGGATGGGGGGACCGGGAGCCCGGGAGACGGGGGAAGGGGGGAAGGGGAGACGGAGAGACGGGGAGACCGGGGAGACTGGGGGACGGGGGTATGGGGGACAGGAGGACCGGGGGGACCGGGAGACAGGGAGACCTTGGGACGGGGGGACCGGGGGACCGGGGGACTGGGGGACGGGGTGACCGGGAAACTGGGGGACGGGGGGAACGGGGGAACGGGGGACGGGGAGCCCGGGGGACCGGGTGATGGGGGGACTGGGGTGACGGGGGGACCGGGGGATCGGGGGGACGGGGAGACAGGGATACCGGGGGACGGGGGGAACGGGGGACCGGGGACGGGGGAACTGGGGGGACGGGGAGACGGGGAGACCGAGGGACGGGGTGACCGGGGTAACGGGGAGATGGGGAGAACGGTGGACGGGGAGACGGGGAGACCGGGGTACGGGGAGACCAGGGGACAGGGGGGCCAGGGGGACGGGGGAAGGGAAGACGGGGAGACCGGGGGACGGGGTGAATGAGGGACCGGGGGGACGGGAGACGGGGAGACGGGGAGATACGCGGACGGGGGGACCTGGGAACTGGGGGATGGGGGGACCGGGGGACTGGGGGACGGGGAACCCGGAGGTACGGGGGGACGGGGAGACGGGGAGACCGGGGGACGGTGTGATAGGGGGACCGGGGGAACGGGATGACGGGGAGACCGGGGTGACAGGGGGAAGGGTAGACCGGGGGACCAGAGGACGGGGGGACCGGGGGGACGGGGAGACCGGTAGACCGGGGGACGGGTGGACCAGGGGGACGGAGGCACGGGGAGACGTGCAGACCGGGAGGAGGGGGGGACGGAGGGATGGGGAGACCGGGGGACCGGGAGACGGGGGGACCGGGGGGAGGGGAGACTGGGGCACAGGGGACCGTGGTGACGGGGGGAAGGGGAGACGGGGAGACCGGGGGACGGGGTGACAGGGGGACCGGGGACGGGGGGACGGGGGGACGGGGAGACCGGCTGAAGTGGGGACCAGGGGACGGGGGTACCGGGGACGCGGGGAGACGGGGAGACCGGGGGACGGGGACACCGGGGGACCGGGGGAAGGGAGGACCGGGGTGACGAGGAGACCGGGGGGAGGGGGAAACGGGGACACCGGTGGATGGGGGGACCGTGGGGACTGGGAGATGGGGAGATGGGGAGAACGGGGGACGGGGGGACCAGGGGACCGGGGGACCGGGGGATGGGGAGACCAGGGGGACGGGGGGACGGGGGGACCGGGGGGACGGGGAGACCGTGGGTCAGGGCGACCGGGGAACCGGGGGACCGGGTAACGGGACACCGGGCGGACCAAGGCGACGGGGGGATGGGGGGACTGGGAGAGGGGTACATGGGGAGACCGAAGGACGGGGGACCGGGGGGAAAGGGAGACGGGGAGACAGGGCGACCAGGGGACGGAGGGAACGACGGGACGGGGGGACAGGGAGACCGGGGGGACCGGGGGACGGGGGGATGGAGGGGACGGGGAGACAGTGAGACCGGGGGACGGGGGGACCGGGGAGACGGGGGGATGGGGAGACGGGGAGACAGGGGGTTCGGGGGTACGGGGAGACCGGGGGACGGGGGATTGGGGGACGGGGGGACCGGGGGACGGGGGGACCGGGGGACGGGGGGACGGAGAGACCGGGGGACAGAGGTGACCGGGGGACCGGGGGGACGGGGAGACAGGGAGACTGGGGGGATGGGGGAAACGGAGGACCGGGGGACCAGTGGACGGGAGAACCGGGGGGATGGGAGACAGGGGGACCGGGGGACGGGGGACCGGGGGACCAGGGGACCGGGGGACGGGGAGACGGGGAGAAGGGGAGACCGGAGGTCCGTGGGACCTGGGGGACAGGGAGGCGGGGATATGGGCAGACTGGGGGACGGGGGACAGAGGGGAATGGGGGACGGGAGGACTGGGGGACGGGGGGGAAGGGTTGATGGGGAGACCGGGGGGAAAGGGGGACGGGGGGATGGGGCCCGGGGTGACAGGGGGGACGGGGAGACCGGTGGAAGGGGGACCGATGGAAAGTGGGACGGGAGGACGTGGAGATGAGGAGACTGGGGGTCGGGGGGATCAGGGGGACGGGGGGACGGGGAGACCGGGATCCGGGGGGAAGTGTGTACAAGGAGACAGGGAGACCGGGGGACGGGGGGACCAGGGGGATGGGGGGACTGGGGGACGGGGTGACAGGGGGGACGGGGAGACCGGGGGACCGGGGTACGGGGGGATCAGGAAACTGGGGGACGGGGTGAATGGGGGACCGGGGGGACGGGAGACGGTGAGACGGGGAGATACGCGGACGGGGGGACCTGGGAACTGGGGGATGGGGGGACGGGGGACTGGGGGACGGGGAACCCGGAGGTACAGGGGGACGGGGAGACGGGGAGACCGGGGGACGGTGTGATAGGGGGAACGGGGGAACGGGATGACGGGGAGACAGGGGTGACAGGGGGAAGGGGAGACCGGGGGACCGGAGGTCGGGGGGACCGGGGGGACGGGGAGAAGGGGAGATAGGGAGACCGGGGGACGTCTGGACCTCGGGGACGGGGGCACGGGGAGACGTGCAGACAGGGGGGAGGGGGGGACGGAGGGATGGGGAGACCGGGGGATGGTGTGATAGGGGGACCGGGGGAACGGGGTGACGGGGAGACCGGGGGACCAGGGGACCGGGGGACCGGGGGACGGGGGAAGGGGGGAAGGGGAGACGGGGGGATGGAGGGGACGGGGAGACTGGGAGACCGGGGAACGGGGGACCGGTGGAATGGGTGACCGGATGACCGGGGGACGGGGAGACCCGGGGGACCGGGGGGACGGGGGGACGGGGGGATGGAGGGGACGGGGAGACGGGGAGACCGGGGAACGGGGGACCGGTGGAATGGGGGACCTGGGAACCGGGGGACGGGGGTACCGGTGTGACGGGGATATCGGGGACAGGCGGACCGGGGGACCGGGGGACCGGGGGACGGGGAGACCGGTAGACCGGGGGACGGGTGGACCAGGGGGACGGGGAGACTGTGGGACGGGGGATCGGTGGACCGGGGGATCAGGGAAAGGGGAGATCGGGCGGACAGGGGCGACGGGGGGATGGGGGCACGGGTAGACGGGGAGATGGGGAGACCGAAGGACGGGGAGACCGGAGGGACGTGGGGACGGGGTACGGGGAGACCGGGGGTTCGGGGGGACGGGGAGACCGGAGAAAGGGGGATCGGGGAAACGGGGGACCGGGAGACGGGAGGACATGGAGACCGGGGATAAGGGGGGACGGGGGGACGGGGAACCGGTGGACGGGGACACCGGGGGATGGAGGGAAGGGGGGACGGGGAGACCGGGGGACAGGAGGACGGGGGGATGGGGAGACCGGGGGACTGGGGGATGGGGAGACGGGGAGACAGGGGGTTCGGGGGTAAGGGGAGACCGGGGGACGGGGGATCGTGGGACCGGGGGACCAGGGGACGGGGAGACCGGGGGACTGGGGATGGGGGACCGGGGGACGGGAAGACTGGGGGGACCGGGGGGATGGGGGGACGGAGGGACGGGGAGACTTGTGGAAGGGTGCACCGGGGGACCAGGGGACGGGGGGACCGGGGGTAAGGGGAGACAGGGAGATGGGGAGACGGGGGTTGACGGGACCGGGGGAACGGGGGAAAGGGGAAACTGGGAGACAGGGGACCGGGGGACGCGGGGACCGGGGGGATGGGGAAACGGGGAGACCGGCGGACAGGGGGACCAGGGGGGACGGAGAGACGGGGAGACTGGGGGATGGGGGGACAGGGGCACCTGGGGAACCGGTGGGAAGGGGAGACGGGGAGACCGGGGGACGGGGGGACAGGGGGGACGGGTAGACGGGGAGACCGGGGGTTGGTCGGACGGGGAGACGGGGGTACCGGGGGACCTGGGGGAGCGGGGGGACAGGGAGACGGGGAGACCGGGGTACCCGGGGACCGGGGGGACAGTGTACGGTGAGACGGGGAGACCGGGGGACGGGGGGACAGTGGAAACGTGGGACCGGGAGACCGGGGGGACGGGGGGACGGGGGGACGGGGTGAACGGGGGACCGGGGGACGGGTAGACCGGGGGACCGGGGGACGGGGGGACCGGGGAGACGGGGGGAGAGGGAGAACGGGGGACAGGGGGACCTGGCGGTCGGAGGGACGGGGAGAGGGGTAGACCGGGGGATGGGGAGACGGGGAGACGGGGAGACCGGGGGATGCGGGGACCGGGGGACGAGGAGACGGGGAGACCAGGGGACCGGGGGGATGGGGAGACGAGGAGACCGGGGTACCCGGGGACCGGGGGGAAAGTGTTAGGTGAGACGGGGAGACCGGGGGACGGGGGGACAGGGGAACCGTGGGACCGGCGAGACCGGGGGGACGGGGGGACGGGGGGACGGGGGGAACGGGGGACCGGGGGACGGGGGGACGGGGGGACGGGGGGACGGGGAGTCTTGGTCACAGGGGGACCGGGGTGACGTGGGGACAGGGAGACCAGGGGATAGGGTGACCGGGGGACCGGGGACGGGGGGACTGGGGGGACGGGGAGAAAGGGAGACCGGGGGACGGGGAGCCCGGGGGTACGGGGGGACAGGGAGACGGGAACCCGGGGGCACGGGGGGATGGGGAGACGGGTAGACCGGGGGACGGGGGGACTGGGGGACCGGGGGACCATGATGACGGGGAGACCGGGGGACGGGGGGACTGGGGGGACCGGGGGGACAGGGGTACGAGGTTACTGGGGGACGAGGGACATGGGGAGGGGGGGACCGGGAAACGGAGGAACGGGGGACCGTGAGACGGGGGGACGGGGAGATGGGGAGACAGGGGGTTCGGGGGTACGGGGAGACCGGGGAACGGGGGATCGGGGGACCGGGGGAACGGGGGACAGAGAGACCGGGGGACTGCGGATGGGGGACTGGGGGACAAGGAGACTGGGGGGACCGGGGGACCGTGGGAAGGGGGGACCGCGGGGAAGGGGAGACAGGGAGGACAGGGGGACGGGGTGACCGGGGGGACGGGGGAATGGGGGGACGGGGAGACCGGGGAGACGGGGGGATGGGGGGACAGGGAGACCGGTGGACTGGGAGACGGGGAGACCGGGAGAAGGTGGGACGGGGGGACGGGCAGACCGGGGGACGGGGGGACCGGGGGACCGGGGGACGGGTAGACCGGGGAACAGGGGGACGGGTGGACGGGGAGACCGGGGGACGGGGTACCGAGGCACCGGGAGTCGGGGAGACGGGGAGACAGGGGGTTCGGGGTGACGGGGAGACCGGGGGACGGGGGATCAGGGGATGGGGGACCGGGGAAGAGGAGTCCGTGGGATCGGGGGACGCGGGGACCGGGGGGATGGGGAAATGGGGACACCGGTGGATGGGGGGACCGGGGGGACTGGGAGACGGGGAGACGGGGAGAACGGGGGACGGGGGGACCGGGGGACCGGGGGACCGGGGGATGGGGAGACCAGGGGGACGGGGGGACGGGGAGACCGGGTGGACAAGGGGACGGGGTGACCGGGGGGACGGGGAGACGGTGGGACGGGGGGACCGGGGAACCGGGGGACCGGGGGACGGGACACCGGGCGGACCGAGGCGAGGGGGGATGGGGGGATGGGGAGAGGGGTAGACGGGGAGACCGTGGGACCGGGGAACGGGGGGACCGGGGGGACAGGGAGACCGTGGGACGGGGGGACCGGGGACCCCGGGGGACGGAGGGACGGAGGGACGGGGAGACCGGGGGAAGGGGACACCGGGGGACGGAGGGACGGGGGATGGGGGACCGGGGGACGGGAGACCGGGGGACCGTGTGACGCGGGGACCGGGGGGACGGGGAGATGGGGAGACCGGTGGATGGGGGGACTGGGAGGAAGGGGAGACGGGGAGACGGGGAGACCGGGGGACAGTGGGACCGGGGGACCGGGGGACAGGGGGAAGAGGAGACCAGGGGGACGCGGGGACGGGGAGAACGGGCAGACCGTGGCGACGGGGGGATGGGGGGATGGGGAGAGGGGGAGACGGAGAGACCGAAGGACGAGGGGACCGGGGGGACAGGGAGACGTGGAGACAGGGAGACCGGGGGACGGGGGGACCGAGGGGACGGGGGGATAGGGAGACCGGGGGGACAGGGGGACGGGGGGACGGAGGGGACTGGGAGACGGGGAGACCGGGGGGACGGGGGACGGGGAGACCGGGAGAAGGGGGGACGGGGGGACGGGGAGACCGGGGACGGGGTGACCGAGGGACCGGGGGACGGGGGCACGGGGAGACTGGGGGACGGGGGAACCGGGGGACTTGGGTACCGGGGGGACGTGGAGACCGGGGGACAGGGGGACCGAGGGGATGTGGGGACGGGGAGACCGGGGGGACGGGGTACGGGGGACGAAGAGGACGTGGAGACTGGAGACCGGGGGGATGGGGGGACGGGGGATGGGGAGAACGGGGGGACGGGGGGACGGGGGGAAGGGGAGACTGGATAGACAGGAGGACGGTGGGACGGGGAGACCGGTGGACGGGGAGACCAGGGAGACGGGGGGACGGGGGCACGGGGAGACCGGGGGACAGGGGATCGGGGGACCGGGGGGAAGGGGAGACAGGGAGACGGGGAGACCGGGGGATGGGGGGACCCGGGTAACGGGGGAAAGAGGAGACTGGGAGACCGGAGGACCGGGGGACGCGGGGACCGGGGGGATGGGGAAACGGAGAGACCGGGGAACAGGGGGACCGGGGGGACGGAGAGACGGGGAGACCGGGGGATGGGGGGACCGGGGCACCTGGGGAACCGGGGGAAGGGGGACGGGGAGACCAGGGGACGGTGGGACGGGGAGACGGGGGGACCGGGGGACGGGGAGATGGGGAGACGGGGAGACCGCGGGACGGGGGGACCGGGGGAACGGGGGACGGTGGGAACGGAGGACCAGGGGACGGGGAGCCTGGGGAGCCTGGGGGACCTGGGGAAATGGGGGGACGGGGAGACGGGGAGACTGGGGGACGTGGGGACGGGGTTATGGGGGGATCGGCGGACCGGGGGACGGGGAGACCCTGGGACCGGGGGACGGGGGGACCGGGGGAACAAGGAGACCATGGGACGAGGTGACCGGGGAACCAGGGGATCGGGGGACGGGAGGATGGGGAGACCGGGGAGACGGGGGGATGGGGGGACAGGGAGACCGGGGGACCGGGGGACGCCGGGACCGGCGGGATGGGGAGAAGGGGAGACCGGGGGGACGGTGAGGCGGGGGGACATGGGGACGGGGAGACCGGGGAGACGGGGCGACGAGGAGATGGGGAGACAGGGGGTTCGGGGGTACGGGGAGACCGGGGGTTGGGGGATCGGGGGACCGGGGGACCGGGGGACAGGGAGACCGGGGGACTGGGGATGGGGGACTGGGGGACAGGGGACTGGGGGGACCGGGGGAAAGGGGAGACAGGGAGACGGGGAGACAGGGAGGACGGGGGGACGGGGAGACAGGGGGGACGGGGGGATGGAGGGACGGGGAGACCGGGGAGACCGGGGGACGGGGGGACCGGGGGACCGGGGGACGGGGAGACCGGGGAAGTGGGGGACGTGTGGACGGGGAGACCGGGGGACGGGGTACCGGGGCACCGGGAGACGGGGAGACGGGGAGACAGGGGGTTCGGGGTGACGGGGAGACCGGGGGACGGGGGATCAGGGGACGGGGGACTGGGTTTGGGGAGTCCGTGGGATCGGGGGACGCGGGGACCGGGAGGACGGGGAAATGGGGACACCGGTGGATGGGGAGACCGGGGGGACTGGGAGACGAGGAGACGGGGAGAACAGGGGACGGGGGGACCAGGGGATGGGGAGACGGGGAGACAGGGAGACGGGGGGACGGGGGACAGGGGGACCGGGGAGATGGGGAGATCGGGAACGGGGGTTCAGGGGACCAGGGGACCGGGGGACGGGGAGACCGGGGGACAAGGGGCAGGGAGACCGGGGGGACGGGGAGACCGTGCGGACCGGGGTGACGGGGGTATGGGGGGACGGGGAGAGGGGGAGATGGGGAGACCGAAGGACGGGGGGACCGGGGGGACAGGGAGACAGGGAGACAGGGAGATCGGGGGATGGGGGGACCGAGGGGACGGGGGGACAGGGAGACCGGGGGGACGGGGGGACGGGGGGACGGGGAGACCGGAGAGATGGGGGGAAGGGGGGAAGGGGAGACCAGTGGACGGGCAGACCGGGGAACTGTGGGACGGGGGGACCAGGGGACATGGGGACCGGGGGGATGGGGAGATGGGGAGATCAGGGGGACGGGGGGACCGGGGGATGGGGAGACCAGGGGGACGGGGTGACGGGGAGACCGGGTGGAGAGGGGGACGGGGGGAAATGGGGACCGGGGGACGGGGAGACCGGGTGGACGGGGAGACCGTGGGATGGGGGGACCGGGGAACCGGGGGACCGGGGGACGGGACACCGGGCGGACCGAGGCGACGGGGGGATGGGGGGATGGGGAGAGGGGTAGACTGGGAGACCGAAGGACGGGGGGAACGGGGGGACAGGGAGAAGGGGAGACAGGGAGACCGGGGGACGGAGGGAACGTCGGGACGGGGCGACAGGGAGACCGGGGGGACGGGGGGACGGGGGGACGGAGGAGATGGGTAGACGGGGAGACCGAAGGACGGGGGGACCGGGGGGACAGGGAGACGGAGGGACAGGGAGACCGGGGGTCGGGGGGACGGTGGGACGGGGAGAACGGAGAGACGGGGGGAAGGGGGGAAGGGGAGACCGCTGGACGGGCAGACCGGGGGACTGTGGGACGGGGGGACCGGGGGACCTGGGGACTGGGGATATGGGGAGATGGGGAGACCGGGGGGACGGGGGGACGGTGGCACGTGGGGACGGGGAGACAGGGAGACCGGGGGATGGGGGGACCGAGTTGACGGAGGGACAGGGAGACCGGGGGTCGGGGGGACGGTGGGACGGGGAGACCGGAGAGACGGGGGGAAGGGGGGAAGGGGAGACCGCTGGACGGGCAGACCGGGGGACTGTGGGACGGGGGGACCGGGGGACCTGGGGACCGGGGGAATGCGGAGATGGGGAGACCGGGGGGACGGGGGGACGGGGGGATGTGGGGATGGGGAGACGGGGAGACCGGGAGAAGGGGGGACAGAGGAAAGGGGAGACCGGGGGACGGGGGGACCGAGGGGACTGGGGGACCGGGGTGACGGGGGGAAGGGGAGACAGGGAGACCGGGGGATGGGGTGACCGTGGGACCGGGGACGGGGGGACTGTGGGGACGGGGAGACAGGGAGACCGGAGGACTGGGTGACCGGGGTGACGGGGAGACGGGGAGACCGGGGGACCGGGGGGATGGGGAGATGGGGAGACGGGGAGACCGGGGGACGGGTGGACCTGGGGACGGGGAGACGGGGAGACAGGGGGACCGGGGGGGACGGGGAGACGGGGAGACCGGGGGACCGGGGGGGACGGGGAGACGGGGAGACCGGGGACCCGGGGACCGGGGGGACAGTGTACGGTGAGACGGGGAGACCGGAGGACGGGGGGAACGGGGAACCGTGGGACCGGGAGACCGGGGGACGGGGGGACGGGGGGACGGAGAGACCGGTGGACGGGCGGAACGGTGAACGGGGGACCGGGGGACCGGGGGACCGGGGGACGGGGGTACCGGGGGGATGTTGAGACAGGGAGACGGGGAGACCAGGGGACGGGGGTACCGGGGCGACGGGCAGACGGTTAGACGGGGAGACCGAGGGACGGGGGGGACCGGGGGACCGGGGTACTTAGGGACGGGCAACCCGGGGGTACTTGGGGACGGGGAGACGGGGAGACCGGGGGACGGTGTGACTGGGGGACCGGGGGAACAGGGTGATGGGGAGACCGGGGGACCGGGGGACCGGGGGACCGGGGACGGGGGGACTGTGGGGACGGGAGACAGGGAGACTGGGGGACGGGGTGACCGGGGTGATGGGGAGACGGGGAGACCGGGGGACCGGGGTGATGGGGAGACCGGGGGACCGGGGGACCGGGGGACCGGGGGACGGGGGGACCGGGGGACGGGGGGACGGAGAGACCGGCGGAAAGAGGTGACCGGGGGACCGGGGGGATGGGGAGACAGGGAGACTGGGGGACGGGGTGACCGGGGTGATGGGGAGACGGGGAGACCGGGGGACCGGGGTGATGGGGAGACCGGGGGACCGGGGGACCGTAGGACCGGGGGACGGGGGAAGGGGGGACGGGGGACGGGGCACGGGAGGACCGGGGGGAACTGGAGACAGGGAGACGGGGAGAACGGGAGACGGGGGAACCGGGGGACTTGGAGACAGGGGACCGGGAAACTGGGGGACAGGGGGACCGGGGGACGGGGGGACCGGGGGACGGGGGGACGGAGAGACCGGCGGACAGAGGTGACCGGGGGACCGGGGGGATGGGGAGACAGGGAGACTGGGGGGATGGGGGAAACGGAGGACCGGGGGACCAGTGGACGGGAGAACCGGGGAGACGGGGAGACCGGGGGACGGGGGGACCAGGGGGACGGGGGGACTGGGGGACGGGGTGACAGGGGGGACGGGGAGACCGGGGGACCGGGGTACGGGGGGATCAGGAAACTGGGGGACGGGGTGATCGGGGTACCGGGGGACTGTGCGACCAGGGGACCGGGGGGACAGGGTACGAGGAGACTCTGAGACCAGGGGACGGGGGGACCGGGGTACCGGGGGTCGGGGGGACCGGGGTGACGGGGAGACGTGGAGACCGGGGAACGGGGTTACCGAGGGACCGGGTAACGGGGAGACCAGGGGACGAGGGGAACGGGGGACCCAGGGATGGGGAGACCGGGGGTCATGGGGACCAGGGGGACGGGCAGACCGGGTGACGGGGGGACCGGGGGAGCGGGGGACCAGGGTACGGGGAGACCGGGGAACCGGCGGACGGGGGGACCGGGGGACCGTTGGACGCGGGGACCGGGGGTCGGGGAAACGGGGAGACCGGGGGACAGGGGGACCAGGGGGACGGGGAGATGGGGAGACCGGTAGAAGGGGGGACCGGGGGGTAGGGGAGACGAGGAGACGGGGAGACCGGGGGACAGTGGGACCGGAGGACCGGGGGACAGGGGGATGGGGAGACCAGGGGGACGCGGGGACGGGAAAAACGGGCGGACCGGGGCGACGGGGGGATGTGGGGACGGGGAGAGGGGGAGACAGGGAGACCGGGGGACGGGGGGACCGGTGGACCGGGGGACTGGGGGATGGGGAGTCCTGTGGGACGCGGGACGGGGGAACGGGGGTACGGGGAGACCTGGGGACGGGGGGACCGGTGGACCGGGTTACCGGGGGACGGGGAGACGGGGAGAGTGGTAGACCGCGGGACGGGGGGACCGGGGGAACGGGGGACCGTGGGAACGGAGGACCAGGGGACGGGGAGCCTGGGGGGCCGGGGGGACCTGGGGAAACGGGGGGACGGGTAGACGGGGAGACTGGGGGACGTGGGGACGGGAGACGGGGGGACCTGGGGACCTGGGGGAGCGGGGGGACGGGGAGACTGGGAGACCGGGTGATTGGGAGACCGGGGGATGGGGGGACCGGGTGAACGGGGGATAGGGGAGACTCGGAGACCGGGGGACCGGGGGACGCGGGGACCGGGGGGACGGGGAGACCGTGGACGGGGGGACCGGGGAACCGGGGGATCGGGGGACGGGAGGATGGGGAGACCGGGGAGACGGGGGAATGGGGGGACGGGCAGACAGGTGGACGGGGAGACCTGGGGACGGGGGATCCGGGGATGGGGGACCGGGGGATGGGGAGACTGGGAGACCGTGGGACGCGGGGACCGGGGGTCGGGGAAACGGGGAGACCGGGGGACATGGGGACCGGGGGGAAGGGGAGACGGGGAGATGGGGAGACCGGGGGACGGTGGGACCGGAGGAACGGGGGACAGGGGGATGTGGAGACCAGGGGGACGCGGGGACGGGGAAAACGGGCGGACCGGGGCGACGGGGGGATGGGGGGACGGGGAGAGGGGGAGACGGAGAGACCGAAGGACGGGGGGACCAGGGGGACAGAGAGACGGGGAGTCAGGGAGACCGGGGGTCGGAGGGACCGAGGCGACCGCGGGATTGGTGGACCGGGGGGACGGGGAGACGGGGAGATGGGGAGACCGGGGGACGGGGGGACTGGGGGACAGGGGGACCGGGGGACCGGGCGAGTGGGGGGACGGGGGACCGGGGGACAGGGGGATAGGGAGAACGGGGGAAAGGGGGACCGGGGGACGGGGGGACGGGGGGATGGCGGGAAGGGGAGACGGGTAGACCGGGGGGACGGGGGGAACCAGGGACCGTGGGACAGGGGGACGGGGGGACGGGGAGACGGGGAGACCGAGGGACGGGGAGACGGGGAGACCAGGGGACGGGGGGACCAGGGGAACAGAGGGACGGGGAGACCGGGGGTCTGGGGGACGGGGGGACCGGGGGTCCGGGGGTCGGGGAGACCGGGGGACAGGGGGACCAGGGGTATGGGGGGAAGGGATGACGGGGAGACCGGGGGACGGGGTGAACGGGGGACCGGGGGGACGGGAGACGGGGAGACGGGGAGATACGCGGACGGGGGGAACGGGGAACTGGGGGATGGGGGGACTGGGGGAAAGGGGACGGGGAACCCGGAGGTACGGGGGGACGGGGAGACCGGGGGACGGTGTGATAGGGGGACCGGGGGAACGGGATGACAGGGAAACCGGGGGACTAGGGGACCGGGGGACCGGGGGACGGGGGAAGGGGGGAAGGGGAGACGGGTAGACGGGGAGACCGGGAGGACGGGGGGACGGGGTACGGGGCACGGGACGACCGGGGGAACTGGAGACAGGGAGACAGGGAGACCGGGGGACGGGGGGACCGGGGGACGTGGAGACAGGTGGACCGGGAAACTGGGGGATGGGGGGACCGGGGGACTGTGGGACGGGGAGCCCGGGGGTACGGGGGGATGGGGAGACAGGGAGACCGGGGTACGGTGGGACCGGAGGACCGGGGGGGCCGGGGAGACGGGGAGACCGGGTGACGTGGGGCTCGGGGGACCGGGGGTTGGTGGGACCGGGGGACCGGGGGACGGGGGGACCGGGGGGACGGGGGGAAGGAGAGACGGGGAGACCGGGCGATGGGCCGGTGGGACGGGGTGACCGGGGAGACGGGGAGACGGGGGACGGGGAGACGGGGAGACGGGGAGACCGGGGGATGCGGACACCGGGGAACGAGGAGACGGGGAGACCGGGGGACCGGGGGACGTGGAGACGGGGAGACCGGGGTACCCGGGGACCGGGGGGACAGTGTACGGTGAGACGGGGTGACCGGGGGACGGGGGACAGGGGAACCGTGGGACCGGGAGACCGGGGGGACAGGGGGACGGGGGGACAGGGGGAACTGGGGACCGGGGGACGGGGGGACCCAGGGGATGGGGGGACGGGGAGACCGGGGGGACGGGGTACGGGGACGGAGGGGACGTGGAGACGGGGAGACCAGGGGAACGGGGAGACGGGGGGATGGGGTGACCGGGGGGACGGGGCGACTTGAGATTGGTAGACCGGGGGATGGGGGGACCGGGGGACGGGGAGACAGGGAGACCGGGAGAAGGGGGGACAGGGGAAAGGGGAGACCGGGGGACGGGGGGACCCAGGGGATGGGGGGACGGGGAGACCGGGGGGACGGGGTACGGGGGGACGGAGGGGACGTGGAGACGGGGAGACAAGGGGAACGGGGAGACGGGGGGATGGGGTGACCGGGGGGACGGGGGGATGGGGAGACGGGGAGACCGAGGGATGGGGGGACCGGCGGACAGGGGAACGGGGGGACTTGGGGGACTGGGGACTGGGGTATGGGAGGACGCGGAGAACTGGGGACGGGGTACCGGGGGACTGGGGACAGGGGGACCGGGGGACGGGGGGACGGGGAGACCGGGGGACGGGGGGACCGGGGACGGGGAGAAGGGGAGATAGGGAGACCGGGGGACGTCTGGACCAGGGGGACGGGGGCACGGGTAGACGTGCAGACCGGGGGAGGGGGGGACGGGGGAATGGGGAGACCGGGAGACCGGGGGACGGGGGGACCGTGGGACCGGGGGACGGGGGGACGGGGGGACGGGGACCAGGAGACCAGGGGCCTGGGGGACTGAGAGAATGGGGGACGCGGGACCGGGAGACCGGGGGTCCGGGGGACAGGGAGACTGGGAAATCGGGGGACCAGGAGACCAAGGGAAGGGGGCACGGAGGGACAGGGAGACCGGGGGACCGGGTGACGGGGGGACGGTGGGACCTGGAGATGGTGGACAGGGGGACGGGGTGAACTGGAGAATGGGGGAAAGGGAGACCGTGGGACCGGGAGACCGGGGGAACAGGAGACCTGGTGACACGGTACGGGTGGATGGAGAGTAGGGGGAACCGGGAGTCCGGTGGACCGAGGGACTGGTGGACAGAGACACCGGGGGAACAGGTGACCGGGGGAAGGGGGGACGGAGGGACCATGAGACCGGGGGACCAGAGGACCAGGAGACAATGGGATGGGGGGACGAGTGGACGGGTCGACCGGGAGACCGGGAGGACCGGGGGATGGGTGGAGCTGGGGGACGGGGAGACCGGGAGACCGGGGGACCGGGGGACGGGGGGACCGGTGGGATGGGGAGACAGGGAGACGGGGAGACCGGGGGGACTAGGGGACGGGGGAATGGGGAGCACGGGGTATTGCGGGACCGGGGGGACGGGGAGACGGGGAGAAGGGGAGACCGGGGGACTGGGGGACCGGGGGACTGTGGTACAGGTAGCCCAGGGGTCGGGGGGACGGGGAGAAGGGGAGACCGGGGGACGGGGTGACCGGGGGAATGGGGAAAGGGGAGAACGGGGGACTGGGGGACGTGGGGACGGGGAGAGAGGGGCACCGGGGTACGGGGGGACCAGGGGGACAAGGAGACGGGGAGACCAGGGGATGGGGGGACTGGCGAACCTTGCGACCATGAGACCGGGGGGACGGGGGGACAGGAGGACGGGGAGACCGGGGTACGGGGCATACGGGGGGACGGGGTAAGGGGAGACGGGGAGTCCGGGGGGTCGGGGGGAAGGGGGGACCGGGGATCCGTGGGACCGGGAGACCGGGGTGACAGGGGAACGGGGTGGCCGGTGAAACGGGGGGACAGGGTACAGGGAGAGGGGGAGACTGGGGGACGGGGGGACCGGGTTACCGAGGGACATGGAGACCGGTGAACTGGGGGACGGGGGACGGGGGAACGGGGAGACCGAGGGACGTGGAGACCGGGGGAACGGGAGGAAGGGGAGACAGGGAGACCGGGGGACGGGGGGACCGGGAGACCGGGGGACTGGGGGACGGGGGGACCGGTGGACGGGGGGACCGGGGGACCGGGGAACAGGGAGACCTGGGGGACGGGGGGACAGGGGACGGGGAGATGGGGAGACCAGGGGGACGGGGGGACGGGGGGACGGGGAGACCAGTGGACGGGGGGACCGGGAGACCGGGGGAACAGTGGATGGGGAGACCCGGGGACCGGGGGACCGGGGGATGGGGGAAGGGCGGACGGGTAGACGGGGAGACGGGGAAACCAGGTGGAAGGGGAAACGGGGAGACCGGGGGACGGAGGGACCGGGGGACCGGGGGACGGTGAGACCGGGGGACCGGAGGACGGGGGGACCGGGGGAAAGCGGAGACGGGGAGTCGGGGAGACTGGGGGAAGGAGGGACCGGGGGACGGGGGGACGGGGAGACGGGGAGACAGGGGGATGGTGCGACCGGGGGACCGGTTCAGGGGGGGCCGGGGGGACAAGGAGACGGGGAGACGTGGAGACCGGGGGACGGGGGGACCGGGGAACGGTGGACGGGTGGACCGGGGGTACCGGGGGACCGGGGGACGGGGGGACCGGGGGGACAGGGAGACAGGGAGACGGGGAGACCGGGGGGACTAGGGGACGGGGTAATGGGGAGACCGGGGTACGGGGGGTCGGGGGGAAGGGGGTACCGGGGGACAAGGAGACGGGGAGACCGGGGGACGGGGGGACCGGGTTACCGAGGGACATGGAGACCGGTGGACCAGGGGACGGGGGACGGGGGAACGGGGAGACCGGGGGACGTGGTGACCGGGGGACAGGAGAACGGGGAGACTGGGGGACGAGGGGACAGTGGGGATGGGGGGACGAGGAGACCGGTGGACGGGGGGACCCGGGGACCAGGGACCGGGGGACGGGGAGACCGGGGGACCGGGGGATGGGGGGACAGGGTGGACAGGGAGACGGGGAGACAGGGGGATGGGGGGACCGGGAGGACGGGGTGACGGGGAGACCGGGGAACGGTAGGACCGGGGGGACGGGGAGACACGGAGACAAGGAGACTGGGGGAAGGTGGGACCCGGGGACTAGGAGACCCCGGGCACCGGGGGACGGTGTGACTGGGGGACCGGGGGAAAGGGTACGGGGAGATGGGGAGAGCGGGGGACGGGGGGACCGGGGTGACGGGGAGACAGGGAGACTGGGGGGACGGGGGAACCGGGGGGACAGTGGGACGGGGAGACCGGGGAACGGGGGGACCGGGGTGATGGGGAGACGGGGAGTCAGGGAGAATGGGGGATGCGGGGACCTGGGACCAGGGGACGGGGAGACCTTGGGTCGGGGGGACGGGGAGACAGGGGGACCGCGCGACCGGGGGACGGGGGGACCGGGGGACAGGGGGGACTGGGTACGGGGAGACTGGGAGAATGGGGGACGGGGGGACCGAGGGGACAGGAAGATGGGGAGACGTGGAGACCGGTGGACGGGGGGAACGGGGGACCGGGGGACGCGGGGACGGGGGACGGGAGACCAGGGGACGGGGGAACCATGGGGAGGGGGGAAGGGGAGACGGGAAGACCGAGGGGACGGGGGGAAGGGGGGACCGGGGGACAGGGGGACGTGGGGACCGGGGGGACGGGGAGACGGGGAGACTGGGGAACCGGGGGGACGGGGAGATGGGGAGACCGGGGGACGAGGGGACCGGTGGACCGGGGGACGGTGAGACCGGGGGACCGGAGGACGGGGGGACCGGGGGACAGGGAGAAGGGGAGACTGGGAGACATGGGGACGGGGGGAACGGGGAGACGGGGAGACCGGGGGATGGGGGGAACGGGGTACAGAGGGACGGGGAGACCGAGGGACTGGGGGACGGGGGACCGGGGGGACGGAGAGTCGGGGAGACAGGAAGACGGGGAGACCGGGGGATGGGGGGAACGGGGAGACCAGGGGACGGGGGACAGGGGGGACGGAGAGATGTGGAGATGGGGAGACGGGGAGACCGGAGGACGGGGGGACCCGGAAACCAGTGGACGGGTGGACCCGGGGACCGGGGGACAGGGAGCCCAGGGGTACGGGGGGATGGGGAGACAGGAAGACCGGGGGACGGGGTGACCGGGTGACCGGGGAGACCGGGGGACGGTGGGACAAAGGGGATGGGGGGATGGGGAGACCTGGGTAACGGGGGACGGGGGTACCGGGGGGACAAAGAGACGGAGAGACGGGGAGACGAGGGGACGGGGGGACCGGGGAACCGTGGGACCGGGAGACCGGGGGGACGGGGAGAACGGTGGACGGGGGGACCGGGGGACCAGGGACCGGGGGACGGGGAGACCGGGGGAACGGGGGATGGGGGGACAGGGTGGACGGGGAGACAGGGAGACAGGGGGACGGGGGGACCAGGGTGACGGGGAGACGGGGAGACCGGGGGACCGGGGGGACGGTTAGACGGGGAGACCGGGGGACGGGGGGACCGGGGGGACGAGGGGAAGGGGGGACTGGGGGACAGTGGGACGGGGGGACCGGGGGACGGGGGGACCGGGGGGACAAGGAGACGGGGAGACGGGGAGAACGGGGGACCGCGGGGACGGGGGGAGGGGGGAAGGGGAGAACGGTGGATGGGGGGACCGGGGGACTGGGGGACCGGGGGACCGGGGGACGGGGAGACTAGGGGACGGGGGGACTGGGGGGACGGGGTGACTGGGAGACGGGGAGACCGGGGGACAGGGGGAACGGGGCACCGCGGGACGGGGGGAAGGGGGACCGGGGGACAGGAGGATGAGGGGACCGTGGGGACGGTGGGAAGAGGAGACGGGGAGACCGGGGGAAATGGGGGAAGGGGGACTCGGGGACAGGGGGATGGGGGGACCGGGGGGATGGGGAGAGCGTGGGACCAGTGGACGGGTAGACCGGGGGGACAAGGAGACGGAGAGACGGGGAGACCGGGGGAAGGGGGGACGGGGAGACCGGGGGGACGTGTGGAAGGGGGGACCGGGGGACAGAGGGACAGATGGGACTGGGGGACCGGTAGACCTGGGGGACGGGGGGATCGGGGGACCAGGGACAGGGGGACGGGGAGACCAGAGGACCGGGGGACGGGGGGAATGGGGGGACATGGCGACGGGGAGACCGGGGGAAGGGGTGACCGGTGTAAAGGGGAGACGGGGAGACCGGGGGACCGGGGGGACGGGGAGACAGGGGGACGGCGACACCGGGGGACAGGGGGACCGGGAGACTGGGGGACGGGGAGACCGGGGGGACGGGGAGACTGGGAGATGGCGATACCGGAGAACGGGTGGAACGGGGGACCGGGGATGGGGATACGGGGGTCGTGAGGACCAGGGGGACGGGCAGACCGGGGGACAGGGGGACAGGGGAGCCGGGTACCGGGGGATGGGGAGACCGGCGGACCAGGGGACGGGGGAAGGGGCACCGCGGGATGGGGGGAAGGGGGGACCAGGGGACGGGGGGAAGAGGAGACGGGGAGACGGGGGGAATGGGGGAAGGGGGGACTGGGGGACAGGGGGATGGGGGGACCGGGGGGATGGGGAGAGCGGGGGACCAGTGGACGGGTAGACGGGGGGACAAGGAGACGGAGAGACGGGGAGACCGGGGGAAGGGGGGACCGGGGGACCGGGGGACAGGGGGACGGGGAGACCGGGGGGACGGGGAGACTGGGAGACGGGGAGACCGGGGGACCGGGGAACCGTGGGACCGGGGGACAGGGAGATCGGGGGGACCAGGGTGACGGGGGACAGTGGGACGGGGAGAAAGGGAGACGGGGAGACCGGAGGACCGTGGGACCAGGAGGATAGGGAGATGGGGAGACGGGGAGACCGGGGGACTGGGGCACAGATGGGACTGGGGGACCAGTAGACCTGGGGGATGGGGGGATCGGGGGACCAGGAACCGGGGGACGGGGAGACCAGGGGACCGGGGGACGGGGGGAATGGGGGGACATGGCGACGGGGAGACCGGGGGAAGGGGGGACCGGGGTGAAGGGGAGACGGGGAGACCGGGGGACCGGGGGGACGGGGAGACAGGGGGACGGGGACACCGGGGGACAGGGGGACCGGGGGACTGGGGGACGGGGAGACCGGGGGGACGGGGAGACGGGGAGATGGCGATACCGGGGAACGGGGGGAACGGGGGACCGGGGATTGGGATACGGGGGTCGTGAGGACCAGGGGGACGGGCAGACCGGGGGACAGGGGGACAGGGTGAGCCGGGTACCTGGGGACGGGGAGACCGGGGGACCGGGGGACGGGGGAACCGGGGGACCTGGGTGAACGGGGGGATGGGGAGACCGCGGGACGGGGGGACCGTGGGGACCTGGGGGACCGGGGAGATCGGGGGACGGGGGGACCGGGGGACGGGGGGACAGGGGGACGGGGGGACGGGGAGACTGGGGGACGGGGGGACCGGGGTCAGTGGGACGGGAGGACCAGGGTACCGAGGGACGGGGAGAACGGCGGACCGGGGGACGGGGGGACAGGTGGGACGGAGAGACGGGGAGATGGGGAGACGGGGAGACCGGGGGACGGGTGGACCGGGAAACCAGGGGATGGGAAGACCAGGGGAAGGGGGGAACCGGGAAACCGGGGGACGGGGGGACCGGGGGGACGGAGAGACGGGGAGATGGGGAGACGGGGAGACCGGGGGACGGGTGGACCGGGAAACCAGGGGACGGGGGGACCGGGGGACCAGGGAACGAGAAGCCCGGGGGGACGGGGGGACCGGGGGGACAGGGAGACGGGGAGACCGGGAGACCGGTGGAAGTGGGGACCGGGGGACCGGGGGACGGGGGGACGGGGGGACGGGGAGACCGGGAGACGGGGGGACCGGGGGACCAGGGAACGATGAGACCGGGGGACAGGAGGGCGGGGGGACCGGGGGGACGGGGGGACCGGGGGACCGGGGGACGATGAGACCGGGGGAAAGGAGGACGGGGGGACCGGGAGGACGGGGAGATGGGGAGACGGGGAGACCGGGGGACGGAGGGACCTAGGGACGGGGAGACCGGGGGAACGGGGGTCGGGGAGATGGGGAGATAGGGCTACCGGGGGATGGGTGGATCGGGGGACCGGGGGGACAGGGTACGGGGAGATGGGGAGACCGGGGGACGGGAGGACCGGGGTACCGAAGGACGGGGAGACCGGGGGACAGGGGAACGGGGGGACCGGGTGAAAGGAGAGACGGGGAGACAGGGAGATGCGGTGACCGGGGGATGGGGGAATGGGGGAAAGGTGGGATGTGGAGACCGGGAGACCGGGGGGACGGGGGACGGGGGGAAGGGGAGACCGGCGTGACGGGGGAACGGGGGACGGGGTGAACTGTGTATCGGGGGGACCGGGGGACCGGGGGACGGGGGGACGGGGGGACGGGGAGACGGGTAGATGGGGAGACCGGGGGGATGGGGGGACGGGGGAACTGGGAGACGGGGAGACCGGGGGACGAGGGGACCTGTGAACCGGGGGACGGTGAGACCAGGGGGACGGGGAGACGGGGAACTGGGAGATATGGGGACGGGGGGAACGGGGTACCGAGGGACGGGGAGACCGAGGGACCGGGGGACGGGGGTTCCGGGGGGACAGAGAGTCGGGGAGACAGGGAGACGGGGAGACCGGGGGATGGGGGGAACGGGGAGACCGGAGGACGGGGGGACCCGGAAACCAGGGGACGGTTGGACCCGGAGACCGGGAGATGGGGAGCCCGGGGGGACGGGGGGACGGGGAGACGGGGAGACCGGGGGTCGATATGACCGGGGGACCGGGGGACGGGGAGACCGGGGGACGGGGGGACTGGGGGACCAGGGACCGGGGGACGGGGAGACCGCGGCACCGGGGGACGGGGGGACCAGGGTGACGGGGAGACGGGGGACGGGGAGACCGGGGAACGGGGAGACCGGGGGACTGGGGGACCGGGGGGACGTGGGGAAGGGGAGACCGGGAGATCGGTGGTATGGGGGGAAGGGGAGACCGGGGGACCTGGGTGAACGGGGGGACGGGGAGACCGCGGGACGGGGGGACCATGGGGACCTGGGGGACCTGGGACCGGGGGACGGGGAGACCGCGGCACCGGGGGACGGGGGGACCAGGGTGACGGGGAGACGGGGAGACCGGGGGACTGGGGGACCGGGGGGACGTGGGGAAGGGGAGACGGGGAGACCGGGGTTACAGGGTGAAGGGGAGACCGGGGGACAGGGGGACAGGGGGACCGGGTGGACGGGGACCGGGGGACGGGGGGACCGGGTGGACAATGAGACGGGGACACGGGGAGACCGGGGGACGGGTGGACCGGGGGGACCGGGGCGAAGGGGGACAGTGGGACTGGGAGACAGGGAGACGGGGAGACCGGCGGACGTTGGGACCGGGAGGACAGGGAGATGGGGAGACGGGGAGACCGGGTGACAGGGGGAACGGGGAAACCGGGGGACATGGGGACCGGGGGGGACGGAGAGAGGGGGAGATGGGGAGACGGGGAGACCGGGGGATGGGGGGACCGTGGGACTGGGGGACAGGGGGACGGGGGGACGGGGAGACCGCTAGCCGGGGGAACCGGGGGACTGGGGGATGGTAAGACAGGGGGACCGGAGGACGGGGGGACCGGGGGGACGGGGAGATAGGGAGACGGGGAGACCGGGGGACAGAGGGACCGAGGGACCGAAGGGACGGGGGGAAGTGGGGTCGGGGAGACTGGGAGACCGGAGGACAGAGGGACCGGGGGACCGGGGGACGGGGGGAAGGGGGAACGGGGAGATGGGGAGACGGGGAGACCATGGGAACGGCGGGACAGGGCTATGGGGAGACGGGGAGACCGGGGGACGGGGGGATGGGGGGACCAGGGGACGGTGAGACCGGGGGACCGGAGGACGGGGGGACCGTGGGGACGGGGGGACGGGGATACCGGGGGACAGGGTGAGCGGGGGGACAGGGAGAAGGCGAGACTGGGGGACGGGGGGACCGGGGTGATGGGGAGACGGGGAGACCGGGGGACCGGGGTGACGGGGGGAAGGGGGGACCGGGTGGAAGGGGGGACCGGGGGACAGGGGGACAGGGGGACCAGGGTGACGGGGAGACCGGGGGACCGGGGGACGCGGGGACCGGGGAGACGGGGAGACAGGGAGACGGGGAGAGCAAGGGACGGAGGGACCGGGGGAAGGGGAGACCGGGGGACCGGGGGACGGGGGGAGCGGGGGGACGGGGGGACGGGGAGACGGGGAGATGGGGAGACCGGGGGAACGGTGGGACGGGGGAACGGGGAGACCGGGGGACGAGGGGACAGGGGGGACGGGGAGACGGGGAGACCGGGGGACCGGGGGGACGGGGCGACAGGGGGACGGGGGGACCGGGGGACAGGGGGACGGGGAGCCCGGGGTAAGGGGGGACGGGGAGATGGGGAGACCGGGGAACGGGGTGACCGGGGGACCGGGGAACGTGGAAACCGGGGGACGAGGGGACCGTGGGGATGGGGGGACAAGGAGACCGGGGGACGGGGGAACCGGGGGATAAGGGACAGGGGGACGGGGAGACTGGGGGACCGGCGGACGGGGGGACCAGGGGGACGGGGAGACGGGAGACAGGGGGACAGGGGGACCGGGGTGACGGGGAGACCAGGGGACGGGGGGACCGGGGGGACAAGGAGACAGGGAGACAGGGAGGCCGGGGGACGGGAGGACCGGGGAACTGGGGGACCGGGAGACCGGGGGGACGGGGGGGACGGGGAATGGGGAGACCGGCAAACGGGGGGACCAGGGAGCAGGGGAACGGGGGACGGGGAGACTGGGAGAAGGTGAGACCGGGGGACTGGGGAACCGGGGGACCGGGGAATGGGAGACCGGGGGGACCGGGGCGACGGGGGACAGTGGGAAGGGGAGACGGGGAGACGGGGAGACCGGAGGACGGTGGGACCCCGGGGGGACAGGGAGACAGGGACATGCGGAGACCGGGGGACGGGGGGACAGAGGGGACTGGGGGATGGGGAGACCGGGGGGACGGGGGGACAGGGGAACGGGGGGACGGGGGAACGGGTGGGATGGGGAGACGGGGAGACCGGGGGGACGCGGAGACCGGGGTGACGGGGGAACGGGGGACGGGGAGAACGGGGTATCGGGGGGACCTGGGGACCGGGGGACGGGGGAAAGTGGGGACGGGGAGACTGGTAGATGGGGAGACCGGGGGGACTGGGAGACGGGGGAACGGGGAGACGGGGAGACCGGGGGACGAGGGGACCGGTGGACCGGGGGACGGTGAGACCGGGGGACCGGAGGACGGGGGGACCGGGGGGACGGGGAGATGGGGAGACGGGGAGACATGGGGACGGAGGGACCGGGGGACGGGGAGACCGGGGGATCGCGGGGACGGGAGACGGGGAGACCGGGGGACGGGGGGAACGGGGAGATCGGGGGACGGGGGACAGTGGGGACGGAGAGACGGGGAGATGGGGAGACGGGGAGACCGGAGGACGGGGGGATCCGGAAACCAGGGGACAGGTGGACCGGGGGACCAGGGGACGGTGAGCCCGGGGGACGGGGGGACCGTGGGGATGGGGGGACGTGGAGAACGGGGGGCGGGGGGACCGGGGGACCTGTGGACGGGGGCACCGGGGTGACGGAGAGACGGGGAGACAGGGGGATGGGGGGACCGGGGTGAAGGGGAGACGGGGAGACGGGCAGACTGGTGGACGGGGGACCGGGGGACGGGGTGACTGGGGGACGGGGGAACCAGGGGTACGGGGGGAAGGGGAGATGGGGAGACTGGGTGGACGGGGGGAAGGGGGGACCGGGGGTCAGGGGGACGGGGGGACTGGGAGGACGGGGAGACCGGGTGTCATGCGGGGGACCCTGCTCGCTGCGCCATTCGTCATGCAGGGAGGCCTGTGGGGTCTCTGCTCCCGCTCCCCATACAAGAACACAGGATATGGTGAGGCCAAAAAGGAACACCCACGGAGCCATAGGTAGGGGAGTCATACCACTATATTCTCTCTGGCGGCACTATACTCTCACTGGAGGCTCTATCCACACTGTCCGCAAACCGCCATCCACACTTGCCAGCCCAGCCAACATCTTCTTGCTAGCCCCCATTCTTTCTCTTCTCTCTCTTTCCTCTCTCTGCTAGCGTAGCCACAGCAGTTATATTGTGGCCAATGGCTCACTGGTTACAGCTGACGGCCAACTAGCCACAACTGATGGCCATGCAATCACAGTTGGCCATTTACTACCTGAGCCAGCACCTGTCTATGTGAGGCCGAGAGCCTGGAAACTACTCTCTGGGGCTCCGCCCCCACACTCCACCCCTACAGGCTCTCGCCTCACAATCTACGTGACAAGCGTCTTCCGCGAGGTGACCTGTGCGAGGAGCCTGGGGGTGAATGCAATATCCTGGACACAGCCAGGCTCTCTGGGCACAGCCAGGGTTTCTCAGGGCACCACCAGTACTCCTGGGCACTGCCAGACTTCCTGGACTGCTTAGGGTACCACCTGTCTTCCTGGACACAGCCAGGGTTTCCCAGGGCACCACCAGTACTCCTGGGCACAGCCAGACTTCCTGGACTTCTTAGGGTACCACCTGTCTTCCCGGACACAGCCAGGGTTTCTCAGGGCACCACCAGTACTCCTGGGCACAGCCAGACTTCCTGGACTTCTTAGGGTACCACTAGTTTCCCCGGGGCACAGCTAGGATTTCTCAGGGCACTGCCACTTTCTCTGGGAACAGCCACACTTCCTGGACACAGCCAGGGCTTTCAGGGCACTGCCACTCTCTGTGGGCACAGCCACACTTCCTGGACACAGCCAGGGCTCTCAGGGCACTGCCACTCTCTCTGGGAACAGCCCGACTTCCTGGGCACAGCCAGGGTACCTTCAGGGCTCAGCCAAACTTCCTGGACTCAGCCAGGGCTCTACTCTCTCTGGGAACAGGCCGACTTCCTGGGCACAGCCAGGGTATCTTCAGGGCTCAGCCAGACTTCCTGGACTCAGGCAGGGCTCTCAGGGCACTGCCACTCTCTCTGTGCCTCTCAGGGTACCCTGCTGGAACAACAGCGACTCACAACCAAGGTGCTTACATATTCTCAATGGCGGCCAGTCAAGAGACAAAAGCAAATATCCCCCAGTTCCACTAACAACAGTTCCCAAACAAACAGTCAAGCGGTCCATTAAATTAGGGATGGAAGGCAATTCCCCATAGTCCATAGTCATTCACCAGAGCTGTCCTGGGGGAGAGGGACGACCTTGACCTCACCCTCATCTCCCACGGAGGACTCAGCAAGCGTTACCTCCTGGGACTATAAGTCCTGCATCCAGGCTGCCTGAGCAGGAACCTCCCGGCCCACAGGGCTGCAACGACCTTCGCTTTCTCCGGCCTGTGCTGGTTGGGGAACCGTCCACATCTTTCCACCTCTCCACGGGGCTCCATCTCTCCAGCAGCTGCATGGCTTTTCCTGTGCTGGTGGGAGAACCGTCCATGTCCTCCCACCCCTCCACGGGGGTCCAGCTCTCCGGCAGCTGCTCCTCGTGGTCTTCCTGAGACTGAGTGTTCATACGCACAAACTGCTCCACCGCCTTTCGGAGAGCTTTGGCCGGCACCGTACCCTGCTCGCTGCGCCATTTGTCGTGCGGGAGACCCTGCTCGCTGCGCCATTTGTCGTGCGGGAGACCCTGCTCGCCGCAAACCGCCATCCACACTTGCCAGCCCAGCCGCCATCTTCTTGCTAGGCCCCATTCTTTCTCTCTCCTCCTCCTCCTCGTAGCCACAGCAGTTATATTGTGGCCAATGGCTCACTGGATACAGCTGACGGCCAACTAGCCACAGCTGATGGCCATGCAATCACAGTTGGCCATTTACTACCTGAGCCAGCACCTGTATATGTGAGGCCCAGAGCCTGGAAACTACTCTCTGGGGCTCCGCCCCCACACCAGGGGACCGGGGGACGGGGGGACTGGGGGAATGGGGGGACCAGAAGACGTGTGAAGAGGGGACGGGGAGACCGGGAGACAGGTGGACCGGTGTAACGGGGGATGGGAGACGGGTGGGGGGACGTGGGGACCAGAGGCCGGGGGACCGGGGAACCAGGAGATGGGGGACCAGGGGACCGGGAGACAGGGTACCGTGGGTCGGGAGGACCGGGACATGGGGGACCGGGAGACAGTGGACTGGGGGACTGGGGAACCGGGAGACGGGGGTCCGGGAAACCGGGGAACAGGGGGACCACGGAACCGGGGGATGGGGGGATCGGGAGGACGGGGGGACTGGGTTAACGGGAGAAGGGGAACCGGGGGACCAGGAGACGGGGGACCGGTGGAGGTGGAACCGGGAGACGGGGTACTGGGGGAAAGGGGGAGCAGGAGACGGGGGAATGGGGGACGGGCGGACCGGGGGACAGGGGGACCGAGGTACTGGGAGATGGGGAATCGGGGAACCGTGGGACAGGGGCACTGGGATACAACGGAACTGGAGACGGGGGACTGGGGGACGGGAGACCGGGGGGACGTGGGAATGGGGTTTACCCCCAAGCACACCCCCAAGGCTGGTGGAGGCCTGCACCAGCAGGCAACCCTGGGCTTGGGAGTTGTGAGAGGACCCCGCGACAGCGGCGTGGGCAGCTGTGGAGGGGGCGGCTGAGGCGGCAGCGGGGGACGCGGCGGAGGCAGGGGAGGGTGGGGATGTAGGCGACGGCAACCGCGAGGATGGCGCCAGGGCGGCGATGGCGGCGGCAATGGGGGTTTGACGGTGGGCGCTGGGGCACGGGGGGGGGGGGCGAT
Organism: Rhinolophus sinicus; assembly: GCF_057876585.1. Classification (NCBI taxonomy): domain Eukaryota; kingdom Metazoa; phylum Chordata; class Mammalia; order Chiroptera; family Rhinolophidae; genus Rhinolophus; species Rhinolophus sinicus. The sequence continues at coordinate 19,292,587 of NC_142510.1, read as the reverse complement.
GGGGGCGGCGGCGAGGGAGGCGGAGGCAGAGGAGGCCGGGAGAGCAGAGGCGGGAGATTGAGGGAGTATGGCGATGGTGGCGGCGGCGAGCCTGGGGCAGGGGCGGGGGAGATGGCGGTGCAGGAGGCGGGGAGAGCAGAGGCCGGTGATTGAAGCAGTACAGCGATGGCGGCGGCGAGGGCGGGGGCAGGGGTGAGGGCAGCGCTGGAGGGGGGTGTAGGGACCGCGGTGATGGCGGCGGATTTGTCGGTGGCGGAGGGGGCGAGGGCACCGCTGGTGGCGGTGGCGGCGACCGAGGGTCAGCGAAGGGATCGAGATGACAGCCACCGGGACTGAAGAGGACTAAGAAGAGGGTGTGCGGGGGAGCCCTGGCCGACGGGTCTGGTGTGCGGCCGGGGCTGCCAGCTTGTAGTGCTTGGCGGCTAACCCTCTGCTGGTCAGGGGGACCTTCGGCTGGCTGGGCGGCTGCAGAGAGGCAAGGGGCGGCAGGGGTTCGGAGGGAGCCACGCCGGGGCGGCGATGCAAAAGGAGAGGCGAGCAAAAGCCTGCAGCTATTCCCAGGCGGTCTCCCAGCCAAGTACTAACCAGGCCCCTCCCTGCTTAGCTTCCGAGATCAGAGGAGAAAGGGCGCGTTCGGGGTGGTATGGCCGTAGACGCTGGGACCCGGCTCCCAGCGCCCCAAGAGCCTGCTCCCGGCCTTCCTCTGACCGCGCGCCGTGCTGCTGGGCCGCTCTGGTGGCGAGCACGTCTGCCTGAGCGCCTCCCGCCAGCTCCCCGCCTCCTCCGGACGCCGCTGGTGTGGGCGACGGGCTACTCCTGGCCCGCAGCGAGGCACCTTCGCGCCCCCCAGTGGCTCCACGGGCCTCTGTCACTTCCCTGACTGTGACATATGTCTGGGCGCCCTGGCATCCTGGGCCTCCCCAGGCCCCGAAGGGCTTTTACCCCGCCCACCTACCCCAACCCCTCTCATCTCCCCCCAGCCCCACAACCGCACACCCCCCTTGCTGCTGTGCTGTCCCCACCTCTCAGGGCCACCGAGGGGGTCGCAGGGTCCTCTCAGTCCCCTCCGGCCCTAGGGACGTGCAACCCAGGCCCTGGCCCTGACCGGACCCATCCACAGGCCCAAAGCCAGGGAGAGCCACCCGCGCCACCAGGGTGCAGCATCTCCAGTCTGCAGCCACCCTTCGTCACAAGCCTTCAGTCTGGGCCCTGGAACCCTCGTCAGCGACCGGAGCCCCGCCCGATGTCCGGTCCCTTCACTGGCTACACGTCACCTCTCCTGACCCAGGGAGGTGAGAGAGAGGATGAGAGAAGGCCAGAGACGGAGCAAGAGAGAGGCGGAGAGAGACAGACGGGGACTGTGGGGACAGACTCGCAGAGAGCACTCTCCAGGCTCTGGGCCTCGCGTGGAGGGGTGCTGCTTGGGGGCTGCATGGTCATCAGCTGTGACCGCTTGGCCATCAGCTGTTGCCAGTTGGCCACTGGCCACCGGAGGAGCTGCGGTGGCCAAGCTAGGAAGCGCGGATGGTGGACTGCAAATTGCAGAGGGGCGCGGATTGCAGTGGGCCCGCTTGGCAGGTCGACGGGCGGTGTGTCGGTGGGTTGGCAGAGAAGCGGCCGACAGGTTGGGGATCGGGCGGCTCCGGCTTGCCGTGTCTCCGAGCCAGCCGCCCGTGAGACATAGTGCTATGAGCCCCCTATCCGTGGCTCTGTTGGTGTTCCCTCTTGGCCTCGCCATATCCTGCGTTCTTGTGCGGGCAGAGGGACTAGAGTCCCCGCAGGACAGGGACCGACAGAGAGAACGGGAGGAGGAGAAAGAGGGAGCGAGATCGAAATATACACCTATATGTACCTGTATGTACCTAGACATACAGAGAGACATGGACAGAGACAGAGAAAGAGGGGGCTGGCACGCGGGGAGAGAGCTCCTGAGCCAGAGCCAGAGCCCAACAGGCACGTCACAGAGCCAGAGAGACATGGGGTGGGGGAGGGGGGAGGGACGCACAAGCGGGCACACGGACTGGGACAGACGCACTGACGCTGCTTTGAAGTGGCAGCTTCTCAACCGAAGTGTGGTCATGCCCGTGGCTGGGCTCCACTAAAGAGGCAGTGCCCGGGCATTGAAAGTCACCCTTGAAGCCCCCGGGCCGGGCGGGAGGGCCAGTGGGCTCCGAGCCCCGCCCAGGAACCCCCCGCCCCGCGGGAGGAGAGTGGCAGCCCACAGGCACCCTGGTTGAGAGTGTTGTGTGCCTGCGTGCCTGCACTTCCCCTTGTGGTGGTCTCTCCTGGAGTCCGAGGGCGTGCGGTGTGTTGGGGTGCTGCTCCCTCAGTCCCCTGCTTTGTCCCGGCTCTTTGTACCCTGTGTGTTGGGGCCACCGCGGGAAGGGAGGGTTCCTGGCTCTTGTGGGCGATGGGAGGGGGCGCGCGGGGGGGTGGGGAGAGGTGCCTGCCGGCGGAGACACAGGCTCGGCTAACTGCTGCTGGCTGACTGCCTGCCTCGGCGAAGAGGACTAAGAAGAGGGTGTGGGGGTGAGCCCTGGCCGACGGGCCTGGTGTGCGGCCGGGGCTGCCAGCTTGTAGCGCCGGGTGGCTGACCGGACTCTGGCCAGGGGGACCTTCGGCTGGATGGGCGGCTGCAGAGGGGCAAGGGGCGGCAGGGGTTCGGAGGCAGCCACGCAGGGGGGGCGGCGCAAAAGGAGAGGCGAGCAAAAGCCTACAGGTATTCCCAGGCGGTCTCCCATCCAAGTACTAACCGGGCCCCTCCCTGCTTAGCTCCCGAGATCAGAGGAGATCGGGCGTGTTCAGGGTGGTATGGCCGTAGACGATGGGACTCGGCTCCCCGCGCCCCAAGAGCCTGCTCCCGGCCTGCCTCGTGAGCGCGCGCCATGCAGATGCGCGGCTCCGGTGGCGAGCATCGACCTGCTGGCCGGCTCTGCCAGCACCGCGTCCCCCCCCCCAGTCCGGCTCCCCGCCTCTTCCGAATGCCCCTGGCGTGGGCGGCGGGCTACTCCTGGCCGGCAGCGAGGCCCCTTCGCGCCACCCGAGGCTCCATGGGACACTGCCACTTCCCTGATGGTGCCAGAAGTCGTGGAACTCTGGCATCCTGGGACTCCCCGGACCCAGACCGCCATACACCCCGCCCCCCTACCGCCACCAGGTTCACCAACAACCGCACCCCCAAGGCTGGGGGAGGCCTGCACCAGCAGGCAACCCTGGGCTTGGGAGTTGTGGGAGGACCCCGCCGCGGCGGCTTGGGCGGCTGCGGAGGGGGGGGCTGCGGTGGCGGCGGTGGCGGCGGCGGCGGCTGGGGCGGAGGAGGCCGGGAGAGCAGACGCGGGAGATTGAGGGAGTATGGCGATGGTGGCGGCGGCGGCGGGGGCTGGGGCGGAGGAGGGGGAGATGGCGGTGCTGGAGGCGGGGAGAGCAGAGGAGGGAGATTGAGGGAGTGCGGCAATGGCGGCGGCAGGGGCGGGGGTGGGGAAGAGGGCAGCACTGGCGGCGGGGATGGGGAGCGCGGTGCTGGCGGCCCAGGGGGAGAGAGCAGAGGAGGGAGTTTGAGGGAGTACGGCGATGGCGGCGGCGGGGGCGGGGGAGGGGGCGAGGGCAGCGCTGGCGGAGGGGGTGGGGAGCGCGGTGATCCTGGCGGCGGCGGCGGGAGAAGCGGGGGCTGATCGCGAGCAGCGTTGGCGGCGTCGGCGGCAGCGGCGCGGGAGGGTTGCGAGGTCGGTGATGGAGGCGGCGGCAGCGTTGGGGGCTGTGTCGGCGGGCGCTGGGCGCGGGGAGGGTTGGCGCCGGCGGCGGCGGCGGTAGCGGGGAAGAGGGCGGTGCTGGCGGCGGAGGAGGGGAGAGCAGAGGCGGGAGATTGAAGCAGTACAGCGATGGCGGTGGCGAGGGCGGGGGCAGGGGTGAGGGCAGCGCTGGAGGGGGGTGTGGGGAGCGCGGTGATGGCGGCGGATTTGGCGGTGGCGGCGGGGGCGAGGGCAGCGCTGTTGGCGGTGGCGGCGATCGAAGGTCGGCGAAGGGATCGAGATGACAGCCTCCGGGACTGAAGAGGACTGAGAAGAGGGTGTGCGGGGGAGCCCTGGCCGACGGGCCTGGTGTGCGGCCGGGGCTGCCAGCTTGTAGTGCCTGGCGGCTAACCCTCTGCTGGTCAGGGGGACCTTCGGCTGGCTGGGCGGCTGCAGAGAGGCAAGGGGCGGCAGGGGTTCGCAGGGAGCCACGCCGGGGCGGCGATGCAAAAGGAGAGGCGAGCAAAAGCCTGCAGCTATTCCCAGGCGGTCTCCCATCCAAGTACTAACCAGGCCCCTCCCTGCTTAGCTCCCGAGATCAGACGAGATCTGGCGCGTGCAGGGTGGTGTGGCCTTAGGCGCTGGGACCCGGCTCCCGGCACTCCAAGAGCCTGCTCCCGACCTGCTTCTGAGCGCACGCCATGCTGCTGGGCCGCTCGGGTGGCGAGCACGTCTGCCCGAGCGCCTCCCGCCAGCTCCCCGCCTCCTCCGGACGCCGCTGGTGTGGGCGACGGGCTACTCCTGGCCCGCAGCGAGGCCCCTTCGCGCCCCCCAGTGGCTCTAACGGGCCTCCGTCACTTCCCTGACTGTGACATATGTCTGGGCGCCCTGGCATCCTGGGCCTCCCCAGGCCCCGAAGGGCTTTTACCCCGCCCCCCTACCCCAACCCCTCTCATCTCCCCCCAGCCCCACAACCGCACACCCCCCTTGCTGCTGTGCTGTCCCCACCTCTCAGGGCCACCGAGGGGGTCGCAGGGTCCTCTCAGTCCCCTCCACCCTAGGGACGTGCAACCCAGGCCCTGGCCCTGGCCGGCCCCACCCACTGGCCCAAAGCCAGGGAGAGCCACCCGCCACCAGGGGGCAGCACCTCCAGTCCGCCGCCACCCTTCCTCACACAGCCTTCTTTCTGGGTTCTCGCCCCTCGTCAGCGACCGGCGTCCCGCCCGATCACTGTTCACTTCACTGGCTACACGTCACCTCTCCTGACCCAGGGAGGTGAGAGAGAGGATGAGAGAAGGCCAGAGACAGAGCAAGAGAGAGGCGGAGAGAGACCGACGGGGACTGTGGGGACAGACTCGCAGAGAGCACTTTCCAGGCTCTGGGCCTCGCGTGGAGGGGTGCTGCGTGGGGGCTGCATGGATATCAGCCGTGACCGCTTGGCCATCAGCTGTTGCCAGTTGGCCATTGGCCACCGGCAGAGCTGCGGTGGCCAAGCTAGGAAGCGCGGATTGTGGACTGCAAATTGCAGAGGGGCGCGGACTGCAGTTGGCCGGCTTGGTGGGTCGGTAAGTTGGCGGGTCTGTTGGTTGGCAGAGAATCGGCCGGCAGGCTGGGGATCGGGCGGCTCCGGCTTGCCGAGTCTCCAAGCCAGCCGCCCGTGAGACATGGTGCTATGAGCCCCCTATCCGTGGTCTGTTGGTGTTCCCTCTTGGCCTCGCCAAATCCTGCATTCTTGTGCGGGCAGAGGGGCTAGAGTCCCCGCAGGACAGGGACAGACAGACAGAACGGGAGGAGGAGTAAGAGGGAGCGAGATGGAAATATACACGTATATGTACATGTATGTATCTAGACATACAGAGAGACATGGACAGAGACAGAGAAAGAGGGGGCTGGCACGCGGGGAGAGAGCTCCTGAGCCAGAGCCAGGGCCCAACAGGCACCTCTCAGAGCCTGACAGATATGGGGTGGGGGAGGGTGGGAGGGACGCACAGGCGGGCACACGGAGTGTTACAGACGCACTGAGGCTGTGTTGAAGTGGCGGCTCCTCCACCGGAGTGTGGTCGTGCCCGGGGCTGGGCTCCTCTAAGGAGGCATTGCCCTGGCGTTGGCAGTCACCATTGAAGCCTCCGGGGCGGCCCGCCAGGGTCTCCGGAGGGCCTGTGGTCTCTGAGCCCCGCCCAGGCACCCGCCCGCGGGAGGAGAGTGGCACCCCCAGGCACCCTGGTTGTGAGGGTTGTGTGCCTGCGTGCCTGCTCTGCCCTTGTGGTGGTCTCCCCTGGAGTCGATGTCGCGTGGTGTGTTGGGGTGCTGCTCCCGCCGTCCCCTGGTTTGTCCCGGCTCTTTGTGCCCTGTGTTTCAGGGACACCGTGGCCGGCGGGAAGGGAGGGCTCCTGGCTCTTGTGGGAGACGGGAGGGGCGCGCGGGGGTGTGGGGCGAGGTGCCTGCCAGCGGAGACAGAAGACTCCGGTGGGGCGGGGCGTGTGGGCGTCCCGTTTGCCCGAGGTCACGCCGATCGTGTGTGTCGGGACCCGAGGGCAGGCGCAGGGATGGGCGTGCCCTGGGCTCGGGGAGAGGTGCAAAGCACCGGCACGTCCTGGGATGGAGAGAGCCTGGTGGAGGCCTGCGCCGGCAGGCAGCCCTGGGCTTGGGCGTTGGGGGTTGCGGCGGCGGCAGGGTCGGGGAGCGAGAGGGAGCCCTGCGATGGCGGTGGCGGCGACCGAGAGGCGGCTGACTGCTGCAGGCTGAGGGCCTGCCTTGGCGAAGAGCACTAAGAAGAGGGAGTGGGGGGGAGCCCTGGCCGACAGGCCTGGTGTGCGGCCGGGGATGCGAGCTTGTAGTGCTGGGCGACTGACCCTCCTCTGGCCAGGGGGACCTTCGGCTGCCTGGGCGGCTGCAGAGGGGCAAGGTGCGGCAGGGGTTCGGAGGGAGCCACGCCGGGGCGGCGGCGCAAAAGGAGAGGCGAGCAAAAGCCTGCAGCTATTCCCAGGCGGTCTCCCATCCAAGTACTAACCAGGCCCCGCCCTGCTTAGCTCCCGAGATCAGAGGAGATCGGGCGCGTTCAGGGTGGTATGGCCCTAGACGCTGGGACCCGGCTCCCCGCGCCCCAAGAGCCTGCTCCCGGCCTGCCTCTGACCGCGCGCGCCGTGCTGCTGGGCCGCTAGGGTGGCGAGCACGTCTGCCTGAGCGGCTCCCGCCCGCTCCCCGCCTCCTCCGGACGCCGCTGGTGTGGGCGACGGGCTACTCCTGGCCCGCAGCGAGGCACCTTCGCGCCCCCCAGTGGCTCCACGGGCCTCTGTCACTTCCCTGACTGTGACATATGTCTGGGCGCCCTGGCATCCTGGGCCTCCCCAGGCCCCGAAGGGCTTTTACCCCGTCCCCCTACCCCAACCCCTCAAATCTCCCCCCAGCCACACAACCGCACACCCCCCTTGCTGCTGTGCTGTCCCCACCTCTCAGGGCCACCGAGGGGGTCGCAGGGTCCTCTCAGTCCCCTCCGGCCCTAGGGACGTGCAACCCAGGCCCTGGCCCTGACCGGACCCATCCACAGGCCCAAAGCCAGGGAGAGCCACCCGCGCCACCAGGGTGCAGCATCTCCAGTCTGCAGCCACCCTTCGTCACAAGCCTTCAGTCTGGGCCCTGGAACCCTCGTCAGCGACCGGAGCCCCGCCCGATGTCCGGTCCCTTCACTGGCTACACGTCACCTCTCCTGACCCAGGGAGGTGAGAGAGAGGATGAGAGAAGGCCAGAGACGGAGCAAGAGAGAGGCGGAGAGAGACAGACGGGGACTGTGGGGACAGACTCGCAGAGAGCACTCTCCAGGCTCTGGGCCTCGCGTGGAGGGGTGCTGCTTGGGGGCTGCATGGTCATCAGCTGTGACCGCTTGGCCATCAGCTGTTGCCAATTGGCCACTGGCCACCGGAGGAGCTGCGGTGGCCAAGCTAGGAAGCGCGGATGGTGGACTGCAAATTGCAGAGGGGCGCGGATTGCAGTGGGCCCGCTTGGCGGGTCGACGGGCGGTGTGTCGGTGGGTTGGCAGAGAAGCGGCCGACAGGTTGGGGATCGGGCGGCTCCGGCTTGCCGTGTCTCCGAGCCAGCCGCCCGTGAGACATAGTGCTATGAGCCCCCTATCCGTGGCTCTGTTGGTGTTCCCTCTTGGCCTCGCCATATCCTGCGTTCTTGTGCGGGCAGAGGGACTAGAGTCCCCGCAGGACAGGGACCGACAGAGAGAACGGGAGGAGGAGAAAGAGGGAGCGAGATCGAAATATACACCTATATGTACCTGTATGTACCTAGACATACAGAGAGACATGGACAGAGACAGAGAAAGAGGGGGCTGGCACGCGGGGAGAGAGCTCCTGAGCCAGAGCCAGAGCCCAACAGGCACGTCACAGAGCCAGAGAGACATGGGGTGGGGGAGGGGGGAGGGACGCACAAGCGGGCACACGGACTGGGACAGACGCACTGACGCTGCTTTGAAGTGGCAGCTTCTCAACCGAAGTGTGGTCATGCCCGTGGCTGGGCTCCACTAAGGAGGCAGTGCCCGGGCATTGAAAGTCACCCTTGAAGCCCCCGGGCCGGGCGGGAGGGCCAGTGGGCTCCGAGCCCCGCCCAGGAACCCCCCGCCCCGCGGGAGGAGAGTGGCAGCCCACAGGCACCCTGGTTGAGAGTGTTGTGTGCCTGCGTGCCTGCACTTCCCCTTGTGGTGGTCTCTCCTGGAGTCCGAGGGCGTGCGGTGTGTTGGGGTGCTGCTCCCTCAGTCCCCTGCTTTGTCCCGGCTCTTTGTACCCTGTGTGTTGGGGCCACTGCGGGAAGGGAGGGTTCCTGGCTCTTGTGGGCGATGGGAGGGGGCGCGCGGGGGTGTGGGGAGAGGTGCCTGCCGGCGGAGACACAGGCTCGGCTAACTGCTGCTGGCTGACTGCCTGCCTCGGCGAAGAGGACTAAGAAGAGGGTGTGGGGGTGAGCCCTGGCCGACGGGCCTGGTGTGCGGCCGGGGCTGCCAGCTTGTAGCGCCGGGTGGCTGACCGGCCTCTGGCCAGGGGGACCTTTGGCTGGATGGGCGGCTGCAGAGGGGCAAGGGGCGGCAGGGGTTCGGAGGGAGCCACGCAGGGGCGGCGGCGCAAAAGGAGAGGCGAGCAAAAGCCTACAGGTATTCCCAGGCGGTCTCCCATCCAAGCACTAACCAGGCCCCTCCCTGCTTAGCTCCCGAGATCAGAGGAGATCGGGCGCGTTCAGGGTGGTACGGCCATAGACGATGGGACTCGGCTCCCCGCGCCCCAAGAGCCTGCTCCCGGCCTGCCTCGTGAGCGCGCGCCATGCAGATGCGCGGCTCCGGTGGTGAGCATCGACCTGCTGGCCGGCTCTGCCAGCACCGTGTCCCCCTCCCAGTCCGGCTCCCCGCCTCTTCCGAATGCCCCAGGCGTGGGCGGCGGGCTACTCCTGGCCGGCAGCGAGGCCCCTTCGCGCCACCCGAGGCTCCATGGGACACTGCCACTTCCCTGATGGTGCCAGAATTCGTGGAACTCTGGCATCCTGGGACTCCCCGGACCCAGACCGCCATACACCCCGCCCCCCTACCGCCACCAGGTTTACCAACAACCGCACCCCCAAGGCTGGGGGAGGCCTGCACCAGCAGGCAACCCTGGGCTTGGGAGTTGTGGGAGGACCCCGCGGCGGCGGCTTGGGCGGCTGCGGAGGGGGGGGCGGCGGCGGCGGCGGCGGCGGCGGCGGCGGCGGCGGCGGCGGGGGCGGAGGAGGCCGGGAGAGCAGAGGCGGGAGATTGAGGGAGTATGGCGATGGTGGCGGCGGCGGCGGCGGGGGCTGGGGCGGAGGCGGGGGAGATGGCGGTGCTGGAGGCGGGGAGAGCAGAGGAGGGAGATTGAGGGAGTGCGGCAATGGCGGCGGCGGGGGCGGGGGTGGGGAACAGGGCAGCACTGGCGGCGGGGATGGGGAGCGCGGTGCTGGCGGCCGAGGTGGGGAGAGCAGAGGAGGGAGTTTGAGGGAGTACGGCGATGGCGGCGGCGGGGGCGGGGGAGGGGGCGAGGGCAGCGCTGGCGGAGGGGGTGGGGAGCGCGGTGATCGCGGCGGCGGCGGGAGAAGCGGGGGCTGATCGCGAGCAGCGTTGGCGGCGTCGGCGGCAGCGGCGCGGGAGGGTTGCGAGGTCGGCGATGGAGGCGGCGGCAGCGTTGGGGGCTGTGTCGGCGGGCGCTGGGCGCGGGGAGGGTTGGCGCCGGCCCCGGCGGCGGCGGTAGCGGGGAAGAGGGCGGTGCTGGCGGCGGAGGAGGGGAGAGCAGAGGCGGGAGATTGAAGCAGTACAGCGATGGCGGTGGCGAGGGCGGGGGCAGGGGTGAGGGCAGCGCTGGAGGGGGGTGTGGGGAGCGCGGTGATGGCGGCGGATTTGGCGGTGGCGGCGGGGGCGAGGGCAGCGCTGTTGGCGGTGGCGGCGATCGAAGGTCGGCGAAGGGATCGAGATGACAGCCTCCGGGACTGAAGAGGACTGAGAAGAGGGTGTGCGGGGGAGCCCTGGCCGACGGGCCTGGTGTGCGGCCGGGGCTGCCAGCTTGTAGTGCCTGGCGGCTAACCCTCTGCTGGTCAGGGGGACCTTCGGCTGGCTGGGCGGCTGCAGAGAGGCAAGGGGCGGCAGGGGTTCGCAGGGAGCCACGCCGGGGCGGCGATGCAAAAGGAGAGGCGAGCAAAAGCCTGCAGCTATTCCCAGGCGGTCTCCCATCCAAGTACTAACCAGGCCCCTCCCTGCTTAGCTCCCGAGATCAGACGAGATCTGGCGCGTGCAGGGTGGTGTGGCCTTAGGCGCTGGGACCCGGCTCCCGGCACTCCAAGAGCCTGCTCCCGACCTGCTTCTGAGCGCACGCCATGCTGCTGGGCCGCTCGGGTGGCGAGCACGTCTGCCCGAGCGCCTCCCGCCAGCTCCCCGCCTCCTCCGGACGCCGCTGGTGTGGGCGACGGGCTACTCCTGGCCCGCAGCGAGGCCCCTTCGCGCCCCCCAGTGGCTCTAACGGGCCTCCGTCACTTCCCTGACTGTGACATATGTCTGGGCGCCCTGGCATCCTGGGCCTCCCCAGGCCCCGAAGGGCTTTTACCCCGCCCCCCTACCCCAACCCCTCTCATCTCCCCCCAGCCCCACAACCGCACACCCCCCTTGCTGCTGTGCTGTCCCCACCTCTCAGGGCCACCGAGGGGGTCGCAGGGTCCTCTCAGTCCCCTCCACCCTAGGGACGTGCAACCCAGGCCCTGGCCCTGGCCGGCCCCACCCACTGGCCCAAAGCCAGGGAGAGCCACCCGCCACCAGGGGGCAGCACCTCCAGTCCGCCGCCACCCTTCCTCACACAGCCTTCTTTCTGGGTTCTCGCCCCTCGTCAGCGACCGGCGTCCCGCCCGATCACTGTTCACTTCACTGGCTACACGTCACCTCTCCTGACCCAGGGAGGTGAGAGAGAGGATGAGAGAAGGCCAGAGACAGAGCAAGAGAGAGGCGGAGAGAGACCGACGGGGACTGTGGGGACAGACTCGCAGAGAGCACTTTCCAGGCTCTGGGCCTCGCGTGGAGGGGTGCTGCGTGGGGGCTGCATGGATATCAGCCGTGACCGCTTGGCCATCAGCTGTTGCCAGTTGGCCATTGGCCACCGGCAGAGCTGCGGTGGCCAAGCTAGGAAGCGCGGATTGTGGACTGCAAATTGCAGAGGGGCGCGGACTGCAGTTGGCCGGCTTGGTGGGTCGGTAAGTTGGCGGGTCTGTTGGTTGGCAGAGAATCGGCCGGCAGGCTGGGGATCGGGCGGCTCCGGCTTGCCGAGTCTCCAAGCCAGCCGCCCGTGAGACATGGTGCTATGAGCCCCCTATCCGTGGTCTGTTGGTGTTCCCTCTTGGCCTCGCCAAATCCTGCATTCTTGTGCGGGCAGAGGGGCTAGAGTCCCCGCAGGACAGGGACAGACAGACAGAACGGGAGGAGGAGTAAGAGGGAGCGAGATGGAAATATACACGTATATGTACATGTATGTATCTAGACATACAGAGAGACATGGACAGAGACAGAGAAAGAGGGGGCTGGCACGCGGGGAGAGAGCTCCTGAGCCAGAGCCAGGGCCCAACAGGCACCTCTCAGAGCCTGACAGATATGGGGTGGGGGAGGGTGGGAGGGACGCACAGGCGGGCACACGGAGTGTTACAGATGCACTGAGGCTGTGTTGAAGTGGCGGCTCCTCCACCGGAGTGTGGTCGTGCCCGGGGCTGGGCTCCTCTAAGGAGGCATTGCCCTGGCGTTGGCAGTCACCATTGAAGCCTCCGGGGCGGCCCGCCAGGGTCTCCGGAGGGCCTGTGGTCTCTGAGCCCCGCCCAGGCACCCGCCCGCGGGAGGAGAGTGGCACCCCCAGGCACCCTGGTTGTGAGGGTTGTGTGCCTGCGTGCCTGCTCTGCCCTTGTGGTGGTCTCCCCTGGAGTCGATGTCGCGTGGTGTGTTGGGGTGCTGCTCCCGCCGTCCCCTGGTTTGTCCCGGCTCTTTGTGCCCTGTGTTTCAGGGACACCGTGGCCGGCGGGAAGGGAGGGCTCCTGGCTCTTGTGGGAGACGGGAGGGGCGCGCGGGGGTGTGGGGCGAGGTGCCTGCCAGCGGAGACAGAAGACTCCGGTGGGGCGGGGCGTGTGGGCGTCCCGTTTGCCCGAGGTCACGCCGATCGTGTGTGTCGGGACCCGAGGGCAGGCGCAGGGATGGGCGTGCCCTGGGCTCGGGGAGAGGTGCAAAGCACCGGCACGTCCTGGGATGGAGAGAGCCTGGTGGAGGCCTGCGCCGGCAGGCAGCCCTGGGCTTGGGCGTTGGGGGTTGCGGCGGCGGCAGGGTCGGGGAGCGAGAGGGAGCCCTGCGATGGCGGTGGCGGCGACCGAGAGGCGGCTGACTGCTGCAGGCTGAGGGCCTGCCTTGGCGAAGAGCACTAAGAAGAGGGAGTGGGGGGGAGCCCTGGCCGACAGGCCTGGTGTGCGGCCGGGGATGCGAGCTTGTAGTGCTGGGCGACTGACCCTCCTCTGGCCAGGGGGACCTTCGGCTGCCTGGGCGGCTGCAGAGGGGCAAGGTGCGGCAGGGGTTCGGAGGGAGCCACGCCGGGGCGGCGGCGCAAAAGGAGAGGCGAGCAAAAGCCTGCAGCTATTCCCAGGCGGTCTCCCATCCAAGTACTAACCAGGCCCCGCCCTGCTTAGCTCCCGAGATCAGAGGAGATCGGGCGCGTTCAGGGTGGTATGGCCCTAGACGCTGGGACCCGGCTCCCCGCGCCCCAAGAGCCTGCTCCCGGCCTGCCTCTGACCGCGCGCGCCGTGCTGCTGGGCCGCTAGGGTGGCGAGCACGTCTGCCTGAGCGGCTCCCGCCCGCTCCCCGCCTCCTCCGGACGCCGCTGGTGTGGGCGACGGGCTACTCCTGGCCCGCAGCGAGGCACCTTCGCGCCCCCCAGTGGCTCCACGGGCCTCTGTCACTTCCCTGACTGTGACATATGTCTGGGCGCCCTGGCATCCTGGGCCTCCCCAGGCCCCGAAGGGCTTTTACCCCGTCCCCCTACCCCAACCCCTCAAATCTCCCCCCAGCCACACAACCGCACACCCCCCTTGCTGCTGTGCTGTCCCCACCTCTCAGGGCCACCGAGGGGGTCGCAGGGTCCTCTCAGTCCCCTCCGGCCCTAGGGACGTGCAACCCAGGCCCTGGCCCTGACCGGACCCATCCACAGGCCCAAAGCCAGGGAGAGCCACCCGCGCCACCAGGGTGCAGCATCTCCAGTCTGCAGCCACCCTTCGTCACAAGCCTTCAGTCTGGGCCCTGGAACCCTCGTCAGCGACCGGAGCCCCGCCCGATGTCCGGTCCCTTCACTGGCTACACGTCACCTCTCCTGACCCAGGGAGGTGAGAGAGAGGATGAGAGAAGGCCAGAGACGGAGCAAGAGAGAGGCGGAGAGAGACAGACGGGGACTGTGGGGACAGACTCGCAGAGAGCACTCTCCAGGCTCTGGGCCTCGCGTGGAGGGGTGCTGCTTGGGGGCTGCATGGTCATCAGCTGTGACCGCTTGGCCATCAGCTGTTGCCAATTGGCCACTGGCCACCGGAGGAGCTGCGGTGGCCAAGCTAGGAAGCGCGGATGGTGGACTGCAAATTGCAGAGGGGCGCGGATTGCAGTGGGCCCGCTTGGCGGGTCGACGGGCGGTGTGTCGGTGGGTTGGCAGAGAAGCGGCCGACAGGTTGGGGATCGGGCGGCTCCGGCTTGCCGTGTCTCCGAGCCAGCCGCCCGTGAGACATAGTGCTATGAGCCCCCTATCCGTGGCTCTGTTGGTGTTCCCTCTTGGCCTCGCCATATCCTGCGTTCTTGTGCGGGCAGAGGGACTAGAGTCCCCGCAGGACAGGGACCGACAGAGAGAACGGGAGGAGGAGAAAGAGGGAGCGAGATCGAAATATACACCTATATGTACCTGTATGTACCTAGACATACAGAGAGACATGGACAGAGACAGAGAAAGAGGGGGCTGGCACGCGGGGAGAGAGCTCCTGAGCCAGAGCCAGAGCCCAACAGGCACGTCACAGAGCCAGAGAGACATGGGGTGGGGGAGGGGGGAGGGACGCACAAGCGGGCACACGGACTGGGACAGACGCACTGACGCTGCTTTGAAGTGGCAGCTTCTCAACCGAAGTGTGGTCATGCCCGTGGCTGGGCTCCACTAAGGAGGCAGTGCCCGGGCATTGAAAGTCACCCTTGAAGCCCCCGGGCCGGGCGGGAGGGCCAGTGGGCTCCGAGCCCCGCCCAGGAACCCCCCGCCCCGCGGGAGGAGAGTGGCAGCCCACAGGCACCCTGGTTGAGAGTGTTGTGTGCCTGCGTGCCTGCACTTCCCCTTGTGGTGGTCTCTCCTGGAGTCCGAGGGCGTGCGGTGTGTTGGGGTGCTGCTCCCTCAGTCCCCTGCTTTGTCCCGGCTCTTTGTACCCTGTGTGTTGGGGCCACTGCGGGAAGGGAGGGTTCCTGGCTCTTGTGGGCGATGGGAGGGGGCGCGCGGGGGTGTGGGGAGAGGTGCCTGCCGGCGGAGACACAGGCTCGGCTAACTGCTGCTGGCTGACTGCCTGCCTCGGCGAAGAGGACTAAGAAGAGGGTGTGGGGGTGAGCCCTGGCCGACGGGCCTGGTGTGCGGCCGGGGCTGCCAGCTTGTAGCGCCGGGTGGCTGACCGGCCTCTGGCCAGGGGGACCTTCGGCTGGATGGGCGGCTGCAGAGGGGCAAGGGGCGGCAGGGGTTCGGAGGGAGCCACGCAGGGGCGGCGGCGCAAAAGGAGAGGCGAGCAAAAGCCTACAGGTATTCCCAGGCGGTCTCCCATCCAAGCACTAACCAGGCCCCTCCCTGCTTAGCTCCCGAGATCAGAGGAGATCGGGCGCGTTCAGGGTGGTACGGCCATAGACGATGGGACTCGGCTCCCCGCGCCCCAAGAGCCTGCTCCCGGCCTGCCTCGTGAGCGCGCGCCATGCAGATGCGCGGCTCCGGTGGTGAGCATCGACCTGCTGGCCGGCTCTGCCAGCACCGCGTCCCCCTCCCAGTCCGGCTCCCCGCCTCTTCCGAATGCCCCAGGCGTGGGCGGCGGGCTACTCCTGGCCGGCAGCGAGGCCCCTTCGCGCCACCCGAGGCTCCATGGGACACTGCCACTTCCCTGATGGTGCCAGAATTCGTGGAACTCTGGCATCCTGGGACTCCCCGGACCCAGACCGCCATACACCCCGCCCCCCTACCGCCACCAGGTTTACCAACAACCGCACCCCCAAGGCTGGGGGAGGCCTGCACCAGCAGGCAACCCTGGGCTTGGGAGTTGTGGGAGGACCCCGCGGAGGCGGCTTGGGCGGCTGCGGAGGGGGGGGCGGCGGCGGCGGCGGCGGCGGCGGCGGCGGCGGCGGGGGCGGAGGAGGCCGGGAGAGCAGAGGCGGGA
The DNA here is from genome assembly GCF_057876585.1 of Rhinolophus sinicus. NCBI lineage: Eukaryota > Metazoa > Chordata > Mammalia > Chiroptera > Rhinolophidae > Rhinolophus > Rhinolophus sinicus. The sequence goes on along the minus strand of NC_142510.1, from coordinate 19,276,925 downwards.
GATTGAGGGAGTATGGCGATGGTGGCGGCGGCGGCGGCGGGGGCTGGGGCGGAGGCGGGGGAGATGGCGGTGCTGGAGGCGGGGAGAGCAGAGGAGGGAGATTGAGGGAGTGCGGCAATGGCGGCGGCGGGGGCGGGGGTGGGGAACAGGGCAGCACTGGCGGCGGGGATGGGGAGCGCGGTGCTGGCGGCCGAGGTGGGGAGAGCAGAGGAGGGAGTTTGAGGGAGTACGGCGATGGCGGCGGCGGGGGCGGGGGAGGGGGCGAGGGCAGCGCTGGCGGAGGGGGTGGGGAGCGCGGTGATCGCGGCGGCGGCGGGAGAAGCGGGGGCTGATCGCGAGCAGCGTTGGCGGCGTCGGCGGCAGCGGCGCGGGAGGGTTGCGAGGTCGGCGATGGAGGCGGCGGCAGCGTTGGGGGCTGTGTCGGCGGGCGCTGGGCGCGGGGAGGGTTGGCGCCGGCCCCGGCGGCGGCGGTAGCGGGGAAGAGGGCGGTGCTGGCGGCGGAGGAGGGGAGAGCAGAGGCGGGAGATTGAAGCAGTACAGCGATGGCGGTGGCGAGGGCGGGGGCAGGGGTGAGGGCAGCGCTGGAGGGGGGTGTGGGGAGCGCGGTGATGGCGGCGGATTTGGCGGTGGCGGCGGGGGCGAGGGCAGCGCTGTTGGCGGTGGCGGCGATCGAAGGTCGGCGAAGGGATCGAGATGACAGCCTCCGGGACTGAAGAGGACTGAGAAGAGGGTGTGCGGGGGAGCCCTGGCCGACGGGCCTGGTGTGCGGCCGGGGCTGCCAGCTTGTAGTGCCTGGCGGCTAACCCTCTGCTGGTCAGGGGGACCTTCGGCTGGCTGGGCGGCTGCAGAGAGGCAAGGGGCGGCAGGGGTTCGCAGGGAGCCACGCCGGGGCGGCGATGCAAAAGGAGAGGCGAGCAAAAGCCTGCAGCTATTCCCAGGCGGTCTCCCATCCAAGTACTAACCAGGCCCCTCCCTGCTTAGCTCCCGAGATCAGACGAGATCTGGCGCGTGCAGGGTGGTGTGGCCTTAGGCGCTGGGACCCGGCTCCCGGCACTCCAAGAGCCTGCTCCCGACCTGCTTCTGAGCGCACGCCATGCTGCTGGGCCGCTCGGGTGGCGAGCACGTCTGCCCGAGCGCCTCCCGCCAGCTCCCCGCCTCCTCCGGACGCCGCTGGTGTGGGCGACGGGCTACTCCTGGCCCGCAGCGAGGCCCCTTCGCGCCCCCCAGTGGCTCTAACGGGCCTCCGTCACTTCCCTGACTGTGACATATGTCTGGGCGCCCTGGCATCCTGGGCCTCCCCAGGCCCCGAAGGGCTTTTACCCCGCCCCCCTACCCCAACCCCTCTCATCTCCCCCCAGCCCCACAACCGCACACCCCCCTTGCTGCTGTGCTGTCCCCACCTCTCAGGGCCACCGAGGGGGTCGCAGGGTCCTCTCAGTCCCCTCCACCCTAGGGACGTGCAACCCAGGCCCTGGCCCTGGCCGGCCCCACCCACTGGCCCAAAGCCAGGGAGAGCCACCCGCCACCAGGGGGCAGCACCTCCAGTCCGCCGCCACCCTTCCTCACACAGCCTTCTTTCTGGGTTCTCGCCCCTCGTCAGCGACCGGCGTCCCGCCCGATCACTGTTCACTTCACTGGCTACACGTCACCTCTCCTGACCCAGGGAGGTGAGAGAGAGGATGAGAGAAGGCCAGAGACAGAGCAAGAGAGAGGCGGAGAGAGACCGACGGGGACTGTGGGGACAGACTCGCAGAGAGCACTTTCCAGGCTCTGGGCCTCGCGTGGAGGGGTGCTGCGTGGGGGCTGCATGGATATCAGCCGTGACCGCTTGGCCATCAGCTGTTGCCAGTTGGCCATTGGCCACCGGCAGAGCTGCGGTGGCCAAGCTAGGAAGCGCGGATTGTGGACTGCAAATTGCAGAGGGGCGCGGACTGCAGTTGGCCGGCTTGGTGGGTCGGTAAGTTGGCGGGTCTGTTGGTTGGCAGAGAATCGGCCGGCAGGCTGGGGATCGGGCGGCTCCGGCTTGCCAAGTCTCCAAGCCAGCCGCCCGTGAGACATGGTGCTATGAGCCCCCTATCCGTGGTCTGTTGGTGTTCCCTCTTGGCCTCGCCAAATCCTGCATTCTTGTGCGGGCAGAGGGGCTAGAGTCCCCGCAGGACAGGGACAGACAGACAGAACGGGAGGAGGAGTAAGAGGGAGCGAGATGGAAATATACACGTATATGTACATGTATGTATCTAGACATACAGAGAGACATGGACAGAGACAGAGAAAGAGGGGGCTGGCACGCGGGGAGAGAGCTCCTGAGCCAGAGCCAGGGCCCAACAGGCACCTCTCAGAGCCTGACAGATATGGGGTGGGGGAGGGTGGGAGGGACGCACAGGCGGGCACACGGAGTGTTACAGACGCACTGAGGCTGTGTTGAAGTGGCGGCTCCTCCACCGGAGTGTGGTCGTGCCCGGGGCTGGGCTCCTCTAAGGAGGCATTGCCCTGGCGTTGGCAGTCACCATTGAAGCCTCCGGGGCGGCCCGCCAGGGTCTCCGGAGGGCCTGTGGTCTCTGAGCCCCGCCCAGGCACCCGCCCGCGGGAGGAGAGTGGCACCCCCAGGCACCCTGGTTGTGAGGGTTGTGTGCCTGCGTGCCTGCTCTGCCCTTGTGGTGGTCTCCCCTGGAGTCGATGTCGCGTGGTGTGTTGGGGTGCTGCTCCCGCCGTCCCCTGGTTTGTCCCGGCTCTTTGTGCCCTGTGTTTCAGGGACACCGTGGCCGGCGGGAAGGGAGGGCTCCTGGCTCTTGTGGGAGACGGGAGGGGCGCGCGGGGGTGTGGGGCGAGGTGCCTGCCAGCGGAGACAGAAGACTCCGGTGGGGCGGGGCGTGTGGGCGTCCCGTTTGCCCGAGGTCACGCCGATCGTGTGTGTCGGGACCCGAGGGCAGGCGCAGGGATGGGCGTGCCCTGGGCTCGGGGAGAGGTGCAAAGCACCGGCACGTCCTGGGATGGAGAGAGCCTGGTGGAGGCCTGCGCCGGCAGGCAGCCCTGGGCTTGGGCGTTGGGGGTTGCGGCGGCGGCAGGGTCGGGGAGCGAGAGGGAGCCCTGCGATGGCGGTGGCGGCGACCGAGAGGCGGCTGACTGCTGCAGGCTGAGGGCCTGCCTTGGCGAAGAGCACTAAGAAGAGGGAGTGGGGGGGAGCCCTGGCCGACAGGCCTGGTGTGCGGCCGGGGATGCGAGCTTGTAGTGCTGGGCGACTGACCCTCCTCTGGCCAGGGGGACCTTCGGCTGCCTGGGCGGCTGCAGAGGGGCAAGGTGCGGCAGGGGTTCGGAGGGAGCCACGCCGGGGCGGCGGCGCAAAAGGAGAGGCGAGCAAAAGCCTGCAGCTATTCCCAGGCGGTCTCCCATCCAAGTACTAACCAGGCCCCGCCCTGCTTAGCTCCCGAGATCAGAGGAGATCGGGCGCGTTCAGGGTGGTATGGCCCTAGACGCTGGGACCCGGCTCCCCGCGCCCCAAGAGCCTGCTCCCGGCCTGCCTCTGACCGCGCGCCGTGCTGCTGGGCCGCTAGGGTGGCGAGCACGTCTGCCTGAGCGGCTCCCGCCCGCTCCCCGCCTCCTCCGGACGCCGCTGGTGTGGGCGACGGGCTACTCCTGGCCCGCAGCGAGGCACCTTCGCGCCCCCCAGTGGCTCCACGGGCCTCTGTCACTTCCCTGACTGTGACATATGTCTGGGCGCCCTGGCATCCTGGGCCTCCCCAGGCCCCGAAGGGCTTTTACCCCGTCCCCCTACCCCAACCCCTCAAATCTCCCCCCAGCCACACAACCGCACACCCCCCTTGCTGCTGTGCTGTCCCCACCTCTCAGGGCCACCGAGGGGGTCGCAGGGTCCTCTCAGTCCCCTCCGGCCCTAGGGACGTGCAACCCAGGCCCTGGCCCTGACCGGACCCATCCACAGGCCCAAAGCCAGGGAGAGCCACCCGCGCCACCAGGGTGCAGCATCTCCAGTCTGCAGCCACCCTTCGTCACAAGCCTTCAGTCTGGGCCCTGGAACCCTCGTCAGCGACCGGAGCCCCGCCCGATGTCCGGTCCCTTCACTGGCTACACGTCACCTCTCCTGACCCAGGGAGGTGAGAGAGAGGATGAGAGAAGGCCAGAGACGGAGCAAGAGAGAGGCGGAGAGAGACAGACGGGGACTGTGGGGACAGACTCGCAGAGAGCACTCTCCAGGCTCTGGGCCTCGCGTGGAGGGGTGCTGCTTGGGGGCTGCATGGTCATCAGCTGTGACCGCTTGGCCATCAGCTGTTGCCAATTGGCCACTGGCCACCGGAGGAGCTGCGGTGGCCAAGCTAGGAAGCGCGGATGGTGGACTGCAAATTGCAGAGGGGCGCGGATTGCAGTGGGCCCGCTTGGCGGGTCGACGGGCGGTGTGTCGGTGGGTTGGCAGAGAAGCGGCCGACAGGTTGGGGATCGGGCGGCTCCGGCTTGCCGTGTCTCCGAGCCAGCCGCCCGTGAGACATAGTGCTATGAGCCCCCTATCCGTGGCTCTGTTGGTGTTCCCTCTTGGCCTCGCCATATCCTGCGTTCTTGTGCGGGCAGAGGGACTAGAGTCCCCGCAGGACAGGGACCGACAGAGAGAACGGGAGGAGGAGAAAGAGGGAGCGAGATCGAAATATACACCTATATGTACCTGTATGTACCTAGACATACAGAGAGACATGGACAGAGACAGAGAAAGAGGGGGCTGGCACGCGGGGAGAGAGCTCCTGAGCCAGAGCCAGAGCCCAACAGGCACGTCACAGAGCCAGAGAGACATGGGGTGGGGGAGGGGGGAGGGACGCACAAGCGGGCACACGGACTGGGACAGACGCACTGACGCTGCTTTGAAGTGGCAGCTTCTCAACCGAAGTGTGGTCATGCCCGTGGCTGGGCTCCACTAAGGAGGCAGTGCCCGGGCATTGAAAGTCACCCTTGAAGCCCCCGGGCCGGGCGGGAGGGCCAGTGGGCTCCGAGCCCCGCCCAGGAACCCCCCGCCCCGCGGGAGGAGAGTGGCAGCCCACAGGCACCCTGGTTGAGAGTGTTGTGTGCCTGCGTGCCTGCACTTCCCCTTGTGGTGGTCTCTCCTGGAGTCCGAGGGCGTGCGGTGTGTTGGGGTGCTGCTCCCTCAGTCCCCTGCTTTGTCCCGGCTCTTTGTACCCTGTGTGTTGGGGCCACTGCGGGAAGGGAGGGTTCCTGGCTCTTGTGGGCGATGGGAGGGGGCGCGCGGGGGTGTGGGGAGAGGTGCCTGCCGGCGGAGACACAGGCTCGGCTAACTGCTGCTGGCTGACTGCCTGCCTCGGCGAAGAGGACTAAGAAGAGGGTGTGGGGGTGAGCCCTGGCCGACGGGCCTGGTGTGCGGCCGGGGCTGCCAGCTTGTAGCGCCGGGTGGCTGACCGGCCTCTGGCCAGGGGGACCTTCGGCTGGATGGGCGGCTGCAGAGGGGCAAGGGGCGGCAGGGGTTCGGAGGGAGCCACGCAGGGGCGGCGGCGCAAAAGGAGAGGCGAGCAAAAGCCTACAGGTATTCCCAGGCGGTCTCCCATCCAAGCACTAACCAGGCCCCTCCCTGCTTAGCTCCCGAGATCAGAGGAGATCGGGCGCGTTCAGGGTGGTACGGCCATAGACGATGGGACTCGGCTCCCCGCGCCCCAAGAGCCTGCTCCCGGCCTGCCTCGTGAGCGCGCGCCATGCAGATGCGCGGCTCCGGTGGTGAGCATCGACATGCTGGCCGGCTCTGCCAGCACCGCGTCCCCCTCCCAGTCCGGCTCCCCGCCTCTTCCGAATGCCCCAGGCGTGGGCGGCGGGCTACTCCTGGCCGGCAGCGAGGCCCCTTCGCGCCACCCGAGGCTCCATGGGACACTGCCACTTCCCTGATGGTGCCAGAATTCGTGGAACTCTGGCATCCTGGGACTCCCCGGACCCAGACCGCCATACACCCCGCCCCCCTACCGCCACCAGGTTTACCAACAACCGCACCCCCAAGGCTGGGGGAGGCCTGCACCAGCAGGCAACCCTGGGCTTGGGAGTTGTGGGAGGACCCCGCGGAGGCGGCTTGGGCGGCTGCGGAGGGGGGGGCGGCGGCGGCGGCGGCGGCGGCGGCGGCGGCGGCGGCGGGGGCGGAGGAGGCCGGGAGAGCAGAGGCGGGAGATTGAGGGAGTATGGCGATGGTGGCGGCGGCGGCGGCGGGGGCTGGGGCGGAGGCGGGGGAGATGGCGGTGCTGGAGGCGGGGAGAGCAGAGGAGGGAGATTGAGGGAGTGCGGCAATGGCGGCGGCGGGGGCGGGGGTGGGGAACAGGGCAGCACTGGCGGCGGGGATGGGGAGCGCGGTGCTGGCGGCCGAGGTGGGGAGAGCAGAGGAGGGAGTTTGAGGGAGTACGGCGATGGCGGCGGCGGGGGCGGGGGAGGGGGCGAGGGCAGCGCTGGCGGAGGGGGTGGGGAGCGCGGTGATCGCGGCGGCGGCGGGAGAAGCGGGGGCTGATCGCGAGCAGCGTTGGCGGCGTCGGCGGCAGCGGCGCGGGAGGGTTGCGAGGTCGGCGATGGAGGCGGCGGCAGCGTTGGGGGCTGTGTCGGCGGGCGCTGGGCGCGGGGAGGGTTGGCGCCGGCGCCGGCGGCGGCGGTAGCGGGGAAGAGGGCGGTGCTGGCGGCGGAGGAGGGGAGAGCAGAGGCGGGAGATTGAAGCAGTACAGCGATGGCGGTGGCGAGGGCGGGGGCAGGGGTGAGGGCAGCGCTGGAGGGGGGTGTGGGGAGCGCGGTGATGGCGGCGGATTTGGCGGTGGCGGCGGGGGCGAGGGCAGCGCTGTTGGCGGTGGCGGCGATCGAAGGTCGGCGAAGGGATCGAGATGACAGCCTCCGGGACTGAAGAGGACTGAGAAGAGGGTGTGCGGGGGAGCCCTGGCCGACGGGCCTGGTGTGCGGCCGGGGCTGCCAGCTTGTAGTGCCTGGCGGCTAACCCTCTGCTGGTCAGGGGGACCTTCGGCTGGCTGGGCGGCTGCAGAGAGGCAAGGGGCGGCAGGGGTTCGCAGGGAGCCACGCCGGGGCGGCGATGCAAAAGGAGAGGCGAGCAAAAGCCTGCAGCTATTCCCAGGCGGTCTCCCATCCAAGTACTAACCAGGCCCCTCCCTGCTTAGCTCCCGAGATCAGACGAGATCTGGCGCGTGCAGGGTGGTGTGGCCTTAGGCGCTGGGACCCGGCTCCCGGCACTCCAAGAGCCTGCTCCCGACCTGCTTCTGAGCGCACGCCATGCTGCTGGGCCGCTCGGGTGGCGAGCACGTCTGCCCGAGCGCCTCCCGCCAGCTCCCCGCCTCCTCCGGACGCCGCTGGTGTGGGCGACGGGCTACTCCTGGCCCGCAGCGAGGCCCCTTCGCGCCCCCCAGTGGCTCTAACGGGCCTCCGTCACTTCCCTGACTGTGACATATGTCTGGGCGCCCTGGCATCCTGGGCCTCCCCAGGCCCCGAAGGGCTTTTACCCCGCCCCCCTACCCCAACCCCTCTCATCTCCCCCCAGCCCCACAACCGCACACCCCCCTTGCTGCTGTGCTGTCCCCACCTCTCAGGGCCACCGAGGGGGTCGCAGGGTCCTCTCAGTCCCCTCCACCCTAGGGACGTGCAACCCAGGCCCTGGCCCTGGCCGGCCCCACCCACTGGCCCAAAGCCAGGGAGAGCCACCCGCCACCAGGGGGCAGCACCTCCAGTCCGCCGCCACCCTTCCTCACACAGCCTTCTTTCTGGGTTCTCGCCCCTCGTCAGCGACCGGCGTCCCGCCCGATCACTGTTCACTTCACTGGCTACACGTCACCTCTCCTGACCCAGGGAGGTGAGAGAGAGGATGAGAGAAGGCCAGAGACAGAGCAAGAGAGAGGCGGAGAGAGACCGACGGGGACTGTGGGGACAGACTCGCAGAGAGCACTTTCCAGGCTCTGGGCCTCGCGTGGAGGGGTGCTGCGTGGGGGCTGCATGGATATCAGCCGTGACCGCTTGGCCATCAGCTGTTGCCAGTTGGCCATTGGCCACCGGCAGAGCTGCGGTGGCCAAGCTAGGAAGCGCGGATTGTGGACTGCAAATTGCAGAGGGGCGCGGACTGCAGTTGGCCGGCTTGGTGGGTCGGTAAGTTGGCGGGTCTGTTGGTTGGCAGAGAATCGGCCGGCAGGCTGGGGATCGGGCGGCTCCGGCTTGCCGAGTCTCCAAGCCAGCCGCCCGTGAGACATGGTGCTATGAGCCCCCTATCCGTGGTCTGTTGGTGTTCCCTCTTGGCCTCGCCAAATCCTGCATTCTTGTGCGGGCAGAGGGGCTAGAGTCCCCGCAGGACAGGGACAGACAGACAGAACGGGAGGAGGAGTAAGAGGGAGCGAGATGGAAATATACACGTATATGTACATGTATGTATCTAGACATACAGAGAGACATGGACAGAGACAGAGAAAGAGGGGGCTGGCACGCGGGGAGAGAGCTCCTGAGCCAGAGCCAGGGCCCAACAGGCACCTCTCAGAGCCTGACAGATATGGGGTGGGGGAGGGTGGGAGGGACGCACAGGCGGGCACACGGAGTGTTACAGACGCACTGAGGCTGTGTTGAAGTGGCGGCTCCTCCACCGGAGTGTGGTCGTGCCCGGGGCTGGGCTCCTCTAAGGAGGCATTGCCCTGGCGTTGGCAGTCACCATTGAAGCCTCCGGGGCGGCCCGCCAGGGTCTCCGGAGGGCCTGTGGTCTCTGAGCCCCGCCCAGGCACCCGCCCGCGGGAGGAGAGTGGCACCCCCAGGCACCCTGGTTGTGAGGGTTGTGTGCCTGCGTGCCTGCTCTGCCCTTGTGGTGGTCTCCCCTGGAGTCGATGTCGCGTGGTGTGTTGGGGTGCTGCTCCCGCCGTCCCCTGGTTTGTCCCGGCTCTTTGTGCCCTGTGTTTCAGGGACACCGTGGCCGGCGGGAAGGGAGGGCTCCTGGCTCTTGTGGGAGACGGGAGGGGCGCGCGGGGGTGTGGGGCGAGGTGCCTGCCAGCGGAGACAGAAGACTCCGGTGGGGCGGGGCGTGTGGGCGTCCCGTTTGCCCGAGGTCACGCCGATCGTGTGTGTCGGGACCCGAGGGCAGGCGCAGGGATGGGCGTGCCCTGGGCTCGGGGAGAGGTGCAAAGCACCGGCACGTCCTGGGATGGAGAGAGCCTGGTGGAGGCCTGCGCCGGCAGGCAGCCCTGGGCTTGGGCGTTGGGGGTTGCGGCGGCGGCAGGGTCGGGGAGCGAGAGGGAGCCCTGCGATGGCGGTGGCGGCGACCGAGAGGCGGCTGACTGCTGCAGGCTGAGGGCCTGCCTTGGCGAAGAGCACTAAGAAGAGGGAGTGGGGGGGAGCCCTGGCCGACAGGCCTGGTGTGCGGCCGGGGATGCGAGCTTGTAGTGCTGGGCGACTGACCCTCCTCTGGCCAGGGGGACCTTCGGCTGCCTGGGCGGCTGCAGAGGGGCAAGGTGCGGCAGGGGTTCGGAGGGAGCCACGCCGGGGCGGCGGCGCAAAAGGAGAGGCGAGCAAAAGCCTGCAGCTATTCCCAGGCGGTCTCCCATCCAAGTACTAACCAGGCCCCGCCCTGCTTAGCTCCCGAGATCAGAGGAGATCGGGCGCGTTCAGGGTGGTATGGCCCTAGACGCTGGGACCCGGCTCCCCGCGCCCCAAGAGCCTGCTCCCGGCCTGCCTCTGACCGCGCGCCGTGCTGCTGGGCCGCTAGGGTGGCGAGCACGTCTGCCTGAGCGGCTCCCGCCCGCTCCCCGCCTCCTCCGGACGCCGCTGGTGTGGGCGACGGGCTACTCCTGGCCCGCAGCGAGGCACCTTCGCGCCCCCCAGTGGCTCCACGGGCCTCTGTCACTTCCCTGACTGTGACATATGTCTGGGCGCCCTGGCATCCTGGGCCTCCCCAGGCCCCGAAGGGCTTTTACCCCGTCCCCCTACCCCAACCCCTCAAATCTCCCCCCAGCCACACAACCGCACACCCCCCTTGCTGCTGTGCTGTCCCCACCTCTCAGGGCCACCGAGGGGGTCGCAGGGTCCTCTCAGTCCCCTCCGGCCCTAGGGACGTGCAACCCAGGCCCTGGCCCTGACCGGACCCATCCACAGGCCCAAAGCCAGGGAGAGCCACCCGCGCCACCAGGGTGCAGCATCTCCAGTCTGCAGCCACCCTTCGTCACAAGCCTTCAGTCTGGGCCCTGGAACCCTCGTCAGCGACCGGAGCCCCGCCCGATGTCCGGTCCCTTCACTGGCTACACGTCACCTCTCCTGACCCAGGGAGGTGAGAGAGAGGATGAGAGAAGGCCAGAGACGGAGCAAGAGAGAGGCGGAGAGAGACAGACGGGGACTGTGGGGACAGACTCGCAGAGAGCACTCTCCAGGCTCTGGGCCTCGCGTGGAGGGGTGCTGCTTGGGGGCTGCATGGTCATCAGCTGTGACCGCTTGGCCATCAGCTGTTGCCAATTGGCCACTGGCCACCGGAGGAGCTGCGGTGGCCAAGCTAGGAAGCGCGGATGGTGGACTGCAAATTGCAGAGGGGCGCGGATTGCAGTGGGCCCGCTTGGCGGGTCGACGGGCGGTGTGTCGGTGGGTTGGCAGAGAAGCGGCCGACAGGTTGGGGATCGGGCGGCTCCGGCTTGCCGTGTCTCCGAGCCAGCCGCCCGTGAGACATAGTGCTATGAGCCCCCTATCCGTGGCTCTGTTGGTGTTCCCTCTTGGCCTCGCCATATCCTGCGTTCTTGTGCGGGCAGAGGGACTAGAGTCCCCGCAGGACAGGGACCGACAGAGAGAACGGGAGGAGGAGAAAGAGGGAGCGAGATCGAAATATACACCTATATGTACCTGTATGTACCTAGACATACAGAGAGACATGGACAGAGACAGAGAAAGAGGGGGCTGGCACGCGGGGAGAGAGCTCCTGAGCCAGAGCCAGAGCCCAACAGGCACGTCACAGAGCCAGAGAGACATGGGGTGGGGGAGGGGGGAGGGACGCACAAGCGGGCACACGGACTGGGACAGACGCACTGACGCTGCTTTGAAGTGGCAGCTTCTCAACCGAAGTGTGGTCATGCCCGTGGCTGGGCTCCACTAAGGAGGCAGTGCCCGGGCATTGAAAGTCACCCTTGAAGCCCCCGGGCCGGGCGGGAGGGCCAGTGGGCTCCGAGCCCCGCCCAGGAACCCCCCGCCCCGCGGGAGGAGAGTGGCAGCCCACAGGCACCCTGGTTGAGAGTGTTGTGTGCCTGCGTGCCTGCACTTCCCCTTGTGGTGGTCTCTCCTGGAGTCCGAGGGCGTGCGGTGTGTTGGGGTGCTGCTCCCTCAGTCCCCTGCTTTGTCCCGGCTCTTTGTACCCTGTGTGTTGGGGCCACTGCGGGAAGGGAGGGTTCCTGGCTCTTGTGGGCGATGGGAGGGGGCGCGCGGGGGTGTGGGGAGAGGTGCCTGCCGGCGGAGACACAGGCTCGGCTAACTGCTGCTGGCTGACTGCCTGCCTCGGCGAAGAGGACTAAGAAGAGGGTGTGGGGGTGAGCCCTGGCCGACGGGCCTGGTGTGCGGCCGGGGCTGCCAGCTTGTAGCGCCGGGTGGCTGACCGGCCTCTGGCCAGGGGGACCTTCGGCTGGATGGGCGGCTGCAGAGGGGCAAGGGGCGGCAGGGGTTCGGAGGGAGCCACGCAGGGGCGGCGGCGCAAAAGGAGAGGCGAGCAAAAGCCTACAGGTATTCCCAGGCGGTCTCCCATCCAAGCACTAACCAGGCCCCTCCCTGCTTAGCTCCCGAGATCAGAGGAGATCGGGCGCGTTCAGGGTGGTACGGCCATAGACGATGGGACTCGGCTCCCCGCGCCCCAAGAGCCTGCTCCCGGCCTGCCTCGTGAGCGCGCGCCATGCAGATGCGCGGCTCCGGTGGTGAGCATCGACATGCTGGCCGGCTCTGCCAGCACCGCGTCCCCCTCCCAGTCCGGCTCCCCGCCTCTTCCGAATGCCCCAGGCGTGGGCGGCGGGCTACTCCTGGCCGGCAGCGAGGCCCCTTCGCGCCACCCGAGGCTCCATGGGACACTGCCACTTCCCTGATGGTGCCAGAATTCGTGGAACTCTGGCATCCTGGGACTCCCCGGACCCAGACCGCCATACACCCCGCCCCCCTACCGCCACCAGGTTTACCAACAACCGCACCCCCAAGGCTGGGGGAGGCCTGCACCAGCAGGCAACCCTGGGCTTGGGAGTTGTGGGAGGACCCCGCGGAGGCGGCTTGGGCGGCTGCGGAGGGGGGGGCGGCGGCGGCGGCGGCGGCGGCGGCGGCGGCGGCGGCGGGGGCGGAGGAGGCCGGGAGAGCAGAGGCGGGAGATTGAGGGAGTATGGCGATGGTGGCGGCGGCGGCGGCGGGGGCTGGGGCGGAGGCGGGGGAGATGGCGGTGCTGGAGGCGGGGAGAGCAGAGGAGGGAGATTGAGGGAGTGCGGCAATGGCGGCGGCGGGGGCGGGGGTGGGGAACAGGGCAGCACTGGCGGCGGGGATGGGGAGCGCGGTGCTGGCGGCCGAGGTGGGGAGAGCAGAGGAGGGAGTTTGAGGGAGTACGGCGATGGCGGCGGCGGGGGCGGGGGAGGGGGCGAGGGCAGCGCTGGCGGAGGGGGTGGGGAGCGCGGTGATCGCGGCGGCGGCGGGAGAAGCGGGGGCTGATCGCGAGCAGCGTTGGCGGCGTCGGCGGCAGCGGCGCGGGAGGGTTGCGAGGTCGGCGATGGAGGCGGCGGCAGCGTTGGGGGCTGTGTCGGCGGGCGCTGGGCGCGGGGAGGGTTGGCGCCGGCGCCGGCGGCGGCGGTAGCGGGGAAGAGGGCGGTGCTGGCGGCGGAGGAGGGGAGAGCAGAGGCGGGAGATTGAAGCAGTACAGCGATGGCGGTGGCGAGGGCGGGGGCAGGGGTGAGGGCAGCGCTGGAGGGGGGTGTGGGGAGCGCGGTGATGGCGGCGGATTTGGCGGTGGCGGCGGGGGCGAGGGCAGCGCTGTTGGCGGTGGCGGCGATCGAAGGTCGGCGAAGGGATCGAGATGACAGCCTCCGGGACTGAAGAGGACTGAGAAGAGGGTGTGCGGGGGAGCCCTGGCCGACGGGCCTGGTGTGCGGCCGGGGCTGCCAGCTTGTAGTGCCTGGCGGCTAACCCTCTGCTGGTCAGGGGGACCTTCGGCTGGCTGGGCGGCTGCAGAGAGGCAAGGGGCGGCAGGGGTTCGCAGGGAGCCACGCCGGGGCGGCGATGCAAAAGGAGAGGCGAGCAAAAGCCTGCAGCTATTCCCAGGCGGTCTCCCATCCAAGTACTAACCAGGCCCCTCCCTGCTTAGCTCCCGAGATCAGACGAGATCTGGCGCGTGCAGGGTGGTGTGGCCTTAGGCGCTGGGACCCGGCTCCCGGCACTCCAAGAGCCTGCTCCCGACCTGCTTCTGAGCGCACGCCATGCTGCTGGGCCGCTCGGGTGGCGAGCACGTCTGCCCGAGCGCCTCCCGCCAGCTCCCCGCCTCCTCCGGACGCCGCTGGTGTGGGCGACGGGCTACTCCTGGCCCGCAGCGAGGCCCCTTCGCGCCCCCCAGTGGCTCTAACGGGCCTCCGTCACTTCCCTGACTGTGACATATGTCTGGGCGCCCTGGCATCCTGGGCCTCCCCAGGCCCCGAAGGGCTTTTACCCCGCCCCCCTACCCCAACCCCTCTCATCTCCCCCCAGCCCCACAACCGCACACCCCCCTTGCTGCTGTGCTGTCCCCACCTCTCAGGGCCACCGAGGGGGTCGCAGGGTCCTCTCAGTCCCCTCCACCCTAGGGACGTGCAACCCAGGCCCTGGCCCTGGCCGGCCCCACCCACTGGCCCAAAGCCAGGGAGAGCCACCCGCCACCAGGGGGCAGCACCTCCAGTCCGCCGCCACCCTTCCTCACACAGCCTTCTTTCTGGGTTCTCGCCCCTCGTCAGCGACCGGCGTCCCGCCCGATCACTGTTCACTTCACTGGCTACACGTCACCTCTCCTGACCCAGGGAGGTGAGAGAGAGGATGAGAGAAGGCCAGAGACAGAGCAAGAGAGAGGCGGAGAGAGACCGACGGGGACTGTGGGGACAGACTCGCAGAGAGCACTTTCCAGGCTCTGGGCCTCGCGTGGAGGGGTGCTGCGTGGGGGCTGCATGGATATCAGCCGTGACCGCTTGGCCATCAGCTGTTGCCAGTTGGCCATTGGCCACCGGCAGAGCTGCGGTGGCCAAGCTAGGAAGCGCGGATTGTGGACTGCAAATTGCAGAGGGGCGCGGACTGCAGTTGGCCGGCTTGGTGGGTCGGTAAGTTGGCGGGTCTGTTGGTTGGCAGAGAATCGGCCGGCAGGCTGGGGATCGGGCGGCTCCGGCTTGCCGAGTCTCCAAGCCAGCCGCCCGTGAGACATGGTGCTATGAGCCCCCTATCCGTGGTCTGTTGGTGTTCCCTCTTGGCCTCGCCAAATCCTGCATTCTTGTGCGGGCAGAGGGGCTAGAGTCCCCGCAGGACAGGGACAGACAGACAGAACGGGAGGAGGAGTAAGAGGGAGCGAGATGGAAATATACACGTATATGTACATGTATGTATCTAGACATACAGAGAGACATGGACAGAGACAGAGAAAGAGGGGGCTGGCACGCGGGGAGAGAGCTCCTGAGCCAGAGCCAGGGCCCAACAGGCACCTCTCAGAGCCTGACAGATATGGGGTGGGGGAGGGTGGGAGGGACGCACAGGCGGGCACACGGAGTGTTACAGACGCACTGAGGCTGTGTTGAAGTGGCGGCTCCTCCACCGGAGTGTGGTCGTGCCCGGGGCTGGGCTCCTCTAAGGAGGCATTGCCCTGGCGTTGGCAGTCACCATTGAAGCCTCCGGGGCGGCCCGCCAGGGTCTCCGGAGGGCCTGTGGTCTCTGAGCCCCGCCCAGGCACCCGCCCGCGGGAGGAGAGTGGCACCCCCAGGCACCCTGGTTGTGAGGGTTGTGTGCCTGCGTGCCTGCTCTGCCCTTGTGGTGGTCTCCCCTGGAGTCGATGTCGCGTGGTGTGTTGGGGTGCTGCTCCCGCCGTCCCCTGGTTTGTCCCGGCTCTTTGTGCCCTGTGTTTCAGGGACACCGTGGCCGGCGGGAAGGGAGGGCTCCTGGCTCTTGTGGGAGACGGGAGGGGCGCGCGGGGGTGTGGGGCGAGGTGCCTGCCAGCGGAGACAGAAGACTCCGGTGGGGCGGGGCGTGTGGGCGTCCCGTTTGCCCGAGGTCACGCCGATCGTGTGTGTCGGGACCCGAGGGCAGGCGCAGGGATGGGCGTGCCCTGGGCTCGGGGAGAGGTGCAAAGCACCGGCACGTCCTGGGATGGAGAGAGCCTGGTGGAGGCCTGCGCCGGCAGGCAGCCCTGGGCTTGGGCGTTGGGGGTTGCGGCGGCGGCAGGGTCGGGGAGCGAGAGGGAGCCCTGCGATGGCGGTGGCGGCGACCGAGAGGCGGCTGACTGCTGCAGGCTGAGGGCCTGCCTTGGCGAAGAGCACTAAGAAGAGGGAGTGGGGGGGAGCCCTGGCCGACAGGCCTGGTGTGCGGCCGGGGATGCGAGCTTGTAGTGCTGGGCGACTGACCCTCCTCTGGCCAGGGGGACCTTCGGCTGCCTGGGCGGCTGCAGAGGGGCAAGGTGCGGCAGGGGTTCGGAGGGAGCCACGCCGGGGCGGCGGCGCAAAAGGAGAGGCGAGCAAAAGCCTGCAGCTATTCCCAGGCGGTCTCCCATCCAAGTACTAACCAGGCCCCGCCCTGCTTAGCTCCCGAGATCAGAGGAGATCGGGCGCGTTCAGGGTGGTATGGCCCTAGACGCTGGGACCCGGCTCCCCGCGCCCCAAGAGCCTGCTCCCGGCCTGCCTCTGACCGCGCGCGCCGTGCTGCTGGGCCGCTAGGGTGGCGAGCACGTCTGCCTGAGCGGCTCCCGCCCGCTCCCCGCCTCCTCCGGACGCCGCTGGTGTGGGCGACGGGCTACTCCTGGCCCGCAGCGAGGCACCTTCGCGCCCCCCAGTGGCTCCACGGGCCTCTGTCACTTCCCTGACTGTGACATATGTCTGGGCGCCCTGGCATCCTGGGCCTCCCCAGGCCCCGAAGGGCTTTTACCCCGTCCCCCTACCCCAACCCCTCAAATCTCCCCCCAGCCACACAACCGCACACCCCCCTTGCTGCTGTGCTGTCCCCACCTCTCAGGGCCACCGAGGGGGTCGCAGGGTCCTCTCAGTCCCCTCCGGCCCTAGGGACGTGCAACCCAGGCCCTGGCCCTGACCGGACCCATCCACAGGCCCAAAGCCAGGGAGAGCCACCCGCGCCACCAGGGTGCAGCATCTCCAGTCTGCAGCCACCCTTCGTCACAAGCCTTCAGTCTGGGCCCTGGAACCCTCGTCAGCGACCGGAGCCCCGCCCGATGTCCGGTCCCTTCACTGGCTACACGTCACCTCTCCTGACCCAGGGAGGTGAGAGAGAGGATGAGAGAAGGCCAGAGACGGAGCAAGAGAGAGGCGGAGAGAGACAGACGGGGACTGTGGGGACAGACTCGCAGAGAGCACTCTCCAGGCTCTGGGCCTCGCGTGGAGGGGTGCTGCTTGGGGGCTGCATGGTCATCAGCTGTGACCGCTTGGCCATCAGCTGTTGCCAATTGGCCACTGGCCACCGGAGGAGCTGCGGTGGCCAAGCTAGGAAGCGCGGATGGTGGACTGCAAATTGCAGAGGGGCGCGGATTGCAGTGGGCCCGCTTGGCGGGTCGACGGGCGGTGTGTCGGTGGGTTGGCAGAGAAGCGGCCGACAGGTTGGGGATCGGGCGGCTCCGGCTTGCCGTGTCTCCGAGCCAGCCGCCCGTGAGACATAGTGCTATGAGCCCCCTATCCGTGGCTCTGTTGGTGTTCCCTCTTGGCCTCGCCATATCCTGCGTTCTTGTGCGGGCAGAGGGACTAGAGTCCCCGCAGGACAGGGACCGACAGAGAGAACGGGAGGAGGAGAAAGAGGGAGCGAGATCGAAATATACACCTATATGTACCTGTATGTACCTAGACATACAGAGAGACATGGACAGAGACAGAGAAAGAGGGGGCTGGCACGCGGGGAGAGAGCTCCTGAGCCAGAGCCAGAGCCCAACAGGCACGTCACAGAGCCAGAGAGACATGGGGTGGGGGAGGGGGGAGGGACGCACAAGCGGGCACACGGACTGGGACAGACGCACTGACGCTGCTTTGAAGTGGCAGCTTCTCAACCGAAGTGTGGTCATGCCCGTGGCTGGGCTCCACTAAGGAGGCAGTGCCCGGGCATTGAAAGTCACCCTTGAAGCCCCCGGGCCGGGCGGGAGGGCCAGTGGGCTCCGAGCCCCGCCCAGGAACCCCCCGCCCCGCGGGAGGAGAGTGGCAGCCCACAGGCACCCTGGTTGAGAGTGTTGTGTGCCTGCGTGCCTGCACTTCCCCTTGTGGTGGTCTCTCCTGGAGTCCGAGGGCGTGCGGTGTGTTGGGGTGCTGCTCCCTCAGTCCCCTGCTTTGTCCCGGCTCTTTGTACCCTGTGTGTTGGGGCCACTGCGGGAAGGGAGGGTTCCTGGCTCTTGTGGGCGATGGGAGGGGGCGCGCGGGGGTGTGGGGAGAGGTGCCTGCCGGCGGAGACACAGGCTCGGCTAACTGCTGCTGGCTGACTGCCTGTCTCGGCGAAGAGGACTAAGAAGAGGGTGTGGGGGTGAGCCCTGGCCGACGGGCCTGGTGTGCGGCCGGGGCTGCCAGCTTGTAGCGCCGGGTGGCTGACCGGCCTCTGGCCAGGGGGACCTTCGGCTGGATGGGCGGCTGCAGAGGGGCAAGGGGCGGCAGGGGTTCGGAGGGAGCCACGCAGGGGCGGCGGCGCAAAAGGAGAGGCGAGCAAAAGCCTACAGGTATTCCCAGGCGGTCTCCCATCCAAGCACTAACCAGGCCCCTCCCTGCTTAGCTCCCGAGATCAGAGGAGATCGGGCGCGTTCAGGGTGGTACGGCCATAGACGATGGGACTCGGCTCCCCGCGCCCCAAGAGCCTGCTCCCGGCCTGCCTCGTGAGCGCGCGCCATGCAGATGCGCGGCTCCGGTGGTGAGCATCGACATGCTGGCCGGCTCTGCCAGCACCGCGTCCCCCTCCCAGTCCGGCTCCCCGCCTCTTCCGAATGCCCCAGGCGTGGGCGGCGGGCTACTCCTGGCCGGCAGCGAGGCCCCTTCGCGCCACCCGAGGCTCCATGGGACACTGCCACTTCCCTGATGGTGCCAGAATTCGTGGAACTCTGGCATCCTGGGACTCCCCGGACCCAGACCGCCATACACCCCGCCCCCCTACCGCCACCAGGTTTACCAACAACCGCACCCCCAAGGCTGGGGGAGGCCTGCACCAGCAGGCAACCCTGGGCTTGGGAGTTGTGGGAGGACCCCGCGGAGGCGGCTTGGGCGGCTGCGGAGGGGGGGGCGGCGGCGGCGGCGGCGGCGGCGGCGGCGGCGGCGGCGGGGGCGGAGGAGGCCGGGAGAGCAGAGGCGGGAGATTGAGGGAGTATGGCGATGGTGGCGGCGGCGGCGGCGGGGGCTGGGGCGGAGGCGGGGGAGATGGCGGTGCTGGAGGCGGGGAGAGCAGAGGAGGGAGATTGAGGGAGTGCGGCAATGGCGGCGGCGGGGGCGGGGGTGGGGAACAGGGCAGCACTGGCGGCGGGGATGGGGAGCGCGGTGCTGGCGGCCGAGGTGGGGAGAGCAGAGGAGGGAGTTTGAGGGAGTACGGCGATGGCGGCGGCGGGGGCGGGGGAGGGGGCGAGGGCAGCGCTGGCGGAGGGGGTGGGGAGCGCGGTGATCGCGGCGGCGGCGGGAGAAGCGGGGGCTGATCGCGAGCAGCGTTGGCGGCGTCGGCGGCAGCGGCGCGGGAGGGTTGCGAGGTCGGCGATGGAGGCGGCGGCAGCGTTGGGGGCTGTGTCGGCGGGCGCTGGGCGCGGGGAGGGTTGGCGCCGGCCCCGGCGGCGGCGGTAGCGGGGAAGAGGGCGGTGCTGGCGGCGGAGGAGGGGAGAGCAGAGGCGGGAGATTGAAGCAGTACAGCGATGGCGGTGGCGAGGGCGGGGGCAGGGGTGAGGGCAGCGCTGGAGGGGGGTGTGGGGAGCGCGGTGATGGCGGCGGATTTGGCGGTGGCGGCGGGGGCGAGGGCAGCGCTGTTGGCGGTGGCGGCGATCGAAGGTCGGCGAAGGGATCGAGATGACAGCCTCCGGGACTGAAGAGGACTGAGAAGAGGGTGTGCGGGGGAGCCCTGGCCGACGGGCCTGGTGTGCGGCCGGGGCTGCCAGCTTGTAGTGCCTGGCGGCTAACCCTCTGCTGGTCAGGGGGACCTTCGGCTGGCTGGGCGGCTGCAGAGAGGCAAGGGGCGGCAGGGGTTCGCAGGGAGCCACGCCGGGGCGGCGATGCAAAAGGAGAGGCGAGCAAAAGCCTGCAGCTATTCCCAGGCGGTCTCCCATCCAAGTACTAACCAGGCCCCTCCCTGCTTAGCTCCCGAGATCAGACGAGATCTGGCGCGTGCAGGGTGGTGTGGCCTTAGGCGCTGGGACCCGGCTCCCGGCACTCCAAGAGCCTGCTCCCGACCTGCTTCTGAGCGCACGCCATGCTGCTGGGCCGCTCGGGTGGCGAGCACGTCTGCCCGAGCGCCTCCCGCCAGCTCCCCGCCTCCTCCGGACGCCGCTGGTGTGGGCGACGGGCTACTCCTGGCCCGCAGCGAGGCCCCTTCGCGCCCCCCAGTGGCTCTAACGGGCCTCCGTCACTTCCCTGACTGTGACATATGTCTGGGCGCCCTGGCATCCTGGGCCTCCCCAGGCCCCGAAGGGCTTTTACCCCGCCCCCCTACCCCAACCCCTCTCATCTCCCCCCAGCCCCACAACCGCACACCCCCCTTGCTGCTGTGCTGTCCCCACCTCTCAGGGCCACCGAGGGGGTCGCAGGGTCCTCTCAGTCCCCTCCACCCTAGGGACGTGCAACCCAGGCCCTGGCCCTGGCCGGCCCCACCCACTGGCCCAAAGCCAGGGAGAGCCACCCGCCACCAGGGGGCAGCACCTCCAGTCCGCCGCCACCCTTCCTCACACAGCCTTCTTTCTGGGTTCTCGCCCCTCGTCAGCGACCGGCGTCCCGCCCGATCACTGTTCACTTCACTGGCTACACGTCACCTCTCCTGACCCAGGGAGGTGAGAGAGAGGATGAGAGAAGGCCAGAGACAGAGCAAGAGAGAGGCGGAGAGAGACCGACGGGGACTGTGGGGACAGACTCGCAGAGAGCACTTTCCAGGCTCTGGGCCTCGCGTGGAGGGGTGCTGCGTGGGGGCTGCATGGATATCAGCCGTGACCGCTTGGCCATCAGCTGTTGCCAGTTGGCCATTGGCCACCGGCAGAGCTGCGGTGGCCAAGCTAGGAAGCGCGGATTGTGGACTGCAAATTGCAGAGGGGCGCGGACTGCAGTTGGCCGGCTTGGTGGGTCGGTAAGTTGGCGGGTCTGTTGGTTGGCAGAGAATCGGCCGGCAGGCTGGGGATCGGGCGGCTCCGGCTTGCCGAGTCTCCAAGCCAGCCGCCCGTGAGACATGGTGCTATGAGCCCCCTATCCGTGGTCTGTTGGTGTTCCCTCTTGGCCTCGCCAAATCCTGCATTCTTGTGCGGGCAGAGGGGCTAGAGTCCCCGCAGGACAGGGACAGACAGACAGAACGGGAGGAGGAGTAAGAGGGAGCGAGATGGAAATATACACGTATATGTACATGTATGTATCTAGACATACAGAGAGACATGGACAGAGACAGAGAAAGAGGGGGCTGGCACGCGGGGAGAGAGCTCCTGAGCCAGAGCCAGGGCCCAACAGGCACCTCTCAGAGCCTGACAGATATGGGGTGGGGGAGGGTGGGAGGGACGCACAGGCGGGCACACGGAGTGTTACAGACGCACTGAGGCTGTGTTGAAGTGGCGGCTCCTCCACCGGAGTGTGGTCGTGCCCGGGGCTGGGCTCCTCTAAGGAGGCATTGCCCTGGCGTTGGCAGTCACCATTGAAGCCTCCGGGGCGGCCCGCCAGGGTCTCCGGAGGGCCTGTGGTCTCTGAGCCCCGCCCAGGCACCCGCCCGCGGGAGGAGAGTGGCACCCCCAGGCACCCTGGTTGTGAGGGTTGTGTGCCTGCGTGCCTGCTCTGCCCTTGTGGTGGTCTCCCCTGGAGTCGATGTCGCGTGGTGTGTTGGGGTGCTGCTCCCGCCGTCCCCTGGTTTGTCCCGGCTCTTTGTGCCCTGTGTTTCAGGGACACCGTGGCCGGCGGGAAGGGAGGGCTCCTGGCTCTTGTGGGAGACGGGAGGGGCGCGCGGGGGTGTGGGGCGAGGTGCCTGCCAGCGGAGACAGAAGACTCCGGTGGGGCGGGGCGTGTGGGCGTCCCGTTTGCCCGAGGTCACGCCGATCGTGTGTGTCGGGACCCGAGGGCAGGCGCAGGGATGGGCGTGCCCTGGGCTCGGGGAGAGGTGCAAAGCACCGGCACGTCCTGGGATGGAGAGAGCCTGGTGGAGGCCTGCGCCGGCAGGCAGCCCTGGGCTTGGGCGTTGGGGGTTGCGGCGGCGGCAGGGTCGGGGAGCGAGAGGGAGCCCTGCGATGGCGGTGGCGGCGACCGAGAGGCGGCTGACTGCTGCAGGCTGAGGGCCTGCCTTGGCGAAGAGCACTAAGAAGAGGGAGTGGGGGGGAGCCCTGGCCGACAGGCCTGGTGTGCGGCCGGGGATGCGAGCTTGTAGTGCTGGGCGACTGACCCTCCTCTGGCCAGGGGGACCTTCGGCTGCCTGGGCGGCTGCAGAGGGGCAAGGTGCGGCAGGGGTTCGGAGGGAGCCACGCCGGGGCGGCGGCGCAAAAGGAGAGGCGAGCAAAAGCCTGCAGCTATTCCCAGGCGGTCTCCCATCCAAGTACTAACCAGGCCCCGCCCTGCTTAGCTCCCGAGATCAGAGGAGATCGGGCGCGTTCAGGGTGGTATGGCCCTAGACGCTGGGACCCGGCTCCCCGCGCCCCAAGAGCCTGCTCCCGGCCTGCCTCTGACCGCGCGCGCCGTGCTGCTGGGCCGCTAGGGTGGCGAGCACGTCTGCCTGAGCGGCTCCCGCCCGCTCCCCGCCTCCTCCGGACGCCGCTGGTGTGGGCGACGGGCTACTCCTGGCCCGCAGCGAGGCACCTTCGCGCCCCCCAGTGGCTCCACGGGCCTCTGTCACTTCCCTGACTGTGACATATGTCTGGGCGCCCTGGCATCCTGGGCCTCCCCAGGCCCCGAAGGGCTTTTACCCCGTCCCCCTACCCCAACCCCTCAAATCTCCCCCCAGCCACACAACCGCACACCCCCCTTGCTGCTGTGCTGTCCCCACCTCTCAGGGCCACCGAGGGGGTCGCAGGGTCCTCTCAGTCCCCTCCGGCCCTAGGGACGTGCAACCCAGGCCCTGGCCCTGACCGGACCCATCCACAGGCCCAAAGCCAGGGAGAGCCACCCGCGCCACCAGGGTGCAGCATCTCCAGTCTGCAGCCACCCTTCGTCACAAGCCTTCAGTCTGGGCCCTGGAACCCTCGTCAGCGACCGGAGCCCCGCCCGATGTCCGGTCCCTTCACTGGCTACACGTCACCTCTCCTGACCCAGGGAGGTGAGAGAGAGGATGAGAGAAGGCCAGAGACGGAGCAAGAGAGAGGCGGAGAGAGACAGACGGGGACTGTGGGGACAGACTCGCAGAGAGCACTCTCCAGGCTCTGGGCCTCGCGTGGAGGGGTGCTGCTTGGGGGCTGCATGGTCATCAGCTGTGACCGCTTGGCCATCAGCTGTTGCCAATTGGCCACTGGCCACCGGAGGAGCTGCGGTGGCCAAGCTAGGAAGCGCGGATGGTGGACTGCAAATTGCAGAGGGGCGCGGATTGCAGTGGGCCCGCTTGGCGGGTCGACGGGCGGTGTGTCGGTGGGTTGGCAGAGAAGCGGCCGACAGGTTGGGGATCGGGCGGCTCCGGCTTGCCGTGTCTCCGAGCCAGCCGCCCGTGAGACATAGTGCTATGAGCCCCCTATCCGTGGCTCTGTTGGTGTTCCCTCTTGGCCTCGCCATATCCTGCGTTCTTGTGCGGGCAGAGGGACTAGAGTCCCCGCAGGACAGGGACCGACAGAGAGAACGGGAGGAGGAGAAAGAGGGAGCGAGATCGAAATATACACCTATATGTACCTGTATGTACCTAGACATACAGAGAGACATGGACAGAGACAGAGGAAGAGGGGGCTGGCACGCGGGGAGAGAGCTCCTGAGCCAGAGCCAGAGCCCAACAGGCACGTCACAGAGCCAGAGAGACATGGGGTGGGGGAGGGGGGAGGGACGCACAAGCGGGCACACGGACTGGGACAGACGCACTGACGCTGCTTTGAAGTGGCAGCTTCTCAACCGAAGTGTGGTCATGCCCGTGGCTGGGCTCCACTAAGGAGGCAGTGCCCGGGCATTGAAAGTCACCCTTGAAGCCCCCGGGCCGGGCGGGAGGGCCAGTGGGCTCCGAGCCCCGCCCAGGAACCCCCCGCCCCGCGGGAGGAGAGTGGCAGCCCACAGGCACCCTGGTTGAGAGTGTTGTGTGCCTGCGTGCCTGCACTTCCCCTTGTGGTGGTCTCTCCTGGAGTCCGAGGGCGTGCGGTGTGTTGGGGTGCTGCTCCCTCAGTCCCCTGCTTTGTCCCGGCTCTTTGTACCCTGTGTGTTGGGGCCACTGCGGGAAGGGAGGGTTCCTGGCTCTTGTGGGCGATGGGAGGGGGCGCGCGGGGGTGTGGGGAGAGGTGCCTGCCGGCGGAGACACAGGCTCGGCTAACTGCTGCTGGCTGACTGCCTGCCTCGGCGAAGAGGACTAAGAAGAGGGTGTGGGGGTGAGCCCTGGCCGACGGGCCTGGTGTGCGGCCGGGGCTGCCAGCTTGTAGCGCCGGGTGGCTGACCGGCCTCTGGCCAGGGGGACCTTCGGCTGGATGGGCGGCTGCAGAGGGGCAAGGGGCGGCAGGGGTTCGGAGGGACCCACGCAGGGGCGGCGGCGCAAAAGGAGAGGCGAGCAAAAGCCTACAGGTATTCCCAGGCGGTCTCCCATCCAAGCACTAACCAGGCCCCTCCCTGCTTAGCTCCCGAGATCAGAGGAGATCGGGCGCGTTCAGGGTGGTACGGCCATAGACGATGGGACTCGGCTCCCCGCGCCCCAAGAGCCTGCTCCCGGCCTGCCTCGTGAGCGCGCGCCATGCAGATGCGCGGCTCCGGTGGTGAGCATCGACCTGCTGGCCGGCTCTGCCAGCACCGCGTCCCCCTCCCAGTCCGGCTCCCCGCCTCTTCCGAATGCCCCAGGCGTGGGCGGCGGGCTACTCCTGGCCGGCAGCGAGGCCCCTTCGCGCCACCCGAGGCTCCATGGGACACTGCCACTTCCCTGATGGTGCCAGAATTCGTGGAACTCTGGCATCCTGGGACTCCCCGGACCCAGACCGCCATACACCCCGCCCCCCTACCGCCACCAGGTTTACCAACAACCGCACCCCCAAGGCTGGGGGAGGCCTGCACCAGCAGGCAACCCTGGGCTTGGGAGTTGTGGGAGGACCCCGCGGAGGCGGCTTGGGCGGCTGCGGAGGGGGGGGCGGCGGCGGCGGCGGCGGCGGCGGCGGCGGCGGCGGGGGCGGAGGAGGCCGGGAGAGCAGAGGCGGGAGATTGAGGGAGTATGGCGATGGTGGCGGCGGCGGCGGCGGGGGCTGGGGCGGAGGCGGGGGAGATGGCGGTGCTGGAGGCGGGGAGAGCAGAGGAGGGAGATTGAGGGAGTGCGGCAATGGCGGCGGCGGGGGCGGGGGTGGGGAACAGGGCAGCACTGGCGGCGGGGATGGGGAGCGCGGTGCTGGCGGCCGAGGTGGGGAGAGCAGAGGAGGGAGTTTGAGGGAGTACGGCGATGGCGGCGGCGGGGGCGGGGGAGGGGGCGAGGGCAGCGCTGGCGGAGGGGGTGGGGAGCGCGGTGATCGCGGCGGCGGCGGGAGAAGCGGGGGCTGATCGCGAGCAGCGTTGGCGGCGTCGGCGGCAGCGGCGCGGGAGGGTTGCGAGGTCGGCGATGGAGGCGGCGGCAGCGTTGGGGGCTGTGTCGGCGGGCGCTGGGCGCGGGGAGGGTTGGCGCCGGCCCCGGCGGCGGCGGTAGCGGGGAAGAGGGCGGTGCTGGCGGCGGAGGAGGGGAGAGCAGAGGCGGGAGATTGAAGCAGTACAGCGATGGCGGTGGCGAGGGCGGGGGCAGGGGTGAGGGCAGCGCTGGAGGGGGGTGTGGGGAGCGCGGTGATGGCGGCGGATTTGGCGGTGGCGGCGGGGGCGAGGGCAGCGCTGTTGGCGGTGGCGGCGATCGAAGGTCGGCGAAGGGATCGAGATGACAGCCTCCGGGACTGAAGAGGACTGAGAAGAGGGTGTGCGGGGGAGCCCTGGCCGACGGGCCTGGTGTGCGGCCGGGGCTGCCAGCTTGTAGTGCCTGGCGGCTAACCCTCTGCTGGTCAGGGGGACCTTCGGCTGGCTGGGCGGCTGCAGAGAGGCAAGGGGCGGCAGGGGTTCGCAGGGAGCCACGCCGGGGCGGCGATGCAAAAGGAGAGGCGAGCAAAAGCCTGCAGCTATTCCCAGGCGGTCTCCCATCCAAGTACTAACCAGGCCCCTCCCTGCTTAGCTCCCGAGATCAGACGAGATCTGGCGCGTGCAGGGTGGTGTGGCCTTAGGCGCTGGGACCCGGCTCCCGGCACTCCAAGAGCCTGCTCCCGACCTGCTTCTGAGCGCACGCCATGCTGCTGGGCCGCTCGGGTGGCGAGCACGTCTGCCCGAGCGCCTCCCGCCAGCTCCCCGCCTCCTCCGGACGCCGCTGGTGTGGGCGACGGGCTACTCCTGGCCCGCAGCGAGGCCCCTTCGCGCCCCCCAGTGGCTCTAACGGGCCTCCGTCACTTCCCTGACTGTGACATATGTCTGGGCGCCCTGGCATCCTGGGCCTCCCCAGGCCCCGAAGGGCTTTTACCCCGCCCCCCTACCCCAACCCCTCTCATCTCCCCCCAGCCCCACAACCGCACACCCCCCTTGCTGCTGTGCTGTCCCCACCTCTCAGGGCCACCGAGGGGGTCGCAGGGTCCTCTCAGTCCCCTCCACCCTAGGGACGTGCAACCCAGGCCCTGGCCCTGGCCGGCCCCACCCACTGGCCCAAAGCCAGGGAGAGCCACCCGCCACCAGGGGGCAGCACCTCCAGTCCGCCGCCACCCTTCCTCACACAGCCTTCTTTCTGGGTTCTCGCCCCTCGTCAGCGACCGGCGTCCCGCCCGATCACTGTTCACTTCACTGGCTACACGTCACCTCTCCTGACCCAGGGAGGTGAGAGAGAGGATGAGAGAAGGCCAGAGACAGAGCAAGAGAGAGGCGGAGAGAGACCGACGGGGACTGTGGGGACAGACTCGCAGAGAGCACTTTCCAGGCTCTGGGCCTCGCGTGGAGGGGTGCTGCGTGGGGGCTGCATGGATATCAGCCGTGACCGCTTGGCCATCAGCTGTTGCCAGTTGGCCATTGGCCACCGGCAGAGCTGCGGTGGCCAAGCTAGGAAGCGCGGATTGTGGACTGCAAATTGCAGAGGGGCGCGGACTGCAGTTGGCCGGCTTGGTGGGTCGGTAAGTTGGCGGGTCTGTTGGTTGGCAGAGAATCGGCCGGCAGGCTGGGGATCGGGCGGCTCCGGCTTGCCGAGTCTCCAAGCCAGCCGCCCGTGAGACATGGTGCTATGAGCCCCCTATCCGTGGTCTGTTGGTGTTCCCTCTTGGCCTCGCCAAATCCTGCATTCTTGTGCGGGCAGAGGGGCTAGAGTCCCCGCAGGACAGGGACAGACAGACAGAACGGGAGGAGGAGTAAGAGGGAGCGAGATGGAAATATACACGTATATGTACATGTATGTATCTAGACATACAGAGAGACATGGACAGAGACAGAGAAAGAGGGGGCTGGCACGCGGGGAGAGAGCTCCTGAGCCAGAGCCAGGGCCCAACAGGCACCTCTCAGAGCCTGACAGATATGGGGTGGGGGAGGGTGGGAGGGACGCACAGGCGGGCACACGGAGTGTTACAGACGCACTGAGGCTGTGTTGAAGTGGCAGCTCCTCCACCGGAGTGTGGTCGTGCCCGGGGCTGGGCTCCTCTAAGGAGGCATTGCCCTGGCGTTGGCAGTCACCATTGAAGCCTCCGGGGCGGCCCGCCAGGGTCTCCGGAGGGCCTGTGGTCTCTGAGCCCCGCCCAGGCACCCGCCCGCGGGAGGAGAGTGGCACCCCCAGGCACCCTGGTTGTGAGGGTTGTGTGCCTGCGTGCCTGCTCTGCCCTTGTGGTGGTCTCCCCTGGAGTCGATGTCGCGTGGTGTGTTGGGGTGCTGCTCCCGCCGTCCCCTGGTTTGTCCCGGCTCTTTGTGCCCTGTGTTTCAGGGACACCGTGGCCGGCGGGAAGGGAGGGCTCCTGGCTCTTGTGGGAGACGGGAGGGGCGCGCGGGGGTGTGGGGCGAGGTGCCTGCCAGCGGAGACAGAAGACTCCGGTGGGGCGGGGCGTGTGGGCGTCCCGTTTGCCCGAGGTCACGCCGATCGTGTGTGTCGGGACCCGAGGGCAGGCGCAGGGATGGGCGTGCCCTGGGCTCGGGGAGAGGTGCAAAGCACCGGCACGTCCTGGGATGGAGAGAGCCTGGTGGAGGCCTGCGCCGGCAGGCAGCCCTGAGCTTGGGCGTTGGGGGTTGCGGCGGCGGCAGGGTCGGGGAGCGAGAGGGAGCCCTGCGATGGCGGTGGCGGCGACCGAGAGGCGGCTGACTGCTGCAGGCTGAGGGCCTGCCTTGGCGAAGAGCACTAAGAAGAGGGAGTGGGGGGGAGCCCTGGCCGACAGGCCTGGTGTGCGGCCGGGGATGCGAGCTTGTAGTGCTGGGCGACTGACCCTCCTCTGGCCAGGGGGACCTTCGGCTGCCTGGGCGGCTGCAGAGGGGCAAGGTGCGGCAGGGGTTCGGAGGGAGCCACGCCGGGGCGGCGGCGCAAAAGGAGAGGCGAGCAAAAGCCTGCAGCTATTCCCAGGCGGTCTCCCATCCAAGTACTAACCAGGCCCCGCCCTGCTTAGCTCCCGAGATCAGAGGAGATCGGGCGCGTTCAGGGTGGTATGGCCCTAGACGCTGGGACCCGGCTCCCCGCGCCCCAAGAGCCTGCTCCCGGCCTGCCTCTGACCGCGCGCCGTGCTGCTGGGCCGCTAGGGTGGCGAGCACGTCTGCCTGAGCGGCTCCCGCCCGCTCCCCGCCTCCTCCGGACGCCGCTGGTGTGGGCGACGGGCTACTCCTGGCCCGCAGCGAGGCACCTTCGCGCCCCCCAGTGGCTCCACGGGCCTCTGTCACTTCCCTGACTGTGACATATGTCTGGGCGCCCTGGCATCCTGGGCCTCCCCAGGCCCCGAAGGGCTTTTACCCCGTCCCCCTACCCCAACCCCTCAAATCTCCCCCCAGCCACACAACCGCACACCCCCCTTGCTGCTGTGCTGTCCCCACCTCTCAGGGCCACCGAGGGGGTCGCAGGGTCCTCTCAGTCCCCTCCGGCCCTAGGGACGTGCAACCCAGGCCCTGGCCCTGACCGGACCCATCCACAGGCCCAAAGCCAGGGAGAGCCACCCGCGCCACCAGGGTGCAGCATCTCCAGTCTGCAGCCACCCTTCGTCACAAGCCTTCAGTCTGGGCCCTGGAACCCTCGTCAGCGACCGGAGCCCCGCCCGATGTCCGGTCCCTTCACTGGCTACACGTCACCTCTCCTGACCCAGGGAGGTGAGAGAGAGGATGAGAGAAGGCCAGAGACGGAGCAAGAGAGAGGCGGAGAGAGACAGACGGGGACTGTGGGGACAGACTCGCAGAGAGCACTCTCCAGGCTCTGGGCCTCGCGTGGAGGGGTGCTGCTTGGGGGCTGCATGGTCATCAGCTGTGACCGCTTGGCCATCAGCTGTTGCCAGTTGGCCACTGGCCACCGGAGGAGCTGCGGTGGCCAAGCTGGGAAGCGCGGATGGTGGACTGCAAATTGCAGAGGGGCGCGGATTGCAGTGGGCCCGCTTGGCGGGTCGACGGGCGGTGTGTCGGTGGGTTGGCAGAGAAGCGGCCGACAGGTTGGGGATCGGGCGGCTCCGGCTTGCCGTGGCTCCGAGCCAGCCGCCCGTGAGACATAGTGCTATGAGCCCCCTATCCGTGGCTCTGTTGGTGTTCCCTCTTGGCCTCGCCATATCCTGCGTTCTTGTGCGGACAGAGGGACTAGAGTCCCCGCAGGACAGGGACCGACAGAGAGAACGGGAGGAGGAGAAAGAGGGAGCGAGATCGAAATATACACCTATATGTACCTGTATGTACCTAGACATACAGAGAGACATGGACAGAGACAGAGAAAGAGGGGGCTGGCACGCGGGGAGAGAGCTCCTGAGCCAGAGCCAGAGCCCAACAGGCACGTCACAGAGCCAGAGAGACATGGGGTGGGGGAGGGGGGAGGGACGCACAAGCGGGCACACGGACTGGGACAGACGCACTGACGCTGCTTTGAAGTGGCAGCTTCTCAACCGAAGTGTGGTCATGCCCGTGGCTGGGCTCCACTAAGGAGGCAGTGCCCGGGCATTGAAAGTCACCCTTGAAGCCCCCGGGCCGGGCGGGAGGGCCAGTGGGCTCCGAGCCCCGCCCAGGAACCCCCCCGCCCCGCGGGAGGAGAGTGGCAGCCCACAGGCACCCTGGTTGAGAGTGTTGTGTGCCTGCGTGCCTGCACTTCCCCTTGTGGGGGTCTCTCCTGGAGTCCGAGGGCGTGCGGTGTGTTGGGGTGCTGCTCCCTCAGTCCCCTGCTTTGTCCCGGCTCTTTGTACCCTGTGTGTTGGGGCCACTGCGGGAAGGGAGGGTTCCTGGCTCTTGTGGGCGATGGGAGGGGGCGCGCGGGGGTGTGGGGAGAGGTGCCTGCCGGCGGAGACACAGGCTCGGCTAACTGCTGCTGGCTGACTGCCTGCCTCGGCGAAGAGGACTAAGAAGAGGGTGTGGGGGTGAGCCCTGGCCGACGGGCCTGGTGTGCGGCCGGGGCTGCCAGCTTGTAGCGCCGGGTGGCTGACCGGCCTCTGGCCAGGGGGACCTTCGGCTGGATGGGCGGCTGCAGAGGGGCAAGGGGCGGCAGGGGTTCGGAGGGAGCCACGCAGGGGCGGCGGCGCAAAAGGAGAGGCGAGCAAAAGCCTACAGGTATTCCCAGGCGGTCTCCCATCCAAGCACTAACCAGGCCCCTCCCTGCTTAGCTCCCGAGATCAGAGGAGATCGGGCGCGTTCAGGGTGGTACGGCCATAGACGATGGGACTCGGCTCCCCGCGCCCCAAGAGCCTGCTCCCGGCCTGCCTCGTGAGCGCGCGCCATGCAGATGCGCGGCTCCGGTGGTGAGCATCGACCTGCTGGCCGGCTCTGCCAGCACCGCGTCCCCCTCCCAGTCCGGCTCCCCGCCTCTTCCGAATGCCCCAGGCGTGGGCGGCGGGCTACTCCTGGCCGGCAGCGAGGCCCCTTCGCGCCACCCGAGGCTCCATGGGACACTGCCACTTCCCTGATGGTGCCAGAATTCGTGGAACTCTGGCATCCTGGGACTCCCCGGACCCAGACCGCCATACACCCCGCCCCCCTACCGCCACCAGGTTTACCAACAACCGCACCCCCAAGGCTGGGGGAGGCCTGCACCAGCAGGCAACCCTGGGCTTGGGAGTTGTGGGAGGACCCCGCGGAGGCGGCTTGGGCGGCTGCGGAGGGGGGGGCGGCGGCGGCGGCGGCGGCGGCGGCGGCGGCGGCGGGGGCGGAGGAGGCCGGGAGAGCAGAGGCGGGAGATTGAGGGAGTATGGCGATGGTGGCGGCGGCGGCGGCGGGGGCTGGGGCGGAGGCGGGGGAGATGGCGGTGCTGGAGGCGGGGAGAGCAGAGGAGGGAGATTGAGGGAGTGCGGCAATGGCGGCGGCGGGGGCGGGGGTGGGGAACAGGGCAGCACTGGCGGCGGGGATGGGGAGCGCGGTGCTGGCGGCCGAGGTGGGGAGAGCAGAGGAGGGAGTTTGAGGGAGTACGGCGATGGCGGCGGCGGGGGCGGGGGAGGGGGCGAGGGCAGCGCTGGCGGAGGGGGTGGGGAGCGCGGTGATCGCGGCGGCGGCGGGAGAAGCGGGGGCTGATCGCGAGCAGCGTTGGCGGCGTCGGCGGCAGCGGCGCGGGAGGGTTGCGAGGTCGGCGATGGAGGCGGCGGCAGCGTTGGGGGCTGTGTCGGCGGGCGCTGGGCGCGGGGAGGGTTGGCGCCGGCCCCGGCGGCGGCGGTAGCGGGGAAGAGGGCGGTGCTGGCGGCGGAGGAGGGGAGAGCAGAGGCGGGAGATTGAAGCAGTACAGCGATGGCGGTGGCGAGGGCGGGGGCAGGGGTGAGGGCAGCGCTGGAGGGGGGTGTGGGGAGCGCGGTGATGGCGGCGGATTTGGCGGTGGCGGCGGGGGCGAGGGCAGCGCTGTTGGCGGTGGCGGCGATCGAAGGTCGGCGAAGGGATCGAGATGACAGCCTCCGGGACTGAAGAGGACTGAGAAGAGGGTGTGCGGGGGAGCCCTGGCCGACGGGCCTGGTGTGCGGCCGGGGCTGCCAGCTTGTAGTGCCTGGCGGCTAACCCTCTGCTGGTCAGGGGGACCTTCGGCTGGCTGGGCGGCTGCAGAGAGGCAAGGGGCGGCAGGGGTTCGCAGGGAGCCACGCCGGGGCGGCGATGCAAAAGGAGAGGCGAGCAAAAGCCTGCAGCTATTCCCAGGCGGTCTCCCATCCAAGTACTAACCAGGCCCCTCCCTGCTTAGCTCCCGAGATCAGACGAGATCTGGCGCGTGCAGGGTGGTGTGGCCTTAGGCGCTGGGACCCGGCTCCCGGCACTCCAAGAGCCTGCTCCCGACCTGCTTCTGAGCGCACGCCATGCTGCTGGGCCGCTCGGGTGGCGAGCACGTCTGCCCGAGCGCCTCCCGCCAGCTCCCCGCCTCCTCCGGACGCCGCTGGTGTGGGCGACGGGCTACTCCTGGCCCGCAGCGAGGCCCCTTCGCGCCCCCCAGTGGCTCTAACGGGCCTCCGTCACTTCCCTGACTGTGACATATGTCTGGGCGCCCTGGCATCCTGGGCCTCCCCAGGCCCCGAAGGGCTTTTACCCCGCCCCCCTACCCCAACCCCTCTCATCTCCCCCCAGCCCCACAACCGCACACCCCCCTTGCTGCTGTGCTGTCCCCACCTCTCAGGGCCACCGAGGGGGTCGCAGGGTCCTCTCAGTCCCCTCCACCCTAGGGACGTGCAACCCAGGCCCTGGCCCTGGCCGGCCCCACCCACTGGCCCAAAGCCAGGGAGAGCCACCCGCCACCAGGGGGCAGCACCTCCAGTCCGCCGCCACCCTTCCTCACACAGCCTTCTTTCTGGGTTCTCGCCCCTCGTCAGCGACCGGCGTCCCGCCCGATCACTGTTCACTTCACTGGCTACACGTCACCTCTCCTGACCCAGGGAGGTGAGAGAGAGGATGAGAGAAGGCCAGAGACAGAGCAAGAGAGAGGCGGAGAGAGACCGACGGGGACTGTGGGGACAGACTCGCAGAGAGCACTTTCCAGGCTCTGGGCCTCGCGTGGAGGGGTGCTGCGTGGGGGCTGCATGGATATCAGCCGTGACCGCTTGGCCATCAGCTGTTGCCAGTTGGCCATTGGCCACCGGCAGAGCTGCGGTGGCCAAGCTAGGAAGCGCGGATTGTGGACTGCAAATTGCAGAGGGGCGCGGACTGCAGTTGGCCGGCTTGGTGGGTCGGTAGGTTGGCGGGTCTGTTGGTTGGCAGAGAATCGGCCGGCAGGCTGGGGATCGGGCGGCTCCGGCTTGCCGAGTCTCCAAGCCAGCCGCCCGTGAGACATGGTGCTATGAGCCCCCTATCCGTGGTCTGTTGGTGTTCCCTCTTGGCCTCGCCAAATCCTGCATTCTTGTGCGGGCAGAGGGGCTAGAGTCCCCGCAGGACAGGGACAGACAGACAGAACGGGAGGAGGAGTAAGAGGGAGCGAGATGGAAATATACACGTATATGTACATGTATGTATCTAGACATACAGAGAGACATGGACAGAGACAGAGAAAGAGGGGGCTGGCACGCGGGGAGAGAGCTCCTGAGCCAGAGCCAGGGCCCAACAGGCACCTCTCAGAGCCTGACAGATATGGGGTGGGGGAGGGTGGGAGGGACGCACAGGCGGGCACACGGAGTGTTACAGACGCACTGAGGCTGTGTTGAAGTGGCGGCTCCTCCACCGGAGTGTGGTCGTGCCCGGGGCTGGGCTCCTCTAAGGAGGCATTGCCCTGGCGTTGGCAGTCACCATTGAAGCCTCCGGGGCGGCCCGCCAGGGTCTCCGGAGGGCCTGTGGTCTCTGAGCCCCGCCCAGGCACCCGCCCGCGGGAGGAGAGTGGCACCCCCAGGCACCCTGGTTGTGAGGGTTGTGTGCCTGCGTGCCTGCTCTGCCCTTGTGGTGGTCTCCCCTGGAGTCGATGTCGCGTGGTGTGTTGGGGTGCTGCTCCCGCCGTCCCCTGGTTTGTCCCGGCTCTTTGTGCCCTGTGTTTCAGGGACACCGTGGCCGGCGGGAAGGGAGGGCTCCTGGCTCTTGTGGGAGACGGGAGGGGCGCGCGGGGGTGTGGGGCGAGGTGCCTGCCAGCGGAGACAGAAGACTCCGGTGGGGCGGGGCGTGTGGGCGTCCCGTTTGCCCGAGGTCACGCCGATCGTGTGTGTCGGGACCCGAGGGCAGGCGCAGGGATGGGCGTGCCCTGGGCTCGGGGAGAGGTGCAAAGCACCGGCACGTCCTGGGATGGAGAGAGCCTGGTGGAGGCCTGCGCCGGCAGGCAGCCCTGGGCTTGGGCGTTGGGGGTTGCGGCGGCGGCAGGGTCGGGGAGCGAGAGGGAGCCCTGCGATGGCGGTGGCGGCGACCGAGAGGCGGCTGACTGCTGCAGGCTGAGGGCCTGCCTTGGCGAAGAGCACTAAGAAGAGGGAGTGGGGGGGAGCCCTGGCCGACAGGCCTGGTGTGCGGCCGGGGATGCGAGCTTGTAGTGCTGGGCGACTGACCCTCCTCTGGCCAGGGGGACCTTCGGCTGCCTGGGCGGCTGCAGAGGGGCAAGGTGCGGCAGGGGTTCGGAGGGAGCCACGCCGGGGCGGCGGCGCAAAAGGAGAGGCGAGCAAAAGCCTGCAGCTATTCCCAGGCGGTCTCCCATCCAAGTACTAACCAGGCCCCGCCCTGCTTAGCTCCCGAGATCAGAGGAGATCGGGCGCGTTCAGGGTGGTATGGCCCTAGACGCTGGGACCCGGCTCCCCGCGCCCCAAGAGCCTGCTCCCGGCCTGCCTCTGACCGCGCGCGCCGTGCTGCTGGGCCGCTAGGGTGGCGAGCACGTCTGCCTGAGCGGCTCCCGCCCGCTCCCCGCCTCCTCCGGACGCCGCTGGTGTGGGCGACGGGCTACTCCTGGCCCGCAGCGAGGCACCTTCGCGCCCCCCAGTGGCTCCACGGGCCTCTGTCACTTCCCTGACTGTGACATATGTCTGGGCGCCCTGGCATCCTGGGCCTCCCCAGGCCCCGAAGGGCTTTTACCCCGTCCCCCTACCCCAACCCCTCAAATCTCCCCCCAGCCACACAACCGCACACCCCCCTTGCTGCTGTGCTGTCCCCACCTCTCAGGGCCACCGAGGGGGTCGCAGGGTCCTCTCAGTCCCCTCCGGCCCTAGGGACGTGCAACCCAGGCCCTGGCCCTGACCGGACCCATCCACAGGCCCAAAGCCAGGGAGAGCCACCCGCGCCACCAGGGTGCAGCATCTCCAGTCTGCAGCCACCCTTCGTCACAAGCCTTCAGTCTGGGCCCTGGAACCCTCGTCAGCGACCGGAGCCCCGCCCGATGTCCGGTCCCTTCACTGGCTACACGTCACCTCTCCTGACCCAGGGAGGTGAGAGAGAGGATGAGAGAAGGCCAGAGACGGAGCAAGAGAGAGGCGGAGAGAGACAGACGGGGACTGTGGGGACAGACTCGCAGAGAGCACTCTCCAGGCTCTGGGCCTCGCGTGGAGGGGTGCTGCTTGGGGGCTGCATGGTCATCAGCTGTGACCGCTTGGCCATCAGCTGTTGCCAATTGGCCACTGGCCACCGGAGGAGCTGCGGTGGCCAAGCTAGGAAGCGCGGATGGTGGACTGCAAATTGCAGAGGGGCGCGGATTGCAGTGGGCCCGCTTGGCGGGTCGACGGGCGGTGTGTCGGTGGGTTGGCAGAGAAGCGGCCGACAGGTTGGGGATCGGGCGGCTCCGGCTTGCCGTGTCTCCGAGCCAGCCGCCCGTGAGACATAGTGCTATGAGCCCCCTATCCGTGGCTCTGTTGGTGTTCCCTCTTGGCCTCGCCATATCCTGCGTTCTTGTGCGGGCAGAGGGACTAGAGTCCCCGCAGGACAGGGACCGACAGAGAGAACGGGAGGAGGAGAAAGAGGGAGCGAGATCGAAATATACACCTATATGTACCTGTATGTACCTAGACATACAGAGAGACATGGACAGAGACAGAGAAAGAGGGGGCTGGCACGCGGGGAGAGAGCTCCTGAGCCAGAGCCAGAGCCCAACAGGCACGTCACAGAGCCAGAGAGACATGGGGTGGGGGAGGGGGGAGGGACGCACAAGCGGGCACACGGACTGGGACAGACGCACTGACGCTGCTTTGAAGTGGCAGCTTCTCAACCGAAGTGTGGTCATGCCCGTGGCTGGGCTCCACTAAGGAGGCAGTGCCCGGGCATTGAAAGTCACCCTTGAAGCCCCCGGGCCGGGCGGGAGGGCCAGTGGGCTCCGAGCCCCGCCCAGGAACCCCCCGCCCCGCGGGAGGAGAGTGGCAGCCCACAGGCACCCTGGTTGAGAGTGTTGTGTGCCTGCGTGCCTGCACTTCCCCTTGTGGTGGTCTCTCCTGGAGTCCGAGGGCGTGCGGTGTGTTGGGGTGCTGCTCCCTCAGTCCCCTGCTTTGTCCCGGCTCTTTGTACCCTGTGTGTTGGGGCCACTGCGGGAAGGGAGGGTTCCTGGCTCTTGTGGGCGATGGGAGGGGGCGCGCGGGGGTGTGGGGAGAGGTGCCTGCCGGCGGAGACACAGGCTCGGCTAACTGCTGCTGGCTGACTGCCTGCCTCGGCGAAGAGGACTAAGAAGAGGGTGTGGGGGTGAGCCCTGGCCGACGGGCCTGGTGTGCGGCCGGGGCTGCCAGCTTGTAGCGCCGGGTGGCTGACCGGCCTCTGGCCAGGGGGACCTTCGGCTGGATGGGCGGCTGCAGAGGGGCAAGGGGCGGCAGGGGTTCGGAGGGAGCCACGCAGGGGCGGCGGCGCAAAAGGAGAGGCGAGCAAAAGCCTACAGGTATTCCCAGGCGGTCTCCCATCCAAGCACTAACCAGGCCCCTCCCTGCTTAGCTCCCGAGATCAGAGGAGATCGGGCGCGTTCAGGGTGGTACGGCCATAGACGATGGGACTCGGCTCCCCGCGCCCCAAGAGCCTGCTCCCGGCCTGCCTCGTGAGCGCGCGCCATGCAGATGCGCGGCTCCGGTGGTGAGCATCGACCTGCTGGCCGGCTCTGCCAGCACCGCGTCCCCCTCCCAGTCCGGCTCCCCGCCTCTTCCGAATGCCCCAGGCGTGGGCGGCGGGCTACTCCTGGCCGGCAGCGAGGCCCCTTCGCGCCACCCGAGGCTCCATGGGACACTGCCACTTCCCTGATGGTGCCAGAATTCGTGGAACTCTGGCATCCTGGGACTCCCCGGACCCAGACCGCCATACACCCCGCCCCCCTACCGCCACCAGGTTTACCAACAACCGCACCCCCAAGGCTGGGGGAGGCCTGCACCAGCAGGCAACCCTGGGCTTGGGAGTTGTGGGAGGACCCCGCGGAGGCGGCTTGGGCGGCTGCGGAGGGGGGGGCGGCGGCGGCGGCGGCGGCGGCGGCGGCGGCGGCGGCGGGGGCGGAGGAGGCCGGGAGAGCAGAGGCGGGAGATTGAGGGAGTATGGCGATGGTGGCGGCGGCGGCGGCGGGGGCTGGGGCGGAGGCGGGGGAGATGGCGGTGCTGGAGGCGGGGAGAGCAGAGGAGGGAGATTGAGGGAGTGCGGCAATGGCGGCGGCGGGGGCGGGGGTGGGGAACAGGGCAGCACTGGCGGCGGGGATGGGGAGCGCGGTGCTGGCGGCCGAGGTGGGGAGAGCAGAGGAGGGAGTTTGAGGGAGTACGGCGATGGCGGCGGCGGGGGCGGGGGAGGGGGCGAGGGCAGCGCTGGCGGAGGGGGTGGGGAGCGCGGTGAT
The DNA here is from genome assembly GCF_057876585.1 of Rhinolophus sinicus. NCBI lineage: Eukaryota > Metazoa > Chordata > Mammalia > Chiroptera > Rhinolophidae > Rhinolophus > Rhinolophus sinicus. The sequence goes on along the minus strand of NC_142510.1, from coordinate 19,239,656 downwards.
CGCGGCGGCGGCGGGAGAAGCGGGGGCTGATCGCGAGCAGCGTTGGCGGCGTCGGCGGCAGCGGCGCGGGAGGGTTGCGAGGTCGGCGATGGAGGCGGCGGCAGCGTTGGGGGCTGTGTCGGCGGGCGCTGGGCGCGGGGAGGGTTGGCGCCGGCGCCGGCGGCGGCGGTAGCGGGGAAGAGGGCGGTGCTGGCGGCGGAGGAGGGGAGAGCAGAGGCGGGAGATTGAAGCAGTACAGCGATGGCGGTGGCGAGGGCGGGGGCAGGGGTGAGGGCAGCGCTGGAGGGGGGTGTGGGGAGCGCGGTGATGGCGGCGGATTTGGCGGTGGCGGCGGGGGCGAGGGCAGCGCTGTTGGCGGTGGCGGCGATCGAAGGTCGGCGAAGGGATCGAGATGACAGCCTCCGGGACTGAAGAGGACTGAGAAGAGGGTGTGCGGGGGAGCCCTGGCCGACGGGCCTGGTGTGCGGCCGGGGCTGCCAGCTTGTAGTGCCTGGCGGCTAACCCTCTGCTGGTCAGGGGGACCTTCGGCTGGCTGGGCGGCTGCAGAGAGGCAAGGGGCGGCAGGGGTTCGCAGGGAGCCACGCCGGGGCGGCGATGCAAAAGGAGAGGCGAGCAAAAGCCTGCAGCTATTCCCAGGCGGTCTCCCATCCAAGTACTAACCAGGCCCCTCCCTGCTTAGCTCCCGAGATCAGACGAGATCTGGCGCGTGCAGGGTGGTGTGGCCTTAGGCGCTGGGACCCGGCTCCCGGCACTCCAAGAGCCTGCTCCCGACCTGCTTCTGAGCGCACGCCATGCTGCTGGGCCGCTCGGGTGGCGAGCACGTCTGCCCGAGCGCCTCCCGCCAGCTCCCCGCCTCCTCCGGACGCCGCTGGTGTGGGCGACGGGCTACTCCTGGCCCGCAGCGAGGCCCCTTCGCGCCCCCCAGTGGCTCTAACGGGCCTCCGTCACTTCCCTGACTGTGACATATGTCTGGGCGCCCTGGCATCCTGGGCCTCCCCAGGCCCCGAAGGGCTTTTACCCCGCCCCCCTACCCCAACCCCTCTCATCTCCCCCCAGCCCCACAACCGCACACCCCCCTTGCTGCTGTGCTGTCCCCACCTCTCAGGGCCACCGAGGGGGTCGCAGGGTCCTCTCAGTCCCCTCCACCCTAGGGACGTGCAACCCAGGCCCTGGCCCTGGCCGGCCCCACCCACTGGCCCAAAGCCAGGGAGAGCCACCCGCCACCAGGGGGCAGCACCTCCAGTCCGCCGCCACCCTTCCTCACACAGCCTTCTTTCTGGGTTCTCGCCCCTCGTCAGCGACCGGCGTCCCGCCCGATCACTGTTCACTTCACTGGCTACACGTCACCTCTCCTGACCCAGGGAGGTGAGAGAGAGGATGAGAGAAGGCCAGAGACAGAGCAAGAGAGAGGCGGAGAGAGACCGACGGGGACTGTGGGGACAGACTCGCAGAGAGCACTTTCCAGGCTCTGGGCCTCGCGTGGAGGGGTGCTGCGTGGGGGCTGCATGGATATCAGCCGTGACCGCTTGGCCATCAGCTGTTGCCAGTTGGCCATTGGCCACCGGCAGAGCTGCGGTGGCCAAGCTAGGAAGCGCGGATTGTGGACTGCAAATTGCAGAGGGGCGCGGACTGCAGTTGGCCGGCTTGGTGGGTCGGTAAGTTGGCGGGTCTGTTGGTTGGCAGAGAATCGGCCGGCAGGCTGGGGATCGGGCGGCTCCGGCTTGCCGAGTCTCCAAGCCAGCCGCCCGTGAGACATGGTGCTATGAGCCCCCTATCCGTGGTCTGTTGGTGTTCCCTCTTGGCCTCGCCAAATCCTGCATTCTTGTGCGGGCAGAGGGGCTAGAGTCCCCGCAGGACAGGGACAGACAGACAGAACGGGAGGAGGAGTAAGAGGGAGCGAGATGGAAATATACACGTATATGTACATGTATGTATCTAGACATACAGAGAGACATGGACAGAGACAGAGAAAGAGGGGGCTGGCACGCGGGGAGAGAGCTCCTGAGCCAGAGCCAGGGCCCAACAGGCACCTCTCAGAGCCTGACAGATATGGGGTGGGGGAGGGTGGGAGGGACGCACAGGCGGGCACACGGAGTGTTACAGACGCACTGAGGCTGTGTTGAAGTGGCGGCTCCTCCACCGGAGTGTGGTCGTGCCCGGGGCTGGGCTCCTCTAAGGAGGCATTGCCCTGGCGTTGGCAGTCACCATTGAAGCCTCCGGGGCGGCCCGCCAGGGTCTCCGGAGGGCCTGTGGTCTCTGAGCCCCGCCCAGGCACCCGCCCGCGGGAGGAGAGTGGCACCCCCAGGCACCCTGGTTGTGAGGGTTGTGTGCCTGCGTGCCTGCTCTGCCCTTGTGGTGGTCTCCCCTGGAGTCGATGTCGCGTGGTGTGTTGGGGTGCTGCTCCCGCCGTCCCCTGGTTTGTCCCGGCTCTTTGTGCCCTGTGTTTCAGGGACACCGTGGCCGGCGGGAAGGGAGGGCTCCTGGCTCTTGTGGGAGACGGGAGGGGCGCGCGGGGGTGTGGGGCGAGGTGCCTGCCAGCGGAGACAGAAGACTCCGGTGGGGCGGGGCGTGTGGGCGTCCCGTTTGCCCGAGGTCACGCCGATCGTGTGTGTCGGGACCCGAGGGCAGGCGCAGGGATGGGCGTGCCCTGGGCTCGGGGAGAGGTGCAAAGCACCGGCACGTCCTGGGATGGAGAGAGCCTGGTGGAGGCCTGCGCCGGCAGGCAGCCCTGGGCTTGGGCGTTGGGGGTTGCGGCGGCGGCAGGGTCGGGGAGCGAGAGGGAGCCCTGCGATGGCGGTGGCGGCGACCGAGAGGCGGCTGACTGCTGCAGGCTGAGGGCCTGCCTTGGCGAAGAGCACTAAGAAGAGGGAGTGGGGGGGAGCCCTGGCCGACAGGCCTGGTGTGCGGCCGGGGATGCGAGCTTGTAGTGCTGGGCGACTGACCCTCCTCTGGCCAGGGGGACCTTCGGCTGCCTGGGCGGCTGCAGAGGGGCAAGGTGCGGCAGGGGTTCGGAGGGAGCCACGCCGGGGCGGCGGCGCAAAAGGAGAGGCGAGCAAAAGCCTGCAGCTATTCCCAGGCGGTCTCCCATCCAAGTACTAACCAGGCCCCGCCCTGCTTAGCTCCCGAGATCAGAGGAGATCGGGCGCGTTCAGGGTGGTATGGCCCTAGACGCTGGGACCCGGCTCCCCGCGCCCCAAGAGCCTGCTCCCGGCCTGCCTCTGACCGCGCGCGCCGTGCTGCTGGGCCGCTAGGGTGGCGAGCACGTCTGCCTGAGCGGCTCCCGCCCGCTCCCCGCCTCCTCCGGACGCCGCTGGTGTGGGCGACGGGCTACTCCTGGCCCGCAGCGAGGCACCTTCGCGCCCCCCAGTGGCTCCACGGGCCTCTGTCACTTCCCTGACTGTGACATATGTCTGGGCGCCCTGGCATCCTGGGCCTCCCCAGGCCCCGAAGGGCTTTTACCCCGTCCCCCTACCCCAACCCCTCAAATCTCCCCCCAGCCACACAACCGCACACCCCCCTTGCTGCTGTGCTGTCCCCACCTCTCAGGGCCACCGAGGGGGTCGCAGGGTCCTCTCAGTCCCCTCCGGCCCTAGGGACGTGCAACCCAGGCCCTGGCCCTGACCGGACCCATCCACAGGCCCAAAGCCAGGGAGAGCCACCCGCGCCACCAGGGTGCAGCATCTCCAGTCTGCAGCCACCCTTCGTCACAAGCCTTCAGTCTGGGCCCTGGAACCCTCGTCAGCGACCGGAGCCCCGCCCGATGTCCGGTCCCTTCACTGGCTACACGTCACCTCTCCTGACCCAGGGAGGTGAGAGAGAGGATGAGAGAAGGCCAGAGACGGAGCAAGAGAGAGGCGGAGAGAGACAGACGGGGACTGTGGGGACAGACTCGCAGAGAGCACTCTCCAGGCTCTGGGCCTCGCGTGGAGGGGTGCTGCTTGGGGGCTGCATGGTCATCAGCTGTGACCGCTTGGCCATCAGCTGTTGCCAATTGGCCACTGGCCACCGGAGGAGCTGCGGTGGCCAAGCTAGGAAGCGCGGATGGTGGACTGCAAATTGCAGAGGGGCGCGGATTGCAGTGGGCCCGCTTGGCGGGTCGACGGGCGGTGTGTCGGTGGGTTGGCAGAGAAGCGGCCGACAGGTTGGGGATCGGGCGGCTCCGGCTTGCCGTGTCTCCGAGCCAGCCGCCCGTGAGACATAGTGCTATGAGCCCCCTATCCGTGGCTCTGTTGGTGTTCCCTCTTGGCCTCGCCATATCCTGCGTTCTTGTGCGGGCAGAGGGACTAGAGTCCCCGCAGGACAGGGACCGACAGAGAGAACGGGAGGAGGAGAAAGAGGGAGCGAGATCGAAATATACACCTATATGTACCTGTATGTACCTAGACATACAGAGAGACATGGACAGAGACAGAGAAAGAGGGGGCTGGCACGCGGGGAGAGAGCTCCTGAGCCAGAGCCAGAGCCCAACAGGCACGTCACAGAGCCAGAGAGACATGGGGTGGGGGAGGGGGGAGGGACGCACAAGCGGGCACACGGACTGGGACAGACGCACTGACGCTGCTTTGAAGTGGCAGCTTCTCAACCGAAGTGTGGTCATGCCCGTGGCTGGGCTCCACTAAGGAGGCAGTGCCCGGGCATTGAAAGTCACCCTTGAAGCCCCCGGGCCGGGCGGGAGGGCCAGTGGGCTCCGAGCCCCGCCCAGGAACCCCCCGCCCCGCGGGAGGAGAGTGGCAGCCCACAGGCACCCTGGTTGAGAGTGTTGTGTGCCTGCGTGCCTGCACTTCCCCTTGTGGTGGTCTCTCCTGGAGTCCGAGGGCGTGCGGTGTGTTGGGGTGCTGCTCCCTCAGTCCCCTGCTTTGTCCCGGCTCTTTGTACCCTGTGTGTTGGGGCCACTGCGGGAAGGGAGGGTTCCTGGCTCTTGTGGGCGATGGGAGGGGGCGCGCGGGGGTGTGGGGAGAGGTGCCTGCCGGCGGAGACACAGGCTCGGCTAACTGCTGCTGGCTGACTGCCTGTCTCGGCGAAGAGGACTAAGAAGAGGGTGTGGGGGTGAGCCCTGGCCGACGGGCCTGGTGTGCGGCCGGGGCTGCCAGCTTGTAGCGCCGGGTGGCTGACCGGCCTCTGGCCAGGGGGACCTTCGGCTGGATGGGCGGCTGCAGAGGGGCAAGGGGCGGCAGGGGTTCGGAGGGAGCCACGCAGGGGCGGCGGCGCAAAAGGAGAGGCGAGCAAAAGCCTACAGGTATTCCCAGGCGGTCTCCCATCCAAGCACTAACCAGGCCCCTCCCTGCTTAGCTCCCGAGATCAGAGGAGATCGGGCGCGTTCAGGGTGGTACGGCCATAGACGATGGGACTCGGCTCCCCGCGCCCCAAGAGCCTGCTCCCGGCCTGCCTCGTGAGCGCGCGCCATGCAGATGCGCGGCTCCGGTGGTGAGCATCGACATGCTGGCCGGCTCTGCCAGCACCGCGTCCCCCTCCCAGTCCGGCTCCCCGCCTCTTCCGAATGCCCCAGGCGTGGGCGGCGGGCTACTCCTGGCCGGCAGCGAGGCCCCTTCGCGCCACCCGAGGCTCCATGGGACACTGCCACTTCCCTGATGGTGCCAGAATTCGTGGAACTCTGGCATCCTGGGACTCCCCGGACCCAGACCGCCATACACCCCGCCCCCCTACCGCCACCAGGTTTACCAACAACCGCACCCCCAAGGCTGGGGGAGGCCTGCACCAGCAGGCAACCCTGGGCTTGGGAGTTGTGGGAGGACCCCGCGGAGGCGGCTTGGGCGGCTGCGGAGGGGGGGGCGGCGGCGGCGGCGGCGGCGGCGGCGGCGGCGGCGGCGGGGGCGGAGGAGGCCGGGAGAGCAGAGGCGGGAGATTGAGGGAGTATGGCGATGGTGGCGGCGGCGGCGGCGGGGGCTGGGGCGGAGGCGGGGGAGATGGCGGTGCTGGAGGCGGGGAGAGCAGAGGAGGGAGATTGAGGGAGTGCGGCAATGGCGGCGGCGGGGGCGGGGGTGGGGAACAGGGCAGCACTGGCGGCGGGGATGGGGAGCGCGGTGCTGGCGGCCGAGGTGGGGAGAGCAGAGGAGGGAGTTTGAGGGAGTACGGCGATGGCGGCGGCGGGGGCGGGGGAGGGGGCGAGGGCAGCGCTGGCGGAGGGGGTGGGGAGCGCGGTGATCGCGGCGGCGGCGGGAGAAGCGGGGGCTGATCGCGAGCAGCGTTGGCGGCGTCGGCGGCAGCGGCGCGGGAGGGTTGCGAGGTCGGCGATGGAGGCGGCGGCAGCGTTGGGGGCTGTGTCGGCGGGCGCTGGGCGCGGGGAGGGTTGGCGCCGGCGCCGGCGGCGGCGGTAGCGGGGAAGAGGGCGGTGCTGGCGGCGGAGGAGGGGAGAGCAGAGGCGGGAGATTGAAGCAGTACAGCGATGGCGGTGGCGAGGGCGGGGGCAGGGGTGAGGGCAGCGCTGGAGGGGGGTGTGGGGAGCGCGGTGATGGCGGCGGATTTGGCGGTGGCGGCGGGGGCGAGGGCAGCGCTGTTGGCGGTGGCGGCGATCGAAGGTCGGCGAAGGGATCGAGATGACAGCCTCCGGGACTGAAGAGGACTGAGAAGAGGGTGTGCGGGGGAGCCCTGGCCGACGGGCCTGGTGTGCGGCCGGGGCTGCCAGCTTGTAGTGCCTGGCGGCTAACCCTCTGCTGGTCAGGGGGACCTTCGGCTGGCTGGGCGGCTGCAGAGAGGCAAGGGGCGGCAGGGGTTCGCAGGGAGCCACGCCGGGGCGGCGATGCAAAAGGAGAGGCGAGCAAAAGCCTGCAGCTATTCCCAGGCGGTCTCCCATCCAAGTACTAACCAGGCCCCTCCCTGCTTAGCTCCCGAGATCAGACGAGATCTGGCGCGTGCAGGGTGGTGTGGCCTTAGGCGCTGGGACCCGGCTCCCGGCACTCCAAGAGCCTGCTCCCGACCTGCTTCTGAGCGCACGCCATGCTGCTGGGCCGCTCGGGTGGCGAGCACGTCTGCCCGAGCGCCTCCCGCCAGCTCCCCGCCTCCTCCGGACGCCGCTGGTGTGGGCGACGGGCTACTCCTGGCCCGCAGCGAGGCCCCTTCGCGCCCCCCAGTGGCTCTAACGGGCCTCCGTCACTTCCCTGACTGTGACATATGTCTGGGCGCCCTGGCATCCTGGGCCTCCCCAGGCCCCGAAGGGCTTTTACCCCGCCCCCCTACCCCAACCCCTCTCATCTCCCCCCAGCCCCACAACCGCACACCCCCCTTGCTGCTGTGCTGTCCCCACCTCTCAGGGCCACCGAGGGGGTCGCAGGGTCCTCTCAGTCCCCTCCACCCTAGGGACGTGCAACCCAGGCCCTGGCCCTGGCCGGCCCCACCCACTGGCCCAAAGCCAGGGAGAGCCACCCGCCACCAGGGGGCAGCACCTCCAGTCCGCCGCCACCCTTCCTCACACAGCCTTCTTTCTGGGTTCTCGCCCCTCGTCAGCGACCGGCGTCCCGCCCGATCACTGTTCACTTCACTGGCTACACGTCACCTCTCCTGACCCAGGGAGGTGAGAGAGAGGATGAGAGAAGGCCAGAGACAGAGCAAGAGAGAGGCGGAGAGAGACCGACGGGGACTGTGGGGACAGACTCGCAGAGAGCACTTTCCAGGCTCTGGGCCTCGCGTGGAGGGGTGCTGCGTGGGGGCTGCATGGATATCAGCCGTGACCGCTTGGCCATCAGCTGTTGCCAGTTGGCCATTGGCCACCGGCAGAGCTGCGGTGGCCAAGCTAGGAAGCGCGGATTGTGGACTGCAAATTGCAGAGGGGCGCGGACTGCAGTTGGCCGGCTTGGTGGGTCGGTAAGTTGGCGGGTCTGTTGGTTGGCAGAGAATCGGCCGGCAGGCTGGGGATCGGGCGGCTCCGGCTTGCCGAGTCTCCAAGCCAGCCGCCCGTGAGACATGGTGCTATGAGCCCCCTATCCGTGGTCTGTTGGTGTTCCCTCTTGGCCTCGCCAAATCCTGCATTCTTGTGCGGGCAGAGGGGCTAGAGTCCCCGCAGGACAGGGACAGACAGACAGAACGGGAGGAGGAGTAAGAGGGAGCGAGATGGAAATATACACGTATATGTACATGTATGTATCTAGACATACAGAGAGACATGGACAGAGACAGAGAAAGAGGGGGCTGGCACGCGGGGAGAGAGCTCCTGAGCCAGAGCCAGGGCCCAACAGGCACCTCTCAGAGCCTGACAGATATGGGGTGGGGGAGGGTGGGAGGGACGCACAGGCGGGCACACGGAGTGTTACAGACGCACTGAGGCTGTGTTGAAGTGGCGGCTCCTCCACCGGAGTGTGGTCGTGCCCGGGGCTGGGCTCCTCTAAGGAGGCATTGCCCTGGCGTTGGCAGTCACCATTGAAGCCTCCGGGGCGGCCCGCCAGGGTCTCCGGAGGGCCTGTGGTCTCTGAGCCCCGCCCAGGCACCCGCCCGCGGGAGGAGAGTGGCACCCCCAGGCACCCTGGTTGTGAGGGTTGTGTGCCTGCGTGCCTGCTCTGCCCTTGTGGTGGTCTCCCCTGGAGTCGATGTCGCGTGGTGTGTTGGGGTGCTGCTCCCGCCGTCCCCTGGTTTGTCCCGGCTCTTTGTGCCCTGTGTTTCAGGGACACCGTGGCCGGCGGGAAGGGAGGGCTCCTGGCTCTTGTGGGAGACGGGAGGGGCGCGCGGGGGTGTGGGGCGAGGTGCCTGCCAGCGGAGACAGAAGACTCCGGTGGGGCGGGGCGTGTGGGCGTCCCGTTTGCCCGAGGTCACGCCGATCGTGTGTGTCGGGACCCGAGGGCAGGCGCAGGGATGGGCGTGCCCTGGGCTCGGGGAGAGGTGCAAAGCACCGGCACGTCCTGGGATGGAGAGAGCCTGGTGGAGGCCTGCGCCGGCAGGCAGCCCTGGGCTTGGGCGTTGGGGGTTGCGGCGGCGGCAGGGTCGGGGAGCGAGAGGGAGCCCTGCGATGGCGGTGGCGGCGACCGAGAGGCGGCTGACTGCTGCAGGCTGAGGGCCTGCCTTGGCGAAGAGCACTAAGAAGAGGGAGTGGGGGGGAGCCCTGGCCGACAGGCCTGGTGTGCGGCCGGGGATGCGAGCTTGTAGTGCTGGGCGACTGACCCTCCTCTGGCCAGGGGGACCTTCGGCTGCCTGGGCGGCTGCAGAGGGGCAAGGTGCGGCAGGGGTTCGGAGGGAGCCACGCCGGGGCGGCGGCGCAAAAGGAGAGGCGAGCAAAAGCCTGCAGCTATTCCCAGGCGGTCTCCCATCCAAGTACTAACCAGGCCCCGCCCTGCTTAGCTCCCGAGATCAGAGGAGATCGGGCGCGTTCAGGGTGGTATGGCCCTAGACGCTGGGACCCGGCTCCCCGCGCCCCAAGAGCCTGCTCCCGGCCTGCCTCTGACCGCGCGCGCCGTGCTGCTGGGCCGCTAGGGTGGCGAGCACGTCTGCCTGAGCGGCTCCCGCCCGCTCCCCGCCTCCTCCGGACGCCGCTGGTGTGGGCGACGGGCTACTCCTGGCCCGCAGCGAGGCACCTTCGCGCCCCCCAGTGGCTCCACGGGCCTCTGTCACTTCCCTGACTGTGACATATGTCTGGGCGCCCTGGCATCCTGGGCCTCCCCAGGCCCCGAAGGGCTTTTACCCCGTCCCCCTACCCCAACCCCTCAAATCTCCCCCCAGCCACACAACCGCACACCCCCCTTGCTGCTGTGCTGTCCCCACCTCTCAGGGCCACCGAGGGGGTCGCAGGGTCCTCTCAGTCCCCTCCGGCCCTAGGGACGTGCAACCCAGGCCCTGGCCCTGACCGGACCCATCCACAGGCCCAAAGCCAGGGAGAGCCACCCGCGCCACCAGGGTGCAGCATCTCCAGTCTGCAGCCACCCTTCGTCACAAGCCTTCAGTCTGGGCCCTGGAACCCTCGTCAGCGACCGGAGCCCCGCCCGATGTCCGGTCCCTTCACTGGCTACACGTCACCTCTCCTGACCCAGGGAGGTGAGAGAGAGGATGAGAGAAGGCCAGAGACGGAGCAAGAGAGAGGCGGAGAGAGACAGACGGGGACTGTGGGGACAGACTCGCAGAGAGCACTCTCCAGGCTCTGGGCCTCGCGTGGAGGGGTGCTGCTTGGGGGCTGCATGGTCATCAGCTGTGACCGCTTGGCCATCAGCTGTTGCCAATTGGCCACTGGCCACCGGAGGAGCTGCGGTGGCCAAGCTAGGAAGCGCGGATGGTGGACTGCAAATTGCAGAGGGGCGCGGATTGCAGTGGGCCCGCTTGGCGGGTCGACGGGCGGTGTGTCGGTGGGTTGGCAGAGAAGCGGCCGACAGGTTGGGGATCGGGCGGCTCCGGCTTGCCGTGTCTCCGAGCCAGCCGCCCGTGAGACATAGTGCTATGAGCCCCCTATCCGTGGCTCTGTTGGTGTTCCCTCTTGGCCTCGCCATATCCTGCGTTCTTGTGCGGGCAGAGGGACTAGAGTCCCCGCAGGACAGGGACCGACAGAGAGAACGGGAGGAGGAGAAAGAGGGAGCGAGATCGAAATATACACCTATATGTACCTGTATGTACCTAGACATACAGAGAGACATGGACAGAGACAGAGAAAGAGGGGGCTGGCACGCGGGGAGAGAGCTCCTGAGCCAGAGCCAGAGCCCAACAGGCACGTCACAGAGCCAGAGAGACATGGGGTGGGGGAGGGGGGAGGGACGCACAAGCGGGCACACGGACTGGGACAGACGCACTGACGCTGCTTTGAAGTGGCAGCTTCTCAACCGAAGTGTGGTCATGCCCGTGGCTGGGCTCCACTAAGGAGGCAGTGCCCGGGCATTGAAAGTCACCCTTGAAGCCCCCGGGCCGGGCGGGAGGGCCAGTGGGCTCCGAGCCCCGCCCAGGAACCCCCCGCCCCGCGGGAGGAGAGTGGCAGCCCACAGGCACCCTGGTTGAGAGTGTTGTGTGCCTGCGTGCCTGCACTTCCCCTTGTGGTGGTCTCTCCTGGAGTCCGAGGGCGTGCGGTGTGTTGGGGTGCTGCTCCCTCAGTCCCCTGCTTTGTCCCGGCTCTTTGTACCCTGTGTGTTGGGGCCACTGCGGGAAGGGAGGGTTCCTGGCTCTTGTGGGCGATGGGAGGGGGCGCGCGGGGGTGTGGGGAGAGGTGCCTGCCGGCGGAGACACAGGCTCGGCTAACTGCTGCTGGCTGACTGCCTGTCTCGGCGAAGAGGACTAAGAAGAGGGTGTGGGGGTGAGCCCTGGCCGACGGGCCTGGTGTGCGGCCGGGGCTGCCAGCTTGTAGCGCCGGGTGGCTGACCGGCCTCTGGCCAGGGGGACCTTCGGCTGGATGGGCGGCTGCAGAGGGGCAAGGGGCGGCAGGGGTTCGGAGGGAGCCACGCAGGGGCGGCGGCGCAAAAGGAGAGGCGAGCAAAAGCCTACAGGTATTCCCAGGCGGTCTCCCATCCAAGCACTAACCAGGCCCCTCCCTGCTTAGCTCCCGAGATCAGAGGAGATCGGGCGCGTTCAGGGTGGTACGGCCATAGACGATGGGACTCGGCTCCCCGCGCCCCAAGAGCCTGCTCCCGGCCTGCCTCGTGAGCGCGCGCCATGCAGATGCGCGGCTCCGGTGGTGAGCATCGACATGCTGGCCGGCTCTGCCAGCACCGCGTCCCCCTCCCAGTCCGGCTCCCCGCCTCTTCCGAATGCCCCAGGCGTGGGCGGCGGGCTACTCCTGGCCGGCAGCGAGGCCCCTTCGCGCCACCCGAGGCTCCATGGGACACTGCCACTTCCCTGATGGTGCCAGAATTCGTGGAACTCTGGCATCCTGGGACTCCCCGGACCCAGACCGCCATACACCCCGCCCCCCTACCGCCACCAGGTTTACCAACAACCGCACCCCCAAGGCTGGGGGAGGCCTGCACCAGCAGGCAACCCTGGGCTTGGGAGTTGTGGGAGGACCCCGCGGAGGCGGCTTGGGCGGCTGCGGAGGGGGGGGCGGCGGCGGCGGCGGCGGCGGCGGCGGCGGCGGCGGCGGGGGCGGAGGAGGCCGGGAGAGCAGAGGCGGGAGATTGAGGGAGTATGGCGATGGTGGCGGCGGCGGCGGCGGGGGCTGGGGCGGAGGCGGGGGAGATGGCGGTGCTGGAGGCGGGGAGAGCAGAGGAGGGAGATTGAGGGAGTGCGGCAATGGCGGCGGCGGGGGCGGGGGTGGGGAACAGGGCAGCACTGGCGGCGGGGATGGGGAGCGCGGTGCTGGCGGCCGAGGTGGGGAGAGCAGAGGAGGGAGTTTGAGGGAGTACGGCGATGGCGGCGGCGGGGGCGGGGGAGGGGGCGAGGGCAGCGCTGGCGGAGGGGGTGGGGAGCGCGGTGATCGCGGCGGCGGCGGGAGAAGCGGGGGCTGATCGCGAGCAGCGTTGGCGGCGTCGGCGGCAGCGGCGCGGGAGGGTTGCGAGGTCGGCGATGGAGGCGGCGGCAGCGTTGGGGGCTGTGTCGGCGGGCGCTGGGCGCGGGGAGGGTTGGCGCCGGCCCCGGCGGCGGCGGTAGCGGGGAAGAGGGCGGTGCTGGCGGCGGAGGAGGGGAGAGCAGAGGCGGGAGATTGAAGCAGTACAGCGATGGCGGTGGCGAGGGCGGGGGCAGGGGTGAGGGCAGCGCTGGAGGGGGGTGTGGGGAGCGCGGTGATGGCGGCGGATTTGGCGGTGGCGGCGGGGGCGAGGGCAGCGCTGTTGGCGGTGGCGGCGATCGAAGGTCGGCGAAGGGATCGAGATGACAGCCTCCGGGACTGAAGAGGACTGAGAAGAGGGTGTGCGGGGGAGCCCTGGCCGACGGGCCTGGTGTGCGGCCGGGGCTGCCAGCTTGTAGTGCCTGGCGGCTAACCCTCTGCTGGTCAGGGGGACCTTCGGCTGGCTGGGCGGCTGCAGAGAGGCAAGGGGCGGCAGGGGTTCGCAGGGAGCCACGCCGGGGCGGCGATGCAAAAGGAGAGGCGAGCAAAAGCCTGCAGCTATTCCCAGGCGGTCTCCCATCCAAGTACTAACCAGGCCCCTCCCTGCTTAGCTCCCGAGATCAGACGAGATCTGGCGCGTGCAGGGTGGTGTGGCCTTAGGCGCTGGGACCCGGCTCCCGGCACTCCAAGAGCCTGCTCCCGACCTGCTTCTGAGCGCACGCCATGCTGCTGGGCCGCTCGGGTGGCGAGCACGTCTGCCCGAGCGCCTCCCGCCAGCTCCCCGCCTCCTCCGGACGCCGCTGGTGTGGGCGACGGGCTACTCCTGGCCCGCAGCGAGGCCCCTTCGCGCCCCCCAGTGGCTCTAACGGGCCTCCGTCACTTCCCTGACTGTGACATATGTCTGGGCGCCCTGGCATCCTGGGCCTCCCCAGGCCCCGAAGGGCTTTTACCCCGCCCCCCTACCCCAACCCCTCTCATCTCCCCCCAGCCCCACAACCGCACACCCCCCTTGCTGCTGTGCTGTCCCCACCTCTCAGGGCCACCGAGGGGGTCGCAGGGTCCTCTCAGTCCCCTCCACCCTAGGGACGTGCAACCCAGGCCCTGGCCCTGGCCGGCCCCACCCACTGGCCCAAAGCCAGGGAGAGCCACCCGCCACCAGGGGGCAGCACCTCCAGTCCGCCGCCACCCTTCCTCACACAGCCTTCTTTCTGGGTTCTCGCCCCTCGTCAGCGACCGGCGTCCCGCCCGATCACTGTTCACTTCACTGGCTACACGTCACCTCTCCTGACCCAGGGAGGTGAGAGAGAGGATGAGAGAAGGCCAGAGACAGAGCAAGAGAGAGGCGGAGAGAGACCGACGGGGACTGTGGGGACAGACTCGCAGAGAGCACTTTCCAGGCTCTGGGCCTCGCGTGGAGGGGTGCTGCGTGGGGGCTGCATGGATATCAGCCGTGACCGCTTGGCCATCAGCTGTTGCCAGTTGGCCATTGGCCACCGGCAGAGCTGCGGTGGCCAAGCTAGGAAGCGCGGATTGTGGACTGCAAATTGCAGAGGGGCGCGGACTGCAGTTGGCCGGCTTGGTGGGTCGGTAAGTTGGCGGGTCTGTTGGTTGGCAGAGAATCGGCCGGCAGGCTGGGGATCGGGCGGCTCCGGCTTGCCGAGTCTCCAAGCCAGCCGCCCGTGAGACATGGTGCTATGAGCCCCCTATCCGTGGTCTGTTGGTGTTCCCTCTTGGCCTCGCCAAATCCTGCATTCTTGTGCGGGCAGAGGGGCTAGAGTCCCCGCAGGACAGGGACAGACAGACAGAACGGGAGGAGGAGTAAGAGGGAGCGAGATGGAAATATACACGTATATGTACATGTATGTATCTAGACATACAGAGAGACATGGACAGAGACAGAGAAAGAGGGGGCTGGCACGCGGGGAGAGAGCTCCTGAGCCAGAGCCAGGGCCCAACAGGCACCTCTCAGAGCCTGACAGATATGGGGTGGGGGAGGGTGGGAGGGACGCACAGGCGGGCACACGGAGTGTTACAGACGCACTGAGGCTGTGTTGAAGTGGCGGCTCCTCCACCGGAGTGTGGTCGTGCCCGGGGCTGGGCTCCTCTAAGGAGGCATTGCCCTGGCGTTGGCAGTCACCATTGAAGCCTCCGGGGCGGCCCGCCAGGGTCTCCGGAGGGCCTGTGGTCTCTGAGCCCCGCCCAGGCACCCGCCCGCGGGAGGAGAGTGGCACCCCCAGGCACCCTGGTTGTGAGGGTTGTGTGCCTGCGTGCCTGCTCTGCCCTTGTGGTGGTCTCCCCTGGAGTCGATGTCGCGTGGTGTGTTGGGGTGCTGCTCCCGCCGTCCCCTGGTTTGTCCCGGCTCTTTGTGCCCTGTGTTTCAGGGACACCGTGGCCGGCGGGAAGGGAGGGCTCCTGGCTCTTGTGGGAGACGGGAGGGGCGCGCGGGGGTGTGGGGCGAGGTGCCTGCCAGCGGAGACAGAAGACTCCGGTGGGGCGGGGCGTGTGGGCGTCCCGTTTGCCCGAGGTCACGCCGATCGTGTGTGTCGGGACCCGAGGGCAGGCGCAGGGATGGGCGTGCCCTGGGCTCGGGGAGAGGTGCAAAGCACCGGCACGTCCTGGGATGGAGAGAGCCTGGTGGAGGCCTGCGCCGGCAGGCAGCCCTGGGCTTGGGCGTTGGGGGTTGCGGCGGCGGCAGGGTCGGGGAGCGAGAGGGAGCCCTGCGATGGCGGTGGCGGCGACCGAGAGGCGGCTGACTGCTGCAGGCTGAGGGCCTGCCTTGGCGAAGAGCACTAAGAAGAGGGAGTGGGGGGGAGCCCTGGCCGACAGGCCTGGTGTGCGGCCGGGGATGCGAGCTTGTAGTGCTGGGCGACTGACCCTCCTCTGGCCAGGGGGACCTTCGGCTGCCTGGGCGGCTGCAGAGGGGCAAGGTGCGGCAGGGGTTCGGAGGGAGCCACGCCGGGGCGGCGGCGCAAAAGGAGAGGCGAGCAAAAGCCTGCAGCTATTCCCAGGCGGTCTCCCATCCAAGTACTAACCAGGCCCCGCCCTGCTTAGCTCCCGAGATCAGAGGAGATCGGGCGCGTTCAGGGTGGTATGGCCCTAGACGCTGGGACCCGGCTCCCCGCGCCCCAAGAGCCTGCTCCCGGCCTGCCTCTGACCGCGCGCGCCGTGCTGCTGGGCCGCTAGGGTGGCGAGCACGTCTGCCTGAGCGGCTCCCGCCCGCTCCCCGCCTCCTCCGGACGCCGCTGGTGTGGGCGACGGGCTACTCCTGGCCCGCAGCGAGGCACCTTCGCGCCCCCCAGTGGCTCCACGGGCCTCTGTCACTTCCCTGACTGTGACATATGTCTGGGCGCCCTGGCATCCTGGGCCTCCCCAGGCCCCGAAGGGCTTTTACCCCGTCCCCCTACCCCAACCCCTCAAATCTCCCCCCAGCCACACAACCGCACACCCCCCTTGCTGCTGTGCTGTCCCCACCTCTCAGGGCCACCGAGGGGGTCGCAGGGTCCTCTCAGTCCCCTCCGGCCCTAGGGACGTGCAACCCAGGCCCTGGCCCTGACCGGACCCATCCACAGGCCCAAAGCCAGGGAGAGCCACCCGCGCCACCAGGGTGCAGCATCTCCAGTCTGCAGCCACCCTTCGTCACAAGCCTTCAGTCTGGGCCCTGGAACCCTCGTCAGCGACCGGAGCCCCGCCCGATGTCCGGTCCCTTCACTGGCTACACGTCACCTCTCCTGACCCAGGGAGGTGAGAGAGAGGATGAGAGAAGGCCAGAGACGGAGCAAGAGAGAGGCGGAGAGAGACAGACGGGGACTGTGGGGACAGACTCGCAGAGAGCACTCTCCAGGCTCTGGGCCTCGCGTGGAGGGGTGCTGCTTGGGGGCTGCATGGTCATCAGCTGTGACCGCTTGGCCATCAGCTGTTGCCAATTGGCCACTGGCCACCGGAGGAGCTGCGGTGGCCAAGCTAGGAAGCGCGGATGGTGGACTGCAAATTGCAGAGGGGCGCGGATTGCAGTGGGCCCGCTTGGCGGGTCGACGGGCGGTGTGTCGGTGGGTTGGCAGAGAAGCGGCCGACAGGTTGGGGATCGGGCGGCTCCGGCTTGCCGTGTCTCCGAGCCAGCCGCCCGTGAGACATAGTGCTATGAGCCCCCTATCCGTGGCTCTGTTGGTGTTCCCTCTTGGCCTCGCCATATCCTGCGTTCTTGTGCGGGCAGAGGGACTAGAGTCCCCGCAGGACAGGGACCGACAGAGAGAACGGGAGGAGGAGAAAGAGGGAGCGAGATCGAAATATACACCTATATGTACCTGTATGTACCTAGACATACAGAGAGACATGGACAGAGACAGAGGAAGAGGGGGCTGGCACGCGGGGAGAGAGCTCCTGAGCCAGAGCCAGAGCCCAACAGGCACGTCACAGAGCCAGAGAGACATGGGGTGGGGGAGGGGGGAGGGACGCACAAGCGGGCACACGGACTGGGACAGACGCACTGACGCTGCTTTGAAGTGGCAGCTTCTCAACCGAAGTGTGGTCATGCCCGTGGCTGGGCTCCACTAAGGAGGCAGTGCCCGGGCATTGAAAGTCACCCTTGAAGCCCCCGGGCCGGGCGGGAGGGCCAGTGGGCTCCGAGCCCCGCCCAGGAACCCCCCGCCCCGCGGGAGGAGAGTGGCAGCCCACAGGCACCCTGGTTGAGAGTGTTGTGTGCCTGCGTGCCTGCACTTCCCCTTGTGGTGGTCTCTCCTGGAGTCCGAGGGCGTGCGGTGTGTTGGGGTGCTGCTCCCTCAGTCCCCTGCTTTGTCCCGGCTCTTTGTACCCTGTGTGTTGGGGCCACTGCGGGAAGGGAGGGTTCCTGGCTCTTGTGGGCGATGGGAGGGGGCGCGCGGGGGTGTGGGGAGAGGTGCCTGCCGGCGGAGACACAGGCTCGGCTAACTGCTGCTGGCTGACTGCCTGCCTCGGCGAAGAGGACTAAGAAGAGGGTGTGGGGGTGAGCCCTGGCCGACGGGCCTGGTGTGCGGCCGGGGCTGCCAGCTTGTAGCGCCGGGTGGCTGACCGGCCTCTGGCCAGGGGGACCTTCGGCTGGATGGGCGGCTGCAGAGGGGCAAGGGGCGGCAGGGGTTCGGAGGGACCCACGCAGGGGCGGCGGCGCAAAAGGAGAGGCGAGCAAAAGCCTACAGGTATTCCCAGGCGGTCTCCCATCCAAGCACTAACCAGGCCCCTCCCTGCTTAGCTCCCGAGATCAGAGGAGATCGGGCGCGTTCAGGGTGGTACGGCCATAGACGATGGGACTCGGCTCCCCGCGCCCCAAGAGCCTGCTCCCGGCCTGCCTCGTGAGCGCGCGCCATGCAGATGCGCGGCTCCGGTGGTGAGCATCGACCTGCTGGCCGGCTCTGCCAGCACCGCGTCCCCCTCCCAGTCCGGCTCCCCGCCTCTTCCGAATGCCCCAGGCGTGGGCGGCGGGCTACTCCTGGCCGGCAGCGAGGCCCCTTCGCGCCACCCGAGGCTCCATGGGACACTGCCACTTCCCTGATGGTGCCAGAATTCGTGGAACTCTGGCATCCTGGGACTCCCCGGACCCAGACCGCCATACACCCCGCCCCCCTACCGCCACCAGGTTTACCAACAACCGCACCCCCAAGGCTGGGGGAGGCCTGCACCAGCAGGCAACCCTGGGCTTGGGAGTTGTGGGAGGACCCCGCGGAGGCGGCTTGGGCGGCTGCGGAGGGGGGGGCGGCGGCGGCGGCGGCGGCGGCGGCGGCGGCGGCGGGGGCGGAGGAGGCCGGGAGAGCAGAGGCGGGAGATTGAGGGAGTATGGCGATGGTGGCGGCGGCGGCGGCGGGGGCTGGGGCGGAGGCGGGGGAGATGGCGGTGCTGGAGGCGGGGAGAGCAGAGGAGGGAGATTGAGGGAGTGCGGCAATGGCGGCGGCGGGGGCGGGGGTGGGGAACAGGGCAGCACTGGCGGCGGGGATGGGGAGCGCGGTGCTGGCGGCCGAGGTGGGGAGAGCAGAGGAGGGAGTTTGAGGGAGTACGGCGATGGCGGCGGCGGGGGCGGGGGAGGGGGCGAGGGCAGCGCTGGCGGAGGGGGTGGGGAGCGCGGTGATCGCGGCGGCGGCGGGAGAAGCGGGGGCTGATCGCGAGCAGCGTTGGCGGCGTCGGCGGCAGCGGCGCGGGAGGGTTGCGAGGTCGGCGATGGAGGCGGCGGCAGCGTTGGGGGCTGTGTCGGCGGGCGCTGGGCGCGGGGAGGGTTGGCGCCGGCCCCGGCGGCGGCGGTAGCGGGGAAGAGGGCGGTGCTGGCGGCGGAGGAGGGGAGAGCAGAGGCGGGAGATTGAAGCAGTACAGCGATGGCGGTGGCGAGGGCGGGGGCAGGGGTGAGGGCAGCGCTGGAGGGGGGTGTGGGGAGCGCGGTGATGGCGGCGGATTTGGCGGTGGCGGCGGGGGCGAGGGCAGCGCTGTTGGCGGTGGCGGCGATCGAAGGTCGGCGAAGGGATCGAGATGACAGCCTCCGGGACTGAAGAGGACTGAGAAGAGGGTGTGCGGGGGAGCCCTGGCCGACGGGCCTGGTGTGCGGCCGGGGCTGCCAGCTTGTAGTGCCTGGCGGCTAACCCTCTGCTGGTCAGGGGGACCTTCGGCTGGCTGGGCGGCTGCAGAGAGGCAAGGGGCGGCAGGGGTTCGCAGGGAGCCACGCCGGGGCGGCGATGCAAAAGGAGAGGCGAGCAAAAGCCTGCAGCTATTCCCAGGCGGTCTCCCATCCAAGTACTAACCAGGCCCCTCCCTGCTTAGCTCCCGAGATCAGACGAGATCTGGCGCGTGCAGGGTGGTGTGGCCTTAGGCGCTGGGACCCGGCTCCCGGCACTCCAAGAGCCTGCTCCCGACCTGCTTCTGAGCGCACGCCATGCTGCTGGGCCGCTCGGGTGGCGAGCACGTCTGCCCGAGCGCCTCCCGCCAGCTCCCCGCCTCCTCCGGACGCCGCTGGTGTGGGCGACGGGCTACTCCTGGCCCGCAGCGAGGCCCCTTCGCGCCCCCCAGTGGCTCTAACGGGCCTCCGTCACTTCCCTGACTGTGACATATGTCTGGGCGCCCTGGCATCCTGGGCCTCCCCAGGCCCCGAAGGGCTTTTACCCCGCCCCCCTACCCCAACCCCTCTCATCTCCCCCCAGCCCCACAACCGCACACCCCCCTTGCTGCTGTGCTGTCCCCACCTCTCAGGGCCACCGAGGGGGTCGCAGGGTCCTCTCAGTCCCCTCCACCCTAGGGACGTGCAACCCAGGCCCTGGCCCTGGCCGGCCCCACCCACTGGCCCAAAGCCAGGGAGAGCCACCCGCCACCAGGGGGCAGCACCTCCAGTCCGCCGCCACCCTTCCTCACACAGCCTTCTTTCTGGGTTCTCGCCCCTCGTCAGCGACCGGCGTCCCGCCCGATCACTGTTCACTTCACTGGCTACACGTCACCTCTCCTGACCCAGGGAGGTGAGAGAGAGGATGAGAGAAGGCCAGAGACAGAGCAAGAGAGAGGCGGAGAGAGACCGACGGGGACTGTGGGGACAGACTCGCAGAGAGCACTTTCCAGGCTCTGGGCCTCGCGTGGAGGGGTGCTGCGTGGGGGCTGCATGGATATCAGCCGTGACCGCTTGGCCATCAGCTGTTGCCAGTTGGCCATTGGCCACCGGCAGAGCTGCGGTGGCCAAGCTAGGAAGCGCGGATTGTGGACTGCAAATTGCAGAGGGGCGCGGACTGCAGTTGGCCGGCTTGGTGGGTCGGTAAGTTGGCGGGTCTGTTGGTTGGCAGAGAATCGGCCGGCAGGCTGGGGATCGGGCGGCTCCGGCTTGCCGAGTCTCCAAGCCAGCCGCCCGTGAGACATGGTGCTATGAGCCCCCTATCCGTGGTCTGTTGGTGTTCCCTCTTGGCCTCGCCAAATCCTGCATTCTTGTGCGGGCAGAGGGGCTAGAGTCCCCGCAGGACAGGGACAGACAGACAGAACGGGAGGAGGAGTAAGAGGGAGCGAGATGGAAATATACACGTATATGTACATGTATGTATCTAGACATACAGAGAGACATGGACAGAGACAGAGAAAGAGGGGGCTGGCACGCGGGGAGAGAGCTCCTGAGCCAGAGCCAGGGCCCAACAGGCACCTCTCAGAGCCTGACAGATATGGGGTGGGGGAGGGTGGGAGGGACGCACAGGCGGGCACACGGAGTGTTACAGACGCACTGAGGCTGTGTTGAAGTGGCAGCTCCTCCACCGGAGTGTGGTCGTGCCCGGGGCTGGGCTCCTCTAAGGAGGCATTGCCCTGGCGTTGGCAGTCACCATTGAAGCCTCCGGGGCGGCCCGCCAGGGTCTCCGGAGGGCCTGTGGTCTCTGAGCCCCGCCCAGGCACCCGCCCGCGGGAGGAGAGTGGCACCCCCAGGCACCCTGGTTGTGAGGGTTGTGTGCCTGCGTGCCTGCTCTGCCCTTGTGGTGGTCTCCCCTGGAGTCGATGTCGCGTGGTGTGTTGGGGTGCTGCTCCCGCCGTCCCCTGGTTTGTCCCGGCTCTTTGTGCCCTGTGTTTCAGGGACACCGTGGCCGGCGGGAAGGGAGGGCTCCTGGCTCTTGTGGGAGACGGGAGGGGCGCGCGGGGGTGTGGGGCGAGGTGCCTGCCAGCGGAGACAGAAGACTCCGGTGGGGCGGGGCGTGTGGGCGTCCCGTTTGCCCGAGGTCACGCCGATCGTGTGTGTCGGGACCCGAGGGCAGGCGCAGGGATGGGCGTGCCCTGGGCTCGGGGAGAGGTGCAAAGCACCGGCACGTCCTGGGATGGAGAGAGCCTGGTGGAGGCCTGCGCCGGCAGGCAGCCCTGAGCTTGGGCGTTGGGGGTTGCGGCGGCGGCAGGGTCGGGGAGCGAGAGGGAGCCCTGCGATGGCGGTGGCGGCGACCGAGAGGCGGCTGACTGCTGCAGGCTGAGGGCCTGCCTTGGCGAAGAGCACTAAGAAGAGGGAGTGGGGGGGAGCCCTGGCCGACAGGCCTGGTGTGCGGCCGGGGATGCGAGCTTGTAGTGCTGGGCGACTGACCCTCCTCTGGCCAGGGGGACCTTCGGCTGCCTGGGCGGCTGCAGAGGGGCAAGGTGCGGCAGGGGTTCGGAGGGAGCCACGCCGGGGCGGCGGCGCAAAAGGAGAGGCGAGCAAAAGCCTGCAGCTATTCCCAGGCGGTCTCCCATCCAAGTACTAACCAGGCCCCGCCCTGCTTAGCTCCCGAGATCAGAGGAGATCGGGCGCGTTCAGGGTGGTATGGCCCTAGACGCTGGGACCCGGCTCCCCGCGCCCCAAGAGCCTGCTCCCGGCCTGCCTCTGACCGCGCGCCGTGCTGCTGGGCCGCTAGGGTGGCGAGCACGTCTGCCTGAGCGGCTCCCGCCCGCTCCCCGCCTCCTCCGGACGCCGCTGGTGTGGGCGACGGGCTACTCCTGGCCCGCAGCGAGGCACCTTCGCGCCCCCCAGTGGCTCCACGGGCCTCTGTCACTTCCCTGACTGTGACATATGTCTGGGCGCCCTGGCATCCTGGGCCTCCCCAGGCCCCGAAGGGCTTTTACCCCGTCCCCCTACCCCAACCCCTCAAATCTCCCCCCAGCCACACAACCGCACACCCCCCTTGCTGCTGTGCTGTCCCCACCTCTCAGGGCCACCGAGGGGGTCGCAGGGTCCTCTCAGTCCCCTCCGGCCCTAGGGACGTGCAACCCAGGCCCTGGCCCTGACCGGACCCATCCACAGGCCCAAAGCCAGGGAGAGCCACCCGCGCCACCAGGGTGCAGCATCTCCAGTCTGCAGCCACCCTTCGTCACAAGCCTTCAGTCTGGGCCCTGGAACCCTCGTCAGCGACCGGAGCCCCGCCCGATGTCCGGTCCCTTCACTGGCTACACGTCACCTCTCCTGACCCAGGGAGGTGAGAGAGAGGATGAGAGAAGGCCAGAGACGGAGCAAGAGAGAGGCGGAGAGAGACAGACGGGGACTGTGGGGACAGACTCGCAGAGAGCACTCTCCAGGCTCTGGGCCTCGCGTGGAGGGGTGCTGCTTGGGGGCTGCATGGTCATCAGCTGTGACCGCTTGGCCATCAGCTGTTGCCAGTTGGCCACTGGCCACCGGAGGAGCTGCGGTGGCCAAGCTGGGAAGCGCGGATGGTGGACTGCAAATTGCAGAGGGGCGCGGATTGCAGTGGGCCCGCTTGGCGGGTCGACGGGCGGTGTGTCGGTGGGTTGGCAGAGAAGCGGCCGACAGGTTGGGGATCGGGCGGCTCCGGCTTGCCGTGGCTCCGAGCCAGCCGCCCGTGAGACATAGTGCTATGAGCCCCCTATCCGTGGCTCTGTTGGTGTTCCCTCTTGGCCTCGCCATATCCTGCGTTCTTGTGCGGACAGAGGGACTAGAGTCCCCGCAGGACAGGGACCGACAGAGAGAACGGGAGGAGGAGAAAGAGGGAGCGAGATCGAAATATACACCTATATGTACCTGTATGTACCTAGACATACAGAGAGACATGGACAGAGACAGAGAAAGAGGGGGCTGGCACGCGGGGAGAGAGCTCCTGAGCCAGAGCCAGAGCCCAACAGGCACGTCACAGAGCCAGAGAGACATGGGGTGGGGGAGGGGGGAGGGACGCACAAGCGGGCACACGGACTGGGACAGACGCACTGACGCTGCTTTGAAGTGGCAGCTTCTCAACCGAAGTGTGGTCATGCCCGTGGCTGGGCTCCACTAAGGAGGCAGTGCCCGGGCATTGAAAGTCACCCTTGAAGCCCCCGGGCCGGGCGGGAGGGCCAGTGGGCTCCGAGCCCCGCCCAGGAACCCCCCCGCCCCGCGGGAGGAGAGTGGCAGCCCACAGGCACCCTGGTTGAGAGTGTTGTGTGCCTGCGTGCCTGCACTTCCCCTTGTGGGGGTCTCTCCTGGAGTCCGAGGGCGTGCGGTGTGTTGGGGTGCTGCTCCCTCAGTCCCCTGCTTTGTCCCGGCTCTTTGTACCCTGTGTGTTGGGGCCACTGCGGGAAGGGAGGGTTCCTGGCTCTTGTGGGCGATGGGAGGGGGCGCGCGGGGGTGTGGGGAGAGGTGCCTGCCGGCGGAGACACAGGCTCGGCTAACTGCTGCTGGCTGACTGCCTGCCTCGGCGAAGAGGACTAAGAAGAGGGTGTGGGGGTGAGCCCTGGCCGACGGGCCTGGTGTGCGGCCGGGGCTGCCAGCTTGTAGCGCCGGGTGGCTGACCGGCCTCTGGCCAGGGGGACCTTCGGCTGGATGGGCGGCTGCAGAGGGGCAAGGGGCGGCAGGGGTTCGGAGGGAGCCACGCAGGGGCGGCGGCGCAAAAGGAGAGGCGAGCAAAAGCCTACAGGTATTCCCAGGCGGTCTCCCATCCAAGCACTAACCAGGCCCCTCCCTGCTTAGCTCCCGAGATCAGAGGAGATCGGGCGCGTTCAGGGTGGTACGGCCATAGACGATGGGACTCGGCTCCCCGCGCCCCAAGAGCCTGCTCCCGGCCTGCCTCGTGAGCGCGCGCCATGCAGATGCGCGGCTCCGGTGGTGAGCATCGACCTGCTGGCCGGCTCTGCCAGCACCGCGTCCCCCTCCCAGTCCGGCTCCCCGCCTCTTCCGAATGCCCCAGGCGTGGGCGGCGGGCTACTCCTGGCCGGCAGCGAGGCCCCTTCGCGCCACCCGAGGCTCCATGGGACACTGCCACTTCCCTGATGGTGCCAGAATTCGTGGAACTCTGGCATCCTGGGACTCCCCGGACCCAGACCGCCATACACCCCGCCCCCCTACCGCCACCAGGTTTACCAACAACCGCACCCCCAAGGCTGGGGGAGGCCTGCACCAGCAGGCAACCCTGGGCTTGGGAGTTGTGGGAGGACCCCGCGGAGGCGGCTTGGGCGGCTGCGGAGGGGGGGGCGGCGGCGGCGGCGGCGGCGGCGGCGGCGGCGGCGGGGGCGGAGGAGGCCGGGAGAGCAGAGGCGGGAGATTGAGGGAGTATGGCGATGGTGGCGGCGGCGGCGGCGGGGGCTGGGGCGGAGGCGGGGGAGATGGCGGTGCTGGAGGCGGGGAGAGCAGAGGAGGGAGATTGAGGGAGTGCGGCAATGGCGGCGGCGGGGGCGGGGGTGGGGAACAGGGCAGCACTGGCGGCGGGGATGGGGAGCGCGGTGCTGGCGGCCGAGGTGGGGAGAGCAGAGGAGGGAGTTTGAGGGAGTACGGCGATGGCGGCGGCGGGGGCGGGGGAGGGGGCGAGGGCAGCGCTGGCGGAGGGGGTGGGGAGCGCGGTGATCGCGGCGGCGGCGGGAGAAGCGGGGGCTGATCGCGAGCAGCGTTGGCGGCGTCGGCGGCAGCGGCGCGGGAGGGTTGCGAGGTCGGCGATGGAGGCGGCGGCAGCGTTGGGGGCTGTGTCGGCGGGCGCTGGGCGCGGGGAGGGTTGGCGCCGGCCCCGGCGGCGGCGGTAGCGGGGAAGAGGGCGGTGCTGGCGGCGGAGGAGGGGAGAGCAGAGGCGGGAGATTGAAGCAGTACAGCGATGGCGGTGGCGAGGGCGGGGGCAGGGGTGAGGGCAGCGCTGGAGGGGGGTGTGGGGAGCGCGGTGATGGCGGCGGATTTGGCGGTGGCGGCGGGGGCGAGGGCAGCGCTGTTGGCGGTGGCGGCGATCGAAGGTCGGCGAAGGGATCGAGATGACAGCCTCCGGGACTGAAGAGGACTGAGAAGAGGGTGTGCGGGGGAGCCCTGGCCGACGGGCCTGGTGTGCGGCCGGGGCTGCCAGCTTGTAGTGCCTGGCGGCTAACCCTCTGCTGGTCAGGGGGACCTTCGGCTGGCTGGGCGGCTGCAGAGAGGCAAGGGGCGGCAGGGGTTCGCAGGGAGCCACGCCGGGGCGGCGATGCAAAAGGAGAGGCGAGCAAAAGCCTGCAGCTATTCCCAGGCGGTCTCCCATCCAAGTACTAACCAGGCCCCTCCCTGCTTAGCTCCCGAGATCAGACGAGATCTGGCGCGTGCAGGGTGGTGTGGCCTTAGGCGCTGGGACCCGGCTCCCGGCACTCCAAGAGCCTGCTCCCGACCTGCTTCTGAGCGCACGCCATGCTGCTGGGCCGCTCGGGTGGCGAGCACGTCTGCCCGAGCGCCTCCCGCCAGCTCCCCGCCTCCTCCGGACGCCGCTGGTGTGGGCGACGGGCTACTCCTGGCCCGCAGCGAGGCCCCTTCGCGCCCCCCAGTGGCTCTAACGGGCCTCCGTCACTTCCCTGACTGTGACATATGTCTGGGCGCCCTGGCATCCTGGGCCTCCCCAGGCCCCGAAGGGCTTTTACCCCGCCCCCCTACCCCAACCCCTCTCATCTCCCCCCAGCCCCACAACCGCACACCCCCCTTGCTGCTGTGCTGTCCCCACCTCTCAGGGCCACCGAGGGGGTCGCAGGGTCCTCTCAGTCCCCTCCACCCTAGGGACGTGCAACCCAGGCCCTGGCCCTGGCCGGCCCCACCCACTGGCCCAAAGCCAGGGAGAGCCACCCGCCACCAGGGGGCAGCACCTCCAGTCCGCCGCCACCCTTCCTCACACAGCCTTCTTTCTGGGTTCTCGCCCCTCGTCAGCGACCGGCGTCCCGCCCGATCACTGTTCACTTCACTGGCTACACGTCACCTCTCCTGACCCAGGGAGGTGAGAGAGAGGATGAGAGAAGGCCAGAGACAGAGCAAGAGAGAGGCGGAGAGAGACCGACGGGGACTGTGGGGACAGACTCGCAGAGAGCACTTTCCAGGCTCTGGGCCTCGCGTGGAGGGGTGCTGCGTGGGGGCTGCATGGATATCAGCCGTGACCGCTTGGCCATCAGCTGTTGCCAGTTGGCCATTGGCCACCGGCAGAGCTGCGGTGGCCAAGCTAGGAAGCGCGGATTGTGGACTGCAAATTGCAGAGGGGCGCGGACTGCAGTTGGCCGGCTTGGTGGGTCGGTAGGTTGGCGGGTCTGTTGGTTGGCAGAGAATCGGCCGGCAGGCTGGGGATCGGGCGGCTCCGGCTTGCCGAGTCTCCAAGCCAGCCGCCCGTGAGACATGGTGCTATGAGCCCCCTATCCGTGGTCTGTTGGTGTTCCCTCTTGGCCTCGCCAAATCCTGCATTCTTGTGCGGGCAGAGGGGCTAGAGTCCCCGCAGGACAGGGACAGACAGACAGAACGGGAGGAGGAGTAAGAGGGAGCGAGATGGAAATATACACGTATATGTACATGTATGTATCTAGACATACAGAGAGACATGGACAGAGACAGAGAAAGAGGGGGCTGGCACGCGGGGAGAGAGCTCCTGAGCCAGAGCCAGGGCCCAACAGGCACCTCTCAGAGCCTGACAGATATGGGGTGGGGGAGGGTGGGAGGGACGCACAGGCGGGCACACGGAGTGTTACAGACGCACTGAGGCTGTGTTGAAGTGGCGGCTCCTCCACCGGAGTGTGGTCGTGCCCGGGGCTGGGCTCCTCTAAGGAGGCATTGCCCTGGCGTTGGCAGTCACCATTGAAGCCTCCGGGGCGGCCCGCCAGGGTCTCCGGAGGGCCTGTGGTCTCTGAGCCCCGCCCAGGCACCCGCCCGCGGGAGGAGAGTGGCACCCCCAGGCACCCTGGTTGTGAGGGTTGTGTGCCTGCGTGCCTGCTCTGCCCTTGTGGTGGTCTCCCCTGGAGTCGATGTCGCGTGGTGTGTTGGGGTGCTGCTCCCGCCGTCCCCTGGTTTGTCCCGGCTCTTTGTGCCCTGTGTTTCAGGGACACCGTGGCCGGCGGGAAGGGAGGGCTCCTGGCTCTTGTGGGAGACGGGAGGGGCGCGCGGGGGTGTGGGGCGAGGTGCCTGCCAGCGGAGACAGAAGACTCCGGTGGGGCGGGGCGTGTGGGCGTCCCGTTTGCCCGAGGTCACGCCGATCGTGTGTGTCGGGACCCGAGGGCAGGCGCAGGGATGGGCGTGCCCTGGGCTCGGGGAGAGGTGCAAAGCACCGGCACGTCCTGGGATGGAGAGAGCCTGGTGGAGGCCTGCGCCGGCAGGCAGCCCTGGGCTTGGGCGTTGGGGGTTGCGGCGGCGGCAGGGTCGGGGAGCGAGAGGGAGCCCTGCGATGGCGGTGGCGGCGACCGAGAGGCGGCTGACTGCTGCAGGCTGAGGGCCTGCCTTGGCGAAGAGCACTAAGAAGAGGGAGTGGGGGGGAGCCCTGGCCGACAGGCCTGGTGTGCGGCCGGGGATGCGAGCTTGTAGTGCTGGGCGACTGACCCTCCTCTGGCCAGGGGGACCTTCGGCTGCCTGGGCGGCTGCAGAGGGGCAAGGTGCGGCAGGGGTTCGGAGGGAGCCACGCCGGGGCGGCGGCGCAAAAGGAGAGGCGAGCAAAAGCCTGCAGCTATTCCCAGGCGGTCTCCCATCCAAGTACTAACCAGGCCCCGCCCTGCTTAGCTCCCGAGATCAGAGGAGATCGGGCGCGTTCAGGGTGGTATGGCCCTAGACGCTGGGACCCGGCTCCCCGCGCCCCAAGAGCCTGCTCCCGGCCTGCCTCTGACCGCGCGCGCCGTGCTGCTGGGCCGCTAGGGTGGCGAGCACGTCTGCCTGAGCGGCTCCCGCCCGCTCCCCGCCTCCTCCGGACGCCGCTGGTGTGGGCGACGGGCTACTCCTGGCCCGCAGCGAGGCACCTTCGCGCCCCCCAGTGGCTCCACGGGCCTCTGTCACTTCCCTGACTGTGACATATGTCTGGGCGCCCTGGCATCCTGGGCCTCCCCAGGCCCCGAAGGGCTTTTACCCCGTCCCCCTACCCCAACCCCTCAAATCTCCCCCCAGCCACACAACCGCACACCCCCCTTGCTGCTGTGCTGTCCCCACCTCTCAGGGCCACCGAGGGGGTCGCAGGGTCCTCTCAGTCCCCTCCGGCCCTAGGGACGTGCAACCCAGGCCCTGGCCCTGACCGGACCCATCCACAGGCCCAAAGCCAGGGAGAGCCACCCGCGCCACCAGGGTGCAGCATCTCCAGTCTGCAGCCACCCTTCGTCACAAGCCTTCAGTCTGGGCCCTGGAACCCTCGTCAGCGACCGGAGCCCCGCCCGATGTCCGGTCCCTTCACTGGCTACACGTCACCTCTCCTGACCCAGGGAGGTGAGAGAGAGGATGAGAGAAGGCCAGAGACGGAGCAAGAGAGAGGCGGAGAGAGACAGACGGGGACTGTGGGGACAGACTCGCAGAGAGCACTCTCCAGGCTCTGGGCCTCGCGTGGAGGGGTGCTGCTTGGGGGCTGCATGGTCATCAGCTGTGACCGCTTGGCCATCAGCTGTTGCCAATTGGCCACTGGCCACCGGAGGAGCTGCGGTGGCCAAGCTAGGAAGCGCGGATGGTGGACTGCAAATTGCAGAGGGGCGCGGATTGCAGTGGGCCCGCTTGGCGGGTCGACGGGCGGTGTGTCGGTGGGTTGGCAGAGAAGCGGCCGACAGGTTGGGGATCGGGCGGCTCCGGCTTGCCGTGTCTCCGAGCCAGCCGCCCGTGAGACATAGTGCTATGAGCCCCCTATCCGTGGCTCTGTTGGTGTTCCCTCTTGGCCTCGCCATATCCTGCGTTCTTGTGCGGGCAGAGGGACTAGAGTCCCCGCAGGACAGGGACCGACAGAGAGAACGGGAGGAGGAGAAAGAGGGAGCGAGATCGAAATATACACCTATATGTACCTGTATGTACCTAGACATACAGAGAGACATGGACAGAGACAGAGAAAGAGGGGGCTGGCACGCGGGGAGAGAGCTCCTGAGCCAGAGCCAGAGCCCAACAGGCACGTCACAGAGCCAGAGAGACATGGGGTGGGGGAGGGGGGAGGGACGCACAAGCGGGCACACGGACTGGGACAGACGCACTGACGCTGCTTTGAAGTGGCAGCTTCTCAACCGAAGTGTGGTCATGCCCGTGGCTGGGCTCCACTAAGGAGGCAGTGCCCGGGCATTGAAAGTCACCCTTGAAGCCCCCGGGCCGGGCGGGAGGGCCAGTGGGCTCCGAGCCCCGCCCAGGAACCCCCCGCCCCGCGGGAGGAGAGTGGCAGCCCACAGGCACCCTGGTTGAGAGTGTTGTGTGCCTGCGTGCCTGCACTTCCCCTTGTGGTGGTCTCTCCTGGAGTCCGAGGGCGTGCGGTGTGTTGGGGTGCTGCTCCCTCAGTCCCCTGCTTTGTCCCGGCTCTTTGTACCCTGTGTGTTGGGGCCACTGCGGGAAGGGAGGGTTCCTGGCTCTTGTGGGCGATGGGAGGGGGCGCGCGGGGGTGTGGGGAGAGGTGCCTGCCGGCGGAGACACAGGCTCGGCTAACTGCTGCTGGCTGACTGCCTGCCTCGGCGAAGAGGACTAAGAAGAGGGTGTGGGGGTGAGCCCTGGCCGACGGGCCTGGTGTGCGGCCGGGGCTGCCAGCTTGTAGCGCCGGGTGGCTGACCGGCCTCTGGCCAGGGGGACCTTCGGCTGGATGGGCGGCTGCAGAGGGGCAAGGGGCGGCAGGGGTTCGGAGGGAGCCACGCAGGGGCGGCGGCGCAAAAGGAGAGGCGAGCAAAAGCCTACAGGTATTCCCAGGCGGTCTCCCATCCAAGCACTAACCAGGCCCCTCCCTGCTTAGCTCCCGAGATCAGAGGAGATCGGGCGCGTTCAGGGTGGTACGGCCATAGACGATGGGACTCGGCTCCCCGCGCCCCAAGAGCCTGCTCCCGGCCTGCCTCGTGAGCGCGCGCCATGCAGATGCGCGGCTCCGGTGGTGAGCATCGACCTGCTGGCCGGCTCTGCCAGCACCGCGTCCCCCTCCCAGTCCGGCTCCCCGCCTCTTCCGAATGCCCCAGGCGTGGGCGGCGGGCTACTCCTGGCCGGCAGCGAGGCCCCTTCGCGCCACCCGAGGCTCCATGGGACACTGCCACTTCCCTGATGGTGCCAGAATTCGTGGAACTCTGGCATCCTGGGACTCCCCGGACCCAGACCGCCATACACCCCGCCCCCCTACCGCCACCAGGTTTACCAACAACCGCACCCCCAAGGCTGGGGGAGGCCTGCACCAGCAGGCAACCCTGGGCTTGGGAGTTGTGGGAGGACCCCGCGGAGGCGGCTTGGGCGGCTGCGGAGGGGGGGGCGGCGGCGGCGGCGGCGGCGGCGGCGGCGGCGGCGGCGGGGGCGGAGGAGGCCGGGAGAGCAGAGGCGGGAGATTGAGGGAGTATGGCGATGGTGGCGGCGGCGGCGGCGGGGGCTGGGGCGGAGGCGGGGGAGATGGCGGTGCTGGAGGCGGGGAGAGCAGAGGAGGGAGATTGAGGGAGTGCGGCAATGGCGGCGGCGGGGGCGGGGGTGGGGAACAGGGCAGCACTGGCGGCGGGGATGGGGAGCGCGGTGCTGGCGGCCGAGGTGGGGAGAGCAGAGGAGGGAGTTTGAGGGAGTACGGCGATGGCGGCGGCGGGGGCGGGGGAGGGGGCGAGGGCAGCGCTGGCGGAGGGGGTGGGGAGCGCGGTGATCGCGGCGGCGGCGGGAGAAGCGGGGGCTGATCGCGAGCAGCGTTGGCGGCGTCGGCGGCAGCGGCGCGGGAGGGTTGCGAGGTCGGCGATGGAGGCGGCGGCAGCGTTGGGGGCTGTGTCGGCGGGCGCTGGGCGCGGGGAGGGTTGGCGCCGGCGCCGGCGGCGGCGGTAGCGGGGAAGAGGGCGGTGCTGGCGGCGGAGGAGGGGAGAGCAGAGGCGGGAGATTGAAGCAGTACAGCGATGGCGGTGGCGAGGGCGGGGGCAGGGGTGAGGGCAGCGCTGGAGGGGGGTGTGGGGAGCGCGGTGATGGCGGCGGATTTGGCGGTGGCGGCGGGGGCGAGGGCAGCGCTGTTGGCGGTGGCGGCGATCGAAGGTCGGCGAAGGGATCGAGATGACAGCCTCCGGGACTGAAGAGGACTGAGAAGAGGGTGTGCGGGGGAGCCCTGGCCGACGGGCCTGGTGTGCGGCCGGGGCTGCCAGCTTGTAGTGCCTGGCGGCTAACCCTCTGCTGGTCAGGGGGACCTTCGGCTGGCTGGGCGGCTGCAGAGAGGCAAGGGGCGGCAGGGGTTCGCAGGGAGCCACGCCGGGGCGGCGATGCAAAAGGAGAGGCGAGCAAAAGCCTGCAGCTATTCCCAGGCGGTCTCCCATCCAAGTACTAACCAGGCCCCTCCCTGCTTAGCTCCCGAGATCAGACGAGATCTGGCGCGTGCAGGGTGGTGTGGCCTTAGGCGCTGGGACCCGGCTCCCGGCACTCCAAGAGCCTGCTCCCGACCTGCTTCTGAGCGCACGCCATGCTGCTGGGCCGCTCGGGTGGCGAGCACGTCTGCCCGAGCGCCTCCCGCCAGCTCCCCGCCTCCTCCGGACGCCGCTGGTGTGGGCGACGGGCTACTCCTGGCCCGCAGCGAGGCCCCTTCGCGCCCCCCAGTGGCTCTAACGGGCCTCCGTCACTTCCCTGACTGTGACATATGTCTGGGCGCCCTGGCATCCTGGGCCTCCCCAGGCCCCGAAGGGCTTTTACCCCGCCCCCCTACCCCAACCCCTCTCATCTCCCCCCAGCCCCACAACCGCACACCCCCCTTGCTGCTGTGCTGTCCCCACCTCTCAGGGCCACCGAGGGGGTCGCAGGGTCCTCTCAGTCCCCTCCACCCTAGGGACGTGCAACCCAGGCCCTGGCCCTGGCCGGCCCCACCCACTGGCCCAAAGCCAGGGAGAGCCACCCGCCACCAGGGGGCAGCACCTCCAGTCCGCCGCCACCCTTCCTCACACAGCCTTCTTTCTGGGTTCTCGCCCCTCGTCAGCGACCGGCGTCCCGCCCGATCACTGTTCACTTCACTGGCTACACGTCACCTCTCCTGACCCAGGGAGGTGAGAGAGAGGATGAGAGAAGGCCAGAGACAGAGCAAGAGAGAGGCGGAGAGAGACCGACGGGGACTGTGGGGACAGACTCGCAGAGAGCACTTTCCAGGCTCTGGGCCTCGCGTGGAGGGGTGCTGCGTGGGGGCTGCATGGATATCAGCCGTGACCGCTTGGCCATCAGCTGTTGCCAGTTGGCCATTGGCCACCGGCAGAGCTGCGGTGGCCAAGCTAGGAAGCGCGGATTGTGGACTGCAAATTGCAGAGGGGCGCGGACTGCAGTTGGCCGGCTTGGTGGGTCGGTAAGTTGGCGGGTCTGTTGGTTGGCAGAGAATCGGCCGGCAGGCTGGGGATCGGGCGGCTCCGGCTTGCCGAGTCTCCAAGCCAGCCGCCCGTGAGACATGGTGCTATGAGCCCCCTATCCGTGGTCTGTTGGTGTTCCCTCTTGGCCTCGCCAAATCCTGCATTCTTGTGCGGGCAGAGGGGCTAGAGTCCCCGCAGGACAGGGACAGACAGACAGAACGGGAGGAGGAGTAAGAGGGAGCGAGATGGAAATATACACGTATATGTACATGTATGTATCTAGACATACAGAGAGACATGGACAGAGACAGAGAAAGAGGGGGCTGGCACGCGGGGAGAGAGCTCCTGAGCCAGAGCCAGGGCCCAACAGGCACCTCTCAGAGCCTGACAGATATGGGGTGGGGGAGGGTGGGAGGGACGCACAGGCGGGCACACGGAGTGTTACAGACGCACTGAGGCTGTGTTGAAGTGGCGGCTCCTCCACCGGAGTGTGGTCGTGCCCGGGGCTGGGCTCCTCTAAGGAGGCATTGCCCTGGCGTTGGCAGTCACCATTGAAGCCTCCGGGGCGGCCCGCCAGGGTCTCCGGAGGGCCTGTGGTCTCTGAGCCCCGCCCAGGCACCCGCCCGCGGGAGGAGAGTGGCACCCCCAGGCACCCTGGTTGTGAGGGTTGTGTGCCTGCGTGCCTGCTCTGCCCTTGTGGTGGTCTCCCCTGGAGTCGATGTCGCGTGGTGTGTTGGGGTGCTGCTCCCGCCGTCCCCTGGTTTGTCCCGGCTCTTTGTGCCCTGTGTTTCAGGGACACCGTGGCCGGCGGGAAGGGAGGGCTCCTGGCTCTTGTGGGAGACGGGAGGGGCGCGCGGGGGTGTGGGGCGAGGTGCCTGCCAGCGGAGACAGAAGACTCCGGTGGGGCGGGGCGTGTGGGCGTCCCGTTTGCCCGAGGTCACGCCGA
The DNA here is from genome assembly GCF_057876585.1 of Rhinolophus sinicus. Classification (NCBI taxonomy): domain Eukaryota; kingdom Metazoa; phylum Chordata; class Mammalia; order Chiroptera; family Rhinolophidae; genus Rhinolophus; species Rhinolophus sinicus. The sequence goes on along the minus strand of NC_142510.1, from coordinate 19,206,246 downwards.
TCGTGTGTGTCGGGACCCGAGGGCAGGCGCAGGGATGGGCGTGCCCTGGGCTCGGGGAGAGGTGCAAAGCACCGGCACGTCCTGGGATGGAGAGAGCCTGGTGGAGGCCTGCGCCGGCAGGCAGCCCTGGGCTTGGGCGTTGGGGGTTGCGGCGGCGGCAGGGTCGGGGAGCGAGAGGGAGCCCTGCGATGGCGGTGGCGGCGACCGAGAGGCGGCTGACTGCTGCAGGCTGAGGGCCTGCCTTGGCGAAGAGCACTAAGAAGAGGGAGTGGGGGGGAGCCCTGGCCGACAGGCCTGGTGTGCGGCCGGGGATGCGAGCTTGTAGTGCTGGGCGACTGACCCTCCTCTGGCCAGGGGGACCTTCGGCTGCCTGGGCGGCTGCAGAGGGGCAAGGTGCGGCAGGGGTTCGGAGGGAGCCACGCCGGGGCGGCGGCGCAAAAGGAGAGGCGAGCAAAAGCCTGCAGCTATTCCCAGGCGGTCTCCCATCCAAGTACTAACCAGGCCCCGCCCTGCTTAGCTCCCGAGATCAGAGGAGATCGGGCGCGTTCAGGGTGGTATGGCCCTAGACGCTGGGACCCGGCTCCCCGCGCCCCAAGAGCCTGCTCCCGGCCTGCCTCTGACCGCGCGCGCCGTGCTGCTGGGCCGCTAGGGTGGCGAGCACGTCTGCCTGAGCGGCTCCCGCCCGCTCCCCGCCTCCTCCGGACGCCGCTGGTGTGGGCGACGGGCTACTCCTGGCCCGCAGCGAGGCACCTTCGCGCCCCCCAGTGGCTCCACGGGCCTCTGTCACTTCCCTGACTGTGACATATGTCTGGGCGCCCTGGCATCCTGGGCCTCCCCAGGCCCCGAAGGGCTTTTACCCCGTCCCCCTACCCCAACCCCTCAAATCTCCCCCCAGCCACACAACCGCACACCCCCCTTGCTGCTGTGCTGTCCCCACCTCTCAGGGCCACCGAGGGGGTCGCAGGGTCCTCTCAGTCCCCTCCGGCCCTAGGGACGTGCAACCCAGGCCCTGGCCCTGACCGGACCCATCCACAGGCCCAAAGCCAGGGAGAGCCACCCGCGCCACCAGGGTGCAGCATCTCCAGTCTGCAGCCACCCTTCGTCACAAGCCTTCAGTCTGGGCCCTGGAACCCTCGTCAGCGACCGGAGCCCCGCCCGATGTCCGGTCCCTTCACTGGCTACACGTCACCTCTCCTGACCCAGGGAGGTGAGAGAGAGGATGAGAGAAGGCCAGAGACGGAGCAAGAGAGAGGCGGAGAGAGACAGACGGGGACTGTGGGGACAGACTCGCAGAGAGCACTCTCCAGGCTCTGGGCCTCGCGTGGAGGGGTGCTGCTTGGGGGCTGCATGGTCATCAGCTGTGACCGCTTGGCCATCAGCTGTTGCCAATTGGCCACTGGCCACCGGAGGAGCTGCGGTGGCCAAGCTAGGAAGCGCGGATGGTGGACTGCAAATTGCAGAGGGGCGCGGATTGCAGTGGGCCCGCTTGGCGGGTCGACGGGCGGTGTGTCGGTGGGTTGGCAGAGAAGCGGCCGACAGGTTGGGGATCGGGCGGCTCCGGCTTGCCGTGTCTCCGAGCCAGCCGCCCGTGAGACATAGTGCTATGAGCCCCCTATCCGTGGCTCTGTTGGTGTTCCCTCTTGGCCTCGCCATATCCTGCGTTCTTGTGCGGGCAGAGGGACTAGAGTCCCCGCAGGACAGGGACCGACAGAGAGAACGGGAGGAGGAGAAAGAGGGAGCGAGATCGAAATATACACCTATATGTACCTGTATGTACCTAGACATACAGAGAGACATGGACAGAGACAGAGAAAGAGGGGGCTGGCACGCGGGGAGAGAGCTCCTGAGCCAGAGCCAGAGCCCAACAGGCACGTCACAGAGCCAGAGAGACATGGGGTGGGGGAGGGGGGAGGGACGCACAAGCGGGCACACGGACTGGGACAGACGCACTGACGCTGCTTTGAAGTGGCAGCTTCTCAACCGAAGTGTGGTCATGCCCGTGGCTGGGCTCCACTAAGGAGGCAGTGCCCGGGCATTGAAAGTCACCCTTGAAGCCCCCGGGCCGGGCGGGAGGGCCAGTGGGCTCCGAGCCCCGCCCAGGAACCCCCCGCCCCGCGGGAGGAGAGTGGCAGCCCACAGGCACCCTGGTTGAGAGTGTTGTGTGCCTGCGTGCCTGCACTTCCCCTTGTGGTGGTCTCTCCTGGAGTCCGAGGGCGTGCGGTGTGTTGGGGTGCTGCTCCCTCAGTCCCCTGCTTTGTCCCGGCTCTTTGTACCCTGTGTGTTGGGGCCACTGCGGGAAGGGAGGGTTCCTGGCTCTTGTGGGCGATGGGAGGGGGCGCGCGGGGGTGTGGGGAGAGGTGCCTGCCGGCGGAGACACAGGCTCGGCTAACTGCTGCTGGCTGACTGCCTGTCTCGGCGAAGAGGACTAAGAAGAGGGTGTGGGGGTGAGCCCTGGCCGACGGGCCTGGTGTGCGGCCGGGGCTGCCAGCTTGTAGCGCCGGGTGGCTGACCGGCCTCTGGCCAGGGGGACCTTCGGCTGGATGGGCGGCTGCAGAGGGGCAAGGGGCGGCAGGGGTTCGGAGGGAGCCACGCAGGGGCGGCGGCGCAAAAGGAGAGGCGAGCAAAAGCCTACAGGTATTCCCAGGCGGTCTCCCATCCAAGCACTAACCAGGCCCCTCCCTGCTTAGCTCCCGAGATCAGAGGAGATCGGGCGCGTTCAGGGTGGTACGGCCATAGACGATGGGACTCGGCTCCCCGCGCCCCAAGAGCCTGCTCCCGGCCTGCCTCGTGAGCGCGCGCCATGCAGATGCGCGGCTCCGGTGGTGAGCATCGACATGCTGGCCGGCTCTGCCAGCACCGCGTCCCCCTCCCAGTCCGGCTCCCCGCCTCTTCCGAATGCCCCAGGCGTGGGCGGCGGGCTACTCCTGGCCGGCAGCGAGGCCCCTTCGCGCCACCCGAGGCTCCATGGGACACTGCCACTTCCCTGATGGTGCCAGAATTCGTGGAACTCTGGCATCCTGGGACTCCCCGGACCCAGACCGCCATACACCCCGCCCCCCTACCGCCACCAGGTTTACCAACAACCGCACCCCCAAGGCTGGGGGAGGCCTGCACCAGCAGGCAACCCTGGGCTTGGGAGTTGTGGGAGGACCCCGCGGAGGCGGCTTGGGCGGCTGCGGAGGGGGGGGCGGCGGCGGCGGCGGCGGCGGCGGCGGCGGCGGCGGCGGGGGCGGAGGAGGCCGGGAGAGCAGAGGCGGGAGATTGAGGGAGTATGGCGATGGTGGCGGCGGCGGCGGCGGGGGCTGGGGCGGAGGCGGGGGAGATGGCGGTGCTGGAGGCGGGGAGAGCAGAGGAGGGAGATTGAGGGAGTGCGGCAATGGCGGCGGCGGGGGCGGGGGTGGGGAACAGGGCAGCACTGGCGGCGGGGATGGGGAGCGCGGTGCTGGCGGCCGAGGTGGGGAGAGCAGAGGAGGGAGTTTGAGGGAGTACGGCGATGGCGGCGGCGGGGGCGGGGGAGGGGGCGAGGGCAGCGCTGGCGGAGGGGGTGGGGAGCGCGGTGATCGCGGCGGCGGCGGGAGAAGCGGGGGCTGATCGCGAGCAGCGTTGGCGGCGTCGGCGGCAGCGGCGCGGGAGGGTTGCGAGGTCGGCGATGGAGGCGGCGGCAGCGTTGGGGGCTGTGTCGGCGGGCGCTGGGCGCGGGGAGGGTTGGCGCCGGCGCCGGCGGCGGCGGTAGCGGGGAAGAGGGCGGTGCTGGCGGCGGAGGAGGGGAGAGCAGAGGCGGGAGATTGAAGCAGTACAGCGATGGCGGTGGCGAGGGCGGGGGCAGGGGTGAGGGCAGCGCTGGAGGGGGGTGTGGGGAGCGCGGTGATGGCGGCGGATTTGGCGGTGGCGGCGGGGGCGAGGGCAGCGCTGTTGGCGGTGGCGGCGATCGAAGGTCGGCGAAGGGATCGAGATGACAGCCTCCGGGACTGAAGAGGACTGAGAAGAGGGTGTGCGGGGGAGCCCTGGCCGACGGGCCTGGTGTGCGGCCGGGGCTGCCAGCTTGTAGTGCCTGGCGGCTAACCCTCTGCTGGTCAGGGGGACCTTCGGCTGGCTGGGCGGCTGCAGAGAGGCAAGGGGCGGCAGGGGTTCGCAGGGAGCCACGCCGGGGCGGCGATGCAAAAGGAGAGGCGAGCAAAAGCCTGCAGCTATTCCCAGGCGGTCTCCCATCCAAGTACTAACCAGGCCCCTCCCTGCTTAGCTCCCGAGATCAGACGAGATCTGGCGCGTGCAGGGTGGTGTGGCCTTAGGCGCTGGGACCCGGCTCCCGGCACTCCAAGAGCCTGCTCCCGACCTGCTTCTGAGCGCACGCCATGCTGCTGGGCCGCTCGGGTGGCGAGCACGTCTGCCCGAGCGCCTCCCGCCAGCTCCCCGCCTCCTCCGGACGCCGCTGGTGTGGGCGACGGGCTACTCCTGGCCCGCAGCGAGGCCCCTTCGCGCCCCCCAGTGGCTCTAACGGGCCTCCGTCACTTCCCTGACTGTGACATATGTCTGGGCGCCCTGGCATCCTGGGCCTCCCCAGGCCCCGAAGGGCTTTTACCCCGCCCCCCTACCCCAACCCCTCTCATCTCCCCCCAGCCCCACAACCGCACACCCCCCTTGCTGCTGTGCTGTCCCCACCTCTCAGGGCCACCGAGGGGGTCGCAGGGTCCTCTCAGTCCCCTCCACCCTAGGGACGTGCAACCCAGGCCCTGGCCCTGGCCGGCCCCACCCACTGGCCCAAAGCCAGGGAGAGCCACCCGCCACCAGGGGGCAGCACCTCCAGTCCGCCGCCACCCTTCCTCACACAGCCTTCTTTCTGGGTTCTCGCCCCTCGTCAGCGACCGGCGTCCCGCCCGATCACTGTTCACTTCACTGGCTACACGTCACCTCTCCTGACCCAGGGAGGTGAGAGAGAGGATGAGAGAAGGCCAGAGACAGAGCAAGAGAGAGGCGGAGAGAGACCGACGGGGACTGTGGGGACAGACTCGCAGAGAGCACTTTCCAGGCTCTGGGCCTCGCGTGGAGGGGTGCTGCGTGGGGGCTGCATGGATATCAGCCGTGACCGCTTGGCCATCAGCTGTTGCCAGTTGGCCATTGGCCACCGGCAGAGCTGCGGTGGCCAAGCTAGGAAGCGCGGATTGTGGACTGCAAATTGCAGAGGGGCGCGGACTGCAGTTGGCCGGCTTGGTGGGTCGGTAAGTTGGCGGGTCTGTTGGTTGGCAGAGAATCGGCCGGCAGGCTGGGGATCGGGCGGCTCCGGCTTGCCGAGTCTCCAAGCCAGCCGCCCGTGAGACATGGTGCTATGAGCCCCCTATCCGTGGTCTGTTGGTGTTCCCTCTTGGCCTCGCCAAATCCTGCATTCTTGTGCGGGCAGAGGGGCTAGAGTCCCCGCAGGACAGGGACAGACAGACAGAACGGGAGGAGGAGTAAGAGGGAGCGAGATGGAAATATACACGTATATGTACATGTATGTATCTAGACATACAGAGAGACATGGACAGAGACAGAGAAAGAGGGGGCTGGCACGCGGGGAGAGAGCTCCTGAGCCAGAGCCAGGGCCCAACAGGCACCTCTCAGAGCCTGACAGATATGGGGTGGGGGAGGGTGGGAGGGACGCACAGGCGGGCACACGGAGTGTTACAGACGCACTGAGGCTGTGTTGAAGTGGCGGCTCCTCCACCGGAGTGTGGTCGTGCCCGGGGCTGGGCTCCTCTAAGGAGGCATTGCCCTGGCGTTGGCAGTCACCATTGAAGCCTCCGGGGCGGCCCGCCAGGGTCTCCGGAGGGCCTGTGGTCTCTGAGCCCCGCCCAGGCACCCGCCCGCGGGAGGAGAGTGGCACCCCCAGGCACCCTGGTTGTGAGGGTTGTGTGCCTGCGTGCCTGCTCTGCCCTTGTGGTGGTCTCCCCTGGAGTCGATGTCGCGTGGTGTGTTGGGGTGCTGCTCCCGCCGTCCCCTGGTTTGTCCCGGCTCTTTGTGCCCTGTGTTTCAGGGACACCGTGGCCGGCGGGAAGGGAGGGCTCCTGGCTCTTGTGGGAGACGGGAGGGGCGCGCGGGGGTGTGGGGCGAGGTGCCTGCCAGCGGAGACAGAAGACTCCGGTGGGGCGGGGCGTGTGGGCGTCCCGTTTGCCCGAGGTCACGCCGATCGTGTGTGTCGGGACCCGAGGGCAGGCGCAGGGATGGGCGTGCCCTGGGCTCGGGGAGAGGTGCAAAGCACCGGCACGTCCTGGGATGGAGAGAGCCTGGTGGAGGCCTGCGCCGGCAGGCAGCCCTGGGCTTGGGCGTTGGGGGTTGCGGCGGCGGCAGGGTCGGGGAGCGAGAGGGAGCCCTGCGATGGCGGTGGCGGCGACCGAGAGGCGGCTGACTGCTGCAGGCTGAGGGCCTGCCTTGGCGAAGAGCACTAAGAAGAGGGAGTGGGGGGGAGCCCTGGCCGACAGGCCTGGTGTGCGGCCGGGGATGCGAGCTTGTAGTGCTGGGCGACTGACCCTCCTCTGGCCAGGGGGACCTTCGGCTGCCTGGGCGGCTGCAGAGGGGCAAGGTGCGGCAGGGGTTCGGAGGGAGCCACGCCGGGGCGGCGGCGCAAAAGGAGAGGCGAGCAAAAGCCTGCAGCTATTCCCAGGCGGTCTCCCATCCAAGTACTAACCAGGCCCCGCCCTGCTTAGCTCCCGAGATCAGAGGAGATCGGGCGCGTTCAGGGTGGTATGGCCCTAGACGCTGGGACCCGGCTCCCCGCGCCCCAAGAGCCTGCTCCCGGCCTGCCTCTGACCGCGCGCGCCGTGCTGCTGGGCCGCTAGGGTGGCGAGCACGTCTGCCTGAGCGGCTCCCGCCCGCTCCCCGCCTCCTCCGGACGCCGCTGGTGTGGGCGACGGGCTACTCCTGGCCCGCAGCGAGGCACCTTCGCGCCCCCCAGTGGCTCCACGGGCCTCTGTCACTTCCCTGACTGTGACATATGTCTGGGCGCCCTGGCATCCTGGGCCTCCCCAGGCCCCGAAGGGCTTTTACCCCGTCCCCCTACCCCAACCCCTCAAATCTCCCCCCAGCCACACAACCGCACACCCCCCTTGCTGCTGTGCTGTCCCCACCTCTCAGGGCCACCGAGGGGGTCGCAGGGTCCTCTCAGTCCCCTCCGGCCCTAGGGACGTGCAACCCAGGCCCTGGCCCTGACCGGACCCATCCACAGGCCCAAAGCCAGGGAGAGCCACCCGCGCCACCAGGGTGCAGCATCTCCAGTCTGCAGCCACCCTTCGTCACAAGCCTTCAGTCTGGGCCCTGGAACCCTCGTCAGCGACCGGAGCCCCGCCCGATGTCCGGTCCCTTCACTGGCTACACGTCACCTCTCCTGACCCAGGGAGGTGAGAGAGAGGATGAGAGAAGGCCAGAGACGGAGCAAGAGAGAGGCGGAGAGAGACAGACGGGGACTGTGGGGACAGACTCGCAGAGAGCACTCTCCAGGCTCTGGGCCTCGCGTGGAGGGGTGCTGCTTGGGGGCTGCATGGTCATCAGCTGTGACCGCTTGGCCATCAGCTGTTGCCAATTGGCCACTGGCCACCGGAGGAGCTGCGGTGGCCAAGCTAGGAAGCGCGGATGGTGGACTGCAAATTGCAGAGGGGCGCGGATTGCAGTGGGCCCGCTTGGCGGGTCGACGGGCGGTGTGTCGGTGGGTTGGCAGAGAAGCGGCCGACAGGTTGGGGATCGGGCGGCTCCGGCTTGCCGTGTCTCCGAGCCAGCCGCCCGTGAGACATAGTGCTATGAGCCCCCTATCCGTGGCTCTGTTGGTGTTCCCTCTTGGCCTCGCCATATCCTGCGTTCTTGTGCGGGCAGAGGGACTAGAGTCCCCGCAGGACAGGGACCGACAGAGAGAACGGGAGGAGGAGAAAGAGGGAGCGAGATCGAAATATACACCTATATGTACCTGTATGTACCTAGACATACAGAGAGACATGGACAGAGACAGAGAAAGAGGGGGCTGGCACGCGGGGAGAGAGCTCCTGAGCCAGAGCCAGAGCCCAACAGGCACGTCACAGAGCCAGAGAGACATGGGGTGGGGGAGGGGGGAGGGACGCACAAGCGGGCACACGGACTGGGACAGACGCACTGACGCTGCTTTGAAGTGGCAGCTTCTCAACCGAAGTGTGGTCATGCCCGTGGCTGGGCTCCACTAAGGAGGCAGTGCCCGGGCATTGAAAGTCACCCTTGAAGCCCCCGGGCCGGGCGGGAGGGCCAGTGGGCTCCGAGCCCCGCCCAGGAACCCCCCGCCCCGCGGGAGGAGAGTGGCAGCCCACAGGCACCCTGGTTGAGAGTGTTGTGTGCCTGCGTGCCTGCACTTCCCCTTGTGGTGGTCTCTCCTGGAGTCCGAGGGCGTGCGGTGTGTTGGGGTGCTGCTCCCTCAGTCCCCTGCTTTGTCCCGGCTCTTTGTACCCTGTGTGTTGGGGCCACTGCGGGAAGGGAGGGTTCCTGGCTCTTGTGGGCGATGGGAGGGGGCGCGCGGGGGTGTGGGGAGAGGTGCCTGCCGGCGGAGACACAGGCTCGGCTAACTGCTGCTGGCTGACTGCCTGTCTCGGCGAAGAGGACTAAGAAGAGGGTGTGGGGGTGAGCCCTGGCCGACGGGCCTGGTGTGCGGCCGGGGCTGCCAGCTTGTAGCGCCGGGTGGCTGACCGGCCTCTGGCCAGGGGGACCTTCGGCTGGATGGGCGGCTGCAGAGGGGCAAGGGGCGGCAGGGGTTCGGAGGGAGCCACGCAGGGGCGGCGGCGCAAAAGGAGAGGCGAGCAAAAGCCTACAGGTATTCCCAGGCGGTCTCCCATCCAAGCACTAACCAGGCCCCTCCCTGCTTAGCTCCCGAGATCAGAGGAGATCGGGCGCGTTCAGGGTGGTACGGCCATAGACGATGGGACTCGGCTCCCCGCGCCCCAAGAGCCTGCTCCCGGCCTGCCTCGTGAGCGCGCGCCATGCAGATGCGCGGCTCCGGTGGTGAGCATCGACATGCTGGCCGGCTCTGCCAGCACCGCGTCCCCCTCCCAGTCCGGCTCCCCGCCTCTTCCGAATGCCCCAGGCGTGGGCGGCGGGCTACTCCTGGCCGGCAGCGAGGCCCCTTCGCGCCACCCGAGGCTCCATGGGACACTGCCACTTCCCTGATGGTGCCAGAATTCGTGGAACTCTGGCATCCTGGGACTCCCCGGACCCAGACCGCCATACACCCCGCCCCCCTACCGCCACCAGGTTTACCAACAACCGCACCCCCAAGGCTGGGGGAGGCCTGCACCAGCAGGCAACCCTGGGCTTGGGAGTTGTGGGAGGACCCCGCGGAGGCGGCTTGGGCGGCTGCGGAGGGGGGGGCGGCGGCGGCGGCGGCGGCGGCGGCGGCGGCGGCGGCGGGGGCGGAGGAGGCCGGGAGAGCAGAGGCGGGAGATTGAGGGAGTATGGCGATGGTGGCGGCGGCGGCGGCGGGGGCTGGGGCGGAGGCGGGGGAGATGGCGGTGCTGGAGGCGGGGAGAGCAGAGGAGGGAGATTGAGGGAGTGCGGCAATGGCGGCGGCGGGGGCGGGGGTGGGGAACAGGGCAGCACTGGCGGCGGGGATGGGGAGCGCGGTGCTGGCGGCCGAGGTGGGGAGAGCAGAGGAGGGAGTTTGAGGGAGTACGGCGATGGCGGCGGCGGGGGCGGGGGAGGGGGCGAGGGCAGCGCTGGCGGAGGGGGTGGGGAGCGCGGTGATCGCGGCGGCGGCGGGAGAAGCGGGGGCTGATCGCGAGCAGCGTTGGCGGCGTCGGCGGCAGCGGCGCGGGAGGGTTGCGAGGTCGGCGATGGAGGCGGCGGCAGCGTTGGGGGCTGTGTCGGCGGGCGCTGGGCGCGGGGAGGGTTGGCGCCGGCCCCGGCGGCGGCGGTAGCGGGGAAGAGGGCGGTGCTGGCGGCGGAGGAGGGGAGAGCAGAGGCGGGAGATTGAAGCAGTACAGCGATGGCGGTGGCGAGGGCGGGGGCAGGGGTGAGGGCAGCGCTGGAGGGGGGTGTGGGGAGCGCGGTGATGGCGGCGGATTTGGCGGTGGCGGCGGGGGCGAGGGCAGCGCTGTTGGCGGTGGCGGCGATCGAAGGTCGGCGAAGGGATCGAGATGACAGCCTCCGGGACTGAAGAGGACTGAGAAGAGGGTGTGCGGGGGAGCCCTGGCCGACGGGCCTGGTGTGCGGCCGGGGCTGCCAGCTTGTAGTGCCTGGCGGCTAACCCTCTGCTGGTCAGGGGGACCTTCGGCTGGCTGGGCGGCTGCAGAGAGGCAAGGGGCGGCAGGGGTTCGCAGGGAGCCACGCCGGGGCGGCGATGCAAAAGGAGAGGCGAGCAAAAGCCTGCAGCTATTCCCAGGCGGTCTCCCATCCAAGTACTAACCAGGCCCCTCCCTGCTTAGCTCCCGAGATCAGACGAGATCTGGCGCGTGCAGGGTGGTGTGGCCTTAGGCGCTGGGACCCGGCTCCCGGCACTCCAAGAGCCTGCTCCCGACCTGCTTCTGAGCGCACGCCATGCTGCTGGGCCGCTCGGGTGGCGAGCACGTCTGCCCGAGCGCCTCCCGCCAGCTCCCCGCCTCCTCCGGACGCCGCTGGTGTGGGCGACGGGCTACTCCTGGCCCGCAGCGAGGCCCCTTCGCGCCCCCCAGTGGCTCTAACGGGCCTCCGTCACTTCCCTGACTGTGACATATGTCTGGGCGCCCTGGCATCCTGGGCCTCCCCAGGCCCCGAAGGGCTTTTACCCCGCCCCCCTACCCCAACCCCTCTCATCTCCCCCCAGCCCCACAACCGCACACCCCCCTTGCTGCTGTGCTGTCCCCACCTCTCAGGGCCACCGAGGGGGTCGCAGGGTCCTCTCAGTCCCCTCCACCCTAGGGACGTGCAACCCAGGCCCTGGCCCTGGCCGGCCCCACCCACTGGCCCAAAGCCAGGGAGAGCCACCCGCCACCAGGGGGCAGCACCTCCAGTCCGCCGCCACCCTTCCTCACACAGCCTTCTTTCTGGGTTCTCGCCCCTCGTCAGCGACCGGCGTCCCGCCCGATCACTGTTCACTTCACTGGCTACACGTCACCTCTCCTGACCCAGGGAGGTGAGAGAGAGGATGAGAGAAGGCCAGAGACAGAGCAAGAGAGAGGCGGAGAGAGACCGACGGGGACTGTGGGGACAGACTCGCAGAGAGCACTTTCCAGGCTCTGGGCCTCGCGTGGAGGGGTGCTGCGTGGGGGCTGCATGGATATCAGCCGTGACCGCTTGGCCATCAGCTGTTGCCAGTTGGCCATTGGCCACCGGCAGAGCTGCGGTGGCCAAGCTAGGAAGCGCGGATTGTGGACTGCAAATTGCAGAGGGGCGCGGACTGCAGTTGGCCGGCTTGGTGGGTCGGTAAGTTGGCGGGTCTGTTGGTTGGCAGAGAATCGGCCGGCAGGCTGGGGATCGGGCGGCTCCGGCTTGCCGAGTCTCCAAGCCAGCCGCCCGTGAGACATGGTGCTATGAGCCCCCTATCCGTGGTCTGTTGGTGTTCCCTCTTGGCCTCGCCAAATCCTGCATTCTTGTGCGGGCAGAGGGGCTAGAGTCCCCGCAGGACAGGGACAGACAGACAGAACGGGAGGAGGAGTAAGAGGGAGCGAGATGGAAATATACACGTATATGTACATGTATGTATCTAGACATACAGAGAGACATGGACAGAGACAGAGAAAGAGGGGGCTGGCACGCGGGGAGAGAGCTCCTGAGCCAGAGCCAGGGCCCAACAGGCACCTCTCAGAGCCTGACAGATATGGGGTGGGGGAGGGTGGGAGGGACGCACAGGCGGGCACACGGAGTGTTACAGACGCACTGAGGCTGTGTTGAAGTGGCGGCTCCTCCACCGGAGTGTGGTCGTGCCCGGGGCTGGGCTCCTCTAAGGAGGCATTGCCCTGGCGTTGGCAGTCACCATTGAAGCCTCCGGGGCGGCCCGCCAGGGTCTCCGGAGGGCCTGTGGTCTCTGAGCCCCGCCCAGGCACCCGCCCGCGGGAGGAGAGTGGCACCCCCAGGCACCCTGGTTGTGAGGGTTGTGTGCCTGCGTGCCTGCTCTGCCCTTGTGGTGGTCTCCCCTGGAGTCGATGTCGCGTGGTGTGTTGGGGTGCTGCTCCCGCCGTCCCCTGGTTTGTCCCGGCTCTTTGTGCCCTGTGTTTCAGGGACACCGTGGCCGGCGGGAAGGGAGGGCTCCTGGCTCTTGTGGGAGACGGGAGGGGCGCGCGGGGGTGTGGGGCGAGGTGCCTGCCAGCGGAGACAGAAGACTCCGGTGGGGCGGGGCGTGTGGGCGTCCCGTTTGCCCGAGGTCACGCCGATCGTGTGTGTCGGGACCCGAGGGCAGGCGCAGGGATGGGCGTGCCCTGGGCTCGGGGAGAGGTGCAAAGCACCGGCACGTCCTGGGATGGAGAGAGCCTGGTGGAGGCCTGCGCCGGCAGGCAGCCCTGGGCTTGGGCGTTGGGGGTTGCGGCGGCGGCAGGGTCGGGGAGCGAGAGGGAGCCCTGCGATGGCGGTGGCGGCGACCGAGAGGCGGCTGACTGCTGCAGGCTGAGGGCCTGCCTTGGCGAAGAGCACTAAGAAGAGGGAGTGGGGGGGAGCCCTGGCCGACAGGCCTGGTGTGCGGCCGGGGATGCGAGCTTGTAGTGCTGGGCGACTGACCCTCCTCTGGCCAGGGGGACCTTCGGCTGCCTGGGCGGCTGCAGAGGGGCAAGGTGCGGCAGGGGTTCGGAGGGAGCCACGCCGGGGCGGCGGCGCAAAAGGAGAGGCGAGCAAAAGCCTGCAGCTATTCCCAGGCGGTCTCCCATCCAAGTACTAACCAGGCCCCGCCCTGCTTAGCTCCCGAGATCAGAGGAGATCGGGCGCGTTCAGGGTGGTATGGCCCTAGACGCTGGGACCCGGCTCCCCGCGCCCCAAGAGCCTGCTCCCGGCCTGCCTCTGACCGCGCGCGCCGTGCTGCTGGGCCGCTAGGGTGGCGAGCACGTCTGCCTGAGCGGCTCCCGCCCGCTCCCCGCCTCCTCCGGACGCCGCTGGTGTGGGCGACGGGCTACTCCTGGCCCGCAGCGAGGCACCTTCGCGCCCCCCAGTGGCTCCACGGGCCTCTGTCACTTCCCTGACTGTGACATATGTCTGGGCGCCCTGGCATCCTGGGCCTCCCCAGGCCCCGAAGGGCTTTTACCCCGTCCCCCTACCCCAACCCCTCAAATCTCCCCCCAGCCACACAACCGCACACCCCCCTTGCTGCTGTGCTGTCCCCACCTCTCAGGGCCACCGAGGGGGTCGCAGGGTCCTCTCAGTCCCCTCCGGCCCTAGGGACGTGCAACCCAGGCCCTGGCCCTGACCGGACCCATCCACAGGCCCAAAGCCAGGGAGAGCCACCCGCGCCACCAGGGTGCAGCATCTCCAGTCTGCAGCCACCCTTCGTCACAAGCCTTCAGTCTGGGCCCTGGAACCCTCGTCAGCGACCGGAGCCCCGCCCGATGTCCGGTCCCTTCACTGGCTACACGTCACCTCTCCTGACCCAGGGAGGTGAGAGAGAGGATGAGAGAAGGCCAGAGACGGAGCAAGAGAGAGGCGGAGAGAGACAGACGGGGACTGTGGGGACAGACTCGCAGAGAGCACTCTCCAGGCTCTGGGCCTCGCGTGGAGGGGTGCTGCTTGGGGGCTGCATGGTCATCAGCTGTGACCGCTTGGCCATCAGCTGTTGCCAATTGGCCACTGGCCACCGGAGGAGCTGCGGTGGCCAAGCTAGGAAGCGCGGATGGTGGACTGCAAATTGCAGAGGGGCGCGGATTGCAGTGGGCCCGCTTGGCGGGTCGACGGGCGGTGTGTCGGTGGGTTGGCAGAGAAGCGGCCGACAGGTTGGGGATCGGGCGGCTCCGGCTTGCCGTGTCTCCGAGCCAGCCGCCCGTGAGACATAGTGCTATGAGCCCCCTATCCGTGGCTCTGTTGGTGTTCCCTCTTGGCCTCGCCATATCCTGCGTTCTTGTGCGGGCAGAGGGACTAGAGTCCCCGCAGGACAGGGACCGACAGAGAGAACGGGAGGAGGAGAAAGAGGGAGCGAGATCGAAATATACACCTATATGTACCTGTATGTACCTAGACATACAGAGAGACATGGACAGAGACAGAGGAAGAGGGGGCTGGCACGCGGGGAGAGAGCTCCTGAGCCAGAGCCAGAGCCCAACAGGCACGTCACAGAGCCAGAGAGACATGGGGTGGGGGAGGGGGGAGGGACGCACAAGCGGGCACACGGACTGGGACAGACGCACTGACGCTGCTTTGAAGTGGCAGCTTCTCAACCGAAGTGTGGTCATGCCCGTGGCTGGGCTCCACTAAGGAGGCAGTGCCCGGGCATTGAAAGTCACCCTTGAAGCCCCCGGGCCGGGCGGGAGGGCCAGTGGGCTCCGAGCCCCGCCCAGGAACCCCCCGCCCCGCGGGAGGAGAGTGGCAGCCCACAGGCACCCTGGTTGAGAGTGTTGTGTGCCTGCGTGCCTGCACTTCCCCTTGTGGTGGTCTCTCCTGGAGTCCGAGGGCGTGCGGTGTGTTGGGGTGCTGCTCCCTCAGTCCCCTGCTTTGTCCCGGCTCTTTGTACCCTGTGTGTTGGGGCCACTGCGGGAAGGGAGGGTTCCTGGCTCTTGTGGGCGATGGGAGGGGGCGCGCGGGGGTGTGGGGAGAGGTGCCTGCCGGCGGAGACACAGGCTCGGCTAACTGCTGCTGGCTGACTGCCTGCCTCGGCGAAGAGGACTAAGAAGAGGGTGTGGGGGTGAGCCCTGGCCGACGGGCCTGGTGTGCGGCCGGGGCTGCCAGCTTGTAGCGCCGGGTGGCTGACCGGCCTCTGGCCAGGGGGACCTTCGGCTGGATGGGCGGCTGCAGAGGGGCAAGGGGCGGCAGGGGTTCGGAGGGACCCACGCAGGGGCGGCGGCGCAAAAGGAGAGGCGAGCAAAAGCCTACAGGTATTCCCAGGCGGTCTCCCATCCAAGCACTAACCAGGCCCCTCCCTGCTTAGCTCCCGAGATCAGAGGAGATCGGGCGCGTTCAGGGTGGTACGGCCATAGACGATGGGACTCGGCTCCCCGCGCCCCAAGAGCCTGCTCCCGGCCTGCCTCGTGAGCGCGCGCCATGCAGATGCGCGGCTCCGGTGGTGAGCATCGACCTGCTGGCCGGCTCTGCCAGCACCGCGTCCCCCTCCCAGTCCGGCTCCCCGCCTCTTCCGAATGCCCCAGGCGTGGGCGGCGGGCTACTCCTGGCCGGCAGCGAGGCCCCTTCGCGCCACCCGAGGCTCCATGGGACACTGCCACTTCCCTGATGGTGCCAGAATTCGTGGAACTCTGGCATCCTGGGACTCCCCGGACCCAGACCGCCATACACCCCGCCCCCCTACCGCCACCAGGTTTACCAACAACCGCACCCCCAAGGCTGGGGGAGGCCTGCACCAGCAGGCAACCCTGGGCTTGGGAGTTGTGGGAGGACCCCGCGGAGGCGGCTTGGGCGGCTGCGGAGGGGGGGGCGGCGGCGGCGGCGGCGGCGGCGGCGGCGGCGGCGGGGGCGGAGGAGGCCGGGAGAGCAGAGGCGGGAGATTGAGGGAGTATGGCGATGGTGGCGGCGGCGGCGGCGGGGGCTGGGGCGGAGGCGGGGGAGATGGCGGTGCTGGAGGCGGGGAGAGCAGAGGAGGGAGATTGAGGGAGTGCGGCAATGGCGGCGGCGGGGGCGGGGGTGGGGAACAGGGCAGCACTGGCGGCGGGGATGGGGAGCGCGGTGCTGGCGGCCGAGGTGGGGAGAGCAGAGGAGGGAGTTTGAGGGAGTACGGCGATGGCGGCGGCGGGGGCGGGGGAGGGGGCGAGGGCAGCGCTGGCGGAGGGGGTGGGGAGCGCGGTGATCGCGGCGGCGGCGGGAGAAGCGGGGGCTGATCGCGAGCAGCGTTGGCGGCGTCGGCGGCAGCGGCGCGGGAGGGTTGCGAGGTCGGCGATGGAGGCGGCGGCAGCGTTGGGGGCTGTGTCGGCGGGCGCTGGGCGCGGGGAGGGTTGGCGCCGGCCCCGGCGGCGGCGGTAGCGGGGAAGAGGGCGGTGCTGGCGGCGGAGGAGGGGAGAGCAGAGGCGGGAGATTGAAGCAGTACAGCGATGGCGGTGGCGAGGGCGGGGGCAGGGGTGAGGGCAGCGCTGGAGGGGGGTGTGGGGAGCGCGGTGATGGCGGCGGATTTGGCGGTGGCGGCGGGGGCGAGGGCAGCGCTGTTGGCGGTGGCGGCGATCGAAGGTCGGCGAAGGGATCGAGATGACAGCCTCCGGGACTGAAGAGGACTGAGAAGAGGGTGTGCGGGGGAGCCCTGGCCGACGGGCCTGGTGTGCGGCCGGGGCTGCCAGCTTGTAGTGCCTGGCGGCTAACCCTCTGCTGGTCAGGGGGACCTTCGGCTGGCTGGGCGGCTGCAGAGAGGCAAGGGGCGGCAGGGGTTCGCAGGGAGCCACGCCGGGGCGGCGATGCAAAAGGAGAGGCGAGCAAAAGCCTGCAGCTATTCCCAGGCGGTCTCCCATCCAAGTACTAACCAGGCCCCTCCCTGCTTAGCTCCCGAGATCAGACGAGATCTGGCGCGTGCAGGGTGGTGTGGCCTTAGGCGCTGGGACCCGGCTCCCGGCACTCCAAGAGCCTGCTCCCGACCTGCTTCTGAGCGCACGCCATGCTGCTGGGCCGCTCGGGTGGCGAGCACGTCTGCCCGAGCGCCTCCCGCCAGCTCCCCGCCTCCTCCGGACGCCGCTGGTGTGGGCGACGGGCTACTCCTGGCCCGCAGCGAGGCCCCTTCGCGCCCCCCAGTGGCTCTAACGGGCCTCCGTCACTTCCCTGACTGTGACATATGTCTGGGCGCCCTGGCATCCTGGGCCTCCCCAGGCCCCGAAGGGCTTTTACCCCGCCCCCCTACCCCAACCCCTCTCATCTCCCCCCAGCCCCACAACCGCACACCCCCCTTGCTGCTGTGCTGTCCCCACCTCTCAGGGCCACCGAGGGGGTCGCAGGGTCCTCTCAGTCCCCTCCACCCTAGGGACGTGCAACCCAGGCCCTGGCCCTGGCCGGCCCCACCCACTGGCCCAAAGCCAGGGAGAGCCACCCGCCACCAGGGGGCAGCACCTCCAGTCCGCCGCCACCCTTCCTCACACAGCCTTCTTTCTGGGTTCTCGCCCCTCGTCAGCGACCGGCGTCCCGCCCGATCACTGTTCACTTCACTGGCTACACGTCACCTCTCCTGACCCAGGGAGGTGAGAGAGAGGATGAGAGAAGGCCAGAGACAGAGCAAGAGAGAGGCGGAGAGAGACCGACGGGGACTGTGGGGACAGACTCGCAGAGAGCACTTTCCAGGCTCTGGGCCTCGCGTGGAGGGGTGCTGCGTGGGGGCTGCATGGATATCAGCCGTGACCGCTTGGCCATCAGCTGTTGCCAGTTGGCCATTGGCCACCGGCAGAGCTGCGGTGGCCAAGCTAGGAAGCGCGGATTGTGGACTGCAAATTGCAGAGGGGCGCGGACTGCAGTTGGCCGGCTTGGTGGGTCGGTAAGTTGGCGGGTCTGTTGGTTGGCAGAGAATCGGCCGGCAGGCTGGGGATCGGGCGGCTCCGGCTTGCCGAGTCTCCAAGCCAGCCGCCCGTGAGACATGGTGCTATGAGCCCCCTATCCGTGGTCTGTTGGTGTTCCCTCTTGGCCTCGCCAAATCCTGCATTCTTGTGCGGGCAGAGGGGCTAGAGTCCCCGCAGGACAGGGACAGACAGACAGAACGGGAGGAGGAGTAAGAGGGAGCGAGATGGAAATATACACGTATATGTACATGTATGTATCTAGACATACAGAGAGACATGGACAGAGACAGAGAAAGAGGGGGCTGGCACGCGGGGAGAGAGCTCCTGAGCCAGAGCCAGGGCCCAACAGGCACCTCTCAGAGCCTGACAGATATGGGGTGGGGGAGGGTGGGAGGGACGCACAGGCGGGCACACGGAGTGTTACAGACGCACTGAGGCTGTGTTGAAGTGGCAGCTCCTCCACCGGAGTGTGGTCGTGCCCGGGGCTGGGCTCCTCTAAGGAGGCATTGCCCTGGCGTTGGCAGTCACCATTGAAGCCTCCGGGGCGGCCCGCCAGGGTCTCCGGAGGGCCTGTGGTCTCTGAGCCCCGCCCAGGCACCCGCCCGCGGGAGGAGAGTGGCACCCCCAGGCACCCTGGTTGTGAGGGTTGTGTGCCTGCGTGCCTGCTCTGCCCTTGTGGTGGTCTCCCCTGGAGTCGATGTCGCGTGGTGTGTTGGGGTGCTGCTCCCGCCGTCCCCTGGTTTGTCCCGGCTCTTTGTGCCCTGTGTTTCAGGGACACCGTGGCCGGCGGGAAGGGAGGGCTCCTGGCTCTTGTGGGAGACGGGAGGGGCGCGCGGGGGTGTGGGGCGAGGTGCCTGCCAGCGGAGACAGAAGACTCCGGTGGGGCGGGGCGTGTGGGCGTCCCGTTTGCCCGAGGTCACGCCGATCGTGTGTGTCGGGACCCGAGGGCAGGCGCAGGGATGGGCGTGCCCTGGGCTCGGGGAGAGGTGCAAAGCACCGGCACGTCCTGGGATGGAGAGAGCCTGGTGGAGGCCTGCGCCGGCAGGCAGCCCTGAGCTTGGGCGTTGGGGGTTGCGGCGGCGGCAGGGTCGGGGAGCGAGAGGGAGCCCTGCGATGGCGGTGGCGGCGACCGAGAGGCGGCTGACTGCTGCAGGCTGAGGGCCTGCCTTGGCGAAGAGCACTAAGAAGAGGGAGTGGGGGGGAGCCCTGGCCGACAGGCCTGGTGTGCGGCCGGGGATGCGAGCTTGTAGTGCTGGGCGACTGACCCTCCTCTGGCCAGGGGGACCTTCGGCTGCCTGGGCGGCTGCAGAGGGGCAAGGTGCGGCAGGGGTTCGGAGGGAGCCACGCCGGGGCGGCGGCGCAAAAGGAGAGGCGAGCAAAAGCCTGCAGCTATTCCCAGGCGGTCTCCCATCCAAGTACTAACCAGGCCCCGCCCTGCTTAGCTCCCGAGATCAGAGGAGATCGGGCGCGTTCAGGGTGGTATGGCCCTAGACGCTGGGACCCGGCTCCCCGCGCCCCAAGAGCCTGCTCCCGGCCTGCCTCTGACCGCGCGCCGTGCTGCTGGGCCGCTAGGGTGGCGAGCACGTCTGCCTGAGCGGCTCCCGCCCGCTCCCCGCCTCCTCCGGACGCCGCTGGTGTGGGCGACGGGCTACTCCTGGCCCGCAGCGAGGCACCTTCGCGCCCCCCAGTGGCTCCACGGGCCTCTGTCACTTCCCTGACTGTGACATATGTCTGGGCGCCCTGGCATCCTGGGCCTCCCCAGGCCCCGAAGGGCTTTTACCCCGTCCCCCTACCCCAACCCCTCAAATCTCCCCCCAGCCACACAACCGCACACCCCCCTTGCTGCTGTGCTGTCCCCACCTCTCAGGGCCACCGAGGGGGTCGCAGGGTCCTCTCAGTCCCCTCCGGCCCTAGGGACGTGCAACCCAGGCCCTGGCCCTGACCGGACCCATCCACAGGCCCAAAGCCAGGGAGAGCCACCCGCGCCACCAGGGTGCAGCATCTCCAGTCTGCAGCCACCCTTCGTCACAAGCCTTCAGTCTGGGCCCTGGAACCCTCGTCAGCGACCGGAGCCCCGCCCGATGTCCGGTCCCTTCACTGGCTACACGTCACCTCTCCTGACCCAGGGAGGTGAGAGAGAGGATGAGAGAAGGCCAGAGACGGAGCAAGAGAGAGGCGGAGAGAGACAGACGGGGACTGTGGGGACAGACTCGCAGAGAGCACTCTCCAGGCTCTGGGCCTCGCGTGGAGGGGTGCTGCTTGGGGGCTGCATGGTCATCAGCTGTGACCGCTTGGCCATCAGCTGTTGCCAGTTGGCCACTGGCCACCGGAGGAGCTGCGGTGGCCAAGCTGGGAAGCGCGGATGGTGGACTGCAAATTGCAGAGGGGCGCGGATTGCAGTGGGCCCGCTTGGCGGGTCGACGGGCGGTGTGTCGGTGGGTTGGCAGAGAAGCGGCCGACAGGTTGGGGATCGGGCGGCTCCGGCTTGCCGTGGCTCCGAGCCAGCCGCCCGTGAGACATAGTGCTATGAGCCCCCTATCCGTGGCTCTGTTGGTGTTCCCTCTTGGCCTCGCCATATCCTGCGTTCTTGTGCGGACAGAGGGACTAGAGTCCCCGCAGGACAGGGACCGACAGAGAGAACGGGAGGAGGAGAAAGAGGGAGCGAGATCGAAATATACACCTATATGTACCTGTATGTACCTAGACATACAGAGAGACATGGACAGAGACAGAGAAAGAGGGGGCTGGCACGCGGGGAGAGAGCTCCTGAGCCAGAGCCAGAGCCCAACAGGCACGTCACAGAGCCAGAGAGACATGGGGTGGGGGAGGGGGGAGGGACGCACAAGCGGGCACACGGACTGGGACAGACGCACTGACGCTGCTTTGAAGTGGCAGCTTCTCAACCGAAGTGTGGTCATGCCCGTGGCTGGGCTCCACTAAGGAGGCAGTGCCCGGGCATTGAAAGTCACCCTTGAAGCCCCCGGGCCGGGCGGGAGGGCCAGTGGGCTCCGAGCCCCGCCCAGGAACCCCCCCGCCCCGCGGGAGGAGAGTGGCAGCCCACAGGCACCCTGGTTGAGAGTGTTGTGTGCCTGCGTGCCTGCACTTCCCCTTGTGGGGGTCTCTCCTGGAGTCCGAGGGCGTGCGGTGTGTTGGGGTGCTGCTCCCTCAGTCCCCTGCTTTGTCCCGGCTCTTTGTACCCTGTGTGTTGGGGCCACTGCGGGAAGGGAGGGTTCCTGGCTCTTGTGGGCGATGGGAGGGGGCGCGCGGGGGTGTGGGGAGAGGTGCCTGCCGGCGGAGACACAGGCTCGGCTAACTGCTGCTGGCTGACTGCCTGCCTCGGCGAAGAGGACTAAGAAGAGGGTGTGGGGGTGAGCCCTGGCCGACGGGCCTGGTGTGCGGCCGGGGCTGCCAGCTTGTAGCGCCGGGTGGCTGACCGGCCTCTGGCCAGGGGGACCTTCGGCTGGATGGGCGGCTGCAGAGGGGCAAGGGGCGGCAGGGGTTCGGAGGGAGCCACGCAGGGGCGGCGGCGCAAAAGGAGAGGCGAGCAAAAGCCTACAGGTATTCCCAGGCGGTCTCCCATCCAAGCACTAACCAGGCCCCTCCCTGCTTAGCTCCCGAGATCAGAGGAGATCGGGCGCGTTCAGGGTGGTACGGCCATAGACGATGGGACTCGGCTCCCCGCGCCCCAAGAGCCTGCTCCCGGCCTGCCTCGTGAGCGCGCGCCATGCAGATGCGCGGCTCCGGTGGTGAGCATCGACCTGCTGGCCGGCTCTGCCAGCACCGCGTCCCCCTCCCAGTCCGGCTCCCCGCCTCTTCCGAATGCCCCAGGCGTGGGCGGCGGGCTACTCCTGGCCGGCAGCGAGGCCCCTTCGCGCCACCCGAGGCTCCATGGGACACTGCCACTTCCCTGATGGTGCCAGAATTCGTGGAACTCTGGCATCCTGGGACTCCCCGGACCCAGACCGCCATACACCCCGCCCCCCTACCGCCACCAGGTTTACCAACAACCGCACCCCCAAGGCTGGGGGAGGCCTGCACCAGCAGGCAACCCTGGGCTTGGGAGTTGTGGGAGGACCCCGCGGAGGCGGCTTGGGCGGCTGCGGAGGGGGGGGCGGCGGCGGCGGCGGCGGCGGCGGCGGCGGCGGCGGGGGCGGAGGAGGCCGGGAGAGCAGAGGCGGGAGATTGAGGGAGTATGGCGATGGTGGCGGCGGCGGCGGCGGGGGCTGGGGCGGAGGCGGGGGAGATGGCGGTGCTGGAGGCGGGGAGAGCAGAGGAGGGAGATTGAGGGAGTGCGGCAATGGCGGCGGCGGGGGCGGGGGTGGGGAACAGGGCAGCACTGGCGGCGGGGATGGGGAGCGCGGTGCTGGCGGCCGAGGTGGGGAGAGCAGAGGAGGGAGTTTGAGGGAGTACGGCGATGGCGGCGGCGGGGGCGGGGGAGGGGGCGAGGGCAGCGCTGGCGGAGGGGGTGGGGAGCGCGGTGATCGCGGCGGCGGCGGGAGAAGCGGGGGCTGATCGCGAGCAGCGTTGGCGGCGTCGGCGGCAGCGGCGCGGGAGGGTTGCGAGGTCGGCGATGGAGGCGGCGGCAGCGTTGGGGGCTGTGTCGGCGGGCGCTGGGCGCGGGGAGGGTTGGCGCCGGCCCCGGCGGCGGCGGTAGCGGGGAAGAGGGCGGTGCTGGCGGCGGAGGAGGGGAGAGCAGAGGCGGGAGATTGAAGCAGTACAGCGATGGCGGTGGCGAGGGCGGGGGCAGGGGTGAGGGCAGCGCTGGAGGGGGGTGTGGGGAGCGCGGTGATGGCGGCGGATTTGGCGGTGGCGGCGGGGGCGAGGGCAGCGCTGTTGGCGGTGGCGGCGATCGAAGGTCGGCGAAGGGATCGAGATGACAGCCTCCGGGACTGAAGAGGACTGAGAAGAGGGTGTGCGGGGGAGCCCTGGCCGACGGGCCTGGTGTGCGGCCGGGGCTGCCAGCTTGTAGTGCCTGGCGGCTAACCCTCTGCTGGTCAGGGGGACCTTCGGCTGGCTGGGCGGCTGCAGAGAGGCAAGGGGCGGCAGGGGTTCGCAGGGAGCCACGCCGGGGCGGCGATGCAAAAGGAGAGGCGAGCAAAAGCCTGCAGCTATTCCCAGGCGGTCTCCCATCCAAGTACTAACCAGGCCCCTCCCTGCTTAGCTCCCGAGATCAGACGAGATCTGGCGCGTGCAGGGTGGTGTGGCCTTAGGCGCTGGGACCCGGCTCCCGGCACTCCAAGAGCCTGCTCCCGACCTGCTTCTGAGCGCACGCCATGCTGCTGGGCCGCTCGGGTGGCGAGCACGTCTGCCCGAGCGCCTCCCGCCAGCTCCCCGCCTCCTCCGGACGCCGCTGGTGTGGGCGACGGGCTACTCCTGGCCCGCAGCGAGGCCCCTTCGCGCCCCCCAGTGGCTCTAACGGGCCTCCGTCACTTCCCTGACTGTGACATATGTCTGGGCGCCCTGGCATCCTGGGCCTCCCCAGGCCCCGAAGGGCTTTTACCCCGCCCCCCTACCCCAACCCCTCTCATCTCCCCCCAGCCCCACAACCGCACACCCCCCTTGCTGCTGTGCTGTCCCCACCTCTCAGGGCCACCGAGGGGGTCGCAGGGTCCTCTCAGTCCCCTCCACCCTAGGGACGTGCAACCCAGGCCCTGGCCCTGGCCGGCCCCACCCACTGGCCCAAAGCCAGGGAGAGCCACCCGCCACCAGGGGGCAGCACCTCCAGTCCGCCGCCACCCTTCCTCACACAGCCTTCTTTCTGGGTTCTCGCCCCTCGTCAGCGACCGGCGTCCCGCCCGATCACTGTTCACTTCACTGGCTACACGTCACCTCTCCTGACCCAGGGAGGTGAGAGAGAGGATGAGAGAAGGCCAGAGACAGAGCAAGAGAGAGGCGGAGAGAGACCGACGGGGACTGTGGGGACAGACTCGCAGAGAGCACTTTCCAGGCTCTGGGCCTCGCGTGGAGGGGTGCTGCGTGGGGGCTGCATGGATATCAGCCGTGACCGCTTGGCCATCAGCTGTTGCCAGTTGGCCATTGGCCACCGGCAGAGCTGCGGTGGCCAAGCTAGGAAGCGCGGATTGTGGACTGCAAATTGCAGAGGGGCGCGGACTGCAGTTGGCCGGCTTGGTGGGTCGGTAGGTTGGCGGGTCTGTTGGTTGGCAGAGAATCGGCCGGCAGGCTGGGGATCGGGCGGCTCCGGCTTGCCGAGTCTCCAAGCCAGCCGCCCGTGAGACATGGTGCTATGAGCCCCCTATCCGTGGTCTGTTGGTGTTCCCTCTTGGCCTCGCCAAATCCTGCATTCTTGTGCGGGCAGAGGGGCTAGAGTCCCCGCAGGACAGGGACAGACAGACAGAACGGGAGGAGGAGTAAGAGGGAGCGAGATGGAAATATACACGTATATGTACATGTATGTATCTAGACATACAGAGAGACATGGACAGAGACAGAGAAAGAGGGGGCTGGCACGCGGGGAGAGAGCTCCTGAGCCAGAGCCAGGGCCCAACAGGCACCTCTCAGAGCCTGACAGATATGGGGTGGGGGAGGGTGGGAGGGACGCACAGGCGGGCACACGGAGTGTTACAGACGCACTGAGGCTGTGTTGAAGTGGCGGCTCCTCCACCGGAGTGTGGTCGTGCCCGGGGCTGGGCTCCTCTAAGGAGGCATTGCCCTGGCGTTGGCAGTCACCATTGAAGCCTCCGGGGCGGCCCGCCAGGGTCTCCGGAGGGCCTGTGGTCTCTGAGCCCCGCCCAGGCACCCGCCCGCGGGAGGAGAGTGGCACCCCCAGGCACCCTGGTTGTGAGGGTTGTGTGCCTGCGTGCCTGCTCTGCCCTTGTGGTGGTCTCCCCTGGAGTCGATGTCGCGTGGTGTGTTGGGGTGCTGCTCCCGCCGTCCCCTGGTTTGTCCCGGCTCTTTGTGCCCTGTGTTTCAGGGACACCGTGGCCGGCGGGAAGGGAGGGCTCCTGGCTCTTGTGGGAGACGGGAGGGGCGCGCGGGGGTGTGGGGCGAGGTGCCTGCCAGCGGAGACAGAAGACTCCGGTGGGGCGGGGCGTGTGGGCGTCCCGTTTGCCCGAGGTCACGCCGATCGTGTGTGTCGGGACCCGAGGGCAGGCGCAGGGATGGGCGTGCCCTGGGCTCGGGGAGAGGTGCAAAGCACCGGCACGTCCTGGGATGGAGAGAGCCTGGTGGAGGCCTGCGCCGGCAGGCAGCCCTGGGCTTGGGCGTTGGGGGTTGCGGCGGCGGCAGGGTCGGGGAGCGAGAGGGAGCCCTGCGATGGCGGTGGCGGCGACCGAGAGGCGGCTGACTGCTGCAGGCTGAGGGCCTGCCTTGGCGAAGAGCACTAAGAAGAGGGAGTGGGGGGGAGCCCTGGCCGACAGGCCTGGTGTGCGGCCGGGGATGCGAGCTTGTAGTGCTGGGCGACTGACCCTCCTCTGGCCAGGGGGACCTTCGGCTGCCTGGGCGGCTGCAGAGGGGCAAGGTGCGGCAGGGGTTCGGAGGGAGCCACGCCGGGGCGGCGGCGCAAAAGGAGAGGCGAGCAAAAGCCTGCAGCTATTCCCAGGCGGTCTCCCATCCAAGTACTAACCAGGCCCCGCCCTGCTTAGCTCCCGAGATCAGAGGAGATCGGGCGCGTTCAGGGTGGTATGGCCCTAGACGCTGGGACCCGGCTCCCCGCGCCCCAAGAGCCTGCTCCCGGCCTGCCTCTGACCGCGCGCGCCGTGCTGCTGGGCCGCTAGGGTGGCGAGCACGTCTGCCTGAGCGGCTCCCGCCCGCTCCCCGCCTCCTCCGGACGCCGCTGGTGTGGGCGACGGGCTACTCCTGGCCCGCAGCGAGGCACCTTCGCGCCCCCCAGTGGCTCCACGGGCCTCTGTCACTTCCCTGACTGTGACATATGTCTGGGCGCCCTGGCATCCTGGGCCTCCCCAGGCCCCGAAGGGCTTTTACCCCGTCCCCCTACCCCAACCCCTCAAATCTCCCCCCAGCCACACAACCGCACACCCCCCTTGCTGCTGTGCTGTCCCCACCTCTCAGGGCCACCGAGGGGGTCGCAGGGTCCTCTCAGTCCCCTCCGGCCCTAGGGACGTGCAACCCAGGCCCTGGCCCTGACCGGACCCATCCACAGGCCCAAAGCCAGGGAGAGCCACCCGCGCCACCAGGGTGCAGCATCTCCAGTCTGCAGCCACCCTTCGTCACAAGCCTTCAGTCTGGGCCCTGGAACCCTCGTCAGCGACCGGAGCCCCGCCCGATGTCCGGTCCCTTCACTGGCTACACGTCACCTCTCCTGACCCAGGGAGGTGAGAGAGAGGATGAGAGAAGGCCAGAGACGGAGCAAGAGAGAGGCGGAGAGAGACAGACGGGGACTGTGGGGACAGACTCGCAGAGAGCACTCTCCAGGCTCTGGGCCTCGCGTGGAGGGGTGCTGCTTGGGGGCTGCATGGTCATCAGCTGTGACCGCTTGGCCATCAGCTGTTGCCAATTGGCCACTGGCCACCGGAGGAGCTGCGGTGGCCAAGCTAGGAAGCGCGGATGGTGGACTGCAAATTGCAGAGGGGCGCGGATTGCAGTGGGCCCGCTTGGCGGGTCGACGGGCGGTGTGTCGGTGGGTTGGCAGAGAAGCGGCCGACAGGTTGGGGATCGGGCGGCTCCGGCTTGCCGTGTCTCCGAGCCAGCCGCCCGTGAGACATAGTGCTATGAGCCCCCTATCCGTGGCTCTGTTGGTGTTCCCTCTTGGCCTCGCCATATCCTGCGTTCTTGTGCGGGCAGAGGGACTAGAGTCCCCGCAGGACAGGGACCGACAGAGAGAACGGGAGGAGGAGAAAGAGGGAGCGAGATCGAAATATACACCTATATGTACCTGTATGTACCTAGACATACAGAGAGACATGGACAGAGACAGAGAAAGAGGGGGCTGGCACGCGGGGAGAGAGCTCCTGAGCCAGAGCCAGAGCCCAACAGGCACGTCACAGAGCCAGAGAGACATGGGGTGGGGGAGGGGGGAGGGACGCACAAGCGGGCACACGGACTGGGACAGACGCACTGACGCTGCTTTGAAGTGGCAGCTTCTCAACCGAAGTGTGGTCATGCCCGTGGCTGGGCTCCACTAAGGAGGCAGTGCCCGGGCATTGAAAGTCACCCTTGAAGCCCCCGGGCCGGGCGGGAGGGCCAGTGGGCTCCGAGCCCCGCCCAGGAACCCCCCGCCCCGCGGGAGGAGAGTGGCAGCCCACAGGCACCCTGGTTGAGAGTGTTGTGTGCCTGCGTGCCTGCACTTCCCCTTGTGGTGGTCTCTCCTGGAGTCCGAGGGCGTGCGGTGTGTTGGGGTGCTGCTCCCTCAGTCCCCTGCTTTGTCCCGGCTCTTTGTACCCTGTGTGTTGGGGCCACTGCGGGAAGGGAGGGTTCCTGGCTCTTGTGGGCGATGGGAGGGGGCGCGCGGGGGTGTGGGGAGAGGTGCCTGCCGGCGGAGACACAGGCTCGGCTAACTGCTGCTGGCTGACTGCCTGCCTCGGCGAAGAGGACTAAGAAGAGGGTGTGGGGGTGAGCCCTGGCCGACGGGCCTGGTGTGCGGCCGGGGCTGCCAGCTTGTAGCGCCGGGTGGCTGACCGGCCTCTGGCCAGGGGGACCTTCGGCTGGATGGGCGGCTGCAGAGGGGCAAGGGGCGGCAGGGGTTCGGAGGGAGCCACGCAGGGGCGGCGGCGCAAAAGGAGAGGCGAGCAAAAGCCTACAGGTATTCCCAGGCGGTCTCCCATCCAAGCACTAACCAGGCCCCTCCCTGCTTAGCTCCCGAGATCAGAGGAGATCGGGCGCGTTCAGGGTGGTACGGCCATAGACGATGGGACTCGGCTCCCCGCGCCCCAAGAGCCTGCTCCCGGCCTGCCTCGTGAGCGCGCGCCATGCAGATGCGCGGCTCCGGTGGTGAGCATCGACCTGCTGGCCGGCTCTGCCAGCACCGCGTCCCCCTCCCAGTCCGGCTCCCCGCCTCTTCCGAATGCCCCAGGCGTGGGCGGCGGGCTACTCCTGGCCGGCAGCGAGGCCCCTTCGCGCCACCCGAGGCTCCATGGGACACTGCCACTTCCCTGATGGTGCCAGAATTCGTGGAACTCTGGCATCCTGGGACTCCCCGGACCCAGACCGCCATACACCCCGCCCCCCTACCGCCACCAGGTTTACCAACAACCGCACCCCCAAGGCTGGGGGAGGCCTGCACCAGCAGGCAACCCTGGGCTTGGGAGTTGTGGGAGGACCCCGCGGAGGCGGCTTGGGCGGCTGCGGAGGGGGGGGCGGCGGCGGCGGCGGCGGCGGCGGCGGCGGCGGCGGCGGGGGCGGAGGAGGCCGGGAGAGCAGAGGCGGGAGATTGAGGGAGTATGGCGATGGTGGCGGCGGCGGCGGCGGGGGCTGGGGCGGAGGCGGGGGAGATGGCGGTGCTGGAGGCGGGGAGAGCAGAGGAGGGAGATTGAGGGAGTGCGGCAATGGCGGCGGCGGGGGCGGGGGTGGGGAACAGGGCAGCACTGGCGGCGGGGATGGGGAGCGCGGTGCTGGCGGCCGAGGTGGGGAGAGCAGAGGAGGGAGTTTGAGGGAGTACGGCGATGGCGGCGGCGGGGGCGGGGGAGGGGGCGAGGGCAGCGCTGGCGGAGGGGGTGGGGAGCGCGGTGATCGCGGCGGCGGCGGGAGAAGCGGGGGCTGATCGCGAGCAGCGTTGGCGGCGTCGGCGGCAGCGGCGCGGGAGGGTTGCGAGGTCGGCGATGGAGGCGGCGGCAGCGTTGGGGGCTGTGTCGGCGGGCGCTGGGCGCGGGGAGGGTTGGCGCCGGCGCCGGCGGCGGCGGTAGCGGGGAAGAGGGCGGTGCTGGCGGCGGAGGAGGGGAGAGCAGAGGCGGGAGATTGAAGCAGTACAGCGATGGCGGTGGCGAGGGCGGGGGCAGGGGTGAGGGCAGCGCTGGAGGGGGGTGTGGGGAGCGCGGTGATGGCGGCGGATTTGGCGGTGGCGGCGGGGGCGAGGGCAGCGCTGTTGGCGGTGGCGGCGATCGAAGGTCGGCGAAGGGATCGAGATGACAGCCTCCGGGACTGAAGAGGACTGAGAAGAGGGTGTGCGGGGGAGCCCTGGCCGACGGGCCTGGTGTGCGGCCGGGGCTGCCAGCTTGTAGTGCCTGGCGGCTAACCCTCTGCTGGTCAGGGGGACCTTCGGCTGGCTGGGCGGCTGCAGAGAGGCAAGGGGCGGCAGGGGTTCGCAGGGAGCCACGCCGGGGCGGCGATGCAAAAGGAGAGGCGAGCAAAAGCCTGCAGCTATTCCCAGGCGGTCTCCCATCCAAGTACTAACCAGGCCCCTCCCTGCTTAGCTCCCGAGATCAGACGAGATCTGGCGCGTGCAGGGTGGTGTGGCCTTAGGCGCTGGGACCCGGCTCCCGGCACTCCAAGAGCCTGCTCCCGACCTGCTTCTGAGCGCACGCCATGCTGCTGGGCCGCTCGGGTGGCGAGCACGTCTGCCCGAGCGCCTCCCGCCAGCTCCCCGCCTCCTCCGGACGCCGCTGGTGTGGGCGACGGGCTACTCCTGGCCCGCAGCGAGGCCCCTTCGCGCCCCCCAGTGGCTCTAACGGGCCTCCGTCACTTCCCTGACTGTGACATATGTCTGGGCGCCCTGGCATCCTGGGCCTCCCCAGGCCCCGAAGGGCTTTTACCCCGCCCCCCTACCCCAACCCCTCTCATCTCCCCCCAGCCCCACAACCGCACACCCCCCTTGCTGCTGTGCTGTCCCCACCTCTCAGGGCCACCGAGGGGGTCGCAGGGTCCTCTCAGTCCCCTCCACCCTAGGGACGTGCAACCCAGGCCCTGGCCCTGGCCGGCCCCACCCACTGGCCCAAAGCCAGGGAGAGCCACCCGCCACCAGGGGGCAGCACCTCCAGTCCGCCGCCACCCTTCCTCACACAGCCTTCTTTCTGGGTTCTCGCCCCTCGTCAGCGACCGGCGTCCCGCCCGATCACTGTTCACTTCACTGGCTACACGTCACCTCTCCTGACCCAGGGAGGTGAGAGAGAGGATGAGAGAAGGCCAGAGACAGAGCAAGAGAGAGGCGGAGAGAGACCGACGGGGACTGTGGGGACAGACTCGCAGAGAGCACTTTCCAGGCTCTGGGCCTCGCGTGGAGGGGTGCTGCGTGGGGGCTGCATGGATATCAGCCGTGACCGCTTGGCCATCAGCTGTTGCCAGTTGGCCATTGGCCACCGGCAGAGCTGCGGTGGCCAAGCTAGGAAGCGCGGATTGTGGACTGCAAATTGCAGAGGGGCGCGGACTGCAGTTGGCCGGCTTGGTGGGTCGGTAAGTTGGCGGGTCTGTTGGTTGGCAGAGAATCGGCCGGCAGGCTGGGGATCGGGCGGCTCCGGCTTGCCGAGTCTCCAAGCCAGCCGCCCGTGAGACATGGTGCTATGAGCCCCCTATCCGTGGTCTGTTGGTGTTCCCTCTTGGCCTCGCCAAATCCTGCATTCTTGTGCGGGCAGAGGGGCTAGAGTCCCCGCAGGACAGGGACAGACAGACAGAACGGGAGGAGGAGTAAGAGGGAGCGAGATGGAAATATACACGTATATGTACATGTATGTATCTAGACATACAGAGAGACATGGACAGAGACAGAGAAAGAGGGGGCTGGCACGCGGGGAGAGAGCTCCTGAGCCAGAGCCAGGGCCCAACAGGCACCTCTCAGAGCCTGACAGATATGGGGTGGGGGAGGGTGGGAGGGACGCACAGGCGGGCACACGGAGTGTTACAGACGCACTGAGGCTGTGTTGAAGTGGCGGCTCCTCCACCGGAGTGTGGTCGTGCCCGGGGCTGGGCTCCTCTAAGGAGGCATTGCCCTGGCGTTGGCAGTCACCATTGAAGCCTCCGGGGCGGCCCGCCAGGGTCTCCGGAGGGCCTGTGGTCTCTGAGCCCCGCCCAGGCACCCGCCCGCGGGAGGAGAGTGGCACCCCCAGGCACCCTGGTTGTGAGGGTTGTGTGCCTGCGTGCCTGCTCTGCCCTTGTGGTGGTCTCCCCTGGAGTCGATGTCGCGTGGTGTGTTGGGGTGCTGCTCCCGCCGTCCCCTGGTTTGTCCCGGCTCTTTGTGCCCTGTGTTTCAGGGACACCGTGGCCGGCGGGAAGGGAGGGCTCCTGGCTCTTGTGGGAGACGGGAGGGGCGCGCGGGGGTGTGGGGCGAGGTGCCTGCCAGCGGAGACAGAAGACTCCGGTGGGGCGGGGCGTGTGGGCGTCCCGTTTGCCCGAGGTCACGCCGATCGTGTGTGTCGGGACCCGAGGGCAGGCGCAGGGATGGGCGTGCCCTGGGCTCGGGGAGAGGTGCAAAGCACCGGCACGTCCTGGGATGGAGAGAGCCTGGTGGAGGCCTGCGCCGGCAGGCAGCCCTGGGCTTGGGCGTTGGGGGTTGCGGCGGCGGCAGGGTCGGGGAGCGAGAGGGAGCCCTGCGATGGCGGTGGCGGCGACCGAGAGGCGGCTGACTGCTGCAGGCTGAGGGCCTGCCTTGGCGAAGAGCACTAAGAAGAGGGAGTGGGGGGGAGCCCTGGCCGACAGGCCTGGTGTGCGGCCGGGGATGCGAGCTTGTAGTGCTGGGCGACTGACCCTCCTCTGGCCAGGGGGACCTTCGGCTGCCTGGGCGGCTGCAGAGGGGCAAGGTGCGGCAGGGGTTCGGAGGGAGCCACGCCGGGGCGGCGGCGCAAAAGGAGAGGCGAGCAAAAGCCTGCAGCTATTCCCAGGCGGTCTCCCATCCAAGTACTAACCAGGCCCCGCCCTGCTTAGCTCCCGAGATCAGAGGAGATCGGGCGCGTTCAGGGTGGTATGGCCCTAGACGCTGGGACCCGGCTCCCCGCGCCCCAAGAGCCTGCTCCCGGCCTGCCTCTGACCGCGCGCGCCGTGCTGCTGGGCCGCTAGGGTGGCGAGCACGTCTGCCTGAGCGGCTCCCGCCCGCTCCCCGCCTCCTCCGGACGCCGCTGGTGTGGGCGACGGGCTACTCCTGGCCCGCAGCGAGGCACCTTCGCGCCCCCCAGTGGCTCCACGGGCCTCTGTCACTTCCCTGACTGTGACATATGTCTGGGCGCCCTGGCATCCTGGGCCTCCCCAGGCCCCGAAGGGCTTTTACCCCGTCCCCCTACCCCAACCCCTCAAATCTCCCCCCAGCCACACAACCGCACACCCCCCTTGCTGCTGTGCTGTCCCCACCTCTCAGGGCCACCGAGGGGGTCGCAGGGTCCTCTCAGTCCCCTCCGGCCCTAGGGACGTGCAACCCAGGCCCTGGCCCTGACCGGACCCATCCACAGGCCCAAAGCCAGGGAGAGCCACCCGCGCCACCAGGGTGCAGCATCTCCAGTCTGCAGCCACCCTTCGTCACAAGCCTTCAGTCTGGGCCCTGGAACCCTCGTCAGCGACCGGAGCCCCGCCCGATGTCCGGTCCCTTCACTGGCTACACGTCACCTCTCCTGACCCAGGGAGGTGAGAGAGAGGATGAGAGAAGGCCAGAGACGGAGCAAGAGAGAGGCGGAGAGAGACAGACGGGGACTGTGGGGACAGACTCGCAGAGAGCACTCTCCAGGCTCTGGGCCTCGCGTGGAGGGGTGCTGCTTGGGGGCTGCATGGTCATCAGCTGTGACCGCTTGGCCATCAGCTGTTGCCAATTGGCCACTGGCCACCGGAGGAGCTGCGGTGGCCAAGCTAGGAAGCGCGGATGGTGGACTGCAAATTGCAGAGGGGCGCGGATTGCAGTGGGCCCGCTTGGCGGGTCGACGGGCGGTGTGTCGGTGGGTTGGCAGAGAAGCGGCCGACAGGTTGGGGATCGGGCGGCTCCGGCTTGCCGTGTCTCCGAGCCAGCCGCCCGTGAGACATAGTGCTATGAGCCCCCTATCCGTGGCTCTGTTGGTGTTCCCTCTTGGCCTCGCCATATCCTGCGTTCTTGTGCGGGCAGAGGGACTAGAGTCCCCGCAGGACAGGGACCGACAGAGAGAACGGGAGGAGGAGAAAGAGGGAGCGAGATCGAAATATACACCTATATGTACCTGTATGTACCTAGACATACAGAGAGACATGGACAGAGACAGAGAAAGAGGGGGCTGGCACGCGGGGAGAGAGCTCCTGAGCCAGAGCCAGAGCCCAACAGGCACGTCACAGAGCCAGAGAGACATGGGGTGGGGGAGGGGGGAGGGACGCACAAGCGGGCACACGGACTGGGACAGACGCACTGACGCTGCTTTGAAGTGGCAGCTTCTCAACCGAAGTGTGGTCATGCCCGTGGCTGGGCTCCACTAAGGAGGCAGTGCCCGGGCATTGAAAGTCACCCTTGAAGCCCCCGGGCCGGGCGGGAGGGCCAGTGGGCTCCGAGCCCCGCCCAGGAACCCCCCGCCCCGCGGGAGGAGAGTGGCAGCCCACAGGCACCCTGGTTGAGAGTGTTGTGTGCCTGCGTGCCTGCACTTCCCCTTGTGGTGGTCTCTCCTGGAGTCCGAGGGCGTGCGGTGTGTTGGGGTGCTGCTCCCTCAGTCCCCTGCTTTGTCCCGGCTCTTTGTACCCTGTGTGTTGGGGCCACTGCGGGAAGGGAGGGTTCCTGGCTCTTGTGGGCGATGGGAGGGGGCGCGCGGGGGTGTGGGGAGAGGTGCCTGCCGGCGGAGACACAGGCTCGGCTAACTGCTGCTGGCTGACTGCCTGTCTCGGCGAAGAGGACTAAGAAGAGGGTGTGGGGGTGAGCCCTGGCCGACGGGCCTGGTGTGCGGCCGGGGCTGCCAGCTTGTAGCGCCGGGTGGCTGACCGGCCTCTGGCCAGGGGGACCTTCGGCTGGATGGGCGGCTGCAGAGGGGCAAGGGGCGGCAGGGGTTCGGAGGGAGCCACGCAGGGGCGGCGGCGCAAAAGGAGAGGCGAGCAAAAGCCTACAGGTATTCCCAGGCGGTCTCCCATCCAAGCACTAACCAGGCCCCTCCCTGCTTAGCTCCCGAGATCAGAGGAGATCGGGCGCGTTCAGGGTGGTACGGCCATAGACGATGGGACTCGGCTCCCCGCGCCCCAAGAGCCTGCTCCCGGCCTGCCTCGTGAGCGCGCGCCATGCAGATGCGCGGCTCCGGTGGTGAGCATCGACATGCTGGCCGGCTCTGCCAGCACCGCGTCCCCCTCCCAGTCCGGCTCCCCGCCTCTTCCGAATGCCCCAGGCGTGGGCGGCGGGCTACTCCTGGCCGGCAGCGAGGCCCCTTCGCGCCACCCGAGGCTCCATGGGACACTGCCACTTCCCTGATGGTGCCAGAATTCGTGGAACTCTGGCATCCTGGGACTCCCCGGACCCAGACCGCCATACACCCCGCCCCCCTACCGCCACCAGGTTTACCAACAACCGCACCCCCAAGGCTGGGGGAGGCCTGCACCAGCAGGCAACCCTGGGCTTGGGAGTTGTGGGAGGACCCCGCGGAGGCGGCTTGGGCGGCTGCGGAGGGGGGGGCGGCGGCGGCGGCGGCGGCGGCGGCGGCGGCGGCGGCGGGGGCGGAGGAGGCCGGGAGAGCAGAGGCGGGAGATTGAGGGAGTATGGCGATGGTGGCGGCGGCGGCGGCGGGGGCTGGGGCGGAGGCGGGGGAGATGGCGGTGCTGGAGGCGGGGAGAGCAGAGGAGGGAGATTGAGGGAGTGCGGCAATGGCGGCGGCGGGGGCGGGGGTGGGGAACAGGGCAGCACTGGCGGCGGGGATGGGGAGCGCGGTGCTGGCGGCCGAGGTGGGGAGAGCAGAGGAGGGAGTTTGAGGGAGTACGGCGATGGCGGCGGCGGGGGCGGGGGAGGGGGCGAGGGCAGCGCTGGCGGAGGGGGTGGGGAGCGCGGTGATCGCGGCGGCGGCGGGAGAAGCGGGGGCTGATCGCGAGCAGCGTTGGCGGCGTCGGCGGCAGCGGCGCGGGAGGGTTGCGAGGTCGGCGATGGAGGCGGCGGCAGCGTTGGGGGCTGTGTCGGCGGGCGCTGGGCGCGGGGAGGGTTGGCGCCGGCGCCGGCGGCGGCGGTAGCGGGGAAGAGGGCGGTGCTGGCGGCGGAGGAGGGGAGAGCAGAGGCGGGAGATTGAAGCAGTACAGCGATGGCGGTGGCGAGGGCGGGGGCAGGGGTGAGGGCAGCGCTGGAGGGGGGTGTGGGGAGCGCGGTGATGGCGGCGGATTTGGCGGTGGCGGCGGGGGCGAGGGCAGCGCTGTTGGCGGTGGCGGCGATCGAAGGTCGGCGAAGGGATCGAGATGACAGCCTCCGGGACTGAAGAGGACTGAGAAGAGGGTGTGCGGGGGAGCCCTGGCCGACGGGCCTGGTGTGCGGCCGGGGCTGCCAGCTTGTAGTGCCTGGCGGCTAACCCTCTGCTGGTCAGGGGGACCTTCGGCTGGCTGGGCGGCTGCAGAGAGGCAAGGGGCGGCAGGGGTTCGCAGGGAGCCACGCCGGGGCGGCGATGCAAAAGGAGAGGCGAGCAAAAGCCTGCAGCTATTCCCAGGCGGTCTCCCATCCAAGTACTAACCAGGCCCCTCCCTGCTTAGCTCCCGAGATCAGACGAGATCTGGCGCGTGCAGGGTGGTGTGGCCTTAGGCGCTGGGACCCGGCTCCCGGCACTCCAAGAGCCTGCTCCCGACCTGCTTCTGAGCGCACGCCATGCTGCTGGGCCGCTCGGGTGGCGAGCACGTCTGCCCGAGCGCCTCCCGCCAGCTCCCCGCCTCCTCCGGACGCCGCTGGTGTGGGCGACGGGCTACTCCTGGCCCGCAGCGAGGCCCCTTCGCGCCCCCCAGTGGCTCTAACGGGCCTCCGTCACTTCCCTGACTGTGACATATGTCTGGGCGCCCTGGCATCCTGGGCCTCCCCAGGCCCCGAAGGGCTTTTACCCCGCCCCCCTACCCCAACCCCTCTCATCTCCCCCCAGCCCCACAACCGCACACCCCCCTTGCTGCTGTGCTGTCCCCACCTCTCAGGGCCACCGAGGGGGTCGCAGGGTCCTCTCAGTCCCCTCCACCCTAGGGACGTGCAACCCAGGCCCTGGCCCTGGCCGGCCCCACCCACTGGCCCAAAGCCAGGGAGAGCCACCCGCCACCAGGGGGCAGCACCTCCAGTCCGCCGCCACCCTTCCTCACACAGCCTTCTTTCTGGGTTCTCGCCCCTCGTCAGCGACCGGCGTCCCGCCCGATCACTGTTCACTTCACTGGCTACACGTCACCTCTCCTGACCCAGGGAGGTGAGAGAGAGGATGAGAGAAGGCCAGAGACAGAGCAAGAGAGAGGCGGAGAGAGACCGACGGGGACTGTGGGGACAGACTCGCAGAGAGCACTTTCCAGGCTCTGGGCCTCGCGTGGAGGGGTGCTGCGTGGGGGCTGCATGGATATCAGCCGTGACCGCTTGGCCATCAGCTGTTGCCAGTTGGCCATTGGCCACCGGCAGAGCTGCGGTGGCCAAGCTAGGAAGCGCGGATTGTGGACTGCAAATTGCAGAGGGGCGCGGACTGCAGTTGGCCGGCTTGGTGGGTCGGTAAGTTGGCGGGTCTGTTGGTTGGCAGAGAATCGGCCGGCAGGCTGGGGATCGGGCGGCTCCGGCTTGCCGAGTCTCCAAGCCAGCCGCCCGTGAGACATGGTGCTATGAGCCCCCTATCCGTGGTCTGTTGGTGTTCCCTCTTGGCCTCGCCAAATCCTGCATTCTTGTGCGGGCAGAGGGGCTAGAGTCCCCGCAGGACAGGGACAGACAGACAGAACGGGAGGAGGAGTAAGAGGGAGCGAGATGGAAATATACACGTATATGTACATGTATGTATCTAGACATACAGAGAGACATGGACAGAGACAGAGAAAGAGGGGGCTGGCACGCGGGGAGAGAGCTCCTGAGCCAGAGCCAGGGCCCAACAGGCACCTCTCAGAGCCTGACAGATATGGGGTGGGGGAGGGTGGGAGGGACGCACAGGCGGGCACACGGAGTGTTACAGACGCACTGAGGCTGTGTTGAAGTGGCGGCTCCTCCACCGGAGTGTGGTCGTGCCCGGGGCTGGGCTCCTCTAAGGAGGCATTGCCCTGGCGTTGGCAGTCACCATTGAAGCCTCCGGGGCGGCCCGCCAGGGTCTCCGGAGGGCCTGTGGTCTCTGAGCCCCGCCCAGGCACCCGCCCGCGGGAGGAGAGTGGCACCCCCAGGCACCCTGGTTGTGAGGGTTGTGTGCCTGCGTGCCTGCTCTGCCCTTGTGGTGGTCTCCCCTGGAGTCGATGTCGCGTGGTGTGTTGGGGTGCTGCTCCCGCCGTCCCCTGGTTTGTCCCGGCTCTTTGTGCCCTGTGTTTCAGGGACACCGTGGCCGGCGGGAAGGGAGGGCTCCTGGCTCTTGTGGGAGACGGGAGGGGCGCGCGGGGGTGTGGGGCGAGGTGCCTGCCAGCGGAGACAGAAGACTCCGGTGGGGCGGGGCGTGTGGGCGTCCCGTTTGCCCGAGGTCACGCCGATCGTGTGTGTCGGGACCCGAGGGCAGGCGCAGGGATGGGCGTGCCCTGGGCTCGGGGAGAGGTGCAAAGCACCGGCACGTCCTGGGATGGAGAGAGCCTGGTGGAGGCCTGCGCCGGCAGGCAGCCCTGGGCTTGGGCGTTGGGGGTTGCGGCGGCGGCAGGGTCGGGGAGCGAGAGGGAGCCCTGCGATGGCGGTGGCGGCGACCGAGAGGCGGCTGACTGCTGCAGGCTGAGGGCCTGCCTTGGCGAAGAGCACTAAGAAGAGGGAGTGGGGGGGAGCCCTGGCCGACAGGCCTGGTGTGCGGCCGGGGATGCGAGCTTGTAGTGCTGGGCGACTGACCCTCCTCTGGCCAGGGGGACCTTCGGCTGCCTGGGCGGCTGCAGAGGGGCAAGGTGCGGCAGGGGTTCGGAGGGAGCCACGCCGGGGCGGCGGCGCAAAAGGAGAGGCGAGCAAAAGCCTGCAGCTATTCCCAGGCGGTCTCCCATCCAAGTACTAACCAGGCCCCGCCCTGCTTAGCTCCCGAGATCAGAGGAGATCGGGCGCGTTCAGGGTGGTATGGCCCTAGACGCTGGGACCCGGCTCCCCGCGCCCCAAGAGCCTGCTCCCGGCCTGCCTCTGACCGCGCGCGCCGTGCTGCTGGGCCGCTAGGGTGGCGAGCACGTCTGCCTGAGCGGCTCCCGCCCGCTCCCCGCCTCCTCCGGACGCCGCTGGTGTGGGCGACGGGCTACTCCTGGCCCGCAGCGAGGCACCTTCGCGCCCCCCAGTGGCTCCACGGGCCTCTGTCACTTCCCTGACTGTGACATATGTCTGGGCGCCCTGGCATCCTGGGCCTCCCCAGGCCCCGAAGGGCTTTTACCCCGTCCCCCTACCCCAACCCCTCAAATCTCCCCCCAGCCACACAACCGCACACCCCCCTTGCTGCTGTGCTGTCCCCACCTCTCAGGGCCACCGAGGGGGTCGCAGGGTCCTCTCAGTCCCCTCCGGCCCTAGGGACGTGCAACCCAGGCCCTGGCCCTGACCGGACCCATCCACAGGCCCAAAGCCAGGGAGAGCCACCCGCGCCACCAGGGTGCAGCATCTCCAGTCTGCAGCCACCCTTCGTCACAAGCCTTCAGTCTGGGCCCTGGAACCCTCGTCAGCGACCGGAGCCCCGCCCGATGTCCGGTCCCTTCACTGGCTACACGTCACCTCTCCTGACCCAGGGAGGTGAGAGAGAGGATGAGAGAAGGCCAGAGACGGAGCAAGAGAGAGGCGGAGAGAGACAGACGGGGACTGTGGGGACAGACTCGCAGAGAGCACTCTCCAGGCTCTGGGCCTCGCGTGGAGGGGTGCTGCTTGGGGGCTGCATGGTCATCAGCTGTGACCGCTTGGCCATCAGCTGTTGCCAATTGGCCACTGGCCACCGGAGGAGCTGCGGTGGCCAAGCTAGGAAGCGCGGATGGTGGACTGCAAATTGCAGAGGGGCGCGGATTGCAGTGGGCCCGCTTGGCGGGTCGACGGGCGGTGTGTCGGTGGGTTGGCAGAGAAGCGGCCGACAGGTTGGGGATCGGGCGGCTCCGGCTTGCCGTGTCTCCGAGCCAGCCGCCCGTGAGACATAGTGCTATGAGCCCCCTATCCGTGGCTCTGTTGGTGTTCCCTCTTGGCCTCGCCATATCCTGCGTTCTTGTGCGGGCAGAGGGACTAGAGTCCCCGCAGGACAGGGACCGACAGAGAGAACGGGAGGAGGAGAAAGAGGGAGCGAGATCGAAATATACACCTATATGTACCTGTATGTACCTAGACATACAGAGAGACATGGACAGAGACAGAGAAAGAGGGGGCTGGCACGCGGGGAGAGAGCTCCTGAGCCAGAGCCAGAGCCCAACAGGCACGTCACAGAGCCAGAGAGACATGGGGTGGGGGAGGGGGGAGGGACGCACAAGCGGGCACACGGACTGGGACAGACGCACTGACGCTGCTTTGAAGTGGCAGCTTCTCAACCGAAGTGTGGTCATGCCCGTGGCTGGGCTCCACTAAGGAGGCAGTGCCCGGGCATTGAAAGTCACCCTTGAAGCCCCCGGGCCGGGCGGGAGGGCCAGTGGGCTCCGAGCCCCGCCCAGGAACCCCCCGCCCCGCGGGAGGAGAGTGGCAGCCCACAGGCACCCTGGTTGAGAGTGTTGTGTGCCTGCGTGCCTGCACTTCCCCTTGTGGTGGTCTCTCCTGGAGTCCGAGGGCGTGCGGTGTGTTGGGGTGCTGCTCCCTCAGTCCCCTGCTTTGTCCCGGCTCTTTGTACCCTGTGTGTTGGGGCCACTGCGGGAAGGGAGGGTTCCTGGCTCTTGTGGGCGATGGGAGGGGGCGCGCGGGGGTGTGGGGAGAGGTGCCTGCCGGCGGAGACACAGGCTCGGCTAACTGCTGCTGGCTGACTGCCTGTCTCGGCGAAGAGGACTAAGAAGAGGGTGTGGGGGTGAGCCCTGGCCGACGGGCCTGGTGTGCGGCCGGGGCTGCCAGCTTGTAGCGCCGGGTGGCTGACCGGCCTCTGGCCAGGGGGACCTTCGGCTGGATGGGCGGCTGCAGAGGGGCAAGGGGCGGCAGGGGTTCGGAGGGAGCCACGCAGGGGCGGCGGCGCAAAAGGAGAGGCGAGCAAAAGCCTACAGGTATTCCCAGGCGGTCTCCCATCCAAGCACTAACCAGGCCCCTCCCTGCTTAGCTCCCGAGATCAGAGGAGATCGGGCGCGTTCAGGGTGGTACGGCCATAGACGATGGGACTCGGCTCCCCGCGCCCCAAGAGCCTGCTCCCGGCCTGCCTCGTGAGCGCGCGCCATGCAGATGCGCGGCTCCGGTGGTGAGCATCGACATGCTGGCCGGCTCTGCCAGCACCGCGTCCCCCTCCCAGTCCGGCTCCCCGCCTCTTCCGAATGCCCCAGGCGTGGGCGGCGGGCTACTCCTGGCCGGCAGCGAGGCCCCTTCGCGCCACCCGAGGCTCCATGGGACACTGCCACTTCCCTGATGGTGCCAGAATTCGTGGAACTCTGGCATCCTGGGACTCCCCGGACCCAGACCGCCATACACCCCGCCCCCCTACCGCCACCAGGTTTACCAACAACCGCACCCCCAAGGCTGGGGGAGGCCTGCACCAGCAGGCAACCCTGGGCTTGGGAGTTGTGGGAGGACCCCGCGGAGGCGGCTTGGGCGGCTGCGGAGGGGGGGGCGGCGGCGGCGGCGGCGGCGGCGGCGGCGGCGGCGGCGGGGGCGGAGGAGGCCGGGAGAGCAGAGGCGGGAGATTGAGGGAGTATGGCGATGGTGGCGGCGGCGGCGGCGGGGGCTGGGGCGGAGGCGGGGGAGATGGCGGTGCTGGAGGCGGGGAGAGCAGAGGAGGGAGATTGAGGGAGTGCGGCAATGGCGGCGGCGGGGGCGGGGGTGGGGAACAGGGCAGCACTGGCGGCGGGGATGGGGAGCGCGGTGCTGGCGGCCGAGGTGGGGAGAGCAGAGGAGGGAGTTTGAGGGAGTACGGCGATGGCGGCGGCGGGGGCGGGGGAGGGGGCGAGGGCAGCGCTGGCGGAGGGGGTGGGGAGCGCGGTGATCGCGGCGGCGGCGGGAGAAGCGGGGGCTGATCGCGAGCAGCGTTGGCGGCGTCGGCGGCAGCGGCGCGGGAGGGTTGCGAGGTCGGCGATGGAGGCGGCGGCAGCGTTGGGGGCTGTGTCGGCGGGCGCTGGGCGCGGGGAGGGTTGGCGCCGGCCCCGGCGGCGGCGGTAGCGGGGAAGAGGGCGGTGCTGGCGGCGGAGGAGGGGAGAGCAGAGGCGGGAGATTGAAGCAGTACAGCGATGGCGGTGGCGAGGGCGGGGGCAGGGGTGAGGGCAGCGCTGGAGGGGGGTGTGGGGAGCGCGGTGATGGCGGCGGATTTGGCGGTGGCGGCGGGGGCGAGGGCAGCGCTGTTGGCGGTGGCGGCGATCGAAGGTCGGCGAAGGGATCGAGATGACAGCCTCCGGGACTGAAGAGGACTGAGAAGAGGGTGTGCGGGGGAGCCCTGGCCGACGGGCCTGGTGTGCGGCCGGGGCTGCCAGCTTGTAGTGCCTGGCGGCTAACCCTCTGCTGGTCAGGGGGACCTTCGGCTGGCTGGGCGGCTGCAGAGAGGCAAGGGGCGGCAGGGGTTCGCAGGGAGCCACGCCGGGGCGGCGATGCAAAAGGAGAGGCGAGCAAAAGCCTGCAGCTATTCCCAGGCGGTCTCCCATCCAAGTACTAACCAGGCCCCTCCCTGCTTAGCTCCCGAGATCAGACGAGATCTGGCGCGTGCAGGGTGGTGTGGCCTTAGGCGCTGGGACCCGGCTCCCGGCACTCCAAGAGCCTGCTCCCGACCTGCTTCTGAGCGCACGCCATGCTGCTGGGCCGCTCGGGTGGCGAGCACGTCTGCCCGAGCGCCTCCCGCCAGCTCCCCGCCTCCTCCGGACGCCGCTGGTGTGGGCGACGGGCTACTCCTGGCCCGCAGCGAGGCCCCTTCGCGCCCCCCAGTGGCTCTAACGGGCCTCCGTCACTTCCCTGACTGTGACATATGTCTGGGCGCCCTGGCATCCTGGGCCTCCCCAGGCCCCGAAGGGCTTTTACCCCGCCCCCCTACCCCAACCCCTCTCATCTCCCCCCAGCCCCACAACCGCACACCCCCCTTGCTGCTGTGCTGTCCCCACCTCTCAGGGCCACCGAGGGGGTCGCAGGGTCCTCTCAGTCCCCTCCACCCTAGGGACGTGCAACCCAGGCCCTGGCCCTGGCCGGCCCCACCCACTGGCCCAAAGCCAGGGAGAGCCACCCGCCACCAGGGGGCAGCACCTCCAGTCCGCCGCCACCCTTCCTCACACAGCCTTCTTTCTGGGTTCTCGCCCCTCGTCAGCGACCGGCGTCCCGCCCGATCACTGTTCACTTCACTGGCTACACGTCACCTCTCCTGACCCAGGGAGGTGAGAGAGAGGATGAGAGAAGGCCAGAGACAGAGCAAGAGAGAGGCGGAGAGAGACCGACGGGGACTGTGGGGACAGACTCGCAGAGAGCACTTTCCAGGCTCTGGGCCTCGCGTGGAGGGGTGCTGCGTGGGGGCTGCATGGATATCAGCCGTGACCGCTTGGCCATCAGCTGTTGCCAGTTGGCCATTGGCCACCGGCAGAGCTGCGGTGGCCAAGCTAGGAAGCGCGGATTGTGGACTGCAAATTGCAGAGGGGCGCGGACTGCAGTTGGCCGGCTTGGTGGGTCGGTAAGTTGGCGGGTCTGTTGGTTGGCAGAGAATCGGCCGGCAGGCTGGGGATCGGGCGGCTCCGGCTTGCCGAGTCTCCAAGCCAGCCGCCCGTGAGACATGGTGCTATGAGCCCCCTATCCGTGGTCTGTTGGTGTTCCCTCTTGGCCTCGCCAAATCCTGCATTCTTGTGCGGGCAGAGGGGCTAGAGTCCCCGCAGGACAGGGACAGACAGACAGAACGGGAGGAGGAGTAAGAGGGAGCGAGATGGAAATATACACGTATATGTACATGTATGTATCTAGACATACAGAGAGACATGGACAGAGACAGAGAAAGAGGGGGCTGGCACGCGGGGAGAGAGCTCCTGAGCCAGAGCCAGGGCCCAACAGGCACCTCTCAGAGCCTGACAGATATGGGGTGGGGGAGGGTGGGAGGGACGCACAGGCGGGCACACGGAGTGTTACAGACGCACTGAGGCTGTGTTGAAGTGGCGGCTCCTCCACCGGAGTGTGGTCGTGCCCGGGGCTGGGCTCCTCTAAGGAGGCATTGCCCTGGCGTTGGCAGTCACCATTGAAGCCTCCGGGGCGGCCCGCCAGGGTCTCCGGAGGGCCTGTGGTCTCTGAGCCCCGCCCAGGCACCCGCCCGCGGGAGGAGAGTGGCACCCCCAGGCACCCTGGTTGTGAGGGTTGTGTGCCTGCGTGCCTGCTCTGCCCTTGTGGTGGTCTCCCCTGGAGTCGATGTCGCGTGGTGTGTTGGGGTGCTGCTCCCGCCGTCCCCTGGTTTGTCCCGGCTCTTTGTGCCCTGTGTTTCAGGGACACCGTGGCCGGCGGGAAGGGAGGGCTCCTGGCTCTTGTGGGAGACGGGAGGGGCGCGCGGGGGTGTGGGGCGAGGTGCCTGCCAGCGGAGACAGAAGACTCCGGTGGGGCGGGGCGTGTGGGCGTCCCGTTTGCCCGAGGTCACGCCGATCGTGTGTGTCGGGACCCGAGGGCAGGCGCAGGGATGGGCGTGCCCTGGGCTCGGGGAGAGGTGCAAAGCACCGGCACGTCCTGGGATGGAGAGAGCCTGGTGGAGGCCTGCGCCGGCAGGCAGCCCTGGGCTTGGGCGTTGGGGGTTGCGGCGGCGGCAGGGTCGGGGAGCGAGAGGGAGCCCTGCGATGGCGGTGGCGGCGACCGAGAGGCGGCTGACTGCTGCAGGCTGAGGGCCTGCCTTGGCGAAGAGCACTAAGAAGAGGGAGTGGGGGGGAGCCCTGGCCGACAGGCCTGGTGTGCGGCCGGGGATGCGAGCTTGTAGTGCTGGGCGACTGACCCTCCTCTGGCCAGGGGGACCTTCGGCTGCCTGGGCGGCTGCAGAGGGGCAAGGTGCGGCAGGGGTTCGGAGGGAGCCACGCCGGGGCGGCGGCGCAAAAGGAGAGGCGAGCAAAAGCCTGCAGCTATTCCCAGGCGGTCTCCCATCCAAGTACTAACCAGGCCCCGCCCTGCTTAGCTCCCGAGATCAGAGGAGATCGGGCGCGTTCAGGGTGGTATGGCCCTAGACGCTGGGACCCGGCTCCCCGCGCCCCAAGAGCCTGCTCCCGGCCTGCCTCTGACCGCGCGCGCCGTGCTGCTGGGCCGCTAGGGTGGCGAGCACGTCTGCCTGAGCGGCTCCCGCCCGCTCCCCGCCTCCTCCGGACGCCGCTGGTGTGGGCGACGGGCTACTCCTGGCCCGCAGCGAGGCACCTTCGCGCCCCCCAGTGGCTCCACGGGCCTCTGTCACTTCCCTGACTGTGACATATGTCTGGGCGCCCTGGCATCCTGGGCCTCCCCAGGCCCCGAAGGGCTTTTACCCCGTCCCCCTACCCCAACCCCTCAAATCTCCCCCCAGCCACACAACCGCACACCCCCCTTGCTGCTGTGCTGTCCCCACCTCTCAGGGCCACCGAGGGGGTCGCAGGGTCCTCTCAGTCCCCTCCGGCCCTAGGGACGTGCAACCCAGGCCCTGGCCCTGACCGGACCCATCCACAGGCCCAAAGCCAGGGAGAGCCACCCGCGCCACCAGGGTGCAGCATCTCCAGTCTGCAGCCACCCTTCGTCACAAGCCTTCAGTCTGGGCCCTGGAACCCTCGTCAGCGACCGGAGCCCCGCCCGATGTCCGGTCCCTTCACTGGCTACACGTCACCTCTCCTGACCCAGGGAGGTGAGAGAGAGGATGAGAGAAGGCCAGAGACGGAGCAAGAGAGAGGCGGAGAGAGACAGACGGGGACTGTGGGGACAGACTCGCAGAGAGCACTCTCCAGGCTCTGGGCCTCGCGTGGAGGGGTGCTGCTTGGGGGCTGCATGGTCATCAGCTGTGACCGCTTGGCCATCAGCTGTTGCCAATTGGCCACTGGCCACCGGAGGAGCTGCGGTGGCCAAGCTAGGAAGCGCGGATGGTGGACTGCAAATTGCAGAGGGGCGCGGATTGCAGTGGGCCCGCTTGGCGGGTCGACGGGCGGTGTGTCGGTGGGTTGGCAGAGAAGCGGCCGACAGGTTGGGGATCGGGCGG
Organism: Rhinolophus sinicus; assembly: GCF_057876585.1. Taxonomy (NCBI): domain Eukaryota; kingdom Metazoa; phylum Chordata; class Mammalia; order Chiroptera; family Rhinolophidae; genus Rhinolophus; species Rhinolophus sinicus. The sequence goes on along the minus strand of NC_142510.1, from coordinate 19,161,557 downwards.
CTCCGGCTTGCCGTGTCTCCGAGCCAGCCGCCCGTGAGACATAGTGCTATGAGCCCCCTATCCGTGGCTCTGTTGGTGTTCCCTCTTGGCCTCGCCATATCCTGCGTTCTTGTGCGGGCAGAGGGACTAGAGTCCCCGCAGGACAGGGACCGACAGAGAGAACGGGAGGAGGAGAAAGAGGGAGCGAGATCGAAATATACACCTATATGTACCTGTATGTACCTAGACATACAGAGAGACATGGACAGAGACAGAGGAAGAGGGGGCTGGCACGCGGGGAGAGAGCTCCTGAGCCAGAGCCAGAGCCCAACAGGCACGTCACAGAGCCAGAGAGACATGGGGTGGGGGAGGGGGGAGGGACGCACAAGCGGGCACACGGACTGGGACAGACGCACTGACGCTGCTTTGAAGTGGCAGCTTCTCAACCGAAGTGTGGTCATGCCCGTGGCTGGGCTCCACTAAGGAGGCAGTGCCCGGGCATTGAAAGTCACCCTTGAAGCCCCCGGGCCGGGCGGGAGGGCCAGTGGGCTCCGAGCCCCGCCCAGGAACCCCCCGCCCCGCGGGAGGAGAGTGGCAGCCCACAGGCACCCTGGTTGAGAGTGTTGTGTGCCTGCGTGCCTGCACTTCCCCTTGTGGTGGTCTCTCCTGGAGTCCGAGGGCGTGCGGTGTGTTGGGGTGCTGCTCCCTCAGTCCCCTGCTTTGTCCCGGCTCTTTGTACCCTGTGTGTTGGGGCCACTGCGGGAAGGGAGGGTTCCTGGCTCTTGTGGGCGATGGGAGGGGGCGCGCGGGGGTGTGGGGAGAGGTGCCTGCCGGCGGAGACACAGGCTCGGCTAACTGCTGCTGGCTGACTGCCTGCCTCGGCGAAGAGGACTAAGAAGAGGGTGTGGGGGTGAGCCCTGGCCGACGGGCCTGGTGTGCGGCCGGGGCTGCCAGCTTGTAGCGCCGGGTGGCTGACCGGCCTCTGGCCAGGGGGACCTTCGGCTGGATGGGCGGCTGCAGAGGGGCAAGGGGCGGCAGGGGTTCGGAGGGACCCACGCAGGGGCGGCGGCGCAAAAGGAGAGGCGAGCAAAAGCCTACAGGTATTCCCAGGCGGTCTCCCATCCAAGCACTAACCAGGCCCCTCCCTGCTTAGCTCCCGAGATCAGAGGAGATCGGGCGCGTTCAGGGTGGTACGGCCATAGACGATGGGACTCGGCTCCCCGCGCCCCAAGAGCCTGCTCCCGGCCTGCCTCGTGAGCGCGCGCCATGCAGATGCGCGGCTCCGGTGGTGAGCATCGACCTGCTGGCCGGCTCTGCCAGCACCGCGTCCCCCTCCCAGTCCGGCTCCCCGCCTCTTCCGAATGCCCCAGGCGTGGGCGGCGGGCTACTCCTGGCCGGCAGCGAGGCCCCTTCGCGCCACCCGAGGCTCCATGGGACACTGCCACTTCCCTGATGGTGCCAGAATTCGTGGAACTCTGGCATCCTGGGACTCCCCGGACCCAGACCGCCATACACCCCGCCCCCCTACCGCCACCAGGTTTACCAACAACCGCACCCCCAAGGCTGGGGGAGGCCTGCACCAGCAGGCAACCCTGGGCTTGGGAGTTGTGGGAGGACCCCGCGGAGGCGGCTTGGGCGGCTGCGGAGGGGGGGGCGGCGGCGGCGGCGGCGGCGGCGGCGGCGGCGGCGGGGGCGGAGGAGGCCGGGAGAGCAGAGGCGGGAGATTGAGGGAGTATGGCGATGGTGGCGGCGGCGGCGGCGGGGGCTGGGGCGGAGGCGGGGGAGATGGCGGTGCTGGAGGCGGGGAGAGCAGAGGAGGGAGATTGAGGGAGTGCGGCAATGGCGGCGGCGGGGGCGGGGGTGGGGAACAGGGCAGCACTGGCGGCGGGGATGGGGAGCGCGGTGCTGGCGGCCGAGGTGGGGAGAGCAGAGGAGGGAGTTTGAGGGAGTACGGCGATGGCGGCGGCGGGGGCGGGGGAGGGGGCGAGGGCAGCGCTGGCGGAGGGGGTGGGGAGCGCGGTGATCGCGGCGGCGGCGGGAGAAGCGGGGGCTGATCGCGAGCAGCGTTGGCGGCGTCGGCGGCAGCGGCGCGGGAGGGTTGCGAGGTCGGCGATGGAGGCGGCGGCAGCGTTGGGGGCTGTGTCGGCGGGCGCTGGGCGCGGGGAGGGTTGGCGCCGGCCCCGGCGGCGGCGGTAGCGGGGAAGAGGGCGGTGCTGGCGGCGGAGGAGGGGAGAGCAGAGGCGGGAGATTGAAGCAGTACAGCGATGGCGGTGGCGAGGGCGGGGGCAGGGGTGAGGGCAGCGCTGGAGGGGGGTGTGGGGAGCGCGGTGATGGCGGCGGATTTGGCGGTGGCGGCGGGGGCGAGGGCAGCGCTGTTGGCGGTGGCGGCGATCGAAGGTCGGCGAAGGGATCGAGATGACAGCCTCCGGGACTGAAGAGGACTGAGAAGAGGGTGTGCGGGGGAGCCCTGGCCGACGGGCCTGGTGTGCGGCCGGGGCTGCCAGCTTGTAGTGCCTGGCGGCTAACCCTCTGCTGGTCAGGGGGACCTTCGGCTGGCTGGGCGGCTGCAGAGAGGCAAGGGGCGGCAGGGGTTCGCAGGGAGCCACGCCGGGGCGGCGATGCAAAAGGAGAGGCGAGCAAAAGCCTGCAGCTATTCCCAGGCGGTCTCCCATCCAAGTACTAACCAGGCCCCTCCCTGCTTAGCTCCCGAGATCAGACGAGATCTGGCGCGTGCAGGGTGGTGTGGCCTTAGGCGCTGGGACCCGGCTCCCGGCACTCCAAGAGCCTGCTCCCGACCTGCTTCTGAGCGCACGCCATGCTGCTGGGCCGCTCGGGTGGCGAGCACGTCTGCCCGAGCGCCTCCCGCCAGCTCCCCGCCTCCTCCGGACGCCGCTGGTGTGGGCGACGGGCTACTCCTGGCCCGCAGCGAGGCCCCTTCGCGCCCCCCAGTGGCTCTAACGGGCCTCCGTCACTTCCCTGACTGTGACATATGTCTGGGCGCCCTGGCATCCTGGGCCTCCCCAGGCCCCGAAGGGCTTTTACCCCGCCCCCCTACCCCAACCCCTCTCATCTCCCCCCAGCCCCACAACCGCACACCCCCCTTGCTGCTGTGCTGTCCCCACCTCTCAGGGCCACCGAGGGGGTCGCAGGGTCCTCTCAGTCCCCTCCACCCTAGGGACGTGCAACCCAGGCCCTGGCCCTGGCCGGCCCCACCCACTGGCCCAAAGCCAGGGAGAGCCACCCGCCACCAGGGGGCAGCACCTCCAGTCCGCCGCCACCCTTCCTCACACAGCCTTCTTTCTGGGTTCTCGCCCCTCGTCAGCGACCGGCGTCCCGCCCGATCACTGTTCACTTCACTGGCTACACGTCACCTCTCCTGACCCAGGGAGGTGAGAGAGAGGATGAGAGAAGGCCAGAGACAGAGCAAGAGAGAGGCGGAGAGAGACCGACGGGGACTGTGGGGACAGACTCGCAGAGAGCACTTTCCAGGCTCTGGGCCTCGCGTGGAGGGGTGCTGCGTGGGGGCTGCATGGATATCAGCCGTGACCGCTTGGCCATCAGCTGTTGCCAGTTGGCCATTGGCCACCGGCAGAGCTGCGGTGGCCAAGCTAGGAAGCGCGGATTGTGGACTGCAAATTGCAGAGGGGCGCGGACTGCAGTTGGCCGGCTTGGTGGGTCGGTAAGTTGGCGGGTCTGTTGGTTGGCAGAGAATCGGCCGGCAGGCTGGGGATCGGGCGGCTCCGGCTTGCCGAGTCTCCAAGCCAGCCGCCCGTGAGACATGGTGCTATGAGCCCCCTATCCGTGGTCTGTTGGTGTTCCCTCTTGGCCTCGCCAAATCCTGCATTCTTGTGCGGGCAGAGGGGCTAGAGTCCCCGCAGGACAGGGACAGACAGACAGAACGGGAGGAGGAGTAAGAGGGAGCGAGATGGAAATATACACGTATATGTACATGTATGTATCTAGACATACAGAGAGACATGGACAGAGACAGAGAAAGAGGGGGCTGGCACGCGGGGAGAGAGCTCCTGAGCCAGAGCCAGGGCCCAACAGGCACCTCTCAGAGCCTGACAGATATGGGGTGGGGGAGGGTGGGAGGGACGCACAGGCGGGCACACGGAGTGTTACAGACGCACTGAGGCTGTGTTGAAGTGGCAGCTCCTCCACCGGAGTGTGGTCGTGCCCGGGGCTGGGCTCCTCTAAGGAGGCATTGCCCTGGCGTTGGCAGTCACCATTGAAGCCTCCGGGGCGGCCCGCCAGGGTCTCCGGAGGGCCTGTGGTCTCTGAGCCCCGCCCAGGCACCCGCCCGCGGGAGGAGAGTGGCACCCCCAGGCACCCTGGTTGTGAGGGTTGTGTGCCTGCGTGCCTGCTCTGCCCTTGTGGTGGTCTCCCCTGGAGTCGATGTCGCGTGGTGTGTTGGGGTGCTGCTCCCGCCGTCCCCTGGTTTGTCCCGGCTCTTTGTGCCCTGTGTTTCAGGGACACCGTGGCCGGCGGGAAGGGAGGGCTCCTGGCTCTTGTGGGAGACGGGAGGGGCGCGCGGGGGTGTGGGGCGAGGTGCCTGCCAGCGGAGACAGAAGACTCCGGTGGGGCGGGGCGTGTGGGCGTCCCGTTTGCCCGAGGTCACGCCGATCGTGTGTGTCGGGACCCGAGGGCAGGCGCAGGGATGGGCGTGCCCTGGGCTCGGGGAGAGGTGCAAAGCACCGGCACGTCCTGGGATGGAGAGAGCCTGGTGGAGGCCTGCGCCGGCAGGCAGCCCTGAGCTTGGGCGTTGGGGGTTGCGGCGGCGGCAGGGTCGGGGAGCGAGAGGGAGCCCTGCGATGGCGGTGGCGGCGACCGAGAGGCGGCTGACTGCTGCAGGCTGAGGGCCTGCCTTGGCGAAGAGCACTAAGAAGAGGGAGTGGGGGGGAGCCCTGGCCGACAGGCCTGGTGTGCGGCCGGGGATGCGAGCTTGTAGTGCTGGGCGACTGACCCTCCTCTGGCCAGGGGGACCTTCGGCTGCCTGGGCGGCTGCAGAGGGGCAAGGTGCGGCAGGGGTTCGGAGGGAGCCACGCCGGGGCGGCGGCGCAAAAGGAGAGGCGAGCAAAAGCCTGCAGCTATTCCCAGGCGGTCTCCCATCCAAGTACTAACCAGGCCCCGCCCTGCTTAGCTCCCGAGATCAGAGGAGATCGGGCGCGTTCAGGGTGGTATGGCCCTAGACGCTGGGACCCGGCTCCCCGCGCCCCAAGAGCCTGCTCCCGGCCTGCCTCTGACCGCGCGCCGTGCTGCTGGGCCGCTAGGGTGGCGAGCACGTCTGCCTGAGCGGCTCCCGCCCGCTCCCCGCCTCCTCCGGACGCCGCTGGTGTGGGCGACGGGCTACTCCTGGCCCGCAGCGAGGCACCTTCGCGCCCCCCAGTGGCTCCACGGGCCTCTGTCACTTCCCTGACTGTGACATATGTCTGGGCGCCCTGGCATCCTGGGCCTCCCCAGGCCCCGAAGGGCTTTTACCCCGTCCCCCTACCCCAACCCCTCAAATCTCCCCCCAGCCACACAACCGCACACCCCCCTTGCTGCTGTGCTGTCCCCACCTCTCAGGGCCACCGAGGGGGTCGCAGGGTCCTCTCAGTCCCCTCCGGCCCTAGGGACGTGCAACCCAGGCCCTGGCCCTGACCGGACCCATCCACAGGCCCAAAGCCAGGGAGAGCCACCCGCGCCACCAGGGTGCAGCATCTCCAGTCTGCAGCCACCCTTCGTCACAAGCCTTCAGTCTGGGCCCTGGAACCCTCGTCAGCGACCGGAGCCCCGCCCGATGTCCGGTCCCTTCACTGGCTACACGTCACCTCTCCTGACCCAGGGAGGTGAGAGAGAGGATGAGAGAAGGCCAGAGACGGAGCAAGAGAGAGGCGGAGAGAGACAGACGGGGACTGTGGGGACAGACTCGCAGAGAGCACTCTCCAGGCTCTGGGCCTCGCGTGGAGGGGTGCTGCTTGGGGGCTGCATGGTCATCAGCTGTGACCGCTTGGCCATCAGCTGTTGCCAGTTGGCCACTGGCCACCGGAGGAGCTGCGGTGGCCAAGCTGGGAAGCGCGGATGGTGGACTGCAAATTGCAGAGGGGCGCGGATTGCAGTGGGCCCGCTTGGCGGGTCGACGGGCGGTGTGTCGGTGGGTTGGCAGAGAAGCGGCCGACAGGTTGGGGATCGGGCGGCTCCGGCTTGCCGTGGCTCCGAGCCAGCCGCCCGTGAGACATAGTGCTATGAGCCCCCTATCCGTGGCTCTGTTGGTGTTCCCTCTTGGCCTCGCCATATCCTGCGTTCTTGTGCGGACAGAGGGACTAGAGTCCCCGCAGGACAGGGACCGACAGAGAGAACGGGAGGAGGAGAAAGAGGGAGCGAGATCGAAATATACACCTATATGTACCTGTATGTACCTAGACATACAGAGAGACATGGACAGAGACAGAGAAAGAGGGGGCTGGCACGCGGGGAGAGAGCTCCTGAGCCAGAGCCAGAGCCCAACAGGCACGTCACAGAGCCAGAGAGACATGGGGTGGGGGAGGGGGGAGGGACGCACAAGCGGGCACACGGACTGGGACAGACGCACTGACGCTGCTTTGAAGTGGCAGCTTCTCAACCGAAGTGTGGTCATGCCCGTGGCTGGGCTCCACTAAGGAGGCAGTGCCCGGGCATTGAAAGTCACCCTTGAAGCCCCCGGGCCGGGCGGGAGGGCCAGTGGGCTCCGAGCCCCGCCCAGGAACCCCCCCGCCCCGCGGGAGGAGAGTGGCAGCCCACAGGCACCCTGGTTGAGAGTGTTGTGTGCCTGCGTGCCTGCACTTCCCCTTGTGGGGGTCTCTCCTGGAGTCCGAGGGCGTGCGGTGTGTTGGGGTGCTGCTCCCTCAGTCCCCTGCTTTGTCCCGGCTCTTTGTACCCTGTGTGTTGGGGCCACTGCGGGAAGGGAGGGTTCCTGGCTCTTGTGGGCGATGGGAGGGGGCGCGCGGGGGTGTGGGGAGAGGTGCCTGCCGGCGGAGACACAGGCTCGGCTAACTGCTGCTGGCTGACTGCCTGCCTCGGCGAAGAGGACTAAGAAGAGGGTGTGGGGGTGAGCCCTGGCCGACGGGCCTGGTGTGCGGCCGGGGCTGCCAGCTTGTAGCGCCGGGTGGCTGACCGGCCTCTGGCCAGGGGGACCTTCGGCTGGATGGGCGGCTGCAGAGGGGCAAGGGGCGGCAGGGGTTCGGAGGGAGCCACGCAGGGGCGGCGGCGCAAAAGGAGAGGCGAGCAAAAGCCTACAGGTATTCCCAGGCGGTCTCCCATCCAAGCACTAACCAGGCCCCTCCCTGCTTAGCTCCCGAGATCAGAGGAGATCGGGCGCGTTCAGGGTGGTACGGCCATAGACGATGGGACTCGGCTCCCCGCGCCCCAAGAGCCTGCTCCCGGCCTGCCTCGTGAGCGCGCGCCATGCAGATGCGCGGCTCCGGTGGTGAGCATCGACCTGCTGGCCGGCTCTGCCAGCACCGCGTCCCCCTCCCAGTCCGGCTCCCCGCCTCTTCCGAATGCCCCAGGCGTGGGCGGCGGGCTACTCCTGGCCGGCAGCGAGGCCCCTTCGCGCCACCCGAGGCTCCATGGGACACTGCCACTTCCCTGATGGTGCCAGAATTCGTGGAACTCTGGCATCCTGGGACTCCCCGGACCCAGACCGCCATACACCCCGCCCCCCTACCGCCACCAGGTTTACCAACAACCGCACCCCCAAGGCTGGGGGAGGCCTGCACCAGCAGGCAACCCTGGGCTTGGGAGTTGTGGGAGGACCCCGCGGAGGCGGCTTGGGCGGCTGCGGAGGGGGGGGCGGCGGCGGCGGCGGCGGCGGCGGCGGCGGCGGCGGGGGCGGAGGAGGCCGGGAGAGCAGAGGCGGGAGATTGAGGGAGTATGGCGATGGTGGCGGCGGCGGCGGCGGGGGCTGGGGCGGAGGCGGGGGAGATGGCGGTGCTGGAGGCGGGGAGAGCAGAGGAGGGAGATTGAGGGAGTGCGGCAATGGCGGCGGCGGGGGCGGGGGTGGGGAACAGGGCAGCACTGGCGGCGGGGATGGGGAGCGCGGTGCTGGCGGCCGAGGTGGGGAGAGCAGAGGAGGGAGTTTGAGGGAGTACGGCGATGGCGGCGGCGGGGGCGGGGGAGGGGGCGAGGGCAGCGCTGGCGGAGGGGGTGGGGAGCGCGGTGATCGCGGCGGCGGCGGGAGAAGCGGGGGCTGATCGCGAGCAGCGTTGGCGGCGTCGGCGGCAGCGGCGCGGGAGGGTTGCGAGGTCGGCGATGGAGGCGGCGGCAGCGTTGGGGGCTGTGTCGGCGGGCGCTGGGCGCGGGGAGGGTTGGCGCCGGCCCCGGCGGCGGCGGTAGCGGGGAAGAGGGCGGTGCTGGCGGCGGAGGAGGGGAGAGCAGAGGCGGGAGATTGAAGCAGTACAGCGATGGCGGTGGCGAGGGCGGGGGCAGGGGTGAGGGCAGCGCTGGAGGGGGGTGTGGGGAGCGCGGTGATGGCGGCGGATTTGGCGGTGGCGGCGGGGGCGAGGGCAGCGCTGTTGGCGGTGGCGGCGATCGAAGGTCGGCGAAGGGATCGAGATGACAGCCTCCGGGACTGAAGAGGACTGAGAAGAGGGTGTGCGGGGGAGCCCTGGCCGACGGGCCTGGTGTGCGGCCGGGGCTGCCAGCTTGTAGTGCCTGGCGGCTAACCCTCTGCTGGTCAGGGGGACCTTCGGCTGGCTGGGCGGCTGCAGAGAGGCAAGGGGCGGCAGGGGTTCGCAGGGAGCCACGCCGGGGCGGCGATGCAAAAGGAGAGGCGAGCAAAAGCCTGCAGCTATTCCCAGGCGGTCTCCCATCCAAGTACTAACCAGGCCCCTCCCTGCTTAGCTCCCGAGATCAGACGAGATCTGGCGCGTGCAGGGTGGTGTGGCCTTAGGCGCTGGGACCCGGCTCCCGGCACTCCAAGAGCCTGCTCCCGACCTGCTTCTGAGCGCACGCCATGCTGCTGGGCCGCTCGGGTGGCGAGCACGTCTGCCCGAGCGCCTCCCGCCAGCTCCCCGCCTCCTCCGGACGCCGCTGGTGTGGGCGACGGGCTACTCCTGGCCCGCAGCGAGGCCCCTTCGCGCCCCCCAGTGGCTCTAACGGGCCTCCGTCACTTCCCTGACTGTGACATATGTCTGGGCGCCCTGGCATCCTGGGCCTCCCCAGGCCCCGAAGGGCTTTTACCCCGCCCCCCTACCCCAACCCCTCTCATCTCCCCCCAGCCCCACAACCGCACACCCCCCTTGCTGCTGTGCTGTCCCCACCTCTCAGGGCCACCGAGGGGGTCGCAGGGTCCTCTCAGTCCCCTCCACCCTAGGGACGTGCAACCCAGGCCCTGGCCCTGGCCGGCCCCACCCACTGGCCCAAAGCCAGGGAGAGCCACCCGCCACCAGGGGGCAGCACCTCCAGTCCGCCGCCACCCTTCCTCACACAGCCTTCTTTCTGGGTTCTCGCCCCTCGTCAGCGACCGGCGTCCCGCCCGATCACTGTTCACTTCACTGGCTACACGTCACCTCTCCTGACCCAGGGAGGTGAGAGAGAGGATGAGAGAAGGCCAGAGACAGAGCAAGAGAGAGGCGGAGAGAGACCGACGGGGACTGTGGGGACAGACTCGCAGAGAGCACTTTCCAGGCTCTGGGCCTCGCGTGGAGGGGTGCTGCGTGGGGGCTGCATGGATATCAGCCGTGACCGCTTGGCCATCAGCTGTTGCCAGTTGGCCATTGGCCACCGGCAGAGCTGCGGTGGCCAAGCTAGGAAGCGCGGATTGTGGACTGCAAATTGCAGAGGGGCGCGGACTGCAGTTGGCCGGCTTGGTGGGTCGGTAGGTTGGCGGGTCTGTTGGTTGGCAGAGAATCGGCCGGCAGGCTGGGGATCGGGCGGCTCCGGCTTGCCGAGTCTCCAAGCCAGCCGCCCGTGAGACATGGTGCTATGAGCCCCCTATCCGTGGTCTGTTGGTGTTCCCTCTTGGCCTCGCCAAATCCTGCATTCTTGTGCGGGCAGAGGGGCTAGAGTCCCCGCAGGACAGGGACAGACAGACAGAACGGGAGGAGGAGTAAGAGGGAGCGAGATGGAAATATACACGTATATGTACATGTATGTATCTAGACATACAGAGAGACATGGACAGAGACAGAGAAAGAGGGGGCTGGCACGCGGGGAGAGAGCTCCTGAGCCAGAGCCAGGGCCCAACAGGCACCTCTCAGAGCCTGACAGATATGGGGTGGGGGAGGGTGGGAGGGACGCACAGGCGGGCACACGGAGTGTTACAGACGCACTGAGGCTGTGTTGAAGTGGCGGCTCCTCCACCGGAGTGTGGTCGTGCCCGGGGCTGGGCTCCTCTAAGGAGGCATTGCCCTGGCGTTGGCAGTCACCATTGAAGCCTCCGGGGCGGCCCGCCAGGGTCTCCGGAGGGCCTGTGGTCTCTGAGCCCCGCCCAGGCACCCGCCCGCGGGAGGAGAGTGGCACCCCCAGGCACCCTGGTTGTGAGGGTTGTGTGCCTGCGTGCCTGCTCTGCCCTTGTGGTGGTCTCCCCTGGAGTCGATGTCGCGTGGTGTGTTGGGGTGCTGCTCCCGCCGTCCCCTGGTTTGTCCCGGCTCTTTGTGCCCTGTGTTTCAGGGACACCGTGGCCGGCGGGAAGGGAGGGCTCCTGGCTCTTGTGGGAGACGGGAGGGGCGCGCGGGGGTGTGGGGCGAGGTGCCTGCCAGCGGAGACAGAAGACTCCGGTGGGGCGGGGCGTGTGGGCGTCCCGTTTGCCCGAGGTCACGCCGATCGTGTGTGTCGGGACCCGAGGGCAGGCGCAGGGATGGGCGTGCCCTGGGCTCGGGGAGAGGTGCAAAGCACCGGCACGTCCTGGGATGGAGAGAGCCTGGTGGAGGCCTGCGCCGGCAGGCAGCCCTGGGCTTGGGCGTTGGGGGTTGCGGCGGCGGCAGGGTCGGGGAGCGAGAGGGAGCCCTGCGATGGCGGTGGCGGCGACCGAGAGGCGGCTGACTGCTGCAGGCTGAGGGCCTGCCTTGGCGAAGAGCACTAAGAAGAGGGAGTGGGGGGGAGCCCTGGCCGACAGGCCTGGTGTGCGGCCGGGGATGCGAGCTTGTAGTGCTGGGCGACTGACCCTCCTCTGGCCAGGGGGACCTTCGGCTGCCTGGGCGGCTGCAGAGGGGCAAGGTGCGGCAGGGGTTCGGAGGGAGCCACGCCGGGGCGGCGGCGCAAAAGGAGAGGCGAGCAAAAGCCTGCAGCTATTCCCAGGCGGTCTCCCATCCAAGTACTAACCAGGCCCCGCCCTGCTTAGCTCCCGAGATCAGAGGAGATCGGGCGCGTTCAGGGTGGTATGGCCCTAGACGCTGGGACCCGGCTCCCCGCGCCCCAAGAGCCTGCTCCCGGCCTGCCTCTGACCGCGCGCGCCGTGCTGCTGGGCCGCTAGGGTGGCGAGCACGTCTGCCTGAGCGGCTCCCGCCCGCTCCCCGCCTCCTCCGGACGCCGCTGGTGTGGGCGACGGGCTACTCCTGGCCCGCAGCGAGGCACCTTCGCGCCCCCCAGTGGCTCCACGGGCCTCTGTCACTTCCCTGACTGTGACATATGTCTGGGCGCCCTGGCATCCTGGGCCTCCCCAGGCCCCGAAGGGCTTTTACCCCGTCCCCCTACCCCAACCCCTCAAATCTCCCCCCAGCCACACAACCGCACACCCCCCTTGCTGCTGTGCTGTCCCCACCTCTCAGGGCCACCGAGGGGGTCGCAGGGTCCTCTCAGTCCCCTCCGGCCCTAGGGACGTGCAACCCAGGCCCTGGCCCTGACCGGACCCATCCACAGGCCCAAAGCCAGGGAGAGCCACCCGCGCCACCAGGGTGCAGCATCTCCAGTCTGCAGCCACCCTTCGTCACAAGCCTTCAGTCTGGGCCCTGGAACCCTCGTCAGCGACCGGAGCCCCGCCCGATGTCCGGTCCCTTCACTGGCTACACGTCACCTCTCCTGACCCAGGGAGGTGAGAGAGAGGATGAGAGAAGGCCAGAGACGGAGCAAGAGAGAGGCGGAGAGAGACAGACGGGGACTGTGGGGACAGACTCGCAGAGAGCACTCTCCAGGCTCTGGGCCTCGCGTGGAGGGGTGCTGCTTGGGGGCTGCATGGTCATCAGCTGTGACCGCTTGGCCATCAGCTGTTGCCAATTGGCCACTGGCCACCGGAGGAGCTGCGGTGGCCAAGCTAGGAAGCGCGGATGGTGGACTGCAAATTGCAGAGGGGCGCGGATTGCAGTGGGCCCGCTTGGCGGGTCGACGGGCGGTGTGTCGGTGGGTTGGCAGAGAAGCGGCCGACAGGTTGGGGATCGGGCGGCTCCGGCTTGCCGTGTCTCCGAGCCAGCCGCCCGTGAGACATAGTGCTATGAGCCCCCTATCCGTGGCTCTGTTGGTGTTCCCTCTTGGCCTCGCCATATCCTGCGTTCTTGTGCGGGCAGAGGGACTAGAGTCCCCGCAGGACAGGGACCGACAGAGAGAACGGGAGGAGGAGAAAGAGGGAGCGAGATCGAAATATACACCTATATGTACCTGTATGTACCTAGACATACAGAGAGACATGGACAGAGACAGAGAAAGAGGGGGCTGGCACGCGGGGAGAGAGCTCCTGAGCCAGAGCCAGAGCCCAACAGGCACGTCACAGAGCCAGAGAGACATGGGGTGGGGGAGGGGGGAGGGACGCACAAGCGGGCACACGGACTGGGACAGACGCACTGACGCTGCTTTGAAGTGGCAGCTTCTCAACCGAAGTGTGGTCATGCCCGTGGCTGGGCTCCACTAAGGAGGCAGTGCCCGGGCATTGAAAGTCACCCTTGAAGCCCCCGGGCCGGGCGGGAGGGCCAGTGGGCTCCGAGCCCCGCCCAGGAACCCCCCGCCCCGCGGGAGGAGAGTGGCAGCCCACAGGCACCCTGGTTGAGAGTGTTGTGTGCCTGCGTGCCTGCACTTCCCCTTGTGGTGGTCTCTCCTGGAGTCCGAGGGCGTGCGGTGTGTTGGGGTGCTGCTCCCTCAGTCCCCTGCTTTGTCCCGGCTCTTTGTACCCTGTGTGTTGGGGCCACTGCGGGAAGGGAGGGTTCCTGGCTCTTGTGGGCGATGGGAGGGGGCGCGCGGGGGTGTGGGGAGAGGTGCCTGCCGGCGGAGACACAGGCTCGGCTAACTGCTGCTGGCTGACTGCCTGCCTCGGCGAAGAGGACTAAGAAGAGGGTGTGGGGGTGAGCCCTGGCCGACGGGCCTGGTGTGCGGCCGGGGCTGCCAGCTTGTAGCGCCGGGTGGCTGACCGGCCTCTGGCCAGGGGGACCTTCGGCTGGATGGGCGGCTGCAGAGGGGCAAGGGGCGGCAGGGGTTCGGAGGGAGCCACGCAGGGGCGGCGGCGCAAAAGGAGAGGCGAGCAAAAGCCTACAGGTATTCCCAGGCGGTCTCCCATCCAAGCACTAACCAGGCCCCTCCCTGCTTAGCTCCCGAGATCAGAGGAGATCGGGCGCGTTCAGGGTGGTACGGCCATAGACGATGGGACTCGGCTCCCCGCGCCCCAAGAGCCTGCTCCCGGCCTGCCTCGTGAGCGCGCGCCATGCAGATGCGCGGCTCCGGTGGTGAGCATCGACCTGCTGGCCGGCTCTGCCAGCACCGCGTCCCCCTCCCAGTCCGGCTCCCCGCCTCTTCCGAATGCCCCAGGCGTGGGCGGCGGGCTACTCCTGGCCGGCAGCGAGGCCCCTTCGCGCCACCCGAGGCTCCATGGGACACTGCCACTTCCCTGATGGTGCCAGAATTCGTGGAACTCTGGCATCCTGGGACTCCCCGGACCCAGACCGCCATACACCCCGCCCCCCTACCGCCACCAGGTTTACCAACAACCGCACCCCCAAGGCTGGGGGAGGCCTGCACCAGCAGGCAACCCTGGGCTTGGGAGTTGTGGGAGGACCCCGCGGAGGCGGCTTGGGCGGCTGCGGAGGGGGGGGCGGCGGCGGCGGCGGCGGCGGCGGCGGCGGCGGCGGCGGGGGCGGAGGAGGCCGGGAGAGCAGAGGCGGGAGATTGAGGGAGTATGGCGATGGTGGCGGCGGCGGCGGCGGGGGCTGGGGCGGAGGCGGGGGAGATGGCGGTGCTGGAGGCGGGGAGAGCAGAGGAGGGAGATTGAGGGAGTGCGGCAATGGCGGCGGCGGGGGCGGGGGTGGGGAACAGGGCAGCACTGGCGGCGGGGATGGGGAGCGCGGTGCTGGCGGCCGAGGTGGGGAGAGCAGAGGAGGGAGTTTGAGGGAGTACGGCGATGGCGGCGGCGGGGGCGGGGGAGGGGGCGAGGGCAGCGCTGGCGGAGGGGGTGGGGAGCGCGGTGATCGCGGCGGCGGCGGGAGAAGCGGGGGCTGATCGCGAGCAGCGTTGGCGGCGTCGGCGGCAGCGGCGCGGGAGGGTTGCGAGGTCGGCGATGGAGGCGGCGGCAGCGTTGGGGGCTGTGTCGGCGGGCGCTGGGCGCGGGGAGGGTTGGCGCCGGCGCCGGCGGCGGCGGTAGCGGGGAAGAGGGCGGTGCTGGCGGCGGAGGAGGGGAGAGCAGAGGCGGGAGATTGAAGCAGTACAGCGATGGCGGTGGCGAGGGCGGGGGCAGGGGTGAGGGCAGCGCTGGAGGGGGGTGTGGGGAGCGCGGTGATGGCGGCGGATTTGGCGGTGGCGGCGGGGGCGAGGGCAGCGCTGTTGGCGGTGGCGGCGATCGAAGGTCGGCGAAGGGATCGAGATGACAGCCTCCGGGACTGAAGAGGACTGAGAAGAGGGTGTGCGGGGGAGCCCTGGCCGACGGGCCTGGTGTGCGGCCGGGGCTGCCAGCTTGTAGTGCCTGGCGGCTAACCCTCTGCTGGTCAGGGGGACCTTCGGCTGGCTGGGCGGCTGCAGAGAGGCAAGGGGCGGCAGGGGTTCGCAGGGAGCCACGCCGGGGCGGCGATGCAAAAGGAGAGGCGAGCAAAAGCCTGCAGCTATTCCCAGGCGGTCTCCCATCCAAGTACTAACCAGGCCCCTCCCTGCTTAGCTCCCGAGATCAGACGAGATCTGGCGCGTGCAGGGTGGTGTGGCCTTAGGCGCTGGGACCCGGCTCCCGGCACTCCAAGAGCCTGCTCCCGACCTGCTTCTGAGCGCACGCCATGCTGCTGGGCCGCTCGGGTGGCGAGCACGTCTGCCCGAGCGCCTCCCGCCAGCTCCCCGCCTCCTCCGGACGCCGCTGGTGTGGGCGACGGGCTACTCCTGGCCCGCAGCGAGGCCCCTTCGCGCCCCCCAGTGGCTCTAACGGGCCTCCGTCACTTCCCTGACTGTGACATATGTCTGGGCGCCCTGGCATCCTGGGCCTCCCCAGGCCCCGAAGGGCTTTTACCCCGCCCCCCTACCCCAACCCCTCTCATCTCCCCCCAGCCCCACAACCGCACACCCCCCTTGCTGCTGTGCTGTCCCCACCTCTCAGGGCCACCGAGGGGGTCGCAGGGTCCTCTCAGTCCCCTCCACCCTAGGGACGTGCAACCCAGGCCCTGGCCCTGGCCGGCCCCACCCACTGGCCCAAAGCCAGGGAGAGCCACCCGCCACCAGGGGGCAGCACCTCCAGTCCGCCGCCACCCTTCCTCACACAGCCTTCTTTCTGGGTTCTCGCCCCTCGTCAGCGACCGGCGTCCCGCCCGATCACTGTTCACTTCACTGGCTACACGTCACCTCTCCTGACCCAGGGAGGTGAGAGAGAGGATGAGAGAAGGCCAGAGACAGAGCAAGAGAGAGGCGGAGAGAGACCGACGGGGACTGTGGGGACAGACTCGCAGAGAGCACTTTCCAGGCTCTGGGCCTCGCGTGGAGGGGTGCTGCGTGGGGGCTGCATGGATATCAGCCGTGACCGCTTGGCCATCAGCTGTTGCCAGTTGGCCATTGGCCACCGGCAGAGCTGCGGTGGCCAAGCTAGGAAGCGCGGATTGTGGACTGCAAATTGCAGAGGGGCGCGGACTGCAGTTGGCCGGCTTGGTGGGTCGGTAAGTTGGCGGGTCTGTTGGTTGGCAGAGAATCGGCCGGCAGGCTGGGGATCGGGCGGCTCCGGCTTGCCGAGTCTCCAAGCCAGCCGCCCGTGAGACATGGTGCTATGAGCCCCCTATCCGTGGTCTGTTGGTGTTCCCTCTTGGCCTCGCCAAATCCTGCATTCTTGTGCGGGCAGAGGGGCTAGAGTCCCCGCAGGACAGGGACAGACAGACAGAACGGGAGGAGGAGTAAGAGGGAGCGAGATGGAAATATACACGTATATGTACATGTATGTATCTAGACATACAGAGAGACATGGACAGAGACAGAGAAAGAGGGGGCTGGCACGCGGGGAGAGAGCTCCTGAGCCAGAGCCAGGGCCCAACAGGCACCTCTCAGAGCCTGACAGATATGGGGTGGGGGAGGGTGGGAGGGACGCACAGGCGGGCACACGGAGTGTTACAGACGCACTGAGGCTGTGTTGAAGTGGCGGCTCCTCCACCGGAGTGTGGTCGTGCCCGGGGCTGGGCTCCTCTAAGGAGGCATTGCCCTGGCGTTGGCAGTCACCATTGAAGCCTCCGGGGCGGCCCGCCAGGGTCTCCGGAGGGCCTGTGGTCTCTGAGCCCCGCCCAGGCACCCGCCCGCGGGAGGAGAGTGGCACCCCCAGGCACCCTGGTTGTGAGGGTTGTGTGCCTGCGTGCCTGCTCTGCCCTTGTGGTGGTCTCCCCTGGAGTCGATGTCGCGTGGTGTGTTGGGGTGCTGCTCCCGCCGTCCCCTGGTTTGTCCCGGCTCTTTGTGCCCTGTGTTTCAGGGACACCGTGGCCGGCGGGAAGGGAGGGCTCCTGGCTCTTGTGGGAGACGGGAGGGGCGCGCGGGGGTGTGGGGCGAGGTGCCTGCCAGCGGAGACAGAAGACTCCGGTGGGGCGGGGCGTGTGGGCGTCCCGTTTGCCCGAGGTCACGCCGATCGTGTGTGTCGGGACCCGAGGGCAGGCGCAGGGATGGGCGTGCCCTGGGCTCGGGGAGAGGTGCAAAGCACCGGCACGTCCTGGGATGGAGAGAGCCTGGTGGAGGCCTGCGCCGGCAGGCAGCCCTGGGCTTGGGCGTTGGGGGTTGCGGCGGCGGCAGGGTCGGGGAGCGAGAGGGAGCCCTGCGATGGCGGTGGCGGCGACCGAGAGGCGGCTGACTGCTGCAGGCTGAGGGCCTGCCTTGGCGAAGAGCACTAAGAAGAGGGAGTGGGGGGGAGCCCTGGCCGACAGGCCTGGTGTGCGGCCGGGGATGCGAGCTTGTAGTGCTGGGCGACTGACCCTCCTCTGGCCAGGGGGACCTTCGGCTGCCTGGGCGGCTGCAGAGGGGCAAGGTGCGGCAGGGGTTCGGAGGGAGCCACGCCGGGGCGGCGGCGCAAAAGGAGAGGCGAGCAAAAGCCTGCAGCTATTCCCAGGCGGTCTCCCATCCAAGTACTAACCAGGCCCCGCCCTGCTTAGCTCCCGAGATCAGAGGAGATCGGGCGCGTTCAGGGTGGTATGGCCCTAGACGCTGGGACCCGGCTCCCCGCGCCCCAAGAGCCTGCTCCCGGCCTGCCTCTGACCGCGCGCGCCGTGCTGCTGGGCCGCTAGGGTGGCGAGCACGTCTGCCTGAGCGGCTCCCGCCCGCTCCCCGCCTCCTCCGGACGCCGCTGGTGTGGGCGACGGGCTACTCCTGGCCCGCAGCGAGGCACCTTCGCGCCCCCCAGTGGCTCCACGGGCCTCTGTCACTTCCCTGACTGTGACATATGTCTGGGCGCCCTGGCATCCTGGGCCTCCCCAGGCCCCGAAGGGCTTTTACCCCGTCCCCCTACCCCAACCCCTCAAATCTCCCCCCAGCCACACAACCGCACACCCCCCTTGCTGCTGTGCTGTCCCCACCTCTCAGGGCCACCGAGGGGGTCGCAGGGTCCTCTCAGTCCCCTCCGGCCCTAGGGACGTGCAACCCAGGCCCTGGCCCTGACCGGACCCATCCACAGGCCCAAAGCCAGGGAGAGCCACCCGCGCCACCAGGGTGCAGCATCTCCAGTCTGCAGCCACCCTTCGTCACAAGCCTTCAGTCTGGGCCCTGGAACCCTCGTCAGCGACCGGAGCCCCGCCCGATGTCCGGTCCCTTCACTGGCTACACGTCACCTCTCCTGACCCAGGGAGGTGAGAGAGAGGATGAGAGAAGGCCAGAGACGGAGCAAGAGAGAGGCGGAGAGAGACAGACGGGGACTGTGGGGACAGACTCGCAGAGAGCACTCTCCAGGCTCTGGGCCTCGCGTGGAGGGGTGCTGCTTGGGGGCTGCATGGTCATCAGCTGTGACCGCTTGGCCATCAGCTGTTGCCAATTGGCCACTGGCCACCGGAGGAGCTGCGGTGGCCAAGCTAGGAAGCGCGGATGGTGGACTGCAAATTGCAGAGGGGCGCGGATTGCAGTGGGCCCGCTTGGCGGGTCGACGGGCGGTGTGTCGGTGGGTTGGCAGAGAAGCGGCCGACAGGTTGGGGATCGGGCGGCTCCGGCTTGCCGTGTCTCCGAGCCAGCCGCCCGTGAGACATAGTGCTATGAGCCCCCTATCCGTGGCTCTGTTGGTGTTCCCTCTTGGCCTCGCCATATCCTGCGTTCTTGTGCGGGCAGAGGGACTAGAGTCCCCGCAGGACAGGGACCGACAGAGAGAACGGGAGGAGGAGAAAGAGGGAGCGAGATCGAAATATACACCTATATGTACCTGTATGTACCTAGACATACAGAGAGACATGGACAGAGACAGAGAAAGAGGGGGCTGGCACGCGGGGAGAGAGCTCCTGAGCCAGAGCCAGAGCCCAACAGGCACGTCACAGAGCCAGAGAGACATGGGGTGGGGGAGGGGGGAGGGACGCACAAGCGGGCACACGGACTGGGACAGACGCACTGACGCTGCTTTGAAGTGGCAGCTTCTCAACCGAAGTGTGGTCATGCCCGTGGCTGGGCTCCACTAAGGAGGCAGTGCCCGGGCATTGAAAGTCACCCTTGAAGCCCCCGGGCCGGGCGGGAGGGCCAGTGGGCTCCGAGCCCCGCCCAGGAACCCCCCGCCCCGCGGGAGGAGAGTGGCAGCCCACAGGCACCCTGGTTGAGAGTGTTGTGTGCCTGCGTGCCTGCACTTCCCCTTGTGGTGGTCTCTCCTGGAGTCCGAGGGCGTGCGGTGTGTTGGGGTGCTGCTCCCTCAGTCCCCTGCTTTGTCCCGGCTCTTTGTACCCTGTGTGTTGGGGCCACTGCGGGAAGGGAGGGTTCCTGGCTCTTGTGGGCGATGGGAGGGGGCGCGCGGGGGTGTGGGGAGAGGTGCCTGCCGGCGGAGACACAGGCTCGGCTAACTGCTGCTGGCTGACTGCCTGTCTCGGCGAAGAGGACTAAGAAGAGGGTGTGGGGGTGAGCCCTGGCCGACGGGCCTGGTGTGCGGCCGGGGCTGCCAGCTTGTAGCGCCGGGTGGCTGACCGGCCTCTGGCCAGGGGGACCTTCGGCTGGATGGGCGGCTGCAGAGGGGCAAGGGGCGGCAGGGGTTCGGAGGGAGCCACGCAGGGGCGGCGGCGCAAAAGGAGAGGCGAGCAAAAGCCTACAGGTATTCCCAGGCGGTCTCCCATCCAAGCACTAACCAGGCCCCTCCCTGCTTAGCTCCCGAGATCAGAGGAGATCGGGCGCGTTCAGGGTGGTACGGCCATAGACGATGGGACTCGGCTCCCCGCGCCCCAAGAGCCTGCTCCCGGCCTGCCTCGTGAGCGCGCGCCATGCAGATGCGCGGCTCCGGTGGTGAGCATCGACATGCTGGCCGGCTCTGCCAGCACCGCGTCCCCCTCCCAGTCCGGCTCCCCGCCTCTTCCGAATGCCCCAGGCGTGGGCGGCGGGCTACTCCTGGCCGGCAGCGAGGCCCCTTCGCGCCACCCGAGGCTCCATGGGACACTGCCACTTCCCTGATGGTGCCAGAATTCGTGGAACTCTGGCATCCTGGGACTCCCCGGACCCAGACCGCCATACACCCCGCCCCCCTACCGCCACCAGGTTTACCAACAACCGCACCCCCAAGGCTGGGGGAGGCCTGCACCAGCAGGCAACCCTGGGCTTGGGAGTTGTGGGAGGACCCCGCGGAGGCGGCTTGGGCGGCTGCGGAGGGGGGGGCGGCGGCGGCGGCGGCGGCGGCGGCGGCGGCGGCGGCGGGGGCGGAGGAGGCCGGGAGAGCAGAGGCGGGAGATTGAGGGAGTATGGCGATGGTGGCGGCGGCGGCGGCGGGGGCTGGGGCGGAGGCGGGGGAGATGGCGGTGCTGGAGGCGGGGAGAGCAGAGGAGGGAGATTGAGGGAGTGCG
Organism: Rhinolophus sinicus; assembly: GCF_057876585.1. Taxonomy (NCBI): domain Eukaryota; kingdom Metazoa; phylum Chordata; class Mammalia; order Chiroptera; family Rhinolophidae; genus Rhinolophus; species Rhinolophus sinicus. Next base: position 19,141,257 of record NC_142510.1, on the reverse strand, counting down.
GCAATGGCGGCGGCGGGGGCGGGGGTGGGGAACAGGGCAGCACTGGCGGCGGGGATGGGGAGCGCGGTGCTGGCGGCCGAGGTGGGGAGAGCAGAGGAGGGAGTTTGAGGGAGTACGGCGATGGCGGCGGCGGGGGCGGGGGAGGGGGCGAGGGCAGCGCTGGCGGAGGGGGTGGGGAGCGCGGTGATCGCGGCGGCGGCGGGAGAAGCGGGGGCTGATCGCGAGCAGCGTTGGCGGCGTCGGCGGCAGCGGCGCGGGAGGGTTGCGAGGTCGGCGATGGAGGCGGCGGCAGCGTTGGGGGCTGTGTCGGCGGGCGCTGGGCGCGGGGAGGGTTGGCGCCGGCGCCGGCGGCGGCGGTAGCGGGGAAGAGGGCGGTGCTGGCGGCGGAGGAGGGGAGAGCAGAGGCGGGAGATTGAAGCAGTACAGCGATGGCGGTGGCGAGGGCGGGGGCAGGGGTGAGGGCAGCGCTGGAGGGGGGTGTGGGGAGCGCGGTGATGGCGGCGGATTTGGCGGTGGCGGCGGGGGCGAGGGCAGCGCTGTTGGCGGTGGCGGCGATCGAAGGTCGGCGAAGGGATCGAGATGACAGCCTCCGGGACTGAAGAGGACTGAGAAGAGGGTGTGCGGGGGAGCCCTGGCCGACGGGCCTGGTGTGCGGCCGGGGCTGCCAGCTTGTAGTGCCTGGCGGCTAACCCTCTGCTGGTCAGGGGGACCTTCGGCTGGCTGGGCGGCTGCAGAGAGGCAAGGGGCGGCAGGGGTTCGCAGGGAGCCACGCCGGGGCGGCGATGCAAAAGGAGAGGCGAGCAAAAGCCTGCAGCTATTCCCAGGCGGTCTCCCATCCAAGTACTAACCAGGCCCCTCCCTGCTTAGCTCCCGAGATCAGACGAGATCTGGCGCGTGCAGGGTGGTGTGGCCTTAGGCGCTGGGACCCGGCTCCCGGCACTCCAAGAGCCTGCTCCCGACCTGCTTCTGAGCGCACGCCATGCTGCTGGGCCGCTCGGGTGGCGAGCACGTCTGCCCGAGCGCCTCCCGCCAGCTCCCCGCCTCCTCCGGACGCCGCTGGTGTGGGCGACGGGCTACTCCTGGCCCGCAGCGAGGCCCCTTCGCGCCCCCCAGTGGCTCTAACGGGCCTCCGTCACTTCCCTGACTGTGACATATGTCTGGGCGCCCTGGCATCCTGGGCCTCCCCAGGCCCCGAAGGGCTTTTACCCCGCCCCCCTACCCCAACCCCTCTCATCTCCCCCCAGCCCCACAACCGCACACCCCCCTTGCTGCTGTGCTGTCCCCACCTCTCAGGGCCACCGAGGGGGTCGCAGGGTCCTCTCAGTCCCCTCCACCCTAGGGACGTGCAACCCAGGCCCTGGCCCTGGCCGGCCCCACCCACTGGCCCAAAGCCAGGGAGAGCCACCCGCCACCAGGGGGCAGCACCTCCAGTCCGCCGCCACCCTTCCTCACACAGCCTTCTTTCTGGGTTCTCGCCCCTCGTCAGCGACCGGCGTCCCGCCCGATCACTGTTCACTTCACTGGCTACACGTCACCTCTCCTGACCCAGGGAGGTGAGAGAGAGGATGAGAGAAGGCCAGAGACAGAGCAAGAGAGAGGCGGAGAGAGACCGACGGGGACTGTGGGGACAGACTCGCAGAGAGCACTTTCCAGGCTCTGGGCCTCGCGTGGAGGGGTGCTGCGTGGGGGCTGCATGGATATCAGCCGTGACCGCTTGGCCATCAGCTGTTGCCAGTTGGCCATTGGCCACCGGCAGAGCTGCGGTGGCCAAGCTAGGAAGCGCGGATTGTGGACTGCAAATTGCAGAGGGGCGCGGACTGCAGTTGGCCGGCTTGGTGGGTCGGTAAGTTGGCGGGTCTGTTGGTTGGCAGAGAATCGGCCGGCAGGCTGGGGATCGGGCGGCTCCGGCTTGCCGAGTCTCCAAGCCAGCCGCCCGTGAGACATGGTGCTATGAGCCCCCTATCCGTGGTCTGTTGGTGTTCCCTCTTGGCCTCGCCAAATCCTGCATTCTTGTGCGGGCAGAGGGGCTAGAGTCCCCGCAGGACAGGGACAGACAGACAGAACGGGAGGAGGAGTAAGAGGGAGCGAGATGGAAATATACACGTATATGTACATGTATGTATCTAGACATACAGAGAGACATGGACAGAGACAGAGAAAGAGGGGGCTGGCACGCGGGGAGAGAGCTCCTGAGCCAGAGCCAGGGCCCAACAGGCACCTCTCAGAGCCTGACAGATATGGGGTGGGGGAGGGTGGGAGGGACGCACAGGCGGGCACACGGAGTGTTACAGACGCACTGAGGCTGTGTTGAAGTGGCGGCTCCTCCACCGGAGTGTGGTCGTGCCCGGGGCTGGGCTCCTCTAAGGAGGCATTGCCCTGGCGTTGGCAGTCACCATTGAAGCCTCCGGGGCGGCCCGCCAGGGTCTCCGGAGGGCCTGTGGTCTCTGAGCCCCGCCCAGGCACCCGCCCGCGGGAGGAGAGTGGCACCCCCAGGCACCCTGGTTGTGAGGGTTGTGTGCCTGCGTGCCTGCTCTGCCCTTGTGGTGGTCTCCCCTGGAGTCGATGTCGCGTGGTGTGTTGGGGTGCTGCTCCCGCCGTCCCCTGGTTTGTCCCGGCTCTTTGTGCCCTGTGTTTCAGGGACACCGTGGCCGGCGGGAAGGGAGGGCTCCTGGCTCTTGTGGGAGACGGGAGGGGCGCGCGGGGGTGTGGGGCGAGGTGCCTGCCAGCGGAGACAGAAGACTCCGGTGGGGCGGGGCGTGTGGGCGTCCCGTTTGCCCGAGGTCACGCCGATCGTGTGTGTCGGGACCCGAGGGCAGGCGCAGGGATGGGCGTGCCCTGGGCTCGGGGAGAGGTGCAAAGCACCGGCACGTCCTGGGATGGAGAGAGCCTGGTGGAGGCCTGCGCCGGCAGGCAGCCCTGGGCTTGGGCGTTGGGGGTTGCGGCGGCGGCAGGGTCGGGGAGCGAGAGGGAGCCCTGCGATGGCGGTGGCGGCGACCGAGAGGCGGCTGACTGCTGCAGGCTGAGGGCCTGCCTTGGCGAAGAGCACTAAGAAGAGGGAGTGGGGGGGAGCCCTGGCCGACAGGCCTGGTGTGCGGCCGGGGATGCGAGCTTGTAGTGCTGGGCGACTGACCCTCCTCTGGCCAGGGGGACCTTCGGCTGCCTGGGCGGCTGCAGAGGGGCAAGGTGCGGCAGGGGTTCGGAGGGAGCCACGCCGGGGCGGCGGCGCAAAAGGAGAGGCGAGCAAAAGCCTGCAGCTATTCCCAGGCGGTCTCCCATCCAAGTACTAACCAGGCCCCGCCCTGCTTAGCTCCCGAGATCAGAGGAGATCGGGCGCGTTCAGGGTGGTATGGCCCTAGACGCTGGGACCCGGCTCCCCGCGCCCCAAGAGCCTGCTCCCGGCCTGCCTCTGACCGCGCGCGCCGTGCTGCTGGGCCGCTAGGGTGGCGAGCACGTCTGCCTGAGCGGCTCCCGCCCGCTCCCCGCCTCCTCCGGACGCCGCTGGTGTGGGCGACGGGCTACTCCTGGCCCGCAGCGAGGCACCTTCGCGCCCCCCAGTGGCTCCACGGGCCTCTGTCACTTCCCTGACTGTGACATATGTCTGGGCGCCCTGGCATCCTGGGCCTCCCCAGGCCCCGAAGGGCTTTTACCCCGTCCCCCTACCCCAACCCCTCAAATCTCCCCCCAGCCACACAACCGCACACCCCCCTTGCTGCTGTGCTGTCCCCACCTCTCAGGGCCACCGAGGGGGTCGCAGGGTCCTCTCAGTCCCCTCCGGCCCTAGGGACGTGCAACCCAGGCCCTGGCCCTGACCGGACCCATCCACAGGCCCAAAGCCAGGGAGAGCCACCCGCGCCACCAGGGTGCAGCATCTCCAGTCTGCAGCCACCCTTCGTCACAAGCCTTCAGTCTGGGCCCTGGAACCCTCGTCAGCGACCGGAGCCCCGCCCGATGTCCGGTCCCTTCACTGGCTACACGTCACCTCTCCTGACCCAGGGAGGTGAGAGAGAGGATGAGAGAAGGCCAGAGACGGAGCAAGAGAGAGGCGGAGAGAGACAGACGGGGACTGTGGGGACAGACTCGCAGAGAGCACTCTCCAGGCTCTGGGCCTCGCGTGGAGGGGTGCTGCTTGGGGGCTGCATGGTCATCAGCTGTGACCGCTTGGCCATCAGCTGTTGCCAATTGGCCACTGGCCACCGGAGGAGCTGCGGTGGCCAAGCTAGGAAGCGCGGATGGTGGACTGCAAATTGCAGAGGGGCGCGGATTGCAGTGGGCCCGCTTGGCGGGTCGACGGGCGGTGTGTCGGTGGGTTGGCAGAGAAGCGGCCGACAGGTTGGGGATCGGGCGGCTCCGGCTTGCCGTGTCTCCGAGCCAGCCGCCCGTGAGACATAGTGCTATGAGCCCCCTATCCGTGGCTCTGTTGGTGTTCCCTCTTGGCCTCGCCATATCCTGCGTTCTTGTGCGGGCAGAGGGACTAGAGTCCCCGCAGGACAGGGACCGACAGAGAGAACGGGAGGAGGAGAAAGAGGGAGCGAGATCGAAATATACACCTATATGTACCTGTATGTACCTAGACATACAGAAAGACATGGACAGAGACAGAGAAAGAGGGGGCTGGCACGCGGGGAGAGAGCTCCTGAGCCAGAGCCAGAGCCCAACAGGCACGTCACAGAGCCAGAGAGACATGGGGTGGGGGAGGGGGGAGGGACGCACAAGCGGGCACACGGACTGGGACAGACGCACTGACGCTGCTTTGAAGTGGCAGCTTCTCAACCGAAGTGTGGTCATGCCCGTGGCTGGGCTCCACTAAGGAGGCAGTGCCCGGGCATTGAAAGTCACCCTTGAAGCCCCCGGGCCGGGCGGGAGGGCCAGTGGGCTCCGAGCCCCGCCCAGGAACCCCCCGCCCCGCGGGAGGAGAGTGGCAGCCCACAGGCACCCTGGTTGAGAGTGTTGTGTGCCTGCGTGCCTGCACTTCCCCTTGTGGTGGTCTCTCCTGGAGTCCGAGGGCGTGCGGTGTGTTGGGGTGCTGCTCCCTCAGTCCCCTGCTTTGTCCCGGCTCTTTGTACCCTGTGTGTTGGGGCCACTGCGGGAAGGGAGGGTTCCTGGCTCTTGTGGGCGATGGGAGGGGGCGCGCGGGGGTGTGGGGAGAGGTGCCTGCCGGCGGAGACACAGGCTCGGCTAACTGCTGCTGGCTGACTGCCTGTCTCGGCGAAGAGGACTAAGAAGAGGGTGTGGGGGTGAGCCCTGGCCGACGGGCCTGGTGTGCGGCCGGGGCTGCCAGCTTGTAGCGCCGGGTGGCTGACCGGCCTCTGGCCAGGGGGACCTTCGGCTGGATGGGCGGCTGCAGAGGGGCAAGGGGCGGCAGGGGTTCGGAGGGAGCCACGCAGGGGCGGCGGCGCAAAAGGAGAGGCGAGCAAAAGCCTACAGGTATTCCCAGGCGGTCTCCCATCCAAGCACTAACCAGGCCCCTCCCTGCTTAGCTCCCGAGATCAGAGGAGATCGGGCGCGTTCAGGGTGGTACGGCCATAGACGATGGGACTCGGCTCCCCGCGCCCCAAGAGCCTGCTCCCGGCCTGCCTCGTGAGCGCGCGCCATGCAGATGCGCGGCTCCGGTGGTGAGCATCGACATGCTGGCCGGCTCTGCCAGCACCGCGTCCCCCTCCCAGTCCGGCTCCCCGCCTCTTCCGAATGCCCCAGGCGTGGGCGGCGGGCTACTCCTGGCCGGCAGCGAGGCCCCTTCGCGCCACCCGAGGCTCCATGGGACACTGCCACTTCCCTGATGGTGCCAGAATTCGTGGAACTCTGGCATCCTGGGACTCCCCGGACCCAGACCGCCATACACCCCGCCCCCCTACCGCCACCAGGTTTACCAACAACCGCACCCCCAAGGCTGGGGGAGGCCTGCACCAGCAGGCAACCCTGGGCTTGGGAGTTGTGGGAGGACCCCGCGGAGGCGGCTTGGGCGGCTGCGGAGGGGGGGGCGGCGGCGGCGGCGGCGGCGGCGGCGGCGGCGGCGGCGGGGGCGGAGGAGGCCGGGAGAGCAGAGGCGGGAGATTGAGGGAGTATGGCGATGGTGGCGGCGGCGGCGGCGGGGGCTGGGGCGGAGGCGGGGGAGATGGCGGTGCTGGAGGCGGGGAGAGCAGAGGAGGGAGATTGAGGGAGTGCGGCAATGGCGGCGGCGGGGGCGGGGGTGGGGAACAGGGCAGCACTGGCGGCGGGGATGGGGAGCGCGGTGCTGGCGGCCGAGGTGGGGAGAGCAGAGGAGGGAGTTTGAGGGAGTACGGCGATGGCGGCGGCGGGGGCGGGGGAGGGGGCGAGGGCAGCGCTGGCGGAGGGGGTGGGGAGCGCGGTGATCGCGGCGGCGGCGGGAGAAGCGGGGGCTGATCGCGAGCAGCGTTGGCGGCGTCGGCGGCAGCGGCGCGGGAGGGTTGCGAGGTCGGCGATGGAGGCGGCGGCAGCGTTGGGGGCTGTGTCGGCGGGCGCTGGGCGCGGGGAGGGTTGGCGCCGGCGGCGGCGGTAGCGGGGAAGAGGGCGGTGCTGGCGGCGGAGGAGGGGAGAGCAGAGGCGGGAGATTGAAGCAGTACAGCGATGGCGGTGGCGAGGGCGGGGGCAGGGGTGAGGGCAGCGCTGGAGGGGGGTGTGGGGAGCGCGGTGATGGCGGCGGATTTGGCGGTGGCGGCGGGGGCGAGGGCAGCGCTGTTGGCGGTGGCGGCGATCGAAGGTCGGCGAAGGGATCGAGATGACAGCCTCCGGGACTGAAGAGGACTGAGAAGAGGGTGTGCGGGGGAGCCCTGGCCGACGGGCCTGGTGTGCGGCCGGGGCTGCCAGCTTGTAGTGCCTGGCGGCTAACCCTCTGCTGGTCAGGGGGACCTTCGGCTGGCTGGGCGGCTGCAGAGAGGCAAGGGGCGGCAGGGGTTCGCAGGGAGCCACGCCGGGGCGGCGATGCAAAAGGAGAGGCGAGCAAAAGCCTGCAGCTATTCCCAGGCGGTCTCCCATCCAAGTACTAACCAGGCCCCTCCCTGCTTAGCTCCCGAGATCAGACGAGATCTGGCGCGTGCAGGGTGGTGTGGCCTTAGGCGCTGGGACCCGGCTCCCGGCACTCCAAGAGCCTGCTCCCGACCTGCTTCTGAGCGCACGCCATGCTGCTGGGCCGCTCGGGTGGCGAGCACGTCTGCCCGAGCGCCTCCCGCCAGCTCCCCGCCTCCTCCGGACGCCGCTGGTGTGGGCGACGGGCTACTCCTGGCCCGCAGCGAGGCCCCTTCGCGCCCCCCAGTGGCTCTAACGGGCCTCCGTCACTTCCCTGACTGTGACATATGTCTGGGCGCCCTGGCATCCTGGGCCTCCCCAGGCCCCGAAGGGCTTTTACCCCGCCCCCCTACCCCAACCCCTCTCATCTCCCCCCAGCCCCACAACCGCACACCCCCCTTGCTGCTGTGCTGTCCCCACCTCTCAGGGCCACCGAGGGGGTCGCAGGGTCCTCTCAGTCCCCTCCACCCTAGGGACGTGCAACCCAGGCCCTGGCCCTGGCCGGCCCCACCCACTGGCCCAAAGCCAGGGAGAGCCACCCGCCACCAGGGGGCAGCACCTCCAGTCCGCCGCCACCCTTCCTCACACAGCCTTCTTTCTGGGTTCTCGCCCCTCGTCAGCGACCGGCGTCCCGCCCGATCACTGTTCACTTCACTGGCTACACGTCACCTCTCCTGACCCAGGGAGGTGAGAGAGAGGATGAGAGAAGGCCAGAGACAGAGCAAGAGAGAGGCGGAGAGAGACCGACGGGGACTGTGGGGACAGACTCGCAGAGAGCACTTTCCAGGCTCTGGGCCTCGCGTGGAGGGGTGCTGCGTGGGGGCTGCATGGATATCAGCCGTGACCGCTTGGCCATCAGCTGTTGCCAGTTGGCCATTGGCCACCGGCAGAGCTGCGGTGGCCAAGCTAGGAAGCGCGGATTGTGGACTGCAAATTGCAGAGGGGCGCGGACTGCAGTTGGCCGGCTTGGTGGGTCGGTAAGTTGGCGGGTCTGTTGGTTGGCAGAGAATCGGCCGGCAGGCTGGGGATCGGGCGGCTCCGGCTTGCCGAGTCTCCAAGCCAGCCGCCCGTGAGACATGGTGCTATGAGCCCCCTATCCGTGGTCTGTTGGTGTTCCCTCTTGGCCTCGCCAAATCCTGCATTCTTGTGCGGGCAGAGGGGCTAGAGTCCCCGCAGGACAGGGACAGACAGACAGAACGGGAGGAGGAGTAAGAGGGAGCGAGATGGAAATATACACGTATATGTACATGTATGTATCTAGACATACAGAGAGACATGGACAGAGACAGAGAAAGAGGGGGCTGGCACGCGGGGAGAGAGCTCCTGAGCCAGAGCCAGGGCCCAACAGGCACCTCTCAGAGCCTGACAGATATGGGGTGGGGGAGGGTGGGAGGGACGCACAGGCGGGCACACGGAGTGTTACAGACGCACTGAGGCTGTGTTGAAGTGGCGGCTCATCCACCGGAGTGTGGTCGTGCCCGGGGCTGGGCTCCTCTAAGGAGGCATTGCCCTGGCGTTGGCAGTCACCATTGAAGCCTCCGGGGAGGCCCGCCAGGGTCTCCGGAGGGCCTGTGGTCTCTGAGCCCCGCCCAGGCACCCGCCCGCGGGAGGAGAGTGGCACCCCCAGGCACCCTGGTTGTGAGGGTTGTGTGCCTGCGTGCCTGCTCTGCCCTTGTGGTGGTCTCCCCTGGAGTCGATGTCGCGTGGTGTGTTGGGGTGCTGCTCCCGCCGTCCCCTGGTTTGTCCCGGCTCTTTGTGCCCTGTGTTTCAGGGACACCGTGGCCGGCGGGAAGGGAGGGCTCCTGGCTCTTGTGGGAGACGGGAGGGGCGCGCGGGGGTGTGGGGCGAGGTGCCTGCCAGCGGAGACAGAAGACTCCGGTGGGGCGGGGCGTGTGGGCGTCCCGTTTGCCCGAGGTCACGCCGATCGTGTGTGTCGGGACCCGAGGGCAGGCGCAGGGATGGGCGTGCCCTGGGCTCGGGGAGAGGTGCAAAGCACCGGCACGTCCTGGGATGGAGAGAGCCTGGTGGAGGCCTGCGCCGGCAGGCAGCCCTGGGCTTGGGCGTTGGGGGTTGCGGCGGCGGCAGGGTCGGGGAGCGAGAGGGAGCCCTGCGATGGCGGTGGCGGCGACCGAGAGGCGGCTGACTGCTGCAGGCTGAGGGCCTGCCTTGGCGAAGAGCACTAAGAAGAGGGAGTGGGGGGGAGCCCTGGCCGACAGGCCTGGTGTGCGGCCGGGGATGCGAGCTTGTAGTGCTGGGCGACTGACCCTCCTCTGGCCAGGGGGACCTTCGGCTGCCTGGGCGGCTGCAGAGGGGCAAGGTGCGGCAGGGGTTCGGAGGGAGCCACGCCGGGGCGGCGGCGCAAAAGGAGAGGCGAGCAAAAGCCTGCAGCTATTCCCAGGCGGTCTCCCATCCAAGTACTAACCAGGCCCCGCCCTGCTTAGCTCCCGAGATCAGAGGAGATCGGGCGCGTTCAGGGTGGTATGGCCCTAGACGCTGGGACCCGGCTCCCCGCGCCCCAAGAGCCTGCTCCCGGCCTGCCTCTGACCGCGCGCGCCGTGCTGCTGGGCCGCTAGGGTGGCGAGCACGTCTGCCTGAGCGGCTCCCGCCCGCTCCCCGCCTCCTCCGGACGCCGCTGGTGTGGGCGACGGGCTACTCCTGGCCCGCAGCGAGGCACCTTCGCGCCCCCCAGTGGCTCCACGGGCCTCTGTCACTTCCCTGACTGTGACATATGTCTGGGCGCCCTGGCATCCTGGGCCTCCCCAGGCCCCGAAGGGCTTTTACCCCGTCCCCCTACCCCAACCCCTCAAATCTCCCCCCAGCCACACAACCGCACACCCCCCTTGCTGCTGTGCTGTCCCCACCTCTCAGGGCCACCGAGGGGGTCGCAGGGTCCTCTCAGTCCCCTCCGGCCCTAGGGACGTGCAACCCAGGCCCTGGCCCTGACCGGACCCATCCACAGGCCCAAAGCCAGGGAGAGCCACCCGCGCCACCAGGGTGCAGCATCTCCAGTCTGCAGCCACCCTTCGTCACAAGCCTTCAGTCTGGGCCCTGGAACCCTCGTCAGCGACCGGAGCCCCGCCCGATGTCCGGTCCCTTCACTGGCTACACGTCACCTCTCCTGACCCAGGGAGGTGAGAGAGAGGATGAGAGAAGGCCAGAGACGGAGCAAGAGAGAGGCGGAGAGAGACAGACGGGGACTGTGGGGACAGACTCGCAGAGAGCACTCTCCAGGCTCTGGGCCTCGCGTGGAGGGGTGCTGCTTGGGGGCTGCATGGTCATCAGCTGTGACCGCTTGGCCATCAGCTGTTGCCAATTGGCCACTGGCCACCGGAGGAGCTGCGGTGGCCAAGCTAGGAAGCGCGGATGGTGGACTGCAAATTGCAGAGGGGCGCGGATTGCAGTGGGCCCGCTTGGCGGGTCGACGGGCGGTGTGTCGGTGGGTTGGCAGAGAAGCGGCCGACAGGTTGGGGATCGGGCGGCTCCGGCTTGCCGTGTCTCCGAGCCAGCCGCCCGTGAGACATAGTGCTATGAGCCCCCTATCCGTGGCTCTGTTGGTGTTCCCTCTTGGCCTCGCCATATCCTGCGTTCTTGTGCGGGCAGAGGGACTAGAGTCCCCGCAGGACAGGGACCGACAGAGAGAACGGGAGGAGGAGAAAGAGGGAGCGAGATCGAAATATACACCTATATGTACCTGTATGTACCTAGACATACAGAGAGACATGGACAGAGACAGAGGAAGAGGGGGCTGGCACGCGGGGAGAGAGCTCCTGAGCCAGAGCCAGAGCCCAACAGGCACGTCACAGAGCCAGAGAGACATGGGGTGGGGGAGGGGGGAGGGACGCACAAGCGGGCACACGGACTGGGACAGACGCACTGACGCTGCTTTGAAGTGGCAGCTTCTCAACCGAAGTGTGGTCATGCCCGTGGCTGGGCTCCACTAAGGAGGCAGTGCCCGGGCATTGAAAGTCACCCTTGAAGCCCCCGGGCCGGGCGGGAGGGCCAGTGGGCTCCGAGCCCCGCCCAGGAACCCCCCGCCCCGCGGGAGGAGAGTGGCAGCCCACAGGCACCCTGGTTGAGAGTGTTGTGTGCCTGCGTGCCTGCACTTCCCCTTGTGGTGGTCTCTCCTGGAGTCCGAGGGCGTGCGGTGTGTTGGGGTGCTGCTCCCTCAGTCCCCTGCTTTGTCCCGGCTCTTTGTACCCTGTGTGTTGGGGCCACTGCGGGAAGGGAGGGTTCCTGGCTCTTGTGGGCGATGGGAGGGGGCGCGCGGGGGTGTGGGGAGAGGTGCCTGCCGGCGGAGACACAGGCTCGGCTAACTGCTGCTGGCTGACTGCCTGCCTCGGCGAAGAGGACTAAGAAGAGGGTGTGGGGGTGAGCCCTGGCCGACGGGCCTGGTGTGCGGCCGGGGCTGCCAGCTTGTAGCGCCGGGTGGCTGACCGGCCTCTGGCCAGGGGGACCTTCGGCTGGATGGGCGGCTGCAGAGGGGCAAGGGGCGGCAGGGGTTCGGAGGGAGCCACGCAGGGGCGGCGGCGCAAAAGGAGAGGCGAGCAAAAGCCTACAGGTATTCCCAGGCGGTCTCCCATCCAAGCACTAACCAGGCCCCTCCCTGCTTAGCTCCCGAGATCAGAGGAGATCGGGCGCGTTCAGGGTGGTACGGCCATAGACGATGGGACTCGGCTCCCCGCGCCCCAAGAGCCTGCTCCCGGCCTGCCTCGTGAGCGCGCGCCATGCAGATGCGCGGCTCCGGTGGTGAGCATCGACCTGCTGGCCGGCTCTGCCAGCACCGCGTCCCCCTCCCAGTCCGGCTCCCCGCCTCTTCCGAATGCCCCAGGCGTGGGCGGCGGGCTACTCCTGGCCGGCAGCGAGGCCCCTTCGCGCCACCCGAGGCTCCATGGGACACTGCCACTTCCCTGATGGTGCCAGAATTCGTGGAACTCTGGCATCCTGGGACTCCCCGGACCCAGACCGCCATACACCCCGCCCCCCTACCGCCACCAGGTTTACCAACAACCGCACCCCCAAGGCTGGGGGAGGCCTGCACCAGCAGGCAACCCTGGGCTTGGGAGTTGTGGGAGGACCCCGCGGCGGCGGCTTGGGCGGCTGCGGAGGGGGGGGCGGCGGCGGCGGCGGCGGCGGCGGCGGCGGCGGCGGCGGCGGGGGCGGAGGAGGCCGGGAGAGCAGAGGCGGGAGATTGAGGGAGTATGGCGATGGTGGCGGCGGCGGCGGCGGGGGCTGGGGCGGAGGCGGGGGAGATGGCGGTGCTGGAGGCGGGGAGAGCAGAGGAGGGAGATTGAGGGAGTGCGGCAATGGCGGCGGCGGGGGCGGGGGTGGGGAACAGGGCAGCACTGGCGGCGGGGATGGGGAGCGCGGTGCTGGCGGCCAAGGGGGAGAGAGCAGAGGAGGGAGTTTGAGGGAGTACGGCGATGGCGGCGGCGGGGGCGGGGGAGGGGGCGAGGGCAGCGCTGGCGGAGGGGGTGGGGAGCGCGGTGATCCTGGCGGCGGCGGCGGGAGAAGCGGGGGCTGATCGCGAGCAGCGTTGGCGGCGTCGGCGGCAGCGGCGCGGGAGGGTTGCGAGGTCGGTGATGGAGGCGGCGGCAGCGTTGGGGGCTGTGTCGGCGGGCGCTGGGCGCGGGGAGGGTTGGCGCCGGCGGCGGCGGCGGTAGCGGGGAAGAGGGCGGTGCTGGCGGCGGAGGAGGGGAGAGCAGAGGCGGGAGATTGAAGCAGTACAGCGATGGCGGTGGCGAGGGCGGGGGCAGGGGTGAGGGCAGCGCTGGAGGGGGGTGTGGGGAGCGCGGTGATGGCGGCGGATTTGGCGGTGGCGGCGGGGGCGAGGGCAGCGCTGTTGGCGGTGGCGGCGATCGAAGGTCGGCGAAGGGATCGAGATGACAGCCTCCGGGACTGAAGAGGACTGAGAAGAGGGTGTGCGGGGGAGCCCTGGCCGACGGGCCTGGTGTGCGGCCGGGGCTGCCAGCTTGTAGTGCCTGGCGGCTAACCCTCTGCTGGTCAGGGGGACCTTCGGCTGGCTGGGCGGCTGCAGAGAGGCAAGGGGCGGCAGGGGTTCGCAGGGAGCCACGCCGGGGCGGCGATGCAAAAGGAGAGGCGAGCAAAAGCCTGCAGCTATTCCCAGGCGGTCTCCCATCCAAGTACTAACCAGGCCCCTCCCTGCTTAGCTCCCGAGATCAGACGAGATCTGGCGCGTGCAGGGTGGTGTGGCCTTAGGCGCTGGGACCCGGCTCCCGGCACTCCAAGAGCCTGCTCCCGACCTGCTTCTGAGCGCACGCCATGCTGCTGGGCCGCTCGGGTGGCGAGCACGTCTGCCCGAGCGCCTCCCGCCAGCTCCCCGCCTCCTCCGGACGCCGCTGGTGTGGGCGACGGGCTACTCCTGGCCCGCAGCGAGGCCCCTTCGCGCCCCCCAGTGGCTCTAACGGGCCTCCGTCACTTCCCTGACTGTGACATATGTCTGGGCGCCCTGGCATCCTGGGCCTCCCCAGGCCCCGAAGGGCTTTTACCCCGCCCCCCTACCCCAACCCCTCTCATCTCCCCCCAGCCCCACAACCGCACACCCCCCTTGCTGCTGTGCTGTCCCCACCTCTCAGGGCCACCGAGGGGGTCGCAGGGTCCTCTCAGTCCCCTCCACCCTAGGGACGTGCAACCCAGGCCCTGGCCCTGGCCGGCCCCACCCACTGGCCCAAAGCCAGGGAGAGCCACCCGCCACCAGGGGGCAGCACCTCCAGTCCGCCGCCACCCTTCCTCACACAGCCTTCTTTCTGGGTTCTCGCCCCTCGTCAGCGACCGGCGTCCCGCCCGATCACTGTTCACTTCACTGGCTACACGTCACCTCTCCTGACCCAGGGAGGTGAGAGAGAGGATGAGAGAAGGCCAGAGACAGAGCAAGAGAGAGGCGGAGAGAGACCGACGGGGACTGTGGGGACAGACTCGCAGAGAGCACTTTCCAGGCTCTGGGCCTCGCGTGGAGGGGTGCTGCGTGGGGGCTGCATGGATATCAGCCGTGACCGCTTGGCCATCAGCTGTTGCCAGTTGGCCATTGGCCACCGGCAGAGCTGCGGTGGCCAAGCTAGGAAGCGCGGATTGTGGACTGCAAATTGCAGAGGGGCGCGGACTGCAGTTGGCCGGCTTGGTGGGTCGGTAAGTTGGCGGGTCTGTTGGTTGGCAGAGAATCGGCCGGCAGGCTGGGGATCGGGCGGCTCCGGCTTGCCGAGTCTCCAAGCCAGCCGCCCGTGAGACATGGTGCTATGAGCCCCCTATCCGTGGTCTGTTGGTGTTCCCTCTTGGCCTCGCCAAATCCTGCATTCTTGTGCGGGCAGAGGGGCTAGAGTCCCCGCAGGACAGGGACAGACAGACAGAACGGGAGGAGGAGTAAGAGGGAGCGAGATGGAAATATACACGTATATGTACATGTATGTATCTAGACATACAGAGAGACATGGACAGAGACAGAGAAAGAGGGGGCTGGCACGCGGGGAGAGAGCTCCTGAGCCAGAGCCAGGGCCCAACAGGCACCTCTCAGAGCCTGACAGATATGGGGTGGGGGAGGGTGGGAGGGACGCACAGGCGGGCACACGGAGTGTTACAGACGCACTGAGGCTGTGTTGAAGTGGCGGCTCCTCCACCGGAGTGTGGTCGTGCCCGGGGCTGGGCTCCTCTAAGGAGGCATTGCCCTGGCGTTGGCAGTCACCATTGAAGCCTCCGGGGCGGCCCGCCAGGGTCTCCGGAGGGCCTGTGGTCTCTGAGCCCCGCCCAGGCACCCGCCCGCGGGAGGAGAGTGGCACCCCCAGGCACCCTGGTTGTGAGGGTTGTGTGCCTGCGTGCCTGCTCTGCCCTTGTGGTGGTCTCCCCTGGAGTCGATGTCGCGTGGTGTGTTGGGGTGCTGCTCCCGCCGTCCCCTGGTTTGTCCCGGCTCTTTGTGCCCTGTGTTTCAGGGACACCGTGGCCGGCGGGAAGGGAGGGCTCCTGGCTCTTGTGGGAGACGGGAGGGGCGCGCGGGGGTGTGGGGCGAGGTGCCTGCCAGCGGAGACAGAAGACTCCGGTGGGGCGGGGCGTGTGGGCGTCCCGTTTGCCCGAGGTCACGCCGATCGTGTGTGTCGGGACCCGAGGGCAGGCGCAGGGATGGGCGTGCCCTGGGCTCGGGGAGAGGTGCAAAGCACCGGCACGTCCTGGGATGGAGAGAGCCTGGTGGAGGCCTGCGCCGGCAGGCAGCCCTGGGCTTGGGCGTTGGGGGTTGCGGCGGCGGCAGGGTCGGGGAGCGAGAGGGAGCCCTGCGATGGCGGTGGCGGCGACCGAGAGGCGGCTGACTGCTGCAGGCTGAGGGCCTGCCTTGGCGAAGAGCACTAAGAAGAGGGAGTGGGGGGGAGCCCTGGCCGACAGGCCTGGTGTGCGGCCGGGGATGCGAGCTTGTAGTGCTGGGCGACTGACCCTCCTCTGGCCAGGGGGACCTTCGGCTGCCTGGGCGGCTGCAGAGGGGCAAGGTGCGGCAGGGGTTCGGAGGGAGCCACGCCGGGGCGGCGGCGCAAAAGGAGAGGCGAGCAAAAGCCTGCAGCTATTCCCAGGCGGTCTCCCATCCAAGTACTAACCAGGCCCCGCCCTGCTTAGCTCCCGAGATCAGAGGAGATCGGGCGCGTTCAGGGTGGTATGGCCCTAGACGCTGGGACCCGGCTCCCCGCGCCCCAAGAGCCTGCTCCCGGCCTGCCTCTGACCGCGCGCGCCGTGCTGCTGGGCCGCTAGGGTGGCGAGCACGTCTGCCTGAGCGGCTCCCGCCCGCTCCCCGCCTCCTCCGGACGCCGCTGGTGTGGGCGACGGGCTACTCCTGGCCCGCAGCGAGGCACCTTCGCGCCCCCCAGTGGCTCCACGGGCCTCTGTCACTTCCCTGACTGTGACATATGTCTGGGCGCCCTGGCATCCTGGGCCTCCCCAGGCCCCGAAGGGCTTTTACCCCGTCCCCCTACCCCAACCCCTCAAATCTCCCCCCAGCCACACAACCGCACACCCCCCTTGCTGCTGTGCTGTCCCCACCTCTCAGGGCCACCGAGGGGGTCGCAGGGTCCTCTCAGTCCCCTCCGGCCCTAGGGACGTGCAACCCAGGCCCTGGCCCTGACCGGACCCATCCACAGGCCCAAAGCCAGGGAGAGCCACCCGCGCCACCAGGGTGCAGCATCTCCAGTCTGCAGCCACCCTTCGTCACAAGCCTTCAGTCTGGGCCCTGGAACCCTCGTCAGCGACCGGAGCCCCGCCCGATGTCCGGTCCCTTCACTGGCTACACGTCACCTCTCCTGACCCAGGGAGGTGAGAGAGAGGATGAGAGAAGGCCAGAGACGGAGCAAGAGAGAGGCGGAGAGAGACAGACGGGGACTGTGGGGACAGACTCGCAGAGAGCACTCTCCAGGCTCTGGGCCTCGCGTGGAGGGGTGCTGCTTGGGGGCTGCATGGTATTCAGCTGTGACCGCTTGGCCATCAGCTGTTGCCAATTGGCCACTGGCCACCGGAGGAGCTGCGGTGGCCAAGCTAGGAAGCGCGGATGGTGGACTGCAAATTGCAGAGGGGCGCGGATTGCAGTGGGCCCGCTTGGCGGGTCGACGGGCGGTGTGTCGGTGGGTTGGCAGAGAAGCGGCCGACAGGTTGGGGATCGGGCGGCTCCGGCTTGCCGTGTCTCCGAGCCAGCCGCCCGTGAGACATAGTGCTATGAGCCCCCTATCCGTGGCTCTGTTGGTGTTCCCTCTTGGCCTCGCCATATCCTGCGTTCTTGTGCGGGCAGAGGGACTAGAGTCCCCGCAGGACAGGGACCGACAGAGAGAACGGGAGGAGGAGAAAGAGGGAGCGAGATCGAAATATACACCTATATGTACCTGTATGTACCTAGACATACAGAGAGACATGGACAGAGACAGAGAAAGAGGGGGCTGGCACGCGGGGAGAGAGCTCCTGAGCCAGAGCCAGAGCCCAACAGGCACGTCACAGAGCCAGAGAGACATGGGGTGGGGGAGGGGGGAGGGACGCACAAGCGGGCACACGGACTGGGACAGACGCACTGACGCTGCTTTGAAGTGGCAGCTTCTCAACCGAAGTGTGGTCATGCCCGTGGCTGGGCTCCACTAAGGAGGCAGTGCCCGGGCATTGAAAGTCACCCTTGAAGCCCCCGGGCCGGGCGGGAGGGCCAGTGGGCTCCGAGCCCCGCCCAGGAACCCCCCGCCCCGCGGGAGGAGAGTGGCAGCCCACAGGCACCCTGGTTGAGAGTGTTGTGTGCCTGCGTGCCTGCACTTCCCCTTGTGGTGGTCTCTCCTGGAGTCCGAGGGCGTGCGGTGTGTTGGGGTGCTGCTCCCTCAGTCCCCTGCTTTGTCCCGGCTCTTTGTACCCTGTGTGTTGGGGCCACTGCGGGAAGGGAGGGTTCCTGGCTCTTGTGGGCGATGGGAGGGGGCGCGCGGGGGTGTGGGGAGAGGTGCCTGCCGGCGGAGACACAGGCTCGGCTAACTGCTGCTGGCTGACTGCCTGCCTCGGCGAAGAGGACTAAGAAGAGGGTGTGGGGGTGAGCCCTGGCCGACGGGCCTGGTGTGCGGCCGGGGCTGCCAGCTTGTAGCGCCGGGTGGCTGACCGGCCTCTGGCCAGGGGGACCTTCGGCTGGATGGGCGGCTGCAGAGGGGCAAGGGGCGGCAGGGGTTCGGAGGGAGCCACGCAGGGGCGGCGGCGCAAAAGGAGAGGCGAGCAAAAGCCTACAGGTATTCCCAGGCGGTCTCCCATCCAAGCACTAACCAGGCCCCTCCCTGCTTAGCTCCCGAGATCAGAGGAGATCGGGCGCGTTCAGGGTGGTACGGCCATAGACGATGGGACTCGGCTCCCCGCGCCCCAAGAGCCTGCTCCCGGCCTGCCTCGTGAGCGCGCGCCATGCAGATGCGCGGCTCCGGTGGTGAGCATCGACCTGCTGGCCGGCTCTGCCAGCACCGCGTCCCCCTCCCAGTCCGGCTCCCCGCCTCTTCCGAATGCCCCAGGCGTGGGCGGCGGGCTACTCCTGGCCGGCAGCGAGGCCCCTTCGCGCCACCCGAGGCTCCATGGGACACTGCCACTTCCCTGATGGTGCCAGAATTCGTGGAACTCTGGCATCCTGGGACTCCCCGGACCCAGACCGCCATACACCCCGCCCCCCTACCGCCACCAGGTTTACCAACAACCGCACCCCCAAGGCTGGGGGAGGCCTGCACCAGCAGGCAACCCTGGGCTTGGGAGTTGTGGGAGGACCCCGCGGCGG
The DNA here is from genome assembly GCF_057876585.1 of Rhinolophus sinicus. Classification (NCBI taxonomy): domain Eukaryota; kingdom Metazoa; phylum Chordata; class Mammalia; order Chiroptera; family Rhinolophidae; genus Rhinolophus; species Rhinolophus sinicus. Next base: position 19,122,983 of record NC_142510.1, on the reverse strand, counting down.
CGGCTTGGGCGGCTGCGGAGGGGGGGGCGGCGGCGGCGGCGGCGGCGGCGGCGGCGGCGGCGGCGGCGGGGGCGGAGGAGGCCGGGAGAGCAGAGGCGGGAGATTGAGGGAGTATGGCGATGGTGGCGGCGGCGGCGGCGGGGGCTGGGGCGGAGGCGGGGGAGATGGCGGTGCTGGAGGCGGGGAGAGCAGAGGAGGGAGATTGAGGGAGTGCGGCAATGGCGGCGGCGGGGGCGGGGGTGGGGAACAGGGCAGCACTGGCGGCGGGGATGGGGAGCGCGGTGCTGGCGGCCAAGGGGGAGAGAGCAGAGGAGGGAGTTTGAGGGAGTACGGCGATGGCGGCGGCGGGGGCGGGGGAGGGGGCGAGGGCAGCGCTGGCGGAGGGGGTGGGGAGCGCGGTGATCCTGGCGGCGGCGGCGGGAGAAGCGGGGGCTGATCGCGAGCAGCGTTGGCGGCGTCGGCGGCAGCGGCGCGGGAGGGTTGCGAGGTCGGTGATGGAGGCGGCGGCAGCGTTGGGGGCTGTGTCGGCGGGCGCTGGGCGCGGGGAGGGTTGGCGCCGGCGGCGGCGGCGGTAGCGGGGAAGAGGGCGGTGCTGGCGGCGGAGGAGGGGAGAGCAGAGGCGGGAGATTGAAGCAGTACAGCGATGGCGGTGGCGAGGGCGGGGGCAGGGGTGAGGGCAGCGCTGGAGGGGGGTGTGGGGAGCGCGGTGATGGCGGCGGATTTGGCGGTGGCGGCGGGGGCGAGGGCAGCGCTGTTGGCGGTGGCGGCGATCGAAGGTCGGCGAAGGGATCGAGATGACAGCCTCCGGGACTGAAGAGGACTGAGAAGAGGGTGTGCGGGGGAGCCCTGGCCGACGGGCCTGGTGTGCGGCCGGGGCTGCCAGCTTGTAGTGCCTGGCGGCTAACCCTCTGCTGGTCAGGGGGACCTTCGGCTGGCTGGGCGGCTGCAGAGAGGCAAGGGGCGGCAGGGGTTCGCAGGGAGCCACGCCGGGGCGGCGATGCAAAAGGAGAGGCGAGCAAAAGCCTGCAGCTATTCCCAGGCGGTCTCCCATCCAAGTACTAACCAGGCCCCTCCCTGCTTAGCTCCCGAGATCAGACGAGATCTGGCGCGTGCAGGGTGGTGTGGCCTTAGGCGCTGGGACCCGGCTCCCGGCACTCCAAGAGCCTGCTCCCGACCTGCTTCTGAGCGCACGCCATGCTGCTGGGCCGCTCGGGTGGCGAGCACGTCTGCCCGAGCGCCTCCCGCCAGCTCCCCGCCTCCTCCGGACGCCGCTGGTGTGGGCGACGGGCTACTCCTGGCCCGCAGCGAGGCCCCTTCGCGCCCCCCAGTGGCTCTAACGGGCCTCCGTCACTTCCCTGACTGTGACATATGTCTGGGCGCCCTGGCATCCTGGGCCTCCCCAGGCCCCGAAGGGCTTTTACCCCGCCCCCCTACCCCAACCCCTCTCATCTCCCCCCAGCCCCACAACCGCACACCCCCCTTGCTGCTGTGCTGTCCCCACCTCTCAGGGCCACCGAGGGGGTCGCAGGGTCCTCTCAGTCCCCTCCACCCTAGGGACGTGCAACCCAGGCCCTGGCCCTGGCCGGCCCCACCCACTGGCCCAAAGCCAGGGAGAGCCACCCGCCACCAGGGGGCAGCACCTCCAGTCCGCCGCCACCCTTCCTCACACAGCCTTCTTTCTGGGTTCTCGCCCCTCGTCAGCGACCGGCGTCCCGCCCGATCACTGTTCACTTCACTGGCTACACGTCACCTCTCCTGACCCAGGGAGGTGAGAGAGAGGATGAGAGAAGGCCAGAGACAGAGCAAGAGAGAGGCGGAGAGAGACCGACGGGGACTGTGGGGACAGACTCGCAGAGAGCACTTTCCAGGCTCTGGGCCTCGCGTGGAGGGGTGCTGCGTGGGGGCTGCATGGATATCAGCCGTGACCGCTTGGCCATCAGCTGTTGCCAGTTGGCCATTGGCCACCGGCAGAGCTGCGGTGGCCAAGCTAGGAAGCGCGGATTGTGGACTGCAAATTGCAGAGGGGCGCGGACTGCAGTTGGCCGGCTTGGTGGGTCGGTAAGTTGGCGGGTCTGTTGGTTGGCAGAGAATCGGCCGGCAGGCTGGGGATCGGGCGGCTCCGGCTTGCCGAGTCTCCAAGCCAGCCGCCCGTGAGACATGGTGCTATGAGCCCCCTATCCGTGGTCTGTTGGTGTTCCCTCTTGGCCTCGCCAAATCCTGCATTCTTGTGCGGGCAGAGGGGCTAGAGTCCCCGCAGGACAGGGACAGACAGACAGAACGGGAGGAGGAGTAAGAGGGAGCGAGATGGAAATATACACGTATATGTACATGTATGTATCTAGACATACAGAGAGACATGGACAGAGACAGAGAAAGAGGGGGCTGGCACGCGGGGAGAGAGCTCCTGAGCCAGAGCCAGGGCCCAACAGGCACCTCTCAGAGCCTGACAGATATGGGGTGGGGGAGGGTGGGAGGGACGCACAGGCGGGCACACGGAGTGTTACAGACGCACTGAGGCTGTGTTGAAGTGGCGGCTCCTCCACCGGAGTGTGGTCGTGCCCGGGGCTGGGCTCCTCTAAGGAGGCATTGCCCTGGCGTTGGCAGTCACCATTGAAGCCTCCGGGGCGGCCCGCCAGGGTCTCCGGAGGGCCTGTGGTCTCTGAGCCCCGCCCAGGCACCCGCCCGCGGGAGGAGGGTGGCAGCCCCCAGGCACCCTGGTTGTGAGGGTTGTGTGCCTGCGTGCCTGCTCTGCCCTTGTGGTGGTCTCCCCTGGAGTCGATGTCGCGTGGTGTGTTGGGGTGCTGCTCCCGCCGTCCCCTGGTTTGTCCCGGCTCTTTGTGCCCTGTGTTTCAGGGACACCGTGGCCGGCGGGAAGGGAGGGCTCCTGGCTCTTGTGGGAGACGGGAGGGGCGCGCGGGGGTGTGGGGCGAGGTGCCTGCCAGCGGAGACAGAAGACTCCGGTGGGGCGGGGCGTGTGGGCGTCCCGTTTGCCCGAGGTCACGCCGATCGTGTGTGTCGGGACCCGAGGGCAGGCGCAGGGATGGGCGTGCCCTGGGCTCGGGGAGAGGTGCAAAGCACCGGCACGTCCTGGGATGGAGAGAGCCTGGTGGAGGCCTGCGCCGGCAGGCAGCCCTGGGCTTGGGCGTTGGGGGTTGCGGCGGCGGCAGGGTCGGGGAGCGAGAGGGAGCCCTGCGATGGCGGTGGCGGCGACCGAGAGGCGGCTGACTGCTGCAGGCTGAGGGCCTGCCTTGGCGAAGAGCACTAAGAAGAGGGAGTGGGGGGGAGCCCTGGCCGACAGGCCTGGTGTGCGGCCGGGGATGCGAGCTTGTAGTGCTGGGCGACTGACCCTCCTCTGGCCAGGGGGACCTTCGGCTGCCTGGGCGGCTGCAGAGGGGCAAGGTGCGGCAGGGGTTCGGAGGGAGCCACGCCGGGGCGGCGGCGCAAAAGGAGAGGCGAGCAAAAGCCTGCAGCTATTCCCAGGCGGTCTCCCATCCAAGTACTAACCAGGCCCCGCCCTGCTTAGCTCCCGAGATCAGAGGAGATCGGGCGCGTTCAGGGTGGTATGGCCCTAGACGCTGGGACCCGGCTCCCCGCGCCCCAAGAGCCTGCTCCCGGCCTGCCTCTGACCGCGCGCGCCGTGCTGCTGGGCCGCTAGGGTGGCGAGCACGTCTGCCTGAGCGGCTCCCGCCCGCTCCCCGCCTCCTCCGGACGCCGCTGGTGTGGGCGACGGGCTACTCCTGGCCCGCAGCGAGGCACCTTCGCGCCCCCCAGTGGCTCCACGGGCCTCTGTCACTTCCCTGACTGTGACATATGTCTGGGCGCCCTGGCATCCTGGGCCTCCCCAGGCCCCGAAGGGCTTTTACCCCGTCCCCCTACCCCAACCCCTCAAATCTCCCCCCAGCCACACAACCGCACACCCCCCTTGCTGCTGTGCTGTCCCCACCTCTCAGGGCCACCGAGGGGGTCGCAGGGTCCTCTCAGTCCCCTCCGGCCCTAGGGACGTGCAACCCAGGCCCTGGCCCTGACCGGACCCATCCACAGGCCCAAAGCCAGGGAGAGCCACCCGCGCCACCAGGGTGCAGCATCTCCAGTCTGCAGCCACCCTTCGTCACAAGCCTTCAGTCTGGGCCCTGGAACCCTCGTCAGCGACCGGAGCCCCGCCCGATGTCCGGTCCCTTCACTGGCTACACGTCACCTCTCCTGACCCAGGGAGGTGAGAGAGAGGATGAGAGAAGGCCAGAGACGGAGCAAGAGAGAGGCGGAGAGAGACAGACGGGGACTGTGGGGACAGACTCGCAGAGAGCACTCTCCAGGCTCTGGGCCTCGCGTGGAGGGGTGCTGCTTGGGGGCTGCATGGTCATCAGCTGTGACCGCTTGGCCATCAGCTGTTGCCAATTGGCCACTGGCCACCGGAGGAGCTGCGGTGGCCAAGCTAGGAAGCGCGGATGGTGGACTGCAAATTGCAGAGGGGCGCGGATTGCAGTGGGCCCGCTTGGCGGGTCGACGGGCGGTGTGTCGGTGGGTTGGCAGAGAAGCGGCCGACAGGTTGGGGATCGGGCGGCTCCGGCTTGCCGTGTCTCCGAGCCAGCCGCCCGTGAGACATAGTGCTATGAGCCCCCTATCCGTGGCTCTGTTGGTGTTCCCTCTTGGCCTCGCCATATCCTGCGTTCTTGTGCGGGCAGAGGGACTAGAGTCCCCGCAGGACAGGGACCGACAGAGAGAACGGGAGGAGGAGAAAGAGGGAGCGAGATCGAAATATACACCTATATGTACCTGTATGTACCTAGACATACAGAGAGACATGGACAGAGACAGAGAAAGAGGGGGCTGGCACGCGGGGAGAGAGCTCCTGAGCCAGAGCCAGAGCCCAACAGGCACGTCACAGAGCCAGAGAGACATGGGGTGGGGGAGGGGGGAGGGACGCACAAGCGGGCACACGGACTGGGACAGACGCACTGACGCTGCTTTGAAGTGGCAGCTTCTCAACCGAAGTGTGGTCATGCCCGTGGCTGGGCTCCACTAAGGAGGCAGTGCCCGGGCATTGAAAGTCACCCTTGAAGCCCCCGGGCCGGGCGGGAGGGCCAGTGGGCTCCGAGCCCCGCCCAGGAACCCCCCGCCCCGCGGGAGGAGAGTGGCAGCCCACAGGCACCCTGGTTGAGAGTGTTGTGTGCCTGCGTGCCTGCACTTCCCCTTGTGGTGGTCTCTCCTGGAGTCCGAGGGCGTGCGGTGTGTTGGGGTGCTGCTCCCTCAGTCCCCTGCTTTGTCCCGGCTCTTTGTACCCTGTGTGTTGGGGCCACTGCGGGAAGGGAGGGTTCCTGGCTCTTGTGGGCGATGGGAGGGGGCGCGCGGGGGTGTGGGGAGAGGTGCCTGCCGGCGGAGACACAGGCTCGGCTAACTGCTGCTGGCTGACTGCCTGCCTCGGCGAAGAGGACTAAGAAGAGGGTGTGGGGGTGAGCCCTGGCCGACGGGCCTGGTGTGCGGCCGGGGCTGCCAGCTTGTAGCGCCGGGTGGCTGACCGGCCTCTGGCCAGGGGGACCTTCGGCTGGATGGGCGGCTGCAGAGGGGCAAGGGGCGGCAGGGGTTCGGAGGGAGCCACGCAGGGGCGGCGGCGCAAAAGGAGAGGCGAGCAAAAGCCTACAGGTATTCCCAGGCGGTCTCCCATCCAAGCACTAACCAGGCCCCTCCCTGCTTAGCTCCCGAGATCAGAGGAGATCGGGCGCGTTCAGGGTGGTACGGCCATAGACGATGGGACTCGGCTCCCCGCGCCCCAAGAGCCTGCTCCCGGCCTGCCTCGTGAGCGCGCGCCATGCAGATGCGCGGCTCCGGTGGTGAGCATCGACCTGCTGGCCGGCTCTGCCAGCACCGCGTCCCCCTCCCAGTCCGGCTCCCCGCCTCTTCCGAATGCCCCAGGCGTGGGCGGCGGGCTACTCCTGGCCGGCAGCGAGGCCCCTTCGCGCCACCCGAGGCTCCATGGGACACTGCCACTTCCCTGATGGTGCCAGAATTCGTGGAACTCTGGCATCCTGGGACTCCCCGGACCCAGACCGCCATACACCCCGCCCCCCTACCGCCACCAGGTTTACCAACAACCGCACCCCCAAGGCTGGGGGAGGCCTGCACCAGCAGGCAACCCTGGGCTTGGGAGTTGTGGGAGGACCCCGCGGCGGCGGCTTGGGCGGCTGCGGAGGGGGGGGCGGCGGCGGCGGCGGCGGCGGCGGCGGCGGCGGCGGCGGCGGGGGCGGAGGAGGCCGGGAGAGCAGAGGCGGGAGATTGAGGGAGTATGGCGATGGTGGCGGCGGCGGCGGCGGGGGCTGGGGCGGAGGCGGGGGAGATGGCGGTGCTGGAGGCGGGGAGAGCAGAGGAGGGAGATTGAGGGAGTGCGGCAATGGCGGCGGCGGGGGCGGGGGTGGGGAACAGGGCAGCACTGGCGGCGGGGATGGGGAGCGCGGTGCTGGCGGCCAAGGGGGAGAGAGCAGAGGAGGGAGTTTGAGGGAGTACGGCGATGGCGGCGGCGGGGGCGGGGGAGGGGGCGAGGGCAGCGCTGGCGGAGGGGGTGGGGAGCGCGGTGATCCTGGCGGCGGCGGCGGGAGAAGCGGGGGCTGATCGCGAGCAGCGTTGGCGGCGTCGGCGGCAGCGGCGCGGGAGGGTTGCGAGGTCGGTGATGGAGGCGGCGGCAGCGTTGGGGGCTGTGTCGGCGGGCGCTGGGCGCGGGGAGGGTTGGCGCCGGCGGCGGCGGCGGTAGCGGGGAAGAGGGCGGTGCTGGCGGCGGAGGAGGGGAGAGCAGAGGCGGGAGATTGAAGCAGTACAGCGATGGCGGTGGCGAGGGCGGGGGCAGGGGTGAGGGCAGCGCTGGAGGGGGGTGTGGGGAGCGCGGTGATGGCGGCGGATTTGGCGGTGGCGGCGGGGGCGAGGGCAGCGCTGTTGGCGGTGGCGGCGATCGAAGGTCGGCGAAGGGATCGAGATGACAGCCTCCGGGACTGAAGAGGACTGAGAAGAGGGTGTGCGGGGGAGCCCTGGCCGACGGGCCTGGTGTGCGGCCGGGGCTGCCAGCTTGTAGTGCCTGGCGGCTAACCCTCTGCTGGTCAGGGGGACCTTCGGCTGGCTGGGCGGCTGCAGAGAGGCAAGGGGCGGCAGGGGTTCGCAGGGAGCCACGCCGGGGCGGCGATGCAAAAGGAGAGGCGAGCAAAAGCCTGCAGCTATTCCCAGGCGGTCTCCCATCCAAGTACTAACCAGGCCCCTCCCTGCTTAGCTCCCGAGATCAGACGAGATCTGGCGCGTGCAGGGTGGTGTGGCCTTAGGCGCTGGGACCCGGCTCCCGGCACTCCAAGAGCCTGCTCCCGACCTGCTTCTGAGCGCACGCCATGCTGCTGGGCCGCTCGGGTGGCGAGCACGTCTGCCCGAGCGCCTCCCGCCAGCTCCCCGCCTCCTCCGGACGCCGCTGGTGTGGGCGACGGGCTACTCCTGGCCCGCAGCGAGGCCCCTTCGCGCCCCCCAGTGGCTCTAACGGGCCTCCGTCACTTCCCTGACTGTGACATATGTCTGGGCGCCCTGGCATCCTGGGCCTCCCCAGGCCCCGAAGGGCTTTTACCCCGCCCCCCTACCCCAACCCCTCTCATCTCCCCCCAGCCCCACAACCGCACACCCCCCTTGCTGCTGTGCTGTCCCCACCTCTCAGGGCCACCGAGGGGGTCGCAGGGTCCTCTCAGTCCCCTCCACCCTAGGGACGTGCAACCCAGGCCCTGGCCCTGGCCGGCCCCACCCACTGGCCCAAAGCCAGGGAGAGCCACCCGCCACCAGGGGGCAGCACCTCCAGTCCGCCGCCACCCTTCCTCACACAGCCTTCTTTCTGGGTTCTCGCCCCTCGTCAGCGACCGGCGTCCCGCCCGATCACTGTTCACTTCACTGGCTACACGTCACCTCTCCTGACCCAGGGAGGTGAGAGAGAGGATGAGAGAAGGCCAGAGACAGAGCAAGAGAGAGGCGGAGAGAGACCGACGGGGACTGTGGGGACAGACTCGCAGAGAGCACTTTCCAGGCTCTGGGCCTCGCGTGGAGGGGTGCTGCGTGGGGGCTGCATGGATATCAGCCGTGACCGCTTGGCCATCAGCTGTTGCCAGTTGGCCATTGGCCACCGGCAGAGCTGCGGTGGCCAAGCTAGGAAGCGCGGATTGTGGACTGCAAATTGCAGAGGGGCGCGGACTGCAGTTGGCCGGCTTGGTGGGTCGGTAAGTTGGCGGGTCTGTTGGTTGGCAGAGAATCGGCCGGCAGGCTGGGGATCGGGCGGCTCCGGCTTGCCGAGTCTCCAAGCCAGCCGCCCGTGAGACATGGTGCTATGAGCCCCCTATCCGTGGTCTGTTGGTGTTCCCTCTTGGCCTCGCCAAATCCTGCATTCTTGTGCGGGCAGAGGGGCTAGAGTCCCCGCAGGACAGGGACAGACAGACAGAACGGGAGGAGGAGTAAGAGGGAGCGAGATGGAAATATACACGTATATGTACATGTATGTATCTAGACATACAGAGAGACATGGACAGAGACAGAGAAAGAGGGGGCTGGCACGCGGGGAGAGAGCTCCTGAGCCAGAGCCAGGGCCCAACAGGCACCTCTCAGAGCCTGACAGATATGGGGTGGGGGAGGGTGGGAGGGACGCACAGGCGGGCACACGGAGTGTTACAGACGCACTGAGGCTGTGTTGAAGTGGCAGCTCCTCCACCGGAGTGTGGTCGTGCCCGGGGCTGGGCTCCTCTAAGGAGGCATTGCCCTGGCGTTGGCAGTCACCATTGAAGCCTCCGGGGCGGCCCGCCAGGGTCTCCGGAGGGCCTGTGGTCTCTGAGCCCCGCCCAGGCACCCGCCCGCGGGAGGAGAGTGGCACCCCCAGGCACCCTGGTTGTGAGGGTTGTGTGCCTGCGTGCCTGCTCTGCCCTTGTGGTGGTCTCCCCTGGAGTCGATGTCGCGTGGTGTGTTGGGGTGCTGCTCCCGCCGTCCCCTGGTTTGTCCCGGCTCTTTGTGCCCTGTGTTTCAGGGACACCGTGGCCGGCGGGAAGGGAGGGCTCCTGGCTCTTGTGGGAGACGGGAGGGGCGCGCGGGGGTGTGGGGCGAGGTGCCTGCCAGCGGAGACAGAAGACTCCGGTGGGGCGGGGCGTGTGGGCGTCCCGTTTGCCCGAGGTCACGCCGATCGTGTGTGTCGGGACCCGAGGGCAGGCGCAGGGATGGGCGTGCCCTGGGCTCGGGGAGAGGTGCAAAGCACCGGCACGTCCTGGGATGGAGAGAGCCTGGTGGAGGCCTGCGCCGGCAGGCAGCCCTGGGCTTGGGCGTTGGGGGTTGCGGCGGCGGCAGGGTCGGGGAGCGAGAGGGAGCCCTGCGATGGCGGTGGCGGCGACCGAGAGGCGGCTGACTGCTGCAGGCTGAGGGCCTGCCTTGGCGAAGAGCACTAAGAAGAGGGAGTGGGGGGGAGCCCTGGCCGACAGGCCTGGTGTGCGGCCGGGGATGCGAGCTTGTAGTGCTGGGCGACTGACCCTCCTCTGGCCAGGGGGACCTTCGGCTGCCTGGGCGGCTGCAGAGGGGCAAGGTGCGGCAGGGGTTCGGAGGGAGCCACGCCGGGGCGGCGGCGCAAAAGGAGAGGCTAGCAAAAGCCTGCAGCTATTCCCAGGCGGTCTCCCATCCAAGTACTAACCAGGCCCCTCCCTGCTTAGCTCCCGAGATCAGACGAGATCGGGCGCGTTCAGGGTGGTATGGCCCTAGACGCTGGGACCCGGCTCCCCGCGCCCCAAGAGCCTGCTCCCGGCCTGCCTCTGACCGCGCGCGCCGTGCTGCTGGGCCGCTAGGGTGGCGAGCACGTCTGCCTGAGCGGCTCCCGCCCGCTCCCCGCCTCCTCCGGACGCCGCTGGTGTGGGCGACGGGCTACTCCTGGCCCGCAGCGAGGCACCTTCGCGCCCCCCAGTGGCTCCACGGGCCTCTGTCACTTCCCTGACTGTGACATATGTCTGGGCGCCCTGGCATCCTGGGCCTCCCCAGGCCCCGAAGGGCTTTTACCCCGTCCCCCTACCCCAACCCCTCAAATCTCCCCCCAGCCACACAACCGCACACCCCCCTTGCTGCTGTGCTGTCCCCACCTCTCAGGGCCACCGAGGGGGTCGCAGGGTCCTCTCAGTCCCCTCCGGCCCTAGGGACGTGCAACCCAGGCCCTGGCCCTGACCGGACCCATCCACAGGCCCAAAGCCAGGGAGAGCCACCCGCGCCACCAGGGTGCAGCATCTCCAGTCTGCAGCCACCCTTCGTCACAAGCCTTCAGTCTGGGCCCTGGAACCCTCGTCAGCGACCGGAGCCCCGCCCGATGTCCGGTCCCTTCACTGGCTACACGTCACCTCTCCTGACCCAGGGAGGTGAGAGAGAGGATGAGAGAAGGCCAGAGACGGAGCAAGAGAGAGGCGGAGAGAGACAGACGGGGACTGTGGGGACAGACTCGCAGAGAGCACTCTCCAGGCTCTGGGCCTCGCGTGGAGGGGTGCTGCTTGGGGGCTGCATGGTCATCAGCTGTGACCGCTTGGCCATCAGCTGTTGCCAATTGGCCACTGGCCACCGGAGGAGCTGCGGTGGCCAAGCTAGGAAGCGCGGATGGTGGACTGCAAATTGCAGAGGGGCGCGGATTGCAGTGGGCCCGCTTGGCGGGTCGACGGGCGGTGTGTCGGTGGGTTGGCAGAGAAGCGGCCGACAGGTTGGGGATCGGGCGGCTCCGGCTTGCCGTGTCTCCGAGCCAGCCGCCCGTGAGACATAGTGCTATGAGCCCCCTATCCGTGGCTCTGTTGGTGTTCCCTCTTGGCCTCGCCATATCCTGCGTTCTTGTGCGGGCAGAGGGACTAGAGTCCCCGCAGGACAGGGACCGACAGAGAGAACGGGAGGAGGAGAAAGAGGGAGCGAGATCGAAATATACACCTATATGTACCTGTATGTACCTAGACATACAGAGAGACATGGACAGAGACAGAGAAAGAGGGGGCTGGCACGCGGGGAGAGAGCTCCTGAGCCAGAGCCAGAGCCCAACAGGCACGTCACAGAGCCAGAGAGACATGGGGTGGGGGAGGGGGGAGGGACGCACAAGCGGGCACACGGACTGGGACAGACGCACTGACGCTGCTTTGAAGTGGCAGCTTCTCAACCGAAGTGTGGTCATGCCCGTGGCTGGGCTCCACTAAGGAGGCAGTGCCCGGGCATTGAAAGTCACCCTTGAAGCCCCCGGGCCGGGCGGGAGGGCCAGTGGGCTCCGAGCCCCGCCCAGGAACCCCCCGCCCCGCGGGAGGAGAGTGGCAGCCCACAGGCACCCTGGTTGAGAGTGTTGTGTGCCTGCGTGCCTGCACTTCCCCTTGTGGTGGTCTCTCCTGGAGTCCGAGGGCGTGCGGTGTGTTGGGGTGCTGCTCCCTCAGTCCCCTGCTTTGTCCCGGCTCTTTGTACCCTGTGTGTTGGGGCCACTGCGGGAAGGGAGGGTTCCTGGCTCTTGTGGGCGATGGGAGGGGGCGCGCGGGGGTGTGGGGAGAGGTGCCTGCCGGCGGAGACACAGGCTCGGCTAACTGCTGCTGGCTGACTGCCTGCCTCGGCGAAGAGGACTAAGAAGAGGGTGTGGGGGTGAGCCCTGGCCGACGGGCCTGGTGTGCGGCCGGGGCTGCCAGCTTGTAGCGCCGGGTGGCTGACCGGCCTCTGGCCAGGGGGACCTTCGGCTGGATGGGCGGCTGCAGAGGGGCAAGGGGCGGCAGGGGTTCGGAGGGAGCCACGCAGGGGCGGCGGCGCAAAAGGAGAGGCGAGCAAAAGCCTACAGGTATTCCCAGGCGGTCTCCCATCCAAGCACTAACCAGGCCCCTCCCTGCTTAGCTCCCGAGATCAGAGGAGATCGGGCGCGTTCAGGGTGGTACGGCCATAGACGATGGGACTCGGCTCCCCGCGCCCCAAGAGCCTGCTCCCGGCCTGCCTCGTGAGCGCGCGCCATGCAGATGCGCGGCTCCGGTGGTGAGCATCGACCTGCTGGCCGGCTCTGCCAGCACCGCGTCCCCCTCCCAGTCCGGCTCCCCGCCTCTTCCGAATGCCCCAGGCGTGGGCGGCGGGCTACTCCTGGCCGGCAGCGAGGCCCCTTCGCGCCACCCGAGGCTCCATGGGACACTGCCACTTCCCTGATGGTGCCAGAATTCGTGGAACTCTGGCATCCTGGGACTCCCCGGACCCAGACCGCCATACACCCCGCCCCCCTACCGCCACCAGGTTTACCAACAACCGCACCCCCAAGGCTGGGGGAGGCCTGCACCAGCAGGCAACCCTGGGCTTGGGAGTTGTGGGAGGACCCCGCGGAGGCGGCTTGGGCGGCTGCGGAGGGGGGGGCGGCGGCGGCGGCGGCGGCGGCGGCGGCGGCGGCGGCGGCGGGGGCGGAGGAGGCCGGGAGAGCAGAGGCGGGAGATTGAGGGAGTATGGCGATGGTGGCGGCGGCGGCGGCGGGGGCTGGGGCGGAGGCGGGGGAGATGGCGGTGCTGGAGGCGGGGAGAGCAGAGGAGGGAGATTGAGGGAGTGCGGCAATGGCGGCGGCGGGGGCGGGGGTGGGGAACAGGGCAGCACTGGCGGCGGGGATGGGGAGCGCGGTGCTGGCGGCCGAGGTGGGGAGAGCAGAGGAGGGAGTTTGAGGGAGTACGGCGATGGCGGCGGCGGGGGCGGGGGAGGGGGCGAGGGCAGCGCTGGCGGAGGGGGTGGGGAGCGCGGTGATCGCGGCGGCGGCGGGAGAAGCGGGGGCTGATCGCGAGCAGCGTTGGCGGCGTCGGCGGCAGCGGCGCGGGAGGGTTGCGAGGTCGGCGATGGAGGCGGCGGCAGCGTTGGGGGCTGTGTCGGCGGGCGCTGGGCGCGGGGAGGGTTGGCGCCGGCGCCGGCGGCGGCGGTAGCGGGGAAGAGGGCGGTGCTGGCGGCGGAGGAGGGGAGAGCAGAGGCGGGAGATTGAAGCAGTACAGCGATGGCGGTGGCGAGGGCGGGGGCAGGGGTGAGGGCAGCGCTGGAGGGGGGTGTGGGGAGCGCGGTGATGGCGGCGGATTTGGCGGTGGCGGCGGGGGCGAGGGCAGCGCTGTTGGCGGTGGCGGCGATCGAAGGTCGGCGAAGGGATCGAGATGACAGCCTCCGGGACTGAAGAGGACTGAGAAGAGGGTGTGCGGGGGAGCCCTGGCCGACGGGCCTGGTGTGCGGCCGGGGCTGCCAGCTTGTAGTGCCTGGCGGCTAACCCTCTGCTGGTCAGGGGGACCTTCGGCTGGCTGGGCGGCTGCAGAGAGGCAAGGGGCGGCAGGGGTTCGCAGGGAGCCACGCCGGGGCGGCGATGCAAAAGGAGAGGCGAGCAAAAGCCTGCAGCTATTCCCAGGCGGTCTCCCATCCAAGTACTAACCAGGCCCCTCCCTGCTTAGCTCCCGAGATCAGACGAGATCTGGCGCGTGCAGGGTGGTGTGGCCTTAGGCGCTGGGACCCGGCTCCCGGCACTCCAAGAGCCTGCTCCCGACCTGCTTCTGAGCGCACGCCATGCTGCTGGGCCGCTCGGGTGGCGAGCACGTCTGCCCGAGCGCCTCCCGCCAGCTCCCCGCCTCCTCCGGACGCCGCTGGTGTGGGCGACGGGCTACTCCTGGCCCGCAGCGAGGCCCCTTCGCGCCCCCCAGTGGCTCTAACGGGCCTCCGTCACTTCCCTGACTGTGACATATGTCTGGGCGCCCTGGCATCCTGGGCCTCCCCAGGCCCCGAAGGGCTTTTACCCCGCCCCCCTACCCCAACCCCTCTCATCTCCCCCCAGCCCCACAACCGCACACCCCCCTTGCTGCTGTGCTGTCCCCACCTCTCAGGGCCACCGAGGGGGTCGCAGGGTCCTCTCAGTCCCCTCCACCCTAGGGACGTGCAACCCAGGCCCTGGCCCTGGCCGGCCCCACCCACTGGCCCAAAGCCAGGGAGAGCCACCCGCCACCAGGGGGCAGCACCTCCAGTCCGCCGCCACCCTTCCTCACACAGCCTTCTTTCTGGGTTCTCGCCCCTCGTCAGCGACCGGCGTCCCGCCCGATCACTGTTCACTTCACTGGCTACACGTCACCTCTCCTGACCCAGGGAGGTGAGAGAGAGGATGAGAGAAGGCCAGAGACAGAGCAAGAGAGAGGCGGAGAGAGACCGACGGGGACTGTGGGGACAGACTCGCAGAGAGCACTTTCCAGGCTCTGGGCCTCGCGTGGAGGGGTGCTGCGTGGGGGCTGCATGGATATCAGCCGTGACCGCTTGGCCATCAGCTGTTGCCAGTTGGCCATTGGCCACCGGCAGAGCTGCGGTGGCCAAGCTAGGAAGCGCGGATTGTGGACTGCAAATTGCAGAGGGGCGCGGACTGCAGTTGGCCGGCTTGGTGGGTCGGTAAGTTGGCGGGTCTGTTGGTTGGCAGAGAATCGGCCGGCAGGCTGGGGATCGGGCGGCTCCGGCTTGCCGAGTCTCCAAGCCAGCCGCCCGTGAGACATGGTGCTATGAGCCCCCTATCCGTGGTCTGTTGGTGTTCCCTCTTGGCCTCGCCAAATCCTGCATTCTTGTGCGGGCAGAGGGGCTAGAGTCCCCGCAGGACAGGGACAGACAGACAGAACGGGAGGAGGAGTAAGAGGGAGCGAGATGGAAATATACACGTATATGTACATGTATGTATCTAGACATACAGAGAGACATGGACAGAGACAGAGAAAGAGGGGGCTGGCACGCGGGGAGAGAGCTCCTGAGCCAGAGCCAGGGCCCAACAGGCACCTCTCAGAGCCTGACAGATATGGGGTGGGGGAGGGTGGGAGGGACGCACAGGCGGGCACACGGAGTGTTACAGACGCACTGAGGCTGTGTTGAAGTGGCGGCTCCTCCACCGGAGTGTGGTCGTGCCCGGGGCTGGGCTCCTCTAAGGAGGCATTGCCCTGGCGTTGGCAGTCACCATTGAAGCCTCCGGGGCGGCCCGCCAGGGTCTCCGGAGGGCCTGTGGTCTCTGAGCCCCGCCCAGGCACCCGCCCGCGGGAGGAGAGTGGCACCCCCAGGCACCCTGGTTGTGAGGGTTGTGTGCCTGCGTGCCTGCTCTGCCCTTGTGGTGGTCTCCCCTGGAGTCGATGTCGCGTGGTGTGTTGGGGTGCTGCTCCCGCCGTCCCCTGGTTTGTCCCGGCTCTTTGTGCCCTGTGTTTCAGGGACACCGTGGCCGGCGGGAAGGGAGGGCTCCTGGCTCTTGTGGGAGACGGGAGGGGCGCGCGGGGGTGTGGGGCGAGGTGCCTGCCAGCGGAGACAGAAGACTCCGGTGGGGCGGGGCGTGTGGGCGTCCCGTTTGCCCGAGGTCACGCCGATCGTGTGTGTCGGGACCCGAGGGCAGGCGCAGGGATGGGCGTGCCCTGGGCTCGGGGAGAGGTGCAAAGCACCGGCACGTCCTGGGATGGAGAGAGCCTGGTGGAGGCCTGCGCCGGCAGGCAGCCCTGGGCTTGGGCGTTGGGGGTTGCGGCGGCGGCAGGGTCGGGGAGCGAGAGGGAGCCCTGCGATGGCGGTGGCGGCGACCGAGAGGCGGCTGACTGCTGCAGGCTGAGGGCCTGCCTTGGCGAAGAGCACTAAGAAGAGGGAGTGGGGGGGAGCCCTGGCCGACAGGCCTGGTGTGCGGCCGGGGATGCGAGCTTGTAGTGCTGGGCGACTGACCCTCCTCTGGCCAGGGGGACCTTCGGCTGCCTGGGCGGCTGCAGAGGGGCAAGGTGCGGCAGGGGTTCGGAGGGAGCCACGCCGGGGCGGCGGCGCAAAAGGAGAGGCGAGCAAAAGCCTGCAGCTATTCCCAGGCGGTCTCCCATCCAAGTACTAACCAGGCCCCGCCCTGCTTAGCTCCCGAGATCAGAGGAGATCGGGCGCGTTCAGGGTGGTATGGCCCTAGACGCTGGGACCCGGCTCCCCGCGCCCCAAGAGCCTGCTCCCGGCCTGCCTCGTGAGCGCGCGCCATGCAGATGCGCGGCTCCGGTGGTGAGCATCGACCTGCTGGCCGGCTCTGCCAGCACCGCGTCCCCCTCCCAGTCCGGCTCCCCGCCTCTTCCGAATGCCCCAGGCGTGGGCGGCGGGCTACTCCTGGCCGGCAGCGAGGCCCCTTCGCGCCACCCGAGGCTCCATGGGACACTGCCACTTCCCTGATGGTGCCAGAATTCGTGGAACTCTGGCATCCTGGGACTCCCCGGACCCAGACCGCCATACACCCCGCACCCCTACCGCCACCAGGTTTACCAACAACCGCACCCCCAAGGCTGGGGGAGGCCTGCACCAGCAGGCAACCCTGGGCTTGGGAGTTGTGGGAGGACCCCGCGGAGGCGGCTTGGGCGGCTGCGGAGGGGGGGGCGGCGGCGGCGGCGGCGGCGGCGGCGGCGGCGGCGGCGGCGGGGGCGGAGGAGGCCGGGAGAGCAGAGGCGGGAGATTGAGGGAGTATGGCGATGGTGGCGGCGGCGGCGGCGGGGGCTGGGGCGGAGGCGGGGGAGATGGCGGTGCTGGAGGCGGGGATAGCAGAGGAGGGAGATTGAGGGAGTGCGGCAATGGCGGCGGCGGGGGCGGGGGTGGGGAACAGGGCAGCACTGGCGGCGGGGATGGGGAGCGCGGTGCTGGCGGCCGAGGTGGGGAGAGCAGAGGAGGGAGTTTGAGGGAGTACGGCGATGGCGGCGGCGGGGGCGGGGGAGGGGGCGAGGGCAGCGCTGGCGGAGGGGGTGGGGAGCGCGGTGATCGCGGCGGCGGCGGGAGAAGCGGGGGCTGATCGCGAGCAGCGTTGGCGGCGTCGGCGGCAGCGGCGCGGGAGGGTTGCGAGGTCGGCGATGGAGGCGGCGGCAGCGTTGGGGGCTGTGTCGGCGGGCGCTGGGCGCGGGGAGGGTTGGCGCCGGCGCCGGCGGCGGCGGTAGCGGGGAAGAGGGCGGTGCTGGCGGCGGAGGAGGGGAGAGCAGAGGCGGGAGATTGAAGCAGTACAGCGATGGCGGTGGCGAGGGCGGGGGCAGGGGTGAGGGCAGCGCTGGAGGGGGGTGTGGGGAGCGCGGTGATGGCGGCGGATTTGGCGGTGGCGGCGGGGGCGAGGGCAGCGCTGTTGGCGGTGGCGGCGATCGAAGGTCGGCGAAGGGATCGAGATGACAGCCTCCGGGACTGAAGAGGACTGAGAAGAGGGTGTGCGGGGGAGCCCTGGCCGACGGGCCTGGTGTGCGGCCGGGGCTGCCAGCTTGTAGTGCCTGGCGGCTAACCCTCTGCTGGTCAGGGGGACCTTCGGCTGGCTGGGCGGCTGCAGAGAGGCAAGGGGCGGCAGGGGTTCGCAGGGAGCCACGCCGGGGCGGCGATGCAAAAGGAGAGGCGAGCAAAAGCCTGCAGCTATTCCCAGGCGGTCTCCCATCCAAGTACTAACCAGGCCCCTCCCTGCTTAGCTCCCGAGATCAGACGAGATCTGGCGCGTGCAGGGTGGTGTGGCCTTAGGCGCTGGGACCCGGCTCCCGGCACTCCAAGAGCCTGCTCCCGACCTGCTTCTGAGCGCACGCCATGCTGCTGGGCCGCTCGGGTGGCGAGCACGTCTGCCCGAGCGCCTCCCGCCAGCTCCCCGCCTCCTCCGGACGCCGCTGGTGTGGGCGACGGGCTACTCCTGGCCCGCAGCGAGGCCCCTTCGCGCCCCCCAGTGGCTCTAACGGGCCTCCGTCACTTCCCTGACTGTGACATATGTCTGGGCGCCCTGGCATCCTGGGCCTCCCCAGGCCCCGAAGGGCTTTTACCCCGCCCCCCTACCCCAACCCCTCTCATCTCCCCCCAGCCCCACAACCGCACACCCCCCTTGCTGCTGTGCTGTCCCCACCTCTCAGGGCCACCGAGGGGGTCGCAGGGTCCTCTCAGTCCCCTCCACCCTAGGGACGTGCAACCCAGGCCCTGGCCCTGGCCGGCCCCACCCACTGGCCCAAAGCCAGGGAGAGCCACCCGCCACCAGGGGGCAGCACCTCCAGTCCGCCGCCACCCTTCCTCACACAGCCTTCTTTCTGGGTTCTCGCCCCTCGTCAGCGACCGGCGTCCCGCCCGATCACTGTTCACTTCACTGGCTACACGTCACCTCTCCTGACCCAGGGAGGTGAGAGAGAGGATGAGAGAAGGCCAGAGACAGAGCAAGAGAGAGGCGGAGAGAGACCGACGGGGACTGTGGGGACAGACTCGCAGAGAGCACTTTCCAGGCTCTGGGCCTCGCGTGGAGGGGTGCTGCGTGGGGGCTGCATGGATATCAGCCGTGACCGCTTGGCCATCAGCTGTTGCCAGTTGGCCATTGGCCACCGGCAGAGCTGCGGTGGCCAAGCTAGGAAGCGCGGATTGTGGACTGCAAATTGCAGAGGGGCGCGGACTGCAGTTGGCCGGCTTGGTGGGTCGGTAAGTTGGCGGGTCTGTTGGTTGGCAGAGAATCGGCCGGCAGGCTGGGGATCGGGCGGCTCCGGCTTGCCGAGTCTCCAAGCCAGCCGCCCGTGAGACATGGTGCTATGAGCCCCCTATCCGTGGTCTGTTGGTGTTCCCTCTTGGCCTCGCCAAATCCTGCATTCTTGTGCGGGCAGAGGGGCTAGAGTCCCCGCAGGACAGGGACAGACAGACAGAACGGGAGGAGGAGTAAGAGGGAGCGAGATGGAAATATACACGTATATGTACATGTATGTATCTAGACATACAGAGAGACATGGACAGAGACAGAGAAAGAGGGGGCTGGCACGCGGGGAGAGAGCTCCTGAGCCAGAGCCAGGGCCCAACAGGCACCTCTCAGAGCCTGACAGATATGGGGTGGGGGAGGGTGGGAGGGACGCACAGGCGGGCACACGGAGTGTTACAGACGCACTGAGGCTGTGTTGAAGTGGCGGCTCCTCCACCGGAGTGTGGTCGTGCCCGGGGCTGGGCTCCTCTAAGGAGGCATTGCCCTGGCGTTGGCAGTCACCATTGAAGCCTCCGGGGCGGCCCGCCAGGGTCTCCGGAGGGCCTGTGGTCTCTGAGCCCCGCCCAGGCACCCGCCCGCGGGAGGAGAGTGGCACCCCCAGGCACCCTGGTTGTGAGGGTTGTGTGCCTGCGTGCCTGCTCTGCCCTTGTGGTGGTCTCCCCTGGAGTCGATGTCGCGTGGTGTGTTGGGGTGCTGCTCCCGCCGTCCCCTGGTTTGTCCCGGCTCTTTGTGCCCTGTGTTTCAGGGACACCGTGGCCGGCGGGAAGGGAGGGCTCCTGGCTCTTGTGGGAGACGGGAGGGGCGCGCGGGGGTGTGGGGCGAGGTGCCTGCCAGCGGAGACAGAAGACTCCGGTGGGGCGGGGCGTGTGGGCGTCCCGTTTGCCCGAGGTCACGCCGATCGTGTGTGTCGGGACCCGAGGGCAGGCGCAGGGATGGGCGTGCCCTGGGCTCGGGGAGAGGTGCAAAGCACCGGCACGTCCTGGGATGGAGAGAGCCTGGTGGAGGCCTGCGCCGGCAGGCAGCCCTGGGCTTGGGCGTTGGGGGTTGCGGCGGCGGCAGGGTCGGGGAGCGAGAGGGAGCCCTGCGATGGCGGTGGCGGCGACCGAGAGGCGGCTGACTGCTGCAGGCTGAGGGCCTGCCTTGGCGAAGAGCACTAAGAAGAGGGAGTGGGGGGGAGCCCTGGCCGACAGGCCTGGTGTGCGGCCGGGGATGCGAGCTTGTAGTGCTGGGCGACTGACCCTCCTCTGGCCAGGGGGACCTTCGGCTGCCTGGGCGGCTGCAGAGGGGCAAGGTGCGGCAGGGGTTCGGAGGGAGCCACGCCGGGGCGGCGGCGCAAAAGGAGAGGCGAGCAAAAGCCTGCAGCTATTCCCAGGCGGTCTCCCATCCAAGTACTAACCAGGCCCCGCCCTGCTTAGCTCCCGAGATCAGAGGAGATCGGGCGCGTTCAGGGTGGTATGGCCCTAGACGCTGGGACCCGGCTCCCCGCGCCCCAAGAGCCTGCTCCCGGCCTGCCTCTGACCGCGCGCGCCGTGCTGCTGGGCCGCTAGGGTGGCGAGCACGTCTGCCTGAGCGGCTCCCGCCCGCTCCCCGCCTCCTCCGGACGCCGCTGGTGTGGGCGACGGGCTACTCCTGGCCCGCAGCGAGGCACCTTCGCGCCCCCCAGTGGCTCCACGGGCCTCTGTCACTTCCCTGACTGTGACATATGTCTGGGCGCCCTGGCATCCTGGGCCTCCCCAGGCCCCGAAGGGCTTTTACCCCGTCCCCCTACCCCAACCCCTCAAATCTCCCCCCAGCCACACAACCGCACACCCCCCTTGCTGCTGTGCTGTCCCCACCTCTCAGGGCCACCGAGGGGGTCGCAGGGTCCTCTCAGTCCCCTCCGGCCCTAGGGACGTGCAACCCAGGCCCTGGCCCTGACCGGACCCATCCACAGGCCCAAAGCCAGGGAGAGCCACCCGCGCCACCAGGGTGCAGCATCTCCAGTCTGCAGCCACCCTTCGTCACAAGCCTTCAGTCTGGGCCCTGGAACCCTCGTCAGCGACCGGAGCCCCGCCCGATGTCCGGTCCCTTCACTGGCTACACGTCACCTCTCCTGACCCAGGGAGGTGAGAGAGAGGATGAGAGAAGGCCAGAGACGGAGCAAGAGAGAGGCGGAGAGAGACAGACGGGGACTGTGGGGACAGACTCGCAGAGAGCACTCTCCAGGCTCTGGGCCTCGCGTGGAGGGGTGCTGCTTGGGGGCTGCATGGTCATCAGCTGTGACCGCTTGGCCATCAGCTGTTGCCAATTGGCCACTGGCCACCGGAGGAGCTGCGGTGGCCAAGCTAGGAAGCGCGGATGGTGGACTGCAAATTGCAGAGGGGCGCGGATTGCAGTGGGCCCGCTTGGCGGGTCGACGGGCGGTGTGTCGGTGGGTTGGCAGAGAAGCGGCCGACAGGTTGGGGATCGGGCGGCTCCGGCTTGCCGTGTCTCCGAGCCAGCCGCCCGTGAGACATAGTGCTATGAGCCCCCTATCCGTGGCTCTGTTGGTGTTCCCTCTTGGCCTCGCCATATCCTGCGTTCTTGTGCGGGCAGAGGGACTAGAGTCCCCGCAGGACAGGGACCGACAGAGAGAACGGGAGGAGGAGAAAGAGGGAGCGAGATCGAAATATACACCTATATGTACCTGTATGTACCTAGACATACAGAGAGACATGGACAGAGACAGAGAAAGAGGGGGCTGGCACGCGGGGAGAGAGCTCCTGAGCCAGAGCCAGAGCCCAACAGGCACGTCACAGAGCCAGAGAGACATGGGGTGGGGGAGGGGGGAGGGACGCACAAGCGGGCACACGGACTGGGACAGACGCACTGACGCTGCTTTGAAGTGGCAGCTTCTCAACCGAAGTGTGGTCATGCCCGTGGCTGGGCTCCACTAAGGAGGCAGTGCCCGGGCATTGAAAGTCACCCTTGAAGCCCCCGGGCCGGGCGGGAGGGCCAGTGGGCTCCGAGCCCCGCCCAGGAACCCCCCGCCCCGCGGGAGGAGAGTGGCAGCCCACAGGCACCCTGGTTGAGAGTGTTGTGTGCCTGCGTGCCTGCACTTCCCCTTGTGGTGGTCTCTCCTGGAGTCCGAGGGCGTGCGGTGTGTTGGGGTGCTGCTCCCTCAGTCCCCTGCTTTGTCCCGGCTCTTTGTACCCTGTGTGTTGGGGCCACTGCGGGAAGGGAGGGTTCCTGGCTCTTGTGGGCGATGGGAGGGGGCGCGCGGGGGTGTGGGGAGAGGTGCCTGCCGGCGGAGACACAGGCTCGGCTAACTGCTGCTGGCTGACTGCCTGCCTCGGCGAAGAGGACTAAGAAGAGGGTGTGGGGGTGAGCCCTGGCCGACGGGCCTGGTGTGCGGCCGGGGCTGCCAGCTTGTAGCGCCGGGTGGCTGACCGGCCTCTGGCCAGGGGGACCTTCGGCTGGATGGGCGGCTGCAGAGGGGCAAGGGGCGGCAGGGGTTCGGAGGGAGCCACGCAGGGGCGGCGGCGCAAAAGGAGAGGCGAGCAAAAGCCTACAGGTATTCCCAGGCGGTCTCCCATCCAAGCACTAACCAGGCCCCTCCCTGCTTAGCTCCCGAGATCAGAGGAGATCGGGCGCGTTCAGGGTGGTACGGCCATAGACGATGGGACTCGGCTCCCCGCGCCCCAAGAGCCTGCTCCCGGCCTGCCTCGTGAGCGCGCGCCATGCAGATGCGCGGCTCCGGTGGTGAGCATCGACCTGCTGGCCGGCTCTGCCAGCACCGCGTCCCCCTCCCAGTCCGGCTCCCCGCCTCTTCCGAATGCCCCAGGCGTGGGCGGCGGGCTACTCCTGGCCGGCAGCGAGGCCCCTTCGCGCCACCCGAGGCTCCATGGGACACTGCCACTTCCCTGATGGTGCCAGAATTCGTGGAACTCTGGCATCCTGGGACTCCCCGGACCCAGACCGCCATACACCCCGCCCCCCTACCGCCACCAGGTTTACCAACAACCGCACCCCCAAGGCTGGGGGAGGCCTGCACCAGCAGGCAACCCTGGGCTTGGGAGTTGTGGGAGGACCCCGCGGCGGCGGCTTGGGCGGCTGCGGAGGGGGGGGCGGCGGCGGCGGCGGCGGCGGCGGCGGCGGCGGCGGCGGCGGCGGGGGCGGAGGAGGCCGGGAGAGCAGAGGCGGGAGATTGAGGGAGTATGGCGATGGTGGCGGCGGCGGCGGCGGGGGCTGGGGCGGAGGCGGGGGAGATGGCGGTGCTGGAGGCGGGGAGAGCAGAGGAGGGAGATTGAGGGAGTGCGGCAATGGCGGCGGCGGGGGCGGGGGTGGGGAACAGGGCAGCACTGGCGGCGGGGATGGGGAGCGCGGTGCTGGCGGCCAAGGGGGAGAGAGCAGAGGAGGGAGTTTGAGGGAGTACGGCGATGGCGGCGGCGGGGGCGGGGGAGGGGGCGAGGGCAGCGCTGGCGGAGGGGGTGGGGAGCGCGGTGATCCTGGCGGCGGCGGCGGGAGAAGCGGGGGCTGATCGCGAGCAGCGTTGGCGGCGTCGGCGGCAGCGGCGCGGGAGGGTTGCGAGGTCGGTGATGGAGGCGGCGGCAGCGTTGGGGGCTGTGTCGGCGGGCGCTGGGCGCGGGGAGGGTTGGCGCCGGCGGCGGCGGCGGTAGCGGGGAAGAGGGCGGTGCTGGCGGCGGAGGAGGGGAGAGCAGAGGCGGGAGATTGAAGCAGTACAGCGATGGCGGTGGCGAGGGCGGGGGCAGGGGTGAGGGCAGCGCTGGAGGGGGGTGTGGGGAGCGCGGTGATGGCGGCGGATTTGGCGGTGGCGGCGGGGGCGAGGGCAGCGCTGTTGGCGGTGGCGGCGATCGAAGGTCGGCGAAGGGATCGAGATGACAGCCTCCGGGACTGAAGAGGACTGAGAAGAGGGTGTGCGGGGGAGCCCTGGCCGACGGGCCTGGTGTGCGGCCGGGGCTGCCAGCTTGTAGTGCCTGGCGGCTAACCCTCTGCTGGTCAGGGGGACCTTCGGCTGGCTGGGCGGCTGCAGAGAGGCAAGGGGCGGCAGGGGTTCGCAGGGAGCCACGCCGGGGCGGCGATGCAAAAGGAGAGGCGAGCAAAAGCCTGCAGCTATTCCCAGGCGGTCTCCCATCCAAGTACTAACCAGGCCCCTCCCTGCTTAGCTCCCGAGATCAGACGAGATCTGGCGCGTGCAGGGTGGTGTGGCCTTAGGCGCTGGGACCCGGCTCCCGGCACTCCAAGAGCCTGCTCCCGACCTGCTTCTGAGCGCACGCCATGCTGCTGGGCCGCTCGGGTGGCGAGCACGTCTGCCCGAGCGCCTCCCGCCAGCTCCCCGCCTCCTCCGGACGCCGCTGGTGTGGGCGACGGGCTACTCCTGGCCCGCAGCGAGGCCCCTTCGCGCCCCCCAGTGGCTCTAACGGGCCTCCGTCACTTCCCTGACTGTGACATATGTCTGGGCGCCCTGGCATCCTGGGCCTCCCCAGGCCCCGAAGGGCTTTTACCCCGCCCCCCTACCCCAACCCCTCTCATCTCCCCCCAGCCCCACAACCGCACACCCCCCTTGCTGCTGTGCTGTCCCCACCTCTCAGGGCCACCGAGGGGGTCGCAGGGTCCTCTCAGTCCCCTCCACCCTAGGGACGTGCAACCCAGGCCCTGGCCCTGGCCGGCCCCACCCACTGGCCCAAAGCCAGGGAGAGCCACCCGCCACCAGGGGGCAGCACCTCCAGTCCGCCGCCACCCTTCCTCACACAGCCTTCTTTCTGGGTTCTCGCCCCTCGTCAGCGACCGGCGTCCCGCCCGATCACTGTTCACTTCACTGGCTACACGTCACCTCTCCTGACCCAGGGAGGTGAGAGAGAGGATGAGAGAAGGCCAGAGACAGAGCAAGAGAGAGGCGGAGAGAGACCGACGGGGACTGTGGGGACAGACTCGCAGAGAGCACTTTCCAGGCTCTGGGCCTCGCGTGGAGGGGTGCTGCGTGGGGGCTGCATGGATATCAGCCGTGACCGCTTGGCCATCAGCTGTTGCCAGTTGGCCATTGGCCACCGGCAGAGCTGCGGTGGCCAAGCTAGGAAGCGCGGATTGTGGACTGCAAATTGCAGAGGGGCGCGGACTGCAGTTGGCCGGCTTGGTGGGTCGGTAAGTTGGCGGGTCTGTTGGTTGGCAGAGAATCGGCCGGCAGGCTGGGGATCGGGCGGCTCCGGCTTGCCGAGTCTCCAAGCCAGCCGCCCGTGAGACATGGTGCTATGAGCCCCCTATCCGTGGTCTGTTGGTGTTCCCTCTTGGCCTCGCCAAATCCTGCATTCTTGTGCGGGCAGAGGGGCTAGAGTCCCCGCAGGACAGGGACAGACAGACAGAACGGGAGGAGGAGTAAGAGGGAGCGAGATGGAAATATACACGTATATGTACATGTATGTATCTAGACATACAGAGAGACATGGACAGAGACAGAGAAAGAGGGGGCTGGCACGCGGGGAGAGAGCTCCTGAGCCAGAGCCAGGGCCCAACAGGCACCTCTCAGAGCCTGACAGATATGGGGTGGGGGAGGGTGGGAGGGACGCACAGGCGGGCACACGGAGTGTTACAGACGCACTGAGGCTGTGTTGAAGTGGCGGCTCCTCCACCGGAGTGTGGTCGTGCCCGGGGCTGGGCTCCTCTAAGGAGGCATTGCCCTGGCGTTGGCAGTCACCATTGAAGCCTCCGGGGCGGCCCGCCAGGGTCTCCGGAGGGCCTGTGGTCTCTGAGCCCCGCCCAGGCACCCGCCCGCGGGAGGAGGGTGGCAGCCCCCAGGCACCCTGGTTGTGAGGGTTGTGTGCCTGCGTGCCTGCTCTGCCCTTGTGGTGGTCTCCCCTGGAGTCGATGTCGCGTGGTGTGTTGGGGTGCTGCTCCCGCCGTCCCCTGGTTTGTCCCGGCTCTTTGTGCCCTGTGTTTCAGGGACACCGTGGCCGGCGGGAAGGGAGGGCTCCTGGCTCTTGTGGGAGACGGGAGGGGCGCGCGGGGGTGTGGGGCGAGGTGCCTGCCAGCGGAGACAGAAGACTCCGGTGGGGCGGGGCGTGTGGGCGTCCCGTTTGCCCGAGGTCACGCCGATCGTGTGTGTCGGGACCCGAGGGCAGGCGCAGGGATGGGCGTGCCCTGGGCTCGGGGAGAGGTGCAAAGCACCGGCACGTCCTGGGATGGAGAGAGCCTGGTGGAGGCCTGCGCCGGCAGGCAGCCCTGGGCTTGGGCGTTGGGGGTTGCGGCGGCGGCAGGGTCGGGGAGCGAGAGGGAGCCCTGCGATGGCGGTGGCGGCGACCGAGAGGCGGCTGACTGCTGCAGGCTGAGGGCCTGCCTTGGCGAAGAGCACTAAGAAGAGGGAGTGGGGGGGAGCCCTGGCCGACAGGCCTGGTGTGCGGCCGGGGATGCGAGCTTGTAGTGCTGGGCGACTGACCCTCCTCTGGCCAGGGGGACCTTCGGCTGCCTGGGCGGCTGCAGAGGGGCAAGGTGCGGCAGGGGTTCGGAGGGAGCCACGCCGGGGCGGCGGCGCAAAAGGAGAGGCGAGCAAAAGCCTGCAGCTATTCCCAGGCGGTCTCCCATCCAAGTACTAACCAGGCCCCGCCCTGCTTAGCTCCCGAGATCAGAGGAGATCGGGCGCGTTCAGGGTGGTATGGCCCTAGACGCTGGGACCCGGCTCCCCGCGCCCCAAGAGCCTGCTCCCGGCCTGCCTCTGACCGCGCGCGCCGTGCTGCTGGGCCGCTAGGGTGGCGAGCACGTCTGCCTGAGCGGCTCCCGCCCGCTCCCCGCCTCCTCCGGACGCCGCTGGTGTGGGCGACGGGCTACTCCTGGCCCGCAGCGAGGCACCTTCGCGCCCCCCAGTGGCTCCACGGGCCTCTGTCACTTCCCTGACTGTGACATATGTCTGGGCGCCCTGGCATCCTGGGCCTCCCCAGGCCCCGAAGGGCTTTTACCCCGTCCCCCTACCCCAACCCCTCAAATCTCCCCCCAGCCACACAACCGCACACCCCCCTTGCTGCTGTGCTGTCCCCACCTCTCAGGGCCACCGAGGGGGTCGCAGGGTCCTCTCAGTCCCCTCCGGCCCTAGGGACGTGCAACCCAGGCCCTGGCCCTGACCGGACCCATCCACAGGCCCAAAGCCAGGGAGAGCCACCCGCGCCACCAGGGTGCAGCATCTCCAGTCTGCAGCCACCCTTCGTCACAAGCCTTCAGTCTGGGCCCTGGAACCCTCGTCAGCGACCGGAGCCCCGCCCGATGTCCGGTCCCTTCACTGGCTACACGTCACCTCTCCTGACCCAGGGAGGTGAGAGAGAGGATGAGAGAAGGCCAGAGACGGAGCAAGAGAGAGGCGGAGAGAGACAGACGGGGACTGTGGGGACAGACTCGCAGAGAGCACTCTCCAGGCTCTGGGCCTCGCGTGGAGGGGTGCTGCTTGGGGGCTGCATGGTCATCAGCTGTGACCGCTTGGCCATCAGCTGTTGCCAATTGGCCACTGGCCACCGGAGGAGCTGCGGTGGCCAAGCTAGGAAGCGCGGATGGTGGACTGCAAATTGCAGAGGGGCGCGGATTGCAGTGGGCCCGCTTGGCGGGTCGACGGGCGGTGTGTCGGTGGGTTGGCAGAGAAGCGGCCGACAGGTTGGGGATCGGGCGGCTCCGGCTTGCCGTGTCTCCGAGCCAGCCGCCCGTGAGACATAGTGCTATGAGCCCCCTATCCGTGGCTCTGTTGGTGTTCCCTCTTGGCCTCGCCATATCCTGCGTTCTTGTGCGGGCAGAGGGACTAGAGTCCCCGCAGGACAGGGACCGACAGAGAGAACGGGAGGAGGAGAAAGAGGGAGCGAGATCGAAATATACACCTATATGTACCTGTATGTACCTAGACATACAGAGAGACATGGACAGAGACAGAGAAAGAGGGGGCTGGCACGCGGGGAGAGAGCTCCTGAGCCAGAGCCAGAGCCCAACAGGCACGTCACAGAGCCAGAGAGACATGGGGTGGGGGAGGGGGGAGGGACGCACAAGCGGGCACACGGACTGGGACAGACGCACTGACGCTGCTTTGAAGTGGCAGCTTCTCAACCGAAGTGTGGTCATGCCCGTGGCTGGGCTCCACTAAGGAGGCAGTGCCCGGGCATTGAAAGTCACCCTTGAAGCCCCCGGGCCGGGCGGGAGGGCCAGTGGGCTCCGAGCCCCGCCCAGGAACCCCCCGCCCCGCGGGAGGAGAGTGGCAGCCCACAGGCACCCTGGTTGAGAGTGTTGTGTGCCTGCGTGCCTGCACTTCCCCTTGTGGTGGTCTCTCCTGGAGTCCGAGGGCGTGCGGTGTGTTGGGGTGCTGCTCCCTCAGTCCCCTGCTTTGTCCCGGCTCTTTGTACCCTGTGTGTTGGGGCCACTGCGGGAAGGGAGGGTTCCTGGCTCTTGTGGGCGATGGGAGGGGGCGCGCGGGGGTGTGGGGAGAGGTGCCTGCCGGCGGAGACACAGGCTCGGCTAACTGCTGCTGGCTGACTGCCTGCCTCGGCGAAGAGGACTAAGAAGAGGGTGTGGGGGTGAGCCCTGGCCGACGGGCCTGGTGTGCGGCCGGGGCTGCCAGCTTGTAGCGCCGGGTGGCTGACCGGCCTCTGGCCAGGGGGACCTTCGGCTGGATGGGCGGCTGCAGAGGGGCAAGGGGCGGCAGGGGTTCGGAGGGAGCCACGCAGGGGCGGCGGCGCAAAAGGAGAGGCGAGCAAAAGCCTACAGGTATTCCCAGGCGGTCTCCCATCCAAGCACTAACCAGGCCCCTCCCTGCTTAGCTCCCGAGATCAGAGGAGATCGGGCGCGTTCAGGGTGGTACGGCCATAGACGATGGGACTCGGCTCCCCGCGCCCCAAGAGCCTGCTCCCGGCCTGCCTCGTGAGCGCGCGCCATGCAGATGCGCGGCTCCGGTGGTGAGCATCGACCTGCTGGCCGGCTCTGCCAGCACCGCGTCCCCCTCCCAGTCCGGCTCCCCGCCTCTTCCGAATGCCCCAGGCGTGGGCGGCGGGCTACTCCTGGCCGGCAGCGAGGCCCCTTCGCGCCACCCGAGGCTCCATGGGACACTGCCACTTCCCTGATGGTGCCAGAATTCGTGGAACTCTGGCATCCTGGGACTCCCCGGACCCAGACCGCCATACACCCCGCCCCCCTACCGCCACCAGGTTTACCAACAACCGCACCCCCAAGGCTGGGGGAGGCCTGCACCAGCAGGCAACCCTGGGCTTGGGAGTTGTGGGAGGACCCCGCGGCGGCGGCTTGGGCGGCTGCGGAGGGGGGGGCGGCGGCGGCGGCGGCGGCGGCGGCGGCGGCGGCGGCGGCGGGGGCGGAGGAGGCCGGGAGAGCAGAGGCGGGAGATTGAGGGAGTATGGCGATGGTGGCGGCGGCGGCGGCGGGGGCTGGGGCGGAGGCGGGGGAGATGGCGGTGCTGGAGGCGGGGAGAGCAGAGGAGGGAGATTGAGGGAGTGCGGCAATGGCGGCGGCGGGGGCGGGGGTGGGGAACAGGGCAGCACTGGCGGCGGGGATGGGGAGCGCGGTGCTGGCGGCCAAGGGGGAGAGAGCAGAGGAGGGAGTTTGAGGGAGTACGGCGATGGCGGCGGCGGGGGCGGGGGAGGGGGCGAGGGCAGCGCTGGCGGAGGGGGTGGGGAGCGCGGTGATCCTGGCGGCGGCGGCGGGAGAAGCGGGGGCTGATCGCGAGCAGCGTTGGCGGCGTCGGCGGCAGCGGCGCGGGAGGGTTGCGAGGTCGGTGATGGAGGCGGCGGCAGCGTTGGGGGCTGTGTCGGCGGGCGCTGGGCGCGGGGAGGGTTGGCGCCGGCGGCGGCGGCGGTAGCGGGGAAGAGGGCGGTGCTGGCGGCGGAGGAGGGGAGAGCAGAGGCGGGAGATTGAAGCAGTACAGCGATGGCGGTGGCGAGGGCGGGGGCAGGGGTGAGGGCAGCGCTGGAGGGGGGTGTGGGGAGCGCGGTGATGGCGGCGGATTTGGCGGTGGCGGCGGGGGCGAGGGCAGCGCTGTTGGCGGTGGCGGCGATCGAAGGTCGGCGAAGGGATCGAGATGACAGCCTCCGGGACTGAAGAGGACTGAGAAGAGGGTGTGCGGGGGAGCCCTGGCCGACGGGCCTGGTGTGCGGCCGGGGCTGCCAGCTTGTAGTGCCTGGCGGCTAACCCTCTGCTGGTCAGGGGGACCTTCGGCTGGCTGGGCGGCTGCAGAGAGGCAAGGGGCGGCAGGGGTTCGCAGGGAGCCACGCCGGGGCGGCGATGCAAAAGGAGAGGCGAGCAAAAGCCTGCAGCTATTCCCAGGCGGTCTCCCATCCAAGTACTAACCAGGCCCCTCCCTGCTTAGCTCCCGAGATCAGACGAGATCTGGCGCGTGCAGGGTGGTGTGGCCTTAGGCGCTGGGACCCGGCTCCCGGCACTCCAAGAGCCTGCTCCCGACCTGCTTCTGAGCGCACGCCATGCTGCTGGGCCGCTCGGGTGGCGAGCACGTCTGCCCGAGCGCCTCCCGCCAGCTCCCCGCCTCCTCCGGACGCCGCTGGTGTGGGCGACGGGCTACTCCTGGCCCGCAGCGAGGCCCCTTCGCGCCCCCCAGTGGCTCTAACGGGCCTCCGTCACTTCCCTGACTGTGACATATGTCTGGGCGCCCTGGCATCCTGGGCCTCCCCAGGCCCCGAAGGGCTTTTACCCCGCCCCCCTACCCCAACCCCTCTCATCTCCCCCCAGCCCCACAACCGCACACCCCCCTTGCTGCTGTGCTGTCCCCACCTCTCAGGGCCACCGAGGGGGTCGCAGGGTCCTCTCAGTCCCCTCCACCCTAGGGACGTGCAACCCAGGCCCTGGCCCTGGCCGGCCCCACCCACTGGCCCAAAGCCAGGGAGAGCCACCCGCCACCAGGGGGCAGCACCTCCAGTCCGCCGCCACCCTTCCTCACACAGCCTTCTTTCTGGGTTCTCGCCCCTCGTCAGCGACCGGCGTCCCGCCCGATCACTGTTCACTTCACTGGCTACACGTCACCTCTCCTGACCCAGGGAGGTGAGAGAGAGGATGAGAGAAGGCCAGAGACAGAGCAAGAGAGAGGCGGAGAGAGACCGACGGGGACTGTGGGGACAGACTCGCAGAGAGCACTTTCCAGGCTCTGGGCCTCGCGTGGAGGGGTGCTGCGTGGGGGCTGCATGGATATCAGCCGTGACCGCTTGGCCATCAGCTGTTGCCAGTTGGCCATTGGCCACCGGCAGAGCTGCGGTGGCCAAGCTAGGAAGCGCGGATTGTGGACTGCAAATTGCAGAGGGGCGCGGACTGCAGTTGGCCGGCTTGGTGGGTCGGTAAGTTGGCGGGTCTGTTGGTTGGCAGAGAATCGGCCGGCAGGCTGGGGATCGGGCGGCTCCGGCTTGCCGAGTCTCCAAGCCAGCCGCCCGTGAGACATGGTGCTATGAGCCCCCTATCCGTGGTCTGTTGGTGTTCCCTCTTGGCCTCGCCAAATCCTGCATTCTTGTGCGGGCAGAGGGGCTAGAGTCCCCGCAGGACAGGGACAGACAGACAGAACGGGAGGAGGAGTAAGAGGGAGCGAGATGGAAATATACACGTATATGTACATGTATGTATCTAGACATACAGAGAGACATGGACAGAGACAGAGAAAGAGGGGGCTGGCACGCGGGGAGAGAGCTCCTGAGCCAGAGCCAGGGCCCAACAGGCACCTCTCAGAGCCTGACAGATATGGGGTGGGGGAGGGTGGGAGGGACGCACAGGCGGGCACACGGAGTGTTACAGACGCACTGAGGCTGTGTTGAAGTGGCGGCTCCTCCACCGGAGTGTGGTCGTGCCCGGGGCTGGGCTCCTCTAAGGAGGCATTGCCCTGGCGTTGGCAGTCACCATTGAAGCCTCCGGGGCGGCCCGCCAGGGTCTCCGGAGGGCCTGTGGTCTCTGAGCCCCGCCCAGGCACCCGCCCGCGGGAGGAGGGTGGCAGCCCCCAGGCACCCTGGTTGTGAGGGTTGTGTGCCTGCGTGCCTGCTCTGCCCTTGTGGTGGTCTCCCCTGGAGTCGATGTCGCGTGGTGTGTTGGGGTGCTGCTCCCGCCGTCCCCTGGTTTGTCCCGGCTCTTTGTGCCCTGTGTTTCAGGGACACCGTGGCCGGCGGGAAGGGAGGGCTCCTGGCTCTTGTGGGAGACGGGAGGGGCGCGCGGGGGTGTGGGGCGAGGTGCCTGCCAGCGGAGACAGAAGACTCCGGTGGGGCGGGGCGTGTGGGCGTCCCGTTTGCCCGAGGTCACGCCGATCGTGTGTGTCGGGACCCGAGGGCAGGCGCAGGGATGGGCGTGCCCTGGGCTCGGGGAGAGGTGCAAAGCACCGGCACGTCCTGGGATGGAGAGAGCCTGGTGGAGGCCTGCGCCGGCAGGCAGCCCTGGGCTTGGGCGTTGGGGGTTGCGGCGGCGGCAGGGTCGGGGAGCGAGAGGGAGCCCTGCGATGGCGGTGGCGGCGACCGAGAGGCGGCTGACTGCTGCAGGCTGAGGGCCTGCCTTGGCGAAGAGCACTAAGAAGAGGGAGTGGGGGGGAGCCCTGGCCGACAGGCCTGGTGTGCGGCCGGGGATGCGAGCTTGTAGTGCTGGGCGACTGACCCTCCTCTGGCCAGGGGGACCTTCGGCTGCCTGGGCGGCTGCAGAGGGGCAAGGTGCGGCAG
This sequence comes from Rhinolophus sinicus, assembly GCF_057876585.1. Lineage (NCBI taxonomy): Eukaryota > Metazoa > Chordata > Mammalia > Chiroptera > Rhinolophidae > Rhinolophus > Rhinolophus sinicus. The sequence continues at coordinate 19,090,910 of NC_142510.1, read as the reverse complement.
GGGTTCGGAGGGAGCCACGCCGGGGCGGCGGCGCAAAAGGAGAGGCGAGCAAAAGCCTGCAGCTATTCCCAGGCGGTCTCCCATCCAAGTACTAACCAGGCCCCGCCCTGCTTAGCTCCCGAGATCAGAGGAGATCGGGCGCGTTCAGGGTGGTATGGCCCTAGACGCTGGGACCCGGCTCCCCGCGCCCCAAGAGCCTGCTCCCGGCCTGCCTCTGACCGCGCGCGCCGTGCTGCTGGGCCGCTAGGGTGGCGAGCACGTCTGCCTGAGCGGCTCCCGCCCGCTCCCCGCCTCCTCCGGACGCCGCTGGTGTGGGCGACGGGCTACTCCTGGCCCGCAGCGAGGCACCTTCGCGCCCCCCAGTGGCTCCACGGGCCTCTGTCACTTCCCTGACTGTGACATATGTCTGGGCGCCCTGGCATCCTGGGCCTCCCCAGGCCCCGAAGGGCTTTTACCCCGTCCCCCTACCCCAACCCCTCAAATCTCCCCCCAGCCACACAACCGCACACCCCCCTTGCTGCTGTGCTGTCCCCACCTCTCAGGGCCACCGAGGGGGTCGCAGGGTCCTCTCAGTCCCCTCCGGCCCTAGGGACGTGCAACCCAGGCCCTGGCCCTGACCGGACCCATCCACAGGCCCAAAGCCAGGGAGAGCCACCCGCGCCACCAGGGTGCAGCATCTCCAGTCTGCAGCCACCCTTCGTCACAAGCCTTCAGTCTGGGCCCTGGAACCCTCGTCAGCGACCGGAGCCCCGCCCGATGTCCGGTCCCTTCACTGGCTACACGTCACCTCTCCTGACCCAGGGAGGTGAGAGAGAGGATGAGAGAAGGCCAGAGACGGAGCAAGAGAGAGGCGGAGAGAGACAGACGGGGACTGTGGGGACAGACTCGCAGAGAGCACTCTCCAGGCTCTGGGCCTCGCGTGGAGGGGTGCTGCTTGGGGGCTGCATGGTCATCAGCTGTGACCGCTTGGCCATCAGCTGTTGCCAATTGGCCACTGGCCACCGGAGGAGCTGCGGTGGCCAAGCTAGGAAGCGCGGATGGTGGACTGCAAATTGCAGAGGGGCGCGGATTGCAGTGGGCCCGCTTGGCGGGTCGACGGGCGGTGTGTCGGTGGGTTGGCAGAGAAGCGGCCGACAGGTTGGGGATCGGGCGGCTCCGGCTTGCCGTGTCTCCGAGCCAGCCGCCCGTGAGACATAGTGCTATGAGCCCCCTATCCGTGGCTCTGTTGGTGTTCCCTCTTGGCCTCGCCATATCCTGCGTTCTTGTGCGGGCAGAGGGACTAGAGTCCCCGCAGGACAGGGACCGACAGAGAGAACGGGAGGAGGAGAAAGAGGGAGCGAGATCGAAATATACACCTATATGTACCTGTATGTACCTAGACATACAGAGAGACATGGACAGAGACAGAGAAAGAGGGGGCTGGCACGCGGGGAGAGAGCTCCTGAGCCAGAGCCAGAGCCCAACAGGCACGTCACAGAGCCAGAGAGACATGGGGTGGGGGAGGGGGGAGGGACGCACAAGCGGGCACACGGACTGGGACAGACGCACTGACGCTGCTTTGAAGTGGCAGCTTCTCAACCGAAGTGTGGTCATGCCCGTGGCTGGGCTCCACTAAGGAGGCAGTGCCCGGGCATTGAAAGTCACCCTTGAAGCCCCCGGGCCGGGCGGGAGGGCCAGTGGGCTCCGAGCCCCGCCCAGGAACCCCCCGCCCCGCGGGAGGAGAGTGGCAGCCCACAGGCACCCTGGTTGAGAGTGTTGTGTGCCTGCGTGCCTGCACTTCCCCTTGTGGTGGTCTCTCCTGGAGTCCGAGGGCGTGCGGTGTGTTGGGGTGCTGCTCCCTCAGTCCCCTGCTTTGTCCCGGCTCTTTGTACCCTGTGTGTTGGGGCCACTGCGGGAAGGGAGGGTTCCTGGCTCTTGTGGGCGATGGGAGGGGGCGCGCGGGGGTGTGGGGAGAGGTGCCTGCCGGCGGAGACACAGGCTCGGCTAACTGCTGCTGGCTGACTGCCTGCCTCGGCGAAGAGGACTAAGAAGAGGGTGTGGGGGTGAGCCCTGGCCGACGGGCCTGGTGTGCGGCCGGGGCTGCCAGCTTGTAGCGCCGGGTGGCTGACCGGCCTCTGGCCAGGGGGACCTTCGGCTGGATGGGCGGCTGCAGAGGGGCAAGGGGCGGCAGGGGTTCGGAGGGAGCCACGCAGGGGCGGCGGCGCAAAAGGAGAGGCGAGCAAAAGCCTACAGGTATTCCCAGGCGGTCTCCCATCCAAGCACTAACCAGGCCCCTCCCTGCTTAGCTCCCGAGATCAGAGGAGATCGGGCGCGTTCAGGGTGGTACGGCCATAGACGATGGGACTCGGCTCCCCGCGCCCCAAGAGCCTGCTCCCGGCCTGCCTCGTGAGCGCGCGCCATGCAGATGCGCGGCTCCGGTGGTGAGCATCGACCTGCTGGCCGGCTCTGCCAGCACCGCGTCCCCCTCCCAGTCCGGCTCCCCGCCTCTTCCGAATGCCCCAGGCGTGGGCGGCGGGCTACTCCTGGCCGGCAGCGAGGCCCCTTCGCGCCACCCGAGGCTCCATGGGACACTGCCACTTCCCTGATGGTGCCAGAATTCGTGGAACTCTGGCATCCTGGGACTCCCCGGACCCAGACCGCCATACACCCCGCCCCCCTACCGCCACCAGGTTTACCAACAACCGCACCCCCAAGGCTGGGGGAGGCCTGCACCAGCAGGCAACCCTGGGCTTGGGAGTTGTGGGAGGACCCCGCGGCGGCGGCTTGGGCGGCTGCGGAGGGGGGGGCGGCGGCGGCGGCGGCGGCGGCGGCGGCGGCGGCGGCGGGGGCGGAGGAGGCCGGGAGAGCAGAGGCGGGAGATTGAGGGAGTATGGCGATGGTGGCGGCGGCGGCGGCGGGGGCTGGGGCGGAGGCGGGGGAGATGGCGGTGCTGGAGGCGGGGAGAGCAGAGGAGGGAGATTGAGGGAGTGCGGCAATGGCGGCGGCGGGGGCGGGGGTGGGGAACAGGGCAGCACTGGCGGCGGGGATGGGGAGCGCGGTGCTGGCGGCCAAGGGGGAGAGAGCAGAGGAGGGAGTTTGAGGGAGTACGGCGATGGCGGCGGCGGGGGCGGGGGAGGGGGCGAGGGCAGCGCTGGCGGAGGGGGTGGGGAGCGCGGTGATCCTGGCGGCGGCGGCGGGAGAAGCGGGGGCTGATCGCGAGCAGCGTTGGCGGCGTCGGCGGCAGCGGCGCGGGAGGGTTGCGAGGTCGGTGATGGAGGCGGCGGCAGCGTTGGGGGCTGTGTCGGCGGGCGCTGGGCGCGGGGAGGGTTGGCGCCGGCGGCGGCGGCGGTAGCGGGGAAGAGGGCGGTGCTGGCGGCGGAGGAGGGGAGAGCAGAGGCGGGAGATTGAAGCAGTACAGCGATGGCGGTGGCGAGGGCGGGGGCAGGGGTGAGGGCAGCGCTGGAGGGGGGTGTGGGGAGCGCGGTGATGGCGGCGGATTTGGCGGTGGCGGCGGGGGCGAGGGCAGCGCTGTTGGCGGTGGCGGCGATCGAAGGTCGGCGAAGGGATCGAGATGACAGCCTCCGGGACTGAAGAGGACTGAGAAGAGGGTGTGCGGGGGAGCCCTGGCCGACGGGCCTGGTGTGCGGCCGGGGCTGCCAGCTTGTAGTGCCTGGCGGCTAACCCTCTGCTGGTCAGGGGGACCTTCGGCTGGCTGGGCGGCTGCAGAGAGGCAAGGGGCGGCAGGGGTTCGCAGGGAGCCACGCCGGGGCGGCGATGCAAAAGGAGAGGCGAGCAAAAGCCTGCAGCTATTCCCAGGCGGTCTCCCATCCAAGTACTAACCAGGCCCCTCCCTGCTTAGCTCCCGAGATCAGACGAGATCTGGCGCGTGCAGGGTGGTGTGGCCTTAGGCGCTGGGACCCGGCTCCCGGCACTCCAAGAGCCTGCTCCCGACCTGCTTCTGAGCGCACGCCATGCTGCTGGGCCGCTCGGGTGGCGAGCACGTCTGCCCGAGCGCCTCCCGCCAGCTCCCCGCCTCCTCCGGACGCCGCTGGTGTGGGCGACGGGCTACTCCTGGCCCGCAGCGAGGCCCCTTCGCGCCCCCCAGTGGCTCTAACGGGCCTCCGTCACTTCCCTGACTGTGACATATGTCTGGGCGCCCTGGCATCCTGGGCCTCCCCAGGCCCCGAAGGGCTTTTACCCCGCCCCCCTACCCCAACCCCTCTCATCTCCCCCCAGCCCCACAACCGCACACCCCCCTTGCTGCTGTGCTGTCCCCACCTCTCAGGGCCACCGAGGGGGTCGCAGGGTCCTCTCAGTCCCCTCCACCCTAGGGACGTGCAACCCAGGCCCTGGCCCTGGCCGGCCCCACCCACTGGCCCAAAGCCAGGGAGAGCCACCCGCCACCAGGGGGCAGCACCTCCAGTCCGCCGCCACCCTTCCTCACACAGCCTTCTTTCTGGGTTCTCGCCCCTCGTCAGCGACCGGCGTCCCGCCCGATCACTGTTCACTTCACTGGCTACACGTCACCTCTCCTGACCCAGGGAGGTGAGAGAGAGGATGAGAGAAGGCCAGAGACAGAGCAAGAGAGAGGCGGAGAGAGACCGACGGGGACTGTGGGGACAGACTCGCAGAGAGCACTTTCCAGGCTCTGGGCCTCGCGTGGAGGGGTGCTGCGTGGGGGCTGCATGGATATCAGCCGTGACCGCTTGGCCATCAGCTGTTGCCAGTTGGCCATTGGCCACCGGCAGAGCTGCGGTGGCCAAGCTAGGAAGCGCGGATTGTGGACTGCAAATTGCAGAGGGGCGCGGACTGCAGTTGGCCGGCTTGGTGGGTCGGTAAGTTGGCGGGTCTGTTGGTTGGCAGAGAATCGGCCGGCAGGCTGGGGATCGGGCGGCTCCGGCTTGCCGAGTCTCCAAGCCAGCCGCCCGTGAGACATGGTGCTATGAGCCCCCTATCCGTGGTCTGTTGGTGTTCCCTCTTGGCCTCGCCAAATCCTGCATTCTTGTGCGGGCAGAGGGGCTAGAGTCCCCGCAGGACAGGGACAGACAGACAGAACGGGAGGAGGAGTAAGAGGGAGCGAGATGGAAATATACACGTATATGTACATGTATGTATCTAGACATACAGAGAGACATGGACAGAGACAGAGAAAGAGGGGGCTGGCACGCGGGGAGAGAGCTCCTGAGCCAGAGCCAGGGCCCAACAGGCACCTCTCAGAGCCTGACAGATATGGGGTGGGGGAGGGTGGGAGGGACGCACAGGCGGGCACACGGAGTGTTACAGACGCACTGAGGCTGTGTTGAAGTGGCGGCTCCTCCACCGGAGTGTGGTCGTGCCCGGGGCTGGGCTCCTCTAAGGAGGCATTGCCCTGGCGTTGGCAGTCACCATTGAAGCCTCCGGGGCGGCCCGCCAGGGTCTCCGGAGGGCCTGTGGTCTCTGAGCCCCGCCCAGGCACCCGCCCGCGGGAGGAGGGTGGCAGCCCCCAGGCACCCTGGTTGTGAGGGTTGTGTGCCTGCGTGCCTGCTCTGCCCTTGTGGTGGTCTCCCCTGGAGTCGATGTCGCGTGGTGTGTTGGGGTGCTGCTCCCGCCGTCCCCTGGTTTGTCCCGGCTCTTTGTGCCCTGTGTTTCAGGGACACCGTGGCCGGCGGGAAGGGAGGGCTCCTGGCTCTTGTGGGAGACGGGAGGGGCGCGCGGGGGTGTGGGGCGAGGTGCCTGCCAGCGGAGACAGAAGACTCCGGTGGGGCGGGGCGTGTGGGCGTCCCGTTTGCCCGAGGTCACGCCGATCGTGTGTGTCGGGACCCGAGGGCAGGCGCAGGGATGGGCGTGCCCTGGGCTCGGGGAGAGGTGCAAAGCACCGGCACGTCCTGGGATGGAGAGAGCCTGGTGGAGGCCTGCGCCGGCAGGCAGCCCTGGGCTTGGGCGTTGGGGGTTGCGGCGGCGGCAGGGTCGGGGAGCGAGAGGGAGCCCTGCGATGGCGGTGGCGGCGACCGAGAGGCGGCTGACTGCTGCAGGCTGAGGGCCTGCCTTGGCGAAGAGCACTAAGAAGAGGGAGTGGGGGGGAGCCCTGGCCGACAGGCCTGGTGTGCGGCCGGGGATGCGAGCTTGTAGTGCTGGGCGACTGACCCTCCTCTGGCCAGGGGGACCTTCGGCTGCCTGGGCGGCTGCAGAGGGGCAAGGTGCGGCAGGGGTTCGGAGGGAGCCACGCCGGGGCGGCGGCGCAAAAGGAGAGGCGAGCAAAAGCCTGCAGCTATTCCCAGGCGGTCTCCCATCCAAGTACTAACCAGGCCCCGCCCTGCTTAGCTCCCGAGATCAGAGGAGATCGGGCGCGTTCAGGGTGGTATGGCCCTAGACGCTGGGACCCGGCTCCCCGCGCCCCAAGAGCCTGCTCCCGGCCTGCCTCTGACCGCGCGCGCCGTGCTGCTGGGCCGCTAGGGTGGCGAGCACGTCTGCCTGAGCGGCTCCCGCCCGCTCCCCGCCTCCTCCGGACGCCGCTGGTGTGGGCGACGGGCTACTCCTGGCCCGCAGCGAGGCACCTTCGCGCCCCCCAGTGGCTCCACGGGCCTCTGTCACTTCCCTGACTGTGACATATGTCTGGGCGCCCTGGCATCCTGGGCCTCCCCAGGCCCCGAAGGGCTTTTACCCCGTCCCCCTACCCCAACCCCTCAAATCTCCCCCCAGCCACACAACCGCACACCCCCCTTGCTGCTGTGCTGTCCCCACCTCTCAGGGCCACCGAGGGGGTCGCAGGGTCCTCTCAGTCCCCTCCGGCCCTAGGGACGTGCAACCCAGGCCCTGGCCCTGACCGGACCCATCCACAGGCCCAAAGCCAGGGAGAGCCACCCGCGCCACCAGGGTGCAGCATCTCCAGTCTGCAGCCACCCTTCGTCACAAGCCTTCAGTCTGGGCCCTGGAACCCTCGTCAGCGACCGGAGCCCCGCCCGATGTCCGGTCCCTTCACTGGCTACACGTCACCTCTCCTGACCCAGGGAGGTGAGAGAGAGGATGAGAGAAGGCCAGAGACGGAGCAAGAGAGAGGCGGAGAGAGACAGACGGGGACTGTGGGGACAGACTCGCAGAGAGCACTCTCCAGGCTCTGGGCCTCGCGTGGAGGGGTGCTGCTTGGGGGCTGCATGGTCATCAGCTGTGACCGCTTGGCCATCAGCTGTTGCCAATTGGCCACTGGCCACCGGAGGAGCTGCGGTGGCCAAGCTAGGAAGCGCGGATGGTGGACTGCAAATTGCAGAGGGGCGCGGATTGCAGTGGGCCCGCTTGGCGGGTCGACGGGCGGTGTGTCGGTGGGTTGGCAGAGAAGCGGCCGACAGGTTGGGGATCGGGCGGCTCCGGCTTGCCGTGTCTCCGAGCCAGCCGCCCGTGAGACATAGTGCTATGAGCCCCCTATCCGTGGCTCTGTTGGTGTTCCCTCTTGGCCTCGCCATATCCTGCGTTCTTGTGCGGGCAGAGGGACTAGAGTCCCCGCAGGACAGGGACCGACAGAGAGAACGGGAGGAGGAGAAAGAGGGAGCGAGATCGAAATATACACCTATATGTACCTGTATGTACCTAGACATACAGAGAGACATGGACAGAGACAGAGAAAGAGGGGGCTGGCACGCGGGGAGAGAGCTCCTGAGCCAGAGCCAGAGCCCAACAGGCACGTCACAGAGCCAGAGAGACATGGGGTGGGGGAGGGGGGAGGGACGCACAAGCGGGCACACGGACTGGGACAGACGCACTGTCGCTGCTTTGAAGTGGCAGCTTCTCAACCGAAGTGTGGTCATGCCCGTGGCTGGGCTCCACTAAGGAGGCAGTGCCCGGGCATTGAAAGTCACCCTTGAAGCCCCCGGGCCGGGCGGGAGGGCCAGTGGGCTCCGAGCCCCGCCCAGGAACCCCCCGCCCCGCGGGAGGAGAGTGGCAGCCCACAGGCACCCTGGTTGAGAGTGTTGTGTGCCTGCGTGCCTGCACTTCCCCTTGTGGTGGTCTCTCCTGGAGTCCGAGGGCGTGCGGTGTGTTGGGGTGCTGCTCCCTCAGTCCCCTGCTTTGTCCCGGCTCTTTGTACCCTGTGTGTTGGGGCCACTGCGGGAAGGGAGGGTTCCTGGCTCTTGTGGGCGATGGGAGGGGGCGCGCGGGGGTGTGGGGAGAGGTGCCTGCCGGCGGAGACACAGGCTCGGCTAACTGCTGCTGGCTGACTGCCTGCCTCGGCGAAGAGGACTAAGAAGAGGGTGTGGGGGTGAGCCCTGGCCGACGGGCCTGGTGTGCGGCCGGGGCTGCCAGCTTGTAGCGCCGGGTGGCTGACCGGCCTCTGGCCAGGGGGACCTTCGGCTGGATGGGCGGCTGCAGAGGGGCAAGGGGCGGCAGGGGTTCGGAGGGAGCCACGCAGGGGCGGCGGCGCAAAAGGAGAGGCGAGCAAAAGCCTACAGGTATTCCCAGGCGGTCTCCCATCCAAGCACTAACCAGGCCCCTCCCTGCTTAGCTCCCGAGATCAGAGGAGATCGGGCGCGTTCAGGGTGGTACGGCCATAGACGATGGGACTCGGCTCCCCGCGCCCCAAGAGCCTGCTCCCGGCCTGCCTCGTGAGCGCGCGCCATGCAGATGCGCGGCTCCGGTGGTGAGCATCGACCTGCTGGCCGGCTCTGCCAGCACCGCGTCCCCCTCCCAGTCCGGCTCCCCGCCTCTTCCGAATGCCCCAGGCGTGGGCGGCGGGCTACTCCTGGCCGGCAGCGAGGCCCCTTCGCGCCACCCGAGGCTCCATGGGACACTGCCACTTCCCTGATGGTGCCAGAATTCGTGGAACTCTGGCATCCTGGGACTCCCCGGACCCAGACCGCCATACACCCCGCCCCCCTACCGCCACCAGGTTTACCAACAACCGCACCCCCAAGGCTGGGGGAGGCCTGCACCAGCAGGCAACCCTGGGCTTGGGAGTTGTGGGAGGACCCCGCGGCGGCGGCTTGGGCGGCTGCGGAGGGGGGGGCGGCGGCGGCGGCGGCGGCGGCGGCGGCGGCGGCGGCGGCGGGGGCGGAGGAGGCCGGGAGAGCAGAGGCGGGAGATTGAGGGAGTATGGCGATGGTGGCGGCGGCGGCGGCGGGGGCTGGGGCGGAGGCGGGGGAGATGGCGGTGCTGGAGGCGGGGAGAGCAGAGGAGGGAGATTGAGGGAGTGCGGCAATGGCGGCGGCGGGGGCGGGGGTGGGGAACAGGGCAGCACTGGCGGCGGGGATGGGGAGCGCGGTGCTGGCGGCCAAGGGGGAGAGAGCAGAGGAGGGAGTTTGAGGGAGTACGGCGATGGCGGCGGCGGGGGCGGGGGAGGGGGCGAGGGCAGCGCTGGCGGAGGGGGTGGGGAGCGCGGTGATCCTGGCGGCGGCGGCGGGAGAAGCGGGGGCTGATCGCGAGCAGCGTTGGCGGCGTCGGCGGCAGCGGCGCGGGAGGGTTGCGAGGTCGGTGATGGAGGCGGCGGCAGCGTTGGGGGCTGTGTCGGCGGGCGCTGGGCGCGGGGAGGGTTGGCGCCGGCGGCGGCGGCGGTAGCGGGGAAGAGGGCGGTGCTGGCGGCGGAGGAGGGGAGAGCAGAGGCGGGAGATTGAAGCAGTACAGCGATGGCGGTGGCGAGGGCGGGGGCAGGGGTGAGGGCAGCGCTGGAGGGGGGTGTGGGGAGCGCGGTGATGGCGGCGGATTTGGCGGTGGCGGCGGGGGCGAGGGCAGCGCTGTTGGCGGTGGCGGCGATCGAAGGTCGGCGAAGGGATCGAGATGACAGCCTCCGGGACTGAAGAGGACTGAGAAGAGGGTGTGCGGGGGAGCCCTGGCCGACGGGCCTGGTGTGCGGCCGGGGCTGCCAGCTTGTAGTGCCTGGCGGCTAACCCTCTGCTGGTCAGGGGGACCTTCGGCTGGCTGGGCGGCTGCAGAGAGGCAAGGGGCGGCAGGGGTTCGCAGGGAGCCACGCCGGGGCGGCGATGCAAAAGGAGAGGCGAGCAAAAGCCTGCAGCTATTCCCAGGCGGTCTCCCATCCAAGTACTAACCAGGCCCCTCCCTGCTTAGCTCCCGAGATCAGACGAGATCTGGCGCGTGCAGGGTGGTGTGGCCTTAGGCGCTGGGACCCGGCTCCCGGCACTCCAAGAGCCTGCTCCCGACCTGCTTCTGAGCGCACGCCATGCTGCTGGGCCGCTCGGGTGGCGAGCACGTCTGCCCGAGCGCCTCCCGCCAGCTCCCCGCCTCCTCCGGACGCCGCTGGTGTGGGCGACGGGCTACTCCTGGCCCGCAGCGAGGCCCCTTCGCGCCCCCCAGTGGCTCTAACGGGCCTCCGTCACTTCCCTGACTGTGACATATGTCTGGGCGCCCTGGCATCCTGGGCCTCCCCAGGCCCCGAAGGGCTTTTACCCCGCCCCCCTACCCCAACCCCTCTCATCTCCCCCCAGCCCCACAACCGCACACCCCCCTTGCTGCTGTGCTGTCCCCACCTCTCAGGGCCACCGAGGGGGTCGCAGGGTCCTCTCAGTCCCCTCCACCCTAGGGACGTGCAACCCAGGCCCTGGCCCTGGCCGGCCCCACCCACTGGCCCAAAGCCAGGGAGAGCCACCCGCCACCAGGGGGCAGCACCTCCAGTCCGCCGCCACCCTTCCTCACACAGCCTTCTTTCTGGGTTCTCGCCCCTCGTCAGCGACCGGCGTCCCGCCCGATCACTGTTCACTTCACTGGCTACACGTCACCTCTCCTGACCCAGGGAGGTGAGAGAGAGGATGAGAGAAGGCCAGAGACAGAGCAAGAGAGAGGCGGAGAGAGACCGACGGGGACTGTGGGGACAGACTCGCAGAGAGCACTTTCCAGGCTCTGGGCCTCGCGTGGAGGGGTGCTGCGTGGGGGCTGCATGGATATCAGCCGTGACCGCTTGGCCATCAGCTGTTGCCAGTTGGCCATTGGCCACCGGCAGAGCTGCGGTGGCCAAGCTAGGAAGCGCGGATTGTGGACTGCAAATTGCAGAGGGGCGCGGACTGCAGTTGGCCGGCTTGGTGGGTCGGTAAGTTGGCGGGTCTGTTGGTTGGCAGAGAATCGGCCGGCAGGCTGGGGATCGGGCGGCTCCGGCTTGCCGAGTCTCCAAGCCAGCCGCCCGTGAGACATGGTGCTATGAGCCCCCTATCCGTGGTCTGTTGGTGTTCCCTCTTGGCCTCGCCAAATCCTGCATTCTTGTGCGGGCAGAGGGGCTAGAGTCCCCGCAGGACAGGGACAGACAGACAGAACGGGAGGAGGAGTAAGAGGGAGCGAGATGGAAATATACACGTATATGTACATGTATGTATCTAGACATACAGAGAGACATGGACAGAGACAGAGAAAGAGGGGGCTGGCACGCGGGGAGAGAGCTCCTGAGCCAGAGCCAGGGCCCAACAGGCACCTCTCAGAGCCTGACAGATATGGGGTGGGGGAGGGTGGGAGGGACGCACAGGCGGGCACACGGAGTGTTACAGACGCACTGAGGCTGTGTTGAAGTGGCAGCTCCTCCACCGGAGTGTGGTCGTGCCCGGGGCTGGGCTCCTCTAAGGAGGCATTGCCCTGGCGTTGGCAGTCACCATTGAAGCCTCCGGGGCGGCCCGCCAGGGTCTCCGGAGGGCCTGTGGTCTCTGAGCCCCGCCCAGGCACCCGCCCGCGGGAGGAGAGTGGCACCCCCAGGCACCCTGGTTGTGAGGGTTGTGTGCCTGCGTGCCTGCTCTGCCCTTGTGGTGGTCTCCCCTGGAGTCGATGTCGCGTGGTGTGTTGGGGTGCTGCTCCCGCCGTCCCCTGGTTTGTCCCGGCTCTTTGTGCCCTGTGTTTCAGGGACACCGTGGCCGGCGGGAAGGGAGGGCTCCTGGCTCTTGTGGGAGACGGGAGGGGCGCGCGGGGGTGTGGGGCGAGGTGCCTGCCAGCGGAGACAGAAGACTCCGGTGGGGCGGGGCGTGTGGGCGTCCCGTTTGCCCGAGGTCACGCCGATCGTGTGTGTCGGGACCCGAGGGCAGGCGCAGGGATGGGCGTGCCCTGGGCTCGGGGAGAGGTGCAAAGCACCGGCACGTCCTGGGATGGAGAGAGCCTGGTGGAGGCCTGCGCCGGCAGGCAGCCCTGGGCTTGGGCGTTGGGGGTTGCGGCGGCGGCAGGGTCGGGGAGCGAGAGGGAGCCCTGCGATGGCGGTGGCGGCGACCGAGAGGCGGCTGACTGCTGCAGGCTGAGGGCCTGCCTTGGCGAAGAGCACTAAGAAGAGGGAGTGGGGGGGAGCCCTGGCCGACAGGCCTGGTGTGCGGCCGGGGATGCGAGCTTGTAGTGCTGGGCGACTGACCCTCCTCTGGCCAGGGGGACCTTCGGCTGCCTGGGCGGCTGCAGAGGGGCAAGGTGCGGCAGGGGTTCGGAGGGAGCCACGCCGGGGCGGCGGCGCAAAAGGAGAGGCGAGCAAAAGCCTGCAGCTATTCCCAGGCGGTCTCCCATCCAAGTACTAACCAGGCCCCTCCCTGCTTAGCTCCCGAGATCAGACGAGATCGGGCGCGTTCAGGGTGGTATGGCCCTAGACGCTGGGACCCGGCTCCCCGCGCCCCAAGAGCCTGCTCCCGGCCTGCCTCTGACCGCGCGCCGTGCTGCTGGGCCGCTAGGGTGGCGAGCACGTCTGCCTGAGCGGCTCCCGCCCGCTCCCCGCCTCCTCCGGACGCCGCTGGTGTGGGCGACGGGCTACTCCTGGCCCGCAGCGAGGCACCTTCGCGCCCCCCAGTGGCTCCACGGGCCTCTGTCACTTCCCTGACTGTGACATATGTCTGGGCGCCCTGGCATCCTGGGCCTCCCCAGGCCCCGAAGGGCTTTTACCCCGTCCCCCTACCCCAACCCCTCAAATCTCCCCCCAGCCACACAACCGCACACCCCCCTTGCTGCTGTGCTGTCCCCACCTCTCAGGGCCACCGAGGGGGTCGCAGGGTCCTCTCAGTCCCCTCCGGCCCTAGGGACGTGCAACCCAGGCCCTGGCCCTGACCGGACCCATCCACAGGCCCAAAGCCAGGGAGAGCCACCCGCGCCACCAGGGTGCAGCATCTCCAGTCTGCAGCCACCCTTCGTCACAAGCCTTCAGTCTGGGCCCTGGAACCCTCGTCAGCGACCGGAGCCCCGCCCGATGTCCGGTCCCTTCACTGGCTACACGTCACCTCTCCTGACCCAGGGAGGTGAGAGAGAGGATGAGAGAAGGCCAGAGACGGAGCAAGAGAGAGGCGGAGAGAGACAGACGGGGACTGTGGGGACAGACTCGCAGAGAGCACTCTCCAGGCTCTGGGCCTCGCGTGGAGGGGTGCTGCTTGGGGGCTGCATGGTATTCAGCTGTGACCGCTTGGCCATCAGCTGTTGCCAATTGGCCACTGGCCACCGGAGGAGCTGCGGTGGCCAAGCTAGGAAGCGCGGATGGTGGACTGCAAATTGCAGAGGGGCGCGGATTGCAGTGGGCCCGCTTGGCGGGTCGACGGGCGGTGTGTCGGTGGGTTGGCAGAGAAGCGGCCGACAGGTTGGGGATCGGGCGGCTCCGGCTTGCCGTGTCTCCGAGCCAGCCGCCCGTGAGACATAGTGCTATGAGCCCCCTATCCGTGGCTCTGTTGGTGTTCCCTCTTGGCCTCGCCATATCCTGCGTTCTTGTGCGGGCAGAGGGACTAGAGTCCCCGCAGGACAGGGACCGACAGAGAGAACGGGAGGAGGAGAAAGAGGGAGCGAGATCGAAATATACACCTATATGTACCTGTATGTACCTAGACATACAGAAAGACATGGACAGAGACAGAGAAAGAGGGGGCTGGCACGCGGGGAGAGAGCTCCTGAGCCAGAGCCAGAGCCCAACAGGCACGTCACAGAGCCAGAGAGACATGGGGTGGGGGAGGGGGGAGGGACGCACAAGCGGGCACACGGACTGGGACAGACGCACTGACGCTGCTTTGAAGTGGCAGCTTCTCAACCGAAGTGTGGTCATGCCCGTGGCTGGGCTCCACTAAGGAGGCAGTGCCCGGGCATTGAAAGTCACCCTTGAAGCCCCCGGGCCGGGCGGGAGGGCCAGTGGGCTCCGAGCCCCGCCCAGGAACCCCCCGCCCCGCGGGAGGAGAGTGGCAGCCCACAGGCACCCTGGTTGAGAGTGTTGTGTGCCTGCGTGCCTGCACTTCCCCTTGTGGTGGTCTCTCCTGGAGTCCGAGGGCGTGCGGTGTGTTGGGGTGCTGCTCCCTCAGTCCCCTGCTTTGTCCCGGCTCTTTGTACCCTGTGTGTTGGGGCCACTGCGGGAAGGGAGGGTTCCTGGCTCTTGTGGGCGATGGGAGGGGGCGCGCGGGGGTGTGGGGAGAGGTGCCTGCCGGCGGAGACACAGGCTCGGCTAACTGCTGCTGGCTGACTGCCTGCCTCGGCGAAGAGGACTAAGAAGAGGGTGTGGGGGTGAGCCCTGGCCGACGGGCCTGGTGTGCGGCCGGGGCTGCCAGCTTGTAGCGCCGGGTGGCTGACCGGCCTCTGGCCAGGGGGACCTTCGGCTGGATGGGCGGCTGCAGAGGGGCAAGGGGCGGCAGGGGTTCGGAGGGAGCCACGCAGGGGCGGCGGCGCAAAAGGAGAGGCGAGCAAAAGCCTACAGGTATTCCCAGGCGGTCTCCCATCCAAGCACTAACCAGGCCCCTCCCTGCTTAGCTCCCGAGATCAGAGGAGATCGGGCGCGTTCAGGGTGGTACGGCCATAGACGATGGGACTCGGCTCCCCGCGCCCCAAGAGCCTGCTCCCGGCCTGCCTCGTGAGCGCGCGCCATGCAGATGCGCGGCTCCGGTGGTGAGCATCGACCTGCTGGCCGGCTCTGCCAGCACCGCGTCCCCCTCCCAGTCCGGCTCCCCGCCTCTTCCGAATGCCCCAGGCGTGGGCGGCGGGCTACTCCTGGCCGGCAGCGAGGCCCCTTCGCGCCACCCGAGGCTCCATGGGACACTGCCACTTCCCTGATGGTGCCAGAATTCGTGGAACTCTGGCATCCTGGGACTCCCCGGACCCAGACCGCCATACACCCCGCCCCCCTACCGCCACCAGGTTTACCAACAACCGCACCCCCAAGGCTGGGGGAGGCCTGCACCAGCAGGCAACCCTGGGCTTGGGAGTTGTGGGAGGACCCCGCGGCGGCGGCTTGGGCGGCTGCGGAGGGGGGGGCGGCGGCGGCGGCGGCGGCGGCGGCGGCGGCGGCGGCGGCGGCGGGGGCGGAGGAGGCCGGGAGAGCAGAGGCGGGAGATTGAGGGAGTATGGCGATGGTGGCGGCGGCGGCGGCGGGGGCTGGGGCGGAGGCGGGGGAGATGGCGGTGCTGGAGGCTGGGAGAGCAGAGGAGGGAGATTGAGGGAGTGCGGCAATGGCGGCGGCGGGGGCGGGGGTGGGGAACAGGGCAGCACTGGCGGCGGGGATGGGGAGCGCGGTGCTGGCGGCCAAGGGGGAGAGAGCAGAGGAGGGAGTTTGAGGGAGTACGGCGATGGCGGCGGCGGGGGCGGGGGAGGGGGCGAGGGCAGCGCTGGCGGAGGGGGTGGGGAGCGCGGTGATCCTGGCGGCGGCGGCGGGAGAAGCGGGGGCTGATCGCGAGCAGCGTTGGCGGCGTCGGCGGCAGCGGCGCGGGAGGGTTGCGAGGTCGGTGATGGAGGCGGCGGCAGCGTTGGGGGCTGTGTCGGCGGGCGCTGGGCGCGGGGAGGGTTGGCGCCGGCGGCGGCGGCGGTAGCGGGGAAGAGGGCGGTGCTGGCGGCGGAGGAGGGGAGAGCAGAGGCGGGAGATTGAAGCAGTACAGCGATGGCGGTGGCGAGGGCGGGGGCAGGGGTGAGGGCAGCGCTGGAGGGGGGTGTGGGGAGCGCGGTGATGGCGGCGGATTTGGCGGTGGCGGCGGGGGCGAGGGCAGCGCTGTTGGCGGTGGCGGCGATCGAAGGTCGGCGAAGGGATCGAGATGACAGCCTCCGGGACTGAAGAGGACTGAGAAGAGGGTGTGCGGGGGAGCCCTGGCCGACGGGCCTGGTGTGCGGCCGGGGCTGCCAGCTTGTAGTGCCTGGCGGCTAACCCTCTGCTGGTCAGGGGGACCTTCGGCTGGCTGGGCGGCTGCAGAGAGGCAAGGGGCGGCAGGGGTTCGCAGGGAGCCACGCCGGGGCGGCGATGCAAAAGGAGAGGCGAGCAAAAGCCTGCAGCTATTCCCAGGCGGTCTCCCATCCAAGTACTAACCAGGCCCCTCCCTGCTTAGCTCCCGAGATCAGACGAGATCTGGCGCGTGCAGGGTGGTGTGGCCTTAGGCGCTGGGACCCGGCTCCCGGCACTCCAAGAGCCTGCTCCCGACCTGCTTCTGAGCGCACGCCATGCTGCTGGGCCGCTCGGGTGGCGAGCACGTCTGCCCGAGCGCCTCCCGCCAGCTCCCCGCCTCCTCCGGACGCCGCTGGTGTGGGCGACGGGCTACTCCTGGCCCGCAGCGAGGCCCCTTCGCGCCCCCCAGTGGCTCTAACGGGCCTCCGTCACTTCCCTGACTGTGACATATGTCTGGGCGCCCTGGCATCCTGGGCCTCCCCAGGCCCCGAAGGGCTTTTACCCCGCCCCCCTACCCCAACCCCTCTCATCTCCCCCCAGCCCCACAACCGCACACCCCCCTTGCTGCTGTGCTGTCCCCACCTCTCAGGGCCACCGAGGGGGTCGCAGGGTCCTCTCAGTCCCCTCCACCCTAGGGACGTGCAACCCAGGCCCTGGCCCTGGCCGGCCCCACCCACTGGCCCAAAGCCAGGGAGAGCCACCCGCCACCAGGGGGCAGCACCTCCAGTCCGCCGCCACCCTTCCTCACACAGCCTTCTTTCTGGGTTCTCGCCCCTCGTCAGCGACCGGCGTCCCGCCCGATCACTGTTCACTTCACTGGCTACACGTCACCTCTCCTGACCCAGGGAGGTGAGAGAGAGGATGAGAGAAGGCCAGAGACAGAGCAAGAGAGAGGCGGAGAGAGACCGACGGGGACTGTGGGGACAGACTCGCAGAGAGCACTTTCCAGGCTCTGGGCCTCGCGTGGAGGGGTGCTGCGTGGGGGCTGCATGGATATCAGCCGTGACCGCTTGGCCATCAGCTGTTGCCAGTTGGCCATTGGCCACCGGCAGAGCTGCGGTGGCCAAGCTAGGAAGCGCGGATTGTGGACTGCAAATTGCAGAGGGGCGCGGACTGCAGTTGGCCGGCTTGGTGGGTCGGTAAGTTGGCGGGTCTGTTGGTTGGCAGAGAATCGGCCGGCAGGCTGGGGATCGGGCGGCTCCGGCTTGCCGAGTCTCCAAGCCAGCCGCCCGTGAGACATGGTGCTATGAGCCCCCTATCCGTGGTCTGTTGGTGTTCCCTCTTGGCCTCGCCAAATCCTGCATTCTTGTGCGGGCAGAGGGGCTAGAGTCCCCGCAGGACAGGGACAGACAGACAGAACGGGAGGAGGAGTAAGAGGGAGCGAGATGGAAATATACACGTATATGTACATGTATGTATCTAGACATACAGAGAGACATGGACAGAGACAGAGAAAGAGGGGGCTGGCACGCGGGGAGAGAGCTCCTGAGCCAGAGCCAGGGCCCAACAGGCACCTCTCAGAGCCTGACAGATATGGGGTGGGGGAGGGTGGGAGGGACGCACAGGCGGGCACACGGAGTGTTACAGACGCACTGAGGCTGTGTTGAAGTGGCAGCTCCTCCACCGGAGTGTGGTCGTGCCCGGGGCTGGGCTCCTCTAAGGAGGCATTGCCCTGGCGTTGGCAGTCACCATTGAAGCCTCCGGGGCGGCCCGCCAGGGTCTCCGGAGGGCCTGTGGTCTCTGAGCCCCGCCCAGGCACCCGCCCGCGGGAGGAGAGTGGCACCCCCAGGCACCCTGGTTGTGAGGGTTGTGTGCCTGCGTGCCTGCTCTGCCCTTGTGGTGGTCTCCCCTGGAGTCGATGTCGCGTGGTGTGTTGGGGTGCTGCTCCCGCCGTCCCCTGGTTTGTCCCGGCTCTTTGTGCCCTGTGTTTCAGGGACACCGTGGCCGGCGGGAAGGGAGGGCTCCTGGCTCTTGTGGGAGACGGGAGGGGCGCGCGGGGGTGTGGGGCGAGGTGCCTGCCAGCGGAGACAGAAGACTCCGGTGGGGCGGGGCGTGTGGGCGTCCCGTTTGCCCGAGGTCACGCCGATCGTGTGTGTCGGGACCCGAGGGCAGGCGCAGGGATGGGCGTGCCCTGGGCTCGGGGAGAGGTGCAAAGCACCGGCACGTCCTGGGATGGAGAGAGCCTGGTGGAGGCCTGCGCCGGCAGGCAGCCCTGGGCTTGGGCGTTGGGGGTTGCGGCGGCGGCAGGGTCGGGGAGCGAGAGGGAGCCCTGCGATGGCGGTGGCGGCGACCGAGAGGCGGCTGACTGCTGCAGGCTGAGGGCCTGCCTTGGCGAAGAGCACTAAGAAGAGGGAGTGGGGGGGAGCCCTGGCCGACAGGCCTGGTGTGCGGCCGGGGATGCGAGCTTGTAGTGCTGGGCGACTGACCCTCCTCTGGCCAGGGGGACCTTCGGCTGCCTGGGCGGCTGCAGAGGGGCAAGGTGCGGCAGGGGTTCGGAGGGAGCCACGCCGGGGCGGCGGCGCAAAAGGAGAGGCGAGCAAAAGCCTGCAGCTATTCCCAGGCGGTCTCCCATCCAAGTACTAACCAGGCCCCTCCCTGCTTAGCTCCCGAGATCAGACGAGATCGGGCGCGTTCAGGGTGGTATGGCCCTAGACGCTGGGACCCGGCTCCCCGCGCCCCAAGAGCCTGCTCCCGGCCTGCCTCTGACCGCGCGCCGTGCTGCTGGGCCGCTAGGGTGGCGAGCACGTCTGCCTGAGCGGCTCCCGCCCGCTCCCCGCCTCCTCCGGACGCCGCTGGTGTGGGCGACGGGCTACTCCTGGCCCGCAGCGAGGCACCTTCGCGCCCCCCAGTGGCTCCACGGGCCTCTGTCACTTCCCTGACTGTGACATATGTCTGGGCGCCCTGGCATCCTGGGCCTCCCCAGGCCCCGAAGGGCTTTTACCCCGTCCCCCTACCCCAACCCCTCAAATCTCCCCCCAGCCACACAACCGCACACCCCCCTTGCTGCTGTGCTGTCCCCACCTCTCAGGGCCACCGAGGGGGTCGCAGGGTCCTCTCAGTCCCCTCCGGCCCTAGGGACGTGCAACCCAGGCCCTGGCCCTGACCGGACCCATCCACAGGCCCAAAGCCAGGGAGAGCCACCCGCGCCACCAGGGTGCAGCATCTCCAGTCTGCAGCCACCCTTCGTCACAAGCCTTCAGTCTGGGCCCTGGAACCCTCGTCAGCGACCGGAGCCCCGCCCGATGTCCGGTCCCTTCACTGGCTACACGTCACCTCTCCTGACCCAGGGAGGTGAGAGAGAGGATGAGAGAAGGCCAGAGACGGAGCAAGAGAGAGGCGGAGAGAGACAGACGGGGACTGTGGGGACAGACTCGCAGAGAGCACTCTCCAGGCTCTGGGCCTCGCGTGGAGGGGTGCTGCTTGGGGGCTGCATGGTCATCAGCTGTGACCGCTTGGCCATCAGCTGTTGCCAATTGGCCACTGGCCACCGGAGGAGCTGCGGTGGCCAAGCTAGGAAGCGCGGATGGTGGACTGCAAATTGCAGAGGGGCGCGGATTGCAGTGGGCCCGCTTGGCGGGTCGACGGGCGGTGTGTCGGTGGGTTGGCAGAGAAGCGGCCGACAGGTTGGGGATCGGGCGGCTCCGGCTTGCCGTGTCTCCGAGCCAGCCGCCCGTGAGACATAGTGCTATGAGCCCCCTATCCGTGGCTCTGTTGGTGTTCCCTCTTGGCCTCGCCATATCCTGCGTTCTTGTGCGGGCAGAGGGACTAGAGTCCCCGCAGGACAGGGACCGACAGAGAGAACGGGAGGAGGAGAAAGAGGGAGCGAGATCGAAATATACACCTATATGTACCTGTATGTACCTAGACATACAGAGAGACATGGACAGAGACAGAGAAAGAGGGGGCTGGCACGCGGGGAGAGAGCTCCTGAGCCAGAGCCAGAGCCCAACAGGCACGTCACAGAGCCAGAGAGACATGGGGTGGGGGAGGGGGGAGGGACGCACAAGCGGGCACACGGACTGGGACAGACGCACTGACGCTGCTTTGAAGTGGCAGCTTCTCAACCGAAGTGTGGTCATGCCCGTGGCTGGGCTCCACTAAGGAGGCAGTGCCCGGGCATTGAAAGTCACCCTTGAAGCCCCCGGGCCGGGCGGGAGGGCCAGTGGGCTCCGAGCCCCGCCCAGGAACCCCCCGCCCCGCGGGAGGAGAGTGGCAGCCCACAGGCACCCTGGTTGAGAGTGTTGTGTGCCTGCGTGCCTGCACTTCCCCTTGTGGTGGTCTCTCCTGGAGTCCGAGGGCGTGCGGTGTGTTGGGGTGCTGCTCCCTCAGTCCCCTGCTTTGTCCCGGCTCTTTGTACCCTGTGTGTTGGGGCCACTGCGGGAAGGGAGGGTTCCTGGCTCTTGTGGGCGATGGGAGGGGGCGCGCGGGGGTGTGGGGAGAGGTGCCTGCCGGCGGAGACACAGGCTCGGCTAACTGCTGCTGGCTGACTGCCTGCCTCGGCGAAGAGGACTAAGAAGAGGGTGTGGGGGTGAGCCCTGGCCGACGGGCCTGGTGTGCGGCCGGGGCTGCCAGCTTGTAGCGCCGGGTGGCTGACCGGCCTCTGGCCAGGGGGACCTTCGGCTGGATGGGCGGCTGCAGAGGGGCAAGGGGCGGCAGGGGTTCGGAGGGAGCCACGCAGGGGCGGCGGCGCAAAAGGAGAGGCGAGCAAAAGCCTACAGGTATTCCCAGGCGGTCTCCCATCCAAGCACTAACCAGGCCCCTCCCTGCTTAGCTCCCGAGATCAGAGGAGATCGGGCGCGTTCAGGGTGGTACGGCCATAGACGATGGGACTCGGCTCCCCGCGCCCCAAGAGCCTGCTCCCGGCCTGCCTCGTGAGCGCGCGCCATGCAGATGCGCGGCTCCGGTGGTGAGCATCGACCTGCTGGCCGGCTCTGCCAGCACCGCGTCCCCCTCCCAGTCCGGCTCCCCGCCTCTTCCGAATGCCCCAGGCGTGGGCGGCGGGCTACTCCTGGCCGGCAGCGAGGCCCCTTCGCGCCACCCGAGGCTCCATGGGACACTGCCACTTCCCTGATGGTGCCAGAATTCGTGGAACTCTGGCATCCTGGGACTCCCCGGACCCAGACCGCCATACACCCCGCCCCCCTACCGCCACCAGGTTTACCAACAACCGCACCCCCAAGGCTGGGGGAGGCCTGCACCAGCAGGCAACCCTGGGCTTGGGAGTTGTGGGAGGACCCCGCGGAGGCGGCTTGGGCGGCTGCGGAGGGGGGGGCGGCGGCGGCGGCGGCGGCGGCGGCGGCGGCGGCGGCGGCGGGGGCGGAGGAGGCCGGGAGAGCAGAGGCGGGAGATTGAGGGAGTATGGCGATGGTGGCGGCGGCGGCGGCGGCGGGGGCTGGGGCGGAGGCGGGGGAGATGGCGGTGCTGGAGGCGGGGAGAGCAGAGGAGGGAGATTGAGGGAGTGCGGCAATGGCGGCGGCGGGGGCGGGGGTGGGGAACAGGGCAGCACTGGCGGCGGGGATGGGGAGCGCGGTGCTGGCGGCCGAGGTGGGGAGAGCAGAGGAGGGAGTTTGAGGGAGTACGGCGATGGCGGCGGCGGGGGCGGGGGAGGGGGCGAGGGCAGCGCTGGCGGAGGGGGTGGGGAGCGCGGTGATCGCGGCGGCGGCGGGAGAAGCGGGGGCTGATCGCGAGCAGCGTTGGCGGCGTCGGCGGCAGCGGCGCGGGAGGGTTGCGAGGTCGGCGATGGAGGCGGCGGCAGCGTTGGGGGCTGTGTCGGCGGGCGCTGGGCGCGGGGAGGGTTGGCGCCGGCCCCGGCGGCGGCGGTAGCGGGGAAGAGGGCGGTGCTGGCGGCGGAGGAGGGGAGAGCAGAGGCGGGAGATTGAAGCAGTACAGCGATGGCGGTGGCGAGGGCGGGGGCAGGGGTGAGGGCAGCGCTGGAGGGGGGTGTGGGGAGCGCGGTGATGGCGGCGGATTTGGCGGTGGCGGCGGGGGCGAGGGCAGCGCTGTTGGCGGTGGCGGCGATCGAAGGTCGGCGAAGGGATCGAGATGACAGCCTCCGGGACTGAAGAGGACTGAGAAGAGGGTGTGCGGGGGAGCCCTGGCCGACGGGCCTGGTGTGCGGCCGGGGCTGCCAGCTTGTAGTGCCTGGCGGCTAACCCTCTGCTGGTCAGGGGGACCTTCGGCTGGCTGGGCGGCTGCAGAGAGGCAAGGGGCGGCAGGGGTTCGCAGGGAGCCACGCCGGGGCGGCGATGCAAAAGGAGAGGCGAGCAAAAGCCTGCAGCTATTCCCAGGCGGTCTCCCATCCAAGTACTAACCAGGCCCCTCCCTGCTTAGCTCCCGAGATCAGACGAGATCTGGCGCGTGCAGGGTGGTGTGGCCTTAGGCGCTGGGACCCGGCTCCCGGCACTCCAAGAGCCTGCTCCCGACCTGCTTCTGAGCGCACGCCATGCTGCTGGGCCGCTCGGGTGGCGAGCACGTCTGCCCGAGCGCCTCCCGCCAGCTCCCCGCCTCCTCCGGACGCCGCTGGTGTGGGCGACGGGCTACTCCTGGCCCGCAGCGAGGCCCCTTCGCGCCCCCCAGTGGCTCTAACGGGCCTCCGTCACTTCCCTGACTGTGACATATGTCTGGGCGCCCTGGCATCCTGGGCCTCCCCAGGCCCCGAAGGGCTTTTACCCCGCCCCCCTACCCCAACCCCTCTCATCTCCCCCCAGCCCCACAACCGCACACCCCCCTTGCTGCTGTGCTGTCCCCACCTCTCAGGGCCACCGAGGGGGTCGCAGGGTCCTCTCAGTCCCCTCCACCCTAGGGACGTGCAACCCAGGCCCTGGCCCTGGCCGGCCCCACCCACTGGCCCAAAGCCAGGGAGAGCCACCCGCCACCAGGGGGCAGCACCTCCAGTCCGCCGCCACCCTTCCTCACACAGCCTTCTTTCTGGGTTCTCGCCCCTCGTCAGCGACCGGCGTCCCGCCCGATCACTGTTCACTTCACTGGCTACACGTCACCTCTCCTGACCCAGGGAGGTGAGAGAGAGGATGAGAGAAGGCCAGAGACAGAGCAAGAGAGAGGCGGAGAGAGACCGACGGGGACTGTGGGGACAGACTCGCAGAGAGCACTTTCCAGGCTCTGGGCCTCGCGTGGAGGGGTGCTGCGTGGGGGCTGCATGGATATCAGCCGTGACCGCTTGGCCATCAGCTGTTGCCAGTTGGCCATTGGCCACCGGCAGAGCTGCGGTGGCCAAGCTAGGAAGCGCGGATTGTGGACTGCAAATTGCAGAGGGGCGCGGACTGCAGTTGGCCGGCTTGGTGGGTCGGTAAGTTGGCGGGTCTGTTGGTTGGCAGAGAATCGGCCGGCAGGCTGGGGATCGGGCGGCTCCGGCTTGCCGAGTCTCCAAGCCAGCCGCCCGTGAGACATGGTGCTATGAGCCCCCTATCCGTGGTCTGTTGGTGTTCCCTCTTGGCCTCGCCAAATCCTGCATTCTTGTGCGGGCAGAGGGGCTAGAGTCCCCGCAGGACAGGGACAGACAGACAGAACGGGAGGAGGAGTAAGAGGGAGCGAGATGGAAATATACACGTATATGTACATGTATGTATCTAGACATACAGAGAGACATGGACAGAGACAGAGAAAGAGGGGGCTGGCACGCGGGGAGAGAGCTCCTGAGCCAGAGCCAGGGCCCAACAGGCACCTCTCAGAGCCTGACAGATATGGGGTGGGGGAGGGTGGGAGGGACGCACAGGCGGGCACACGGAGTGTTACAGACGCACTGAGGCTGTGTTGAAGTGGCGGCTCCTCCACCGGAGTGTGGTCGTGCCCGGGGCTGGGCTCCTCTAAGGAGGCATTGCCCTGGCGTTGGCAGTCACCATTGAAGCCTCCGGGGCGGCCCGCCAGGGTCTCCGGAGGGCCTGTGGTCTCTGAGCCCCGCCCAGGCACCCGCCCGCGGGAGGAGAGTGGCACCCCCAGGCACCCTGGTTGTGAGGGTTGTGTGCCTGCGTGCCTGCTCTGCCCTTGTGGTGGTCTCCCCTGGAGTCGATGTCGCGTGGTGTGTTGGGGTGCTGCTCCCGCCGTCCCCTGGTTTGTCCCGGCTCTTTGTGCCCTGTGTTTCAGGGACACCGTGGCCGGCGGGAAGGGAGGGCTCCTGGCTCTTGTGGGAGACGGGAGGGGCGCGCGGGGGTGTGGGGCGAGGTGCCTGCCAGCGGAGACAGAAGACTCCGGTGGGGCGGGGCGTGTGGGCGTCCCGTTTGCCCGAGGTCACGCCGATCGTGTGTGTCGGGACCCGAGGGCAGGCGCAGGGATGGGCGTGCCCTGGGCTCGGGGAGAGGTGCAAAGCACCGGCACGTCCTGGGATGGAGAGAGCCTGGTGGAGGCCTGCGCCGGCAGGCAGCCCTGGGCTTGGGCGTTGGGGGTTGCGGCGGCGGCAGGGTCGGGGAGCGAGAGGGAGCCCTGCGATGGCGGTGGCGGCGACCGAGAGGCGGCTGACTGCTGCAGGCTGAGGGCCTGCCTTGGCGAAGAGCACTAAGAAGAGGGAGTGGGGGGGAGCCCTGGCCGACAGGCCTGGTGTGCGGCCGGGGATGCGAGCTTGTAGTGCTGGGCGACTGACCCTCCTCTGGCCAGGGGGACCTTCGGCTGCCTGGGCGGCTGCAGAGGGGCAAGGTGCGGCAGGGGTTCGGAGGGAGCCACGCCGGGGCGGCGGCGCAAAAGGAGAGGCGAGCAAAAGCCTGCAGCTATTCCCAGGCGGTCTCCCATCCAAGTACTAACCAGGCCCCGCCCTGCTTAGCTCCCGAGATCAGAGGAGATCGGGCGCGTTCAGGGTGGTATGGCCCTAGACGCTGGGACCCGGCTCCCCGCGCCCCAAGAGCCTGCTCCCGGCCTGCCTCTGACCGCGCGCGCCGTGCTGCTGGGCCGCTAGGGTGGCGAGCACGTCTGCCTGAGCGGCTCCCGCCCGCTCCCCGCCTCCTCCGGACGCCGCTGGTGTGGGCGACGGGCTACTCCTGGCCCGCAGCGAGGCACCTTCGCGCCCCCCAGTGGCTCCACGGGCCTCTGTCACTTCCCTGACTGTGACATATGTCTGGGCGCCCTGGCATCCTGGGCCTCCCCAGGCCCCGAAGGGCTTTTACCCCGTCCCCCTACCCCAACCCCTCAAATCTCCCCCCAGCCACACAACCGCACACCCCCCTTGCTGCTGTGCTGTCCCCACCTCTCAGGGCCACCGAGGGGGTCGCAGGGTCCTCTCAGTCCCCTCCGGCCCTAGGGACGTGCAACCCAGGCCCTGGCCCTGACCGGACCCATCCACAGGCCCAAAGCCAGGGAGAGCCACCCGCGCCACCAGGGTGCAGCATCTCCAGTCTGCAGCCACCCTTCGTCACAAGCCTTCAGTCTGGGCCCTGGAACCCTCGTCAGCGACCGGAGCCCCGCCCGATGTCCGGTCCCTTCACTGGCTACACGTCACCTCTCCTGACCCAGGGAGGTGAGAGAGAGGATGAGAGAAGGCCAGAGACGGAGCAAGAGAGAGGCGGAGAGAGACAGACGGGGACTGTGGGGACAGACTCGCAGAGAGCACTCTCCAGGCTCTGGGCCTCGCGTGGAGGGGTGCTGCTTGGGGGCTGCATGGTCATCAGCTGTGACCGCTTGGCCATCAGCTGTTGCCAATTGGCCACTGGCCACCGGAGGAGCTGCGGTGGCCAAGCTAGGAAGCGCGGATGGTGGACTGCAAATTGCAGAGGGGCGCGGATTGCAGTGGGCCCGCTTGGCGGGTCGACGGGCGGTGTGTCGGTGGGTTGGCAGAGAAGCGGCCGACAGGTTGGGGATCGGGCGGCTCCGGCTTGCCGTGTCTCCGAGCCAGCCGCCCGTGAGACATAGTGCTATGAGCCCCCTATCCGTGGCTCTGTTGGTGTTCCCTCTTGGCCTCGCCATATCCTGCGTTCTTGTGCGGGCAGAGGGACTAGAGTCCCCGCAGGACAGGGACCGACAGAGAGAACGGGAGGAGGAGAAAGAGGGAGCGAGATCGAAATATACACCTATATGTACCTGTATGTACCTAGACATACAGAGAGACATGGACAGAGACAGAGAAAGAGGGGGCTGGCACGCGGGGAGAGAGCTCCTGAGCCAGAGCCAGAGCCCAACAGGCACGTCACAGAGCCAGAGAGACATGGGGTGGGGGAGGGGGGAGGGACGCACAAGCGGGCACACGGACTGGGACAGACGCACTGTCGCTGCTTTGAAGTGGCAGCTTCTCAACCGAAGTGTGGTCATGCCCGTGGCTGGGCTCCACTAAGGAGGCAGTGCCCGGGCATTGAAAGTCACCCTTGAAGCCCCCGGGCCGGGCGGGAGGGCCAGTGGGCTCCGAGCCCCGCCCAGGAACCCCCCGCCCCGCGGGAGGAGAGTGGCAGCCCACAGGCACCCTGGTTGAGAGTGTTGTGTGCCTGCGTGCCTGCACTTCCCCTTGTGGTGGTCTCTCCTGGAGTCCGAGGGCGTGCGGTGTGTTGGGGTGCTGCTCCCTCAGTCCCCTGCTTTGTCCCGGCTCTTTGTACCCTGTGTGTTGGGGCCACTGCGGGAAGGGAGGGTTCCTGGCTCTTGTGGGCGATGGGAGGGGGCGCGCGGGGGTGTGGGGAGAGGTGCCTGCCGGCGGAGACACAGGCTCGGCTAACTGCTGCTGGCTGACTGCCTGCCTCGGCGAAGAGGACTAAGAAGAGGGTGTGGGGGTGAGCCCTGGCCGACGGGCCTGGTGTGCGGCCGGGGCTGCCAGCTTGTAGCGCCGGGTGGCTGACCGGCCTCTGGCCAGGGGGACCTTCGGCTGGATGGGCGGCTGCAGAGGGGCAAGGGGCGGCAGGGGTTCGGAGGGAGCCACGCAGGGGCGGCGGCGCAAAAGGAGAGGCGAGCAAAAGCCTACAGGTATTCCCAGGCGGTCTCCCATCCAAGCACTAACCAGGCCCCTCCCTGCTTAGCTCCCGAGATCAGAGGAGATCGGGCGCGTTCAGGGTGGTACGGCCATAGACGATGGGACTCGGCTCCCCGCGCCCCAAGAGCCTGCTCCCGGCCTGCCTCGTGAGCGCGCGCCATGCAGATGCGCGGCTCCGGTGGTGAGCATCGACCTGCTGGCCGGCTCTGCCAGCACCGCGTCCCCCTCCCAGTCCGGCTCCCCGCCTCTTCCGAATGCCCCAGGCGTGGGCGGCGGGCTACTCCTGGCCGGCAGCGAGGCCCCTTCGCGCCACCCGAGGCTCCATGGGACACTGCCACTTCCCTGATGGTGCCAGAATTCGTGGAACTCTGGCATCCTGGGACTCCCCGGACCCAGACCGCCATACACCCCGCACCCCTACCGCCACCAGGTTTACCAACAACCGCACCCCCAAGGCTGGGGGAGGCCTGCACCAGCAGGCAACCCTGGGCTTGGGAGTTGTGGGAGGACCCCGCGGAGGCGGCTTGGGCGGCTGCGGAGGGGGGGGCGGCGGCGGCGGCGGCGGCGGCGGCGGCGGCGGCGGCGGCGGGGGCGGAGGAGGCCGGGAGAGCAGAGGCGGGAGATTGAGGGAGTATGGCGATGGTGGCGGCGGCGGCGGCGGGGGCTGGGGCGGAGGCGGGGGAGATGGCGGTGCTGGAGGCGGGGAGAGCAGAGGAGGGAGATTGAGGGAGTGCGGCAATGGCGGCGGCGGGGGCGGGGGTGGGGAACAGGGCAGCACTGGCGGCGGGGATGGGGAGCGCGGTGCTGGCGGCCGAGGTGGGGAGAGCAGAGGAGGGAGTTTGAGGGAGTACGGCGATGGCGGCGGCGGGGGCGGGGGAGGGGGCGAGGGCAGCGCTGGCGGAGGGGGTGGGGAGCGCGGTGATCGCGGCGGCGGCGGGAGAAGCGGGGGCTGATCGCGAGCAGCGTTGGCGGCGTCGGCGGCAGCGGCGCGGGAGGGTTGCGAGGTCGGCGATGGAGGCGGCGGCAGCGTTGGGGGCTGTGTCGGCGGGCGCTGGGCGCGGGGAGGGTTGGCGCCGGCGCCGGCGGCGGCGGTAGCGGGGAAGAGGGCGGTGCTGGCGGCGGAGGAGGGGAGAGCAGAGGCGGGAGATTGAAGCAGTACAGCGATGGCGGTGGCGAGGGCGGGGGCAGGGGTGAGGGCAGCGCTGGAGGGGGGTGTGGGGAGCGCGGTGATGGCGGCGGATTTGGCGGTGGCGGCGGGGGCGAGGGCAGCGCTGTTGGCGGTGGCGGCGATCGAAGGTCGGCGAAGGGATCGAGATGACAGCCTCCGGGACTGAAGAGGACTGAGAAGAGGGTGTGCGGGGGAGCCCTGGCCGACGGGCCTGGTGTGCGGCCGGGGCTGCCAGCTTGTAGTGCCTGGCGGCTAACCCTCTGCTGGTCAGGGGGACCTTCGGCTGGCTGGGCGGCTGCAGAGAGGCAAGGGGCGGCAGGGGTTCGCAGGGAGCCACGCCGGGGCGGCGATGCAAAAGGAGAGGCGAGCAAAAGCCTGCAGCTATTCCCAGGCGGTCTCCCATCCAAGTACTAACCAGGCCCCTCCCTGCTTAGCTCCCGAGATCAGACGAGATCTGGCGCGTGCAGGGTGGTGTGGCCTTAGGCGCTGGGACCCGGCTCCCGGCACTCCAAGAGCCTGCTCCCGACCTGCTTCTGAGCGCACGCCATGCTGCTGGGCCGCTCGGGTGGCGAGCACGTCTGCCCGAGCGCCTCCCGCCAGCTCCCCGCCTCCTCCGGACGCCGCTGGTGTGGGCGACGGGCTACTCCTGGCCCGCAGCGAGGCCCCTTCGCGCCCCCCAGTGGCTCTAACGGGCCTCCGTCACTTCCCTGACTGTGACATATGTCTGGGCGCCCTGGCATCCTGGGCCTCCCCAGGCCCCGAAGGGCTTTTACCCCGCCCCCCTACCCCAACCCCTCTCATCTCCCCCCAGCCCCACAACCGCACACCCCCCTTGCTGCTGTGCTGTCCCCACCTCTCAGGGCCACCGAGGGGGTCGCAGGGTCCTCTCAGTCCCCTCCACCCTAGGGACGTGCAACCCAGGCCCTGGCCCTGGCCGGCCCCACCCACTGGCCCAAAGCCAGGGAGAGCCACCCGCCACCAGGGGGCAGCACCTCCAGTCCGCCGCCACCCTTCCTCACACAGCCTTCTTTCTGGGTTCTCGCCCCTCGTCAGCGACCGGCGTCCCGCCCGATCACTGTTCACTTCACTGGCTACACGTCACCTCTCCTGACCCAGGGAGGTGAGAGAGAGGATGAGAGAAGGCCAGAGACAGAGCAAGAGAGAGGCGGAGAGAGACCGACGGGGACTGTGGGGACAGACTCGCAGAGAGCACTTTCCAGGCTCTGGGCCTCGCGTGGAGGGGTGCTGCGTGGGGGCTGCATGGATATCAGCCGTGACCGCTTGGCCATCAGCTGTTGCCAGTTGGCCATTGGCCACCGGCAGAGCTGCGGTGGCCAAGCTAGGAAGCGCGGATTGTGGACTGCAAATTGCAGAGGGGCGCGGACTGCAGTTGGCCGGCTTGGTGGGTCGGTAAGTTGGCGGGTCTGTTGGTTGGCAGAGAATCGGCCGGCAGGCTGGGGATCGGGCGGCTCCGGCTTGCCGAGTCTCCAAGCCAGCCGCCCGTGAGACATGGTGCTATGAGCCCCCTATCCGTGGTCTGTTGGTGTTCCCTCTTGGCCTCGCCAAATCCTGCATTCTTGTGCGGGCAGAGGGGCTAGAGTCCCCGCAGGACAGGGACAGACAGACAGAACGGGAGGAGGAGTAAGAGGGAGCGAGATGGAAATATACACGTATATGTACATGTATGTATCTAGACATACAGAGAGACATGGACAGAGACAGAGAAAGAGGGGGCTGGCACGCGGGGAGAGAGCTCCTGAGCCAGAGCCAGGGCCCAACAGGCACCTCTCAGAGCCTGACAGATATGGGGTGGGGGAGGGTGGGAGGGACGCACAGGCGGGCACACGGAGTGTTACAGACGCACTGAGGCTGTGTTGAAGTGGCAGCTCCTCCACCGGAGTGTGGTCGTGCCCGGGGCTGGGCTCCTCTAAGGAGGCATTGCCCTGGCGTTGGCAGTCACCATTGAAGCCTCCGGGGCGGCCCGCCAGGGTCTCCGGAGGGCCTGTGGTCTCTGAGCCCCGCCCAGGCACCCGCCCGCGGGAGGAGAGTGGCACCCCCAGGCACCCTGGTTGTGAGGGTTGTGTGCCTGCGTGCCTGCTCTGCCCTTGTGGTGGTCTCCCCTGGAGTCGATGTCGCGTGGTGTGTTGGGGTGCTGCTCCCGCCGTCCCCTGGTTTGTCCCGGCTCTTTGTGCCCTGTGTTTCAGGGACACCGTGGCCGGCGGGAAGGGAGGGCTCCTGGCTCTTGTGGGAGACGGGAGGGGCGCGCGGGGGTGTGGGGCGAGGTGCCTGCCAGCGGAGACAGAAGACTCCGGTGGGGCGGGGCGTGTGGGCGTCCCGTTTGCCCGAGGTCACGCCGATCGTGTGTGTCGGGACCCGAGGGCAGGCGCAGGGATGGGCGTGCCCTGGGCTCGGGGAGAGGTGCAAAGCACCGGCACGTCCTGGGATGGAGAGAGCCTGGTGGAGGCCTGCGCCGGCAGGCAGCCCTGGGCTTGGGCGTTGGGGGTTGCGGCGGCGGCAGGGTCGGGGAGCGAGAGGGAGCCCTGCGATGGCGGTGGCGGCGACCGAGAGGCGGCTGACTGCTGCAGGCTGAGGGCCTGCCTTGGCGAAGAGCACTAAGAAGAGGGAGTGGGGGGGAGCCCTGGCCGACAGGCCTGGTGTGCGGCCGGGGATGCGAGCTTGTAGTGCTGGGCGACTGACCCTCCTCTGGCCAGGGGGACCTTCGGCTGCCTGGGCGGCTGCAGAGGGGCAAGGTGCGGCAGGGGTTCGGAGGGAGCCACGCCGGGGCGGCGGCGCAAAAGGAGAGGCGAGCAAAAGCCTGCAGCTATTCCCAGGCGGTCTCCCATCCAAGTACTAACCAGGCCCCGCCCTGCTTAGCTCCCGAGATCAGAGGAGATCGGGCGCGTTCAGGGTGGTATGGCCCTAGACGCTGGGACCCGGCTCCCCGCGCCCCAAGAGCCTGCTCCCGGCCTGCCTCTGACCGCGCGCGCCGTGCTGCTGGGCCGCTAGGGTGGCGAGCACGTCTGCCTGAGCGGCTCCCGCCCGCTCCCCGCCTCCTCCGGACGCCGCTGGTGTGGGCGACGGGCTACTCCTGGCCCGCAGCGAGGCACCTTCGCGCCCCCCAGTGGCTCCACGGGCCTCTGTCACTTCCCTGACTGTGACATATGTCTGGGCGCCCTGGCATCCTGGGCCTCCCCAGGCCCCGAAGGGCTTTTACCCCGTCCCCCTACCCCAACCCCTCAAATCTCCCCCCAGCCACACAACCGCACACCCCCCTTGCTGCTGTGCTGTCCCCACCTCTCAGGGCCACCGAGGGGGTCGCAGGGTCCTCTCAGTCCCCTCCGGCCCTAGGGACGTGCAACCCAGGCCCTGGCCCTGACCGGACCCATCCACAGGCCCAAAGCCAGGGAGAGCCACCCGCGCCACCAGGGTGCAGCATCTCCAGTCTGCAGCCACCCTTCGTCACAAGCCTTCAGTCTGGGCCCTGGAACCCTCGTCAGCGACCGGAGCCCCGCCCGATGTCCGGTCCCTTCACTGGCTACACGTCACCTCTCCTGACCCAGGGAGGTGAGAGAGAGGATGAGAGAAGGCCAGAGACGGAGCAAGAGAGAGGCGGAGAGAGACAGACGGGGACTGTGGGGACAGACTCGCAGAGAGCACTCTCCAGGCTCTGGGCCTCGCGTGGAGGGGTGCTGCTTGGGGGCTGCATGGTATTCAGCTGTGACCGCTTGGCCATCAGCTGTTGCCAATTGGCCACTGGCCACCGGAGGAGCTGCGGTGGCCAAGCTAGGAAGCGCGGATGGTGGACTGCAAATTGCAGAGGGGCGCGGATTGCAGTGGGCCCGCTTGGCGGGTCGACGGGCGGTGTGTCGGTGGGTTGGCAGAGAAGCGGCCGACAGGTTGGGGATCGGGCGGCTCCGGCTTGCCGTGTCTCCGAGCCAGCCGCCCGTGAGACATAGTGCTATGAGCCCCCTATCCGTGGCTCTGTTGGTGTTCCCTCTTGGCCTCGCCATATCCTGCGTTCTTGTGCGGGCAGAGGGACTAGAGTCCCCGCAGGACAGGGACCGACAGAGAGAACGGGAGGAGGAGAAAGAGGGAGCGAGATCGAAATATACACCTATATGTACCTGTATGTACCTAGACATACAGAAAGACATGGACAGAGACAGAGAAAGAGGGGGCTGGCACGCGGGGAGAGAGCTCCTGAGCCAGAGCCAGAGCCCAACAGGCACGTCACAGAGCCAGAGAGACATGGGGTGGGGGAGGGGGGAGGGACGCACAAGCGGGCACACGGACTGGGACAGACGCACTGACGCTGCTTTGAAGTGGCAGCTTCTCAACCGAAGTGTGGTCATGCCCGTGGCTGGGCTCCACTAAGGAGGCAGTGCCCGGGCATTGAAAGTCACCCTTGAAGCCCCCGGGCCGGGCGGGAGGGCCAGTGGGCTCCGAGCCCCGCCCAGGAACCCCCCGCCCCGCGGGAGGAGAGTGGCAGCCCACAGGCACCCTGGTTGAGAGTGTTGTGTGCCTGCGTGCCTGCACTTCCCCTTGTGGTGGTCTCTCCTGGAGTCCGAGGGCGTGCGGTGTGTTGGGGTGCTGCTCCCTCAGTCCCCTGCTTTGTCCCGGCTCTTTGTACCCTGTGTGTTGGGGCCACTGCGGGAAGGGAGGGTTCCTGGCTCTTGTGGGCGATGGGAGGGGGCGCGCGGGGGTGTGGGGAGAGGTGCCTGCCGGCGGAGACACAGGCTCGGCTAACTGCTGCTGGCTGACTGCCTGCCTCGGCGAAGAGGACTAAGAAGAGGGTGTGGGGGTGAGCCCTGGCCGACGGGCCTGGTGTGCGGCCGGGGCTGCCAGCTTGTAGCGCCGGGTGGCTGACCGGCCTCTGGCCAGGGGGACCTTCGGCTGGATGGGCGGCTGCAGAGGGGCAAGGGGCGGCAGGGGTTCGGAGGGAGCCACGCAGGGGCGGCGGCGCAAAAGGAGAGGCGAGCAAAAGCCTACAGGTATTCCCAGGCGGTCTCCCATCCAAGCACTAACCAGGCCCCTCCCTGCTTAGCTCCCGAGATCAGAGGAGATCGGGCGCGTTCAGGGTGGTACGGCCATAGACGATGGGACTCGGCTCCCCGCGCCCCAAGAGCCTGCTCCCGGCCTGCCTCGTGAGCGCGCGCCATGCAGATGCGCGGCTCCGGTGGTGAGCATCGACCTGCTGGCCGGCTCTGCCAGCACCGCGTCCCCCTCCCAGTCCGGCTCCCCGCCTCTTCCGAATGCCCCAGGCGTGGGCGGCGGGCTACTCCTGGCCGGCAGCGAGGCCCCTTCGCGCCACCCGAGGCTCCATGGGACACTGCCACTTCCCTGATGGTGCCAGAATTCGTGGAACTCTGGCATCCTGGGACTCCCCGGACCCAGACCGCCATACACCCCGCCCCCCTACCGCCACCAGGTTTACCAACAACCGCACCCCCAAGGCTGGGGGAGGCCTGCACCAGCAGGCAACCCTGGGCTTGGGAGTTGTGGGAGGACCCCGCGGCGGCGGCTTGGGCGGCTGCGGAGGGGGGGGCTGCGGCGGCGGCGGCGGCGGAGGAGGCCGGGAGAGCAGAGGCGGGAGATTGAGGGAGTATGGCGATGGTGGCGGCGGCGGCGGCGGGGGCTGGGGCGGAGGCGGGGGAGATGGCGGTGCTGGAGGCGGGGAGAGCAGAGGAGGGAGATTGAGGGAGTGCGGCAATGGCGGCGGCGGGGGCGGGGGTGGGGAACAGGGCAGCACTGGCGGCGGGGATGGGGAGCGCGGTGCTGGCGGCCAAGGGGGAGAGAGCAGAGGAGGGAGTTTGAGGGAGTACGGCGATGGCGGCGGCGGGGGCGGGGGAGGGGGCGAGGGCTGCGCTGGCGGAGGGGGTGGGGAGCGCGGTGATCCTGGCGGCGGCGGCGGGAGAAGCGGGGGCTGATCGCGAGCAGCGTTGGCGGCGTCGGCGGCAGCGGCGCGGGAGGGTTGCGAGGTCGGTGATGGAGGCGGCGGCAGCGTTGGGGGCTGTGTCGGCGGGCGCTGGGCGCGGGGAGGGTTGGCGCCGGCGGCGGCGGCGGTAGCGGGGAAGAGGGCGGTGCTGGCGGCGGAGGAGGGGAGAGCAGAGGCGGGAGATTGAAGCAGTACAGCGATGGCGGTGGCGAGGGCGGGGGCAGGGGTGAGGGCAGCGCTGGAGGGGGGTGTGGGGAGCGCGGTGATGGCGGCGGATTTGGCGGTGGCGGCGGGGGCGAGGGCAGCGCTGTTGGCGGTGGCGGCGATCGAAGGTCGGCGAAGGGATCGAGATGACAGCCTCCGGGACTGAAGAGGACTGAGAAGAGGGTGTGCGGGGGAGCCCTGGCCGACGGGCCTGGTGTGCGGCCGGGGCTGCCAGCTTGTAGTGCCTGGCGGCTAACCCTCTGCTGGTCAGGGGGACCTTCGGCTGGCTGGGCGGCTGCAGAGAGGCAAGGGGCGGCAGGGGTTCGCAGGGAGCCACGCCGGGGCGGCGATGCAAAAGGAGAGGCGAGCAAAAGCCTGCAGCTATTCCCAGGCGGTCTCCCATCCAAGTACTAACCAGGCCCCTCCCTGCTTAGCTCCCGAGATCAGACGAGATCTGGCGCGTGCAGGGTGGTGTGGCCTTAGGCGCTGGGACCCGGCTCCCGGCACTCCAAGAGCCTGCTCCCGACCTGCTTCTGAGCGCACGCCATGCTGCTGGGCCGCTCGGGTGGCGAGCACGTCTGCCCGAGCGCCTCCCGCCAGCTCCCCGCCTCCTCCGGACGCCGCTGGTGTGGGCGACGGGCTACTCCTGGCCCGCAGCGAGGCCCCTTCGCGCCCCCCAGTGGCTCTAACGGGCCTCCGTCACTTCCCTGACTGTGACATATGTCTGGGCGCCCTGGCATCCTGGGCCTCCCCAGGCCCCGAAGGGCTTTTACCCCGCCCCCCTACCCCAACCCCTCTCATCTCCCCCCAGCCCCACAACCGCACACCCCCCTTGCTGCTGTGCTGTCCCCACCTCTCAGGGCCACCGAGGGGGTCGCAGGGTCCTCTCAGTCCCCTCCACCCTAGGGACGTGCAACCCAGGCCCTGGCCCTGGCCGGCCCCACCCACTGGCCCAAAGCCAGGGAGAGCCACCCGCCACCAGGGGGCAGCACCTCCAGTCCGCCGCCACCCTTCCTCACACAGCCTTCTTTCTGGGTTCTCGCCCCTCGTCAGCGACCGGCGTCCCGCCCGATCACTGTTCACTTCACTGGCTACACGTCACCTCTCCTGACCCAGGGAGGTGAGAGAGAGGATGAGAGAAGGCCAGAGACAGAGCAAGAGAGAGGCGGAGAGAGACCGACGGGGACTGTGGGGACAGACTCGCAGAGAGCACTTTCCAGGCTCTGGGCCTCGCGTGGAGGGGTGCTGCGTGGGGGCTGCATGGATATCAGCCGTGACCGCTTGGCCATCAGCTGTTGCCAGTTGGCCATTGGCCACCGGCAGAGCTGCGGTGGCCAAGCTAGGAAGCGCGGATTGTGGACTGCAAATTGCAGAGGGGCGCGGACTGCAGTTGGCCGGCTTGGTGGGTCGGTAAGTTGGCGGGTCTGTTGGTTGGCAGAGAATCGGCCGGCAGGCTGGGGATCGGGCGGCTCCGGCTTGCCGAGTCTCCAAGCCAGCCGCCCGTGAGACATGGTGCTATGAGCCCCCTATCCGTGGTCTGTTGGTGTTCCCTCTTGGCCTCGCCAAATCCTGCATTCTTGTGCGGGCAGAGGGGCTAGAGTCCCCGCAGGACAGGGACAGACAGACAGAACGGGAGGAGGAGTAAGAGGGAGCGAGATGGAAATATACACGTATATGTACATGTATGTATCTAGACATACAGAGAGACATGGACAGAGACAGAGAAAGAGGGGGCTGGCACGCGGGGAGAGAGCTCCTAAGCCAGAGCCAGGGCCCAACAGGCACCTCTCAGAGCCTGACAGATATGGGGTGGGGGAGGGTGGGAGGGACGCACAGGCGGGCACACGGAGTGTTACAGACGCACTGAGGCTGTGTTGAAGTGGCGGCTCCTCCACCGGAGTGTGGTCGTGCCCGGGGCTGGGCTCCTCTAAGGAGGCATTGCCCTGGCGTTGGCAGTCACCATTGAAGCCTCCGGGGCGGCCCGCCAGGGTCTCCGGAGGGCCTGTGGTCTCTGAGCCCCGCCCAGGCACCCGCCCGCGGGAGGAGAGTGGCACCCCCAGGCACCCTGGTTGTGAGGGTTGTGTGCCTGCGTGCCTGCTCTACCCTTGTGGTGGTCTCCCCTGGAGTCGATGTCGCGTGGTGTGTTGGGGTGCTGCTCCCGCCGTCCCCTGGTTTGTCCCGGCTCTTTGTGCCCTGTGTTTCAGGGACACCGTGGCCGGCGGGAAGGGAGGGCTCCTGGCTCTTGTGGGAGACGGGAGGGGCGCGCGGGGGTGTGGGGCGAGGTGCCTGCCAGCAGAGACAGAAGACTCCGGTGGGGCGGGGCGTGTGGGCGTCCCGTTTGCCCGAGGTCACGCCGATCGTGTGTGTCGGGACCCGAGGGCAGGCGCAGGGATGGGCGTGCCCTGGGCTCGGGGAGAGGTGCAAAGCACCGGCACGTCCTGGGATGGAGAGAGCCTGGTGGAGGCCTGCGCCGGCAGGCAGCCCTGGGCTTGGGCGTTGGGGGTTGCGGCGGCGGCAGGGTCGGGGAGCGAGAGGGAGCCCTGCGATGGCGGTGGCGGCGACCGAGAGGCGGCTGACTGCTGCAGGCTGAGGGCCTGCCTTGGCGAAGAGCACTAAGAAGAGGGAGTGGGGGGGAGCCCTGGCCGACAGGCCTGGTGTGCGGCCGGGGATGCGAGCTTGTAGTGCTGGGCGACTGACCCTCCTCTGGCCAGGGGGACCTTCGGCTGCCTGGGCGGCTGCAGAGGGGCAAGGTGCGGCAGGGGTTCGGAGGGAGCCACGCCGGGGCGGCGGCGCAAAAGGAGAGGCGAGCAAAAGCCTGCAGCTATTCCCAGGCGGTCTCCCATCCAAGTACTAACCAGGCCCCGCCCTGCTTAGCTCCCGAGATCAGAGGAGATCGGGCACGTTCAGGGTGGTATGGCCCTAGACGCTGGGACCCGGCTCCCCGCGCCCCAAGAGCCTGCTCCCGGCCTGCCTCTGACCGCGCGCGCCGTGCTGCTGGGCCGCTAGGGTGGCGAGCACGTCTGCCTGAGCGGCTCCCGCCCGCTCCCCGCCTCCTCCGGACGCCGCTGGTGTGGGCGACGGGCTACTCCTGGCCCGCAGCGAGGCACCTTCGCGCCCCCCAGTGGCTCCACGGGCCTCTGTCACTTCCCTGACTGTGACATATGTCTGGGCGCCCTGGCATCCTGGGCCTCCCCAGGCCCCGAAGGGCTTTTACCCCGTCCCCCTACCCCAACCCCTCAAATCTCCCCCCAGCCACACAACCGCACACCCCCCTTGCTGCTGTGCTGTCCCCACCTCTCAGGGCCACCGAGGGGGTCGCAGGGTCCTCTCAGTCCCCTCCGGCCCTAGGGACGTGCAACCCAGGCCCTGGCCCTGACCGGACCCATCCACAGGCCCAAAGCCAGGGAGAGCCACCCGCGCCACCAGGGTGCAGCATCTCCAGTCTGCAGCCACCCTTCGTCACAAGCCTTCAGTCTGGGCCCTGGAACCCTCGTCAGCGACCGGAGCCCCGCCCGATGTCCGGTCCCTTCACTGGCTACACGTCACCTCTCCTGACCCAGGGAGGTGAGAGAGAGGATGAGAGAAGGCCAGAGACGGAGCAAGAGAGAGGCGGAGAGAGACAGACGGGGACTGTGGGGACAGACTCGCAGAGAGCACTCTCCAGGCTCTGGGCCTCGCGTGGAGGGGTGCTGCTTGGGGGCTGCATGGTCATCAGCTGTGACCGCTTGGCCATCAGCTGTTGCCAATTGGCCACTGGCCACCGGAGGAGCTGCGGTGGCCAAGCTAGGAAGCGCGGATGGTGGACTGCAAATTGCAGAGGGGCGCGGATTGCAGTGGGCCCGCTTGGCGGGTCGACGGGCGGTGTGTCGGTGGGTTGGCAGAGAAGCGGCCGACAGGTTGGGGATCGGGCGGCTCCGGCTTGCCGTGTCTCCGAGCCAGCCGCCCGTGAGACATAGTGCTATGAGCCCCCTATCCGTGGCTCTGTTGGTGTTCCCTCTTGGCCTCGCCATATCCTGCGTTCTTGTGCGGGCAGAGGGACTAGAGTCCCCGCAGGACAGGGACCGACAGAGAGAACGGGAGGAGGAGAAAGAGGGAGCGAGATCGAAATATACACCTATATGTACCTGTATGTACCTAGACATACAGAGAGACATGGACAGAGACAGAGAAAGAGGGGGCTGGCACGCGGGGAGAGAGCTCCTGAGCCAGAGCCAGAGCCCAACAGGCACGTCACAGAGCCAGAGAGACATGGGGTGGGGGAGGGGGGAGGGACGCACAAGCGGGCACACGGACTGGGACAGACGCACTGACGCTGCTTTGAAGTGGCAGCTTCTCAACCGAAGTGTGGTCATGCCCGTGGCTGGGCTCCACTAAGGAGGCAGTGCCCGGGCATTGAAAGTCACCCTTGAAGCCCCCGGGCCGGGCGGGAGGGCCAGTGGGCTCCGAGCCCCGCCCAGGAACCCCCCGCCCCGCGGGAGGAGAGTGGCAGCCCACAGGCACCCTGGTTGAGAGTGTTGTGTGCCTGCGTGCCTGCACTTCCCCTTGTGGTGGTCTCTCCTGGAGTCCGAGGGCGTGCGGTGTGTTGGGGTGCTGCTCCCTCAGTCCCCTGCTTTGTCCCGGCTCTTTGTACCCTGTGTGTTGGGGCCACTGCGGGAAGGGAGGGTTCCTGGCTCTTGTGGGCGATGGGAGGGGGCGCGCGGGGGTGTGGGGAGAGGTGCCTGCCGGCGGAGACACAGGCTCGGCTAACTGCTGCTGGCTGACTGCCTGCCTCGGCGAAGAGGACTAAGAAGAGGGTGTGGGGGTGAGCCCTGGCCGACGGGCCTGGTGTGCGGCCGGGGCTGCCAGCTTGTAGCGCCGGGTGGCTGACCGGCCTCTGGCCAGGGGGACCTTCGGCTGGATGGGCGGCTGCAGAGGGGCAAGGGGCGGCAGGGGTTCGGAGGGAGCCACGCAGGGGCGGCGGCGCAAAAGGAGAGGCGAGCAAAAGCCTACAGGTATTCCCAGGCGGTCTCCCATCCAAGCACTAACCAGGCCCCTCCCTGCTTAGCTCCCGAGATCAGAGGAGATCGGGCGCGTTCAGGGTGGTACGGCCATAGACGATGGGACTCGGCTCCCCGCGCCCCAAGAGCCTGCTCCCGGCCTGCCTCGTGAGCGCGCGCCATGCAGATGCGCGGCTCCGGTGGTGAGCATCGACCTGCTGGCCGGCTCTGCCAGCACCGCGTCCCCCTCCCAGTCCGGCTCCCCGCCTCTTCCGAATGCCCCAGGCGTGGGCGGCGGGCTACTCCTGGCCGGCAGCGAGGCCCCTTCGCGCCACCCGAGGCTCCATGGGACACTGCCACTTCCCTGATGGTGCCAGAATTCGTGGAACTCTGGCATCCTGGGACTCCCCGGACCCAGACCGCCATACACCCCGCCCCCCTACCGCCACCAGGTTTACCAACAACCGCACCCCCAAGGCTGGGGGAGGCCTGCACCAGCAGGCAACCCTGGGCTTGGGAGTTGTGGGAGGACCCCGCGGCGGCGGCTTGGGCGGCTGCGGAGGGGGGGGCGGCGGCGGCGGCGGCGGCGGCGGCGGCGGCGGCGGCGGCGGGGGCGGAGGAGGCCGGGAGAGCAGAGGCGGGAGATTGAGGGAGTATGGCGATGGTGGCGGCGGCGGCGGCGGGGGCTGGGGCGGAGGCGGGGGAGATGGCGGTGCTGGAGGCGGGGAGAGCAGAGGAGGGAGATTGAGGGAGTGCGGCAATGGCGGCGGCGGGGGCGGGGGTGGGGAACAGGGCAGCACTGGCGGCGGGGATGGGGAGCGCGGTGCTGGCGGCCAAGGGGGAGAGAGCAGAGGAGGGAGTTTGAGGGAGTACGGCGATGGCGGCGGCGGGGGCGGGGGAGGGGGCGAGGGCAGCGCTGGCGGAGGGGGTGGGGAGCGCGGTGATCCTGGCGGCGGCGGCGGGAGAAGCGGGGGCTGATCGCGAGCAGCGTTGGCGGCGTCGGCGGCAGCGGCGCGGGAGGGTTGCGAGGTCGGTGATGGAGGCGGCGGCAGCGTTGGGGGCTGTGTCGGCGGGCGCTGGGCGCGGGGAGGGTTGGCGCCGGCGGCGGCGGCGGTAGCGGGGAAGAGGGCGGTGCTGGCGGCGGAGGAGGGGAGAGCAGAGGCGGGAGATTGAAGCAGTACAGCGATGGCGGTGGCGAGGGCGGGGGCAGGGGTGAGGGCAGCGCTGGAGGGGGGTGTGGGGAGCGCGGTGATGGCGGCGGATTTGGCGGTGGCGGCGGGGGCGAGGGCAGCGCTGTTGGCGGTGGCGGCGATCGAAGGTCGGCGAAGGGATCGAGATGACAGCCTCCGGGACTGAAGAGGACTGAGAAGAGGGTGTGCGGGGGAGCCCTGGCCGACGGGCCTGGTGTGCGGCCGGGGCTGCCAGCTTGTAGTGCCTGGCGGCTAACCCTCTGCTGGTCAGGGGGACCTTCGGCTGGCTGGGCGGCTGCAGAGAGGCAAGGGGCGGCAGGGGTTCGCAGGGAGCCACGCCGGGGCGGCGATGCAAAAGGAGAGGCGAGCAAAAGCCTGCAGCTATTCCCAGGCGGTCTCCCATCCAAGTACTAACCAGGCCCCTCCCTGCTTAGCTCCCGAGATCAGACGAGATCTGGCGCGTGCAGGGTGGTGTGGCCTTAGGCGCTGGGACCCGGCTCCCGGCACTCCAAGAGCCTGCTCCCGACCTGCTTCTGAGCGCACGCCATGCTGCTGGGCCGCTCGGGTGGCGAGCACGTCTGCCCGAGCGCCTCCCGCCAGCTCCCCGCCTCCTCCGGACGCCGCTGGTGTGGGCGACGGGCTACTCCTGGCCCGCAGCGAGGCCCCTTCGCGCCCCCCAGTGGCTCTAACGGGCCTCCGTCACTTCCCTGACTGTGACATATGTCTGGGCGCCCTGGCATCCTGGGCCTCCCCAGGCCCCGAAGGGCTTTTACCCCGCCCCCCTACCCCAACCCCTCTCATCTCCCCCCAGCCCCACAACCGCACACCCCCCTTGCTGCTGTGCTGTCCCCACCTCTCAGGGCCACCGAGGGGGTCGCAGGGTCCTCTCAGTCCCCTCCACCCTAGGGACGTGCAACCCAGGCCCTGGCCCTGGCCGGCCCCACCCACTGGCCCAAAGCCAGGGAGAGCCACCCGCCACCAGGGGGCAGCACCTCCAGTCCGCCGCCACCCTTCCTCACACAGCCTTCTTTCTGGGTTCTCGCCCCTCGTCAGCGACCGGCGTCCCGCCCGATCACTGTTCACTTCACTGGCTACACGTCACCTCTCCTGACCCAGGGAGGTGAGAGAGAGGATGAGAGAAGGCCAGAGACAGAGCAAGAGAGAGGCGGAGAGAGACCGACGGGGACTGTGGGGACAGACTCGCAGAGAGCACTTTCCAGGCTCTGGGCCTCGCGTGGAGGGGTGCTGCGTGGGGGCTGCATGGATATCAGCCGTGACCGCTTGGCCATCAGCTGTTGCCAGTTGGCCATTGGCCACCGGCAGAGCTGCGGTGGCCAAGCTAGGAAGCGCGGATTGTGGACTGCAAATTGCAGAGGGGCGCGGACTGCAGTTGGCCGGCTTGGTGGGTCGGTAAGTTGGCGGGTCTGTTGGTTGGCAGAGAATCGGCCGGCAGGCTGGGGATCGGGCGGCTCCGGCTTGCCGAGTCTCCAAGCCAGCCGCCCGTGAGACATGGTGCTATGAGCCCCCTATCCGTGGTCTGTTGGTGTTCCCTCTTGGCCTCGCCAAATCCTGCATTCTTGTGCGGGCAGAGGGGCTAGAGTCCCCGCAGGACAGGGACAGACAGACAGAACGGGAGGAGGAGTAAGAGGGAGCGAGATGGAAATATACACGTATATGTACATGTATGTATCTAGACATACAGAGAGACATGGACAGAGACAGAGAAAGAGGGGGCTGGCACGCGGGGAGAGAGCTCCTGAGCCAGAGCCAGGGCCCAACAGGCACCTCTCAGAGCCTGACAGATATGGGGTGGGGGAGGGTGGGAGGGACGCACAGGCGGGCACACGGAGTGTTACAGACGCACTGAGGCTGTGTTGAAGTGGCGGCTCCTCCACCGGAGTGTGGTCGTGCCCGGGGCTGGGCTCCTCTAAGGAGGCATTGCCCTGGCGTTGGCAGTCACCATTGAAGCCTCCGGGGCGGCCCGCCAGGGTCTCCGGAGGGCCTGTGGTCTCTGAGCCCCGCCCAGGCACCCGCCCGCGGGAGGAGGGTGGCAGCCCCCAGGCACCCTGGTTGTGAGGGTTGTGTGCCTGCGTGCCTGCTCTGCCCTTGTGGTGGTCTCCCCTGGAGTCGATGTCGCGTGGTGTGTTGGGGTGCTGCTCCCGCCGTCCCCTGGTTTGTCCCGGCTCTTTGTGCCCTGTGTTTCAGGGACACCGTGGCCGGCGGGAAGGGAGGGCTCCTGGCTCTTGTGGGAGA
This sequence comes from Rhinolophus sinicus, assembly GCF_057876585.1. Classification (NCBI taxonomy): domain Eukaryota; kingdom Metazoa; phylum Chordata; class Mammalia; order Chiroptera; family Rhinolophidae; genus Rhinolophus; species Rhinolophus sinicus. The sequence continues at coordinate 19,048,281 of NC_142510.1, read as the reverse complement.
CGGGAGGGGCGCGCGGGGGTGTGGGGCGAGGTGCCTGCCAGCGGAGACAGAAGACTCCGGTGGGGCGGGGCGTGTGGGCGTCCCGTTTGCCCGAGGTCACGCCGATCGTGTGTGTCGGGACCCGAGGGCAGGCGCAGGGATGGGCGTGCCCTGGGCTCGGGGAGAGGTGCAAAGCACCGGCACGTCCTGGGATGGAGAGAGCCTGGTGGAGGCCTGCGCCGGCAGGCAGCCCTGGGCTTGGGCGTTGGGGGTTGCGGCGGCGGCAGGGTCGGGGAGCGAGAGGGAGCCCTGCGATGGCGGTGGCGGCGACCGAGAGGCGGCTGACTGCTGCAGGCTGAGGGCCTGCCTTGGCGAAGAGCACTAAGAAGAGGGAGTGGGGGGGAGCCCTGGCCGACAGGCCTGGTGTGCGGCCGGGGATGCGAGCTTGTAGTGCTGGGCGACTGACCCTCCTCTGGCCAGGGGGACCTTCGGCTGCCTGGGCGGCTGCAGAGGGGCAAGGTGCGGCAGGGGTTCGGAGGGAGCCACGCCGGGGCGGCGGCGCAAAAGGAGAGGCGAGCAAAAGCCTGCAGCTATTCCCAGGCGGTCTCCCATCCAAGTACTAACCAGGCCCCGCCCTGCTTAGCTCCCGAGATCAGAGGAGATCGGGCGCGTTCAGGGTGGTATGGCCCTAGACGCTGGGACCCGGCTCCCCGCGCCCCAAGAGCCTGCTCCCGGCCTGCCTCTGACCGCGCGCGCCGTGCTGCTGGGCCGCTAGGGTGGCGAGCACGTCTGCCTGAGCGGCTCCCGCCCGCTCCCCGCCTCCTCCGGACGCCGCTGGTGTGGGCGACGGGCTACTCCTGGCCCGCAGCGAGGCACCTTCGCGCCCCCCAGTGGCTCCACGGGCCTCTGTCACTTCCCTGACTGTGACATATGTCTGGGCGCCCTGGCATCCTGGGCCTCCCCAGGCCCCGAAGGGCTTTTACCCCGTCCCCCTACCCCAACCCCTCAAATCTCCCCCCAGCCACACAACCGCACACCCCCCTTGCTGCTGTGCTGTCCCCACCTCTCAGGGCCACCGAGGGGGTCGCAGGGTCCTCTCAGTCCCCTCCGGCCCTAGGGACGTGCAACCCAGGCCCTGGCCCTGACCGGACCCATCCACAGGCCCAAAGCCAGGGAGAGCCACCCGCGCCACCAGGGTGCAGCATCTCCAGTCTGCAGCCACCCTTCGTCACAAGCCTTCAGTCTGGGCCCTGGAACCCTCGTCAGCGACCGGAGCCCCGCCCGATGTCCGGTCCCTTCACTGGCTACACGTCACCTCTCCTGACCCAGGGAGGTGAGAGAGAGGATGAGAGAAGGCCAGAGACGGAGCAAGAGAGAGGCGGAGAGAGACAGACGGGGACTGTGGGGACAGACTCGCAGAGAGCACTCTCCAGGCTCTGGGCCTCGCGTGGAGGGGTGCTGCTTGGGGGCTGCATGGTCATCAGCTGTGACCGCTTGGCCATCAGCTGTTGCCAATTGGCCACTGGCCACCGGAGGAGCTGCGGTGGCCAAGCTAGGAAGCGCGGATGGTGGACTGCAAATTGCAGAGGGGCGCGGATTGCAGTGGGCCCGCTTGGCGGGTCGACGGGCGGTGTGTCGGTGGGTTGGCAGAGAAGCGGCCGACAGGTTGGGGATCGGGCGGCTCCGGCTTGCCGTGTCTCCGAGCCAGCCGCCCGTGAGACATAGTGCTATGAGCCCCCTATCCGTGGCTCTGTTGGTGTTCCCTCTTGGCCTCGCCATATCCTGCGTTCTTGTGCGGGCAGAGGGACTAGAGTCCCCGCAGGACAGGGACCGACAGAGAGAACGGGAGGAGGAGAAAGAGGGAGCGAGATCGAAATATACACCTATATGTACCTGTATGTACCTAGACATACAGAGAGACATGGACAGAGACAGAGAAAGAGGGGGCTGGCACGCGGGGAGAGAGCTCCTGAGCCAGAGCCAGAGCCCAACAGGCACGTCACAGAGCCAGAGAGACATGGGGTGGGGGAGGGGGGAGGGACGCACAAGCGGGCACACGGACTGGGACAGACGCACTGACGCTGCTTTGAAGTGGCAGCTTCTCAACCGAAGTGTGGTCATGCCCGTGGCTGGGCTCCACTAAGGAGGCAGTGCCCGGGCATTGAAAGTCACCCTTGAAGCCCCCGGGCCGGGCGGGAGGGCCAGTGGGCTCCGAGCCCCGCCCAGGAACCCCCCGCCCCGCGGGAGGAGAGTGGCAGCCCACAGGCACCCTGGTTGAGAGTGTTGTGTGCCTGCGTGCCTGCACTTCCCCTTGTGGTGGTCTCTCCTGGAGTCCGAGGGCGTGCGGTGTGTTGGGGTGCTGCTCCCTCAGTCCCCTGCTTTGTCCCGGCTCTTTGTACCCTGTGTGTTGGGGCCACTGCGGGAAGGGAGGGTTCCTGGCTCTTGTGGGCGATGGGAGGGGGCGCGCGGGGGTGTGGGGAGAGGTGCCTGCCGGCGGAGACACAGGCTCGGCTAACTGCTGCTGGCTGACTGCCTGCCTCGGCGAAGAGGACTAAGAAGAGGGTGTGGGGGTGAGCCCTGGCCGACGGGCCTGGTGTGCGGCCGGGGCTGCCAGCTTGTAGCGCCGGGTGGCTGACCGGCCTCTGGCCAGGGGGACCTTCGGCTGGATGGGCGGCTGCAGAGGGGCAAGGGGCGGCAGGGGTTCGGAGGGAGCCACGCAGGGGCGGCGGCGCAAAAGGAGAGGCGAGCAAAAGCCTACAGGTATTCCCAGGCGGTCTCCCATCCAAGCACTAACCAGGCCCCTCCCTGCTTAGCTCCCGAGATCAGAGGAGATCGGGCGCGTTCAGGGTGGTACGGCCATAGACGATGGGACTCGGCTCCCCGCGCCCCAAGAGCCTGCTCCCGGCCTGCCTCGTGAGCGCGCGCCATGCAGATGCGCGGCTCCGGTGGTGAGCATCGACCTGCTGGCCGGCTCTGCCAGCACCGCGTCCCCCTCCCAGTCCGGCTCCCCGCCTCTTCCGAATGCCCCAGGCGTGGGCGGCGGGCTACTCCTGGCCGGCAGCGAGGCCCCTTCGCGCCACCCGAGGCTCCATGGGACACTGCCACTTCCCTGATGGTGCCAGAATTCGTGGAACTCTGGCATCCTGGGACTCCCCGGACCCAGACCGCCATACACCCCGCCCCCCTACCGCCACCAGGTTTACCAACAACCGCACCCCCAAGGCTGGGGGAGGCCTGCACCAGCAGGCAACCCTGGGCTTGGGAGTTGTGGGAGGACCCCGCGGCGGCGGCTTGGGCGGCTGCGGAGGGGGGGGCGGCGGCGGCGGCGGCGGCGGCGGCGGCGGCGGCGGCGGCGGGGGCGGAGGAGGCCGGGAGAGCAGAGGCGGGAGATTGAGGGAGTATGGCGATGGTGGCGGCGGCGGCGGCGGGGGCTGGGGCGGAGGCGGGGGAGATGGCGGTGCTGGAGGCGGGGAGAGCAGAGGAGGGAGATTGAGGGAGTGCGGCAATGGCGGCGGCGGGGGCGGGGGTGGGGAACAGGGCAGCACTGGCGGCGGGGATGGGGAGCGCGGTGCTGGCGGCCAAGGGGGAGAGAGCAGAGGAGGGAGTTTGAGGGAGTACGGCGATGGCGGCGGCGGGGGCGGGGGAGGGGGCGAGGGCAGCGCTGGCGGAGGGGGTGGGGAGCGCGGTGATCGCGGCGGCGGCGGCGGGAGAAGCGGGGGCTGATCGCGAGCAGCGTTGGCGGCGTCGGCGGCAGCGGCGCGGGAGGGTTGCGAGGTCGGTGATGGAGGCGGCGGCAGCGTTGGGGGCTGTGTCGGCGGGCGCTGGGCGCGGGGAGGGTTGGCGCCGGCGGCGGCGGCGGTAGCGGGGAAGAGGGCGGTGCTGGCGGCGGAGGAGGGGAGAGCAGAGGCGGGAGATTGAAGCAGTACAGCGATGGCGGTGGCGAGGGCGGGGGCAGGGGTGAGGGCAGCGCTGGAGGGGGGTGTGGGGAGCGCGGTGATGGCGGCGGATTTGGCGGTGGCGGCGGGGGCGAGGGCAGCGCTGTTGGCGGTGGCGGCGATCGAAGGTCGGCGAAGGGATCGAGATGACAGCCTCCGGGACTGAAGAGGACTGAGAAGAGGGTGTGCGGGGGAGCCCTGGCCGACGGGCCTGGTGTGCGGCCGGGGCTGCCAGCTTGTAGTGCCTGGCGGATAACCCTCTGCTGGTCAGGGGGACCTTCGGCTGGCTGGGCGGCTGCAGAGAGGCAAGGGGCGGCAGGGGTTCGCAGGGAGCCACGCCGGGGCGGCGATGCAAAAGGAGAGGCGAGCAAAAGCCTGCAGCTATTCCCAGGCGGTCTCCCATCCAAGTACTAACCAGGCCCCTCCCTGCTTAGCTCCCGAGATCAGACGAGATCTGGCGCGTGCAGGGTGGTGTGGCCTTAGGCGCTGGGACCCGGCTCCCGGCACTCCAAGAGCCTGCTCCCGACCTGCTTCTGAGCGCACGCCATGCTGCTGGGCCGCTCGGGTGGCGAGCACGTCTGCCCGAGCGCCTCCCGCCAGCTCCCCGCCTCCTCCGGACGCCGCTGGTGTGGGCGACGGGCTACTCCTGGCCCGCAGCGAGGCCCCTTCGCGCCCCCCAGTGGCTCTAACGGGCCTCCGTCACTTCCCTGACTGTGACATATGTCTGGGCGCCCTGGCATCCTGGGCCTCCCCAGGCCCCGAAGGGCTTTTACCCCGCCCCCCTACCCCAACCCCTCTCATCTCCCCCCAGCCCCACAACCGCACACCCCCCTTGCTGCTGTGCTGTCCCCACCTCTCAGGGCCACCGAGGGGGTCGCAGGGTCCTCTCAGTCCCCTCCACCCTAGGGACGTGCAACCCAGGCCCTGGCCCTGGCCGGCCCCACCCACTGGCCCAAAGCCAGGGAGAGCCACCCGCCACCAGGGGGCAGCACCTCCAGTCCGCCGCCACCCTTCCTCACACAGCCTTCTTTCTGGGTTCTCGCCCCTCGTCAGCGACCGGCGTCCCGCCCGATCACTGTTCACTTCACTGGCTACACGTCACCTCTCCTGACCCAGGGAGGTGAGAGAGAGGATGAGAGAAGGCCAGAGACAGAGCAAGAGAGAGGCGGAGAGAGACCGACGGGGACTGTGGGGACAGACTCGCAGAGAGCACTTTCCAGGCTCTGGGCCTCGCGTGGAGGGGTGCTGCGTGGGGGCTGCATGGATATCAGCCGTGACCGCTTGGCCATCAGCTGTTGCCAGTTGGCCATTGGCCACCGGCAGAGCTGCGGTGGCCAAGCTAGGAAGCGCGGATTGTGGACTGCAAATTGCAGAGGGGCGCGGACTGCAGTTGGCCGGCTTGGTGGGTCGGTAAGTTGGCGGGTCTGTTGGTTGGCAGAGAATCGGCCGGCAGGCTGGGGATCGGGCGGCTCCGGCTTGCCGAGTCTCCAAGCCAGCCGCCCGTGAGACATGGTGCTATGAGCCCCCTATCCGTGGTCTGTTGGTGTTCCCTCTTGGCCTCGCCAAATCCTGCATTCTTGTGCGGGCAGAGGGGCTAGAGTCCCCGCAGGACAGGGACAGACAGACAGAACGGGAGGAGGAGTAAGAGGGAGCGAGATGGAAATATACACGTATATGTACATGTATGTATCTAGACATACAGAGAGACATGGACAGAGACAGAGAAAGAGGGGGCTGGCACGCGGGGAGAGAGCTCCTGAGCCAGAGCCAGGGCCCAACAGGCACCTCTCAGAGCCTGACAGATATGGGGTGGGGGAGGGTGGGAGGGACGCACAGGCGGGCACACGGAGTGTTACAGACGCACTGAGGCTGTGTTGAAGTGGCAGCTCCTCCACCGGAGTGTGGTCGTGCCCGGGGCTGGGCTCCTCTAAGGAGGCATTGCCCTGGCGTTGGCAGTCACCATTGAAGCCTCCGGGGCGGCCCGCCAGGGTCTCCGGAGGGCCTGTGGTCTCTGAGCCCCACCCAGGCACCCGCCCGCGGGAGGAGAGTGGCACCCCCAGGCACCCTGGTTGTGAGGGTTGTGTGCCTGCGTGCCTGCTCTGCCCTTGTGGTGGTCTCCCCTGGAGTCGATGTCGCGTGGTGTGTTGGGGTGCTGCTCCCGCCGTCCCCTGGTTTGTCCCGGCTCTTTGTGCCCTGTGTTTCAGGGACACCGTGGCCGGCGGGAAGGGAGGGCTCCTGGCTCTTGTGGGAGACGGGAGGGGCGCGCGGGGGTGTGGGGCGAGGTGCCTGCCAGCGGAGACAGAAGACTCCGGTGGGGCGGGGCGTGTGGGCGTCCCGTTTGCCCGAGGTCACGCCGATCGTGTGTGTCGGGACCCGAGGGCAGGCGCAGGGATGGGCGTGCCCTGGGCTCGGGGAGAGGTGCAAAGCACCGGCACGTCCTGGGATGGAGAGAGCCTGGTGGAGGCCTGCGCCGGCAGGCAGCCCTGGGCTTGGGCGTTGGGGGTTGCGGCGGCGGCAGGGTCGGGGAGCGAGAGGGAGCCCTGCGATGGCGGTGGCGGCGACCGAGAGGCGGCTGACTGCTGCAGGCTGAGGGCCTGCCTTGGCGAAGAGCACTAAGAAGAGGGAGTGGGGGGGAGCCCTGGCCGACAGGCCTGGTGTGCGGCCGGGGATGCGAGCTTGTAGTGCTGGGCGACTGACCCTCCTCTGGCCAGGGGGACCTTCGGCTGCCTGGGCGGCTGCAGAGGGGCAAGGTGCGGCAGGGGTTCGGAGGGAGCCACGCCGGGGCGGCGGCGCAAAAGGAGAGGCGAGCAAAAGCCTGCAGCTATTCCCAGGCGGTCTCCCATCCAAGTACTAACCAGGCCCCGCCCTGCTTAGCTCCCGAGATCAGACGAGATCGGGCGCGTTCAGGGTGGTATGGCCCTAGACGCTGGGACCCGGCTCCCCGCGCCCCAAGAGCCTGCTCCCGGCCTGCCTCTGACCGCGCGCCGTGCTGCTGGGCCGCTAGGGTGGCGAGCACGTCTGCCTGAGCGGCTCCCGCCCGCTCCCCGCCTCCTCCGGACGCCGCTGGTGTGGGCGACGGGCTACTCCTGGCCCGCAGCGAGGCACCTTCGCGCCCCCCAGTGGCTCCACGGGCCTCTGTCACTTCCCTGACTGTGACATATGTCTGGGCGCCCTGGCATCCTGGGCCTCCCCAGGCCCCGAAGGGCTTTTACCCCGTCCCCCTACCCCAACCCCTCAAATCTCCCCCCAGCCACACAACCGCACACCCCCCTTGCTGCTGTGCTGTCCCCACCTCTCAGGGCCACCGAGGGGGTCGCAGGGTCCTCTCAGTCCCCTCCGGCCCTAGGGACGTGCAACCCAGGCCCTGGCCCTGACCGGACCCATCCACAGGCCCAAAGCCAGGGAGAGCCACCCGCGCCACCAGGGTGCAGCATCTCCAGTCTGCAGCCACCCTTCGTCACAAGCCTTCAGTCTGGGCCCTGGAACCCTCGTCAGCGACCGGAGCCCCGCCCGATGTCCGGTCCCTTCACTGGCTACACGTCACCTCTCCTGACCCAGGGAGGTGAGAGAGAGGATGAGAGAAGGCCAGAGACGGAGCAAGAGAGAGGCGGAGAGAGACAGACGGGGACTGTGGGGACAGACTCGCAGAGAGCACTCTCCAGGCTCTGGGCCTCGCGTGGAGGGGTGCTGCTTGGGGGCTGCATGGTCATCAGCTGTGACCGCTTGGCCATCAGCTGTTGCCAATTGGCCACTGGCCACCGGAGGAGCTGCGGTGGCCAAGCTAGGAAGCGCGGATGGTGGACTGCAAATTGCAGAGGGGCGCGGATTGCAGTGGGCCCGCTTGGCGGGTCGACGGGCGGTGTGTCGGTGGGTTGGCAGAGAAGCGGCCGACAGGTTGGGGATCGGGCGGCTCCGGCTTGCCGTGTCTCCGAGCCAGCCGCCCGTGAGACATAGTGCTATGAGCCCCCTATCCGTGGCTCTGTTGGTGTTCCCTCTTGGCCTCGCCATATCCTGCGTTCTTGTGCGGGCAGAGGGACTAGAGTCCCCGCAGGACAGGGACCGACAGAGAGAACGGGAGGAGGAGAAAGAGGGAGCGAGATCGAAATATACACCTATATGTACCTGTATGTACCTAGACATACAGAGAGACATGGACAGAGACAGAGAAAGAGGGGGCTGGCACGCGGGGAGAGAGCTCCTGAGCCAGAGCCAGAGCCCAACAGGCACGTCACAGAGCCAGAGAGACATGGGGTGGGGGAGGGGGGAGGGACGCACAAGCGGGCACACGGACTGGGACAGACGCACTGACGCTGCTTTGAAGTGGCAGCTTCTCAACCGAAGTGTGGTCATGCCCGTGGCTGGGCTCCACTAAGGAGGCAGTGCCCGGGCATTGAAAGTCACCCTTGAAGCCCCCGGGCCGGGCGGGAGGGCCAGTGGGCTCCGAGCCCCGCCCAGGAACCCCCCGCCCCGCGGGAGGAGAGTGGCAGCCCACAGGCACCCTGGTTGAGAGTGTTGTGTGCCTGCGTGCCTGCACTTCCCCTTGTGGTGGTCTCTCCTGGAGTCCGAGGGCGTGCGGTGTGTTGGGGTGCTGCTCCCTCAGTCCCCTGCTTTGTCCCGGCTCTTTGTACCCTGTGTGTTGGGGCCACTGCGGGAAGGGAGGGTTCCTGGCTCTTGTGGGCGATGGGAGGGGGCGCGCGGGGGTGTGGGGAGAGGTGCCTGCCGGCGGAGACACAGGCTCGGCTAACTGCTGCTGGCTGACTGCCTGCCTCGGCGAAGAGGACTAAGAAGAGGGTGTGGGGGTGAGCCCTGGCCGACGGGCCTGGTGTGCGGCCGGGGCTGCCAGCTTGTAGCGCCGGGTGGCTGACCGGCCTCTGGCCAGGGGGACCTTCGGCTGGATGGGCGGCTGCAGAGGGGCAAGGGGCGGCAGGGGTTCGGAGGGAGCCACGCAGGGGCGGCGGCGCAAAAGGAGAGGCGAGCAAAAGCCTACAGGTATTCCCAGGCGGTCTCCCATCCAAGCACTAACCAGGCCCCTCCCTGCTTAGCTCCCGAGATCAGAGGAGATCGGGCGCGTTCAGGGTGGTACGGCCATAGACGATGGGACTCGGCTCCCCGCGCCCCAAGAGCCTGCTCCCGGCCTGCCTCGTGAGCGCGCGCCATGCAGATGCGCGGCTCCGGTGGTGAGCATCGACCTGCTGGCCGGCTCTGCCAGCACCGCGTCCCCCTCCCAGTCCGGCTCCCCGCCTCTTCCGAATGCCCCAGGCGTGGGCGGCGGGCTACTCCTGGCCGGCAGCGAGGCCCCTTCGCGCCACCCGAGGCTCCATGGGACACTGCCACTTCCCTGATGGTGCCAGAATTCGTGGAACTCTGGCATCCTGGGACTCCCCGGACCCAGACCGCCATACACCCCGCCCCCCTACCGCCACCAGGTTTACCAACAACCGCACCCCCAAGGCTGGGGGAGGCCTGCACCAGCAGGCAACCCTGGGCTTGGGAGTTGTGGGAGGACCCCGCGGAGGCGGCTTGGGCGGCTGCGGAGGGGGGGGCGGCGGCGGCGGCGGCGGCGGCGGCGGCGGCGGCGGCGGCGGGGGCGGAGGAGGCCGGGAGAGCAGAGGCGGGAGATTGAGGGAGTATGGCGATGGTGGCGGCGGCGGCGGCGGGGGCTGGGGCGGAGGCGGGGGAGATGGCGGTGCTGGAGGCGGGGAGAGCAGAGGAGGGAGATTGAGGGAGTGCGGCAATGGCGGCGGCGGGGGCGGGGGTGGGGAACAGGGCAGCACTGGCGGCGGGGATGGGGAGCGCGGTGCTGGCGGCCGAGGTGGGGAGAGCAGAGGAGGGAGTTTGAGGGAGTACGGCGATGGCGGCGGCGGGGGCGGGGGAGGGGGCGAGGGCAGCGCTGGCGGAGGGGGTGGGGAGCGCGGTGATCGCGGCGGCGGCGGGAGAAGCGGGGGCTGATCGCGAGCAGCGTTGGCGGCGTCGGCGGCAGCGGCGCGGGAGGGTTGCGAGGTCGGCGATGGAGGCGGCGGCAGCGTTGGGGGCTGTGTCGGCGGGCGCTGGGCGCGGGGAGGGTTGGCGCCGGCGGCGGCGGTAGCGGGGAAGAGGGCGGTGCTGGCGGCGGAGGAGGGGAGAGCAGAGGCGGGAGATTGAAGCAGTACAGCGATGGCGGTGGCGAGGGCGGGGGCAGGGGTGAGGGCAGCGCTGGAGGGGGGTGTGGGGAGCGCGGTGATGGCGGCGGATTTGGCGGTGGCGGCGGGGGCGAGGGCAGCGCTGTTGGCGGTGGCGGCGATCGAAGGTCGGCGAAGGGATCGAGATGACAGCCTCCGGGACTGAAGAGGACTGAGAAGAGGGTGTGCGGGGGAGCCCTGGCCGACGGGCCTGGTGTGCGGCCGGGGCTGCCAGCTTGTAGTGCCTGGCGGCTAACCCTCTGCTGGTCAGGGGGACCTTCGGCTGGCTGGGCGGCTGCAGAGAGGCAAGGGGCGGCAGGGGTTCGCAGGGAGCCACGCCGGGGCGGCGATGCAAAAGGAGAGGCGAGCAAAAGCCTGCAGCTATTCCCAGGCGGTCTCCCATCCAAGTACTAACCAGGCCCCTCCCTGCTTAGCTCCCGAGATCAGACGAGATCTGGCGCGTGCAGGGTGGTGTGGCCTTAGGCGCTGGGACCCGGCTCCCGGCACTCCAAGAGCCTGCTCCCGACCTGCTTCTGAGCGCACGCCATGCTGCTGGGCCGCTCGGGTGGCGAGCACGTCTGCCCGAGCGCCTCCCGCCAGCTCCCCGCCTCCTCCGGACGCCGCTGGTGTGGGCGACGGGCTACTCCTGGCCCGCAGCGAGGCCCCTTCGCGCCCCCCAGTGGCTCTAACGGGCCTCCGTCACTTCCCTGACTGTGACATATGTCTGGGCGCCCTGGCATCCTGGGCCTCCCCAGGCCCCGAAGGGCTTTTACCCCGCCCCCCTACCCCAACCCCTCTCATCTCCCCCCAGCCCCACAACCGCACACCCCCCTTGCTGCTGTGCTGTCCCCACCTCTCAGGGCCACCGAGGGGGTCGCAGGGTCCTCTCAGTCCCCTCCACCCTAGGGACGTGCAACCCAGGCCCTGGCCCTGGCCGGCCCCACCCACTGGCCCAAAGCCAGGGAGAGCCACCCGCCACCAGGGGGCAGCACCTCCAGTCCGCCGCCACCCTTCCTCACACAGCCTTCTTTCTGGGTTCTCGCCCCTCGTCAGCGACCGGCGTCCCGCCCGATCACTGTTCACTTCACTGGCTACACGTCACCTCTCCTGACCCAGGGAGGTGAGAGAGAGGATGAGAGAAGGCCAGAGACAGAGCAAGAGAGAGGCGGAGAGAGACCGACGGGGACTGTGGGGACAGACTCGCAGAGAGCACTTTCCAGGCTCTGGGCCTCGCGTGGAGGGGTGCTGCGTGGGGGCTGCATGGATATCAGCCATGACCGCTTGGCCATCAGCTGTTGCCAGTTGGCCATTGGCCACCGGCAGAGCTGCGGTGGCCAAGCTAGGAAGCGCGGATTGTGGACTGCAAATTGCAGAGGGGCGCGGACTGCAGTTGGCCGGCTTGGTGGGTCGGTAAGTTGGCGGGTCTGTTGGTTGGCAGAGAATCGGCCGGCAGGCTGGGGATCGGGCGGCTCCGGCTTGCCGAGTCTCCAAGCCAGCCGCCCGTGAGACATGGTGCTATGAGCCCCCTATCCGTGGTCTGTTGGTGTTCCCTCTTGGCCTCGCCAAATCCTGCATTCTTGTGCGGGCAGAGGGGCTAGAGTCCCCGCAGGACAGGGACAGACAGACAGAACGGGAGGAGGAGTAAGAGGGAGCGAGATGGAAATATACACGTATATGTACATGTATGTATCTAGACATACAGAGAGACATGGACAGAGACAGAGAAAGAGGGGGCTGGCACGCGGGGAGAGAGCTCCTGAGCCAGAGCCAGGGCCCAACAGGCACCTCTCAGAGCCTGACAGATATGGGGTGGGGGAGGGTGGGAGGGACGCACAGGCGGGCACACGGAGTGTTACAGACGCACTGAGGCTGTGTTGAAGTGGCGGCTCCTCCACCGGAGTGTGGTCGTGCCCGGGGCTGGGCTCCTCTAAGGAGGCATTGCCCTGGCGTTGGCAGTCACCATTGAAGCCTCCGGGGCGGCCCGCCAGGGTCTCCGGAGGGCCTGTGGTCTCTGAGCCCCGCCCAGGCACCCGCCCGCGGGAGGAGAGTGGCACCCCCAGGCACCCTGGTTGTGAGGGTTGTGTGCCTGCGTGCCTGCTCTGCCCTTGTGGTGGTCTCCCCTGGAGTCGATGTCGCGTGGTGTGTTGGGGTGCTGCTCCCGCCGTCCCCTGGTTTATCCCGGCTCTTTGTGCCCTGTGTTTCAGGGACACCGTGGCCGGCGGGAAGGGAGGGCTCCTGGCTCTTGTGGGAGACGGGAGGGGCGCGCGGGGGTGTGGGGCGAGGTGCCTGCCAGCGGAGACAGAAGACTCCGGTGGGGCGGGGCGTGTGGGCGTCCCGTTTGCCCGAGGTCACGCCGATCGTGTGTGTCGGGACCCGAGGGCAGGCGCAGGGATGGGCGTGCCCTGGGCTCGGGGAGAGGTGCAAAGCACCGGCACGTCCTGGGATGGAGAGAGCCTGGTGGAGGCCTGCGCCGGCAGGCAGCCCTGGGCTTGGGCGTTGGGGGTTGCGGCGGCGGCAGGGTCGGGGAGCGAGAGGGAGCCCTGCGATGGCGGTGGCGGCGACCGAGAGGCGGCTGACTGCTGCAGGCTGAGGGCCTGCCTTGGCGAAGAGCACTAAGAAGAGGGAGTGGGGGGGAGCCCTGGCCGACAGGCCTGGTGTGCGGCCGGGGATGCGAGCTTGTAGTGCTGGGCGACTGACCCTCCTCTGGCCAGGGGGACCTTCGGCTGCCTGGGCGGCTGCAGAGGGGCAAGGTGCGGCAGGGGTTCGGAGGGAGCCACGCCGGGGCGGCGGCGCAAAAGGAGAGGCGAGCAAAAGCCTGCAGCTATTCCCAGGCGGTCTCCCATCCAAGTACTAACCAGGCCCCGCCCTGCTTAGCTCCCGAGATCAGACGAGATCGGGCGCGTTCAGGGTGGTATGGCCCTAGACGCTGGGACCCGGCTCCCCGCGCCCCAAGAGCCTGCTCCCGGCCTGCCTCTGACCGCGCGCCGTGCTGCTGGGCCGCTAGGGTGGCGAGCACGTCTGCCTGAGCGGCTCCCGCCTGCTCCCCGCCTCCTCCGGACGCCGCTGGTGTGGGCGACGGGCTACTCCTGGCCCGCAGCGAGGCACCTTCGCGCCCCCCAGTGGCTCCACGGGCCTCTGTCACTTCCCTGACTGTGACATATGTCTGGGCGCCCTGGCATCCTGGGCCTCCCCAGGCCCCGAAGGGCTTTTACCCCGTCCCCCTACCCCAACCCCTCAAATCTCCCCCCAGCCACACAACCGCACACCCCCCTTGCTGCTGTGCTGTCCCCACCTCTCAGGGCCACCGAGGGGGTCGCAGGGTCCTCTCAGTCCCCTCCGGCCCTAGGGACGTGCAACCCAGGCCCTGGCCCTGACCGGACCCATCCACAGGCCCAAAGCCAGGGAGAGCCACCCGCGCCACCAGGGTGCAGCATCTCCAGTCTGCAGCCACCCTTCGTCACAAGCCTTCAGTCTGGGCCCTGGAACCCTCGTCAGCGACCGGAGCCCCGCCCGATGTCCGGTCCCTTCACTGGCTACACGTCACCTCTCCTGACCCAGGGAGGTGAGAGAGAGGATGAGAGAAGGCCAGAGACGGAGCAAGAGAGAGGCGGAGAGAGACAGACGGGGACTGTGGGGACAGACTCGCAGAGAGCACTCTCCAGGCTCTGGGCCTCGCGTGGAGGGGTGCTGCTTGGGGGCTGCATGGTCATCAGCTGTGACCGCTTGGCCATCAGCTGTTGCCAATTGGCCACTGGCCACCGGAGGAGCTGCGGTGGCCAAGCTAGGAAGCGCGGATGGTGGACTGCAAATTGCAGAGGGGCGCGGATTGCAGTGGGCCCGCTTGGCGGGTCGACGGGCGGTGTGTCGGTGGGTTGGCAGAGAAGCGGCCGACAGGTTGGGGATCGGGCGGCTCCGGCTTGCCGTGTCTCCGAGCCAGCCGCCCGTGAGACATAGTGCTATGAGCCCCCTATCCGTGGCTCTGTTGGTGTTCCCTCTTGGCCTCGCCATATCCTGCGTTCTTGTGCGGGCAGAGGGACTAGAGTCCCCGCAGGACAGGGACCGACAGAGAGAACGGGAGGAGGAGAAAGAGGGAGCGAGATCGAAATATACACCTATATGTACCTGTATGTACCTAGACATACAGAAAGACATGGACAGAGACAGAGAAAGAGGGGGCTGGCACGCGGGGAGAGAGCTCCTGAGCCAGAGCCAGAGCCCAACAGGCACGTCACAGAGCCAGAGAGACATGGGGTGGGGGAGGGGGGAGGGACGCACAAGCGGGCACACGGACTGGGACAGACGCACTGACGCTGCTTTGAAGTGGCAGCTTCTCAACCGAAGTGTGGTCATGCCCGTGGCTGGGCTCCACTAAGGAGGCAGTGCCCGGGCATTGAAAGTCACCCTTGAAGCCCCCGGGCCGGGCGGGAGGGCCAGTGGGCTCCGAGCCCCGCCCAGGAACCCCCCGCCCCGCGGGAGGAGAGTGGCAGCCCACAGGCACCCTGGTTGAGAGTGTTGTGTGCCTGCGTGCCTGCACTTCCCCTTGTGGTGGTCTCTCCTGGAGTCCGAGGGCGTGCGGTGTGTTGGGGTGCTGCTCCCTCAGTCCCCTGCTTTGTCCCGGCTCTTTGTACCCTGTGTGTTGGGGCCACTGCGGGAAGGGAGGGTTCCTGGCTCTTGTGGGCGATGGGAGGGGGCGCGCGGGGGTGTGGGGAGAGGTGCCTGCCGGCGGAGACACAGGCTCGGCTAACTGCTGCTGGCTGACTGCCTGCCTCGGCGAAGAGGACTAAGAAGAGGGTGTGGGGGTGAGCCCTGGCCGACGGGCCTGGTGTGCGGCCGGGGCTGCCAGCTTGTAGCGCCGGGTGGCTGACCGGCCTCTGGCCAGGGGGACCTTCGGCTGGATGGGCGGCTGCAGAGGGGCAAGGGGCGGCAGGGGTTCGGAGGGAGCCACGCAGGGGCGGCGGCGCAAAAGGAGAGGCGAGCAAAAGCCTACAGGTATTCCCAGGCGGTCTCCCATCCAAGCACTAACCAGGCCCCTCCCTGCTTAGCTCCCGAGATCAGAGGAGATCGGGCGCGTTCAGGGTGGTACGGCCATAGACGATGGGACTCGGCTCCCCGCGCCCCAAGAGCCTGCTCCCGGCCTGCCTCGTGAGCGCGCGCCATGCAGATGCGCGGCTCCGGTGGTGAGCATCGACCTGCTGGCCGGCTCTGCCAGCACCGCGTCCCCCTCCCAGTCCGGCTCCCCGCCTCTTCCGAATGCCCCAGGCGTGGGCGGCGGGCTACTCCTGGCCGGCAGCGAGGCCCCTTCGCGCCACCCGAGGCTCCATGGGACACTGCCACTTCCCTGATGGTGCCAGAATTCGTGGAACTCTGGCATCCTGGGACTCCCCGGACCCAGACCGCCATACACCCCGCCCCCCTACCGCCACCAGGTTTACCAACAACCGCACCCCCAAGGCTGGGGGAGGCCTGCACCAGCAGGCAACCCTGGGCTTGGGAGTTGTGGGAGGACCCCGCGGCGGCGGCTTGGGCGGCTGCGGAGGGGGGGGCGGCGGCGGCGGCGGCGGCGGCGGCGGCGGCGGCGGCGGCGGGGGCGGAGGAGGCCGGGAGAGCAGAGGCGGGAGATTGAGGGAGTATGGCGATGGTGGCGGCGGCGGCGGCGGGGGCTGGGGCGGAGGCGGGGGAGATGGCGGTGCTGGAGGCGGGGAGAGCAGAGGAGGGAGATTGAGGGAGTGCGGCAATGGCGGCGGCGGGGGCGGGGGTGGGGAACAGGGCAGCACTGGCGGCGGGGATGGGGAGCGCGGTGCTGGCGGCCAAGGGGGAGAGAGCAGAGGAGGGAGTTTGAGGGAGTACGGCGATGGCGGCGGCGGGGGCGGGGGAGGGGGCGAGGGCAGCGCTGGCGGAGGGGGTGGGGAGCGCGGTGATCCTGGCGGCGGCGGCGGGAGAAGCGGGGGCTGATCGCGAGCAGCGTTGGCGGCGTCGGCGGCAGCGGCGCGGGAGGGTTGCGAGGTCGGTGATGGAGGCGGCGGCAGCGTTGGGGGCTGTGTCGGCGGGCGCTGGGCGCGGGGAGGGTTGGCGCCGGCGGCGGCGGCGGTAGCGGGGAAGAGGGCGGTGCTGGCGGCGGAGGAGGGGAGAGCAGAGGCGGGAGATTGAAGCAGTACAGCGATGGCGGTGGCGAGGGCGGGGGCAGGGGTGAGGGCAGCGCTGGAGGGGGGTGTGGGGAGCGCGGTGATGGCGGCGGATTTGGCGGTGGCGGCGGGGGCGAGGGCAGCGCTGTTGGCGGTGGCGGCGATCGAAGGTCGGCGAAGGGATCGAGATGACAGCCTCCGGGACTGAAGAGGACTGAGAAGAGGGTGTGCGGGGGAGCCCTGGCCGACGGGCCTGGTGTGCGGCCGGGGCTGCCAGCTTGTAGTGCCTGGCGGCTAACCCTCTGCTGGTCAGGGGGACCTTCGGCTGGCTGGGCGGCTGCAGAGAGGCAAGGGGCGGCAGGGGTTCGCAGGGAGCCACGCCGGGGCGGCGATGCAAAAGGAGAGGCGAGCAAAAGCCTGCAGCTATTCCCAGGCGGTCTCCCATCCAAGTACTAACCAGGCCCCTCCCTGCTTAGCTCCCGAGATCAGACGAGATCTGGCGCGTGCAGGGTGGTGTGGCCTTAGGCGCTGGGACCCGGCTCCCGGCACTCCAAGAGCCTGCTCCCGACCTGCTTCTGAGCGCACGCCATGCTGCTGGGCCGCTCGGGTGGCGAGCACGTCTGCCCGAGCGCCTCCCGCCAGCTCCCCGCCTCCTCCGGACGCCGCTGGTGTGGGCGACGGGCTACTCCTGGCCCGCAGCGAGGCCCCTTCGCGCCCCCCAGTGGCTCTAACGGGCCTCCGTCACTTCCCTGACTGTGACATATGTCTGGGCGCCCTGGCATCCTGGGCCTCCCCAGGCCCCGAAGGGCTTTTACCCCGCCCCCCTACCCCAACCCCTCTCATCTCCCCCCAGCCCCACAACCGCACACCCCCCTTGCTGCTGTGCTGTCCCCACCTCTCAGGGCCACCGAGGGGGTCGCAGGGTCCTCTCAGTCCCCTCCACCCTAGGGACGTGCAACCCAGGCCCTGGCCCTGGCCGGCCCCACCCACTGGCCCAAAGCCAGGGAGAGCCACCCGCCACCAGGGGGCAGCACCTCCAGTCCGCCGCCACCCTTCCTCACACAGCCTTCTTTCTGGGTTCTCGCCCCTCGTCAGCGACCGGCGTCCCGCCCGATCACTGTTCACTTCACTGGCTACACGTCACCTCTCCTGACCCAGGGAGGTGAGAGAGAGGATGAGAGAAGGCCAGAGACAGAGCAAGAGAGAGGCGGAGAGAGACCGACGGGGACTGTGGGGACAGACTCGCAGAGAGCACTTTCCAGGCTCTGGGCCTCGCGTGGAGGGGTGCTGCGTGGGGGCTGCATGGATATCAGCCGTGACCGCTTGGCCATCAGCTGTTGCCAGTTGGCCATTGGCCACCGGCAGAGCTGCGGTGGCCAAGCTAGGAAGCGCGGATTGTGGACTGCAAATTGCAGAGGGGCGCGGACTGCAGTTGGCCGGCTTGGTGGGTCGGTAAGTTGGCGGGTCTGTTGGTTGGCAGAGAATCGGCCGGCAGGCTGGGGATCGGGCGGCTCCGGCTTGCCGAGTCTCCAAGCCAGCCGCCCGTGAGACATGGTGCTATGAGCCCCCTATCCGTGGTCTGTTGGTGTTCCCTCTTGGCCTCGCCAAATCCTGCATTCTTGTGCGGGCAGAGGGGCTAGAGTCCCCGCAGGACAGGGACAGACAGACAGAACGGGAGGAGGAGTAAGAGGGAGCGAGATGGAAATATACACGTATATGTACATGTATGTATCTAGACATACAGAGAGACATGGACAGAGACAGAGAAAGAGGGGGCTGGCACGCGGGGAGAGAGCTCCTGAGCCAGAGCCAGGGCCCAACAGGCACCTCTCAGAGCCTGACAGATATGGGGTGGGGGAGGGTGGGAGGGACGCACAGGCGGGCACACGGAGTGTTACAGACGCACTGAGGCTGTGTTGAAGTGGCGGCTCCTCCACCGGAGTGTGGTCGTGCCCGGGGCTGGGCTCCTCTAAGGAGGCATTGCCCTGGCGTTGGCAGTCACCATTGAAGCCTCCGGGGCGGCCCGCCAGGGTCTCCGGAGGGCCTGTGGTCTCTGAGCCCCGCCCAGGCACCCGCCCGCGGGAGGAGGGTGGCAGCCCCCAGGCACCCTGGTTGTGAGGGTTGTGTGCCTGCGTGCCTGCTCTGCCCTTGTGGTGGTCTCCCCTGGAGTCGATGTCGCGTGGTGTGTTGGGGTGCTGCTCCCGCCGTCCCCTGGTTTGTCCCGGCTCTTTGTGCCCTGTGTTTCAGGGACACCGTGGCCGGCGGGAAGGGAGGGCTCCTGGCTCTTGTGGGAGACGGGAGGGGCGCGCGGGGGTGTGGGGCGAGGTGCCTGCCAGCGGAGACAGAAGACTCCGGTGGGGCGGGGCGTGTGGGCGTCCCGTTTGCCCGAGGTCACGCCGATCGTGTGTGTCGGGACCCGAGGGCAGGCGCAGGGATGGGCGTGCCCTGGGCTCGGGGAGAGGTGCAAAGCACCGGCACGTCCTGGGATGGAGAGAGCCTGGTGGAGGCCTGCGCCGGCAGGCAGCCCTGGGCTTGGGCGTTGGGGGTTGCGGCGGCGGCAGGGTCGGGGAGCGAGAGGGAGCCCTGCGATGGCGGTGGCGGCGACCGAGAGGCGGCTGACTGCTGCAGGCTGAGGGCCTGCCTTGGCGAAGAGCACTAAGAAGAGGGAGTGGGGGGGAGCCCTGGCCGACAGGCCTGGTGTGCGGCCGGGGATGCGAGCTTGTAGTGCTGGGCGACTGACCCTCCTCTGGCCAGGGGGACCTTCGGCTGCCTGGGCGGCTGCAGAGGGGCAAGGTGCGGCAGGGGTTCGGAGGGAGCCACGCCGGGGCGGCGGCGCAAAAGGAGAGGCGAGCAAAAGCCTGCAGCTATTCCCAGGCGGTCTCCCATCCAAGTACTAACCAGGCCCCGCCCTGCTTAGCTCCCGAGATCAGAGGAGATCGGGCGCGTTCAGGGTGGTATGGCCCTAGACGCTGGGACCCGGCTCCCCGCGCCCCAAGAGCCTGCTCCCGGCCTGCCTCTGACCGCGCGCGCCGTGCTGCTGGGCCGCTAGGGTGGCGAGCACGTCTGCCTGAGCGGCTCCCGCCCGCTCCCCGCCTCCTCCGGACGCCGCTGGTGTGGGCGACGGGCTACTCCTGGCCCGCAGCGAGGCACCTTCGCGCCCCCCAGTGGCTCCACGGGCCTCTGTCACTTCCCTGACTGTGACATATGTCTGGGCGCCCTGGCATCCTGGGCCTCCCCAGGCCCCGAAGGGCTTTTACCCCGTCCCCCTACCCCAACCCCTCAAATCTCCCCCCAGCCACACAACCGCACACCCCCCTTGCTGCTGTGCTGTCCCCACCTCTCAGGGCCACCGAGGGGGTCGCAGGGTCCTCTCAGTCCCCTCCGGCCCTAGGGACGTGCAACCCAGGCCCTGGCCCTGACCGGACCCATCCACAGGCCCAAAGCCAGGGAGAGCCACCCGCGCCACCAGGGTGCAGCATCTCCAGTCTGCAGCCACCCTTCGTCACAAGCCTTCAGTCTGGGCCCTGGAACCCTCGTCAGCGACCGGAGCCCCGCCCGATGTCCGGTCCCTTCACTGGCTACACGTCACCTCTCCTGACCCAGGGAGGTGAGAGAGAGGATGAGAGAAGGCCAGAGACGGAGCAAGAGAGAGGCGGAGAGAGACAGACGGGGACTGTGGGGACAGACTCGCAGAGAGCACTCTCCAGGCTCTGGGCCTCGCGTGGAGGGGTGCTGCTTGGGGGCTGCATGGTCATCAGCTGTGACCGCTTGGCCATCAGCTGTTGCCAATTGGCCACTGGCCACCGGAGGAGCTGCGGTGGCCAAGCTAGGAAGCGCGGATGGTGGACTGCAAATTGCAGAGGGGCGCGGATTGCAGTGGGCCCGCTTGGCGGGTCGACGGGCGGTGTGTCGGTGGGTTGGCAGAGAAGCGGCCGACAGGTTGGGGATCGGGCGGCTCCGGCTTGCCGTGTCTCCGAGCCAGCCGCCCGTGAGACATAGTGCTATGAGCCCCCTATCCGTGGCTCTGTTGGTGTTCCCTCTTGGCCTCGCCATATCCTGCGTTCTTGTGCGGGCAGAGGGACTAGAGTCCCCGCAGGACAGGGACCGACAGAGAGAACGGGAGGAGGAGAAAGAGGGAGCGAGATCGAAATATACACCTATATGTACCTGTATGTACCTAGACATACAGAGAGACATGGACAGAGACAGAGAAAGAGGGGGCTGGCACGCGGGGAGAGAGCTCCTGAGCCAGAGCCAGAGCCCAACAGGCACGTCACAGAGCCAGAGAGACATGGGGTGGGGGAGGGGGGAGGGACGCACAAGCGGGCACACGGACTGGGACAGACGCACTGACGCTGCTTTGAAGTGGCAGCTTCTCAACCGAAGTGTGGTCATGCCCGTGGCTGGGCTCCACTAAGGAGGCAGTGCCCGGGCATTGAAAGTCACCCTTGAAGCCCCCGGGCCGGGCGGGAGGGCCAGTGGGCTCCGAGCCCCGCCCAGGAACCCCCCGCCCCGCGGGAGGAGAGTGGCAGCCCACAGGCACCCTGGTTGAGAGTGTTGTGTGCCTGCGTGCCTGCACTTCCCCTTGTGGTGGTCTCTCCTGGAGTCCGAGGGCGTGCGGTGTGTTGGGGTGCTGCTCCCTCAGTCCCCTGCTTTGTCCCGGCTCTTTGTACCCTGTGTGTTGGGGCCACTGCGGGAAGGGAGGGTTCCTGGCTCTTGTGGGCGATGGGAGGGGGCGCGCGGGGGTGTGGGGAGAGGTGCCTGCCGGCGGAGACACAGGCTCGGCTAACTGCTGCTGGCTGACTGCCTGCCTCGGCGAAGAGGACTAAGAAGAGGGTGTGGGGGTGAGCCCTGGCCGACGGGCCTGGTGTGCGGCCGGGGCTGCCAGCTTGTAGCGCCGGGTGGCTGACCGGCCTCTGGCCAGGGGGACCTTCGGCTGGATGGGCGGCTGCAGAGGGGCAAGGGGCGGCAGGGGTTCGGAGGGAGCCACGCAGGGGCGGCGGCGCAAAAGGAGAGGCGAGCAAAAGCCTACAGGTATTCCCAGGCGGTCTCCCATCCAAGCACTAACCAGGCCCCTCCCTGCTTAGCTCCCGAGATCAGAGGAGATCGGGCGCGTTCAGGGTGGTACGGCCATAGACGATGGGACTCGGCTCCCCGCGCCCCAAGAGCCTGCTCCCGGCCTGCCTCGTGAGCGCGCGCCATGCAGATGCGCGGCTCCGGTGGCGAGCATCGACCTGCTGGCCGGCTCTGCCAGCACCGCGTCCCCCTCCCAGTCCGGCTCCCCGCCTCTTCCGAATGCCCCAGGCGTGGGCGGCGGGCTACTCCTGGCCGGCAGCGAGGCCCCTTCGCGCCACCCGAGGCTCCATGGGACACTGCCACTTCCCTGATGGTGCCAGAATTCGTGGAACTCTGGCATCCTGGGACTCCCCGGACCCAGACCGCCATACACCCCGCCCCCCTACCGCCACCAGGTTTACCAACAACCGCACCCCCAAGGCTGGGGGAGGCCTGCACCAGCAGGCAACCCTGGGCTTGGGAGTTGTGGGAGGACCCCGCGGCGGCGGCTTGGGCGGCTGCGGAGGGGGGGGCGGCGGCGGCGGCGGGGGCGGAGGAGGCCGGGAGAGCAGAGGCGGGAGATTGAGGGAGTATGGCGATGGTGGCGGCGGCGGCGGCGGGGGCTGGGGCGGAGGCGGGGGAGATGGCGGTGCTGGAGGCGGGGAGAGCAGAGGAGGGAGATTGAGGGAGTGCGGCAATGGCGGCGGCGGGGGCGGGGGTGGGGAACAGGGCAGCACTGGCGGCGGGGATGGGGAGCGCGGTGCTGGCGGCCGAGGTGGGGAGAGCAGAGGAGGGAGTTTGAGGGAGTACGGCGATGGCGGCGGCGGGGGCGGGGGAGGGGGCGAGGGCAGCGCTGGCGGAGGGGGTGGGGAGCGCGGTGATCGCGGCGGCGGCGGGAGAAGCGGGGGCTGATCGCGAGCAGCGTTGGCGGCGTCGGCGGCAGCGGCGCGGGAGGGTTGCGAGGTCGGCGATGGAGGCGGCGGCAGCGTTGGGGGCTGTGTCGGCGGGCGCTGGGCGCGGGGAGGGTTGGCGCCGGCGGCGGCGGTAGCGGGGAAGAGGGCGGTGCTGGCGGCGGAGGAGGGGAGAGCAGAGGCGGGAGATTGAAGCAGTACAGCGATGGCGGTGGCGAGGGCCGGGGCAGGGGTGAGGTCAGCGCTGGAGGGGGGTGTGGGGAGCGCGGTGATGGCGGCGGATTTGGCGGTGGCGGCGGGGGCGAGGGCAGCGCTGTTGGCGGTGGCGGCGATCGAAGGTCGGCGAAGGGATCGAGATGACAGCCTCCGGGACTGAAGAGGACTGAGAAGAGGGTGTGCGGGGGAGCCCTGGCCGACGGGCCTGGTGTGCGGCCGGGGCTGCCAGCTTGTAGTGCCTGGCGGCTAACCCTCTGCTGGTCAGGGGGACCTTCGGCTGGCTGGGCGGCTGCAGAGAGGCAAGGGGCGGCAGGGGTTCGGAGGGAGCCACGCCGGGGCCGCGGCGCAAAAGGAGAGGCGAGCAAAAGCCTGCAGCTATTCCCAGGCGGTCTCCCATCCAAGTACTAACCGGGCCCCTCCCTGCTTAGCTCCCGAGATCAGACGAGATCTGGCGCGTGCAGGGTGGTGTGGCCTTAGGCGCTGGGACCCGGCTCCCGGCACTCCAAGAGCCTGCTCCCGACCTGCTTCTGAGCGCGCACCATGCTGCTGGGCCGCTCCGGTGGCGAGCATGTCTGCCCGAGCGCCTCCCGCCAGCTCCCCGCCTCCTCCGAACGCCGCTGGTGTGGGCGACGGGCTACTCCTGGCCCGCAGCGAGGCCCCTTCGCGCCCCCCAGTGGCTCTAACGGGCCTCTGTCACTTCCCTGACTGTGACATATGTCTGGGCGCCCTGGCATCCTGGGCCTCCCCAGGCCCCGAAGGGCTTTTACCCCGCCCCCCTACCCCAACCCCTCTCATCTCCCCCCAGCCCCACAACCGCACACCCCCCCTTGCTGCTGTGCTGTCCCCACCTCTCAGGGCCACCGAGGGGGTCGCAGGGTCCTCTCAGTCCCCTCCACCCTAGGGATGTTCAACCCAGGCCCTGGCCCTGGCCGGCCCCACCCACTGGCCCAAAGCCAGGGAGAGCCACCCGCCACCAGGGGGCAGCACGTCCAGTCTGCCGCCACCCTTCCTCACACAGCCTTCTTTCTGGGTTCTCGCCCCTCGTCAGCGACCGGCGTCCCGCCCGATCACTGTTCACTTCACTGGCTACACGTCACCTCTCCTGACCCAGGGAGGTGAGAGAGAGGATGAGAGAAGGCCAGAGACGGAGCAAGAGAGAGGCGGAGAGAGACAGACGGGGACTGTGGGGACAGACTCGCAGAGAGCACTTTCCAGGCTCTGGGCCTCGCGTGGAGGGGTGCTGCGTGGGGGCTGCATGGATATCAGCTGTGACCGCTTGGCCATCAGCTGTTGCCAGTTGGCCATTGGCCACCGGCAGAGCTGCGGTGGCCAAGCTAGGAAGCGCGGATTGTGGACTGCAAATTGCAGAGGGGCGCGGACTGCAGTTGGCCGGCTTGGTGGGTCGGTAGGTTGGTGGGTCTTGTGGTCGGCAGAGAATCGGCCGGCAGGCTGGGGATCGGGCGGCTCCGGCTTGCCGAGTCTCCAAGCCAGCCGCCCGTGAGACATGGTGCTATGAGCCCCCTATCCGTGGCTCTGTTGGTGTTCCCTCTTGGCCTCGCCAAATCCTGCATTCTTGTGCGGGCAGAGGGGCTAGAGTCCCCGCAGGACAGGGACAGACAGACAGAACGGGAGGAGGAGTAAGAGGGAGCGAGATGGAAATATGCTCGTATATGTACATGTATGTATCTAGACATACAGAGAGACATGGACAGAGACAGAGAAAGAGGGGGCTGGCACGCGGGGAGAGAGCTCCTGAGCCAGAGCCAGAGCCCAACAGGCACGTCACAGAGCCCGACGGATATGGGGTGGGGGAGGGTGTGAGGGACGCACAGGCGGGCACACGGACTGTTACAGACGCACTGAGGCTGTGTTGAAGTGGCAGCTCCTCCACCGGAGTGTGGTCGTGCCCGGGGCTGGGCTCCGCTAAGGAGGCATTGCCCTGGCGTTGGCAGTCACCATTGAAGCCTCCGGGGCGGGCCGCCAGGGTCTCCGGAGGGCCTGTGGTCTCTGAGCCCCGCCCAGGCACCCGCCCGCGGGAGGAGGGTGGCAGCCCCCAGGCACCCTGGTTGTGAGGGTTGTGCGCCTGCGTGCCTGCTCTGCCCTTGTGGTGGTCTCCCCTGGAGTCGATGGCGCGTGGTGCGTTGGGGTGCTGCTCCCGCCGTCCCCTGGTTTGTCCCGGCTCTTTGTGCCCTGTGTTTCAGGGACACCGTGGCCGGCGGGAAGGGAGGGCTCCTGGCTCTTGTGGGAGACGGGAGGGGCGCGCGGGGGTGTGGGGCGAGGTGCCTGCCAGCGGAGACAGAAGACTCCGGTGGGGCGGGGCGGGTGGGCGTCCCGTTTGCCCGAGGACACGCCGATCCTGTGTGTCGGGTCCCGGGGGCAGGCGCAGGGATGGGCGTCCCCTGGGCTCGGGCCGAGGTGCAAAGCACCGGCACGTCCTGGGATGGAGAGAGCCTGGTGGAGGCCTGCGCCGGCAGGCAGCCCTGGGCTTGGGCGTTGGGGGTTGCGGCGGCGGCAGGGTCGGGGAGCGAGAGGGAGCCCTGCGATGGCGGTGGCGGCGGCGGCTACCGAGACGCGGCTGACTGCTGCAGGCTGACGGCCTGCCTCGGCGAAGAGCACTAAGAAGAGGGAGTGGGGGGGAGCCCTGGCCGACAGGCCTGGTGTGCGGCCGGGGATGCGAGCTTGTATTGCTGGGCGGCTGACCCTCCTCTGGCCAGGGGGACCTTCGGCTGCCTGGGCGGCTGCAGAGGGGCAAGGGGCGGCAGGGGTTCGGAGGGAGCCACGCCGGGGCGGCGGCGCAAAAGGAGAGGCGAGCAAAAGCCTGCAGCTATTCCCAGGCGGTCTCCCATCCAAGTACTAACCAGGCCCCTCCCTGCTTAGCTCCCGAGATCAGAGGAGATGGGGCGCGTTCAGGGTGGTATGGCCGTAGACGCTGGGACCCGGCTCCCCGCGCCCCAAGAGCCTGCTCCCGGCCTGCCTCTGACCGCGCGCCGTGCTGCTGGGCCGCTAGGGTGGCGAGCACGTCTGCCTGAGCGCCTCCCGCCCGCTCCCCGCCTCCTCCGGACGCCGCTGGTGTGGGCGACGGGCTACTCCTGGCCCGCAGCGAGGCCCCTTCGCGCCCCCCAGTGGCTCTAACGGGCCTCTGTCACTTCCATGACTGTGACATATGTCTGGGCGCCCTGGCATCCTGGGCCTCCCCAGGCCCCGAAGGGCTTTTACCCCACCCCCCTACCCCAACCCCTCTCTTCTTCCCCCAGCCCCACAACCGCACACCCCCCTTGCTGCTGTGCTGTCCCCACCTCTCAGGGCCACCGAGGGGGTCGCAGGGTCCTCTCAGTCCCCTCCGGCCCTAGGGACGTGCAACCCAGGCCCTGGCCCTGACCGGACCCATCCACAGGCCCAAAGCCAGGGAGAGCCACCCGCGCCACCAGGGTGCAGCATCTCCAGTCTGCAGCCACCCTTCGTCACAAGCCTTCAGTCTGGGCCCTGGAACCCTCGTCAGCGACCGGAGCCCCGCCCGATGTCCGGTCCCTTCACTGGCTACACGTCACCTCTCCTGACCCAGGGAGGTGAGAGAGAGGATGAGAGAAGGCCAGAGACGGAGCAAGAGAGAGGCGGAGAGAGACAGACGGGGACTGTGGGGACAGACTCGCAGAGAGCACTCTCCAGGCTCTGGGCCTCGCGTGGAGGGGTGCTGCTTGGGGGCTGCATGGTCATCAGCTGTGACCGCTTGGCCATCAGCTGTTGCCAGTTGGCCACTGGCCACCGGAGGAGCTGCGGTGGCCAAGTTAGGAAGCGCGGATGGTGGACTGCAAATTGCAGAGGGGCGCGGATTGCAGTGGGCCCGCTTGGCGGGTCGACGGGCGGTGTGTCGGTGGGTTGGCAGAGAAGCGGCCGACAGGTTGGGGATCGGGCGGCTCCGGCTTGCCGTGGCTCCGAGCCAGCCGCCCGTGAGACATAGTGCTATGAGCCCCCTATCCGTGGCTCTGTTGGTGTTCCCTCTTGGCCTCGCCATATCCTGCCTTCTTGTGCGGGCAGAGGGACTAGAGTCCCCGCAGGACAGGGACCGACAGAGAGAACGGGAGGAGGAGAAAGAGGGAGCGAGATCGAAATATACACCTATATGTACCTGTATGTACCTAGACATACAGAGAGACATGGACAGAGACAGAGAAAGAGGGGGCTGGCACGCGGGGAGAGAGCTCCTGAGCCAGAGCCAGAGCCCAACAGGCACGTCACAGAGCCAGAGAGACATGGGGTGGGGGAGGGGGGAGGGACGCACAAGCGGGCACACGGACTGGGACAGACGCACTGACGCTGCTTTGAAGTGGCAGCTTCTCAACCGAAGTGTGGTCATGCCCGTGGCTGGGCTTCACTAAGGAGGCAGTGCCCGGGCATTGAAAGTCACCCTTGAAGCCCCCGGGCCGGGCGGGAGGGCCAGTGGGCTCCGAGCCCCGCCCAGGAACCCCCCCGCCCCGCGGGAGGAGAGTGGCAGCCCACAGGCACCCTGGTTGAGAGTGTTGTGTGCCTGCGTGCCTGCACTTCCCCTTGTGGTGGTCTCTCCTGGAGTCCGAGGGCGTGCGGTGTGTTGGGGTGCTGCTCCCTCAGTCCCCTGCTTTGTCCCGGCTCTTTGTACCCTGTGTGTTGGGGCCACCGCGGGAAGGGAGGGTTCCTGGCTCTTGTGGGCGATGGGAGGGGGCGCGCGGGGGTGTGGGGAGAGGTGCCTGCCGGCGGAGACACAGGCTCGGCTAACTGCTGCTGGCTGACTGCCTGCCTCAGCGAAGAGGACTAAGAAGAGGGTGTGGGGGTGAGCCCTGGCCGACGGGCCTGGTGTGCGGCCGGGGCTGCCAGCTTGTAGCGCCGGGTGGCTGACCGGCCTCTGGCCAGGGGGACCTTCGGCTGGATGGGCGGCTGCAGAGGGGCAAGGGGCGGCAGGGGTTCGGAGGGAGCCACGCAGGGGCGGCGGCGCAAAAGGAGAGGCGAGCAAAAGCCTACAGGTATTCCCAGGCGGTCTCCCATCCAAGCACTAACCGGGCCCCTCCCTGCTTAGCTCCCGAGATCAGAGGAGATCGGGCGCGTTCAGGGTGGTACGGCCATAGACGATGGGACTCGGCTCCCCGCGCCCCAAGAGCCTGCTCCCGGCCTGCCTCGTGAGCGCGCGCCATGCAGATGCGCGGCTCCGGTGGCGAGCATCGACCTGCTGGCCGGCTCTGCCAGCACCGCGTCCCCCCCCCAGTCCGGCTCCCCGCCTCTTCCGAATGCCCCTGGCGTGGGCGGCGGGCTACTCCTGGCCGGCAGCGAGGCCCCTTCGCGCCACCCGAGGCTCCATGGGACACTGCCACTTCCCTGATGGTGCCAGAAGTCGTGGAACTCTGGCATCCTGGGACTCCCCGGACCCAGACCGCCATACACCCCGCCCCCCTACCGCCACCAGGTTTACCAACAACCGCACCCCCAAGGCTGGGGGAGGCCTGCACCAGCAGGCAACCCTGGGCTTGGGAGTTGTGGGAGGACCCCGCGGCGGCGGCTTGGGCGGCTGCGGAGGGGGGGGCTGCGGCGGCGGCGGCGGCGGAGGAGGCCGGGAGAGCAGAGGCGGGAGATTGAGGGAGTATGGCGATGGTGGCGGCGGCGGCGGGGGCTGGGGCGGAGGCGGGGGAGATGGCGGTGCTGGAGGCGGGGAGAGCAGAGGAGGGAGATTGAGGGAGTGCGGCAATGGCGGTGGCGGGGGCGGGGGTGGGGAACAGGGCAGCACTGGCGGCGGGGATGGGGAGCGCGGTGCTGGCGGCCAAGGGGGAGAGAGCAGAGGAGGGAGTTTGAGGGAGTACGGCGATGGCGGCGGCGGGGGCGGGGGAGGGGGCGAGGGCAGCGCTGGCGGAGGGGGTGGGGAGCGCGGTGATTGCGGCGGCGGCGGCGGGAGAAGCGGGGGCTGATCGCGAGCAGCGATGGCGGCGGCGGCGGCGGCGGCGGCGCAGGAAGGTTGTGAGGTCGGCGATGGAGGCAGCGGCAGCGTTGGGGGCTGTGTCGGCGGGCGCTGGGCGCGGGGAGGGTTGGCGGCTTCGGTAGCGGGGAAGAGGGCGGTGCTGGCGGCGGAGGAGGGGAGAGCAGAGGCGGGAGATTGAAGCAGTACAGCGATGGCGGTGGCGAGGGCGGGGGCAGGGGTGAGGTCAGCGCTGGAGGGGGGTGTGGGGAGCGCGGTGATGGCGGCGGATTTGGCGGTGGCGGCGGGGGCGAGGGCAGCGCTGTTGGCGGTGGCGGCGATCGAAGGTCGGCGAAGGGATCGAGATGACAGCCTCCGGGACTGAAGAGGACTGAGAAGAGGGTGTGCGGGGGAGCCCTGGCCGACGGGCCTGGTGTGCGGCCGGGGCTGCCAGCTTGTAGTGCCTGGCGGCTAACCCTCTGCTGGTCAGGGGGACCTTCGGCTGGCTGGGCGGCTGCAGAGAGGCAAGGGGCGGCAGGGGTTCGGAGGGAGCCACGCCGGGGCCGCGGCGCAAAAGGAGAGGCGAGCAAAAGCCTGCAGCTATTCCCAGGCGGTCTCCCATCCAAGTACTAACCGGGCCCCTCCCTGCTTAGCTCCCGAGATCAGACGAGATCTGGCGCGTGCAGGGTGGTGTGGCCTTAGGCGCTGGGACCCGGCTCCCGGCACTCCAAGAGCCTTCTCCCGACCTGCTTCTGAGCGCGCACCATGCTGCTGGGCCGCTCCGGTGGCGAGCATGTCTGCCCGAGCGCCTCCCGCCAGCTCCCCGCCTCCTCCGGACGCCGCTGGTGTGGGCGACGGGCTACTCCTGGCCCGCAGCGAGGCCCCTTCGCGCCCCCCAGTGGCTCTAACGGGCCTCTGTCACTTCCCTGACTGTGACATATGTCTGGGCGCCCTGGCATCCTGGGCCTCCCCAGGCCCCGAAGGGCTTTTACCCCGCCCCCCTACCCCAACCCCTCTCATCTCCCCCCAGCCCCACAACCGCACACCCCCCCTTGCTGCTGTGCTGTCCCCACCTCTCAGGGCCACCGAGGGGGTCGCAGGGTCCTCTCAGTCCCCTCCACCCTAGGGATGTGCAACCCAGGCCCTGGCCCTGGCCGGCCCCACCCACTGGCCCAAAGCCAGGGAGAGCCACCCGCCACCAGGGGGCAGCACGTCCAGTCTGCCGCCACCCTTCCTCACACAGCCTTCTTTCTGGGTTCTCGCCCCTCGTCAGCGACCGGCGTCCCGCCCGATCACTGTTCACTTCACTGGCTACACGTCACCTCTCCTGACCCAGGGAGGTGAGAGAGAGGATGAGAGAAGGCCAGAGACGGAGCAAGAGAGAGGCGGAGAGAGACAGACGGGGACTGTGGGGACAGACTCGCAGAGAGCACTTTCCAGGCTCTGGGCCTCGCGTGGAGGGGTGCTGCGTGGGGGCTGCATGGATATCAGCTGTGACCGCTTGGCCATCAGCTGTTGCCAGTTGGCCATTGGCCACCGGCAGAGCTGCGGTGGCCAAGCTAGGAAGCGCGGATTGTGGACTGCAAATTGCAGAGGGGCGCGGACTGCAGTTGGCCGGCTTGGTGGGTCGGTAGGTTGGTGGGTCTTGTGGTCGGCAGAGAATCGGCCGGCAGGCTGGGGATCGGGCGGCTCCGGCTTGCCGAGTCTCCAAGCCAGCCGCCCGTGAGACATGGTGCTATGAGCCCCCTATCCGTGGCTCTGTTGGTGTTCCCTCTTGGCCTCGCCAAATCCTGCATTCTTGTGCGGGCAGAGGGGCTAGAGTCCCCGCAGGACAGGGACAGACAGACAGAACGGGAGGAGGAGTAAGAGGGAGCGAGATGGAAATATGCTCGTATATGTACATGTATGTATCTAGACATACAGAGAGACATGGACAGAGACAGAGAAAGAGGGGGCTGGCACGCGGGGAGAGAGCTCCTGAGCCAGAGCCAGAGCCCAACAGGCACGTCACAGAGCCCGACGGATATGGGGTGGGGGAGGGTGTGAGGGACGCACAGGCGGGCACACGGACTGTTACAGACGCACTGAGGCTGTGTTGAAGTGGCAGCTCCTCCACCGGAGTGTGGTCGTGCCCGGGGCTGGGCTCCGCTAAGGAGGCATTGCCCTGGCGTTGGCAGTCACCATTGAAGCCTCCGGGGCGGGCCGCCAGGGTCTCCGGAGGGCCTGTGGTCTCTGAGCCCCGCCCAGGCACCCGCCCGCGGGAGGAGGGTGGCAGCCCCCAGGCACCCTGGTTGTGAGGGTTGTGCGCCTGCGTGCCTGCTCTGCCCTTGTGGTGGTCTCCCCTGGAGTCGATGGCGCGTGGTGCGTTGGGGTGCTGCTCCCGCCGTCCCCTGGTTTGTCCCGGCTCTTTGTGCCCTGTGTTTCAGGGACACCGTGGCCGGCGGGAAGGGAGGGCTCCTGGCTCTTGTGGGAGACGGGAGGGGCGCGCGGGGGTGTGGGGCGAGGTGCCTGCCAGCGGAGACAGAAGACTCCGGTGGGGCGGGGCGGGTGGGCGTCCCGTTTGCCCGAGGACACGCCGATCCTGTGTGTCGGGTCCCGGGGGCAGGCGCAGGGATGGGCGTCCCCTGGGCTCGGGCCGAGGTGCAAAGCACCGGCACGTCCTGGGATGGAGAGAGCCTGGTGGAGGCCTGCGCCGGCAGGCAGCCCTGGGCTTGGGCGTTGGGGGTTGCGGCGGCGGCAGGGTCGGGGAGCGAGAGGGAGCCCTGCGATGGCGGTGGCGGCGGCGGCTACCGAGACGCGGCTGACTGCTGCAGGCTGACGGCCTGCCTCGGCGAAGAGCACTAAGAAGAGGGAGTGGGGGGGAGCCCTGGCCGACAGGCCTGGTGTGCGGCCGGGGATGCGAGCTTGTATTGCTGGGCGGCTGACCCTCCTCTGGCCAGGGGGACCTTCGGCTGCCTGGGCGGCTGCAGAGGGGCAAGGGGCGGCAGGGGTTCGGAGGGAGCCACGCCGGGGCGGCGGCGCAAAAGGAGAGGCGAGCAAAAGCCTGCAGCTATTCCCAGGCGGTCTCCCATCCAAGTACTAACCAGGCCCCTCCCTGCTTAGCTCCCGAGATCAGAGGAGATGGGGCGCGTTCAGGGTGGTATGGCCGTAGACGCTGGGACCCGGCTCCCCGCGCCCCAAGAGCCTGCTCCCGGCCTGCCTCTGACCGCGCGCCGTGCTGCTGGGCCGCTAGGGTGGCGAGCACGTCTGCCTGAGCGCCTCCCGCCCGCTCCCCGCCTCCTCCGGACGCCGCTGGTGTGGGCGACGGGCTACTCCTGGCCTGCAGCGAGGCCCCTTCGCGCCCCCCAGTGGCTCTAACGGGCCTCTGTCACTTCCATGACTGTGACATATGTCTGGGCGCCCTGGCATCCTGGGCCTCCCCAGGCCCCGAAGGGCTTTTACCCCACCCCCCTACCCCAACCCCTCTCTTCTTCCCCCAGCCCCACAACCGCACACCCCCCTTGCTGCTGTGCTGTCCCCACCTCTCAGGGCCACCGAGGGGGTCGCAGGGTCCTCTCAGTCCCCTCCGGCCCTAGGGACGTGCAACCCAGGCCCTGGCCCTGACCGGACCCATCCACAGGCCCAAAGCCAGGGAGAGCCACCCGCGCCACCAGGGTGCAGCATCTCCAGTCTGCAGCCACCCTTCGTCACAAGCCTTCAGTCTGGGCCCTGGAACCCTCGTCAGCGACCGGAGCCCCGCCCGATGTCCGGTCCCTTCACTGGCTACACGTCACCTCTCCTGACCCAGGGAGGTGAGAGAGAGGATGAGAGAAGGCCAGAGACGGAGCAAGAGAGAGGCGGAGAGAGACAGACGGGGACTGTGGGGACAGACTCGCAGAGAGCACTCTCCAGGCTCTGGGCCTCGCGTGGAGGGGTGCTGCTTGGGGGCTGCATGGTCATCAGCTGTGACCGCTTGGCCATCAGCTGTTGCCAGTTGGCCACTGGCCACCGGAGGAGCTGCGGTGGCCAAGTTAGGAAGCGCGGATGGTGGACTGCAAATTGCAGAGGGGCGCGGATTGCAGTGGGCCCGCTTGGCGGGTCGACGGGCGGTGTGTCGGTGGGTTGGCAGAGAAGCGGCCGACAGGTTGGGGATCGGGCGGCTCCGGCTTGCCGTGGCTCCGAGCCAGCCGCCCGTGAGACATAGTGCTATGAGCCCCCTATCCGTGGCTCTGTTGGTGTTCCCTCTTGGCCTCGCCATATCCTGCCTTCTTGTGCGGGCAGAGGGACTAGAGTCCCCGCAGGACAGGGACCGACAGAGAGAACGGGAGGAGGAGAAAGAGGGAGCGAGATCGAAATATACACCTATATGTACCTGTATGTACCTAGACATACAGAGAGACATGGACAGAGACAGAGAAAGAGGGGGCTGGCACGCGGGGAGAGAGCTCCTGAGCCAGAGCCAGAGCCCAACAGGCACGTCACAGAGCCAGAGAGACATGGGGTGGGGGAGGGGGGAGGGACGCACAAGCGGGCACACGGACTGGGACAGACGCACTGACGCTGCTTTGAAGTGGCAGCTTCTCAACCGAAGTGTGGTCATGCCCGTGGCTGGGCTTCACTAAGGAGGCAGTGCCCGGGCATTGAAAGTCACCCTTGAAGCCCCCGGGCCGGGCGGGAGGGCCAGTGGGCTCCGAGCCCCGCCCAGGAACCCCCCCGCCCCGCGGGAGGAGAGTGGCAGCCCACAGGCACCCTGGTTGAGAGTGTTGTGTGCCTGCGTGCCTGCACTTCCCCTTGTGGTGGTCTCTCCTGGAGTCCGAGGGCGTGCGGTGTGTTGGGGTGCTGCTCCCTCAGTCCCCTGCTTTGTCCCGGCTCTTTGTACCCTGTGTGTTGGGGCCACCGCGGGAAGGGAGGGTTCCTGGCTCTTGTGGGCGATGGGAGGGGGCGCGCGGGGGTGTGGGGAGAGGTGCCTGCCGGCGGAGACACAGGCTCGGCTAACTGCTGCTGGCTGACTGCCTGCCTCAGCGAAGAGGACTAAGAAGAGGGTGTGGGGGTGAGCCCTGGCCGACGGGCCTGGTGTGCGGCCGGGGCTGCCAGCTTGTAGCGCCGGGTGGCTGACCGGCCTCTGGCCAGGGGGACCTTCGGCTGGATGGGCGGCTGCAGAGGGGCAAGGGGCGGCAGGGGTTCGGAGGGAGCCACGCAGGGGCGGCGGCGCAAAAGGAGAGGCGAGCAAAAGCCTACAGGTATTCCCAGGCGGTCTCCCATCCAAGTACTAACCGGGCCCCTCCCTGCTTAGCTCCCGAGATCAGAGGAGATCGGGCGCGTTCAGGGTGGTACGGCCATAGACGATGGGACTCGGCTCCCCGCGCCCCAAGAGCCTGCTCCCGGCCTGCCTCGTGAGCGCGCGCCATGCAGATGCGCGGCTCCGGTGGCGAGCATCGACCTGCTGGCCGGCTCTGCCAGCACCGCGTCCCCCCCCCAGTCCGGCTCCCCGCCTCTTCCGAATGCCCCTGGCGTGGGCGGCGGGCTACTCCTGGCCGGCAGCGAGGCCCCTTCGCGCCACCCGAGGCTCCATGGGACACTGCCACTTCCCTGATGGTGCCAGAAGTCGTGGAACTCTGGCATCCTGGGACTCCCCGGACCCAGACCGCCATACACCCCGCCCCCCTACCGCCACCAGGTTTACCAACAACCGCACCCCCAAGGCTGGGGGAGGCCTGCACCAGCAGGCAACCCTGGGCTTGGGAGTTGTGGGAGGACCCCGCGGCGGCGGCTTGGGCGGCTGCGGAGGGGGGGGCTGCGGCGGCGGCGGCGGCGGAGGAGGCCGGGAGAGCAGAGGCGGGAGATTGAGGGAGTATGGCGATGGTGGCGGCGGCGGCGGGGGCTGGGGCGGAGGCGGGGGAGATGGCGGTGCTGGAGGCGGGGAGAGCAGAGGAGGGAGATTGAGGGAGTGCGGCAATGGCGGTGGCGGGGGCGGGGGTGGGGAACAGGGCAGCACTGGCGGCGGGGATGGGGAGCGCGGTGCTGGCGGCCAAGGGGGAGAGAGCAGAGGAGGGAGTTTGAGGGAGTACGGCGATGGCGGCGGCGGGGGCGGGGGAGGGGGCGAGGGCAGCGCTGGCGGAGGGGGTGGGGAGCGCGGTGATTGCGGCGGCGGCGGCGGGAGAAGCGGGGGCTGATCGCGAGCAGCGATGGCGGCGGCGGCGGCGGCGGCGGCGCAGGAAGGTTGTGAGGTCGGCGATGGAGGCAGCGGCAGCGTTGGGGGCTGTGTCGGCGGGCGCTGGGCGCGGGGAGGGTTGGCGGCTTCGGTAGCGGGGAAGAGGGCGGTGCTGGCGGCGGAGGAGGGGAGAGCAGAGGCGGGAGATTGAAGCAGTACAGCGATGGCGGTGGCGAGGGCGGGGGCAGGGGTGAGGTCAGCGCTGGAGGGGGGTGTGGGGAGCGCGGTGATGGCGGCGGATTTGGCGGTGGCGGCGGGGGCGAGGGCAGCGCTGTTGGCGGTGGCGGCGATCGAAGGTCGGCGAAGGGATCGAGATGACAG
This sequence comes from Rhinolophus sinicus, assembly GCF_057876585.1. NCBI lineage: Eukaryota > Metazoa > Chordata > Mammalia > Chiroptera > Rhinolophidae > Rhinolophus > Rhinolophus sinicus. The sequence continues at coordinate 19,013,480 of NC_142510.1, read as the reverse complement.
CCTCCGGGACTGAAGAGGACTGAGAAGAGGGTGTGCGGGGGAGCCCTGGCCGACGGGCCTGGTGTGCGGCCGGGGCTGCCAGCTTGTAGTGCCTGGCGGCTAACCCTCTGCTGGTCAGGGGGACCTTCGGCTGGCTGGGCGGCTGCAGAGAGGCAAGGGGCGGCAGGGGTTCGGAGGGAGCCACGCCGGGGCCGCGGCGCAAAAGGAGAGGCGAGCAAAAGCCTGCAGCTATTCCCAGGCGGTCTCCCATCCAAGTACTAACCGGGCCCCTCCCTGCTTAGCTCCCGAGATCAGACGAGATCTGGCGCGTGCAGGGTGGTGTGGCCTTAGGCGCTGGGACCCGGCTCCCGGCACTCCAAGAGCCTTCTCCCGACCTGCTTCTGAGCGCGCACCATGCTGCTGGGCCGCTCCGGTGGCGAGCATGTCTGCCCGAGCGCCTCCCGCCAGCTCCCCGCCTCCTCCGGACGCCGCTGGTGTGGGCGACGGGCTACTCCTGGCCCGCAGCGAGGCCCCTTCGCGCCCCCCAGTGGCTCTAACGGGCCTCTGTCACTTCCCTGACTGTGACATATGTCTGGGCGCCCTGGCATCCTGGGCCTCCCCAGGCCCCGAAGGGCTTTTACCCCGCCCCCCTACCCCAACCCCTCTCATCTCCCCCCAGCCCCACAACCGCACACCCCCCCTTGCTGCTGTGCTGTCCCCACCTCTCAGGGCCACCGAGGGGGTCGCAGGGTCCTCTCAGTCCCCTCCACCCTAGGGATGTGCAACCCAGGCCCTGGCCCTGGCCGGCCCCACCCACTGGCCCAAAGCCAGGGAGAGCCACCCGCCACCAGGGGGCAGCACGTCCAGTCTGCCGCCACCCTTCCTCACACAGCCTTCTTTCTGGGTTCTCGCCCCTCGTCAGCGACCGGCGTCCCGCCCGATCACTGTTCACTTCACTGGCTACACGTCACCTCTCCTGACCCAGGGAGGTGAGAGAGAGGATGAGAGAAGGCCAGAGACGGAGCAAGAGAGAGGCGGAGAGAGACAGACGGGGACTGTGGGGACAGACTCGCAGAGAGCACTTTCCAGGCTCTGGGCCTCGCGTGGAGGGGTGCTGCGTGGGGGCTGCATGGATATCAGCTGTGACCGCTTGGCCATCAGCTGTTGCCAGTTGGCCATTGGCCACCGGCAGAGCTGCGGTGGCCAAGCTAGGAAGCGCGGATTGTGGACTGCAAATTGCAGAGGGGCGCGGACTGCAGTTGGCCGGCTTGGTGGGTCGGTAGGTTGGTGGGTCTTGTGGTCGGCAGAGAATCGGCCGGCAGGCTGGGGATCGGGCGGCTCCGGCTTGCCGAGTCTCCAAGCCAGCCGCCCGTGAGACATGGTGCTATGAGCCCCCTATCCGTGGCTCTGTTGGTGTTCCCTCTTGGCCTCGCCAAATCCTGCATTCTTGTGCGGGCAGAGGGGCTAGAGTCCCCGCAGGACAGGGACAGACAGACAGAACGGGAGGAGGAGTAAGAGGGAGCGAGATGGAAATATGCTCGTATATGTACATGTATGTATCTAGACATACAGAGAGACATGGACAGAGACAGAGAAAGAGGGGGCTGGCACGCGGGGAGAGAGCTCCTGAGCCAGAGCCAGAGCCCAACAGGCACGTCACAGAGCCCGACGGATATGGGGTGGGGGAGGGTGTGAGGGACGCACAGGCGGGCACACGGACTGTTACAGACGCACTGAGGCTGTGTTGAAGTGGCAGCTCCTCCACCGGAGTGTGGTCGTGCCCGGGGCTGGGCTCCGCTAAGGAGGCATTGCCCTGGCGTTGGCAGTCACCATTGAAGCCTCCGGGGCGGGCCGCCAGGGTCTCCGGAGGGCCTGTGGTCTCTGAGCCCCGCCCAGGCACCCGCCCGCGGGAGGAGGGTGGCAGCCCCCAGGCACCCTGGTTGTGAGGGTTGTGCGCCTGCGTGCCTGCTCTGCCCTTGTGGTGGTCTCCCCTGGAGTCGATGGCGCGTGGTGCGTTGGGGTGCTGCTCCCGCCGTCCCCTGGTTTGTCCCGGCTCTTTGTGCCCTGTGTTTCAGGGACACCGTGGCCGGCGGGAAGGGAGGGCTCCTGGCTCTTGTGGGAGACGGGAGGGGCGCGCGGGGGTGTGGGGCGAGGTGCCTGCCAGCGGAGACAGAAGACTCCGGTGGGGCGGGGCGGGTGGGCGTCCCGTTTGCCCGAGGACACGCCGATCCTGTGTGTCGGGTCCCGGGGGCAGGCGCAGGGATGGGCGTCCCCTGGGCTCGGGCCGAGGTGCAAAGCACCGGCACGTCCTGGGATGGAGAGAGCCTGGTGGAGGCCTGCGCCGGCAGGCAGCCCTGGGCTTGGGCGTTGGGGGTTGCGGCGGCGGCAGGGTCGGGGAGCGAGAGGGAGCCCTGCGATGGCGGTGGCGGCGGCGGCTACCGAGACGCGGCTGACTGCTGCAGGCTGACGGCCTGCCTCGGCGAAGAGCACTAAGAAGAGGGAGTGGGGGGGAGCCCTGGCCGACAGGCCTGGTGTGCGGCCGGGGATGCGAGCTTGTATTGCTGGGCGGCTGACCCTCCTCTGGCCAGGGGGACCTTCGGCTGCCTGGGCGGCTGCAGAGGGGCAAGGGGCGGCAGGGGTTCGGAGGGAGCCACGCCGGGGCGGCGGCGCAAAAGGAGAGGCGAGCAAAAGCCTGCAGCTATTCCCAGGCGGTCTCCCATCCAAGTACTAACCAGGCCCCTCCCTGCTTAGCTCCCGAGATCAGAGGAGATGGGGCGCGTTCAGGGTGGTATGGCCGTAGACGCTGGGACCCGGCTCCCCGCGCCCCAAGAGCCTGCTCCCGGCCTGCCTCTGACCGCGCGCCGTGCTGCTGGGCCGCTAGGGTGGCGAGCACGTCTGCCTGAGCGCCTCCCGCCCGCTCCCCGCCTCCTCCGGACGCCGCTGGTGTGGGCGACGGGCTACTCCTGGCCCGCAGCGAGGCCCCTTCGCGCCCCCCAGTGGCTCTAACGGGCCTCTGTCACTTCCATGACTGTGACATATGTCTGGGCGCCCTGGCATCCTGGGCCTCCCCAGGCCCCGAAGGGCTTTTACCCCACCCCCCTACCCCAACCCCTCTCTTCTTCCCCCAGCCCCACAACCGCACACCCCCCTTGCTGCTGTGCTGTCCCCACCTCTCAGGGCCACCGAGGGGGTCGCAGGGTCCTCTCAGTCCCCTCCGGCCCTAGGGACGTGCAACCCAGGCCCTGGCCCTGACCGGACCCATCCACAGGCCCAAAGCCAGGGAGAGCCACCCGCGCCACCAGGGTGCAGCATCTCCAGTCTGCAGCCACCCTTCGTCACAAGCCTTCAGTCTGGGCCCTGGAACCCTCGTCAGCGACCGGAGCCCCGCCCGATGTCCGGTCCCTTCACTGGCTACACGTCACCTCTCCTGACCCAGGGAGGTGAGAGAGAGGATGAGAGAAGGCCAGAGACGGAGCAAGAGAGAGGCGGAGAGAGACAGACGGGGACTGTGGGGACAGACTCGCAGAGAGCACTCTCCAGGCTCTGGGCCTCGCGTGGAGGGGTGCTGCTTGGGGGCTGCATGGTCATCAGCTGTGACCGCTTGGCCATCAGCTGTTGCCAGTTGGCCACTGGCCACCGGAGGAGCTGCGGTGGCCAAGTTAGGAAGCGCGGATGGTGGACTGCAAATTGCAGAGGGGCGCGGATTGCAGTGGGCCCGCTTGGCGGGTCGACGGGCGGTGTGTCGGTGGGTTGGCAGAGAAGCGGCCGACAGGTTGGGGATCGGGCGGCTCCGGCTTGCCGTGGCTCCGAGCCAGCCGCCCGTGAGACATAGTGCTATGAGCCCCCTATCCGTGGCTCTGTTGGTGTTCCCTCTTGGCCTCGCCATATCCTGCCTTCTTGTGCGGGCAGAGGGACTAGAGTCCCCGCAGGACAGGGACCGACAGAGAGAACGGGAGGAGGAGAAAGAGGGAGCGAGATCGAAATATACACCTATATGTACCTGTATGTACCTAGACATACAGAGAGACATGGACAGAGACAGAGAAAGAGGGGGCTGGCACGCGGGGAGAGAGCTCCTGAGCCAGAGCCAGAGCCCAACAGGCACGTCACAGAGCCAGAGAGACATGGGGTGGGGGAGGGGGGAGGGACGCACAAGCGGGCACACGGACTGGGACAGACGCACTGACGCTGCTTTGAAGTGGCAGCTTCTCAACCGAAGTGTGGTCATGCCCGTGGCTGGGCTTCACTAAGGAGGCAGTGCCCGGGCATTGAAAGTCACCCTTGAAGCCCCCGGGCCGGGCGGGAGGGCCAGTGGGCTCCGAGCCCCGCCCAGGAACCCCCCCGCCCCGCGGGAGGAGAGTGGCAGCCCACAGGCACCCTGGTTGAGAGTGTTGTGTGCCTGCGTGCCTGCACTTCCCCTTGTGGTGGTCTCTCCTGGAGTCCGAGGGCGTGCGGTGTGTTGGGGTGCTGCTCCCTCAGTCCCCTGCTTTGTCCCGGCTCTTTGTACCCTGTGTGTTGGGGCCACCGCGGGAAGGGAGGGTTCCTGGCTCTTGTGGGCGATGGGAGGGGGCGCGCGGGGGTGTGGGGAGAGGTGCCTGCCGGCGGAGACACAGGCTCGGCTAACTGCTGCTGGCTGACTGCCTGCCTCAGCGAAGAGGACTAAGAAGAGGGTGTGGGGGTGAGCCCTGGCCGACGGGCCTGGTGTGCGGCCGGGGCTGCCAGCTTGTAGCGCCGGGTGGCTGACCGGCCTCTGGCCAGGGGGACCTTCGGCTGGATGGGCGGCTGCAGAGGGGCAAGGGGCGGCAGGGGTTCGGAGGGAGCCACGCAGGGGCGGCGGCGCAAAAGGAGAGGCGAGCAAAAGCCTACAGGTATTCCCAGGCGGTCTCCCATCCAAGCACTAACCGGGCCCCTCCCTGCTTAGCTCCCGAGATCAGAGGAGATCGGGCGCGTTCAGGGTGGTACGGCCATAGACGATGGGACTCGGCTCCCCGCGCCCCAAGAGCCTGCTCCCGGCCTGCCTCGTGAGCGCGCGCCATGCAGATGCGCGGCTCCGGTGGCGAGCATCGACCTGCTGGCCGGCTCTGCCAGCACCGCGTCCCCCCCCCAGTCCGGCTCCCCGCCTCTTCCGAATGCCCCTGGCGTGGGCGGCGGGCTACTCCTGGCCGGCAGCGAGGCCCCTTCGCGCCACCCGAGGCTCCATGGGACACTGCCACTTCCCTGATGGTGCCAGAAGTCGTGGAACTCTGGCATCCTGGGACTCCCCGGACCCAGACCGCCATACACCCCGCCCCCCTACCGCCACCAGGTTTACCAACAACCGCACCCCCAAGGCTGGGGGAGGCCTGCACCAGCAGGCAACCCTGGGCTTGGGAGTTGTGGGAGGACCCCGCGGCGGCGGCTTGGGCGGCTGCGGAGGGGGGGGCTGCGGCGGCGGCGGCGGCGGAGGAGGCCGGGAGAGCAGAGGCGGGAGATTGAGGGAGTATGGCGATGGTGGCGGCGGCGGCGGGGGCTGGGGCGGAGGCGGGGGAGATGGCGGTGCTGGAGGCGGGGAGAGCAGAGGAGGGAGATTGAGGGAGTGCGGCAATGGCGGTGGCGGGGGCGGGGGTGGGGAACAGGGCAGCACTGGCGGCGGGGATGGGGAGCGCGGTGCTGGCGGCCAAGGGGGAGAGAGCAGAGGAGGGAGTTTGAGGGAGTACGGCGATGGCGGCGGCGGGGGCGGGGGAGGGGGCGAGGGCAGCGCTGGCGGAGGGGGTGGGGAGCGCGGTGATTGCGGCGGCGGCGGCGGGAGAAGCGGGGGCTGATCGCGAGCAGCGATGGCGGCGGCGGCGGCGGCGGCGGCGCAGGAAGGTTGTGAGGTCGGCGATGGAGGCAGCGGCAGCGTTGGGGGCTGTGTCGGCGGGCGCTGGGCGCGGGGAGGGTTGGCGGCTTCGGTAGCGGGGAAGAGGGCGGTGCTGGCGGCGGAGGAGGGGAGAGCAGAGGCGGGAGATTGAAGCAGTACAGCGATGGCGGTGGCGAGGGCGGGGGCAGGGGTGAGGTCAGCGCTGGAGGGGGGTGTGGGGAGCGCGGTGATGGCGGCGGATTTGGCGGTGGCGGCGGGGGCGAGGGCAGCGCTGTTGGCGGTGGCGGCGATCGAAGGTCGGCGAAGGGATCGAGATGACAGCCTCCGGGACTGAAGAGGACTGAGAAGAGGGTGTGCGGGGGAGCCCTGGCCGACGGGCCTGGTGTGCGGCCGGGGCTGCCAGCTTGTAGTGCCTGGCGGCTAACCCTCTGCTGGTCAGGGGGACCTTCGGCTGGCTGGGCGGCTGCAGAGAGGCAAGGGGCGGCAGGGGTTCGGAGGGAGCCACGCCGGGGCCGCGGCGCAAAAGGAGAGGCGAGCAAAAGCCTGCAGCTATTCCCAGGCGGTCTCCCATCCAAGTACTAACCGGGCCCCTCCCTGCTTAGCTCCCGAGATCAGACGAGATCTGGCGCGTGCAGGGTGGTGTGGCCTTAGGCGCTGGGACCCGGCTCCCGGCACTCCAAGAGCCTTCTCCCGACCTGCTTCTGAGCGCGCACCATGCTGCTGGGCCGCTCCGGTGGCGAGCACGTCTGCCCGAGCGCCTCCCGCCAGCTCCCCGCCTCCTCCGGACGCCGCTGGTGTGGGCGACGGGCTACTCCTGGCCCGCAGCGAGGCCCCTTCGCGCCCCCCAGTGGCTCTAACGGGCCTCTGTCACTTCCCTGACTGTGACATATGTCTGGGCGCCCTGGCATCCTGGGCCTCCCCAGGCCCCGAAGGGCTTTTACCCCGCCCCCCTACCCCAACCCCTCTCATCTCCCCCCAGCCCCACAACCGCACACCCCCCCTTGCTGCTGTGCTGTCCCCACCTCTCAGGGCCACCGAGGGGGTCGCAGGGTCCTCTCAGTCCCCTCCACCCTAGGGATGTGCAACCCAGGCCCTGGCCCTGGCCGGCCCCACCCACTGGCCCAAAGCCAGGGAGAGCCACCCGCCACCAGGGGGCAGCACGTCCAGTCTGCCGCCACCCTTCCTCACACAGCCTTCTTTCTGGGTTCTCGCCCCTCGTCAGCGACCGGCGTCCCGCCCGATCACTGTTCACTTCACTGGCTACACGTCACCTCTCCTGACCCAGGGAGGTGAGAGAGAGGATGAGAGAAGGCCAGAGACGGAGCAAGAGAGAGGCAGAGAGAGACAGACGGGGACTGTGGGGACAGACTCGCAGAGAGCACTTTCCAGGCTCTGGGCCTCGCGTGGAGGGGTGCTGCGTGGGGGCTGCATGGATATCAGCTGTGACCGCTTGGCCATCAGCTGTTGCCAGTTGGCCATTGGCCACCGGCAGAGCTGCGGTGGCCAAGCTAGGAAGCGCGGATTGTGGACTGCAAATTGCAGAGGGGCGCGGACTGCAGTTGGCCGGCTTGGTGGGTCGGTAGGTTGGTGGGTCTTGTGGTCGGCAGAGAATCGGCCGGCAGGCTGGGGATCGGGCGGCTCCGGCTTGCCGAGTCTCCAAGCCAGCCGCCCGTGAGACATGGTGCTATGAGCCCCCTATCCGTGGCTCTGTTGGTGTTCCCTCTTGGCCTCGCCAAATCCTGCATTCTTGTGCGGGCAGAGGGGCTAGAGTCCCCGCAGGACAGGGACAGACAGACAGAACGGGAGGAGGAGTAAGAGGGAGCGAGATGGAAATATGCTCGTATATGTACATGTATGTATCTAGACATACAGAGAGACATGGACAGAGACAGAGAAAGAGGGGGCTGGCACGCGGGGAGAGAGCTCCTGAGCCAGAGCCAGAGCCCGACAGGCACGTCACAGAGCCCGACGGATATGGGGTGGGGGAGGGTGTGAGGGACGCACAGGCGGGCACACGGACTGTTACAGACGCACTGAGGCTGTGTTGAAGTGGCAGCTCCTCCACCGGAGTGTGGTCGTGCCCGGGGCTGGGCTCCGCTAAGGAGGCATTGCCCTGGCGTTGGCAGTCACCATTGAAGCCTCCGGGGCGGGCCGCCAGGGTCTCCGGAGGGCCTGTGGTCTCTGAGCCCCGCCCAGGCACCCGCCCGCGGGAGGAGAGTGGCAGCCCCCAGGCACCCTGGTTGTGAGGGTTGTGCGCCTGCGTGCCTGCTCTGCCCTTGTGGTGGTCTCCCCTGGAGTCGATGGCGCGTGGTGCGTTGGGGTGCTGCTCCCGCCGTCCCCTGGTTTGTCCCGGCTCTTTGTGCCCTGTGTTTCAGGGACACCGTGGCCGGCGGGAAGGGAGGGCTCCTGGCTCTTGTGGGAGACGGGAGGGGCGCGCGGGGGTGTGGGGCGAGGTGCCTGCCAGCGGAGACAGAAGACTCCGGTGGGGCGGGGCGGGTGGGCGTCCCGTTTGCCCGAGGACACGCCGATCCTGTGTGTCGGGTCCCGGGGGCAGGCGCAGGGATGGGCGTCCCCTGGGCTCGGGCCGAGGTGCAAAGCACCGGCACGTCCTGGGATGGAGAGAGCCTGGTGGAGGCCTGCGCCGGCAGGCAGCCCTGGGCTTGGGCGTTGGGGGTTGCGGCGGCGGCAGGGTCGGGGAGCGAGAGGGAGCCCTGCGATGGCGGTGGCGGCGGCGGCTACCGAGACGCGGCTGACTGCTGCAGGCTGACGGCCTGCCTCGGCGAAGAGCACTAAGAAGAGGGAGTGGGGGGGAGCCCTGGCCGACAGGCCTGGTGTGCGGCCGGGGATGCGAGCTTGTATTGCTGGGCGGCTGACCCTCCTCTGGCCAGGGGGACCTTCGGCTGCCTGGGCGGCTGCAGAGGGGCAAGGGGCGGCAGGGGTTCGGAGGGAGCCACGCCGGGGCGGCGGCGCAAAAGGAGAGGCGAGCAAAAGCCTGCAGCTATTCCCAGGCGGTCTCCCATCCAAGTACTAACCAGGCCCCTCCCTGCTTAGCTCCCGAGATCAGAGGAGATGGGGCGCGTTCAGGGTGGTATGGCCGTAGACGCTGGGACCCGGCTCCCCGCGCCCCAAGAGCTTGCTCCCGGCCTGCCTCTGACCGCGCGCCGTGCTGCTGGGCCGCTAGGGTGGCGAGCACGTCTGCCTGAGCGCCTCCCGCCCGCTCCCCGCCTCCTCCGGACGCCGCTGGTGTGGGCGACGGGCTACTCCTGGCCCGCAGCGAGGCCCCTTCGCGCCCCCCAGTGGCTCTAACGGGCCTCTGTCACTTCCATGACTGTGACATATGTCTGGGCGCCCTGGCATCCTGGGCCTCCCCAGGCCCCGAAGGGCTTTTACCCCACCCCCCTACCCCAACCCCTCTCTTCTTCCCCCAGCCCCACAACCGCACACCCCCCTTGCTGCTGTGCTGTCCCCACCTCTCAGGGCCACCGAGGGGGTCGCAGGGTCCTCTCAGTCCCCTCCGGCCCTAGGGACGTGCAACCCAGGCCCTGGCCCTGACCGGACCCATCCACAGGCCCAAAGCCAGGGAGAGCCACCCGCGCCACCAGGGTGCAGCATCTCCAGTCTGCAGCCACCCTTCGTCACAAGCCTTCAGTCTGGGCCCTGGAACCCTCGTCAGCGACCGGAGCCCCGCCCGATGTCCGGTCCCTTCACTGGCTACACGTCACCTCTCCTGACCCAGGGAGGTGAGAGAGAGGATGAGAGAAGGCCAGAGACGGAGCAACAGAGAGGCGGAGAGAGACAGACGGGGACTGTGGGGACAGACTCGCAGAGAGCACTCTCCAGGCTCTGGGCCTCGCGTGGAGGGGTGCTGCTTGGGGGCTGCATGGTCATCAGCTGTGACCGCTTGGCCATCAGCTGTTGCCAGTTGGCCACTGGCCACCGGAGGAGCTGCGGTGGCCAAGTTAGGAAGCGCGGATGGTGGACTGCAAATTGCAGAGGGGCGCGGATTGCAGTGGGCCCGCTTGGCGGGTCGACGGGCGGTGTGTCGGTGGGTTGGCAGAGAAGCGGCCGACAGGTTGGGGATCGGGCGGCTCCGGCTTGCCGTGGCTCCGAGCCAGCCGCCCGTGAGACATAGTGCTATGAGCCCCCTATCCGTGGCTCTGTTGGTGTTCCCTCTTGGCCTCGCCATATCCTGCCTTCTTGTGCGGGCAGAGGGACTAGAGTCCCCGCAGGACAGGGACCGACAGAGAGAACGGGAGGAGGAGAAAGAGGGAGCGAGATCGAAATATACACCTATATGTACCTGTATGTACCTAGACATACAGAGAGACATGGACAGAGACAGAGAAAGATGGGGCTGGCACGCGGGGAGAGAGCTCCTGAGCCAGAGCCAGAGCCCAACAGGCACGTCACAGAGCCAGAGAGACATGGGGTGGGGGAGGGGGGAGGGACGCACAAGCGGGCACACGGACTGGGACAGACGCACTGACGCTGCTTTGAAGTGGCAGCTTCTCAACCGAAGTGTGGTCATGCCCGTGGCTGGGCTCCACTAAGGAGGCAGTGCCCGGGCATTGAAAGTCACCCTTGAAGCCCCCGGGCCGGGCGGGAGGGCCAGTGGGCTCCGAGCCCCGCCCAGGAACCCCCCCGCCCCGCGGGAGGAGAGTGGCAGCCCACAGGCACCCTGGTTGAGAGTGTTGTGTGCCTGCGTGCCTGCACTTCCCCTTGTGGTGGTCTCTCCTGGAGTCCGAGGGCGTGCGGTGTGTTGGGGTGCTGCTCCCTCAGTCCCCTGCTTTGTCCCGGCTCTTTGTACCCTGTGTGTTGGGGCCACCGCGGGAAGGGAGGGTTCCTGGCTCTTGTGGGCGATGGGAGGGGGCGCGCGGGGGTGTGGGGAGAGGTGCCTGCCGGCGGAGACACAGGCTCGGCTAACTGCTGCTGGCTGACTGCCTGCCTCGGCGAAGAGGACTAAGAAGAGGGTGTGGGGGTGAGCCCTGGCCGACGGGCCTGGTGTGCGGCCGGGGCTGCCAGCTTGTAGCGCCGGGTGGCTGACCGGCCTCTGGCCAGGGGGACCTTCGGCTGGATGGGCGGCTGCAGAGGGGCAAGGGGCGGCAGGGGTTCGGAGGCAGCCACGCAGGGGCGGCCGCGCAAAAGGAGAGGCGAGCAAAAGCCTACAGGTATTCCCAGGCGGTCTCCCATCCAAGCACTAACCGGGCCCCTCCCTGCTTAGCTCCCGAGATCAGAGGAGATCGGGCGCGTTCAGGGTGGTACGGCCATAGACGATGGGACTCGGCTCCCCGCGCCCCAAGAGCCTGCTCCCGGCCTGCCTCGTGAGCGCGCGCCATGCAGATGCGCGGCTCCGGTGGCGAGCATCGACCTGCTGGCCGGCTCTGCCAGCACCGCGTCCCCCCCCCAGTCCGGCTCCCCGCCTCTTCCGAATGCCCCTGGCGTGGGCGGCGGGCTACTCCTGGCCGGCAGCGAGGCCCCTTCGCGCCACCCGAGGCTCCATGGGACACTGCCACTTCCCTGATGGTGCCAGAAGTCGTGGAACTCTGGCATCCTGGGACTCCCCGGACCCAGACCGCCATACACCCCGCCCCCCTACCGCCACCAGGTTTACCAACAACCGCACCCCCAAGGCTGGGGGAGGCCTGCACCAGCAGGCAACCCTGGGCTTGGGAGTTGTGGGAGGACCCCGCGGCGGCGGCTTGGGCGGCTGCGGAGGGGGGGGCTGCGGCGGCGGCGGCGGCGGAGGAGGCCGGGAGAGCAGAGGCGGGAGATTGAGGGAGTATGGCGATGGTGGCGGCGGCGGCGGGGGCTGGGGCGGAGGCGGGGGAGATGGCGGTGCTGGAGGCGGGGAGAGCGGAGGAGGGAGATTGAGGGAGTGCGGCAATGGCGGCGGCAGGGGCGGGGGTGGGGAACAGGGCAGCACTGGCGGCGGGGATGGGGAGCGCGGTGCTGGCGGCCGAGGGGGAGAGAGCAGAGGAGGGAGTTTGAGGGAGTACGGCGATGGCGGCGGCGGGGGCGGGGGAGGGGGCGAGGGCAGCGCTGGCGGAGGGGGTGGGGAGCGCGGTGATCGCGGCGGCGGCGGCGGCGGGAGAAGCGGGGGCTGATCGCGAGCAGCGATGGCGGCGGCGGCGGCGGCGACGGCGGCGCGGGAGGGTTGCGAGGTCGGCGATGGAGGCGGCGGCAGCGTTGGGGGCTGTGTCGGCGGGCGCTGGGCGCGGGGAGGGTTGGCGGCGGCGGTAGCGGGGAAGAGGGCGGTGCTGGCGGCGGAGGAGGGGAGAGCAGAGGCGGGAGATTGAAGCAGTACAGCGATGGCGGTGGCGAGGGCGGGGGCAGGGGTGAGGTCAGCGCTGGAGGGGGGTGTGGGGAGCGCGGTGATGGCGGCGGATTTGGCGGTGGCGGCGGGGGCGAGGGCAGCGCTGTTGGCGGTGGCGGCGATCGAAGGTCGGTGAAGGGATCGAGATGACAGCCTCCGGGACTGAAGAGGACTGAGAAGAGGGTGTGCGGGGGAGCCCTGGCCGACGGGCCTGGTGTGCGGCCGGGGCTGCCAGCTTGTAGTGCCTGGCGGCTAACCCTCTGCTGGTCAGGGGGACCTTCGGCTGGCTGGGCGGCTGCAGAGAGGCAAGGGGCGGCAGGGGTTCGGAGGGAGCCACGCCGGGGCGGCGGCGCAAAAGGAGAGGCGAGCAAAAGCCTGCAGCTATTCCCAGGCGGTCTCCCATCCAAGTACTAACCGGGCCCCTCCCTGCTTAGCTCCCGAGATCAGACGAGATCTGGCGCGTGCAGGGTGGTGTGGCCTTAGGCGCTGGGACCCGGCTCCCGGCACTCCAAGATCCTTCTCCCGATCTGCTTCTGAGCGCGCGCCATGCTGCTGGGCCGCTCCGGTGGCGAGCACGTCTGCCCGAGCGCCTCCCGCCAGCTCCCCGCCTCCTCCGGACGCCGCTGGTGTGGGCGACGGGCTACTCCTGGCCCGCAGCGAGGCCCCTTCGCGCCCCCCAGTGGCTCTAACGGGCCTCTGTCACTTCCCTGACTGTGACATATGTCTGGGCGCCCTGGCATCCTGGGCCTCCCCAGGCCCCGAAGGGCTTTTACCCCGCCCCCCTACCCCAACCCCTCTCATCTCCCCCCAGCCCCACAACCGCACACCCCCCCTTGCTGCTGTGCTGTCCCCACCTCTCAGGGCCACCGAGGGGGTCGCAGGGTCCTCTCAGTCCCCTCCACCCTAGGGATGTGCAACCCAGGCCCTGGCCCTGGCCGGCCCCACCCACTGGCCCAAAGCCAGGGAGAGCCACCCGCCACCAGGGGGCAGCACGTCCAGTCTGCCGCCACCCTTCCTCACACAGCCTTCTTTCTGGGTTCTCGCCCCTCGTCAGCGACCGGCGTCCCGCCCGATCACTGTTCACTTCACTGGCTACACGTCACCTCTCCTGACCCAGGGAGGTGAGAGAGAGGATGAGAGAAGGCCAGAGACGGAGCAAGAGAGAGGCGGAGAGAGACAGACGGGGACTGTGGGGACAGACTCGCAGAGAGCACTTTCCAGGCTCTGGGCCTCGCGTGGAGGGGTGCTGCGTGGGGGCTGCATGGATATCAGCTGTGACCGCTTGGCCATCAGCTGTTGCCAGTTGGCCATTGGCCACCGGCAGAGCTGCGGTGGCCAAGCTAGGAAGCGCGGATTGTGGACTGCAAATTGCAGAGGGGCGCGGACTGCAGTTGGCCGGCTTGGTGGGTCGGTAGGTTGGTGGGTCTTGTGGTCGGCAGAGAATCGGCCGGCAGGCTGGGGATCGGGCGGCTCCGGCTTGCCGAGTCTCCAAGCCAGCCGCCCGTGAGACATGGTGCTATGAGCCCCCTATCCGTGGCTCTGTTGGTGTTCCCTCTTGGCCTCGCCAAATCCTGCATTCTTGTGCGGGCAGAGGGGCTAGAGTCCCCGCAGGACAGGGACAGACAGACAGAACGGGAGGAGGAGTAAGAGGGAGCGAGATGGAAATATGCTCGTATATGTACATGTATGTATCTAGACATACAGAGAGACATGGACAGAGACAGAGAAAGAGGGGGCTGGCACGCGGGGAGAGAGCTCCTGAGCCAGAGCCAGAGCCCAACAGGCACGTCACAGAGCCCGACGGATATGGGGTGGGGGAGGGTGTGAGGGACGCACAGGCGGGCACACGGACTGTTACAGACGCACTGAGGCTGTGTTGAAGTGGCAGCTCCTCCACCGGAGTGTGGTCGTGCCCGGGGCTGGGCTCCGCTAAGGAGGCATTGCCCTGGCGTTGGCAGTCACCATTGAAGCCTCCGGGGCGGGCCGCCAGGGTCTCCGGAGGGCCTGTGGTCTCTGAGCCCCGCCCAGGCACCCGCCCGCGGGAGGAGAGTGGCAGCCCCCAGGCACCCTGGTTGTGAGGGTTGTGCGCCTGCGTGCCTGCTCTGCCCTTGTGGTGGTCTCCCCTGGAGTCGATGGCGCGTGGTGCGTTGGGGTGCTGCTCCCGCCGTCCCCTGGTTTGTCCCGGCTCTTTGTGCCCTGTGTTTCAGGGACACCGTGGCCGGCGGGAAGGGAGGGCTCCTGGCTCTTGTGGGAGACGGGAGGGGCGCGCGGGGGTGTGGGGCGAGGTGCCTGCCAGCGGAGACAGAAGACTCCGGTGGGGCGGGGCGGGTGGGCGTCCCGTTTGCCCGAGGACACGCCGATCCTGTGTGTCGGGTCCCGGGGGCAGGCGCAGGGATGGGCGTCCCCTGGGCTCGGGCCGAGGTGCAAAGCACCGGCACGTCCTGGGATGGAGAGAGCCTGGTGGAGGCCTGCGCCGGCAGGCAGCCCTGGGCTTGGGCGTTGGGGGTTGCGGCGGCGGCAGGGTCGGGGAGCGAGAGGGAGCCCTGCGATGGCGGTGGCGGCGGCGGCTACCGAGACGCGGCTGACTGCTGCAGGCTGACGGCCTGCCTCGGCGAAGAGCACTAAGAAGAGGGAGTGGGGGGGAGCCCTGGCCGACAGGCCTGGTGTGCGGCCGGGGATGCGAGCTTGTATTGCTGGGCGGCTGACCCTCCTCTGGCCAGGGGGACCTTCGGCTGCCTGGGCGGCTGCAGAGGGGCAAGGGGCGGCAGGGGTTCGGAGGGAGCCACGCCGGGGCGGCGGCGCAAAAGGAGAGGCGAGCAAAAGCCTGCAGCTATTCCCAGGCGGTCTCCCATCCAAGTACTAACCAGGCCCCTCCCTGCTTAGCTCCCGAGATCAGAGGAGATCGGGCGCGTTCAGGGTGGTATGGCCGTAGACGCTGGGACCCGGCTCCCCGCGCCCCAAGAGCCTGCTCCCGGCCTGCCTCTGACCGCGCGCCGTGCTGCTGGGCCGCTAGGGTGGCGAGCACGTCTGCCTGAGCGCCTCCCGCCCGCTCCCCGCCTCCTCCGGACGCCGCTGGTGTGGGCGACGGGCTACTCCTGGCCCGCAGCGAGGCCCCTTCGCGCCCCCCAGTGGCTCTAACGGGCCTCTGTCACTTCCATGACTGTGACATATGTCTGGGCGCCCTGGCATCCTGGGCCTCCCCAGGCCCCGAAGGGCTTTTACCCCACCCCCCTACCCCAACCCCTCTCTTCTTCCCCCAGCCCCACAACCGCACACCCCCCTTGCTGCTGTGCTGTCCCCACCTCTCAGGGCCACCGAGGGGGTCGCAGGGTCCTCTCAGTCCCCTCCGGCCCTAGGGACGTGCAACCCAGGCCCTGGCCCTGACCGGACCCATCCACAGGCCCAAAGCCAGGGAGAGCCACCCGCGCCACCAGGGTGCAGCATCTCCAGTCTGCAGCCACCCTTCGTCACAAGCCTTCAGTCTGGGCCCTGGAACCCTCGTCAGCGACCGGAGCCCCGCCCGATGTCCGGTCCCTTCACTGGCTACACGTCACCTCTCCTGACCCAGGGAGGTGAGAGAGAGGATGACAGAAGGCCAGAGACGGAGCAACAGAGAGGCGGAGAGAGACAGACGGGGACTGTGGGGACAGACTCGCAGAGAGCACTCTCCAGGCTCTGGGCCTCGCGTGGAGGGGTGCTGCTTGGGGGCTGCATGGTCATCAGCTGTGACCGCTTGGCCATCAGCTGTTGCCAGTTGGCCACTGGCCACCGGAGGAGCTGCGGTGGCCAAGCTGGGAAGCGCGGATGGTGGACTGCAAATTGCAGAGGGGCGCGGATTGCAGTGGGCCCGCTTGGCGGGTCGACGGGCGGTGTGTCGGTGGGTTGGCAGAGAAGCGGCCGACAGGTTGGGGATCGGGCGGCTCCGGCTTGCCGTGGCTCCGAGCCAGCCGCCCGTGAGACATAGTGCTATGAGCCCCCTATCCGTGGCTCTGTTGGTGTTCCCTCTTGGCCTCGCCATATCCTGCCTTCTTGTGCGGGCAGAGGGACTAGAGTCCCCGCAGGACAGGGACCGACAGAGAGAACGGGAGGAGGAGAAAGAGGGAGCGAGATCGAAATATACACCTATATGTACCTGTATGTACCTAGACATACAGAGAGACATGGACAGAGACAGAGAAAGATGGGGCTGGCACGCGGGGAGAGAGCTCCTGAGCCAGAGCCAGAGCCCAACAGGCACGTCACAGAGCCAGAGAGACATGGGGTGGGGGAGGGGGGAGGGACGCACAAGCGGGCACACGGACTGGGACAGACGCACTGACGCTGCTTTGAAGTGGCAGGTTCTCAACCGAAGTGTGGTCATGCCCGTGGCTGGGCTCCACTAAGGAGGCAGTGCCCGGGCATTGAAAGTCACCCTTGAAGCCCCCGGGCCGGGCGGGAGGGCCAGTAGGCTCCGAGCCCCGCCCAGGAACCCCCCCGCCCCGCGGGAGGAGAGTGGCAGCCCACAGGCACCCTGGTTGAGAGTGTTGTGTGCCTGCGTGCCTGCACTTCCCCTTGTGGTGGTCTCTCCTGGAGTCCGAGGGCGTGCGGTGTGTTGGGGTGCTGCTCCCTCAGTCCCCTGCTTTGTCCCGGCTCTTTGTACCCTGTGTGTTGGGGCCACCGCGGGAAGGGAGGGTTCCTGGCTCTTGTGGGCGATGGGAGGGGGCGCGCGGGGGTGTGGGGAGAGGTGCCTGCCGGCGGAGACACAGGCTCGGCTAACTGCTGCTGGCTGACTGCCTGCCTCGGCGAAGAGGACTAAGAAGAGGGTGTGGGGGTGAGCCCTGGCCGACGGGCCTGGTGTGCGGCCGGGGCTGCCAGCTTGTAGCGCCGGGTGGCTGACGGGCCTCTGGCCAGGGGGACCTTCGGCTGGATGGGCGGCTGCAGAGGGGCAAGGGGCGGCAGGGGTTCGGAGGCAGCCACGCAGGGGCGGCGGCGCAAAAGGAGAGGCGAGCAAAAGCCTACAGGTATTCCCAGGCGGTCTCCCATCCAAGCACTAACCGGGCCCCTCCCTGCTTAGCTCCCGAGATCAGAGGAGATCGGGCGCGTTCAGGGTGGTACGGCCATAGACGATGGGACTCGGCTCCCCGCGCCCCAAGAGCCTGCTCCCGGCCTGCCTCGTGAGCCCGCGCCATGCAGATGCGCGGCTCCGGTGGCGAGCATCGACCTGCTGGCCGGCTCTGCCAGCACCGCGTCCCCCCCCCAGTCCGGCTCCCCGCCTCTTCCGAATGCCCCTGGCGTGGGCGGCGGGCTACTCCTGGCCGGCAGCGAGGCCCCTTCGCGCCACCCGAGGCTCCATGGGACACTGCCACTTCCCTGATGGTGCCAGAAGTCGTGGAACTCTGGCATCCTGGGACTCCCCGGACCCAGACCGCCATACACCCCGCCCCCCTACCGCCACCAGGTTTACCAACAACCGCACCCCCAAGGCTGGGGGAGGCCTGCACCAGCAGGCAACCCTGGGCTTGGGAGTTGTGGGAGGACCCCGCGGCGGCGGCTTGGGCGGCTGCGGAGGGGGGGGCTGCGGCGGCGGCGGCGGCGGAGGAGGCCGGGAGAGCAGAGGCGGGAGATTGAGGGAGTATGGCGATGGTGGCGGCGGCGGCGGGGGCTGGGGCGGAGGCGGGGGAGATGGCGGTGCTGGAGGCGGGGAGAGCAGAGGAGGGAGATTGAGGGAGTGCGGCAATGGCGGTGGCGGGGGCGGGGGTGGGGAACAGGGCAGCACTGGCGGCGGGGATGGGGAGCGCGGTGCTGGCGGCCAAGGGGGAGAGAGCAGAGGAGGGAGTTTGAGGGAGTACGGCGATGGCGGCGGCGGGGGCGGGGGAGGGGGCGAGGGCAGCGCTGGCGGAGGGGGTGGGGAGCGCGGTGATTGCGGCGGCGGCGGCGGGAGAAGCGGGGGCTGATCGCGAGCAGCGATGGCGGCGGCGGCGGCGGCGGCGGCGCAGGAAGGTTGTGAGGTCGGCGATGGAGGCAGCGGCAGCGTTGGGGGCTGTGTCGGCGGGCGCTGGGCGCGGGGAGGGTTGGCGGCTTCGGTAGCGGGGAAGAGGGCGGTGCTGGCGGCGGAGGAGGGGAGAGCAGAGGCGGGAGATTGAAGCAGTACAGCGACGGCGGTGGCGAGGGCGGGGGCAGGGGTGAGGTCAGCGCTGGAGGGGGGTGTGGGGAGCGCGGTGATGGCGGCGGATTTGGCGGTGGCGGCGGGGGCGAGGGCAGCGCTGTTGGCGGTGGCGGCGATCGAAGGTCGGCGAAGGGATCGAGATGACAGCCTCCGGGACTGAAGAGGACTGAGAAGAGGGTGTGCGGGGGAGCCCTGGCCGACGGGCCTGGTGTGCGGCCGGGGCTGCCAGCTTGTAGTGCCTGGCGGCTAACCCTCTGCTGGTCAGGGGGACCTTCGGCTGGCTGGGCGGCTGCAGAGAGGCAAGGGGCGGCAGGGGTTCGGAGGGAGCCACGCCGGGGCGGCGGCGCAAAAGGAGAGGCGAGCAAAAGCCTGCAGCTATTCCCAGGCGGTCTCCCATCCAAGTACTAACCGGGCCCCTCCCTGCTTAGCTCCCGAGATCAGACGAGATCTGGCGCGTGCAGGGTGGTGTGGCCTTAGGCGCTGGGACCCGGCTCCCGGCACTCCAAGAGCCTTCTCCCGACCTGCTTCTGAGCGCGCACCATGCTGCTGGGCCGCTCCGGTGGCGAGCATGTCTGCCCGAGCGCCTCCCGCCAGCTCCCCGCCTCCTCCGGACGCCGCTGGTGTGGGCGACGGGCTACTCCTGGCCCGCAGCGAGGCCCCTTCGCGCCCCCCAGTGGCTCTAACGGGCCTCTGTCACTTCCCTGACTGTGACATATGTCTGGGCGCCCTGGCATCCTGGGCCTCCCCAGGCCCCGAAGGGCTTTTACCCCGCCCCCCTACCCCAACCCCTCTCATCTCCCCCCAGCCCCACAACCGCACACCCCCCCTTGCTGCTGTGCTGTCCCCACCTCTCAGGGCCACCGAGGGGGTCGCAGGGTCCTCTCAGTCCCCTCCACCCTAGGGATGTGCAACCCAGGCCCTGGCCCTGGCCGGCCCCACCCACTGGCCCAAAGCCAGGGAGAGCCACCCGCCACCAGGGGGCAGCACGTCCAGTCTGCCGCCACCCTTCCTCACACAGCCTTCTTTCTGGGTTCTCGCCCCTCGTCAGCGACCGGCGTCCCGCCCGATCACTGTTCACTTCACTGGCTACACGTCACCTCTCCTGACCCAGGGAGGTGAGAGAGAGGATGAGAGAAGGCCAGAGACGGAGCAAGAGAGAGGCAGAGAGAGACAGACGGGGACTGTGGGGACAGACTCGCAGAGAGCACTTTCCAGGCTCTGGGCCTCGCGTGGAGGGGTGCTGCGTGGGGGCTGCATGGATATCAGCTGTGACCGCTTGGCCATCAGCTGTTGCCAGTTGGCCATTGGCCACCGGCAGAGCTGCGGTGGCCAAGCTAGGAAGCGCGGATTGTGGACTGCAAATTGCAGAGGGGCGCGGACTGCAGTTGGCCGGCTTGGTGGGTCGGTAGGTTGGTGGGTCTTGTGGTCGGCAGAGAATCGGCCGGCAGGCTGGGGATCGGGCGGCTCCGGCTTGCCGAGTCTCCAAGCCAGCCGCCCGTGAGACATGGTGCTATGAGCCCCCTATCCGTGGCTCTGTTGGTGTTCCCTCTTGGCCTCGCCAAATCCTGCATTCTTGTGCGGGCAGAGGGGCTAGAGTCCCCGCAGGACAGGGACAGACAGACAGAACGGGAGGAGGAGTAAGAGGGAGCGAGATGGAAATATGCTCGTATATGTACATGTATGTATCTAGACATACAGAGAGACATGGACAGAGACAGAGAAAGAGGGGGCTGGCACGCGGGGAGAGAGCTCCTGAGCCAGAGCCAGAGCCCGACAGGCACGTCACAGAGCCCGACGGATATGGGGTGGGGGAGGGTGTGAGGGACGCACAGGCGGGCACACGGACTGTTACAGACGCACTGAGGCTGTGTTGAAGTGGCAGCTCCTCCACCGGAGTGTGGTCGTGCCCGGGGCTGGGCTCCGCTAAGGAGGCATTGCCCTGGCGTTGGCAGTCACCATTGAAGCCTCCGGGGCGGGCCGCCAGGGTCTCCGGAGGGCCTGTGGTCTCTGAGCCCCGCCCAGGCACCCGCCCGCGGGAGGAGAGTGGCAGCCCCCAGGCACCCTGGTTGTGAGGGTTGTGCGCCTGCGTGCCTGCTCTGCCCTTGTGGTGGTCTCCCCTGGAGTCGATGGCGCGTGGTGCGTTGGGGTGCTGCTCCCGCCGTCCCCTGGTTTGTCCCGGCTCTTTGTGCCCTGTGTTTCAGGGACACCGTGGCCGGCGGGAAGGGAGGGCTCCTGGCTCTTGTGGGAGACGGGAGGGGCGCGCGGGGGTGTGGGGCGAGGTGCCTGCCAGCGGAGACAGAAGACTCCGGTGGGGCGGGGCGGGTGGGCGTCCCGTTTGCCCGAGGACACGCCGATCCTGTGTGTCGGGTCCCGGGGGCAGGCGCAGGGATGGGCGTCCCCTGGGCTCGGGCCGAGGTGCAAAGCACCGGCACGTCCTGGGATGGAGAGAGCCTGGTGGAGGCCTGCGCCGGCAGGCAGCCCTGGGCTTGGGCGTTGGGGGTTGCGGCGGCGGCAGGGTCGGGGAGCGAGAGGGAGCCCTGCGATGGCGGTGGCGGCGGCGGCTACCGAGACGCGGCTGACTGCTGCAGGCTGACGGCCTGCCTCGGCGAAGAGCACTAAGAAGAGGGAGTGGGGGGGAGCCCTGGCCGACAGGCCTGGTGTGCGGCCGGGGATGCGAGCTTGTATTGCTGGGCGGCTGACCCTCCTCTGGCCAGGGGGACCTTCGGCTGCCTGGGCGGCTGCAGAGGGGCAAGGGGCGGCAGGGGTTCGGAGGGAGCCACGCCGGGGCGGCGGCGCAAAAGGAGAGGCGAGCAAAAGCCTGCAGCTATTCCCAGGCGGTCTCCCATCCAAGTACTAACCAGGCCCCTCCCTGCTTAGCTCCCGAGATCAGAGGAGATGGGGCGCGTTCAGGGTGGTATGGCCGTAGACGCTGGGACCCGGCTCCCCGCGCCCCAAGAGCTTGCTCCCGGCCTGCCTCTGACCGCGCGCCGTGCTGCTGGGCCGCTAGGGTGGCGAGCACGTCTGCCTGAGCGCCTCCCGCCCGCTCCCCGCCTCCTCCGGACGCCGCTGGTGTGGGCGACGGGCTACTCCTGGCCCGCAGCGAGGCCCCTTCGCGCCCCCCAGTGGCTCTAACGGGCCTCTGTCACTTCCATGACTGTGACATATGTCTGGGCGCCCTGGCATCCTGGGCCTCCCCAGGCCCCGAAGGGCTTTTACCCCACCCCCCTACCCCAACCCCTCTCTTCTTCCCCCAGCCCCACAACCGCACACCCCCCTTGCTGCTGTGCTGTCCCCACCTCTCAGGGCCACCGAGGGGGTCGCAGGGTCCTCTCAGTCCCCTCCGGCCCTAGGGACGTGCAACCCAGGCCCTGGCCCTGACCGGACCCATCCACAGGCCCAAAGCCAGGGAGAGCCACCCGCGCCACCAGGGTGCAGCATCTCCAGTCTGCAGCCACCCTTCGTCACAAGCCTTCAGTCTGGGCCCTGGAACCCTCGTCAGCGACCGGAGCCCCGCCCGATGTCCGGTCCCTTCACTGGCTACACGTCACCTCTCCTGACCCAGGGAGGTGAGAGAGAGGATGAGAGAAGGCCAGAGACGGAGCAACAGAGAGGCGGAGAGAGACAGACGGGGACTGTGGGGACAGACTCGCAGAGAGCACTCTCCAGGCTCTGGGCCTCGCGTGGAGGGGTGCTGCTTGGGGGCTGCATGGTCATCAGCTGTGACCGCTTGGCCATCAGCTGTTGCCAGTTGGCCACTGGCCACCGGAGGAGCTGCGGTGGCCAAGTTAGGAAGCGCGGATGGTGGACTGCAAATTGCAGAGGGGCGCGGATTGCAGTGGGCCCGCTTGGCGGGTCGACGGGCGGTGTGTCGGTGGGTTGGCAGAGAAGCGGCCGACAGGTTGGGGATCGGGCGGCTCCGGCTTGCCGTGGCTCCGAGCCAGCCGCCCGTGAGACATAGTGCTATGAGCCCCCTATCCGTGGCTCTGTTGGTGTTCCCTCTTGGCCTCGCCATATCCTGCCTTCTTGTGCGGGCAGAGGGACTAGAGTCCCCGCAGGACAGGGACCGACAGAGAGAACGGGAGGAGGAGAAAGAGGGAGCGAGATCGAAATATACACCTATATGTACCTGTATGTACCTAGACATACAGAGAGACATGGACAGAGACAGAGAAAGATGGGGCTGGCACGCGGGGAGAGAGCTCCTGAGCCAGAGCCAGAGCCCAACAGGCACGTCACAGAGCCAGAGAGACATGGGGTGGGGGAGGGGGGAGGGACGCACAAGCGGGCACACGGACTGGGACAGACGCACTGACGCTGCTTTGAAGTGGCAGCTTCTCAACCGAAGTGTGGTCATGCCCGTGGCTGGGCTCCACTAAGGAGGCAGTGCCCGGGCATTGAAAGTCACCCTTGAAGCCCCCGGGCCGGGCGGGAGGGCCAGTGGGCTCCGAGCCCCGCCCAGGAACCCCCCCGCCCCGCGGGAGGAGAGTGGCAGCCCACAGGCACCCTGGTTGAGAGTGTTGTGTGCCTGCGTGCCTGCACTTCCCCTTGTGGTGGTCTCTCCTGGAGTCCGAGGGCGTGCGGTGTGTTGGGGTGCTGCTCCCTCAGTCCCCTGCTTTGTCCCGGCTCTTTGTACCCTGTGTGTTGGGGCCACCGCGGGAAGGGAGGGTTCCTGGCTCTTGTGGGCGATGGGAGGGGGCGCGCGGGGGTGTGGGGAGAGGTGCCTGCCGGCGGAGACACAGGCTCGGCTAACTGCTGCTGGCTGACTGCCTGCCTCGGCGAAGAGGACTAAGAAGAGGGTGTGGGGGTGAGCCCTGGCCGACGGGCCTGGTGTGCGGCCGGGGCTGCCAGCTTGTAGCGCCGGGTGGCTGACCGGCCTCTGGCCAGGGGGACCTTCGGCTGGATGGGCGGCTGCAGAGGGGCAAGGGGCGGCAGGGGTTCGGAGGCAGCCACGCAGGGGCGGCCGCGCAAAAGGAGAGGCGAGCAAAAGCCTACAGGTATTCCCAGGCGGTCTCCCATCCAAGCACTAACCGGGCCCCTCCCTGCTTAGCTCCCGAGATCAGAGGAGATCGGGCGCGTTCAGGGTGGTACGGCCATAGACGATGGGACTCGGCTCCCCGCGCCCCAAGAGCCTGCTCCCGGCCTGCCTCGTGAGCGCGCGCCATGCAGATGCGCGGCTCCGGTGGCGAGCATCGACCTGCTGGCCGGCTCTGCCAGCACCGCGTCTCCCCCCCAGTCCGGCTCCCCGCCTCTTCCGAATGCCCCTGGCGTGGGCGGCGGGCTACTCCTGGCCGGCAGCGAGGCCCCTTCGCGCCACCCGAGGCTCCATGGGACACTGCCACTTCCCTGATGGTGCCAGAAGTCGTGGAACTCTGGCATCCTGGGACTCCCCGGACCCAGACCGCCATACACCCCGCCCCCCTACCGCCACCAGGTTTACCAACAACCGCACCCCCAAGGCTGGGGGAGGCCTGCACCAGCAGGCAACCCTGGGCTTGGGAGTTGTGGGAGGACCCCGCGGCGGCGGCTTGGGCGGCTGCGGAGGGGGGGGCTGCGGCGGCGGCGGCGGCGGAGGAGGCCGGGAGAGCAGAGGCGGGAGATTGAGGGAGTATGGCGATGGTGGCGGCGGCGGCGGGGGCTGGGGCGGAGGCGGGGGAGATGGCGGTGCTGGAGGCGGGGAGAGCGGAGGAGGGAGATTGAGGGAGTGCGGCAATGGCGGCGGCAGGGGCGGGGGTGGGGAACAGGGCAGCACTGGCGGCGGGGATGGGGAGCGCGGTGCTGGCGGCCGAGGGGGAGAGAGCAGAGGAGGGAGTTTGAGGGAGTACGGCGATGGCGGCGGCGGGGGCGGGGGAGGGGGCGAGGGCAGCGCTGGCGGAGGGGGTGGGGAGCGCGGTGATCGCGGCGGCGGCGGCGGCGGGAGAAGCGGGGGCTGATCGCGAGCAGCGATGGCGGCGGCGGCGGCGGCGACGGCGGCGCGGGAGGGTTGCGAGGTCGGCGATGGAGGCGGCGGCAGCGTTGGGGGCTGTGTCGGCGGGCGCTGGGCGCGGGGAGGGTTGGCGGCGGCGGTAGCGGGGAAGAGGGCGGTGCTGGCGGCGGAGGAGGGGAGAGCAGAGGCGGGAGATTGAAGCAGTACAGCGATGGCGGTGGCGAGGGCGGGGGCAGGGGTGAGGTCAGCGCTGGAGGGGGGTGTGGGGAGCGCGGTGATGGCGGCGGATTTGGCGGTGGCGGCGGGGGCGAGGGCAGCGCTGTTGGCGGTGGCGGCGATCGAAGGTCGGCGAAGGGATCGAGATGACA
This sequence comes from Rhinolophus sinicus, assembly GCF_057876585.1. Taxonomy (NCBI): domain Eukaryota; kingdom Metazoa; phylum Chordata; class Mammalia; order Chiroptera; family Rhinolophidae; genus Rhinolophus; species Rhinolophus sinicus. The sequence goes on along the minus strand of NC_142510.1, from coordinate 18,988,913 downwards.
GCCTCCGGGACTGAAGAGGACTGAGAAGAGGGTGTGCGGGGGAGCCCTGGCCGACGGGCCTGGTGTGCGGCCGGGGCTGCCAGCTTGTAGTGCCTGGCGGCTAACCCTCTGCTGGTCAGGGGGACCTTCGGCTGGCTGGGCGGCTGCAGAGAGGCAAGGGGCGGCAGGGGTTCGGAGGGAGCCACGCCGGGGCGGCGGCGCAAAAGGAGAGGCGAGCAAAAGCCTGCAGCTATTCCCAGGCGGTCTCCCATCCAAGTACTAACCGGGCCCCTCCCTGCTTAGCTCCCGAGATCAGACGAGATCTGGCGCGTGCAGGGTGGTGTGGCCTTAGGCGCTGGGACCCGGCTCCCGGCACTCCAAGATCCTTCTCCCGATCTGCTTCTGAGCGCGCGCCATGCTGCTGGGCCGCTCCGGTGGCGAGCACGTCTGCCCGAGCGCCTCCCGCCAGCTCCCCGCCTCCTCCGGACGCCGCTGGTGTGGGCGACGGGCTACTCCTGGCCCGCAGCGAGGCCCCTTCGCGCCCCCCAGTGGCTCTAACGGGCCTCTGTCACTTCCCTGACTGTGACATATGTCTGGGCGCCCTGGCATCCTGGGCCTCCCCAGGCCCCGAAGGGCTTTTACCCCGCCCCCCTACCCCAACCCCTCTCATCTCCCCCCAGCCCCACAACCGCACACCCCCCCTTGCTGCTGTGCTGTCCCCACCTCTCAGGGCCACCGAGGGGGTCGCAGGGTCCTCTCAGTCCCCTCCACCCTAGGGATGTGCAACCCAGGCCCTGGCCCTGGCCGGCCCCACCCACTGGCCCAAAGCCAGGGAGAGCCACCCGCCACCAGGGGGCAGCACGTCCAGTCTGCCGCCACCCTTCCTCACACAGCCTTCTTTCTGGGTTCTCGCCCCTCGTCAGCGACCGGCGTCCCGCCCGATCACTGTTCACTTCACTGGCTACACGTCACCTCTCCTGACCCAGGGAGGTGAGAGAGAGGATGAGAGAAGGCCAGAGACGGAGCAAGAGAGAGGCGGAGAGAGACAGACGGGGACTGTGGGGACAGACTCGCAGAGAGCACTTTCCAGGCTCTGGGCCTCGCGTGGAGGGGTGCTGCGTGGGGGCTGCATGGATATCAGCTGTGACCGCTTGGCCATCAGCTGTTGCCAGTTGGCCATTGGCCACCGGCAGAGCTGCGGTGGCCAAGCTAGGAAGCGCGGATTGTGGACTGCAAATTGCAGAGGGGCGCGGACTGCAGTTGGCCGGCTTGGTGGGTCGGTAGGTTGGTGGGTCTTGTGGTCGGCAGAGAATCGGCCGGCAGGCTGGGGATCGGGCGGCTCCGGCTTGCCGAGTCTCCAAGCCAGCCGCCCGTGAGACATGGTGCTATGAGCCCCCTATCCGTGGCTCTGTTGGTGTTCCCTCTTGGCCTCGCCAAATCCTGCATTCTTGTGCGGGCAGAGGGGCTAGAGTCCCCGCAGGACAGGGACAGACAGACAGAACGGGAGGAGGAGTAAGAGGGAGCGAGATGGAAATATGCTCGTATATGTACATGTATGTATCTAGACATACAGAGAGACATGGACAGAGACAGAGAAAGAGGGGGCTGGCACGCGGGGAGAGAGCTCCTGAGCCAGAGCCAGAGCCCAACAGGCACGTCACAGAGCCCGACGGATATGGGGTGGGGGAGGGTGTGAGGGACGCACAGGCGGGCACACGGACTGTTACAGACGCACTGAGGCTGTGTTGAAGTGGCAGCTCCTCCACCGGAGTGTGGTCGTGCCCGGGGCTGGGCTCCGCTAAGGAGGCATTGCCCTGGCGTTGGCAGTCACCATTGAAGCCTCCGGGGCGGGCCGCCAGGGTCTCCGGAGGGCCTGTGGTCTCTGAGCCCCGCCCAGGCACCCGCCCGCGGGAGGAGAGTGGCAGCCCCCAGGCACCCTGGTTGTGAGGGTTGTGCGCCTGCGTGCCTGCTCTGCCCTTGTGGTGGTCTCCCCTGGAGTCGATGGCGCGTGGTGCGTTGGGGTGCTGCTCCCGCCGTCCCCTGGTTTGTCCCGGCTCTTTGTGCCCTGTGTTTCAGGGACACCGTGGCCGGCGGGAAGGGAGGGCTCCTGGCTCTTGTGGGAGACGGGAGGGGCGCGCGGGGGTGTGGGGCGAGGTGCCTGCCAGCGGAGACAGAAGACTCCGGTGGGGCGGGGCGGGTGGGCGTCCCGTTTGCCCGAGGACACGCCGATCCTGTGTGTCGGGTCCCGGGGGCAGGCGCAGGGATGGGCGTCCCCTGGGCTCGGGCCGAGGTGCAAAGCACCGGCACGTCCTGGGATGGAGAGAGCCTGGTGGAGGCCTGCGCCGGCAGGCAGCCCTGGGCTTGGGCGTTGGGGGTTGCGGCGGCGGCAGGGTCGGGGAGCGAGAGGGAGCCCTGCGATGGCGGTGGCGGCGGCGGCTACCGAGACGCGGCTGACTGCTGCAGGCTGACGGCCTGCCTCGGCGAAGAGCACTAAGAAGAGGGAGTGGGGGGGAGCCCTGGCCGACAGGCCTGGTGTGCGGCCGGGGATGCGAGCTTGTATTGCTGGGCGGCTGACCCTCCTCTGGCCAGGGGGACCTTCGGCTGCCTGGGCGGCTGCAGAGGGGCAAGGGGCGGCAGGGGTTCGGAGGGAGCCACGCCGGGGCGGCGGCGCAAAAGGAGAGGCGAGCAAAAGCCTGCAGCTATTCCCAGGCGGTCTCCCATCCAAGTACTAACCAGGCCCCTCCCTGCTTAGCTCCCGAGATCAGAGGAGATCGGGCGCGTTCAGGGTGGTATGGCCGTAGACGCTGGGACCCGGCTCCCCGCGCCCCAAGAGCCTGCTCCCGGCCTGCCTCTGACCGCGCGCCGTGCTGCTGGGCCGCTAGGGTGGCGAGCACGTCTGCCTGAGCGCCTCCCGCCCGCTCCCCGCCTCCTCCGGACGCCGCTGGTGTGGGCGACGGGCTACTCCTGGCCCGCAGCGAGGCCCCTTCGCGCCCCCCAGTGGCTCTAACGGGCCTCTGTCACTTCCATGACTGTGACATATGTCTGGGCGCCCTGGCATCCTGGGCCTCCCCAGGCCCCGAAGGGCTTTTACCCCACCCCCCTACCCCAACCCCTCTCTTCTTCCCCCAGCCCCACAACCGCACACCCCCCTTGCTGCTGTGCTGTCCCCACCTCTCAGGGCCACCGAGGGGGTCGCAGGGTCCTCTCAGTCCCCTCCGGCCCTAGGGACGTGCAACCCAGGCCCTGGCCCTGACCGGACCCATCCACAGGCCCAAAGCCAGGGAGAGCCACCCGCGCCACCAGGGTGCAGCATCTCCAGTCTGCAGCCACCCTTCGTCACAAGCCTTCAGTCTGGGCCCTGGAACCCTCGTCAGCGACCGGAGCCCCGCCCGATGTCCGGTCCCTTCACTGGCTACACGTCACCTCTCCTGACCCAGGGAGGTGAGAGAGAGGATGAGAGAAGGCCAGAGACGGAGCAACAGAGAGGCGGAGAGAGACAGACGGGGACTGTGGGGACAGACTCGCAGAGAGCACTCTCCAGGCTCTGGGCCTCGCGTGGAGGGGTGCTGCTTGGGGGCTGCATGGTCATCAGCTGTGACCGCTTGGCCATCAGCTGTTGCCAGTTGGCCACTGGCCACCGGAGGAGCTGCGGTGGCCAAGCTGGGAAGCGCGGATGGTGGACTGCAAATTGCAGAGGGGCGCGGATTGCAGTGGGCCCGCTTGGCGGGTCGACGGGCGGTGTGTCGGTGGGTTGGCAGAGAAGCGGCCGACAGGTTGGGATCGGGCGGCTCCGGCTTGCCGTGGCTCCGAGCCAGCCGCCCGTGAGACATAGTGCTATGAGCCCCCTATCCGTGGCTCTGTTGGTGTTCCCTCTTGGCCTCGCCATATCCTGCCTTCTTGTGCGGGCAGAGGGACTAGAGTCCCCGCAGGACAGGGACCGACAGAGAGAACGGGAGGAGGAGAAAGAGGGAGCGAGATCGAAATATACACCTATATGTACCTGTATGTACCTAGACATACAGAGAGACATGGACAGAGACAGAGAAAGATGGGGCTGGCACGCGGGGAGAGAGCTCCTGAGCCAGAGCCAGAGCCCAACAGGCACGTCACAGAGCCAGAGAGACATGGGGTGGGGGAGGGGGGAGGGACGCACAAGCGGGCACACGGACTGGGACAGACGCACTGACGCTGCTTTGAAGTGGCAGCTTCTCAACCGAAGTGTGGTCATGCCCGTGGCTGGGCTCCACTAAGGAGGCAGTGCCCGGGCATTGAAAGTCACCCTTGAAGCCCCCGGGCCGGGCGGGAGGGCCAGTGGGCTCCGAGCCCCGCCCAGGAACCCCCCCGCCCCGCGGGAGGAGAGTGGCAGCCCACAGGCACCCTGGTTGAGAGTGTTGTGTGCCTGCGTGCCTGCACTTCCCCTTGTGGTGGTCTCTCCTGGAGTCCGAGGGCGTGCGGTGTGTTGGGGTGCTGCTCCCTCAGTCCCCTGCTTTGTCCCGGCTCTTTGTACCCTGTGTGTTGGGGCCACCGCGGGAAGGGAGGGTTCCTGGCTCTTGTGGGCGATGGGAGGGGGCGCGCGGGGGTGTGGGGAGAGGTGCCTGCCGGCGGAGACACAGGCTCGGCTAACTGCTGCTGGCTGACTGCCTGCCTCGGCGAAGAGGACTAAGAAGAGGGTGTGGGGGTGAGCCCTGGCCGACGGGCCTGGTGTGCGGCCGGGGCTGCCAGCTTGTAGCGCCGGGTGGCTGACCGGCCTCTGGCCAGGGGGACCTTCGGCTGGATGGGCGGCTGCAGAGGGGCAAGGGGCGGCAGGGGTTCGGAGGCAGCCACGCAGGGGCGGCCGCGCAAAAGGAGAGGCGAGCAAAAGCCTACAGGTATTCCCAGGCGGTCTCCCATCCAAGCACTAACCGGGCCCCTCCCTGCTTAGCTCCCGAGATCAGAGGAGATCGGGCGCGTTCAGGGTGGTACGGCCATAGACGATGGGACTCGGCTCCCCGCGCCCCAAGAGCCTGCTCCCGGCCTGCCTCGTGAGCGCGCGCCATGCAGATGCGCGGCTCCGGTGGCGAGCATCGACCTGCTGGCCGGCTCTGCCAGCACCGCGTCCCCCCCCCAGTCCGGCTCCCCGCCTCTTCCGAATGCCCCTGGCGTGGGCGGCGGGCTACTCCTGGCCGGCAGCGAGGCCCCTTCGCGCCACCCGAGGCTCCATGGGACACTGCCACTTCCCTGATGGTGCCAGAAGTCGTGGAACTCTGGCATCCTGGGACTCCCCGGACCCAGACCGCCATACACCCCGCCCCCCTACCGCCACCAGGTTTACCAACAACCGCACCCCCAAGGCTGGGGGAGGCCTGCACCAGCAGGCAACCCTGGGCTTGGGAGTTGTGGGAGGACCCCGCGGCGGCGGCTTGGGCGGCTGCGGAGGGGGGGGCTGCGGCGGCGGCGGCGGCGGAGGAGGCCGGGAGAGCAGAGGCGGGAGATTGAGGGAGTATGGCGATGGTGGCGGCGGCGGCGGGGGCTGGGGCGGAGGCGGGGGAGATGGCGGTGCTGGAGGCGGGGAGAGCGGAGGAGGGAGATTGAGGGAGTGCGGCAATGGCGGCGGCAGGGGCGGGGGTGGGGAACAGGGCAGCACTGGCGGCGGGGATGGGGAGCGCGGTGCTGGCGGCCGAGGGGGAGAGAGCAGAGGAGGGAGTTTGAGGGAGTACGGCGATGGCGGCGGCGGGGGCGGGGGAGGGGGCGAGGGCAGCGCTGGCGGAGGGGGTGGGGAGCGCGGTGATCGCGGCGGCGGCGGCGGCGGGAGAAGCGGGGGCTGATCGCGAGCAGCGATGGCGGCGGCGGCGGGGGCTGGGGCGGAGGCGGGGGAGATGGCGGTGCTGGAGGCGGGGAGAGCGGAGGAGGGAGATTGAGGGAGTGCGGCAATGGCGGCGGGGGCGGGGGTGGGGAAGAGGGCAGCACTGGCGGCGGGGATGGGGAGCGCGGTGCTGGCGGCCAAGGGGGAGAGAGCAGAGGAGGGAGTTTGAGGGAGTACGGCGATGGCGGCGGCGGGGGCGGGGGAGGGGGCGAGGGCAGCGCTGGCGGAGGGGGTGGGGAGCGCGGTGATCGCGGCGGCGGCGGCGGCGGGAGAAGCGGGGGCTGATCGCGAGCAGCGATGGCGGCGGCGGCGGCGGCGACGGCGGCGCGGGAGGGTTGCGAGGTCGGCGATGGAGGCGGCGGCAGCGTTGGGGGCTGTGTCGGCGGGCGCTGGGCGCGGGGAGGGTTGGCGGCGGCGGTAGCGGGGAAGAGGGCGGTGCTGGCGGCGGAGGAGGGGAGAGCAGAGGCGGGAGATTGAAGCAGTACAGCGATGGCGGTGGCGAGGGCGGGGGCAGGGGTGAGGTCAGCGCTGGAGGGGGGTGTGGGGAGCGCGGTGATGGCGGCGGATTTGGCGGTGGCGGCGGGGGCGAGGGCAGCGCTGTTGGCGGTGGCGGCGATCGAAGGTCGGCGAAGGGATCGAGATGACAGCCTCCGGGACTGAAGAGGACTGAGAAGAGGGTGTGCGGGGGAGCCCTGGCCGACGGGCCTGGTGTGCGGCCGGGGCTGCCAGCTTGTAGTGCCTGGCGGCTAACCCTCTGCTGGTCAGGGGGACCTTCGGCTGGCTGGGCGGCTGCAGAGAGGCAAGGGGCGGCAGGGGTTCGGAGGGAGCCACGCCGGGGCGGCGGCGCAAAAGGAGAGGCGAGCAAAAGCCTGCAGCTATTCCCAGGCGGTCTCCCATCCAAGTACTAACCGGGCCCCTCCCTGCTTAGCTCCCGAGATCAGACGAGATCTGGCGCGTGCAGGGTGGTGTGGCCTTAGGCGCTGGGACCCGGCTCCCGGCACTCCAAGATCCTTCTCCCGATCTGCTTCTGAGCGCGCGCCATGCTGCTGGGCCGCTCCGGTGGCGAGCACGTCTGCCCGAGCGCCTCCCGCCAGCTCCCCGCCTCCTCCGGACGCCGCTGGTGTGGGCGACGGGCTACTCCTGGCCCGCAGCGAGGCCCCTTCGCGCCCCCCAGTGGCTCTAACGGGCCTCTGTCACTTCCCTGACTGTGACATATGTCTGGGCGCCCTGGCATCCTGGGCCTCCCCAGGCCCCGAAGGGCTTTTACCCCGCCCCCCTACCCCAACCCCTCTCATCTCCCCCCAGCCCCACAACCGCACACCCCCCCTTGCTGCTGTGCTGTCCCCACCTCTCAGGGCCACCGAGGGGGTCGCAGGGTCCTCTCAGTCCCCTCCACCCTAGGGATGTGCAACCCAGGCCCTGGCCCTGGCCGGCCCCACCCACTGGCCCAAAGCCAGGGAGAGCCACCCGCCACCAGGGGGCAGCACGTCCAGTCTGCCGCCACCCTTCCTCACACAGCCTTCTTTCTGGGTTCTCGCCCCTCGTCAGCGACCGGCGTCCCGCCCGATCACTGTTCACTTCACTGGCTACACGTCACCTCTCCTGACCCAGGGAGGTGAGAGAGAGGATGAGAGAAGGCCAGAGACGGAGCAAGAGAGAGGCGGAGAGAGACAGACGGGGACTGTGGGGACAGACTCGCAGAGAGCACTTTCCAGGCTCTGGGCCTCGCGTGGAGGGGTGCTGCGTGGGGGCTGCATGGATATCAGCTGTGACCGCTTGGCCATCAGCTGTTGCCAGTTGGCCATTGGCCACCGGCAGAGCTGCGGTGGCCAAGCTAGGAAGCGCGGATTGTGGACTGCAAATTGCAGAGGGGCGCGGACTGCAGTTGGCCGGCTTGGTGGGTCGGTAGGTTGGTGGGTCTTGTGGTCGGCAGAGAATCGGCCGGCAGGCTGGGGATCGGGCGGCTCCGGCTTGCCGAGTCTCCAAGCCAGCCGCCCGTGAGACATGGTGCTATGAGCCCCCTATCCGTGGCTCTGTTGGTGTTCCCTCTTGGCCTCGCCAAATCCTGCATTCTTGTGCGGGCAGAGGGGCTAGAGTCCCCGCAGGACAGGGACAGACAGACAGAACGGGAGGAGGAGTAAGAGGGAGCGAGATGGAAATATGCTCGTATATGTACATGTATGTATCTAGACATACAGAGAGACATGGACAGAGACAGAGAAAGAGGGGGCTGGCACGCGGGGAGAGAGCTCCTGAGCCAGAGCCAGAGCCCAACAGGCACGTCACAGAGCCCGACGGATATGGGGTGGGGGAGGGTGTGAGGGACGCACAGGCGGGCACACGGACTGTTACAGACGCACTGAGGCTGTGTTGAAGTGGCAGCTCCTCCACCGGAGTGTGGTCGTGCCCGGGGCTGGGCTCCGCTAAGGAGGCATTGCCCTGGCGTTGGCAGTCACCATTGAAGCCTCCGGGGCGGGCCGCCAGGGTCTCCGGAGGGCCTGTGGTCTCTGAGCCCCGCCCAGGCACCCGCCCGCGGGAGGAGAGTGGCAGCCCCCAGGCACCCTGGTTGTGAGGGTTGTGCGCCTGCGTGCCTGCTCTGCCCTTGTGGTGGTCTCCCCTGGAGTCGATGGCGCGTGGTGCGTTGGGGTGCTGCTCCTGCCGTCCCCTGGTTTGTCCCGGCTCTTTGTGCCCTGTGTTTCAGGGACACCGTGGCCGGCGGGAAGGGAGGGCTCCTGGCTCTTGTGGGAGACGGGAGGGGCGCGCGGGGGTGTGGGGCGAGGTGCCTGCCAGCGGAGACAGAAGACTCCGGTGGGGCGGGGCGGGTGGGCGTCCCGTTTGCCCGAGGACACGCCGATCCTGTGTGTCGGGTCCCGGGGGCAGGCGCAGGGATGGGCGTCCCCTGGGCTCGGGCCGAGGTGCAAAGCACCGGCACGTCCTGGGATGGAGAGAGCCTGGTGGAGGCCTGCGCCGGCAGGCAGCCCTGGGCTTGGGCGTTGGGGGTTGCGGCGGCGGCAGGGTCGGGGAGCGAGAGGGAGCCCTGCGATGGCGGTGGCGGCGGCGGCTACCGAGACGCGGCTGACTGCTGCAGGCTGACGGCCTGCCTCGGCGAAGAGCACTAAGAAGAGGGAGTGGGGGGGAGCCCTGGCCGACAGGCCTGGTGTGCGGCCGGGGATGCGAGCTTGTATTGCTGGGCGGCTGACCCTCCTCTGGCCAGGGGGACCTTCGGCTGCCTGGGCGGCTGCAGAGGGGCAAGGGGCGGCAGGGGTTCGGAGGGAGCCACGCCGGGGCGGCGGCGCAAAAGGAGAGGCGAGCAAAAGCCTGCAGCTATTCCCAGGCGGTCTCCCATCCAAGTACTAACCAGGCCCCTCCCTGCTTAGCTCCCGAGATCAGAGGAGATGGGGCGCGTTCAGGGTGGTATGGCCGTAGACGCTGGGACCCGGCTCCCCGCGCCCCAAGAGCTTGCTCCCGGCCTGCCTCTGACCGCGCGCCGTGCTGCTGGGCCGCTAGGGTGGCGAGCACGTCTGCCTGAGCGCCTCCCGCCCGCTCCCCGCCTCCTCCGGACGCCGCTGGTGTGGGCGACGGGCTACTCCTGGCCCGCAGCGAGGCCCCTTCGCGCCCCCCAGTGGCTCTAACGGGCCTCTGTCACTTCCATGACTGTGACATATGTCTGGGCGCCCTGGCATCCTGGGCCTCCCCAGGCCCCGAAGGGCTTTTACCCCACCCCCCTACCCCAACCCCTCTCTTCTTCCCCCAGCCCCACAACCGCACACCCCCCTTGCTGCTGTGCTGTCCCCACCTCTCAGGGCCACCGAGGGGGTCGCAGGGTCCTCTCAGTCCCCTCCGGCCCTAGGGACGTGCAACCCAGGCCCTGGCCCTGACCGGACCCATCCACAGGCCCAAAGCCAGGGAGAGCCACCCGCGCCACCAGGGTGCAGCATCTCCAGTCTGCAGCCACCCTTCGTCACAAGCCTTCAGTCTGGGCCCTGGAACCCTCGTCAGCGACCGGAGCCCCGCCCGATGTCCGGTCCCTTCACTGGCTACACGTCACCTCTCCTGACCCAGGGAGGTGAGAGAGAGGATGAGAGAAGGCCAGAGACGGAGCAACAGAGAGGCGGAGAGAGACAGACGGGGACTGTGGGGACAGACTCGCAGAGAGCACTCTCCAGGCTCTGGGCCTCGCGTGGAGGGGTGCTGCTTGGGGGCTGCATGGTCATCAGCTGTGACCGCTTGGCCATCAGCTGTTGCCAGTTGGCCACTGGCCACCGGAGGAGCTGCGGTGGCCAAGTTAGGAAGCGCGGATGGTGGACTGCAAATTGCAGAGGGGCGCGGATTGCAGTGGGCCCGCTTGGCGGGTCGACGGGCGGTGTGTCGGTGGGTTGGCAGAGAAGCGGCCGACAGGTTGGGGATCGGGCGGCTCCGGCTTGCCGTGGCTCCGAGCCAGCCGCCCGTGAGACATAGTGCTATGAGCCCCCTATCCGTGGCTCTGTTGGTGTTCCCTCTTGGCCTCGCCATATCCTGCCTTCTTGTGCGGGCAGAGGGACTAGAGTCCCCGCAGGACAGGGACCGACAGAGAGAACGGGAGGAGGAGAAAGAGGGAGCGAGATCGAAATATACACCTATATGTACCTGTATGTACCTAGACATACAGAGAGACATGGACAGAGACAGAGAAAGATGGGGCTGGCACGCGGGGAGAGAGCTCCTGAGCCAGAGCCAGAGCCCAACAGGCACGTCACAGAGCCAGAGAGACATGGGGTGGGGGAGGGGGGAGGGACGCACAAGCGGGCACACGGACTGGGACAGACGCACTGACGCTGCTTTGAAGTGGCAGCTTCTCAACCGAAGTGTGGTCATGCCCGTGGCTGGGCTCCACTAAGGAGGCAGTGCCCGGGCATTGAAAGTCACCCTTGAAGCCCCCGGGCCGGGCGGGAGGGCCAGTGGGCTCCGAGCCCCGCCCAGGAACCCCCCCGCCCCGCGGGAGGAGAGTGGCAGCCCACAGGCACCCTGGTTGAGAGTGTTGTGTGCCTGCGTGCCTGCACTTCCCCTTGTGGTGGTCTCTCCTGGAGTCCGAGGGCGTGCGGTGTGTTGGGGTGCTGCTCCCTCAGTCCCCTGCTTTGTCCCGGCTCTTTGTACCCTGTGTGTTGGGGCCACCGCGGGAAGGGAGGGTTCCTGGCTCTTGTGGGCGATGGGAGGGGGCGCGCGGGGGTGTGGGGAGAGGTGCCTGCCGGCGGAGACACAGGCTCGGCTAACTGCTGCTGGCTGACTGCCTGCCTCGGCGAAGAGGACTAAGAAGAGGGTGTGGGGGTGAGCCCTGGCCGACGGGCCTGGTGTGCGGCCGGGGCTGCCAGCTTGTAGCGCCGGGTGGCTGACCGGCCTCTGGCCAGGGGGACCTTCGGCTGGATGGGCGGCTGCAGAGGGGCAAGGGGCGGCAGGGGTTCGGAGGCAGCCACGCAGGGGCGGCCGCGCAAAAGGAGAGGCGAGCAAAAGCCTACAGGTATTCCCAGGCGGTCTCCCATCCAAGCACTAACCGGGCCCCTCCCTGCTTAGCTCCCGAGATCAGAGGAGATCGGGCGCGTTCAGGGTGGTACGGCCATAGACGATGGGACTCGGCTCCCCGCGCCCCAAGAGCCTGCTCCCGGCCTGCCTCGTGAGCGCGCGCCATGCAGATGCGCGGCTCCGGTGGCGAGCATCGACCTGCTGGCCGGCTCTGCCAGCACCGCGTCCCCCCCCCAGTCCGGCTCCCCGCCTCTTCCGAATGCCCCTGGCGTGGGCGGCGGGCTACTCCTGGCCGGCAGCGAGGCCCCTTCGCGCCACCCGAGGCTCCATGGGACACTGCCACTTCCCTGATGGTGCCAGAAGTCGTGGAACTCTGGCATCCTGGGACTCCCCGGACCCAGACCGCCATACACCCCGCCCCCCTACCGCCACCAGGTTTACCAACAACCGCACCCCCAAGGCTGGGGGAGGCCTGCACCAGCAGGCAACCCTGGGCTTGGGAGTTGTGGGAGGACCCCGCGGCGGCGGCTTGGGCGGCTGCGGAGGGGGGGGCTGCGGCGGCGGCGGCGGCGGAGGAGGCCGGGAGAGCAGAGGCGGGAGATTGAGGGAGTATGGCGATGGTGGCGGCGGCGGCGGGGGCTGGGGCGGAGGCGGGGGAGATGGCGGTGCTGGAGGCGGGGAGAGCGGAGGAGGGAGATTGAGGGAGTGCGGCAATGGCGGCGGCAGGGGCGGGGGTGGGGAACAGGGCAGCACTGGCGGCGGGGATGGGGAGCGCGGTGCTGGCGGCCGAGGGGGAGAGAGCAGAGGAGGGAGTTTGAGGGAGTACGGCGATGGCGGCGGCGGGGGCGGGGGAGGGGGCGAGGGCAGCGCTGGCGGAGGGGGTGGGGAGCGCGGTGATCGCGGCGGCGGCGGCGGCGGGAGAAGCGGGGGCTGATCGCGAGCAGCGATGGCGGCGGCGGCGGCGGCGACGGCGGCGCGGGAGGGTTGCGAGGTCGGCGATGGAGGCGGCGGCAGCGTTGGGGGCTGTGTCGGCGGGCGCTGGGCGCGGGGAGGGTTGGCGGCGGCGGTAGCGGGGAAGAGGGCGGTGCTGGCGGCGGAGGAGGGGAGAGCAGAGGCGGGAGATTGAAGCAGTACAGCGATGGCGGTGGCGAGGGCGGGGGCAGGGGTGAGGTCAGCGCTGGAGGGGGGTGTGGGGAGCGCGGTGATGGCGGCGGATTTGGCGGTGGCGGCGGGGGCGAGGGCAGCGCTGTTGGCGGTGGCGGCGATCGAAGGTCGGTGAAGGGATCGAGATGACAGCCTCCGGGACTGAAGAGGACTGAGAAGAGGGTGTGCGGGGGAGCCCTGGCCGACGGGCCTGGTGTGCGGCCGGGGCTGCCAGCTTGTAGTGCCTGGCGGCTAACCCTCTGCTGGTCAGGGGGACCTTCGGCTGGCTGGGCGGCTGCAGAGAGGCAAGGGGCGGCAGGGGTTCGGAGGGAGCCACGCCGGGGCGGCGGCGCAAAAGGAGAGGCGAGCAAAAGCCTGCAGCTATTCCCAGGCGGTCTCCCATCCAAGTACTAACCGGGCCCCTCCCTGCTTAGCTCCCGAGATCAGACGAGATCTGGCGCGTGCAGGGTGGTGTGGCCTTAGGCGCTGGGACCCGGCTCCCGGCACTCCAAGATCCTTCTCCCGATCTGCTTCTGAGCGCGCGCCATGCTGCTGGGCCGCTCCGGTGGCGAGCACGTCTGCCCGAGCGCCTCCCGCCAGCTCCCCGCCTCCTCCGGACGCCGCTGGTGTGGGCGACGGGCTACTCCTGGCCCGCAGCGAGGCCCCTTCGCGCCCCCCAGTGGCTCTAACGGGCCTCTGTCACTTCCCTGACTGTGACATATGTCTGGGCGCCCTGGCATCCTGGGCCTCCCCAGGCCCCGAAGGGCTTTTACCCCGCCCCCCTACCCCAACCCCTCTCATCTCCCCCCAGCCCCACAACCGCACACCCCCCCTTGCTGCTGTGCTGTCCCCACCTCTCAGGGCCACCGAGGGGGTCGCAGGGTCCTCTCAGTCCCCTCCACCCTAGGGATGTGCAACCCAGGCCCTGGCCCTGGCCGGCCCCACCCACTGGCCCAAAGCCAGGGAGAGCCACCCGCCACCAGGGGGCAGCACGTCCAGTCTGCCGCCACCCTTCCTCACACAGCCTTCTTTCTGGGTTCTCGCCCCTCGTCAGCGACCGGCGTCCCGCCCGATCACTGTTCACTTCACTGGCTACACGTCACCTCTCCTGACCCAGGGAGGTGAGAGAGAGGATGAGAGAAGGCCAGAGACGGAGCAAGAGAGAGGCGGAGAGAGACAGACGGGGACTGTGGGGACAGACTCGCAGAGAGCACTTTCCAGGCTCTGGGCCTCGCGTGGAGGGGTGCTGCGTGGGGGCTGCATGGATATCAGCTGTGACCGCTTGGCCATCAGCTGTTGCCAGTTGGCCATTGGCCACCGGCAGAGCTGCGGTGGCCAAGCTAGGAAGCGCGGATTGTGGACTGCAAATTGCAGAGGGGCGCGGACTGCAGTTGGCCGGCTTGGTGGGTCGGTAGGTTGGTGGGTCTTGTGGTCGGCAGAGAATCGGCCGGCAGGCTGGGGATCGGGCGGCTCCGGCTTGCCGAGTCTCCAAGCCAGCCGCCCGTGAGACATGGTGCTATGAGCCCCCTATCCGTGGCTCTGTTGGTGTTCCCTCTTGGCCTCGCCAAATCCTGCATTCTTGTGCGGGCAGAGGGGCTAGAGTCCCCGCAGGACAGGGACAGACAGACAGAACGGGAGGAGGAGTAAGAGGGAGCGAGATGGAAATATGCTCGTATATGTACATGTATGTATCTAGACATACAGAGAGACATGGACAGAGACAGAGAAAGAGGGGGCTGGCACGCGGGGAGAGAGCTCCTGAGCCAGAGCCAGAGCCCAACAGGCACGTCACAGAGCCCGACGGATATGGGGTGGGGGAGGGTGTGAGGGACGCACAGGCGGGCACACGGACTGTTACAGACGCACTGAGGCTGTGTTGAAGTGGCAGCTCCTCCACCGGAGTGTGGTCGTGCCCGGGGCTGGGCTCCGCTAAGGAGGCATTGCCCTGGCGTTGGCAGTCACCATTGAAGCCTCCGGGGCGGGCCGCCAGGGTCTCCGGAGGGCCTGTGGTCTCTGAGCCCCGCCCAGGCACCCGCCCGCGGGAGGAGAGTGGCAGCCCCCAGGCACCCTGGTTGTGAGGGTTGTGCGCCTGCGTGCCTGCTCTGCCCTTGTGGTGGTCTCCCCTGGAGTCGATGGCGCGTGGTGCGTTGGGGTGCTGCTCCCGCCGTCCCCTGGTTTGTCCCGGCTCTTTGTGCCCTGTGTTTCAGGGACACCGTGGCCGGCGGGAAGGGAGGGCTCCTGGCTCTTGTGGGAGACGGGAGGGGCGCGCGGGGGTGTGGGGCGAGGTGCCTGCCAGCGGAGACAGAAGACTCCGGTGGGGCGGGGCGGGTGGGCGTCCCGTTTGCCCGAGGACACGCCGATCCTGTGTGTCGGGTCCCGGGGGCAGGCGCAGGGATGGGCGTCCCCTGGGCTCGGGCCGAGGTGCAAAGCACCGGCACGTCCTGGGATGGAGAGAGCCTGGTGGAGGCCTGCGCCGGCAGGCAGCCCTGGGCTTGGGCGTTGGGGGTTGCGGCGGCGGCAGGGTCGGGGAGCGAGAGGGAGCCCTGCGATGGCGGTGGCGGCGGCGGCTACCGAGACGCGGCTGACTGCTGCAGGCTGACGGCCTGCCTCGGCGAAGAGCACTAAGAAGAGGGAGTGGGGGGGAGCCCTGGCCGACAGGCCTGGTGTGCGGCCGGGGATGCGAGCTTGTATTGCTGGGCGGCTGACCCTCCTCTGGCCAGGGGGACCTTCGGCTGCCTGGGCGGCTGCAGAGGGGCAAGGGGCGGCAGGGGTTCGGAGGGAGCCACGCCGGGGCGGCGGCGCAAAAGGAGAGGCGAGCAAAAGCCTGCAGCTATTCCCAGGCGGTCTCCCATCCAAGTACTAACCAGGCCCCTCCCTGCTTAGCTCCCGAGATCAGAGGAGATCGGGCGCGTTCAGGGTGGTATGGCCGTAGACGCTGGGACCCGGCTCCCCGCGCCCCAAGAGCCTGCTCCCGGCCTGCCTCTGACCGCGCGCCGTGCTGCTGGGCCGCTAGGGTGGCGAGCACGTCTGCCTGAGCGCCTCCCGCCCGCTCCCCGCCTCCTCCGGACGCCGCTGGTGTGGGCGACGGGCTACTCCTGGCCCGCAGCGAGGCCCCTTCGCGCCCCCCAGTGGCTCTAACGGGCCTCTGTCACTTCCATGACTGTGACATATGTCTGGGCGCCCTGGCATCCTGGGCCTCCCCAGGCCCCGAAGGGCTTTTACCCCACCCCCCTACCCCAACCCCTCTCTTCTTCCCCCAGCCCCACAACCGCACACCCCCCTTGCTGCTGTGCTGTCCCCACCTCTCAGGGCCACCGAGGGGGTCGCAGGGTCCTCTCAGTCCCCTCCGGCCCTAGGGACGTGCAACCCAGGCCCTGGCCCTGACCGGACCCATCCACAGGCCCAAAGCCAGGGAGAGCCACCCGCGCCACCAGGGTGCAGCATCTCCAGTCTGCAGCCACCCTTCGTCACAAGCCTTCAGTCTGGGCCCTGGAACCCTCGTCAGCGACCGGAGCCCCGCCCGATGTCCGGTCCCTTCACTGGCTACACGTCACCTCTCCTGACCCAGGGAGGTGAGAGAGAGGATGACAGAAGGCCAGAGACGGAGCAACAGAGAGGCGGAGAGAGACAGACGGGGACTGTGGGGACAGACTCGCAGAGAGCACTCTCCAGGCTCTGGGCCTCGCGTGGAGGGGTGCTGCTTGGGGGCTGCATGGTCATCAGCTGTGACCGCTTGGCCATCAGCTGTTGCCAGTTGGCCACTGGCCACCGGAGGAGCTGCGGTGGCCAAGCTGGGAAGCGCGGATGGTGGACTGCAAATTGCAGAGGGGCGCGGATTGCAGTGGGCCCGCTTGGCGGGTCGACGGGCGGTGTGTCGGTGGGTTGGCAGAGAAGCGGCCGACAGGTTGGGGATCGGGCGGCTCCGGCTTGCCGTGGCTCCGAGCCAGCCGCCCGTGAGACATAGTGCTATGAGCCCCCTATCCGTGGCTCTGTTGGTGTTCCCTCTTGGCCTCGCCATATCCTGCCTTCTTGTGCGGGCAGAGGGACTAGAGTCCCCGCAGGACAGGGACCGACAGAGAGAACGGGAGGAGGAGAAAGAGGGAGCGAGATCGAAATATACACCTATATGTACCTGTATGTACCTAGACATACAGAGAGACATGGACAGAGACAGAGAAAGATGGGGCTGGCACGCGGGGAGAGAGCTCCTGAGCCAGAGCCAGAGCCCAACAGGCACGTCACAGAGCCAGAGAGACATGGGGTGGGGGAGGGGGGAGGGACGCACAAGCGGGCACACGGACTGGGACAGACGCACTGACGCTGCTTTGAAGTGGCAGGTTCTCAACCGAAGTGTGGTCATGCCCGTGGCTGGGCTCCACTAAGGAGGCAGTGCCCGGGCATTGAAAGTCACCCTTGAAGCCCCCGGGCCGGGCGGGAGGGCCAGTAGGCTCCGAGCCCCGCCCAGGAACCCCCCCGCCCCGCGGGAGGAGAGTGGCAGCCCACAGGCACCCTGGTTGAGAGTGTTGTGTGCCTGCGTGCCTGCACTTCCCCTTGTGGTGGTCTCTCCTGGAGTCCGAGGGCGTGCGGTGTGTTGGGGTGCTGCTCCCTCAGTCCCCTGCTTTGTCCCGGCTCTTTGTACCCTGTGTGTTGGGGCCACCGCGGGAAGGGAGGGTTCCTGGCTCTTGTGGGCGATGGGAGGGGGCGCGCGGGGGTGTGGGGAGAGGTGCCTGCCGGCGGAGACACAGGCTCGGCTAACTGCTGCTGGCTGACTGCCTGCCTCGGCGAAGAGGACTAAGAAGAGGGTGTGGGGGTGAGCCCTGGCCGACGGGCCTGGTGTGCGGCCGGGGCTGCCAGCTTGTAGCGCCGGGTGGCTGACGGGCCTCTGGCCAGGGGGACCTTCGGCTGGATGGGCGGCTGCAGAGGGGCAAGGGGCGGCAGGGGTTCGGAGGCAGCCACGCAGGGGCGGCGGCGCAAAAGGAGAGGCGAGCAAAAGCCTACAGGTATTCCCAGGCGGTCTCCCATCCAAGCACTAACCGGGCCCCTCCCTGCTTAGCTCCCGAGATCAGAGGAGATCGGGCGCGTTCAGGGTGGTACGGCCATAGACGATGGGACTCGGCTCCCCGCGCCCCAAGAGCCTGCTCCCGGCCTGCCTCGTGAGCCCGCGCCATGCAGATGCGCGGCTCCGGTGGCGAGCATCGACCTGCTGGCCGGCTCTGCCAGCACCGCGTCCCCCCCCCAGTCCGGCTCCCCGCCTCTTCCGAATGCCCCTGGCGTGGGCGGCGGGCTACTCCTGGCCGGCAGCGAGGCCCCTTCGCGCCACCCGAGGCTCCATGGGACACTGCCACTTCCCTGATGGTGCCAGAAGTCGTGGAACTCTGGCATCCTGGGACTCCCCGGACCCAGACCGCCATACACCCCGCCCCCCTACCGCCACCAGGTTTACCAACAACCGCACCCCCAAGGCTGGGGGAGGCCTGCACCAGCAGGCAACCCTGGGCTTGGGAGTTGTGGGAGGACCCCGCGGCGGCGGCTTGGGCGGCTGCGGAGGGGGGGGCTGCGGCGGCGGCGGCGGCGGAGGAGGCCGGGAGAGCAGAGGCGGGAGATTGAGGGAGTATGGCGATGGTGGCGGCGGCGGCGGGGGCTGGGGCGGAGGCGGGGGAGATGGCGGTGCTGGAGGCGGGGAGAGCAGAGGAGGGAGATTGAGGGAGTGCGGCAATGGCGGTGGCGGGGGCGGGGGTGGGGAACAGGGCAGCACTGGCGGCGGGGATGGGGAGCGCGGTGCTGGCGGCCAAGGGGGAGAGAGCAGAGGAGGGAGTTTGAGGGAGTACGGCGATGGCGGCGGCGGGGGCGGGGGAGGGGGCGAGGGCAGCGCTGGCGGAGGGGGTGGGGAGCGCGGTGATTGCGGCGGCGGCGGCGGGAGAAGCGGGGGCTGATCGCGAGCAGCGATGGCGGCGGCGGCGGCGGCGGCGGCGCAGGAAGGTTGTGAGGTCGGCGATGGAGGCAGCGGCAGCGTTGGGGGCTGTGTCGGCGGGCGCTGGGCGCGGGGAGGGTTGGCGGCTTCGGTAGCGGGGAAGAGGGCGGTGCTGGCGGCGGAGGAGGGGAGAGCAGAGGCGGGAGATTGAAGCAGTACAGCGATGGCGGTGGCGAGGGCGGGGGCAGGGGTGAGGTCAGCGCTGGAGGGGGGTGTGGGGAGCGCGGTGATGGCGGCGGATTTGGCGGTGGCGGCGGGGGCGAGGGCAGCGCTGTTGGCGGTGGCGGCGATCGAAGGTCGGCGAAGGGATCGAGATGACAGCCTCCGGGACTGAAGAGGACTGAGAAGAGGGTGTGCGGGGGAGCCCTGGCCGACGGGCCTGGTGTGCGGCCGGGGCTGCCAGCTTGTAGTGCCTGGCGGCTAACCCTCTGCTGGTCAGGGGGACCTTCGGCTGGCTGGGCGGCTGCAGAGAGGCAAGGGGCGGCAGGGGTTCGGAGGGAGCCACGCCGGGGCGGCGGCGCAAAAGGAGAGGCGAGCAAAAGCCTGCAGCTATTCCCAGGCGGTCTCCCATCCAAGTACTAACCGGGCCCCTCCCTGCTTAGCTCCCGAGATCAGACGAGATCTGGCGCGTGCAGGGTGGTGTGGCCTTAGGCGCTGGGACCCGGCTCCCGGCACTCCAAGAGCCTTCTCCCGACCTGCTTCTGAGCGCGCACCATGCTGCTGGGCCGCTCCGGTGGCGAGCATGTCTGCCCGAGCGCCTCCCGCCAGCTCCCCGCCTCCTCCGGACGCCGCTGGTGTGGGCGACGGGCTACTCCTGGCCCGCAGCGAGGCCCCTTCGCGCCCCCCAGTGGCTCTAACGGGCCTCTGTCACTTCCCTGACTGTGACATATGTCTGGGCGCCCTGGCATCCTGGGCCTCCCCAGGCCCCGAAGGGCTTTTACCCCGCCCCCCTACCCCAACCCCTCTCATCTCCCCCCAGCCCCACAACCGCACACCCCCCCTTGCTGCTGTGCTGTCCCCACCTCTCAGGGCCACCGAGGGGGTCGCAGGGTCCTCTCAGTCCCCTCCACCCTAGGGATGTGCAACCCAGGCCCTGGCCCTGGCCGGCCCCACCCACTGGCCCAAAGCCAGGGAGAGCCACCCGCCACCAGGGGGCAGCACGTCCAGTCTGCCGCCACCCTTCCTCACACAGCCTTCTTTCTGGGTTCTCGCCCCTCGTCAGCGACCGGCGTCCCGCCCGATCACTGTTCACTTCACTGGCTACACGTCACCTCTCCTGACCCAGGGAGGTGAGAGAGAGGATGAGAGAAGGCCAGAGACGGAGCAAGAGAGAGGCAGAGAGAGACAGACGGGGACTGTGGGGACAGACTCGCAGAGAGCACTTTCCAGGCTCTGGGCCTCGCGTGGAGGGGTGCTGCGTGGGGGCTGCATGGATATCAGCTGTGACCGCTTGGCCATCAGCTGTTGCCAGTTGGCCATTGGCCACCGGCAGAGCTGCGGTGGCCAAGCTAGGAAGCGCGGATTGTGGACTGCAAATTGCAGAGGGGCGCGGACTGCAGTTGGCCGGCTTGGTGGGTCGGTAGGTTGGTGGGTCTTGTGGTCGGCAGAGAATCGGCCGGCAGGCTGGGGATCGGGCGGCTCCGGCTTGCCGAGTCTCCAAGCCAGCCGCCCGTGAGACATGGTGCTATGAGCCCCCTATCCGTGGCTCTGTTGGTGTTCCCTCTTGGCCTCGCCAAATCCTGCATTCTTGTGCGGGCAGAGGGGCTAGAGTCCCCGCAGGACAGGGACAGACAGACAGAACGGGAGGAGGAGTAAGAGGGAGCGAGATGGAAATATGCTCGTATATGTACATGTATGTATCTAGACATACAGAGAGACATGGACAGAGACAGAGAAAGAGGGGGCTGGCACGCGGGGAGAGAGCTCCTGAGCCAGAGCCAGAGCCCGACAGGCACGTCACAGAGCCCGACGGATATGGGGTGGGGGAGGGTGTGAGGGACGCACAGGCGGGCACACGGACTGTTACAGACGCACTGAGGCTGTGTTGAAGTGGCAGCTCCTCCACCGGAGTGTGGTCGTGCCCGGGGCTGGGCTCCGCTAAGGAGGCATTGCCCTGGCGTTGGCAGTCACCATTGAAGCCTCCGGGGCGGGCCGCCAGGGTCTCCGGAGGGCCTGTGGTCTCTGAGCCCCGCCCAGGCACCCGCCCGCGGGAGGAGAGTGGCAGCCCCCAGGCACCCTGGTTGTGAGGGTTGTGCGCCTGCGTGCCTGCTCTGCCCTTGTGGTGGTCTCCCCTGGAGTCGATGGCGCGTGGTGCGTTGGGGTGCTGCTCCCGCCGTCCCCTGGTTTGTCCCGGCTCTTTGTGCCCTGTGTTTCAGGGACACCGTGGCCGGCGGGAAGGGAGGGCTCCTGGCTCTTGTGGGAGACGGGAGGGGCGCGCGGGGGTGTGGGGCGAGGTGCCTGCCAGCGGAGACAGAAGACTCCGGTGGGGCGGGGCGGGTGGGCGTCCCGTTTGCCCGAGGACACGCCGATCCTGTGTGTCGGGTCCCGGGGGCAGGCGCAGGGATGGGCGTCCCCTGGGCTCGGGCCGAGGTGCAAAGCACCGGCACGTCCTGGGATGGAGAGAGCCTGGTGGAGGCCTGCGCCGGCAGGCAGCCCTGGGCTTGGGCGTTGGGGGTTGCGGCGGCGGCAGGGTCGGGGAGCGAGAGGGAGCCCTGCGATGGCGGTGGCGGCGGCGGCTACCGAGACGCGGCTGACTGCTGCAGGCTGACGGCCTGCCTCGGCGAAGAGCACTAAGAAGAGGGAGTGGGGGGGAGCCCTGGCCGACAGGCCTGGTGTGCGGCCGGGGATGCGAGCTTGTATTGCTGGGCGGCTGACCCTCCTCTGGCCAGGGGGACCTTCGGCTGCCTGGGCGGCTGCAGAGGGGCAAGGGGCGGCAGGGGTTCGGAGGGAGCCACGCCGGGGCGGCGGCGCAAAAGGAGAGGCGAGCAAAAGCCTGCAGCTATTCCCAGGCGGTCTCCCATCCAAGTACTAACCAGGCCCCTCCCTGCTTAGCTCCCGAGATCAGAGGAGATGGGGCGCGTTCAGGGTGGTATGGCCGTAGACGCTGGGACCCGGCTCCCCGCGCCCCAAGAGCTTGCTCCCGGCCTGCCTCTGACCGCGCGCCGTGCTGCTGGGCCGCTAGGGTGGCGAGCACGTCTGCCTGAGCGCCTCCCGCCCGCTCCCCGCCTCCTCCGGACGCCGCTGGTGTGGGCGACGGGCTACTCCTGGCCCGCAGCGAGGCCCCTTCGCGCCCCCCAGTGGCTCTAACGGGCCTCTGTCACTTCCATGACTGTGACATATGTCTGGGCGCCCTGGCATCCTGGGCCTCCCCAGGCCCCGAAGGGCTTTTACCCCACCCCCCTACCCCAACCCCTCTCTTCTTCCCCCAGCCCCACAACCGCACACCCCCCTTGCTGCTGTGCTGTCCCCACCTCTCAGGGCCACCGAGGGGGTCGCAGGGTCCTCTCAGTCCCCTCCGGCCCTAGGGACGTGCAACCCAGGCCCTGGCCCTGACCGGACCCATCCACAGGCCCAAAGCCAGGGAGAGCCACCCGCGCCACCAGGGTGCAGCATCTCCAGTCTGCAGCCACCCTTCGTCACAAGCCTTCAGTCTGGGCCCTGGAACCCTCGTCAGCGACCGGAGCCCCGCCCGATGTCCGGTCCCTTCACTGGCTACACGTCACCTCTCCTGACCCAGGGAGGTGAGAGAGAGGATGAGAGAAGGCCAGAGACGGAGCAACAGAGAGGCGGAGAGAGACAGACGGGGACTGTGGGGACAGACTCGCAGAGAGCACTCTCCAGGCTCTGGGCCTCGCGTGGAGGGGTGCTGCTTGGGGGCTGCATGGTCATCAGCTGTGACCGCTTGGCCATCAGCTGTTGCCAGTTGGCCACTGGCCACCGGAGGAGCTGCGGTGGCCAAGTTAGGAAGCGCGGATGGTGGACTGCAAATTGCAGAGGGGCGCGGATTGCAGTGGGCCCGCTTGGCGGGTCGACGGGCGGTGTGTCGGTGGGTTGGCAGAGAAGCGGCCGACAGGTTGGGGATCGGGCGGCTCCGGCTTGCCGTGGCTCCGAGCCAGCCGCCCGTGAGACATAGTGCTATGAGCCCCCTATCCGTGGCTCTGTTGGTGTTCCCTCTTGGCCTCGCCATATCCTGCCTTCTTGTGCGGGCAGAGGGACTAGAGTCCCCGCAGGACAGGGACCGACAGAGAGAACGGGAGGAGGAGAAAGAGGGAGCGAGATCGAAATATACACCTATATGTACCTGTATGTACCTAGACATACAGAGAGACATGGACAGAGACAGAGAAAGATGGGGCTGGCACGCGGGGAGAGAGCTCCTGAGCCAGAGCCAGAGCCCAACAGGCACGTCACAGAGCCAGAGAGACATGGGGTGGGGGAGGGGGGAGGGACGCACAAGCGGGCACACGGACTGGGACAGACGCACTGACGCTGCTTTGAAGTGGCAGCTTCTCAACCGAAGTGTGGTCATGCCCGTGGCTGGGCTCCACTAAGGAGGCAGTGCCCGGGCATTGAAAGTCACCCTTGAAGCCCCCGGGCCGGGCGGGAGGGCCAGTGGGCTCCGAGCCCCGCCCAGGAACCCCCCCGCCCCGCGGGAGGAGAGTGGCAGCCCACAGGCACCCTGGTTGAGAGTGTTGTGTGCCTGCGTGCCTGCACTTCCCCTTGTGGTGGTCTCTCCTGGAGTCCGAGGGCGTGCGGTGTGTTGGGGTGCTGCTCCCTCAGTCCCCTGCTTTGTCCCGGCTCTTTGTACCCTGTGTGTTGGGGCCACCGCGGGAAGGGAGGGTTCCTGGCTCTTGTGGGCGATGGGAGGGGGCGCGCGGGGGTGTGGGGAGAGGTGCCTGCCGGCGGAGACACAGGCTCGGCTAACTGCTGCTGGCTGACTGCCTGCCTCGGCGAAGAGGACTAAGAAGAGGGTGTGGGGGTGAGCCCTGGCCGACGGGCCTGGTGTGCGGCCGGGGCTGCCAGCTTGTAGCGCTGGGTGGCTGACCGGCCTCTGGCCAGGGGGACCTTCGGCTGGATGGGCGGCTGCAGAGGGGCAAGGGGCGGCAGGGGTTCGGAGGCAGCCACGCAGGGGCGGCCGCGCAAAAGGAGAGGCGAGCAAAAGCCTACAGGTATTCCCAGGCGGTCTCCCATCCAAGCACTAACCGGGCCCCTCCCTGCTTAGCTCCCGAGATCAGAGGAGATCGGGCGCGTTCAGGGTGGTACGGCCATAGACGATGGGACTCGGCTCCCCGCGCCCCAAGAGCCTGCTCCCGGCCTGCCTCGTGAGCGCGCGCCATGCAGATGCGCGGCTCCGGTGGCGAGCATCGACCTGCTGGCCGGCTCTGCCAGCACCGCGTCCCCCCCCCAGTCCGGCTCCCCGCCTCTTCCGAATGCCCCTGGCGTGGGCGGCGGGCTACTCCTGGCCGGCAGCGAGGCCCCTTCGCGCCACCCGAGGCTCCATGGGACACTGCCACTTCCCTGATGGTGCCAGAAGTCGTGGAACTCTGGCATCCTGGGACTCCCCGGACCCAGACCGCCATACACCCCGCCCCCCTACCGCCACCAGGTTTACCAACAACCGCACCCCCAAGGCTGGGGGAGGCCTGCACCAGCAGGCAACCCTGGGCTTGGGAGTTGTGGGAGGACCCCGCGGCGGCGGCTTGGGCGGCTGCGGAGGGGGGGGCTGCGGCGGCGGCGGCGGCGGAGGAGGCCGGGAGAGCAGAGGCGGGAGATTGAGGGAGTATGGCGATGGTGGCGGCGGCGGCGGGGGCTGGGGCGGAGGCGGGGGAGATGGCGGTGCTGGAGGCGGGGAGAGCGGAGGAGGGAGATTGAGGGAGTGCGGCAATGGCGGCGGCAGGGGCGGGGGTGGGGAACAGGGCAGCACTGGCGGCGGGGATGGGGAGCGCGGTGCTGGCGGCCGAGGGGGAGAGAGCAGAGGAGGGAGTTTGAGGGAGTACGGCGATGGCGGCGGCGGGGGCGGGGGAGGGGGCGAGGGCAGCGCTGGCGGAGGGGGTGGGGAGCGCGGTGATCGCGGCGGCGGCGGCGGCGGGAGAAGCGGGGGCTGATCGCGAGCAGCGATGGCGGCGGCGGCGGCGGCGACGGCGGCGCGGGAGGGTTGCGAGGTCGGCGATGGAGGCGGCGGCAGCGTTGGGGGCTGTGTCGGCGGGCGCTGGGCGCGGGGAGGGTTGGCGGCGGCGGTAGCGGGGAAGAGGGCGGTGCTGGCGGCGGAGGAGGGGAGAGCAGAGGCGGGAGATTGAAGCAGTACAGCGATGGCGGTGGCGAGGGCGGGGGCAGGGGTGAGGTCAGCGCTGGAGGGGGGTGTGGGGAGCGCGGTGATGGCGGCGGATTTGGCGGTGGCGGCGGGGGCGAGGGCAGCGCTGTTGGCGGTGGCGGCGATCGAAGGTCGGCGAAGGGATCGAGATGACAGCCTCCGGGACTGAAGAGGACTGAGAAGAGGGTGTGCGGGGGAGCCCTGGCCGACGGGCCTGGTGTGCGGCCGGGGCTGCCAGCTTGTAGTGCCTGGCGGCTAACCCTCTGCTGGTCAGGGGGACCTTCGGCTGGCTGGGCGGCTGCAGAGAGGCAAGGGGCGGCAGGGGTTCGGAGGGAGCCACGCCGGGGCGGCGGCGCAAAAGGAGAGGCGAGCAAAAGCCTGCAGCTATTCCCAGGCGGTCTCCCATCCAAGTACTAACCGGGCCCCTCCCTGCTTAGCTCCCGAGATCAGACGAGATCTGGCGCGTGCAGGGTGGTGTGGCCTTAGGCGCTGGGACCCGGCTCCCGGCACTCCAAGATCCTTCTCCCGATCTGCTTCTGAGCGCGCGCCATGCTGCTGGGCCGCTCCGGTGGCGAGCACGTCTGCCCGAGCGCCTCCCGCCAGCTCCCCGCCTCCTCCGGACGCCGCTGGTGTGGGCGACGGGCTACTCCTGGCCCGCAGCGAGGCCCCTTCGCGCCCCCCAGTGGCTCTAACGGGCCTCTGTCACTTCCCTGACTGTGACATATGTCTGGGCGCCCTGGCATCCTGGGCCTCCCCAGGCCCCGAAGGGCTTTTACCCCGCCCCCCTACCCCAACCCCTCTCATCTCCCCCCAGCCCCACAACCGCACACCCCCCCTTGCTGCTGTGCTGTCCCCACCTCTCAGGGCCACCGAGGGGGTCGCAGGGTCCTCTCAGTCCCCTCCACCCTAGGGATGTGCAACCCAGGCCCTGGCCCTGGCCGGCCCCACCCACTGGCCCAAAGCCAGGGAGAGCCACCCGCCACCAGGGGGCAGCACGTCCAGTCTGCCGCCACCCTTCCTCACACAGCCTTCTTTCTGGGTTCTCGCCCCTCGTCAGCGACCGGCGTCCCGCCCGATCACTGTTCACTTCACTGGCTACACGTCACCTCTCCTGACCCAGGGAGGTGAGAGAGAGGATGAGAGAAGGCCAGAGACGGAGCAAGAGAGAGGCGGAGAGAGACAGACGGGGACTGTGGGGACAGACTCGCAGAGAGCACTTTCCAGGCTCTGGGCCTCGCGTGGAGGGGTGCTGCGTGGGGGCTGCATGGATATCAGCTGTGACCGCTTGGCCATCAGCTGTTGCCAGTTGGCCATTGGCCACCGGCAGAGCTGCGGTGGCCAAGCTAGGAAGCGCGGATTGTGGACTGCAAATTGCAGAGGGGCGCGGACTGCAGTTGGCCGGCTTGGTGGGTCGGTAGGTTGGTGGGTCTTGTGGTCGGCAGAGAATCGGCCGGCAGGCTGGGGATCGGGCGGCTCCGGCTTGCCGAGTCTCCAAGCCAGCCGCCCGTGAGACATGGTGCTATGAGCCCCCTATCCGTGGCTCTGTTGGTGTTCCCTCTTGGCCTCGCCAAATCCTGCATTCTTGTGCGGGCAGAGGGGCTAGAGTCCCCGCAGGACAGGGACAGACAGACAGAACGGGAGGAGGAGTAAGAGGGAGCGAGATGGAAATATGCTCGTATATGTACATGTATGTATCTAGACATACAGAGAGACATGGACAGAGACAGAGAAAGAGGGGGCTGGCACGCGGGGAGAGAGCTCCTGAGCCAGAGCCAGAGCCCAACAGGCACGTCACAGAGCCCGACGGATATGGGGTGGGGGAGGGTGTGAGGGACGCACAGGCGGGCACACGGACTGTTACAGACGCACTGAGGCTGTGTTGAAGTGGCAGCTCCTCCACCGGAGTGTGGTCGTGCCCGGGGCTGGGCTCCGCTAAGGAGGCATTGCCCTGGCGTTGGCAGTCACCATTGAAGCCTCCGGGGCGGGCCGCCAGGGTCTCCGGAGGGCCTGTGGTCTCTGAGCCCCGCCCAGGCACCCGCCCGCGGGAGGAGAGTGGCAGCCCCCAGGCACCCTGGTTGTGAGGGTTGTGCGCCTGCGTGCCTGCTCTGCCCTTGTGGTGGTCTCCCCTGGAGTCGATGGCGCGTGGTGCGTTGGGGTGCTGCTCCTGCCGTCCCCTGGTTTGTCCCGGCTCTTTGTGCCCTGTGTTTCAGGGACACCGTGGCCGGCGGGAAGGGAGGGCTCCTGGCTCTTGTGGGAGACGGGAGGGGCGCGCGGGGGTGTGGGGCGAGGTGCCTGCCAGCGGAGACAGAAGACTCCGGTGGGGCGGGGCGGGTGGGCGTCCCGTTTGCCCGAGGACACGCCGATCCTGTGTGTCGGGTCCCGGGGGCAGGCGCAGGGATGGGCGTCCCCTGGGCTCGGGCCGAGGTGCAAAGCACCGGCACGTCCTGGGATGGAGAGAGCCTGGTGGAGGCCTGCGCCGGCAGGCAGCCCTGGGCTTGGGCGTTGGGGGTTGCGGCGGCGGCAGGGTCGGGGAGCGAGAGGGAGCCCTGCGATGGCGGTGGCGGCGGCGGCTACCGAGACGCGGCTGACTGCTGCAGGCTGACGGCCTGCCTCGGCGAAGAGCACTAAGAAGAGGGAGTGGGGGGGAGCCCTGGCCGACAGGCCTGGTGTGCGGCCGGGGATGCGAGCTTGTATTGCTGGGCGGCTGACCCTCCTCTGGCCAGGGGGACCTTCGGCTGCCTGGGCGGCTGCAGAGGGGCAAGGGGCGGCAGGGGTTCGGAGGGAGCCACGCCGGGGCGGCGGCGCAAAAGGAGAGGCGAGCAAAAGCCTGCAGCTATTCCCAGGCGGTCTCCCATCCAAGTACTAACCAGGCCCCTCCCTGCTTAGCTCCCGAGATCAGAGGAGATGGGGCGCGTTCAGGGTGGTATGGCCGTAGACGCTGGGACCCGGCTCCCCGCGCCCCAAGAGCTTGCTCCCGGCCTGCCTCTGACCGCGCGCCGTGCTGCTGGGCCGCTAGGGTGGCGAGCACGTCTGCCTGAGCGCCTCCCGCCCGCTCCCCGCCTCCTCCGGACGCCGCTGGTGTGGGCGACGGGCTACTCCTGGCCCGCAGCGAGGCCCCTTCGCGCCCCCCAGTGGCTCTAACGGGCCTCTGTCACTTCCATGACTGTGACATATGTCTGGGCGCCCTGGCATCCTGGGCCTCCCCAGGCCCCGAAGGGCTTTTACCCCACCCCCCTACCCCAACCCCTCTCTTCTTCCCCCAGCCCCACAACCGCACACCCCCCTTGCTGCTGTGCTGTCCCCACCTCTCAGGGCCACCGAGGGGGTCGCAGGGTCCTCTCAGTCCCCTCCGGCCCTAGGGACGTGCAACCCAGGCCCTGGCCCTGACCGGACCCATCCACAGGCCCAAAGCCAGGGAGAGCCACCCGCGCCACCAGGGTGCAGCATCTCCAGTCTGCAGCCACCCTTCGTCACAAGCCTTCAGTCTGGGCCCTGGAACCCTCGTCAGCGACCGGAGCCCCGCCCGATGTCCGGTCCCTTCACTGGCTACACGTCACCTCTCCTGACCCAGGGAGGTGAGAGAGAGGATGAGAGAAGGCCAGAGACGGAGCAACAGAGAGGCGGAGAGAGACAGACGGGGACTGTGGGGACAGACTCGCAGAGAGCACTCTCCAGGCTCTGGGCCTCGCGTGGAGGGGTGCTGCTTGGGGGCTGCATGGTCATCAGCTGTGACCGCTTGGCCATCAGCTGTTGCCAGTTGGCCACTGGCCACCGGAGGAGCTGCGGTGGCCAAGTTAGGAAGCGCGGATGGTGGACTGCAAATTGCAGAGGGGCGCGGATTGCAGTGGGCCCGCTTGGCGGGTCGACGGGCGGTGTGTCGGTGGGTTGGCAGAGAAGCGGCCGACAGGTTGGGGATCGGGCGGCTCCGGCTTGCCGTGGCTCCGAGCCAGCCGCCCGTGAGACATAGTGCTATGAGCCCCCTATCCGTGGCTCTGTTGGTGTTCCCTCTTGGCCTCGCCATATCCTGCCTTCTTGTGCGGGCAGAGGGACTAGAGTCCCCGCAGGACAGGGACCGACAGAGAGAACGGGAGGAGGAGAAAGAGGGAGCGAGATCGAAATATACACCTATATGTACCTGTATGTACCTAGACATACAGAGAGACATGGACAGAGACAGAGAAAGATGGGGCTGGCACGCGGGGAGAGAGCTCCTGAGCCAGAGCCAGAGCCCAACAGGCACGTCACAGAGCCAGAGAGACATGGGGTGGGGGAGGGGGGAGGGACGCACAAGCGGGCACACGGACTGGGACAGACGCACTGACGCTGCTTTGAAGTGGCAGCTTCTCAACCGAAGTGTGGTCATGCCCGTGGCTGGGCTCCACTAAGGAGGCAGTGCCCGGGCATTGAAAGTCACCCTTGAAGCCCCCGGGCCGGGCGGGAGGGCCAGTGGGCTCCGAGCCCCGCCCAGGAACCCCCCCGCCCCGCGGGAGGAGAGTGGCAGCCCACAGGCACCCTGGTTGAGAGTGTTGTGTGCCTGCGTGCCTGCACTTCCCCTTGTGGTGGTCTCTCCTGGAGTCCGAGGGCGTGCGGTGTGTTGGGGTGCTGCTCCCTCAGTCCCCTGCTTTGTCCCGGCTCTTTGTACCCTGTGTGTTGGGGCCACCGCGGGAAGGGAGGGTTCCTGGCTCTTGTGGGCGATGGGAGGGGGCGCGCGGGGGTGTGGGGAGAGGTGCCTGCCGGCGGAGACACAGGCTCGGCTAACTGCTGCTGGCTGACTGCCTGCCTCGGCGAAGAGGACTAAGAAGAGGGTGTGGGGGTGAGCCCTGGCCGACGGGCCTGGTGTGCGGCCGGGGCTGCCAGCTTGTAGCGCCGGGTGGCTGACCGGCCTCTGGCCAGGGGGACCTTCGGCTGGATGGGCGGCTGCAGAGGGGCAAGGGGCGGCAGGGGTTCGGAGGCAGCCACGCAGGGGCGGCCGCGCAAAAGGAGAGGCGAGCAAAAGCCTACAGGTATTCCCAGGCGGTCTCCCATCCAAGCACTAACCGGGCCCCTCCCTGCTTAGCTCCCGAGATCAGAGGAGATCGGGCGCGTTCAGGGTGGTACGGCCATAGACGATGGGACTCGGCTCCCCGCGCCCCAAGAGCCTGCTCCCGGCCTGCCTCGTGAGCGCGCGCCATGCAGATGCGCGGCTCCGGTGGCGAGCATCGACCTGCTGGCCGGCTCTGCCAGCACCGCGTCCCCCCCCCAGTCCGGCTCCCCGCCTCTTCCGAATGCCCCTGGCGTGGGCGGCGGGCTACTCCTGGCCGGCAGCGAGGCCCCTTCGCGCCACCCGAGGCTCCATGGGACACTGCCACTTCCCTGATGGTGCCAGAAGTCGTGGAACTCTGGCATCCTGGGACTCCCCGGACCCAGACCGCCATACACCCCGCCCCCCTACCGCCACCAGGTTTACCAACAACCGCACCCCCAAGGCTGGGGGAGGCCTGCACCAGCAGGCAACCCTGGGCTTGGGAGTTGTGGGAGGACCCCGCGGCGGCGGCTTGGGCGGCTGCGGAGGGGGGGGCTGCGGCGGCGGCGGCGGCGGAGGAGGCCGGGAGAGCAGAGGCGGGAGATTGAGGGAGTATGGCGATGGTGGCGGCGGCGGCGGGGGCTGGGGCGGAGGCGGGGGAGATGGCGGTGCTGGAGGCGGGGAGAGCGGAGGAGGGAGATTGAGGGAGTGCGGCAATGGCGGCGGCAGGGGCGGGGGTGGGGAACAGGGCAGCACTGGCGGCGGGGATGGGGAGCGCGGTGCTGGCGGCCGAGGGGGAGAGAGCAGAGGAGGGAGTTTGAGGGAGTACGGCGATGGCGGCGGCGGGGGCGGGGGAGGGGGCGAGGGCAGCGCTGGCGGAGGGGGTGGGGAGCGCGGTGATCGCGGCGGCGGCGGCGGCGGGAGAAGCGGGGGCTGATCGCGAGCAGCGATGGCGGCGGCGGCGGCGGCGACGGCGGCGCGGGAGGGTTGCGAGGTCGGCGATGGAGGCGGCGGCAGCGTTGGGGGCTGTGTCGGCGGGCGCTGGGCGCGGGGAGGGTTGGCGGCGGCGGTAGCGGGGAAGAGGGCGGTGCTGGCGGCGGAGGAGGGGAGAGCAGAGGCGGGAGATTGAAGCAGTACAGCGATGGCGGTGGCGAGGGCGGGGGCAGGGGTGAGGTCAGCGCTGGAGGGGGGTGTGGGGAGCGCGGTGATGGCGGCGGATTTGGCGGTGGCGGCGGGGGCGAGGGCAGCGCTGTTGGCGGTGGCGGCGATCGAAGGTCGGTGAAGGGATCGAGATGACAGCCTCCGGGACTGAAGAGGACTGAGAAGAGGGTGTGCGGGGGAGCCCTGGCCGACGGGCCTGGTGTGCGGCCGGGGCTGCCAGCTTGTAGTGCCTGGCGGCTAACCCTCTGCTGGTCAGGGGGACCTTCGGCTGGCTGGGCGGCTGCAGAGAGGCAAGGGGCGGCAGGGGTTCGGAGGGAGCCACGCCGGGGCGGCGGCGCAAAAGGAGAGGCGAGCAAAAGCCTGCAGCTATTCCCAGGCGGTCTCCCATCCAAGTACTAACCGGGCCCCTCCCTGCTTAGCTCCCGAGATCAGACGAGATCTGGCGCGTGCAGGGTGGTGTGGCCTTAGGCGCTGGGACCCGGCTCCCGGCACTCCAAGATCCTTCTCCCGATCTGCTTCTGAGCGCGCGCCATGCTGCTGGGCCGCTCCGGTGGCGAGCACGTCTGCCCGAGCGCCTCCCGCCAGCTCCCCGCCTCCTCCGGACGCCGCTGGTGTGGGCGACGGGCTACTCCTGGCCCGCAGCGAGGCCCCTTCGCGCCCCCCAGTGGCTCTAACGGGCCTCTGTCACTTCCCTGACTGTGACATATGTCTGGGCGCCCTGGCATCCTGGGCCTCCCCAGGCCCCGAAGGGCTTTTACCCCGCCCCCCTACCCCAACCCCTCTCATCTCCCCCCAGCCCCACAACCGCACACCCCCCCTTGCTGCTGTGCTGTCCCCACCTCTCAGGGCCACCGAGGGGGTCGCAGGGTCCTCTCAGTCCCCTCCACCCTAGGGATGTGCAACCCAGGCCCTGGCCCTGGCCGGCCCCACCCACTGGCCCAAAGCCAGGGAGAGCCACCCGCCACCAGGGGGCAGCACGTCCAGTCTGCCGCCACCCTTCCTCACACAGCCTTCTTTCTGGGTTCTCGCCCCTCGTCAGCGACCGGCGTCCCGCCCGATCACTGTTCACTTCACTGGCTACACGTCACCTCTCCTGACCCAGGGAGGTGAGAGAGAGGATGAGAGAAGGCCAGAGACGGAGCAAGAGAGAGGCGGAGAGAGACAGACGGGGACTGTGGGGACAGACTCGCAGAGAGCACTTTCCAGGCTCTGGGCCTCGCGTGGAGGGGTGCTGCGTGGGGGCTGCATGGATATCAGCTGTGACCGCTTGGCCATCAGCTGTTGCCAGTTGGCCATTGGCCACCGGCAGAGCTGCGGTGGCCAAGCTAGGAAGCGCGGATTGTGGACTGCAAATTGCAGAGGGGCGCGGACTGCAGTTGGCCGGCTTGGTGGGTCGGTAGGTTGGTGGGTCTTGTGGTCGGCAGAGAATCGGCCGGCAGGCTGGGGATCGGGCGGCTCCGGCTTGCCGAGTCTCCAAGCCAGCCGCCCGTGAGACATGGTGCTATGAGCCCCCTATCCGTGGCTCTGTTGGTGTTCCCTCTTGGCCTCGCCAAATCCTGCATTCTTGTGCGGGCAGAGGGGCTAGAGTCCCCGCAGGACAGGGACAGACAGACAGAACGGGAGGAGGAGTAAGAGGGAGCGAGATGGAAATATGCTCGTATATGTACATGTATGTATCTAGACATACAGAGAGACATGGACAGAGACAGAGAAAGAGGGGGCTGGCACGCGGGGAGAGAGCTCCTGAGCCAGAGCCAGAGCCCAACAGGCACGTCACAGAGCCCGACGGATATGGGGTGGGGGAGGGTGTGAGGGACGCACAGGCGGGCACACGGACTGTTACAGACGCACTGAGGCTGTGTTGAAGTGGCAGCTCCTCCACCGGAGTGTGGTCGTGCCCGGGGCTGGGCTCCGCTAAGGAGGCATTGCCCTGGCGTTGGCAGTCACCATTGAAGCCTCCGGGGCGGGCCGCCAGGGTCTCCGGAGGGCCTGTGGTCTCTGAGCCCCGCCCAGGCACCCGCCCGCGGGAGGAGAGTGGCAGCCCCCAGGCACCCTGGTTGTGAGGGTTGTGCGCCTGCGTGCCTGCTCTGCCCTTGTGGTGGTCTCCCCTGGAGTCGATGGCGCGTGGTGCGTTGGGGTGCTGCTCCCGCCGTCCCCTGGTTTGTCCCGGCTCTTTGTGCCCTGTGTTTCAGGGACACCGTGGCCGGCGGGAAGGGAGGGCTCCTGGCTCTTGTGGGAGACGGGAGGGGCGCGCGGGGGTGTGGGGCGAGGTGCCTGCCAGCGGAGACAGAAGACTCCGGTGGGGCGGGGCGGGTGGGCGTCCCGTTTGCCCGAGGACACGCCGATCCTGTGTGTCGGGTCCCGGGGGCAGGCGCAGGGATGGGCGTCCCCTGGGCTCGGGCCGAGGTGCAAAGCACCGGCACGTCCTGGGATGGAGAGAGCCTGGTGGAGGCCTGCGCCGGCAGGCAGCCCTGGGCTTGGGCGTTGGGGGTTGCGGCGGCGGCAGGGTCGGGGAGCGAGAGGGAGCCCTGCGATGGCGGTGGCGGCGGCGGCTACCGAGACGCGGCTGACTGCTGCAGGCTGACGGCCTGCCTCGGCGAAGAGCACTAAGAAGAGGGAGTGGGGGGGAGCCCTGGCCGACAGGCCTGGTGTGCGGCCGGGGATGCGAGCTTGTATTGCTGGGCGGCTGACCCTCCTCTGGCCAGGGGGACCTTCGGCTGCCTGGGCGGCTGCAGAGGGGCAAGGGGCGGCAGGGGTTCGGAGGGAGCCACGCCGGGGCGGCGGCGCAAAAGGAGAGGCGAGCAAAAGCCTGCAGCTATTCCCAGGCGGTCTCCCATCCAAGTACTAACCAGGCCCCTCCCTGCTTAGCTCCCGAGATCAGAGGAGATCGGGCGCGTTCAGGGTGGTATGGCCGTAGACGCTGGGACCCGGCTCCCCGCGCCCCAAGAGCCTGCTCCCGGCCTGCCTCTGACCGCGCGCCGTGCTGCTGGGCCGCTAGGGTGGCGAGCACGTCTGCCTGAGCGCCTCCCGCCCGCTCCCCGCCTCCTCCGGACGCCGCTGGTGTGGGCGACGGGCTACTCCTGGCCCGCAGCGAGGCCCCTTCGCGCCCCCCAGTGGCTCTAACGGGCCTCTGTCACTTCCATGACTGTGACATATGTCTGGGCGCCCTGGCATCCTGGGCCTCCCCAGGCCCCGAAGGGCTTTTACCCCACCCCCCTACCCCAACCCCT
Source organism: Rhinolophus sinicus (assembly GCF_057876585.1). Lineage (NCBI taxonomy): Eukaryota > Metazoa > Chordata > Mammalia > Chiroptera > Rhinolophidae > Rhinolophus > Rhinolophus sinicus. The sequence goes on along the minus strand of NC_142510.1, from coordinate 18,954,779 downwards.
CTCTTCTTCCCCCAGCCCCACAACCGCACACCCCCCTTGCTGCTGTGCTGTCCCCACCTCTCAGGGCCACCGAGGGGGTCGCAGGGTCCTCTCAGTCCCCTCCGGCCCTAGGGACGTGCAACCCAGGCCCTGGCCCTGACCGGACCCATCCACAGGCCCAAAGCCAGGGAGAGCCACCCGCGCCACCAGGGTGCAGCATCTCCAGTCTGCAGCCACCCTTCGTCACAAGCCTTCAGTCTGGGCCCTGGAACCCTCGTCAGCGACCGGAGCCCCGCCCGATGTCCGGTCCCTTCACTGGCTACACGTCACCTCTCCTGACCCAGGGAGGTGAGAGAGAGGATGACAGAAGGCCAGAGACGGAGCAACAGAGAGGCGGAGAGAGACAGACGGGGACTGTGGGGACAGACTCGCAGAGAGCACTCTCCAGGCTCTGGGCCTCGCGTGGAGGGGTGCTGCTTGGGGGCTGCATGGTCATCAGCTGTGACCGCTTGGCCATCAGCTGTTGCCAGTTGGCCACTGGCCACCGGAGGAGCTGCGGTGGCCAAGCTGGGAAGCGCGGATGGTGGACTGCAAATTGCAGAGGGGCGCGGATTGCAGTGGGCCCGCTTGGCGGGTCGACGGGCGGTGTGTCGGTGGGTTGGCAGAGAAGCGGCCGACAGGTTGGGGATCGGGCGGCTCCGGCTTGCCGTGGCTCCGAGCCAGCCGCCCGTGAGACATAGTGCTATGAGCCCCCTATCCGTGGCTCTGTTGGTGTTCCCTCTTGGCCTCGCCATATCCTGCCTTCTTGTGCGGGCAGAGGGACTAGAGTCCCCGCAGGACAGGGACCGACAGAGAGAACGGGAGGAGGAGAAAGAGGGAGCGAGATCGAAATATACACCTATATGTACCTGTATGTACCTAGACATACAGAGAGACATGGACAGAGACAGAGAAAGATGGGGCTGGCACGCGGGGAGAGAGCTCCTGAGCCAGAGCCAGAGCCCAACAGGCACGTCACAGAGCCAGAGAGACATGGGGTGGGGGAGGGGGGAGGGACGCACAAGCGGGCACACGGACTGGGACAGACGCACTGACGCTGCTTTGAAGTGGCAGGTTCTCAACCGAAGTGTGGTCATGCCCGTGGCTGGGCTCCACTAAGGAGGCAGTGCCCGGGCATTGAAAGTCACCCTTGAAGCCCCCGGGCCGGGCGGGAGGGCCAGTAGGCTCCGAGCCCCGCCCAGGAACCCCCCCGCCCCGCGGGAGGAGAGTGGCAGCCCACAGGCACCCTGGTTGAGAGTGTTGTGTGCCTGCGTGCCTGCACTTCCCCTTGTGGTGGTCTCTCCTGGAGTCCGAGGGCGTGCGGTGTGTTGGGGTGCTGCTCCCTCAGTCCCCTGCTTTGTCCCGGCTCTTTGTACCCTGTGTGTTGGGGCCACCGCGGGAAGGGAGGGTTCCTGGCTCTTGTGGGCGATGGGAGGGGGCGCGCGGGGGTGTGGGGAGAGGTGCCTGCCGGCGGAGACACAGGCTCGGCTAACTGCTGCTGGCTGACTGCCTGCCTCGGCGAAGAGGACTAAGAAGAGGGTGTGGGGGTGAGCCCTGGCCGACGGGCCTGGTGTGCGGCCGGGGCTGCCAGCTTGTAGCGCCGGGTGGCTGACGGGCCTCTGGCCAGGGGGACCTTCGGCTGGATGGGCGGCTGCAGAGGGGCAAGGGGCGGCAGGGGTTCGGAGGCAGCCACGCAGGGGCGGCGGCGCAAAAGGAGAGGCGAGCAAAAGCCTACAGGTATTCCCAGGCGGTCTCCCATCCAAGCACTAACCGGGCCCCTCCCTGCTTAGCTCCCGAGATCAGAGGAGATCGGGCGCGTTCAGGGTGGTACGGCCATAGACGATGGGACTCGGCTCCCCGCGCCCCAAGAGCCTGCTCCCGGCCTGCCTCGTGAGCCCGCGCCATGCAGATGCGCGGCTCCGGTGGCGAGCATCGACCTGCTGGCCGGCTCTGCCAGCACCGCGTCCCCCCCCCAGTCCGGCTCCCCGCCTCTTCCGAATGCCCCTGGCGTGGGCGGCGGGCTACTCCTGGCCGGCAGCGAGGCCCCTTCGCGCCACCCGAGGCTCCATGGGACACTGCCACTTCCCTGATGGTGCCAGAAGTCGTGGAACTCTGGCATCCTGGGACTCCCCGGACCCAGACCGCCATACACCCCGCCCCCCTACCGCCACCAGGTTTACCAACAACCGCACCCCCAAGGCTGGGGGAGGCCTGCACCAGCAGGCAACCCTGGGCTTGGGAGTTGTGGGAGGACCCCGCGGCGGCGGCTTGGGCGGCTGCGGAGGGGGGGGCTGCGGCGGCGGCGGCGGCGGAGGAGGCCGGGAGAGCAGAGGCGGGAGATTGAGGGAGTATGGCGATGGTGGCGGCGGCGGCGGGGGCTGGGGCGGAGGCGGGGGAGATGGCGGTGCTGGAGGCGGGGAGAGCGGAGGAGGGAGATTGAGGGAGTGCGGCAATGGCGGCGGCAGGGGCGGGGGTGGGGAACAGGGCAGCACTGGCGGCGGGGATGGGGAGCGCGGTGCTGGCGGCCGAGGGGGAGAGAGCAGAGGAGGGAGTTTGAGGGAGTACGGCGATGGCGGCGGCGGGGGCGGGGGAGGGGGCGAGGGCAGCGCTGGCGGAGGGGGTGGGGAGCGCGGTGATCGCGGCGGCGGCGGCGGCGGGAGAAGCGGGGGCTGATCGCGAGCAGCGATGGCGGCGGCGGCGGCGGCGGCGGCGCGGGAGGGTTGCGAGGTCGGCGATGGAGGCGGCGGCGGCAGCGTTGGGGGCTGTGTCGGCGGGCGCTGGGCGCGGGGAGGGTTGGCGGCGGCGGTAGCGGGGAAGAGGGCGGTGCTGGCGGCGGAGGAGGGGAGAGCAGAGGCGGGAGATTGAAGCAGTACAGCGATGGCGGTGGCGAGGGCGGGGGCAGGGGTGAGGTCAGCGCTGGAGGGGGGTGTGGGGAGCGCGGTGATGGCGGCGGATTTGGCGGTGGCGGCGGGGGCGAGGGCAGCGCTGTTGGCGGTGGCGGCGATCGAAGGTCGGCGAAGGGATCGAGATGACAGCCTCCGGGACTGAAGAGGACTGAGAAGAGGGTGTGCGGGGGAGCCCTGGCCGACGGGCCTGGTGTGCGGCCGGGGCTGCCAGCTTGTAGTGCCTGGCGGCTAACCCTCTGCTGGTCAGGGGGACCTTCGGCTGGCTGGGCGGCTGCAGAGAGGCAAGGGGCGGCAGGGGTTCGGAGGGAGCCACGCCGGGGCGGCGGCGCAAAAGGAGAGGCGAGCAAAAGCCTGCAGCTATTCCCAGGCGGTCTCCCATCCAAGTACTAACCGGGCCCCTCCCTGCTTAGCTCCCGAGATCAGACGAGATCTGGCGCGTGCAGGGTGGTGTGGCCTTAGGCGCTGGGACCCGGCTCCCGGCACTCCAAGATCCTTCTCCCGATCTGCTTCTGAGCGCGCGCCATGCTGCTGGGCCGCTCCGGTGGCGAGCACGTCTGCCCGAGCGCCTCCCGCCAGCTCCCCGCCTCCTCCGGACGCCGCTGGTGTGGGCGACGGGCTACTCCTGGCCCGCAGCGAGGCCCCTTCGCGCCCCCCAGTGGCTCTAACGGGCCTCTGTCACTTCCCTGACTGTGACATATGTCTGGGCGCCCTGGCATCCTGGGCCTCCCCAGGCCCCGAAGGGCTTTTACCCCGCCACCCTACCCCAACCCCTCTCATCTCCCCCCAGCCCCACAACCGCACACCCCCCTTGCTGCTGTGCTGTCCCCACTTCTCAGGGCCACCGAGGGGGTCGCAGGGTCCTCTCAGTCCCCTCCACCCTAGGGACGTGCAACCCAGGCCCTGGCCCTGGCCGGCCCCACCCACTGCCCCAAAGCCAGGGAGAGCCACCGGCCACCAGGGGGCAGCACCTCCAGGCTGCCGCCACCCTTCCTCACACAGCCTTCTTTCTGGGTTCTCGCCCCTCCTCAGCGACCGGCGTCGCGCCCGATCACTGTTCACTTCACTGGCTACACGTCACCTCTCCTGACCCAGGGAGGTGAGAGAGAGGATGAGAGAAGGCCAGAGACGGAGCAAGAGAGAGGCGGAGAGAGACAGACGGGGACTGTGGGGACAGACTCGCAGAGAGCACTTTCCAGGCTCTGGGCCTCGCGTGGAGGGGTGCTGCGTGGGGGCTGCATGGATATCAGCTGTGACCGCTTGGCCATCAGCTGTTGCCAGTTGGCCATTGGCCACCGGCAGAGCTGCGGTGGCCAAGCTAGGAAGCGCGGATTGTGGACTGCAAATTGCATAGAGGCGCGGACTGCAGTTGGCCGGCTTGGTTAGTCGGTAGGTTGGCGGGTCTTGTGGTCGGCAGAGAATCGGCCGGCAGGCTGGGGATCGGGCGGCTCCGGCTTGCCGAGTCTCCAAGCCAGCCGCCCGTGAGACATGGTGCTATGAGCCCCCTATCCGTGGTCTGTTGGTGTTCCCTCTTGGCCTCGCCAAATCCTGCATTCTTGTGCGGGCAGAGGGGCTAGAGTCCCCGCAGGACAGGGACAGACAGACAGAACGGGAGGAGGAGTAAGAGGGAGCGAGATGGAAATATTCTCGTATATGTACATGTATGTATCTAGACATACAGAGAGACATGGACAGAGACAGAGAAAGAGGGGGCTGGCACGCGGGGAGAGAGCTCCTGAGCCAGAGCCAGAGCCCAACAGGCACGTCACAGAGCCCGACGGATATGGGGTGGGGGAGGGTGTGAGGGACGCACAGGCGGGCACACGGACTGTTACAGACGCACTGAGGCTGTGTTGAAGTGGCAGCTCCTCCACCGGAGTGTGGTCGTGCCCGGGGCTGGGCTCCGCTAAGGAGGCATTGCCCTGGCGTTGGCAGTCACCATTGAAGCCTCCGGGGCGGGCCGCCAGGGTCTCCGGAGGGCCTGAGGTCTCTGAGCCCCGCCCAGGCACCCGCCCGCGGGAGGAGAGTGGCAGCCCCCAGGCACCCTGGTTGTGAGGGTTGTGCGCCTGCGTGCCTGCTCTGCCCTTGTGGTGGTCTCCCCTGGAGTCGATGGCGCGTGGTGCGTTGGGGTGCTGCTCCCGCCGTCCCCTGGTTTGTCCCGGCTCTTTGTGCCCTGTGTTTCAGGGACACCGTGGCCGGCGGGAAGGGAGGGCTCCTGGCTCTTGTGGGAGACGGGAGGGGCGTGCGGGGGTGTGGGGCGAGGTGCCTGCCAGCGGAGGCAGAAGACTCCGGTGGGGCGGGGCGGGTGGGCGTCCCGTTTGCCCGAGGACACGCCGATCCTGTGTGTCGGGTCCCGGGGGCAGGCGCAGGGATGGGCGTCCCCTGGGCTCGGGCCGAGGTGCAAAGCACCGGCACGTCCTGGGATGGAGAGAGCCTGGTGGAGGCCTGCGCCGGCAGGCAGCCCTGGGCTTGGGCGTTGGGGGTTGCGGCGGCGGCAGGGTCGGGGAGCGAGAGGGAGCCCTGCGATGGCGGTGGCGGCGGCGGCGACCGAGACGCGGCTGACTGCTGCAGGCTGACGGCCTGCCTCGGCGAAGAGCACTAAGAAGAGGGAGTGGGGGGGAGCCCTGGCCGACAGGCCTGGTGTGCGGCCGGGGATGCGAGCTTGTAGTGCTGGGCGGCTGACCCTCCTCTGGCCAGGGGGACCTTCGGCTGCCTGGGCGGCTGCAGAGGGGCAAGGGGCGGCAGGGGTTCGGAGGGAGCCACGCCGGGGCGGCGGCGCAAAAGGAGAGGCGAGCAAAAGCCTGCAGCTATTCCCAGGCGGTCTCCCATCCAAGTACTAACCAGGCCCCTCCCTGCTTAGCTCCCGAGATCAGAGGAGATGGGGCGCGTTCAGGGTGGTATGGCCGTAGACGCTGGGACCCGGCTCCCCGCGCCCCAAGAGCCTGCTCCCGGCCTGCCTCGTGAGCGCGCGCCATGCAGATGCGCGGCTCCGGTGGCGAGCATCGACCTGCTGGCCGGCTCTGCCAGCACCGCGTCCCCCCCCCCAGTCCGGCTCCCCGCCTCTTCCGAATGCCCCTGGCGTGGGCGGCGGGCTACTCCTGGCCGGCAGCGAGGCCCCTTCGCGCCACCCGAGGCTCCATGGGACACTGCCACTTCCCTGATGGTGCCAGAAGTCGTGGAACTCTGGCATCCTGGGACTCCCCGGACCCAGACCGCCATACACCCCGCCCCCCTACCGCCACCAGGTTTACCAACAACCGCACCCCCAAGGCTGGGGGAGGCCTGCACCAGCAGGCAACCCTGGGCTTGGGAGTTGTGGGAGGACCCCGCGGCGGCGGCTTGGGCGGCTGCGGAGGGGGGGGCTGCGGCGGCGGCGGCGGCGGAGGAGGCCGGGAGAGCAGAGGCGGGAGATTGAGGGAGTATGGCGATGGTGGCGGCGGCGGCGGGGGCTGGGGCGGAGGCGGGGGAGATGGCGGTGCTGGAGGCGGGGAGAGCGGAGGAGGGAGATTGAGGGAGTGCGGCAATGGCGGCGGCAGGGGCGGGGGTGGGGAACAGGGCAGCACTGGCGGCGGGGATGGGGAGCGCGGTGCTGGCGGCCGAGGGGGAGAGAGCAGAGGAGGGAGTTTGAGGGAGTACGGCGATGGCGGCGGCGGGGGCGGGGGAGGGGGCGAGGGCAGCGCTGGCGGAGGGGGTGGGGAGCGCGGTGATCGCGGCGGCGGCGGCGGCGGCGGGAGAAGCGGGGGCTGATCGCGAGCAGCGATGGCGGCGGCGGCGGCGGCGGCGGCGCGGGAGGGTTGCGAGGTCGGCGATGGAGGCGGCGGCAGCGTTGGGGGCTGTGTCGGCGGGCGCTGGGCGCGGGGAGGGTTGGCGGCGGCGGTAGCGGGGAAGAGGGCGGTGCTGGCGGCGGAGGAGGGGAGAGCAGAGGCGGGAGATTGAAGCAGTACAGCGATGGCGGTGGCGAGGGCGGGGGCAGGGGTGAGGTCAGCGCTGGAGGGGGGTGTGGGGAGCGCGGTGATGGCGGCGGATTTGGCGGTGGCGGCGGGGGCGAGGGCAGCGCTGTTGGCGGTGGCGGCGATCGAAGGTCGGCGAAGGGATCGAGATGACAGCCTCCGGGACTGAAGAGGACTGAGAAGAGGGTGTGCGGGGGAGCCCTGGCCGACGGGCCTGGTGTGCGGCCGGGGCTGCCAGCTTGTAGTGCCTGGCGGCTAACCCTCTGCTGGTCAGGGGGACCTTCGGCTGGCTGGGCGGCTGCAGAGAGGCAAGGGGCGGCAGGGGTTCGGAGGGAGCCACGCCGGGGCGGCGGCGCAAAAGGAGAGGCGAGCAAAAGCCTGCAGCTATTCCCAGGCGGTCTCCCATCCAAGTACTAACCGGGCCCCTCCCTGCTTAGCTCCCGAGATCAGACGAGATCTGGCGCGTGCAGGGTGGTGTGGCCTTAGGCGCTGGGACCCGGCTCCCGGCACTCCAAGATCCTTCTCCCGATCTGCTTCTGAGCGCGCGCCGTGCTGCTGGGCCGCTCCGGTGGCGAGCACGTCTGCCCGAGCGCCTCCCGCCAGCTCCCCGCCTCCTCCGGACGCCGCTGGTGTGGGCGACGGGCTACTCCTGGCCCGCAGCGAGGCCCCTTCGCGCCCCCCAGTGGCTCTAACGGGCCTCTGTCACTTCCCTGACTGTGACATATGTCTGGGCGCCCTGGCATCCTGGGCCTCCCCAGGCCCCGAAGGGCTTTTACCCCGCCCCCCTACCCCAACCCCTCTCATCTCCCCCCAGCCCCACAACCGCACACCCCCCCTTGCTGCTGTGCTGTCCCCACCTCTCAGGGCCACCGAGGGGGTCGCAGGGTCCTCTCAGTCCCCTCCACCCTAGGGATGTGCAACCCAGGCCCTGGCCCTGGCCGGCCCCACCCACTGGCCCAAAGCCAGGGAGAGCCACCCGCCACCAGGGGGCAGCACGTCCAGTCTGCCGCCACCCTTCCTCACACAGCCTTCTTTCTGGGTTCTCGCCCCTCGTCAGCGACCGGCGTCCCGCCCGATCACTGTTCACTTCACTGGCTACACGTCACCTCTCCTGACCCAGGGAGGTGAGAGAGAGGATGAGAGAAGGCCAGAGACGGAGCAAGAGAGAGGCGGAGAGAGACAGACGGGGACTGTGGGGACAGACTCGCAGAGAGCACTTTCCAGGCTCTGGGCCTCGCGTGGAGGGGTGCTGCGTGGGGGCTGCATGGATATCAGCTGTGACCGCTTGGCCATCAGCTGTTGCCAGTTGGCCATTGGCCACCGGCAGAGCTGCGGTGGCCAAGCTAGGAAGCGCGGATTGTGGACTGCAAATTGCAGAGGGGCGCGGACTGCAGTTGGCCGGCTTGGTGGGTCGGTAGGTTGGTGGGTCTTGTGGTCGGCAGAGAATCGGCCGGCAGGCTGGGGATCGGGCGGCTCCGGCTTGCCGAGTCTCCAAGCCAGCCGCCCGTGAGACATGGTGCTATGAGCCCCCTATCCGTGGCTCTGTTGGTGTTCCCTCTTGGCCTCGCCAAATCCTGCATTCTTGTGCGGGCAGAGGGGCTAGAGTCCCCGCAGGACAGGGACAGACAGACAGAACGGGAGGAGGAGTAAGAGGGAGCGAGATGGAAATATGCTCGTATATGTACATGTATGTATCTAGACATACAGAGAGACATGGACAGAGACAGAGAAAGAGGGGGCTGGCACGCGGGGAGAGAGCTCCTGAGCCAGAGCCAGAGCCCAACAGGCACGTCACAGAGCCCGACGGATATGGGGTGGGGGAGGGTGTGAGGGACGCACAGGCGGGCACACGGACTGTTACAGACGCACTGAGGCTGTGTTGAAGTGGCAGCTCCTCCACCGGAGTGTGGTCGTGCCCGGGGCTGGGCTCCGCTAAGGAGGCATTGCCCTGGCGTTGGCAGTCACCATTGAAGCCTCCGGGGCGGGCCGCCAGGGTCTCCGGAGGGCCTGTGGTCTCTGAGCCCCGCCCAGGCACCCGCCCGCGGGAGGAGAGTGGCAGCCCCCAGGCACCCTGGTTGTGAGGGTTGTGCGCCTGCGTGCCTGCTCTGCCCTTGTGGTGGTCTCCCCTGGAGTCGATGGCGCGTGGTGCGTTGGGGTGCTGCTCCCGCCGTCCCCTGGTTTGTCCCGGCTCTTTGTGCCCTGTGTTTCAGGGACACCGTGGCCGGCGGGAAGGGAGGGCTCCTGGCTCTTGTGGGAGACGGGAGGGGCGCGCGGGGGTGTGGGGCGAGGTGCCTGCCAGCGGAGACAGAAGACTCCGGTGGGGCGGGGCGGGTGGGCGTCCCGTTTGCCCGAGGACACGCCGATCCTGTGTGTCGGGTCCCGGGGGCAGGCGCAGGGATGGGCGTCCCCTGGGCTCGGGCCGAGGTGCAAAGCACCGGCACGTCCTGGGATGGAGAGAGCCTGGTGGAGGCCTGCGCCGGCAGGCAGCCCTGGGCTTGGGCGTTGGGGGTTGCGGCGGCGGCAGGGTCGGGGAGCGAGAGGGAGCCCTGCGATGGCGGTGGCGGCGGCGGCTACCGAGACGCGGCTGACTGCTGCAGGCTGACGGCCTGCCTCGGCGAAGAGCACTAAGAAGAGGGAGTGGGGGGGAGCCCTGGCCGACAGGCCTGGTGTGCGGCCGGGGATGCGAGCTTGTATTGCTGGGCGGCTGACCCTCCTCTGGCCAGGGGGACCTTCGGCTGCCTGGGCGGCTGCAGAGGGGCAAGGGGCGGCAGGGGTTCGGAGGGAGCCACGCCGGGGCGGCGGCGCAAAAGGAGAGGCGAGCAAAAGCCTGCAGCTATTCCCAGGCGGTCTCCCATCCAAGTACTAACCAGGCCCCTCCCTGCTTAGCTCCCGAGATCAGAGGAGATGGGGCGCGTTCAGGGTGGTATGGCCGTAGACGCTGGGACCCGGCTCCCCGCGCCCCAAGAGCCTGCTCCCGGCCTGCCTCTGACAGCGCGCCGTGCTGCTGGGCCGCTAGGGTGGCGAGCACGTCTGCCCGAGCGCCTCCCGCCCGCTCCCCGCCTCCTCCGGACGCCGCTGGTGTGGGCGACCGGCTACTCCTGGCCCGCAGCGAGGCCCCTTCGCGCCCCCCAGTGGCTCTAACGGGCCTCTGTCACTTCCATGACTGTGACATATGTCTGGGCGCCCTGGCATCCTGGGCCTCCCCAGGCCCCGAAGGGCTTTTACCCCGCCCCCCTACCCCAACCCCTCTCATCTACCCCCAGCCCCACAACCGCACACCCCCCTTGCTGCTGTGCTGTCCCCACCTCTCAGGGCCACCGAGGGGGTCGCAGGGTCCTCTCAGTCCCCTCCGGCCCTAGGGACGTGCAACCCAGGCCCTGGCCCTGACCGGACCCATCCACAGGCCCAAAGCCAGGGAGAGCCACCCGCGCCACCAGGGTGCAGCATCTCCAGTCTGCAGCCACCCTTCGTCACAAGCCTTCAGTCTGGGCCCTGGAACCCTCGTCAGCGACCGGAGCCCCGCCCGATGTCCGGTCCCTTCACTGGCTACACGTCACCTCTCCTGACCCAGGGAGGTGTGAGAGAGGATGAGAGAAGGCCAGAGACGGAGCAAGAGAGAGGCGGAGAGAGACAGACGGGGACTGTGGGGACAGACTCGCAGAGAGCACTCTCCAGGCTCTGGGCCTCGCGTGGAGGGGTGCTGCTTGGGGGCTGCATGGTCATCAGCTGTGACCGCTTGGCCATCAGCTGTTGCCATTTGGCCACTGGCCACCGGAGGAGCTGCGGTGGCCAACTGGGAAGCGCGGATGGTGGACTGCAAATTGCAGAGGGGCGCGGATTGCAGTGGGCCCGCTTGGCGGGTCGACGGGCGGTGTGTCGGTGGGTTGGCAGAGAAGCGGCCGACAGGTTGGGGATCGGGCGGCTCCGGCTTGCCGTGGCTCCGAGCCAGCCGCCCGTGAGACATAGTGCTATGAGCCCCCTATCCGTGGCTCTGTTGGTGTTCCCTCTTGGCCTCGCCATATCCTGCCTTCTTGTGCGGGCAGAGGGACTAGAGTCCCCGCAGGACAGGGACCGACAGAGAGAACGGGAGGAGGAGAAAGAGGGAGCGAGATCGAAATATACACCTATATGTACCTGTATGTACCTAGACATACAGAGAGACATGGACAGAGACAGAGAAAGAGGGGGCTGGCACGCGGGGAGAGAGCTCCTGAGCCAGAGCCAGAGCCCAACAGGCACGTCACAGAGCCAGAGAGACATGGGGTGGGGGAGGGGGGAGGGACGCACAAGCGGGCACACGGACTGGGACAGACGCACTGACGCTGCTTTGAAGTGGCAGGTTCTCAACCGAAGTGTGGTCATGCCCGTGGCTGGGCTCCACTAAGGAGGCAGTGCCCGGGCATTGAAAGTCACCCTTGAAGCCCCCGGGCCGGGCGGGAGGGCCAGTGGGCTCCGAGCCCCGCCCAGGAACCCCCCCGCCCCGCGGGAGGAGAGTGGCAGCCCACAGGCACCCTGGTTGAGAGTGTTGTGTGCCTGCGTGCCTGCACTTCCCCTTGTGGTGGTCTCTCCTGGAGTCCGAGGGCGTGCGGTGTGTTGGGGTGCTGCTCCCTCAGTCCCCTGCTTTGTCCCGGCTCTTTGTACCCTGTGTGTTGGGGCCACCGCGGGAAGGGAGGGTTCCTGGCTCTTGTGGGCGATGGGAGGGGGCGCGCGGGGGTGTGGGGAGAGGTGCCTGCCGGCGGAGACACAGGCTCGGCTAACTGCTGCTGGCTGACTGCCTGCCTCAGCGAAGAGGACTAAGAAGAGGGTGTGGGGGTGAGCCCTGGCCGACGGGCCTGGTGTGCGGCCGGGGCTGCCAGCTTGTAGCGCCGGGTGGCTGACCGGCCTCTGGCCAGGGGGACCTTCGGCTGGATGGGCGGCTGCAGAGGGGCAAGGGGCGGCAGGGGTTCGGAGGCAGCCACGCAGGGGCGGCGGCGCAAAAGGAGAGGCGAGCAAAAGCCTACAGGTATTCCCAGGCGGTCTCCCATCCAAGTACTAACCGGGCCCCTCCCTGCTTAGCTCCCGAGATCAGACGAGATCTGGCGCGTGCAGGGTGGTGTGGCCTTAGGCGCTGGGACCCGGCTCCCGGCACTCCAAGATCCTTCTCCCGACCTGCTTCTGAGCGCGCGCCGTGCTGCTGGGCCGCTCCGGTGGCGAGCATGTCTGCCCGAGCGCCTCCCGCCAGCTCCCCGCCTCCTCCGGACGCCGCTGGTGTGGGCCACGGGCTACTCCTGGCCCGCAGGGAGGCCCCTTCGCGCCCCCCAGTGGCTCTAACGGGCCTCTGTCACTTCCCTGACTGTGACATATGTCTGGGCGCCCTGGCATCCTGGGCCTCCCCAGGCCCCGAAGGGCTTTTACCCCGCCACCCTACCCCAACCCCTCTCATCTCCCCCCAGCCCCACAACCGCACACCCCCCTTGCTGCTGTGCTGTCCCCACTTCTCAGGGCCACCGAGGGGGTCGCAGGGTCCTCTCAGTCCCCTCCACCCTAGGGACGTGCAACCCAGGCCCTGGCCCTGGCCGGCCCCACCCACTGCCCCAAAGCCAGGGAGAGCCACCGGCCACCAGGGGGCAGCACCTCCAGGCTGCCGCCACCCTTCCTCACACAGCCTTCTTTCTGGGTTCTCGCCCCTCCTCAGCGACCGGCGTCGCGCCCGATCACTGTTCACTTCACTGGCTACACGTCACCTCTCCTGACCCAGGGAGGTGAGAGAGAGGATGAGAGAAGGCCAGAGACGGAGCAAGAGAGAGGCGGAGAGAGACAGACGGGGACTGTGGGGACAGACTCGCAGAGAGCACTTTCCAGGCTCTGGGCCTCGCGTGGAGGGGTGCTGCGTGGGGGCTGCATGGATATCAGCTGTGACCGCTTGGCCATCAGCTGTTGCCAGTTGGCCATTGGCCACCGGCAGAGCTGCGGTGGCCAAGCTAGGAAGCGCGGATTGTGGACTGCAAATTGCATAGAGGCGCGGACTGCAGTTGGCCGGCTTGGTTAGTCGGTAGGTTGGCGGGTCTTGTGGTCGGCAGAGAATCGGCCGGCAGGCTGGGGATCGGGCGGCTCCGGCTTGCCGAGTCTCCAAGCCAGCCGCCCGTGAGACATGGTGCTATGAGCCCCCTATCCGTGGTCTGTTGGTGTTCCCTCTTGGCCTCGCCAAATCCTGCATTCTTGTGCGGGCAGAGGGGCTAGAGTCCCCGCAGGACAGGGACAGACAGACAGAACGGGAGGAGGAGTAAGAGGGAGCGAGATGGAAATATTCTCGTATATGTACATGTATGTATCTAGACATACAGAGAGACATGGACAGAGACAGAGAAAGAGGGGGCTGGCACGCGGGGAGAGAGCTCCTGAGCCAGAGCCAGAGCCCAACAGGCACGTCACAGAGCCCGACGGATATGGGGTGGGGGAGGGTGTGAGGGACGCACAGGCGGGCACACGGACTGTTACAGACGCACTGAGGCTGTGTTGAAGTGGCAGCTCCTCCACCGGAGTGTGGTCGTGCCCGGGGCTGGGCTCCGCTAAGGAGGCATTGCCCTGGCGTTGGCAGTCACCATTGAAGCCTCCGGGGCGGGCCGCCAGGGTCTCCGGAGGGCCTGAGGTCTCTGAGCCCCGCCCAGGCACCCGCCCGCGGGAGGAGAGTGGCAGCCCCCAGGCACCCTGGTTGTGAGGGTTGTGCGCCTGCGTGCCTGCTCTGCCCTTGTGGTGGTCTCCCCTGGAGTCGATGGCGCGTGGTGCGTTGGGGTGCTGCTCCCGCCGTCCCCTGGTTTGTCCCGGCTCTTTGTGCCCTGTGTTTCAGGGACACCGTGGCCGGCGGGAAGGGAGGGCTCCTGGCTCTTGTGGGAGACGGGAGGGGCGTGCGGGGGTGTGGGGCGAGGTGCCTGCCAGCGGAGGCAGAAGACTCCGGTGGGGCGGGGCGGGTGGGCGTCCCGTTTGCCCGAGGACACGCCGATCCTGTGTGTCGGGTCCCGGGGGCAGGCGCAGGGATGGGCGTCCCCTGGGCTCGGGCCGAGGTGCAAAGCACCGGCACGTCCTGGGATGGAGAGAGCCTGGTGGAGGCCTGCGCCGGCAGGCAGCCCTGGGCTTGGGCGTTGGGGGTTGCGGCGGCGGCAGGGTCGGGGAGCGAGAGGGAGCCCTGCGATGGCGGTGGCGGCGGCGGCGACCGAGACGCGGCTGACTGCTGCAGGCTGACGGCCTGCCTCGGCGAAGAGCACTAAGAAGAGGGAGTGGGGGGGAGCCCTGGCCGACAGGCCTGGTGTGCGGCCGGGGATGCGAGCTTGTAGTGCTGGGCGGCTGACCCTCCTCTGGCCAGGGGGACCTTCGGCTGCCTGGGCGGCTGCAGAGGGGCAAGGGGCGGCAGGGGTTCGGAGGGAGCCACGCCGGGGCGGCGGCGCAAAAGGAGAGGCGAGCAAAAGCCTGCAGCTATTCCCAGGCGGTCTCCCATCCAAGTACTAACCAGGCCCCTCCCTGCTTAGCTCCCGAGATCAGAGGAGATGGGGCGCGTTCAGGGTGGTATGGCCGTAGACGCTGGGACCCGGCTCCCCGCGCCCCAAGAGCCTGCTCCCGGCCTGCCTCGTGAGCGCGCGCCATGCAGATGCGCGGCTCCGGTGGCGAGCATCGACCTGCTGGCCGGCTCTGCCAGCACCGCGTCCCCCCCCCCAGTCCGGCTCCCCGCCTCTTCCGAATGCCCCTGGCGTGGGCGGCGGGCTACTCCTGGCCGGCAGCGAGGCCCCTTCGCGCCACCCGAGGCTCCATGGGACACTGCCACTTCCCTGATGGTGCCAGAAGTCGTGGAACTCTGGCATCCTGGGACTCCCCGGACCCAGACCGCCATACACCCCGCCCCCCTACCGCCACCAGGTTTACCAACAACCGCACCCCCAAGGCTGGGGGAGGCCTGCACCAGCAGGCAACCCTGGGCTTGGGAGTTGTGGGAGGACCCCGCGGCGGCGGCTTGGGCGGCTGCGGAGGGGGGGGCTGCGGCGGCGGCGGCGGCGGAGGAGGCCGGGAGAGCAGAGGCGGGAGATTGAGGGAGTATGGCGATGGTGGCGGCGGCGGCGGGGGCTGGGGCGGAGGCGGGGGAGATGGCGGTGCTGGAGGCGGGGAGAGCGGAGGAGGGAGATTGAGGGAGTGCGGCAATGGCGGCGGCAGGGGCGGGGGTGGGGAACAGGGCAGCACTGGCGGCGGGGATGGGGAGCGCGGTGCTGGCGGCCGAGGGGGAGAGAGCAGAGGAGGGAGTTTGAGGGAGTACGGCGATGGCGGCGGCGGGGGCGGGGGAGGGGGCGAGGGCAGCGCTGGCGGAGGGGGTGGGGAGCGCGGTGATCGCGGCGGCGGCGGCGGCGGCGGGAGAAGCGGGGGCTGATCGCGAGCAGCGATGGCGGCGGCGGCGGCGGCGGCGGCGCGGGAGGGTTGCGAGGTCGGCGATGGAGGCGGCGGCAGCGTTGGGGGCTGTGTCGGCGGGCGCTGGGCGCGGGGAGGGTTGGCGGCGGCGGTAGCGGGGAAGAGGGCGGTGCTGGCGGCGGAGGAGGGGAGAGCAGAGGCGGGAGATTGAAGCAGTACAGCGATGGCGGTGGCGAGGGCGGGGGCAGGGGTGAGGTCAGCGCTGGAGGGGGGTGTGGGGAGCGCGGTGATGGCGGCGGATTTGGCGGTGGCGGCGGGGGCGAGGGCAGCGCTGTTGGCGGTGGCGGCGATCGAAGGTCGGCGAAGGGATCGAGATGACAGCCTCCGGGACTGAAGAGGACTGAGAAGAGGGTGTGCGGGGGAGCCCTGGCCGACGGGCCTGGTGTGCGGCCGGGGCTGCCAGCTTGTAGTGCCTGGCGGCTAACCCTCTGCTGGTCAGGGGGACCTTCGGCTGGCTGGGCGGCTGCAGAGAGGCAAGGGGCGGCAGGGGTTCGGAGGGAGCCACGCCGGGGCGGCGGCGCAAAAGGAGAGGCGAGCAAAAGCCTGCAGCTATTCCCAGGCGGTCTCCCATCCAAGTACTAACCGGGCCCCTCCCTGCTTAGCTCCCGAGATCAGACGAGATCTGGCGCGTGCAGGGTGGTGTGGCCTTAGGCGCTGGGACCCGGCTCCCGGCACTCCAAGATCCTTCTCCCGATCTGCTTCTGAGCGCGCGCCGTGCTGCTGGGCCGCTCCGGTGGCGAGCACGTCTGCCCGAGCGCCTCCCGCCAGCTCCCCGCCTCCTCCGGACGCCGCTGGTGTGGGCGACGGGCTACTCCTGGCCCGCAGCGAGGCCCCTTCGCGCCCCCCAGTGGCTCTAACGGGCCTCTGTCACTTCCCTGACTGTGACATATGTCTGGGCGCCCTGGCATCCTGGGCCTCCCCAGGCCCCGAAGGGCTTTTACCCCGCCCCCCTACCCCAACCCCTCTCATCTCCCCCCAGCCCCACAACCGCACACCCCCCCTTGCTGCTGTGCTGTCCCCACCTCTCAGGGCCACCGAGGGGGTCGCAGGGTCCTCTCAGTCCCCTCCACCCTAGGGATGTGCAACCCAGGCCCTGGCCCTGGCCGGCCCCACCCACTGGCCCAAAGCCAGGGAGAGCCACCCGCCACCAGGGGGCAGCACGTCCAGTCTGCCGCCACCCTTCCTCACACAGCCTTCTTTCTGGGTTCTCGCCCCTCGTCAGCGACCGGCGT
The DNA here is from genome assembly GCF_057876585.1 of Rhinolophus sinicus. Classification (NCBI taxonomy): domain Eukaryota; kingdom Metazoa; phylum Chordata; class Mammalia; order Chiroptera; family Rhinolophidae; genus Rhinolophus; species Rhinolophus sinicus. The sequence continues at coordinate 18,938,249 of NC_142510.1, read as the reverse complement.
CCCGCCCGATCACTGTTCACTTCACTGGCTACACGTCACCTCTCCTGACCCAGGGAGGTGAGAGAGAGGATGAGAGAAGGCCAGAGACGGAGCAAGAGAGAGGCGGAGAGAGACAGACGGGGACTGTGGGGACAGACTCGCAGAGAGCACTTTCCAGGCTCTGGGCCTCGCGTGGAGGGGTGCTGCGTGGGGGCTGCATGGATATCAGCTGTGACCGCTTGGCCATCAGCTGTTGCCAGTTGGCCATTGGCCACCGGCAGAGCTGCGGTGGCCAAGCTAGGAAGCGCGGATTGTGGACTGCAAATTGCAGAGGGGTGCGGACTGCAGTTGGCCGGCTTGGTGGGTCGGTAGGTTGGTGGGTCTTGTGGTCGGCAGAGAATCGGCCGGCAGGCTGGGGATCGGGCGGCTCCGGCTTGCCGAGTCTCCAAGCCAGCCGCCCGTGAGACATGGTGCTATGAGCCCCCTATCCGTGGCTCTGTTGGTGTTCCCTCTTGGCCTCGCCAAATCCTGCATTCTTGTGCGGGCAGAGGGGCTAGAGTCCCCGCAGGACAGGGACAGACAGACAGAACGGGAGGAGGAGTAAGAGGGAGCGAGATGGAAATATGCTCGTATATGTACATGTATGTATCTAGACATACAGAGAGACATGGACAGAGACAGAGAAAGAGGGGGCTGGCACGCGGGGAGAGAGCTCCTGAGCCAGAGCCAGAGCCCAACAGGCACGTCACAGAGCCCGACGGATATGGGGTGGGGGAGGGTGTGAGGGACGCACAGGCGGGCACACGGACTGTTACAGACGCACTGAGGCTGTGTTGAAGTGGCAGCTCCTCCACCGGAGTGTGGTCGTGCCCGGGGCTGGGCTCCGCTAAGGAGGCATTGCCCTGGCGTTGGCAGTCACCATTGAAGCCTCCGGGGCGGGCCGCCAGGGTCTCCGGAGGGCCTGTGGTCTCTGAGCCCCGCCCAGGCACCCGCCCGCGGGAGGAGAGTGGCAGCCCCCAGGCACCCTGGTTGTGAGGGTTGTGCGCCTGCGTGCCTGCTCTGCCCTTGTGGTGGTCTCCCCTGGAGTCGATGGCGCGTGGTGCGTTGGGGTGCTGCTCCCGCCGTCCCCTGGTTTGTCCCGGCTCTTTGTGCCCTGTGTTTCAGGGACACCGTGGCCGGCGGGAAGGGAGGGCTCCTGGCTCTTGTGGGAGACGGGAGGGGCGCGCGGGGGTGTGGGGCGAGGTGCCTGCCAGCGGAGACAGAAGACTCCGGTGGGGCGGGGCGGGTGGGCGTCCCGTTTGCCCGAGGACACGCCGATCCTGTGTGTCGGGTCCCGGGGGCAGGCGCAGGGATGGGCGTCCCCTGGGCTCGGGCCGAGGTGCAAAGCACCGGCACGTCCTGGGATGGAGAGAGCCTGGTGGAGGCCTGCGCCGGCAGGCAGCCCTGGGCTTGGGCGTTGGGGGTTGCGGCGGCGGCAGGGTCGGGGAGCGAGAGGGAGCCCTGCGATGGCGGTGGCGGCGGCGGCTACCGAGACGCGGCTGACTGCTGCAGGCTGACGGCCTGCCTCGGCGAAGAGCACTAAGAAGAGGGAGTGGGGGGGAGCCCTGGCCGACAGGCCTGGTGTGCGGCCGGGGATGCGAGCTTGTATTGCTGGGCGGCTGACCCTCCTCTGGCCAGGGGGACCTTCGGCTGCCTGGGCGGCTGCAGAGGGGCAAGGGGCGGCAGGGGTTCGGAGGGAGCCACGCCGGGGCGGCGGCGCAAAAGGAGAGGCGAGCAAAAGCCTGCAGCTATTCCCAGGCGGTCTCCCATCCAAGTACTAACCAGGCCCCTCCCTGCTTAGCTCCCGAGATCAGAGGAGATGGGGCGCGTTCAGGGTGGTATGGCCGTAGACGCTGGGACCCGGCTCCCCGCGCCCCAAGAGCCTGCTCCCGGCCTGCCTCTGACAGCGCGCCGTGCTGCTGGGCCGCTAGGGTGGCGAGCACGTCTGCCCGAGCGCCTCCCGCCCGCTCCCCGCCTCCTCCGGACGCCGCTGGTGTGGGCGACCGGCTACTCCTGGCCCGCAGCGAGGCCCCTTCGCGCCCCCCAGTGGCTCTAACGGGCCTCTGTCACTTCCATGACTGTGACATATGTCTGGGCGCCCTGGCATCCTGGGCCTCCCCAGGCCCCGAAGGGCTTTTACCCCGCCCCCCTACCCCAACCCCTCTCATCTACCCCCAGCCCCACAACCGCACACCCCCCTTGCTGCTGTGCTGTCCCCACCTCTCAGGGCCACCGAGGGGGTCGCAGGGTCCTCTCAGTCCCCTCCGGCCCTAGGGACGTGCAACCCAGGCCCTGGCCCTGACCGGACCCATCCACAGGCCCAAAGCCAGGGAGAGCCACCCGCGCCACCAGGGTGCAGCATCTCCAGTCTGCAGCCACCCTTCGTCACAAGCCTTCAGTCTGGGCCCTGGAACCCTCGTCAGCGACCGGAGCCCCGCCCGATGTCCGGTCCCTTCACTGGCTACACGTCACCTCTCCTGACCCAGGGAGGTGTGAGAGAGGATGAGAGAAGGCCAGAGACGGAGCAAGAGAGAGGCGGAGAGAGACAGACGGGGACTGTGGGGACAGACTCGCAGAGAGCACTCTCCAGGCTCTGGGCCTCGCGTGGAGGGGTGCTGCTTGGGGGCTGCATGGTCATCAGCTGTGACCGCTTGGCCATCAGCTGTTGCCATTTGGCCACTGGCCACCGGAGGAGCTGCGGTGGCCAACTGGGAAGCGCGGATGGTGGACTGCAAATTGCAGAGGGGCGCGGATTGCAGTGGGCCCGCTTGGCGGGTCGACGGGCGGTGTGTCGGTGGGTTGGCAGAGAAGCGGCCGACAGGTTGGGGATCGGGCGGCTCCGGCTTGCCGTGGCTCCGAGCCAGCCGCCCGTGAGACATAGTGCTATGAGCCCCCTATCCGTGGCTCTGTTGGTGTTCCCTCTTGGCCTCGCCATATCCTGCCTTCTTGTGCGGGCAGAGGGACTAGAGTCCCCGCAGGACAGGGACCGACAGAGAGAACGGGAGGAGGAGAAAGAGGGAGCGAGATCGAAATATACACCTATATGTACCTGTATGTACCTAGACATACAGAGAGACATGGACAGAGACAGAGAAAGAGGGGGCTGGCACGCGGGGAGAGAGCTCCTGAGCCAGAGCCAGAGCCCAACAGGCACGTCACAGAGCCAGAGAGACATGGGGTGGGGGAGGGGGGAGGGACGCACAAGCGGGCACACGGACTGGGACAGACGCACTGACGCTGCTTTGAAGTGGCAGCTTCTCAACCGAAGTGTGGTCATGCCCGTGGCTGGGCTCCACTAAGGAGGCAGTGCCCGGGCATTGAAAGTCACCCTTGAAGCCCCCGGGCCGGGCGGGAGGGCCAGTGGGCTCCGAGCCCCGCCCAGGAACCCCCCCGCCCCGCGGGAGGAGAGTGGCAGCCCACAGGCACCCTGGTTGAGAGTGTTGTGTGCCTGCGTGCCTGCACTTCCCCTTGTGGTGGTCTCTCCTGGAGTCCGAGGGCGTGCGGTGTGTTGGGGTGCTGCTCCCTCAGTCCCCTGCTTTGTCCCGGCTCTTTGTACCCTGTGTGTTGGGGCCACCGCGGGAAGGGAGGGTTCCTGGCTCTTGTGGGCGATGGGAGGGGGCGCGCGGGGGTGTGGGGAGAGGTGCCTGCCGGCGGAGACACAGGCTCGGCTAACTGCTGCTGGCTGACTGCCTGCCTCAGCGAAGAGGACTAAGAAGAGGGTGTGGGGGTGAGCCCTGGCCGACGGGCCTGGTGTGCGGCCGGGGCTGCCAGCTTGTAGCGCCGGGTGGCTGACCGGCCTCTGGCCAGGGGGACCTTCGGCTGGATGGGCGGCTGCAGAGGGGCAAGGGGCGGCAGGGGTTCGGAGGCAGCCACGCAGGGGCGGCGGCGCAAAAGGAGAGGCGAGCAAAAGCCTACAGGTATTCCCAGGCGGTCTCCCATCCAAGTACTAACCGGGCCCCTCCCTGCTTAGCTCCCGAGATCAGAGGAGATCGGGCGCGTTCAGGGTGGTACGGCCATAGACGATGGGACTCGGCTCCCCGCGCCCCAAGAGCCTGCTCCCGGCCTGCCTCGTGAGCGCGCGCCATGCAGATGCGCGGCTCCGGTGGCGAGCATCGACCTGCTGGCCGGCTCTGCCAGCACCGCGTCCCCCCCCCCAGTCCAGCTCCCCGCCTCTTCCGAATGCCCCTGGCGTGGGCGGCGGGCTACTCCTGGCCGGCAGCGAGGCCCCTTCGCGCCACCCGAGGCTCCATGGGACACTGCCACTTCCCTGATGGTGCCAGAAGTCGTGGAACTCTGGCATCCTGGGACTCCCCGGACCGAGACCGCCATACACCCCGCCCCCCTACCGCCACCAGGTTTACCAACAACCGCACCCCCAAGGCTGGGGGAGGCCTGCACCAGCAGGCAACCCTGGGCTTGGGAGTTGTGGGAGGACCCCGCGGCGGCGGCTTGGGCGGCTGCGGAGGGGGGGGCTGCGGCGGCGGCGGCGGCGGCGGCGGAGGAGGCCGGGAGAGCAGAGGCGGGAGATTGAGGGAGTATGGCGATGGTGGCGGCGGCGGCGGGGGCTGGGGCGGAGGCGGGGGAGATGGCGGTGCTGGAGGCGGGGAGAGCAGAGGAGGGAGATTGAGGGAGTGCGGCAATGGCGGTGGCGGGGGCGGGGGTGGGGAAGAGGGCAGCACTGGCGGCGGGGATGGGGAGCGCGGTGCTGGCGGCCAAGGGGGAGAGAGCAGAGGAGGGAGTTTGAGGGAGTACGGCGATGGCGGCGGCGGGGACGGGGGAGGGGGCGAGGGCAGCGCTGGCGGAGGGGGTGGGGAGCGCGGTGATCGCGGCGGCGGCGGCGGCGGCGGGAGAAGCGGGGGCTGATCGCGAGCAGCGATGGCGGCGGCGGCGGCGGCGGCGGCGGCGGCGGCGGCGGCGCGGGAGGGTTGCGAGGTCGGCGATGGAGGCGGCGGCAGCGTTGGGGGCTGTCTCGGCGGGCGCTGGGCGCGGGGAGGGTTGGCGCCGGCGGCGGCGGCGGTAGCGGGGAAGAGGGCGGTGCTGGCGGCGGAGGAGGGGAGAGCAGAGGCGGGAGATTGAAGCAGTACAGCGATGGCGGTGGCGAGGGCGGGGGCAGGGGTGAGGGCAGCGCTGGAGGGGGGTGTGGGGAGCGAGGTGATGGCGGCGGATTTGGCGGTGGCGGCGGGGGCGAGGGCAGCGCTGTTGGCGGTGGCGGCGATCGAAGGTCGGCGAAGGGATCGAGATGACAGCCTCCGGGACTGAAGAGGACTGAGAAGAGGGTGTGCGGGGGAGCCCTGGCCGACGGGCCTGGTGTGCGGCCGGGGCTGCCAGCTTGTAGTGCTGGGCGGCTAACCCTCTGCTGGTCAGGGGGACCTTCGGCTGGCTGGGCGGCTGCAGAGAGGCAAGGGGCGGCAGGGGTTCGGAGGGAGCCACGCCGGGGCGGCGGCGCAAAAGGAGAGGCGAGCAAAAGCCTGCAGCTATTCCCAGGCGGTCTCCCATCCAAGTACTAACCAGGCCCCTCCCTGCTTAGCTCCCGAGATCAGACGAGATCTGGCGCGTGCAGGGTGGTGTGGCCTTAGGCGCTGGGACCGGGCTCCCGGCACTCCAAGATCCTTCTCCCGACCTGCTTCTGAGCGCGCGCCGTGCTGCTGGGCCGCTCCGGTGGCGAGCATGTCTGCCCGAGCGCCTCCCGCCAGCTCCCCGCCTCCTCCGGACGCCGCTGGTGTGGGCCACGGGCTACTCCTGGCCCGCAGGGAGGCCCCTTCGCGCCCCCCAGTGGCTCTAACGGGCCTCTGTCACTTCCCTGACTGTGACATATGTCTGGGCGCCCTGGCATCCTGGGCCTCCCCAGGCCCCGAAGGGCTTTTACCCCGCCACCCTACCCCAACCCCTCTCATCTCCCCCCAGCCCCACAACCGCACACCCCCCTTGCTGCTGTGCTGTCCCCACTTCTCAGGGCCACCGAGGGGGTCGCAGGGTCCTCTCAGTCCCCTCCACCCTAGGGACGTGCAACCCAGGCCCTGGCCCTGGCCGGCCCCACCCACTGCCCCAAAGCCAGGGAGAGCCACCGGCCACCAGGGGGCAGCACCTCCAGGCTGCCGCCACCCTTCCTCACACAGCCTTCTTTCTGGGTTCTCGCCCCTCCTCAGCGACCGGCGTCGCGCCCGATCACTGTTCACTTCACTGGCTACACGTCACCTCTCCTGACCCAGGGAGGTGAGAGAGAGGATGAGAGAAGGCCAGAGACGGAGCAAGAGAGAGGCGGAGAGAGACAGACGGGGACTGTGGGGACAGACTCGCAGAGAGCACTTTCCAGGCTCTGGGCCTCGCGTGGAGGGGTGCTGCGTGGGGGCTGCATGGATATCAGCTGTGACCGCTTGGCCATCAGCTGTTGCCAGTTGGCCATTGGCCACCGGCAGAGCTGCGGTGGCCAAGCTAGGAAGCGCGGATTGTGGACTGCAAATTGCATAGAGGCGCGGACTGCAGTTGGCCGGCTTGGTTAGTCGGTAGGTTGGCGGGTCTTGTGGTCGGCAGAGAATCGGCCGGCAGGCTGGGGATCGGGCGGCTCCGGCTTGCCGAGTCTCCAAGCCAGCCGCCCGTGAGACATGGTGCTATGAGCCCCCTATCCGTGGCTCTGTTGGTGTTCCCTCTTGGCCTCGCCAAATCCTGCATTCTTGTGCGGGCAGAGGGGCTAGAGTCCCCGCAGGACAGGGACAGACAGACAGAACGGGAGGAGGAGTAAGAGGGAGCGAGATGGAAATATGCTCGTATATGTACATGTATGTATCTAGACATACAGAGAGACATGGACAGAGACAGAGAAAGAGGGGGCTGGCACGCGGGGAGAGAGCTCCTGAGCCAGAGCCAGAGCCCAACAGGCACGTCACAGAGCCCGACGGATATGGGGTGGGGGAGGGTGTGAGGGACGCACAGGCGGGCACACGGACTGTTACAGACGCACTGAGGCTGTGTTGAAGTGGCAGCTCCTCCACCGGAGTGTGGTCGTGCCCGGGGCTGGGCTCCGCTAAGGAGGCATTGCCCTGGCGTTGGCAGTCACCATTGAAGCCTCCGGGGCGGGCCGCCAGGGTCTCCGGAGGGCCTGAGGTCTCTGAGCCCCGCCCAGGCACCCGCCCGCGGGAGGAGAGTGGCAGCCCCCAGGCACCCTGGTTGTGAGGGTTGTGCGCCTGCGTGCCTGCTCTGCCCTTGTGGTGGTCTCCCCTGGAGTCGATGGCGCGTGGTGCGTTGGGGTGCTGCTCCCGCCGTCCCCTGGTTTGTCCCGGCTCTTTGTGCCCTGTGTTTCAGGGACACCGTGGCCGGCGGGAAGGGAGGGCTCCTGGCTCTTGTGGGAGACGGGAGGGGCGTGCGGGGGTGTGGGGCGAGGTGCCTGCCAGCGGAGGCAGAAGACTCCGGTGGGGCGGGGCGGGTGGGCGTCCCGTTTGCCCGAGGACACGCCGATCCTGTGTGTCGGGTCCCGGGGGCAGGCGCAGGGATGGGCGTCCCCTGGGCTCGGGCCGAGGTGCAAAGCACCGGCACGTCCTGGGATGGAGAGAGCCTGGTGGAGGCCTGCGCCGGCAGGCAGCCCTGGGCTTGGGCGTTGGGGGTTGCGGCGGCGGCAGGGTCGGGGAGCGAGAGGGAGCCCTGCGATGGCGGTGGCGGCGGCGGCGACCGAGACGCGGCTGACTGCTGCAGGCTGACGGCCTGCCTCGGCGAAGAGCACTAAGAAGAGGGAGTGGGGGGGAGCCCTGGCCGACAGGCCTGGTGTGCGGCCGGGGATGCGAGCTTGTAGTGCTGGGCGGCTGACCCTCCTCTGGCCAGGGGGACCTTCGGCTGCCTGGGCGGCTGCAGAGGGGCAAGGGGCGGCAGGGGTTCGGAGGGAGCCACGCCGGGGCGGCGGCGCAAAAGGAGAGGCGAGCAAAAGCCTGCAGCTATTCCCAGGCGGTCTCCCATCCAAGTACTAACCAGGCCCCTCCCTGCTTAGCTCCCGAGATCAGAGGAGATGGGGCGCGTTCAGGGTGGTATGGCCGTAGACGCTGGGACCCGGCTCCCCGCGCCCCAAGAGCCTGCTCCCGGCCTGCCTCTGACAGCGCGCCGTGCTGCTGGGCCGCTAGGGTGGCGAGCACGTCTGCCCGAGCGCCTCCCGCCCGCTCCCCGCCTCCTCCGGACGCCGCTGGTGTGGGCGACCGGCTACTCCTGGCCCGCAGCGAGGCCCCTTCGCGCCCCCCAGTGGCTCTAACGGGCCTCTGTCACTTCCATGACTGTGACATATGTCTGGGCGCCCTGGCATCCTGGGCCTCCCCAGGCCCCGAAGGGCTTTTACCCCGCCCCCCTACCCCAACCCCTCTCATCTACCCCCAGCCCCACAACCGCACACCCCCCTTGCTGCTGTGCTGTCCCCACCTCTCAGGGCCACCGAGGGGGTCGCAGGGTCCTCTCAGTCCCCTCCGGCCCTAGGGACGTGCAACCCAGGCCCTGGCCCTGACCGGACCCATCCACAGGCCCAAAGCCAGGGAGAGCCACCCGCGCCACCAGGGTGCAGCATCTCCAGTCTGCAGCCACCCTTCGTCACAAGCCTTCAGTCTGGGCCCTGGAACCCTCGTCAGCGACCGGAGCCCCGCCCGATGTCCGGTCCCTTCACTGGCTACACGTCACCTCTCCTGACCCAGGGAGGTGTGAGAGAGGATGAGAGAAGGCCAGAGACGGAGCAAGAGAGAGGCGGAGAGAGACAGACGGGGACTGTGGGGACAGACTCGCAGAGAGCACTCTCCAGGCTCTGGGCCTCGCGTGGAGGGGTGCTGCTTGGGGGCTGCATGGTCATCAGCTGTGACCGCTTGGCCATCAGCTGTTGCCATTTGGCCACTGGCCACCGGAGGAGCTGCGGTGGCCAACTGGGAAGCGCGGATGGTGGACTGCAAATTGCAGAGGGGCGCGGATTGCAGTGGGCCCGCTTGGCGGGTCGACGGGCGGTGTGTCGGTGGGTTGGCAGAGAAGCGGCCGACAGGTTGGGGATCGGGCGGCTCCGGCTTGCCGTGGCTCCGAGCCAGCCGCCCGTGAGACATAGTGCTATGAGCCCCCTATCCGTGGCTCTGTTGGTGTTCCCTCTTGGCCTCGCCATATCCTGCCTTCTTGTGCGGGCAGAGGGACTAGAGTCCCCGCAGGACAGGGACCGACAGAGAGAACGGGAGGAGGAGAAAGAGGGAGCGAGATCGAAATATACACCTATATGTACCTGTATGTACCTAGACATACAGAGAGACATGGACAGAGACAGAGAAAGAGGGGGCTGGCACGCGGGGAGAGAGCTCCTGAGCCAGAGCCAGAGCCCAACAGGCACGTCACAGAGCCAGAGAGACATGGGGTGGGGGAGGGGGGAGGGACGCACAAGCGGGCACACGGACTGGGACAGACGCACTGACGCTGCTTTGAAGTGGCAGCTTCTCAACCGAAGTGTGGTCATGCCCGTGGCTGGGCTCCACTAAGGAGGCAGTGCCCGGGCATTGAAAGTCACCCTTGAAGCCCCCGGGCCGGGCGGGAGGGCCAGTGGGCTCCGAGCCCCGCCCAGGAACCCCCCCGCCCCGCGGGAGGAGAGTGGCAGCCCACAGGCACCCTGGTTGAGAGTGTTGTGTGCCTGCGTGCCTGCACTTCCCCTTGTGGTGGTCTCTCCTGGAGTCCGAGGGCGTGCGGTGTGTTGGGGTGCTGCTCCCTCAGTCCCCTGCTTTGTCCCGGCTCTTTGTACCCTGTGTGTTGGGGCCACCGCGGGAAGGGAGGGTTCCTGGCTCTTGTGGGCGATGGGAGGGGGCGCGCGGGGGTGTGGGGAGAGGTGCCTGCCGGCGGAGACACAGGCTCGGCTAACTGCTGCTGGCTGACTGCCTGCCTCAGCGAAGAGGACTAAGAAGAGGGTGTGGGGGTGAGCCCTGGCCGACGGGCCTGGTGTGCGGCCGGGGCTGCCAGCTTGTAGCGCCGGGTGGCTGACCGGCCTCTGGCCAGGGGGACCTTCGGCTGGATGGGCGGCTGCAGAGGGGCAAGGGGCGGCAGGGGTTCGGAGGCAGCCACGCAGGGGCGGCGGCGCAAAAGGAGAGGCGAGCAAAAGCCTACAGGTATTCCCAGGCGGTCTCCCATCCAAGTACTAACCGGGCCCCTCCCTGCTTAGCTCCCGAGATCAGAGGAGATCGGGCGCGTTCAGGGTGGTACGGCCATAGACGATGGGACTCGGCTCCCCGCGCCCCAAGAGCCTGCTCCCGGCCTGCCTCGTGAGCGCGCGCCATGCAGATGCGCGGCTCCGGTGGCGAGCATCGACCTGCTGGCCGGCTCTGCCAGCACCGCGTCCCCCCCCCCAGTCCAGCTCCCCGCCTCTTCCGAATGCCCCTGGCGTGGGCGGCGGGCTACTCCTGGCCGGCAGCGAGGCCCCTTCGCGCCACCCGAGGCTCCATGGGACACTGCCACTTCCCTGATGGTGCCAGAAGTCGTGGAACTCTGGCATCCTGGGACTCCCCGGACCGAGACCGCCATACACCCCGCCCCCCTACCGCCACCAGGTTTACCAACAACCGCACCCCCAAGGCTGGGGGAGGCCTGCACCAGCAGGCAACCCTGGGCTTGGGAGTTGTGGGAGGACCCCGCGGCGGCGGCTTGGGCGGCTGCGGAGGGGGGGGCTGCGGCGGCGGCGGCGGCGGCGGCGGAGGAGGCCGGGAGAGCAGAGGCGGGAGATTGAGGGAGTATGGCGATGGTGGCGGCGGCGGCGGGGGCTGGGGCGGAGGCGGGGGAGATGGCGGTGCTGGAGGCGGGGAGAGCAGAGGAGGGAGATTGAGGGAGTGCGGCAATGGCGGTGGCGGGGGCGGGGGTGGGGAAGAGGGCAGCACTGGCGGCGGGGATGGGGAGCGCGGTGCTGGCGGCCAAGGGGGAGAGAGCAGAGGAGGGAGTTTGAGGGAGTACGGCGATGGCGGCGGCGGGGACGGGGGAGGGGGCGAGGGCAGCGCTGGCGGAGGGGGTGGGGAGCGCGGTGATCGCGGCGGCGGCGGCGGCGGCGGGAGAAGCGGGGGCTGATCGCGAGCAGCGATGGCGGCGGCGGCGGCGGCGGCGGCGGCGGCGGCGGCGGCGCGGGAGGGTTGCGAGGTCGGCGATGGAGGCGGCGGCAGCGTTGGGGGCTGTCTCGGCGGGCGCTGGGCGCGGGGAGGGTTGGCGCCGGCGGCGGCGGCGGTAGCGGGGAAGAGGGCGGTGCTGGCGGCGGAGGAGGGGAGAGCAGAGGCGGGAGATTGAAGCAGTACAGCGATGGCGGTGGCGAGGGCGGGGGCAGGGGTGAGGGCAGCGCTGGAGGGGGGTGTGGGGAGCGAGGTGATGGCGGCGGATTTGGCGGTGGCGGCGGGGGCGAGGGCAGCGCTGTTGGCGGTGGCGGCGATCGAAGGTCGGCGAAGGGATCGAGATGACAGCCTCCGGGACTGAAGAGGACTGAGAAGAGGGTGTGCGGGGGAGCCCTGGCCGACGGGCCTGGTGTGCGGCCGGGGCTGCCAGCTTGTAGTGCTGGGCGGCTAACCCTCTGCTGGTCAGGGGGACCTTCGGCTGGCTGGGCGGCTGCAGAGAGGCAAGGGGCGGCAGGGGTTCGGAGGGAGCCACGCCGGGGCGGCGGCGCAAAAGGAGAGGCGAGCAAAAGCCTGCAGCTATTCCCAGGCGGTCTCCCATCCAAGTACTAACCAGGCCCCTCCCTGCTTAGCTCCCGAGATCAGACGAGATCTGGCGCGTGCAGGGTGGTGTGGCCTTAGGCGCTGGGACCGGGCTCCCGGCACTCCAAGATCCTTCTCCCGACCTGCTTCTGAGCGCGCGCCGTGCTGCTGGGCCGCTCCGGTGGCGAGCATGTCTGCCCGAGCGCCTCCCGCCAGCTCCCCGCCTCCTCCGGACGCCGCTGGTGTGGGCCACGGGCTACTCCTGGCCCGCAGGGAGGCCCCTTCGCGCCCCCCAGTGGCTCTAACGGGCCTCTGTCACTTCCCTGACTGTGACATATGTCTGGGCGCCCTGGCATCCTGGGCCTCCCCAGGCCCCGAAGGGCTTTTACCCCGCCACCCTACCCCAACCCCTCTCATCTCCCCCCAGCCCCACAACCGCACACCCCCCTTGCTGCTGTGCTGTCCCCACTTCTCAGGGCCACCGAGGGGGTCGCAGGGTCCTCTCAGTCCCCTCCACCCTAGGGACGTGCAACCCAGGCCCTGGCCCTGGCCGGCCCCACCCACTGCCCCAAAGCCAGGGAGAGCCACCGGCCACCAGGGGGCAGCACCTCCAGGCTGCCGCCACCCTTCCTCACACAGCCTTCTTTCTGGGTTCTCGCCCCTCCTCAGCGACCGGCGTCGCGCCCGATCACTGTTCACTTCACTGGCTACACGTCACCTCTCCTGACCCAGGGAGGTGAGAGAGAGGATGAGAGAAGGCCAGAGACGGAGCAAGAGAGAGGCGGAGAGAGACAGACGGGGACTGTGGGGACAGACTCGCAGAGAGCACTTTCCAGGCTCTGGGCCTCGCGTGGAGGGGTGCTGCGTGGGGGCTGCATGGATATCAGCTGTGACCGCTTGGCCATCAGCTGTTGCCAGTTGGCCATTGGCCACCGGCAGAGCTGCGGTGGCCAAGCTAGGAAGCGCGGATTGTGGACTGCAAATTGCATAGAGGCGCGGACTGCAGTTGGCCGGCTTGGTTAGTCGGTAGGTTGGCGGGTCTTGTGGTCGGCAGAGAATCGGCCGGCAGGCTGGGGATCGGGCGGCTCCGGCTTGCCGAGTCTCCAAGCCAGCCGCCCGTGAGACATGGTGCTATGAGCCCCCTATCCGTGGTCTGTTGGTGTTCCCTCTTGGCCTCGCCAAATCCTGCATTCTTGTGCGGGCAGAGGGGCTAGAGTCCCCGCAGGACAGGGACAGACAGACAGAACGGGAGGAGGAGTAAGAGGGAGCGAGATGGAAATATGCTCGTATATGTACATGTATGTATCTAGACATACAGAGAGACATGGACAGAGACAGAGAAAGAGGGGGCTGGCACGCGGGGAGAGAGCTCCTGAGCCAGAGCCAGAGCCCAACAGGCACGTCACAGAGCCCGACGGATATGGGGTGGGGGAGGGTGTGAGGGACGCACAGGCGGGCACACGGACTGTTACAGACGCACTGAGGCTGTGTTGAAGTGGCAGCTCCTCCACCGGAGTGTGGTCGTGCCCGGGGCTGGGCTCCGCTAAGGAGGCATTGCCCTGGCGTTGGCAGTCACCATTGAAGCCTCCGGGGCGGGCCGCCAGGGTCTCCGGAGGGCCTGAGGTCTCTGAGCCCCGCCCAGGCACCCGCCCGCGGGAGGAGAGTGGCAGCCCCCAGGCACCCTGGTTGTGAGGGTTGTGCGCCTGCGTGCCTGCTCTGCCCTTGTGGTGGTCTCCCCTGGAGTCGATGGCGCGTGGTGCGTTGGGGTGCTGCTCCCGCCGTCCCCTGGTTTGTCCCGGCTCTTTGTGCCCTGTGTTTCAGGGACACCGTGGCCGGCGGGAAGGGAGGGCTCCTGGCTCTTGTGGGAGACGGGAGGGGCGTGCGGGGGTGTGGGGCGAGGTGCCTGCCAGCGGAGGCAGAAGACTCCGGTGGGCGGGGCGGGTGGGCGTCCCGTTTGCCCGAGGACACGCCGATCCTGTGTGTCGGGTCCCGGGGGCAGGCGCAGGGATGGGCGTCCCCTGGGCTCGGGCCGAGGTGCAAAGCACCGGCACGTCCTGGGATGGAGAGAGCCTGGTGGAGGCCTGCGCCGGCAGGCAGCCCTGGGCTTGGGCGTTGGGGGTTGCGGCGGCGGCAGGGTCGGGGAGCGAGAGGGAGCCCTGCGATGGCGGTGGCGGCGGCGGCGACCGAGACGCGGCTGACTGCTGCAGGCTGACGGCCTGCCTCGGCGAAGAGCACTAAGAAGAGGGAGTGGGGGGGAGCCCTGGCCGACAGGCCTGGTGTGCGGCCGGGGATGCGAGCTTGTAGTGCTGGGCGGCTGACCCTCCTCTGGCCAGGGGGACCTTCGGCTGCCTGGGCGGCTGCAGAGGGGCAAGGGGCGGCAGGGGTTCGGAGGGAGCCACGCCGGGGCGGCGGCGCAAAAGGAGAGGCGAGCAAAAGCCTGCAGCTATTCCCAGGCGGTCTCCCATCCAAGTACTAACCAGGCCCCTCCCTGCTTAGCTCCCGAGATCAGAGGAGATGGGGCGCGTTCAGGGTGGTATGGCCGTAGACGCTGGGACCCGGCTCCCCGCGCCCCAAGAGCCTGCTCCCGGCCTGCCTCGTGAGCGCGCGCCATGCAGATGCGCGGCTCCGGTGGCGAGCATCGACCTGCTGGCCGGCTCTGCCAGCACCGCGTCCCCCCCCCCAGTCCGGCTCCCCGCCTCTTCCGAATGCCCCTGGCGTGGGCGGCGGGCTACTCCTGGCCGGCAGCGAGGCCCCTTCGCGCCACCCGAGGCTCCATGGGACACTGCCACTTCCCTGATGGTGCCAGAAGTCGTGGAACTCTGGCATCCTGGGACTCCCCGGACCCAGACCGCCATACACCCCGCCCCCCTACCGCCACCAGGTTTACCAACAACCGCACCCCCAAGGCTGGGGGAGGCCTGCACCAGCAGGCAACCCTGGGCTTGGGAGTTGTGGGAGGACCCCGCGGCGGCGGCTTGGGCGGCTGCGGAGGGGGGGGCTGCGGCGGCGGCGGCGGCGGCGGAGGAGGCCGGGAGAGCAGAGGCGGGAGATTGAGGGAGTATGGCGATGGTGGCGGCGGCGGCGGGGGCTGGGGCGGAGGCGGGGGAGATGGCGGTGCTGGAGGCGGGGAGAGCGGAGGAGGGAGATTGAGGGAGTGCGGCAATGGCGGCGGCAGGGGCGGGGGTGGGGAACAGGGCAGCACTGGCGGCGGGGATGGGGAGCGCGGTGCTGGCGGCCGAGGGGGAGAGAGCAGAGGAGGGAGTTTGAGGGAGTACGGCGATGGCGGCGGCGGGGGCGGGGGAGGGGGCGAGGGCAGCGCTGGCGGAGGGGGTGGGGAGCGCGGTGATCGCGGCGGCGGCGGCGGCGGGAGAAGCGGGGGCTGATCGCGAGCAGCGATGGCGGCGGCGGCGGCGGCGGCGGCGCGGGAGGGTTGCGAGGTCGGCGATGGAGGCGGCGGCAGCGTTGGGGGCTGTGTCGGCGGGCGCTGGGCGCGGGGAGGGTTGGCGGCGGCGGTAGCGGGGAAGAGGGCGGTGCTGGCGGCGGAGGAGGGGAGAGCAGAGGCGGGAGATTGAAGCAGTACAGCGATGGCGGTGGCGAGGGCGGGGGCAGGGGTGAGGTCAGCGCTGGAGGGGGGTGTGGGGAGCGCGGTGATGGCGGCGGATTTGGCGGTGGCGGCGGGGGCGAGGGCAGCGCTGTTGGCGGTGGCGGCGATCGAAGGTCGGCGAAGGGATCGAGATGACAGCCTCCGGGACTGAAGAGGACTGAGAAGAGGGTGTGCGGGGGAGCCCTGGCCGACGGGCCTGGTGTGCGGCCGGGGCTGCCAGCTTGTAGTGCCTGGCGGCTAACCCTCTGCTGGTCAGGGGGACCTTCGGCTGGCTGGGCGGCTGCAGAGAGGCAAGGGGCGGCAGGGGTTCGGAGGGAGCCACGCCGGGGCGGCGGCGCAAAAGGAGAGGCGAGCAAAAGCCTGCAGCTATTCCCAGGCGGTCTCCCATCCAAGTACTAACCGGGCCCCTCCCTGCTTAGCTCCCGAGATCAGACGAGATCTGGCGCGTGCAGGGTGGTGTGGCCTTAGGCGCTGGGACCCGGCTCCCGGCACTCCAAGATCCTTCTCCCGATCTGCTTCTGAGCGCGCGCCATGCTGCTGGGCCGCTCCGGTGGCGAGCACGTCTGCCCGAGCGCCTCCCGCCAGCTCCCCGCCTCCTCCGGACGCCGCTGGTGTGGGCGACGGGCTACTCCTGGCCCGCAGCGAGGCCCCTTCGCGCCCCCCAGTGGCTCTAACGGGCCTCTGTCACTTCCCTGACTGTGACATATGTCTGGGCGCCCTGGCATCCTGGGCCTCCCCAGGCCCCGAAGGGCTTTTACCCCGCCCCCCTACCCCAACCCCTCTCATCTCCCCCCAGCCCCACAACCGCACACCCCCCCTTGCTGCTGTGCTGTCCCCACCTCTCAGGGCCACCGAGGGGGTCGCAGGGTCCTCTCAGTCCCCTCCACCCTAGGGATGTGCAACCCAGGCCCTGGCCCTGGCCGGCCCCACCCACTGGCCCAAAGCCAGGGAGAGCCACCCGCCACCAGGGGGCAGCACGTCCAGTCTGCCGCCACCCTTCCTCACACAGCCTTCTTTCTGGGTTCTCGCCCCTCGTCAGCGACCGGCGTCCCGCCCGATCACTGTTCACTTCACTGGCTACACGTCACCTCTCCTGACCCAGGGAGGTGAGAGAGAGGATGAGAGAAGGCCAGAGACGGATCAAGAGAGAGGCGGAGAGAGACAGACGGGGACTGTGGGGACAGACTCGCAGAGAGCACTTTCCAGGCTCTGGGCCTCGCGTGGAGGGGTGCTGCGTGGGGGCTGCATGGATATCAGCTGTGACCGCTTGGCCATCAGCTGTTGCCAGTTGGCCATTGGCCACCGGCAGAGCTGCGGTGGCCAAGCTAGGAAGCGCGGATTGTGGACTGCAAATTGCAGAGGGGTGCGGACTGCAGTTGGCCGGCTTGGTGGGTCGGTAGGTTGGTGGGTCTTGTGGTCGGCAGAGAATCGGCCGGCAGGCTGGGGATCGGGCGGCTCCGGCTTGCCGAGTCTCCAAGCCAGCCGCCCGTGAGACATGGTGCTATGAGCCCCCTATCCGTGGCTCTGTTGGTGTTCCCTCTTGGCCTCGCCAAATCCTGCATTCTTGTGCGGGCAGAGGGGCTAGAGTCCCCGCAGGACAGGGACAGACAGACAGAACGGGAGGAGGAGTAAGAGGGAGCGAGATGGAAATATGCTCGTATATGTACATGTATGTATCTAGACATACAGAGAGACATGGACAGAGACAGAGAAAGAGGGGGCTGGCACGCGGGGAGAGAGCTCCTGAGCCAGAGCCAGAGCCCAACAGGCACGTCACAGAGCCCGACGGATATGGGGTGGGGGAGGGTGTGAGGGACGCACAGGCGGGCACACGGACTGTTACAGACGCACTGAGGCTGTGTTGAAGTGGCAGCTCCTCCACCGGAGTGTGGTCGTGCCCGGGGCTGGGCTCCGCTAAGGAGGCATTGCCCTGGCGTTGGCAGTCACCATTGAAGCCTCCGGGGCGGGCCGCCAGGGTCTCCGGAGGGCCTGAGGTCTCTGAGCCCCGCCCAGGCACCCGCCCGCGGGAGGAGAGTGGCAGCCCCCAGGCACCCTGGTTGTGAGGGTTGTGCGCCTGCGTGCCTGCTCTGCCCTTGTGGTGGTCTCCCCTGGAGTCGATGGCGCGTGGTGCGTTGGGGTGCTGCTCCCGCCGTCCCCTGGTTTGTCCCGGCTCTTTGTGCCCTGTGTTTCAGGGACACCGTGGCCGGCGGGAAGGGAGGGCTCCTGGCTCTTGTGGGAGACGGGAGGGGCGTGCGGGGGTGTGGGGCGAGGTGCCTGCCAGCGGAGGCAGAAGACTCCGGTGGGGCGGGGCGGGTGGGCGTCCCGTTTGCCCGAGGACACGCCGATCCTGTGTGTCGGGTCCCGGGGGCAGGCGCAGGGATGGGCGTCCCCTGGGCTCGGGCCGAGGTGCAAAGCACCGGCACGTCCTGGGATGGAGAGAGCCTGGTGGAGGCCTGCGCCGGCAGGCAGCCCTGGGCTTGGGCGTTGGGGGTTGCGGCGGCGGCAGGGTCGGGGAGCGAGAGGGAGCCCTGCGATGGCGGTGGCGGCGGCGGCGACCGAGACGCGGCTGACTGCTGCAGGCTGACGGCCTGCCTCGGCGAAGAGCACTAAGAAGAGGGAGTGGGGGGGAGCCCTGGCCGACAGGCCTGGTGTGCGGCCGGGGATGCGAGCTTGTAGTGCTGGGCGGCTGACCCTCCTCTGGCCAGGGGGACCTTCGGCTGCCTGGGCGGCTGCAGAGGGGCAAGGGGCGGCAGGGGTTCGGAGGGAGCCACGCCGGGGCGGCGGCGCAAAAGGAGAGGCGAGCAAAAGCCTGCAGCTATTCCCAGGCGGTCTCCCATCCAAGTACTAACCAGGCCCCTCCCTGCTTAGCTCCCGAGATCAGAGGAGATGGGGCGCGTTCAGGGTGGTATGGCCGTAGACGCTGGGACCCGGCTCCCCGCGCCCCAAGAGCCTGCTCCCGGCCTGCCTCGTGAGCGCGCGCCATGCAGATGCGCGGCTCCGGTGGCGAGCATCGACCTGCTGGCCGGCTCTGCCAGCACCGCGTCCCCCCCCCCAGTCCGGCTCCCCGCCTCTTCCGAATGCCCCTGGCGTGGGCGGCGGGCTACTCCTGGCCGGCAGCGAGGCCCCTTCGCGCCACCCGAGGCTCCATGGGACACTGCCACTTCCCTGATGGTGCCAGAAGTCGTGGAACTCTGGCATCCTGGGACTCCCCGGACCCAGACCGCCATACACCCCGCCCCCCTACCGCCACCAGGTTTACCAACAACCGCACCCCCAAGGCTGGGGGAGGCCTGCACCAGCAGGCAACCCTGGGCTTGGGAGTTGTGGGAGGACCCCGCGGCGGCGGCTTGGGCGGCTGCGGAGGGGGGGGCTGCGGCGGCGGCGGCGGCGGCGGAGGAGGCCGGGAGAGCAGAGGCGGGAGATTGAGGGAGTATGGCGATGGTGGCGGCGGCGGCGGGGGCTGGGGCGGAGGCGGGGGAGATGGCGGTGCTGGAGGCGGGGAGAGCGGAGGAGGGAGATTGAGGGAGTGCGGCAATGGCGGCGGCAGGGGCGGGGGTGGGGAACAGGGCAGCACTGGCGGCGGGGATGGGGAGCGCGGTGCTGGCGGCCGAGGGGGAGAGAGCAGAGGAGGGAGTTTGAGGGAGTACGGCGATGGCGGCGGCGGGGGCGGGGGAGGGGGCGAGGGCAGCGCTGGCGGAGGGGGTGGGGAGCGCGGTGATCGCGGCGGCGGCGGCGGCGGGAGAAGCGGGGGCTGATCGCGAGCAGCGATGGCGGCGGCGGCGGCGGCGGCGGCGCGGGAGGGTTGCGAGGTCGGCGATGGAGGCGGCGGCAGCGTTGGGGGCTGTGTCGGCGGGCGCTGGGCGCGGGGAGGGTTGGCGGCGGCGGTAGCGGGGAAGAGGGCGGTGCTGGCGGCGGAGGAGGGGAGAGCAGAGGCGGGAGATTGAAGCAGTACAGCGATGGCGGTGGCGAGGGCGGGGGCAGGGGTGAGGTCAGCGCTGGAGGGGGGTGTGGGGAGCGCGGTGATGGCGGCGGATTTGGCGGTGGCGGCGGGGGCGAGGGCAGCGCTGTTGGCGGTGGCGGCGATCGAAGGTCGGCGAAGGGATCGAGATGACAGCCTCCGGGACTGAAGAGGACTGAGAAGAGGGTGTGCGGGGGAGCCCTGGCCGACGGGCCTGGTGTGCGGCCGGGGCTGCCAGCTTGTAGTGCCTGGCGGCTAACCCTCTGCTGGTCAGGGGGACCTTCGGCTGGCTGGGCGGCTGCAGAGAGGCAAGGGGCGGCAGGGGTTCGGAGGGAGCCACGCCGGGGCGGCGGCGCAAAAGGAGAGGCGAGCAAAAGCCTGCAGCTATTCCCAGGCGGTCTCCCATCCAAGTACTAACCGGGCCCCTCCCTGCTTAGCTCCCGAGATCAGACGAGATCTGGCGCGTGCAGGGTGGTGTGGCCTTAGGCGCTGGGACCCGGCTCCCGGCACTCCAAGATCCTTCTCCCGATCTGCTTCTGAGCGCGCGCCATGCTGCTGGGCCGCTCCGGTGGCGAGCACGTCTGCCCGAGCGCCTCCCGCCAGCTCCCCGCCTCCTCCGGACGCCGCTGGTGTGGGCGACGGGCTACTCCTGGCCCGCAGCGAGGCCCCTTCGCGCCCCCCAGTGGCTCTAACGGGCCTCTGTCACTTCCCTGACTGTGACATATGTCTGGGCGCCCTGGCATCCTGGGCCTCCCCAGGCCCCGAAGGGCTTTTACCCCGCCCCCCTACCCCAACCCCTCTCATCTCCCCCCAGCCCCACAACCGCACACCCCCCCTTGCTGCTGTGTTGTCCCCACCTCTCAGGGCCACCGAGGGGGTCGCAGGGTCCTCTCAGTCCCCTCCACCCTAGGGATGTGCAACCCAGGCCCTGGCCCTGGCCGGCCCCACCCACTGGCCCAAAGCCAGGGAGAGCCACCCGCCACCAGGGGGCAGCACGTCCAGTCTGCCGCCACCCTTCCTCACACAGCCTTCTTTCTGGGTTCTCGCCCCTCGTCAGCGACCGGCGTCCCGCCCGATCACTGTTCACTTCACTGGCTACACGTCACCTCTCCTGACCCAGGGAGGTGAGAGAGAGGATGAGAGAAGGCCAGAGACGGAGCAAGAGAGAGGCGGAGAGAGACAGACGGGGACTGTGGGGACAGACTCGCAGAGAGCACTTTCCAGGCTCTGGGCCTCGCGTGGAGGGGTGCTGCGTGGGGGCTGCATGGATATCAGCTGTGACCGCTTGGCCATCAGCTGTTGCCAGTTGGCCATTGGCCACCGGCAGAGCTGCGGTGGCCAAGCTAGGAAGCGCGGATTGTGGACTGCAAATTGCAGAGGGGTGCGGACTGCAGTTGGCCGGCTTGGTGGGTCGGTAGGTTGGTGGGTCTTGTGGTCGGCAGAGAATCGGCCGGCAGGCTGGGGATCGGGCGGCTCCGGCTTGCCGAGTCTCCAAGCCAGCCGCCCGTGAGACATGGTGCTATGAGCCCCCTATCCGTGGCTCTGTTGGTGTTCCCTCTTGGCCTCGCCAAATCCTGCATTCTTGTGCGGGCAGAGGGGCTAGAGTCCCCGCAGGACAGGGACAGACAGACAGAACGGGAGGAGGAGTAAGAGGGAGCGAGATGGAAATATGCTCGTATATGTACATGTATGTATCTAGACATACAGAGAGACATGGACAGAGACAGAGAAAGAGGGGGCTGGCACGCGGGGAGAGAGCTCCTGAGCCAGAGCCAGAGCCCAACAGGCACGTCACAGAGCCCGACGGATATGGGGTGGGGGAGGGTGTGAGGGACGCACAGGCGGGCACACGGACTGTTACAGACGCACTGAGGCTGTGTTGAAGTGGCAGCTCCTCCACCGGAGTGTGGTCGTGCCCGGGGCTGGGCTCCGCTAAGGAGGCATTGCCCTGGCGTTGGCAGTCACCATTGAAGCCTCCGGGGCGGGCCGCCAGGGTCTCCGGAGGGCCTGTGGTCTCTGAGCCCCGCCCAGGCACCCGCCCGCGGGAGGAGAGTGGCAGCCCCCAGGCACCCTGGTTGTGAGGGTTGTGCGCCTGCGTGCCTGCTCTGCCCTTGTGGTGGTCTCCCCTGGAGTCGATGGCGCGTGGTGCGTTGGGGTGCTGCTCCCGCCGTCCCCTGGTTTGTCCCGGCTCTTTGTGCCCTGTGTTTCAGGGACACCGTGGCCGGCGGGAAGGGAGGGCTCCTGGCTCTTGTGGGAGACGGGAGGGGCGCGCGGGGGTGTGGGGCGAGGTGCCTGCCAGCGGAGACAGAAGACTCCGGTGGGGCGGGGCGGGTGGGCGTCCCGTTTGCCCGAGGACACGCCGATCCTGTGTGTCGGGTCCCGGGGGCAGGCGCAGGGATGGGCGTCCCCTGGGCTCGGGCCGAGGTGCAAAGCACCGGCACGTCCTGGGATGGAGAGAGCCTGGTGGAGGCCTGCGCCGGCAGGCAGCCCTGGGCTTGGGCGTTGGGGGTTGCGGCGGCGGCAGGGTCGGGGAGCGAGAGGGAGCCCTGCGATGGCGGTGGCGGCGGCGGCTACCGAGACGCGGCTGACTGCTGCAGGCTGACGGCCTGCCTCGGCGAAGAGCACTAAGAAGAGGGAGTGGGGGGGAGCCCTGGCCGACAGGCCTGGTGTGCGGCCGGGGATGCGAGCTTGTATTGCTGGGCGGCTGACCCTCCTCTGGCCAGGGGGACCTTCGGCTGCCTGGGCGGCTGCAGAGGGGCAAGGGGCGGCAGGGGTTCGGAGGGAGCCACGCCGGGGCGGCGGCGCAAAAGGAGAGGCGAGCAAAAGCCTGCAGCTATTCCCAGGCGGTCTCCCATCCAAGTACTAACCAGGCCCCTCCCTGCTTAGCTCCCGAGATCAGAGGAGATGGGGCGCGTTCAGGGTGGTATGGCCGTAGACGCTGGGACCCGGCTCCCCGCGCCCCAAGAGCCTGCTCCCGGCCTGCCTCTGACAGCGCGCCGTGCTGCTGGGCCGCTAGGGTGGCGAGCACGTCTGCCCGAGCGCCTCCCGCCCGCTCCCCGCCTCCTCCGGACGCCGCTGGTGTGGGCGACCGGCTACTCCTGGCCCGCAGCGAGGCCCCTTCGCGCCCCCCAGTGGCTCTAACGGGCCTCTGTCACTTCCATGACTGTGACATATGTCTGGGCGCCCTGGCATCCTGGGCCTCCCCAGGCCCCGAAGGGCTTTTACCCCGCCCCCCTACCCCAACCCCTCTCATCTACCCCCAGCCCCACAACCGCACACCCCCCTTGCTGCTGTGCTGTCCCCACCTCTCAGGGCCACCGAGGGGGTCGCAGGGTCCTCTCAGTCCCCTCCGGCCCTAGGGACGTGCAACCCAGGCCCTGGCCCTGACCGGACCCATCCACAGGCCCAAAGCCAGGGAGAGCCACCCGCGCCACCAGGGTGCAGCATCTCCAGTCTGCAGCCACCCTTCGTCACAAGCCTTCAGTCTGGGCCCTGGAACCCTCGTCAGCGACCGGAGCCCCGCCCGATGTCCGGTCCCTTCACTGGCTACACGTCACCTCTCCTGACCCAGGGAGGTGTGAGAGAGGATGAGAGAAGGCCAGAGACGGAGCAAGAGAGAGGCGGAGAGAGACAGACGGGGACTGTGGGGACAGACTCGCAGAGAGCACTCTCCAGGCTCTGGGCCTCGCGTGGAGGGGTGCTGCTTGGGGGCTGCATGGTCATCAGCTGTGACCGCTTGGCCATCAGCTGTTGCCATTTGGCCACTGGCCACCGGAGGAGCTGCGGTGGCCAACTGGGAAGCGCGGATGGTGGACTGCAAATTGCAGAGGGGCGCGGATTGCAGTGGGCCCGCTTGGCGGGTCGACGGGCGGTGTGTCGGTGGGTTGGCAGAGAAGCGGCCGACAGGTTGGGGATCGGGCGGCTCCGGCTTGCCGTGGCTCCGAGCCAGCCGCCCGTGAGACATAGTGCTATGAGCCCCCTATCCGTGGCTCTGTTGGTGTTCCCTCTTGGCCTCGCCATATCCTGCCTTCTTGTGCGGGCAGAGGGACTAGAGTCCCCGCAGGACAGGGACCGACAGAGAGAACGGGAGGAGGAGAAAGAGGGAGCGAGATCGAAATATACACCTATATGTACCTGTATGTACCTAGACATACAGAGAGACATGGACAGAGACAGAGAAAGAGGGGGCTGGCACGCGGGGAGAGAGCTCCTGAGCCAGAGCCAGAGCCCAACAGGCACGTCACAGAGCCAGAGAGACATGGGGTGGGGGAGGGGGGAGGGACGCACAAGCGGGCACACGGACTGGGACAGACGCACTGACGCTGCTTTGAAGTGGCAGCTTCTCAACCGAAGTGTGGTCATGCCCGTGGCTGGGCTCCACTAAGGAGGCAGTGCCCGGGCATTGAAAGTCACCCTTGAAGCCCCCGGGCCGGGCGGGAGGGCCAGTGGGCTCCGAGCCCCGCCCAGGAACCCCCCCGCCCCGCGGGAGGAGAGTGGCAGCCCACAGGCACCCTGGTTGAGAGTGTTGTGTGCCTGCGTGCCTGCACTTCCCCTTGTGGTGGTCTCTCCTGGAGTCCGAGGGCGTGCGGTGTGTTGGGGTGCTGCTCCCTCAGTCCCCTGCTTTGTCCCGGCTCTTTGTACCCTGTGTGTTGGGGCCACCGCGGGAAGGGAGGGTTCCTGGCTCTTGTGGGCGATGGGAGGGGGCGCGCGGGGGTGTGGGGAGAGGTGCCTGCCGGCGGAGACACAGGCTCGGCTAACTGCTGCTGGCTGACTGCCTGCCTCAGCGAAGAGGACTAAGAAGAGGGTGTGGGGGTGAGCCCTGGCCGACGGGCCTGGTGTGCGGCCGGGGCTGCCAGCTTGTAGCGCCGGGTGGCTGACCGGCCTCTGGCCAGGGGGACCTTCGGCTGGATGGGCGGCTGCAGAGGGGCAAGGGGCGGCAGGGGTTCGGAGGGAGCCACGCCGGGGCGGCGGCGCAAAAGGAGAGGCGAGCAAAAGCCTGCAGCTATTCCCAGGCGGTCTCCCATCCAAGTACTAACCAGGCCCCTCCCTGCTTAGCTCCCGAGATCAGAGGAGATGGGGCGCGTTCAGGGTGGTATGGCCGTAGACGCTGGGACCCGGCTCCCCGCGCCCCAAGAGCCTGCTCCCGGCCTGCCTCGTGAGCGCGCGCCATGCAGATGCGCGGCTCCGGTGGCGAGCATCGACCTGCTGGCCGGCTCTGCCAGCACCGCGTCCCCCCCCCCAGTCCGGCTCCCCGCCTCTTCCGAATGCCCCTGGCGTGGGCGGCGGGCTACTCCTGGCCGGCAGCGAGGCCCCTTCGCGCCACCCGAGGCTCCATGGGACACTGCCACTTCCCTGATGGTGCCAGAAGTCGTGGAACTCTGGCATCCTGGGACTCCCCGGACCCAGACCGCCATACACCCCGCCCCCCT
The DNA here is from genome assembly GCF_057876585.1 of Rhinolophus sinicus. Taxonomy (NCBI): domain Eukaryota; kingdom Metazoa; phylum Chordata; class Mammalia; order Chiroptera; family Rhinolophidae; genus Rhinolophus; species Rhinolophus sinicus. The sequence continues at coordinate 18,913,589 of NC_142510.1, read as the reverse complement.
ACCGCCACCAGGTTTACCAACAACCGCACCCCCAAGGCTGGGGGAGGCCTGCACCAGCAGGCAACCCTGGGCTTGGGAGTTGTGGGAGGACCCCGCGGCGGCGGCTTGGGCGGCTGCGGAGGGGGGGGCTGCGGCGGCGGCGGCGGCGGGGGCGGAGGAGGCCGGGAGAGCAGAGGCGGGAGATTGAGGGAGTATGGCGATGGTGGCGGCGGCGGCGGGGGCTGGGGCGGAGGCGGGGGAGATGGCGGTGCTGGAGGCGGGGAGAGCAGAGGAGGGAGATTGAGGGAGTGCGGCAATGGCGGTGGCGGGGGCGGGGGTGGGGAAGAGGGCAGCACTGGCGGCGGGGATGGGGAGCGCGGTGCTGGCGGCCGAGGGGGAGAGAGCAGAGGAGGGAGTTTGAGGGAGTACGGCGATGGCGGGGGCGGGGGAGGGGGCGAGGGCAGCGCTGGCGGAGGGGGTGGGGAGCGCGGTGATCGCGGCGGCGGCGGCGGGAGAAGCGGGGGCTGATCGCGAGCAGCGATGGCGGCGGCGGCGGCGGCGGCGGCGGCGGCGCGGGAGGGTTGCGAGGTCGGCGATGGAGGCGGCGGCAGCGTTGGGGGCTGTCTCGGCGGGCGCTGGGCGCGGGGAGGGTTGGCGCCGGCGGCGGCGGCGGTAGCGGGGAAGAGGGCGGTGCTGGCGGCGGAGGAGGGGAGAGCAGAGGCGGGAGATTGAAGCAGTACAGCGATGGCGGTGGCGAGGGCGGGGGCAGGGGTGAGGTCAGCGCTGGAGGGGGGTGTGGGGAGCGCGGTGATGGCGGCGGATTTGGCGGTGGCGGCGGGGGCGAGGGCAGCGCTGTTGGCGGTGGCGGCGATCGAAGGTCGGCGAAGGGATCGAGATGACAGCCTCCGGGACTGAAGAGGACTGAGAAGAGGGTGTGCGGGGGAGCCCTGGCCGACGGGCCTGGTGTGCGGCCGGGGCTGCCAGCTTGTAGTGCCTGGCGGCTAACCCTCTGCTGGTCAGGGGGACCTTCGGCTGGCTGGGCGGCTGCAGAGAGGCAAGGGGCGGCAGGGGTTCGGAGGGAGCCACGCCGGGGCGGCGGCGCAAAAGGAGAGGCGAGCAAAAGCCTGCAGCTATTCCCAGGCGGTCTCCCATCCAAGTACTAACCGGGCCCCTCCCTGCTTAGCTCCCGAGATCAGACGAGATCTGGCGCGTGCAGGGTGGTGTGGCCTTAGGCGCTGGGACCCGGCTCCCGGCACTCCAAGATCCTTCTCCCGACCTGCTTCTGAGCGCGCGCCGTGCTGCTGGGCCGCTCCGGTGGCGAGCATGTCTGCCCGAGCGCCTCCCGCCAGCTCCCCGCCTCCTCCGGACGCCGCTGGTGTGGGCGACGGGCTACTCCTGGCCCGCAGCGAGGCCCCTTCCCGCCCCCCAGTGGCTCTAACGGGCCTCTGTCACTTCCCTGACTGTGACATATGTCTGGGCGCCCTGGCATCCTGGGCCTCCCCAGGCCCCGAAGGGCTTTTACCCCGCCACCCTACCCCAACCCCTCTCATCTCCCCCCAGCCCCACAACCGCACACCCCCCTTGCTGCTGTGCTGTCCCCACTTCTCAGGGCCACCGAGGGGGTCGCAGGGTCCTCTCAGTCCCCTCCACCCTAGGGACGTGCAACCCAGGCCCTGGCCCTGGCCGGCCCCACCCACTGCCCCAAAGCCAGGGAGAGCCACCGGCCACCAGGGGGCAGCACCTCCAGGCTGCCGCCACCCTTCCTCACACAGCCTTCTTTCTGGGTTCTCGCCCCTCCTCAGCGACCGGCGTCGCGCCCGATCACTGTTCACTTCACTGGCTACACGTCACCTCTCCTGACCCAGGGAGGTGAGAGAGAGGATGAGAGAAGGCCAGAGACGGAGCAAGAGAGAGGCGGAGAGAGACAGACGGGGACTGTGGGGACAGACTCGCAGAGAGCACTTTCCAGGCTCTGGGCCTCGCGTGGAGGGGTGCTGCGTGGGGGCTGCATGGATATCAGCTGTGACCGCTTGGCCATCAGCTGTTGCCAGTTGGCCATTGGCCACCGGCAGAGCTGCGGTGGCCAAGCTAGGAAGCGCGGATTGTGGACTGCAAATTGCATAGAGGCGCGGACTGCAGTTGGCCGGCTTGGTTAGTCGGTAGGTTGGCGGGTCTTGTGGTCGGCAGAGAATCGGCCGGCAGGCTGGGGATCGGGCGGCTCCGGCTTGCCGAGTCTCCAAGCCAGCCGCCCGTGAGACATGGTGCTATGAGCCCCCTATCCGTGGTCTGTTGGTGTTCCCTCTTGGCCTCGCCAAATCCTGCATTCTTGTGCGGGCAGAGGGGCTAGAGTCCCCGCAGGACAGGGACAGACAGACAGAACGGGAGGAGGAGTAAGAGGGAGCGAGATGGAAATATGCTCGTATATGTACATGTATGTATCTAGACATACAGAGAGACATGGACAGAGACAGAGAAAGAGGGGGCTGGCACGCGGGGAGAGAGCTCCTGAGCCAGAGCCAGAGCCCAACAGGCACGTCACAGAGCCCGACGGATATGGGGTGGGGGAGGGTGTGAGGGACGCACAGGCGGGCACACGGACTGTTACAGACGCACTGAGGCTGTGTTGAAGTGGCAGCTCCTCCACCGGAGTGTGGTCGTGCCCGGGGCTGGGCTCCGCTAAGGAGGCATTGCCCTGGCGTTGGCAGTCACCATTGAAGCCTCCGGGGCGGGCCGCCAGGGTCTCCGGAGGGCCTGAGGTCTCTGAGCCCCGCCCAGGCACCCGCCCGCGGGAGGAGAGTGGCAGCCCCCAGGCACCCTGGTTGTGAGGGTTGTGCGCCTGCGTGCCTGCTCTGCCCTTGTGGTGGTCTCCCCTGGAGTCGATGGCGCGTGGTGCGTTGGGGTGCTGCTCCCGCCGTCCCCTGGTTTGTCCCGGCTCTTTGTGCCCTGTGTTTCAGGGACACCGTGGCCGGCGGGAAGGGAGGGCTCCTGGCTCTTGTGGGAGACGGGAGGGGCGTGCGGGGGTGTGGGGCGAGGTGCCTGCCAGCGGAGGCAGAAGACTCCGGTGGGGCGGGGCGGGTGGGCGTCCCGTTTGCCCGAGGACACGCCGATCCTGTGTGTCGGGTCCCGGGGGCAGGCGCAGGGATGGGCGTCCCCTGGGCTCGGGCCGAGGTGCAAAGCACCGGCACGTCCTGGGATGGAGAGAGCCTGGTGGAGGCCTGCGCCGGCAGGCAGCCCTGGGCTTGGGCGTTGGGGGTTGCGGCGGCGGCAGGGTCGGGGAGCGAGAGGGAGCCCTGCGATGGCGGTGGCGGCGGCGGCGACCGAGACGCGGCTGACTGCTGCAGGCTGACGGCCTGCCTCGGCGAAGAGCACTAAGAAGAGGGAGTGGGGGGGAGCCCTGGCCGACAGGCCTGGTGTGCGGCCGGGGATGCGAGCTTGTAGTGCTGGGCGGCTGACCCTCCTCTGGCCAGGGGGACCTTCGGCTGCCTGGGCGGCTGCAGAGGGGCAAGGGGCGGCAGGGGTTCGGAGGGAGCCACGCCGGGGCGGCGGCGCAAAAGGAGAGGCGAGCAAAAGCCTGCAGCTATTCCCAGGCGGTCTCCCATCCAAGTACTAACCAGGCCCCTCCCTGCTTAGCTCCCGAGATCAGAGGAGATGGGGCGCGTTCAGGGTGGTATGGCCGTAGACGCTGGGACCCGGCTCCCCGCGCCCCAAGAGCCTGCTCCCGGCCTGCCTCTGACAGCGCGCCGTGCTGCTGGGCCGCTAGGGTGGCGAGCACGTCTGCCCGAGCGCCTCCCGCCCGCTCCCCGCCTCCTCCGGACGCCGCTGGTGTGGGCGACCGGCTACTCCTGGCCCGCAGCGAGGCCCCTTCGCGCCCCCCAGTGGCTCTAACGGGCCTCTGTCACTTCCATGACTGTGACATATGTCTGGGCGCCCTGGCATCCTGGGCCTCCCCAGGCCCCGAAGGGCTTTTACCCCGCCCCCCTACCCCAACCCCTCTCATCTACCCCCAGCCCCACAACCGCACACCCCCCTTGCTGCTGTGCTGTCCCCACCTCTCAGGGCCACCGAGGGGGTCGCAGGGTCCTCTCAGTCCCCTCCGGCCCTAGGGACGTGCAACCCAGGCCCTGGCCCTGACCGGACCCATCCACAGGCCCAAAGCCAGGGAGAGCCACCCGCGCCACCAGGGTGCAGCATCTCCAGTCTGCAGCCACCCTTCGTCACAAGCCTTCAGTCTGGGCCCTGGAACCCTCGTCAGCGACCGGAGCCCCGCCCGATGTCCGGTCCCTTCACTGGCTACACGTCACCTCTCCTGACCCAGGGAGGTGTGAGAGAGGATGAGAGAAGGCCAGAGACGGAGCAAGAGAGAGGCGGAGAGAGACAGACGGGGACTGTGGGGACAGACTCGCAGAGAGCACTCTCCAGGCTCTGGGCCTCGCGTGGAGGGGTGCTGCTTGGGGGCTGCATGGTCATCAGCTGTGACCGCTTGGCCATCAGCTGTTGCCATTTGGCCACTGGCCACCGGAGGAGCTGCGGTGGCCAACTGGGAAGCGCGGATGGTGGACTGCAAATTGCAGAGGGGCGCGGATTGCAGTGGGCCCGCTTGGCGGGTCGACGGGCGGTGTGTCGGTGGGTTGGCAGAGAAGCGGCCGACAGGTTGGGGATCGGGCGGCTCCGGCTTGCCGTGGCTCCGAGCCAGCCGCCCGTGAGACATAGTGCTATGAGCCCCCTATCCGTGGCTCTGTTGGTGTTCCCTCTTGGCCTCGCCATATCCTGCCTTCTTGTGCGGGCAGAGGGACTAGAGTCCCCGCAGGACAGGGACCGACAGAGAGAACGGGAGGAGGAGAAAGAGGGAGCGAGATCGAAATATACACCTATATGTACCTGTATGTACCTAGACATACAGAGAGACATGGACAGAGACAGAGAAAGAGGGGGCTGGCACGCGGGGAGAGAGCTCCTGAGCCAGAGCCAGAGCCCAACAGGCACGTCACAGAGCCAGAGAGACATGGGGTGGAGGAGGGGGGAGGGACGCACAAGCGGGCACACGGACTGGGACAGACGCACTGACGCTGCTTTGAAGTGGCAGCTTCTCAACCGAAGTGTGGTCATGCCCGTGGCTGGGCTCCACTAAGGAGGCAGTGCCCGGGCATTGAAAGTCACCCTTGAAGCCCCCGGGCCGGGCGGGAGGGCCAGTGGGCTCCGAGCCCCGCCCAGGAACCCCCCCGCCCCGCGGGAGGAGAGTGGCAGCCCACAGGCACCCTGGTTGAGAGTGTTGTGTGCCTGCGTGCCTGCACTTCCCCTTGTGGTGGTCTCTCCTGGAGTCCGAGGGCGTGCGGTGTGTTGGGGTGCTGCTCCCTCAGTCCCCTGCTTTGTCCCGGCTCTTTGTACCCTGTGTGTTGGGGCCACCGCGGGAAGGGAGGGTTCCTGGCTCTTGTGGGCGATGGGAGGGGGCGCGCGGGGGTGTGGGGAGAGGTGCCTGCCGGCGGAGACACAGGCTCGGCTAACTGCTGCTGGCTGACTGCCTGCCTCAGCGAAGAGGACTAAGAAGAGGGTGTGGGGGTGAGCCCTGGCCGACGGGCCTGGTGTGCGGCCGGGGCTGCCAGCTTGTAGCGCCGGGTGGCTGACCGGCCTCTGGCCAGGGGGACCTTCGGCTGGATGGGCGGCTGCAGAGGGGCAAGGGGCGGCAGGGGTTCGGAGGGAGCCACGCCGGGGCGGCGGCGCAAAAGGAGAGGCGAGCAAAAGCCTGCAGCTATTCCCAGGCGGTCTCCCATCCAAGTACTAACCAGGCCCCTCCCTGCTTAGCTCCCGAGATCAGAGGAGATGGGGCGCGTTCAGGGTGGTATGGCCGTAGACGCTGGGACCCGGCTCCCCGCGCCCCAAGAGCCTGCTCCCGGCCTGCCTCGTGAGCGCGCGCCATGCAGATGCGCGGCTCCGGTGGCGAGCATCGACCTGCTGGCCGGCTCTGCCAGCACCGCGTCCCCCCCCCCAGTCCGGCTCCCCGCCTCTTCCGAATGCCCCTGGCGTGGGCGGCGGGCTACTCCTGGCCGGCAGCGAGGCCCCTTCGCGCCACCCGAGGCTCCATGGGACACTGCCACTTCCCTGATGGTGCCAGAAGTCGTGGAACTCTGGCATCCTGGGACTCCCCGGACCCAGACCGCCATACACCCCGCCCCCCTACCGCCACCAGGTTTACCAACAACCGCACCCCCAAGGCTGGGGGAGGCCTGCACCAGCAGGCAACCCTGGGCTTGGGAGTTGTGGGAGGACCCCGCGGCGGCGGCTTGGGCGGCTGCGGAGGGGGGGGCTGCGGCGGCGGCGGCGGCGGGGGCGGAGGAGGCCGGGAGAGCAGAGGCGGGAGATTGAGGGAGTATGGCGATGGTGGCGGCGGCGGCGGGGGCTGGGGCGGAGGCGGGGGAGATGGCGGTGCTGGAGGCGGGGAGAGCAGAGGAGGGAGATTGAGGGAGTGCGGCAATGGCGGTGGCGGGGGCGGGGGTGGGGAAGAGGGCAGCACTGGCGGCGGGGATGGGGAGCGCGGTGCTGGCGGCCGAGGGGGAGAGAGCAGAGGAGGGAGTTTGAGGGAGTACGGCGATGGCGGGGGCGGGGGAGGGGGCGAGGGCAGCGCTGGCGGAGGGGGTGGGGAGCGCGGTGATCGCGGCGGCGGCGGCGGGAGAAGCGGGGGCTGATCGCGAGCAGCGATGGCGGCGGCGGCGGCGGCGGCGGCGGCGGCGCGGGAGGGTTGCGAGGTCGGCGATGGAGGCGGCGGCAGCGTTGGGGGCTGTCTCGGCGGGCGCTGGGCGCGGGGAGGGTTGGCGCCGGCGGCGGCGGCGGTAGCGGGGAAGAGGGCGGTGCTGGCGGCGGAGGAGGGGAGAGCAGAGGCGGGAGATTGAAGCAGTACAGCGATGGCGGTGGCGAGGGCGGGGGCAGGGGTGAGGTCAGCGCTGGAGGGGGGTGTGGGGAGCGCGGTGATGGCGGCGGATTTGGCGGTGGCGGCGGGGGCGAGGGCAGCGCTGTTGGCGGTGGCGGCGATCGAAGGTCGGCGAAGGGATCGAGATGACAGCCTCCGGGACTGAAGAGGACTGAGAAGAGGGTGTGCGGGGGAGCCCTGGCCGACGGGCCTGGTGTGCGGCCGGGGCTGCCAGCTTGTAGTGCCTGGCGGCTAACCCTCTGCTGGTCAGGGGGACCTTCGGCTGGCTGGGCGGCTGCAGAGAGGCAAGGGGCGGCAGGGGTTCGGAGGGAGCCACGCCGGGGCGGCGGCGCAAAAGGAGAGGCGAGCAAAAGCCTGCAGCTATTCCCAGGCGGTCTCCCATCCAAGTACTAACCGGGCCCCTCCCTGCTTAGCTCCCGAGATCAGACGAGATCTGGCGCGTGCAGGGTGGTGTGGCCTTAGGCGCTGGGACCCGGCTCCCGGCACTCCAAGATCCTTCTCCCGACCTGCTTCTGAGCGCGCGCCGTGCTGCTGGGCCGCTCCGGTGGCGAGCATGTCTGCCCGAGCGCCTCCCGCCAGCTCCCCGCCTCCTCCGGACGCCGCTGGTGTGGGCGACGGGCTACTCCTGGCCCGCAGCGAGGCCCCTTCCCGCCCCCCAGTGGCTCTAACGGGCCTCTGTCACTTCCCTGACTGTGACATATGTCTGGGCGCCCTGGCATCCTGGGCCTCCCCAGGCCCCGAAGGGCTTTTACCCCGCCACCCTACCCCAACCCCTCTCATCTCCCCCCAGCCCCACAACCGCACACCCCCCTTGCTGCTGTGCTGTCCCCACTTCTCAGGGCCACCGAGGGGGTCGCAGGGTCCTCTCAGTCCCCTCCACCCTAGGGACGTGCAACCCAGGCCCTGGCCCTGGCCGGCCCCACCCACTGCCCCAAAGCCAGGGAGAGCCACCGGCCACCAGGGGGCAGCACCTCCAGGCTGCCGCCACCCTTCCTCACACAGCCTTCTTTCTGGGTTCTCGCCCCTCCTCAGCGACCGGCGTCGCGCCCGATCACTGTTCACTTCACTGGCTACACGTCACCTCTCCTGACCCAGGGAGGTGAGAGAGAGGATGAGAGAAGGCCAGAGACGGAGCAAGAGAGAGGCGGAGAGAGACAGACGGGGACTGTGGGGACAGACTCGCAGAGAGCACTTTCCAGGCTCTGGGCCTCGCGTGGAGGGGTGCTGCGTGGGGGCTGCATGGATATCAGCTGTGACCGCTTGGCCATCAGCTGTTGCCAGTTGGCCATTGGCCACCGGCAGAGCTGCGGTGGCCAAGCTAGGAAGCGCGGATTGTGGACTGCAAATTGCATAGAGGCGCGGACTGCAGTTGGCCGGCTTGGTTAGTCGGTAGGTTGGCGGGTCTTGTGGTCGGCAGAGAATCGGCCGGCAGGCTGGGGATCGGGCGGCTCCGGCTTGCCGAGTCTCCAAGCCAGCCGCCCGTGAGACATGGTGCTATGAGCCCCCTATCCGTGGTCTGTTGGTGTTCCCTCTTGGCCTCGCCAAATCCTGCATTCTTGTGCGGGCAGAGGGGCTAGAGTCCCCGCAGGACAGGGACAGACAGACAGAACGGGAGGAGGAGTAAGAGGGAGCGAGATGGAAATATGCTCGTATATGTACATGTATGTATCTAGACATACAGAGAGACATGGACAGAGACAGAGAAAGAGGGGGCTGGCACGCGGGGAGAGAGCTCCTGAGCCAGAGCCAGAGCCCAACAGGCACGTCACAGAGCCCGACGGATATGGGGTGGGGGAGGGTGTGAGGGACGCACAGGCGGGCACACGGACTGTTACAGACGCACTGAGGCTGTGTTGAAGTGGCAGCTCCTCCACCGGAGTGTGGTCGTGCCCGGGGCTGGGCTCCGCTAAGGAGGCATTGCCCTGGCGTTGGCAGTCACCATTGAAGCCTCCGGGGCGGGCCGCCAGGGTCTCCGGAGGGCCTGAGGTCTCTGAGCCCCGCCCAGGCACCCGCCCGCGGGAGGAGAGTGGCAGCCCCCAGGCACCCTGGTTGTGAGGGTTGTGCGCCTGCGTGCCTGCTCTGCCCTTGTGGTGGTCTCCCCTGGAGTCGATGGCGCGTGGTGCGTTGGGGTGCTGCTCCCGCCGTCCCCTGGTTTGTCCCGGCTCTTTGTGCCCTGTGTTTCAGGGACACCGTGGCCGGCGGGAAGGGAGGGCTCCTGGCTCTTGTGGGAGACGGGAGGGGCGTGCGGGGGTGTGGGGCGAGGTGCCTGCCAGCGGAGGCAGAAGACTCCGGTGGGGCGGGGCGGGTGGGCGTCCCGTTTGCCCGAGGACACGCCGATCCTGTGTGTCGGGTCCCGGGGGCAGGCGCAGGGATGGGCGTCCCCTGGGCTCGGGCCGAGGTGCAAAGCACCGGCACGTCCTGGGATGGAGAGAGCCTGGTGGAGGCCTGCGCCGGCAGGCAGCCCTGGGCTTGGGCGTTGGGGGTTGCGGCGGCGGCAGGGTCGGGGAGCGAGAGGGAGCCCTGCGATGGCGGTGGCGGCGGCGGCGACCGAGACGCGGCTGACTGCTGCAGGCTGACGGCCTGCCTCGGCGAAGAGCACTAAGAAGAGGGAGTGGGGGGGAGCCCTGGCCGACAGGCCTGGTGTGCGGCCGGGGATGCGAGCTTGTAGTGCTGGGCGGCTGACCCTCCTCTGGCCAGGGGGACCTTCGGCTGCCTGGGCGGCTGCAGAGGGGCAAGGGGCGGCAGGGGTTCGGAGGGAGCCACGCCGGGGCGGCGGCGCAAAAGGAGAGGCGAGCAAAAGCCTGCAGCTATTCCCAGGCGGTCTCCCATCCAAGTACTAACCAGGCCCCTCCCTGCTTAGCTCCCGAGATCAGAGGAGATGGGGCGCGTTCAGGGTGGTATGGCCGTAGACGCTGGGACCCGGCTCCCCGCGCCCCAAGAGCCTGCTCCCGGCCTGCCTCTGACAGCGCGCCGTGCTGCTGGGCCGCTAGGGTGGCGAGCACGTCTGCCCGAGCGCCTCCCGCCCGCTCCCCGCCTCCTCCGGACGCCGCTGGTGTGGGCGACCGGCTACTCCTGGCCCGCAGCGAGGCCCCTTCGCGCCCCCCAGTGGCTCTAACGGGCCTCTGTCACTTCCATGACTGTGACATATGTCTGGGCGCCCTGGCATCCTGGGCCTCCCCAGGCCCCGAAGGGCTTTTACCCCGCCCCCCTACCCCAACCCCTCTCATCTACCCCCAGCCCCACAACCGCACACCCCCCTTGCTGCTGTGCTGTCCCCACCTCTCAGGGCCACCGAGGGGGTCGCAGGGTCCTCTCAGTCCCCTCCGGCCCTAGGGACGTGCAACCCAGGCCCTGGCCCTGACCGGACCCATCCACAGGCCCAAAGCCAGGGAGAGCCACCCGCGCCACCAGGGTGCAGCATCTCCAGTCTGCAGCCACCCTTCGTCACAAGCCTTCAGTCTGGGCCCTGGAACCCTCGTCAGCGACCGGAGCCCCGCCCGATGTCCGGTCCCTTCACTGGCTACACGTCACCTCTCCTGACCCAGGGAGGTGTGAGAGAGGATGAGAGAAGGCCAGAGACGGAGCAAGAGAGAGGCGGAGAGAGACAGACGGGGACTGTGGGGACAGACTCGCAGAGAGCACTCTCCAGGCTCTGGGCCTCGCGTGGAGGGGTGCTGCTTGGGGGCTGCATGGTCATCAGCTGTGACCGCTTGGCCATCAGCTGTTGCCATTTGGCCACTGGCCACCGGAGGAGCTGCGGTGGCCAACTGGGAAGCGCGGATGGTGGACTGCAAATTGCAGAGGGGCGCGGATTGCAGTGGGCCCGCTTGGCGGGTCGACGGGCGGTGTGTCGGTGGGTTGGCAGAGAAGCGGCCGACAGGTTGGGGATCGGGCGGCTCCGGCTTGCCGTGGCTCCGAGCCAGCCGCCCGTGAGACATAGTGCTATGAGCCCCCTATCCGTGGCTCTGTTGGTGTTCCCTCTTGGCCTCGCCATATCCTGCCTTCTTGTGCGGGCAGAGGGACTAGAGTCCCCGCAGGACAGGGACCGACAGAGAGAACGGGAGGAGGAGAAAGAGGGAGCGAGATCGAAATATACACCTATATGTACCTGTATGTACCTAGACATACAGAGAGACATGGACAGAGACAGAGAAAGAGGGGGCTGGCACGCGGGGAGAGAGCTCCTGAGCCAGAGCCAGAGCCCAACAGGCACGTCACAGAGCCAGAGAGACATGGGGTGGGGGAGGGGGGAGGGACGCACAAGCGGGCACACGGACTGGGACAGACGCACTGACGCTGCTTTGAAGTGGCAGCTTCTCAACCGAAGTGTGGTCATGCCCGTGGCTGGGCTCCACTAAGGAGGCAGTGCCCGGGCATTGAAAGTCACCCTTGAAGCCCCCGGGCCGGGCGGGAGGGCCAGTGGGCTCCGAGCCCCGCCCAGGAACCCCCCCGCCCCGCGGGAGGAGAGTGGCAGCCCACAGGCACCCTGGTTGAGAGTGTTGTGTGCCTGCGTGCCTGCACTTCCCCTTGTGGTGGTCTCTCCTGGAGTCCGAGGGCGTGCGGTGTGTTGGGGTGCTGCTCCCTCAGTCCCCTGCTTTGTCCCGGCTCTTTGTACCCTGTGTGTTGGGGCCACCGCGGGAAGGGAGGGTTCCTGGCTCTTGTGGGCGATGGGAGGGGGCGCGCGGGGGTGTGGGGAGAGGTGCCTGCCGGCGGAGACACAGGCTCGGCTAACTGCTGCTGGCTGACTGCCTGCCTCAGCGAAGAGGACTAAGAAGAGGGTGTGGGGGTGAGCCCTGGCCGACGGGCCTGGTGTGCGGCCGGGGCTGCCAGCTTGTAGCGCCGGGTGGCTGACCGGCCTCTGGCCAGGGGGACCTTCGGCTGGATGGGCGGCTGCAGAGGGGCAAGGGGCGGCAGGGGTTCGGAGGGAGCCACGCCGGGGCGGCGGCGCAAAAGGAGAGGCGAGCAAAAGCCTACAGGTATTCCCAGGCGGTCTCCCATCCAAGCACTAACCAGGCCCCTCCCTGCTTAGCTCCCGAGATCAGAGGAGATGGGGCGCGTTCAGGGTGGTATGGCCGTAGACGCTGGGACCCGGCTCCCCGCGCCCCAAGAGCCTGCTCCCGGCCTGCCTCGTGAGCGCGCGCCATGCAGATGCGCGGCTCCGGTGGCGAGCATCGACCTGCTGGCCGGCTCTGCCAGCACCGCGTCCCCCCCCCCAGTCCGGCTCCCCGCCTCTTCCGAATGCCCCTGGCGTGGGCGGCGGGCTACTCCTGGCCGGCAGCGAGGCCCCTTCGCGCCACCCGAGGCTCCATGGGACACTGCCACTTCCCTGATGGTGCCAGAAGTCGTGGAACTCTGGCATCCTGGGACTCCCCGGACCCAGACCGCCATACACCCCGCCCCCCTACCGCCACCAGGTTTACCAACAACCGCACCCCCAAGGCTGGGGGAGGCCTGCACCAGCAGGCAACCCTGGGCTTGGGAGTTGTGGGAGGACCCCGCGGCGGCGGCTTGGGCGGCTGCGGAGGGGGGGGCTGCGGCGGCGGCGGCGGCGGGGGCGGAGGAGGCCGGGAGAGCAGAGGCGGGAGATTGAGGGAGTATGGCGATGGTGGCGGCGGCGGCGGGGGCTGGGGCGGAGGCGGGGGAGATGGCGGTGCTGGAGGCGGGGAGAGCAGAGGAGGGAGATTGAGGGAGTGCGGCAATGGCGGTGGCGGGGGCGGGGGTGGGGAAGAGGGCAGCACTGGCGGCGGGGATGGGGAGCGCGGTGCTGGCGGCCGAGGGGGAGAGAGCAGAGGAGGGAGTTTGAGGGAGTACGGCGATGGCGGGGGCGGGGGAGGGGGCGAGGGCAGCGCTGGCGGAGGGGGTGGGGAGCGCGGTGATCGCGGCGGCGGCGGCGGGAGAAGCGGGGGCTGATCGCGAGCAGCGATGGCGGCGGCGGCGGCGGCGGCGGCGGCGGCGCGGGAGGGTTGCGAGGTCGGCGATGGAGGCGGCGGCAGCGTTGGGGGCTGTCTCGGCGGGCGCTGGGCGCGGGGAGGGTTGGCGCCGGCGGCGGCGGCGGTAGCGGGGAAGAGGGCGGTGCTGGCGGCGGAGGAGGGGAGAGCAGAGGCGGGAGATTGAAGCAGTACAGCGATGGCGGTGGCGAGGGCGGGGGCAGGGGTGAGGTCAGCGCTGGAGGGGGGTGTGGGGAGCGCGGTGATGGCGGCGGATTTGGCGGTGGCGGCGGGGGCGAGGGCAGCGCTGTTGGCGGTGGCGGCGATCGAAGGTCGGCGAAGGGATCGAGATGACAGCCTCCGGGACTGAAGAGGACTGAGAAGAGGGTGTGCGGGGGAGCCCTGGCCGACGGGCCTGGTGTGCGGCCGGGGCTGCCAGCTTGTAGTGCCTGGCGGCTAACCCTCTGCTGGTCAGGGGGACCTTCGGCTGGCTGGGCGGCTGCAGAGAGGCAAGGGGCGGCAGGGGTTCGGAGGGAGCCACGCCGGGGCGGCGGCGCAAAAGGAGAGGCGAGCAAAAGCCTGCAGCTATTCCCAGGCGGTCTCCCATCCAAGTACTAACCGGGCCCCTCCCTGCTTAGCTCCCGAGATCAGACGAGATCTGGCGCGTGCAGGGTGGTGTGGCCTTAGGCGCTGGGACCCGGCTCCCGGCACTCCAAGATCCTTCTCCCGACCTGCTTCTGAGCGCGCGCCGTGCTGCTGGGCCGCTCCGGTGGCGAGCATGTCTGCCCGAGCGCCTCCCGCCAGCTCCCCGCCTCCTCCGGACGCCGCTGGTGTGGGCGACGGGCTACTCCTGGCCCGCAGCGAGGCCCCTTCCCGCCCCCCAGTGGCTCTAACGGGCCTCTGTCACTTCCCTGACTGTGACATATGTCTGGGCGCCCTGGCATCCTGGGCCTCCCCAGGCCCCGAAGGGCTTTTACCCCGCCACCCTACCCCAACCCCTCTCATCTCCCCCCAGCCCCACAACCGCACACCCCCCTTGCTGCTGTGCTGTCCCCACTTCTCAGGGCCACCGAGGGGGTCGCAGGGTCCTCTCAGTCCCCTCCACCCTAGGGACGTGCAACCCAGGCCCTGGCCCTGGCCGGCCCCACCCACTGCCCCAAAGCCAGGGAGAGCCACCGGCCACCAGGGGGCAGCACCTCCAGGCTGCCGCCACCCTTCCTCACACAGCCTTCTTTCTGGGTTCTCGCCCCTCCTCAGCGACCGGCGTCGCGCCCGATCACTGTTCACTTCACTGGCTACACGTCACCTCTCCTGACCCAGGGAGGTGAGAGAGAGGATGAGAGAAGGCCAGAGACGGAGCAAGAGAGAGGCGGAGAGAGACAGACGGGGACTGTGGGGACAGACTCGCAGAGAGCACTTTCCAGGCTCTGGGCCTCGCGTGGAGGGGTGCTGCGTGGGGGCTGCATGGATATCAGCTGTGACCGCTTGGCCATCAGCTGTTGCCAGTTGGCCATTGGCCACCGGCAGAGCTGCGGTGGCCAAGCTAGGAAGCGCGGATTGTGGACTGCAAATTGCATAGAGGCGCGGACTGCAGTTGGCCGGCTTGGTTAGTCGGTAGGTTGGCGGGTCTTGTGGTCGGCAGAGAATCGGCCGGCAGGCTGGGGATCGGGCGGCTCCGGCTTGCCGAGTCTCCAAGCCAGCCGCCCGTGAGACATGGTGCTATGAGCCCCCTATCCGTGGTCTGTTGGTGTTCCCTCTTGGCCTCGCCAAATCCTGCATTCTTGTGCGGGCAGAGGGGCTAGAGTCCCCGCAGGACAGGGACAGACAGACAGAACGGGAGGAGGAGTAAGAGGGAGCGAGATGGAAATATGCTCGTATATGTACATGTATGTATCTAGACATACAGAGAGACATGGACAGAGACAGAGAAAGAGGGGGCTGGCACGCGGGGAGAGAGCTCCTGAGCCAGAGCCAGAGCCCAACAGGCACGTCACAGAGCCCGACGGATATGGGGTGGGGGAGGGTGTGAGGGACGCACAGGCGGGCACACGGACTGTTACAGACGCACTGAGGCTGTGTTGAAGTGGCAGCTCCTCCACCGGAGTGTGGTCGTGCCCGGGGCTGGGCTCCGCTAAGGAGGCATTGCCCTGGCGTTGGCAGTCACCATTGAAGCCTCCGGGGCGGGCCGCCAGGGTCTCCGGAGGGCCTGAGGTCTCTGAGCCCCGCCCAGGCACCCGCCCGCGGGAGGAGAGTGGCAGCCCCCAGGCACCCTGGTTGTGAGGGTTGTGCGCCTGCGTGCCTGCTCTGCCCTTGTGGTGGTCTCCCCTGGAGTCGATGGCGCGTGGTGCGTTGGGGTGCTGCTCCCGCCGTCCCCTGGTTTGTCCCGGCTCTTTGTGCCCTGTGTTTCAGGGACACCGTGGCCGGCGGGAAGGGAGGGCTCCTGGCTCTTGTGGGAGACGGGAGGGGCGTGCGGGGGTGTGGGGCGAGGTGCCTGCCAGCGGAGGCAGAAGACTCCGGTGGGGCGGGGCGGGTGGGCGTCCCGTTTGCCCGAGGACACGCCGATCCTGTGTGTCGGGTCCCGGGGGCAGGCGCAGGGATGGGCGTCCCCTGGGCTCGGGCCGAGGTGCAAAGCACCGGCACGTCCTGGGATGGAGAGAGCCTGGTGGAGGCCTGCGCCGGCAGGCAGCCCTGGGCTTGGGCGTTGGGGGTTGCGGCGGCGGCAGGGTCGGGGAGCGAGAGGGAGCCCTGCGATGGCGGTGGCGGCGGCGGCGACCGAGACGCGGCTGACTGCTGCAGGCTGACGGCCTGCCTCGGCGAAGAGCACTAAGAAGAGGGAGTGGGGGGGAGCCCTGGCCGACAGGCCTGGTGTGCGGCCGGGGATGCGAGCTTGTAGTGCTGGGCGGCTGACCCTCCTCTGGCCAGGGGGACCTTCGGCTGCCTGGGCGGCTGCAGAGGGGCAAGGGGCGGCAGGGGTTCGGAGGGAGCCACGCCGGGGCGGCGGCGCAAAAGGAGAGGCGAGCAAAAGCCTGCAGCTATTCCCAGGCGGTCTCCCATCCAAGTACTAACCAGGCCCCTCCCTGCTTAGCTCCCGAGATCAGAGGAGATGGGGCGCGTTCAGGGTGGTATGGCCGTAGACGCTGGGACCCGGCTCCCCGCGCCCCAAGAGCCTGCTCCCGGCCTGCCTCTGACAGCGCGCCGTGCTGCTGGGCCGCTAGGGTGGCGAGCACGTCTGCCCGAGCGCCTCCCGCCCGCTCCCCGCCTCCTCCGGACGCCGCTGGTGTGGGCGACCGGCTACTCCTGGCCCGCAGCGAGGCCCCTTCGCGCCCCCCAGTGGCTCTAACGGGCCTCTGTCACTTCCATGACTGTGACATATGTCTGGGCGCCCTGGCATCCTGGGCCTCCCCAGGCCCCGAAGGGCTTTTACCCCGCCCCCCTACCCCAACCCCTCTCATCTACCCCCAGCCCCACAACCGCACACCCCCCTTGCTGCTGTGCTGTCCCCACCTCTCAGGGCCACCGAGGGGGTCGCAGGGTCCTCTCAGTCCCCTCCGGCCCTAGGGACGTGCAACCCAGGCCCTGGCCCTGACCGGACCCATCCACAGGCCCAAAGCCAGGGAGAGCCACCCGCGCCACCAGGGTGCAGCATCTCCAGTCTGCAGCCACCCTTCGTCACAAGCCTTCAGTCTGGGCCCTGGAACCCTCGTCAGCGACCGGAGCCCCGCCCGATGTCCGGTCCCTTCACTGGCTACACGTCACCTCTCCTGACCCAGGGAGGTGTGAGAGAGGATGAGAGAAGGCCAGAGACGGAGCAAGAGAGAGGCGGAGAGAGACAGACGGGGACTGTGGGGACAGACTCGCAGAGAGCACTCTCCAGGCTCTGGGCCTCGCGTGGAGGGGTGCTGCTTGGGGGCTGCATGGTCATCAGCTGTGACCGCTTGGCCATCAGCTGTTGCCATTTGGCCACTGGCCACCGGAGGAGCTGCGGTGGCCAACTGGGAAGCGCGGATGGTGGACTGCAAATTGCAGAGGGGCGCGGATTGCAGTGGGCCCGCTTGGCGGGTCGACGGGCGGTGTGTCGGTGGGTTGGCAGAGAAGCGGCCGACAGGTTGGGGATCGGGCGGCTCCGGCTTGCCGTGGCTCCGAGCCAGCCGCCCGTGAGACATAGTGCTATGAGCCCCCTATCCGTGGCTCTGTTGGTGTTCCCTCTTGGCCTCGCCATATCCTGCCTTCTTGTGCGGGCAGAGGGACTAGAGTCCCCGCAGGACAGGGACCGACAGAGAGAACGGGAGGAGGAGAAAGAGGGAGCGAGATCGAAATATACACCTATATGTACCTGTATGTACCTAGACATACAGAGAGACATGGACAGAGACAGAGAAAGAGGGGGCTGGCACGCGGGGAGAGAGCTCCTGAGCCAGAGCCAGAGCCCAACAGGCACGTCACAGAGCCAGAGAGACATGGGGTGGAGGAGGGGGGAGGGACGCACAAGCGGGCACACGGACTGGGACAGACGCACTGACGCTGCTTTGAAGTGGCAGCTTCTCAACCGAAGTGTGGTCATGCCCGTGGCTGGGCTCCACTAAGGAGGCAGTGCCCGGGCATTGAAAGTCACCCTTGAAGCCCCCGGGCCGGGCGGGAGGGCCAGTGGGCTCCGAGCCCCGCCCAGGAACCCCCCCGCCCCGCGGGAGGAGAGTGGCAGCCCACAGGCACCCTGGTTGAGAGTGTTGTGTGCCTGCGTGCCTGCACTTCCCCTTGTGGTGGTCTCTCCTGGAGTCCGAGGGCGTGCGGTGTGTTGGGGTGCTGCTCCCTCAGTCCCCTGCTTTGTCCCGGCTCTTTGTACCCTGTGTGTTGGGGCCACCGCGGGAAGGGAGGGTTCCTGGCTCTTGTGGGCGATGGGAGGGGGCGCGCGGGGGTGTGGGGAGAGGTGCCTGCCGGCGGAGACACAGGCTCGGCTAACTGCTGCTGGCTGACTGCCTGCCTCAGCGAAGAGGACTAAGAAGAGGGTGTGGGGGTGAGCCCTGGCCGACGGGCCTGGTGTGCGGCCGGGGCTGCCAGCTTGTAGCGCCGGGTGGCTGACCGGCCTCTGGCCAGGGGGACCTTCGGCTGGATGGGCGGCTGCAGAGGGGCAAGGGGCGGCAGGGGTTCGGAGGGAGCCACGCCGGGGCGGCGGCGCAAAAGGAGAGGCGAGCAAAAGCCTGCAGCTATTCCCAGGCGGTCTCCCATCCAAGTACTAACCAGGCCCCTCCCTGCTTAGCTCCCGAGATCAGAGGAGATGGGGCGCGTTCAGGGTGGTATGGCCGTAGACGCTGGGACCCGGCTCCCCGCGCCCCAAGAGCCTGCTCCCGGCCTGCCTCGTGAGCGCGCGCCATGCAGATGCGCGGCTCCGGTGGCGAGCATCGACCTGCTGGCCGGCTCTGCCAGCACCGCGTCCCCCCCCCCAGTCCGGCTCCCCGCCTCTTCCGAATGCCCCTGGCGTGGGCGGCGGGCTACTCCTGGCCGGCAGCGAGGCCCCTTCGCGCCACCCGAGGCTCCATGGGACACTGCCACTTCCCTGATGGTGCCAGAAGTCGTGGAACTCTGGCATCCTGGGACTCCCCGGACCCAGACCGCCATACACCCCGCCCCCCTACCGCCACCAGGTTTACCAACAACCGCACCCCCAAGGCTGGGGGAGGCCTGCACCAGCAGGCAACCCTGGGCTTGGGAGTTGTGGGAGGACCCCGCGGCGGCGGCTTGGGCGGCTGCGGAGGGGGGGGCTGCGGCGGCGGCGGCGGCGGGGGCGGAGGAGGCCGGGAGAGCAGAGGCGGGAGATTGAGGGAGTATGGCGATGGTGGCGGCGGCGGCGGGGGCTGGGGCGGAGGCGGGGGAGATGGCGGTGCTGGAGGCGGGGAGAGCAGAGGAGGGAGATTGAGGGAGTGCGGCAATGGCGGTGGCGGGGGCGGGGGTGGGGAAGAGGGCAGCACTGGCGGCGGGGATGGGGAGCGCGGTGCTGGCGGCCGAGGGGGAGAGAGCAGAGGAGGGAGTTTGAGGGAGTACGGCGATGGCGGGGGCGGGGGAGGGGGCGAGGGCAGCGCTGGCGGAGGGGGTGGGGAGCGCGGTGATCGCGGCGGCGGCGGCGGGAGAAGCGGGGGCTGATCGCGAGCAGCGATGGCGGCGGCGGCGGCGGCGGCGGCGGCGGCGCGGGAGGGTTGCGAGGTCGGCGATGGAGGCGGCGGCAGCGTTGGGGGCTGTCTCGGCGGGCGCTGGGCGCGGGGAGGGTTGGCGCCGGCGGCGGCGGCGGTAGCGGGGAAGAGGGCGGTGCTGGCGGCGGAGGAGGGGAGAGCAGAGGCGGGAGATTGAAGCAGTACAGCGATGGCGGTGGCGAGGGCGGGGGCAGGGGTGAGGTCAGCGCTGGAGGGGGGTGTGGGGAGCGCGGTGATGGCGGCGGATTTGGCGGTGGCGGCGGGGGCGAGGGCAGCGCTGTTGGCGGTGGCGGCGATCGAAGGTCGGCGAAGGGATCGAGATGACAGCCTCCGGGACTGAAGAGGACTGAGAAGAGGGTGTGCGGGGGAGCCCTGGCCGACGGGCCTGGTGTGCGGCCGGGGCTGCCAGCTTGTAGTGCCTGGCGGCTAACCCTCTGCTGGTCAGGGGGACCTTCGGCTGCCTGGGCGGCTGCAGAGAGGCAAGGGGCGGCAGGGGTTCGGAGGGAGCCACGCCGGGGCGGCGGCGCAAAAGGAGAGGCGAGCAAAAGCCTGCAGCTATTCCCAGGCGGTCTCCCATCCAAGTACTAACCGGGCCCCTCCCTGCTTAGCTCCCGAGATCAGACGAGATCTGGCGCGTGCAGGGTGGTGTGGCCTTAGGCGCTGGGACCCGGCTCCCGGCACTCCAAGATCCTTCTCCCGATCTGCTTCTGAGCGCGCGCCATGCTGCTGGGCCGCTCCGGTGGCGAGCACGTCTGCCCGAGCGCCTCCCGCCAGCTCCCCGCCTCCTCCGGACGCCGCTGGTGTGGGCGACGGGCTACTCCTGGCCCGCAGCGAGGCCCCTTCGCGCCCCCCAGTGGCTCTAACGGGCCTCTGTCACTTCCCTGACTGTGACATATGTCTGGGCGCCCTGGCATCCTGGGCCTCCCCAGGCCCCGAAGGGCTTTTACCCCGCCCCCCTACCCCAACCCCTCTCATCTCCCCCCAGCCCCACAACCGCACACCCCCCCTTGCTGCTGTGCTGTCCCCACCTCTCAGGGCCACCGAGGGGGTCGCAGGGTCCTCTCAGTCCCCTCCACCCTAGGGATGTGCAACCCAGGCCCTGGCCCTGGCCGGCCCCACCCACTGGCCCAAAGCCAGGGAGAGCCACCCGCCACCAGGGGGCAGCACGTCCAGTCTGCCGCCACCCTTCCTCACACAGCCTTCTTTCTGGGTTCTCGCCCCTCGTCAGCGACCGGCGTCCCGCCCGATCACTGTTCACTTCACTGGCTACACGTCACCTCTCCTGACCCAGGGAGGTGAGAGAGAGGATGAGAGAAGGCCAGAGACGGAGCAAGAGAGAGGCGGAGAGAGACAGACGGGGACTGTGGGGACAGACTCGCAGAGAGCACTTTCCAGGCTCTGGGCCTCGCGTGGAGGGGTGCTGCGTGGGGGCTGCATGGATATCAGCTGTGACCGCTTGGCCATCAGCTGTTGCCAGTTGGCCATTGGCCACCGGCAGAGCTGCGGTGGCCAAGCTAGGAAGCGCGGATTGTGGACTGCAAATTGCAGAGGGGCGCGGACTGCAGTTGGCCGGCTTGGTGGGTCGGTAGGTTGGTGGGTCTTGTGGTCGGCAGAGAATCGGCCGGCAGGCTGGGGATCGGGCGGCTCCGGCTTGCCGAGTCTCCAAGCCAGCCGCCCGTGAGACATGGTGCTATGAGCCCCCTATCCGTGGCTCTGTTGGTGTTCCCTCTTGGCCTCGCCAAATCCTGCATTCTTGTGCGGGCAGAGGGGCTAGAGTCCCCGCAGGACAGGGACAGACAGACAGAACGGGAGGAGGAGTAAGAGGGAGCGAGATGGAAATATGCTCGTATATGTACATGTATGTATCTAGACATACAGAGAGACATGGACAGAGACAGAGAAAGAGGGGGCTGGCACGCGGGGAGAGAGCTCCTGAGCCAGAGCCAGAGCCCAACAGGCACGTCACAGAGCCCGACGGATATGGGGTGGGGGAGGGTGTGAGGGACGCACAGGCGGGCACACGGACTGTTACAGACGCACTGAGGCTGTGTTGAAGTGGCAGCTCCTCCACCGGAGTGTGGTCGTGCCCGGGGCTGGGCTCCGCTAAGGAGGCATTGCCCTGGCGTTGGCAGTCACCATTGAAGCCTCCGGGGCGGGCCGCCAGGGTCTCCGGAGGGCCTGTGGTCTCTGAGCCCCGCCCAGGCACCCGCCCGCGGGAGGAGAGTGGCAGCCCCCAGGCACCCTGGTTGTGAGGGTTGTGCGCCTGCGTGCCTGCTCTGCCCTTGTGGTGGTCTCCCCTGGAGTCGATGGCGCGTGGTGCGTTGGGGTGCTGCTCCCGCCGTCCCCTGGTTTGTCCCGGCTCTTTGTGCCCTGTGTTTCAGGGACACCGTGGCCGGCGGGAAGGGAGGGCTCCTGGCTCTTGTGGGAGACGGGAGGGGCGCGCGGGGGTGTGGGGCGAGGTGCCTGCCAGCGGAGACAGAAGACTCCGGTGGGGCGGGGCGGGTGGGCGTCCCGTTTGCCCGAGGACACGCCGATCCTGTGTGTCGGGTCCCGGGGGCAGGCGCAGGGATGGGCGTCCCCTGGGCTCGGGCCGAGGTGCAAAGCACCGGCACGTCCTGGGATGGAGAGAGCCTGGTGGAGGCCTGCGCCGGCAGGCAGCCCTGGGCTTGGGCGTTGGGGGTTGCGGCGGCGGCAGGGTCGGGGAGCGAGAGGGAGCCCTGCGATGGCGGTGGCGGCGGCGGCTACCGAGACGCGGCTGACTGCTGCAGGCTGACGGCCTGCCTCGGCGAAGAGCACTAAGAAGAGGGAGTGGGGGGGAGCCCTGGCCGACAGGCCTGGTGTGCGGCCGGGGATGCGAGCTTGTATTGCTGGGCGGCTGACCCTCCTCTGGCCAGGGGGACCTTCGGCTGCCTGGGCGGCTGCAGAGGGGCAAGGGGCGGCAGGGGTTCGGAGGGAGCCACGCCGGGGCGGCGGCGCAAAAGGAGAGGCGAGCAAAAGCCTGCAGCTATTCCCAGGCGGTCTCCCATCCAAGTACTAACCAGGCCCCTCCCTGCTTAGCTCCCGAGATCAGAGGAGATGGGGCGCGTTCAGGGTGGTATGGCCGTAGACGCTGGGACCCGGCTCCCCGCGCCCCAAGAGCCTGCTCCCGGCCTGCCTCTGACCGCGCGCCGTGCTGCTGGGCCGCTAGGGTGGCGAGCACGTCTGCCTGAGCGCCTCCCGCCCGCTCCCCGCCTCCTCCGGACGCCGCTGGTGTGGGCGACGGGCTACTCCTGGCCCGCAGCGAGGCCCCTTCGCGCCCCCCAGTGGCTCTAACGGGCCTCTGTCACTTCCATGACTGTGACATATGTCTGGGCGCCCTGGCATCCTGGGCCTCCCCAGGCCCCGAAGGGCTTTTACCCCACCCCCCTACCCCAACCCCTCTCTTCTTCCCCCAGCCCCACAACCGCACACCCCCCTTGCTGCTGTGCTGTCCCCACCTCTCAGGGCCACCGAGGGGGTCGCAGGGTCCTCTCAGTCCCCTCCGGCCCTAGGGACGTGCAACCCAGGCCCTGGCCCTGACCGGACCCATCCACAGGCCCAAAGCCAGGGAGAGCCACCCGCGCCACCAGGGTGCAGCATCTCCAGTCTGCAGCCACCCTTCGTCACAAGCCTTCAGTCTGGGCCCTGGAACCCTCGTCAGCGACCGGAGCCCCGCCCGATGTCCGGTCCCTTCACTGGCTACACGTCACCTCTCCTGACCCAGGGAGGTGAGAGAGAGGATGAGAGAAGGCCAGAGACGGAGCAAGAGAGAGGCGGAGAGAGACAGACGGGGACTGTGGGGACAGACTCGCAGAGAGCACTCTCCAGGCTCTGGGCCTCGCGTGGAGGGGTGCTGCTTGGGGGCTGCATGGTCATCAGCTGTGACCGCTTGGCCATCAGCTGTTGCCAGTTGGCCACTGGCCACCGGAGGAGCTGCGGTGGCCAACTGGGAAGCGCGGATGGTGGACTGCAAATTGCAGAGGGGCGCGGATTGCAGTGGGCCCGCTTGGCGGGTCGACGGGCGGTGTGTCGGTGGGTTGGCAGAGAAGCGGCCGACAGGTTGGGGATCGGGCGGCTCCGGCTTGCCGTGGCTCCGAGCCAGCCGCCCGTGAGACATAGTGCTATGAGCCCCCTATCCGTGGCTCTGTTGGTGTTCCCTCTTGGCCTCGCCATATCCTGCCTTCTTGTGCGGGCAGAGGGACTAGAGTCCCCGCAGGACAGGGACCGACAGAGAGAACGGGAGGAGGAGAAAGAGGGAGCGAGATCGAAATATACACCTATATGTACCTGTATGTACCTAGACATACAGAGAGACATGGACAGAGACAGAGAAAGATGGGGCTGGCACGCGGGGAGAGAGCTCCTGAGCCAGAGCCAGAGCCCAACAGGCACGTCACAGAGCCAGAGAGACATGGGGTGGGGGAGGGGGGAGGGACGCACAAGCGGGCACACGGACTGGGACAGACGCACTGACGCTGCTTTGAAGTGGCAGCTTCTCAACCGAAGTGTGGTCATGCCCGTGGCTGGGCTCCACTAAGGAGGCAGTGCCCGGGCATTGAAAGTCACCCTTGAAGCCCCCGGGCCGGGCGGGAGGGCCAGTGGGCTCCGAGCCCCGCCCAGGAACCCCCCCGCCCCGCGGGAGGAGAGTGGCAGCCCACAGGCACCCTGGTTGAGAGTGTTGTGTGCCTGCGTGCCTGCACTTCCCCTTGTGGTGGTCTCTCCTG
The DNA here is from genome assembly GCF_057876585.1 of Rhinolophus sinicus. NCBI lineage: Eukaryota > Metazoa > Chordata > Mammalia > Chiroptera > Rhinolophidae > Rhinolophus > Rhinolophus sinicus. The sequence continues at coordinate 18,889,837 of NC_142510.1, read as the reverse complement.
GAGTCCGAGGGCGTGCGGTGTGTTGGGGTGCTGCTCCCTCAGTCCCCTGCTTTGTCCCGGCTCTTTGTACCCTGTGTGTTGGGGCCACCGCGGGAAGGGAGGGTTCCTGGCTCTTGTGGGCGATGGGAGGGGGCGCGCGGGGGTGTGGGGAGAGGTGCCTGCCGGCGGAGACACAGGCTCGGCTAACTGCTGCTGGCTGACTGCCTGCCTCAGCGAAGAGGACTAAGAAGAGGGTGTGGGGGTGAGCCCTGGCCGACGGGCCTGGTGTGCGGCCGGGGCTGCCAGCTTGTAGCGCCGGGTGGCTGACCGGCCTCTGGCCAGGGGGACCTTCGGCTGGATGGGCGGCTGCAGAGGGGCAAGGGGCGGCAGGGGTTCGGAGGCAGCCACGCAGGGGCGGCCGCGCAAAAGGAGAGGCGAGCAAAAGCCTACAGGTATTCCCAGGCGGTCTCCCATCCAAGCACTAACCGGGCCCCTCCCTGCTTAGCTCCCGAGATCAGAGGAGATCGGGCGCGTTCAGGGTGGTACGGCCATAGACGATGGGACTCGGCTCCCCGCGCCCCAAGAGCCTGCTCCCGGCCTGCCTCGTGAGCGCGCGCCATGCAGATGCGCGGCTCCGGTGGCGAGCATCGACCTGCTGGCCGGCTCTGCCAGCACCGCGTCCCCCCCCCAGTCCGGCTCCCCGCCTCTTCCGAATGCCCCTGGCGTGGGCGGCGGGCTACTCCTGGCCGGCAGCGAGGCCCCTTCGCGCCACCCGAGGCTCCATGGGACACTGCCACTTCCCTGATGGTGCCAGAAGTCGTGGAACTCTGGCATCCTGGGACTCCCCGGACCCAGACCGCCATACACCCCGCCCCCCTACCGCCACCAGGTTTACCAACAACCGCACCCCCAAGGCTGGGGGAGGCCTGCACCAGCAGGCAACCCTGGGCTTGGGAGTTGTGGGAGGACCCCGCGGCGGCGGCTTGGGCGGCTGCGGAGGGGGGGGCTGCGGCGGCGGCGGCGGCGGAGGAGGCCGGGAGAGCAGAGGCGGGAGATTGAGGGAGTATGGCGATGGTGGCGGCGGCGGCGGCGGGGGCTGGGGCGGAGGCGGGGGAGATGGCGGTGCTGGAGGCGGGGAGAGCGGAGGAGGGAGATTGAGGGAGTGCGGCAATGGCGGCGGCAGGGGCGGGGGTGGGGAACAGGGCAGCACTGGCGGCGGGGATGGGGAGCGCGGTGCTGGCGGCCGAGGGGGAGAGAGCAGAGGAGGGAGTTTGAGGGAGTACGGCGATGGCGGCGGCGGGGGCGGGGGAGGGGGCGAGGGCAGCGCTGGCGGAGGGGGTGGGGAGCGCGGTGATCGCGGCGGCGGCGGCGGGAGAAGCGGGGGCTGATCGCGAGCAGCGATGGCGGCGGCGGCGGCGGCGGCGGCGCGGGAGGGTTGCGAGGTCGGCCGTGGAGGCGGCGGCAGCGTTGGGGGCTGTGTCGGCGGGCGCTGGGCGCGGGGAGGGTTGGCGGCGGCGGTAGCGGGGAAGAGGGCGGTGCTGGCGGCGGAGGAGGGGAGAGCAGAGGCGGGAGATTGAAGCAGTACAGCGATGGCGGTGGCGAGGGCGGGGGCAGGGGTGAGGTCAGCGCTGGAGGGGGGTGTGGGGAGCGCGGTGATGGCGGCGGATTTGGCGGTGGCGGCGGGGGCGAGGGCAGCGCTGTTGGCGGTGGCGGCGATCGAAGGTCGGCGAAGGGATCGAGATGACAGCCTCCGGGACTGAAGAGGACTGAGAAGAGGGTGTGCGGGGGAGCCCTGGCCGACGGGCCTGGTGTGCGGCCGGGGCTGCCAGCTTGTAGTGCCTGGCGGCTAACCCTCTGCTGGTCAGGGGGACCTTCGGCTGGCTGGGCGGCTGCAGAGAGGCAAGGGGCGGCAGGGGTTCGGAGGGAGCCACGCCGGGGCGGCGGCGCAAAAGGAGAGGCGAGCAAAAGCCTGCAGCTATTCCCAGGCGGTCTCCCATCCAAGTACTAACCGGGCCCCTCCCTGCTTAGCTCCCGAGATCAGACGAGATCTGGCGCGTGCAGGGTGGTGTGGCCTTAGGCGCTGGGACCCGGCTCCCGGCACTCCAAGATCCTTCTCCCGATCTGCTTCTGAGCGCGCGCCATGCTGCTGGGCCGCTCTGGTGGCGAGCACGTCTGCCCGAGCGCCTCCCGCCAGCTCCCCGCCTCCTCCGGACGCCGCTGGTGTGGGCGACGGGCTACTCCTGGCCCGCAGCGAGGCCCCTTCGCGCCCCCCAGTGGCTCTAACGGGCCTCTGTCACTTCCCTGACTGTGACATATGTCTGGGCGCCCTGGCATCCTGGGCCTCCCCAGGCCCCGAAGGGCTTTTACCCCGCCCCCCTACCCCAACCCCTCTCATCTCCCCCCAGCCCCACAACCGCACACCCCCCCTTGCTGCTGTGCTGTCCCCACCTCTCAGGGCCACCGAGGGGGTCGCAGGGTCCTCTCAGTCCCCTCCACCCTAGGGATGTGCAACCCAGGCCCTGGCCCTGGCCGGCCCCACCCACTGGCCCAAAGCCAGGGAGAGCCACCCGCCACCAGGGGGCAGCACGTCCAGTCTGCCGCCACCCTTCCTCACACAGCCTTCTTTCTGGGTTCTCGCCCCTCGTCAGCGACCGGCGTCCCGCCCGATCACTGTTCACTTCACTGGCTACACGTCACCTCTCCTGACCCAGGGAGGTGAGAGAGAGGATGAGAGAAGGCCAGAGACGGAGCAAGAGAGAGGCGGAGAGAGACAGACGGGGACTGTGGGGACAGACTCGCAGAGAGCACTTTCCAGGCTCTGGGCCTCGCGTGGAGGGGTGCTGCGTGGGGGCTGCATGGATATCAGCTGTGACCGCTTGGCCATCAGCTGTTGCCAGTTGGCCATTGGCCACCGGCAGAGCTGCGGTGGCCAAGCTAGGAAGCGCGGATTGTGGACTGCAAATTGCAGAGGGGCGCGGACTGCAGTTGGCCGGCTTGGTGGGTCGGTAGGTTGGTGGGTCTTGTGGTCGGCAGAGAATCGGCCGGCAGGCTGGGGATCGGGCGGCTCCGGCTTGCCGAGTCTCCAAGCCAGCCGCCCGTGAGACATGGTGCTATGAGCCCCCTATCCGTGGCTCTGTTGGTGTTCCCTCTTGGCCTCGCCAAATCCTGCATTCTTGTGCGGGCAGAGGGGCTAGAGTCCCCGCAGGACAGGGACAGACAGACAGAACGGGAGGAGGAGTAAGAGGGAGCGAGATGGAAATATGCTCGTATATGTACATGTATGTATCTAGACATGCAGAGAGACGTGGACAGAGACAGAGAAAGAGGGGGCTGGCACGCGGGGAGAGAGCTCCTGAGCCAGAGCCAGAGCCCAACAGGCACGTCACAGAGCCCGACGGATATGGGGTGGGGGAGGGTGTGAGGGACGCACAGGCGGGCACACGGACTGTTACAGACACACTGAGGCTGTGTTGAAGTGGCAGCTCCTCCACCGGAGTGTGGTCGTGCCCGGGGCTGGGCTCCGCTAAGGAGGCGTTGCCCTGGCGTTGGCAGTCACCATTGAAGCCTCCGGGGCGGGCCGCCAGGGTCACCAGAGGGCCTGTGGTCTCTGAGCTCCGCCCAGGCACCCGCCTGCGGAAGGAGAGTGGCAGCCCCCAGGCACCCTGGTTGTGAGGGTTGTGCGCCTGCGTGCCTGCTCTGCCCTTGTGGTGGTCTCCCCTGGAGTCGATGGCGCGTGGTGTGTTGGGGTGCTGCTCCAACCGTCCCCTGGTTTGTCCCGGCTCTTTGTGCCCTGTGTTTCAGGGACACCGTGGCCGGCGGGAAGGGAGGGCTCCTGGCTCTTGTGGGAGACGGGAGGGGCGCGCGGGGGTGTGGGGCGAGGTGCCTGCCAGCGGAGACAGAAGACTCCGGTGGGGCGGGGCGGGTGGGCGTCCCGTTTGCCGGAGGACACGCCGATCCTGTGTGTCGGGTCCCGGGGGCAGGCGCAGGGATGGGCGTCCCCTGGGCTCGGGCCGAGGTGCAAAGCACCGGCACGTCCTGGGATGGAGAGAGCCTGGTGGAGGCCTGCGCCGGCAGGCAGCCCTGGGCTTGGGCGTTGGGGGTTGCGGCGGCGGCAGGGTCGGGGAGCGAGAGGGAGCCCTGCGATGGCGGTGGCGGCGGCGGCGACCGAGACGCGGCTGACTGCTGCAGGCTGACGGCCTGCCTCGGCGAAGAGCACTAAGAAGAGGGAGTGGGGGGGAGCCCTGGCCGACAGGCCTGGTGTGCGGCCGGGGATGCGAGCTTGTAGTGCTGGGCGGCTGACCCTCCTCTGGCCAGGGGGACCTTCGGCTGCCTGGGCGGCTGCAGAGGGGCAAGGGGCGGCAGGGGTTCGGAGGGAGCCACGCCGGGGCGGCGGGCAAAAGGAGAGGCGAGCAAAAGCCTGCAGCTATTCCCAGGCGGTCTCCCATCCAAGTACTAACCAGGCCCCTCCCTGCTTAGCTCCCGAGATCAGAGGAGATCGGGCGCGTTCAGGGTGGTGTGGCCTTAGGCGCTGGGACCCGGCTCCCGGCACTCCAAGAGCCTGCTCCCGACCTGCTTCTGAGCGCACGCCACGCTGCTGGGCCGCTCGGGTGGCGAGCATGTCTGCCCGAGCGCCTCCCGCCCGCTCCCCGCCTCCTCCGGACGCCGCTGGTGTGGGCGACGGGCTACTCCTGGCCCGCAGCGAGGCCCCTTCGCGCCCCCCAGTGGCTCTAACGGGCCTCTGTCACTTCCCTGACTGTGACATATGTCTGGGCGCCCTGGCATCCTGGGCCTCCCCAGGCCCCGAGGGGCTTTTACCCCGCCCCCCTACCCCAACCCCTCTCATCTCCCCCCAGCCCCACAACCGCACACCCCCCCTTGCTGCTGTGCTGTCCCCACCTCTCAGGGCCACCGAGGGGGTCGCAGGGTCCTCTCAGTCCCCTCCGGCCCTAGGGACGTGCAACCCAGGCCCTGGCCCTGGCCGGCCCCACCCACTGGCCCAAAGCCAGGGAGAGCCACCCGCCACCAGGGGGCAGCACCTCCAGTCAGCCGCCACCCTTCCTCACACAGCCTTCTTTCTGGGTTCTCGCCCCTCGTCAGCGACCGGCGTCCCGCCCGATCACTGTTCACTTCACTGGCTACACGTCAACTCTCCTGACCCAGGGAGGTGAGAGAGAGGATGAGAGAAGGCCAGAGACGGAGCAAGAGAGAGGCGGAGAGAGACAGACGGGGACTGTGGGGACAGACTCGCAGAGAGCACTCTCCAGGCTCTGGGCCTCGCGTGGAGGGGTGCTGCGTGGGGGCTGCATGGATATCAGCTGTGACCGCTTGGCCATCAGCTGTTGCCAGTTGGCCACTGGCCACCGGCAGAGCTGCGGTGGCCAAGCTAGGAAGCGCGGATTGTGGACTGCAAATTGCAGAGGGGCGCGGACTGCAGTTGGCCGGCTTGGTGGGTCGGTAGGTTGGTGGGTCTTGTGGTCGGCAGAGAATCGGCCGGCAGGCTGGGGATCGGGCGGCTCCGGCTTGCCGAGTCTCCAAGCCAGCCGCCCGTGAGACATGGTGCTATGAGCCCCCTATCCGTGGTCTGTGGGTGTTCCCTCTTGGCCTCGCCAAATCCTGCATTCTTGTGCGGGCAGAGGGGCTGGAGTCCCCGCAGGACAGGGACAGACAGACAGAACGGGAGGAGGAGTAAGAGGGAGCGAGATGGAAATATGCTCGTATATGTACATGTATGTATCTAGACATACAGAGAGACGTGGACAGAGACAGAGAAAGAGGGGGCTGGCACGCGGGGAGAGAGCTCCTGAGCCAGAGCCAGAGCCCAACAGGCACGTCACAGAGCCCGACGGATATGGGGTGGGGGAGGGTGTGAGGGACGCACAGGCGGGCACACGGACTGTTACAGACGCACTGAGGCTGTGTTGAAGTGGCAGCTCCTCCACCGGAGTGTGGTCGTGCCCGGGGCTGGGCTCCGCTAAGGAGGCGTTGCCCTGGCGTTGGCAGTCACCATTTAAGCCTCCGGGGCGGGCCGCCAGGGTCACCAGAGGGCCTGTGGTCTCTGAGCTCCGCCCAGGCACCCGCCCGCGGGAGGAGAGTGGCAGCCCCCACGCACCCTGGTTGTGAGGGTTGTGCGCCTGCGTGCCTGCTCTGCCCTTGTGGTGGTCTCCCCTGGAGTCGATGGCGCGTGGTGTGTTGGGGTGCTGCTCCCGCCGTCCCCTGGTTTGTCCCGGCTCTTTGTGCCCTGTGTTTCAGGGACACCGTGGCCGGCGGGAAGGGAGGGCTCCTGGCTCTTGTGGGAGACGGGAGGGGCGCGCGGGGGTGTGGGGCGAGGTGCCTGCCAGCGGAGACAGAAGACTCCGGTGGGGCGGGGCGGGTGGGCGTCCCGTTTGCCGGAGGACACGCCGATCCTGTGTGTCGGGTCCCGAGGGCAGGCGCAGGGATGGGCGTCCCCTGGGCTCGGGCCGAGGTGCAAAGCACCGGCACGTCCTGGGATGGAGAGAGCCTGGTGGAGGCCTGCGCCGGCAGGCAGCCCTGGGCTTGGGCGTTGGGGGTTGCGGCGGCGGCAGGGTCGGGGAGCGAGAGGGAGCCCTGCGATGGCGGTGGCGGCGGCGGCGACCGAGACGCGGCTGACTGCTGCAGGCTGACGGCCTGCCTCGGCGAAGAGCACTAAGAAGAGGGAGTGGGGGGGAGCCCTGGCCGACAGGCCTGGTGTGCGGCCGGGGATGCGAGCTTGTAGTGCTGGGCGGCTGACCCTCCTCTGGCCAGGGGGACCTTCGGCTGCCTGGGCGGCTGCAGAGGGGCAAGGGGCGGCAGGGGTTCGGAGGGAGCCACGCCGGGGCGGCGGCGCAAAAGGAGAGGCGAGCAAAAGCCTGCAGCTATTCCCAGGCGGTCTCCCATCCAAGTACTAACCAGGCCCCTCCCTGCTTAGCTCCCGAGATCAGAGGAGATCGGGCGCGTTCAGGGTGGTGTGGCCTTAGGCGCTGGGACCCGGCTCCCGGCACTCCAAGAGCCTGCTCCCGACCTGCTTCTGAGCGCACGCCACGCTGCTGGGCCGCTCGGGTGGCGAGCATGTCTGCCCGAGCGCCTCCCGCCCGCTCCCCGCCTCCTCCGGACGCCGCTGGTGTGGGCGACGGGCTACTCCTGGCCCGCAGCGAGGCCCCTTCGCGCCCCCCAGTGGCTCTAACGGGCCTCTGTCACTTCCCTGACTGTGACATATATCTGGGCGCCCTGGCATCCTGGGCCTCCCCAGGCCCCGAGGGGCTTTTACCCCGCCCCCCTACCCCAACCCCTCTCATCTCCCCCCAGCCCCACAACCGCACACCCCCCCTTGCTGCTGTGCTGTCCCCACCTCTCAGGGCCACCGAGGGGGTCGCAGGGTCCTCTCAGTCCCCTCCGGCCCTAGGGACGTGCAACCCAGGCCCTGGCCCTGGCCGGCCCCACCCACTGGCCCAAAGCCAGGGAGAGCCACCCGCCACCAGGGGGCAGCACCTCCAGTCAGCCGCCACCCTTCCTCACACAGCCTTCTTTCTGGGTTCTCGCCCCTCGTCAGCGACCGGCGTCCCGCCCGATCACTGTTCACTTCACTGGCTACACGTCACCTCTCCTGACCCAGGGAGGTGAGAGAGAGGATGAGAGAAGGCCAGAGACGGAGCAAGAGAGAGGCGGAGAGAGACAGACGGGGACTGTGGGGACAGACTCGCAGAGAGCACTCTCCAGGCTCTGGGCCTCGCGTGGAGGGGTGCTGCGTGGGGGCTGCATGGATATCAGCTGTGACCGCTTGGCCATCAGCTGTTGCCAGTTGGCCACTGGCCACCGGCAGAGCTGCGGTGGCCAAGCTAGGAAGCGCGGATTGTGGACTGCAAATTGCAGAGGGGCGCGGACTGCAGTTGGCCGGCTTGGTGGGTCGGTAGGTTGGTGGGTCTGTTGGTTGGCAGAGAATCGGCCGGCAGGCTGGGGATCGGGCGGCTCCGGCTTGCCGAGTCTCCAAGCCAGCCGCCCGTGAGACATGGTGCTATGAGCCCCCTATCCGTGGTCTGTGGGTGTTCCCTCTTGGCCTCGCCAAATCCTGCATTCTTGTGCGGGCAGAGGGGCTGGAGTCCCCGCAGGACAGGGACAGACAGACAGAACGGGAGGAGGAGTAAGAGGGAGCGAGATGGAAATATGCTCGTATATGTACATGTATGTATCTAGACATACAGAGAGACGTGGACAGAGACAGAGAAAGAGGGGGCTGGCACGCGGGGAGAGAGCTCCTGAGCCAGAGCCAGAGCCCAACAGGCACGTCACAGAGCCCGACGGATATGGGGTGGGGGAGGGTGTGAGGGACGCACAGGCGGGCACACGGACTGTTACAGACGCACTGAGGCTGTGTTGAAGTGGCAGCTCCTCCACCGGAGTGTGGTCGTGCCCGGGGCTGGGCTCCGCTAAGGAGGCGTTGCCCTGGCGTTGGCAGTCACCATTGAAGCCTCCGGGGCGGGCCGCCAGGGTCACCGGAGGGCCTGTGGTCTCTGAGCTCCGCCCAGGCACCCGCCCGCGGGAGGAGAGTGGCAGCCCCCAGGCACCCTGGTTGTGAGGGTTGTGCGCCTGCGTGCCTGCTCTGCCCTTGTGGTGGTCTCCCCTGGAGTCGATGGCGCGTGGTGTGTTGGGGTGCTGCTCCCGCCGTCCCCTGGTTTGTCCCGGCTCTTTGTGCCCTGTGTTTCAGGGACACCGTGGCCGGCGGGAAGGGAGGGCTCCTGGCTCTTGTGGGAGACGGGAGGGGCGCGCGGGGGTGTGGGGCGAGGTGCCTGCCAGTGGAGACAGAAGACTCCGGTGGGGCGGGGCGGGTGGGCGTCCCGTTTGCCGGAGGACACGCCGATCCTGTGTGTCGGGTCCCGGGGGCAGGCGCAGGGATGGGCGTCCCCTGGGCTCGGGCCGAGGTGCAAAGCACCGGCACGTCCTGGGATGGAGAGAGCCTGGTGGAGGCCTGCGCCGGCAGGCAGCCCTGGGCTTGGGCGTTGGGGGTTGCGGCGGCGGCAGGGTCGGGGAGCGAGAGGGAGCCCTGCGATGGCGGTGGCGGCGGCGGCGACCGAGACGCGGCTGACTGCTGCAGGCTGACGGCCTGCCTTGGTGAAGAGCACTAAGAAGAGGGAGTGGGGGGGAGCCCTGGCCGACAGGCCTGGTGTGCGGCCGGGGATGCGAGCTTGTAGTGCTGGGCGGCTGACCCTCCTCTGGCCAGGGGGACCTTCGGCTGCCTGGGCGGCTGCAGAGGGGCAAGGGGCGGCAGGGGTTCGGAGGGAGCCACGCCGGGGCGGCGGCGCAAAAGGAGAGGCGAGCAAAAGCCTGCAGCTATTCCCAGGCGGTCTCCCATCCAAGTACTAACCAGGCCCCTCCCTGCTTAGCTCCCGAGATCAGAGGAGATCGGGCGCGTTCAGGGTGGTGTGGCCTTAGGCGCTGGGACCCGGCTCCCGGCACTCCAAGAGCCTGCTCCCGACCTGCTTCTGAGCGCACGCCACGCTGCTGGGCCGCTCGGGTGGCGAGCATGTCTGCCCGAGCGCCTCCCGCCCGCTCCCCGCCTCCTCCGGACGCCGCTGGTGTGGGCGACGGGCTACTCCTGGCCCGCAGCGAGGCCCCTTCGCGCCCCCCAGTGGCTCTAACGGGCCTCTGTCACTTCCCTGACTGTGACATATGTCTGGGCGCCCTGGCATCCTGGGCCTCCCCAGGCCCCGAGGGGCTTTTACCCCGCCCCCCTACCCCAACCCCTCTCATCTCCCCCCAGCCCCACAACCGCACACCCCCCCTTGCTGCTGTGCTGTCCCCACCTCTCAGGGCCACCGAGGGGGTCGCAGGGTCCTCTCAGTCCCCTCCGGCCCTAGGGACGTGCAACCCAGGCCCTGGCCCTGGCCGGCCCCACCCACTGGCCCAAAGCCAGGGAGAGCCACCCGCCACCAGGGGGCAGCACCTCCAGTCAGCCGCCACCCTTCCTCACACAGCCTTCTTTCTGGGTTCTCGCCCCTCGTCAGCGACCGGCGTCCCGCCCGATCACTGTTCACTTCACTGGCTACACGTCACCTCTCCTGACCCAGGGAGGTGAGAGAGAGGATGAGAGAAGGCCAGAGACGGAGCAAGAGAGAGGCGGAGAGAGACAGACGGGGACTGTGGGGACAGACTCGCAGAGAGCACTCTCCAGGCTCTGGGCCTCGCGTGGAGGGGTGCTGCGTGGGGGCTGCATGGATATCAGCTGTGACCGCTTGGCCATCAGCTGTTGCCAGTTGGCCACTGGCCACCGGCAGAGCTGCGGTGGCCAAGCTAGGAAGCGCGGATTGTGGACTGCAAATTGCAGAGGGGCGCGGACTGCAGTTGGCCGGCTTGGTGGGTCGGTAGGTTGGTGGGTCTGTTGGTTGGCAGAGAATCGGCCGGCAGGCTGGGGATCGGGCGGCTCCGGCTTGCCGAGTCTCCAAGCCAGCCACCCGTGAGACATGGTGCTATGAGCCCCCTATCCGTGGTCTGTGGGTGTTCCCTCTTGGCCTCGCCAAATCCTGCATTCTTGTGCGGGCAGAGGGGCTGGAGTCCCCGCAGGACAGGGACAGACAGACAGAACGGGAGGAGGAGTAAGAGGGAGCGAGATGGAAATATGCTCGTATATGTACATGTATGTATCTAGACATACAGAGAGACGTGGACAGAGACAGAGAAAGAGGGGGCTGGCACGCGGGGAGAGAGCTCCTGAGCCAGAGCCAGAGCCCAACAGGCACGTCACAGAGCCCGACGGATATGGGGTGGGGGAGGGTGTGAGGGACGCACAGGCGGGCACACGGACTGTTACAGACGCACTGAGGCTGTGTTGAAGTGGCAGCTCCTCCACCGGAGTGTGGTCGTGCCCGGGGCTGGGCTCCGCTAAGGAGGCGTTGCCCTGGCGTTGGCAGTCACCATTGAAGCCTCCGGGGCGGGCCGCCAGGGTCACCGGAGGGCCTGTGGTCTCTGAGCTCCGCCCAGGCACCCGCCCGCGGGAGGAGAGTGGCAGCCCCCAGGCACCCTGGTTGTGAGGGTTGTGCGCCTGCGTGCCTGCTCTGCCCTTGTGGTGGTCTCCCCTGGAGTCGATGGCGCGTGGTGTGTTGGGGTGCTGCTCCCGCCGTCCCCTGGTTTGTCCCGGCTCTTTGTGCCCTGTGTTTCAGGGACACCGTGGCCGGCGGGAAGGGAGGGCTCCTGGCTCTTGTGGGAGACGGGAGGGGCGCGCGGGGGTGTGGGGCGAGGTGCCTGCCAGTGGAGACAGAAGACTCCGGTGGGGCGGGGCGGGTGGGCGTCCCGTTTGCCGGAGGACACGCCGATCCTGTGTGTCGGGTCCCGGGGGCAGGCGCAGGGATGGGCGTCCCCTGGGCTCGGGCCGAGGTGCAAAGCACCGGCACGTCCTGGGATGGAGAGAGCCTGGTGGAGGCCTGCGCCGGCAGGCAGCCCTGGGCTTGGGCGTTGGGGGTTGCGGCGGCGGCAGGGTCGGGGAGCGAGAGGGAGCCCTGCGATGGCGGTGGCGGCGGCGGCGACCGAGACGCGGCTGACTGCTGCAGGCTGACGGCCTGCCTTGGCGAAGAGCACTAAGAAGAGGGAGTGGGGGGGAGCCCTGGCCGACAGGCCTGGTGTGCGGCCGGGGATGCGAGCTTGTAGTGCTGGGCGGCTGACCCTCCTCTGGCCAGGGGGACCTTCGGCTGCCTGGGCGGCTGCAGAGGGGCAAGGGGCGGCAGGGGTTCGGAGGGAGCCACGCCGGGGCGGCGGCGCAAAAGGAGAGGCGAGCAAAAGCCTGCAGCTATTCCCAGGCGGTCTCCCATCCAAGTACTAACCAGGCCCCTCCCTGCTTAGCTCCCGAGATCAGAGGAGATCGGGCGCGTTCAGGGTGGTATGGCCGTAGACGCTGGGACCCGGCTCCCCGCGCCCCAAGAGCCTGCTCCCGGCCTGCCTCTGACCGCGCGCCGTGCTGCTGGGCCGCTAGGGTGGCGAGCACGTCTGCCTGAGCGCCTCCCGCCCGCTCCCCGCCTCCTCCGGACGCCGCTGGTGTGGGCGACGGGCTACTCCTGGCCCGCAGCGAGGCCCCTTCGCGCCCCCCAGTGGCTCTAACGGGCCTCTGTCACTTCCATGACTGTGACATATGTCTGGGCGCCCTGGCATCCTGGGCCTCCCCAGGCCCCGAAGGGCTTTTACCCCACCCCCCTACCTCAACCCCTCTCTTCTTCCCCCAGCCCCACAACCGCACACCCCCCTTGCAGCTGTGCTGTCCCCACCTCTCAGGGCCACCGAGGGGGTCGCAGGGTCCTCTCAGTCCCCTCCGGCCCTAGGGACGTGCAACCCAGGCCCTGGCCCTGACCGGACCCATCCACAGGCCCAAAGCCAGGGAGAGCCACCCGCGCCACCAGGGTGCAGCATCTCCAGTCTGCAGCCACCCTTCGTCACAAGCCTTCAGTCTGGGCCCTGGAACCCTCGTCAGCGACCGGAGCCCCGCCCGATGTCCGGTCCCTTCACTGGCTACACGTCACCTCTCCTGACCCAGGGAGGTGAGAGAGAGGATGAGAGAAGGCCAGAGACGGAGCAAGAGAGAGGCGGAGAGAGACAGACGGGGACTGTGGGGACAGACTCGCAGAGAGCACTCTCCAGGCTCTGGGCCTCGCGTGGAGGGGTGCTGCTTGGGGGCTGCATGGTCATCAGCTGTGACCGCTTGGCCATCAGCTGTTGCCAGTTGGCCACTGGCCACCGGAGGAGCTGCGGTGGCCAAGTTAGGAAGCGCGGATGGTGGACTGCAAATTGCAGAGGGGCGCGGATTGCAGTGGGCCCGCTTGGCGGGTCGACGGGCGGTGTGTCGGTGGGTTGGCAGAGAAGCGGCCGACAGGTTGGGGATCGGGCGGCTCCGGCTTGCCGTGTCTCCGAGCCAGCCGCCCGTGAGACATAGTGCTATGAGCCCCCTATCCGTGGCTCTGTTGGTGTTCCCTCTTGGCCTCGCCATATCCTGCCTTCTTGTGCGGGCAGAGGGACTAGAGTCCCCGCAGGACAGGGACCGACAGAGAGAACGGGAGGAGGAGAAAGAGGGAGCGAGATCGAAATATACACCTATATGTACCTGTATGTACCTAGACATACAGAGAGACATGGACAGAGACAGAGAAAGATGGGGCTGGCACGCGGGGAGAGAGCTCCTGAGCCAGAGCCAGAGCCCAACAGGCACGTCACAGAGCCAGAGAGACATGGGGTGGGGGAGGGGGGAGGGACGCACAAGCGGGCACACGGACTGGGACAGACGCACTGACGCTGCTTTGAAGTGGCAGCTTCTCAACCGAAGTGTGGTCATGCCCGTGGCTGGGCTCCACTAAGGAGGCAGTGCCCGGGCATTGAAAGTCACCCTTGAAGCCCCCGGGCCGGGCGGGAGGGCCAGTGGGCTCCGAGCCCCGCCCAGGAACCCCCCCGCCCCGCGGGAGGAGAGTGGCAGCCCACAGGCACCCTGGTTGAGAGTGTTGTGTTCCTGCGTGCCTGCACTTCCCCTTGTGGTGGTCTCTCCTGGAGTCCGAGGGCGTGCGGTGTGTTGGGGTGCTGCTCCCTCAGTCCCCTGCTTTGTCCCGGCTCTTTGTACCCTGTGTGTTGGGGCCACCGCGGGAAGGGAGGGTTCCTGGCTCTTGTGGGCGATGGGAGGGGGCGCGCGGGGGTGTGGGGAGAGGTGCCTGCCGGCGGAGACACAGGCTCGGCTAACTGCTGCTGGCTGACTGCCTGCCTCAGCGAAGAGGACTAAGAAGAGGGTGTGGGGGTGAGCCCTGGCCGACGGGCCTGGTGTGCGGCCGGGGCTGCCAGCTTGTAGCGCCGGGTGGCTGACCGACCTCTGGCCAGGGGGACCTTCGGCTGGATGGGCGGCTGCAGAGGGGCAAGGGGCGGCAGGGGTTCGGAGGCAGCCACGCAGGGGCGGCGGCGCAAAAGGAGAGGCGAGCAAAAGCCTACAGGTATTCCCAGGCGGTCTCCCATCCAAGTACTAACCGGGCCCCTCCCTGCTTAGCTCCCGAGATCAGAGGAGATCGGGCGCGTTCAGGGTGGTACGGCCATAGACGATGGGACTCGGCTCCCCGCGCCCCAAGAGCCTGCTCCCGGCCTGCCTCGTGAGCGCGCGCCATGCAGATGCGCGGCTCCGGTGGCGAGCATCGACCCGCTGGCCGGCTCTGCCAGCACCGCGTCCCCCCCCCCAGTCCGGCTCCCCGCCTCTTCCGAATGCCCCTGGCGTGGGCGGCGGGCTACTCCTGGCCGGCAGCGAGGCCCCTTCGCGCCACCCGAGGCTCCATGGGACACTGCCACTTCCCTGATGGTGCCAGAAGTCGTGGAACTCTGGCATCCTGGGACTCCCGGACCCAGACCGCCATACACCCCGCCCCCCTACCGCCACCAGGTTTACCAACAACCGCACCCCCAAGGCTGGGGGAGGCCTGCACCAGCAGGCAACCCTGGGCTTGGGAGTTGTGGGAGGACCCGGCGGCGGCGGCTTGGGCGGCTGCGGAGCGGGGGGGGCTGCGGCGGCGGCGGCGGCGGGGGCGGAGGCGGGGGAGATGGCGGTGCTGGAGGCGGGGAGAGCAGAGGAGGGAGATTGAGGGAGTATGGCGATGGTGGCGGCGGCGGCGGGGGCTGGGGCGGAGGCCGGGGAGATGGCGGTGCTGGAGGCGGGGAGAGCAGAGGAGGGAGATTGAGGGAGTGCGGCAATGGCGGCGGCGGGGGCGGGGGTGGGGGCAAGGGCAGCGCTGGCGGAGGGGATGGGGAGCGCGGTGCTGGCGGCCGAGGGGGAGAGAGCAGAGGAGGGAGTTTGAGGGAGTACGGCGATGGCGGCGGCGGGGGCGGGGGAGGGGGCGAGGGCAGCGTGGCGGAGGGGGTGGGGAGCGCGGTGATCCTGGCGGCGGCGGCGGGAGAAGCGGGGGCTGATCGCGAGCAGCGTTGGCGGCGGCGGCGGCAGCGGCGCGGGAGGGTTGCGAGGTCGGCGATGGAGGCGGCGGCAGGGTTGGGGGCTGTGTCGGCGGGCGCTGGGCGCGGGGAGGGTTGGCGGCGGCGGTAGCGGGGAAGAGGGCGGTGCTGGCGGCGGAGGAGGGGAGAGCAGAGGCGGGAGATTGAAGCAGTACAGCGATGGCGGTGGCGAGGGCGGGGGCAGGGGTGAGGTCAGCGCTGGAGGGGGGTGTGGGGAGCGCGGTGATGGCGGCGGATTTGGCGGTGGCGGCGGGGGCGAGGGCAGCGCTGTTGGCGGTGGCGGCGATCGAAGGTCGGCGAAGGGATCGAGATGACAGCCTCCGGGACTGAAGAGGACTGAGAAGAGGGTGTGCGGGGGAGCCCTGGCCGACGGGCCTGGTGTGCGGCCGGGGCTGCCAGCTTGTAGTGCCTGGCGGCTAACCCTCTGCTGGTCAGGGGGACCTTCGGCTGGCTGGGCGGCTGCAGAGAGGCAAGGGGCGGCAGGGGTTCGGAGGGAGCCACGCCGGGGCGGCGGCGCAAAAGGAGAGGCGAGCAAAAGCCTGCAGCTATTCCCAGGCGGTCTCCCATCCAAGTACTAACCGGGCCCCTCCCTGCTTAGCTCCCGAGATCAGACGAGATCTGGCGCGTGCAGGGTGGTGTGGCCTTAGGCGCTGGGACCCGGCTCCCGGCACTCCAAGATCCTTCTCCCGATCTGCTTCTGAGCGCGCGCCATGCTGCTGGGCCGCTCCGGTGGCGAGCACGTCTGCCCGAGCGCCTCCCGCCAGCTCCCCGCCTCCTCCGGACGCCGCTGGTGTGGGCGACGGGCTACTCCTGGCCCGCAGCGAGGCCCCTTCGCGCCCCCCAGTGGCTCTAACGGGCCTCTGTCACTTCCCTGACTGTGACATATGTCTGGGCGCCCTGGCATCCTGGGCCTCCCCAGGCCCCGAAGGGCTTTTACCCCGCCCCCCTACCCCAACCCCTCTCATCTCCCCCCAGCCCCACAACCGCACACCCCCCCTTGCTGCTGTGCTGTCCCCACCTCTCAGGGCCACCGAGGGGGTCGCAGGGTCCTCTCAGTCCCCTCCACCCTAGGGATGTGCAACCCAGGCCCTGGCCCTGGCCGGCCCCACCCACTGGCCCAAAGCCAGGGAGAGCCACCCGCCACCAGGTGGCAGCACGTCCAGTCTGCCGCCACCCTTCCTCACACAGCCTTCTTTCTGGGTTCTCGCCCCTCGTCAGCGACCGGCGTCCCGCCCGATCACTGTTCACTTCACTGGCTACACGTCACCTCTCCTGACCCAGGGAGGTGAGAGAGAGGATGAGAGAAGGCCAGAGACGGAGCAAGAGAGAGGCGGAGAGAGACAGACGGGGACTGTGGGGACAGACTCGCAGAGAGCACTTTCCAGGCTCTGGGCCTCGCGTGGAGGGGTGCTGCGTGGGGGCTGCATGGATATCAGCTGTGACCGCTTGGCCATCAGCTGTTGCCAGTTGGCCATTGGCCACCGGCAGAGCTGCGGTGGCCAAGCTAGGAAGCGCGGATTGTGGACTGCAAATTGCAGAGGGGCGCGGACTGCAGTTGGCCGGCTTGGTGGGTCGGTAGGTTGGTGGGTCTTGTGGTCGGCAGAGAATCGGCCGGCAGGCTGGGGATCGGGCGGCTCCGGCTTGCCGAGTCTCCAAGCCAGCCGCCCGTGAGACATGGTGCTATGAGCCCCCTATCCGTGGCTCTGTTGGTGTTCCCTCTTGGCCTCGCCAAATCCTGCATTCTTGTGCGGGCAGAGGGGCTAGAGTCCCCGCAGGACAGGGACAGACAGACAGAACGGGAGGAGGAGTAAGAGGGAGCGAGATGGAAATATGCTCGTATATGTACATGTATGTATCTAGACATACAGAGAGACATGGACAGAGACAGAGAAAGAGGGGGCTGGCACGCGGGGAGAGAGCTCCTGAGCCAGAGCCAGAGCCCAACAGGCACGTCACAGAGCCCGACGGATATGGGGTGGGGGAGGGTGTGAGGGACGCACAGGCGGGCACACGGACTGTTACAGACGCACTGAGGCTGTGTTGAAGTGGCAGCTCCTCCACCGGAGTGTGGTCGTGCCCGGGGCTGGGCTCCGCTAAGGAGGCATTGCCCTGGCGTTGGCAGTCACCATTGAAGCCTCCGGGGCGGGCCGCCAGGGTCTCCGGAGGGCCTGTGGTCTCTGAGCCCCGCCCAGGCACCCGCCCGCGGGAGGAGAGTGGCAGCCCCCAGGCACCCTGGTTGTGAGGGTTGTGCGCCTGCGTGCCTGCTCTGCCCTTGTGGTGGTCTCCCCTGGAGTCGATGGCGCGTGGTGCGTTGGGGTGCTGCTCCCGCCGTCCCCTGGTTTGTCCCGGCTCTTTGTGCCCTGTGTTTCAGGGACACCGTGGCCGGCGGGAAGGGAGGGCTCCTGGCTCTTGTGGGAGACGGGAGGGGCGCGCGGGGGTGTGGGGCGAGGTGCCTGCCAGCGGAGACAGAAGACTCCGGTGGGGCGGGGCGGGTGGGCGTCCCGTTTGCCCGAGGACACGCCGATCCTGTGTGTCGGGTCCCGGGGGCAGGCGCAGGGATGGGCGTCCCCTGGGCTCGGGCCGAGGTGCAAAGCACCGGCACGTCCTGGGATGGAGAGAGCCTGGTGGAGGCCTGCGCCGGCAGGCAGCCCTGGGCTTGGGCGTTGGGGGTTGCGGCGGCGGCAGGGTCGGGGAGCGAGAGGGAGCCCTGCGATGGCGGTGGCGGCGGCGGCTACCGAGACGCGGCTGACTGCTGCAGGCTGACGGCCTGCCTCGGCGAAGAGCACTAAGAAGAGGGAGTGGGGGGGAGCCCTGGCCGACAGGCCTGGTGTGCGGCCGGGGATGCGAGCTTGTATTGCTGGGCGGCTGACCCTCCTCTGGCCAGGGGGACCTTCGGCTGCCTGGGCGGCTGCAGAGGGGCAAGGGGCGGCAGGGGTTCGGAGGGAGCCACGCCGGGGCGGCGGCGCAAAAGGAGAGGCGAGCAAAAGCCTGCAGCTATTCCCAGGCGGTCTCCCATCCAAGTACTAACCAGGCCCCTCCCTGCTTAGCTCCCGAGATCAGAGGAGATGGGGCGCGTTCAGGGTGGTATGGCCGTAGACGCTGGGACCCGGCTCCCCGCGCCCCAAGAGCCTGCTCCCGGCCTGCCTCTGACCGCGCGCCGTGCTGCTGGGCCGCTAGGGTGGCGAGCACGTCTGCCTGAGCGCCTCCCGCCCGCTCCCCGCCTCCTCCGGACGCCGCTGGTGTGGGCGACGGGCTACTCCTGGCCCGCAGCGAGGCCCCTTCGCGCCCCCCAGTGGCTCTAACGGGCCTCTGTCACTTCCATGACTGTGACATATGTCTGGGCGCCCTGGCATCCTGGGCCTCCCCAGGCCCCGAAGGGCTTTTACCCCACCCCCCTACCCCAACCCCTCTCTTCTTCCCCCAGCCCCACAACCGCACACCCCCCTTGCTGCTGTGCTGTCCCCACCTCTCAGGGCCACCGAGGGGGTCGCAGGGTCCTCTCAGTCCCCTCCGGCCCTAGGGACGTGCAACCCAGGCCCTGGCCCTGACCGGACCCATCCACAGGCCCAAAGCCAGGGAGAGCCACCCGCGCCACCAGGGTGCAGCATCTCCAGTCTGCAGCCACCCTTCGTCACAAGCCTTCAGTCTGGGCCCTGGAACCCTCGTCAGCGACCGGAGCCCCGCCCGATGTCCGGTCCCTTCACTGGCTACACGTCACCTCTCCTGACCCAGGGAGGTGTGAGAGAGGATGAGAGAAGGCCAGAGACGGAGCAAGAGAGAGGCGGAGAGAGACAGACGGGGACTGTGGGGACAGACTCGCAGAGAGCACTCTCCAGGCTCTGGGCCTCGCGTGGAGGGGTGCTGCTTGGGGGCTGCATGGTCATCAGCTGTGACCGCTTGGCCATCAGCTGTTGCCATTTGGCCACTGGCCACCGGAGGAGCTGCGGTGGCCAACTGGGAAGCGCGGATGGTGGACTGCAAATTGCAGAGGGGCGCGGATTGCAGTGGGCCCGCTTGGCGGGTCGACGGGCGGTGTGTCGGTGGGTTGGCAGAGAAGCGGCCGACAGGTTGGGGATCGGGCGGCTCCGGCTTGCCGTGGCTCCGAGCCAGCCGCCCGTGAGACATAGTGCTATGAGCCCCCTATCCGTGGCTCTGTTGGTGTTCCCTCTTGGCCTCGCCATATCCTGCCTTCTTGTGCGGGCAGAGGGACTAGAGTCCCCGCAGGACAGGGACCGACAGAGAGAACGGGAGGAGGAGAAAGAGGGAGCGAGATCGAAATATACACCTATATGTACCTGTATGTACCTAGACATACAGAGAGACATGGACAGAGACAGAGAAAGAGGGGGCTGGCACGCGGGGAGAGAGCTCCTGAGCCAGAGCCAGAGCCCAACAGGCACGTCACAGAGCCAGAGAGACATGGGGTGGGGGAGGGGGGAGGGACGCACAAGCGGGCACACGGACTGGGACAGACGCACTGACGCTGCTTTGAAGTGGCAGCTTCTCAACCGAAGTGTGGTCATGCCCGTGGCTGGGCTCCACTAAGGAGGCAGTGCCCGGGCATTGAAAGTCACCCTTGAAGCCCCCGGGCCGGGCGGGAGGGCCAGTGGGCTCCGAGCCCCGCCCAGGAACCCCCCCGCCCCGCGGGAGGAGAGTGGCAGCCCACAGGCACCCTGGTTGAGAGTGTTGTGTGCCTGCGTGCCTGCACTTCCCCTTGTGGTGGTCTCTCCTGGAGTCCGAGGGCGTGCGGTGTGTTGGGGTGCTGCTCCCTCAGTCCCCTGCTTTGTCCCGGCTCTTTGTACCCTGTGTGTTGGGGCCACCGCGGGAAGGGAGGGTTCCTGGCTCTTGTGGGCGATGGGAGGGGGCGCGCGGGGGTGTGGGGAGAGGTGCCTGCCGGCGGAGACACAGGCTCGGCTAACTGCTGCTGGCTGACTGCCTGCCTCAGCGAAGAGGACTAAGAAGAGGGTGTGGGGGTGAGCCCTGGCCGACGGGCCTGGTGTGCGGCCGGGGCTGCCAGCTTGTAGCGCCGGGTGGCTGACCGGCCTCTGGCCAGGGGGACCTTCGGCTGGATGGGCGGCTGCAGAGGGGCAAGGGGCGGCAGGGGTTCGGAGGGAGCCACGCCGGGGCGGCGGCGCAAAAGGAGAGGCGAGCAAAAGCCTGCAGCTATTCCCAGGCGGTCTCCCATCCAAGTACTAACCAGGCCCCTCCCTGCTTAGCTCCCGAGATCAGAGGAGATGGGGCGCGTTCAGGGTGGTATGGCCGTAGACGCTGGGACCCGGCTCCCCGCGCCCCAAGAGCCTGCTCCCGGCCTGCCTCGTGAGCGCGCGCCATGCAGATGCGCGGCTCCGGTGGCGAGCATCGACCTGCTGGCCGGCTCTGCCAGCACCGCGTCCCCCCCCCCAGTCCGGCTCCCCGCCTCTTCCGAATGCCCCTGGCGTGGGCGGCGGGCTACTCCTGGCCGGCAGCGAGGCCCCTTCGCGCCACCCGAGGCTCCATGGGACACTGCCACTTCCCTGATGGTGCCAGAAGTCGTGGAACTCTGGCATCCTGGGACTCCCCGGACCCAGACCGCCATACACCCCGCCCCCCTACCGCCACCAGGTTTACCAACAACCGCACCCCCAAGGCTGGGGGAGGCCTGCACCAGCAGGCAACCCTGGGCTTGGGAGTTGTGGGAGGACCCCGCGGCGGCGGCTTGGGCGGCTGCGGAGGGGGGGGCTGCGGCGGCGGCGGCGGCGGCGGAGGAGGCCGGGAGAGCAGAGGCGGGAGATTGAGGGAGTATGGCGATGGTGGCGGCGGCGGCGGGGGCTGGGGCGGAGGCGGGGGAGATGGCGGTGCTGGAGGCGGGGAGAGCGGAGGAGGGAGATTGAGGGAGTGCGGCAATGGCGGCGGCAGGGGCGGGGGTGGGGAACAGGGCAGCACTGGCGGCGGGGATGGGGAGCGCGGTGCTGGCGGCCGAGGGGGAGAGAGCAGAGGAGGGAGTTTGAGGGAGTACGGCGATGGCGGCGGCGGGGGCGGGGGAGGGGGCGAGGGCAGCGCTGGCGGAGGGGGTGGGGAGCGCGGTGATCGCGGCGGCGGCGGCGGCGGGAGAAGCGGGGGCTGATCGCGAGCAGCGATGGCGGCGGCGGCGGCGGCGGCGGCGCGGGAGGGTTGCGAGGTCGGCGATGGAGGCGGCGGCAGCGTTGGGGGCTGTGTCGGCGGGCGCTGGGCGCGGGGAGGGTTGGCGGCGGCGGTAGCGGGGAAGAGGGCGGTGCTGGCGGCGGAGGAGGGGAGAGCAGAGGCGGGAGATTGAAGCAGTACAGCGATGGCGGTGGCGAGGGCGGGGGCAGGGGTGAGGTCAGCGCTGGAGGGGGGTGTGGGGAGCGCGGTGATGGCGGCGGATTTGGCGGTGGCGGCGGGGGCGAGGGCAGCGCTGTTGGCGGTGGCGGCGATCGAAGGTCGGCGAAGGGATCGAGATGACAGCCTCCGGGACTGAAGAGGACTGAGAAGAGGGTGTGCGGGGGAGCCCTGGCCGACGGGCCTGGTGTGCGGCCGGGGCTGCCAGCTTGTAGTGCCTGGCGGCTAACCCTCTGCTGGTCAGGGGGACCTTCGGCTGGCTGGGCGGCTGCAGAGAGGCAAGGGGCGGCAGGGGTTCGGAGGGAGCCACGCCGGGGCGGCGGCGCAAAAGGAGAGGCGAGCAAAAGCCTGCAGCTATTCCCAGGCGGTCTCCCATCCAAGTACTAACCGGGCCCCTCCCTGCTTAGCTCCCGAGATCAGACGAGATCTGGCGCGTGCAGGGTGGTGTGGCCTTAGGCGCTGGGACCCGGCTCCCGGCACTCCAAGATCCTTCTCCCGATCTGCTTCTGAGCGCGCGCCATGCTGCTGGGCCGCTCCGGTGGCGAGCACGTCTGCCCGAGCGCCTCCCGCCAGCTCCCCGCCTCCTCCGGACGCCGCTGGTGTGGGCGACGGGCTACTCCTGGCCCGCAGCGAGGCCCCTTCGCGCCCCCCAGTGGCTCTAACGGGCCTCTGTCACTTCCCTGACTGTGACATATGTCTGGGCGCCCTGGCATCCTGGGCCTCCCCAGGCCCCGAAGGGCTTTTACCCCGCCCCCCTACCCCAACCCCTCTCATCTCCCCCCAGCCCCACAACCGCACACCCCCCCTTGCTGCTGTGTTGTCCCCACCTCTCAGGGCCACCGAGGGGGTCGCAGGGTCCTCTCAGTCCCCTCCACCCTAGGGATGTGCAACCCAGGCCCTGGCCCTGGCCGGCCCCACCCACTGGCCCAAAGCCAGGGAGAGCCACCCGCCACCAGGGGGCAGCACGTCCAGTCTGCCGCCACCCTTCCTCACACAGCCTTCTTTCTGGGTTCTCGCCCCTCGTCAGCGACCGGCGTCCCGCCCGATCACTGTTCACTTCACTGGCTACACGTCACCTCTCCTGACCCAGGGAGGTGAGAGAGAGGATGAGAGAAGGCCAGAGACGGAGCAAGAGAGAGGCGGAGAGAGACAGACGGGGACTGTGGGGACAGACTCGCAGAGAGCACTTTCCAGGCTCTGGGCCTCGCGTGGAGGGGTGCTGCGTGGGGGCTGCATGGATATCAGCTGTGACCGCTTGGCCATCAGCTGTTGCCAGTTGGCCATTGGCCACCGGCAGAGCTGCGGTGGCCAAGCTAGGAAGCGCGGATTGTGGACTGCAAATTGCAGAGGGGTGCGGACTGCAGTTGGCCGGCTTGGTGGGTCGGTAGGTTGGTGGGTCTTGTGGTCGGCAGAGAATCGGCCGGCAGGCTGGGGATCGGGCGGCTCCGGCTTGCCGAGTCTCCAAGCCAGCCGCCCGTGAGACATGGTGCTATGAGCCCCCTATCCGTGGCTCTGTTGGTGTTCCCTCTTGGCCTCGCCAAATCCTGCATTCTTGTGCGGGCAGAGGGGCTAGAGTCCCCGCAGGACAGGGACAGACAGACAGAACGGGAGGAGGAGTAAGAGGGAGCGAGATGGAAATATGCTCGTATATGTACATGTATGTATCTAGACATACAGAGAGACATGGACAGAGACAGAGAAAGAGGGGGCTGGCACGCGGGGAGAGAGCTCCTGAGCCAGAGCCAGAGCCCAACAGGCACGTCACAGAGCCCGACGGATATGGGGTGGGGGAGGGTGTGAGGGACGCACAGGCGGGCACACGGACTGTTACAGACGCACTGAGGCTGTGTTGAAGTGGCAGCTCCTCCACCGGAGTGTGGTCGTGCCCGGGGCTGGGCTCCGCTAAGGAGGCATTGCCCTGGCGTTGGCAGTCACCATTGAAGCCTCCGGGGCGGGCCGCCAGGGTCTCCGGAGGGCCTGTGGTCTCTGAGCCCCGCCCAGGCACCCGCCCGCGGGAGGAGAGTGGCAGCCCCCAGGCACCCTGGTTGTGAGGGTTGTGCGCCTGCGTGCCTGCTCTGCCCTTGTGGTGGTCTCCCCTGGAGTCGATGGCGCGTGGTGCGTTGGGGTGCTGCTCCCGCCGTCCCCTGGTTTGTCCCGGCTCTTTGTGCCCTGTGTTTCAGGGACACCGTGGCCGGCGGGAAGGGAGGGCTCCTGGCTCTTGTGGGAGACGGGAGGGGCGCGCGGGGGTGTGGGGCGAGGTGCCTGCCAGCGGAGACAGAAGACTCCGGTGGGGCGGGGCGGGTGGGCGTCCCGTTTGCCCGAGGACACGCCGATCCTGTGTGTCGGGTCCCGGGGGCAGGCGCAGGGATGGGCGTCCCCTGGGCTCGGGCCGAGGTGCAAAGCACCGGCACGTCCTGGGATGGAGAGAGCCTGGTGGAGGCCTGCGCCGGCAGGCAGCCCTGGGCTTGGGCGTTGGGGGTTGCGGCGGCGGCAGGGTCGGGGAGCGAGAGGGAGCCCTGCGATGGCGGTGGCGGCGGCGGCTACCGAGACGCGGCTGACTGCTGCAGGCTGACGGCCTGCCTCGGCGAAGAGCACTAAGAAGAGGGAGTGGGGGGGAGCCCTGGCCGACAGGCCTGGTGTGCGGCCGGGGATGCGAGCTTGTATTGCTGGGCGGCTGACCCTCCTCTGGCCAGGGGGACCTTCGGCTGCCTGGGCGGCTGCAGAGGGGCAAGGGGCGGCAGGGGTTCGGAGGGAGCCACGCCGGGGCGGCGGCGCAAAAGGAGAGGCGAGCAAAAGCCTGCAGCTATTCCCAGGCGGTCTCCCATCCAAGTACTAACCAGGCCCCTCCCTGCTTAGCTCCCGAGATCAGAGGAGATGGGGCGCGTTCAGGGTGGTATGGCCGTAGACGCTGGGACCCGGCTCCCCGCGCCCCAAGAGCCTGCTCCCGGCCTGCCTCTGACAGCGCGCCGTGCTGCTGGGCCGCTAGGGTGGCGAGCACGTCTGCCCGAGCGCCTCCCGCCCGCTCCCCGCCTCCTCCGGACGCCGCTGGTGTGGGCGACCGGCTACTCCTGGCCCGCAGCGAGGCCCCTTCGCGCCCCCCAGTGGCTCTAACGGGCCTCTGTCACTTCCATGACTGTGACATATGTCTGGGCGCCCTGGCATCCTGGGCCTCCCCAGGCCCCGAAGGGCTTTTACCCCGCCCCCCTACCCCAACCCCTCTCATCTACCCCCAGCCCCACAACCGCACACCCCCCTTGCTGCTGTGCTGTCCCCACCTCTCAGGGCCACCGAGGGGGTCGCAGGGTCCTCTCAGTCCCCTCCGGCCCTAGGGACGTGCAACCCAGGCCCTGGCCCTGACCGGACCCATCCACAGGCCCAAAGCCAGGGAGAGCCACCCGCGCCACCAGGGTGCAGCATCTCCAGTCTGCAGCCACCCTTCGTCACAAGCCTTCAGTCTGGGCCCTGGAACCCTCGTCAGCGACCGGAGCCCCGCCCGATGTCCGGTCCCTTCACTGGCTACACGTCACCTCTCCTGACCCAGGGAGGTGTGAGAGAGGATGAGAGAAGGCCAGAGACGGAGCAAGAGAGAGGCGGAGAGAGACAGACGGGGACTGTGGGGACAGACTCGCAGAGAGCACTCTCCAGGCTCTGGGCCTCGCGTGGAGGGGTGCTGCTTGGGGGCTGCATGGTCATCAGCTGTGACCGCTTGGCCATCAGCTGTTGCCATTTGGCCACTGGCCACCGGAGGAGCTGCGGTGGCCAACTGGGAAGCGCGGATGGTGGACTGCAAATTGCAGAGGGGCGCGGATTGCAGTGGGCCCGCTTGGCGGGTCGACGGGCGGTGTGTCGGTGGGTTGGCAGAGAAGCGGCCGACAGGTTGGGGATCGGGCGGCTCCGGCTTGCCGTGGCTCCGAGCCAGCCGCCCGTGAGACATAGTGCTATGAGCCCCCTATCCGTGGCTCTGTTGGTGTTCCCTCTTGGCCTCGCCATATCCTGCCTTCTTGTGCGGGCAGAGGGACTAGAGTCCCCGCAGGACAGGGACCGACAGAGAGAACGGGAGGAGGAGAAAGAGGGAGCGAGATCGAAATATACACCTATATGTACCTGTATGTACCTAGACATACAGAGAGACATGGACAGAGACAGAGAAAGAGGGGGCTGGCACGCGGGGAGAGAGCTCCTGAGCCAGAGCCAGAGCCCAACAGGCACGTCACAGAGCCAGAGAGACATGGGGTGGGGGAGGGGGGAGGGACGCACAAGCGGGCACACGGACTGGGACAGACGCACTGACGCTGCTTTGAAGTGGCAGCTTCTCAACCGAAGTGTGGTCATGCCCGTGGCTGGGCTCCACTAAGGAGGCAGTGCCCGGGCATTGAAAGTCACCCTTGAAGCCCCCGGGCCGGGCGGGAGGGCCAGTGGGCTCCGAGCCCCGCCCAGGAACCCCCCCGCCCCGCGGGAGGAGAGTGGCAGCCCACAGGCACCCTGGTTGAGAGTGTTGTGTGCCTGCGTGCCTGCACTTCCCCTTGTGGTGGTCTCTCCTGGAGTCCGAGGGCGTGCGGTGTGTTGGGGTGCTGCTCCCTCAGTCCCCTGCTTTGTCCCGGCTCTTTGTACCCTGTGTGTTGGGGCCACCGCGGGAAGGGAGGGTTCCTGGCTCTTGTGGGCGATGGGAGGGGGCGCGCGGGGGTGTGGGGAGAGGTGCCTGCCGGCGGAGACACAGGCTCGGCTAACTGCTGCTGGCTGACTGCCTGCCTCAGCGAAGAGGACTAAGAAGAGGGTGTGGGGGTGAGCCCTGGCCGACGGGCCTGGTGTGCGGCCGGGGCTGCCAGCTTGTAGCGCCGGGTGGCTGACCGGCCTCTGGCCAGGGGGACCTTCGGCTGGATGGGCGGCTGCAGAGGGGCAAGGGGCGGCAGGGGTTCGGAGGGAGCCACGCCGGGGCGGCGGCGCAAAAGGAGAGGCGAGCAAAAGCCTGCAGCTATTCCCAGGCGGTCTCCCATCCAAGTACTAACCAGGCCCCTCCCTGCTTAGCTCCCGAGATCAGAGGAGATGGGGCGCGTTCAGGGTGGTATGGCCGTAGACGCTGGGACCCGGCTCCCCGCGCCCCAAGAGCCTGCTCCCGGCCTGCCTCGTGAGCGCGCGCCATGCAGATGCGCGGCTCCGGTGGCGAGCATCGACCTGCTGGCCGGCTCTGCCAGCACCGCGTCCCCCCCCCCAGTCCGGCTCCCCGCCTCTTCCGAATGCCCCTGGCGTGGGCGGCGGGCTACTCCTGGCCGGCAGCGAGGCCCCTTCGCGCCACCCGAGGCTCCATGGGACACTGCCACTTCCCTGATGGTGCCAGAAGTCGTGGAACTCTGGCATCCTGGGACTCCCCGGACCCAGACCGCCATACACCCCGCCCCCCTACCGCCACCAGGTTTACCAACAACCGCACCCCCAAGGCTGGGGGAGGCCTGCACCAGCAGGCAACCCTGGGCTTGGGAGTTGTGGGAGGACCCCGCGGCGGCGGCTTGGGCGGCTGCGGAGGGGGGGGCTGCGGCGGCGGCGGCGGCGGGGGCGGAGGAGGCCGGGAGAGCAGAGGCGGGAGATTGAGGGAGTATGGCGATGGTGGCGGCGGCGGCGGGGGCTGGGGCGGAGGCGGGGGAGATGGCGGTGCTGGAGGCGGGGAGAGCAGAGGAGGGAGATTGAGGGAGTGCGGCAATGGCGGTGGCGGGGGCGGGGGTGGGGAAGAGGGCAGCACTGGCGGCGGGGATGGGGAGCGCGGTGCTGGCGGCCGAGGGGGAGAGAGCAGAGGAGGGAGTTTGAGGGAGTACGGCGATGGCGGGGGCGGGGGAGGGGGCGAGGGCAGCGCTGGCGGAGGGGGTGGGGAGCGCGGTGATCGCGGCGGCGGCGGCGGGAGAAGCGGGGGCTGATCGCGAGCAGCGATGGCGGCGGCGGCGGCGGCGGCGGCGGCGGCGCGGGAGGGTTGCGAGGTCGGCGATGGAGGCGGCGGCAGCGTTGGGGGCTGTCTCGGCGGGCGCTGGGCGCGGGGAGGGTTGGCGCCGGCGGCGGCGGCGGTAGCGGGGAAGAGGGCGGTGCTGGCGGCGGAGGAGGGGAGAGCAGAGGCGGGAGATTGAAGCAGTACAGCGATGGCGGTGGCGAGGGCGGGGGCAGGGGTGAGGTCAGCGCTGGAGGGGGGTGTGGGGAGCGCGGTGATGGCGGCGGATTTGGCGGTGGCGGCGGGGGCGAGGGCAGCGCTGTTGGCGGTGGCGGCGATCGAAGGTCGGCGAAGGGATCGAGATGACAGCCTCCGGGACTGAAGAGGACTGAGAAGAGGGTGTGCGGGGGAGCCCTGGCCGACGGGCCTGGTGTGCGGCCGGGGCTGCCAGCTTGTAGTGCCTGGCGGCTAACCCTCTGCTGGTCAGGGGGACCTTCGGCTGGCTGGGCGGCTGCAGAGAGGCAAGGGGCGGCAGGGGTTCGGAGGGAGCCACGCCGGGGCGGCGGCGCAAAAGGAGAGGCGAGCAAAAGCCTGCAGCTATTCCCAGGCGGTCTCCCATCCAAGTACTAACCGGGCCCCTCCCTGCTTAGCTCCCGAGATCAGACGAGATCTGGCGCGTGCAGGGTGGTGTGGCCTTAGGCGCTGGGACCCGGCTCCCGGCACTCCAAGATCCTTCTCCCGACCTGCTTCTGAGCGCGCGCCGTGCTGCTGGGCCGCTCCGGTGGCGAGCATGTCTGCCCGAGCGCCTCCCGCCAGCTCCCCGCCTCCTCCGGACGCCGCTGGTGTGGGCGACGGGCTACTCCTGGCCCGCAGCGAGGCCCCTTCCCGCCCCCCAGTGGCTCTAACGGGCCTCTGTCACTTCCCTGACTGTGACATATGTCTGGGCGCCCTGGCATCCTGGGCCTCCCCAGGCCCCGAAGGGCTTTTACCCCGCCACCCTACCCCAACCCCTCTCATCTCCCCCCAGCCCCACAACCGCACACCCCCCTTGCTGCTGTGCTGTCCCCACTTCTCAGGGCCACCGAGGGGGTCGCAGGGTCCTCTCAGTCCCCTCCACCCTAGGGACGTGCAACCCAGGCCCTGGCCCTGGCCGGCCCCACCCACTGCCCCAAAGCCAGGGAGAGCCACCGGCCACCAGGGGGCAGCACCTCCAGGCTGCCGCCACCCTTCCTCACACAGCCTTCTTTCTGGGTTCTCGCCCCTCCTCAGCGACCGGCGTCGCGCCCGATCACTGTTCACTTCACTGGCTACACGTCACCTCTCCTGACCCAGGGAGGTGAGAGAGAGGATGAGAGAAGGCCAGAGACGGAGCAAGAGAGAGGCGGAGAGAGACAGACGGGGACTGTGGGGACAGACTCGCAGAGAGCACTTTCCAGGCTCTGGGCCTCGCGTGGAGGGGTGCTGCGTGGGGGCTGCATGGATATCAGCTGTGACCGCTTGGCCATCAGCTGTTGCCAGTTGGCCATTGGCCACCGGCAGAGCTGCGGTGGCCAAGCTAGGAAGCGCGGATTGTGGACTGCAAATTGCATAGAGGCGCGGACTGCAGTTGGCCGGCTTGGTTAGTCGGTAGGTTGGCGGGTCTTGTGGTCGGCAGAGAATCGGCCGGCAGGCTGGGGATCGGGCGGCTCCGGCTTGCCGAGTCTCCAAGCCAGCCGCCCGTGAGACATGGTGCTATGAGCCCCCTATCCGTGGTCTGTTGGTGTTCCCTCTTGGCCTCGCCAAATCCTGCATTCTTGTGCGGGCAGAGGGGCTAGAGTCCCCGCAGGACAGGGACAGACAGACAGAACGGGAGGAGGAGTAAGAGGGAGCGAGATGGAAATATGCTCGTATATGTACATGTATGTATCTAGACATACAGAGAGACATGGACAGAGACAGAGAAAGAGGGGGCTGGCACGCGGGGAGAGAGCTCCTGAGCCAGAGCCAGAGCCCAACAGGCACGTCACAGAGCCCGACGGATATGGGGTGGGGGAGGGTGTGAGGGACGCACAGGCGGGCACACGGACTGTTACAGACGCACTGAGGCTGTGTTGAAGTGGCAGCTCCTCCACCGGAGTGTGGTCGTGCCCGGGGCTGGGCTCCGCTAAGGAGGCATTGCCCTGGCGTTGGCAGTCACCATTGAAGCCTCCGGGGCGGGCCGCCAGGGTCTCCGGAGGGCCTGAGGTCTCTGAGCCCCGCCCAGGCACCCGCCCGCGGGAGGAGAGTGGCAGCCCCCAGGCACCCTGGTTGTGAGGGTTGTGCGCCTGCGTGCCTGCTCTGCCCTTGTGGTGGTCTCCCCTGGAGTCGATGGCGCGTGGTGCGTTGGGGTGCTGCTCCCGCCGTCCCCTGGTTTGTCCCGGCTCTTTGTGCCCTGTGTTTCAGGGACACCGTGGCCGGCGGGAAGGGAGGGCTCCTGGCTCTTGTGGGAGACGGGAGGGGCGTGCGGGGGTGTGGGGCGAGGTGCCTGCCAGCGGAGGCAGAAGACTCCGGTGGGCGGGGCGGGTGGGCGTCCCGTTTGCCCGAGGACACGCCGATCCTGTGTGTCGGGTCCCGGGGGCAGGCGCAGGGATGGGCGTCCCCTGGGCTCGGGCCGAGGTGCAAAGCACCGGCACGTCCTGGGATGGAGAGAGCCTGGTGGAGGCCTGCGCCGGCAGGCAGCCCTGGGCTTGGGCGTTGGGGGTTGCGGCGGCGGCAGGGTCGGGGAGCGAGAGGGAGCCCTGCGATGGCGGTGGCGGCGGCGGCGACCGAGACGCGGCTGACTGCTGCAGGCTGACGGCCTGCCTCGGCGAAGAGCACTAAGAAGAGGGAGTGGGGGGGAGCCCTGGCCGACAGGCCTGGTGTGCGGCCGGGGATGCGAGCTTGTAGTGCTGGGCGGCTGACCCTCCTCTGGCCAGGGGGACCTTCGGCTGCCTGGGCGGCTGCAGAGGGGCAAGGGGCGGCAGGGGTTCGGAGGGAGCCACGCCGGGGCGGCGGCGCAAAAGGAGAGGCGAGCAAAAGCCTGCAGCTATTCCCAGGCGGTCTCCCATCCAAGTACTAACCAGGCCCCTCCCTGCTTAGCTCCCGAGATCAGAGGAGATGGGGCGCGTTCAGGGTGGTATGGCCGTAGACGCTGGGACCCGGCTCCCCGCGCCCCAAGAGCCTGCTCCCGGCCTGCCTCGTGAGCGCGCGCCATGCAGATGCGCGGCTCCGGTGGCGAGCATCGACCTGCTGGCCGGCTCTGCCAGCACCGCGTCCCCCCCCCCAGTCCGGCTCCCCGCCTCTTCCGAATGCCCCTGGCGTGGGCGGCGGGCTACTCCTGGCCGGCAGCGAGGCCCCTTCGCGCCACCCGAGGCTCCATGGGACACTGCCACTTCCCTGATGGTGCCAGAAGTCGTGGAACTCTGGCATCCTGGGACTCCCCGGACCCAGACCGCCATACACCCCGCCCCCCTACCGCCACCAGGTTTACCAACAACCGCACCCCCAAGGCTGGGGGAGGCCTGCACCAGCAGGCAACCCTGGGCTTGGGAGTTGTGGGAGGACCCCGCGGCGGCGGCTTGGGCGGCTGCGGAGGGGGGGGCTGCGGCGGCGGCGGCGGCGGCGGAGGAGGCCGGGAGAGCAGAGGCGGGAGATTGAGGGAGTATGGCGATGGTGGCGGCGGCGGCGGGGGCTGGGGCGGAGGCGGGGGAGATGGCGGTGCTGGAGGCGGGGAGAGCGGAGGAGGGAGATTGAGGGAGTGCGGCAATGGCGGCGGCAGGGGCGGGGGTGGGGAACAGGGCAGCACTGGCGGCGGGGATGGGGAGCGCGGTGCTGGCGGCCGAGGGGGAGAGAGCAGAGGAGGGAGTTTGAGGGAGTACGGCGATGGCGGCGGCGGGGGCGGGGGAGGGGGCGAGGGCAGCGCTGGCGGAGGGGGTGGGGAGCGCGGTGATCGCGGCGGCGGCGGCGGCGGGAGAAGCGGGGGCTGATCGCGAGCAGCGATGGCGGCGGCGGCGGCGGCGGCGGCGCGGGAGGGTTGCGAGGTCGGCGATGGAGGCGGCGGCAGCGTTGGGGGCTGTGTCGGCGGGCGCTGGGCGCGGGGAGGGTTGGCGGCGGCGGTAGCGGGGAAGAGGGCGGTGCTGGCGGCGGAGGAGGGGAGAGCAGAGGCGGGAGATTGAAGCAGTACAGCGATGGCGGTGGCGAGGGCGGGGGCAGGGGTGAGGTCAGCGCTGGAGGGGGGTGTGGGGAGCGCGGTGATGGCGGCGGATTTGGCGGTGGCGGCGGGGGCGAGGGCAGCGCTGTTGGCGGTGGCGGCGATCGAAGGTCGGCGAAGGGATCGAGATGACAGCCTCCGGGACTGAAGAGGACTGAGAAGAGGGTGTGCGGGGGAGCCCTGGCCGACGGGCCTGGTGTGCGGCCGGGGCTGCCAGCTTGTAGTGCCTGGCGGCTAACCCTCTGCTGGTCAGGGGGACCTTCGGCTGGCTGGGCGGCTGCAGAGAGGCAAGGGGCGGCAGGGGTTCGGAGGGAGCCACGCCGGGGCGGCGGCGCAAAAGGAGAGGCGAGCAAAAGCCTGCAGCTATTCCCAGGCGGTCTCCCATCCAAGTACTAACCGGGCCCCTCCCTGCTTAGCTCCCGAGATCAGACGAGATCTGGCGCGTGCAGGGTGGTGTGGCCTTAGGCGCTGGGACCCGGCTCCCGGCACTCCAAGATCCTTCTCCCGATCTGCTTCTGAGCGCGCGCCATGCTGCTGGGCCGCTCCGGTGGCGAGCACGTCTGCCCGAGCGCCTCCCGCCAGCTCCCCGCCTCCTCCGGACGCCGCTGGTGTGGGCGACGGGCTACTCCTGGCCCGCAGCGAGGCCCCTTCGCGCCCCCCAGTGGCTCTAACGGGCCTCTGTCACTTCCCTGACTGTGACATATGTCTGGGCGCCCTGGCATCCTGGGCCTCCCCAGGCCCCGAAGGGCTTTTACCCCGCCCCCCTACCCCAACCCCTCTCATCTCCCCCCAGCCCCACAACCGCACACCCCCCCTTGCTGCTGTGCTGTCCCCACCTCTCAGGGCCACCGAGGGGGTCGCAGGGTCCTCTCAGTCCCCTCCACCCTAGGGATGTGCAACCCAGGCCCTGGCCCTGGCCGGCCCCACCCACTGGCCCAAAGCCAGGGAGAGCCACCCGCCACCAGGGGGCAGCACGTCCAGTCTGCCGCCACCCTTCCTCACACAGCCTTCTTTCTGGGTTCTCGCCCCTCGTCAGCGACCGGCGTCCCGCCCGATCACTGTTCACTTCACTGGCTACACGTCACCTCTCCTGACCCAGGGAGGTGAGAGAGAGGATGAGAGAAGGCCAGAGACGGATCAAGAGAGGCGGAGAGAGACAGACGGGGACTGTGGGGACAGACTCGCAGAGAGCACTTTCCAGGCTCTGGGCCTCGCGTGGAGGGGTGCTGCGTGGGGGCTGCATGGATATCAGCTGTGACCGCTTGGCCATCAGCTGTTGCCAGTTGGCCATTGGCCACCGGCAGAGCTGCGGTGGCCAAGCTAGGAAGCGCGGATTGTGGACTGCAAATTGCAGAGGGGTGCGGACTGCAGTTGGCCGGCTTGGTGGGTCGGTAGGTTGGTGGGTCTTGTGGTCGGCAGAGAATCGGCCGGCAGGCTGGGGATCGGGCGGCTCCGGCTTGCCGAGTCTCCAAGCCAGCCGCCCGTGAGACATGGTGCTATGAGCCCCCTATCCGTGGCTCTGTTGGTGTTCCCTCTTGGCCTCGCCAAATCCTGCATTCTTGTGCGGGCAGAGGGGCTAGAGTCCCCGCAGGACAGGGACAGACAGACAGAACGGGAGGAGGAGTAAGAGGGAGCGAGATGGAAATATGCTCGTATATGTACATGTATGTATCTAGACATACAGAGAGACATGGACAGAGACAGAGAAAGAGGGGGCTGGCACGCGGGGAGAGAGCTCCTGAGCCAGAGCCAGAGCCCAACAGGCACGTCACAGAGCCCGACGGATATGGGGTGGGGGAGGGTGTGAGGGACGCACAGGCGGGCACACGGACTGTTACAGACGCACTGAGGCTGTGTTGAAGTGGCAGCTCCTCCACCGGAGTGTGGTCGTGCCCGGGGCTGGGCTCCGCTAAGGAGGCATTGCCCTGGCGTTGGCAGTCACCATTGAAGCCTCCGGGGCGGGCCGCCAGGGTCTCCGGAGGGCCTGAGGTCTCTGAGCCCCGCCCAGGCACCCGCCCGCGGGAGGAGAGTGGCAGCCCCCAGGCACCCTGGTTGTGAGGGTTGTGCGCCTGCGTGCCTGCTCTGCCCTTGTGGTGGTCTCCCCTGGAGTCGATGGCGCGTGGTGCGTTGGGGTGCTGCTCCCGCCGTCCCCTGGTTTGTCCCGGCTCTTTGTGCCCTGTGTTTCAGGGACACCGTGGCCGGCGGGAAGGGAGGGCTCCTGGCTCTTGTGGGAGACGGGAGGGGCGTGCGGGGGTGTGGGGCGAGGTGCCTGCCAGCGGAGGCAGAAGACTCCGGTGGGGCGGGGCGGGTGGGCGTCCCGTTTGCCCGAGGACACGCCGATCCTGTGTGTCGGGTCCCGGGGGCAGGCGCAGGGATGGGCGTCCCCTGGGCTCGGGCCGAGGTGCAAAGCACCGGCACGTCCTGGGATGGAGAGAGCCTGGTGGAGGCCTGCGCCGGCAGGCAGCCCTGGGCTTGGGCGTTGGGGGTTGCGGCGGCGGCAGGGTCGGGGAGCGAGAGGGAGCCCTGCGATGGCGGTGGCGGCGGCGGCGACCGAGACGCGGCTGACTGCTGCAGGCTGACGGCCTGCCTCGGCGAAGAGCACTAAGAAGAGGGAGTGGGGGGGAGCCCTGGCCGACAGGCCTGGTGTGCGGCCGGGGATGCGAGCTTGTAGTGCTGGGCGGCTGACCCTCCTCTGGCCAGGGGGACCTTCGGCTGCCTGGGCGGCTGCAGAGGGGCAAGGGGCGGCAGGGGTTCGGAGGGAGCCACGCCGGGGCGGCGGCGCAAAAGGAGAGGCGAGCAAAAGCCTGCAGCTATTCCCAGGCGGTCTCCCATCCAAGTACTAACCAGGCCCCTCCCTGCTTAGCTCCCGAGATCAGAGGAGATGGGGCGCGTTCAGGGTGGTATGGCCGTAGACGCTGGGACCCGGCTCCCCGCGCCCCAAGAGCCTGCTCCCGGCCTGCCTCGTGAGCGCGCGCCATGCAGATGCGCGGCTCCGGTGGCGAGCATCGACCTGCTGGCCGGCTCTGCCAGCACCGCGTCCCCCCCCCCAGTCCGGCTCCCCGCCTCTTCCGAATGCCCCTGGCGTGGGCGGCGGGCTACTCCTGGCCGGCAGCGAGGCCCCTTCGCGCCACCCGAGGCTCCATGGGACACTGCCACTTCCCTGATGGTGCCAGAAGTCGTGGAACTCTGGCATCCTGGGACTCCCCGGACCCAGACCGCCATACACCCCGCCCCCCTACCGCCACCAGGTTTACCAACAACCGCACCCCCAAGGCTGGGGGAGGCCTGCACCAGCAGGCAACCCTGGGCTTGGGAGTTGTGGGAGGACCCCGCGGCGGCGGCTTGGGCGGCTGCGGAGGGGGGGGCTGCGGCGGCGGCGGCGGCGGCGGAGGAGGCCGGGAGAGCAGAGGCGGGAGATTGAGGGAGTATGGCGATGGTGGCGGCGGCGGCGGGGGCTGGGGCGGAGGCGGGGGAGATGGCGGTGCTGGAGGCGGGGAGAGCGGAGGAGGGAGATTGAGGGAGTGCGGCAATGGCGGCGGCAGGGGCGGGGGTGGGGAACAGGGCAGCACTGGCGGCGGGGATGGGGAGCGCGGTGCTGGCGGCCGAGGGGGAGAGAGCAGAGGAGGGAGTTTGAGGGAGTACGGCGATGGCGGCGGCGGGGGCGGGGGAGGGGGCGAGGGCAGCGCTGGCGGAGGGGGTGGGGAGCGCGGTGATCGCGGCGGCGGCGGCGGCGGGAGAAGCGGGGGCTGATCGCGAGCAGCGATGGCGGCGGCGGCGGCGGCGGCGGCGCGGGAGGGTTGCGAGGTCGGCGATGGAGGCGGCGGCAGCGTTGGGGGCTGTGTCGGCGGGCGCTGGGCGCGGGGAGGGTTGGCGGCGGCGGTAGCGGGGAAGAGGGCGGTGCTGGCGGCGGAGGAGGGGAGAGCAGAGGCGGGAGATTGAAGCAGTACAGCGATGGCGGTGGCGAGGGCGGGGGCAGGGGTGAGGTCAGCGCTGGAGGGGGGTGTGGGGAGCGCGGTGATGGCGGCGGATTTGGCGGTGGCGGCGGGGGCGAGGGCAGCGCTGTTGGCGGTGGCGGCGATCGAAGGTCGGCGAAGGGATCGAGATGACAGCCTCCGGGACTGAAGAGGACTGAGAAGAGGGTGTGCGGGGGAGCCCTGGCCGACGGGCCTGGTGTGCGGCCGGGGCTGCCAGCTTGTAGTGCCTGGCGGCTAACCCTCTGCTGGTCAGGGGGACCTTCGGCTGGCTGGGCGGCTGCAGAGAGGCAAGGGGCGGCAGGGGTTCGGAGGGAGCCACGCCGGGGCGGCGGCGCAAAAGGAGAGGCGAGCAAAAGCCTGCAGCTATTCCCAGGCGGTCTCCCATCCAAGTACTAACCGGGCCCCTCCCTGCTTAGCTCCCGAGATCAGACGAGATCTGGCGCGTGCAGGGTGGTGTGGCCTTAGGCGCTGGGACCCGGCTCCCGGCACTCCAAGATCCTTCTCCCGATCTGCTTCTGAGCGCGCGCCATGCTGCTGGGCCGCTCCGGTGGCGAGCACGTCTGCCCGAGCGCCTCCCGCCAGCTCCCCGCCTCCTCCGGACGCCGCTGGTGTGGGCGACGGGCTACTCCTGGCCCGCAGCGAGGCCCCTTCGCGCCCCCCAGTGGCTCTAACGGGCCTCTGTCACTTCCCTGACTGTGACATATGTCTGGGCGCCCTGGCATCCTGGGCCTCCCCAGGCCCCGAAGGGCTTTTACCCCGCCCCCCTACCCCAACCCCTCTCATCTCCCCCCAGCCCCACAACCGCACACCCCCCCTTGCTGCTGTGTTGTCCCCACCTCTCAGGGCCACCGAGGGGGTCGCAGGGTCCTCTCAGTCCCCTCCACCCTAGGGATGTGCAACCCAGGCCCTGGCCCTGGCCGGCCCCACCCACTGGCCCAAAGCCAGGGAGAGCCACCCGCCACCAGGGGGCAGCACGTCCAGTCTGCCGCCACCCTTCCTCACACAGCCTTCTTTCTGGGTTCTCGCCCCTCGTCAGCGACCGGCGTCCCGCCCGATCACTGTTCACTTCACTGGCTACACGTCACCTCTCCTGACCCAGGGAGGTGAGAGAGAGGATGAGAGAAGGCCAGAGACGGAGCAAGAGAGAGGCGGAGAGAGACAGACGGGGACTGTGGGGACAGACTCGCAGAGAGCACTTTCCAGGCTCTGGGCCTCGCGTGGAGGGGTGCTGCGTGGGGGCTGCATGGATATCAGCTGTGACCGCTTGGCCATCAGCTGTTGCCAGTTGGCCATTGGCCACCGGCAGAGCTGCGGTGGCCAAGCTAGGAAGCGCGGATTGTGGACTGCAAATTGCAGAGGGGTGCGGACTGCAGTTGGCCGGCTTGGTGGGTCGGTAGGTTGGTGGGTCTTGTGGTCGGCAGAGAATCGGCCGGCAGGCTGGGGATCGGGCGGCTCCGGCTTGCCGAGTCTCCAAGCCAGCCGCCCGTGAGACATGGTGCTATGAGCCCCCTATCCGTGGCTCTGTTGGTGTTCCCTCTTGGCCTCGCCAAATCCTGCATTCTTGTGCGGGCAGAGGGGCTAGAGTCCCCGCAGGACAGGGACAGACAGACAGAACGGGAGGAGGAGTAAGAGGGAGCGAGATGGAAATATGCTCGTATATGTACATGTATGTATCTAGACATACAGAGAGACATGGACAGAGACAGAGAAAGAGGGGGCTGGCACGCGGGGAGAGAGCTCCTGAGCCAGAGCCAGAGCCCAACAGGCACGTCACAGAGCCCGACGGATATGGGGTGGGGGAGGGTGTGAGGGACGCACAGGCGGGCACACGGACTGTTACAGACGCACTGAGGCTGTGTTGAAGTGGCAGCTCCTCCACCGGAGTGTGGTCGTGCCCGGGGCTGGGCTCCGCTAAGGAGGCATTGCCCTGGCGTTGGCAGTCACCATTGAAGCCTCCGGGGCGGGCCGCCAGGGTCTCCGGAGGGCCTGTGGTCTCTGAGCCCCGCCCAGGCACCCGCCCGCGGGAGGAGAGTGGCAGCCCCCAGGCACCCTGGTTGTGAGGGTTGTGCGCCTGCGTGCCTGCTCTGCCCTTGTGGTGGTCTCCCCTGGAGTCGATGGCGCGTGGTGCGTTGGGGTGCTGCTCCCGCCGTCCCCTGGTTTGTCCCGGCTCTTTGTGCCCTGTGTTTCAGGGACACCGTGGCCGGCGGGAAGGGAGGGCTCCTGGCTCTTGTGGGAGACGGGAGGGGCGCGCGGGGGTGTGGGGCGAGGTGCCTGCCAGCGGAGACAGAAGACTCCGGTGGGGCGGGGCGGGTGGGCGTCCCGTTTGCCCGAGGACACGCCGATCCTGTGTGTCGGGTCCCGGGGGCAGGCGCAGGGATGGGCGTCCCCTGGGCTCGGGCCGAGGTGCAAAGCACCGGCACGTCCTGGGATGGAGAGAGCCTGGTGGAGGCCTGCGCCGGCAGGCAGCCCTGGGCTTGGGCGTTGGGGGTTGCGGCGGCGGCAGGGTCGGGGAGCGAGAGGGAGCCCTGCGATGGCGGTGGCGGCGGCGGCTACCGAGACGCGGCTGACTGCTGCAGGCTGACGGCCTGCCTCGGCGAAGAGCACTAAGAAGAGGGAGTGGGGGGGAGCCCTGGCCGACAGGCCTGGTGTGCGGCCGGGGATGCGAGCTTGTATTGCTGGGCGGCTGACCCTCCTCTGGCCAGGGGGACCTTCGGCTGCCTGGGCGGCTGCAGAGGGGCAAGGGGCGGCAGGGGTTCGGAGGGAGCCACGCCGGGGCGGCGGCGCAAAAGGAGAGGCGAGCAAAAGCCTGCAGCTATTCCCAGGCGGTCTCCCATCCAAGTACTAACCAGGCCCCTCCCTGCTTAGCTCCCGAGATCAGAGGAGATGGGGCGCGTTCAGGGTGGTATGGCCGTAGACGCTGGGACCCGGCTCCCCGCGCCCCAAGAGCCTGCTCCCGGCCTGCCTCTGACAGCGCGCCGTGCTGCTGGGCCGCTAGGGTGGCGAGCACGTCTGCCCGAGCGCCTCCCGCCCGCTCCCCGCCTCCTCCGGACGCCGCTGGTGTGGGCGACCGGCTACTCCTGGCCCGCAGCGAGGCCCCTTCGCGCCCCCCAGTGGCTCTAACGGGCCTCTGTCACTTCCATGACTGTGACATATGTCTGGGCGCCCTGGCATCCTGGGCCTCCCCAGGCCCCGAAGGGCTTTTACCCCGCCCCCCTACCCCAACCCCTCTCATCTACCCCCAGCCCCACAACCGCACACCCCCCTTGCTGCTGTGCTGTCCCCACCTCTCAGGGCCACCGAGGGGGTCGCAGGGTCCTCTCAGTCCCCTCCGGCCCTAGGGACGTGCAACCCAGGCCCTGGCCCTGACCGGACCCATCCACAGGCCCAAAGCCAGGGAGAGCCACCCGCGCCACCAGGGTGCAGCATCTCCAGTCTGCAGCCACCCTTCGTCACAAGCCTTCAGTCTGGGCCCTGGAACCCTCGTCAGCGACCGGAGCCCCGCCCGATGTCCGGTCCCTTCACTGGCTACACGTCACCTCTCCTGACCCAGGGAGGTGTGAGAGAGGATGAGAGAAGGCCAGAGACGGAGCAAGAGAGAGGCGGAGAGAGACAGACGGGGACTGTGGGGACAGACTCGCAGAGAGCACTCTCCAGGCTCTGGGCCTCGCGTGGAGGGGTGCTGCTTGGGGGCTGCATGGTCATCAGCTGTGACCGCTTGGCCATCAGCTGTTGCCATTTGGCCACTGGCCACCGGAGGAGCTGCGGTGGCCAACTGGGAAGCGCGGATGGTGGACTGCAAATTGCAGAGGGGCGCGGATTGCAGTGGGCCCGCTTGGCGGGTCGACGGGCGGTGTGTCGGTGGGTTGGCAGAGAAGCGGCCGACAGGTTGGGGATCGGGCGGCTCCGGCTTGCCGTGGCTCCGAGCCAGCCGCCCGTGAGACATAGTGCTATGAGCCCCCTATCCGTGGCTCTGTTGGTGTTCCCTCTTGGCCTCGCCATATCCTGCCTTCTTGTGCGGGCAGAGGGACTAGAGTCCCCGCAGGACAGGGACCGACAGAGAGAACGGGAGGAGGAGAAAGAGGGAGCGAGATCGAAATATACACCTATATGTACCTGTATGTACCTAGACATACAGAGAGACATGGACAGAGACAGAGAAAGAGGGGGCTGGCACGCGGGGAGAGAGCTCCTGAGCCAGAGCCAGAGCCCAACAGGCACGTCACAGAGCCAGAGAGACATGGGGTGGGGGAGGGGGGAGGGACGCACAAGCGGGCACACGGACTGGGACAGACGCACTGACGCTGCTTTGAAGTGGCAGCTTCTCAACCGAAGTGTGGTCATGCCCGTGGCTGGGCTCCACTAAGGAGGCAGTGCCCGGGCATTGAAAGTCACCCTTGAAGCCCCCGGGCCGGGCGGGAGGGCCAGTGGGCTCCGAGCCCCGCCCAGGAACCCCCCCGCCCCGCGGGAGGAGAGTGGCAGCCCACAGGCACCCTGGTTGAGAGTGTTGTGTGCCTGCGTGCCTGCACTTCCCCTTGTGGTGGTCTCTCCTGGAGTCCGAGGGCGTGCGGTGTGTTGGGGTGCTGCTCCCTCAGTCCCCTGCTTTGTCCCGGCTCTTTGTACCCTGTGTGTTGGGGCCACCGCGGGAAGGGAGGGTTCCTGGCTCTTGTGGGCGATGGGAGGGGGCGCGCGGGGGTGTGGGGAGAGGTGCCTGCCGGCGGAGACACAGGCTCGGCTAACTGCTGCTGGCTGACTGCCTGCCTCAGCGAAGAGGACTAAGAAGAGGGTGTGGGGGTGAGCCCTGGCCGACGGGCCTGGTGTGCGGCCGGGGCTGCCAGCTTGTAGCGCCGGGTGGCTGACCGGCCTCTGGCCAGGGGGACCTTCGGCTGGATGGGCGGCTGCAGAGGGGCAAGGGGCGGCAGGGGTTCGGAGGGAGCCACGCCGGGGCGGCGGCGCAAAAGGAGAGGCGAGCAAAAGCCTGCAGCTATTCCCAGGCGGTCTCCCATCCAAGTACTAACCAGGCCCCTCCCTGCTTAGCTCCCGAGATCAGAGGAGATGGGGCGCGTTCAGGGTGGTATGGCCGTAGACGCTGGGACCCGGCTCCCCGCGCCCCAAGAGCCTGCTCCCGGCCTGCCTCGTGAGCGCGCGCCATGCAGATGCGCGGCTCCGGTGGCGAGCATCGACCTGCTGGCCGGCTCTGCCAGCACCGCGTCCCCCCCCCCAGTCCGGCTCCCCGCCTCTTCCGAATGCCCCTGGCGTGGGCGGCGGGCTACTCCTGGCCGGCAGCGAGGCCCCTTCGCGCCACCCGAGGCTCCATGGGACACTGCCACTTCCCTGATGGTGCCAGAAGTCGTGGAACTCTGGCATCCTGGGACTCCCCGGACCCAGACCGCCATACACCCCGCCCCCCTACCGCCACCAGGTTTACCAACAACCGCACCCCCAAGGCTGGGGGAGGCCTGCACCAGCAGGCAACCCTGGGCTTGGGAGTTGTGGGAGGACCCCGCGGCGGCGGCTTGGGCGGCTGCGGAGGGGGGGGCTGCGGCGGCGGCGGCGGCGGGGGCGGAGGAGGCCGGGAGAGCAGAGGCGGGAGATTGAGGGAGTATGGCGA
Source organism: Rhinolophus sinicus (assembly GCF_057876585.1). Taxonomy (NCBI): domain Eukaryota; kingdom Metazoa; phylum Chordata; class Mammalia; order Chiroptera; family Rhinolophidae; genus Rhinolophus; species Rhinolophus sinicus. The sequence goes on along the minus strand of NC_142510.1, from coordinate 18,848,882 downwards.
TGGTGGCGGCGGCGGCGGGGGCTGGGGCGGAGGCGGGGGAGATGGCGGTGCTGGAGGCGGGGAGAGCAGAGGAGGGAGATTGAGGGAGTGCGGCAATGGCGGTGGCGGGGGCGGGGGTGGGGAAGAGGGCAGCACTGGCGGCGGGGATGGGGAGCGCGGTGCTGGCGGCCGAGGGGGAGAGAGCAGAGGAGGGAGTTTGAGGGAGTACGGCGATGGCGGGGGCGGGGGAGGGGGCGAGGGCAGCGCTGGCGGAGGGGGTGGGGAGCGCGGTGATCGCGGCGGCGGCGGCGGGAGAAGCGGGGGCTGATCGCGAGCAGCGATGGCGGCGGCGGCGGCGGCGGCGGCGGCGGCGCGGGAGGGTTGCGAGGTCGGCGATGGAGGCGGCGGCAGCGTTGGGGGCTGTCTCGGCGGGCGCTGGGCGCGGGGAGGGTTGGCGCCGGCGGCGGCGGCGGTAGCGGGGAAGAGGGCGGTGCTGGCGGCGGAGGAGGGGAGAGCAGAGGCGGGAGATTGAAGCAGTACAGCGATGGCGGTGGCGAGGGCGGGGGCAGGGGTGAGGTCAGCGCTGGAGGGGGGTGTGGGGAGCGCGGTGATGGCGGCGGATTTGGCGGTGGCGGCGGGGGCGAGGGCAGCGCTGTTGGCGGTGGCGGCGATCGAAGGTCGGCGAAGGGATCGAGATGACAGCCTCCGGGACTGAAGAGGACTGAGAAGAGGGTGTGCGGGGGAGCCCTGGCCGACGGGCCTGGTGTGCGGCCGGGGCTGCCAGCTTGTAGTGCCTGGCGGCTAACCCTCTGCTGGTCAGGGGGACCTTCGGCTGGCTGGGCGGCTGCAGAGAGGCAAGGGGCGGCAGGGGTTCGGAGGGAGCCACGCCGGGGCGGCGGCGCAAAAGGAGAGGCGAGCAAAAGCCTGCAGCTATTCCCAGGCGGTCTCCCATCCAAGTACTAACCGGGCCCCTCCCTGCTTAGCTCCCGAGATCAGACGAGATCTGGCGCGTGCAGGGTGGTGTGGCCTTAGGCGCTGGGACCCGGCTCCCGGCACTCCAAGATCCTTCTCCCGACCTGCTTCTGAGCGCGCGCCGTGCTGCTGGGCCGCTCCGGTGGCGAGCATGTCTGCCCGAGCGCCTCCCGCCAGCTCCCCGCCTCCTCCGGACGCCGCTGGTGTGGGCGACGGGCTACTCCTGGCCCGCAGCGAGGCCCCTTCCCGCCCCCCAGTGGCTCTAACGGGCCTCTGTCACTTCCCTGACTGTGACATATGTCTGGGCGCCCTGGCATCCTGGGCCTCCCCAGGCCCCGAAGGGCTTTTACCCCGCCACCCTACCCCAACCCCTCTCATCTCCCCCCAGCCCCACAACCGCACACCCCCCTTGCTGCTGTGCTGTCCCCACTTCTCAGGGCCACCGAGGGGGTCGCAGGGTCCTCTCAGTCCCCTCCACCCTAGGGACGTGCAACCCAGGCCCTGGCCCTGGCCGGCCCCACCCACTGCCCCAAAGCCAGGGAGAGCCACCGGCCACCAGGGGGCAGCACCTCCAGGCTGCCGCCACCCTTCCTCACACAGCCTTCTTTCTGGGTTCTCGCCCCTCCTCAGCGACCGGCGTCGCGCCCGATCACTGTTCACTTCACTGGCTACACGTCACCTCTCCTGACCCAGGGAGGTGAGAGAGAGGATGAGAGAAGGCCAGAGACGGAGCAAGAGAGAGGCGGAGAGAGACAGACGGGGACTGTGGGGACAGACTCGCAGAGAGCACTTTCCAGGCTCTGGGCCTCGCGTGGAGGGGTGCTGCGTGGGGGCTGCATGGATATCAGCTGTGACCGCTTGGCCATCAGCTGTTGCCAGTTGGCCATTGGCCACCGGCAGAGCTGCGGTGGCCAAGCTAGGAAGCGCGGATTGTGGACTGCAAATTGCATAGAGGCGCGGACTGCAGTTGGCCGGCTTGGTTAGTCGGTAGGTTGGCGGGTCTTGTGGTCGGCAGAGAATCGGCCGGCAGGCTGGGGATCGGGCGGCTCCGGCTTGCCGAGTCTCCAAGCCAGCCGCCCGTGAGACATGGTGCTATGAGCCCCCTATCCGTGGTCTGTTGGTGTTCCCTCTTGGCCTCGCCAAATCCTGCATTCTTGTGCGGGCAGAGGGGCTAGAGTCCCCGCAGGACAGGGACAGACAGACAGAACGGGAGGAGGAGTAAGAGGGAGCGAGATGGAAATATGCTCGTATATGTACATGTATGTATCTAGACATACAGAGAGACATGGACAGAGACAGAGAAAGAGGGGGCTGGCACGCGGGGAGAGAGCTCCTGAGCCAGAGCCAGAGCCCAACAGGCACGTCACAGAGCCCGACGGATATGGGGTGGGGGAGGGTGTGAGGGACGCACAGGCGGGCACACGGACTGTTACAGACGCACTGAGGCTGTGTTGAAGTGGCAGCTCCTCCACCGGAGTGTGGTCGTGCCCGGGGCTGGGCTCCGCTAAGGAGGCATTGCCCTGGCGTTGGCAGTCACCATTGAAGCCTCCGGGGCGGGCCGCCAGGGTCTCCGGAGGGCCTGAGGTCTCTGAGCCCCGCCCAGGCACCCGCCCGCGGGAGGAGAGTGGCAGCCCCCAGGCACCCTGGTTGTGAGGGTTGTGCGCCTGCGTGCCTGCTCTGCCCTTGTGGTGGTCTCCCCTGGAGTCGATGGCGCGTGGTGCGTTGGGGTGCTGCTCCCGCCGTCCCCTGGTTTGTCCCGGCTCTTTGTGCCCTGTGTTTCAGGGACACCGTGGCCGGCGGGAAGGGAGGGCTCCTGGCTCTTGTGGGAGACGGGAGGGGCGTGCGGGGGTGTGGGGCGAGGTGCCTGCCAGCGGAGGCAGAAGACTCCGGTGGGGCGGGGCGGGTGGGCGTCCCGTTTGCCCGAGGACACGCCGATCCTGTGTGTCGGGTCCCGGGGGCAGGCGCAGGGATGGGCGTCCCCTGGGCTCGGGCCGAGGTGCAAAGCACCGGCACGTCCTGGGATGGAGAGAGCCTGGTGGAGGCCTGCGCCGGCAGGCAGCCCTGGGCTTGGGCGTTGGGGGTTGCGGCGGCGGCAGGGTCGGGGAGCGAGAGGGAGCCCTGCGATGGCGGTGGCGGCGGCGGCGACCGAGACGCGGCTGACTGCTGCAGGCTGACGGCCTGCCTCGGCGAAGAGCACTAAGAAGAGGGAGTGGGGGGGAGCCCTGGCCGACAGGCCTGGTGTGCGGCCGGGGATGCGAGCTTGTAGTGCTGGGCGGCTGACCCTCCTCTGGCCAGGGGGACCTTCGGCTGCCTGGGCGGCTGCAGAGGGGCAAGGGGCGGCAGGGGTTCGGAGGGAGCCACGCCGGGGCGGCGGCGCAAAAGGAGAGGCGAGCAAAAGCCTGCAGCTATTCCCAGGCGGTCTCCCATCCAAGTACTAACCAGGCCCCTCCCTGCTTAGCTCCCGAGATCAGAGGAGATGGGGCGCGTTCAGGGTGGTATGGCCGTAGACGCTGGGACCCGGCTCCCCGCGCCCCAAGAGCCTGCTCCCGGCCTGCCTCTGACAGCGCGCCGTGCTGCTGGGCCGCTAGGGTGGCGAGCACGTCTGCCCGAGCGCCTCCCGCCCGCTCCCCGCCTCCTCCGGACGCCGCTGGTGTGGGCGACCGGCTACTCCTGGCCCGCAGCGAGGCCCCTTCGCGCCCCCCAGTGGCTCTAACGGGCCTCTGTCACTTCCATGACTGTGACATATGTCTGGGCGCCCTGGCATCCTGGGCCTCCCCAGGCCCCGAAGGGCTTTTACCCCGCCCCCCTACCCCAACCCCTCTCATCTACCCCCAGCCCCACAACCGCACACCCCCCTTGCTGCTGTGCTGTCCCCACCTCTCAGGGCCACCGAGGGGGTCGCAGGGTCCTCTCAGTCCCCTCCGGCCCTAGGGACGTGCAACCCAGGCCCTGGCCCTGACCGGACCCATCCACAGGCCCAAAGCCAGGGAGAGCCACCCGCGCCACCAGGGTGCAGCATCTCCAGTCTGCAGCCACCCTTCGTCACAAGCCTTCAGTCTGGGCCCTGGAACCCTCGTCAGCGACCGGAGCCCCGCCCGATGTCCGGTCCCTTCACTGGCTACACGTCACCTCTCCTGACCCAGGGAGGTGTGAGAGAGGATGAGAGAAGGCCAGAGACGGAGCAAGAGAGAGGCGGAGAGAGACAGACGGGGACTGTGGGGACAGACTCGCAGAGAGCACTCTCCAGGCTCTGGGCCTCGCGTGGAGGGGTGCTGCTTGGGGGCTGCATGGTCATCAGCTGTGACCGCTTGGCCATCAGCTGTTGCCATTTGGCCACTGGCCACCGGAGGAGCTGCGGTGGCCAACTGGGAAGCGCGGATGGTGGACTGCAAATTGCAGAGGGGCGCGGATTGCAGTGGGCCCGCTTGGCGGGTCGACGGGCGGTGTGTCGGTGGGTTGGCAGAGAAGCGGCCGACAGGTTGGGGATCGGGCGGCTCCGGCTTGCCGTGGCTCCGAGCCAGCCGCCCGTGAGACATAGTGCTATGAGCCCCCTATCCGTGGCTCTGTTGGTGTTCCCTCTTGGCCTCGCCATATCCTGCCTTCTTGTGCGGGCAGAGGGACTAGAGTCCCCGCAGGACAGGGACCGACAGAGAGAACGGGAGGAGGAGAAAGAGGGAGCGAGATCGAAATATACACCTATATGTACCTGTATGTACCTAGACATACAGAGAGACATGGACAGAGACAGAGAAAGAGGGGGCTGGCACGCGGGGAGAGAGCTCCTGAGCCAGAGCCAGAGCCCAACAGGCACGTCACAGAGCCAGAGAGACATGGGGTGGAGGAGGGGGGAGGGACGCACAAGCGGGCACACGGACTGGGACAGACGCACTGACGCTGCTTTGAAGTGGCAGCTTCTCAACCGAAGTGTGGTCATGCCCGTGGCTGGGCTCCACTAAGGAGGCAGTGCCCGGGCATTGAAAGTCACCCTTGAAGCCCCCGGGCCGGGCGGGAGGGCCAGTGGGCTCCGAGCCCCGCCCAGGAACCCCCCCGCCCCGCGGGAGGAGAGTGGCAGCCCACAGGCACCCTGGTTGAGAGTGTTGTGTGCCTGCGTGCCTGCACTTCCCCTTGTGGTGGTCTCTCCTGGAGTCCGAGGGCGTGCGGTGTGTTGGGGTGCTGCTCCCTCAGTCCCCTGCTTTGTCCCGGCTCTTTGTACCCTGTGTGTTGGGGCCACCGCGGGAAGGGAGGGTTCCTGGCTCTTGTGGGCGATGGGAGGGGGCGCGCGGGGGTGTGGGGAGAGGTGCCTGCCGGCGGAGACACAGGCTCGGCTAACTGCTGCTGGCTGACTGCCTGCCTCAGCGAAGAGGACTAAGAAGAGGGTGTGGGGGTGAGCCCTGGCCGACGGGCCTGGTGTGCGGCCGGGGCTGCCAGCTTGTAGCGCCGGGTGGCTGACCGGCCTCTGGCCAGGGGGACCTTCGGCTGGATGGGCGGCTGCAGAGGGGCAAGGGGCGGCAGGGGTTCGGAGGGAGCCACGCCGGGGCGGCGGCGCAAAAGGAGAGGCGAGCAAAAGCCTGCAGCTATTCCCAGGCGGTCTCCCATCCAAGTACTAACCAGGCCCCTCCCTGCTTAGCTCCCGAGATCAGAGGAGATGGGGCGCGTTCAGGGTGGTATGGCCGTAGACGCTGGGACCCGGCTCCCCGCGCCCCAAGAGCCTGCTCCCGGCCTGCCTCGTGAGCGCGCGCCATGCAGATGCGCGGCTCCGGTGGCGAGCATCGACCTGCTGGCCGGCTCTGCCAGCACCGCGTCCCCCCCCCCAGTCCGGCTCCCCGCCTCTTCCGAATGCCCCTGGCGTGGGCGGCGGGCTACTCCTGGCCGGCAGCGAGGCCCCTTCGCGCCACCCGAGGCTCCATGGGACACTGCCACTTCCCTGATGGTGCCAGAAGTCGTGGAACTCTGGCATCCTGGGACTCCCCGGACCCAGACCGCCATACACCCCGCCCCCCTACCGCCACCAGGTTTACCAACAACCGCACCCCCAAGGCTGGGGGAGGCCTGCACCAGCAGGCAACCCTGGGCTTGGGAGTTGTGGGAGGACCCCGCGGCGGCGGCTTGGGCGGCTGCGGAGGGGGGGGCTGCGGCGGCGGCGGCGGCGGGGGCGGAGGAGGCCGGGAGAGCAGAGGCGGGAGATTGAGGGAGTATGGCGATGGTGGCGGCGGCGGCGGGGGCTGGGGCGGAGGCGGGGGAGATGGCGGTGCTGGAGGCGGGGAGAGCAGAGGAGGGAGATTGAGGGAGTGCGGCAATGGCGGTGGCGGGGGCGGGGGTGGGGAAGAGGGCAGCACTGGCGGCGGGGATGGGGAGCGCGGTGCTGGCGGCCGAGGGGGAGAGAGCAGAGGAGGGAGTTTGAGGGAGTACGGCGATGGCGGGGGCGGGGGAGGGGGCGAGGGCAGCGCTGGCGGAGGGGGTGGGGAGCGCGGTGATCGCGGCGGCGGCGGCGGGAGAAGCGGGGGCTGATCGCGAGCAGCGATGGCGGCGGCGGCGGCGGCGGCGGCGGCGGCGCGGGAGGGTTGCGAGGTCGGCGATGGAGGCGGCGGCAGCGTTGGGGGCTGTCTCGGCGGGCGCTGGGCGCGGGGAGGGTTGGCGCCGGCGGCGGCGGCGGTAGCGGGGAAGAGGGCGGTGCTGGCGGCGGAGGAGGGGAGAGCAGAGGCGGGAGATTGAAGCAGTACAGCGATGGCGGTGGCGAGGGCGGGGGCAGGGGTGAGGTCAGCGCTGGAGGGGGGTGTGGGGAGCGCGGTGATGGCGGCGGATTTGGCGGTGGCGGCGGGGGCGAGGGCAGCGCTGTTGGCGGTGGCGGCGATCGAAGGTCGGCGAAGGGATCGAGATGACAGCCTCCGGGACTGAAGAGGACTGAGAAGAGGGTGTGCGGGGGAGCCCTGGCCGACGGGCCTGGTGTGCGGCCGGGGCTGCCAGCTTGTAGTGCCTGGCGGCTAACCCTCTGCTGGTCAGGGGGACCTTCGGCTGGCTGGGCGGCTGCAGAGAGGCAAGGGGCGGCAGGGGTTCGGAGGGAGCCACGCCGGGGCGGCGGCGCAAAAGGAGAGGCGAGCAAAAGCCTGCAGCTATTCCCAGGCGGTCTCCCATCCAAGTACTAACCGGGCCCCTCCCTGCTTAGCTCCCGAGATCAGACGAGATCTGGCGCGTGCAGGGTGGTGTGGCCTTAGGCGCTGGGACCCGGCTCCCGGCACTCCAAGATCCTTCTCCCGACCTGCTTCTGAGCGCGCGCCGTGCTGCTGGGCCGCTCCGGTGGCGAGCATGTCTGCCCGAGCGCCTCCCGCCAGCTCCCCGCCTCCTCCGGACGCCGCTGGTGTGGGCGACGGGCTACTCCTGGCCCGCAGCGAGGCCCCTTCCCGCCCCCCAGTGGCTCTAACGGGCCTCTGTCACTTCCCTGACTGTGACATATGTCTGGGCGCCCTGGCATCCTGGGCCTCCCCAGGCCCCGAAGGGCTTTTACCCCGCCACCCTACCCCAACCCCTCTCATCTCCCCCCAGCCCCACAACCGCACACCCCCCTTGCTGCTGTGCTGTCCCCACTTCTCAGGGCCACCGAGGGGGTCGCAGGGTCCTCTCAGTCCCCTCCACCCTAGGGACGTGCAACCCAGGCCCTGGCCCTGGCCGGCCCCACCCACTGCCCCAAAGCCAGGGAGAGCCACCGGCCACCAGGGGGCAGCACCTCCAGGCTGCCGCCACCCTTCCTCACACAGCCTTCTTTCTGGGTTCTCGCCCCTCCTCAGCGACCGGCGTCGCGCCCGATCACTGTTCACTTCACTGGCTACACGTCACCTCTCCTGACCCAGGGAGGTGAGAGAGAGGATGAGAGAAGGCCAGAGACGGAGCAAGAGAGAGGCGGAGAGAGACAGACGGGGACTGTGGGGACAGACTCGCAGAGAGCACTTTCCAGGCTCTGGGCCTCGCGTGGAGGGGTGCTGCGTGGGGGCTGCATGGATATCAGCTGTGACCGCTTGGCCATCAGCTGTTGCCAGTTGGCCATTGGCCACCGGCAGAGCTGCGGTGGCCAAGCTAGGAAGCGCGGATTGTGGACTGCAAATTGCATAGAGGCGCGGACTGCAGTTGGCCGGCTTGGTTAGTCGGTAGGTTGGCGGGTCTTGTGGTCGGCAGAGAATCGGCCGGCAGGCTGGGGATCGGGCGGCTCCGGCTTGCCGAGTCTCCAAGCCAGCCGCCCGTGAGACATGGTGCTATGAGCCCCCTATCCGTGGTCTGTTGGTGTTCCCTCTTGGCCTCGCCAAATCCTGCATTCTTGTGCGGGCAGAGGGGCTAGAGTCCCCGCAGGACAGGGACAGACAGACAGAACGGGAGGAGGAGTAAGAGGGAGCGAGATGGAAATATGCTCGTATATGTACATGTATGTATCTAGACATACAGAGAGACATGGACAGAGACAGAGAAAGAGGGGGCTGGCACGCGGGGAGAGAGCTCCTGAGCCAGAGCCAGAGCCCAACAGGCACGTCACAGAGCCCGACGGATATGGGGTGGGGGAGGGTGTGAGGGACGCACAGGCGGGCACACGGACTGTTACAGACGCACTGAGGCTGTGTTGAAGTGGCAGCTCCTCCACCGGAGTGTGGTCGTGCCCGGGGCTGGGCTCCGCTAAGGAGGCATTGCCCTGGCGTTGGCAGTCACCATTGAAGCCTCCGGGGCGGGCCGCCAGGGTCTCCGGAGGGCCTGAGGTCTCTGAGCCCCGCCCAGGCACCCGCCCGCGGGAGGAGAGTGGCAGCCCCCAGGCACCCTGGTTGTGAGGGTTGTGCGCCTGCGTGCCTGCTCTGCCCTTGTGGTGGTCTCCCCTGGAGTCGATGGCGCGTGGTGCGTTGGGGTGCTGCTCCCGCCGTCCCCTGGTTTGTCCCGGCTCTTTGTGCCCTGTGTTTCAGGGACACCGTGGCCGGCGGGAAGGGAGGGCTCCTGGCTCTTGTGGGAGACGGGAGGGGCGTGCGGGGGTGTGGGGCGAGGTGCCTGCCAGCGGAGGCAGAAGACTCCGGTGGGGCGGGGCGGGTGGGCGTCCCGTTTGCCCGAGGACACGCCGATCCTGTGTGTCGGGTCCCGGGGGCAGGCGCAGGGATGGGCGTCCCCTGGGCTCGGGCCGAGGTGCAAAGCACCGGCACGTCCTGGGATGGAGAGAGCCTGGTGGAGGCCTGCGCCGGCAGGCAGCCCTGGGCTTGGGCGTTGGGGGTTGCGGCGGCGGCAGGGTCGGGGAGCGAGAGGGAGCCCTGCGATGGCGGTGGCGGCGGCGGCGACCGAGACGCGGCTGACTGCTGCAGGCTGACGGCCTGCCTCGGCGAAGAGCACTAAGAAGAGGGAGTGGGGGGGAGCCCTGGCCGACAGGCCTGGTGTGCGGCCGGGGATGCGAGCTTGTAGTGCTGGGCGGCTGACCCTCCTCTGGCCAGGGGGACCTTCGGCTGCCTGGGCGGCTGCAGAGGGGCAAGGGGCGGCAGGGGTTCGGAGGGAGCCACGCCGGGGCGGCGGCGCAAAAGGAGAGGCGAGCAAAAGCCTGCAGCTATTCCCAGGCGGTCTCCCATCCAAGTACTAACCAGGCCCCTCCCTGCTTAGCTCCCGAGATCAGAGGAGATGGGGCGCGTTCAGGGTGGTATGGCCGTAGACGCTGGGACCCGGCTCCCCGCGCCCCAAGAGCCTGCTCCCGGCCTGCCTCTGACAGCGCGCCGTGCTGCTGGGCCGCTAGGGTGGCGAGCACGTCTGCCCGAGCGCCTCCCGCCCGCTCCCCGCCTCCTCCGGACGCCGCTGGTGTGGGCGACCGGCTACTCCTGGCCCGCAGCGAGGCCCCTTCGCGCCCCCCAGTGGCTCTAACGGGCCTCTGTCACTTCCATGACTGTGACATATGTCTGGGCGCCCTGGCATCCTGGGCCTCCCCAGGCCCCGAAGGGCTTTTACCCCGCCCCCCTACCCCAACCCCTCTCATCTACCCCCAGCCCCACAACCGCACACCCCCCTTGCTGCTGTGCTGTCCCCACCTCTCAGGGCCACCGAGGGGGTCGCAGGGTCCTCTCAGTCCCCTCCGGCCCTAGGGACGTGCAACCCAGGCCCTGGCCCTGACCGGACCCATCCACAGGCCCAAAGCCAGGGAGAGCCACCCGCGCCACCAGGGTGCAGCATCTCCAGTCTGCAGCCACCCTTCGTCACAAGCCTTCAGTCTGGGCCCTGGAACCCTCGTCAGCGACCGGAGCCCCGCCCGATGTCCGGTCCCTTCACTGGCTACACGTCACCTCTCCTGACCCAGGGAGGTGTGAGAGAGGATGAGAGAAGGCCAGAGACGGAGCAAGAGAGAGGCGGAGAGAGACAGACGGGGACTGTGGGGACAGACTCGCAGAGAGCACTCTCCAGGCTCTGGGCCTCGCGTGGAGGGGTGCTGCTTGGGGGCTGCATGGTCATCAGCTGTGACCGCTTGGCCATCAGCTGTTGCCATTTGGCCACTGGCCACCGGAGGAGCTGCGGTGGCCAACTGGGAAGCGCGGATGGTGGACTGCAAATTGCAGAGGGGCGCGGATTGCAGTGGGCCCGCTTGGCGGGTCGACGGGCGGTGTGTCGGTGGGTTGGCAGAGAAGCGGCCGACAGGTTGGGGATCGGGCGGCTCCGGCTTGCCGTGGCTCCGAGCCAGCCGCCCGTGAGACATAGTGCTATGAGCCCCCTATCCGTGGCTCTGTTGGTGTTCCCTCTTGGCCTCGCCATATCCTGCCTTCTTGTGCGGGCAGAGGGACTAGAGTCCCCGCAGGACAGGGACCGACAGAGAGAACGGGAGGAGGAGAAAGAGGGAGCGAGATCGAAATATACACCTATATGTACCTGTATGTACCTAGACATACAGAGAGACATGGACAGAGACAGAGAAAGAGGGGGCTGGCACGCGGGGAGAGAGCTCCTGAGCCAGAGCCAGAGCCCAACAGGCACGTCACAGAGCCAGAGAGACATGGGGTGGGGGAGGGGGGAGGGACGCACAAGCGGGCACACGGACTGGGACAGACGCACTGACGCTGCTTTGAAGTGGCAGCTTCTCAACCGAAGTGTGGTCATGCCCGTGGCTGGGCTCCACTAAGGAGGCAGTGCCCGGGCATTGAAAGTCACCCTTGAAGCCCCCGGGCCGGGCGGGAGGGCCAGTGGGCTCCGAGCCCCGCCCAGGAACCCCCCCGCCCCGCGGGAGGAGAGTGGCAGCCCACAGGCACCCTGGTTGAGAGTGTTGTGTGCCTGCGTGCCTGCACTTCCCCTTGTGGTGGTCTCTCCTGGAGTCCGAGGGCGTGCGGTGTGTTGGGGTGCTGCTCCCTCAGTCCCCTGCTTTGTCCCGGCTCTTTGTACCCTGTGTGTTGGGGCCACCGCGGGAAGGGAGGGTTCCTGGCTCTTGTGGGCGATGGGAGGGGGCGCGCGGGGGTGTGGGGAGAGGTGCCTGCCGGCGGAGACACAGGCTCGGCTAACTGCTGCTGGCTGACTGCCTGCCTCAGCGAAGAGGACTAAGAAGAGGGTGTGGGGGTGAGCCCTGGCCGACGGGCCTGGTGTGCGGCCGGGGCTGCCAGCTTGTAGCGCCGGGTGGCTGACCGGCCTCTGGCCAGGGGGACCTTCGGCTGGATGGGCGGCTGCAGAGGGGCAAGGGGCGGCAGGGGTTCGGAGGGAGCCACGCCGGGGCGGCGGCGCAAAAGGAGAGGCGAGCAAAAGCCTACAGGTATTCCCAGGCGGTCTCCCATCCAAGCACTAACCAGGCCCCTCCCTGCTTAGCTCCCGAGATCAGAGGAGATGGGGCGCGTTCAGGGTGGTATGGCCGTAGACGCTGGGACCCGGCTCCCCGCGCCCCAAGAGCCTGCTCCCGGCCTGCCTCGTGAGCGCGCGCCATGCAGATGCGCGGCTCCGGTGGCGAGCATCGACCTGCTGGCCGGCTCTGCCAGCACCGCGTCCCCCCCCCCAGTCCGGCTCCCCGCCTCTTCCGAATGCCCCTGGCGTGGGCGGCGGGCTACTCCTGGCCGGCAGCGAGGCCCCTTCGCGCCACCCGAGGCTCCATGGGACACTGCCACTTCCCTGATGGTGCCAGAAGTCGTGGAACTCTGGCATCCTGGGACTCCCCGGACCCAGACCGCCATACACCCCGCCCCCCTACCGCCACCAGGTTTACCAACAACCGCACCCCCAAGGCTGGGGGAGGCCTGCACCAGCAGGCAACCCTGGGCTTGGGAGTTGTGGGAGGACCCCGCGGCGGCGGCTTGGGCGGCTGCGGAGGGGGGGGCTGCGGCGGCGGCGGCGGCGGGGGCGGAGGAGGCCGGGAGAGCAGAGGCGGGAGATTGAGGGAGTATGGCGATGGTGGCGGCGGCGGCGGGGGCTGGGGCGGAGGCGGGGGAGATGGCGGTGCTGGAGGCGGGGAGAGCAGAGGAGGGAGATTGAGGGAGTGCGGCAATGGCGGTGGCGGGGGCGGGGGTGGGGAAGAGGGCAGCACTGGCGGCGGGGATGGGGAGCGCGGTGCTGGCGGCCGAGGGGGAGAGAGCAGAGGAGGGAGTTTGAGGGAGTACGGCGATGGCGGGGGCGGGGGAGGGGGCGAGGGCAGCGCTGGCGGAGGGGGTGGGGAGCGCGGTGATCGCGGCGGCGGCGGCGGGAGAAGCGGGGGCTGATCGCGAGCAGCGATGGCGGCGGCGGCGGCGGCGGCGGCGGCGGCGCGGGAGGGTTGCGAGGTCGGCGATGGAGGCGGCGGCAGCGTTGGGGGCTGTCTCGGCGGGCGCTGGGCGCGGGGAGGGTTGGCGCCGGCGGCGGCGGCGGTAGCGGGGAAGAGGGCGGTGCTGGCGGCGGAGGAGGGGAGAGCAGAGGCGGGAGATTGAAGCAGTACAGCGATGGCGGTGGCGAGGGCGGGGGCAGGGGTGAGGTCAGCGCTGGAGGGGGGTGTGGGGAGCGCGGTGATGGCGGCGGATTTGGCGGTGGCGGCGGGGGCGAGGGCAGCGCTGTTGGCGGTGGCGGCGATCGAAGGTCGGCGAAGGGATCGAGATGACAGCCTCCGGGACTGAAGAGGACTGAGAAGAGGGTGTGCGGGGGAGCCCTGGCCGACGGGCCTGGTGTGCGGCCGGGGCTGCCAGCTTGTAGTGCCTGGCGGCTAACCCTCTGCTGGTCAGGGGGACCTTCGGCTGGCTGGGCGGCTGCAGAGAGGCAAGGGGCGGCAGGGGTTCGGAGGGAGCCACGCCGGGGCGGCGGCGCAAAAGGAGAGGCGAGCAAAAGCCTGCAGCTATTCCCAGGCGGTCTCCCATCCAAGTACTAACCGGGCCCCTCCCTGCTTAGCTCCCGAGATCAGACGAGATCTGGCGCGTGCAGGGTGGTGTGGCCTTAGGCGCTGGGACCCGGCTCCCGGCACTCCAAGATCCTTCTCCCGACCTGCTTCTGAGCGCGCGCCGTGCTGCTGGGCCGCTCCGGTGGCGAGCATGTCTGCCCGAGCGCCTCCCGCCAGCTCCCCGCCTCCTCCGGACGCCGCTGGTGTGGGCGACGGGCTACTCCTGGCCCGCAGCGAGGCCCCTTCCCGCCCCCCAGTGGCTCTAACGGGCCTCTGTCACTTCCCTGACTGTGACATATGTCTGGGCGCCCTGGCATCCTGGGCCTCCCCAGGCCCCGAAGGGCTTTTACCCCGCCACCCTACCCCAACCCCTCTCATCTCCCCCCAGCCCCACAACCGCACACCCCCCTTGCTGCTGTGCTGTCCCCACTTCTCAGGGCCACCGAGGGGGTCGCAGGGTCCTCTCAGTCCCCTCCACCCTAGGGACGTGCAACCCAGGCCCTGGCCCTGGCCGGCCCCACCCACTGCCCCAAAGCCAGGGAGAGCCACCGGCCACCAGGGGGCAGCACCTCCAGGCTGCCGCCACCCTTCCTCACACAGCCTTCTTTCTGGGTTCTCGCCCCTCCTCAGCGACCGGCGTCGCGCCCGATCACTGTTCACTTCACTGGCTACACGTCACCTCTCCTGACCCAGGGAGGTGAGAGAGAGGATGAGAGAAGGCCAGAGACGGAGCAAGAGAGAGGCGGAGAGAGACAGACGGGGACTGTGGGGACAGACTCGCAGAGAGCACTTTCCAGGCTCTGGGCCTCGCGTGGAGGGGTGCTGCGTGGGGGCTGCATGGATATCAGCTGTGACCGCTTGGCCATCAGCTGTTGCCAGTTGGCCATTGGCCACCGGCAGAGCTGCGGTGGCCAAGCTAGGAAGCGCGGATTGTGGACTGCAAATTGCATAGAGGCGCGGACTGCAGTTGGCCGGCTTGGTTAGTCGGTAGGTTGGCGGGTCTTGTGGTCGGCAGAGAATCGGCCGGCAGGCTGGGGATCGGGCGGCTCCGGCTTGCCGAGTCTCCAAGCCAGCCGCCCGTGAGACATGGTGCTATGAGCCCCCTATCCGTGGTCTGTTGGTGTTCCCTCTTGGCCTCGCCAAATCCTGCATTCTTGTGCGGGCAGAGGGGCTAGAGTCCCCGCAGGACAGGGACAGACAGACAGAACGGGAGGAGGAGTAAGAGGGAGCGAGATGGAAATATGCTCGTATATGTACATGTATGTATCTAGACATACAGAGAGACATGGACAGAGACAGAGAAAGAGGGGGCTGGCACGCGGGGAGAGAGCTCCTGAGCCAGAGCCAGAGCCCAACAGGCACGTCACAGAGCCCGACGGATATGGGGTGGGGGAGGGTGTGAGGGACGCACAGGCGGGCACACGGACTGTTACAGACGCACTGAGGCTGTGTTGAAGTGGCAGCTCCTCCACCGGAGTGTGGTCGTGCCCGGGGCTGGGCTCCGCTAAGGAGGCATTGCCCTGGCGTTGGCAGTCACCATTGAAGCCTCCGGGGCGGGCCGCCAGGGTCTCCGGAGGGCCTGAGGTCTCTGAGCCCCGCCCAGGCACCCGCCCGCGGGAGGAGAGTGGCAGCCCCCAGGCACCCTGGTTGTGAGGGTTGTGCGCCTGCGTGCCTGCTCTGCCCTTGTGGTGGTCTCCCCTGGAGTCGATGGCGCGTGGTGCGTTGGGGTGCTGCTCCCGCCGTCCCCTGGTTTGTCCCGGCTCTTTGTGCCCTGTGTTTCAGGGACACCGTGGCCGGCGGGAAGGGAGGGCTCCTGGCTCTTGTGGGAGACGGGAGGGGCGTGCGGGGGTGTGGGGCGAGGTGCCTGCCAGCGGAGGCAGAAGACTCCGGTGGGGCGGGGCGGGTGGGCGTCCCGTTTGCCCGAGGACACGCCGATCCTGTGTGTCGGGTCCCGGGGGCAGGCGCAGGGATGGGCGTCCCCTGGGCTCGGGCCGAGGTGCAAAGCACCGGCACGTCCTGGGATGGAGAGAGCCTGGTGGAGGCCTGCGCCGGCAGGCAGCCCTGGGCTTGGGCGTTGGGGGTTGCGGCGGCGGCAGGGTCGGGGAGCGAGAGGGAGCCCTGCGATGGCGGTGGCGGCGGCGGCGACCGAGACGCGGCTGACTGCTGCAGGCTGACGGCCTGCCTCGGCGAAGAGCACTAAGAAGAGGGAGTGGGGGGGAGCCCTGGCCGACAGGCCTGGTGTGCGGCCGGGGATGCGAGCTTGTAGTGCTGGGCGGCTGACCCTCCTCTGGCCAGGGGGACCTTCGGCTGCCTGGGCGGCTGCAGAGGGGCAAGGGGCGGCAGGGGTTCGGAGGGAGCCACGCCGGGGCGGCGGCGCAAAAGGAGAGGCGAGCAAAAGCCTGCAGCTATTCCCAGGCGGTCTCCCATCCAAGTACTAACCAGGCCCCTCCCTGCTTAGCTCCCGAGATCAGAGGAGATGGGGCGCGTTCAGGGTGGTATGGCCGTAGACGCTGGGACCCGGCTCCCCGCGCCCCAAGAGCCTGCTCCCGGCCTGCCTCTGACAGCGCGCCGTGCTGCTGGGCCGCTAGGGTGGCGAGCACGTCTGCCCGAGCGCCTCCCGCCCGCTCCCCGCCTCCTCCGGACGCCGCTGGTGTGGGCGACCGGCTACTCCTGGCCCGCAGCGAGGCCCCTTCGCGCCCCCCAGTGGCTCTAACGGGCCTCTGTCACTTCCATGACTGTGACATATGTCTGGGCGCCCTGGCATCCTGGGCCTCCCCAGGCCCCGAAGGGCTTTTACCCCGCCCCCCTACCCCAACCCCTCTCATCTACCCCCAGCCCCACAACCGCACACCCCCCTTGCTGCTGTGCTGTCCCCACCTCTCAGGGCCACCGAGGGGGTCGCAGGGTCCTCTCAGTCCCCTCCGGCCCTAGGGACGTGCAACCCAGGCCCTGGCCCTGACCGGACCCATCCACAGGCCCAAAGCCAGGGAGAGCCACCCGCGCCACCAGGGTGCAGCATCTCCAGTCTGCAGCCACCCTTCGTCACAAGCCTTCAGTCTGGGCCCTGGAACCCTCGTCAGCGACCGGAGCCCCGCCCGATGTCCGGTCCCTTCACTGGCTACACGTCACCTCTCCTGACCCAGGGAGGTGTGAGAGAGGATGAGAGAAGGCCAGAGACGGAGCAAGAGAGAGGCGGAGAGAGACAGACGGGGACTGTGGGGACAGACTCGCAGAGAGCACTCTCCAGGCTCTGGGCCTCGCGTGGAGGGGTGCTGCTTGGGGGCTGCATGGTCATCAGCTGTGACCGCTTGGCCATCAGCTGTTGCCATTTGGCCACTGGCCACCGGAGGAGCTGCGGTGGCCAACTGGGAAGCGCGGATGGTGGACTGCAAATTGCAGAGGGGCGCGGATTGCAGTGGGCCCGCTTGGCGGGTCGACGGGCGGTGTGTCGGTGGGTTGGCAGAGAAGCGGCCGACAGGTTGGGGATCGGGCGGCTCCGGCTTGCCGTGGCTCCGAGCCAGCCGCCCGTGAGACATAGTGCTATGAGCCCCCTATCCGTGGCTCTGTTGGTGTTCCCTCTTGGCCTCGCCATATCCTGCCTTCTTGTGCGGGCAGAGGGACTAGAGTCCCCGCAGGACAGGGACCGACAGAGAGAACGGGAGGAGGAGAAAGAGGGAGCGAGATCGAAATATACACCTATATGTACCTGTATGTACCTAGACATACAGAGAGACATGGACAGAGACAGAGAAAGAGGGGGCTGGCACGCGGGGAGAGAGCTCCTGAGCCAGAGCCAGAGCCCAACAGGCACGTCACAGAGCCAGAGAGACATGGGGTGGAGGAGGGGGGAGGGACGCACAAGCGGGCACACGGACTGGGACAGACGCACTGACGCTGCTTTGAAGTGGCAGCTTCTCAACCGAAGTGTGGTCATGCCCGTGGCTGGGCTCCACTAAGGAGGCAGTGCCCGGGCATTGAAAGTCACCCTTGAAGCCCCCGGGCCGGGCGGGAGGGCCAGTGGGCTCCGAGCCCCGCCCAGGAACCCCCCCGCCCCGCGGGAGGAGAGTGGCAGCCCACAGGCACCCTGGTTGAGAGTGTTGTGTGCCTGCGTGCCTGCACTTCCCCTTGTGGTGGTCTCTCCTGGAGTCCGAGGGCGTGCGGTGTGTTGGGGTGCTGCTCCCTCAGTCCCCTGCTTTGTCCCGGCTCTTTGTACCCTGTGTGTTGGGGCCACCGCGGGAAGGGAGGGTTCCTGGCTCTTGTGGGCGATGGGAGGGGGCGCGCGGGGGTGTGGGGAGAGGTGCCTGCCGGCGGAGACACAGGCTCGGCTAACTGCTGCTGGCTGACTGCCTGCCTCAGCGAAGAGGACTAAGAAGAGGGTGTGGGGGTGAGCCCTGGCCGACGGGCCTGGTGTGCGGCCGGGGCTGCCAGCTTGTAGCGCCGGGTGGCTGACCGGCCTCTGGCCAGGGGGACCTTCGGCTGGATGGGCGGCTGCAGAGGGGCAAGGGGCGGCAGGGGTTCGGAGGGAGCCACGCCGGGGCGGCGGCGCAAAAGGAGAGGCGAGCAAAAGCCTGCAGCTATTCCCAGGCGGTCTCCCATCCAAGTACTAACCAGGCCCCTCCCTGCTTAGCTCCCGAGATCAGAGGAGATGGGGCGCGTTCAGGGTGGTATGGCCGTAGACGCTGGGACCCGGCTCCCCGCGCCCCAAGAGCCTGCTCCCGGCCTGCCTCGTGAGCGCGCGCCATGCAGATGCGCGGCTCCGGTGGCGAGCATCGACCTGCTGGCCGGCTCTGCCAGCACCGCGTCCCCCCCCCCAGTCCGGCTCCCCGCCTCTTCCGAATGCCCCTGGCGTGGGCGGCGGGCTACTCCTGGCCGGCAGCGAGGCCCCTTCGCGCCACCCGAGGCTCCATGGGACACTGCCACTTCCCTGATGGTGCCAGAAGTCGTGGAACTCTGGCATCCTGGGACTCCCCGGACCCAGACCGCCATACACCCCGCCCCCCTACCGCCACCAGGTTTACCAACAACCGCACCCCCAAGGCTGGGGGAGGCCTGCACCAGCAGGCAACCCTGGGCTTGGGAGTTGTGGGAGGACCCCGCGGCGGCGGCTTGGGCGGCTGCGGAGGGGGGGGCTGCGGCGGCGGCGGCGGCGGGGGCGGAGGAGGCCGGGAGAGCAGAGGCGGGAGATTGAGGGAGTATGGCGATGGTGGCGGCGGCGGCGGGGGCTGGGGCGGAGGCGGGGGAGATGGCGGTGCTGGAGGCGGGGAGAGCAGAGGAGGGAGATTGAGGGAGTGCGGCAATGGCGGTGGCGGGGGCGGGGGTGGGGAAGAGGGCAGCACTGGCGGCGGGGATGGGGAGCGCGGTGCTGGCGGCCGAGGGGGAGAGAGCAGAGGAGGGAGTTTGAGGGAGTACGGCGATGGCGGGGGCGGGGGAGGGGGCGAGGGCAGCGCTGGCGGAGGGGGTGGGGAGCGCGGTGATCGCGGCGGCGGCGGCGGGAGAAGCGGGGGCTGATCGCGAGCAGCGATGGCGGCGGCGGCGGCGGCGGCGGCGGCGGCGCGGGAGGGTTGCGAGGTCGGCGATGGAGGCGGCGGCAGCGTTGGGGGCTGTCTCGGCGGGCGCTGGGCGCGGGGAGGGTTGGCGCCGGCGGCGGCGGCGGTAGCGGGGAAGAGGGCGGTGCTGGCGGCGGAGGAGGGGAGAGCAGAGGCGGGAGATTGAAGCAGTACAGCGATGGCGGTGGCGAGGGCGGGGGCAGGGGTGAGGTCAGCGCTGGAGGGGGGTGTGGGGAGCGCGGTGATGGCGGCGGATTTGGCGGTGGCGGCGGGGGCGAGGGCAGCGCTGTTGGCGGTGGCGGCGATCGAAGGTCGGCGAAGGGATCGAGATGACAGCCTCCGGGACTGAAGAGGACTGAGAAGAGGGTGTGCGGGGGAGCCCTGGCCGACGGGCCTGGTGTGCGGCCGGGGCTGCCAGCTTGTAGTGCCTGGCGGCTAACCCTCTGCTGGTCAGGGGGACCTTCGGCTGCCTGGGCGGCTGCAGAGAGGCAAGGGGCGGCAGGGGTTCGGAGGGAGCCACGCCGGGGCGGCGGCGCAAAAGGAGAGGCGAGCAAAAGCCTGCAGCTATTCCCAGGCGGTCTCCCATCCAAGTACTAACCGGGCCCCTCCCTGCTTAGCTCCCGAGATCAGACGAGATCTGGCGCGTGCAGGGTGGTGTGGCCTTAGGCGCTGGGACCCGGCTCCCGGCACTCCAAGATCCTTCTCCCGATCTGCTTCTGAGCGCGCGCCATGCTGCTGGGCCGCTCCGGTGGCGAGCACGTCTGCCCGAGCGCCTCCCGCCAGCTCCCCGCCTCCTCCGGACGCCGCTGGTGTGGGCGACGGGCTACTCCTGGCCCGCAGCGAGGCCCCTTCGCGCCCCCCAGTGGCTCTAACGGGCCTCTGTCACTTCCCTGACTGTGACATATGTCTGGGCGCCCTGGCATCCTGGGCCTCCCCAGGCCCCGAAGGGCTTTTACCCCGCCCCCCTACCCCAACCCCTCTCATCTCCCCCCAGCCCCACAACCGCACACCCCCCCTTGCTGCTGTGCTGTCCCCACCTCTCAGGGCCACCGAGGGGGTCGCAGGGTCCTCTCAGTCCCCTCCACCCTAGGGATGTGCAACCCAGGCCCTGGCCCTGGCCGGCCCCACCCACTGGCCCAAAGCCAGGGAGAGCCACCCGCCACCAGGGGGCAGCACGTCCAGTCTGCCGCCACCCTTCCTCACACAGCCTTCTTTCTGGGTTCTCGCCCCTCGTCAGCGACCGGCGTCCCGCCCGATCACTGTTCACTTCACTGGCTACACGTCACCTCTCCTGACCCAGGGAGGTGAGAGAGAGGATGAGAGAAGGCCAGAGACGGAGCAAGAGAGAGGCGGAGAGAGACAGACGGGGACTGTGGGGACAGACTCGCAGAGAGCACTTTCCAGGCTCTGGGCCTCGCGTGGAGGGGTGCTGCGTGGGGGCTGCATGGATATCAGCTGTGACCGCTTGGCCATCAGCTGTTGCCAGTTGGCCATTGGCCACCGGCAGAGCTGCGGTGGCCAAGCTAGGAAGCGCGGATTGTGGACTGCAAATTGCAGAGGGGCGCGGACTGCAGTTGGCCGGCTTGGTGGGTCGGTAGGTTGGTGGGTCTTGTGGTCGGCAGAGAATCGGCCGGCAGGCTGGGGATCGGGCGGCTCCGGCTTGCCGAGTCTCCAAGCCAGCCGCCCGTGAGACATGGTGCTATGAGCCCCCTATCCGTGGCTCTGTTGGTGTTCCCTCTTGGCCTCGCCAAATCCTGCATTCTTGTGCGGGCAGAGGGGCTAGAGTCCCCGCAGGACAGGGACAGACAGACAGAACGGGAGGAGGAGTAAGAGGGAGCGAGATGGAAATATGCTCGTATATGTACATGTATGTATCTAGACATACAGAGAGACATGGACAGAGACAGAGAAAGAGGGGGCTGGCACGCGGGGAGAGAGCTCCTGAGCCAGAGCCAGAGCCCAACAGGCACGTCACAGAGCCCGACGGATATGGGGTGGGGGAGGGTGTGAGGGACGCACAGGCGGGCACACGGACTGTTACAGACGCACTGAGGCTGTGTTGAAGTGGCAGCTCCTCCACCGGAGTGTGGTCGTGCCCGGGGCTGGGCTCCGCTAAGGAGGCATTGCCCTGGCGTTGGCAGTCACCATTGAAGCCTCCGGGGCGGGCCGCCAGGGTCTCCGGAGGGCCTGTGGTCTCTGAGCCCCGCCCAGGCACCCGCCCGCGGGAGGAGAGTGGCAGCCCCCAGGCACCCTGGTTGTGAGGGTTGTGCGCCTGCGTGCCTGCTCTGCCCTTGTGGTGGTCTCCCCTGGAGTCGATGGCGCGTGGTGCGTTGGGGTGCTGCTCCCGCCGTCCCCTGGTTTGTCCCGGCTCTTTGTGCCCTGTGTTTCAGGGACACCGTGGCCGGCGGGAAGGGAGGGCTCCTGGCTCTTGTGGGAGACGGGAGGGGCGCGCGGGGGTGTGGGGCGAGGTGCCTGCCAGCGGAGACAGAAGACTCCGGTGGGGCGGGGCGGGTGGGCGTCCCGTTTGCCCGAGGACACGCCGATCCTGTGTGTCGGGTCCCGGGGGCAGGCGCAGGGATGGGCGTCCCCTGGGCTCGGGCCGAGGTGCAAAGCACCGGCACGTCCTGGGATGGAGAGAGCCTGGTGGAGGCCTGCGCCGGCAGGCAGCCCTGGGCTTGGGCGTTGGGGGTTGCGGCGGCGGCAGGGTCGGGGAGCGAGAGGGAGCCCTGCGATGGCGGTGGCGGCGGCGGCTACCGAGACGCGGCTGACTGCTGCAGGCTGACGGCCTGCCTCGGCGAAGAGCACTAAGAAGAGGGAGTGGGGGGGAGCCCTGGCCGACAGGCCTGGTGTGCGGCCGGGGATGCGAGCTTGTATTGCTGGGCGGCTGACCCTCCTCTGGCCAGGGGGACCTTCGGCTGCCTGGGCGGCTGCAGAGGGGCAAGGGGCGGCAGGGGTTCGGAGGGAGCCACGCCGGGGCGGCGGCGCAAAAGGAGAGGCGAGCAAAAGCCTGCAGCTATTCCCAGGCGGTCTCCCATCCAAGTACTAACCAGGCCCCTCCCTGCTTAGCTCCCGAGATCAGAGGAGATGGGGCGCGTTCAGGGTGGTATGGCCGTAGACGCTGGGACCCGGCTCCCCGCGCCCCAAGAGCCTGCTCCCGGCCTGCCTCTGACCGCGCGCCGTGCTGCTGGGCCGCTAGGGTGGCGAGCACGTCTGCCTGAGCGCCTCCCGCCCGCTCCCCGCCTCCTCCGGACGCCGCTGGTGTGGGCGACGGGCTACTCCTGGCCCGCAGCGAGGCCCCTTCGCGCCCCCCAGTGGCTCTAACGGGCCTCTGTCACTTCCATGACTGTGACATATGTCTGGGCGCCCTGGCATCCTGGGCCTCCCCAGGCCCCGAAGGGCTTTTACCCCACCCCCCTACCCCAACCCCTCTCTTCTTCCCCCAGCCCCACAACCGCACACCCCCCTTGCTGCTGTGCTGTCCCCACCTCTCAGGGCCACCGAGGGGGTCGCAGGGTCCTCTCAGTCCCCTCCGGCCCTAGGGACGTGCAACCCAGGCCCTGGCCCTGACCGGACCCATCCACAGGCCCAAAGCCAGGGAGAGCCACCCGCGCCACCAGGGTGCAGCATCTCCAGTCTGCAGCCACCCTTCGTCACAAGCCTTCAGTCTGGGCCCTGGAACCCTCGTCAGCGACCGGAGCCCCGCCCGATGTCCGGTCCCTTCACTGGCTACACGTCACCTCTCCTGACCCAGGGAGGTGAGAGAGAGGATGAGAGAAGGCCAGAGACGGAGCAAGAGAGAGGCGGAGAGAGACAGACGGGGACTGTGGGGACAGACTCGCAGAGAGCACTCTCCAGGCTCTGGGCCTCGCGTGGAGGGGTGCTGCTTGGGGGCTGCATGGTCATCAGCTGTGACCGCTTGGCCATCAGCTGTTGCCAGTTGGCCACTGGCCACCGGAGGAGCTGCGGTGGCCAACTGGGAAGCGCGGATGGTGGACTGCAAATTGCAGAGGGGCGCGGATTGCAGTGGGCCCGCTTGGCGGGTCGACGGGCGGTGTGTCGGTGGGTTGGCAGAGAAGCGGCCGACAGGTTGGGGATCGGGCGGCTCCGGCTTGCCGTGGCTCCGAGCCAGCCGCCCGTGAGACATAGTGCTATGAGCCCCCTATCCGTGGCTCTGTTGGTGTTCCCTCTTGGCCTCGCCATATCCTGCCTTCTTGTGCGGGCAGAGGGACTAGAGTCCCCGCAGGACAGGGACCGACAGAGAGAACGGGAGGAGGAGAAAGAGGGAGCGAGATCGAAATATACACCTATATGTACCTGTATGTACCTAGACATACAGAGAGACATGGACAGAGACAGAGAAAGATGGGGCTGGCACGCGGGGAGAGAGCTCCTGAGCCAGAGCCAGAGCCCAACAGGCACGTCACAGAGCCAGAGAGACATGGGGTGGGGGAGGGGGGAGGGACGCACAAGCGGGCACACGGACTGGGACAGACGCACTGACGCTGCTTTGAAGTGGCAGCTTCTCAACCGAAGTGTGGTCATGCCCGTGGCTGGGCTCCACTAAGGAGGCAGTGCCCGGGCATTGAAAGTCACCCTTGAAGCCCCCGGGCCGGGCGGGAGGGCCAGTGGGCTCCGAGCCCCGCCCAGGAACCCCCCCGCCCCGCGGGAGGAGAGTGGCAGCCCACAGGCACCCTGGTTGAGAGTGTTGTGTGCCTGCGTGCCTGCACTTCCCCTTGTGGTGGTCTCTCCTGGAGTCCGAGGGCGTGCGGTGTGTTGGGGTGCTGCTCCCTCAGTCCCCTGCTTTGTCCCGGCTCTTTGTACCCTGTGTGTTGGGGCCACCGCGGGAAGGGAGGGTTCCTGGCTCTTGTGGGCGATGGGAGGGGGCGCGCGGGGGTGTGGGGAGAGGTGCCTGCCGGCGGAGACACAGGCTCGGCTAACTGCTGCTGGCTGACTGCCTGCCTCAGCGAAGAGGACTAAGAAGAGGGTGTGGGGGTGAGCCCTGGCCGACGGGCCTGGTGTGCGGCCGGGGCTGCCAGCTTGTAGCGCCGGGTGGCTGACCGGCCTCTGGCCAGGGGGACCTTCGGCTGGATGGGCGGCTGCAGAGGGGCAAGGGGCGGCAGGGGTTCGGAGGCAGCCACGCAGGGGCGGCCGCGCAAAAGGAGAGGCGAGCAAAAGCCTACAGGTATTCCCAGGCGGTCTCCCATCCAAGCACTAACCGGGCCCCTCCCTGCTTAGCTCCCGAGATCAGAGGAGATCGGGCGCGTTCAGGGTGGTACGGCCATAGACGATGGGACTCGGCTCCCCGCGCCCCAAGAGCCTGCTCCCGGCCTGCCTCGTGAGCGCGCGCCATGCAGATGCGCGGCTCCGGTGGCGAGCATCGACCTGCTGGCCGGCTCTGCCAGCACCGCGTCCCCCCCCCAGTCCGGCTCCCCGCCTCTTCCGAATGCCCCTGGCGTGGGCGGCGGGCTACTCCTGGCCGGCAGCGAGGCCCCTTCGCGCCACCCGAGGCTCCATGGGACACTGCCACTTCCCTGATGGTGCCAGAAGTCGTGGAACTCTGGCATCCTGGGACTCCCCGGACCCAGACCGCCATACACCCCGCCCCCCTACCGCCACCAGGTTTACCAACAACCGCACCCCCAAGGCTGGGGGAGGCCTGCACCAGCAGGCAACCCTGGGCTTGGGAGTTGTGGGAGGACCCCGCGGCGGCGGCTTGGGCGGCTGCGGAGGGGGGGGCTGCGGCGGCGGCGGCGGCGGAGGAGGCCGGGAGAGCAGAGGCGGGAGATTGAGGGAGTATGGCGATGGTGGCGGCGGCGGCGGCGGGGGCTGGGGCGGAGGCGGGGGAGATGGCGGTGCTGGAGGCGGGGAGAGCGGAGGAGGGAGATTGAGGGAGTGCGGCAATGGCGGCGGCAGGGGCGGGGGTGGGGAACAGGGCAGCACTGGCGGCGGGGATGGGGAGCGCGGTGCTGGCGGCCGAGGGGGAGAGAGCAGAGGAGGGAGTTTGAGGGAGTACGGCGATGGCGGCGGCGGGGGCGGGGGAGGGGGCGAGGGCAGCGCTGGCGGAGGGGGTGGGGAGCGCGGTGATCGCGGCGGCGGCGGCGGGAGAAGCGGGGGCTGATCGCGAGCAGCGATGGCGGCGGCGGCGGCGGCGGCGGCGCGGGAGGGTTGCGAGGTCGGCCGTGGAGGCGGCGGCAGCGTTGGGGGCTGTGTCGGCGGGCGCTGGGCGCGGGGAGGGTTGGCGGCGGCGGTAGCGGGGAAGAGGGCGGTGCTGGCGGCGGAGGAGGGGAGAGCAGAGGCGGGAGATTGAAGCAGTACAGCGATGGCGGTGGCGAGGGCGGGGGCAGGGGTGAGGTCAGCGCTGGAGGGGGGTGTGGGGAGCGCGGTGATGGCGGCGGATTTGGCGGTGGCGGCGGGGGCGAGGGCAGCGCTGTTGGCGGTGGCGGCGATCGAAGGTCGGCGAAGGGATCGAGATGACAGCCTCCGGGACTGAAGAGGACTGAGAAGAGGGTGTGCGGGGGAGCCCTGGCCGACGGGCCTGGTGTGCGGCCGGGGCTGCCAGCTTGTAGTGCCTGGCGGCTAACCCTCTGCTGGTCAGGGGGACCTTCGGCTGGCTGGGCGGCTGCAGAGAGGCAAGGGGCGGCAGGGGTTCGGAGGGAGCCACGCCGGGGCGGCGGCGCAAAAGGAGAGGCGAGCAAAAGCCTGCAGCTATTCCCAGGCGGTCTCCCATCCAAGTACTAACCGGGCCCCTCCCTGCTTAGCTCCCGAGATCAGACGAGATCTGGCGCGTGCAGGGTGGTGTGGCCTTAGGCGCTGGGACCCGGCTCCCGGCACTCCAAGATCCTTCTCCCGATCTGCTTCTGAGCGCGCGCCATGCTGCTGGGCCGCTCTGGTGGCGAGCACGTCTGCCCGAGCGCCTCCCGCCAGCTCCCCGCCTCCTCCGGACGCCGCTGGTGTGGGCGACGGGCTACTCCTGGCCCGCAGCGAGGCCCCTTCGCGCCCCCCAGTGGCTCTAACGGGCCTCTGTCACTTCCCTGACTGTGACATATGTCTGGGCGCCCTGGCATCCTGGGCCTCCCCAGGCCCCGAAGGGCTTTTACCCCGCCCCCCTACCCCAACCCCTCTCATCTCCCCCCAGCCCCACAACCGCACACCCCCCCTTGCTGCTGTGCTGTCCCCACCTCTCAGGGCCACCGAGGGGGTCGCAGGGTCCTCTCAGTCCCCTCCACCCTAGGGATGTGCAACCCAGGCCCTGGCCCTGGCCGGCCCCACCCACTGGCCCAAAGCCAGGGAGAGCCACCCGCCACCAGGGGGCAGCACGTCCAGTCTGCCGCCACCCTTCCTCACACAGCCTTCTTTCTGGGTTCTCGCCCCTCGTCAGCGACCGGCGTCCCGCCCGATCACTGTTCACTTCACTGGCTACACGTCACCTCTCCTGACCCAGGGAGGTGAGAGAGAGGATGAGAGAAGGCCAGAGACGGAGCAAGAGAGAGGCGGAGAGAGACAGACGGGGACTGTGGGGACAGACTCGCAGAGAGCACTTTCCAGGCTCTGGGCCTCGCGTGGAGGGGTGCTGCGTGGGGGCTGCATGGATATCAGCTGTGACCGCTTGGCCATCAGCTGTTGCCAGTTGGCCATTGGCCACCGGCAGAGCTGCGGTGGCCAAGCTAGGAAGCGCGGATTGTGGACTGCAAATTGCAGAGGGGCGCGGACTGCAGTTGGCCGGCTTGGTGGGTCGGTAGGTTGGTGGGTCTTGTGGTCGGCAGAGAATCGGCCGGCAGGCTGGGGATCGGGCGGCTCCGGCTTGCCGAGTCTCCAAGCCAGCCGCCCGTGAGACATGGTGCTATGAGCCCCCTATCCGTGGCTCTGTTGGTGTTCCCTCTTGGCCTCGCCAAATCCTGCATTCTTGTGCGGGCAGAGGGGCTAGAGTCCCCGCAGGACAGGGACAGACAGACAGAACGGGAGGAGGAGTAAGAGGGAGCGAGATGGAAATATGCTCGTATATGTACATGTATGTATCTAGACATGCAGAGAGACGTGGACAGAGACAGAGAAAGAGGGGGCTGGCACGCGGGGAGAGAGCTCCTGAGCCAGAGCCAGAGCCCAACAGGCACGTCACAGAGCCCGACGGATATGGGGTGGGGGAGGGTGTGAGGGACGCACAGGCGGGCACACGGACTGTTACAGACACACTGAGGCTGTGTTGAAGTGGCAGCTCCTCCACCGGAGTGTGGTCGTGCCCGGGGCTGGGCTCCGCTAAGGAGGCGTTGCCCTGGCGTTGGCAGTCACCATTGAAGCCTCCGGGGCGGGCCGCCAGGGTCACCAGAGGGCCTGTGGTCTCTGAGCTCCGCCCAGGCACCCGCCTGCGGAAGGAGAGTGGCAGCCCCCAGGCACCCTGGTTGTGAGGGTTGTGCGCCTGCGTGCCTGCTCTGCCCTTGTGGTGGTCTCCCCTGGAGTCGATGGCGCGTGGTGTGTTGGGGTGCTGCTCCAACCGTCCCCTGGTTTGTCCCGGCTCTTTGTGCCCTGTGTTTCAGGGACACCGTGGCCGGCGGGAAGGGAGGGCTCCTGGCTCTTGTGGGAGACGGGAGGGGCGCGCGGGGGTGTGGGGCGAGGTGCCTGCCAGCGGAGACAGAAGACTCCGGTGGGGCGGGGCGGGTGGGCGTCCCGTTTGCCGGAGGACACGCCGATCCTGTGTGTCGGGTCCCGGGGGCAGGCGCAGGGATGGGCGTCCCCTGGGCTCGGGCCGAGGTGCAAAGCACCGGCACGTCCTGGGATGGAGAGAGCCTGGTGGAGGCCTGCGCCGGCAGGCAGCCCTGGGCTTGGGCGTTGGGGGTTGCGGCGGCGGCAGGGTCGGGGAGCGAGAGGGAGCCCTGCGATGGCGGTGGCGGCGGCGGCGACCGAGACGCGGCTGACTGCTGCAGGCTGACGGCCTGCCTCGGCGAAGAGCACTAAGAAGAGGGAGTGGGGGGGAGCCCTGGCCGACAGGCCTGGTGTGCGGCCGGGGATGCGAGCTTGTAGTGCTGGGCGGCTGACCCTCCTCTGGCCAGGGGGACCTTCGGCTGCCTGGGCGGCTGCAGAGGGGCAAGGGGCGGCAGGGGTTCGGAGGGAGCCACGCCGGGGCGGCGGGCAAAAGGAGAGGCGAGCAAAAGCCTGCAGCTATTCCCAGGCGGTCTCCCATCCAAGTACTAACCAGGCCCCTCCCTGCTTAGCTCCCGAGATCAGAGGAGATCGGGCGCGTTCAGGGTGGTGTGGCCTTAGGCGCTGGGACCCGGCTCCCGGCACTCCAAGAGCCTGCTCCCGACCTGCTTCTGAGCGCACGCCACGCTGCTGGGCCGCTCGGGTGGCGAGCATGTCTGCCCGAGCGCCTCCCGCCCGCTCCCCGCCTCCTCCGGACGCCGCTGGTGTGGGCGACGGGCTACTCCTGGCCCGCAGCGAGGCCCCTTCGCGCCCCCCAGTGGCTCTAACGGGCCTCTGTCACTTCCCTGACTGTGACATATGTCTGGGCGCCCTGGCATCCTGGGCCTCCCCAGGCCCCGAGGGGCTTTTACCCCGCCCCCCTACCCCAACCCCTCTCATCTCCCCCCAGCCCCACAACCGCACACCCCCCCTTGCTGCTGTGCTGTCCCCACCTCTCAGGGCCACCGAGGGGGTCGCAGGGTCCTCTCAGTCCCCTCCGGCCCTAGGGACGTGCAACCCAGGCCCTGGCCCTGGCCGGCCCCACCCACTGGCCCAAAGCCAGGGAGAGCCACCCGCCACCAGGGGGCAGCACCTCCAGTCAGCCGCCACCCTTCCTCACACAGCCTTCTTTCTGGGTTCTCGCCCCTCGTCAGCGACCGGCGTCCCGCCCGATCACTGTTCACTTCACTGGCTACACGTCAACTCTCCTGACCCAGGGAGGTGAGAGAGAGGATGAGAGAAGGCCAGAGACGGAGCAAGAGAGAGGCGGAGAGAGACAGACGGGGACTGTGGGGACAGACTCGCAGAGAGCACTCTCCAGGCTCTGGGCCTCGCGTGGAGGGGTGCTGCGTGGGGGCTGCATGGATATCAGCTGTGACCGCTTGGCCATCAGCTGTTGCCAGTTGGCCACTGGCCACCGGCAGAGCTGCGGTGGCCAAGCTAGGAAGCGCGGATTGTGGACTGCAAATTGCAGAGGGGCGCGGACTGCAGTTGGCCGGCTTGGTGGGTCGGTAGGTTGGTGGGTCTTGTGGTCGGCAGAGAATCGGCCGGCAGGCTGGGGATCGGGCGGCTCCGGCTTGCCGAGTCTCCAAGCCAGCCGCCCGTGAGACATGGTGCTATGAGCCCCCTATCCGTGGTCTGTGGGTGTTCCCTCTTGGCCTCGCCAAATCCTGCATTCTTGTGCGGGCAGAGGGGCTGGAGTCCCCGCAGGACAGGGACAGACAGACAGAACGGGAGGAGGAGTAAGAGGGAGCGAGATGGAAATATGCTCGTATATGTACATGTATGTATCTAGACATACAGAGAGACGTGGACAGAGACAGAGAAAGAGGGGGCTGGCACGCGGGGAGAGAGCTCCTGAGCCAGAGCCAGAGCCCAACAGGCACGTCACAGAGCCCGACGGATATGGGGTGGGGGAGGGTGTGAGGGACGCACAGGCGGGCACACGGACTGTTACAGACGCACTGAGGCTGTGTTGAAGTGGCAGCTCCTCCACCGGAGTGTGGTCGTGCCCGGGGCTGGGCTCCGCTAAGGAGGCGTTGCCCTGGCGTTGGCAGTCACCATTTAAGCCTCCGGGGCGGGCCGCCAGGGTCACCAGAGGGCCTGTGGTCTCTGAGCTCCGCCCAGGCACCCGCCCGCGGGAGGAGAGTGGCAGCCCCCACGCACCCTGGTTGTGAGGGTTGTGCGCCTGCGTGCCTGCTCTGCCCTTGTGGTGGTCTCCCCTGGAGTCGATGGCGCGTGGTGTGTTGGGGTGCTGCTCCCGCCGTCCCCTGGTTTGTCCCGGCTCTTTGTGCCCTGTGTTTCAGGGACACCGTGGCCGGCGGGAAGGGAGGGCTCCTGGCTCTTGTGGGAGACGGGAGGGGCGCGCGGGGGTGTGGGGCGAGGTGCCTGCCAGCGGAGACAGAAGACTCCGGTGGGGCGGGGCGGGTGGGCGTCCCGTTTGCCGGAGGACACGCCGATCCTGTGTGTCGGGTCCCGAGGGCAGGCGCAGGGATGGGCGTCCCCTGGGCTCGGGCCGAGGTGCAAAGCACCGGCACGTCCTGGGATGGAGAGAGCCTGGTGGAGGCCTGCGCCGGCAGGCAGCCCTGGGCTTGGGCGTTGGGGGTTGCGGCGGCGGCAGGGTCGGGGAGCGAGAGGGAGCCCTGCGATGGCGGTGGCGGCGGCGGCGACCGAGACGCGGCTGACTGCTGCAGGCTGACGGCCTGCCTCGGCGAAGAGCACTAAGAAGAGGGAGTGGGGGGGAGCCCTGGCCGACAGGCCTGGTGTGCGGCCGGGGATGCGAGCTTGTAGTGCTGGGCGGCTGACCCTCCTCTGGCCAGGGGGACCTTCGGCTGCCTGGGCGGCTGCAGAGGGGCAAGGGGCGGCAGGGGTTCGGAGGGAGCCACGCCGGGGCGGCGGCGCAAAAGGAGAGGCGAGCAAAAGCCTGCAGCTATTCCCAGGCGGTCTCCCATCCAAGTACTAACCAGGCCCCTCCCTGCTTAGCTCCCGAGATCAGAGGAGATCGGGCGCGTTCAGGGTGGTGTGGCCTTAGGCGCTGGGACCCGGCTCCCGGCACTCCAAGAGCCTGCTCCCGACCTGCTTCTGAGCGCACGCCACGCTGCTGGGCCGCTCGGGTGGCGAGCATGTCTGCCCGAGCGCCTCCCGCCCGCTCCCCGCCTCCTCCGGACGCCGCTGGTGTGGGCGACGGGCTACTCCTGGCCCGCAGCGAGGCCCCTTCGCGCCCCCCAGTGGCTCTAACGGGCCTCTGTCACTTCCCTGACTGTGACATATATCTGGGCGCCCTGGCATCCTGGGCCTCCCCAGGCCCCGAGGGGCTTTTACCCCGCCCCCCTACCCCAACCCCTCTCATCTCCCCCCAGCCCCACAACCGCACACCCCCCCTTGCTGCTGTGCTGTCCCCACCTCTCAGGGCCACCGAGGGGGTCGCAGGGTCCTCTCAGTCCCCTCCGGCCCTAGGGACGTGCAACCCAGGCCCTGGCCCTGGCCGGCCCCACCCACTGGCCCAAAGCCAGGGAGAGCCACCCGCCACCAGGGGGCAGCACCTCCAGTCAGCCGCCACCCTTCCTCACACAGCCTTCTTTCTGGGTTCTCGCCCCTCGTCAGCGACCGGCGTCCCGCCCGATCACTGTTCACTTCACTGGCTACACGTCACCTCTCCTGACCCAGGGAGGTGAGAGAGAGGATGAGAGAAGGCCAGAGACGGAGCAAGAGAGAGGCGGAGAGAGACAGACGGGGACTGTGGGGACAGACTCGCAGAGAGCACTCTCCAGGCTCTGGGCCTCGCGTGGAGGGGTGCTGCGTGGGGGCTGCATGGATATCAGCTGTGACCGCTTGGCCATCAGCTGTTGCCAGTTGGCCACTGGCCACCGGCAGAGCTGCGGTGGCCAAGCTAGGAAGCGCGGATTGTGGACTGCAAATTGCAGAGGGGCGCGGACTGCAGTTGGCCGGCTTGGTGGGTCGGTAGGTTGGTGGGTCTGTTGGTTGGCAGAGAATCGGCCGGCAGGCTGGGGATCGGGCGGCTCCGGCTTGCCGAGTCTCCAAGCCAGCCGCCCGTGAGACATGGTGCTATGAGCCCCCTATCCGTGGTCTGTGGGTGTTCCCTCTTGGCCTCGCCAAATCCTGCATTCTTGTGCGGGCAGAGGGGCTGGAGTCCCCGCAGGACAGGGACAGACAGACAGAACGGGAGGAGGAGTAAGAGGGAGCGAGATGGAAATATGCTCGTATATGTACATGTATGTATCTAGACATACAGAGAGACGTGGACAGAGACAGAGAAAGAGGGGGCTGGCACGCGGGGAGAGAGCTCCTGAGCCAGAGCCAGAGCCCAACAGGCACGTCACAGAGCCCGACGGATATGGGGTGGGGGAGGGTGTGAGGGACGCACAGGCGGGCACACGGACTGTTACAGACGCACTGAGGCTGTGTTGAAGTGGCAGCTCCTCCACCGGAGTGTGGTCGTGCCCGGGGCTGGGCTCCGCTAAGGAGGCGTTGCCCTGGCGTTGGCAGTCACCATTGAAGCCTCCGGGGCGGGCCGCCAGGGTCACCGGAGGGCCTGTGGTCTCTGAGCTCCGCCCAGGCACCCGCCCGCGGGAGGAGAGTGGCAGCCCCCAGGCACCCTGGTTGTGAGGGTTGTGCGCCTGCGTGCCTGCTCTGCCCTTGTGGTGGTCTCCCCTGGAGTCGATGGCGCGTGGTGTGTTGGGGTGCTGCTCCCGCCGTCCCCTGGTTTGTCCCGGCTCTTTGTGCCCTGTGTTTCAGGGACACCGTGGCCGGCGGGAAGGGAGGGCTCCTGGCTCTTGTGGGAGACGGGAGGGGCGCGCGGGGGTGTGGGGCGAGGTGCCTGCCAGTGGAGACAGAAGACTCCGGTGGGGCGGGGCGGGTGGGCGTCCCGTTTGCCGGAGGACACGCCGATCCTGTGTGTCGGGTCCCGGGGGCAGGCGCAGGGATGGGCGTCCCCTGGGCTCGGGCCGAGGTGCAAAGCACCGGCACGTCCTGGGATGGAGAGAGCCTGGTGGAGGCCTGCGCCGGCAGGCAGCCCTGGGCTTGGGCGTTGGGGGTTGCGGCGGCGGCAGGGTCGGGGAGCGAGAGGGAGCCCTGCGATGGCGGTGGCGGCGGCGGCGACCGAGACGCGGCTGACTGCTGCAGGCTGACGGCCTGCCTTGGTGAAGAGCACTAAGAAGAGGGAGTGGGGGGGAGCCCTGGCCGACAGGCCTGGTGTGCGGCCGGGGATGCGAGCTTGTAGTGCTGGGCGGCTGACCCTCCTCTGGCCAGGGGGACCTTCGGCTGCCTGGGCGGCTGCAGAGGGGCAAGGGGCGGCAGGGGTTCGGAGGGAGCCACGCCGGGGCGGCGGCGCAAAAGGAGAGGCGAGCAAAAGCCTGCAGCTATTCCCAGGCGGTCTCCCATCCAAGTACTAACCAGGCCCCTCCCTGCTTAGCTCCCGAGATCAGAGGAGATCGGGCGCGTTCAGGGTGGTGTGGCCTTAGGCGCTGGGACCCGGCTCCCGGCACTCCAAGAGCCTGCTCCCGACCTGCTTCTGAGCGCACGCCACGCTGCTGGGCCGCTCGGGTGGCGAGCATGTCTGCCCGAGCGCCTCCCGCCCGCTCCCCGCCTCCTCCGGACGCCGCTGGTGTGGGCGACGGGCTACTCCTGGCCCGCAGCGAGGCCCCTTCGCGCCCCCCAGTGGCTCTAACGGGCCTCTGTCACTTCCCTGACTGTGACATATGTCTGGGCGCCCTGGCATCCTGGGCCTCCCCAGGCCCCGAGGGGCTTTTACCCCGCCCCCCTACCCCAACCCCTCTCATCTCCCCCCAGCCCCACAACCGCACACCCCCCCTTGCTGCTGTGCTGTCCCCACCTCTCAGGGCCACCGAGGGGGTCGCAGGGTCCTCTCAGTCCCCTCCGGCCCTAGGGACGTGCAACCCAGGCCCTGGCCCTGGCCGGCCCCACCCACTGGCCCAAAGCCAGGGAGAGCCACCCGCCACCAGGGGGCAGCACCTCCAGTCAGCCGCCACCCTTCCTCACACAGCCTTCTTTCTGGGTTCTCGCCCCTCGTCAGCGACCGGCGTCCCGCCCGATCACTGTTCACTTCACTGGCTACACGTCACCTCTCCTGACCCAGGGAGGTGAGAGAGAGGATGAGAGAAGGCCAGAGACGGAGCAAGAGAGAGGCGGAGAGAGACAGACGGGGACTGTGGGGACAGACTCGCAGAGAGCACTCTCCAGGCTCTGGGCCTCGCGTGGAGGGGTGCTGCGTGGGGGCTGCATGGATATCAGCTGTGACCGCTTGGCCATCAGCTGTTGCCAGTTGGCCACTGGCCACCGGCAGAGCTGCGGTGGCCAAGCTAGGAAGCGCGGATTGTGGACTGCAAATTGCAGAGGGGCGCGGACTGCAGTTGGCCGGCTTGGTGGGTCGGTAGGTTGGTGGGTCTGTTGGTTGGCAGAGAATCGGCCGGCAGGCTGGGGATCGGGCGGCTCCGGCTTGCCGAGTCTCCAAGCCAGCCGCCCGTGAGACATGGTGCTATGAGCCCCCTATCCGTGGTCTGTGGGTGTTCCCTCTTGGCCTCGCCAAATCCTGCATTCTTGTGCGGGCAGAGGGGCTGGAGTCCCCGCAGGACAGGGACAGACAGACAGAACGGGAGGAGGAGTAAGAGGGAGCGAGATGGAAATATGCTCGTATATGTACATGTATGTATCTAGACATACAGAGAGACGTGGACAGAGACAGAGAAAGAGGGGGCTGGCACGCGGGGAGAGAGCTCCTGAGCCAGAGCCAGAGCCCAACAGGCACGTCACAGAGCCCGACGGATATGGGGTGGGGGAGGGTGTGAGGGACGCACAGGCGGGCACACGGACTGTTACAGACGCACTGAGGCTGTGTTGAAGTGGCAGCTCCTCCACCGGAGTGTGGTCGTGCCCGGGGCTGGGCTCCGCTAAGGAGGCGTTGCCCTGGCGTTGGCAGTCACCATTGAAGCCTCCGGGGCGGGCCGCCAGGGTCACCGGAGGGCCTGTGGTCTCTGAGCTCCGCCCAGGCACCCGCCCGCGGGAGGAGAGTGGCAGCCCCCAGGCACCCTGGTTGTGAGGGTTGTGCGCCTGCGTGCCTGCTCTGCCCTTGTGGTGGTCTCCCCTGGAGTCGATGGCGCGTGGTGTGTTGGGGTGCTGCTCCCGCCGTCCCCTGGTTTGTCCCGGCTCTTTGTGCCCTGTGTTTCAGGGACACCGTGGCCGGCGGGAAGGGAGGGCTCCTGGCTCTTGTGGGAGACGGGAGGGGCGCGCGGGGGTGTGGGGCGAGGTGCCTGCCAGTGGAGACAGAAGACTCCGGTGGGGCGGGGCGGGTGGGCGTCCCGTTTGCCGGAGGACACGCCGATCCTGTGTGTCGGGTCCCGGGGGCAGGCGCAGGGATGGGCGTCCCCTGGGCTCGGGCCGAGGTGCAAAGCACCGGCACGTCCTGGGATGGAGAGAGCCTGGTGGAGGCCTGCGCCGGCAGGCAGCCCTGGGCTTGGGCGTTGGGGGTTGCGGCGGCGGCAGGGTCGGGGAGCGAGAGGGAGCCCTGCGATGGCGGTGGCGGCGGCGGCGACCGAGACGCGGCTGACTGCTGCAGGCTGACGGCCTGCCTTGGCGAAGAGCACTAAGAAGAGGGAGTGGGGGGGAGCCCTGGCCGACAGGCCTGGTGTGCGGCCGGGGATGCGAGCTTGTAGTGCTGGGCGGCTGACCCTCCTCTGGCCAGGGGGACCTTCGGCTGCCTGGGCGGCTGCAGAGGGGCAAGGGGCGGCAGGGGTTCGGAGGGAGCCACGCCGGGGCGGCGGCGCAAAAGGAGAGGCGAGCAAAAGCCTGCAGCTATTCCCAGGCGGTCTCCCATCCAAGTACTAACCAGGCCCCTCCCTGCTTAGCTCCCGAGATCAGAGGAGATCGGGCGCGTTCAGGGTGGTATGGCCGTAGACGCTGGGACCCGGCTCCCCGCGCCCCAAGAGCCTGCTCCCGGCCTGCCTCTGACCGCGCGCCGTGCTGCTGGGCCGCTAGGGTGGCGAGCACGTCTGCCTGAGCGCCTCCCGCCCGCTCCCCGCCTCCTCCGGACGCCGCTGGTGTGGGCGACGGGCTACTCCTGGCCCGCAGCGAGGCCCCTTCGCGCCCCCCAGTGGCTCTAACGGGCCTCTGTCACTTCCATGACTGTGACATATGTCTGGGCGCCCTGGCATCCTGGGCCTCCCCAGGCCCCGAAGGGCTTTTACCCCACCCCCCTACCTCAACCCCTCTCTTCTTCCCCCAGCCCCACAACCGCACACCCCCCTTGCAGCTGTGCTGTCCCCACCTCTCAGGGCCACCGAGGGGGTCGCAGGGTCCTCTCAGTCCCCTCCGGCCCTAGGGACGTGCAACCCAGGCCCTGGCCCTGACCGGACCCATCCACAGG
This sequence comes from Rhinolophus sinicus, assembly GCF_057876585.1. Lineage (NCBI taxonomy): Eukaryota > Metazoa > Chordata > Mammalia > Chiroptera > Rhinolophidae > Rhinolophus > Rhinolophus sinicus. The sequence goes on along the minus strand of NC_142510.1, from coordinate 18,813,010 downwards.
CCCAAAGCCAGGGAGAGCCACCCGCGCCACCAGGGTGCAGCATCTCCAGTCTGCAGCCACCCTTCGTCACAAGCCTTCAGTCTGGGCCCTGGAACCCTCGTCAGCGACCGGAGCCCCGCCCGATGTCCGGTCCCTTCACTGGCTACACGTCACCTCTCCTGACCCAGGGAGGTGAGAGAGAGGATGAGAGAAGGCCAGAGACGGAGCAAGAGAGAGGCGGAGAGAGACAGACGGGGACTGTGGGGACAGACTCGCAGAGAGCACTCTCCAGGCTCTGGGCCTCGCGTGGAGGGGTGCTGCTTGGGGGCTGCATGGTCATCAGCTGTGACCGCTTGGCCATCAGCTGTTGCCAGTTGGCCACTGGCCACCGGAGGAGCTGCGGTGGCCAAGTTAGGAAGCGCGGATGGTGGACTGCAAATTGCAGAGGGGCGCGGATTGCAGTGGGCCCGCTTGGCGGGTCGACGGGCGGTGTGTCGGTGGGTTGGCAGAGAAGCGGCCGACAGGTTGGGGATCGGGCGGCTCCGGCTTGCCGTGTCTCCGAGCCAGCCGCCCGTGAGACATAGTGCTATGAGCCCCCTATCCGTGGCTCTGTTGGTGTTCCCTCTTGGCCTCGCCATATCCTGCCTTCTTGTGCGGGCAGAGGGACTAGAGTCCCCGCAGGACAGGGACCGACAGAGAGAACGGGAGGAGGAGAAAGAGGGAGCGAGATCGAAATATACACCTATATGTACCTGTATGTACCTAGACATACAGAGAGACATGGACAGAGACAGAGAAAGATGGGGCTGGCACGCGGGGAGAGAGCTCCTGAGCCAGAGCCAGAGCCCAACAGGCACGTCACAGAGCCAGAGAGACATGGGGTGGGGGAGGGGGGAGGGACGCACAAGCGGGCACACGGACTGGGACAGACGCACTGACGCTGCTTTGAAGTGGCAGCTTCTCAACCGAAGTGTGGTCATGCCCGTGGCTGGGCTCCACTAAGGAGGCAGTGCCCGGGCATTGAAAGTCACCCTTGAAGCCCCCGGGCCGGGCGGGAGGGCCAGTGGGCTCCGAGCCCCGCCCAGGAACCCCCCCGCCCCGCGGGAGGAGAGTGGCAGCCCACAGGCACCCTGGTTGAGAGTGTTGTGTTCCTGCGTGCCTGCACTTCCCCTTGTGGTGGTCTCTCCTGGAGTCCGAGGGCGTGCGGTGTGTTGGGGTGCTGCTCCCTCAGTCCCCTGCTTTGTCCCGGCTCTTTGTACCCTGTGTGTTGGGGCCACCGCGGGAAGGGAGGGTTCCTGGCTCTTGTGGGCGATGGGAGGGGGCGCGCGGGGGTGTGGGGAGAGGTGCCTGCCGGCGGAGACACAGGCTCGGCTAACTGCTGCTGGCTGACTGCCTGCCTCAGCGAAGAGGACTAAGAAGAGGGTGTGGGGGTGAGCCCTGGCCGACGGGCCTGGTGTGCGGCCGGGGCTGCCAGCTTGTAGCGCCGGGTGGCTGACCGACCTCTGGCCAGGGGGACCTTCGGCTGGATGGGCGGCTGCAGAGGGGCAAGGGGCGGCAGGGGTTCGGAGGCAGCCACGCAGGGGCGGCGGCGCAAAAGGAGAGGCGAGCAAAAGCCTACAGGTATTCCCAGGCGGTCTCCCATCCAAGTACTAACCGGGCCCCTCCCTGCTTAGCTCCCGAGATCAGAGGAGATCGGGCGCGTTCAGGGTGGTACGGCCATAGACGATGGGACTCGGCTCCCCGCGCCCCAAGAGCCTGCTCCCGGCCTGCCTCGTGAGCGCGCGCCATGCAGATGCGCGGCTCCGGTGGCGAGCATCGACCCGCTGGCCGGCTCTGCCAGCACCGCGTCCCCCCCCCCAGTCCGGCTCCCCGCCTCTTCCGAATGCCCCTGGCGTGGGCGGCGGGCTACTCCTGGCCGGCAGCGAGGCCCCTTCGCGCCACCCGAGGCTCCATGGGACACTGCCACTTCCCTGATGGTGCCAGAAGTCGTGGAACTCTGGCATCCTGGGACTCCCGGACCCAGACCGCCATACACCCCGCCCCCCTACCGCCACCAGGTTTACCAACAACCGCACCCCCAAGGCTGGGGGAGGCCTGCACCAGCAGGCAACCCTGGGCTTGGGAGTTGTGGGAGGACCCGGCGGCGGCGGCTTGGGCGGCTGCGGAGCGGGGGGGGCTGCGGCGGCGGCGGCGGCGGGGGCGGAGGCGGGGGAGATGGCGGTGCTGGAGGCGGGGAGAGCAGAGGAGGGAGATTGAGGGAGTATGGCGATGGTGGCGGCGGCGGCGGGGGCTGGGGCGGAGGCCGGGGAGATGGCGGTGCTGGAGGCGGGGAGAGCAGAGGAGGGAGATTGAGGGAGTGCGGCAATGGCGGCGGCGGGGGCGGGGGTGGGGGCAAGGGCAGCGCTGGCGGAGGGGATGGGGAGCGCGGTGCTGGCGGCCGAGGGGGAGAGAGCAGAGGAGGGAGTTTGAGGGAGTACGGCGATGGCGGCGGCGGGGGCGGGGGAGGGGGCGAGGGCAGCGTGGCGGAGGGGGTGGGGAGCGCGGTGATCCTGGCGGCGGCGGCGGGAGAAGCGGGGGCTGATCGCGAGCAGCGTTGGCGGCGGCGGCGGCAGCGGCGCGGGAGGGTTGCGAGGTCGGCGATGGAGGCGGCGGCAGGGTTGGGGGCTGTGTCGGCGGGCGCTGGGCGCGGGGAGGGTTGGCGGCGGCGGTAGCGGGGAAGAGGGCGGTGCTGGCGGCGGAGGAGGGGAGAGCAGAGGCGGGAGATTGAAGCAGTACAGCGATGGCGGTGGCGAGGGCGGGGGCAGGGGTGAGGTCAGCGCTGGAGGGGGGTGTGGGGAGCGCGGTGATGGCGGCGGATTTGGCGGTGGCGGCGGGGGCGAGGGCAGCGCTGTTGGCGGTGGCGGCGATCGAAGGTCGGCGAAGGGATCGAGATGACAGCCTCCGGGACTGAAGAGGACTGAGAAGAGGGTGTGCGGGGGAGCCCTGGCCGACGGGCCTGGTGTGCGGCCGGGGCTGCCAGCTTGTAGTGCCTGGCGGCTAACCCTCTGCTGGTCAGGGGGACCTTCGGCTGGCTGGGCGGCTGCAGAGAGGCAAGGGGCGGCAGGGGTTCGGAGGGAGCCACGCCGGGGCGGCGGCGCAAAAGGAGAGGCGAGCAAAAGCCTGCAGCTATTCCCAGGCGGTCTCCCATCCAAGTACTAACCGGGCCCCTCCCTGCTTAGCTCCCGAGATCAGACGAGATCTGGCGCGTGCAGGGTGGTGTGGCCTTAGGCGCTGGGACCCGGCTCCCGGCACTCCAAGATCCTTCTCCCGATCTGCTTCTGAGCGCGCGCCATGCTGCTGGGCCGCTCCGGTGGCGAGCACGTCTGCCCGAGCGCCTCCCGCCAGCTCCCCGCCTCCTCCGGACGCCGCTGGTGTGGGCGACGGGCTACTCCTGGCCCGCAGCGAGGCCCCTTCGCGCCCCCCAGTGGCTCTAACGGGCCTCTGTCACTTCCCTGACTGTGACATATGTCTGGGCGCCCTGGCATCCTGGGCCTCCCCAGGCCCCGAAGGGCTTTTACCCCGCCCCCCTACCCCAACCCCTCTCATCTCCCCCCAGCCCCACAACCGCACACCCCCCCTTGCTGCTGTGCTGTCCCCACCTCTCAGGGCCACCGAGGGGGTCGCAGGGTCCTCTCAGTCCCCTCCACCCTAGGGATGTGCAACCCAGGCCCTGGCCCTGGCCGGCCCCACCCACTGGCCCAAAGCCAGGGAGAGCCACCCGCCACCAGGTGGCAGCACGTCCAGTCTGCCGCCACCCTTCCTCACACAGCCTTCTTTCTGGGTTCTCGCCCCTCGTCAGCGACCGGCGTCCCGCCCGATCACTGTTCACTTCACTGGCTACACGTCACCTCTCCTGACCCAGGGAGGTGAGAGAGAGGATGAGAGAAGGCCAGAGACGGAGCAAGAGAGAGGCGGAGAGAGACAGACGGGGACTGTGGGGACAGACTCGCAGAGAGCACTTTCCAGGCTCTGGGCCTCGCGTGGAGGGGTGCTGCGTGGGGGCTGCATGGATATCAGCTGTGACCGCTTGGCCATCAGCTGTTGCCAGTTGGCCATTGGCCACCGGCAGAGCTGCGGTGGCCAAGCTAGGAAGCGCGGATTGTGGACTGCAAATTGCAGAGGGGCGCGGACTGCAGTTGGCCGGCTTGGTGGGTCGGTAGGTTGGTGGGTCTTGTGGTCGGCAGAGAATCGGCCGGCAGGCTGGGGATCGGGCGGCTCCGGCTTGCCGAGTCTCCAAGCCAGCCGCCCGTGAGACATGGTGCTATGAGCCCCCTATCCGTGGCTCTGTTGGTGTTCCCTCTTGGCCTCGCCAAATCCTGCATTCTTGTGCGGGCAGAGGGGCTAGAGTCCCCGCAGGACAGGGACAGACAGACAGAACGGGAGGAGGAGTAAGAGGGAGCGAGATGGAAATATGCTCGTATATGTACATGTATGTATCTAGACATACAGAGAGACATGGACAGAGACAGAGAAAGAGGGGGCTGGCACGCGGGGAGAGAGCTCCTGAGCCAGAGCCAGAGCCCAACAGGCACGTCACAGAGCCCGACGGATATGGGGTGGGGGAGGGTGTGAGGGACGCACAGGCGGGCACACGGACTGTTACAGACGCACTGAGGCTGTGTTGAAGTGGCAGCTCCTCCACCGGAGTGTGGTCGTGCCCGGGGCTGGGCTCCGCTAAGGAGGCATTGCCCTGGCGTTGGCAGTCACCATTGAAGCCTCCGGGGCGGGCCGCCAGGGTCTCCGGAGGGCCTGTGGTCTCTGAGCCCCGCCCAGGCACCCGCCCGCGGGAGGAGAGTGGCAGCCCCCAGGCACCCTGGTTGTGAGGGTTGTGCGCCTGCGTGCCTGCTCTGCCCTTGTGGTGGTCTCCCCTGGAGTCGATGGCGCGTGGTGCGTTGGGGTGCTGCTCCCGCCGTCCCCTGGTTTGTCCCGGCTCTTTGTGCCCTGTGTTTCAGGGACACCGTGGCCGGCGGGAAGGGAGGGCTCCTGGCTCTTGTGGGAGACGGGAGGGGCGCGCGGGGGTGTGGGGCGAGGTGCCTGCCAGCGGAGACAGAAGACTCCGGTGGGGCGGGGCGGGTGGGCGTCCCGTTTGCCCGAGGACACGCCGATCCTGTGTGTCGGGTCCCGGGGGCAGGCGCAGGGATGGGCGTCCCCTGGGCTCGGGCCGAGGTGCAAAGCACCGGCACGTCCTGGGATGGAGAGAGCCTGGTGGAGGCCTGCGCCGGCAGGCAGCCCTGGGCTTGGGCGTTGGGGGTTGCGGCGGCGGCAGGGTCGGGGAGCGAGAGGGAGCCCTGCGATGGCGGTGGCGGCGGCGGCTACCGAGACGCGGCTGACTGCTGCAGGCTGACGGCCTGCCTCGGCGAAGAGCACTAAGAAGAGGGAGTGGGGGGGAGCCCTGGCCGACAGGCCTGGTGTGCGGCCGGGGATGCGAGCTTGTATTGCTGGGCGGCTGACCCTCCTCTGGCCAGGGGGACCTTCGGCTGCCTGGGCGGCTGCAGAGGGGCAAGGGGCGGCAGGGGTTCGGAGGGAGCCACGCCGGGGCGGCGGCGCAAAAGGAGAGGCGAGCAAAAGCCTGCAGCTATTCCCAGGCGGTCTCCCATCCAAGTACTAACCAGGCCCCTCCCTGCTTAGCTCCCGAGATCAGAGGAGATGGGGCGCGTTCAGGGTGGTATGGCCGTAGACGCTGGGACCCGGCTCCCCGCGCCCCAAGAGCCTGCTCCCGGCCTGCCTCTGACCGCGCGCCGTGCTGCTGGGCCGCTAGGGTGGCGAGCACGTCTGCCTGAGCGCCTCCCGCCCGCTCCCCGCCTCCTCCGGACGCCGCTGGTGTGGGCGACGGGCTACTCCTGGCCCGCAGCGAGGCCCCTTCGCGCCCCCCAGTGGCTCTAACGGGCCTCTGTCACTTCCATGACTGTGACATATGTCTGGGCGCCCTGGCATCCTGGGCCTCCCCAGGCCCCGAAGGGCTTTTACCCCACCCCCCTACCCCAACCCCTCTCTTCTTCCCCCAGCCCCACAACCGCACACCCCCCTTGCTGCTGTGCTGTCCCCACCTCTCAGGGCCACCGAGGGGGTCGCAGGGTCCTCTCAGTCCCCTCCGGCCCTAGGGACGTGCAACCCAGGCCCTGGCCCTGACCGGACCCATCCACAGGCCCAAAGCCAGGGAGAGCCACCCGCGCCACCAGGGTGCAGCATCTCCAGTCTGCAGCCACCCTTCGTCACAAGCCTTCAGTCTGGGCCCTGGAACCCTCGTCAGCGACCGGAGCCCCGCCCGATGTCCGGTCCCTTCACTGGCTACACGTCACCTCTCCTGACCCAGGGAGGTGAGAGAGAGGATGAGAGAAGGCCAGAGACGGAGCAAGAGAGAGGCGGAGAGAGACAGACGGGGACTGTGGGGACAGACTCGCAGAGAGCACTCTCCAGGCTCTGGGCCTCGCGTGGAGGGGTGCTGCTTGGGGGCTGCATGGTCATCAGCTGTGACCGCTTGGCCATCAGCTGTTGCCAGTTGGCCACTGGCCACCGGAGGAGCTGCGGTGGCCAACTGGGAAGCGCGGATGGTGGACTGCAAATTGCAGAGGGGCGCGGATTGCAGTGGGCCCGCTTGGCGGGTCGACGGGCGGTGTGTCGGTGGGTTGGCAGAGAAGCGGCCGACAGGTTGGGGATCGGGCGGCTCCGGCTTGCCGTGGCTCCGAGCCAGCCGCCCGTGAGACATAGTGCTATGAGCCCCCTATCCGTGGCTCTGTTGGTGTTCCCTCTTGGCCTCGCCATATCCTGCCTTCTTGTGCGGGCAGAGGGACTAGAGTCCCCGCAGGACAGGGACCGACAGAGAGAACGGGAGGAGGAGAAAGAGGGAGCGAGATCGAAATATACACCTATATGTACCTGTATGTACCTAGACATACAGAGAGACATGGACAGAGACAGAGAAAGATGGGGCTGGCACGCGGGGAGAGAGCTCCTGAGCCAGAGCCAGAGCCCAACAGGCACGTCACAGAGCCAGAGAGACATGGGGTGGGGGAGGGGGGAGGGACGCACAAGCGGGCACACGGACTGGGACAGACGCACTGACGCTGCTTTGAAGTGGCAGCTTCTCAACCGAAGTGTGGTCATGCCCGTGGCTGGGCTCCACTAAGGAGGCAGTGCCCGGGCATTGAAAGTCACCCTTGAAGCCCCCGGGCCGGGCGGGAGGGCCAGTGGGCTCCGAGCCCCGCCCAGGAACCCCCCCGCCCCGCGGGAGGAGAGTGGCAGCCCACAGGCACCCTGGTTGAGAGTGTTGTGTGCCTGCGTGCCTGCACTTCCCCTTGTGGTGGTCTCTCCTGGAGTCCGAGGGCGTGCGGTGTGTTGGGGTGCTGCTCCCTCAGTCCCCTGCTTTGTCCCGGCTCTTTGTACCCTGTGTGTTGGGGCCACCGCGGGAAGGGAGGGTTCCTGGCTCTTGTGGGCGATGGGAGGGGGCGCGCGGGGGTGTGGGGAGAGGTGCCTGCCGGCGGAGACACAGGCTCGGCTAACTGCTGCTGGCTGACTGCCTGCCTCAGCGAAGAGGACTAAGAAGAGGGTGTGGGGGTGAGCCCTGGCCGACGGGCCTGGTGTGCGGCCGGGGCTGCCAGCTTGTAGCGCCGGGTGGCTGACCGGCCTCTGGCCAGGGGGACCTTCGGCTGGATGGGCGGCTGCAGAGGGGCAAGGGGCGGCAGGGGTTCGGAGGCAGCCACGCAGGGGCGGCCGCGCAAAAGGAGAGGCGAGCAAAAGCCTACAGGTATTCCCAGGCGGTCTCCCATCCAAGCACTAACCGGGCCCCTCCCTGCTTAGCTCCCGAGATCAGAGGAGATCGGGCGCGTTCAGGGTGGTACGGCCATAGACGATGGGACTCGGCTCCCCGCGCCCCAAGAGCCTGCTCCCGGCCTGCCTCGTGAGCGCGCGCCATGCAGATGCGCGGCTCCGGTGGCGAGCATCGACCTGCTGGCCGGCTCTGCCAGCACCGCGTCCCCCCCCCAGTCCGGCTCCCCGCCTCTTCCGAATGCCCCTGGCGTGGGCGGCGGGCTACTCCTGGCCGGCAGCGAGGCCCCTTCGCGCCACCCGAGGCTCCATGGGACACTGCCACTTCCCTGATGGTGCCAGAAGTCGTGGAACTCTGGCATCCTGGGACTCCCCGGACCCAGACCGCCATACACCCCGCCCCCCTACCGCCACCAGGTTTACCAACAACCGCACCCCCAAGGCTGGGGGAGGCCTGCACCAGCAGGCAACCCTGGGCTTGGGAGTTGTGGGAGGACCCCGCGGCGGCGGCTTGGGCGGCTGCGGAGGGGGGGGCTGCGGCGGCGGCGGCGGCGGGGGCGGAGGCGGGGGAGATGGCGGTGCTGGAGGCGGGGAGAGCGGAGGAGGGAGATTGAGGGAGTGCGGCAATGGCGGCGGCAGGGGCGGGGGTGGGGAACAGGGCAGCACTGGCGGCGGGGATGGGGAGCGCGGTGCTGGCGGCCGAGGGGGAGAGAGCAGAGGAGGGAGTTTGAGGGAGTACGGCGATGGCGGCGGCGGGGGCGGGGGAGGGGGCGAGGGCAGCGCTGGCGGAGGGGGTGGGGAGCGCGGTGATCGCGGCGGCGGCGGCGGCGGGAGAAGCGGGGGCTGATCGCGAGCAGCGATGGCGGCGGCGGCGGCGGCGCGGGAGGGTTGCGAGGTCGGCCGTGGAGGCGGCGGCAGCGTTGGGGGCTGTGTCGGCGGGCGCTGGGCGCGGGGAGGGTTGGCGGCGGCGGTAGCGGGGAAGAGGGCGGTGCTGGCGGCGGAGGAGGGGAGAGCAGAGGCGGGAGATTGAAGCAGTACAGCGATGGCGGTGGCGAGGGCGGGGGCAGGGGTGAGGGCAGCGCTGGAGGGGGGTGTGGGGAGCGCGGTGATGGCGGCGGATTTGGCGGTGGCGGCGGGGGCGAGGGCAGCGCTGTTGGCGGTGGCGGCGATCGAAGGTCGGCGAAGGGATCGAGATGACAGCCTCCGGGACTGAAGAGGACTGAGAAGAGGGTGTGCGGGGGAGCCCTGGCCGACGGGCCTGGTGTGCGGCCGGGGCTGCCAGCTTGTAGTGCCTGGCGGCTAACCCTCTGCTGGTCAGGGGGACCTTCGGCTGCCTGGGCGGCTGCAGAGAGGCAAGGGGCGGCAGGGGTTCGGAGGGAGCCACGCCGGGGCGGCGGCGCAAAAGGAGAGGCGAGCAAAAGCCTGCAGCTATTCCCAGGCGGTCTCCCATCCAAGTACTAACCGGGCCCCTCCCTGCTTAGCTCCCGAGATCAGACGAGATCTGGCGCGTGCAGGGTGGTGTGGCCTTAGGCGCTGGGACCCGGCTCCCGGCACTCCAAGATCCTTCTCCCGATCTGCTTCTGAGCGCGCGCCATGCTGCTGGGCCGCTCCGGTGGCGAGCACGTCTGCCCGAGCGCCTCCCGCCAGCTCCCCGCCTCCTCCGGACGCCGCTGGTGTGGGCGACGGGCTACTCCTGGCCCGCAGCGAGGCCCCTTCGCGCCCCCCAGTGGCTCTAACGGGCCTCTGTCACTTCCCTGACTGTGACATATGTCTGGGCGCCCTGGCATCCTGGGCCTCCCCAGGCCCCGAAGGGCTTTTACCCCGCCCCCCTACCCCAACCCCTCTCATCTCCCCCCAGCCCCACAACCGCACACCCCCCCTTGCTGCTGTGCTGTCCCCACCTCTCAGGGCCACCGAGGGGGTCGCAGGGTCCTCTCAGTCCCCTCCACCCTAGGGATGTGCAACCCAGGCCCTGGCCCTGGCCGGCCCCACCCACTGGCCCAAAGCCAGGGAGAGCCACCCGCCACCAGGGGGCAGCACGTCCAGTCTGCCGCCACCCTTCCTCACACAGCCTTCTTTCTGGGTTCTCGCCCCTCGTCAGCGACCGGCGTCCCGCCCGATCACTGTTCACTTCACTGGCTACACGTCACCTCTCCTGACCCAGGGAGGTGAGAGAGAGGATGAGAGAAGGCCAGAGACGGAGCAAGAGAGAGGCGGAGAGAGACAGACGGGGACTGTGGGGACAGACTCGCAGAGAGCACTTTCCAGGCTCTGGGCCTCGCGTGGAGGGGTGCTGCGTGGGGGCTGCATGGATATCAGCTGTGACCGCTTGGCCATCAGCTGTTGCCAGTTGGCCATTGGCCACCGGCAGAGCTGCGGTGGCCAAGCTAGGAAGCGCGGATTGTGGACTGCAAATTGCAGAGGGGCGCGGACTGCAGTTGGCCGGCTTGGTGGGTCGGTAGGTTGGTGGGTCTTGTGGTCGGCAGAGAATCGGCCGGCAGGCTGGGGATCGGGCGGCTCCGGCTTGCCGAGTCTCCAAGCCAGCCGCCCGTGAGACATGGTGCTATGAGCCCCCTATCCGTGGCTCTGTTGGTGTTCCCTCTTGGCCTCGCCAAATCCTGCATTCTTGTGCGGGCAGAGGGGCTAGAGTCCCCGCAGGACAGGGACAGACAGACAGAACGGGAGGAGGAGTAAGAGGGAGCGAGATGGAAATATGCTCGTATATGTACATGTATGTATCTAGACATACAGAGAGACATGGACAGAGACAGAGAAAGAGGGGGCTGGCACGCGGGGAGAGAGCTCCTGAGCCAGAGCCAGAGCCCAACAGGCACGTCACAGAGCCCGACGGATATGGGGTGGGGGAGGGTGTGAGGGACGCACAGGCGGGCACACGGACTGTTACAGACGCACTGAGGCTGTGTTGAAGTGGCAGCTCCTCCACCGGAGTGTGGTCGTGCCCGGGGCTGGGCTCCGCTAAGGAGGCATTGCCCTGGCGTTGGCAGTCACCATTGAAGCCTCCGGGGCGGGCCGCCAGGGTCTCCGGAGGGCCTGTGGTCTCTGAGCCCCGCCCAGGCACCCGCCCGCGGGAGGAGAGTGGCAGCCCCCAGGCACCCTGGTTGTGAGGGTTGTGCGCCTGCGTGCCTGCTCTGCCCTTGTGGTGGTCTCCCCTGGAGTCGATGGCGCGTGGTGCGTTGGGGTGCTGCTCCCGCCGTCCCCTGGTTTGTCCCGGCTCTTTGTGCCCTGTGTTTCAGGGACACCGTGGCCGGCGGGAAGGGAGGGCTCCTGGCTCTTGTGGGAGACGGGAGGGGCGCGCGGGGGTGTGGGGCGAGGTGCCTGCCAGCGGAGACAGAAGACTCCGGTGGGGCGGGGCGGGTGGGCGTCCCGTTTGCCCGAGGACACGCCGATCCTGTGTGTCGGGTCCCGGGGGCAGGCGCAGGGATGGGCGTCCCCTGGGCTCGGGCCGAGGTGCAAAGCACCGGCACGTCCTGGGATGGAGAGAGCCTGGTGGAGGCCTGCGCCGGCAGGCAGCCCTGGGCTTGGGCGTTGGGGGTTGCGGCGGCGGCAGGGTCGGGGAGCGAGAGGGAGCCCTGCGATGGCGGTGGCGGCGGCGGCTACCGAGACGCGGCTGACTGCTGCAGGCTGACGGCCTGCCTCGGCGAAGAGCACTAAGAAGAGGGAGTGGGGGGGAGCCCTGGCCGACAGGCCTGGTGTGCGGCCGGGGATGCGAGCTTGTATTGCTGGGCGGCTGACCCTCCTCTGGCCAGGGGGACCTTCGGCTGCCTGGGCGGCTGCAGAGGGGCAAGGGGCGGCAGGGGTTCGGAGGGAGCCACGCCGGGGCGGCGGCGCAAAAGGAGAGGCGAGCAAAAGCCTGCAGCTATTCCCAGGCGGTCTCCCATCCAAGTACTAACCAGGCCCCTCCCTGCTTAGCTCCCGAGATCAGAGGAGATGGGGCGCGTTCAGGGTGGTATGGCCGTAGACGCTGGGACCCGGCTCCCCGCGCCCCAAGAGCCTGCTCCCGGCCTGCCTCTGACCGCGCGCCGTGCTGCTGGGCCGCTAGGGTGGCGAGCACGTCTGCCTGAGCGCCTCCCGCCCGCTCCCCGCCTCCTCCGGACGCCGCTGGTGTGGGCGACGGGCTACTCCTGGCCCGCAGCGAGGCCCCTTCGCGCCCCCCAGTGGCTCTAACGGGCCTCTGTCACTTCCATGACTGTGACATATGTCTGGGCGCCCTGGCATCCTGGGCCTCCCCAGGCCCCGAAGGGCTTTTACCCCACCCCCCTACCCCAACCCCTCTCTTCTTCCCCCAGCCCCACAACCGCACACCCCCCTTGCTGCTGTGCTGTCCCCACCTCTCAGGACCACCGAGGGGGTCGCAGGGTCCTCTCAGTCCCCTCCGGCCCTAGGGACGTGCAACCCAGGCCCTGGCCCTGACCGGACCCATCCACAGGCCCAAAGCCAGGGAGAGCCACCCGCGCCACCAGGGTGCAGCATCTCCAGTCTGCAGCCACCCTTCGTCACAAGCCTTCAGTCTGGGCCCTGGAACCCTCGTCAGCGACCGGAGCCCCGCCCGATGTCCGGTCCCTTCACTGGCTACACGTCACCTCTCCTGACCCAGGGAGGTGAGAGAGAGGATGAGAGAAGGCCAGAGACGGAGCAAGAGAGAGGCGGAGAGAGACAGACGGGGACTGTGGGGACAGACTCGCAGAGAGCACTCTCCAGGCTCTGGGCCTCGCGTGGAGGGGTGCTGCTTGGGGGCTGCATGGTCATCAGCTGTGACCGCTTGGCCATCAGCTGTTGCCAGTTGGCCACTGGCCACCGGAGGAGCTGCGGTGGCCAACTGGGAAGCGCGGATGGTGGACTGCAAATTGCAGAGGGGCGCGGATTGCAGTGGGCCCGCTTGGCGGGTCGACGGGCGGTGTGTCGGTGGGTTGGCAGAGAAGCGGCCGACAGGTTGGGGATCGGGCGGCTCCGGCTTGCCGTGGCTCCGAGCCAGCCGCCCGTGAGACATAGTGCTATGAGCCCCCTATCCGTGGCTCTGTTGGTGTTCCCTCTTGGCCTCGCCATATCCTGCCTTCTTGTGCGGGCAGAGGGACTAGAGTCCCCGCAGGACAGGGACCGACAGAGAGAACGGGAGGAGGAGAAAGAGGGAGCGAGATCGAAATATACACCTATATGTACCTGTATGTACCTAGACATACAGAGAGACATGGACAGAGACAGAGAAAGATGGGGCTGGCACGCGGGGAGAGAGCTCCTGAGCCAGAGCCAGAGCCCAACAGGCACGTCACAGAGCCAGAGAGACATGGGGTGGGGGAGGGGGGAGGGACGCACAAGCGGGCACACGGACTGGGACAGACGCACTGACGCTGCTTTGAAGTGGCAGCTTCTCAACCGAAGTGTGGTCATGCCCGTGGCTGGGCTCCACTAAGGAGGCAGTGCCCGGGCATTGAAAGTCACCCTTGAAGCCCCCGGGCCGGGCGGGAGGGCCAGTGGGCTCCGAGCCCCGCCCAGGAACCCCCCCGCCCCGCGGGAGGAGAGTGGCAGCCCACAGGCACCCTGGTTGAGAGTGTTGTGTGCCTGCGTGCCTGCACTTCCCCTTGTGGTGGTCTCTCCTGGAGTCCGAGGGCGTGCGGTGTGTTGGGGTGCTGCTCCCTCAGTCCCCTGCTTTGTCCCGGCTCTTTGTACCCTGTGTGTTGGGGCCACCGCGGGAAGGGAGGGTTCCTGGCTCTTGTGGGCGATGGGAGGGGGCGCGCGGGGGTGTGGGGAGAGGTGCCTGCCGGCGGAGACACAGGCTCGGCTAACTGCTGCTGGCTGACTGCCTGCCTCAGCGAAGAGGACTAAGAAGAGGGTGTGGGGGTGAGCCCTGGCCGACGGGCCTGGTGTGCGGCCGGGGCTGCCAGCTTGTAGCGCCGGGTGGCTGACCGGCCTCTGGCCAGGGGGACCTTCGGCTGGATGGGCGGCTGCAGAGGGGCAAGGGGCGGCAGGGGTTCGGAGGCAGCCACGCAGGGGCGGCCGCGCAAAAGGAGAGGCGAGCAAAAGCCTACAGGTATTCCCAGGCGGTCTCCCATCCAAGCACTAACCGGGCCCCTCCCTGCTTAGCTCCCGAGATCAGAGGAGATCGGGCGCGTTCAGGGTGGTACGGCCATAGACGATGGGACTCGGCTCCCCGCGCCCCAAGAGCCTGCTCCCGGCCTGCCTCGTGAGCGCGCGCCATGCAGATGCGCGGCTCCGGTGGCGAGCATCGACCTGCTGGCCGGCTCTGCCAGCACCGCGTCCCCCCCCCAGTCCGGCTCCCCGCCTCTTCCGAATGCCCCTGGCGTGGGCGGCGGGCTACTCCTGGCCGGCAGCGAGGCCCCTTCGCGCCACCCGAGGCTCCATGGGACACTGCCACTTCCCTGATGGTGCCAGAAGTCGTGGAACTCTGGCATCCTGGGACTCCCCGGACCCAGACCGCCATACACCCCGCCCCCCTACCGCCACCAGGTTTACCAACAACCGCACCCCCAAGGCTGGGGGAGGCCTGCACCAGCAGGCAACCCTGGGCTTGGGAGTTGTGGGAGGACCCCGCGGCGGCGGCTTGGGCGGCTGCGGAGGGGGGGGGCTGCGGCGGCGGCGGCGGCGGGGGCGGAGGCGGGGGAGATGGCGGTGCTGGAGGCGGGGAGAGCGGAGGAGGGAGATTGAGGGAGTGCGGCAATGGCGGCGGCAGGGGCGGGGGTGGGGAACAGGGCAGCACTGGCGGCGGGGATGGGGAGCGCGGTGCTGGCGGCCGAGGGGGAGAGAGCAGAGGAGGGAGTTTGAGGGAGTACGGCGATGGCGGCGGCGGGGGCGGGGGAGGGGGCGAGGGCAGCGCTGGCGGAGGGGGTGGGGAGCGCGGTGATCGCGGCGGCGGCGGCGGCGGGAGAAGCGGGGGCTGATCGCGAGCAGCGATGGCGGCGGCGGCGGCGGCGCGGGAGGGTTGCGAGGTCGGCCGTGGAGGCGGCGGCAGCGTTGGGGGCTGTGTCGGCGGGCGCTGGGCGCGGGGAGGGTTGGCGGCGGCGGTAGCGGGGAAGAGGGCGGTGCTGGCGGCGGAGGAGGGGAGAGCAGAGGCGGGAGATTGAAGCAGTACAGCGATGGCGGTGGCGAGGGCGGGGGCAGGGGTGAGGGCAGCGCTGGAGGGGGGTGTGGGGAGCGCGGTGATGGCGGCGGATTTGGCGGTGGCGGCGGGGGCGAGGGCAGCGCTGTTGGCGGTGGCGGCGATCGAAGGTCGGCGAAGGGATCGAGATGACAGCCTCCGGGACTGAAGAGGACTGAGAAGAGGGTGTGCGGGGGAGCCCTGGCCGACGGGCCTGGTGTGCGGCCGGGGCTGCCAGCTTGTAGTGCCTGGCGGCTAACCCTCTGCTGGTCAGGGGGACCTTCGGCTGCCTGGGCGGCTGCAGAGAGGCAAGGGGCGGCAGGGGTTCGGAGGGAGCCACGCCGGGGCGGCGGCGCAAAAGGAGAGGCGAGCAAAAGCCTGCAGCTATTCCCAGGCGGTCTCCCATCCAAGTACTAACCGGGCCCCTCCCTGCTTAGCTCCCGAGATCAGACGAGATCTGGCGCGTGCAGGGTGGTGTGGCCTTAGGCGCTGGGACCCGGCTCCCGGCACTCCAAGATCCTTCTCCCGATCTGCTTCTGAGCGCGCGCCATGCTGCTGGGCCGCTCCGGTGGCGAGCACGTCTGCCCGAGCGCCTCCCGCCAGCTCCCCGCCTCCTCCGGACGCCGCTGGTGTGGGCGACGGGCTACTCCTGGCCCGCAGCGAGGCCCCTTCGCGCCCCCCAGTGGCTCTAACGGGCCTCTGTCACTTCCCTGACTGTGACATATGTCTGGGCGCCCTGGCATCCTGGGCCTCCCCAGGCCCCGAAGGGCTTTTACCCCGCCCCCCTACCCCAACCCCTCTCATCTCCCCCCAGCCCCACAACCGCACACCCCCCCTTGCTGCTGTGCTGTCCCCACCTCTCAGGGCCACCGAGGGGGTCGCAGGGTCCTCTCAGTCCCCTCCACCCTAGGGATGTGCAACCCAGGCCCTGGCCCTGGCCGGCCCCACCCACTGGCCCAAAGCCAGGGAGAGCCACCCGCCACCAGGGGGCAGCACGTCCAGTCTGCCGCCACCCTTCCTCACACAGCCTTCTTTCTGGGTTCTCGCCCCTCGTCAGCGACCGGCGTCCCGCCCGATCACTGTTCACTTCACTGGCTACACGTCACCTCTCCTGACCCAGGGAGGTGAGAGAGAGGATGAGAGAAGGCCAGAGACGGAGCAAGAGAGAGGCGGAGAGAGACAGACGGGGACTGTGGGGACAGACTCGCAGAGAGCACTTTCCAGGCTCTGGGCCTCGCGTGGAGGGGTGCTGCGTGGGGGCTGCATGGATATCAGCTGTGACCGCTTGGCCATCAGCTGTTGCCAGTTGGCCATTGGCCACCGGCAGAGCTGCGGTGGCCAAGCTAGGAAGCGCGGATTGTGGACTGCAAATTGCAGAGGGGCGCGGACTGCAGTTGGCCGGCTTGGTGGGTCGGTAGGTTGGTGGGTCTTGTGGTCGGCAGAGAATCGGCCGGCAGGCTGGGGATCGGGCGGCTCCGGCTTGCCGAGTCTCCAAGCCAGCCGCCCGTGAGACATGGTGCTATGAGCCCCCTATCCGTGGCTCTGTTGGTGTTCCCTCTTGGCCTCGCCAAATCCTGCATTCTTGTGCGGGCAGAGGGGCTAGAGTCCCCGCAGGACAGGGACAGACAGACAGAACGGGAGGAGGAGTAAGAGGGAGCGAGATGGAAATATGCTCGTATATGTACATGTATGTATCTAGACATGCAGAGAGACGTGGACAGAGACAGAGAAAGAGGGGGCTGGCACGCGGGGAGAGAGCTCCTGAGCCAGAGCCAGAGCCCAACAGGCACGTCACAGAGCCCGACGGATATGGGGTGGGGGAGGGTGTGAGGGACGCACAGGCGGGCACACGGACTGTTACAGACGCACTGAGGCTGTGTTGAAGTGGCAGCTCCTCCACCGGAGTGTGGTCGTGCCCGGGGCTGGGCTCCGCTAAGGAGGCGTTGCCCTGGCGTTGGCAGTCACCATTGAAGCCTCCGGGGCGGGCCGCCAGGGTCACCAGAGGGCCTGTGGTCTCTGAGCTCCGCCCAGGCACCCGCCTGCGGGAGGAGAGTGGCAGCCCCCAGGCACCCTGGTTGTGAGGGTTGTGCGCCTGCGTGCCTGCTCTGCCCTTGTGGTGGTCTCCCCTGGAGTCGATGGCGCGTGGTGTGTTGGGGTGCTGCTCCAACCGTCCCCTGGTTTGTCCCGGCTCTTTGTGCCCTGTGTTTCGGGGACACCGTGGCCGGCGGGAAGGGAGGGCTCCTGGCTCTTGTGGGAGACGGGAGGGGCGCGCGGGGGTGTGGGGCGAGGTGCCTGCCAGCGGAGACAGAAGACTCCGGTGGGGCGGGGCGGGTGGGCGTCCCGTTTGCCGGAGGACACGCCGATCCTGTGTGTCGGGTCCCGGGGGCAGGCGCAGGGATGGGCGTCCCCTGGGCTCGGGCCGAGGTGCAAAGCACCGGCACGTCCTGGGATGGAGAGAGCCTGGTGGAGGCCTGCGCCGGCAGGCAGCCCTGGGCTTGGGCGTTGGGGGTTGCGGCGGCGGCAGGGTCGGGGAGCGAGAGGGAGCCCTGCGATGGCGGTGGCGGCGGCGGCGACCGAGACGCGGCTGACTGCTGCAGGCTGACGGCCTGCCTCGGCGAAGAGCACTAAGAAGAGGGAGTGGGGGGGAGCCCTGGCCGACAGGCCTGGTGTGCGGCCGGGGATGCGAGCTTGTAGTGCTGGGCGGCTGACCCTCCTCTGGCCAGGGGGACCTTCGGCTGCCTGGGCGGCTGCAGAGGGGCAAGGGGCGGCAGGGGTTCGGAGGGAGCCACGCCGGGGCGGCGGGCAAAAGGAGAGGCGAGCAAAAGCCTGCAGCTATTCCCAGGCGGTCTCCCATCCAAGTACTAACCAGGCCCCTCCCTGCTTAGCTCCCGAGATCAGAGGAGATCGGGCGCGTTCAGGGTGGTGTGGCCTTAGGCGCTGGGACCCGGCTCCCGGCACTCCAAGAGCCTGCTCCCGACCTGCTTCTGAGCGCACGCCACGCTGCTGGGCCGCTCGGGTGGCGAGCATGTCTGCCCGAGCGCCTCCCGCCCGCTCCCCGCCTCCTCCGGACGCCGCTGGTGTGGGCGACGGGCTACTCCTGGCCCGCAGCGAGGCCCCTTCGCGCCCCCCAGTGGCTCTAACGGGCCTCTGTCACTTCCCTGACTGTGACATATATCTGGGCGCCCTGGCATCCTGGGCCTCCCCAGGCCCCGAGGGGCTTTTACCCCGCCCCCCTACCCCAACCCCTCTCATCTCCCCCCAGCCCCACAACCGCACACCCCCCCTTGCTGCTGTGCTGTCCCCACCTCTCAGGGCCACCGAGGGGGTCGCAGGGTCCTCTCAGTCCCCTCCGGCCCTAGGGACGTGCAACCCAGGCCCTGGCCCTGGCCGGCCCCACCCACTGGCCCAAAGCCAGGGAGAGCCACCCGCCACCAGGGGGCAGCACCTCCAGTCAGCCGCCACCCTTCCTCACACAGCCTTCTTTCTGGGTTCTCGCCCCTCGTCAGCGACCGGCGTCCCGCCCGATCACTGTTCACTTCACTGGCTACACGTCACCTCTCCTGACCCAGGGAGGTGAGAGAGAGGATGAGAGAAGGCCAGAGACGGAGCAAGAGAGAGGCGGAGAGAGACAGACGGGGACTGTGGGGACAGACTCGCAGAGAGCACTCTCCAGGCTCTGGGCCTCGCGTGGAGGGGTGCTGCGTGGGGGCTGCATGGATATCAGCTGTGACCGCTTGGCCATCAGCTGTTGCCAGTTGGCCACTGGCCACCGGCAGAGCTGCGGTGGCCAAGCTAGGAAGCGCGGATTGTGGACTGCAAATTGCAGAGGGGCGCGGACTGCAGTTGGCCGGCTTGGTGGGTCGGTAGGTTGGTGGGTCTGTTGGTTGGCAGAGAATCGGCCGGCAGGCTGGGGATCGGGCGGCTCCGGCTTGCCGAGTCTCCAAGCCAGCCGCCCGTGAGACATGGTGCTATGAGCCCCCTATCCGTGGTCTGTGGGTGTTCCCTCTTGGCCTCGCCAAATCCTGCATTCTTGTGCGGGCAGAGGGGCTGGAGTCCCCGCAGGACAGGGACAGACAGACAGAACGGGAGGAGGAGTAAGAGGGAGCGAGATGGAAATATGCTCGTATATGTACATGTATGTATCTAGACATGCAGAGAGACGTGGACAGAGACAGAGAAAGAGGGGGCTGGCACGCGGGGAGAGAGCTCCTGAGCCAGAGCCAGAGCCCAACAGGCACGTCACAGAGCCCGACGGATATGGGGTGGGGGAGGGTGTGAGGGACGCACAGGCGGGCACACGGACTGTTACAGACGCACTGAGGCTGTGTTGAAGTGGCAGCTCCTCCACCGGAGTGTGGTCGTGCCCGGGGCTGGGCTCCGCTAAGGAGGCGTTGCCCTGGCGTTGGCAGTCACCATTGAAGCCTCCGGGGCGGGCCGCCAGGGTCACCGGAGGGCCTGTGGTCTCTGAGCTCCGCCCAGGCACCCGCCCGCGGGAGGAGAGTGGCAGCCCCCAGGCACCCTGGTTGTGAGGGTTGTGCGCCTGCGTGCCTGCTCTGCCCTTGTGGTGGTCTCCCCTGGAGTCGATGGCGCGTGGTGTGTTGGGGTGCTGCTCCCGCCGTCCCCTGGTTTGTCCCGGCTCTTTGTGCCCTGTGTTTCAGGGACACCGTGGCCGGCGGGAAGGGAGGGCTCCTGGCTCTTGTGGGAGACGGGAGGGGCGCGCGGGGGTGTGGGGCGAGGTGCCTGCCAGTGGAGACAGAAGACTCCGGTGGGGCGGGGCGGGTGGGCGTCCCGTTTGCCGGAGGACACGCCGATCCTGTGTGTCGGGTCCCGGGGGCAGGCGCAGGGATGGGCGTCCCCTGGGCTCGGGCCGAGGTGCAAAGCACCGGCACGTCCTGGGATGGAGAGAGCCTGGTGGAGGCCTGCGCCGGCAGGCAGCCCTGGGCTTGGGCGTTGGGGGTTGCGGCGGCGGCAGGGTCGGGGAGCGAGAGGGAGCCCTGCGATGGCGGTGGCGGCGGCGGCGACCGAGACGCGGCTGACTGCTGCAGGCTGACGGCCTGCCTTGGCGAAGAGCACTAAGAAGAGGGAGTGGGGGGGAGCCCTGGCCGACAGGCCTGGTGTGCGGCCGGGGATGCGAGCTTGTAGTGCTGGGCGGCTGACCCTCCTCTGGCCAGGGGGACCTTCGGCTGCCTGGGCGGCTGCAGAGGGGCAAGGGGCGGCAGGGGTTCGGAGGGAGCCACGCCGGGGCGGCGGCGCAAAAGGAGAGGCGAGCAAAAGCCTGCAGCTATTCCCAGGCGGTCTCCCATCCAAGTACTAACCAGGCCCCTCCCTGCTTAGCTCCCGAGATCAGAGGAGATCGGGCGCGTTCAGGGTGGTGTGGCCTTAGGCGCTGGGACCCGGCTCCCGGCACTCCAAGAGCCTGCTCCCGACCTGCTTCTGAGCGCACGCCACGCTGCTGGGCCGCTCGGGTGGCGAGCATGTCTGCCCGAGCGCCTCCCGCCCGCTCCCCGCCTCCTCCGGACGCCGCTGGTGTGGGCGACGGGCTACTCCTGGCCCGCAGCGAGGCCCCTTCGCGCCCCCCAGTGGCTCTAACGGGCCTCTGTCACTTCCCTGACTGTGACATATGTCTGGGCGCCCTGGCATCCTGGGCCTCCCCAGGCCCCGAGGGGCTTTTACCCCGCCCCCCTACCCCAACCCCTCTCATCTCCCCCCAGCCCCACAACCGCACACCCCCCCTTGCTGCTGTGCTGTCCCCACCTCTCAGGGCCACCGAGGGGGTCGCAGGGTCCTCTCAGTCCCCTCCGGCCCTAGGGACGTGCAACCCAGGCCCTGGCCCTGGCCGGCCCCACCCACTGGCCCAAAGCCAGGGAGAGCCACCCGCCACCAGGGGGCAGCACCTCCAGTCAGCCGCCACCCTTCCTCACACAGCCTTCTTTCTGGGTTCTCGCCCCTCGTCAGCGACCGGCGTCCCGCCCGATCACTGTTCACTTCACTGGCTACACGTCACCTCTCCTGACCCAGGGAGGTGAGAGAGAGGATGAGAGAAGGCCAGAGACGGAGCAAGAGAGAGGCGGAGAGAGACAGACGGGGACTGTGGGGACAGACTCGCAGAGAGCACTCTCCAGGCTCTGGGCCTCGCGTGGAGGGGTGCTGCGTGGGGGCTGCATGGATATCAGCTGTGACCGCTTGGCCATCAGCTGTTGCCAGTTGGCCACTGGCCACCGGCAGAGCTGCGGTGGCCAAGCTAGGAAGCGCGGATTGTGGACTGCAAATTGCAGAGGGGCGCGGACTGCAGTTGGCCGGCTTGGTGGGTCGGTAGGTTGGTGGGTCTTGTGGTCGGCAGAGAATCGGCCGGCAGGCTGGGGATCGGGCGGCTCCGGCTTGCCGAGTCTCCAAGCCAGCCGCCCGTGAGACATGGTGCTATGAGCCCCCTATCCGTGGTCTGTGGGTGTTCCCTCTTGGCCTCGCCAAATCCTGCATTCTTGTGCGGGCAGAGGGGCTGGAGTCCCCGCAGGACAGGGACAGACAGACAGAACGGGAGGAGGAGTAAGAGGGAGCGAGATGGAAATATGCTCGTATATGTACATGTATGTATCTAGACATACAGAGAGACGTGGACAGAGACAGAGAAAGAGGGGGCTGGCACGCGGGGAGAGAGCTCCTGAGCCAGAGCCAGAGCCCAACAGGCACGTCACAGAGCCCGACGGATATGGGGTGGGGGAGGGTGTGAGGGACGCACAGGCGGGCACACGGACTGTTACAGACGCACTGAGGCTGTGTTGAAGTGGCAGCTCCTCCACCGGAGTGTGGTCGTGCCCGGGGCTGGGCTCCGCTAAGGAGGCGTTGCCCTGGCGTTGGCAGTCACCATTGAAGCCTCCGGGGCGGGCCGCCAGGGTCACCAGAGGGCCTGTGGTCTCTGAGCTCCGCCCAGGCACCCGCCTGCGGGAGGAGAGTGGCAGCCCCCAGGCACCCTGGTTGTGAGGGTTGTGCGCCTGCGTGCCTGCTCTGCCCTTGTGGTGGTCTCCCCTGGAGTCGATGGCGCGTGGTGTGTTGGGGTGCTGCTCCAACCGTCCCCTGGTTTGTCCCGGCTCTTTGTGCCCTGTGTTTCAGGGACACCGTGGCCGGCGGGAAGGGAGGGCTCCTGGCTCTTGTGGGAGACGGGAGGGGCGCGCGGGGGTGTGGGGCGAGGTGCCTGCCAGCGGAGACAGAAGACTCCGGTGGGGCGGGGCGGGTGGGCGTCCCGTTTGCCGGAGGACACGCCGATCCTGTGTGTCGGGTCCCGGGGGCAGGCGCAGGGATGGGCGTCCCCTGGGCTCGGGCCGAGGTGCAAAGCACCGGCACGTCCTGGGATGGAGAGAGCCTGGTGGAGGCCTGCGCCGGCAGGCAGCCCTGGGCTTGGGCGTTGGGGGTTGCGGCGGCGGCAGGGTCGGGGAGCGAGAGGGAGCCCTGCGATGGCGGTGGCGGCGGCGGCGACCGAGACGCGGCTGACTGCTGCAGGCTGACGGCCTGCCTCGGCGAAGAGCACTAAGAAGAGGGAGTGGGGGGGAGCCCTGGCCGACAGGCCTGGTGTGCGGCCGGGGATGCGAGCTTGTAGTGCTGGGCGGCTGACCCTCCTCTGGCCAGGGGGACCTTCGGCTGCCTGGGCGGCTGCAGAGGGGCAAGGGGCGGCAGGGGTTCGGAGGGAGCCACGCCGGGGCGGCGGGCAAAAGGAGAGGCGAGCAAAAGCCTGCAGCTATTCCCAGGCGGTCTCCCATCCAAGTACTAACCAGGCCCCTCCCTGCTTAGCTCCCGAGATCAGAGGAGATCGGGCGCGTTCAGGGTGGTGTGGCCTTAGGCGCTGGGACCCGGCTCCCGGCACTCCAAGAGCCTGCTCCCGACCTGCTTCTGAGCGCACGCCACGCTGCTGGGCCGCTCGGGTGGCGAGCATGTCTGCCCGAGCGCCTCCCGCCCGCTCCCCGCCTCCTCCGGACGCCGCTGGTGTGGGCGACGGGCTACTCCTGGCCCGCAGCGAGGCCCCTTCGCGCCCCCCAGTGGCTCTAACGGGCCTCTGTCACTTCCCTGACTGTGACATATGTCTGGGCGCCCTGGCATCCTGGGCCTCCCCAGGCCCCGAGGGGCTTTTACCCCGCCCCCCTACCCCAACCCCTCTCATCTCCCCCCAGCCCCACAACCGCACACCCCCCCTTGCTGCTGTGCTGTCCCCACCTCTCAGGGCCACCGAGGGGGTCGCAGGGTCCTCTCAGTCCCCTCCGGCCCTAGGGACGTGCAACCCAGGCCCTGGCCCTGGCCGGCCCCACCCACTGGCCCAAAGCCAGGGAGAGCCACCCGCCACCAGGGGGCAGCACCTCCAGTCAGCCGCCACCCTTCCTCACACAGCCTTCTTTCTGGGTTCTCGCCCCTCGTCAGCGACCGGCGTCCCGCCCGATCACTGTTCACTTCACTGGCTACACGTCACCTCTCCTGACCCAGGGAGGTGAGAGAGAGGATGAGAGAAGGCCAGAGACGGAGCAAGAGAGAGGCGGAGAGAGACAGACGGGGACTGTGGGGACAGACTCGCAGAGAGCACTCTCCAGGCTCTGGGCCTCGCGTGGAGGGGTGCTGCGTGGGGGCTGCATGGATATCAGCTGTGACCGCTTGGCCATCAGCTGTTGCCAGTTGGCCACTGGCCACCGGCAGAGCTGCGGTGGCCAAGCTAGGAAGCGCGGATTGTGGACTGCAAATTGCAGAGGGGCGCGGACTGCAGTTGGCCGGCTTGGTGGGTCGGTAGGTTGGTGGGTCTTGTGGTCGGCAGAGAATCGGCCGGCAGGCTGGGGATCGGGCGGCTCCGGCTTGCCGAGTCTCCAAGCCAGCCGCCCGTGAGACATGGTGCTATGAGCCCCCTATCCGTGGTCTGTGGGTGTTCCCTCTTGGCCTCGCCAAATCCTGCATTCTTGTGCGGGCAGAGGGGCTGGAGTCCCCGCAGGACAGGGACAGACAGACAGAACGGGAGGAGGAGTAAGAGGGAGCGAGATGGAAATATGCTCGTATATGTACATGTATGTATCTAGACATACAGAGAGACGTGGACAGAGACAGAGAAAGAGGGGGCTGGCACGCGGGGAGAGAGCTCCTGAGCCAGAGCCAGAGCCCAACAGGCACGTCACAGAGCCCGACGGATATGGGGTGGGGGAGGGTGTGAGGGACGCACAGGCGGGCACACGGACTGTTACAGACGCACTGAGGCTGTGTTGAAGTGGCAGCTCCTCCACCGGAGTGTGGTCGTGCCCGGGGCTGGGCTCCGCTAAGGAGGCGTTGCCCTGGCGTTGGCAGTCACCATTTAAGCCTCCGGGGCGGGCCGCCAGGGTCACCAGAGGGCCTGTGGTCTCTGAGCTCCGCCCAGGCACCCGCCCGCGGGAGGAGAGTGGCAGCCCCCACGCACCCTGGTTGTGAGGGTTGTGCGCCTGCGTGCCTGCTCTGCCCTTGTGGTGGTCTCCCCTGGAGTCGATGGCGCGTGGTGTGTTGGGGTGCTGCTCCCGCCGTCCCCTGGTTTGTCCCGGCTCTTTGTGCCCTGTGTTTCAGGGACACCGTGGCCGGCGGGAAGGGAGGGCTCCTGGCTCTTGTGGGAGACGGGAGGGGCGCGCGGGGGTGTGGGGCGAGGTGCCTGCCAGCGGAGACAGAAGACTCCGGTGGGGCGGGGCGGGTGGGCGTCCCGTTTGCCGGAGGACACGCCGATCCTGTGTGTCGGGTCCCGAGGGCAGGCGCAGGGATGGGCGTCCCCTGGGCTCGGGCCGAGGTGCAAAGCACCGGCACGTCCTGGGATGGAGAGAGCCTGGTGGAGGCCTGCGCCGGCAGGCAGCCCTGGGCTTGGGCGTTGGGGGTTGCGGCGGCGGCAGGGTCGGGGAGCGAGAGGGAGCCCTGCGATGGCGGTGGCGGCGGCGGCGACCGAGACGCGGCTGACTGCTGCAGGCTGACGGCCTGCCTCGGCGAAGAGCACTAAGAAGAGGGAGTGGGGGGGAGCCCTGGCCGACAGGCCTGGTGTGCGGCCGGGGATGCGAGCTTGTAGTGCTGGGCGGCTGACCCTCCTCTGGCCAGGGGGACCTTCGGCTGCCTGGGCGGCTGCAGAGGGGCAAGGGGCGGCAGGGGTTCGGAGGGAGCCACGCCGGGGCGGCGGCGCAAAAGGAGAGGCGAGCAAAAGCCTGCAGCTATTCCCAGGCGGTCTCCCATCCAAGTACTAACCAGGCCCCTCCCTGCTTAGCTCCCGAGATCAGAGGAGATCGGGCGCGTTCAGGGTGGTGTGGCCTTAGGCGCTGGGACCCGGCTCCCGGCACTCCAAGAGCCTGCTCCCGACCTGCTTCTGAGCGCACGCCACGCTGCTGGGCCGCTCGGGTGGCGAGCATGTCTGCCCGAGCGCCTCCCGCCCGCTCCCCGCCTCCTCCGGACGCCGCTGGTGTGGGCGACGGGCTACTCCTGGCCCGCAGCGAGGCCCCTTCGCGCCCCCCAGTGGCTCTAACGGGCCTCTGTCACTTCCCTGACTGTGACATATATCTGGGCGCCCTGGCATCCTGGGCCTCCCCAGGCCCCGAGGGGCTTTTACCCCGCCCCCCTACCCCAACCCCTCTCATCTCCCCCCAGCCCCACAACCGCACACCCCCCCTTGCTGCTGTGCTGTCCCCACCTCTCAGGGCCACCGAGGGGGTCGCAGGGTCCTCTCAGTCCCCTCCGGCCCTAGGGACGTGCAACCCAGGCCCTGGCCCTGGCCGGCCCCACCCACTGGCCCAAAGCCAGGGAGAGCCACCCGCCACCAGGGGGCAGCACCTCCAGTCAGCCGCCACCCTTCCTCACACAGCCTTCTTTCTGGGTTCTCGCCCCTCGTCAGCGACCGGCGTCCCGCCCGATCACTGTTCACTTCACTGGCTACACGTCACCTCTCCTGACCCAGGGAGGTGAGAGAGAGGATGAGAGAAGGCCAGAGACGGAGCAAGAGAGAGGCGGAGAGAGACAGACGGGGACTGTGGGGACAGACTCGCAGAGAGCACTCTCCAGGCTCTGGGCCTCGCGTGGAGGGGTGCTGCGTGGGGGCTGCATGGATATCAGCTGTGACCGCTTGGCCATCAGCTGTTGCCAGTTGGCCACTGGCCACCGGCAGAGCTGCGGTGGCCAAGCTAGGAAGCGCGGATTGTGGACTGCAAATTGCAGAGGGGCGCGGACTGCAGTTGGCCGGCTTGGTGGGTCGGTAGGTTGGTGGGTCTGTTGGTTGGCAGAGAATCGGCCGGCAGGCTGGGGATCGGGCGGCTCCGGCTTGCCGAGTCTCCAAGCCAGCCGCCCGTGAGACATGGTGCTATGAGCCCCCTATCCGTGGTCTGTGGGTGTTCCCTCTTGGCCTCGCCAAATCCTGCATTCTTGTGCGGGCAGAGGGGCTGGAGTCCCCGCAGGACAGGGACAGACAGACAGAACGGGAGGAGGAGTAAGAGGGAGCGAGATGGAAATATGCTCGTATATGTACATGTATGTATCTAGACATACAGAGAGACGTGGACAGAGACAGAGAAAGAGGGGGCTGGCACGCGGGGAGAGAGCTCCTGAGCCAGAGCCAGAGCCCAACAGGCACGTCACAGAGCCCGACGGATATGGGGTGGGGGAGGGTGTGAGGGACGCACAGGCGGGCACACGGACTGTTACAGACGCACTGAGGCTGTGTTGAAGTGGCAGCTCCTCCACCGGAGTGTGGTCGTGCCCGGGGCTGGGCTCCGCTAAGGAGGCGTTGCCCTGGCGTTGGCAGTCACCATTGAAGCCTCCGGGGCGGGCCGCCAGGGTCACCGGAGGGCCTGTGGTCTCTGAGCTCCGCCCAGGCACCCGCCTGCGGGAGGAGAGTGGCAGCCCCCAGGCACCCTGGTTGTGAGGGTTGTGCGCCTGCGTGCCTGCTCTGCCCTTGTGGTGGTCTCCCCTGGAGTCGATGGCGCGTGGTGTGTTGGGGTGCTGCTCCCGCCGTCCCCTGGTTTGTCCCGGCTCTTTGTGCCCTGTGTTTCAGGGACACCGTGGCCGGCGGGAAGGGAGGGCTCCTGGCTCTTGTGGGAGACGGGAGGGGCGCGCGGGGGTGTGGGGCGAGGTGCCTGCCAGTGGAGACAGAAGACTCCGGTGGGGCGGGGCGGGTGGGCGTCCCGTTTGCCGGAGGACACGCCGATCCTGTGTGTCGGGTCCCGGGGGCAGGCGCAGGGATGGGCGTCCCCTGGGCTCGGGCCGAGGTGCAAAGCACCGGCACGTCCTGGGATGGAGAGAGCCTGGTGGAGGCCTGCGCCGGCAGGCAGCCCTGGGCTTGGGCGTTGGGGGTTGCGGCGGCGGCAGGGTCGGGGAGCGAGAGGGAGCCCTGCGATGGCGGTGGCGGCGGCGGCGACCGAGACGCGGCTGACTGCTGCAGGCTGACGGCCTGCCTTGGCGAAGAGCACTAAGAAGAGGGAGTGGGGGGGAGCCCTGGCCGACAGGCCTGGTGTGCGGCCGGGGATGCGAGCTTGTAGTGCTGGGCGGCTGACCCTCCTCTGGCCAGGGGGACCTTCGGCTGCCTGGGCGGCTGCAGAGGGGCAAGGGGCGGCAGGGGTTCGGAGGGAGCCACGCCGGGGCGGCGGCGCAAAAGGAGAGGCGAGCAAAAGCCTGCAGCTATTCCCAGGCGGTCTCCCATCCAAGTACTAACCAGGCCCCTCCCTGCTTAGCTCCCGAGATCAGAGGAGATCGGGCGCGTTCAGGGTGGTGTGGCCTTAGGCGCTGGGACCCGGCTCCCGGCACTCCAAGAGCCTGCTCCCGACCTGCTTCTGAGCGCACGCCACGCTGCTGGGCCGCTCGGGTGGCGAGCATGTCTGCCCGAGCGCCTCCCGCCCGCTCCCCGCCTCCTCCGGACGCCGCTGGTGTGGGCGACGGGCTACTCCTGGCCCGCAGCGAGGCCCCTTCGCGCCCCCCAGTGGCTCTAACGGGCCTCTGTCACTTCCCTGACTGTGACATATGTCTGGGCGCCCTGGCATCCTGGGCCTCCCCAGGCCCCGAGGGGCTTTTACCCCGCCCCCCTACCCCAACCCCTCTCATCTCCCCCCAGCCCCACAACCGCACACCCCCCCTTGCTGCTGTGCTGTCCCCACCTCTCAGGGCCACCGAGGGGGTCGCAGGGTCCTCTCAGTCCCCTCCGGCCCTAGGGACGTGCAACCCAGGCCCTGGCCCTGGCCGGCCCCACCCACTGGCCCAAAGCCAGGGAGAGCCACCCGCCACCAGGGGGCAGCACCTCCAGTCAGCCGCCACCCTTCCTCACACAGCCTTCTTTCTGGGTTCTCGCCCCTCGTCAGCGACCGGCGTCCCGCCCGATCACTGTTCACTTCACTGGCTACACGTCACCTCTCCTGACCCAGGGAGGTGAGAGAGAGGATGAGAGAAGGCCAGAGACGGAGCAAGAGAGAGGCGGAGAGAGACAGACGGGGACTGTGGGGACAGACTCGCAGAGAGCACTCTCCAGGCTCTGGGCCTCGCGTGGAGGGGTGCTGCGTGGGGGCTGCATGGATATCAGCTGTGACCGCTTGGCCATCAGCTGTTGCCAGTTGGCCACTGGCCACCGGCAGAGCTGCGGTGGCCAAGCTAGGAAGCGCGGATTGTGGACTGCAAATTGCAGAGGGGCGCGGACTGCAGTTGGCCGGCTTGGTGGGTCGGTAGGTTGGTGGGTCTGTTGGTTGGCAGAGAATCGGCCGGCAGGCTGGGGATCGGGCGGCTCCGGCTTGCCGAGTCTCCAAGCCAGCCGCCCGTGAGACATGGTGCTATGAGCCCCCTATCCGTGGTCTGTGGGTGTTCCCTCTTGGCCTCGCCAAATCCTGCATTCTTGTGCGGGCAGAGGGGCTGGAGTCCCCGCAGGACAGGGACAGACAGACAGAACGGGAGGAGGAGGAATAAGAGGGAGCGAGATGGAAATATGCTCGTATATGTACATGTATGTATCTAGACATACAGAGAGACGTGGACAGAGACAGAGAAAGAGGGGGCTGGCACGCGGGGAGAGAGCTCCTGAGCCAGAGCCAGAGCCCAACAGGCACGTCACAGAGCCCGACGGATATGGGGTGGGGGAGGGTGTGAGGGACGCACAGGCGGGCACACGGACTGTTACAGACGCACTGAGGCTGTGTTGAAGTGGCAGCTCCTCCACCGGAGTGTGGTCGTGCCCGGGGCTGGGCTCCGCTAAGGAGGCGTTGCCCTGGCGTTGGCAGTCACCATTGAAGCCTCCGGGGCGGGCCGCCAGGGTCACCGGAGGGCCTGTGGTCTCTGAGCTCCGCCCAGGCACCCGCCCGCGGGAGGAGAGTGGCAGCCCCCAGGCACCCTGGTTGTGAGGGTTGTGCGCCTGCGTGCCTGCTCTGCCCTTGTGGTGGTCTCCCCTGGAGTCGATGGCGCGTGGTGTGTTGGGGTGCTGCTCCCGCCGTCCCCTGGTTTGTCCCGGCTCTTTGTGCCCTGTGTTTCAGGGACACCGTGGCCGGCGGGAAGGGAGGGCTCCTGGCTCTTGTGGGAGACGGGAGGGGCGCGCGGGGGTGTGGGGCGAGGTGCCTGCCAGTGGAGACAGAAGACTCCGGTGGGGCGGGGCGGGTGGGCGTCCCGTTTGCCGGAGGACACGCCGATCCTGTGTGTCGGGTCCCGGGGGCAGGCGCAGGGATGGGCGTCCCCTGGGCTCGGGCCGAGGTGCAAAGCACCGGCACGTCCTGGGATGGAGAGAGCCTGGTGGAGGCCTGCGCCGGCAGGCAGCCCTGGGCTTGGGCGTTGGGGGTTGCGGCGGCGGCAGGGTCGGGGAGCGAGAGGGAGCCCTGCGATGGCGGTGGCGGCGGCGGCGACCGAGACGCGGCTGACTGCTGCAGGCTGACGGCCTGCCTCGGCGAAGAGCACTAAGAAGAGGGAGTGGGGGGGAGCCCTGGCCGACAGGCCTGGTGTGCGGCCGGGGATGCGAGCTTGTAGTGCTGGGCGGCTGACCCTCCTCTGGCCAGGGGGACCTTCGGCTGCCTGGGCGGCTGCAGAGGGGCAAGGGGCGGCAGGGGTTCGGAGGGAGCCACGCCGGGGCGGCGGCGCAAAAGGAGAGGCGAGCAAAAGCCTGCAGCTATTCCCAGGCGGTCTCCCATCCAAGTACTAACCAGGCCCCTCCCTGCTTAGCTCCCGAGATCAGAGGAGATCGGGCGCGTTCAGGGTGGTGTGGCCTTAGGCGCTGGGACCCGGCTCCCGGCACTCCAAGAGCCTGCTCCCGACCTGCTTCTGAGCGCACGCCACGCTGCTGGGCCGCTCGGGTGGCGAGCATGTCTGCCCGAGCGCCTCCCGCCCGCTCCCCGCCTCCTCCGGACGCCGCTGGTGTGGGCGACGGGCTACTCCTGGCCCGCAGCGAGGCCCCTTCGCGCCCCCCAGTGGCTCTAACGGGCCTCTGTCACTTCCCTGACTGTGACATATGTCTGGGCGCCCTGGCATCCTGGGCCTCCCCAGGCCCCGAGGGGCTTTTACCCCGCCCCCCTACCCCAACCCCTCTCATCTCCCCCCAGCCCCACAACCGCACACCCCCCCTTGCTGCTGTGCTGTCCCCACCTCTCAGGGCCACCGAGGGGGTCGCAGGGTCCTCTCAGTCCCCTCCGGCCCTAGGGACGTGCAACCCAGGCCCTGGCCCTGGCCGGCCCCACCCACTGGCCCAAAGCCAGGGAGAGCCACCCGCCACCAGGGGGCAGCACCTCCAGTCAGCCGCCACCCTTCCTCACACAGCCTTCTTTCTGGGTTCTCGCCCCTCGTCAGCGACCGGCGTCCCGCCCGATCACTGTTCACTTCACTGGCTACACGTCACCTCTCCTGACCCAGGGAGGTGAGAGAGAGGATGAGAGAAGGCCAGAGACGGAGCAAGAGAGAGGCGGAGAGAGACAGACGGGGACTGTGGGGACAGACTCGCAGAGAGCACTCTCCAGGCTCTGGGCC
Source organism: Rhinolophus sinicus (assembly GCF_057876585.1). NCBI lineage: Eukaryota > Metazoa > Chordata > Mammalia > Chiroptera > Rhinolophidae > Rhinolophus > Rhinolophus sinicus. Next base: position 18,782,187 of record NC_142510.1, on the reverse strand, counting down.
TCGCGTGGAGGGGTGCTGCGTGGGGGCTGCATGGATATCAGCTGTGACCGCTTGGCCATCAGCTGTTGCCAGTTGGCCACTGGCCACCGGCAGAGCTGCGGTGGCCAAGCTAGGAAGCGCGGATTGTGGACTGCAAATTGCAGAGGGGCGCGGACTGCAGTTGGCCGGCTTGGTGGGTCGGTAGGTTGGTGGGTCTGTTGGTTGGCAGAGAATCGGCCGGCAGGCTGGGGATCGGGCGGCTCCGGCTTGCCGAGTCTCCAAGCCAGCCGCCCGTGAGACATGGTGCTATGAGCCCCCTATCCGTGGTCTGTGGGTGTTCCCTCTTGGCCTCGCCAAATCCTGCATTCTTGTGCGGGCAGAGGGGCTAGAGTCCCCGCAGGACAGGGACAGACAGACAGAACGGGAGGAGGAGTAAGAGGGAGCGAGATGGAAATATGCTCGTATATGTACATGTATGTATCTAGACATGCAGAGAGACGTGGACAGAGACAGAGAAAGAGGGGGCTGGCACGCGGGGAGAGAGCTCCTGAGCCAGAGCCAGAGCCCAACAGGCACGTCACAGAGCCCGACGGATATGGGGTGGGGGAGGGTGTGAGGGACGCACAGGCGGGCACACGGACTGTTACAGACGCACTGAGGCTGTGTTGAAGTGGCAGCTCCTCCACCGGAGTGTGGTCGTGCCCGGGGCTGGGCTCCGCTAAGGAGGCGTTGCCCTGGCGTTGGCAGTCACCATTGAAGCCTCCGGGGCGGGCCGCCAGGGTCTCCGGAGGGCCTGTGGTCTCTGAGCCCCGCCCAGGCACCCGCCCGCGGGAGGAGAGTGGCAGCCCCCAGGCACCCTGGTTGTGAGGGTTGTGCGCCTGCGTGCCTGCTCTGCCCTTGTGGTGGTCTCCCCTGGAGTCGATGGCGCGTGGTGTGTTGGGGTGCTGCTCCCGCCGTCCCCTGGTTTGTCCCGGCTCTTTGTGCCCTGTGTGTCGGGGCTACCGCGGCGGGCGGGAACGGAGGGCTCCTGAGGGGGCTGATGGCCTCTTTCAGGGACAGTCCAGACTGCCAAACTCACTTGACAACCATGGGTCCACCGACCCAGAGCCCTGGGGTTCGGGGTGCAGGATGGAGGACCCCAGACAGGTGTGGTCTAAGGTGGCCTGGAGATGCCAGGTTGGCAGAGGGCAGGCAGAATGAACAGGACATGTTCTGGAATAATGGGATCACTGGCCAGGTAGGAGGTTCTGTGAAGGCAGCTGTGGGCATAGGCCTGTGAATTGCGGCTGGTACGGTAGTGTGGGTTTACAGCAGGAAGGGTCAGTGGGATGGGGTGCAGGGGTGAGCTGGAAGGACAATCTCCCCCAGGAAGCTGCCAGGGAAGGGAACTCCAACACATGGCACCCAATGCCCAGCCCTGTGCCTCCTTGGGCCCTTGTCTCCTGGGCATGGGCCTTTTACGTTTGGGCACAGAGAAAGGAAAGCTGAGGTCATCTGTGTTGCTGTTACAAAGTGGGCCCTCACATTTACCAGGTGAGTGGATGAGCCTGTTGGTTGCCACACACCCTTGGCCAACCTCAAATGGCCCAAGGCATCACTGATCCAGGAGGGGAAAGGGGGAGATGTGGGTCAGGCTGGAAATGGCACAGTGACAGTCCCCAGAGCCGCAACCCCCATTATCTCCTGCCCCTAAAATTCAAAGGGCTGAAGGTGGGAGAGGTTGCTGTAGTCCATGGGGCACTGGGCAAGCAGTGGGCGTTGGGAAGTTTACTGTAAGCTGTGGAACCAGCCGTCCTGCAGAAAATTCCAGAAAAATAGAGGCTTGATTGAATTCATGGAAGATGAGGAATGAAGCTCCCAGGCTGCCTTACAACCCCCAGCCATGCAGAGTTCCCCCACGAACTAAGGGTGGAGGAGGGGCACCAGGGTATTCCTGGGTGGGGCTGGGTGACCATGGGCAGGAAGAGAGGCTTCCTGGCTGAGAGCTCACAGCCCCAGTTCTGCACGCCCCCCGCCCATGTTGCAGGGTGCCAGTCACATACATTAATTCTGCAGAGAAACAGAAAGAAGGTTGTGCTCCAGAGTAACTGTGCCCATGAGGTCCAGGCCCAGAGATAGAGATGAGATGGAAAGTGGTGGAGGGTCCTCGGGTTTGTGGTCAGAGACACATGCTAGGAAGTCTCTGACCCCACTGGCTCCCCAGCGGCCCCTTTGCCTCTAAGAACATGGGTGGGGGGACACACCTGAGACCAGGGTGATAAGGCCAGCCTAGTTCCCCTGGCCTGGAGGGTGCCATCAGGGGAGACTCTCTGAGGCCATTGGGAAGCCCTCCAGTGCGATGGGAGGAGTCCTGGTGGGGGCAACTCCTTGTTTCTCCTCTAAGCCTGGGGAAGGGTGGAGGGCTCCACATGCTGTCCACATACAAGAGGAAGGCCTGGTCTACATGGCCCGGTGGCCAGGGCACACCTGGTAGTGTGTAGAGGGTGTGGGGCTGGCAGGCCCATGGAGGGACATCGGGGCTCAGAAGGGAGGGCATTGGTACGGCGAGGCCTCTGCCTCACGCAGCTCATGCACCATCACAGACACCACAGGTCTGAGGGGTCACACTTATTTCTCACAGTTCAGGGAGCCAGCATGGTGGGTTTCTGAAGAGTGTCTTCTTCCTGGCTGGCAGATGGTTGCCTTCTCCATGGGTCCTGCTAGAGAGGAGAGAAGGGTCTGGTCTCTTCTTCTAAGGGCACCAATCCCATCCTGAGGACTCCACAGTCCTGACTGCATCTAAACCTCATCACCCACCTCCCAAAGCCCCACCTTCCAAAGCCCCACCTCCTAATACCATCAGCCGCTTCAAAATATTGACTAGGGAGACATAAACAGGCATGCATGGCAGTCAGTCACAGCCTGCGGGGTACAGGCAGATGGGAGGGGTGAAGTGGAAAGGTGGGGCTGGTGGGGAGCGTGTGTGACCTATGGAGTGAGCATATGGTCAGAGTGGGTGGAAAGAATGTGGGGCCATGGACGTCAAAGCCACCTGGGCGGGTATCAGGTGGCGGTAGCGGGGCTGAGTGGGAGAGACCATTGCAGAGTGGGAGGTCATAAAGTGAGAGTCTGGGCTTGGGGCCGACGGTCCACGTGGAGGCAAAGTCCTCCACTTCCCCAGGTATGAATCCAGGAGAGGTTCTGCCCAGGGAAGATTAGGAGGTATAGGAGTGACAAGGTGAGGGAGGGGCAGTAATCTAGTTCCAGGTCCCCAGGGGCTTGGAAGCTCCCAGGGGACAGGCAGGAATAAACAGCCCTGTTGGAAACAGCGGGAGTGGGGAGGGGCTCCTGGGGAGTCTCAGTCAAGGTGCAGAGAAACTGCAAAGTCCTGGGCAAAGGGCATGGGTTCAGGAAAAGGTGACAGACCCAGGTCCCTGAAAGCCGTCTGCTCCAGCTCTCAGTCTTGGCCACCATAGTTCATGTCCCTTGTGTGTGTCAGGTGTCTTCACCCCATCTTGCATCTCAGGTCCCCCAGGTCCCATCTCATCAGGGTATCAGACTTGAATCCAGGATCTCGTGGTATCTCTCCCAGAGGGCCCTGTAAGTCATACACCTTGGAACTAAATGAGAAGTTACTAAGCTCCCACGGGCTCAGCACCTGCGTGGGGACAGAGAGCATGTGACTGCAGTCCTGTGAGAAAGAAGACTGGGAACACAGGGCAGTCGCAGTCCTGGGAAGTTCAGTCCCTTGGGCAATGTTAGGACTTGTTAACCAGGGGAGAGGGTATTCCCTGATGTTTGTGACTTGGAGTGGTTCCCTGTCCATTTTTCCCTTCACTCTGTCCCCTAAGACCGCCTTCCTTTTCCACGTGTTCATTACTCCCTTTGGCCAATTCTGAAGGAGACATTGGGACACGGCCATGTGCTCAGCGGGTTTCCTGCCTGCAGAAAGTCGGTGGACCCACAGGCCTTTCTTCGCTTTGCACCATCTCAGTCAGTGCTTTTGCCAATACAGCTCTTTGAACCACTCTGTGGGTTTTCTGTGTAGTGGATTCTAACTTAATCCGGGTACCAAAAGCCACACCCACAGTTCCTTAAGAAACAGGCGTCTTTCTCTATATTTGGTCATTAGAATTTTGAGGGTTTCAATCTACTGATGGACAATGCCCTGAGCAGCTCGAGAATCTACTTGGCACCCCTTAATATTAACAGAGGTCCTCTCACAGTCTGCACTTTTTTTGTACCCCGAGGCTGACTGACTGCGGCACCTGCTACGTCCCCAGTCTGTACTACAACGGCCATGGCCTACATCTGACCCTGGGCCCTGGCTTAACCCTCCCACAGGGTTTGCTTTGGAAATGAGAGCCCCTGAGATCCTGGTGTCCCCTTCCCATGTGGAGCCCTTTCCTCTGGGCATCTCCACACAGACACAGGTACGCACACACACACACACACACACACACGCACACACGCACACTGGGGGTAAGAAGAGGTGTACACACTTGGGAGATGACAAGGGGACAAGAAGTAAGAGGTTGGAGGTAGCTCTGCTATGGGGCAGGGGCATCCAGTCTCTGGGCACCATGTCCGGTTCCCACAGATAGGGAGGGCAGAGACACCAGGCTGATGGGCAGGACAACCTCGAAGTGCCCAGGGGTCTGTCTGAGACAGGGTCATTCCTGGGCACCTGAAGAGAACAAGGTCTGGGTCCTGTGTCTTCTCCTCTGGGACCCTGTAACCAGGAGGAGATGACCCCAGTATGGAGAGGCTGCAGGAAAGAAGGCCTCAGCTTATTCCCCTGTCATGTGCGGTGCATACGCAGGGTGACACCAAGAGTCTCATGATCTGCAGGAGAGTCTGTCGCCCCTGGTTCGCTGGTATGACCCAGCGTGCTCCCAGTCCCTGGAAAATGCTTTCTGCTCCCTTGAGGTCCTTCTGAGAAGAGGGCAGCCTTCTGAGAAGGGACCTGGACCTGTCACTGTGCCCAGCAACCATAGGGGAAGGGGAAGAGCCATCACCTGCACCAGCTCCAGCTCCGGTGCCTTCAGGGGACATGGAGCTGTCACTGCGCCCCGCACCCCTGCAGGGGTGGCTGGCTCTCGAACGCCCTTCAGAACTATTTCCTGTTCCACAGCTTTAACCCTGTCCTCCACCAGAACGTTCTTTCCCTTCCCTCTTATGGTTTACATTTGTTGTTTGGCTCAATTTTAATTTTTTGTCATATTTATGTGATGACTTACATTTGGGGTTTAAATTTATTGTAATTAAATGCAACAGACATTGTTATACATTGCACATTCCTGAGCAGTTAGTACATTCGCAGACCGGGCATCCATCGTCACCCTCTAGCTATGAAATATTTCATCTCCCAAACCGAAATCCATCACCCACATGCTTCACTCCCCATTCCTTCTTCCCCAACCCCTGGCAACCCCAATCTCTTTTCTGTCTCTGTTATTGTAATTATTCTGGCTCTTTCCTCTAAATGGAAGCATAGAATAGGTTCCCTGTTGTGTCTGTCCATGAATCTTTTAATGGAACTCATTCATTTTAATTGGAACTCGTTTCTGTTTTAATTGGAACTCATTTTTTTTTAAAGTGAAACCTCAGGTAGATGAACTATTAGACGTATAAAATAAAGCCTTTTAGTAAATACTGTATGTACTTAATCTCGGGGTAGACACCACTGTTCACATGTGACATCAGCCTTAGAAGACAGACAGGAAGTAGCTGGCACTTCCTGTGGCCAAAACAGAATCACAAAAAATGTAAGAAGCTGGAAAACAAACCAGAAACCCCAAAGCATTTTTCACAACCCCGAATCAAAGAAAGGTTTAACATCCCTTTGGTGCAAAAACTTCTCAAATATCAATGTTTCAAAAATGACAAAGAGCAATCACATGCAATTCCAACAAGAGGCAACACCTACCACCAATACATGTCAGAAATGCCAGTCCTCCCGATGGGGACACACAGATGTAAACAGTGCAGAGAGAGCATTGTCACCATCAGACTGGCAGGGTCCTGGTCTGGGGGTCACCAACCCTAGGGACACCATGAGCAAGCAGAGGTCCCAGCAGACCCCTGAACAGAAGTGGGAAATGCCCCTCCTCTGGAAGGACAGGACACAGGACCCATCCCAGGTCCACAGGGGCTCCCCTCCCCCAGCAGTGCTCACCCTAGGATGTGACCCACAGACAGGCTTGCGCAATGTTTCAAAGACGTTTTACAAGATGTATTTACAAGGCATTCCTCACAGCACTGGTTCAAACAGCAGGAAACTGGAACGAACACTAATATCCATGGAGAGGGGCTGGGATCCACTCATCCTGGTCCATATGGACAAATAACGCTCAGCAGCCGCTAACGTCAGTGCCTGGTGTCCAGGTGCAGGCAGGGTCATTGGGGTTCTCTGACGTGAGACACGCATGGACCCACCATGTGCATCTGGATCCAGTGTCTGAGACCACATGGGCCATTTCTGATTTCCATCACTGAGCTGAAGGGGACATCTGCATCCACGAATCTGACTTTAGAACAGGTCCCTGGAAGTACAGATTCTTGGTCATGATGTAAACACAATGCTAAGGTGTAGGACGCAGTTTCCTACATCCCAGATCTCCTTGCCCATTTTGAGCTTTTTTGGGGAAACAGGGTGCTGAGATCCTGGAGCTGAGACCTTAGGGGCGGAGGGAAGATGTGCTGGGAGTGGGGTTGATGAAGGTACCTGGGAGTGACCACCTAGCTGGAAGTCTGCACCCCCACCTGCCCTGCCCCTGCCGCACCCCATCATAACTCACCTGATCAGCCTGACCCTGCCATCCAGCACAGGAGAAGGGCGGCCTGGACACCCGCACCTACTCCCTCTCCCTCCAAGCACAGGACCCTTCCCCTAAGTCAGGAAAGCACATCTAGGGCCGCTCAGTGTGTCACGGGGACCACCCTGAACTGGCTGCATCCAGTTGAAGGTCTCAGTTTCAAGGGCAGGATGCACTTGAGCTTGTGTGAGCAGAAGCCTTTGTGAAACACAGAGGGGCTCAGAGAAGCTGCTGGGAGGTCAGAGCACGAGACTGGGGGCTTTGGAGATGAGACAAAGTGCCAACCACATCTAAGGATCCAGCGGGAGTAACCCCACCCCCATGCCAGGGGCCAGCCCACACAGCTGGCACATGCAGCTGCGGTGAGGGGCTCTGTCTGTGGGCTCCATGGAGACGGACCTCATCTCCCTCCAAGTCAGGCCAGGACTTCACTTGGTCTGAGGCGTCAGGTGAGGCCACGGTCAGCGACAACATGTCACTTGTCTACACAGATCTGTAAACCCTCACCACACACACACACTCCCACCAAGCAGAGAACATGGTTCCTCCGTGGGGAAACTTGCCAGGCTCTCTTCCTGGAGGAGGAAGAGAACAGCCTCTGATTGTAGGGGAAGCAGGAGATGGAGAGGAGGAAGGAATTCGGGAATGGTTGCCTTGGGCTGAGGGTGGTGACATTTTGTCAGTGACAGTACGCATGTAATATTATATCAATTTCAGGTGTACCGTGTGGTGGTTAGACATTTGTATAACTTATGAGGTAATCCCTCAATACATCTAGAACCCACCTGACACCACATATAGTTTTTACAATAGTGTGGACTATATTCCCTGTGCTGTGCTTTACATCCCCATGACTATTTTGTAACTACAATTTGAACTTCTTAGTCCCTTTACCTTTTCCCCCCAGACCTCCTACCTTGCTCCCATCTGACAACCATCAGTTTGGTCCCTGTATCTATGAACCTGTTCCTGTTTTGTTTCTTCATGTTTTTGTTTTTTGGATTCCACATATAAGTGAGATCATATGGTATTTGTCTTTCTCAGCCTGACTTATTTCACTTAGCATAATATACTCTAGGTCCATCCATGTTGTTACAAATGGTAAGATTTCATTCTTTTTCATGTCTTTGTAATACTCCATTGTATATATGTACCACATCTTTATCCAATCATCTATCAATGGACCCTTAGGTTGCCTCGATATCTTGGCTATTGCAAGCAGTGTTGCAATGAACATAAGGGTGCATATATTTTTTCAAATTTTTGTTTTGGATTTCTTCAAATAAATACCCAGAAGTGGAATTGCTGGGTCATAAGGTAGTTCTATTTTTTAATTTTTGAGGAACCTCCATACTACTTTCCATGGTGGCTGCACAAATTTGCAACCCCAACAACAGTACAACCGTCCATGAGTGTTCCCTTTTATCTCCCATCCTCACCAACACCTATCGTTTGTTGATTTATTTGATGATGGTCATCCTAACAGGTGTGAGGTGATATCTCATTGTGGATTTTATTTGTATTTCCCTGATGATTAGTGACGTTGAGCATCTTTTCATATGTCCGTTGGCTATCTGTATGTCCTCTTTGGACAAAAGTCTATTCAGGTTCTCTGCCCATTTTTAACCAGATTGTTTGTGTTTGTTTGGCTTTTTTGGTATTAAATTGTATGTGTTCCTTATATATTTTGGATGTTAACCTGTTATCGGATATGTCACTTGAGAATACCTTCTCCCATTCTATTTTGTGGAATATTTTCTCCCATTTTATTTTGTTGATGGTTTCCTTTGCTGTGCAAAAACTTTTGAGTTAAACATAGTCCCATTTGTTTATTTTTCTTTTGCTTCCCTTGCCTGAGGAGACTAATCCAAAGAAAGATTGCTAAGATCAATGTCTGGCAGTGTATTACCCATGTATTTTTCTAGGAATTTTATGGTTTTAGGTCTTACATTTAAGTCTTTAATCCATTTTGAGTTTATTCCCGCATGTGGTGTAAGCAAGTGGCCTAGTGTCATTGCTTTGCACATATCTGTCCAGTGTTCCCAAAACCACTTAGTGAAGAGTGTGTCTTTACCCCATTGCGTATTCTTGCCTCCTTTGTCATAGGTTAATTGACCAGATAGGCATGGGTTTATTTCTGGGCTCTCCATTCTGTTCCATTGATCTATGCATCTGTTTTTATGCCAGGACCGTGCTGTTTTGATGACTACAGGTAGTGTGATACCTCGATCTTGCCTTACAGCTGCCAAACCGTTTGTTCTCCCCGCGCTTTTCCCAGGATTTCACAAGGGAGGTCTCAGCAAACTGAGGCCCGAAGGAGAGATATCGGGAAAGCTCCTTTGAGGGGAAGTCTCAGCAAACTGAGGCCCGAAGGAGAGATACCGGGAAAGCTCCTTTGAGGGGAAGTCTCAGCAAACTGAGGCCCGAAGGAGAGAGGAAAGCTCCTTTGAGGGGAGGTCTCAGCAAACTGAGGCCCGAAGGAGAGATACCGGGAAAGCTCCTTTGAGGGGAAGCCTCAGCAAACTGAGGCCCGAAGGAGAGATACCGGGAAAGCTCCTTTGAGGGGAGGCCTCAGCAAACTGAGGCCCGAAGGAGAGATATCGGGAAAGCTCCTTTGAGGGGAAGCCTCAGCAAACTGAGGCCCGATGGAATTATATCGCTCCCTCCCCTTCAATGGATTCCTTGGAGATGTGTGTGTGTGAAGGCAAAGTACAAGCTGGAACACAATGGGAACTTTCAGAAAGACAGCCAGCAGGCTACTAACACACAGATCTTGAGATTAACCATCTTTTACCTCTTTAGAAGTTTACCAATAAAAACTACATGTTAGCCTGATTAGGCGGTCAGTCCCTGAGGCTGATTCCCTTGGCACCGCAGTTTGCATTGTATTCGTGGCTACTGTCTTTTCTTAACCCTGCGCTGCCCTTCTCTCTCCCCAAAGCCCTCTCGTGCTGGACGCGACACCTCCACCTTTGTTCTTCTTTCTCAAGATTGCTTTGACTATTCATGGTCTTTTGTCATGCCATATAAATTTTAGGGTTAGTAGTTCTAGTTCTGTGAGAAATGTCATTGGTATTTGGTAGAGATTGCATTGAATCTGTAGACTGCTTTGGGTAGTGTGGACATTTTAATAAAGGTTAAATTTTATTCAGGAGCACGGTCTATGCTTCCATTTGTATCTTCTTAAGTTTCTTAGTCAATGTCTTATAATTTTCTAAGTACAGGTCTTTCACCTCTTTGGTTAAACTTCTTCCTAGGTGTTTTTAAATGGAATTGTAAATGAGACTGCTTTCTTAATTTCTCTTTCTGATAATTTATTATTTGTGTATAAAAATGCAACTGATTTCTGACTATTAATTTTGTATCCTGCCACATTACTGAATTCATTTATTAGTTATAACAGGTTTTTTTGTCAGATCAAATGCTTCATGTTTCACTTTAATGATTCTGTTCCTACCACTTGTCTCTAAGACAAATACAATAATAGTCAGTTGTACAGAAGGTCAGCTTCTAAAGCTATTGACTTTTCTAATAGGGATCGATTAACTAACAGTGTATAGTATTTCAATTTAAATCTTTCAAGTATTCAAATCATTGCTTTATATATGTGTGGTATTATTAAAATGGCTAAATTTGAACTGTATTATTTTTCTTCATAAATAGCAATGTTAAAATTAAAAATAATTGGTGACTTGGCATAGCGATATTTACAATAGCCTATAAGCATTATGACAAGACATTCCATTAACAATTCTACCAATGAGGAATTCAAGGTTACCCAGTTACCCTAACTAGTCAGTGGTGGAAATGAATTGGATGTTTCCTTTCCAGAGGTCATATTTTTAACATTAACCAACCACCCTCAAAATCAGAAGAAAGTACTTTTAAGGAACTTAATGTAGCAGTTAAATAGTGCTTGATTTCTATTTGTCATACTTTGTGATTCTTTTTTTTTTTCCAATTAAAGTTTATTGGGGTGACAATTGTTAGTAAAATTACGTAGATTTCAGGTGTACAATTCTGTATTACATCATCTATAAATCACACTGTGTGTTCATCACCCAGAGTCAGTTCTCCTTCCCACCACATATTTGATCCCCTTTACCCTCACCTACCACCCCCACCCCCCTTACCCTCTGGTAACCTGTATCTATGAGTTTTTGTTTCTCATTTGTTTCGCTTGTTCTTTCATTGATTTTGGTTTATATACTGCACATCAGTGAAACCATATGGTTATCTGCTTTTCTGTCTGACTTATTTTGCTTAGCATTATACTCTCAACACCCATCCATGTTGTCACAAATGTTCCTATATCATCTTTTCTTAGCGCTAAATAGTATTCCATGGTGTATATATACCACAACTTCTTTATCCATTCATCTATCGAAGGACATTTTGGTTGTTTCCATGTCTTGGCCACCATAAACAAAGCTGCAATGAACAGTGCAGCACACGTGTCTTTATGGATAAATGGTTTCAGATTTTTTGGGTAGGGGAAGGATAGCTGGGTCATATGGTAATTCTATTTATAATTTTTTGAGGAACCTCCACACTGCCTTCCATAGCGGCTGCACCAATCTGCATTCCCACCAACAGTGTATGAGGGTTCCTTTTTCTCCACAGCCTCTCCAACCCTTGTCACTATTTGTCTTGTTGACGATAGCCATTCTAACTGGGGTGAGGTGATATCTCATTGGGGTTTTGATTTGCATTTCTATGATGATTAGTGATGTTGAGCATTTTTTCATATGTCTATTTGCCATTTGTATGTCCTCTTTGGAGAAATGTCTCTTCAGGTCCTCTGCCCATTTTTCAGTTGGGTTGTTTGTTTTTTTGTTGTTGAGTTGCATGAGTTCCTTGTATATTTTGGATATTAGCCCCTTATCGGAGGCACTGTTTGCAAAAATCTTCTCCCATTCAGTTGGTTGCCTCTTTATTTTGTCGATGGTTTCTTTTGCTGTGCAGAAGCTTTTAAGTTTCATATATTCCCATTCGTTTATTTTATCTTTTACTTCCATTGCCTTTAGAGTCAAATTCATAAAATGCTCTTTGAACCCAAGGTCCATAAGTTTAGTACCCATGTTTTCTTCTATGCAGTTTATTGTGTCAGGTCTTATGCTTAAGTCTTTGATCCATTTTTAATTAATTTTGGTACATGGTGACAGCAGTCCAGTTTCATTCTTTTGCACGTGGTTATCCAATTCTCCCAGCACCATTTATTGAAAAGGCTGTCTTTCCTCCATTGTATGTTTTTAGCTTCTTTGTCAAAAATTATCTGTCCATATTTATGTGGTTTTATTTCTGGGATCTCAATTCTATTCCATTGGTCTATGTGTCTGTTTTTCTGCCAATACCATGCTGTTTTGATTATTGTTGCCCTGTAGAACAAGCTAAAGTCGGGAAATGTGATACCTCCATTATTGTTCTTTTTTCTTAAGATTGCTTTGGCTATTCAGGGTCTTTTGTGGTTCCAAACAAATCTGATGATTTTTTGTCCTATTTTTTTTTTTAAAGATGAATGGATAAAGAAGTTGTGGTATATATACACAATGGAATACTATTCAGTGGTAAGAAAAGATGATATAGGAACATTTGTGACAACATGGATGGATCTTGAGAGTGTAATACTGAGCTAAATAAGTCAGACAGAAAAAGCAGACAACCATGTGATCTCACTGCTATGTGGTATATAAACCAAAAACAACAAAAGAACAAGACAAACAAATGAGAAACAGAAACTCATAGACACAGACAATAGTTTAGTGGTTACCAGAGGGTAAGGGGGGTGGGGGGTGGGAGATGAGGGTAAGGGGGATCAAATATATGGTGATGGAAGGAGAACTGACTCTGGGTGATGAACACACAATGGGATTTATAGATGATGTAATACAGAATTGTACACCTGAAATCTATGTAATTTTACTAACAATTGTCACCCCAATAAATTTAAAAAATAAATTTTAAAAAAAGAAAATATTATCAATGACTATAAGCTGACAATTTGGAAAAATGAAATGAAATGAAAAAATTCCTATAGGCTGAATTGTCCTATGATTATTCAAAAAATAAAGCAATTAGTTAAAAACATACACATACACACACAGAATTCTACAAAAGTTTCAAAGAAGAAATCATCTCAATTTAACACAAAATCTTTCAGACAAGGGAAAAAGAAGGAATCACTCCCAACTCATTCTACCTAACCAGCATAACCCTGAAATCAAAAGCACACAAAAATATTAAAAGTTACATATTTATCTCACTTATGAAAATAGTTGCAAAAATCCTCAGTAAAATAATAGCAAATTGGATATAATGATACAGGGAAAAATAATATAGCACACCCATAGTGGGGTTATCTTAGACATCCAAGGATGGCTTGACAATAGAAAATCCATATAACCCACAGATTAAAAGAAAAACAACAAGAAAATCATCCCAATCGAAGACTCAACAGCCATTCATGATTTAAACTCTTAGTAAATTAGGAGAAAAGAAAATTCTTTAACCTGATAAAGAATATCCATATTTAAAACAACAACAAAAAAACCAAGGATGAAAACACACCAACCAAAAAAACCTAGGTAAACATCACCCTAGTCGTGGAAATACTGGAAGCACTGTGTTTAAAATCAGGGACAAGACTGAATGGCCACTGGACTGGAGGTCCTGGCCAGAACAAGCAGCTCAGAAATAGCAATCTGAGACTCAAGGATTAGAAAAAAAGCAAAGGAAACTATCATTATTTGCAAATGGTATGATCATTTATGTAGAAAACCCAACAGTCTGCAGGCAAATTAACGGAAATAATAATACAGTACAGCAAAATTTCTGGAAATGTGATGAACCTACCAACGATAACCGTTTTTCTCTGCACTGACAGCAAACAAATTGAGAACACAATTTCAGCAAAGCAACATTTCCAAGAGTGTCACAGACACTCAAGTACCCAGGAATAATTCCAACAAACGAAGTATGTGTTCTCTACAGGGAGAACCATACAACCACATAAAGGGGTACTTAGAGAGGAAATACATTAACAGAGAAATATGCCAGATTTGAAAGCCAGATTTGATATCATAAAGATGTCAATTCTGCCCAGATTGATCTACAGATTTCATCTGATTCCACAGGCCCTGACAGACCAATGCCCCCTCCTCTTGCATGTGAGCTGTCTGTGTTTTACTTTGGGCGACAAAATGCAACAGAGATGCCAGTTCCAACCAGAGGGCTCAGGACGCCTGGCAGGTCTCCGCCTCTGCCATCATCCTGAGAATACTCCCAGACTTGCCTGCTTGAGGATGAGAGTTAAGTGGAGCCAAGCAGAGTAGCCCTGATGGTCCCAAGGGAGACCCGCCAATCCCTGGATGTGTGAGTGAGTGAGGACCATGACCCCCAGAGCTGCCCACCCTGCGTGCAGCAGCAATAAACCACGTGCTTGTAAGCCACCCAGCTTTTGTGGTTGACTGTTACACAGCATTTCTGGGGCAACAGGCTGTGGTGTTACACTATCAAAAAGAACGAAATCAAAACAAGCCTTTGCATGGATGGGGGCAGGGCGATTGTGATTAATCCAACTCTATGCCCCTGAAGTCCAACAACAATAAAAAGGGAATGTGTTGGCCCATAAGCACGGTTTTCACAGCTTTTCCTTGTGCTGTGTACAGGAATGTCTGGACTCCTACACCCAGCTGTGTGCAGAAGACACAGGACATAAAAGACAGAATTGAAGTCAGGCAATAAAGTCAAGACAGTTAAAGCCACTGAATGGCTGCCAAATATGCTTGTCGTTGGCTGGATGCTGAGAACAACACCCGTGGCCTCTAAGAGTTCATACGTCTTAGAATAACCTACATATTTAGATGAGCAGGGATTGTCCTTCTAATTCCGAGTCTTCTAACTTCCTATGTGATTTCTGGAAGCAACATCTTTTTATCAAAGACTAAATTAAAAAGAAAAAAGAAAACAGAAAGGCTTTTTAGTTAGTGCCTTGTTGCAAAGCACTGACAAGAATTAGAAGTCCAAGGGGAAAGTTCCAAAGTTCAAAGTGCTTCCACCCTCAGGTTTTTACACAGGTAACGTGAAGCTTCAGTTTAAAACCAAGTTGGCGACAACACCATTTCCTTATCTTTTTGATACACATAACGTGTTCCAGTAACAGTTGGCTGCTGTTTGATCTAGTTAGGTGACTGCCATTATTTTTGCCCTTACCCAAGCTCCACAACATTTTCTTCTGGGCTTTCCCAAACATTATTTCTGAATAATTATGCTTTGGCCTCAGTATGAACTACCATAGGGACAATCCCCATTTTCAGAAAATCTGTGCTCTAAAATTCCATCCATTTCTCAAACACAGGAAGCCTCGCAGGGAGGTACAGGAGACCGGCTGGGCAGGCCAATGCAGTTGCACGTGTCCCCTCGGTAGCCTCTCCACATTCAGGCTAGTCGCGGGAAGGAGAGGCGCCGCCCTTCCCCCCTCCCCGCCCCTCCCCCCGCCACCCACCACCTTCCCGCCTCCGACGGCCCCGGCGATGTTGCCTCACTTCCAGGTGCCCAGCCCCCAAATACAATCGGCATCTTCTCCACTTCAGGGGGACGTCCCCGGCTGCTGCGCGACTCTCGAGGGAAGCCACAGTGGACACCTATTGGCTCGCGGCATCACAGGAGGGCGGCGCGGGCCGTGGACACCTCGATTGTCTGGCGGCGCCAGCGTCTGGAGGCCCCGACTGGCTAGAGGCTCAGAGGAGGCCGGTTAGCTGACCGGCCGCAGCGGCCAGCGGGCACGCCCACATCTCTGAAGGTGGGGCTTTGGGAAAGGGGGAGCACGCGCCACGCGTTGAGGCCCAGGCGGGACCAGGTCCGGCCCCAGTCTCCCAGCAAAACCCCCGTGGCTCACCGCATCCCGAGGGGAGCTATTCCAGGCTGATGGGCTGGGGTCCCGAGGGTCCCAGTCGGTCAGCCTGGAGAGGACGGGGTCTGGAGTGCTGTGTCCACCGCTCTGGGCGCCTGCGACCAGGACAAGCCCCCATGGGGAGGGTCCTCCAGGATACAGAAGGAAGATCTGATTCCTTCACTGCAACTGGAATATGCTTGGGGCGGGGACCCCGAGGATCTCACAGGCTCGTAGGAGACTGTGTGCTATCACTGTTCTCCATCGATGACCCACTGCGCTGAGTCCAGTAAATGCTTTCTACCCCGAGGTCCCTGGGACGGGGTGGCCTGGGAGCCAAGGGCAGGCTACTAGACGGCTTCTCGGGGATCAGGGGCCGGAACACCTATGCCGGAGCCTCCAGGGGGAAACTGGGCACCCCAGGACAGTGTACATAAACCGAGGACATCGAACATCCGAGGTTCCTCTCTTCTCTCCTGGAGCCAGCTCCACTGCTTTGAAGACCCCAAAGGTGTATTTTTTTTGGTCTGGTTTTCTTCCGCCTGCGGCTGCAGTGCTGAGGATGACCAACAGGGGGCGGGCCGTGCCCACTGTGCTCAATGGAGCGCTGGAGAGGGAAGGGGACACCCAGGGGTCATTCTGGGCGTGCCCCTGCCTCCAACTCAACTTGCACCTTTTATTATTAGACTCCAGTTCCACAATGTGAGCTGCTCAGAGGCGGGAGGGGGTTCCGAGAGATTGACTGATTCAGCTACTGTGAAAACAATTATTTTTGCCGGGATATCAGAAAATTCTTTAAATACTGCTTTTACTTCACATTATGGCCATAAGTATTTTTGCAGTCTGACACTATTCGTATTGTTTGACCCGTTCCTCCTCTGTCCCACCCCAGTGTAAAAGTAATCGTCCCTGGACCTGGATGGGGACCGTGAACTCAGGCACGCCAGAGAAGCTGCTAGAATATGTAGTATCTGCCCCCCCAGCAGACTCCGTGTCCCCATCTTCCCATCTATCCACTGAAACTTCTCCAGCACTGTGGGGACAGAGCCCCAGAAAGTAGTTTACAGGCTCTCGGCCTCACGTGGAAAGGTGATGGCTCGGGTGGTGGATGGCAGTCGGCTGTGGCTGATTGGCCGTGGGCTGTGGCCGGTTAGCCGATTGGCCGCTGGTATAACTGCTGCGGCTACGAAGGATTGCCGAGGAGCCAAGCAGAGCCGAGCAGAGCAGAGGAGAGCGGAAGAGAGGAGAGGAACAGAGTCGAGAGAGTGGAGGGGAGTCGTCGGTCGGTCGGTTGGCGGAAAGGCGGACGGCAGGTCGCGCGTCCGGTGAACCCAGCCTCCAGTGATACCGTGGTGGAATGGCTCCCCTACCTATGGCTCCGTGGGTGTTCCTTTTTGGCCTCACCATACCCTGCGTTCTTGTGTGGGGAGCGGGAGCAGAGACCCCGCAGGCCGCCCCGCCTGTAAAATGGCACAGTGAGCAGGGTCTCCCGCACGACAAGCACCCAACAGGTCACACGCCTGCTGCGGAAAAGGTGGGTGCCTCTCCCCTGTACAGCACAGTGGTTACTCTGCCACCTCCTAGCTGTACATGTTGGGAATGTCACCTCACCTCTGAGCCTGTTTGCTTGTGTGAAAACTGGGGAGCTATGGGGACCAAACGCCCTTGTAGGGATCTTGTCAGAATTAAATGAGATAAGCCATGGAGAGTGCTGACCCCGTGCCTGGTCCCGTGGAAAGGGCTGCCAAGGGCTGTGGTTGTTCCTACTTATGGTTTTCTCTCTCCCATGAAGGAGCTTCCTGCCTCAAGCCTCACTAATTCTGTGGCTTTGGGAAGAGCTGTTTTCCATCTGTAAAGGCTTCCTGTTCTATTGGAGGGGGAGGCGGGGGACAGTCCCCTATCCTGGGTGTAGCCAGAGCAGGAAACCCGGAGGGCTGACTGAGGAACCTGAAGTTCATTCAGTCAAGAAGGTAATATTAAGTGCCTACTGTGTGCGGGCCCTTTTCTAGGCACTTGGTGTAGCTCACTGAATGGAGCAGACTGCAGTCCCTACCGCCCCAGGCTTCCATTCCAGCCGGGGACTCGGCCAGTCCCGTGAGACAACACAGCAGGGAGGGCACAGGACGTTCAAGGCGATGCCCTCCTGACCTCGTCTGGATATGGAGTCCTCTGCCCTCGTTGTCAGGGTGACAGACTCCAGGAACAACTAAGAGTGAGTGGGCTTTGGGTTAAGAGAGAGGGCTCCTGTCTCTGTGGTTGCGGATTTCTGGGGGTTGAGGCCGGGGACCAGCATCTGGAGGATGCGGCTTTGTCGCCCTGAAGCAGTTTGTGGCTTACACGCAGCTCAGCATGCCCGGCCCACACCTGGAGCACCGTGCCCACTTCTTTTGACCCAGCTGGCTGACCAGGAATCCGCAGAGACAGAACCCTAGAGTGAACGTATGGGGAGGGGTCAGTGCTGTGGCTACTCAGGGAGGAACTGCCAGAGACTAGAGCAGGGTCGGGAGCCACTGTCCTCATACCACCCGTCAGGTGGACTCAGCCTGGGAAGATGTTCTTCTGTGGAAAGCTCTGGGATGTGTTCCGTGTTTGGCCCCTGAGGAAGAAGGCCTGTGGGTGATGTCCCCAATGGCCTTGTCCCCAGCACTGGCTCCTGCGCCATCTCAAAAGCCAGATCCAGCTGCATGGCTACAGAAGCAAAGCCGCTCTAGAGCTGGAGGCATTTGTGCCATTAGATCTGATGCCACCTCCGGGGGCAGAGCCAGAGCCACAGCCATGTGCACACCACTTCTAGCAGCAACTGTGGCACTAGAGCTGGCTTCTGCTGGGCTGGAAGGGGCGCTAGAGCCGGGTGAGGCACCTGAGGAGCTGGGGCTGCACCTGGCGCCTCCCTCAGCGCCCTCTCCTAAGCTCCACCCAGCACCAGAGCTGGCCTCTCCACTGCTGGTAGCATGTTTTGTTTTTCATTTTTCTCTTTTATATTTTTTTAATTTTTGATAAATATTTTATGTGTTAAAATTTAGATTCAATAAAATGTAACCTTTTAATCATTTTAAATTGTGCAATTCAGGGGTATTAAGTACTTCTATAAGTATTTCTATATAAATTTCAAAATTAGGTCACCATTTCCACAAAGATACCTGTTGAAGCATTTTATGGGGACTGTATTGAATCTGTAAATCAAATTGGAGAGAACTGATATTTTAACACTACACCAGGGGAAAAGGTACCATATTTTAAAAAGGAAGAAATGATAAGCTCAGAGCAAATATTTGCTACTCATATATCAGGCTAAGGCCTAACACCCCCTATAAATAAAGAGATCCTAGAAACCTAGAAATGAGAAAAAGAGCCCAATGTCACAGAGCCTGCAGCAGCCCCTCTCCCGATGTCCCCAAAAGAGACTGGCTCCCACTCTTGAGACAGACCTTTTCATGAGTGTATTTACACAGTGGCCAGTGTGGCTGCAGCCCAGCCCTGACCCCAAGGAGTCAGGAAGCAAGAGGCTTTCTATAGCTGTCGCCCAAGACCCTGCTTGTTGCCCCTTCCTGCCGGGGAGACTGCCGCTTCACTGCCCAACTTTGGGACAGGCTTGACACTCTGCGATCGGGGAGCTGGCACTGGAAGTTCTGCCCTGCTACACATGATGAGCCACAAAGGAGCCGTCCCGGTGCATTTAGCTAGCCACCTGAGGGACAGGCCGACTGCCCGACCAGGCAGCAGGGAGCTGGATGGGTGCCATGTGTGACGGAAATGCACAATGAGCCCAGCCCCTCGCATGGCTGAGGGCACTTTTCTTATTGAAAAGTTAGGCACCTCGGCTAGCTCTCCTGAACAGCCAGACTTAACGAGGGTCTGGATTCTTCACGCAGAGTTGTCATAGGAAGATTCTGGGAAGGTAGCTTTAAACTGCCCGTCAAGTCGCGGTCTCCAGGGCTTGGCCGAGAGTCTGTGTGTTCTGTCAGCTCCTCTGGGACTGGGCTTTACACACTTTTCAGTGAAAGCTGTATGTGTTTAGGGTACACACGAGGGTGGATGCACACACATGAGAGGAGAAGGCAGTCCCGCTAAGCGACACATCACCTCCTCACACGCTGACACCATTTTCTGTGATGAGAACACCTGACATTCACTCTGAGGCACTTCCCAGGACACAGCAGAGCCGTTCACTGCAGTGAGGACGCTGCATATCAGCTGCGAGGCTTCTGGGCCCACAAGACTGCGACGTTGTAGCCTTCATGCAACAAGGCCTCAGCCCGCCCCCAGCCACCATCTCTCTGCCTCTATGAATTCGAGTGTTTTAAGATGACACACGTAAGTGACACCATGCAGCATCTGCCCTTCTCTGTCTGACTTACGCCACGGAGCCCAGCAGCACCACTGGGTCTGTCCACCTTGCAGTGAATGGCAGGATTTCCTTCCTCTTTATGGCCGAACATTCCATGGGACACGAGGCTGCCCCGGCCCCATCCAAAGGCCACTTTGTCCTGTTTTAATACCCAAAGGCACCAGGTGTCAGACGTGCCAGGTGGCCCCCTGCCTGCATTTTAAAGGGGCTCCATCTGCTGCTTTTCACACGAGGAGCATCAGCACGCCTGGCTTGGAGCCTCGAGGAGCCTGGGGCCCAGACCTGCCCCTCAGGGGCTGCAGCACACACTGCGGGAGCTGGGCCAGCTCTGCACTTGTGACCTCAGAAACACGCGAGTGCACGTGGGTCACACAGGCACGAAAAGTCACCGGCACGCTTTAATGTGTGCCATCTCAGGCCAAGGCCCTCACTATCGGAACCCTGGGAAACTGCCTGTTTCAGACCCCAGCAGGGATGACCCCGGGCTCCCCTGCTCACTGCCCCCAGAAGACAGGGTCCAAGCAGGCCTCAGGCTCTCCATCAGGGACCATGGGGGTCGGCGGGGACAGAGGGGCAAGGAAGGCACCGCTTGCTGTGCTGCAGCTGTGTCACCTCACCGGGACAGACACACAGTGTCCGTCTGCCCTGTCCTGACCAGCTCGCAGGCCCTGCCCCTGCACAGCAGGTCCTCCCCTCACTGTGCCGGGGAGACAAGCAGGCACAGTGTCTCCAGCTGCCGGAGGAGACTGGGAAGCCAAGACTGCCCCCTTGTGGACAGCTGAGGGCTTACGTGTCCCGGCCGGGTCACTCTCACAGAACAGGTACCTTTCTGGAGGCGCTCAAAACACAACTCACTGCCACAAACTATGTTGTTGCTTTGCCAAAACCCAGTAGGCAGCTCTCACCAGCAGCTCTTATGGAGAGAAAACCCTACTTCACCACTTCACACCCCTCCAGAGAAGGGAGGGAGGAACAATATTTAAAAAAGGAGAAAATGCCTGGAAAGCCCCTGTGGCCTTTCCCAGAGTGTACGTGACTCTCCAAATGTCTGGCTTCTCCCAGCAGCATGGTCTGGGGGCAGGTACCTGGCTTGACCCCCAGTAGCATCTCAGGGCCTGGCCGGCCCTGGCCAGGCTCCCTGGGCCGGCCGGTGTCTGGGCTAGGAAGACCGGGAACCATGGGAATGGCACCCGGCACTGATCCTCACAGAAGAGCCATGCTTCAGCTTCACTGGGCTTCTCCGTGCAGCCGTGTGCCAGGCCTGGCTCACCCTATCTGTCCCCATGCTTCACATGTCACACAGTGGCTTGTGGGCTGTGGCCCAAGGCTCAGCTCCAGAGTCGGGCCGTCCTGGAAAAGCCAAGGGTCTGGCTGATGCTCTCCACGGTCTTGTGCAGGCCTCAGTTTCCCCACATTTATGTTAAGGGGCGATTATCATTTTCAATTGCCCTAAAAACAGATATGGACTCAAGGGTTTTTGTGCAGTAATCATTCGAGAGGTGATCCCAGGAAGCAGGAGGGAGAGAGCAGGGAAGTGAGACAGGAAGCAAGGAAAGTGAGGTCGCGAAGTGTCCCCAAGGCTGTTATGAGGCAGAGACATCCATCCCTGGGGAGTGGGGCTTCCCCCCCACCCCAGCAGAGATCATCCAGGGCTCGCCCAATTGTTTGTGCATCTAGCAGGCATTTACCCAGTGCCGAGCTGTGCACGGTCTCACCAAGGACAGACAAAGCAACTGAGAGATGTCCCGTTCTGAGTCCTAGCCAGGGCCTAATTCTGACTTCCAGAACTTTCCTCTGGGATTGAACACGTGGTGTCGGTGGATCTCGACATCCTTCAGGTGAGTGGACACGTAGCTGCAGAGCTGGGTGACCCCCAGCAGAGCCACACGGCTGCTGTGCACTGCTGAGCTCACTCGTTTGTCTCCTGGTTGTCTATGAGCACCTACTCTAAGCCAGACACTGTTCTAGGCCCTGGGGACACGGTGGCCCGAGGACAAACCCCTGCCCTCAGGAGCTTGCACTCCAGTCGAGACAGACAGTACACCAGTAAGCAAATGAGCAAAAACCTGAAGAGACCAAAGAACACACACAGATGGCAGTAAGCACACGAGAAGGTGCCCCACGGCACGTCACCAGGGAGATGCAAACTGAAACAATGACACCTCCACACGCCTCCCAGCCCGGCCACACCCCAGCACACTGACGTCACCAAGTGCTGGCAGGACATGTGGCAGCAGGGACTCTCAGTCACTGCTGGTGGGGACACAAATGGCACAGCCACTTTAGGTGACAGTGTGGTGGTTTCTTCCAAAACTGAAACACTCTTATCATACGACCCAGCAGTCAGGCTCAATCATAATTTGCCCAAAGGAGCTGAAAACACATGTTCACACAAAACCCGCACAGGGATGTTTACAGCAGCTTTTTTCATAACTGCCAAAACTTGGACACTACTGAGATGTTTTCAATGGGTGATGGATAAGCAAACTGGTCCAGCTAGACGATGGAATATTATAAGTGATAAAGAGAAATTCAGTGAAAAGACACAGAGGAAACTTAAATGCATATTACTAAGTGAAAGAAGCCCATCTGAGAAGGCTACATACTGTGTGAATCCAAGTACGTGACGTTCTGGAAAAGGCAAAACTGCGTGGACAGTACAAGATCTGGGGTTGTAGGGTGGGAGGGGGAGGGGTGAACGCAGGAGAACAGAGCATTTTTAGTGCCGTGAAAACTTTCCACCGAAGTATCGTATACTGACAGGAAAGTGCTCAGTGGATTTTCATTCTCATGTCAGTAAACATCACATAACCATGTTTGGGTGCTGACACGTGGCTTGCAAAGGTTACAGGGTGTTCCATTATTTCTGTGGTCAGTGCCATGCTGCTGGATACTCAGTCTGTAAAGCTATTCCAAATAACAGTAACATTCCTAAAAACACACTCAGGAGTGTTCAGGAGGAAGATGCCATCTTAGTAGATATCAAATTCTTTCTCCTGATTTTGTTTCTCTTTTCTAAACAGAGGGTCAGTTGCTGGGCTGTTCTCATTCTGAAGGTACACACGTTCCAGTTGTGAAAGAGAGCCCTCCTGCCTGCCTTTCAGGGAATGTGTAATTATGGAGGCGTCTGGCTCCAGCAAACAGGCATTCTCCTCCCTCTGACTCAGACACAAGATCTTCCAGGCCCAGAGAGGACCTGCCCCTCATGGGCACTGACCTCGGGAGATTAAATGTCACCTGGTGCGTAGGGTTGTGGCATCCCTGAAGTCAAACATTTTGGCTAACACGAGTTAGGCACATCCAGGCGCTCAGGTATGTGCGCATGACCAGGTGACACCCGTGCAACTCAGCCAGACACCCAGGAAGCCTAAGGAGCCAGACCACGTCCAGACCACCAGAGTGTGGGCACAGCTTTGCACACCGGTGCACCCACCAGGCACGGGTTCATTGCTACCTGTTCTCTTCTGCACTCTGTTCTGAAAAGTTCTGCCGCAGGATGGCTGGAACACAGAAAACGGACATGAAACCCACGGCCCCCGTGGGACCAGGGACTTCCCGGGTCTCTTGTCCATGTGCTTGGCAGCCACGACTCAGCTGGTGCCCTTGTCACTCTCCCAGGAGCGAGGCCACAGGCAGTCCTTGAAATCTACACATCAGCTCCTCACAGTTTGCGAGGGGGTGACACTGGCAACCAGGCCTTCTAACACGGTCCTATCTGACCTAACGGTGTCTCCTCATGGGCAACATTTGTTCATAGTGGAAACAGGGCATGATGTTGGCTAATTCAGCCTCATCAGCGTTCATAAGATCAAATTAGATCTGATCAGATGACATGAGATGACATCAAATCAAATTAGGCATCTTTGAAAACCTGAGTTGACATTGAAGCCTGCCCCCACAAATAGATTTTCAGAAAATGAGTCATACCTACGGAGCAGCTACTCAAAGCCTGATGGCTTATAGCCGAGACCCTCTTGTAAACCCCCCTCCCATGGCTCATGTCACATCTCTTGCCACGTGGTGATCGACCCCGGGCTGGCCTCACATCCATGACCTGCAGGTGTTTTCAGCACACACAGATGGGCCCCTGACATGGAGCTGGAATGAAGAGCTCGGCATCTGAACCCAGACGTGATCTCTAAGGGGATCCCGCCTGCAGAGCACAGCGCCTTAGGTGTGTGTCACAGGAGTGGGAGCTGTCCGCGGTACTGAAGCGACCCCAGGCCTCCCCCTACCCTACCTCCTCCTGCCACAAAGGGCTGGACAGTCCAATACAGGCACACCTCGTTTTGCTGAGCTGCACAGACATCATGTCTTTACAAACTGAAGGTTTGTGGCAATCCTGTGCCATTTTTCCAACAGGCTCAGGTGATGATTCGCATTTTTTAGCAATAAAGTATTCTTTAATTAAGGTTGTGCGTTTTTTGACATACTGCTATCACACACTTAATAGACTACAGTATAATAAAAATATAACTTAATGCACTGGGAAACCAAAAAATTCATGTGACTCGCTTTATTCAGTGTATTGCAGTGGTCTGGAACCAAACTGCAATATCTCTGAGGCATCACAACGCAATAATCCTTCACACACACTAGAAAGGCTATAATAAAAAATAAATAAATAAAAATAACAAACCTCGACAACAATGTAGAGAAACCAGAACGCTTAAACATCGCTTGTGGAAATGTCAAATGATGCAGCCTATCTATATAACAGTTCAGCATTTCTTCAAAAAGGAAAAAAAAATTACCACATGGCTCAACAACTACTCCTAGATACATATTCCAAGGAACTGAAAATAGGTATTCAAACGGAAACTTGTACACAAATATTCATAGCAGCATCTTCACAATAGCCCAAAGGTAGAAACAATTCAAATGTGCATCAATGAAAGGAGAAAGACAATGTGATAAATCCATAAACTGCAATATTATTTGGCCAGATAAAGGAATACATTAAATGGTACAGCCACTGTGGAAAATGGTAGGGCAGTTCCTCAAAACTTACAGATAGAATTAATGTATAATCCAGCAATTCCACTTCAGGGTATATGCCCAAAAGATTTGAAATTAGGGACGCAAACAGATTATGTGTACACCCGTATTCGTAGTGGATTCACATTAGCCGAAAGGTGGAAGCCACCCAAGTGTTTACAGATGAATGAATGGACAAAATGTGGGGACTAGTATTCAGCCTTAATATCTAAGGAAATTCTGGCGTGGGTTACCACATGGCTGAATGTGGAAGTCATTATGCTAAGTGAGAAAAGACAGCTACAGATGGACAAACATTATTTGATTCCACTTATATAAGCTTTGTACCAAAATCTAATTCAGAGACAGAAGGTAGAATGTGGTTGCCAGGGGTTGTGGGGAAATGGGAATGTGGAGTTTATGGATACAGTTTTAATTGAGGAAAATGAAATTCTGAAGGTGGATGGTGTTGGTGGTGTTTGTACAACAACATAAATGCAGTTAATGCCATAGAAACATGCACTTCAAATGGTTTAAATGGTAAATGTTGTGCTGCATATAATTAATCACAATAAAAAATAAGTGAAGTACTGCTACCTGTGAGAACACGGATGGACATTGAAAACTTCTTAAGTGAAAGAAGCTGGGCATGAAAGGCATCCAAGATAGGATTCATTTCTGAAGTTTAAATACAAATTTATGAAAATCAGGGAAAGCCTCAGTAATGGTTCCAGAACAACAGAGTCACATCAGAATGGAAAGAGACATTTTCACACAGTTGGGACGGGTGGTGAAAGTCGAAGTGGGGCCATGGATTGGATTGTAATGTGGCAGCCATAGTCATTTCCACACTTGTGGGTCATGTGGTGATTCCCGGGGAAAGCACACCTGCTTTGGATGAAACTCACTGGAGAACTGTGTGCGAAATGTCGGAAAGCGATGACACTGCAGAATCTGAGTGCAGAGAGAGTATCCATAGTGCTAGTGAAAGTTTTCCACACTTTTGAAATTACTGGAAAGTAAACTACTTGAAACAACCATTTCAGGACCACACCAGAGAGACAGAATGCATCCAAGCTCATTACAGACGCTGAGACCTACACAGACCCAGTTCACCCAAGGGGGTGAAGCTAATCGCCCTTGTTAACTAGAGGCGACGAGGGAGAGTATATTAGTAGCCACTGTGCCTTGGGTACGTGACCTGGGACGTGGAAGACACAGCGGGCTTTTTAATTTCGGTTTTCCACATCACTTGACCCCAAAAGTCTATAGCGACCAAAGCAGGATGGTATTGGCATAAAACCAAACACATAGATCAATAGAACACAACGGAGCTTAAAGTTGAACCCACATAAATGACGCTGGGAACATTGGACAGCTGTTCGCAAAACAACAGCACTGAACACTGTCTGACACCACAGAGAAAAACCAGCGATTTCCCCCACTATGTCCTTCCTCTGCGGGGTCCTCCTGTGGCCGACAAGCCTCCCCTCCCCCACCGGTCAGCAGAGTTCGCGCACAGGAAGGTTCTCCCTACCTCCCCTCTTTGTCCAAGCCTCCCAGGGAGACACTGAGGTGAAGCATGCACAGAAGGACGTCCCTTGTTGTCCCCGAAGCAGCAGCTCCTCCAGGATACACCAAGTTCCCCTCACAACAGACGCCAGCACAGGATGCGAGAGACACCACGGGGGGCTCTCGCCCCAGCTCCCGCGTGAGACTCGGGACCCTGACTCTCATGAAGACTGGCTGCCCTCTGTCTCACGAGGCTGGCCCTGGCTCTCATGCCAGAGGCATACCCCAGGCTCACTTAGTTCTCTGAAAAAGTGGTACCACAAGAAGTGATCACTTCAATTGGGCCCGGAGGAAACGTGCGTGGGAAACCGGTTTGGAGAAAGTACTCACATGTGTACTCACCTGTGTTCAGATGAGAGATGACACCCGAGCTGGACCATGGACCCCAGATCCAGACCTCTAAATGGACCATTGCCCCACATAGCCAGACACCAGGGCCTGAGCAGGACCCCCTACCAGGACCCTGGACCCTAATCTCCAACCCTGACCCTGACTTCTAACCCCCTGCCTCCAACCCTACAGCTGTAAATCCCTGAACCCTTAAACATTTAACATCCCTGAACATGAACTATTACTATGAAGAACACGATGAGATCAAATGCTTCGGAAGAGAAAAGGATGCCATCAAGAGACAGAGTAGATGTTAGATGAACGAGGCTGCTGCTGGTGTAACCCCGTATGTTACAGTGTCTGGAAGTTCTTACAGTGCTGTTCTCTAGACAGCAACCGAAAAACCCCACTGCTCAGCAGGAACCTTGAATGAGTTGTCATTTTGGTCTAGGTTCTCCAAAGGCCCAGAGAAAAAGAGTGACGTTTCTTCTGGTCTGGATATTCTCTGAGCTGAGAGCTCACACTGGTGTCTGCTCTGTGAAATACACAAGCGGTTGTGTCAGTTTTATGCTGTAGGACAGCGGTCGAAACTGCAGAATCCTGAAACTAAAAGCATTAAAATTCAGATGCCCCTTCTCTACCTTTTGACTTAAAGCTGTAGATGAGCCACGTTTTATGTTAAGTGTGTAACTAAAATGTTATGAAAAACTTTCCCCTTTCTTAAGAGTATCTCAGTTATCACTGAGGTGAAACCACCATTTCAATGCCCACACTAAGTACACATCAGTTGCCAAGAAAACATAGGAAAAGCAGACTTTGTGCTCACAGATATTAACATTAAAAGTTTAACATTTTCCAAGTCCAAAAAGAATAAACGACCCATGCTCCCTGCTCCCACATGGGGTTCATCAGTGACAGTTTCCATGGGAGTCACAGAAAGACCACAGAGCATTTTACAATGCACATGCATTGGGTCCTGTTTGCCCCCTGTGCACTGAGTTGTGTGTGGGACACTGGCAGCAGTGACTGGAACTTATTTACTATAATGAAAGGACGAGGCAGTGTTACTGCACGTGTGTTTAGCTTTCCCTGAATTACCTGTAAATCTCCCATTTTTACATCTAAAGCCTAAGAGCCCACTGCCACCCTTGTCTAAAATGTCATATTTACTTGATTTCTCCTCACTGTCTTTGGAAATTTGTGTGTGTGTGTGAATTCTAGGTGCTCACGTATTACAATTGCTGGTCTCTGTCAGCAGTTGGGCAGAAGTTAGAAGGGGTGCAAGGCCTTTGTCTGCTTTCTGAATTTAGATTGGCAGAAAAAATATCTGTGCAGCAACTTCCTGCACCTAGAGACTCTAGGGTTTTCTTTATTCTTTCCTCCCAGAGATGTTCCTTTTTTCCTGTGTGTGTATTTTGTGTGTCCTTTGCCCTAAGAAGGAACTACCACGGGGACAGAACACAGGCACAGGCTCCCGTAAGCCTGTCGTTGGAGCCGGCCTCACAGGCTGGGGAGTTAAGCGGTTCTCTCCAGACCGGCGTCTGCGGAGACGAACTTTGCTGTGGGTCCCTCTCTAAAAATCTCTTCAGGTTTTTCTTTCCTTCTCGTTCTGTGTCCCAGGAGCTTGTCTTTGTGACCCAGGAAACTAATCCTCTCTGGTCCCCACCATCGGCCAGGTGCACTTACTCCATTGGGCCTGGTGGCCAGTGGGAGAAGCTGGGGTTCCCAGTGTGCCTCTGCCTGGCGGTGCCAGCTTCCAGGGGAGTGTTTCCTGAGGGGCCTCTGCCCATAAGGGGCATCTGTCCCCCCAGCCTTCCTTACCCTTTAGTGCTGGTCAGATCCCGGTCCAGTAGCACCTGCTGGGGCCACAGATTAGTGGGTTTGGGGCTGGAGGTGCCTCCCATTTTGTGGGAGACCTGAGACACCCTGTCCACCCCACCATCCCTACTGCCTGTGTGACGAAGGTCTGTGCTTTCTCTGACTGTCTTTGGGGGTGACCCTTTGGCTGTGGGAGGGCTGCTTTCTCTGTACTCTGTGTGGAGGGGCCTCTGGCTTCCTGGCCTGAGCTGTAAAGAGGTTGGTTGGTGACTCACTATTTAGACCTCAGTGTCCATGTGCAGACGATGGGTCCTTGGACTGGGGAAAAGCTTCTAAAATGTGTTACAGAGCTCTTGTGACAACCAGCTCTTTTCTTGGTGAAATATCTTATTGTGTTCTCTATAGTTATTACTAATTCTGTTAATTTGTGATCTCGTCTGAAAAGGTGTTTGATTGTAGTCAGATGTTTTCTTGTTCCTGATGGTGTTACCAGTTTGTAATATTTGATTGGCTTTAATTAAATGCTTATGTAAACTAAGAAATAAAATACAAACTAACCCAAACGCTATTCAGGAGCAGATGATCTGGTGAAATATTTGATATTAAAGCTGGTTTTAGCCTGGTTTGATTACACAGTCATGTCTTTGAAAATTATTAACCTAAAATTCATGTTTTAACTGGGTTTATAAAAATAAGTTTGTTATCCATGTTATAAACTGTGTCAAGAAAACAGCTTCGGTAATAATTGACTTTGAAATCTCTAAGTTTTAACTAATATATAAAATAGAGAGAATTAAAATAAAATATATTTAGGTAAACTTTTTAGTGATAATTATGTTGTATATATATATTGAAAAGATTTTCTAGGTATTTTTGGTAATTTGAAACTTTAAAGTTTTGTTATCAAAATTCAGTGATGGATATTTATTGCATGTCTAGACCATTTTCAAATAGGAGAATAATGAAACACTAATTGCTGAACATAAATTTATCAACTTTTTGCTATTGTAGAGGAACTAAATACATTTGGGTGTATTAGTAAACATGTCTTCTGCCACATTTCAATTTTTTTGTGTGCTATGGGGAAATATATTTCTAGAAATTATTAAATATGGTCATAATTATATCAATGTAAAGAATCCCCGGTGTAACCGCACAATTGCTTGCTTAGTTTTCACTCTGTAAGATGGACATTTGGATTGTTTCCGTGTCTTTGCTGCTGTGGACAGCGTTGCTGTGTGTCGTGCGGGGAGGCCTGCAGGGTCTCTGGTCCCGCTCCCCACATAACGCAGGATATGGTGAGGCCAAAAAGGAACACCCACGGAGCCATAGGTAGGGGAGTCATACCACTACGGTCTCACTGGAGGCTGTGTTCACTGGACGTGCGACCTGCTGTCCGTTTTGTCTGCAACCCACCGACGACTCTCTTTCACTCTCCTCCACTCTCCTCCGTAGCCGCAGCAGTTATATTGGCGGCCAATTGGCTAACTGGCTACAGCTGACGGCCAATCAGCCACAGCTGACGGCCATCTACTACCCGAGCCAGCACTCCTCCACGTGAGGCCGAGAGCCTGTAAACTACTTTCTGGGGCTCTGTCCCCACAATCAGAAATCAATGGACTTAGATGGTGGGGAGCTGCTGTGAGCCCTGAGGCCACCCTCCGCGAATGGGCGCGCCCCGTCTGGCCCTGGCCCTGGCCCTGCGGCTCTCCTGGGAGGGAGGCACCGCCCTGCACAGGAGCGGCAAAATTGTGATCAAGTTCCTATTTGATATCAACTACAGACAGCTGACTATGAGGGACCCAATCTGCTGAGCCCTGTAATGCACTAGATTACTTCTATCTATAACCCTATGAGAAATGTAGTATTCTGCCCCCTGTAGTTAAGGGAACTAGAGTTTGGAATTATTAACTAATTTGCCCAATTTCACACAGCTGGTAATGGTGGAGCTTCAATTATAAAACAACTAGCAACTGTGCCACTGATCGCTATATGATAATGCCTGACACATGGCAGACGTCTTATAAAATTAGCTAATCTAAAAAGTAAATATGTCCGACCATTGGTCTTCTCTCCAGAGACAAAATCACTCAGGCCTCCTTTGAATATTGTCCTCTGTTTTCCTCTGTCATTGTGTTGATGTCATAACTTAAAATGACACAGCTGCTAAATTGAAATGAGAATTTCAAGGGAAGACAGTAATCATGTTAAGAAAGTCATGTGGCTTGCCTGTTACATGCACCATCTCGTTTACATTTCACAGTAAATCTGTTCATATGTATTAACTTCCTTCTACTTCATGAGCTCAAAGTGACCTGTCCCAGGTTGCACAATGAGTAGAGGAGCCTGGGTTCAAACCCAGATCACTTTGGCTCCAGAATCCAGAGGCTGCACTGTTTTCTGCAACTGCTTGTTTCCTCCACATCTGGCTGAGGATCTTGGCAGTTTCCTCAGAGGAATGGGAAAGCCCTGAGGAGTTAAAGCCCCCAGCATCACAGTCTCCAAAGCTAGAGGCTCACCGGGAGTCAAAGTATCTTCTTCACATTCACCCATTCATTAAGCCGACACTGATTCAGTTAACTTTGTTCTTACCTAAGTTGTAGACTATGTTGCTAGTGTCTCAGCAGCTGTACAGGAATCAGGTAAAAACAAAGCAATGGTGTGTATAAGTAGCTATTCGTTGCGGTTGGCAAGTTACTCCAAGAATGAGATGAATTTAAGAGATGGATGGCAAGGGAATAGAGATTCCACAGATTTGGGGCTTCAGTCGGTTTGAAAAGCCAACTGCTCTTGGCTCCATCCATTAGGAATTATATTTTATATAGTTGTACTGAGAAAGTTCCCTCATCACACAGCCCCATGGAAAAGGATTAGATTTAGGGTGTATCACCTTACACATAAAGGAATTCTACCGTGACTGCCTGTTGTGTATTAAACTGTGCCCTCCCAAAACTCATCTTTGAAGTTATGTCCCCCAGGACCAGAATGTGGAATTTTTTGGAGAAAGGGTCTTTACAGAGGTCATCAAATTAAAGTGAAGTCATTAGAGAGATCACCAATCCAATATCGCTGTGGTCCTTATTTTTTCTTTAAAGGGTGAATGTGGACACAGACACACATAAAGATGATGTGAAGACACAGATGGAAGACAGGCATACGAGTCAGGAGACAGGCCTGTGACACATCCTTCGCTCACAGCCTCAGAAGGAACCAATGGTACCAGTACCTTGATTTTGGGCGTGTAGCTTCTACAACTGTGAGACAATAATTTGTTTTTCAAGCCCACACTTAAAGTGTAAACACACTGTAGTTGTTACAGCCGGTTTAAGAAACTAAGACACTGCTCTGTTTAAAGTGGGAGCTACTCCATTGGCACTGCCAATCCCCTTAACATTGTTATTTTTATTTTTTCCATAGTACTTGTCACCTTTACAAAAATCAGTATCTATGTCGTTCATTATGCCTCAGTGACTTCATCACAAGGAACCTCAGTTACCGATTATTCTTTGTGCCTAATAATCGTGGCTGGCTCATACTTGGCGTTCGATGACTATTTCTCAAGTGTCGAAGAAATCGATGAAGAAATCAACATTCATCCAGTGAATATGTCACGGCGAGGTGTCATAAATTTACGGATAAGCAATAAGTAAACATATAGTGACCTTTCAGCAAAAAGGAAGGTGAGACGGTAGTTATTGGACAATAAAGACACATGGGCGGATGGCGGGTGTGACATTTTGTGCCAGTGTGGTGGGTGGGACATATTTCCAGCTGGTGCGGCGAGTGGGACTTATTTTTCACCTGGGTGCTGGGTGGGACTTATTTCGTGCCTGGGTGCTGCAGATTTTCCTCAATAAAATGACCAAGATTCTACCCAACGCTGCAAGGACTGTTTGGATCACTCTATTTGTCCAGAACTCCATGTGTGCAAGCTTACTGGCCCATGTTGGCCCATTTGGGCCTCGGTTCTGGGCTCAGAACTGTGTTAGAATCAGTCTTCATTTTAACTATCTGTGAAATGGAGTGAGTAATGGTCTCTGCCGCATCTGGAAAACAGGAGCAGTGGGTGAGGTGAGGCCTGTGAAGGGCCTGGAACTATTTCTCAGTGAGCTTCGTCCCAGGGGCCCGGATTCTCACAATGAGCAAGGAAACGCTCTTTTCTGCTGCCATCTCCTGTAAGCTTTTTTTTTTTTTTTCTCATTTAGGATTTTTTTTTTAATTTATTGGGGTGACAATTGTTAGTAAAATTACACAGATTTCAGGAGTACAATTCTGTATTACATCATCTATAAATCCCATTGTGTGTTCACCACCAAGAGTCAGTTCTTCCATCACCATATATTTAATCCCCTTTACCCTCATCTCCCAACTCCCACCCCCCTTACCCTCTGGTAACCACTAAACTATTGTCTGTGTCTATGAGTTTCTGTTTCTCATTTGTTTGTCTTATTCTTTTGTTGTTTTTGGTTCATATACCACATATCAGTGACATCACATGGTTCTCTGCTTTTTCTGTCTGACTTATTTCGCTCAGCATTACACTCTCAAGATCCATCCATGTTGTCACAAATGTTCTTATATCATCTTTTCTTACCGCCGAATAGTATTCCATTGTGTATATATACCCTGATGCACTGTTGGTGGGAATGCAGACTGGTGCAGCCGTTATAGAAGGCAGTGTGGAGGTTCCTCAAAAAATTACGAATAGAATTACCATATGACCCAGCAATCCCTCTCCTGGGTATCTACCCAAAGAATCCTGTGAGTTTTAATAATGATACCTGTTTGCCTGTCACCTGGGAAAGGTATTGTCTGCTGCCATCTTGTGTGCATCTAGAGAATAACACCGGAGTGGAGGTCAGGAAAGGCTCTTCATTTCAGTCTTCTGAGCCAAGGTGTCAGACCCAGGGCTGTGTCCCAGGTGCAGTCATCTGTGCCCTGGCAGCTGCCTGCAGGAATGTAGAGTCCTAGAGGTGAAACCTGGCACTGGGCTTTGCATACCTGAATTAACTACCTTCCCTTACCTGGCTCTTACCTATGTTGCCTTATGCCACCCTCCTCTCGGGCTCCTGACCTTCCCCAGAGCCGTTTTTTTAACTCCCAGTGTGCTTAGAGAGCCTCTGTAAGTCACCACAACTGGGGGCAGTGGGGTGCAAACCAAAGATTTATTTTTCATGTAAGAGAGGCAGCCGAGGAGGACCACTCAGAAGGAACCCAGGTCTGAGACCTGTAGGGAGCCGGAGCATTAAGGGTTAAGAAAATGTAACTACAAGCAGAGTTTGGGAGGATCGCTGAGGGGAACTCCCATAAGCATAAAGAACAAACAGACACCTGCTGTCCTGGGAACGGGAAAATATCAAAAAGGTAAAGACAGTCAGGGTCAAACTTTGAAAAAACATAACTAATCTGTACTTGCTGCCTCAGCCGCTCTATGTAACCTTCTTGTTTCTGTCTGTATAAAAGAAAGCTGGAAAATAAAACAGGTGCAGCAGTCTAGTCAGAACTGCTCGCCCTCCCGATCCATCTTTGTCTCTTGTCTATTTTTTTCTCAATCCTCACTCCCCACTTCAGGAACCGTTCATCTCGTCGGCAGGCTCTGACAAGTGGCGCCCGAACAGGGACCTGAATACTGGGGAATCAGTGAAGGACTCCGCTTGCAAATGAGACGCGTCAAATAAGGTTGGTGAAAGCGGTGAGATACCATTGTCGGGAGTGAAATAAAATGGGACGGGGAACAGTAAAAGGCTGTTTACTCACATGTTAAGGAGCATGCTAAAAGTTAGAGGAGTTAAAACCAGTGAAGCTCAGTTGCTTCGATTTTTAGAATTTGTAGTACAAATATGTCCCTGGTTCCCCGAAGAAGGGACTTTAAACTTAGAAACTTGGGAAAAGGTGAGAGAGCGTTTACAGGGATATTATGATGCTCATGGACCCTCTAAGGTACCGGTAGACACTTTTTCCTTATGGAATTTGGTTAGGGATGTGATCGATCCTAGACATAAAGGAATCAGATACTCTGAAAATGACCAACCCAAACTGGATCCCCCTTGGAAACAGAAGTGCAAAGATTACAAGCTGCACTCACTTCCCTCTCTGTTCAAATGCAATTAGTCCAAGCTCAACAGACTGGGCCTTTATTAGAATCTCAATCAAAATGGAAACCTAGATTACAATTAAGCTCTCCTCCAAGTGTCGTTGCAGGGCTAGATCCACTGCCCGAGGCCCCTATCAGCAGAAAAGATTCAAGCTGCCAAGCTGCTAGTACAGGAGCAACTTGAAAAGGGACACATTGTTCCCTCCAATTCTCCCTGGAATTCTCCCATATTTGTTATTAAGAAAAAATCTGGTAAGTGGAGATTATTACAAGATTTACAAAAGGTTAATGAAACCATGGAATTAATGGGAGCTTTACAGCCAGGCTTGCCCTGTCCTGTAGCCATACCAAAAAACACATATAAAATTGTTTTGGATTTGAAAGATTGTTTTTATACTATACCTTTAAATCCTGATGACTGCCCTAGGTTTGCTTTCAGTGTTCCTTCTGTTAATTTACAAGAACCTTTTAAGAGATATCATTGGCTAGTGCTACCTCAGGGAATGGCTAATAGCCCTACATTATGTCAAAAATTTGTATCAGCTGCTATAGAACCTACCCGAAGGACATTCCCAGATATTTACATCATCCACTACATGGATGACATACTTCTTGCCCACTCTTGTGAACCAAAGTTGCTTGCTGCTTTTGCTCATTTAAAAAAAAAGCTCCACAATTATGGGCGAGTTATAGCCCCAGAAAAAATTCAGCAAGTGCCTCCTTACTCTTATCTGGGATATTGTTTAATGCCTCAAGCCATTGTGCCTCAAAAAATACAAATCCGGCGAGATTGTTTAAAAACATTAAATGATTTCCAAAAGCTACTGGGAGACATTAACTGGATTAGACCTCAGTTGCGGTTGACAACCGGTGAATTACAACCTTTGTTTAAAATATTACGTGGGGAAGCTGATCCTACTTCTCCCCGCGAGATAACATGGGGAAGAGGCTTTGCTTGTATTTCTCCAGGTCCGGAAGAAAAACCTTTGTGAATTCCTGGTCGGTGTTAAACCATACCATGAGCGACAGCCCACAGAAGAGAAGACATCTATAGATACCCATCCACGCCCCTAGGGTGTGAAAAAGCTCTCACTTTCCGCAGCTGCAGAAGGACTTTCCACTTTAGACCCTGTTAAATGGATAAAGACTTTGGGTAGAGGGTTTGCTGGGGATATTGCTATTCTGTTTATTGTTCTGTTTTACATAGTCCTCAGATGTGGACAAATAGCCCTCCGACGGGCTGTAAATGAAACAACTACATGTTCTGTGTTTCTTGCTTCAAAAACAAAAAAGGGGGAGATGCAGTCACACAACAGCCTAGCTGACTGTCCCCCCATGTCTTTCCTTAAGGAAAGAAAAGTCAGTGAGACTGTGCCTTTTTAGGAACTTTGCTTATTTCTATGTTTTACACCTTATGTCTCTCTGTCTGGTCCCCAAAAGATGGTTTGCAGCCAAAGACGGGTAAGATATCTCATGGGAGATACAACGTAAGCCAGGCGGAACCGAGTGGGGACCCCCAATGAGCTGCCTTAGAAGACCCAAAAAGGAGCCTTTCCTCCCCTTCCCCCTGCCTGGGAAAAGCCACTGCTGTCTCTGGCTTTCCTCTCTCACCTGATTGTGAGAGAAGTCATGAGGGCAATGAAGATCAGTTCTCTCCACTTATCTCAACAGAACTGTTACAATATGAGCGACTTGACCCTGAGAAGGTAAGACATCATGGGACTTTATGCTTCGGCTGTTAACAGACAAAGGATGATTGGAATAAGCATTTTTCTGCTATGAGGTATGAGTCTCACAGACCGTGTAAGAAAAAATGTTACTCTTGATCTTATCCAATTTCAAAAAGAGGTCTTGACACTACAAGAGACCTCTCCTTTAAACTCTGATATAGCTGAGACGCTCAACAAGCTTGTCTCTAGCTTTCACAATGTATTTCCATCGTACTCTTCAATGCTTCAAATTATGGCCTCCCTTGTAATTCCGCTTGTTGTGATCCTCCTGATACTATGTTTCCTCCCCTGCATCACAAAAGCTGTGATGGGGATAGTCACAGATATTTATGGAGAAAGTCACAAAATAAGGCTCCACATGGCTAATAGACCAAAAGCCACTGCCCCTGTCTAACCCTAAAGGAGATCGGTAGCCAATGACGGGTAATGATCAGTGGATGTCTTACAACCTAAGACAGGAGTTGATCGCTTTGATGATCGATATCCAATGACGGGTAAGTGAGAATGTCTGTACTGACCACCTAAGCCAGGCACGATCTCAAAAAATAAAAAAGGGGGAATTGTGGGGAGCTGGAGCGTCAAGGGTTAAGAAAATGTAACTACAAGCGGAGGTTGGGAGGATCGCTGAGGGGAACTCCCATAAGCATAAAGAACAAACAGACACCTGCTGTTCTGGGAACGGGAAAATATCAAAAAGGTAAAGACAGTCAGGGTCAAACTTTGAAAAAACATAACTAATCTGTACTTGCTGCCTCAGCCGCTCTCTGTAACCTTCTTGTTTCTGTGTGTATAAAAGAAAGCTGGAAAATAAAACAGGCGCAGCAGTCTAGTCAGAACTGCTCGCCCTCTCGATCCCATCTTTGTCTCTTGTCTATTTTTTTCTCAATCCTCACTCCACACTTCAGGAACCATTCATCTCGTCGGCAGGCTCCGACTGAGACCCGAAAGCCTGGGTATGGAAAGGCCACAGGGAGGCCTGCAGGGACAAGACTGTAGCCCCCAGGGAGAGCTGGTGAGGCAGGCTGTGGTGGGATCCCAGGCTCTGGCCTGGGAGCTGGGGCTGAAGGGGCCTTGGGGCCTCCACTCCAGGTGCAGCATTTGCAGGGGGAGCTGAACACCAGGCTCCTCCGGCAGCTTTGCTGGAAGAGCCTCCCCCCAACACAGCTGTGGTAGCTGGACCTGTTGGGTGGTGTGGGGTAGCGTCCCTCAGCTTTTCCCTGGCATACATAAGGTGTCTTGTCCAAGGCTGGGGCCACTCAGGTCCACAGGACTGGCCTGGTGTGGGAACTTCAGTCCTGGGGGGCCTGAAGGCGTACATGGAAGACCTGGGAACACAGTGCGGAGTCAGCCGAGGTGTGGGGACAGAGCCAGGAGTGCAGTTTCCAGGCTCTCAGCCTCACGTGGAAAGGTGCTGACTCAGGTAGTAAATGGCCATCAACTATGATTGGATGGCCATCAGCTGTGGCTAGTTGGCCGTCAGCTGTAACCACTGATCCACTGGCCACTAATATAACTGCCGTGGCTTTGCTAGCAGAAAATGGGGGCTAGCAAGAAGATGGTGGCTGAGCCTGCAAGGGGTGCAGTGAGGGTTACGAACAGTGTGGCTCCTGCTTCCTGTTTCTCCAAGCCAGCCGCCATCGAGAATATAGTAGTATGACTCCCCTACCTATGGGTCCGTGGGTGTTCCTTTTTGGCCTCACCATGTCCTGCGTTCTTATGTGGGGAGCAGGAGCTGAGACCCCGCAGGCCGCCCCGCATGACACGAGGACACCCCAAGAGATCCCAAACTACAGGCCACGCACACAGTCAGCGACCATGAGCTGGCAGCAGCTCAGCACCCCTCACCTCACACCCCACATTCTCCATCTATTTCAGTCCTTGTCTGACTTCCAGTCTCTGTCAACACCAGTCTTTGTCTGACTAGGGACCTTCCTTCATCTCTAGCTCAGGGTGTCTTATCTACCCACGTTCCCTTTCTATCTCTCTGCCTCTCCTGCATCTTGGGTCTCTGACTCCCTCCGTGGGTGGGGTTCCCACATGTGTATATGAAATCTGTATATTCTCTTCTAATCTGTCTCATGTCTGTTTGATTATTAGAGCAGCCAGAAGAACCTGGAGGGTAGAGGAATGAGTCTTCCTCCCCCACATAAACAAGTAATCTGATATTTAATAAAAGGTGAGATTTGGGAGTACAGACTCTCAGGACTGAACAATTAGATCAATGAAATATGGAACAATTTACCCATTTAACTGCTGTATGTGAAACTTTTATTAATTTCAAAGGAGGGAGTGAATAGACCAAAAATTTTGCCTTGGGCAAACTGACTTTGAGCTGGTAGTTAGGAAACAAAAGGCTCAGAAACAGCCTTTGACCCTCCCCTTTCCTCCCAAGGAGATTCATATAGAAAGACCTACTCTAGGAAGGCAGCCTGGGCATAAACTCCTTAGCATGAGGCGGGAAGACGCCCCGTGGAGCTTGCTGACCATCCTTCCCCCATGTCCCTTTATGTTCTGGGTTGCCTAACAATTTACCCCCCACCCCGCATTCCCCGTGAGTGTGCCACTCTTCCTAAGTTACCCGCAAAGCACCCAATCTTACTTACCTCACTGTCTTTGGAATTTTCACCTGTAAGTGAATTCCCCTTGCGCATATGTTAAACTTCAATTTTATCTGTTTGTGGGGGCAGAGCCCCAGAAAGTAGTTTACAGGCTCTCGGCCTCACGTGGAGGAGTGCTGGCTCGGGTAGTAGATGGCCGTCAGCTGTGGCTGATTGGCTGTCAGCTGTAGCCAGTTGAGCCATTAGCCACTAATATAACTGCTGTGGCTACGAAGGAGAGCCGAGGAGAGTGGAGGAGAGTGAAAAAGAGTCGTCGGTGGGTTGCAGACAAAACGGACAGCAGGTCGCACGTCCAGTGAACCCAGCCTCCAGTGAGAGTATAGTGCCGCCAGAGAGAATATAGTGGTATGACTCCCCTACCTATGGCTCCGTGGGTGTTCCTTTTTGGCCTCACCATATCCTGCGTTATGTGGGGAGCGGGAGCAGAGACCCTGCAGGCCACCCCGCTCACAAATGGTGCAGCGAGCAGGGTCTCCCGCATGACACTGTTAATCTGATTATGTTAATTTGATAATTAGTTCAGCCATAAGAAGTTGTTACCTTAGGCAAGAGAACAGGGCCACTGGGAGAGGGGGGAGGAAAGGAAGGAAGATGTGAGATGAAACAAAGAAAAGAGAGATCATTCCTAAGAAAAGGTGCAGCCATAGTTAATTGTAATGGATTACAAAACTGTTAGCATTATAGGCAGGGAAAAATTCCTAAGAAACGCTACAGATACAGCTAATTGTAATGGGTTATAATCCTACTAGCAGTGCAGTCAGGGAAAAATCTCCACCTCTTGTGTCCCAATGACAGTTCCTACAGGGAATCCCTCCTCCAATGGGAGGGAGTCGTCAACAAAGACACACCCTGGGAATGCCCTGGAAACACCCAGATGTGACCTGTGACTCCACCCTTGAATATTTGACGCCCTCATTCAAATATAATCCTAAATTTTCTTTGCTCAGGTGCAGTCCCTTTCTTCCCGCACTTATGTACTGCATTTTGGGACTATATTTTCTTGTAATAAATGCTTGGCCTGAATGGCTTTGTTCAGGAGGCTTTGTTCCTACATCCTGGAACGCCTACCCACTCTCCGACAACACACTTAAAAGGTGAGAGCAAAATAATGAATGTTTTAAGCCCCCACAGGATTGGGGAGTCAGCGAGGAGAATGACTGGCTGGAGCACTGCTAGCTCCTGGAAACTGCTGTAGCTGAGAACTCAAGGACCTCTGCATGTAGAGGTAAGCGCTGTTTTTGTTCACCCTGCCAGGCTTCCTGGTCTATTTCTGCAGGGTTGTGGAGAATTTAAAAGTGCTGCGTGTCCTTTTCCTCTCTTGTACGTGTGGACTGTCAGGAAAAAATGTTTGTGAAGCTAGCTTCTCGGGAGTAGCGACTCACAGGTTTTCTCTATTGAATCTTTCCTCCCAGAGGTGGTCATTTTTTTGGTGTCTATGTCTCTTGTATCATTTGTCCTGGCAAGGAAATACCACAGAGACAGAAAGAAAGCCTTTGGCTTCCTTGGTTAAGCTGTAAAAAGGCCTTTTGGTTTGAGTAGCTATTAAAATCTTACCGTCAGTCACCAGACTATGGATCCATAGAATTCGAAAAACTTCGAAATCTGAAAGTGTGTTGGAGAACGTTCATGAGAAACAGCTGTTTTATTGGACCCTAGAGAAAGACCACATGTTTAATGCAAAGGGATACAAGGAAATTCAACTATTCTTAAGCTTTTGATTTAGTTATTCAGCTTCCTGGGTCTTACAGAAGCTAATATCAATATTAGGTTTGAAAAAGGCAGAAGGGAAAATCAAGAGAAGTGCAATATTAAAAAATTTGGATATATAAGATTGTGAGAATTGGTATGTTGAAACCAGCTTTAAGGGATTTAATAAGCTATCACAAACTTGAGAAAAATGGAAGCTGATTTTTCAGTCTGATAGGAGTGAGAAAGTCTCACCATCACCGCCGGGCCCTCTGCCAGTAGATCTGAAATGTAAACACAGCCCACAACTGCCCCAGGCCCGCTGAGCTGAACAACATAAAACTTTCAAAAGGGACAGTTTTAACCATAGAAGCCTCCCTCGTCCTGCCCGGCTCCCCTTGTCCTGCCTCCTTAAAGGCTGTGAAGCACAAATAAAACCCAGAGTACAATCCCCTTAGCTGTAGACAGGAAGACTCCATGCAGGAGCCTCACAAAACTTTACCTGCCATGTGTGTTTAGCTTTTCCTGAATTACCTGTATATCTCCCATTCTTCATCTAAAATCTAAGCGCCCCCTCCCACCCTTGTCTAAAATGGCATATTTACCTGATTGCTTCTCACTGTCTTTGGAAACGTCATGCTTATGTGAATCCTACGTGCACGTGTATTACAATTCCTGGTCTCTGTCTGCAGTTGGGTAGAAGTTAGAACAGGTGTGAGGCCTTGTCACCTTTCTGCATTTACATACAGAAAAATATTAGTGACGCTAACTTCTTGCACCTAGAGAATCTAGAGTCTTCTTTATTCTTTCCTCCCAGAGATGTTCCTTTTACCTGTGTGTGCATTTTGTGTGTCCTTTGCCCTAAGAAGGAACTCCCACGGGGACAGAACACAGGCACAGGACAGAACTGAGGTCACTATTTAGACTTCAGTGTCCATGTACAGACGATGGGTCCTTGGAATGGGGAAAACTTACAAATTTACATTGTGTTATAGAGCTCTTGTGACAACCAGCTGGTTTTTGGTAAAACATCTTGTGTGTTCTCTATAGTTATTAGTTATTATTAATTCTGTTAATTTGTGATCGCTGTCTGAAATGGTCAGATGTTTTCTTGTTCCGGATGGTGTTACCAGTTTGTAATATTTGATTGGCTTTAACAAATTAAACGCTTATATAAACTAAGAAATAAAAACAAACTAACCCGAATGCTATTCAGGATCCAATGATCTGGTGAAATATTTTATATTAAAGCTGGTTTTAGCTTGTTTTGATTACACAGTCATGCATTTGAAAATTATCAGCATAAAATACAAATTTTTCTAACGGGGTTTATAAAAATTAGTTATCTGTTAAAAAATATATCAAGAAAATAACTTTGGTAATTACTGACTTTGAAATCTCAAAGTTTTCACTACTATATAAAATAGGTACAATTAAAATAAAAGACATTTACGTAACCTTTTAAGTGATAATTACATTGCATATGTACATTCAAAAGATTTTCTAGGTGTCTTTTGTAATTGGAAATTTTAAAGTTTTATCATATAAATTAAATGATGCATAGTTATCCAACGTCTAGAGCATTTCTAAATAGGAGAATAATGAAACACTAATTATTGAACATTGATTTATCAACTTTTTGCTATTTATTGTAGATGAACTAAATATATTTGGGTGTATTAGTAAACATA
Organism: Rhinolophus sinicus; assembly: GCF_057876585.1. Classification (NCBI taxonomy): domain Eukaryota; kingdom Metazoa; phylum Chordata; class Mammalia; order Chiroptera; family Rhinolophidae; genus Rhinolophus; species Rhinolophus sinicus. The sequence goes on along the minus strand of NC_142510.1, from coordinate 18,739,657 downwards.
TCTTCTGTCACATTAAATTTTTTGTGCTAAGAGGAAACGTATTTCTAGAAATGATGAAATATGTTCATAATTGCATCAAGCTAAAGAATCCTGGTGTAGCTGCACGGTTGGTCACTTAGTTTTCACTGCTGATTAAGATGGACATTTGAATTGTTTATGTCTCTGCTATTGTGAAGAGCACTTCTGTGGATTCATGTATCAGCCTTTAACACGTGTTTTCAATTTTGAGGGTATATTTCTAGAAGTGGATCTGTTGAGCCACATGGGCATTTTTTTGTGGGGTGGAAATTTCAAAGTGTTGTATGCAGAGGCCACACCATTGTACTTTTTCACGTTCAATGTTTAAGGGTTCTAATTTCTCTACATTGTTGCTGCCATTTGTTAGTCTTAGTTTCTGGATTACAGCCCTTCTGGTACATGTGAGGGGGGATCACACTGTGGTTTTCATTTGCATCAGGACTGAGGATGTGGAACATCTTACTGTGCCTGTTGACTATTTGCATGTCTCATCTGGAGAAGGTTCTATTCAGGTCTATTTTACAATTTCAGTCGTTTGTCCTTTTTTTGTTCATGAGTTGTAAAAGTTCTTTGTCTCCTGGATAACAGACTATTATCAGATATATAATGTGTACCAATTTGGTTCCATTTTATGGCGTGTCTTTTCACTTTCTGGATTGCTTATTTTGATGCATGTATGTTTTTAATTTTGAGGAAGTCCAATGTATCTTTTGTTGTTGTTGTAGCTTGTATGTGGTGTCATATGTAAGAAACCATCGCTAATCCAAGGTCTTGAAAATGTATCCCCATGTTTTGTTTGAGAGTTTATACTTTTACTGCCTATATTTAAGCCCTTCATGTATTTTAAGTTCTGTGTGGTGTGAGGTTGGAGTCCAATTTAATTTCTCTTCATTTGGATGGCCAGTTGCCCAGCACCATTTGTTGGAAAACCCTTCTTTACCCAATGTCATGTTGTCTGCCCTTTATCAAAAATCAATGGGCATACATGGCAGGAAGCTGCTGTGAGCCCTGCGGTCACCCTCTGAGTGGGCATGCCCCGTCTGTGGGTCTGGACATGGCCCTGCAGCTCTCCCCACAGTAACTCAGCACCCTGCATGGGAGCCGTAAAACTGTGGCTGAGTTCTTATTTGACATCGACAACATGTTAGGATATAACATGCGTAGCATGTATCCACCTGAAACCTTTACTCCAATGCAGAAATGTGGGCTCACCCTTGCCTGTAACTACTCATCCTGAACTCATGAAATACCTAAATAACGTGGTGGAACAACTGAAATTTTATTATAGTAGAGTTCAGTTCAGAAACTGGTGGCAGTCCTCTCAAATATTGAAAGGGGTGAGGTCCTTAAAAGATGATAATTTGATATTGATTGTGACAAGACTGCCAAAAATGACAGTACACTCAGAGAAAAGGCTCAGAAAGCTCTCCAAAATGAAATTCGCTCTGTGTTCAGACAGATCACAGCTACAATGACATTCCTGCCACTGTTGGAAGTTTCTTGTTCATTTGATCTACTGATTTATACAAACTTTAGGCTGTGCCTGAAAAATGGGAAGAGTCAGGAGTACAGTTGATTACCAATTGTGAGCAAGTCTGCCTTCCTGCCTCACTACCACAATCCAGAGTAAATAGCATGGTGGCCTACAGAATACCTGGAAATGACTAAAGATGAGAACACTAACGTAAATCCTCAGACGTGCTTCTCCTGAAACCAAGTCAACTGTAGTTCATATATTTTATTGCTTAACTTTTAGATGGGGGAAAACTTAACATGCTTTACAGGACCGTGCATGATTACCCCATTTTGGGGGTATCTGTTTGACTTTCCAGGGTATTGCCACAATTTTTTGCAGTGTTCGAAAAAGGGACCCAGCAGATTACTTCGGCCTTGTAATGTCAATTCCTTGAAGGTGGTAACTGTAGGTAGGAAAAGTTTTGGTATGAAACAAAATGCCATCCCAAATCACACCTTTTGATCAAGTGACTTGACTCAGAATACAGGTAGGGTGGTGTTTAAATATGAAACACAACAAAAGAAGTCTGAATATTCAGAATCTTGGTTTAGGTCCTAAAGTATCTAATACATAGATAACAAAATATTGCTATTAAGTCCTTTTGCCATTTATTTCATTTGTATAGTAACCAGACTGAAAAAAGTCTCCAATTATTGGATTGTAATTTATATAAATTACACTTACAAAACTAATATTTCTAGTGTTTAAATTCCGGTGATAGAGCACTTTTAAAAATGTCTTTCTGGGGGTGGCCTGTTAGCTCACTTGGTTAGAGCACAGAGCTGCTTGCAGCATTGGGGTACATCGTGGTCATTCCATTTGAAGAAACTCTGCACATGACCTAATGGTCCAGCTTGCCTTGCACTCACCCAAGCAGGTTGTGGGGTGGGACCAGGGCAGGCAGGTGGGGAGTGAGGTGGTGGCCTGGCCCTTCACAAGAGCACAAGCCACACCATGCAATGGGGGAGTCCTGTGCTCGAGCCTTTGAAAATCTCTTCCTCCTCAGCCCTGAGCACGGGTCTGCTTCTCCCCATCTTCTCTTCCTCTGAGGTCACAACTGACAAGAGCTTCCTGGCTGCTCAGAATGGAGCCTGGGGTGACACCTTCCTTATGGGGGAAGTGCCTGAGCCTCACACAGGCGCAGAGCTGGCTTCTGTCTCCTCCAAGTACTAGCTGTGTGATGTCAGACAAAGACATGGAAAGTCCGTCTCCTCACCTGTCAGGTGGGGATAACCGCTCCCTCTCAGGTGGCTGTGAGATCAGTGAGGTGAGGCAGGTGAGCTCCTGCCCCACACGTGATGGGCCCTCACTCTCCCTCCCTCTTCCCTTCTCAGTCCTTTCTCTACCTCTATGGGCTGGAAGGATCAAGAGTTTAGCAGAGTCTCCTGGTGGCAGAATGAGCTCTCCTGTTGGTGTCCACACAGCCACAGTCCCCTGAGTGCTGACTCTGGCATCTGTGCCAGCTTCATCCACAGGGCAGCGCTCACCACAGCCCCTCCCTGATCTTCTTACCCCCGCTCATCTCCAAATTCAAGGCCCTTGTCTCAGCTGAGGCCCGAGCGCCTCTCACCACTCTTCTCACTGGTCTCCCTGCCACTGTCCTTCTCTCGTCCAGTGCAACCTCCACACTGTGACCAGCTAGATCTTTCCAACTAAGTTAGGGATCTAATCCTGTCACTTCCTGTGCCTACAACTACCAACAGCTTCCTTCAGGGGTAGAGAATAAAGTCTGTCATCAGCACAGTGTTGAGACTTTATCAGGCCTCGTGTTCTTCTCCTGGTCTCATTTCCTATCATAACACCCCGATTCACTCACCAGGTACCCCAGATGTCAGCATTGAGACCGAGCCTGAGTGCAGGAACCTGAATAAAATACAGACTTTTGTGAACAATAATGCATCAGAATTTGTTCTCTGAGTGTAACAATTAGGGAAAGAGAGGAGGAAGTAAAACTAAAATAAGATAAGCCTATTGCATCGAAATGGATGATTGCCATTAACAAAATGGACCCTAAAATAAGGCAAATAACCAATTAGCCATCTAGGACCTCTTCCTCCCGCTTATTCTCGTCACATTGCTCTGGAGTTCACTCTCCGGGGACAGGGAAGGAATGGTGAAAGACCAGTTTGGAAGTTTCCCTGAGATCGGTCCCCACCCTGTGTCCTCATCTTCCCCATCCAAGGGTCTTGATTCTGATGTCAGGAAGGACCGGAAGCAGCTGAGAGGAGCTCCCTGGAAGCTGAGGTGCTGGACTTGGGCCAGAGAACAGATGCTGAGTCAGGAAAGCAACAAATTCCACATCACTGAGCCCTAACCCTAACCCCAAACCTAAAACCTAACCTTTAAAACCTAAACACTAAACCCTTAGCCCTAAGCCTAAATCTAAACCTTAACATAAACTGTAAAACCTTATAACCATAAACATCACTATAACCATCACTATAAACCATAACCTAAACCCTCACCACAATACTAAACTATAACCAGAAACCACAAACCACAAACTATGAACTATATCCGTAAACCATAACAATAACCATAAACTATAACCAAAAACACATAGCCATGAGCCATAAACGTAATCCATAATCAATCCCATAAACCATACATGTAACCACAAACAATACACATAAACCATAACCAACTGTAACCCATAATCTTCTCCTTAACCCCTAACTCAGCACCAAACTCCACCTCAGCCCCAACCCTAGCCCTGTAGGATACTAATAGCCCCTGACCAGTCAAATCAGAAGTAGGTCACAAAAACAGAATATAAAGATCTATATCCCTTATAGAGATGTGATAATGTTCCATATCATAGTTAAATGACAAAATATCGATACACAGAAATCTGTTTTATTTGTATACACTAGCAAGGAATAATCTCAAAAGGAGTTTAAGAAAACTAGTCCATTTTAAATAACATGAACATTGATAAAATACTTAGGAATACTTTTAATCAAAGTGCAAGACTTCTACACTGAAAATTACAAAACAATGTCTTTCTTTGCTGAAATAAATTAAAATTAAAGAAAATCTACATAAATAAACGTGAGGCCATTCCCTGGTGATGGAAATTGTTCAGAGGTAACAGAACAGATGCGATGTCCGGATTCAGTGTCATTCCTATGAAAAGGCCCCAACGCCTTTGGGGGAAAATGCATAAGCTGATCCTAATATTCATAGGAATTTCCAGGAAGGCCAAAGAGCCATAACAATCTTCAAAAACCAAATCAAGTTGAGGCTCACCCTTCCCAAACGTAATTCTTAGTACACAGCCACAGTAAGGAAAACATGGTGACACTGGCGTAGAGATATACATGGAGATCAATGGAATGGTATTGAGAGCCCAGAAATAAACCCATCGGTCTAAGTCAGGTGATTTTTTTTTAACATACACATTTAACTTATTTAACACTGTCATTTACGGCTTTATTTTATAAAACACAGAAAGACATTTTTTTCTATTTTCTCTTTTTCCTTTTTTTAAGGAGGGTGCATCTCACGGTGGCCCATGTGGGGATTGAACAGGCCACCTTGGTGTTCTCAGTCCCACGCTCTAACCAAGTGAGCTAACAGGCCACCCCCAGAAAGACACTTTTAAGAGTGATCTATCACCGGAATTTAAACACTAGAAATATTAGTTTTCTAAGTGTAACATATAAATTACAATCCAATAATTGGAGATTTTTCTCAATTTGGTTACTATACAAATAAAATAAATGGCAAAAAGTCTTAATAGCAATATTTTGTTATCTACATGTTATCAGATACTTTAGGACATAAGCAAAGATTCTGAGAATTAAGACTTCTTTTGTTGTGTTTCATATTTAAATAACTCCCTATCTGTATTCTCAGTTGAGCTACTTGACCAAAAGGTGTAATTTGAGAAAGCATTTAGCTTTATACCAAAAGTTTCTAGTTTTATGCAAAAAGTTTTTCAGGGTGGGTCAGGCCAGGAAGCCAGAGGCCCCTCTATATGGAGTGCAAATGACGTAGCCCCCCCCACCCCCAGAGCAGATGGTAAACAAAGACAATGAGAGAAAGCACAGACTTTCGTCACACAGGCAGTAGGGATGGTGGGGTGGACAGGGTGTTTCAGGTCTCCCACAAAATGGGAGGCACCTCCAGCCCCAAACCCACTAATCTGTGGCCCCAGCAGGTGCTACTGGACCGGGATCTGACCAGCACTAAAGGGTAAGGAAGGCAGGGGGGACAGATACCCCTTATGGGCAGAGGCCCCTCAGGAAACACTCCCCTGGGAGCTGGCACCGCCAGGCAGAGGCGCACTGGGAACCCTGGCTTCTCCCACTGGCCACCAGGCCCAATGGAGTAAGTGCACCTGGCCGATGGTGGGGATCAGAGAGGATTAGCTTCCTGGGTCACAAAGCCAAGCTCCCGGGACACAGAACGAGAAGGAAAGAAAAACCTCAAGCGGTTTCTAGACAGGGACCCAGAACAAAGTTTGTCTCTGCAGACACCAGTCTGGAGAAAAGCGCTTAACTCCCCAGCCTGTGGGGCCGGCTCCAAGGACAGGCTTATGGGAGCCTGTGCCTGTGTTCTGTCCCCGTGGTAGTTCCTTCTTAGGACAAACAACATGCAAGACACAGACACAGGAAAAAGTGAACATCTGTGGGAGGAAAGAATACAAACCCTAGAGTCTCTATGTGCAAGAAGTTCACAGATTTTTTTTTCCTGCCAATCTAAAATCAAAAGAGACAAAAGCCTCGCAACCTTCTAACTTCTACCCAACCCCACAGACAGAGACCAGGAATTGTAATACATGAGCACCTAGAATTCACATAACCATGAAATTTCCAAAGACAGTGAGAAGAAATCAGGTAAACATGACATTTTAGACAAGGGTGGGAGGGGGCTCTTAGATTTTAGATAAAGAATGGGAGATTTACAGGTAATTCAGGAAAAGCTAAACACACGTGGCAGGTCAAGTTTTGTGAGGCTCCTGCATGGAGTCTTCCTGTCTACTGCTAAGGGGATTGTGCTCGGGGTTTTATTTGTGCTTCACAGCCTTTAAGGAGGCAGGAAAAGGGGAGCCGGGCTGGACGAGGGAGGCTTGTGTTGTTAAAAGTGCCCCTTTTGAAGTTTTCATTTTATTTAGCTCAGCAGGCCTGGGGCAGTTGTGGGCTGTGTTTACATTTCAATCTACTCGGCAGAGGGCCAGGGACAGATGCTGAGACTTTCTTCTCATTTCTATCAGACTGAGAAATCAGCTTCCATTTTTTGTCAAGTTTCTGATTGGTTATTAAATCCTTTAAAACCTGTTTCAACATAACAGTTCTCTAAATCTTAAATCTCCAGAAAGGTTTTTAACATTTGCACAGCTCTTGATTTTCTCTTCTGCCTTTTTTAAACCTAATACCGATATCAGCATCTGATATGACCCAAGAAGCTAAATACTTATTGAAAACATTAAGAATAGTTAAATTTCCTTGTATTCATTTGTATTGAAAATGGGGTCTTTCTCTAGGGTCCAGTCAAATGGCTGTTTGTCATAAGAGTTCTCTGACACATTTTCCAATTTAGAAGTTTTTCCAATTCAAAGGATCCATAGCCTGACCACTGAAGATAGGATTTTAATAGCTACTCAAACCGATAAGCCTTTTCACAACTTAAACAAGAAAGCCAAAGGCTTTCAGTCCCTGTGGTATTTCCTTCTTACAACAAACGACACAAGAGACATAGACACAAAAAATGACCACCTCTGGGAGGAGAGATTCAATAAAGAAAACCTGTGAGTCACTACTCCCAAGAAGCCAGCTTCACAAACATTTTTTCCTGCCAGTCTACACGTAGAAGAGAGGAAAAGGACACGCAGCACTTTTAAATTCTCCCCAACCCCACAGAAATAGACCAGGAAGGCGGGCAGGGTGAACAAAAACACCGCTTACCTCTGCCGGCAGACGTCCCCGAGCTCTCAGCAGCAGCGGTTGCCAGGAGCTAGCAGTGCCCCAGCAAGTAATTCTCCTCTCAGGCTCCCCCAACACTGTGGGGGCTTTAAAAATTATTTCTTTTGCTCTAACCTAGTAAGTGTGTTATCGGAGAGCAGGTCAGTCATCACAGGAGGGCATTCCAGGATGTAGGTTGTAACAATGCCTCAAGAACAAATGCAAACAGGCCAAGGAGGTATTAAAAGAAAACATATCCACAAAATGCAAGAGGGGACAAACCCAGGAGTAAGAGCAACTGTGCTGGAACAAAGAAAATTTAGGATTATATTTGAAAAAGGGCGCAAAACATTCAGGGATGGAGTCACAGGTGAGCCCAGGGCGTTTCCAGGGTGTTCCCAGGGCCTGTATTTGCAGACCACTCCTTCCCATCGGAGGAGGGATTCCCTTGTAGGAACTGTCCTGGTGACCTAGAGGGTGCAGATTTTTCCCTGCCAGCAGTGCTAATAGTATTATAATCCATTACAATTAGCTGTAGCTGCACCCTTTCTTAGAAATGATCTCATCTCCTCTCTTTTCTTTGTTTCCCCTCACATCTTCCTTCCTTTCCTCCCTGCTCTCCCCTTGGCCCTGTTCTCTGTGCCTATAACAACTTCTTCTAGCTGAGCTGATCATAAAATTAACAGAATCAAACTAAGATAAAATAGAATTTTAACATACGTGCATGGGGAATTCACATACACGTGAAAATTCCTAGGACAGCGAGGTAAGATTGGGTGCTTTGCAGGTAATTTAGGAAGAGTGGGACATGGGGAATGGTGGTCAGCAGGCTGTCTTCCCGCCTTATGCTAAGGAGTTTATGCCAAGGTTCCCTCCCTAAACCTGGTCTTTCCATCTGAATCTCTTAGGCAGGAAAGAGGGAGGGTCAAAGGTACTAAATGAGTCTTTTGTTTCCTAAGAACCAGCTTAAAGTCAATTTGCTCAAGGGCAAAACTTTTGGTCCTCTTCATTCCCACCTTTGAAACTTTAATAAAAGTTTCACATCCAGAAGGTAAATTGGTAGGTTGTTACATATTTCATTGATCTAATCACTCAGTCCTGAGAATAACTTAGTTTAGTTAAATTGTCGAATCTTATTTCAGGACCCAGTGATGTAGACGCACTCCCACATTTCACCTTTTATTAAATATCTGATTACTTGCTTATGTGGGGGAGGAAGACTTTCCTCTACCCCAGGCTTCTGCCTGCTGTAATAATCAAATAGACATGAAACAGATTAGCAAGAGGAAATGAGCAGATTTCATACATACATATGGGAACCCTGCACAAAGGAGAGTCAGGGACCCCACGTGCAGGAGACGTAGGGAGACAGAAAGGGAACACATCCTGAGCTAGGGATGAAGTAAGGTCTCTTGGGGGCTCGAAAGGGTCACTGCAGGGTGACGACAAGAGCATGAGGACGGAAAAGGGGCCACAGGTTAAACCTGACAAGCTCAGGAGACTGAAAATAACGGCATAGAAAGGACGGCGTGAACATAAACGTTCCTAACTAAGGTGGCCATGGCGGGAAGTCACATCCTTGGCCGGCAGCTGCTTTGGCAAAGGTCAGTCTTTACCTGAAGTGAACCTGACTGTTGTCTTTTTGCATCTAAGATAACACACCCTTTGGAAGGTCAGTAATCCCTCCCTTCCCTGCCCCCACCACCAGAGCAGGAAGCTGTACACCCCTCATTATTATTCTTGTCCGGATGACCAGCTCTATGTGCTGTGAAAAGTGAAGTATTAAGTATCCTGTACCCACCTGTGTGGAAGAAGTACCTGTCTCCCCAATTTACTTCAATCACAGAGATTTCCCTGCTTTGCTTTCTCCCGGCCCATTAATCTACCACCAATGGATTTCATGTAACCCTCCTCCTTTGATTCTCTGTATAAAATAAGCTGCAAACTGCCATTTTGTGGAGCATTTTTTCAGTCCATTGAGATTTTGCTTCCCAGCAATCGGTATTGGTTTGGCACAAATAAACTCTTTATAGCCTTTCTCTTAGGCTGAATGTTTTCTCATCGTCAAGCATGTTTTATGAATATCTTGAACCTAGTCAAAGACAGATGTTGACAGAGACTGAAGGAGAAGGTCAGACAGGGACAGAAATAGATGGAGAATGTGAGGTGTGGGGTGCTGAGCTGCTGCCAGCTCAAGGTCGCCAACTGTGTGCGTGGCCTGTGGGATTGGGATTTCTTGGGGTGTCCTCGGCTGACTCCACACTGTGTTCCCAGGTCTTCCATATAAGCCTTTAGGCCCCCCAGGACTGAAGTTCCCACACCAGGCCAGTCCTATGGACCTGAGGATGGACCCACCCTTGGACAAGACACCTTATGCCAGGGAAAGCTGAGGACAGGTCCAGCTACCACAGCTGTGCAGGGGGACGGCTGTTCCAGCAAAGCTGCCCAAGGAGCCCGGTGTTCAGCTCCCCCTACAAATCCTGCACCAGGTGTGGAGTCCCCAAGGCCCCTTCAGCCCCAGCACCCAGGCCAGAGCCTGGGATCCCACCACAGCCTGCCTCCCCAGCTCTCCCTACGGGCTGCAGTCTGGCCCCTGCAGGCCTCCCTGTGGTCTTTCCATACCCAGGCTTTCAGCTCTCAGAGCTGGCCTCCTTTTGTGGTTGACCTCCTGGGCTGCCTCTTTTACATGCAAAATAAATCTTTGGTTTGCACCCCACTCCCCCAGATGTGGCGACTTACAGAGGCTCTCTCTAAGCACACTGGGAGTTGAAAAACGACCCTGGGGATGGTCTGGAGACAATGGAGAGGGTAGCCTAAGGCAGCATAGGTAAGAGCCAGGCGAGAGGCAGTTAATTCAGGTGTGCCAAGCCCTGGGCCGTGTTTCACCGCAAGGACTCCACACTCCTGTGGGCAGCTCCCAGGGCACAGATGACTGCACCTGGGGCACTGAGTCTGACTCCTGTTTCATTGGCTCGGAAACCTTTGGAGAGAGAAGAGCATTTCCTGGTGACCTCCGCTCAGGTGTTATGCCCATGATGCACACGAGATGGCAGCAGAGAAGAGCATTTCCTGACCACTTTCATGACCTTGGACTTAGACATGACACCACATAGAAGCAACTACAAAAAGATGAATTGGACTTCCTCAAAATTAAAAACTTATGTGCATCAAAAGACGCTATCCAGAAAGTGAAAAGACAGCCCATAAATGGGGGAAAATAGTTGCAAATTATATCTCTGCTAAGAGTCTGTTATCCAGATTAAAGGACTTATAAAACTCATCAACAAAAAGAAAGCTAAAATTTTAAATGGACTTGAATAGACGCTTCTCCAGAGAAGACATACAAAGCACACTAACATGTTCAGCATCCTCAGTCATGATGGGAACGCAAATTATAACCAGTGTGGTCCCCTCACACAGATGGGAACACGAATTATAACCAGTGTGATCCCCTCACACAGATGGGAACGCGAATTGTACCCAGTGTGATCCCCTCACACAGATGGGAACGCGAATTATAACCAGTGTGATCCCCTCACACAGATGGGAACACGAATTATAACCAGTATGATCCCCTCACACAGATGGGAACACGAATTATAACCAGTGTGATCCCCTCACACTGATGGGAACGCAAATTATACCCAGTGTGATCCCCTCACACAGATGGGAACAAGAATTATACCCAGTGTGATCAAATCACAGATGGGAACGCGAATTATACCCAGTGTGATCAAATCACAGATGGGAATGCAAATTATACCCAGTGTGATCCCCTCACAGATGGGAACGCAAATTGTAACCAGTGTGATCCCCTCACAGATGGGAACGCAAATTGTAACCAGTGTGATCCCCTCACAGATGGGAACGCAAATTGTAACCAGTGTGATCCCCTCACACAGATGGGAATGCAAATTGTAACCAGTGTGATTCCCTCACAGATGGGAATGCAAATTATACCCAGTGTGATCCCCTCACACAGATGGGAACGCAAATTATAACCAGTGTGATCCCCTCACACAGATGGGAACGCAAATTATAACCAGTGTGATCCCCTCACACAGACGGGAACGCAAATTATAACTAATGTGATACCCCTCACACAAACCAGAACGGCTATAATGAAGAAAAATAAAACTAACAAAAGGCACCACGATGTAGAGAAATTAGGACCCTTAAACATTCCTTGTGAAAATGTAAAATGGTGTGATTTGTGCATACAATACTTTGAAATTTCTACCCCGCAACACATTCCTCTATGGTTCTGTTGGGATGGTTTTTCCTGCAAGCACCCCCTAAAAACTCAATCTCCCCCTTATTTGAGCTGTCTTCAGCAAACTCCCCCTAAGAGCTCAATCACCTCCTCCTCCCTCCTTATCAGAGCTGTCTCCTGCAGGCACCATAGTTAGAGGCCTCCCTGTCAAAACAAAGTTGAGGGATCACAGCTGCTAGGGACAGATCTCCCCGGCACCCCGGCCAGATTTCTCCCACAAACCCGGAGGCCTAACCCTATAAAACAAAGCACCTGACCCCAGTCAGTGCTCAGTTCTTTGGGAACAATTCCACTGGGCCCACTGGCGTCATAAAGCTGTGTTCTCCCTGACCTCTGGGAGCCGCTTGAGTTTCTCGGTCTTTGCCGCTTTTCTGCAACAGTTCAACAAATCCACTTCTAGAAATATACCCCCCAAAACTAAGCCAGGTGTTAAAAGCTGATACCTGAATCCGCAGCAGCTTGGTTCACAAGAGCAGAGATGTATGAACAGTTAAATGTCCATCTTTTTTTTTTTTTTTTTTAAGATTTTATTGGGGAAGGGGAACAGGACTTTATTGGGGAACAGTGTGTACTTCCAGGCCTTTTTTCCAAGTCAAGTTGTTGTCCTTTCAATCTTAATTGTGGAGGGTGCAGCTCAGCTCCAGGTCCAGTTGCCATTTTCTAGTTGCAGGGGACACAGCCCACCATCCCTTGCGGGAGTCGAACAGGCAAGCTTGTGGTTGAGAGCCCACTGGCCCATGTGGGAATCGAACCAGCAGCCTTCGGAGTTAGGAGCATGGAGCTCTAACTGCCTGAGCCACCGGGCCAGCCCTTAAATGTCCATCTTAATCTTTAGTAAAAACTAAGTAAGAAATTGTGCAGTTACACCAGAGTTCTTTAGATAGTTATGACTGTAATGAATAATTTCTAGAAATATATTTCCTCATAGCACATAAAGGAATTTTAATGTGATAAAAGATATGTTTAGTAATACACCCAAATATATTAAGTTACTATACAATAAATAGCAAAACGTTGATAAATCTATATTCAGTAATTAGTGTTTCACTGTTTTCACTTATTTGGAAATGATCTAGACATTCAATGAATATTCATCAGATAAATGAGATAATGAAACTTTACAGTTTCAAATTACCAAAGACACCTAGAGCCTTTTCAATGTATACGTACAATATAATTACCACTGAAGTTTACTTAAAACCTTTTATTTGTACCTATTGTATTTATTAGTTAAAACTTATTGAGATTTCAGTCAATAATTGCCCAAGCTCTCTTCTTGACAGGTTATGTAACATAAGACATACACTTAATATTGTAAACCCACCTAAAACAAATATATTTTATGTTAATAACTTTCCAAAACATGACTATGTAATGAAACTAAACTTACCACTTTTAATATCAAATATTTCAAATTATCATGATCCTGAAACACATTTGGTCAGTTTCTATTTTATTTCTTAAATTACATTAAGTATTGAATTTCTTCAGTCCCATCAAATATTACAAACTAGTAATATCACCCAAACATAAAAAACATCTTAACACACAAACACAAAAATTAACACACACTCGTCAAAAATTAACGCAATTAGCAGTAATTGTAGAGAACACATAAGATGTTTTCCCAAAAAAACAATGATTGTCATGATATCTCTATAACAGTTTCCAAATTAGCGGTTTCCCCTGTTCCAAAACTTCATCTTCTGAACGTGCACAGCGAGGTCTCAGCAGCAACTCACACCCATCAGCCTCTTCACAGCTCAGGCAGGAAGTCAGAGGCCGCCACACACAGAGGACCAGGGACACAGACCTCCCAGAGCCAAAGGGTCACAAAGACAGAGACAGCACGGACCTTCGTCACCCAGGCGGTCAGGATGGTGGGGAGCATACAGTGTCCGGTCTCCCACAGAACGTGAGGTGCTCTAGCCACGAACCCGCTCCTCCGTGGCCCCCAGCGCGACTGCACTGGGATCTGTCCAGCACTAACGGTGACGAAGGTTAAGACGACAAAGGCCTCCTGTGAGCTGGGGCCGCTCCTGACACACTCCCCTGGGAGCTGGCGTGGCCAGGCAGAGGCGCACTGGGAACCCCAGTCTATTCCACTGGCCACCAGGTGCACCGCGGAAACTGCAGCTTGCTGATGGCAGAGACCAGAGAGGATTATGTGCCCCGGTCACAGAGCCGTGCTGCCAGGACACAGAACGAGATGGAAGGAAAACCCTCATGCAGTTTCTAGACAGGGACCCACAGCAAAGTTTGTCTCTGCAGACGCCGGTCTGGAGAGAGCCACTTAAGTCCCCCAGCATGTAGGGCCAGCTCCAAAGACAGCCTTACAGGAGCCTGTGCCTGTGTTCTGCCCCGTGGTAGTTCCTTCTTAGGACAAATCGCACGCAACCCACAGACAGACACCAAAAAAAAACAAAACCAAACATCGATAAAAGCAGAGACTGAATAGAGAAAACCCAGCCCTCCATATGCCGAGAGGCTAACTTCACAAATACGCAGTTGTCACTGACAGTTTAAACTCAGAAGACAGACATAGGGCTCATCACATCTAACCCCTAACAAACCCTGCAGGAATTTTAATATACGTGCAGGAGGAATTCACAGAAGCATGAATGCTCTACAGGCGGTGAAACGACACATGGCATAGATGACATTTTGGAAAAGGGGTGGGATGTGCCTCTAGATTTTAGTGTAGGCATGGGCAGTTTGTAGGTCATTTGGAAAAGCTCAGTACACGTGGCAGGTACATTTCTGTTGCCAGAAAGCAATAGTGTATATATACTATGCAGTGTGGAGAGCAGGTGGGTTTCCAGGCTCCTGCTTGGAGTCTTCCAGTCCACCGCTGAGGTCACTGTGTCGCGGTTTTTATTTGCCTCGGACAGTGTTTAAGGAGTCTGGGGAGCGGGACTATGCAAAGGCATCGCGTGGTAGTAGATGTACATTTTATCCTTTTTTTTCCCCTTCCTTTGCTCCGCTGGCCTGGGGCAGTTGTGGCCTTGTTGAGGAAAAGCGGCGAGGACCAAGAAACACAAGCAGCTCCCAGAGGGCAAGGAGAACACAGCTTTATTACACTAGTGGGCCCAGTGGGATTGTTCCCAAAGAACTGAGCACTGACTGGGGTCAGGCGCTTTCTTTTATATGTTTAGACCTCTGGGTTGGGGGGGGGGAGTCTGGCTGGGGTGCCAGGGAGATCCGTCCCTAGCAGCTGTGATCCCTCAACTTTGTTTTGAGAGGGAGGCCTCTAACTATGGCGCCGCGGGAGACAGCTCCGATAAGGTGTGGGAGGAGGAGGGGGATGGAGCTCTGAGCTGGAGGGCCTGCAGGAGACAGCTCCAATAAGGAGGGAGGAGGAGGGGGCAGAGCTCTTAGGGGGAGCTTGCCGGGGACAGCTCCAAAAAGGGGGAGATTGAGCTCTTAGGGGGGCCTGCAGGAAACACCGTCCCAACATATTCCCCCCTGTTGATGATCGGAAGGGGAACCCTGAAAGATCATCATCCAAACAGAGAGCGACAGCCCCGCAGGACAAGGACGTGGGCGGTGATTAGACGGGAGACGGCACCTTCGATGAAGTGGACAAAGGCAGCAAAGACGTCTGGGCCGATGGCGGCAAGGAGGAAAGTGGAGAGCAAGGGGGAGTCAGGAAGTCCAGGACTGAAAGCTAAACCCCAGGAGGCGAGCTCCTCGCAGCAGTTCTATACGCGATCCCGGAGCTCATGGACCCGGCGGTGGGGATCCCAGGCTGGCCTACACAGCAGCAACGTTCTTCTTGGAGGAAGAGACAGGTCCCGCACTTTTCGGCCGTGCGCAGATCCAGGGCTCCCCAGCCCACGAGGGCGACTGTCACCAGGCTGGAGAGTTGGGTCTGGAGTGACGGTGAGTGAGTCTGCGACCCGCTCCATGTCATCATTGATTTCTTGAGAAAGTTTGTAGTAAAAGTCGATGGAAGTCCCAAGGCCGGAGGCAGCAGCGGCGACCCCTGTAAAGATGCCAGCACCTATGAGGAAAGGGATGAAAGCCGCCCCGCAGGTGCGAAGGGAAGGCAAGACCCGAGACTGGAATTCAGCGTCAGCAAAACGGGCAGAAGGAGAATGAAAATGAGGACGTAGCCACCTCCACCGTGATGCGCTCCAACACCTGTATGGGTCGCTTGTTACAGAAGAGCGTGCAGAGGGCGAAGGTGCAGAAAAGCTCTGGCAGCCGGTGCCAGGAGCCTGGCAAGGCCGGGGGCAGGTAACAGGCTAAGTTCCAGGCAGGAGTCAGGGGGCGCCGACCAGGCCGGAGACGATGGAGGCTCTGAGCCGCGGGGCAGGGTCCTGGGCATCCAGGAGTTTGGCCCTGCAGAGGGAAGTCAGGCCGAGGCCACGGCAGCGAGGCTGGGGCAGTGCAGCCCGAGCCATCGCAGCAATCCAGGCCACTGCAATGTCGCGGAGGGCGGTGCCCTGGACTCCGTCATCGCAGGACCCGGTTTGGGCTAAGTTAGTCCAGCAGACAGACCCTCGGGGGAAGAGATTACAGGGGAACTGGGAGGTCTGAGGCTCTTGTTCCGGACCCCCGGAAGCAGGGACACTTCGAGGAGAGACCTAAGGGGGGAAAGGCAAAGGAGGCCTAAGAGCCAGAGGGCCTCAGGCAGGCGAGCACGAGCAGAGGAGAAACCCATGACAGAAATCGGGACAGGAGGAGACCCCGCTGGGTGGGGGTCCAATCAGGCGGTCTTCTCAAGCGTGGTCTTCAGTGGCTCGGCGGGCACTGGACGAGAAGTCCGGGCAGGCTGGTCCGACCTGCTCGGGTGACTCAGGAGTGGTGAATCCACGGCGTGTTTCTGGGGACCTTAAGTGCAGTGCGGGTGACAAGGGTTACTGCGCACGGGCCTGTTTATATTGGGCAGAGGGGCTCATGTCTCTAATCTTGACTTAGACCCTGTCACCTACAAGGTGGGGATGGACGGGGGTCCCTAACGAGTCAGGAGTTACTGCGCATGGGCCTGTTTATATGGGGGGAGGGGCTCACGTCTCTAATCTTGACTTAGACCCTGTCACCTAGAAGGTGGGGATGGACGGGGGTCCCTAACGAGTCAGGAGTTACTGCGCATGGGCCTGTTTATATGGGGGGAGGGGCTCACGTCTCTAATCTTGACTTAGACCCTGTCACCTAGAAGGTGGGGCTGGACGGGGGTCCCTAACGAGTCAGGAGTTACTGCGCATGGGCCTGTTTATATGGGGGGAGGGGCTCACGTCTCTAATCTTGACCTAGACGCTGTCACCTAGAAGGTGGGGATGGACGGGGGTCCCTAACGAGTCAGGAGTTCTTTCTAGTAGATGTGAGTGTAGGCTCATAAGGATCTTTCCTAGGGCGATAAGCTGACCTGGGAGTCACTTACTACTCTGATGGATGATAGCAACGGGGGAGGCCGCCATAGAGAATTTTAAACGGGGGAAAAACCATCCTTTTGAGGAGTACACTGGAAGCGGAGGGCGCCTAAGGGGAGTAGATCCATCCATCTCAGGGAGGTTTTATTTTAGCATAGCTTAGACAATGTTTCTTTGAGGGTACGGTTCATGCACTTTACTTTCCCTGAATTCTGAGGCCGGTAGGCCGTCCATATGAAGCTTCCAGGAGACATTGAGGGCCGAGGCCAGAGTCCGTAGTACATCTGGGATAAGACTGGTCCGTTGCCCTGTGAATGGTGAGGGGTTATGAAACGATTATGGCTGGAGTCCTTGAAATTCTAGCTCTCGTTGCTTAAGGCCGTATGTTGTATAAGCAGCTAGGAAGAGTTTGGGTGGAAAACTGCTGTCAGAGCAGCTGCAGTCAGTGTGACTCTGGGAACAAGATTACCCCTGGATTGTCTCATAAGACAGCAGAACTGAGGCTGGTGCATCCAGCACTGATATCGGCACTTTGATTTTCCCTAGTGTCTTCCTCTTCTTCCTTTTCAAACTCAGCAAAATTACAGGTCAACTTTTCTTTTCCTTCCTGCTGCTGGAAGTAGGTGAGCCTCCCTTTTACAGGTGGGTTCTCCATCTGGTAGTAAGGTAACGTTAGCGTCAACGCGATCTTTGTTTGGGAGCTTGAGGAGAAGTCATACGTGCATCGCACTTTTATAAGAAATGAGAAGGAAATAATAAGTAGTAAATCTGTGGCTGCTGTTTAGACGAACCAAGTAACAAAGAAGCGTGTCCCAATCCTGTCAGACAAAATCCAATCAGCACAGGTGCGCCAAACCTCGTTAAAAGACAGGAGATTCACAAAGTCAGCCTCTTCCCAAGCAGCGCTCAGTAAATTTCTCAGGCGTGCATTCAGAGACACTGAGTACGTCGTTTGCCTGCTTCTCAGTTTTGTGGCAGCAGTTTCCTTTGGTATTATATACTATGGCCTTTAAATAGTCCTCATCTAAAAAACCCAGAGACATTTTACATATCGCTTATTATGCTGCACCCGGAACATCAAAACTGTCGCGGAGCTTGTAAGCAGAAAACGCCTCATACAAAAATTAAAGGTTAACTTGTACGCAAAGTTTAAACGTGGTCTTTAGGTTCCCCTTCGACCGTTCCCCTGGCTGGGAACTGAACCTAAGGTTGCCCACTTGGTGGGCGAGAATTCTACCGCTGCACCACGTGTAGTAAAGTCTAAGAAGGAGAAATCCGGAGGCAGGAAGCTGGGCGCGGCCTTCCCTTGATGGTGCTCTTTCTTTCTTTCTTTTTATTTATTTTTCTCTCGCATTACCCAAGCAAAATTGGTTTTACTGTAGTTTGGGGGCTGGGCAAGGCCCAGGCTGCACTCACGGAGCCCGGGGGCAGCTGGGGTGGCCGTCAGGGTGCTCCCGGGTTCCCAAGCCGAGCTGGGACGGCTCCACCAGAGGCTGCAGTCAGGCCACGGTTTTGTTTAGGTTCGCAACACGGGAGCACGGGGCGCAGCGGCAGCGGGGAAGCCCCCGGGCTTCTTCAGCGGCGACCGAGAAGGGAGCAGGAACCCAAGAGCCACAGCTGAAAGCTTCAGGACCGGGCAGAGGGGGCGGGGGTGCCGGGTGCTGACCGCTGTTGGCTTTCGGGCCCTCTCCCTGGAGAGGCTGGTGTGTGGAAGCTCGAAAGGAGCTGTCTTTCCTTCTTCCCTGGGGCCCCCCCTACGAGATGCGTCCTCTCTCGGGCAGGCTCCCTGGGGCAAAGGCCAGAGGGTGCAGCACCACCCGGAGCCCGGGTCCAATCTTGCTGAAATCTCTGCTTCCTAGAACTGGGGTAGAGAGGGGGAGCCGAGGGAGGAGCCTCTCTCCGCCATTATAGCGCAGTCTCCCCTGGAGGCGTCTGGGTTTGCAGGCCAGGAGGGAGCCACCGTGACTATTGCTTCCAGGACGCATGAAAGCAGAGACAAGACGCAGGCACGCAGGCTCCTGCCGCCCCCAGGCCTGGCTGGCACCCGGGCTGCACCGGCTGACCGCAGGGCGCTCACGCAGCGCCTGGGCCTGGGTCGCTTCCCCTCCCACTCGCACTCGCCCAGAATGTGGGGTTGTGATTGTTACTGTACGTTCCGGAGGTGCCTCTCGGTGCTCCCGCTCGTGCTGCGCTCGCGCTGTCCCCAAACACAGTGGATCGCGGCTTCCCGAAATGTTTTTCTGGCACTCAGATGTCTGTCCTCAAACATTCAGTGGAGTTTTCTTGTGTTCTCTTGGTGAAGGGGCTTTGTCGGAGGGGCGTTAGGAGTTTCTTTCCGAGCCTGGGTTACGAGAATCCTGCACTGTCCCTTTTTACTAGAGCAGAACCGTACCCCAAAATGGAGGGATCCTGGCAATTTCCAACCAGGAGTTAACGTATGGAAACTGACTTGGTGACCAGGATTGCCGGTCACTACAATATAAACACGCCAGATGACGGCCAGGTCGAGGGTTCCCTCTGACTGCCAGCCGACGTTAAAAGTGGGCTATGCTAATTGACAGAGGGTTCTTAATTTTTCCTGGGGTCATGCAGACTCCATAATTTCCACAAAAACCCTTTCTAAAATTCTTTAACATGCAGTCTAGGACTGCAGGCTTACTTTGCTCTCCTCCTGCAGTGTACGATGTCGCAGACCGGGGAGGGGGAGTTACTCAGGTGCTGCCCTGCTGGCGTCCCTCGCAGGAACTTAGGAGCGTTTTTCTGGCTACAGTGTATTGTGAATAATTTCACAGACCAGGCCACTCCGTAGAGTGAATCACCGTTATGCCAAATGACGCTCTTGAGACTCAGGGCGAAGCATATCCAGGTTTCCATGGCCAAAGCAATGGAATCAGACAGACACACAATCACTCACACACCGGATTGACACCCTTCCATGGGTGTCCCTGACTGGTAGGTTATAAGAACCTACAAGGAGGTGATCAGGCTCCTCTTCTGTCACATGGGACAGGACTGGCTCCGGACAATGGCCTCGAGGTTTACCTGGTCCGACGGGTGGATCCGGCTGGTTGTCCTCGGTCCCTCTCTGAGGGTCCAGCTGGGGAGGTGCAGGCCGTGGCTGCCCGGGGAAGCCCAGTCCAGGGTCCGCCAAAATCGGTGGGGCGCACCTACACCCTTCTCGGGCCTCCCGTTGCACTACGGCCCACCTCGCACCCCACACTGGTGGCGCAAGGGGCCATCACGGTTGGATTTCCCGATCAGGGAACCAAAAATGTTGAGGAAAAGCGGCGAGGACCGAGAAACACAAGCGGCTCCCAGAGGGCAAGGAGAACTCAGCTTTATTACTAGTGGGCCCAGTGGGATTGTTCCCAAAGAACTGAGCACTGACTGGGGTCAGGCGCTTTCTTTTATATGTTTAGACCTCTGGGTTGGGGGGAAAATCTGGTCGGGGTGCCAGGGAGATCCGTCCCTAGCAGCTGTGATCCCTCAACTTTGTTTTGACAGGGAGGCCTCTAACTATGGTGTCTGCAGGAGACATCTCTGATAAGGTGTGGGAGGTAGGAGGGGGCAGAGCTCTGAGCTGGAGGGCCTGCAGGAGACAGCTCCGATAAGGAGGGAGGAGGAGGGGGCAGAGCTCTTAGGGGGGGCTGCAGGAAAAACCGTCCCAACAGCCTGTGTTAGTATTTCTGATCTACTCGCCAGGTGGGCGTGGGGGAGGTGCTGAGACTTTTGTTTAAATTCCTATCACACTTTGAAAAATCTGTTTCTATTTTCCCAATTTCTGATCAATAGGTTAATAAATCCATTCAATATCTTGTCAGATTTCAATGGGACACAGTAAATATTTCTGGTGTTGTTAAACAATCCCTTAGACCCAAAAGGGCACTAAAATGATAACTTCTAGAGTCTTCCCCTCTGATAGCAAAAATTTTAAAAATGACAGTTTTCATTTCCCGTTTCCCCACTGAGACACAAGGTCTATTTTCACAATACAATCAGGTCAAAGAGATGCAAATAAAGCCTGTTTAAACATTCCAAATTCCATCATCATGCCAAAACTTCCATTTCTATATATTTTTTAATATAGTCATACCCCGAGTCAAGGCTACGCCAATGGGTTTTGGTCCCCTAGTCAAGAACTGCCATCAAGAAGTTCTGGAAATTTATCAAGGAAACCTGGAAAATTTTCTTACCATTTTACACGCTCTTGAGTCAAAATTCTCTGGCTCCTCAGAAAGAAGTCTGCCCAAGGGACCCTGCCCTGTGATCAATCTTTACTTGACTGAACCGTCCTGACTGCCACCCCAAGGGATGGCTGGTCAGATTTCTCATCATAATCGCTTCCTTCCAGTGTTTTAAGTTTCTCCACATGGGGGTAGAATACAAGTGACTTGTTTGAGGCCCTTCATTTTGGGGGGACTATCAGGGGTCAGTTTGGTCCATTCAGCTCTTGATAGTGCTGTTCTGAAACTTTGGTTAGAACCCCATCAATGTCTTTTTTATTTATACTCAATTTACTTAAAGTATCTAAAGATTTCCACCCTGCCAGGATAAGTCCTGTAACTGACTCTTCTTTCTCTCTGTTTCACCTTTATTAATATTTTAAAATAGGTATCTCTCTCGTTATTTGATTTGGGAGCATATGCTTTCCAAATGCACTTTTAAATAGTCTAATAGGAATATTCCTCATAATTGCCACTGTAGTTTTACATTATCATTCCCTTCGGGTCGCAGCAGTTTGATAGGACCTTATCCGTATACGTGGACTTTCACCCGTGTTTCTGTATGGCCATATTTTTGAGCTTTAACATTTCCTAACCTTGTATCCACAATCTACTTGGCTGCCCACCAGATAGATGCATGAGCCTTCTCCAGCTGAGGGAGATAACAGACCATCTCTGGGAGGAATGGGAGAGACACCGAAAGCTCTCTTGAGAGCTTATCATGACCGGATACTCAGCGAGGTGCACCCTGGCAATTGCACCCCTTGAATCGGAGAGAAAATATTCTCATTGATCATAAGGCCAAGCTCTCAGGACATATGAGAGGATGAAAGGAGAGAAACCAGGACTGAGACTGAGAAGTGTGAGACCCACAAGCACTCATATCAAATAACAAAGAGCCACTAGCCCAAGAAATGAGTCACAAATATTTTCTCCTTCCAATCTGAATATAGAAGACAGAAAAAGATTCTCACCAGTTTGGCTTCCACCACATCCTACAACAGAAATCAGGGGGGGTGCTGACGTGGTAAGAATCCTTACCTTACGCAGGCCAGTGTCAGATGCCCCAGGATCTCCCGATCTCCAGCAGCCTGGAGGCGAAGTCCGGGTTCCAGCCAGCGAGTGTGTTCTGCTCACAGCACCAACTCTGCGATTAACTTTCCTCTACCCTCCAGGTTCTTCTGGCTGCTCTAATAATCAAATAGACATGAGACAGATTAGCAAGAGAAAATAACCCAATTTAATACATATGAGGTCGGAAATTAAGTTCACAAACACATCCTAGAAAAAGTTCTACATACCTCACTGCTGAATATCACTACGGTCACCTTCGAAGTACTCCCCTTGGGAAGCTATGCACCGACACCAGCGCCTAGTCCACCCTTCAAAGCAATTTTGGAACTCTTTTTCTGGAACGGCCATCAGAGCTGTTGTATTACCCTTGATGTCCTGAATGTCATCAAAATGTCTTCCTTTCAATATTTCCTTTATCTTCAGGTAAAAAAAGAAGTCATTGGGGGCCAGATCAAGTGAGTAGAGAGGGTGTTCCAATACAGTTATTTGTTTACTGGCTAAAAACTCCCTCACAGACAGTGCCGTGTGAGCTGGTGCATTGTCGTGATGCAAGAGCCGTGAATTGTTGGCGAAAGTTCAGGTCGTCCTTTTCACACAACCTTTGCAGCACTTCCAAATAGTAACTTTGGTTAAGTGTTTGTCTAGTGGGTACAAATTCATAATGAATAATCCCTCTGATATCAAAAAGATGTTAGCAACAAGTTCGCGAACTTAATTGTCAGACCTCGTACGTCTGTATGGGAACCCCGCACACAAGAGAGAGTCAGACACCCCACATGCAGGGGAGGTAGAGAGATAGAAGGGGAAGTGGGTATTGAACACATCCTGAGCTAGGGGTGAGGTAAGGCGCCCTGGGGGCCTCAAAGAGCCAGGGCAGAAAGATTAGAGCACATGATCAGTGACAACCAGGTTGCCCTGCCCTGTAGGCAGGTCACACAGAGATGGTGGCTGATGATCTCATTATGGGCAAAGCCCCTATTTCGCATTCTTCTGTGTAGTTAAAGGGAGGGCCAGAAGTTTATCATCAGCCTGAGGAGAAAATTACCCTTAGCTCAAAACAATCTGCAAACCACAATCACACATCTTGGAGTGACCTGTACTGAACTCCCACAACTGTATTTGAAAATTACAACCATAGGATGGATAAGATAATGTAAAAGAAGAGTTAGACCAGAAATGCATTGCTGGCAGGTGGAATAAAATAAGCTTTCCTGTGTAGACGGTCAAAGTTTTCTCTTAATAACATTTGTGTGAAAAGCACTTCAGGTTTGTATTTGTCCTTGGCCAGGGAGCCATGGAGGCACGGCAGCAGTCTGTGCTTCGAAAACACACTAGACCTCCATGTTTTCCATCCATATGTCATTATGAAACAATATAAATTATTCGTTTATCCAACATGACAATATATGATAACCACAACTTTGGTACTCAGGGTTGATAGGATTGTTTTCTTAGTAATCCAGGACCAGATTAAAACAGAAAACTCTTTTAAGACAACATAGGATCTTTGCTTTCTTGACAGAAAACTTTTCATAACATCTTCTCTGGAGCAGAACAATGAAGGGAAACTTTGTCCTTTAACAAAGTCGAAAAGAACCAAACTCTGCTTCCACATCGCCTTACTTTTGATATTTTACTTCATCTACTTAATTGAATTTATTCCAACCTTATCTGCCTTGACCATGCATAACATTTCTTCTCTCAAGATTTCTCTTCACAAACCTTTACAACTGTCCAGTTTACATTCAGATTTTGTCCCGTATCCCTGTTTCCCATTCTGAAACAACCAGCTTCACTTTCAAAGTTAATTGCCTTTCCTTCAAAAATGCATCTCCATATCTCATACCTTTTTTTATACCCAAAACATATCCTGTTTTTCTTGTATATACAATTATTTTTCCTATTAATTTTTATTTCTGTAGCTTTAATTACATATTAGAATTCTTAACTTTAAAAAACCTTCATTTCTAGTGCTAACTAAAAGGTAAGTACTGTGACTATTACACGAGTGTTCTTTAGATTGACATTCATGAACAAATTTAATAATTTCTACAAATACAATTAGCCTCTGGAGATTCGGCCACAGTGTGGTTTTAGTTGAGTGACAGTTGTAGATCATGGCTCTCACTGAATTAATACAAGAATAGCTGGTGAACAAGTGAACGATGGGAGAGTAGGGCCATTTCCAAAAAGGGAAATTTCATGGTGGGAAAAAAATAGCAGGACAATAGCTGAAAAGATGGTCAAAAACAATGCTACATTGTTTAATGAGAGGTGTCAACACAAGGGAAAGAACCAGCACTGAATAGACGTGGGAAGAGAAGATGACTCGTGGGCTGAAGTACTTACGGAGGGAAAGACAGTACGAGCCTGGCCTGCAACCCGACCGGTCCTCCCAAGCAGAAAGTAGTGGAATAAAGTATAAGTTTGTTTATCTACTTACAAAACAAAACAAACCATAAAACCACCCTGTCCCCCACCAGCATGCAGTCCTTCCTATTGGGGACTGTTAACAGACTCCTTAAAATGGGTAGGGTGCTTAAAAAGAAAAAAAAAAGTTACTGAGTTCCCTTTAAGATGAGAAATATCCAATAATACTCTAGATAAAAACATAACTAAATTAAAATTAAAGTACATTTTGCAATATAAGAGTGAATCGGGTTGTCTTCTAAATGTAGTAATTTAGTCAAAGAAGCATAAAAAAGATAAACCCTCAAAACTTAGGTAAACGCCAACTACTGAAACCTCAGTAGTTTATGTCACAACAAACAGGCGAAATCCCAGTTGGTATCCGATGTCACCATCTACTGAGGTCCCAATAACTCTGAACAAGGACCTTAGGAAATTCTTACAGGCAGAACATCAAATTTCCAAGACGTACCCTTGTCTTTTCTCATTCTTTCTTTCTCTATTATCTAAGAAGAATGGACCTTGAGTATAACACATTTATGTATCATTTACAAAGTTGTTTCCCCTTTTAATTGAAGTTGATATTGGTGATGATATGGGCACTTCAAGTGTTAAAAGAAATAAACTGGAGCTTAACTTGTCAAGCTGGGAGCAGAGAAAAATAGCATTTACAGGTGACACCCCGTTCCCATGTTGTCCACGAGGTGGCAGCACAGACTCACTTTCCATGATGACGAGCACATGGTGTTAATTCCAAAGTGCACACGAGATGGCAGCAGAACGTTTCCTCGCTCCGCGTTTCAAAGAGAAACAGGACACCCGGGAATAAGCTAGCTCCCTGTGAAATAAATCCTGTTTCAGGCCCTTCACAGGCCTCATCTCACCCACTGCTCCCCCTTCCCAGATAAGGCGGAGACGATTCTTATCTCCATTTCACATGGTACTTAAACGGGAGACTGATTCTAGCGCAGTCAGTCCAGGACCGAGACCGAAATGCATCCTTAGGGCTGGCACGCAAGAGATGCTGGACAAACTACAGTGACCCAAATAGACCTTGAAGCGTTGGGTGGAATCCTGCTCATTCCACTGAGGAAAATCTGTACATAAGATTGCAGCGTGCCAGGCACTCACCCAGGCTGGTTTTGGGGTGGGACTGGGGCAGCCGATGGGGACATGGGGACGGGGACAGGTGGGAAGGGAGATGGTGCCCTGGCCCTTCACAGGAGCACAAGCCACACTAGATCCCTGTGACAACGACTCCCCGGCATAGCTATGCGATGCCTGTGCTCAGGCCTTGTAAAATGTTTTTCCTCGTCCCTGACCACAGCTCATCTTCTGCCCATGCTCCCTTCCTCTGAGGTCACAACTGACAAGAGCTTCCTGGCTGCTCAGAAGGGAGTCTGGGGTGGCACCTTCCTTATGGGGTGGGGGGGGCACTGAGCCTCAGACAGGTGCAGAGCTGACAACTGTCCCCTCCAAGTACTACCTGTGTGACTTCGGGCAAAGACTTTCATGGAAAGTCTGTCTCCTCACCTGTCAGGTGGGGTAACCGTTCCGTCTCAGGTGGCTGTGAGATCAGTGAGGTGAAGCAGGTCAGTCCTGCCCCACAGGTGATGGGCCCTCACCCCCTCCCTTTTCCCTTCCCAGTCCTTTCTCTACCTCTATGGGCTGGAAGGATCAAGAGTTTAGCAGAGTCTCCTGGTGGCAGAATGAGCTCTCCTGTTGGTGTCCGCACAGCCACAGTCCCCTGAGTGCTGACTCTGGCATCTGTGCCGGCTTCATCCTCAGGGCAGCGCTCGCCACAGCCCCTCCCTGGTCTTCACACCCCCGCTCTTCTCCAAATTCAAGGCCCTAGTCTCAGCTCAGGCCAGAGCGCCTCTCACCAGTCTTCTCACTGGTCTCCCTGCCACTGTCCTTCTCTCGTCCAGTGCAACCTCCACACTGTGACCAGCTAGATCTTTCCAACTAAGTTAGGGATCTAATCCTGTCACTTCCTGTGCCTAGAACTACCAACAGCTTCCTTCAGGGGTAGGGAATAAAGTCTGTCATCAGCACAATGTCCATTACCTTTATCAGGCCTCATGTCCTTCTCCTGGTCTCATTTCCTATCATAACACCCCAATTACGTCACCAGGTACCCCAGCTGTCAGCATTAACCTGTCTGGTTGATGACCAGTGGGGGCTTTTACAAATAGAGGTGCCAGCACTGAGACTGTACCTTGAATGCGGGAAACTGTATAAAATACAGACTTTCATGACTAATCATATATCGATATTTGTTCATTAATTGTAACAATTCTATAGAAAACTAGAAAGAGAGGGAAAATAAAAGTCAAATAAGAGAAACCTATTTCATCAAAATGGAAACCTAGAGGAAACGGGTGATCTCCTAGTAAAATTAAACATTAATAAAATGGACCCTAATTTAAGGACAATACAAAGAAACTAGCCATCCAGGGACCTCTTCCCCTGCTGGTTCTCCTCTCATTGTTCTGGGGTTCCCTCTCCTGGGGCAAACAATAAACAGGGACAGAGCTGGTCGGAAGGCCCTAAAGTCTGACCCCACCCAGTGTCCTCATGTCCTCCAGACATGCCCCACCCAGTGAGGACACCGTGCAGAGGGCATCTCAGAGGTTATTGATTCTGCTGTGTCAGCCAGGACTTTGTTGATTGCAAGAGTCTAGACACACTGCAGTAAAAGGAAATTAATATTTTTTTAATGACAGAAAGAAATGAACACTTGTAAGAGGCAAGTTTAAGAGTGGGTTTGGTCCTGCCAGGTCCAGGTGCTGAGTCTCGCTGTGTGAGCTGATCCCTGTCTGACACTCCATCCTTCTAACTGCCATTGTGCGGCCCCATTAGCAGGCACAGTGTCTCTCCCTGCATCCAGGGCCTCCCGCCACTGCAGGCTCACAC
Organism: Rhinolophus sinicus; assembly: GCF_057876585.1. Lineage (NCBI taxonomy): Eukaryota > Metazoa > Chordata > Mammalia > Chiroptera > Rhinolophidae > Rhinolophus > Rhinolophus sinicus. The sequence continues at coordinate 18,711,947 of NC_142510.1, read as the reverse complement.
CCACTTACCGTCCATTCTACTGGGAGGGCTTCTCATCCCATTGGGTCCCATGAAAGGTCATGGCTTTAAATGCCTTTGGCCTGGCTTGGGTCACACTCTCGTCCTTGAACCTATCCGAGCGTCCAGAAGATAGATTGTGGGGTAGGCTAGACATGGGGTCAGCTCTCTGGAACTGTTTGGACTGGAAGCAGGTGGGGTGAGGCCCCCAAAGGGAAGCTGAGGAGAATACATGTTTTGTTGGGGAGAGCAGCAGATTCCACGTCACTGACGGCCCACTGCACTGCAGTGGTATCTGAAGCCCATGGAAGGAAGGGGTTCACAGGGTCGGGGCTGTACCCCCAAGTCTGTTTGTCCCATCTGCTAACATCCCTCTATCCAAAGCAAGTCACACATTGGAGCCTCGTGTCAAAGCGAGGTGAAAGTCAGCCCCACCATGGTAGGTGGCACTGTAAGGTTACATTCAAAAGTTATGGAGATCGGGAGAAGTAAGGAATCAGGGCCATCTTTGCAAACTATGACAGATGTCCTGTGGTGTGTTTTTTTAAGATTTTATTGGGGAAGGGGAACAGGACTTTATTGGGGACAGTGTGTACTTCCAGGCCTTTTTTCCAAGTCAAGTTGTTGTCCTTTCAGTCTTAGTTGTGGAGGGCGCAGCTCAGCTCCAGGTCCAGTTGCCGTTGCTAGTTGCAGGGGGCACAGCCCACCATCCCTTGCGGGAGTCGAACCGGCAACCTTGTGGTTGAGAGGACGCGCTCCAACCAACTGAGCCATCCGGGAGCTCAGCGGCAGCTCAGCTCAAGGTGCCGTGTTCAATCTTAGTTGCAGGGGGCACTGCCCACCATCCCTTGCAGGACTCGAGAAGTTGAACTGGCAACCTTGTGGCTGAGAGCCCACTGGCCCATAGCCCACTGGCCCATGTGGGAATCGAACCGGCAGCCTTCAGAGTTAGGAGCACCGAGCTCCAACCACCTGAGCCACCGGGCCGGCCCAGATGTCTTTTTAATTAAGTCCTCTTATCCTTCAGTTAGAGTTGGTCTGTCTTGCTTATAAGCACACAACCTAGATGACAGTTTTGTATCCCACTCTTAGGGAAAAAGTAGATCACTCTGTGGGCTGTACGTCTCATGCGGGGGATGGGACCTACTCCCTTGGTTAGTTGCTGTGGCCTCAGTGTCTGGGGGAGGCAATTCAGTAAAATGTGTTGAACACCACTGAGGTGTGGCATCTATCATCTCTTTTAGGGTGCATAGTCAACATGATGTGGTTTTAATTTTCTTCACTGTAGGCTTCTTGCTTGGGGTCTCCAAGCCCAAACTTGGAGCCAGATGCCCCATGCAGCCATGTTTCGATGGCCAGGCAGTCGTGTGGTTCAGAGTTATGGTGTCATCTTTACTGTGTAACATGGCTGAGGGAGCTGCCAGTAACCCCTGCACTTCCGGTTAAGACCCCCAAGCCCCAGAGCTGAGAGGTCCAGAGGGAACTTGTGAGTCTGAGAAGCTGGCGGCTGCTCCTGAGTTCTCCAGTTCTCTGGGGCATTGGACCCAGGCCAGAGATGCTTATGAGACTCTCTGACTTCCCAGCGCCCTGCATTTGGACTGCACAGCTCTCCAGGCGATTGCACAGAAGGAACACCGAGCAGAACGGCGTCACAGCTTCCCGGGACACAGGGGGCTGTGCCTGTGCAAAGGGAGTTTAGCTGGGGATGTTTTGCCATGTTGTTGGCCAGGCACCTAGAAGCACCGTATGTGTGGTCTTCTTTTATTATTGTTTTATTCTGTGCATTTCAAACATTCACAGTAATAAAGGTGATACTGATATTAGTAATAATAGCAACTAACAGTTATTCATTCATTCACAGTAGGACCTGTATAAACTTAGGATCTAGTAACCTAAGACATAGGTGCTATGACTATTCCAATTTTACAGGTGGGTAAACTGAGGCACAAAGATAGGGTTTCTGTAATTTGAATTCTGTCTCATAGTTACTGAGGACTGGAGCCCAAAAAATGTTCTCCCAGTTTCCTGCTACTCCCCATAACCCCAGGCTTTGGACAGGAGGATATAACAGGCAACTGAATTCTCAAAGAAATGATGGCTTATTTTGGCACTGGTGTCACACGCTGATCCTATACTCAGCACTTTGTCTAGCAGTTTTGCTACATCAGAGCCTGGCCTCTGATTCATCTGAGATGCGGCCAAATACCAATTTATAGCTGTATATTAATTTCCTCATAATGTGTGCTTCTATCACAAGGCTTCTGCCACAGACTCTCAGGGCACAGCCTGTCCCCTGCAAGTCACTGTCAGCCCCCTGTCCCTTCAATAGCTTTGCACTTGGTCCTGATAGCGAGTGGAAGGTGTCACGGGGCAGCTGCACGGTCACTGCTGGGAGTGCTGAGGAAATTAACTGAGAATCAAATATTTGCCTACTCCAGACAGATTTATCACAATTAAAAGATATAATTATTTACTCTTTGGGTCAAGTCACAGATTTCAGGGCCTTGACTCGTAAATAAATCAAGTTACGGAAGAGTCTTCCTCGATTTTGGTCTGGTACCACAGGTCTTTCCAACTAAAAGCGGGTCATGGCAGGCAGTCACATCCTGGGCCTGTAGCTTCCTTGATAAAGGTCAATCTTTACTCTAAGTGAGCCTTTCTACTGTCTTTTTGCATCTAAAATAACATGCCCTTGGAACATCAGCGTTATCTCCTTTTCCGGACCCTCAAGCCAGGGCCTCCCATCAGAGCACAGACCACAGAACCCCTCACTGTTATCTTGTTCACTGAATACCGTCTCTGTGCTGTGAATGTTCATGCTTAACTATCCCGCACCAACCCAAATAAAAGAAGTGTCTCTCCCTTTTACTTTTTATCTAGTCCCAGATATTTCACAGTTTTGCTTCTCTCGCACCCTTAATCTACTACTAATGGATTCCAGGTAACCCTCCAAAATCTCCTCCTTGTATTCTAATGTATAAAATGAGCTACAAAACTGCCATTTTCCAGAGTGTTTTCTCAATTTATTCAGATTTTGCTTCCTGGCAATTGTAGTCAGTTTGGCTCAAATAAACTCATAAAAATTCTCTATAAGTTTGTATGTTTCTTACGTCAATAGTGCTCATACAACTTAACACTAACAAAACAACTACACAAAACAATGAAAAAATGGGCAGAGGACCTGAATAGACATTTCTCCGAAGAGGACACCCAGATGGCCAAAAGGAAAGATTCTCAACGTCAGCAATCATAAGGAAAATGAAAGTCAGAATGGCTGTTATCAGAAAGTCCACAAATACCAAGTGCTGGTGAGGATGGGAGGAAAGGGAACCCTCATGCACTGGTGGTGGCGTTGCAGGTTGGTGCTGCAAAAGAAGGAACTAAGTAAGGCAAACATGACTTCATAGCTTTCACACTGAATCCTGGCTTCCTGGAAGTTCATGTCACCTAGTCAGTCACTTTCTGACCTGTAAATCTGCCCAATCATGACACATGAACAGACTTGTGTAAATCCTGTTAACTTTTCCATTTTAAAATAGTACCAGAGTCAAACAATGGAAGTCCTTCTGCCATAATCAGTCAATAATCGTAAAGCCTCATTGTGTTTTAACTCTCATGCTGTAAGGATAAATTCAAATTATCCTAACTCTATGAAAATCAAAGCTTTATTTTTTAGAGGCTTATTTAAAATTGAAATCCAAACAAAGGCCTCAAAAATAATTTTGTTTTTTGACTTAATGGAAGATACAGAAACTCTTCAAGCAGATGATTCTTTTTCTCTGCGTGCTTATAAAAGCCAATTATTGAATACTCAGTTTTCACTCGTAAGGATAGGCTGGGCTCTGCTGTGAAAAAAACAAAGAAGCAACAAAAGAACAATCTCAGGGACAGTCCACTGAGGGTCCAGCCGACCTCCATGTGGTCAGCTCAGAAATCAAGGCCATTTTGATCTTGAGTTCAGCTGAAGCCTCATATACCAGGACATAGCAAAGGAAATGGGTTTATCATCCGGAACAACACACACTGCTTCCTCTCATGTTGAACTGCTCAGATCTAGCCATTCCTACCCACCAATGGGCTGGGAAGTGTCATTTTCTTTATGCCTGGACCGATGTTGGTGAACACTAATAATGTCACCAAAATCCTTGTATCTGCAATGAAATCAAGGCTGAATGTAGAACCAACTCTTAACTCATTCCGATTACGATTCGGTTTCTGTGCCTTAACCAGAAATTGACACTGACTCTGTTTTTATTTTAGCCATTCTGATAAGTATACAGCGGTATTCATTATAGGTTTGTTACCTGAGGGTGGGCCCTCCTTGGTAAGGTGTCGAGTCCAGATTCTTGGCGCCTGGAGCAAAGAATTGAATGAGACACAAATGAAGTGTTGAAAGAATAGTTCATTAGAAGAGAGAATACACTCCAAAAAAATAGGAGCAGACCCAAGCAGCAGAGACTGGCTCAAGGGCTCATTATTGAAACAAAAAGTACACTCCAAAGGGTTTGGAGCAGGCCCCTGAGCAAAAGCAAGGCACAGAAGGCTCAAAGGGCTCAGACTGGTGAGCACTTGGAGTTTCTACCCTTTTTCTCTAGAATGGGCTGTTCCTTTCTGGGCATGGGACCACATGATTGACACCTGTGATTGACAAGAGGCGATTACCTCATCTTTTTAGACTATGCATGTTCCTTCCCAGAATTCAGTCTGTTATACTGATATTAATGAACTTCCGGGCATATGCATGATGTTATAATGATGGTATAATGAGGCCCAGGTGAAACGAAGGTCGTTGTGGCCTTTACTGGAGAGGTGTGAGTGGCCGGTTTAATCTAGTTGGGTATTTTGTACCCATTTGTTGCTCATAGGGGTAGATAATTACAATGAAAAGGGCAAACTTTGGGCAGAGAGGGGAGGTCTTTTGGGTGGTCGCGTTCTGTGGGTGCAGGAATGCAGAGACCCGATGCCTGTCTCTAACTGCCTGCCTAGTTTTCCCCTTGAGAGACATGATCCCCATAAAATCTCTATGGGAGGTTGAGGGACAGACAGAAGGTCTTTTCTTCTGTATCTGCTTCCTGCTGGACAGGGGCATGGAGCTGTCCCTACCTAGTGGGGATTCATGGAACTCTTGTCCTATCTGATCTCATATGAGAGGAAGTGGTCCTGAGATCCACCTGGAAGACCGTGTTGGCTTCTTTGGTTGGGACTGGTGATCTTGCTGGGGCATCATCTGTATCCCTAAGGCCCCTGAATGAGGAAAAATAGATTTTTTAAAAAAGATTTTATTGGGGAAGGGAACAGGACTTTATTGGGGAACAGTGTGTACTTCCAGGACTTTTTCCAAGTCAAATTGTTGTCCTTTCAGTCTTAGTTGTGGAGGGCGCAGCTCAGCTCCAGGTCCACTTGCCGTTACTAGTTGCAGGGGGCGCAGCTCACCATCCCTTATGGGAGTCGAACCGGCAAGACACGCTCCAACCAACTGAGCCATCGGGGAGGTCAACGGCAGCTCAGCTCAAAGTGCCATGTTCAATCTTAGTTGCAGGGGGCGCAGCCCACCATCCCTTGATGGAATCGAGGGGTCAAACCAGCAACCTTGTGGTTGAGAGCCCACTGGCCCATGTGATAATCGAACCGGCAGCCTTCGGCATTGGGAGCACGGAGCTCCAACCGCCTGAGCCACCGGGCGGCCCCCGGAAAAATAGATTTTAATAAATCCATTAGCTCTATAGAGCCTGTGGCCATTCAATCAGTCATTCAGATGTTGTTAATTGTCCAGGAGTTAGGCCCAGAACAGGTAAGAGACAACATTAGGCTTCAATGATTAGTCACCAAGTATGAATCACAAATTTTAGGGTAATTATCTAAAGCAGGGGTAAAAGGTAAAAAAAACGGGGGGAAAGGAAACTTAAAATTTCTATAGCAAAGAAATCTTAAAAGTTTTTCAGTGGGGGGAGGGGCTACTCGTTGGCCCACATCAGTTTTAATTTGCATTTGCCTAATGATGTTGAAACTATTTTCATGTGCTTATGTTCCAACTGTTTACCCTCTTTGATGAAATGTCTTTTCATGTGTTTTGTCTTTTTTCTAACTGGATTGCTTTTTTCTTTTTCTTTTTTTTTAGTGTTCAGTTTTGAGAGTCCTGATACGAGAGTCCTCATATATTCTAGATACTGCTAGTGATTTATCAGATATGTAATTTGCAAATAGTTTCTTCCAGATTGTAACTTGTATTTTTATCCTTTTAAGAGAGGATAAAGCAAGGTCTTTCACAGAGCAAAGTTTTAAATTTTTATGAAGTCTAATTTATACATTTTTTCTTATGATAGCTCATGCCTTTGGTGTCAGGTCTAAAAACTCCGCCTAGCTCTAGAACCCAAAGATTTTTTCCTGTATTTTTCTAATCTAAAAGTTTTATATGTTATATTTAAGCCATTATTCACTTTGAGTTCATTTTCATATAAAGTGTGAAACATAGGTCAAAATTCTTTGCTTGTTTGTTTTTGCCTCCAGCACCATTTGCTGAATAGTTTATCTTTCCTCCACTGAATTGCTTGTGTCAAAATCAGGCATATTTGTTTTGGGCCTATTTCTGCATTCTTTGTCTAATCCACTGATCTATCCCTCCACCAATAGCACATTGTCTATATACTGTAGCTAATAATTAGTCTTTAAATCACATAGAATGATTCTTCCCTCTTTATTCTTTTTCAAAATTGTTTTAGCAATTCTTATTCCTTTGCCTTTCCATATAATTTTAGAATCTTGCCTATATCTATAACAAGTCTTAACATACTAATTGTTGGCAAGGATGTGGATCAATTGGAAGGCTCCCCTGCATTCAGTATCCATCTAGTCAGAAAAATAGTCAGCATTACATTCACACATGTTCCTCCTGACTTACATTTACACAACTTAAATTGTGCAAAATTTCTCCAGATGCCATGTGCAAGTGTTGCCTCTATTGCCCTAATTTGTGATTATCTCTGGAAACTCAATTTGGAACAAAATCTGAAGCAAGAAAATGGGTACTTGGCATTACTTGGAAATATTAGTACGTATGCAAGAATCCGTTTCATTCATGTGGTCTGTGAAGAAGGAATTGACAAGTTAATTAGTTTTTACACTTTCTTACGTGTTTCTACCTCTCAAATCTTCCCTGCTATTCAAATTAGTTTCTGACACCTATGTCAGCAACAGCACAATCTTTAAATGTTTGTGGATTTGTTCTGCCTTTGCTTTGAAGATACAGATCAAGTGTGATGCAGAGAAGAATTTTCTTGGGATTTGCACAGTGTTTGTCATGAGAGCAGAATTATTGGTTTCTCTAACCCAGCCTGAGCCCTGGAGCCTGAGTGACTGAGAATTATAATCAATATCCAGTGTTTCTTCTAGTATAAGAAGCGTTTATGTTAAATAGGTTAAGCAGCAGCTAAAATTCTACTATGAAAAAATCCAGAAACTGTGTTTCTATGTAAGTTTTTTGTACTTTAGTGACTGTTACTTAAAAAAAAGAAAATGACCCACCATTCTTGAGTAGTTTAGAAAACAGAAACAAAAACCTAGATCAAGTATGAAAAAAAGCATCTAGAATTGAGCTTGCTGCATATTTGTTGCTCAGTGTCTTTTAAATTAGTTCAAATCTGAAGCAACAATTTTTATCTAGTAACGCTACTAATTTGGGCTTATTTTGAATCTGTTTGCTGTTTTGCAATGTTGAGCCAAACAGCTCAAACAAAAAAGCAAAACAAAAACAACTATCTATAGCACCCATAAATGCTACATTTAAAAATTATAACCCATGGGATAAATTTCCAGATATGTTAAAATTTTCAACAGGCAAAAGTTACTAAATTGTAACATTATTTTTCTCTATAGTATGCTGTTTATGAGGAAATGTGGTAAAGATTAGAGACCAGACTGCTGTTGGTGAAAATGTTTCTTATCAAAGTTGTTAAACATTTTTTGGCATAAATTTAGTCTGATTTTCTTACTCTTGGGTTACTTGTGTTGAATGAGTGTATTTGTTCAAGTAAAGGAAAGCACTAGGCTGTGTCCATAACGTCCACATAAGCGATTTCATTTTCTGTGCTGGTGTCAGAGTATTTTAAAATGTCCCGTCAAATATGAATTACTTTTTGAGCAATGTGAGTTAAGATGAGTACACAGCTATTTTTCAGATTCCTAAAATAACTCCAGTAAGCGTACACACTTACCCAAGTGCAGGGGGATTTACATCGTCATTTATTTTCTGTGAGGGACTAAATGACAAATCATAAAATGAAAAGGATGTAGTTATTGACACTGTCCTTATTTTTAATCAAAATCCATTGCATAAGAAGTCGATTTTTCATAAAGGTACCTCAGAGTTCCCTGGGTCCTGGGAAAGATCTCTGGTGGGAGCTACCCTTCCTCCCAATCCTTCTTTTGTGGCCTGAATTGCGGTCCCTCCAGTTTCACATGTTGAAGTCCTAACCCCCAGGAACTTAGACTGTGACTGTATTTGGAGAGAGGGGCTTCAGAAAGGTCATGTTAAATGAGGCCACTGGGCTGGGCCCTGATCCACTGCGACCGGTGTCCTTCTACAATGAGGACAACAGGACAGAAGGACACACGGGGGGAAGAGCATGTAAAGACACAGAGGAGACAGCCAAGGACATGGCCTATCTCTTGACCACCCCTGGATCTCACACTTCCGGCGTCCAGAACTGTGAGAAAACGAGGTTGCTGTTTAAGCTGCCCCATCTGTGGTGTTGCGATGGCAGCTCCAGCAAAGTGACAGGGCATGTTATATGCACACGTTCTCATTCTTGTTTGGGGTTACCGTTCAGTAGCTGAGTCCAGTGGGAGCCAGCAGAAGCATGTTGGTTTCTACTCACCATGTCTCAGATGGTCCAGTAGAAGTGCAGGCAAGAGACGCCTGCTTACACTTTCTCTGTCACTAAAGGGGCTGTCCACCCCTGACTGTTTGTACGTCATTACAAGGGGCTCTGTCACAGGGCTGCAGTGAGACAGAACCCCTCCAGAGAAAGTGAAGCCACCTGTCACCCTCAGCACTCAAGGTCACAAACCCTGCTTAGAAAGAACCCGTCAGAAACCCTCTGCCAGGCCGGAAATGATTGAGCTAAAGGAGTGAGCTTGCTGACTCACCTGTGACAAGGGGACACAAATGCTAAAACACACAGACACAACCACACATGTACAGGATCCCATTTACACACGTCACCCACAAACATTCACAGCGTACATCACATACACAAACATCACACACACACACACACACTCACACACACATACTAAAACCTCACAGTTAAGATTATTTTCTGTCCCTCACTACTTCTTCCTGTCCCCACCCTCCTCTGTTCCTATCCTTGGGTACCACATAAAAGCGTCAGACCAGTCAAGCAAGCAATTCCGAATACTGTTCTATCCTCTTTCTTGGGGGCCCTAGACCCCACCTTAGGCTCAGACCCTGCGTGCCAGGCCCACCCCCGGGGGCCTCTGAGCTCACCATCAGTGACTCGGACTTTGCTGGGTGCACTGCAATTTTGCAGAACAGCCATGGCCACCTACAAAGGGGCAGGAAGGGGGAGAGATGGGCCTCAGCAGGGAAGACCTGTGTCTGGGCAGTGAGCTTGCAGAGGGCGGCTGAAGACGGCAAAGTGTCATGCAAGCGGCATAACGGTGGCTTCTTCCTGATCTGCAAAAGTCAGAGGCCACGGCTCCTGCCAGGTGGCTGAGTGCTCCTGAGTTCATTGCATAACTAACACCCGCCTCAGGAGCCTCACGGGTAAAGACGTGACTGCTTGCCAGGGGGATGCCATGAAGAGGTGCTTCTCCCCACCGTGGGGCCCACATCAGACGGGGCTCACATAGGGATGGCCGGCCTGCCTGCCTTGGAGCCCATGTTACGCCTCTGTGGTCTTTCTTGCAGCTGGTCTTTCTATGAAACTGTTCTAGGAGGCTTGTCCGTCATTATCCTAGTAGGTCCAGTGGAATCACATGAACCTTTAAAAACTGGGAAATGAGGGCAAGGAGGACTTCAGAGAGATTCAGAGCAACAGACGGGCTCGACCCCCCATTAGAGACTTACAGGCTGAGGAGCCCGTGGGAGGGCAGGGAGCGGGCATCTGCCCACACCTAAGTGCACTGAGGCATTTTGATGCCCAGAATTCCCAGGAAGGAACGCCAACCCACTGAACCCTGACAGCTGCCCCGTGCAGTGCAATAAAGACCCAGTGGTGCTTGCCAGAGCTTGCAACCCACGGAAACAGTGAGATGACGAGTCCTGTCTTAAGCCACTGCATTTGTGGGAAGTTGCCATGCAGCAATTTGGAAAGCGTACACAAACCACCCGATGGACAGCAGCTGAGTGGAACTCCTTGAAAATGAGACAAGAAGCGTCTTCGCATGTCTGCACCTTCTCCTCAATCATATTTTCATCCTCTGGTCAGTTTCTATATGGCCATTCCATAAGAGTCCATGACAGAACACAGTCCAGAAGAAACACTCCTGGCACATTGGCACGACGACTGTCACTAGAGAGACACTTGAGAAAGTCCAAGAACATTCTCCACTAAAACGAGCCTGTGATTGACAGCCTCTCACTCCACAGGCACTTCCTGACAGGATCACATGATTTAAACAGACTCCCTGATCTCCAGGCCCTGAACTTCTGACCTGCTATGGCAGGCTTTGCCTAGAAAATAAGGGCCAGCATCTACTTAGTCAATGATCAGGGGGACCTCGAAGACACATCTGCAACAATAAAGGCCATGGGCATTTTAGTGCTCATTAGACAGTTTGTAAACACGCATTGAGTGGTGTCATGATTCTCACATAATTAACCCTTTCAATAAATAAAGGTAGCTCATTTTCCTGTTGGAGAAGTAAAGACTAGATTGAAAATAAAAAATATTCCCAAAATGAGGCATATGGTACAACCAAAGATGGAATGATTGTAGTCCTAATAATTGTGTTTTTCTCTTAGCAATGTTCACAATATTGAGATCCCCCCTTCTTCCACCTCCCCCCCCAACTCCAGTTCAAACCGTTGTTTCTCAGTCTAGTTGTGTAGGACACAGCTCCCTGGCCCGTGCAGGTGTTATGAGAATCATGTCTGGAAGAATGATGCACATACCGAAATCAAAAACAACTTATTGCTAACGTATGCTAACCATTCTCTGAGCTTTCAGTGAATCATAATCTTCTTTCCGGGGGAGGGTCAGCCTCCATGTTCATGGCTGTGACTGATAGGGGGGGTAGCTGCTGAAGACCAGGGCGGCCGTGGCAATTTCTTAGAATGAGACACTGAAGTCTACCCCATCCAATGACTCTTCCTTTCATGAGTTATTTCTCTGTAGTGTGCAATGCTGTGTGACAGCATTTTACCCACAATACAGCTTTCAAAATTCAACTAAGTTGGTGTAATGTTCTCAATCCTTTGTTGTCATTTCCACAACCTTCACAGCATCTTCACCAGGAGTAGGTTCCATCTCAAGAACGGAATCTCTCTTTGCTCATCCATAAGAAGCAGCTCCTCCTTCATCCAAGTTCTCTCATGAGACTGCAGCAGTTCAGTCACCTAGAGACCTCCTTCTAGTTCTAGTTCTGCTGTTTCAACCACATCTGCAGTGACTTCGTCCACTGAAGTCATGAACCCCTCAAAGTCACCCACGAGCGTTGGAATCAGCTTCTTCAAAACTCCTGTGATGTTGATATTCTGACCTCTCCTCGTGCATCACAGATGTCCTTAATGGCACCTACAATGGTGAGTCCTTTCCAGAAGATGCTCAATCAACTTTGCCCAGATTCATCTACGGCAGCTGTAACCTCATGGAATGTATTTCTAAAGTGATAAGATTTGAAAATAGAAATGCCTCCTTGGTCCATGGGCTGAAGAATGGCTGCTGTGTTAGCGGGTGTGACAACAACATTCATCCCATTGTCCGTCTCCACCAGAGCTCATGGGTGACCAGGTGCATCGTCACTGAGCAGTCATTGTTTGAAAGGAATCATTCCTCTGAACAGTAAATCTCAACAGTGGGCTTAAAACAGTCAGTAAACCGTGCTGTAAACAGCTGTGTCATCAAGGCATTGTGGTTCCATTTACAGGGCACAGGCAAAGTTGGTTTAGATAATTCCTAAGGGCCCTGGGACTTTCAGAACAGTAAGTGAGCACAGGCTTCAACTTAATGTCACCTGCTGCGTGAGCCCCTTGCAAGAGAGTCAGCCTGTCCTCTGAAGCTTTGAACCCAGGCACGGACTCTCCTCTCCAGCTATGAAAGTCCCAGATGGCACCTTCTTCCGATATAGGGCTGTCTGCATTGAAAACCTGTTGTTTAGTGCAACCACTTTCATGAATTCTCTTACTTGACCTTCTGGATAGCTTGGTACTTCATCTCGCATGTTGATGTTATAGAGATGGCTTCTCTCCTTAAGACTAATAAACCAACCTCTGCCAGCTACAAACTTTGCTTCTGCAGCTTCCTCACCTCTCAGCCTTCATAGAACTGAAGAGAGTTCGGGCTTTGCTGTGGAGTAGGCTTTGGATAAGGGAACGTTGTGGCTGGTTTGAGCTTCGATCCAGACCACTAACACTCTCTCCACGTCAGCAACATTCTGCTTCACTTTCTTATCATCTGTGAGTTCACTGCAGTAGCACAGTTAATTTCCTTCAAGAACCTTTCCTTTGCACTCACAACGTGGCTAACTGTTTGGGGCAAGACGCCTAGCTTTCGTCTACTCTCGACCTTTGACGTGCCTTCCTCACCAAGCTTAATCGTTTCTAGCTTTTGATTGAAAGTGAGAGACCTGTGGCTCTCCTTTTCACTTGAACACTCAGAGGCCATTGTAGGGTTATTCACTGGCCTCGTTTCAACATTGCTGTGTCCCAAAGAATGGGAGGACCCCGGAGAGGGTGAAAGACAAGGCACGGCCAGTCGGTGTAGTAGTCAGAACACACAGCATCTATTCATTCAGGTTGCCATCTTCTCTGGGAGCTATTCATGGTGCCCAAAACACAGTTAAATAGTAACATCAAAAATCACTGATCACAGATCACCGTAACAAATGTAAGAATAATGAAAGAGTTTGAAATATTGTATGAATTACCAAAATGTGACACGGAGACATGAAGTGAGCAAAAGCTGTTGGAAAAATGATGCAACAGACTTACTGGATGCAGGGATCCCACAGACCTTCAGTTTGTAAAAAAACAAAACAAAACAAAACAAAACAAAAAAACGCAATATCTGCACAGCACAGTCAAGTAACATGAAACAAAATGAGGTTGCCTGTGTTTTATGTGTGTCCAGTTAAAATTCCAGGTTTCTTGGAACTGCAGAAAATTATTTTACAGTTGACATGGGAAAATAAACATGTGACAGAATTCTCAAAAGTAATGAAAAATAAAACAATCTTGGGGCCGGCCCGGTGGCTCAGGTGGTTAGAGCTCCATGCTCCTAATTCCAAAGGCTACCAGTTCGATTCCCACATGGGCCAGTGGGCTCTCAACCACAAGGTTGCTGGTTTACCTCCTTGAGTCCCACAAGGGCTCTGCCCCCTGCAACTAAGATTGAACACGGCACCTTGAGCTGAGCTGCCTCCCGGATGGCTCAGTTGGTTGGAGCCTGTCCTCTCAACCACAAGGTTGCCAGTTCGACTCCCGCAAAGGATGGTGGGCTGTGCCCCCTACAACTAGAAAACGGCAACTGGACCTGGAGCTGAGCTGCGCCCTCCACAAACGAAGATTGAAAGGACAACAACTTGACTTGGAAAAAAGTCCTGGAAGTACACACTGTTCCCCCAATAAAGTCCTGTTCCCCTTCCCCAATAAAATCTTAAAAATAAAATAAAATAATCAGGGGACTCACCTACCAGATATTAAAGTGTAGCTAAACAAAGCCCTGTCATTAGAACAGCACTGCATGCGGCTGCAGGGAAGGCAACACGGAGACACCAACAGTTATATATTGTGATGAAATTGCCTTAGCTGCTATCTCAGCAAATGCAAAATCAAATTCAAGATGGCTTCAAATCAAAATGGAAAGAAAGCAAATATAAATTATGAAATTAGCAGAGAATATGGAGGATGTTTGTGTAAACTCGGAGTAAGGAAGGCTTTTTGAAGGAAGACAGTTAAGAAGAGAACATAGCTAATTTTCAGATAAAACTACTCTAGTAAGATTGCAACTTACCTTCGTGCAGATGAAAGCGGGTTATCTGCTTGCTGTGAGGATAATGAAAATACAGAAAACGAAGACAAGTTATTGACACTGAGCTTATCTTACACAAAATCCAAGGCAATGTTTAGTCGATTTTGACTCCCCTGGGTCCTGGGCAAGGACCTCACTGTGGGGACAGCATCCTCCTCCCAGCCCTCGTGACATGTGTACCTACCCTGTTTTTCCCCTTCTCTTTCCTAAAACACCAGGAATGGGACCGCTGGTTCATAGGGTAAATGTGTATTTCAGTTTTTAAGAAGTTGCCTCACCTCCAGAGTGGTGGACTTCACAATTCCACTAGACATGTGGGAGACTGCCAGTTTCCCCCCAGCTTCACTGACAAGTGCTACAAGTATTGTCAGTCTTTTTGATTGTAGACACTCTCACAGCGTGCAGCGGTACCTTCTGCTTTTCCCTGACCCCCTAATGCTGAGTGAGGCCAGCCTCCTTTCCACGAGCTCATTTGTCACCCACAGATCCACGATGGTGTACAGTATGTACAAATCTTTTGCCCATTTAAAAAACTGGGTCCTGCTTCTCATAATTGAGTGTTGGAAGCTCTTTATCTATTCTGAATAGATTTGCAAATATTCTTTTTCTGTGTGTGGCTCATATTTTCGTGTTCTTCATGGTGACCTTGGAGGAGCAAGTGTTTTTACCACTGATAAGGGGCAGCTGCAGAAAGGGGCGAGCCTAAGGGAGTCAGCCCTGCTGGCGTGGTCCTCTGAGAGGGAATGCAGAAAGGAGGCAGCACACACGTGCACACCACACACACACACACACACACACAGGCACTGCCTCACACATGCACACTCACACACAAACATCACTCCTGCACACACCCCACGCAAACACACACCGACACATTACACACATCACCCAAACTCACTCGTGCACACATACGTCTCCCAGACACACTTACATGAAGATAGGCACTCATCACACATACACATGAAACATCACCCCAAAACAACACACCCACACACTCACACACAGGCACGCTTACAGGACCATGGCCACAGGTGACCTTGGGCCTTGTTCCAGCCCTGCTCACAGGGACTTTCATACCTTTGCTGTAGGCAGGTTTGAACTCAGCACTGAAACTTTTGATGCCTGTTCGGACCCTCTTTTTACATAACTAAGAGTGGTTAGGCCGTTGCACACTAGAAAGGAGAAAGGAACAAAAGGCAGAACTGCCATCAACTGTGCACAGTGCCCACACACAAGTGGGCAGCACGGGGCCCAGTCCCAGACCCCAGGGCCCCACCCCACAGTGCTGGGGACTGCTCCCTAACCCGGAACCCCGGGAGCTACTGGACAGCCTCTCCAGAGCCCATCTGGCTGTGGGCAGCGGCCACAGCTCCTTCCCCGTTGCAGGATCGGCTGCCCTGCCTGCCTCAGAGCCCACAAAGTGGACGTGCACCTACAGCAAGTGGCAGCTGGGACACTGGCTCCAGCATGTGGCAAGTCACCACAGGTTCTCAAAAGAAAGGCTGAGGTCTGTTTGTCAATGGAAAAGCAGTATCAGTGAGAATGGGTTCTGTGCCTGTTTCACCAGTGTGCTTCATGAGGGGCCATCTTTCCATTTGTCTCCCTGGAAACCAACAGGCACACAGCAGCTGGTTTACAATCGTGTCTGCAAAGTGAGGCCCCCCACAAGCCGACTTGCAGCTCGCCCAGGTCAGGGCTCGAGGAGCAGAAGCCCACCCCTTCCCTGGTGGTCTGCACCCACTTTTGTTTCTGCTGTGATGGGCCTGCTTCTCTTTCTGATGAACTCCACCTGGCTCTTATTGCATTCTTCCACATTCCCTCTGACCTGGGTCAGAGTTGGAGGCCATACACTCACACGTGTTTATATTCCAGAGGAATAGCCATTCCTTTGCCTGGGTTTACACAAATGCCACCCACAGCAGCTTGCGAGCAGGCCCTGCGTGACTCCGAGCACCCGGTCACTCTGTGTCATGTGAAACGTTGACATGTTACATAACGAGGAAGTAGAGGACACACAGCACAGAACTTTGGACCCGACAGGTGAGGAACCTGGAGCCCACAGCGCAGTGTGCGGTAAACGGACGACCGCCCGTGTTCCCTCCAACATCACCCGGTGCGCACACACCAGCTCGGGCCGTCTGTGGGACCCTGCTCGCCCTCAGTACCGTCCAAGATGCTTTCTCTTCCTTTGGCCACAAAGGTGGCTTTTCTTCACACCTGTGCTGTGGGCGCTCTCCACGTTCACACATCTTCCCAGCAGACCTTGCCCTCACCAGGGCGTCACTTCCACGTGCGTTCTGAGGATTCAGCATGATGTCCCTCTCCCCAGCTTTGAAATGGAGCACCCCACTGCTGACAGCGTCTGTGTCCCCAGCAGTGCCCACTACAGGGCATTCATCCCTTTGTACCGTCCTCTGGACTGCTGGGCCTAGGGACTTGCAGAAAAGCTGACTGCCGGAACGTTGTTTCCATGACTGGGTCACAGAGGCTGGCTTCATCTTGCCTCCCACTCTCTTGTCCTCTCATTTGCTGCTCTGATGATGCCATCTGTCCTGTTGTGGGACGCTCTGCCCGTCACGCAAGGGAAGGAGGCCCCTGCCAGGAACTCACGCGGACTGAGCCTACCAACAACCTGCTGGGGAGCCTGGAGGGTCCTCCCCAGTCAGATGAGACCACAGCCCCTGCCAGCAGCTTTGACTGGTGCCTCACAGGAGACCCAGGGCCAGAGGACCCTGCCAAGCTGGACTCCTGACCCACGGACACCGAGGCAGTAAGCACACGCTGTTTGACGTGGCCACGCTTCAGGGTGGTTTTACTTTAACTAACATCCCAACTTCTGCTTGGAAACCTTTTTTTTAAAGATTTTATTGGGGAAGGGGAACAGGACTTTATTGGGGGAACAGTGTGTACTTCCAGGACTTTTTTTTCCAAGTCAAGTTGTTGTCCTTTCAATCTTAGCTGTGGAGGGTGCCGTTCAGCTTCAAGTTGTTGTCCTTTCAGTCTGAGTTGTGGAGGGCACAGCTCAGCTCCAGGTCCAGTTGCCGTTGCTAGTTGCAGGGGGTGCAGCCCACCATCCCTTGCGGGAGTCCAACCGGCAACCTTGTCGTTGAGAGGACGCGCTCCAACCGACTGAGCCATCGGGGAGCTCAGCTGCAGCTCAGCTCAAGGTGCCATGTTCAATCTTAGTTGCAGGGGGCGCTGCCCACCATCCCTTGTGGGACTCGAGGAATTGAACTGGCAACCTTGTGGTTGAGAGCCCACTGGCCCATGTGGGAATCGAACCGGCAACCTTCGGAGTTAGGATCATGGAGCTCTAACCACCTGAGCCACCGGGCCGGCCCTGAAACCTATTCTTTGATGTCCAAACCCCTAAACTAGATATGGTCAGTGCTGAACTCGTGTGCTGGTTCCCTGTCAGGGGGTCTCCTCCTGAGCGCGCCCAAAGCAGTCAGTGTGGCACCACTGCCCTCCTGGTTGCCCGAGTTGGAACCCCGGAGGTCTCTGTCCTCAGATCTCCAGTTGGCCATTAAGTCCTGTGGATTTAGGGTTCTCCAGTGTCCCCTCTCTTGTGCCCGTGAACTCATCATGTATGTCCCCAGGCCAGCTTGCCTGCCCAGCTTGTCCCCTGCAGCCTGTGGTGCACACTGCTGTTGGGGCACTGTCTCCAAGTGCACCCTCGAACCCTCAACCCCCACTCAGCCTGCAGCGTGCTCAGCAGCTTTGGGAACAGCCTCAGCCGACCAGGCCTTCGGGCGCTATTTTAGGACACTTCTCTGGCTCAGCTAGGGATGTCACCACACTAGACCAACTGGCACAGCCCTTCCAGGTCCACCTTCTCTTAGGGAGCAGCCGTCATGACTTTCAAAGAAAGGCTTCAGGCTGGGGGAAGTCATACCTCCCCTATCCAGGGGCTTGATGGAGCGTGCCACGTGCTGCCGACCACCCTGAGTGCACACAGTCAAGCCACCAGTCCTCCTGCAGCACGTCTGCCTAGTGGACACGCTGTCACTGAGCTGAGTGTCTTCATGGTTAGGATTTCCGGTTGGTGCTTTCTCAGTCACCCTGTTCTCTTCCCATGGTGCCCTGGTCCTACCTCATAGACTCCATTTCTCCCTGAACGTGTTAACCTACAGCTTTTCCATCTCTCATGTTTTCCCCAAGTCTCAGGGTAGAACTTGCCCAGCTGCCTCCCGTGGTGCTCGTTTGTCCTTTCGGCTTCGAGCTGGTTGCTGGCAGAGGCCAGTGGGGTGGGGAAGGGCCACCTGACTTGGGACACCTGTGAACGACTGGCCAATGGGGGGGGGGGGTACGTACGCAGGTAGATATGGAAAAAGAGCAGGTACGTGATCACCACCAGGCAGAGGCTGGCCAACAGCAGCACAAACATCTCGATGCTCACGACCACTAGGGTCTTCGTCCTCACGGGGAAAAAAGGCAGGAACAGCAGCCACGTGCCCTGACTGCTGATGGCTGTGGAGACAAGGGAGACACACCTGCATCCAGCATCTGCTGACATGGCAGCACCTCTTCAGGTGAGCACCATGGGCCAGAGCCTGGCAGTGGGGGAGGCGATACCAGCCTAGTGAGCACCTACCGGCCCAGGTGAGCCCGTCCTCCTTACCCAGGTGTGTGCCCTGCCTTACCTAAGTGCCTCACAGCCCCTCCTGTCTGCAGTGGGCATTGTGATTCCATGTTATGGGTCTTGAAAGTGAGGCTGGGAGAGGGGAACTACATCCAGGACACAGAGCCTGACCTCTCTGCCTCATCCCACCACCACCCTGTCCTGCAGTCCACGTCCTCGCCAGGCCCTCCTTTCTGCACCAGCCACTCTCAAGAAGGCTACAGCCAGCACCTTGTGGCATTTCTAGGATACAGTCTGCTGTGATGCTCCCAGCCACATGGCTTCCAAAAGTAAGTAGGAGAAAATCTCAAAGGTTGCGTGCGTGGGGCAGCTGAAGTCTCTGCTCCACAGCAAAGTCCGGAAAAGGGCTTGAGCCCAGGTACCTTCGTGGTGCCCAAATGGGGTTACGCACAGCAGTATTGTGTGGCTACAGACAAAGTCTGATGCCCCAGGGGTGGCAGCACCATGTGGTGGGGCTGGGCTGGACCCACCAATAAAAGCAAAACATCCTGGGGAACTGGAGGTTTAGAAGCCCTGCGGAATCTTCCAGAACAGTGAGCCCAGGAAGTGGCTTCCGCTCCCAGTCGAGGAATTCACCTGGAGCCCATCAATTGCACCATGGCTCCAGGACCAGCAAGTCCCAGAGAGGCCAGCCTCACCTCACCCTGCTCACGTGCTGCTGCCCAGCACCTCCTGCCCTCTCCTGCTCTCCTCAGAGCCAGCAAAGTGAGGGGCCCAGTCAACAGGACACTTGACCAGTGACAAAGGACAAGGGAAATGCACAAAGACCATGCCCTGAGCACCTGGTGTGTCAAGGTCTCGCTCACCAGACGCGAGCCACATTCCCATTCCATCTATGGGGCCGAGTGTGGAACCAGCCGCCACCAATGTGGACAGAGGCGCTGCAGGGCCCGCCACGTGCAGCTCACAGAGCTCGTTCTCCAAGGGACGTTCCCAGGCTGCTGGGCACCACTGCCCCTCTGACTGAGGCCTCCTGTGGGGCGTGTCAGGGAGGGTGGCTGGCAGAGGCCTGGGGCGGCTCTTCCTGCTGAACGGGGCCTGGTCTCACTGAGCCCCACCATTCACTTTTGCGGCACCCCAGGCCGCAGCACCCCAGGCCCGTCCCCAGACAGCTCTGCCTCGTGCCCCACACTGCTCCTGTCCATGACCAAATGCAAGGGCCGGGGTGCAGACCCCACTCTCTGATGCCTGACACTCCCTGGGGGCTCAGGAAGCTGCTGGGCTGATATGTGGACTCTAGTCCCTCTGCCCCAGGAAAGTACCAGCCTCCCTCCCCCAAACAGGCTGACAGCTCCTGGAAGGAGGGCTTTCACCTGGAAGACTGCTAGAAAGACACACAGAAACCCGAGGGGAAGCAAACCTGGGGAGCAGCACGTACCTCCATAGTGGGGGTCCTCGCGGAGGGCCTCTGGATTGATGAAATGCTGGATTAAGATGTACATCACAATGGCAATGATCCCAAGCAGACCCGTGAAGGCGGAGGCTATGGAGCTGAAGAACCACCTGTGGGAGAAACAGGGCTCAGAGCGACCGATGACAGCGCTGCCGGCAGCACCCAGAGCCCGGCGTCCCCACTGCGGGTTGGCCCAGCACACCCTTACTGCTGCTCGGGTCGCATGGTGACGCTCAGGTTAAACCGCAAATACATGCCAGCTTTTCAATTTAAACGATTTTATTACCAACTCTCTCTGAAGTTGACTAGCTCTTACTAAGCTGATAAGAAAAATTCCAGAGCAGAGTGATTCACCAGCATCATCGTTAAGTTGCAAACTACCCTTCATCAGGGATACATTTCAGATCAACTCAAGAACATAAAGTGTTCACAGAAGAAGTACCCAAAGCCATTTATCATGCATTCCAGGGCCTCACAGCCCCTTCTGCAATTGTCTAACTCCTGACCCAGTTTCTTGTAAACAGGAATCACTCAGGTGAGAGATCCCTTCAGAGCATTGTTGAAAATATATTAAGTGTAGAGATATCCCAGATCCCTGTTCTAAGTATTGAAAGTATATTAGCACTCAGAGAAAACATCCGTAAATACATTCTATTGTGTTCTAATGAGTTTTTGCTTCCCCATTTTTGATAATATCTTCGATTTCTTCTGAGACCCTTCCTTTGTAGCCGTTTGGTTCTACTGCACTTCACTACTTTTGAGACGCCAGTACAAAACCATTCTCTTTTGCACTGATGTAAGTGACCTTTTTATACTGGGGTGAAGGGAGAGCACTCATAATTTTTCATCTGATAACTTCAATAGGTTATTTCTTCTCCTTCTTGAGTATAAACAGTAAGTTCTATTGGGACATATGTTCCACTATTGACCCTTTCTTGTTTATCCAGAGAACTTAAATTGCTTTTGTTCATTTTCCATACTTCCATCCTTCATCGCCAAGACTGAAAAATGGTGGTTATGCCAGCCCTAAGTAGCTGCATGCAGGGGAGGGGCCATGCCAGCATGCAGACTGGGGTTCTGCCCTGTCCCTGACCTCTTGGGGCCCCTCTTCTATAGGGGCAGAGGCAGGACAAGCGTTCCCAGGTCCCTTCCAGTCATACAATTCTGATTGGATTTTTCTAATTATGGCACGTTTGGATTTCCTTCTGGTCAAAGCAGTGAAGCTTCTTTCCATGCAGGCACAACTGGGGCATTTCCCACGCGGTGTCCCTCGCTTGGTGGCTGGGAGAGCACTTGGCACCTTTGCTGCCTACTGGTGGGTGAGCCACGGAGCCCGCTCCACCCTACACCTGACTATAGCTGGCAGGCCACGTGACCTGCCAGCAAAGTCTTCCCGTTTCCAAGTGCGGTGCAGATTACTGGGAGGTACTGTGTCTTTCCTGGTGACACGCAGCTCTTTACCGCCAGCAGAGCTGACTGACAGCCTGGTGAACCACAGGCCCACACCCTGAGCTGAGCAAGTGTCCAGCCTCCCGTTCACGGCTGGACACTTGCTCCTGACGCAGCCCGCGGGCTACATCCTCTGTGCTCGGGCCTGAGGCCTCTGGCGAGCAGAAGGCAGAGGGACCCAGGCCAGCAGGGTAAGGACTCGTCAGCCCAGCCCATGCCCTACGGACAGGGACTGACTCCTCGCCAATCCTAATGGGGGTCTCCAGTCATTTACTTTGTGAGGACGGGCTTGACATGGCCTGTCCAGGGATGGCCCCACCCAAACACGTCTCAGGACCAGACCAGGACACCTGACGGACTGGGAGAGCGGCTGTGCTGGGGGGTGGGACACAGCTCTCACCGAGGCCCCTCCCCCACCCCCTCACCAGTAATTCCTGCTCCCCACGCAGTTGTTCATCCATTTGCAGTGATGGTCAAAGCCAGACACACATTTGTTGCACGTACGACAATGTTTTGCTTTCATGCTTCTGGAAGGAAAAATTGGGGAGGGGCAGCCTGTCAGCAACTAGTGCAGGAGAGGGACTGGGTCAGAGCCCCCAACTGCCTGTAGGGGGACAAAAGGGCAGCAGCAGCCCATGTCAGAGTCAGAGAGGACCTGCGCCCAGCGGTGGCGTGCCTTCCCTTGGCCACGCCTGCCACGTGTGGCCAGGGTTTGAGGGAGGCCTGGAGGCCAGGCTCGGATCCCACCATGACCACTGGGCCTTCCTCTCACTGAGGTCCCCAGGTCCTACCACCCTGTGATCCAGTGGGGCAGGGGCTCATCTGAGAAACCCCAAGGAAGACCATGCTCTGGCCCCTAAGCATGGGGCGGGGAGGACTGTGTGTCTGAGGCCACAGCACCAAACACATGCAGGCCCGAGGCAGCCACCCCTCCTCCGAGTCCAGCCCCCGCCTCTGTGGAGGACAGCGTCTGACCCTCGCGAGTGGTGGGGCCATTGGTTTTGCCCAGCCCCGCCCCCAGCACTCACAGCCCCGCCCCCAGCACTCACAGCCCCGCCCCCAGCACTCACAGCCCCGCCCCCAGCACTCACAGCCCCGCCCCCAGCACTCACACAATGGCATCACACAGGCTACAGTATTGATCCTGGATGACATGGGCCTGGTGGGCACGATCGAAAGAAGGCCGAGGTGCTCCGTAGATTTTACAACGGACGCTGGCTTCGGCCGGGTCGATTGTCATTGCAGTGACGTAAGCAATGTAATGTAAGACAAACCCTCCGCTGGTCACCTGAGGGTGGTGTGTCAAGGAAACAGCCCTCAGACTGGTCAGCACGGAGCCACGTGTCTGGGCCCTGGTGTCCGGCCAGGAGCTGTGGGCCCACCTGTTGGCAGGACCCAGAACAGCCTCTCTTGTTTCTCATTCCTTGTTCCAGGAAGCCAAAGCAGGGGCTGTTGGAGGGAAACTCTCACCCTGGAGCCAGGGCCCCACGAGGTGAACCATTGTTCACCTGAGAGTGTGGCTCCCACTTGTCTCACTAAAGGCAGTGGGAAGGCCTGTGCAAGCAGGTGGCACCAGGCCACATGCTGAAGTTTGTCCTGGGGTGAGAGCAGGGGGTCTGCACAGGGGTTACCAATGCATGGGTGGCATTCTGAGCTTATGTTCAAGACAGAAAGAGCAGGCAGAGGGGAGGGAGGACTCACACACTCAGCCAATGAGCTTTGGGGTGAGTGGGTGGTCTCCCCACAGGCCCCAGGGGCTGTAGCAGCTGCTACTCCCTCTAGAGCCTCATGGAGGAATTAAATCCTCACGTCCTTCCTTTGCACCTTGAATCCAAGTCAGCCTCCGTGGGAAGCCATCTGGGCGCTGCGACCCTGTGTGGATGAGGGCCCGTCACAGACATCCACAGTGCAAGAAGCCTGAGGGGGGCTGCTACTGGCCAAGGCGGCTCATCCCTCCCTCATCCTCTGGCCTCCAGCCACTGGGTGCAGACCCAGGGCCTTAAGTGCCCAGTGTGAGCATGGAGGCTGCAGGGTCCAGGGCTGGGGGGCAGCTGAGATGACCCTGATGAGGGCGGGTGAGAATAAAAAGACAAGAGGGTCAGACAAAACCAGGGGAGGGCCTCCACGTGGGGTAGGGGAGCCGGCTGACAACTAGCCAGGCCCTGGGGGTCCTCTGAGGGGGACAGGACTGACAAGACCCCTCCGGGGCCATGTGGGGGGCCAAGTGACATGCAGACCCTTCCCATGGCCATGGGAACCTGCAGGGCTGGGTGGGGGAAAGGCTCGAGCTGAAGTCAACTTCAGCCACGAGAACTACATGGCTGACTGCTGCACTGCTCTGCTGCTGAGCAGAATGAGGCCAGGCCCCTGGACCCCTGGATAGGGTGTGGGGTGGAGCGGGGAGGTGCTCAGTGGCTGGGCCGGGCCTCACAGTCACAGCCAGTGACACTAACATTGTCCTGGCACGCTGGTCCCCCTGCACCTGCTCCCTGAAGCCTGAGGTTCAGGCCAGACGCACGCAGCACTGTTTGTGTGGTCACTGGGGCAACAGGAGTACATCCTGACCAGCAGGCAGGACACAGGCGGTGACAGTCCAGGACAGTGAGAAGTAGCACTGGGCCCAGGTGTGGCCCTTTTCTATGCAGTCCTAAAGGAGAATGGCCCTTGTCAGAAAGTGGTGGGCTAGGTGGTCAGGGGGACAGCTGGGGGCAGTGGATGGACAGGATGGGGAATAGCCAGGGACAGGTAGGTGGACAGGAGGGGTCAGGGTGGCCAGGGGACACTTAAAACTTGTGATTCATACTTGTTGATTGTAATCATTGAAGCCTAATGTTCTCTCCTGCCCGTTCTGAGCCTAACTCCTGAACAAATAACAACACCCGAATGACTGGTCAAATGGCTTCAGGCTCTATAGAGCTAACGGATTTATTAAAATCTATTTCCCCTCATTCAGGGGCCTTAGGGATACAGATGATGCCCCAGCAAGATCACCAGTCCCAACCAAAGAAGCCAACACGGTCTTCCAGGTGGATCTCGGGACCACTCCTCTCATGTGAGATCAGATAGGACAAGAGTTCCATGAATCCCCACTAGGTAGGGACAGCTCCATGCCCCTGCCCAGCAGGAAGCAGATACAGAAGAAAAGACCTTCTGTCTGTCCCTCAACTTCCCATAGAGATTTTATGGGGATCATGTCTCTCAAGGGGAAAACTAGGCAGGCAGTTAGAGACAGGCATCGGGTCTCTGCATTCCTGCACCCACAGAACGCGACCACCCAAAAGACCTCCCCTCTCTGCCCAAAGTTTGCCCTTTTCATTGTAATTATCTACCCCTATGAGCAACAAATGGGTACAAAATACCCAACTAGATTAAACCGGCCACTCACACCTCTCCAGTAAAGGCCACAACGACCTTCGTTTCACCTGGGCCTCATTATACCATCATTATAATATCATGCATATGCCCGGAAGTTCATTAATATCAGTATAACAGACTGAATTCTGGGAAGGAACATGCATAGTCTAAAAAGATGAGGTAATCGCCTCTTGTCAATCACAGGTGTCAATCATGTGGTCCCATGCCCAGAAAGGAACAGCCCATTCTAGAGAAAAAGGGTAAAAACTCCAAGTCCTTGCCAGTCCGAGCCCTTTGCGCCTTTTGAGCCTTGCTTTTGCTCAGGGGCCCGCTCCAAACCCTTTGGAGTGTACTTTTTCTTTTAATAATGAGCCCTTGAGCCATTTCTGCTGCTCGGGTCCGCTCCTATTTCTTTGCAGTGTACTATCTCTTCTAATAAACTGCTCTTTCACCACTTTGTGTGTCATTCAATTCTTTGCTCCAGATGTCAAGAACCTGGGCACAGCGCCGAGAAGAGCTCACCCTCCAGTAACACCACCACTTAGGACAAGCGGGAGGGGCAGCACAGAGTGGGCGCTCAGTCCCTGGGGGTGGGGACGACCAAGGCAGGTGTGAGCAGGGGGTGAGGTGAGCCCGGCCTCGTCACTGGGCTGCACAGCGCGACTCCTGGATGAAGACACAGGGCCAAAGAGAAACGAGATGATGGGTTATAACCCAGCACGTGAGCAAGACCCACAGTTCGGGGCTGAACTGGGTCCCAAAGGACACTGAAGTCCTAACCCTCAGGACCTGCGAATGTGACCTTATTTTTCGGATGAAGTCCTTAAGGTGGGTCCTAATCCATGTGACTGGTGCCCTTATAAGAGGAGATTAGGACACAGACATGCACAGGGGAACAAATACAGAAGGACAGAGAGGAGGCGGCCATCTACCAGCCCAGGGACACCTGAGGCCACAAGGCTGGGAAAGAGGCCTGGAATGGGTCCTGTCCTAGAGCCTTCAGAGGGAGCACAGCCCTGCCGCCACCTTGACATTGGACTTCTGGCCCCAAAACAGAGAGAATACATTTCTTTGATTAAGCCACCCTGTCTATGGCACCCACTATGGCAGCAACCAGGGGAAACTCACGCAGCACAGTCCATGCTGCCGCCAAGGGGCTGTTGGCCTGGCTGCCACCTGCAAACAGGCTGATGTCACAAGAGGACCAAACAAGAGACACGGATCCCATGCTGCCCTCACGCACCCTGCTGAGCTGTAAAGGCAGACGTCTCTGGGGTACCCCACAGAGCACGGCCACCCGGGAGGACCTCAGATGTGAAAGCCCACAGCGAGCCATGTGAAGGCTGACCTGGAAAGCTCTGCGTGGGACAGGGCTCCACAGCACACACCCGACAGAGGCTGGGCTGTATGTGCTGATGTCCTTCCTTATTAAACTCACTTTTCTTCATTGGACAACACACACTGACCCCTGTACATCCTTGGGAAAGCTGCGGTGGGTCAGGTCTCCACCTCCCCCAGTCCCCCGGCTCCCTGCCCCCACCCCAGGACCCTGGCCGCCCCCCTCCCCACCAGGCGCAGTCTCCCTACACCAGGGGCAGGTGAGGGGCGGACACTGCTGTGTGAGCATCTGCACATTTAGCCAGGACCCTGAGCCAGTGAGACACACAGAGAACAGGTGTGTGAGGGTTCAGGCTCCGTGACAATGGGGGTGCACAGGGTGAGGAGTGGGGAGCGGGAGAGGACACCTGTGGGTGACTCAGTGTGGAGGACAGAGCACAGAGGAGTGTCACAGCAGGCACAGGAGCCCCTCTGCCCGAGGAGAACTCCCGTGACCCTGCCCCACCCTAGACCACAGGCAGGTGCTGCCCTCCCTAAAGGATACAGCGTAGGTGACGTACTGCCACTCACGGGGCAACATGGGGATGAAGACACAGAACATGGCCAACACATGGGTCAGGAGCATGGCCCAAGCCACCACCTGGAAGGGATCGAAGGGCTTCGACCAGCCGTTCACTCTGGACCAACGAGGTGGCGCCACCTCCTTCACCATGCTGGGCACGGTGTCCGGGATGATCGGCCTGGGCAGCAGCCCCTCTGTAAGAGAGAGGAGGGGAGCATGGCAGACCGTGAGCCTCCTGCCACAGCCCCGCATGGCTGGGAGACCCCAGAGGCAGGAACCCACCACCCAGCATCGCCCGGGGCCTGCTGTTGATGGCAGAGTTGGCAGGGCGGGGCCAGAGTGGGCAGGGGGTCCTCCATGGGGGACCAAAGCCAGTCCTGTAGAGCCTACCCAAGCCACAGCCACCATGCCGCTCTGGAAAATGGAAGGGGCACCCACCCAACAGGACCCAGGGGTGGGCAGGGGACAGTCTGCAGCGAGCGCACAGTCTGTCTGAAGACGCATCAGTGCGGGAGGAAAACCCACACGAGCATGAGGCCCTCACCCTGGGGAAACTGAGGCCATGCAGGGAAAGCAGAGCCAGTTGCTATGACCTGGTGATGTGTGTACCCAACTGAAATCCACCCTCAGAATTCTTCCTGAAAGCTCCCCTCAAGCACAGCACCAGAGACCACATTTCCAGAGAGTTCTGTGTTAGTCCTCCTGCGACAGGACAACCTGCCGACATCCAGGCATCCTGGTGTCACCCAGCGGCTGGGAGGGACTGTGGTCCCTTCTGTCCAGTCAGGTGGGCAGGAGCCACCGGGATAAGAAAGGACATGGCGTCAACTGCAGAGCAGTGAGAGTGTGGGGGAGGGGTGGACGATGTCTCACAGCTGCTACAGGGGGACTTTTGGAAAACTCTGCCACATTATGCACTGTGCAGAGCCCTTCATGTCCCTTCAGAATAAAATGCACAGAAAATGTAGTTGCTAAAACTGTTTCTTTGGGAAGAGACTTTTGTTGGAAAATATTCAAAGACTATTTCTTATGAGCTGCAAATTCCCTTGGTAATTTTCCTAAGAGGTTTTGGCTGCTGTCCACTCTGATACTCTGGGTGTGAGACCATGTGGACATGAGGCCACAGTGGCCTCGAGCTTCCTTGGGTTACATGAGAATCTCAGGGAGACCTGCGACAATATCACATTTATAAAACAAGACCAGGGTACCATGCGGTGGGGGGAAGAGAACACAGAAAGGTAGTATTTGTATAAAAACACGATTCCCACATCAAAACCACATGCAGCTACGAGGCCAACCACAGAAAACACATGGCTAAAAGTCAAAGTCCCAGAGTGGGGAAGGCAACATCAAGGACTTATCGCAGATCTGGGAACAGAGAGGTGAAGACGTCATAATTATGAGAGAAAATTGAAGTGTCATGGAGACTAGAAGCTGGAGACATATGTTACTTGTTAGGATTCTGCACAAGAGACAATGGAGAGGGTGTAAGAGAAGAAACAAGGAAAAAAGGGGGAGAAAATGTGTCTGCAATTCAAGGGATTCAAGACTTTCGACCTGAAGTTGGCTTCAAGAGCCAGATAGGAGTCGTGACAAAAAGAAATAAGATTACCTACACTAACTATATGGACACCTGAAAGTGGGAACTGGCTTCAGATTTTGTAGAATTCAAAACAGAGCAGCTCTTCCAGTTCAAACAGTACTTTGAACCAAAATAGACACAGCCAAACTCTCAGTAAAGTGACCCAGGGCTGGGGCAGCAGCACAGTGGAGGCTGTGTCCCAGCGACAGAGGCAGAGGCCAGGCCAGGTACCACCCCACCCACAGTCAGCAATAGCAGCTGACCAGCAGGCTCACCCCCTCAGCCCCTGGTCAGGCCCCAACAGCCAAGGAAAAGGCTGTTCTTCCCCGCCACACCCGGCACACGGCTTTGACATTGCTGCTGCACAGGAAGACACACATCACACCACACATACATACCACTCACACACACTAAACCCACATCACATACTTACCATATACACATATATACCACACACGAAAACCACTTACACACACAACTCACACACCTCACCACTCATACACCAAACGTACCACACTACACACACACACACACACACACACACACACACACTATACACACAAACCAAACACAGAAAGCACTCACACACAAACTACACACTACACACACACACCACACCTCTCTCTCTCTCTCTCTCTCTCTCTCTCTCTCTCTCTCTCTCTCAGGTTTCTGGACTCATTTCTCATTTCTGACCTCTTTCATGTGGTTTCCTAGACCTGGAAGCTCGACCTACCTCTGCCCCTCCCCCAGCTCTCACCTTGTGCCCCGTCCTACGGTTACTTCCTCTCCATGTCCTCCCAGGCAGCCCCACCAAGTCTGAGTTGGCCCTTTCATTTATTCCTTCCATAGATGTTTTAATTAATCCCGATTCATTCTAAGGACTGGGAACATTTATGATGTCATTGTAGGGCAGACTTCTAGATTGGACTCAGGAAATTAGCCCTGTTTGGGGCTTGATGGTGCCTGGGTCCCCTTTCTGCCCTATTTCAGCTCCTGCCTCTTATTTTTCATTGTCCCTCAGCTTTATAGGCTGAGTTTCGGTCCATGACGCATCGGAGCTGGAATGACCCCACAAAGTGGTCCTCACCCCCAAGTCCTCAGACCTCCAACACAACCATGGCCGCCATTCACAGAGCTTTGCCAAGCCAGCCCATGGTTACGGAGGGAGGCAGAAAGGGTAGTACCAATGGGCGGTGACCACCTTGCCAGGACCTTCTGCCTCTCCTTATCTGTGGGTGTAGAAACAGCCCATTCTCACACTGTGCCTGTCCTTCCCAGGGACAAGGCGTCCTGGCACATCAGCACGCAGGCTGGGGACGCTGTCCTGGGGGTGCCCTGGGCACTCCCGTCAGTGTCTTTATGACACCACGACCTCTGTGCCTACATTTCTGAACCCCATCATGGGACACAGATCCCAAAAGCTTCTGAGTCGTTATTCTGTCTGCTCTGTGTCCTGCTGGGTCCTGGTACTTTCATGGACCTCCAGAGGGTAAAGCTGCTAGTCCCCTGGGGAGAAAAGGAAGAAGTAAAGCACCTACCTCCCCCGCAGACAGAACCAACTATTTACAACTATCACAAATGTCCCAGATGAACAGGAACGCTTACAGCTTCTTGCTCAGCCCAGGCTAAAGTGAGGAACACCGCCCAAGGAGAACCTCATAATCTCCCTGGTTGACACGCCCAAGGTACCTCATAAAGCCAGGTCCCCGCCCCCTGGATATGCCCCATTGCCAGGTGTGGGGGAGGGGGGAGGGTGAGGACATACCCTCAGACACCCCCCCGCCCCTGCCAGGTGTAAGGGAGGACAGGTGCAGGTCCTGGGGAGACCGTGTGGACAAAGTATGGGGCCCTCAGACAGGGTAGGCTGGAGGCAGTGTCACCATTTGCCACCTGCACTTGATTCCTTTTACGTGGTTCTCAGTTTCCACTAGAACATTTCCTATCACAGACCCTCAGTGACAAAGTAGTCGGCTCATGCCGCCCCCTGACCTGTTTCAACAGCTCATGGTGCCTGAGGACTCGGTCCTAACTTTCCTCATTACACATGATCCCGTCAGCTGCTTTTGCTCCAGGAGCACAGACTCGCACACTCTGTCACACTCTGTCTAGGGCGTGGGCACCTCTGGGTCAGACCCAGGGACCATGACACAGACTCAGCCACCTGAGCTCGGTGGCTCTGTGGGCTGCCCCCTTGGTGGCCACAAAAGGGCCACAGCAGAAGGAAAAGAGCCAAGGAGTGAGGGACCTGTGAACACCGTGTTCCGAGTGGGAGGGGGTCACGTGCCAGGGAAGCTTTTCTCCCAAAGACAGCCAGCCAGAGGCGTCCCAGCACCCTCCCTCCTGCCCTGCTTCTTGCCTCAGTGTCTCACTCGTTAAGCTCCAGAAATTTCCGGTTATTGTCTGTGGGGTCCAAGGACTCCTATTGGAAGGCCCCCAAATGCAGGCCAATCACCAATCCCTTCCTTGGTGGGGCTGGGGAGGGTGGACGGGGCAAACCCCTTTTCCATCAGCAGAGGTGGCTTCCTGTGGGCTCCACCAGTCCCTGGCACCATGAAACTTCCCAGGGAAGCCACTGGAGCTGGGGCAGTCTGGGCAGCGGAGGGCTGGCTGTGCTTCTCCAACATGTGCTGTGTGTGGCCATACAGCCAGACGCCTGTGGTGGCCAGTGGGTGGCTGGGCTCAGGTGTACAGAGGAACAGGACAAAGAGAAATGAGCAGATCACTGGGCCCACCAGGGACCATTTGACAGGAAGGGGTTCTTCACGAATTAGAGCTCGTGTCACGTGACACGTGGACATGACAGCCTCTCTGGAGAGCCAGGGACCTCTCCACTGGACAGGGACCCAGACTCACATGGTCAGTTCAGTCCGTCCAGCCGCCTGGCCTTGCCCTCACCTGGGCTTCCATTTCCTCAAACTGAAGCAGTACCATCCTAAAGGGCAACGGGGAGCAAACTGGGGCTGACCACAGGCGAGTGGGAGGAGACAGGCCCGGGAGGCTCGCCTGGGATCGCCAGCCTCACAGGTCCCAGGACATGACGGGGGCTGGGGGCTGAGACGCCAGGTCACTGTGGGGTGAGTGGCTGCCTCCCAGGGTCCCTGGACACCAGTACTGCCCGTGGGCAGGCCTGAGCTGGCACTAACAGAGCTGCACTGACCTCCACCCAGAAACCACATCTGAATGAGGAAGAGCCCAAAGGCGCCCACAGCTGACCAGGCAGCCACCAGGACTGCCAGGCACCGCTGTCCATGGTGCTGCCCAGGCCAAGCCCTTGTCATCATGCTCCCACCAGGTGCCAGGCCAACAGGCTACCAAAGAGACTTAGACAGACAGTCAGGCTGCCCAACTGGGTCTTAGAGCCCTGAGGATCCAGCCAACAGCACATGGAAGCAGAGGTTGTGGGAGACATCCGAGCCGTGTCCCCAGTAACTAAAAACCAGGGTACTGCACCCCTCGGAGAGGGCAGTCTGTCTACGGCACCTTCACTTTCAATAGGATGTGACTCTGAGAAAGACCATGGCTGATGGATGGCAATGTCACAGCTCCTGTGCATGGCGATGCATAGCTCCAGCTCTTGGTCAGTGTGGTCTTCACAGTTCTTGAAAGTGCTCCCCGGTAACTGAAGATGAATGCTGTTTGTCTCCTGCACAGAACATGCTTCTCCAGATACATGTGTGCAGCGCGTGGATGGTGCAGGGTGGCCACTCATCCATCACTCTGGAGGCTGGTGACCTCAATACCAGGTGTCCCGAAGGCCAACAGGCCCCAGGGCAGCTCCTGAGTGACACTGAAGGAGGTTACCAGGAGGGAGTGGGAGATCACACTACCCCAGGGTGCCCCAAGTCTGCAGGCAGTGGTCTCCAGACCCAGAGCCAAGGCAACCTCAGCTGCTCACGCCTTTGAGAAATGGCCCTCCTCTTTGCTTCAAGGGAATAACTTTAGAAGCTGCCAAATCAGGGTCTGCTCACTGTATAAACATTAGGAAATACTGTGTTTTCCCAAAAATAACACCTACCTGGATAATGAGCTCTAATACGTCTTTCGGAACAAAAATTAATATAAGACCCAGTCATCCTGCTCATCAGAGTATACACCTGTTTATCAGGACCATTTGAGTGAGCTTCTCAAACAAATCCTAAAAAGCACATTGACAGACACTGCCTTGAGAAGCAAATGGGAGGCCTGGGCACCTCAGCACTAGAGAGAGAGAAAGAGAAGGGAGACGGGGAGGCAGTTCTACCTAGTCAAAGCCTTCATACAGTGTGAGGAGAGGCCTTTCCCCCTCTTGGGATTGGTCCACTCCACATCTTACAGTGTATCTGCCTTTACTAATAAACTTTTTATTGTCCTATACCTGCACAAAACTCCCTCTTGACTGAAGTATTTCCCTCGAGAAGAGCCAAGGAACTCATCACAAGCCGGTAACACCTGCATTAAAAGCCACAGAATAAAAACCATGGCTCCCAGGCAGTCAGGCGGCAGGGGAATAACTGGGTATTTCAGCGCCATGGCCTGCCTCCTGGACCGGCACCACCTACACACAGAAACAAGAAGACCCACTGCCAGCACGTGCCCTCCACATACACATCACACAAACTAAAATGCACTGGGTCACACACTCAACAGGCACTGACACAGGAGTGAGCAGAAACCTACAGATATACATGTGAACAAGACTCACAGTGGCCCATTCACGTGTCACTGGTGCACAGGTACCCAGACACGAATACACAGCGACATTCCAAAACACTTGTGCACACACTCTGAGAGGTATACACACACCTGGAGGTAAGACAAGACCTGTACCTGCAAGCCTAAAGGAGACACATGTGGGTCAGGCCTTTGGGGACCTGGGCTCCCCCTCCATAAATCCCCCCTCTCCTGCCCATCAGAATAACTTGCCTTCCAGCCAGCCCCTTGGGTAGATGCCCAGTCTTCCCTAAGCAGAGGCAGTCCTCAGTGCAGGCCTTGCCCTGCAAGGGGACACCAGGTAACTGGCTTCTGAGGCCCAGGCAAGAAAGGACAGAAAGGAGCAGGAGAAGTGGTTACTCGCCAGCCTCTGCAGTTGCTGAGCACAAAGGAGGAGGCTTCAGTCACGCCGGCCAAGTCTCCAAATAGAGGCAGGTCCCAAGCAGGGTGTCATGCAGGGTCTCTGGTCCCGCTCCCCACATAAGAACGCAGGACATGGTGAGGCCAAAAAGGAACACCCATGGAGCCATAGATAGAGGAGTCATACCACTATATTCTTGCTGGCAGCTGGGTTGGACACACAGGAGGCAGGAGCCACATGATCCCAATCCGGCCCCGCCGGCCAGCCAACCAACCAACGCCGCCGTCACAGCAGTTATATCAGTGGCTAATTGGCTAACTGGTTACAGCCGATGGCCAACCAGTCACAGCTGATGGCCATCTACTACCCCAGCCAGCACCTTTCCATGTGAGGCCGAGAGCCTGGAAACTGCTCTTGGGGACTCTGTCCCCACACAGGGGCTCCACAGGGCATTCACTCTGCCATTCCACCATGGCCCCTGGCACCATGACTCCGGCATTGGTCCGCAGGTGCAGGTCTCCACCATAGACCGTGACATTGTACAAAAAGCTGCCTCCAGAGTCCTCCTCCCTGACTCTAGGGAAGCCTGGGGTGCGCACCAGGGCGGCTCTGAGGGACCAAACCCCCGCCTGGGCTGTCGCCGCCAACACCAGGAGGGACGCCAAGAGACCCTGGGTGTCAGTGCACACTGACACCGCCAGGGTGCGCTCTGCTCCGTGCCCCGGGGACTCGCCTGCAAGGAGAACGGTGTTAGAGCCACGGAAACGTAGGAGCCCCCAGCTCCTCCCACTCCCCCGGGGCCCGTACCCCCCCCCCTCAGCCCCGCCCCCACTGCAAAGGGAAGGGCATTCCGCCAGGCAACCCCCAGGAACTAGCCGGCACCTCCATGGCCTTCTGCCTACCCGGGAGGGGCCTTAACAGCCACCACTCCATAGCCCCGCAGCCGGGGTGGTCCACTCTGGGACCCTGCAAGCCGAGCGCTCTGCCCTTGCCCCGTTTCGCGGTGGGGCTCCGCGGTCTCTTCACAGTTCCCCAGAGGACAGCCGCGTCAGAGCGACCCCCGGCCCGTGATCCTACCATCCTTGGCAGGACGTGGGCCACTCCGGAAACATTCCTGCTTGGCGCTCTACACCTGCGCCTCTACCCTTCAGTGGCCCATGGGGCGACGAGGACTCAGCTCCACCTCATACGGGCAGCTCGTCCTCCGTTTCCAGCTCACACTGAGCCCGCTGTCCTTTCCCGTCCCTGGATGGGTGGAGAAGGGTCCCTCGGAACTTTGGGGATCCCCTCATGGGCGCCCTAACCAATACTCAGGGCCCCAGGCTGTGTGCTGAGCACCGCTCCAGCGTCCCCGCACGCCAGCCCGGGCGCTGCCTCACCGTGGCTCCCCCGCTGGCTTTGCGGGGTCCGCCGCGGGGCCCTCCCGGCCCTCCGCCTTCAGGCTCCGCGCGCGTCCGGGGAGCCGCGAGAGCTCCGAAGCTCCCCACGGCCCGAGGCGCCTGGGTGCGCCGCGGGGCGCCCCCTGCGCAACAGCCCCCACCCCGAAGGTGGCCAACTTGGCCGCGGGCGGATGGCGCGGAGTTTGGCTGAGTACGGCCGGACGCCGCCTGGGAAGGGGCGGAGGGGCGCGCGGGATGGGGCACAGCCGGCCCGGGGCGGGGGCGTGGGGTCAGCCCGCACCTATGCGGCCGGCGAGGCGGCGATCGGCTTCAGACCGCAGGTCCCAGGCAGCCCGGGTCCCGCACTGGCAGCCGGCGTGAAAGTTCCCCGCGCGCTCGCTGCCAACATCCACCGGTAGCTGCAGCCACCCGTAGCCGCAGGACAGCAGGCGCGGGGCGGAGGAGGCCAGGCGCCCACCGGAGGCACGGGACAGGCGGGGAGTGCAGCGGCCCCGGCGCCCCAGCCTGCGGTGACCCGCGCTTGTCGGCCCTGCCGCCGCTGCTGTTCCAGGCTCGCAACGAAGCAGCGACACCCGTAGGCCGCGGCAGAGAAACCCCCGGCCCGGAGAGCCCGAGCACCCCCACCCAGGGAGTCCTCCTGGGGCGCCCGGGTCCCACCAGTCAGCCCCGCGATGCAAGGGGCCACCCTGCCCTCTCTCTGCGCCCTGGTTAGGAAGGGGCACAGGGCTGAGATGGAGACTCCAGAGACCAGAGCCGCTTTTACAGGCGGGTCTGAAGGAAAAGGGACCGAGTCAGGGACCGACAATCAAAGAAGAGCCAGGAAGATGAGCAATACCAGTGTGAGTCTTTATTGGGGTGTCGAGGTGGAGTAACATCAAGAAGGAGCAGAGCCTGAGGACTTGGACGATTCAGAGGCAGGATTTCGGGGTTTCTGGGAGGCGCAGGCCTAGCTCCCTGGGCCAGGAGAAAAGCTTGGCGCTCACAGAGACTTCAGGAAGGCCTTATACTTGTCCAGGAAAGGGGCGCACAACCTTCTCAGCTGTTGCCCCAGCTCCTGCACAGCCCTGTCCTGCTCCTGCTCTTCTCCCACCACCTGCTGCCTGTAATAGTTGAGGTAGAAGTTCACCCAGTCGTCCAGTACAGTAACCATGGCTTCTTCAGCGATTGGAGGGTCAGTGAAGACCTGGGGGTGGGCGGGGGGATAGTGTGGTCAGCAGTGTCATTCAGGAATAACCCTCAAACCCGGACACCCTCTTTTCTCTGTATTCCGTCTCTAGTTGTTTCTATCAATTCCACCATTACTCTCCCCACTCCCAATTATCCTCCCTTCTCTGTCCTCACCCCCCACCCCCCACCACACCAGGCCTGTCCTTTGAAACAAAATGCCTGGCTTACCTGCTGATTCAGCAAAACATTAAATTCCTTCATTCCTGTGGAAATGAGATCTTTATTAGCCTGAAGAAGAGCCATCTGCCTGTGTAGAGAAAGACAATTTAAGTGTCCTTTCCCCTCATCCCCGGGTATTTCCCCCCGTTTCCCCACTCCCCTCAAAGACTCCTGGTAACCGGCAGGACCACTTCCCTCAGATACCTTTCAAATCCTGCCCTGATTTGAAACCACCTTCTACCAGGTTGGCTCACCTTCAGGTCGAAAGGTGCTTTCACCCACACTTTTCAGGGTATGTATGTTCTTCTGTGCCAAGCTAGATGTGCGCGAGGAGTCAAGTGTCAGCTTCAGAGGGAAACGCCCTGCATCAGGGTCTGAAGGCGGGTGATAGGTCAAGCATGGGAGGGGAAAGGAGGGAGAGGCTTCCCTGAAGTTAGAAAGATAGCAAAGCTGGGAAACAACAGATAAGTGGCGAGAGGCAGAAAACCAGGCCAGGGACAGACCCTTGCCCTCTGCCCCACACCCCACGATCCAGGCACCAAACATTAACAAAACAAACATTACCTGACCCCATTTCATGACAGGCACTTTTAAATTATCACAACATTGTGATGGCAATTATTGTCCCAACACCTAGATGATATATTAATAACAGTTTACATTATCTTTATCATTTATGCCAGGCACTGTTTCAAGCATCTGTTAAAGTATTTATCCTTATAAAATACCCTATTACGCAAGTAGTCACATTTTGCAGACGAGCCATCTGTAAGACATGAGGACTGAACTCCACCAGGCTGTGCTCTGCAAGGACATATATTGTTCTCTAATATATCATCAGGTATTCAACAAAACAGAAACATCTTTTCTTTTTAAATATTTCCCTGGTTTCCAAATTTCAGAATTACCATGTACTGAGGTAAGTGAAACAACACAAAAAAATGTACACTGAGAAAAGGTGATCATCTTTGCTCCCTCCCCCTACAAAGTAACCAGCATTAAAGATGTGTTTATTTCCTGTCACATCTTTCTGCACTCAAAAACCAACATTCATAGGCACCTATTAGATGTTTGTTGATTTGCTTTTTTGTTTATAGTTTTGTTTTTTGATTTGCTTTTTTTCTTATTTAACATATAGCAAAATTGATCTCCTTTTGGTGTACAATTTATGAATTTTAATTCATAGATTCATGTAACT
Source organism: Rhinolophus sinicus (assembly GCF_057876585.1). Taxonomy (NCBI): domain Eukaryota; kingdom Metazoa; phylum Chordata; class Mammalia; order Chiroptera; family Rhinolophidae; genus Rhinolophus; species Rhinolophus sinicus. The sequence goes on along the minus strand of NC_142510.1, from coordinate 18,674,386 downwards.
ACTACCACAGTCAGGATATAGAACATTTCCATCGCCCCCAAAACTCCTTCATGTTCTCCCTTTGTAGTCACAACCAGCACCATCCCTAAACCCTGCCAAGTGCTCATCTGTTCTCCATGACTACAGTTCAGTGTTTTGAGGACACCCTGTAGTGGCTTCATGCAGTACGTAACCTTGAAGACCGGCTTCTTTCACTCAGAATAATACCCTTAATGTTCACCTGACTTGTTGCACGTAGCAGTAAGTTGTTCCTTTTCATAGCTGAGTGTGCCTCGCGTGGATACCCCATAGTCTGTTTATTCATTCACCCACTGACGGACATCTAGACGACCTGCAGTTTGGGGCAAGCATGAATAGAGCTGCTATAAATATCTGCGTACAGATTTTTGTGTGAACATATTTTCATTTTTCTAGGGTAGAAAATATTTGTTACCACTAGGAGAAATAATGCAATACTACCTGACAAAGAACATGTAAACTCTTATAGTTCCATGTTAAGACAACCCAGTTTTTTACATGGGCAAAAGATTGGAACAGACACTTCACAAATAAGATATACAAATATGATAAGGACATGCAAAGACAATCAACATTATCACTTACCAGGGAAATGCAAATTAAAGCTACAATGTGATACAACTACATCCTCACTACAGTGACAAAAATTTTAAAAGACTATTTACGTGTCAGTGAGGATATGGGACAACCAGAATTCTCATGCATTGCTAGTGAGAGTGTAAAATGGTAGAACACTTTGGAAAACAATTTGGCAATTTTTTATAAAGTTCAACATACACTTACCACGCAACCCAGCAATACCACTCCAAGGTGGAGTTTGTGAGAAATGAACATTCATGTCTATAAAAATACTTACATGTAAATGTTTATATTCATAATATATTATTCATAATAACCCCAAACTGGAAATAAACTAAATGTCCAATAACCAGTGAGTGGATATACAAATTGGGGTATAATCATACAATGGAATACTACTCAGCAATAAAAAGGAACAGACTAATGGTACTTGTGACATGAGTAAATCTCAAAACCATTATGCTGAGGCAAAGAAGCCAGACAAAAGAGACCATATACAGTATAATTTTATTCCTATAAAATCCTAGACTAGACAAAAATAGTGACGGAAAGCAGGTCAGTGTTTACCTGGAATCAGAATACAAGAGTGGAGATGAAAATGCAAAGATGCCCAAGGGAACTTTTTGCAAATAATGGAAATATATGTATCTTGATTATAACGTGCATTTTCATACACTGTTAGGTATGTAAATTGGTAACACTTTTTAGAGGAATAATTTGACAACACTTGTTCTAATTAAAGTATATATACCCTTCTATCCAGTGATTCTGCTTTGGTCTCTATTTTAAAGAAATATTCATAATCAGTGCACAAAAAGGCCTATACAAGGAATTTACCATACCAGTTTGTAATAATGAAAAGGCAGAATCAACCTAAATGTCCATTAATAGGGGGATCTTTATAGAAACTACGTATGGCATATTCATGCTATGGCATGACATGCAGCTATGAAAATAAATGAGGTAGATACATCTGTGCTGATATGAAAAGATCTCAGAGAAATGTGAGATGAACTACAGTAGAGAGGGCTACCCCAGGCTGCAAGTGGGGCGCATGAGAGTGGGGGTTACATGTAAATCTCTCTCCCCATCTACACACCTCCCTCTCTCTTTGTGTAGAAAGGTAAACAATATTTACTTCTGGGGATTGACTGGTATTTGCTGGGACATGTTAAAAAGGATAAATGTCAAGGGAGAGTTTGACCTTACCTATCTATATTATTGTTTGAATTATTTTACAGCAAGAATGTATCCTCTGTTATTTAGTAATTCTTAAAAATACAAAATAAAACAGAAAGAATAGTTCTAAAGTCATTAGCCTCAGATTTAAATCTTGCCTCAGTGCCTACAAGAGTAGCAGCTGCTCACTAAATATTTTTGTTGAGTGACTAAATGAATGCTTTTGCCATTTTCAGTTTTGTAAACTTGAAGTCACTTCACATACACAAGCCTCAGCTTTGTCCGTAAGGGAGGAAAAAAATAATACCTGCCTTACAAAGGCTCTTTAGAAAATGAATCTTTTCGTTCCACAGGTAGGTATTTGGCACCTGCCTTGGGCGGGGCACGGCCACAAGACCCTGGGAATAAACCAGTGGCGAGGTCAAGGCTCGCTGTCCTGCAGGGCGAGGGTGCACGGCAGCAGCACGGACCTGGGGCGCAAAGGCTCCCCGGATGCTCCTTCCTTCTCCCCGTAACTGGAGGCTGCGGGTACCAGGAGTGCAGGCGCCCCCCGACCCGGCCACAGGCCCCCATTGCTCTAGCGGCCTCGCCAGAAAATGCTACAGAGAACGAGGGTCGGGAGCGGGCATCCGAGACGGAGCGTCCGCTGCCGGAGCCCAGAGGCGGAAGGAAGCTTGTCCCTGTGCAGCCGCCGTAGCGGCGCCGGAAACGCGTCCCGGCCACGTCGCGCGCCGCGCGGGCCTGGGGCGAGTGAGGCGGGATGGCCGAGCGCGCCGGCCTGGCGGCTCCGCTCTGCTCCGAGCAGTTCGGCTCCCGGGCCGCCCGAGGCTGCTGCGCCGCTGCGGACGGGCGTCTGCACTGGGAGGCCTGGGGCGGGCTCTCCGAGGCCTTTAAAGTGAAGCCCGAAGGGCGCGATGGGGGCGCAGGGGGTGCACCGGGGCCCGCCTCTCCGCTGGCCTCCCGGCTGCTGGCCGTCTTCCTGCCCCAGGGCTTCCCGGAGAGCGTCAGCCCGGACTACCTGCCCTACCAGCTGTGGGATTCCGTGCAGGTCAGCGGGGCGGCGTCCGCCGGGGCGGGCGGGCCACCTGTCCCCCCGCCCGCAGACGGGACGAGTCCCAGGTCACACACCAGGAGAGCCGATGGCAGGCTTAGACCTCCGCGCTCCCGCGCCCGCTCCTCACCCGACCGCTCTTCTTCTCCAGGCCTTTGCCTCCAGCCTCTCCGGCTCCCTGGCCACTCACGCGGTCCTCCTGGGCATCGGGGTGGGGAACGCTCAAGCCTCCGTTTCAGCGGCCACAGCCACCTGGCTGGTGAAAGGTAAGCTGGGCCCCAGGAGCCCGATCTGTCGCCACTACTCCCAGCCCTGCCATCTCTCTGGTCTCCTCCTTTTGCTCCTCCTAAGAAGCCCAGCCTCTCCTTTACCCCTCGCCCCGTGTTCTGGACAGTGATGTGTATATTTACAGACGACGCCTGATTAGATCTGGGGGCCACGTCTCCCCAGTGCCTAGAACAGTGCCTTGTACCCTGTTAATGAAAAAACAAAATTCGGTTGAGTAAATCTGACCTTTTTATTGGCTTCATCCAATGTTAATTGGCCTCCCCATGCCGGAATGCCCTCATCCCACGCCACCCCCTTGCAGCCACAGCCATACTGTTCAGAGTCCCTAAGTCATCTGGAGCCCAGATCCCCTAAGCTAGCCGTTCCCTCCCTTTACCCTGGTCTCTGTGGAGAACTGCCTACGAGTGCTGTTACTGAATCAAAGTGCCAGCCGCCTGGGTTTGGGAAATTAGTTAGTACTAGGGGGGAATAAATCGTAGTTGGTCTCCCGAGTAGGAGAGAGAAGGTTCTGGGAAGAGTCAAAGGCATTTTAGGTGGTGCTATGCATAGTAACTCTAGTAACTGTTTGTTTAGCATGTACCGCTTTTTGAAAAGCCACTAATAAATAAAGGTACGGTTTGGTACCGTGGCCGTGCAGAGTGGGGCACGGAAGGGAAACTACCACGTGTCTCACATCAGCAGCACCATGGCCCCCCACTGCCCTCGGTGTCACAGCTGTTGCCATATAGATACATATACACGGAAACACTGCACTGCTTAGTTTAGTTTGCGTAGTTTTAGAGCTTTATGAGAAGTGTATTGGGCTGTAGACAGTCTTCATGACTGACTTCTCACGTAAGACACTAGGATTCATCTGTGCTGATGTGAGCCCATTGGTTTTTCACAGCTGTCTACTAGGACATTAAGTGAAAGAAAGGACCCGAATTGTTTTCGCCGATGAGCGTTTGCAGTATCCCTAGTCTTTTGCTTTTATGAACAATGTAGTCAAGACTGTTTCTGGTCCGTGTCTCCTGGGTGCACACTGAGGAGCTGAGTCTGAGTACGTCTGGCCCCTCGATCCCGCTGGTCTGTCTAGAGCTTACCGGACTAGACAGAGCTCCCATGCAAATCAGCCATTTCGGTGCCAGGCCCCACAGGCCCAAGGCTTTTCCTTCCTCATCAATGCCTCTCTCCCCAGATTCAACTGGCATGCTGGGCCGCATTGTCTTTGCCTGGTGGAAGGGGTGAGTTTCTCTCCCGGTCAGAGACTTCTGGCCACTCCCCGCAGACCGTGGTCCTGCCTGTCAGCCCTGGCTGTATTGTCAGCACCCCCTCCCTCTGTCCAGTCTCCAGGGGAGGGGACTTTCAGCAGTTACATCATTACAGCCAAGGAGTCTTTCGTTACAGGACCCAGTACAGGTGGCTCACCACGGGTCCCCTGGCAGTGAAGCCACAGCCATTGCTGTGACCAGATGTGCCTTCAGGAGCACTGGTTTGCCACTGGCTGCCTGTCACCATGTGTCCTCTGTGTGCTTGTTGAAAGAAGCCTGGAGGGACAGTGCTTGGAAGGAATGAGTACTCCAGAGGCTACTGTGCTGGTTCAGGCGCTTCGTCAGACCCTGCTGAGGGAGTGAGGCGTGGCCTGGGCGGGTCACCAGGATCCTTCCCACGTGCGATCACTGGCACTGTGGGTCCCGAGGGACTGAGCATTTGTGCTGCCTGCTGCCTCCTCGAGTCAGTGCTGGGCAGCCCCAGGAGTGGTTTCTATCTGCCAGTTACTGTGGTCATTAAGTGAGGTAGTTTATGCGATTGCTTCACACATTGCATGGCGCCTAATAGGTGCTCGGTAAACATTTGCTGCCGTTAACACTTCCAGTTGCCTCATAAGCTCTCTGTATCTTGTCTGTAATTCTCATAACAACTTTGTGGAGTAGGATTAAATGTGTACATTTTACAGATGTGAAGCAAACCTACGATGGAAGTTACCCACATCCCATAGCTTGTAACTAGTAAGGTGGGATTTGAACCTGAAGCCTGTAGTCTTTCCGTGGTATCAGGCTGCGTTACTGGGCAGAGCCCTAGACCAGGCCCACGTGTCCAGGCCCGCCTTTGTTTGCTGTGTGGCCCATCCCCACCCAGGAGTGCCCCCTTTTCTTCAGGAGAGTTCAGATGAAGGGTCAGGGCTAACCCTGCACTGGGGCTGCCACGTCTCCCGCGTTGGGGCCTTGGAGAGGCAGCCCAAGGTGTCTGCACGGGGCGGGGAGGAGAAGCCGCTGTCCCGTGCTGTGTAATAGGAGTACGCTAGGTCTGGAAGTCAGCGCCTGGCTCTTGCCCTTAGCCCCCACTCCCCGCGGGATCCGAGGGAAGTCACATGCTTTCTCTTAGTAGTTAGCTATGAAATGCAGGGGGGTTACACTAAATGTCGTGTTTACCAGTGCAAAATATGTGGACTGCTTGCTGGGCACCCTTGAAGCAGGAGAAGAAGAGGGGAGATGGCAGGGGAAGCCAGGGCTAGCATCTGTCAGCAGAGAGCAGGAAAACGGGGAGCAGCCATAGGCAGTGTTTTCCCTTGGTCTGTGTGTCATGGGTTAGGAAAGGGAGAACACTCAATGGCCATCAAAGGTCCTCCCAGCTCACCGGGACATTTCAGGCAGTAGTGACAGGGTGCTGGGGCAGACGTCTGGCTGGGATGCGGGTTTTCCTAAGCCCTTCAGACCGTACCATGGCCTAAGGGTGGCCGGGACTGCCCGCAGGGGGTTTTCTCCTTAAATCTAACTGCAAACCAGACTCTCCTCCCCGACAGGAGCAAGCTGGACTGTAATGCCAAGCAGTGGAGGTGAGCAGGGCCTTGGAGGAGGGGGCTCTTCATTGGGAAGGCCTCACCTCTGACCTCTAACCTCCGATCCTTCCCACAGGCTTTTTGCCGACATCCTCAACGACGTGGCCATGTTCCTGGAGATTATGGCTCCCATGGACCCGATAGGTTTCACTGTGATCATTTGCATCAGCAACCTGGCCAAGGTAGCCTGGTGCTGTGTGGGCTCAGCCTGCACCCAGAGGAGTGAACAAGTTCAGATGTTTCTGCTCAGATGCAATAGTATCTTCTGTTCCTTCTCCAGCCATACAGCCTCGGGTGTCAGATAGTCAGTCTGAGGCAGTGCCAAGAGCCACGGCACGTGAGGGTGCTCTGTGCTCAGCATCCCGCATTCCTCTCGTTCTTTCAGTAAGCTATTTACTGAGTGTCTGCCTCGTGTTTGGCACAGAATGTGCCCCCCCCACCCCCGGCTACAGGTATTCCCGATGAGAAGCTTCGGGGCGAGAGGCGCAGCAGGAAGCCTGGCCTAGGGAGGAGACGCAGGCAGTCCTCCCCGGGCTCTGGGTCCTGACGGATGGGTTGAAGGTGCAGGGAGGTTATTCTGAGCAGAAAGAGCTGCATGGGTCATGGTCTGGCGGCAAGACAGCACAGGTCACGTGGTGAGGCTATGGGGACACGCGAGGCACCTGCGAGCTCTTCCTCACAGTTCCTTCAGGCTGGCCTCCTCCAGGGGGACGTGGAAGCCAACCAGGTTCGGTGAAGACGTAGGCCCGTCTTCACCACAGGGTGAGTGCCTGGTGCAGAGAGAAGAGGCCTAAGGCGACGTACGACCCTCGCACAGGCCCATCCGTTCAGAAGCCCATCAAAGCCGTGTTCCTCACAGGGCGCTGCCGCTGTCTCACGTGCAGCGGGTCTTTGCAGAGGAGGATGTTCGGCTGCCTTGGCCCGGGCACTCAGTGCCACGAGCACCCTTTCCCTGCAGGGCAGGAAGCCCCAGGAAAAACCACTGTGGTAGCTGTGGACCCAGGTCTGCCACGTTTCAAATTCTGCTCCGAACCCCACCTGGGGCCTCAGTCTCTTCACGTGAGGGATAAAATGGCCACGACCTCCATCCTTTTCCCTCCCTCTCCCCCTCAACCCGACCCTCTCTAGAGTTCTCGTTTCGGTGACCAGCACCGCTGTTCCTCAAGTACACCAGCCCAAAGCCTGGCGGTCATCCATGTCTCCTCCTCCCCCTTCACCTGTCACCTCAGCCAAATCCCCACTCAATCCTTTTATTTCCCCTCCTGACTCTCCAGTCCATTCATCCTCTGTCCCCGTGCCACCTGGCGGTTCCTTGATGCTGAAAGAGCACAGTCGCTTCCTATGTAGGCTCCAGCTCCCGCTCTCACTCCTCTTCAGTCCTCGTGGAGCAGCCCATGGTCCTTGTAAGAATGGACATCAGACCTGGTCACGTCCCTGCCCATTGCTCTTAGGATAAAGACGAGGCTGGGGAGGTTCCATGTGGTCAGTGCCTAAATCTGTGCCTGACATCTAAGATTTGATCAGTAGGCGATGAATGAAGGTGGTCAGTGACAGTCCCCAATGAGCTTGACCATCCTGGATCTCAGAGTGAGCGACCAGGTGTCCTGGGAGGTGAGGCAGCAGCGTGGGCTTTGAACTGGCCTGGCGGCATGGATGGGCCTTTGCTGGGGCACTTGGAGCGTGGAGTCCGTTCCAGGCAGGCGGGCAGTAAGCAGACTGGACCAGGAGCTGCAGGAGGGAGGCTGCGGCCAAAGGGACATTAGGGCTGCGACTTCTGGGCTTGGGGGTCTCTGGGCTTCCACCTGAGGGAAGAAAGTGAGTGTCCTTAGGGTTGGGTCCACAGGGTCAGATTGCAGGCAGAACATGAGTTTTCTCCTAGAACAGGGCAGGGGTCATGGACCCAGCAGAAGAGCCGGTGAGAACAAAATACCAGGGGTGGCGTCCAGCGTTTTGCTCTGGGGTCACCTGAGGCCTGGTTTTCTTGAGCTGGTTTAGCTGTTTGCGTGGCTCGCCCACAGAAGCGTCCGTGTTGCCACAGCTCGTGGCCACTCGGACCATTACTCTCCCCTCTCCCACGCAGTGCATTGTAAGCGTGGCTGGTGGGGCCACTCGGGCTGCACTGACCATGCACCAGGCTCGGAGAAACAACATGGCCGACGTGTCAGCCAAGGACAGCAGCCAGGTGAGCAGCCGGAATGGGAGGGATGGCAGCGCGTCAGGCCAGATCACTGGAGGAGTGTGGAGAGAAGCACCCGAGTGCTCCTGGGTTCCCCGGACGCGTCCCCCCTCAGGAACTGTAGGTTGTTAGGGAAGGGGAAGGAAGCACACCGCAGGCCTCGCTCCTCCTAACCCCTCAGCCCTCCCCCCACCCCAGCTGTGTTTCTAAGGCTCCAGGCTTCCCTCAGTGCACAGATGCAGTGACACCTCCCAGGGGCAACCTGGGCTTACGTGCAGCCCCATAGCAGACCCAGGCTTTATTACCACTGACTGTGGCTGCTGGAAGTGACTGTTCCCACCTGGGGAAGAGGTGGTCCCTCTGCTCCTGAGCTCCCCCGGCTTCTGGTCCTCAGTTTACTGTCATACCCCCACAGCCACCCCCGGTAAGAAAAGCTCTCCAGCCCCGCACACCCCTTTAGTGCCAGGACCAAATCTCCTGGGGAGCACAGTGGTAGGGGTACCCACCCAGACTCCTCCTCCCTCATGGGGAGGTGGAGCCGGCAGCTTGGGGTCCTTTCCCCTGGGGTGAGCTCAGTCAGGCCATCTCAAGCCATCAGAGGGATCTAACAACATTGATTCTCCAGGGAAGAGGTTTAGATCTTGTGCCTTTCTTCCTAGGTCGTTCCTTGACCAGTTACTGCATATCAAGGGGTTAGGGGAGACCAGTCTTTTTAAACCACGAAACAAAAATACTTCCCCACTCTGGATATTTTCTCGCCTGAGTGTGGGGCTACTCAGGTGACTCTTGCAAACAAAGGAGACATGTTTCACGGGCATTGTATCTACCGGGGCAGGACGGGCAGATGAAGTAGCTAGTATCTTTTAAATGACAGCTCACTCGCTAAAAATGTTAAAAATGTACGAGGCTCCCTCATCAGCGTGGGGAGCACTGGGAGGCTCTGGGACAGGGAGGAATGTGTGAAAGGGACTCAAGCCTATTGTCTGGCCTGGCAGGGAGCCCTGCAGCTCCCAACCCCTCTGCCGTTTCCCAGGAGACGCTGGTGAACCTGGCAGGGCTCCTCATTAGCCTCTTGTTGCTTCCCCTGGTGTCGGATTGCCCCAGGTAAGCGGAGAGCAAGCGCCAGGCGGGGTGCTGGGGGGGGGGGGGGGGCCTCTGCCCCTGTTGACCACCTCACTCTCTCACTTCAGCTTCACCCTCGGCTGCTTCTTCCTCCTCACTGCCCTCCACATCTACGCCAACTACCGGGCGGTCCGAGCCCTGGTGATAGAGACCTTGAACGAAGGCCGGCTCTGGCTGGTTCTGAAGCACTTCCTTCAGAGGGGGGAGGTACTTGATCCCACTTCAGCCAATCAGATGGAGCCACTGTGGACAGGTGACCCAGCCCCCTGGTTTCCAGTCCTGTGTCTCTCCACCTGTCCCCCTGCCTGGGATTCCTGACTTCCCACTTCCCACAGGTTTCTGGCCGTCTCTGTCTCTCTCCCTGGGGGTCCCCCTACATCGTTTGGTCTCCAGGTAAGTACCCAGTGTCTCCCACTCATCACTACTGGCACCCAGTACCCACACATGCATGTCATTCCCCTTACACGCTGGCCTTCCCACTAGGCCGCACCTGTGCTCTAGGTTCTTTATTTCTACTGACCAGACCAGTCAGCAGGGTGCTTGAGGGCAGCAGGGCGTAACATCCGAGGTGTGATCAAACAATACGGTGAATGTTTAAAGTTTAAAAATTTATTATAGTAAAAGACACGTTGCCATTAACCCGCCTCAAAATGCTCCCCCTCGTTCTGGCCGCTTTCTGAAGCAGTTCTGGAAGTCCGCTTTCGTGAGTGTCTCTAGTTGCGCTGTTGTGGCTGCCTCGATATCCTGAATCATTTAACTTTGGGGAAGAGCCAGAAGTCGCACGGTGTCAGATCCACTGAATAAGTGGGTGAGGTCACACCATAATGTTTTTATTTGATAGAAATTGCCCTAGCAGAAGCAGTGAGTGACACGGAACGTTGTCATGATGGAGGATGATTTATGGCACACTTTAAAATACACCTTCTCTCAACCATAGCTCACATCTGACTGACTACACCGAACAAGTTGAAACTTGTCACACACTGTTACTAAGGTTCCGATGCGCTGCTTCCCATGTTGAAGATCCCTGCCTTTCTGTTGGATGGCACTCAGCAGCAGCATTCACCGTATTTTGTGATCATAACAGAAAGGTTCCGCGTCACACATCGCTTCCGGTGTACAGCAAAAACATTATGTGTGTCCTCATTCACCTTATTCACTGGGTCTGGAACCGTGCGACTTCTGGCTCTTCCCTAAGGTCAAAATGACCATGACAGGAAAATGTTTTGAATCAATTCAGGTCATCGAGGCAGTCTCGACAACGCAACTAAAGTCACTCACGAAAGAGGACTTCCAGAACAGCTTCAGAAAGTGGCAAAACGATGGGATAAGTGTGTCCAAAGTGAGGGGGAGTATTTCAAGGGGGATTAATGGCAATGTATCTTTTACTGTAATAAATTTTTGTAAACTATGTTTTGATCATACCTTATAGACTAGATTTAAAGGATATATTTGTTGGATGAAGGAAGAATAGGTGGATGAGGCAAATGGATGACGAGATGCGGGAAGAAAGGAAGGACGGGTGTTGGCTGTCTGAGAACAGCTAAAGGATGGACGGGAAGTGTGCACATTAGGGTTAGCGGCCGCTGTGCAGCTGATGGGATGGTTGCTCCTCCCTTTGCTTCCCCCTCCCCCACTGCCCTCTCCTTTCCTTCAGAGTCTCTGAGCTGCAGCAGCTGGTGGACGGACACCAAGAACCCTACCTTCTCCACTGGGATCAGCCGCAAAGTAAGTGCCATGTCCTCCCAGCCTTGGACTTGCCCTCCTGGGGTCAGCCTCATTCTTGTAGCTCCAGGGCCATAAGCTCTGGACAAGCCCTGGACCACTTGGAGTCTATGTTCTGTTCTGAGGGGAGATTAGACTGAGACATTGCAGCTGCATGCCCCAGTGAAATGCCCTTTACCCCTCTGCAACATGGAGCTAACAATACCGCCTTGCTACCTGCAGTGTTTTGTGAGGATCAAAACACAGTTAATCCAATGGGATCCTGACCTTTGATTACCTCAGGGGAACCACTTTTTTCTCCCATCGGGGGTCATCTCTTCAGGGAAAAAGTACTGGAGTTTATTGGTCTGCTGGTCGCGTGGTAAAAGTGCTTACTCTCACTGGCCATTAAAGACCTGCAGAGGAAACCGCCTCAGTGAGCTGCTGTGAAACCGCAAACTGTTCAGAGCATTGGGGAGCAGCAGAAGGTGGTGTTGGAAAGGAATGCACGAGAGGTGGCCTTCCAGGCCAGGCCAAGGTCTCTCGGGGCAGACGGGAATGAAGCAGAGTGATAGGGTTAAGTGTGTGGGGAGGTGGCTTTCACTGGTACCAGTCTGTCCCTGGGTCTCCAGACCAGGTCCAGGTGGTTCTGAGCCACATGGCTGGCCCTGAGACCATCCTAAGGGCTGCCACACACGGGCTGGTGCTTGGAGCCCTGCAGGAAGAGGGGCCGCTCCCAGCAGAGCTGGAGGAACTGAGGCACCGAGTACGAGCAGGTAAGCGCCTCCTAACCTAGACTGCTGAGGATTTAAAGTGGGGTGGAGAGAGGATGCTGGCTCTCTCTCTGCTTGGCTGGGGGACCCGAGCTGGTTCTACACCCTCTCCAGGTCCTGAGAAAGAGAGCTGGGTCGTCATCAAGGAGACACACCAAGTGTTGGACAAGCTATTCCCAAAGTTCTTGAAAGGTAACATCCTTCAGGCTCCCTGGCCTCTGGCGCCTTGTCCCCAGGGGCTCTTCCTGCCCCCTCCCCACCCCTCCACCTGGGAGGGGGTAGACCCGGGTTCTCTCTGTGAGCATAAGTCTGGGCCTCAGTTTCCCCGTCTGCAGGATGGAGGGTTAGGACAGTCCCTGAGGCTGTCAGTGTTGACAGTCTGTAATGCCAGTTGGCTGAAGGACAGGAAGTGAGGGCACTTCCACAAGTGACCGGTGCTGATCTTTTATTTAGCACCTGCTCCTTTTCAGCCTTTTCCATGTGCTAGCTCTGAATTCTTGCTGCAATCTGATTAGGTTTTAGCCTCATTTTATGCCAGAGGTGACCCAGCAGAGCAAGGCATAGGGCCTGCACCCAGCCTGCCGCTCCTTTCCTGCCTCCAGGGGCAGCCCAGACTCCTCCCTTAGTCCCCCTGTGACACCCCCCCCCCCCCCAGGACTGCAGGACGCGGGCTGGAAGACAGAGAAGCACCAGCTAGAGGTGGATGAGTGGAGGGCCACGTGGCTCCCGTCTCCAGAAAAGAAGGTCTTGTGAGTAGCCGACGGAGGCCCAGGCCCCAGCCCAGGAACCTGAAGCAAGGACACGGCCCCAGCAGGACTTGGGAAGGCAGCTTTATTTCTACTTAGGGGAGCTGCTGCGACAGGTTGGCCCAGGCCTCCTAGGAAGTAACTGCCAGGCACATGGGCTGGGTCCCTGGGAGAGACCAGGCAGGGAGGAGAACCAGGGCCTCCCTCCTCCCACCCGCACTCCTGAGGCTGACCCTGCCTGGCTGGGCCCATGGCGTCCCTCACGGTCAGCCTCAGGCATAAAAGCCCCAGAGGAACGTGGCCACAGCCATCATAAGCAGAGCGTTCAGGTTGACTACACGGGCCCAGCTCGGGTGCTCACTGATGTCTTCCAGCCGCCGGGCGCTGGCCGCTGCCTCCTCCTGGGTGGGCAGTGGGACCCTGCCCTCCCGACTGCTGCTCATTCCACAGAACCACAGCAGGCACTGGCGGAGCAGGCCTGGTGCCCGGGACTGGGCCTCTGCGGAAGTCAAGGCTACAGTTAGAGGGACTCGGCCCCGCCAGCCCCTCGCCCCCGTGCCGGGGCAGTGCCTTACCCTCCATGTCCACTGCCAGCTCGGGGCGCCCGTTCTGCACGGGCGCTGAGGTTGGGCCTTCCTGCTCGTCAGCATCCAGGTCCTCCCGCTCCTCCTTGCTGTGCCGGAGACTAAAAACCAGGCGATGGAGCTGGGGAGTGGAAGCAGGGGCTGAGCGGGTGGTGTGCTCCCCACCCGCCCTGAGGTCTTGCCCACAGGGCACTTCCCACACCTAGCCCAGGTCAGCCGACCTTCCATGGCTGCCCTTTGCCCTCAGGCTAAACCCAAGCTCCTCCCTGGGTTTGGAAAGCTCAGCCTTTTTCTCTCCTCGTCTCCTGTCTACACTCAGAATTGTACTCTCCTCTGGTCCTGCTAACACAGTTCTCCCCCTGTTGCCTTCCCCCCACTTCTCCACCTGTGGAATCCTGCCCCCCCCCCCCCAAAGCGCCCTACGGCACAAGACCAAACCCTTTGGTGGGCTTTTAAGATGGCATCCAGTTCCTCTCGGGCACCAGTCTGATCTGTGTTTTGAGTCCCAACAGTCATGCCAAGGACTTTGGGGGCTTTAGTCACCTCCCCCACAATCTTCAAGCTACTTCCCCCAAACCACCTCAGATAAACGTCATTAAGTAAAAACACCGTTTGCAAATGCATCTTCTAACTGGACCCCCAGGCTGCCCTCACCAGCCCTTAATATACAGAATCAAGCCTCTCCACTGGGCATTCCTGGAAGGAGACTGACAAACGCTGTGGACAGGCCTGCCCTAGCCACGTGGTATATGGTCCATGCCCATCCGGAGGGAGGTCGGCACTTACGTGCTTGCGCGGGATGGGTTCTGTGCACAGGGAGACCACCAGGGTGAGGAGGCTGGAGCAGGCGAACAGCACGATGGCGAAGTAGAGGTAATGCACGCGGCACAGGAGCGCAGGGCACGCGGAGGGCCTGACGCAGCTGCCAGACCCAAAGGAGAACTCGGGAATGAGGCGCGCCAGGCCCATCAGCAGGCCGCCAATCAGTCCCCAGAAGGCGCCCTGCGGGGGAGAGGACGTCAGCCTGCTGTGATGCCCACGCCCTGCCCCAGGCTTAGCCTGTATTCACGCTCACCTTCTCATTGACGCGGGGCACAAAGAGCGCCAGCACGAAGACCGCGGACACGGGCGGCGCCAGGTAGCTGGAGATGGCCTGGATGTAGTCAAAAAGCTGCCCGCCCTGCGCTGCCTGCACCACGGGCAGCCAGGCCACCGACACGGCCACGATGAACACCACCCAGAGCCTGCGGCGGGCGGCCATCAGGAGATTCCACGCAGGTCCCCCAACGCCCCCTAATTCTACGAGCGTTCCGTGCCCCCACCCCGGGATGATTGAGGGGCAGGAGATGGGAAACCCAGGCCGCACCGTCCTACTAGCAGCAGCTCGCGGTCGCCTGCACGGGGCCGCAAGCGCGTGTAGATGTCCATGGTGAAGAGTGTGCTGCTGCTGTTAAAGATGGACGCCAGCGAGGACATGAGCGCGGCCAGCATGACCGCCAGCATGAGTCCGCGCAGACCTGTGGGCCGACGGGAGCCGTGAGTCCCGGGCCACCAGGTCTCCCGGGAGGATGCGGGTTTGACGATGGGTGATTCCTCCCGGCTGCAGTTCCGCAACGTGCCTGCGCCTGTGGGCAGGCGGCCACCTGAGTGCCCGTCCTCACCGTTGGGCATGAGCTTCACGACGAGCCGTGGGTAGGCGATGTTGGAGCAGCCCACCTCCGTGCCGCACACGCGCTTGCACACCTCCGGCACTACACACGCCACCTCGTCTGCGGGGAAGGGGGCACAACACTGCTAGTGGGGACTGGGAATTCTAACGAAAATGAGATGGGACCCCTGGTGGGAGGTGAGACTGGGGGACCGGATTCCCGAATCTTAGGACGGGAATGGGAGGCAGGCACCTGGATCCTTGCACAAGAAAGGGTCTGGATGGGTCACAGACAGGATTCGGTCGGGGCTGGGGTGCATAAGTTACCCGGGTACAGAATGCGGCTGATCATTCCCGGCATGACCATAAGGAACATGGGCAGCAGCTTCAAGTAGCCGCACAGGATACAGCCCGCCTTGATGTGGGTCAGGTTCTTCCCTGCCAGGCAGCGCTGCACAATGACCTGTACGAGGGGCGTTCAGCTGCCTGCGTCCAGTCCAGGCTACCTCCCCGCCTCAGGCCTTGCCTCACTCGCCGCTGTAATTCAGGCCCTGCTTGGCTCAGCGTGGCCCCACCCAGGCCCCCCGGGTTTAGCTTTGGTCCCGCCCATTTCAGCTACACCTACAGCGGTTCTGGTTCTGCCCCAGCCTCGCCCCCCCTCCCCCCGCGCAAGCCCTGACCCCGCACCTGGTCGCTGCACCAGTACCAGCCTGATACGATGGTAAGCCCCAGGAGCAGCGCGGGCCACGGCAGGTCGCCTGTCACAGGGTCCCGGAGCAGATGGTAGGAGTCAGGCCGGGGTCGATAACAGATGCTGGAGATGTTGCCCACGGCAGGATCCTCGGACACGGTCAGCGACGTCATTGCCCCCAAGTATTTTTCGAAAAGCCCCGAATACCCGCCCACCTCGTGGAAAGCTGTGCGGGGAAAGGCAGTCAAGGGACCCAGCGTCCACGCCAAGATCCTCCCTAGGACCCACACGCCTGAGACGCGCCATGTCCCAGCTCCCAGGGTCAGAGGCCTGCGACCCTCGACCTCCACGCTCCCTCCCTCATTGGGACATACCGTAACCCATGAGGATGAAGGCCCCCCCGAGAATGACGAAGGTCTGCACGGTATCCGTGTACATCAGCGCTGCCAGCCCTCCTGCAACGGGCCTGGGTCAGTGGGGACAGCCCAGACAGGCTGCTCCCGGATAAGACGGTGTCTGTGCGAATGTGAAAAAGGTGCCCCTTCCTGGAGAACAAATTTCAAAACGATGGCCCCTTCTCCGGCTCATGCACTCCGGCCACAGAAGCAGGACTTGGTGAGCAGAATATGGCTGAGTGACGCTCCTCGCACATCTCCCGAGCCCTCTCCCTTCCCTAAGCCCCTGCCACGGCCACCTGTCACCGTGTAGATCATGGTGATGCCCAGCAGCGCGATGACAGAGGCATAGATGTTCCAGCCCAGAGCCTGTTGAATGAATACCGCCCCAGAGAACATGTCCACCTTGGAGAAAGGAGCAAGCATACAGGTGAGGACCCAAACGCCAGGGCAGGGACCCAGGTCCACTTCCTGCCCAGACCACGACCCTGTGTGGCCACGCCTCAAAGGTTCCCTCATTTTTCGATGGCCTGGCTTTCCCGGGTCCCATCCACCGTGGCCCGGGTCCCAGAAATCGATGCTTTCTTGGCCCTGCCTCCATCGTAATCTTACGCCTACTTCCCCTTGGCCCCGCCCCTCCAAGGCTTTTGAGACCTCTGCTCGGTGGCCCCGCCCTTCCAGGGCCCAGTCCCGCCTGCCGCGCACGCGTGCGCACCGAAATCTTGGTGAAGATGTACAGAAAAAGCGAGAGCACGGACAGGTAGAGGCGAATACGTTGGCCGCCGAAGCGCTTGCGCAGGTACTGCGGCATCGTAATGACGCCCGCGGTCAGGTACACAGGCGCGAAGAGCCAGCCGAGCAGCAGTACCACAAACAGCGCCTGCGGGCACAGCGCGACAGCCGAGGGTGACTCCCTGTTTACGATGCTGCCCTGAGCGCTCCCCCCCCCCCCCAGGGTACCAAAGACCTTCTCTTTCTGAACGTGCTGCTGTAGAGGCAGCGTCGAATCTGGGGCCCAGAGGACACAAATGCAGACGATATCCCTGGGCCCTGAGCATTAAGGGAAAGGTTCTTGACACCTTCTTGGACCTTTACCTGGAGCCATCCTTGCTCTCTCAGGCCATGACCCCTGGCCAGTCCCTCCCAAAACGGTTCCAGCCCTCCACCCCAAGCACATGAATCAAAGTACAGACCCCTCAGACTGACCTCAGCCTCTGCCAGGAGGGGCTGCTTCCACTCTCCTCTCCACCCACCAAAACCATCTGTGCTTAGCTCAGAGGCCTCCTCCTCCAGGCAGCCCTGAGCTCAAAGCCCTGGTCTCCCCAGCCCTGGGTCGCGGCCCTTAGTCCCAAGGTTTGTCTCCCTTTCACTTCTGCAAGGGGCTTTAACTTGAGATCCCCACAGACCACAACTCCAGAGCTCATCAGAACAAGCACTTCACCATCTTTGAGGCTGGTCAGCCCACTTCACAGAGGAGTAAACCAAGGCCACACAGGGTAGAGGCTGGTCCATATTCACCCAGCAAATCAGGAGTGAGGCCTACCCCTACTCTAAAAATGGACATTTCCTACATCCCCTGCTTCCATGCTGGATGTGTGCCCCTCACTTGAAACCCAACCCCACCCCACAATTGGTAAGTCCCTCCTCCAGTCTCATGTCCCCTTGGCCTGGAGCCCCACCACCTTGCCCCCCGGGTGTGACCCTTCCAGGGGTTCCTGCTGGGGTGGGGGTTACTAGACAAAAGAGGGCCTCACGTTCCATTCAAATCCAGCCACGGCCAAGCCGCTTGCAGCGCCAGTCCCTGCCAGGCCCACGAAGTGGCCACTGCCGATGTTGCTGGCAAAGAGAGAGGCTCCGACCTGGTGGCCAGAGGTGTGGGTGAGCCAGGCTGCCTCGCTCGGCCCTTCCCACACTGCGGCCAAGCCTCTCTCACCGGCCACCACACCATGCTCCGTCCGGCCAGGAAGTAGCCACCCACAGTGCCTCTGTTGGTTCTGTACATGGACTGGGGGACAGGGGTTGGAGACCTAGGGTCAGGGCATGTCTTTGGACCTCATTAGCTTCCTGAACACATTCCTCAGCTTTGTTCTGGGCTGAAGATTAACCAGTGCTCAGCTCCCCACCCTGCAAACTTCCCAGCACCCAGAGTGATCCAGGCCCGAACCCGGTGTCCAGCCACCCAAGCCTGAGCATGGCCGGATTGGGCCTGCCTTTCCTAGGGACCCTGGATCAGGCCTGTGGGCTTCCGTCAGCCCTAATGCAGATGGGGGAACAGAAGCCTCACTTGGAATGCCGACCTTGATGAAAATACTAGCCCAATCCAAAGGTGGGACGACAGAGTGCTGGCTGGCACTCCCTGAGGCTGTCAAGACTTGCTTGCCCCCCAGCCCGGTTTTTCCCTCAGAGAGCCAGCCCTTACTGCTACCTGGGGTCTCCCTGAGACCCCCCCCACGCCCCAGAAACCTGGCCCCCAGCAGCACCCCCTTGACTTCTCACCCACAAGCCGACACCGATGACCAGCAGGAAATAAGTGGCAATGACCAGTATGTCAGCAGGGTTGTCAATCAGGACACTCTGACTCCCCAGCCCGGGTGCCAAGCCTGCCTCTGTGTGTTCCTCCATTCTGTCCAGGAACTGCCCCTCAAGGGAACAATCTCTGGATTCTCACAGGGGAGGGATTAATGGTTACCTCAGGGGCAGTGAGCTGACAAATCCCCCAGGCCTTGGTCCCCCCTCTCCAGCTTTGTTTAGCTGAATCAGGTCACATCGAGGCCGAAGGCTGGTCCTGGGGAGGTGGGCCCTTTCAAGTTCAGGAGCGCTCCTTCCTGGGCCTTAGTCCCTACCCCTTCCCCAGTGCCTCAAGCTCAAAGTCACTTTCTTCACCCCCCAAAAATGCTTACCCTTCAGCCTTGACGTGATCTAGGGGGCTGACTAAGCCAGCCCCCTGGTTCTGACTAATCCAGAGGGATCATTTTCAAACCCTGACATCGTCACTCGGCTGCTCAGAAACCCTCCACATAGCTCCTCATCACTCACAAGGAAGTAGGAGCTCCTTGGCCTGGAGGTCAAGGCCCACCGTGGCCACCCCCTGCCCACCCTTCCCTTGCTCCTGCATCCCGAATCTGGACTTTCCTTCCTGCTCCCTTGCTCTTTTCAGCCCATATATTTGCGTGCCCCAAACTGCTGCGTGAGTTGTGCCTTCTGCATAAGGGCCTCCTGGCCCCCCAAACGGCCAACTCCTTCTCATCTTCAGTGCCCAGCCCATGTCACTTCTTCAGGAAAGCCTTCTCTGACTTTTCTGATACAGTTCTGAGAACATTGTATGGTCCTTGTCTGGGACCAGGCCATCTCTCCAACAAGTTAGAAACTCCCCAAGAACAGAAAATGATCTGATTATCCCTGAATACAAGAAGGGAGGGGATTGATACATAGCTGTACCTCTGCCTTTCTTCTAGAAATGACCAGAATTAGATGTCTGACTACGGCAGTAGGGTTCATGCCTAAAACGGGGAAAGAGAACAATATTTTAGGAGAATATCATGAGTTATGTTTAAGGAGTGCCGTAGTTTGGGTACCTTCAAAAGTAAACCCTACAATGAGAATTGGAGCGCAAGGGCTTTCCCGGGGAGGTGAGCCCAGTAAGGACTGCGGAGTAGGGAAATGAGACATAGAAAAGGGAAACGCCGATAAAGAGTGTGCCGCCCAACAAGTTACCACTGTGAACAGCTGGAACCCAGTCGCAATGGAGAACACACCTGACAACTGACCCCCCACAGGGCCAGGAACCTGGGGTGTTTATCCACTAATTCCTCTCTCTAACTGGTGGGCGATTACGGAACCTCCCCACCCACTTCAGGCCTGCTGGGTACAGGAGCACACTCCTTCCCCCTGAGGGCACCCTCAGACAGAAGCTCAGGCAGCAGCTGGGGAGACTGGGTGTCTGGGCACTGCCTACATAGGCCTTCCCTGATGATGTCTGCTGGGCCAAGCAGATATGGGCAGGACACCCAATGTCTGCTTCAGGGGCTGATGAAGTGCCTGAGAGGAATTCGGTATCAGAGGACACATTGGGGGTATAGGCTCTGTCATACAGGGTGTTATACAGGGTCTCTGCTCCCGCTCCCCACAGAAGAACACAGGATACGGTGAGGCCAAAAAGGAACACCCACGGAACCATAGATAGGGGAGTCACACCACTATATTCTCTCTGGCGGCTGGGCTGGAGACACAGGAAGCAGGAGCCACACAATCTGCAGCCTGCCATTCGCTTCTCTACCAACCAAACAACCTCACTTGCTAGCTCAGCCACGGCAGTTACATCAGTGGCTAATAGGCTCACTGGTTACAGCTGACGGCCAACTAGTCACAGCTGATGACCATCTACTACCCGAGCCAGCACCTTTCCACGTGAGGCCGAGAGCCTGGAACCTGCTGTCAGGGGCTCTGTCCCCACGGCTCTTAAAACAAAATCTGTGTGCTCTCACGGGGGCCGGTGGCACCTGATCCTCTATGAGCACATGTCCTGCTACTGTCCCCTTGCTCACTGGAATCCAGCCACACTGGACTCCTTTCCTTTCTCCCAATATGCCGGTCTCCCCCCACCTCCTGGCCTTTGTTCTCGCTGCTCCCTCTGCCGGGAATGCTCTCCTCGGGCTCTTTTCCTGCTTGGCTCTTTCTCTTAGACGTCACATTTGCACAGAGGCATTCTCCGACTATGT
Source organism: Rhinolophus sinicus (assembly GCF_057876585.1). Classification (NCBI taxonomy): domain Eukaryota; kingdom Metazoa; phylum Chordata; class Mammalia; order Chiroptera; family Rhinolophidae; genus Rhinolophus; species Rhinolophus sinicus. The sequence goes on along the minus strand of NC_142510.1, from coordinate 18,653,896 downwards.
GGTAAAGTAACCCCTTCCCCAACTTCTCTTAGTTCTCTATTTTTTTCCTTCTCATCTTTGCACCTTTCTTCCTTGTTCTTTCCTTCATTAACAAACTTTTACTGAGCCTTTACCACATGCTGGATGCCGTTCTAGACCCTAGAGAGACAATGTTATCTGACAAACACATCATCTGACAAATAAGCTGTCAGGAGCTTGCATTCCAGTCTCAGAAACAGACATTAACAAGCAATAACTAAACAGATATTTGCAGTAGTGCCCAGTGCTGTGAAGGAGTAGGGCGGGGCTGTCGGGCGAGTTCCATTGCTTGATCACACTCATCACCTGCGCACTTGTTTGTCCTGGGTCTCCCCTACCACACTTCAGCTCCACAAGGGCAAGGAGCATGTCTGCTTGGTCCCCTGTGGTCTGCCCAGCACCTGGCATGGAGCCTGGCACAGGAAGTGTTCAATAAACACTTGGAGAATGAATGGAGACAGGTGCCTGGGCAGACTCAGGGAAAGGAGCCTGAGACAGAGCAGGACCTAGGGCTCTGCCTGAGGCAAGGGCAGAGGACACCTCACCTGTCTCCTGCCCACACATGCTCTGCTTGGCTGTTGGCTCTCTCGCTCTTCCTCAAGCTGAAAGAGGCTCTGAGGATCCATTTCCATCCTCAAAGATCCCTATAATTTGGATCTAGGAGTCCATGCCCCCTCCCTAGGGACCTGCAGGGTCCAAGGTGAAGTTCTGGGGCTCAGAATGGGCCCCAGGGCTCGGAGATTCAGATGTAGCCTGAGCTCCACACCTAAAACCCTCTGGCTCCACCCCTCTCTTCGGGGGCTTAGCTCAGGTGTCACTTGCTCCAGGAAGTGTTCCTTGACTCCCAGGCTGGCTCCTCTGGCCCCCAGGGCGTCCCTCAGTCACTGCCTTGACCACACCAAGTGTTACCCTCTGCCTAGAGGAGATGTAATGAGCCGGTACTGGTAAGAGGGATCTCTGCTTTAGTGCCCAGATCCAAAGGGTGGGCATACACTGGCATTTCTGGACAGACCCCCACCTCTGAAAGTCTTATAGGGAGGGGGGAAAAATCTGGAAACCAGACAAGATGGCAGAGGTGGGGGGAATTGGGAAGGGAATAGATTAAGTCCTTATTTCAAGAATATAGAGCGGGCTGGCCAGTGGTTCAGGCTGTTGGAGCTCCATGCTCCTAACTCCGAAGGCTGCCGGTTCTATTCCCACATGGGCCAGTGGGCTCTCAACCACAAGGTTGCCAGTTTGACTCCCAAAAGGGATGGTGGGCTCCACCCCCTGCAACTAACAACTGGCAACTGGACCTGGAGCTGAGCTGCGCCCTCCACAACTAAGATTGAAAGGACAACTTGACTTGGAAAGAGTCCTGAAAATACACACTGTTCCCCAACAAAGTCCTGTTCCCCCTCCCCAATAAAATCTTAAAAAAAAAAAAAAAAGAATATAGAGCTAATGAAGGGGAATGGGGGCCGGAAGTTTCTATGGGGCCCAGCTTGAGCTCCTGTCCTGGCTCTGCCACTATCTGTACAATTCTGCTATGGTGGCCGCCCTTCCGAGCTGTCAGGCTCATCTGACGTGTGAAGGACAGCCTGCAAGGCTGAGGCTGGAGGTCCCACTCCAGCCACAGGGTGGTGGCTTAGAACTGGCTGTGGAAAGAACCAGCACAAAGGACGGGGTGTCGCAGTAAAGCTCTACAGTGCAGAGTCAGCACCAACGTGATGTGGACTGTGTATTTATGTAGGTAAAAAAAGTGCACAGAGCATTGCGGGCCGGGGGAGAGGAATGTCCTGGCCCGGCCTCTGGTCAATTGTAATTGCAATGGCCCTCCTGCAAAGTGAAGGACTTAGGTGGCATGGCATCGCTCGTCAGAGGACGACCCACTTTGGGGGCGTGTGGCCTTGGGATTGGCCGGGCCTTTTCTGAATCTGCCCTTGGAGCACAGAGTAGGGTACCTTGGGGAGGGTCACCCCGGCGGGCCTCACAGGGTGGGGCTCACAGGAGAGGCCCAAGCTCAAAGAGCAAGGTCTTCAGGTGTGGAGGGCATGGCGTTGGGGGTAAGGGCTGGGTCTTTGGGGTCGTGGTCTCCCAGAGGGGCGAGCCCCACAGGCAGTCAGCCGAAGAGTTTGAGGAAGCAGGGCTGGCAATAGGGCTTCCCAGCGCGCTCCTGGAAGGAGCCCTTGGTGAGTGGGCGCAGGCAGAAGGTGCAGGTGAAGTGGTCCGGGTGGAAGCGGCGGCCCAGGGCCGACACGCAACGGCCGGTCACCGGGAGGCCACACGTAGCGCACAGGGAACCGCGCCGCGCGTGGAAATGGTTCTCGCACAGCGGGCGGCCCTCGTGCTCGAAAAAGCTGCCTGCCGAGAAGGGCGCGAAGCATTCCTGGGGAAAGGCGACCGCGACAGGGTGGGTCAGCGGCCGAACCGCCTCCCAGATGACTCGCTCCGCGAGCTAAATAACCTTCCTCCGCCCGAGACACCGAAGCCCCGCCCAAATACAAAGCCTGGCCTCTAGGAGCACCCCGCCCACCATCAATCACCCGCCCGGCTCCTAGTCCGGCCCCGCCCCCACAGAGCTCACCCTGCAGACGAAGCAGTCTGGGTGCCAGAGCGCGCTGAGCGCTGAGATGTAGTTGTCCAGGATGGGGCCCTGGCAGCCCTGGCAGCGCGGGGCGAACAGCTGCAGAAAGTCCCGGCGGCAGTAGGGGCGTCCCTCGCGCTCGTGGAAACCTAGGGGCGGAAACCCAGTGGGCGGAAGGAAAGGGGGCGGGGCGGTACCAGGGACCTATAAGATGTGAGACTGTGGGGCCAGAGGAGGGGCAGTAGCCGGAGCGGGACGGGCTCTGGGGCGGGGGCAGAGCGAGAGGCGATGGGATGGGAACGCACCGGGCCCGAGGCGAGTGGGAGAACGTTCCTGGCCCCGAGGACTAAGGAGGTCGTAGGGGCTTGGGCCAGAGGGGGCGATGCGGACGTCCAGCGGACCCCTGGCTTTCAAGGTGGGGCTCAATCTCACCCTCGTCTCCGAAGGGCTCCCCGCAGCTGACGCAGCAGAAGTGGTCTGGGTGCCAGTGGGTGCCCAAAGCAGTAACCATCTTCTGTGGGGAATGAAAGTGGACACTCAGCGTGACCCTCCATCTCTTCTTTCCTCCCTCTCCCGCCCTGAACCTAGGTGAGCGGGTTGAAGTATGAGTTTGAGGCGTGGGAGACGTAAGGAGGCACTTGGGAGGCGGAGAAAGAGCTGGGAGTTAATGGAGAGGCCATGGGCAGGGCTGGGGCTGGGGACGGCGAGCGGGTGAAGCCCATCGCGCGGGCTCCTTGGGTGAGACCGTGCAGGGGCTTGTGGGCCAGGCGGGGCTCACGTGTCGGATGGGTTGATTGCAGAGGCCACATCGTGGGGAGAAGCGCTCAAAGTAACACTCAGGGCAGAAGGGGGCGCCATCCTTCTCGAAGAAGCTGCTGCCTCCCAGGGCCGTGGAACACCCATTACACAGGAAATGCTCAGGGTGCCACGCCCGCCCCAGCGCCGTCACCACCTGGGAGTTGGAGATGAGGCCTGGGTCAGAGTGTCCCGTGGGCTACCGTGTGCCCGCCCAGTGAGCTAAGGTTTCCGTGCTCTTTTCAAGTCTGCTTTCTGAGATCAGGATGAATAATCTAATGTCCAGGTCACTCCCCTGTAAGTGGTGGAGATTCCACCCAGGTCTTCCAGTCCAGGGCCCAGGCCCACAAATTTTAGGGGCCTGCAAAAATGTTGTATTTTCTTTTAAAGCCAGAAGAAAAAAATGAGTTAGAAGAACATAATTTCACGCATAATATTAATACATTCATCTTTACATTAACCCACTCATAAAATACAATTTTAAATATTTTTTTTTAATGGAGGAAGGGACTCATGAATGCAAAAGTGCCTAGGGACCACAAAATCATAATGCCACCCGGCTTTGCTGAGATGAGAAATTTGGGGATGAAAGCAGGGCGCTTCATCTACTGGGAGGATCTGAGTTAACTGGGCACAGTTGTCAGTAATAGCTGCTCAGTCAACATGTCAAGAAGCACTCTGCTGGAGGAGAAACTGTCCTGTGGTGGCTGCAGCCACTAGGCTTCTGTGAAGATTGAATGAGGCGGGGTGGTGTGACGGAGCGAGTAGCAGTGCCTGGCACACTGGAGAACCACAGCAGGTGGTAACTGAGTCGGAATTCTCACCCTGCCTCTTAGGTGCTGTATGACTCAGAGCTTTAGTTTCCTCATCTATCAAATATGAATAATAATACCCACCTTCCAGAGTTATTTATTAAAGGAATAGCACAAAGGCTGGCTTTCGGTGAAGATGGGTCTGTGGGTCCCTGTCTCCCTGCTCCCAGGGCTCCACTTACTTGCCCAGCAATGGCTTTATTGCAGGAGCCACAGAGGCCTTTGGCCTGGGTGGGAATGCCACGGCGACTGAGGTCGGATTGCAGCAGACCCAGCATGGTGTCCAGGCCGCCCTTGCTGGTAAGCCCCGTTGGGGACAGGGAGCCCTCATCCACGGAGCTTGGCCCTGGTGGCTGGGTTGGCCCAGGAGCTGGGAGCTGCAGCAGGGGGCACATGTGAGTTGAGTCAGCAAGGCAGCAGATGTGGAAAGGTTTAAAATGGGCCAGGGAGCCACACATCCACACCGGCCCACCCCCTTGCCTGACTCACGTGGTTCTGGACTCGGAAGTCAGAGAGTGAGGCCATCAGTCTGTCCAGCTCCAGGGTGGCAGAGGTAGCCGAAGGCTTTTGGAGAACGGGGGATGGGCTAGGGGGTCTGTGAAGAACACAGCATGTGTCAGCTCAGAGCTGCCGAGAGGAATGCTTCTTCCAGTATCTCAGTCATTCAGGACCAATCACCTCTCTCCCAGCCCTGCCAACTGTGCAAACTCACCCGCTGGGCCTTTTCTTGTCCTCAGATTGGTCCTCTTTGTGCTCCCCTGCAGTCTCCTTGCTAGATGGGAACTGAGACATTATTTCATCTGCAGAGAGGAGAGAAGGGCTGGACACGGGACTGTGCTCTACCCGCCTCCCTCATAAGGCTTTGAGTCCTTTCCGCTGCTGCTCTGGGGAGTCTGTACCCCTTCGTCAAGGCCTGTGGCAATAACCCCCCTACCTGTGATGTTGAACTGAGTCGCATTAAGTTCCTGAAGCAACCGGTCCAGCTCACAGAGCCCTGTGCCCAAGACACCACTGGAGGAGAACGGAGGGGCCGCGGGGGCCGCAGGCTTCGGGGACCGAGGCTTGCATACCGTGCTGGGAAACAGGGTGGGAGCCGGGGTTCAGGGGTGGGGAGTCCAAGCCTCCTCACCTGAGTCTCATTTGGTTTCCTCACCCCCGTTCCCAGGCCCCTTACCTGTACAGATGGTCCTTGTCCCCTGAGGCTCCTGAAGACTCCCCAGACCCCATCTACAGAGAGGACACAGGTATGGGATGGCAGACCTGTATCTTGCCTCACTCAGGTCCAGATTCCCCAAGCCCAGTCCACAACGTCAGGTCTCACCTGCGGCTGGTGGCCATAGGACAGGGAAGACATGAGGGCCTCTGGGGGCTGCTCTTTTGGAGCCTCTGACCTTGGCATGTGTGAGGTGGTGGTCTCCAGGTCAGAGAGCAGGGCATCTGCAGGGAGAGGTCATCGGAGTGAGAAGCTGAGATGTCAAAGTTAGGTCAGAGACAAAGAGGGTCTTAAGAGATGAGAAGATGAGTTCCAAGTGGGCAGTATTTGAGGACAGAAGCGAGTATTGAGAGCAGACGTCCGGCATCAGGGAGGGCGGACGGGTGGCTCAGTCGGTTAGAGCGCAAGCTCTGGGCAACAGGGCTGCCTGTTCGATTTCTACATGGGCCAGCAAGCTGCGCCCTCTGCAACTAGAATGAAGTCAATGAGCTTCTGCTGAGCTCCTTGGGTGGCCAGATGGCTCAGTCGGTTGGAGTGCGTCCTCTCAACCACAAGGTTGCCGGTTTGACTCCCTCAAGGGATGGTGGGCTGTGCCCCCTGCGACTAATGGCAACGACCTGGAGCTGAGCTGCGCCCTCCACAACTAAGACTGAAAGGACAACTTGACTTGGAAAAGTCCTGGAAGTACACACTGTTCCCCAATAAAGTCCAGTTCGCCTTCCCTAATACAATCTTTAAAAAAAAAAAAAAAATCAGAGGGAAGCACAAGGCCAAACCAAGGCAGAGAAGTGGAAGGGCAGCAAGGAACATTTATGAGCGGAACATCCCAAATGGCTCATCCTGGGAGTTACGCACAAACCCACCCACCTGATTTTTTTATTCTCCGAATCTTCCCTAATGCAGTCAAAATTGGCTCTTTACTGGAGCCAAGTTTGGCTCCACCCCAAATTGCTCAATTGGCTATATGCCTGGAACCCAGCCTTCTGATTGGGAGCTCTCTTGCCACGCCCACTAGTTTCTCCCCCGACCTGAACAGGCCCGCTCAGCTCTGGCCCACCTCCAGACCTACTGGGTCCCACCCTATGCACCTCATTGGTGAGTCTGCAGGGACCTGCTTGCTGATTGGCGTATTCTCCACAGTATTAGTGCCCCGTTACCCCTACTGAGCAGCACCCCTTATTACAGAGTGCTGGAACCCTTTCTGTCCCACGGTTGGAGCCCCAGTTCCAACAGACAGGGAGGACAAGATGCCTGCGTCCTCCTTTCTGCCCAGACAGCACAACTGCCCATTCCCAGATCTGGAGCTTTTGAACACTTTCCCTTCCAGAACTTAGAAGCCCCTGTCCCTTTACTCTTCATCTCTGAGCAGCGTGGTGGAACCTTTAACCTCTCCCTGCCATCTATGGATCGCTGCCTGACTTAGGGACCCCTCAACGCTTTCCTTCCCGAAACCCCAGGGCAGGCCATTTCCTCCTCCAGAACTGGGTGTCACAGCCTCCCTTCCTGCCTCCTTTCCCAGTCCCCAGACCCAGGGTCCCTTTAACCCCTCCTGTTCCAGAGCCCAGGAGCCCAGCTGGGGCCACCGCACCTCCCTGCCCATCTGTCCGCAGCCTGTGAAGGAAGAGTGGGGCGAGGCGAGAAGGGAGGGAGCGGCCAGCCTGGGAAAGGCAGGAAGGGAGAGGCAGGAAGGGGGACGTGGAATTAGAAAGGAGCTCCGGCAGAGACAGAAGCCAGACGACAGGAGGCGGGGATGCGGAGATGCAGGAGGGGAGTGCAAGGGGGCTCCAGTATGGGGAAGCGGGTCCAGGGGATGGTGAAGGGCTGGGGACAGGGGGACCCAGCCCCACTCACCCAGGTCCTCCATGGCGGGGTGCAGACGGACCACGCTGGGTGAGCAGGGCGGGGGCCGTGTCCGGTGGAAGGGGGGACGTCCGGGAGCTGGAGGCCCAGCCCGTGACCATGTAAGGAAGCGGGACCCGTTGGGATGGCGCTGGAGGGAAAGGTGGGGGGAGTGGGGGCAAGGAACAGGAGAAGCCGGGGTGGGGGCGTGTAAGGGAGGGAGGGCCCAGGCCACGCAGGCCCGGCCCCTGATTGCAGAGAGGCGGCCACACCCCGGCCTTGGCCTCGGCTGCAGGGAGCCCCAGGCGGACACAGCCAGAGTCAGAGAAGTGGCTCTTAGAGCAGCCTGGGGAGCTCCGCCCAGAGAGACGCTCGGATGTAGACTGAGACCCCCAAACAGAATCTCCCGAAGCCAGCACCCCAAATCGCAGACACAGCCCCTCCTCCTGCTGAGGCTTGCTCCAGACAGAATTTGGGGGCTGGAGACAGGAATGATGTTCTAAGGATCAGTCAGATCGCAGCTTCAGAGAACTTCGCTTAGCGACCCTGACACACAATGACATACAGATCCCAGAGGGCACGTGCACTAGACACGAATAAATCTCTCAGAGACTGAGACAGACACAGTGAACCTTTCCACTAAACCAGGACCTTCTCTCCTAGACTTGGACACAGACACAGTTAAACTGAAACTCAGGCACCAGCCCCACGCAGACTCAGAAAACACTGCCAGCCAGCCAGACCCCAGGCAGCCTTCAAGACAAAGCCCTTCCCCAGCACTGTGACTGCCCAGCCCTATTCCTGAGCTGCTGATGGGCACGGAGAAGAGAGCAAGCCAGACAAGGCTCCAGCCAGCCCAGCCGCCAAGGAGTCAGAGGCCTTCCCTGGACTGAGACCCTGAGAAGTCAGGGCAGAAATGAGACACGCAGTAGACGGGTCTGGACAGACACAATTGGGCCGTGGTGTCCACCCAGACCAGAGTCCAGCCACGAGCACCTCAACCTTGGGCACTTAGCTGGCCACGTGAACCGATGTGGCCGCCAGCAGGCCACGGTACAAGGCATTTACTGCCATTGCGTGTACAAGGCACAGTGCATCTGCTGCCAGAACTGGGTACAAGGCACCACGTAAACTATTTCATGTAAAACGGTTTGCGCTGGGTGGAGTATTAAATTTTTAACATAGGCTTTGATTTATATGTGAAAATCTTAAATTAAAATGTAAATTTCCTTACAGCACGTTTTTTGGATGTGGAACTAAGGTATACAATGTCCTGTTGTAAACAGTAGAGCAAATGATTAAAACAAGGCTGACAACCGTAGAAGAGGGTACGACCCTTGTTTTAAGGTTTTCATTCTGAAAAATAATGTAAGAATCGGTGCCACCGGTGGTTCCCAGTTGTGTATACTTGCTGATAATATCTCTTGTGAGATATCCCTTGTTGAGCTGAGATCCTTACAAGAATCGATCTTCATTTGGTATTTTTCCTGTAAGGCAATAGGCCATATTAAACTGAAGAAGGAAAACAATCAAAACCAGAAGCCAATCAGAACGACCTGGGGGGCTTTTTAAAAACACTGCTGCGCAGTCCAATTCAACCAGAGAGGACTCAGGCATCAGTATTTTACCTGTCTTCCAAAAGCGCTCTGGTGGTCTAATGCGCAGCCTAATAGAGACCTGGACAGTGACATCAGTGTCAACCTTAGTCCACAGAGGCCACTGGCACAACCTGTCCAGCCAGTCCCCTCAGTCAGGTTGCCACCTGAGTGGTCAGACCTGGGAGCCAGGTGACGGAGACCCTGCCATGGGGACAAAGTGACAGGAGCCCTCAGTGCCAGCCCAGGGCTTTGCCAGCCCAAGACAAGGCCTCAGGGACTCCAGGAATGCAGCAGACCTTCCTTTAGGAAAACAGCAGGACACTTGACCCAAGAGATGAAAATGAACCCATAGACTGAAGGCCCGAGATGGGTGATGGACACTTGGAAAGCACAAACGCCCAGGCCAGGGGCATCTTGCAGCATTGCCCCAGCACAGCTCTCGGCCTCCACGGAGGGTGTGAGGCCAGCTGAGAAGCTGTCTGAGCAATGACATCATGTGAGCAGGAGGCAGGCCTCCCTTGGGGCCCAAAACCACATCCTAGGGAGAGGGCTGGGGACTCCACCCTATGCCGAGACTCCAGGAACCACTGCATGTCACTCATGAAACTCCTCCATGCCAGACTGTCCTGCACTGAGACACAGGGGCCTGGACAAAACCCTCCTTGATGGGTGAGGGTGTGAGGAGACCCCCACGGGAAAGTAAACAGAGACAACACACAGCTGGGTATCCACTTCCAAAGTTTAATCCCACTCCAGGAGGCTGGGCCAGCCCCAGGGCCCTGGGCTCTTCCCGTCTCACGGGCCCCAGGCCAGACCCCGGCCTTGGCTTCTCACTCCTGAGTCGTCAGCCCATCATCCTGGGGTCGAGGGACACCCTCTCCTGTCCTTGGTGGCACCTTCTGCTCAGCCTCCTCGCCCAGCCTCTCTGAGGGAGACCTCCTTCACAGCCATCTCATCCTTGGGTCCCCTCCGAGGGGATATCAACAGTCTACGCTGGGACCCTTACCCCCCGACACACCCTCCATCACCACGGCCAGTAAAGCTTCAGTCAGGGGACCAGTCTCCTTGCCTGCTGCCTCCACAAGCCCCAGCAGACCCAGGGCGCGCTTCCGCGGACACTGCTGTGGCCCCAGTGTCCAGCGGGCACAGTGAGCAGCCAGCCGGGGCCGGCCCAGGCGGAACACCTCACCCACGGACTCTGGGCCACTCTGAGGTCCCAGGTGGACGTGGCCCACGGCCTCTTCCAGCTCCTCCTCCAGCCCAGGCAGCAGGAAACGGCCAGCAGCCTCCAGCGCCTCTTCAGCTTCGGAGCCCAGCAGGGGCCTGCCTGGCGGGGGGATGGGCCCCAGGGACGCCCCACAGCCCCGGCAGCCGTGCAAGTGATGCAGGATAGGCCAGGCCGCACTGGGTGACAGACCTCGGAGTGGTACCAGGTCCATCTGGGCTTCGGCAAAGCTGCCATCCAGCAGGGCTCGGAAGAAAGGGGATGCTGTTGAAGAGGCGGCTCGCTGGGCAGGCAGCCGCAGGCCAGAGTCGAGCAGGAAATGCAGGTCAGGGGCTGGGGTGGGTGCTGGGCCCAGCAGAGGCTCATAGAGGCAAGGGGAGGGCACCTCTGGGTCCGCAGGGACTGCCGGTGGGGAGGCTGGGGTTGCAGTGGGCGACACCAGGCTTTGCAAGCAGAATAGGGAGTCCGCAGCGAAGAAGAGGAACAGCGGGTGTGGGGCTGGCCGCGTCAGCGCCGACAGGAGGACACGGAGGCCGCCCTGGTCCAGAAGCAGCCGGCGCCACAGAGAAGGCTTCCTTCGGGGAGAAAGAGAATCCTTTAAAAGGTGGGAAAGGACAGGACTGGGGAACAGCAACCTTGCTCCCAACCCATGAAAAGCACCCACGGCCTCACCGGCAGATGAAGGGCAGGGTCAGTGCACAGGCCACTCGGTCCTCGGGGCTCCCGGAGAGCAGCAGGTGAGTGAGGGCACCCACCCCGAAGGGCGACTCAGCCTGCACAGTGAGGTTCTGCAGCAGCATCTCCCCTGCAGGGATGGGCAGACAGGGTCAGGCTGGGAGCTGACAAGTGTCCAAGACAGCTGGACGGGGCTGGCCTGGGCAAGACAGGGCTCAGGCCCCAGACAGGGAGGAGAGCAGGACCTCAGGGCACTGGAAGGGGGCAGCCACAGGCTCTGGAAGGATGGGGCCAGTGGCTAGGAACTGGAGGTCAAGGGCAAAAATGAGAAGTGGGAGGGAGTCTGAGGGAGTGAGTCAGGGCCCATAAGGACTGAAACACTCCCTGGCAGTGCTGGAAATGGGGGTAGGGTCTGGAAAGCCATGGTGCCTAAGCCTGGGCTCACAAATCCGTGTGCCCAGTGGGGAGCAGGCCTGACTTCAGAACCCACACTGGGTCAAGGAAATGCAGGCAGGCACAATTCTAAGTTGTTGGGGCCCAGCCTGGTTTAGGGGTATCTGACCCCAAGGCTGGGGCAGAGGATGGAGATCTCTGCATGCTGGGACGGCGGGGCTGGATGGAGCTCTTCCTTCCTAATTCTTGGTGGCTGGAGTCGTTTGGATGGTGGGCCGGGCAGTGAGAGCGGTGAGCACTAAGGCACGGTTCTGGGTTCTGGGCTCACGGAAGGCATAAGGGGAGGATGGGGCGGCGGCGCAGGGACACACCCAGCTCCCGGTGCTGGCTGTGGCGACTGAGGGGCCGGGCACGCAGCGTGGGCCAGTCGTCTGGGGCTACGCCGAGCACAAGCCAGGAGCGCAGCAGCGCGGCCCCGTAGCTGCACACGAAGGCCTCCAGGCAAGCAGGGTTACAGGTGAGGCGCGCCAGGATACGCAGTGCACGCGGGCTCGGAGGGCCGGGCGCGCCCGTCACATAGGCCAGCAGGCCGCACAGAGCCGGGCCGGTCACCAGTGCCCCGCTGGGGTCTGGAGCCTGGGAGAAGCGCGACAACAGCAGCAGTGCTGGCCCCTCGCGACCCCACGGCTCCTCGGGGGCCGCAAGGCTGCGGCCTGGCGTGCGCAGGGTTCGAGGGGGCCGCAGCAAGGCTGGGCCAGGGTCGGGGCTGGTCTGTTCAGCCGGCTCAGGTGGTGGAGGCAGAGGGCAGCGCTCCGGTGACCAGTCGGGAGAGGTGTCTCCCGGGCCTGCGGCGTAGCCCTCAGATATCAGCCACGACCTGCGGAGGGGAAGAGCGTGTAAGAGCAGAAGAGGGGAGGCTGAATGCTGGGCCAAGGTGAGGGAGGAAGGCGGGCCAAAGGAGGCGACTGACGCCTGGGAGAGGAAGAGGGAGCAGGGGAGATGGGGGAGACAGCAGTGGGAACCCCAACTCATTCAGCAAGTACTGAGGCCTGTTATGTGCCCAGTCCCATTTCAGGTGCTGGGGAGCAGCAAAGAAGAAAACAAAACGTCCTGTTGTGGGGACAGAGCCCCAGAAAGCAGTTTCCAGGCTCTCGGCCTCACATAGACAGGTCCTGGCTCAGGTAGTAAATGGCCATCAACTGTGATTGCATGGCCATCAGCTGTGGCTAGTTGGCCGTCAGCTGTAACCAGTGAGCCACTGGCCACTAATATAACTGCTGTGGCTACGCTAGCAGAAAAAGAGAAAGAATGGGGGCTAGCAAGAAGCTGGTGGCTGAGCCTCCAAGCGGAGCAATGAGGGTTGAGAATTGTATGGCTCCTGTTTCCTGTTTCTGCAACCCAGCCACCAGCGAGAATACAGTGGTGTGACTCCCCCATCTATGGCTCCAAGGGTGTTCTTTTTGGGCCTCACCATGTCCTGCGTTCTTATGTGGGGAGCGGGAGCAGAGACCCCGCAGGCCATCCAGCACGACAAATGGCGCAGCGAGCAGGGTATGGTGCCAGCCAAAGCTCTCCAAAGGACGGTGGAGCAGTTTGTGTGTATGAACACTCAGTCTCTGGAAGACCAGGAGGAGCAGCTCCCGGAGAGCTGGACCCCCGTGGAGGGGTGGAAGGATGTGGACGGTTCTCCCACCAGCACAGGAAAAGCCATGCAGCTGCTAGAGAGATGGAGCCCCGTGGAGAGGTGGAAAGATGTGGACGGTTCCCCAACCAGCACAGGCCGGAGAAAGCAAAGGTCGTTGCGGCCCTGCGGGCTGGGAAGTTCTGGCTCAGGCAGCCCAGATGCAGGACTTGTCCCAGGAGGAAAGGCTTGCTGAGTCCTCCGTGGGAGATGCGGGTGAGGTCAAGGTCGTCCTTCACCCCCAGGACAGCCCTGGTGAATGACTATGGACTATGGGGAATTGCCTTCCATCCCTAATTTAATGGACAGCTTGACTGTTTGTTTGGGAACTGTTGTTAGTGGAACTGGGGGATATTTGCTTTTGTGTCTTGACTGGCCGCCATCGAGAATATGTAAGCACCTTGATTGTGAGTCGCTGTTGTTTCAGCAGGGTACCCTGAGAGGCACAGAGAGAGTGGCAGTGCCCTGAGAGCCCTGGCTGAGTCCAGAAAGTCTGGCTGTGCCCAGAGAGAGTGGCAGTGCCCTGAGAGCCCTGGCCGAGCCCAGGAAGTGTGGCTGTGCCCACAGAGAGTGGCAGTGCCTTGAGAGCCCTGGCTGAGTCCAGGAAGTGTGGCTGAGCCCTGAAGATACCCTGGCTATGCCCAGAAGCACTGGTGGTGCCCTGAGAAACCCTGGCTGTGTCCGGGAAGACAGGTGGTACCCTAAGAAGCCCAGGAAGTCTGGCCGTGCCCAGAAGTACTGGTGGTGCCCTGAGAAACCCTGGCTGTGTCCGGGAAGACTAGTGGTACCCTAAGAAGCCCAGGAAGTCTGGCTATGCCCGAAGCACTGGTGGTGCCCTGAGAAACCCTGGTTGTGCCCAGAGAGCCTGGCTATGTCCAGAATATTGCATTCACCTCCAGGCTCCTCTCACAGGGCCCCTCGTGGAAGACGCTTGTCGCGTAGATTGTGAGGCGAGAGCCTGTTGGGGTGGAATGTGGGGGCAGAGCCCCAGAAAGCAGTTTCCAGGCTCTCGGCCTCACATAGACAGGTGCTGGCTCAGGTAGTAAATGGCCATCAACTGTGATGGGATGGCCATCAGCTGTGGCTAGTTGGCCATCAGCTGTAACCAGTGAGCCATTGGCCACTAATATAACTGCCGTGGCTACGCTAGCAGAAAAAGAGAAGAATGGAGGCCAGCAAGAAGCTGGTGGCTGAGCCTCCAAGCGGCGCAATGAGGGTTGAGAATTGTATGGCTCCTGTTTCCTGTTTCTGCAACCCAGCCACCAGCGAGAATACAGTGGTATGACTCCCCCATCTATGGCTCCGTGGGTGTTCCTTTTGGGCCTCACCATATCCTGCGTTCTTATGTGGGGAGCGGGAGCAGAGACCCCGCAGGCCTCCCTGCACGACAAATGGTGCAGCGAGCAGGGTCTCCCGCACGACACCTGTCCTCTTTAGAGTTTATATTCTAGTGAGACAACGAAATAAATAAGGAAGCCACAGGTGTTAGTGTGCAGCGATGCATGTGGCGAAAAAGAAAGGGCACAGAAAAAAGCCAGAGGAGGGAAGAGCTGGCATTTTCACAGTGGGGGTGATCGTAGCCTCCACTGAGAAGAGAAGATCTAGTCAAGGCAGGAGGAAGGGTGCTCTGGGCAGAGAACAGCAACCGAGGGGGCCCTGAGACGGCGCTCATCTGCGTGGTCAGAAACCAGCCAGGAGGCTCGAGAGTTAAGAGCGTAGAGGACACCGGGGAAATCAGAGCCTCACAGAAGGCTGACTTTTCCTGGATGTGTTTAGTGCCAGGTAAGGGGCAAAGGACCCTCATTTCATCTTCACAACTCCAGGGGGTAGGTGTGTACTAGGACCCTCCAGTTTACATACGAGGAATCAGAGGCCCCGCTAAGCTATCTTTCCCCTGAAACCTCAGCCTCTAAATGCCGGCACCAGAATAAGAACCTAGAGCCCAGGGCGAACCGTCACACCCACTGTACACACCACCTTCCGGGGATGGCTGTCGGGGCCCATAGTTCAGGGTGCCGGTGAAGCCAAGGTCAAAGGTGGACTCAGGGGAGAGGAAGTGTCTGTGATGGGGCCTGGAAGGTGGTCATGTCAGGAAAGCAAGAATCAGGAGTCAGAGTCAAGAAAAGTCTTATCGAGACAGAATGGAGGAGAGGGCAGTGAAGAGAGCCAGAGCGGACACAGCCCCGTCCCAAAGCCTCAGGTGGGGTCTCACCTGAGGCTTCGGAAGCTTCCAGCTTCCACTCGCTCAGGCGTCTGCTCCTCAGGGAAGTCCCAGGAAGCAGCTTCTCTTCCCTCTTCTTCGTCATCACCAGCCTCGCCACACAGCTGCCCGGCCAAGAGCGGTACGAGTCCCAGAGCCTGGAGCCTGCCCAGGGCCCCCGTATCATAGAGGAAGCCCACGAGGGCGGCCACGACACGTGGGTGCCAGGCGCTGGCACGAGGGTCCCGCAACAGGCCCATCAGCAACTCCAAACCACCAGCATCCCGCAGCCGGGCCCGGTTGATGGCCTCCCGGCACAGCAGGCACACAGCCCGCACCAGGGGCTGCTGGGAGGCTGGGCCAGCCCCACTGGGGCCCCGGCGCCGCTGGAGCTCACCCAGCAGCACCTCCACACCACCAGCATTGCCCAGTGCAGGCCGTACCAGGCCCTGGGCACACAGGTTGGCAAGGATCAGGATGGCTGCCTCGCGTACCGCCTTTTTAGGGTGGGAAGCCAGGCTGACTAGTGGGCTTAGCCCACCACCCAAACTCAGTTGCTCAGCACAGGCCCGGGAGCAGCCTCGACTCAACTCCAGGAGGGCACGGACCAGGGCCAAGGTCAGCGCAGGGTCTGGGGCAGCCGCCAGAAGCTCAGCCAGCGGGCGCACTGCTCCCTGCTGTGCCAGCGCCAGGCGGTGCTGCGGTGAGTCTGCCAGGTTGCGGATTGTGCGAACCACACTCTGTAGACACTGAGAGTCCTGGCAGGCCGCCAGGCTCTCCACCAGCAGGGGGACAGCACCTGGATGGGGGTGGGGAGGACAGACAGTGGCCGATGACGGACACCCAAGCTCCTGCCCCACCCCAAGCCCTAGTGAGCTGCACCCCACAGCCTTCTCACCAGCAGAATGGATGGCCCTGCAGCTCTCAGATTCCATGGCTAAATTGCCCAGAGCACGGGCTGTTCGGTTCTGGATGCTGTCGATCTTCACACACTGAAGAATAGTCACTGCAAGAGAGTGTGGCCTCTTGAGGGTTCTACCCCTTCTTGTCTTTCTCATTAATCCCCTGAAAAATGTGTCCGAGGGGTCAGGGAAGGCCTCAGAAGAAGCTAACACTTGCTGGGTCTGGAAGGTTAAATAGGTAGGTATTGACCAGACGGATGACGGATGGGGCTGTTACTGGGCATTTCGGGTTTGGAGCAGCCTTTGCAAAGGCCCAGAGGTGAGACCAGTGACCTCACAAAGGGCCTCCAATGCCAGGCCGAGCAATTGGGGCCTGAATGTGAGGGCACTGGGAGCCACGTGGGGCTTTAAGAAGGGGGGTGACATGATAGAATCTGAGAGCCAGGGGGAGAACAGATTATAGGGGGAAAGAATGAGGCAGGGGAAGCAATAAGGAGGCTGCCACAACAGTCCAGGAAAGGACAATGACTTGGCTCAGGTCAGCTACCAGACAGCCCAGCGCCTGGGGACAGGTCTCTGGGCACATGACGGAAGAGGGGCAGGAATGGATGGATTCAGGAGACATTTAAAACCCAGAGAATAATGACTAAATGATGGGGGGTTATACACTAAAAACGAAACCTATAATTTCTTGAGGACTTCTTAATGTGCCAGAACTCTTGTCAAACACGTTTTGGTCCAACTGCATTTTATGCAAATTAAAATATATTAATGTTTCGTTTTATCAAAAAATTTAAGATTTTGTCAAAACTGGCATAATTTCAGGCAGGCTCTGTGTAAATGGTGTTCACAACATTGCCACTAGGTGGCGCCAATTTAGCTAAGTGAACGGAAAAGCTTTCTTATCTTTTGTTAGGATTTATTTCTACTGTATTAGTTTTTAATGACTCAAAAAACCCAGTTCATGCTTAGAATATCTGCGTTATGTATTTGTATTTCTTTCTTTTTTAAAAAATTAAACTTATTGCGGGTGACAATGGTTAGTAAAATCACATAGGTTTCAGGTGTACAATTCTGTATTACATCATCTATACACATATATCACATTGTGTGTTCACCACCTAAAGTCAGTTCTCCTTCCATTGCGGTATGTATATTTGTATTTCATTTTCTTCCAACTCCAAGTTTGCGACGTAGCTATGATTATCCCATTTTACAACAAGGGATCCTAGCCTGGGAGGGGTTTAGCTCTCTGCAGAGCCCACTTTCTGGACCACTAGCCTTCTGACTCTAACTCATCAAAGGGGAGCTTTGCATAGGGCCGGACATTCAGGAGACACTGTCTGCTATGACCCTCACAAACGGAGGGTAAAATAAGTCACCAAATAACTCTGCCATCACCAGCCCAGATGCAGGCAGGTGTCGGACAACCAATACCCAGGCAATGGCTATTAATGATCTGATCTGGGCGGGCTCGGGTGTAATCTATAAACAGTGCTGCAACCTAACGGGGCGCTACGCCGACATAAAGCACGTTCTTCCAGGATACAACACAAAGAACTTAAGACAGCGCCCAGGCCCAGACAAGGAGGGAGGTGTGCGTGGAATCCTTCTAAGAAATGGGGGCGGAGCACTTACCCAAAGGGAGAATGCCTCCGAGTCTGCGCACTTCATCCCGGCACGCCCCTTCTGTACAGCAGTTGGCTAGTATGCTAAGCGCCAGGTCCAGGGTCTTGCGCAGGCGCGCTGGCGGCGAGGACGTCGACGAGGACGCAACGGAGGGGGTGGGACCCGACGAGGGGGCGGGGCCAGCAGAAGCCGCTGACTCGACCGACGAGGGGGCGGAGCCTGGGCCAGCCTGGGACGGGGCGTGACCCGCTGCAGACGCTCGCCGAAGCAGCGCGAGAAGAGGGAGGAGCCCGCCGCGTGCCCGGAAGCGCTCGATTCCCCCCGCTCCCTTGACGTGGCGCGTGCGGAGGGCTAAGAGCGCACGGCCTAAGGGTGTCTCGTTGGTAGCTGTGTCCTTTCCCCCACCTAGACCCTCCCCGGCCGCCGCCATGAGCTGCGCGAGGCAGAATGAGAGCGAGTCCGTGGGGGTTGGTTTCGCAGCCGCCATCTTGGCTCAGGCGTAAGGCTCCGCCCCCCTTCTCGCCGCTGATCCAAGGGAGCGGAACTGGAAGAGAGGGACGTAGCCAGGCACCTCCTCTCTGACGCTTTTAAAATAGCGCCCCCACAGTTATTAAGCAAGTCGGAAGTTGTAGTTCTCAAGCCCGATACTCTGATTCTTGCACAGTCGCAGAAAGCACTTCGAGGGACGTGGTCGTCTAATCGTTGCGCGAGCCCAGGAGGCGCGTGCGATGCATGCTGGGATATGTAGTCCACGCTAAGCTTAACATGCTTGGTTTAGGATGGATAGGACCCAGAATGGGCCGGTGCCTCTGTAGATCCCAAACATGGGACCATGGAGTCTCAATATAGTGCTGCGCCAGGTGACTTGACTAGCCCGCCCCCAAGGTTTCCAGGGTAGCGACCGCCTTTTCCTTTAGGCTCGCTTGGCCGCCCCCCAGCGATGGCGGGGCACCGAAGTCCGCGCTGACTTACTCAGAACCCAGAGCCAGGTCGAAAGTGGCACATTCCTAACAGCTGCTGCAGATGGGGAGTTCTGGATCAGACAGATGAATGACGGGGTTAAACCTACCGAAACAATTCACTGTCACTTCCTAGATCCACAGGGGCTGGTGGACATTTCCATTTTGGTCCACACACTGCTGGTCAGGCTCTGGATCTGGCGAGATAGAAGCCCACCCCAGGACCAATTGTCCTGCAATCCCCAAAGCCTTTGGGTGCCAAGAGTGTGGATTGACCAGTCACCACCAAAGCAGCCACGCTGGTGTCAAGCCCTACCGCTGTCTGCAGTGTGGCAAAAGCTTCCAATGTAGCTCAGGTCGGGTTAAGCACTACTGGGGACACACTGGTGAGAAGCCATACCATGCGCTGAGCGTGGCTGTTGCTTCAGCTTCAGCTCCAACTTCATCCAACACAGTTGCTCCCACTCAGGCCTCCTGCCTCACAAGTGCCCTGAGTTCGAGGAGGCTTGTGACCGCTGCTTGGAGCTGGTTAAACACCAACAGGGCTTTCACCCTATACCTGTGCCAAGTGTGTTAAGACTTTCACTGTTAGCTCCAACCCGATCCAGCACCAGCACACGCACACAGGTGAGAAGCCCTACCGCTGTGACAGCTTCAGGCGCAGCTCTCACCTGGTGCAGTGACAGCTTCAGGCGCAGCTCTTACCTGCTCAATCACCAGCGTTCACACTGTGAGCGTGGCAAGAACTTCAGCACCAGCTGACTGCCTGCAGCACCAGCAAACCCACAATGGAGTGTGGCCATGGCTTTAGTGAGCACACCCATTTACTGAGCACTAGTGCATCCACTTGGGTGAACGACCTATGCCTGTCTAGAGTGTGCCAAAACCTTCTGCTACAGCTCCAAGCTCCTTAAACACAAAAGCTCACACATGGGCGAGAAGCCCTATAAGTGCCCCAACTGTAGCAAGCACTAGAGTAAGATGAGTGAGGCACTGGCCTCTAGTGCAAAATTTAAGGGGACACAGAAATACTCAGTAATCAAGATAAATAACACTTGAATGCAATTTATTTTTAATCAGCAAACTACAGCATGTGGTGTCCACCTGTTTTTATAAATGGACAACAAAAAGAATAAAATACCTAGGAATAAACTTAGCAAAGGATGTGAAAGGCTTATATACTGAAAACTATGACATTATTAAAAGAAATTGAAGAAGACATAGAAATGGAAAGATATTCTGTGTTCATGAATTGGAAGAGTCAACATAGTTAAAATGGCCATATTACCCAAAGCAATATACAGATTTAATGCAATCCCCATTTTAAAGGAATAGAACACAAAGTTGTATGGAATCACAGAAGACCCCAAACAGCCAAAGCAATCCTGAGAAAAAATGACAACTAACAAAGCCAAGGTATCACACTCCCTGACTTCAAATTACACTACAAAATGACAATAATCAAAACAGCATGGTGTTGGCAGAAAAACAGACATTGACCAATGGAATAGAATTGAAAACCCAGAAATAAACATATATATATATGCATATAAATTTTGGCAAAGGAGCCAAAAACATACAATGAAGAAAAGAAAGTCTCTTCCATAAATGGTGCTTGGAAAATTGGAAAGCCATGTGCAAAAGAAAAACTACACTGCTCTCTGTCACCATATACCAAAATTAACAAAATAGATCAAAGACTTAAACATAAGACCTGAAACAATACACCTCATGGAAGAAAGCATAGGTATTAAACTTATGGAACTTGGGTTCAGAGAAGATTTTATGAATTTGACCTCAAAGGCAAGGGAAGTAAAAACAAAAATAAATTAATGGGACTATATCAAACTAAAAAGCTTTTGCACAGCAAAAGAAACCATCAACAAAACAAAGAGGCAACCAACCGAATGGGAGAAGGTATTTGCAAATAGCGCCTCCAATAAGGGGCTAATATCCAAAATATATAAGGAACTCATACAACTCAACAACAATAAAACAATCCAATTAAAAAAATGGGCAGAAGATCTGAACAGACACTTCTCCCAAAAAGGCATTAAATGGCCAAGAGATATATGAAAAAATGCTCAACTTCTCTAGCTATTAGGGAAATGCAAATCAAAACTACAATAAGATACCACCTCACACCCATTAGAATGGCTATCACCAACAAGACAAATAATGACAAATGTTGGAGAGGCTGTGGAGAAAAAGGAACCCTCATACATGGTGGGAATATAAACTGGTGCAGCCACTATGGAAAAAAGTATGGAAGTTCCTCAAAAAATTAAGAATAGAATTACCATATGATCCAGCAATCCCTCTTATGGGTATCTACCCAAAAAATCTGAAAACATTTATTCGTCAAGATTTATGTGCTCCAATGTTCACTGCAGCTTTATTTACGGTGGCCAGGACATGGAAACAACAAAAGTGTCCTTTGACAGATGAATGGGTAAAGATGCGGTGTATAAAGACAATGGAACACTACTCTGCCGTAAGAAAAAATGAAATACTTGAGTTACCAAGCAAAGCGTAATAAATCAGACAGAAACGTCGAGAACTATGACTTCACTCATATGTGGGATATAAAACTGAAAGCAACAAAGGAACAATACAAACAAAGAAACAGAAACTTATACAGACAATAGTTTAGTGGCTACCAGAGGGTAAGGCGGGAGGAGAATAAAAGAAGGTAAAGGGGATCAAATATATGGTGATGGAAGGAGAACTGACTCTGGGTGGTGAATACACAATGCAATATATAGGTGATATATTATAGAAATGTACACTGGAAACCTATATAATTTTACTCACCAATGTCACCCCAATAAGTTCAATTAAAAAAAGTTTTATTGGAACCAGGGCCATGATTAGGTTGAGCTGAGTGAAGGAGGGTCATGAAAACTCGGGGTTGAATGTTGTTTTTATTGAAAAATTTGGGGGCCAAGCCCAGTGGCTCAGGTGGTTGGAGTGCCGCGCGCCTAACGCTGAGGTCGCCGGTTCGAATCCTACATGGGCCAATGAGCTGCACCTTCTACAGCTAAGATTGTGAACAGCTCTCCCTGGAGCTGAGCTGCGGTGGGCTACCATGTGCTGCCATGAGTGGCCGGTGGCCAGCATGAGTAGCCAGCAGCCAGCGTGCGTGGCTGGCAGCCATCATGAGCTGCCGTGGGCTACCATGTACTGCCCTGAGCAGCTGGTGTCCAGCAAGAGTGGACGGCTGCTGCGAGCACAACGACTCTCTCAGCCTGGGGGAGCATAAGGCTCATAATACCAGCCTGGGCCAGGGAGCTGTGTCCTACACAACTAGACTGAGAAACAACGGCTTGAACCAGAGTGGGGGGGGGGAGCGGAAGAAGGGGGGAAGAAAGCAAAAAAAGAAAAATTTTGACATTTTGTTCTCCATGGACTTTTCACATTTTGATTTTTTGAAATACTGCATTAAAAAGTCATTTATCTTGATTACTAAGTTTCGGGGTGCCCCTTAAATTCTGTGCCAGAGACCAGCACACCTCACGCGCCTCACCCTAATCCCAGCCCTGTCACTCAGCGCCCGGCCTCCCCCTCGCCATCTTAAACCTCCAGCGCTGTCCAGCCGCGGTGACGCCCCACGCCTGCAGCCGCTAGGGGGCGCGGTCGTCCCGCCCGGGGCGCCTCACCTCCCCCTCCCCAACTCCCGGGGAGGCGCTGGGCCCTCGCTGCATGAGTGGAATAGAGAGTCCCACGGGGCTCCTTGTAGTGGACTCACTGCTTTGGCCTTTTCGTCACCGCACAGGTGGGGGCAGGGCTTGGGGACGTGAGAAGCAAGCAGGACGAGCCCGGAATGGAACACCCTGGCCGACGCTGGGTGAGGATGCCGGAGACCCTCGCATCCTGGGCGGGGCGGGGACTGCCGCCCACGTGACTTCGGGGGCGTGTCAACGCTCCTCCCGCTCCCAGGGCACCTTGCGAAGGACTACGTTTCCCAGCGAGCGCAGAAGGGGCTGCCGGCACCGGGGCCTGCGCCTTCCCTTCCCGGAGTAGGGCGCCTAGCTGCGAGGAAGCGGCGTCTTAGCTGCAGCGTTCCCTGCCGTGGGCCCTCTCGGGTCGTTGAGGCCTCTGCAATGCCCCATGGCCTTCCAGGAGCTAGGGGTCTGGCTGTCTCCGGAAAGTGGGGGTAACTGGCCCCCACTTGGCTGCATCTCCCGGTGTCATGCAGGAGGAATGCAGGCTCGGGGTCTCACTGGGTCAAAGCTGAGGGGTAGCAGCCTGGACCTCTTTCCTGCAGCAGGAGCCTCTTTCCTGCAGCAGGAGTATTTCTGAATACACGCCTCTGCAAGCCACTTTCGCAGGGCACTCCATGAATCCCGGCAAGTTGTCGGGGTGAAAGGGGTGGGACAAGCACGTCTACTACTGCCCCTTTCCTCTTTCCTCTGAGAAAGGAATCTGTGCTTCAGCTTCTCTGACGTAATCAGCGCTTACAAAGGGTTGTTGGTGCCGATATCAATACCAACAGGAATTCCCGATTTAGGGTGTAGTGAAAAAGGAAACTTGTTCAGTGCAAACAGCTCAGTTGTGATACAGCACAGTTGTGAGACAGCTCAATAGTGTCACAACTCAATTATGAAACCGCAGGTTTGTGAGGCCACCCTTCTCTTCAGTGGTCCCCAACTCCAACTAGGAGCCTTCAGTGGAAAGAGACACTATCTGAGTCACAAGGGGAGCTGGCTTATACATATTACTGCAATGAGAGAAACATTTCGTCCTCTAACCTTTGGCACGGTCACATGAGCTGGTGTAGTAACTTTCGATCATGCCTTCGTTTTTCAAAAATTAAGTTCTGCACAAGAAATATTTTGGCTGATCCATCAAACCATGAGCATTTAGTAGATGTTATTAATCATTCCATTGCAACTATTACTCCTACAGATTGTCATAATTATTTTATGAATATGTATATGAAATTACCACAAGCAGTGGCAGGAGAACCGTTATAAATGAAGCTATAAGTAAATAAGTGTTTCTGATGTTAAATAAGTATTTTATGTTTATTACTAAATACATGCAATAAAATGTTTAATTTTAACAATAACTTAACATTGGAGTTATTTTTATTACAAAGATTAAGAAAACATTTTTTTGGGGAAAAATTTGATCTGCAAAAGGATGGATTCTATTTGCAAAAAGGTGAATTTGATTTGCAAAAGGGTGAATTTGGAGTGCAAAACCTGTGTAGACAAATCCCCACCCTCTGGTCCCCAATTGGTCTGTCATCATGCAAATGAGAACTCCATATTATTGCAGTTTGGTCCAAAAGGCACTGTCATGATTGGTCAGATAGAGCTGCACAGCTTTGATTGGACAAGGAAAGCCTCGGTCCTATTGATTGAAATACAATTCCAGAAACTCGTTTATAAGGGCTGGCTCAGATGTCAGGAACACGTGCAGGCAGACTGTTCAGTGGAGGTTTCTCAAGTTCAGTTTGTATGAGAGGCCCCTGTTTAGAAATGGCTGCTAGGCTCTGCTTTTAAATTTGAGCCAGTTAGCCACCAGAAGCCCTTTTTGGTAGGTACCGTCTTTCTCGGGGTCTACATCAGTAACCAAGAGGGAACAGTGAACTTCCCCAAAATTTCTTTATAAGTTTCAAACCATGGGAAATAATCACATATAAGATCTACACAGTTTGAACACTAAAAATAACATTGCCTGTTCTACATCCTGGTAAAAAATAATCTCAAAGAGTCTCAAAGTAATTTGTTTCCAGACCTGAGCATAAATGTACCAGTTTGGCTAAAAGAATCAGTGTCCCCAGCATCAGACACGTTTCAGAGAAATCAGGTCACAGCATGTAGATTTATTTTGATGCATCACACTACAGTGTTCTGAAATGGAAGGAGAAAAGAACAGTATAAAGGCTCAACCATTAAACCTTTAGCAAGTTGGAATACAGCTCGACGTGTCGGTGTCTGCGGTCATAAGCTTTCTATCCCCCTCCAAGGGCAGAGCGAGCTGAGTCTCCTCGTAGACCCTATCATCCTATTGCCATCAGGCCACTGATGGGATCCACCTGGATTCTCTCTTCGCTCCAGCTCCCTTTACCATTCATGTCCTGTGTCATCATGGAGTCGTCTTTCTGGGACAATCTCAATTTCAAATATTCTGTTCTAGAGCACCCATAACAAAACTTATATTTAGTAGATCACATGTTGGATTTCTCTGTGCTTTGGAAAATATGGTCACCGCTCCACACCCTTCACCACCAACAGCTGAGGACTGTCTGAAAGCGGGCTGGGACGCTGCCCGCCGGGGTTTACTTAACACCTGGTAAGTTCATTCTTCCCTCTGCCCAAAGCAAAGAAAAACCTAAACCTCCAGAAACTGGAAGCTTTGGCAGCAGCCCAATTAATTAATTGTGTGAGAGACAACTCACGGAACGATGGGGTACAAAGACTGCTGGGGCCATCTCTGCACTGCCGCTACACAGTTCAGACAAAATCACCATCAGCCTAGGAAAGCGCTAAGTATCTACACAGAAGGCGCGGGGGTGTGGAGGCAGCTGCACTCCAGCAGAGGGCAGCAGCCCTCAGGGCAGTCACCGAATACCAGCAAGAATAGCTCAGTGGGTACTTCCAAGCTGAGACAAAGGGATAGAATCCCCCGGAATTGTTTGGCAGTGACCAACAAAACTCTGAGTGCAGAGAGGGGAGCCTAGAACCTTCTCAGGTAAAAAACCCTCTTTACATGTGTTTTCTTCAAGAACCATATCACAAGTAGGGAGGGGGTTTGAGGGGAATGTGTGCAGAGGGCAATGCCAAGCCACTTTAACTGAAATTAGACCCCATCTTCTCCACAGCAATTCCAGAGCCCAACTGGCAAAAAGCAACTGTAGGAAGAATTCCATTATAGCTCACTGAGGGCCCAGGAAGAAGTAAGCAACACTCTAACAACTGCCTGTTATTACGAGGTTACCAAAACTAAAAGCGTAAGAAAGTCAAGCAAAAGCTAAATTCAGTTTAAACTTACTTTGAAATGTACCTTCCTCATTTTTCTTCTATATGTTTAGGTGAGGTGCATAACGTTTGTTTTTCTTTTGTATATTCCTATCAGGTACATCAGCTCTTGATCAAAGCTGCAGGCACCCTATTGGGCTGTGTGGGTAAGTGAACTCACATGGTTCAAGCATTCCTCCGACTCGTACTTTTAGAACATGCACTGCATGCCAGGTTCCACGCTGGTGCTGAGGACGGAGCAGATACCACAGCAGGCTTCAGCTCTGCCCCGTCCTGCAGCTTTCTAGCAACCTGCTTAGATGCAGTTTCATGCAGACTTGCCTAGGCTTTCTTCTTTTTCTTCCAAGTAGTCCAATTTTTCAGACTGAAATAACATATTTAGCAGTAGACACCTGTCCAATTTGTGGCTGCCCAGCATCTTTGGAATACTCTTCCTCTTTCGGGGGATTTTCTCTAAGTTACAATTCCTGTCCTCTTAAGGCAGAAGCCAGAATTCAATTACCTAGCCTCTCTGGAAACTAGAGCACAGGCAATGATCTCAATGTTGCCAGTTGGGGCGCACAGGATTCAGAAGACAGGAAATCGAGGATGTAAGCTTCACAGAGAATCCATTTTCAAGAGAGGGTGAAAGGGGCAGAACCTGGCTTTCCAGGGCAAACTGATGAAGGTTTTAGAATCCAGTGTCCAGCAATGCGAACTGGGATGGTGTCTCATGGCCCCCACCACAGAGCGCTTTGTGTCTGGCTGTGCAGACTGGAGGCCTCTCCAGCTAGACCACGGATACTGTGAGCTACCTAAGATTCTCAATTGCTTATCTTCTAAAAACTAGTTAGAGTGATTTCTATTCTTTGCAAAGAACTGTGACTAACACATGTACTGAATTACTGTTATGCGCCAGACTCTAAGCTGGCATATCCATGTTACTTTATTTAAACTTCATACACATAATTTAAAACACAAATTATTATATATGTCACAGATGGAAAGAAAAACTGAGATTCAAAAGGACACTTAATTCATTCTACAAATATTTATTCAGAACCTACTGTGTGCCAGCCACTGGGACCGAAGTACTGAACAAAACAGTTCCCGGCAACTATAAAAAGAATGGTGTATTGCATTTTCAATAAAAGAGGCACCACAGTACCACAGCTGTCTGCAGAGGACTTCATGCCAGGCAGGCCTCATTTTAAATATAGAAAACCCCTAAAAATAGCCACCCATGTTATGGACTCAACAGGTGATTGGCCCAAGAAGAGGGGAGGGGCGGCTAGGGCTCGGTGAAGGGGACTGAGAGGACAGTGGTGTCCCAGCTTCTCTCACCGCGATGGCTTTGCCCCTGAGGTCCCTGAGTCGGGGCTTGGCCAGTGCCGCCAAGGGAGACCACGGCGGGGCAGGAGGTGAGTGGGGCCGGCTCTGAGCCTGTGGCTTCCTGACCTTGCCCCTTGGACGTCCTGCTGCCTCTAGAGACGCCCAGCGCCCTGGCAGCACCCCCTCACCCGGGCTAACTGCCTCCACCTCTCCGCTTGCCTCACCCCGGCCTGTCCCCTCTGCAGGCGGCACCTGGCGCCTCCTGACCTTCGTGCTGGCACTCCCCGGCGTGGCCCTCTGCACCCTCAACTGCTGGCTCCACGGGGGCCAGCACGAGCGCCCCCAATTCATCCCTTACCACCATCTTCGCATCCGCACGAAGGTACGCGGCCCGAGGCCTTGGCAACCGGGGCGGGAGCAGGCAGGGTCTTGGGGTACAGGGGGACCCCCAGGCTGACAACTCCCTCTCTCCACAGCCCTACTCTTGGGGGGACGGCAACCACACTCTTTTCCACAATCCGCACGTCAATCCTCTGCCCACCGGCTATGAGCGGCCCTGAGACCCGGCAGGGGGGGGCCCCAGGCCCAATAAAGGCCCGGAAGTCGCGCGTCCGCCGCCGGAGCCTCGGGGACCTCGGGGACCTGCGGGTCGGGCAGCGGCGCTCCCCGTGACGCATGCGCACAGTGCGGTCTGAGCTCATGTTCTCCCCAAGGCCTGATTAGGGAGGGTCTGGGGGGGGGACACATCCATGACAAACACGCAGGAGATCCCTGCTCCTTCTTGTTCACCTATTAATAAATAGGGCTCTAGGCTCTGACCGGCTTTCGCAATGACTCTATGAATTCTGGCTGTCTGGAAACAACCCTGATTTCAAACAAGACCTATAAGCACTCTGTGTGAGGTTTCATTACCTAATGCTGAATATGGAATATTTCCGTCATGCTCCATGACCACCTTTAATGGGTCTAGTTAGGGAAATCAGATGTTCCTTTCTGGAAGCCTGGCTCTCCTAGCTTCTGGGGAACCCATTCAATGGGGCACATTGGTTCAAACCAGCTCTGAACATTCCATTCGCCTTCTAAGACCGCCTGCTCAGCTCCCATTCCCACCGAGCCTGACGCCTGTGCCAAAACCCACGAGCAACACACAGAGAAAACTTCTTTTGGCCTTGACACCACTAAGAAGTGATGGTCGCAGGCCCCCCTCACCCGGGAGAGAGACCAGTCACTATACCTAGGAGCAGGTTCACCCATCCCTTCTGACAACAGCAGTCAGGTCCCTGGATTAGAGCTTTTTCATACAAGGAAAATGTGTTAGAAACATACTCATTTAATGTGACAAATTCCCATGCACAGGAAAATTCATGCTGGCATCATGCCTGCTTCTGTAAAAGTTGGGTTGTCACTGAAGACGTCTGGCAGATATGTAAAAACATAAAAATCTTTCAAGGTCTTGGGAAGGTAGCACAGCCCCTGGTAACTTGCTCAGTCTAGTCCAGATCAATGCAGAAGTGATCCCCACAGAAGAGATCTGTAGGCTACGCAAGACCAGCCAGTGGGGCTAGAGATGAGCAGGAAAAGGTTATTAGGACAAAGGCAGACGTGGGGCTTCACCGCTGAAATCCTCCCCATTGAGTGTGGCAGTATTTTCAGGCTTGTTTTCCAGCATTTCTTTGTACTGACGTTTGAAGAAGCCAAGCT
Organism: Rhinolophus sinicus; assembly: GCF_057876585.1. NCBI lineage: Eukaryota > Metazoa > Chordata > Mammalia > Chiroptera > Rhinolophidae > Rhinolophus > Rhinolophus sinicus. The sequence continues at coordinate 18,625,390 of NC_142510.1, read as the reverse complement.
ATGAGGGGAAGGAAATCAGGAGAATTGGGTAAGAGGGTTAGGAAGAAGCTGAGAGAGCAGAAGGGAACTAAGCGGACTTGTACTTGTGTGCCAGGACAATTATGGGAGCGACAGCTGTCACGTGTCCTGAAGACAGTGGTTATACACATGATCCAGAGCAGAAAGGCACAGATTCTGTGGTCTGCAGGCCTGCACCCGGCCTCCTTCCTGCCTTGCATTAGCCGCTCTGTATTATTATTTCAAAAATGAAGAACAGCCTCAGAGAGGTTGAGCAACCCGCCTGACAGAGCCACAGTTTGCACCTAGGCTTGCCTGACTCCATTGTATGGGTCTTCCTACCTGTGGGAGGGCTTGGGTTGAACACTGGTGGCGTCAAGTGGGGACAAGAATACGCACCTTGTACAGTGTGGCCGTGATAAGAGCCAGCAGCAGCAGGCCCCCCACAGAGCTGCCCACGATGAGGGGCACCGGGTTGTGGATCTCGTACTCCTCTAGCACCGTGCCCGTCTGCAGAGGAGGGGACCCCACCAGGAAGTGTCAGGCCTCTGGCTGCCCCAGACTCTCCCAGGTTCCCCGACCTTTCAGGACACTCCCGCTTCTCCACACCAGACTCCAAGGGGTGAGGTTCAGATGCACTTAGGCCACTGTCCCGCCCAGGGACCTCCGTCCTCCCTCCCTCCAGGCTTGTGAGCCCCCACCCACCCAACATCGCAGATTTAACCTCAGAAGCCCCCTCACCTGCCCGGCCACTGCCCACCCCACGGTCACTACCTGGGCTCTCAAAAACACCTCCTGTCCTGGGAACTGGGAATACACAGATGTGTTGAACGTGATTTCCGCCACAGTCACCACCAAGACCTTCTTCTGCAGTGTCTGCAAAAGGGAGCAGGACAGCGGGTGAACCAGCTCTAGGGAAGGCTCAGTGTAGAGACGTGTCCTAGCTTGAGGATGGGTGGGCCCAGACCCACCGGCACCACCTGAGCCTGGGGCCGGGACTCTGCTGCTGGGCCTGCACACCTGGCCGACCCACCTGGCTGACCCAGCCGAAGCTGAGGTTGCCCTTCAGGATGAAGTCAAGTTCCTCCTGGATGCCAAAGGAGGGGATGTCACAGCGGAACCTCAGGCAGTCAGCGACGGAGCAATTCTAGGGACGGGGAGGAATGAAGTTAAGGACGGTCTTAACTGAGGGGGAACCACAAGATGAAATAGTCCGTTAGATTTGGGGTGAGGAGATTAACAATTGCAGGACATACAAAGGTGGAAAATTAAGATCGTGAACTTTCCACTGGGCACTTACACAGTGGAAAGTTCGCAAACGTAATTGTCCAACCTTTTCGTATATCGCTCTGCAACCTAGCAGTTCACTGAGCAGCTGTTCCTCCCCTGGAAATGTAGGGTCTGTCTCACCAGCACAAGACTCCTTGCAATCTGGGCCTGGAAGTCCGAATGCTGGTGAGGTTCCATTTCTGACACACAGGAGAGACTCTAGAGACAGACAGAAATAGCCACTGAATGATCAAAATGTCTGTGGTACGAGGTGGGAGAAACTGGGGCTCAAGCCCTGGAGAATTAGGAAAAGCTGGCAGGCACCTGAGAAGGGGCCACCACAGCCACGTCCCACACTGCCACGCCGTTCAGCAGGACGGGAACCCAGAAATTAACACTGATGGCCAGATCTCGCTGGCTCAGGTTATTCACCTACAGAAAACAAGACAATATCACTGTGGTATCTGGAGCACCCCAAATCCCTCTTCTTTTCCGGCTTGAGCCCTCGGTTCCCCTCCACCTTTTCCCACCAGCTTTCAATGTCAGCAGCACCATGGCAGGGCCGACAAGAATATCCCCCAGCCTCACACTATACCGATGCTCGGCTTCTCTCCTGCTCTCATCACCAGATGCTGAGAAGTTGAAGTACTTGGTGGATTCTTCCTGACTGGAGAGAGAGGGCTTGTTGGTGAAAAATAGCCCTGGGACCATCCTGGGTGGTGCCCCAGCCTGCTGCCAAGGGCTCTTTTGGGACCAGCAGATGCCCCAGGGAAATGATGGTCACCACAGCAGCCTCAGCTTTGGCTCCTGTCCCCCACGCCCTTTGTCCTGGTCACCTACCACTGCTAGCTTGTCCCTTGATACCCTGGCTCTTTCGTATCCCTGTGACTTTGTTCAAGCTTTTTCTTTGGCTGAAATGTCCTTACTCACTCCCTCTTATGGAAACTTCCACTTAAAGGCCCAACGTAAACATCACCTTGCTTAACACTGAAACATTTCCCTTGGGAAAAAGGTATTCACATGCTTTCTCTAGATTGGCTTTCCTGGCAGATCCACGGTGGGCCTCAGAGGAGGCTCGCACAGGCTACTGCAAGAATAGCCTAAGGAGACTCAAGGGGATGATGGCTGGGTCACTCAAGAGACAATGGAGTGTGGATCCACTGGAATAAAAAAATAGATGTGGCTATCCTGGGTGGTTGAGTAAATGTGATGGAAGATGGCACATGAACACAAGCCCATGGAGTGGACATAAAAGTTCGTGGCTCCAGGTGGCTTTCCATCCATCTATCATCCACCCACCCATCCATCCATCCGTGGTCTGCTTCAGTAAGTGTTTACCCTGTACCAGGCTGCATGCTAGGCTCTGGAGATCCATCAATTAACAAGTCACAACTCCTGCCTTGTCAGACGCCCCCTCTCCCAGCTTCCCCACAGGTGAGGCTGTCAGCTTGATGAGTAAGAACATAGGCTCTGCAGCCAGACCACCTGGGTTCACATCCCAGGCCCACCACTGCTTGCTTCAGTTTAAGGCAAGCTACTTAATGTCTCTGGAGCCCTGTAATTTTTCCCTCTTTAAATGGGGGTGCTAACGGCAGTGCCACCAACAACGGAGTTGTGGTGAGATTTGTGGCACTGGCATAAATACTACAATTCACTTTTTTTCCTTCAGTATATTAGTCTTCCTCTGCTCCCCACCCCAGCCCTTTCTCTCTCTGCTTCCATGTTCCCAGCTCACAAGCTCCCAGTTCTAAATCTCTTGTCCTATTTGAGTAAATCACTCAGCTTTCCCAATCCCGAGAGAGGTATGTAGCATTGGCCATGGTGCTAGACCATCAGGGTTTCATCCCTGGTTCTGCCACTTCCCATCTGAGTGACAGGGGAAGTTATTTAAACTCTTGATTTCTTTGTTCGTCAAAGGGGAATAACAGTAACCATATCGTAGAACTGTTAGAACGATTAAATAAACATAAATACATGTAAAGTACTTAAAACAATGCCTGTCACATCCTAGGGATACATACCTGTAAGCTCTTAGTATAAGAGTCAGTATTTCCCACGGACAGAAGGGGGGAGGCTTACGTGGAGGGTGGAGGGGCCATGACACCCCTTGAGTCCCCCTCCCTCATATGTGCGTCCACAGCAGCAGCCAGCGCTGTCCCAACTGCCTACAGCTCTGGAGTGTACAGACATGTGGGCTCCTCGTCCTGCTTCCGGCTTGGCCTGCCCCGCTCCTCCGCTCACCTTCAGAACCCAGGCTTGCCTTTCTGGTGGCCTGCCTCTGCCTGGGGTGTTCACAGACCTTGCTAACAGCTTATCACATCTCCGCTCTTCCTTCAGTTCCGTAAAAAACTGATCTTTACTTTCCTCTGTGTGTGAAAGACCATGTCCTGTTGGGCACCAGTGCCCCACTTCAGAATCTCAGGAAAGCCTCAGTCTCAGTCTGGCATTTTAGCTTCTGCATGTCCGTGTTTCACACAAAGACGAGATTGGCTTCATGTGAAAGGGAACCTGCACCTTGGAGACACAGGCGGGCACGCACAGCAGTGGTGGGATGCGCGGGTCCCGCCAGAAGGCCAACTCGTCAGAGAAACAAGAATCATGGTACAGGCGGCCTCAGGGACGCGGCAGGTCCGGCTCCAGAGCACCGCGATAAAATGAGTTGGCTTCCAATGCCCATCAAAGCAAGGTTTTCACTACACTGTCGTCTGTTACATGTGCAATAGTATAGCGTTATGTCTAAAAAAGTGAACAGACCTTAATTAGAAAGCACTGTCTTGCTGAAAACTGCTAACCATCATCTGACCCTGTTAGAAAACTGGCGCTGATAGACTTTGCAGGACGCAAGGTCGCCACAAACCTTTAATTTGTGAAAAACACAGGAGCTGCAAAGTTCAATACAGTGAAGTCAGCCAAACAAGGTATGTCTGTGTGTGGTATACACACGGCTGGTCCCAGTATTCCCATGTGAGAAATCGGAGGGCTAGTTTCGATATAGAGTGGGCTGGCTGCAGCGGTGCTGGTCTGGGAGGAAGGTCAGAGGTCAGAGGGAAGGGCCAGGGAGGAGTCACCTGCTGATCACTGTGTAGACAGCGTATTTCACTGGGAGCCCCACCTGGCAGGTGGACTTGCTGGTTGCAGGCCTGTTATTCTCACTGGAGAGAGAGGGAGAGGCCAGTTGGGAAGGAAACCAGGAGAGGAGTCCCTGGCTGGGACAGGAGAGTGGCGGGTGAGGGGCACATCACAGCTGGCCTGGGCTCACCTGCTTGCATCGGCCTTCAGAATCAACTTGTCCCCCAGGGTGGCCTTGTAGGAGACATCAAATGTGACCGTGAAGGTGCCCTGAGAGAAAAAGCAAAAAGGAACGGGGATAGGGAAGGTCAGGGGGGAGCGAGGACAGGAAATGGGTCAGGACAAGGGAGGGAGAGTGACGGGGAGAGCAGTGACCTTAGCGCCCTCTTGGAAGAGGGGGTGGTTGACGCGACAGCGGGTGCACTTCAGGGGCTCGTTCCCAGTGGGCAGCGCCTCACATGCCAGGTGCAGTGGACGCTGATGGGGATGCTTCCAGGGGAGGAGAAGCAAGTCCACACAGTTACCCACATGCAGGGTCTAGAACAGTGGGGGCTTATAGAGAAGCAGGTGAAAGGACGGACTGTTCACTAAATAAATGGTCCTGGGAAAATTAGTCCACGCAAACAAAGGAAAACAACAACAGTCAAACACTGGACTCCTACCTGACTCCATCCAATAAGATAAATTCCAACCAGATTAAAGTCTTAAATGTCAAAAGGCAAAATTGTAAAGCTTTTAGAAGATAACATAAGGGAATATTTTTTCATGACCTTGGAGAAGGTAAAGATTTCTTAAACAAGATCCACACAAAAACACCAAAGATTGATAAAAACCAACCACAATCAAATTAAGACAGTCTGTTCATTAAAAGATTATAAAGTGACTGAAAAAACAAGCAACAGGGTTGGAAAAGATATTTGAACACATATAACTGGAAAAGGACTAGTAACCAGAATATGTGAGCAACATTTACAACTCAGTAAGAAAAAGATGGATAATTCAATAGAAGAAGAAAACGACTTGGAACTTGCTAAAAGAAGAAATCCAAATGATCAGGAAGTATACGCAAAGTTGCTCAACTTCACTAAAGAAATGCAAATTAAAACTGCAAGGAAATATTCTTACTCACCCACCAATTTGATGAAAATTTAAAAAACAGACAATGACAAGTTTTGGATTGGATAAAAAGCCACAAGACTCTCATACGCTGCCGATGGAATTGAAAATAGGTGAAAATGGTTTGGCTTTACTTATGAAAATTGGAGACACACATACCCAGTGATCCAGCAATTCTACATGCAGTATATGCCTTCCAAATATTAATACATTGGTACACACCAGAATGTGTGCTCAAGAAGGGTCTGGCCCAAATCAACAACTGCAATGACCTTCGATTGTAGAATGGATACATACATTGTGGTATAGTCAACGGGCTCTGTGTGGCAGTGAAAATGTTCTGTAGCCACATGCAGCAACGTGGGTGAATCTCACAAACATAATATTGAAGAAAAGAAGAATGACACACACACAAACATATAACATGTTTCTATTTATATAAAGTTCAACGACTGCAAAACTGACCCATACTAGGGATGTACTCACGGGTGGTAAAACTATAAAGAAATACAAGGGGTTGATTATCACAGAATCAAAATAGTGATTTCCTTTGGGGAGACAGTGAGGATGTGATGAGGAAAGGCACATAGTGAGAGGGCTTTTGGGGGTGCTGGCAGGGCTTTATTTCTTGACCTAAATGCTAATTGCATAGACATACACTTAATAATATTTGTTAAACTATACATGTGCTTTATGCATCTCCTCTCTCTCTCTCTCTCTCTCTCTCTCTCTCTCTCTCTCTCTCTCTCTCACACACACACACACACACATCTCATCGTAGAAGAATTAAAAGGAATCGACTATAACCCAGGGCAGGAGAGAGCTCCCGGCCAGCTGGAGCCCACGGGACTTACTGACCCGAGTTCCCGAGACCCGTCGGTAGGACAGCCCTGCTGGGTAGTAGAAGTTGATCACGGTTCCATAGGAGTCCTCACCCTCATTCCACACAACCACTGTCAGGTTGAGCTCCAGAGAGCCCCCCACCACCAGGGTCTGCAGGCTGAGGAGGAAGCACAAAGTGACGGCTCCTTTGGGGACAGACTGGGAATGGGTCAGGGGCAGGACAGGCCTGTGGGAACGCAGGAGCCGGCGGGGGGTGGGGGGGTGGGGGGGGAGGATAACATTCCAGTCCAAATCATTCCTTGTCAGAAGACAGCCAAAGGGAGCACTTTTCATCCTGAGAGGGTGGGAGACTCGCAAGTCTGAGCATCTGGGGTGAAAGGAGACGGGGCTCACTCACCCTGAGAAGCTGAGGTTGACATGCAAATCCTCCTCACACAGGCGATCTTGCCCACAGTTCTTCTTAAAGGGGAGCTGCAGCGAGACAGTCTGCTGTCTGCCCCTCCACGTCGCAGTGCTTCTCCAGCCCCTCCTTAGGGGTGCCCACCAACATCGAGTATTACGGGTCATACACCCCGCACCCAGCACTGTGCTGGACCGGCGAGGAGTGTGGTGTGTGTGGGTGGGCAGTTAGAACATCAAAGAAGGCAAGACAAGCTCCCTGGCCTAGGAACATAATCCAGCTGAGGAGTCAAAGCCAACTCACACTGGAACAACTATTCAACAAACACTGTTAAGTGTCAATAAAGGGACAGGTTCTGGGCTGGGGAGAGGGTGGAAATTAGAAACTACAGGGGAATTAGACCTGGCCCTTGCACTCAAAGAACCTAAGATGCCAAGAGAGCCACAGGGGCAGGTGCAGAGCGCGCTGGGTCCAGCTGTGTGATATTTGGCATGCTGTCACCATGACATAATAGGAGACCCGAGAAGTGACAGATGCTGAGTGTGGTTTTCAAATGAAAGGGAGAAAAGGCTGGAGCTTTGAGGAGCAGAACAGACCTTTGAAGTGAAGAGAGGACATATTTGCAAGTAAGAGCTGCGAAGTGGACAAAGGCAGAGGCCGGAATGAGAAAAGTGAGGAAGGGCCTGCAGAATGGAAACCACAGACTTTACGTGGGGATGAGGTGGATAGCCAGTGGGGACAGGTGTAGGGTCCAGGCCAGGCGGGTCTCGGGAACTGGGTGGTGGCATCAGAGTTTCTCAGGCACATGGGAGAGTGAGCATCACGCACCCTTGGGGCTCTGTCGGAGACTCACGTAAGCAGTGACGAGGTCCTCTGAGCCCTCCTCCAGCACGGGGTGAAGGTTCTGGGATGAGGGGATGGGCTCCCCCACCAGAGACAAGTTGAGGCGCAGGGCGATGGGGCTAACCACATCTTCCACGCAGCCCTAGGGGAGCAGGGCAGCTCCAGAACCCACTCTCCTCCTCCACTGGACCAACTCCCCACCGTCACAGTTTCCCAGCCAAGCCGTGGGGCTGGGTTCTCCAGCCTCAGGCTCCCCACCTTCCGCCCCACTGAGCGGGCACGCCAGAAGCCAGCCTGGGGCGCCTCCTCGCTCCCCTCTTCCCTTTCCCAGAACCCAAAGTCCTCACTGGTAGAAGCAGTTTCATGGATTCACAGTGATCCCCCAGCCCCAGGGTTTTGCTCCGACTTAAAGTCCAGTGCTTGGTCTCTTCAAAAACGGCACGAGAAGTCAGGCGGCCTGGGTCCAGTGCCAGGTCATACCTGACAGAGCTCCGCATGTCACCTAAAGTGGGAGAGGGACAGAAGCTAGAAAGTCAAAGAGAGCCTCGAATGTTCTGTTTTCATTTATTCAGGCCTCAATATTTGCGGAGCAGTGTCTACGGGCCATGAACTGTACCAGGTGCTAGGAACACACGTGGAGAAGAGGACAGGCAGATGTGGCCCCTGACCTCAGGAAGCTCAGTCTAGGACAGGAGGCGAGCACGTAAGACAGACGTCACAGTGTGACCGTCACAAGGGTGGGGCCTCAGGTATGAGGAGGCCTGAGGCTTAGAGATTTCTTCCAGGCCTGGGTGGGGCCTGGCTCCCACCTGGAGAGGAGCAGGAGGGGGTGAAGACTGGGAAGGAGTGTCCCTGCTTGTGGGAACAGTGGGTAAAGCCCAAAGGGAGAGGCTGGCACATTTACCAAAAGTGCATTGAGTGAGGGGAGTGGGATGTGAAAGGCTGGAGTGGCCAGGAAGGGCCATATCACGAGGGCATCGCGAAGAAGGAGTTTGGTAAATGCGACAGCGAGGGGGCTGAGAAGTGTTGAGCAGCAGAGCGAGGAGGCCAGATTTGTACTTCTCAGCGAATCACTCTAGTTGCTCTTTGGAGAAGGGGGGTGGTGGTGGCGGGGAGGCGAGGGGAGGCAAGGACAACTGTGGGAGCAGCTCCAAGTGTGGGTGGAAAAGAAACAGGTGGCCTGGGAGTGGGCAGCGGCCAGGTAGGAGGAGAGGGGTGGGCACACTCCAGATTTATCCTGGAGACAGAGCTCTAGGTCTGGCTGTGCGAAGAGCGGGAGAGCAGGGACCCAGGTTTCTGATACCAGCAGCTGGGTGGGGGTGTGAGTGACAGTTGGATTCCTGGGCCCATTCTGTCTGGGGGACCGGCTGGGGACCTCAGTGGGGTGAGGGCCTGGGTCCACTGGTGGAAACTCACCTAGATAGTCGAGGGAGATTTTGTGGATGGTGAGACAGACTGTGGCAGTGCCAGCTTCCAGGGGGGTGGGCACCTCCTCCCAGCATTGGTACACGGCCTGAACCAACTCGGAGGGCGTGAACCTGATGGCTACAGCCACGTGTAGCACCGGCTGGCTCCTAAGGGTCAGAGAGCTGGTGGGGCTCTGGCCTCTGGAAGGAACCCCAGGCTTGGGGCAGCCAGGTGAGTCAAACACACGGCAAGCAGGGGTGGGAGGAGGGGAGTCATCACCTGAGCAGCAGCACGTGACCCTGGGCCCCCACGGCCAGGTCCACCAGTCCATCCTGGGTGAGGTCCTGACCCCCGCTCAGTGACTGCCCAAAATACTGGAGCCTGGGGGTGAACTGGGAGCCTGCAATCCTCTGGCCAGAGAGGGAAAGGAGACGTGGAAGTCAAGGGGAGGTGATGAAAAGCTTTGAGAAGAAAGATTTGGGAAGGAGACTGCAGCAGAAGCGGATCTGACTGGAGAAATTGAAAAGGCAGATGAGAGTATAGGAAGGAAAGCAAGCAGAGGGGGGATCTCAGGGAGTCCAGACAGACAGGAGACTCTTTGGGGCAAACTCTTCAAGAGGGTGCAGGCTGACAACAAGAAAAAGGCATAATAATAGGAGAACAGATTTGCTCAGCATTTGTATGTGCATTCATAAATATTTGCCGAGTGTACTCCCATTGACTTATCTCTACAAGAAGCCTATGGAGCAGGTTTATCATTGAATGCTTCCTAGAAGGAAACTGAGACTCACAGATGCTAAGTCAGCCACTTGCCTAAGGCCACACCACTGACCTGGCTGGCCAGGACTTTACCTGGGGCTTGTGGTCTCTTAGCCACTAAGCTGCCCCCAACAGACTGAAGTCTGCTTTGGACCAGAGAGAGGAAAGATAATTTGTGCTTAGCTGGGCCTGGTGAAATTCAGGGATTTAAACCACTAAAAGGAGGGTAATGGCAGCTGCTAAGGCCCCTGAAAGGAGAGGTCACCAGGTGACTCTAAGAAGGAAAGAGGTGGGACTGGAAGAGGCTGAAGACATGGGGCCTACCTGGCTGTGGGAGGGGCTGATGCCCAGTCTAGACGTTCCATGGAACAGGTAGACAGCACCCTGGTTCTCCTGCTCCCCCGGGGCCCCGATGGCCACATCCGTCAGCCTGTCCCCATTCACGTCCCCCAGCACTGTCAGGGCTGCCCCAAAGCGGCCCCAAGGGTGGCCTTGCTCCCCACGGAGAATGACGTCACACTGCCACTTAGCCCTCTGCAGAACAAAACCAGTGTCAGGCTCTAACCCAAGCAACCCTCCACCCCACACCCAAGCCCCACCCAGGCCAGGTCTCATCAGCCACTCACCCCCCGGGGCAAGGGACACACAGACACCTGCCCCCCCCGAGTCGGCTCATAGTGATGGGGAGCCCCGATGAGGACCAGGTCGGAGCTGCCATCTCTGTCCACGTCCACGGAGCAGAGGGAGGCCCCGAAGTAGGAGCCGATCTGCAGGGCAGAGCTAAAGTCACCCTGCCTGCCCCTGCCAGAGGCACCCCTTCGGGGCCAGGTCCTGCCTCTCCCCAGGCAGCAGGACCTCCCCCCAGGCAGCAGGACCTCCCCCCATGAGCCCCGAACCCCTTCATCTGCCCCCTCTCCACCCCTGGAGACCCCGCCACCCTCAGGTTCCACTCTGGCTCCTCCACACCCCACCTGGGTCCCTGTGACTTCAGCCTTCGGCTGCCATTGCCTGGACTTCTGGGTGAAGATGACAACCTTCCCAGTGTGCTGATGGCGGGGGGCTCCCAGGACCAGGCTCTGTACCCCTTTCCAGAGCGCCAGTTCGGTGGAGTAACCTGAGGGGCCAGGCCTCAGCACAAAGGCTCCCCTCAAGCCCCTCCCCCAGGCAGCCCCTGCCCCACCTGTCCTCACAGCCAAAGCCTCTTCTCACCCAGGTAAGAGTCCCTCATGTCCTCATGCTCCTGAGACATGTTGATGAAGGTGGGGTTTGCATTTGGGGGGTACAGGAAGGCCCCTCCAGACCAGCCGAAGCTCCCCACAGCCCCCAAAGCGGGTCCATCCTGGAAAGAAAAACGGGTCCATCCTGGGCTGAGCAGGGCGGAGAGGAGAGGACAGCCATTCCAGGGCAATCCTGCAGCCGACTCCACTCACTACCTGGAATTGCCCCCCCAGCCCTCACCAGCAGCCTGTGTCCGACTCCCAAGGTCCTCAGTTCATGTCCCCTGTCCCCACCCTGTCCCACCCGCTCTGCCTCCTGGCTGGCTCTCCTCTGCTCTATCTTCTACACCGACTCCAGTTCTCCTCAAACCCAAATGTGCAGCCACCACCCTGCTGGCAAAACCCTGTGCCCACACCCCTTAGGAGGGCATCTAGGATCCAGCCCATCAAACCTGTGGAGTTAGCCTCTGTCCCATAACACGTCCACCCTCAGGCCAGACACCTCTCTGTCCCCTCTCTCTCTGGGACTCAGCTCCTCTCTCTGGAAGAGTCAGCCTCCAAGTCACCTGCTCTGGGGGCTTCCTTAGTTCCCTCAGGGAGTGACAGGCATTTCCTCCTCTGCATCTGTGGTTTACTGCCTTTTAAAACTTTTGATTGTGGATAATTCAGAACATATACCAAAGTAGAAAGAAGCGAATAATGAACCCATAAGTACCCGTGACCCAGCTTCGATGGTCAATTCATGACCAACCTTGTTTCATTTCTGCATCCCCCTCAGTCGCCCCCCAAATTATTTTGAAGCAGATCCCTTCGGATGTTTTGCATACACACCTCCTTTTGGACAAGGCAGGCTACATTGTCAGTCTTTGGTCTGCATGGTCTGGCCCTTCCCACCTCTGTGGCCATCTCCTTCTGTGCTGCCCTTGGCTCACTGCTCCAGCCATGCTGGCCTTCTATCTCTTTCCTGTAGCACCTTGTTCCCGCCTCACGACCATTGCACTTGCTTTTCCGTCTACGTAGAGCAAGTTCTCGCCAGCTTTCTCCAGGGCCGGCCCTTTCTCCTCATGCAGCCTCACTTGTCACTCCTCAGGCTGCCGCTGATTACCTCTCTCCATCCCAGTGCGACACGTGAACGTCTCCTCTGTTGCCTGTCATCTCCTCCCCTGGCTCAGCGCTGGCGAGAGCGGGAAGCTTGGCCACCCTGATCTCTGCTGTGCCCCCAGCACTTACTTCTACTGCCCTCGGTCTGCCCCCTGCCATAGGGGAGCCCGAGGATGGGCTCTGCGTTCTCGTTTCTGCTGGGTCCCAGGTGCCGGCAAGTCCCGCCCAGGGTTAGTCCTTAATAGCTATTACCAAGCTCCCGCTCCACCCACCGTGGTGAGCACTGAACTGAAGCCTTTTTGTGACATCTCATACTGGAAAGAGCTGCTTGTCCTCGATTGGGTTCCTGTGGGAAACAGGTCACTTAGGCTCCAAGGGCTCCGAGCAGAGCAAGGAGAATGTGGTCTGGGGATTGGGGACAGGGAACAAGTTGGGGTGAGCTGTGTACAGGGACTATTGGGGAGGGACCTCCTCAGTGCCGAAGCCTGTTCCCCAGTTACCCTCAACCGCGAAGATCTTCTCCTGCAGCTGCTTCAGGATGCTGCCAAGTGCTGTGAAATTGTTCACCTTGAACACGTGGTCCTGCGAGGGGGCGGAGCCAATGGTGGCCAGCTCCTGCCTGGCGCGGGGTTCCTGAAAAGCGCTGCCCACCTGCAGCGGAGAGGCAGGTGAGGAGAGGGAGCCCAGCAGCCTGTCAGCCTGGGCAGGTGCATGGAGGCCGGCAAGCGAGCGAGATGACGCACCCCAATGGCATAACGGATGATGCCGGCTTTCTCAGCCTGGGGGATGACATCCCTGTATTCCCGGGAGTCTTTGTATTTCTGTCCATCTGTGATGACGATGAGAATCTTCTTGGAGCTTCTGCGGGCCCCATTCTTCCAATGAAATAGTTTAGTCCTGTCGGGGAAGAAAGGGAGTGGACTCTCCTGAGATGGGATCTATTCTGGGAAGAAATCGTTTGCAGCATGAGAAGCTCATCTGGACAGACTGAGGAGTCCTGGTCCCCTCAGACTCCGTTGGGTATGATCAGAAATTAATTCGGCCCTTTTTGAAAGTCGTACTGACAATAATTAGTAAGACCAGTAATGAAGGTACTCATACGCCTTGTTCCTAAAATTCCATCCATATGGCACCTCATTCCCAGGAGGCAGAATGGTTTGGAGCAGGAGTGCTGGAGTCAGGCACTCTTCGGGCAAATTATCTCAGCTCTCTGAGCCACTGCTTCTCCCAATATTTGAGAATAATAACTGTGCCACAGCTGGTCTCCAGAGATGGCCCCGGGAGCCACACTACACTCCCTTCCCCTACTGGACTGGCCTGCAACGTGCTCTAACCAGCGGCATGCAGTGGATGTGACACCATGCCCTGGGCCATGGGCCCAAGAAGCCTGGTGACCACATGGACAGAGGGGCCCGGCCATCCCGACTGAGCCCAGCCTTTCAGCCAGTCCAGCCAAGGCCGCAGCCAGGTAATGAAGGTCTTACGTTCTGGCCTCTGACGCTACCTGACCACAGCCACACCAGAGACCCTACGCAAGGACAGCTGAGCCCCAGGATTATGAAAACTTAACAATTACAGGGTTGTTGTTTGCACCATAATGATACTGGCCAAGCGAGTAGCCCCCCAATCCGTCCCCCGAAAAACTTTTAAGTTTTCTTTCCTACAGGCATTTTAAGTTTCCCTTTCCTTAAGTTTTCCATCCCCCAGTTTCTTAGCTCCCTAGTTCCCGATCTTAATCACCTTTCAAATCAGCTTTTTCATCATAAACAGAAGGTTGTTCCTAACCTGAATCATAGGAAGTCCCCTGCCCCCTGCTCCAGGCCCAGCTCCTGGGTGAACACCGCCACCTGAATGACCAGATTAACCAGAGGAGAATATCACAGGCTCCATGAAGCTAAAAAGAATTTCTATCCCACAGCCACTTTGCGTCGATGGCTTTGGGTCCTGCTTCTTGGGCCAACACTTTTAACCAAAATCTATTTTTCCTCATTTAGGGGCCTTGAGGACGCAGAGGATACCCCAGCAAGATTACCAGTCCCAACCAAAGACACCAACATGGTCGTCCATGCAGATCTCGAGACCCCTTCCTCCATCTGAGATCAGATAGGGCAAGAGTTCTGTGACTCCCCCAATAGGTAGGGAAAGTTCTACGCCCCTGGGCAGCAGGGCCTGAACTTCCCATAGAGATTTTATGGGGATCACGTCTCTCAAGGGGAAAACAAGACAGGCAGAGACAGGCATCGGGTCTCTGCTTTCCTGCGCAAGCCACAGAATGCGACTGCCCAAAAGACCTCCCCTCTCCACCCAAAACTTCCCCTTTTCCTTGAAATAACTGCCCCAATGACCTGCTCTAATCAGCGGCACGCGGTGGATGTGACACCATAAACCCAGTGTGGGTTTCTCCTCCTTTGACAGTTTACTAGACAGAAAGAGTCAGTAACTCCCGGGGTTGCCCAGACAACAAGCAGGGAGCCAGGATGGGAAGCCCATGAGCTGTCTGCCCCAGGTTGGCTCGGGGTCCAGCCAATGTAAGGCCAGGCACAGGGACAGCACAGGACAGAGGAGCACTGTCCTTTATCAGTGGGAAGGCAGCAATGGAGGAGGCCAGAAACACTCCAGGAAGGACTCTGCCTGCAATCCCCCTTCCCTCTGTGAGACCCCCCTGTCCCCCGCCCCCCAGAGCCTCTCAGCTTGGCATGGGCTGTGTGGAGGCAGGAGGGGGACTTACACCACTTCCTGGATGCCCGTGGCTGTGAACGTCAGTCCACTCAGCTGGACAATGGGGTCCACCAGGCTCTGCGGGCTGGCGCTGGCCTGGAACTCAGCGAAGGTGAAGTGGGTCTTCAGGATGTTGGAATATTGCATCAGTGAGAACTGTGGGGGCCAGGAGGAAGGCTCAGGCTCAGGAACTGGGGCTGTCGTCTCTGTTTTTAATAAACTTTTTGTTTTGGACTAACTTCGGGTTTCCAAACCATGTTCTATGTGTTTTTCAGGCCCAACAAATACTGGCGTGCCAAAAAAATGTATACAAGTGGACCCTTTGGTCAACGTTGCTCAAGCAGTCATTCACCGTAATCAGAAGTGTCTGGACACTGATGGGAACCACTTTGAGCACCTCTTGTCATTGCAGAAGTGAAACATGACTTGTATTCATCTTTTGTTATCAGTATATATTGACTATTACAATTTTAATACTGTTTTCCTTTCTTAAAATGTGTAGACATTTTTTTTTTGGCACCCTCTGTAAATACTGAAACACAGAAGGAAAAAAGTGGCCCAAAAAGAAAAACGGAAAATTGAAATCAAATAATGCTTCTTTCATAGTTTACAGAGAATAACCCTGTCAATCACAATATTTGTTAAACTTAAATTTTAAAAAAATTGTAACACGAGAAATCAATTTGTAGGCTATATTCCCTCACTTCTCAAGAATCTGTCCATACATATGCACTAATGACTGGGAAATTAAATAATAAGATAAAGAAATCAGGTGTCACATAAAAAGCATAACAAAGAATCATCAATTATTTGGCCAAGTTAAATTTCATAATTTAAGTTCAGTTAAATTATTTTACAATCCTCCAGTGCTTGTAAACAGCAAAAACATCTATTTTTTGTGGCATGCGGGGACCTATTCAATGCAATGGGGGGATCTCCAAGGGTCGGGCTCAGCTCTGCCCTGTGCTGGGACCTTACCTTGACCCTGGCACAGGCCCACCGAGCCCACAACCCAGGGAGATGCCAGAGGAGACCCACCCCCAGAAGCAGACCCGCCCCCAGAAGCAGACCCGCCCCCAGCCCACTTCTCAGGCCTGGCGGGCTGGTCTTCACCAGGGTATTGGTGCCCTCAAACTGGCCCATCACCGCTCTGACAAAGCCCTTCATCTGCTTAAAGTCACTTTGGTGGATGCTGCCAGAGCCATCAATGAGGAAGGCAATGTCCATCTCTTGATTTGGACACTCTGCAGAGAGGGAGGGAAGAATGAGACACACGTGTGAGTCCCAGCCGTTTGCTGGGGCCCCGAAAGCCTTCCTGGTCCAGAGTCAGAGGGCCGTCCTTGGCCTAGGGTCACTTCCCACCCTGTTTCTAACACCCTCCCCAGAGGAGACTCCATCCTTCTCCCCTCATCTGAGCCCCTGCTGCTCCCCTCTTCCCTCCAGGTCTGACAAAGGGGAGCAGGAAGACGAGGACAGGGGCCCGGTGGGTTCCTCATTCATTTCACCAACAAATATTTTCGAACACACGCGGTCAGGGTGTCACAGACCGCAGGGGAAGGCGGTTGAGCCAAGTGGCTGACTGTGCCTCCTGGAGCCCGCATGCCGGGCCCAAGTCCCAGTGGCACCACCTGCTGGAGGTGCATTCAGGCAAGTTCTGGAACCTCCCTGGGCCCGTGTCCCACGTCTGTAAAATGGGGTAATCATAGTGCCTGCCACACGGCACTGCTGCAAGGATAAAAAGAATTCATATGTACCTAAAGCGCTTAAGCCACGGCCTGCTCCACAAGGGGCAGCTGTTACGCTGTCATCACCACGTGCCAGGCCCTGGTCCAGGCCCGAGGACATGCCTCGGGGGTGCTGGGCTGTGCCACCGAGACCCAGCCCCTACCAGGACAGAAGCGCCCACTCCAGCTGCAGAGAATTGGCTGTGAGTCCCTCCCCAGGAGTCACCCCAGTCAAAAAGGAGATACCTTGCCCCCGGGACACTGCCTGCCCCATGCCCCTCGCTCAACCTCCAGGCCAGGCCTCTGTCCTGAAGGCTTTGTGGGGAAATGTGATAAAAGACCCCCGATTTAAAAGCAGACGCCATTCTTGCCATGGTACCGTCCTCACCATAATGGAGAGCCACGTTCTAAGTACGTAACGAATAAGACATTTCAGATGGTCCCCAGACTCATGTCGGGGAGTTGTGGCCTGTGTGCAAGACCCGTTTGGGACCTCCCCCAGTGCTCCATATCGTGTCACCCCCAGGCGGCCACGGCATTGAGCAGTGACGCTAAGCTGTGGCAGCTCCTCCGGCATCCCGCCTGCTTCAGCAGCTAGTGCTGAGAAGAACTGGAGGGTCACCTCCCTCCCTGTTCCCTTGGTGACTAAGAAATGCAGCCACAGCAGGCCTGGAAGCCCTCAGGTGCTCCCCTTCTCACCGGGGTCCCTCCACCCCCACCCCTCACATCCTCTCAGGCCCAGCAATTTCCCTCACAATGTCACTTCTGTAGCCCCTGGGCCTCACTGAGCATCTTCTCAAAAATGACCAGTCAGTCAGGCCCAGCTGCCACGTCTAACAACGGGAATGCACCTCTCTGAGCCTGTTTTCTCGTCTGTGAATGGGGATCATCCTGCCCGCACCCCAGGATCCTGTGAGGATGCCACCGGGAGATGCACCCCCGGCACCCGTCCTTCCCACCCCTGCCCCAGGTTCTGAGCTCACGGCCCATTCATCAGCCATTTTCTGAGCCCCAGAGACGTCAAGAAGACATTCACCTCCTGGCGTTTCAATGCCACATCTCCTGCGTGGACTGAACACACATCCTAGGCAGGGCATGGGAACCCCAAAGCCGGGAGCACTCGCCGGCACTCTCTGTTCCCTCTGTGGACTCTGCTCTGTTTGTTCTGGGGGCGTTTCTGCTCACCTCTCGCTAAAACCCCACCAGACCTAGCATCGTAGCTTCTCTGGTCCAAAGCAGTTCCCAGTCAGCACCTTGAGGGGCCCCAGCCCTTACTTAGGGGGGCCTCTCTGATGCCACAGATGAGGCTGTCTGTCCCTTCATCCCAGCCCACAGGCGCTCCGCTAGACCCGTCCTAACAGCCATCTCGTGTTGTGCGCAAGGCAGGGCTCTCAGCACTTCGTCTGTGTTACATCTTAATTCTCATAAGCGCCTTGATGATTTAACCCATTTTACCAACGAGGAAACTGAGGCCCAGGGAGTGAGGCCACTTGCCCAAGGACACAGGAGCTGAGTTTATGCAGACAGATGGTGCTGCAGCGTCCCAGGCACCACTGTCTGTGCAGGAGAACTGGGTTCACTTTCCACAGCCCCATCGTTGCGCCCCTTAGAAGGGGAACTAGTCGGCAGAGTACTGTCAGCTCAGCAAGGCACCATCCAGAACCGCCTCCATCATCCTCATCACACATTGTCACCAGCCGAGGCCCTTCCTCTTCAAGTCCAAGAAGTGTCCCTGCACCTGCTGACAACTGGAGACCCCCATGACCCCTGCAGCCAGCACACTGGGTTCCCTTCTGCCCCCTGAAACTTTCACCCCTCGACCAGCTTAGGGCTCCTGCTGCCTCCTGCCAGGACAGACCATGCTTCCAGCCCCCTTGGGCTCGTGAGGCTACTGGGAAGGTCACCTCAGACGCGGGCCTCACGCTCTGCCCATCCTGAGAGCCCACCCGTGCTCCACAGAGAATCCATGTCCCTACGGACCGACCTGGCTCTGCAGCAGGGAGTGTCCGGACGCTCTGCAGGCGGGAGTCCAGCAGGAGGCAGGCTCCCTCTGTGTACATGTTTTCCGCACAGGCTCTGTGTGCTGTTGGGCCACAGGCCTGGGTGCAGAGGCCAGTGTGGGCAAGGGGCCCGGGCACGCCCCCTCGACTCCCCCAGCCCAACAGCCTCCTCTGGCCATTCCCCTCTTGGCCCTCCTGTGACCCAGAGAAACTCACCAGCAGCTGGGAGTGGTTGATGGAGGCTGCCATGGACAGGCCCAGGGACATGTTCAGGGTCCCTGGGGGTGCTGAGAGGGCAGATACACATGGTCACCCTAAGGCACACCCTCATTTGGGGGGGGCGGATACACATGGTCACCCTCAGGCACACCCTCATTTGGGGGGGGGCAGATACACATGGTCACCCTCAGGCACACCCTCATTTGGGGGGGGCGGATACACATGGTCACCCTCAGGCACACCCTCATTTGGGGGGGGCGGATACACACGGTCACCCTCAGGCTGGACCCTCATTTGGGGGGAGAGTCAGGCTGGAGGCCAAGGAGGGGCACTCCGGGGTGGGAGGGGTGAGGGTCCCAATTCCTGGGTGGAATCACTCACTGTGAAGTGAGACGGGCTGACACAGGCCGGTGGCAGCATCACAGTTGTACAAGCGTCCTGTTTGGTTGACCACCATCACCTCCAGGGGGGCCCCCACCACAAGCCTGGAGGCACAACCATGACAGACAGTGGGGGGGTGCACAGGGCGCTTTGGGCGTGTGAAGAAGTGAGACTTGGCTCTTGGCATTGAGCACTCCAGGCCATTAAAAAATCAGGGCTGAGTTTAACCCTGGGAGCGCGTGTGCGTGCGTGCGTGCATGTACTTATACACATGATTTGGGTTGTTTTTGTAACCTTCACCAAAAAGAAAACTATTCAAAACAATAAGAAAGTATTTCCCAACCATGGGTAAGTGCATTTTGCTTCTGGGTACCCTCATTCTGAGTCACCCAAGAAACAGATCACCTCAAGTTAAATACAAGAATGTCTTGAAGCCATAAGCTTTCAAAACAAATAGATAATTCTATAATTAATTAAACAATAATAGAATATAAGTAATTTAAATTGGACAATTTAAAACAGCTATATCAGAACCCATATCTGTACCTATAGTCGTATTAAATGCAAGGAGTTTATTTGCAAAACTCCTTGAGAGAATTTTTTAATTTTGGAAAAATTTTTATCACTGTCAACAACCTCCCACTTAGGTGAGAAGACTAGATAAACACTGGTGTATTTTAATTAATTAGCCAAGCAAGGTTTAGTGAAATTGGTATTTATAGGTTCCTCCTCGAGAGCCATTCCTTTATGGATAGCTGGAATCCCTGTGTCTAAGCAGATGCAGTTGTCTGGGACCTGCTGGTCTAAACGCATGAACTAACATTTAGTCTTAAACTACTCTTCTGCATGTTTTTTCCTTATCACAACCCATCCCTCACACGCAGACTCAATCTTTTCAGTATTTGGGGTACAATTTAGCAGAAACCAGCAAAAAGAGTAAACGTGTAACAATCAGAATGTCATCCAACATATGATCTGCCTTATTATAAATACTAGTGAACAGTGATCAATCAATCAATCGTTTTATATTCATTTTTTTAAGATAGAGGGCTGGAACACAAATGGATGGGCATGGAAGAGGGACAGTGGCCGTCTCTGGATTTGCTGGGCTTTGGGTGATCAGAGGGGCCCAAGAAGACCTGGGTGGGGGAGCTGGAGATGGAGTCCACGTCAGTCTGGGTAGTGGATTCCCAGGAACACACACATGGAAAAGTCCACCGAGCTGGACTTTTGGATTTGTGTTTTTCAGTCTAGGTGTTATATTTTAAACCAAACAAAGAAAAAACAAAAATGTGGCACCTGGCCCTTGCTTTTCTGTCCCTAGCTTGCCAGCTGGGTGGGGGAGTGGGAGGGACGTGTGCGCCTTTGGAACTCTGCACACGTCTTCTTGGCCACCTGAACCTCCCTGAGCTCAGGCTCGTTGCCTGAGCCTTCCTCTGTGAAGCCCTCCTGGAATTCCCTCCTGGGTTAGATCTCTCCCTGCCTGTGCTTCCCAAATGTTGGTTACGCTTGCATTACATTGTGACTTCAGCTCCTTGGGTCTTTGTCTCTGGGCCCTGAGAGCATGTACTCCTGGAGTCAGGGCAACTTGCCAATCCCAATGCAACATTAAAATGTGAGGCCTTTTGTTGATGAGAAAAAGGTTTTTCCTTTCTTTTGGAGTCTCTCCCTCTCTACCTGTCTTGGTATTTTCTATGTGTTATTGAGTGTCACACTCGCTTAGGTCTAAGGATACTCACGGGGCAAACTGGGCACAGCCAGCCCTGACCTTGCCCAGCTCATGCCAGGGGCCGAGGCTGGCAGGAGCCACTAGGTGGGGAAGTGGGGTGAAGCAGGAAGCTGAGACCCTTCCCCAGAAGGCAGTGGGAGGCTTGGCCGCTCAGGAGCCAAGCTCCAAGCCCCCAGGGCTCCTCCACTGTCCCATGAATCCTCACTTCCAAAACACAAATGCGAAGATTAAACTATGAATAATTTCAAGAGGGAGACTGCAAAACATTAATACAGCGCAGAGGCGAGATAAAGCCAGCCCTGCCTGGAGGGTAGATTCCAGACCTCCCTCCCAAGGCCACATCTGGCCCAGAGTTTGTGGCCCTTCCTGGGATGGTGAATGGTGAGTCGTGGTGTCAGGGGCCTCGGGCAGGCTTCCAACCTATGCTGCTTCTCCCCCAGGATACCTCTTGGGCATGCCCCGTGCAGCCACCTGCCTGTAGGACAAGGGGAGACAGTGAAGGGACTGGGCAGACCTACCTAGAACTGCCAAACTGGACCACACTCAGTCCAAAACCAGCTCCGTCCTCTCGGAAGACCTTGGGCTCTTCCACGTCCAAGTAGAATCCATGACAAGACACGAAGACTGAGGAGTATGAGAAGGTAAGGTGGGAGGGCAGTCAGAGAAGCTCCCCTGCTCTGGCCCCCTGATTTCTTAGGTTCTGGGCACCCACTCTGCGGTGGCAGCCTTGGTTTCCCACCTGCCCAGGAGAAAGGCTTCTCTCTTTTGTTTCCTGGTTTGCCAGCTGTGTGGTTCCTGTCTCTCTCCCTCCCTTCAAAATAATCAAAGCACAATGCACAAGACAACAATCCAGAGAACTGTCCCCTCAAGGACACATCAAAGGACGTCCACAATCTGAAATGAGGCCAGTCACCTCCTTGTGTGTGAGACGAGGAACGTCTTCTAAAGATAAAGTGACCACACAGTTTAGTATCGAAACGGGGACCTTCTGAGCTGATCATTTACACAGGGGAGGGACGCTGAGGCTGCCCCAGATACACCAGGGCATATGGTCACTCTACTTACAGACTGCCCTGTGCCATCTTCTCATTACACAGAGGCCCCTAAGGTCCAGATGGGAGAACCCACTTAGAACGCTGATTAATCATTTGAAATCATGCGTTTCCCGGGTCACTCTCCCTTGGTGTCGGGCTCTACGTGGGCAAGGAATGCGTCTGCCTTGTCTCGGTGCCTGGGGCTGTGCCTGGCCCTTAGCAGGTGACTAATTTCTGTTTGTTGACTGGCCCAGAAGGGCAGCCGCCGGCACCGCCAGCAGCCCAGCGCTCCTCCTGCTCCTGGACCCACGCATCCTCCTCCCTGCTGACTCAGCTCGAAAGCCTTAGGGGAAAAGCTCCTATTTCAAGGGCTTTTTCTGACTCCCCTGTAGCCAAGCAACCCCCTTTCCTCTCCATTCCTCCCGGAATTTCCATCTCTCTCTTGGGATCCGTCAGGGACTGAGGAGCCGACTCCCTCCCAAGGGAAGAGAAGCTCTGTGGATGCCACATACCGGGCTGGGCAGTAACAGGGTGGGTGTGGGGGGGTGTCCGGACATCTGAGCCCCAGGGTTCTGGGAAGAGGCCAGATATTCGGGGTTCTGGGACCCTACAATAGCCAATAGCAAGGGAGCCTCACGTCCTACGTCTTCCTCTCAGAGAACGATTCTGATTCTGAGCCTAAAAGCAGCCCTGATGATCTGACAAGAGGTAGGGTACCAAAGATCTGACTCAAGTGCCTGAGGGGCTAGGCAGGTGACATTGGTGAGTCACGTGGGTGGGTGTAAGCACCACAGAATAATGGACACTCAGAGTGTGGCCTCTCCCAATGGGGCAAGCATCACAAGGCTCCAGTGCCCAGAACCACCAGACCTTGCCATTTCTCAAGAGAAGCTGGAAATCTGGATTTTTGTGTGAAATCTGATTTTTAAATGACACGCAAATGTGGTCCTAATACAGTTTTCTATTTCTGGAACATTCTCTTGGCAATAGCGGGACAGCCAACCTGAGGTCAAGACGTGGGACCAACACAAGAGCCAGGAGATGGTACCCAGTCTTTTCCCCTCTAGTGGCTTCTGTGCCCCCTCCAGGGGTGGCTGGGGCTGACTCCTCTCACCTACAGAGTGCCCCCACCCAGCGCCCCCCAGGAGGGAGGCAGGGATGCTTAGGGAACACGAAGAGGCAGGTCATCACCTGCCCGAGCCTCACCCACCAGCCCACCTTCCCTCATGTTTGCTCAGATCACACCCTCCCAGATTCCAGGCCAGACCGTGGACACTAGGCCCTCCCCTGCCTTCAGCTCCTTTTGCGAGCTGTGTGAGCTGACCACAAGCCCCCAGCCTGCCTCACCAGGTAAATACCCTCCCCCGAGGCTTCCCCAGCACTGAGGGCCCCACTCACCACCCAGGAGGAATGTAACACCAAAAGCCATCTCTGAGCAGTGCATCGGAGGAGTGGACAGTCAGGCACCAGAGCCCTGGATGGCACTCAGTGGCTTGGGAATGAGTTAGAATAATGACTCACGGCCTTGAAGTGACAGGAGGAAGGGCCTATTGAGGAAGTCCTTGGTTAATCATAGAACAGAGGCAAGGGCAAGAGGCCAGAGACACCCTGGGAGAAACCCCCAACTTCTCCCCCCACCACCACCTCCAGGGCATGGTTGTCCCAGAAAACCCCTCCCCCAGCCCTTGAGACTCAGTGAATACCCAGGGGTTAGCTCTCTGGTAGGTCCCTGGTAGGCTTAGAAAGCAGGAAGTGGAAGTGGGGGAACAGGGGGATGCAGATGGATGGATGTGAACCTAGTGAGGGGCAGACCACCCCTCAGGCAGCAGGGGTTCGGGGCGGGGGAGGGGAGGCATGGGGGAGGGTACTGGTTAACAAGCAAACCCCACTCAGAGGAGAATGGATAACCAGCTGGTAAATACATACCATGCATTCACTAGTCAGCAGTAAGTGACAGACAATGTGTATCAACAGGGATGAATCTCAACATTAGCATAAGTGAAAGAAACTAGACACCAGGATGCATAATGTATGATTCCTCTCGTATGAACAGATAAAACTAACTTATGAGGATAGAAATCAGAAGGGCGATCACCTCTGGTGCAGTGGGGAGGGAACTTCTAGCATTTGTTAAATTTAACATTCAGCACTGAATATTTTAGCATATGTTAAATCAGGGAGGGGTAGATACATGGGTAGAGGCTATTTATTCTCTGTTGTCTGTGTGTTGTAAAGATTACACAATTAAACATAAATGAATGTTTTGAAAGCCCATGAAAAAAATGTCCCATGTATAAAAACCCAGGCATAGACTTAGAAGGTTAAAATGTATGACAAAAGCCCTAACTATGGTATATTATTTTAAGTACAGATATGACTGCTACTTCTAACACTTAAAATATAGATTAAGTGTCAACTATAGACAATATAAAATAGTTTTCTAAACAAACATTTAGCTCAATTTACTTGAGGTGATATTGAATGGACAGAAAAATGAACAAGGTATCGGCAAGGTCATGAATAATGCCCTTGCAGAGAACGGCAGACTATGACTCCTCGCTTTCGGGCTGGTTTACCAACTTCCTGCAAAGATTCTTGTTAAAGAGAAAACCACAGGCCCAAAATGGCATCACTCATGCTAAAAACCTAGAGTTAATACCTGATTTACCTGCAGTTTTGACCTCTCTCAGAAATGTAATCTTAAATCAACCAGTCTGGAATTTTCTGGTCAAGCACCATTAAGATAATGTCACATGGGCCCTCTCCCTCCCCCTAAAAGGAAGGAGAGGAGATTTGCATAAAACCCTTGCCTTCCCTGCCACCCAAAAGATGCCCTGGTTCAAAAATAATCCTTTCTTTTCTTTTTCTAGTAACTCCCCTGCCATATCCGTCTTCCAATAAAAACAATCCCTCGAAGCACCCTTCTAGTTACTAGGTGGGATGCCGCCTAATTCATGAATTACTTACTAAAGCCAATTCAATCTTCAAATGAACTCAGTTGAATTTTGTCCTTTCACACTGTCGAGGCCAAGTTGAGCGATAGCTTTCTCCCTCTGGTGCTAAGTGGTCTGCAGCAAACAGCACTCTGTCAGTTCTGTGGATCTGGGAACTTCTCTGCGTCTGGAACCACAAAATAATTATTTGATCATTTTCCTAAATCCAAAATGTAAATATCTCTTCATTTTCTCCATCTTCCTCACATTTCTTCTTTAGACACTGCCTTGAGTGATATCACATTTCACACATAATCTTCCATTTTGGACCTGTCTTCACAAGCAGGTCTTCAGGCTAACGTTTTGCTGATTTCAGCAACTATAAGGATTTCCAACTTTGCCTCAATTGTATTATCACTTGTCTCAGCAAAACATTTTTGTTTCCCAGTCATTTTTAAAGAACAAAAAGGTCAAATTGCAAAAATATGCAAATACTTGCAAAAAAACCAGACACTGCCATGAAACCCTCTGTTCCAGGATAGGCTGCAGGCACTGGGCTGCAGGGCAACCACAGGGTGCCAAGTGGGGCTCCCCACTTAAGAGAACCACCAACTCAGTACATGTTCTTAAAGCTTGTGATATTGTGATTTATACTAAGAAAGATGTATTGGGTCTTTGTCCTGTTTCTGGCACGGAGCTCCTAAGACTCTTGGAATTTCCTAAGTGATGAGAGTAGAACTGCAGGCAGCAGCTCAAACTGGTCCTATCCTGTTTCTGACAAGATACTGAGTTGCTTTTCAGGGACAACAGACCCAAACCACATGTCCCACAGCTGAAGCTGCACAGAGGAGAGAACCTGGACCTCCCATTTGCACCCGGGACCAAAGTCTCACCTCCTGCCTCCCACCATGGAACCAAAGTACTGGAATATGACCGGAACCCTTTCCGAAGCAAAGGGTCAATTTTCCAGGAATAGCCGATGCTGAAGCCCCCGTACCACAAATGACGAAGTTCCAAAGCTCTGTGATTGGAACCTGCCCCGCCAGAGTTCCTGCATACCAGCCTGCTCCCCCAACCCCTTAAAACTCACCTGAAGCACAGGATCAGGGAGACAGATCTGAGCCTTGCCTCCTGTCTCCTTGCTGGTCTACTTAGCAATAAAAGCTTTCTTTCCCCCCCAAAACCAGTGCCACAGTATTGACTCCTGTGTATGTCCTGTGTATGTCTGGCAGCAGGCCCTTGCTCCGTAACAAAAGCAATAAATGTGTCTTTTGTCACATTAATGAGGTGACTTTTGGAAAGTACCTGAGGATGGAGACTGGTTGCCAGTAGAGCCAACTATGTGATTAGAGGGTTGGAAATTTCAGTCCCACTCCCCATCTCCTGGGAGGGGACACGGGCTAGAGGTTGAGTTCAATCACTAATGGTCAATGACTTACTCAGCTATGCCTGTGTAATGAAGCCTCCATAAAACCCAATAGAATGGGGTTCAGAGAGCTTCCAGGTTGGTGATCATGTGCAGATTTGGGAAGTGTGGCATATTCAGTGAGGGCATGGAAGCCCGGTGCCCTTTCACATGCATCTCTTCCATTTGGCTGTTCCTGAGTTATATCCTTTTATACTGAACTGTAATCTAAAGTAAAATGTTTCTCTGAGTTCTGTGAGCCACTGTAATAAAACCAACCATGTCCAAGGAGGGAGGGTCATTGAAATGACCAGTCAGAAGCGCAGGTGGTAACCTAGGCTTACAAATGGCATGTGAGTGGGGGTGGGAGGCAGTTTTGTAGGACTGAGCCCTTCACCTGTGGAATCTGATGCTATGTCTGGGTAGACAACGTCAGTGCTGAGCTGAATTGTAGAACACCCAGCTGGTGTCAGAGAATTGCTTGGTAAGGGGAAAGCTACCTCCTAACCCCATTGAAATTTGCGTATCTTTAAAAAATAATTAAACAATACCTTTAATAATCTTTTCAAATAAGTGTGACGCAGGATAGTTTTGCAAACTTTCACCAGAATGATTCGTGCCTGCCTTAGTTATGAAAAGCATGAATACAGGTCCACACAGTTTAATTTCCACATTCAGTGCTTCCTGTTTGGTTTACTCTTTATTTTGCTTAAATAAGAAAATCCTGACACACAGTCATCAAAATGGCGGCGTGAGGTGAGCCTCTGTAAAGCTCCCCTGGAATTTGCAGCTAATCGAACAACAGTGACTCCACAAAGGACTCCCTGCACAGCAGACAGGCAAGACGAAGAGGCCCACTACTGAATTCACCTAAAGGTGGGCGAATTGCACGAGCAGGAGAGGAGGGAAGGGAGAAGAGCGAAGACGGAGCCACAGCCACGCGGGCGCAGGACGCAGACCCAGCTCAGCGCTCCGAGCTCGCTGCTTCCCGGAACTACCGCAGCTGCGAGTGAGGGAAGAACTCAGACTGCTAGGGCTCCGCTTATGGCCCACACGGCTGAGGGGACAGCATATAACACGGCTGAACCCAACGCTCACGGCAGAGACCTCAGAGAAAAGACTGCGGGAAGAGGCTGAAAACGGTGGTTTAAGCCCTCACTGCTGAGCAGAGAACGGAGCCTTAGGCACTGAGAGTAGCTGCCCCCTCCCTCCCCTCCCAGAGCTCGCCCCACCCCCACCTGCCCAGTGCTAGAAGTGGAACAGTAGCAGTGTCAGATCAAAAGAACAGAATATTTGCTGTTCTGAGAACTGTGGACCACAGACACACATTCGCAGCCCAACTAGTTCCAGCAACGGGGAGGGAGCTGTGGAAGCAGGACTGGCAGGGGTGGTGGTCGCAGCCATTGCTCTGGGCCACCCCTCACAACTCACCCCGCCCCTGACCCCACCTATCTGGGCGGATCCCTCCAGGAGTAAACAGAACAGCTGAAACATAGGGGTTCTGAATCTCGTGCAGGAAGAGCTTTGGAACTTCAAAAGCTCTCCGCATACCCACACGGACACTGCACCCTGTGACCTAGGTGAACTATTAACAGAGGAGAAGCCCGTCTCCCAGGGAATCCCCCCATTGTGTGAGAAGCTGGAATAGTGCAGAGAAAACATAGCACTACCGTGTGAGAGAGAAAAAAAAAGGCTGCAGTCGGAGAGAAAATAAAACATTCTACCAACAAGTACTGGAAAACAAAAGAAAGACCTCTTCCTATCAACCTGTTGCAGAAGCCACTCCTGTAGATGTCTAGGAAGAGAAATAATAAATCAGTAGTTGTTATGAATAACCAAGGCAACAGGACAGCTCAGAAAGAAAGTGAAAAGTCTCCAGAAAAGGAACTTAAAGATATGGAAATATGTGACTTAAATGACAGAGAATTCAAGATTGCAGTTCTGAAAAAACTCAATGAGATGCAAGAAAACACAGAAAGACAGTTTAATGAACTCAGAAACACAATCAAAGAACAACATGAGCATTTTACGAAAGAGATTGAACTTTTATAAAAGAACCAAATAGAATTTCTGGAGATTAAGAACTCAATAGAAGAAATTAAGAATGAAATAACCAGCTTAGGTAGTAGAGTTGACCAGATGGAGGAAAGAATCAGTGACATTGAAGATAGAAACCTGGAAATTGCACAGATGGAAGAAGAAAGAGACTTGAGACTTAAAAGAAATGGAAGAACTCTACAAGAACTTTCTGACTCCATCAGAAAGAGCAATATAAGAATAATGGGCATACTAGAAGGAGAAGAAAAGAGAAGGGAACAGAGAATATATTCAAACAAATTGTTGATGAGAACTTCCCAAACTTGTGGACAGAACTGCATCCTCGAATCCAAGAAGCAAATAGAACACCTAATTACCTCAATCCCAACAGGCCTTCTCCGAGGCACATTGTATTGAAGCTATCTAAAATCAATGACAAAGCCTCAAGCAGCCAGGGAAAAGAAGACGGTAACCTACAAAGGAACGTCCACTAGATTGTCATCAGATTTTTCAGCAGAAACTCTACAAGCCAGGAGGGAGTGGAACCAAATATTCAAACTACTGAAAGAGAGAAATTATGAGCCAAGAATAATATATCCAGCAAAGATATCCTTTAGATATGAAGGAGGAATAAAGACCTTTGCAGGCATACAGAAGCTGAGGGAATTTTCTAATACACAACCTACACTATAAGAAATACTAAAGGAGGCTATTCAACCACCATCAACAGGGACAATTTGTGGCAACTGAAACATAAAAAGGGGGAGAGTAAAGGCCTGAACCGGAATATGGGAATGGAGAAAGTAAGCGTGCTGAAGAAAATGAAATACTCTAAATATCAAACTTTCTTTTACATAAACTTAAGGATAACCACTCAAAAAAAATCCAGAACTGAAATATATACTGTAATAAAAGAAGAAACAGAGGGAAACATCATAGAATACCACCACAGAGAAATAATAGACAACAACAAAAAAGCAAAGAAACAATGGAGACACAGCCTTACCAGAAAACTAAAAATAGAATGATAGGAAATCCTCACATATCAATAATCACCCTAAATGTAAATGGACTGAACTCACCAATAAAAAGGCACAGAGTAGCAGATTGGATCAAAAAACTAAACCCAGCCATATGCTGTCTCCAAGAGACACATCTCAGCTACAAGGACAAGAATAGACTAAAAGTGAAAGGGTGGAAACTGACACTCCAAGCAAATGGTACCCAGAGAAAATCAGGTGTAGCCATAATGATGTCAGATGAAACAGACTTCAGGGTGAAAAAGATAACAAGAGACAAAGATGGACATTTCATAATGGTAAAGGGGACTATACAACAAGAAGACATAACAGTCATCAATATTTATGCCCCCAATCAGGGAGCACCGAAATACACCAAGCAACTACTAACAGAACTAAAGGGAGAAATTGACCAAAACACAATTATACTAGGGGACTTAAATACATCATTGACAGCTATGGATAGATCATCCAAACAGAAAATAAATAACGAAATAGCACCCCTCAATGACACATTAGATGAAATGGACATAATTGACATTTATAGAGCACTTCATCCTAAAACATCAGACTATACATTCTTTTCTAGTGTACATGGAACATTCTCAAGGATAGACCATATATTGGGACATAAAATCAGCCTCAGCACATTTAAGAAGATTGAAATCATACCAAGCATATTCTCTGATCACAAGGCTTTGAAATTGGATATCAACTGCAAAAAGAAAGCAGGAAAAAACACAAATACATGGAGATTAAACAACATACTTTTAAAGAGCGACTGGGTAAAAGAAGAAATTAGAGGAGAGATCAAAAGATACATAGAAACAAATGACAATGAAAATACATCCTACCAAAATTTTTGGGATGCAGCGAAAGCAGTTTTAAGAGGGAAATTTATATCATTACAGGCCTATCTCAAGAAACAAGAAAAATCCCAAATAAATAACCTCATGTTACACCTTAAAGAACTAGGAAAAGAAGAACAAGTGAAACCCAAGGTCAGAAGAAGGAAATAACAAAAATCAGAGCAGAACTCAATGAAATAAAGAACAAAAAGACAATAGAAAAAATTAATGTGACAAAGAGCTGGTTCTTTGAAAAGATTAACAAAATTGACAAGCCCTTGGCTAGACTCACTAAGATAAAAAGAGAGAAGACACTAATTAAAAAAATCAGAAACGAAAAAGGGGAAGTTATCACGGACACCACAGAAATACAAAGGATCATCCAAGAATACTATGAAGGACTATATGCCACCAAATTCAATAACCTAGAAGAAATGGGCAAGTTCTTAGAAACATATAGCCTTCCAAGGCTGAACCATGAAGAACTGGAAAATCTAAACAGACCGATCACCAGTAACGAAATTGAATCAGTCATCCAAAACCTTCCCAAAAGCAAAAGTCCGGGACCAGATGGCTTCACTAGTGAATTCTACCAAATCTTCAAAGAGGATCTAATACCAATCCTGCTCAAACTCTTCCAAAAAATTGAAGAAGAGATAATACTCCCTAACTCATTTTATGAGGCCAACATTACCCTGATACCAAAACCTGGTAAGGACAACACAAAAAAAGAAAACTACAGACCAATATCTCTGATGAATACAGATGCAAAAATCCTAAACAAAATTCTAGCAAATCGAATACAACAATGCATTAAAAAGATTATTCATCACGACCAAGTGGGGTTCATCCCCGGGGCACAAGGATGGTTCAACATCTGCAAATCCATCAATGTGATACATCACATAAACAAAATAAAGGACAAAAATCATATGATTATATCAATTGATGCAGAAAAAGCATTTGACAAGATACAACATCCATTTATGATTAAAACATTTAATAAAATAGGTATAGAAGGAAAATACCTTAATATAATACAGGCCATATATGACAAGCCCTCAGCTAATCTCATAATTGATGGTGAAAAACTGAAGCCCTTTGCTCTACGTTCAGGAACACGACAGGGCTGTCCCCTATCACCTCTGCTTTTCAACATAGTATTGGAAGTCCTAGCCAGAGCTATCAGGCAAGAGAAAGAAATAAAAGGCATCCAAATTGGGAATGAAGAAGTTAAATTGTCACTCTTTGCAGATGACATGATGCCATATATAGAAAACCCTAAAGACTCCACCAAAAAGCTATTAGAAACAATCAACGAATACAGTAAAGTTGCCGGCTACAAAATCAACGTACAAAAGTCCATTGCATTCCTATATACTAACAATGAAGTCTCAGAAAAAGAAATACAAAAAACAATTCCTTTTGCAACTGCAGCAAAAAGAATAAAATACCTAGGAACAAACTTAACCAAGGATGTGAAGGACCTATATGCTGAAAACTATAAGACATTTTTGAAAGAAATTGAAGAAGACACAAAGAAATGGAAAGACATTCCGTGCTCATGGATTGGAAGAATCAACATAGTTAAAATGGCCATATTACCCAAAGCAATATACAGATTTAATGCAATCCCCATCAAAATCCCAATGGCATATTTTAAAGAAATAGAACAAAAAATCATCAGATTTGTTTGGAACCACAAAAGACCCCGAATAGCCAAAGCAATCTTAAGAAAAAAGAACAATACTGGAGGTATCACACTCCCTGACTTTAGCTTGTACTACAGGGCTACAATAATCAAAACAGCATGGTATTGGCAGAAAAACAGACACATAGACCAATGGAATAGAATTGAGAACGCAGAAATAAAACCACATAAATATGGACAGATAATTTTTGACAAAGAAGCCAAAAACATACAATGGAGGAAAGACAGCCTCTTCAATAAATGGTGCTGGGAGAATTGGAAAGCCACGTGCAAAAGAATGAAACTGGACTGCTATCTGTCACCATGTACCAAAATTAATTCAAAATGGATCAAAGACTTAAACATAAGACCTGACACAATAAACTGCATAGAAGAAAACATAGGTACTAAACTTATGGACCTTGGATTCAAAGAGCATTTTATGAATTTGACTCCAAAGGCAATGGAAATAAAAGCTAAAATAAATGAATGGGACTATATGAAACTTAAAAGCTTCTGCACAGCAAAAGAAACCATCGACAAAATAAAGAGGCAACCAACTGAATGGGAGAAGATTTTTGCAAACTGTGCCTCCATTAAGGAGCTGATATCCAAAATATACAAGGAACTCATGAAACTCAACAACAAAAAAACAAACAACCCAATTGAAAAATGGGCAGAGGACCTGAAGAGGTATTTCTCCAAAGAAGACATACAAATGGCAAACAGACATATGAAAAAATGCTCAACATCACTAATCATCAGAGAAATGCAAATAAAAACCACAATGAGATATCACCTCACCCCAGTCAGAATGGCTATCATCAACAAGACAAATAGTAACAAGTGTTGGAGAGGATGTGGAGAAAAAGGAACCCTCATACACTGTTGGTGGGAATGCAGACTGGTGCAGCCGTTATGGAAGGCAGTGTGGAGGTTCCTCAAAGAATTACGAATAGAATTGCCATATGACCCAGCAATCCCTCTCCTGGGTATCTACCCAAAAAATCTGAAAACATTTATACATAAAGACATGGGTGCTCCAATGTTCATTGCAGCTTTGTTTACGGCGGCCAAGACATGGAAACAACCAAAATGTCCTTCGATAGATGAATGGATAAAAAAGTTGTGGTATATATACACAATGGAATATGATTTGGCGGTAAGAAAGCATGATATAGGAACATTTGTGACAACATGGTTGGATCTTGAGAGTATAATGCTAAGCAAAATAAGTCAGACAGAAAAAGCAGAGAGCCATGTGATTTCACTGATATGTGGTATATAAACCAAAAACAACAAAAGAACAAGATAAACAAATGAGAAACAAAAACTCATAGACACAGACAATAGTTTAGTGGTTACCAGAGGGTAAGGGGGGTGGGGGGTGGGAGATGAGGGTAAGGGGGATCAAATATATGGTGATGGAAGGAGAACTCACTCTGGGTGGTGAACACACAATGGCATTTATAGATGATGTAATACAGAATTGTACACCTGAAATCTATGTAATTTTACTAACAATTGTCACCCCAATAAATTTAAAAAAAACAACAACTCATAGACACAGACAATAGTTTAGTGGTTACCAGAGGGTAAGGGAGGTGGGGGGTGGGAGATGAGAGTAAGGGGGATCAAATATATGGTGATGGAAGGAGAACTGACTCTGGGTGGTGAACACACAATGGGATTTATAGATGATGTAATACAGAATTGTACACCTGAAATCTATGTAACTTTACTAACAATTGTCACCCCAATAAACTTTAATAAAAATTTTTTTTTAAAAATCCTAACTCAGGATTATCAGCCAATGGAATGGTAGCATGTGTTGACAGCTGTGTATGATAGTTCTAGATTCTCAGATAAAACCTGAAACCGTAAGTTATGGAGAAGTGTCTTTCATTGCTGTCAGAGTTTTGTCAGATGCTAAACCGCTGAGCATTTCAAAGAGGCTTGAGCACTGAGGTTTGGGGGAAGGGGGAGATAGACTCCCAGTCCTGTTTGATTGCATTTGATCAGAGAATCTGTGTTCTGCTGCAGCTTTAAGATGGGTTCTAAATTATGCCTATTCTTTGTTATTTGTTTTTCTCAGATGAGTAAAGAACATCTTAAAGTCAGGGGGAAAGCTTGTAACACAATGGTCTTAAGAAATCCCAATATATTTCTCTTAATATTTAAAATTGTGATACTTGGGTTCTGTAAGACAGGTTTAAGCTATTGAAGATGGTGAATAGTATATTGCTGAGATGTGAAGCTTAAACAAACATTCAAATTTTTAAAACTGGATTTATGGTCATCATCAGAGTCAGATAAAATGCTTTAAATCTCATTAATCATTTTCAAATCCAATATGATTTGAATGGAATACTACTCAACAATAGAGAGGAATGGAGTGTTGGTACCCATAACAACACAGATGGATCTCAAAATAATTATCCTGAGTGAAAGAAGCGTAACAAAAAGCAAATACTGTATGATTCCATTTAACGAAAATCTTTTAAAAAGCAAACTAACATATAGTGACAAAAAGAAGATCAGTGATTGCCTGAGGATGGGGGAAAAAGGGATGAAAAAGAGGCACAAAAGAGGTTGGGAAACTGGATATCCACATGCAAAACAGTGAAGCTGGACCCTTACCATATACCATATACGAAAATAAATGCAAAATGTACCAAAGACCTAAACGTAAGAGCTCAACTATAAGACCCTCATAAGAAAAATAGGGGCAATTGGATTCATCAAAAACTCATGAAACTGGATTTGGATATGACACCAAAAGCACAGGCAACAAAAGAAAAATAAATAAATAAATTGAACTGCATCAAAATTAACTTCTGTGGGGCCGGCCCGGGGGCTCAGGCGGTTAGAGCTCCGTGCTCCTAACTCTGAAAGCTGCTGGTTCGATTCCCACATGGGCCAGTGGGCTCTCAACCACAACATTGCCAGTTCGATTACTCGAGTCCCACAAGGGATGGTGGGCTCTGCCCCCTGCAACTAAGATTGAACACGGCACCTTGAGCTGAGCTGCCACTGAGCTCTGGGATGGCTCAGTTGGTTGGAGCGCGACTTCTCAACCACAAGGATGCCGGTTCGACTCTTGCAAGGGATGGTGGGCTGTGCCCCCTGCAACTAGCAACAGCAACTGGACCTGGAGCTGAGCTGCGCCCTCCACAACTAAGACTGAAAGGACAACAACTTGACTTGGAGAAAAGTCCTGGAAGTACACACTGTTCCCCAATAAAGTCCTGTTTAAAACAAAAATTAACTTCTGTGCATCAAAGGACACAATCAACAGAATGAAAAGATGGAATGGGAGAAAATATTTGTAAACCATACACCTGATACATTGGTAGGTGGCAGGTTTAACAAGCCATGGAACTTACATCCAGAATACATAAAGAACTCCACAACTCAACAATAACAACAGACTTAAAAATGGGCAAAGGACTTGAATATATGTATAGTCAAAGATAGACAAATGGCTAACAAGCACATGAAAAGATGCTCAACATCACTAATCATCAGGGAAATGCAAATCAAAACCACACTGAGATATCACCTCATACCCAGTAGGGTGGCTATTATTTTTTTTAAAAACCACAAAAACTACCCCAAACAGAAAATAACAAGTGTTGATAAAAATGTAAAATGGTGCAGCCATTATGAAAACCAATATGGTGATTCCTCAAATAATTAAAAATAGAATTACCATATCATCCACAATTCCATTTCTAGATATATATGCCCCCACAGTATTGAAAGCGGGGTCTAGAGGAGCTATTTGTACACCCATGTTTACAGTAGCATTATTCACAAGCGCCAAATGTAGAAGCAACCCAAGTGCCCATCGATGGATAAATACAATGACCACATATAAATGTAAAATATGTACAAATGTAAATGTAAATTTATAGAATGGAATATTATTTGATCTTAGAAGAAAATTCTGACACATGCTACAACATGGATGATACTTGAGGACATTATGCTGAGTGAAATAAGCCAGTCACAAAAAGACGAACACTGTTATGATTCCACTTATCAGTGACAGCGACATTCAGAGACAGACAGTAGAGGATGGGTGCCAGGGGCTGGGGGGAGAAGAAATAGGGAGCTGTTGTTTAATGGGGATGGAGGTTCAGTTTCGCAAAATGAAAAGAGTTCTGGAGATGGGTGGTGGTGCTGGTGGCACAACAACGGGACTGTACTTGATGCTACTGAATGTACACTTAGAAATGCTTAAGGAGGTAAATTTTGTTTTGTGTATTTTACCACAATTTAAAATAACAATAAAATCTCAAGCAGCTGTACTTCTCCCTGACATTCCTTTAGTATGAAAAGCGTCTCTTATACGTGCCTATTTCTCCATACAGCATTGCAAAGATGAACACCCAGGGGCCACGATTTGATCAGATTCGTAATTGCCTCTCCGCTTCAGCACTGAATCAAGGTTGAAAATCAGTTACCGTGTAACGGCCCCATCCTCCGTGGATAACATGTATATAGACTAACCCCCATAAGCCAGGGGTCCATCAGCAGTGATCCCACCCCATTTCTGCCACTCACAGGATCAACAATAATGGCAAATAATCAAATTTCATTTTCTGCTACTTGGGTAGTCCGTAATAAATAAAAATTTGTCCAGTACTTCTCCCTCAGGTAAGCGCCGCACAGAAGCCTAGAGCTGATTCAGACTTTCCACATCAGTGACTTAATCCAAGTGGAAAGTGACACGTTCATGCTGCCACACAAGTTAGTCATTGCTGGTCCGTATACCTTGGACATTACACAATGTCCAAGCTATTCCTTGGTAAAGGAATTTTGCCCATAACTTATTCTTCCAACATAACAGTTGCCAGACACTGTGGGTAGCCTGCCAACTGCCAATAGCCCAGCCACCCTCTTCCTGGTGGGCAGG
Organism: Rhinolophus sinicus; assembly: GCF_057876585.1. Lineage (NCBI taxonomy): Eukaryota > Metazoa > Chordata > Mammalia > Chiroptera > Rhinolophidae > Rhinolophus > Rhinolophus sinicus. The sequence goes on along the minus strand of NC_142510.1, from coordinate 18,588,711 downwards.
CCATTCCAGATTGGTAGGTGGCAGGTTTAACAAGCCATGGAACTTACATTGGAGGCCACAAAAGCACATTTCCAGCCCTGCCTACCAGAATCTTAAAGGTTTACGTAGAAGTCTTAACTGGGTTCAGCCACGTATACCTTCCAGGTGGTCTCAACAACACATTGCCCTTTCGACGCTGCATCTTTGAATTAAGAGTACTATTTCTAGCTTGTTTTTCCTTAACACGCTGCTTTAGGGGCTTCTAATCCCCTCCATGGGTGGGGATGCACACCATGGCAATCATGACAAGCTAGAGAGGGGCAACTGCCCACATACTCGCAGCTGATTGATTCGTTTTCTGGGCATGAGTGGGCCCATTGCAGAAAGGTATTTCCAGAGATCCAAGATGGCAGACTGGGTAAACACTGGCCCTGCTTCCCTCGAACATATTAAAATTACAACTAAATTATAGAACAACCAACCCGGAGAACCACCTGAACTCTGGCTGAACAGAAATTGTGTAACTAATGAAACAAAGAAGCCACATTGAGACTGGTAGGAGGGGCGGAGACACAGAACTGGCCAACCCCAAACCTCCATGTGGCGACTGAGAACCAGCAGGGCTATCTCAGCCTAGAAGAGCGAAGCCACATGCCAGGCTCCCCAGCCCGGAGCACTGGTGTCGGGAAGAGGAGCCCCCACAACATCTGACTGTGAAAAACAGTGGGATTCCAACCATCCAGGTAGGACAGAGGCGGCTGGAAACCTGGCGTCCTCTTAAAGGGCCCGCGCGCAGATTCACTCGCTCACAGGCACTCACCTTGGGCTCCAGCGGTGGGGTGGTGACTCTGGGGTGTCGGAGACACATGGGGAGCAGACTGAAGTGTGTGGCGAGGGCTGTACGACAGTCAGCATGTTCCCTGTGAGGAGTCCTCCTGCCCTGAAGCTGGCAGCCCGGTGCCATCTTTCCCATGTTGAGCCCTCCCCCTACACTTCCGGCCAAATCTGAATCTGATTGGCTGGGTGAGCTCCACTACTCCTTCCTGCAGACTCACTGGGACCCTGCTCCACCCAACTCCCCCAAACCCAGAGGCACTTTCTCCAAGAGCAGCCAGCCCCACCCGCATTGCACTCTTTCTTGGAAAACTATCAGAGTCTGACAGACCCCAGGTGGGCGGCGACTGGCCTCGGTGTGCTCTGAGATTTTTGCTGAGTGGCTCCAGGCTCAGCACTGGCACTGTGGGGACAGAGTCCCAGAGAGCAGTTTCCAGGCTCTCAGCCTCACGTGGAAAGGTGATGGCTTGGGTAGTAGATGGTCATCAGCTGTGACTAGTTGGCTATCAGCTATAACCAGTTAGCCAATTAGCCACTGATAACTGCCGTGGCTGTGTTATTTAGTTGGTTGGTTGGCAGGTAGAAAAGCGGACAGCAGATTGCAGATCATGTGGAGCCTACTCCCTGTGTCTCTACCAGCCGCCAGTGAGACTGGGGAGCAGGAAGACCCTTGTTGGGGTACTGGCGGATGTTTGCTCCCTGTGTCTCCAACCCATCCAGCAGCAAGACTAGTCAGGGGGATCACTTCTTAAATTACATAAATGTTAAAAACTATGCTGTATGCCTGAAAATCATATTGAATGTTAGCTGTAATTGAAAAATTAAAAAGGGGATAAAGGTGAAGGGGCATAAGAGGTCCAAATCTCCAGGTATAAAACAGTAAGTCATGGGGATGTAATGAACAGCATGGGGAATACAGTCAGTAATACTGTGACAGCGGGGACGGTGTCAGATGGTGCTGGGCTTATAGTGATCACTTCTTTCGGTATCTAATATTGAATAACTGTGGTTACCCCTGAAACAATTATAACATCGTATGTTAGCTACATTTTAATAATTTGTTTTAAAAGAAAGGTATTTCCACCAGGTGCCCGTCCTGTGACCAGACATGACAGGAGCAGCAGAAGTCAAAGATAAAAAAGATAGCTATGGGGGGCCAGCCCAGTGGCTCAGGCGGTTAGAGCTCCATGCTCCTAACTCCGAAGGTTGCCGGTTCGATTCCCACATGGGCCAGTGGGCTCTCAACCACAAGGTTGTCAGTTCAGTTCCTCGACTCCCGCAAGGGATGGTGGGCTGTGCCCCCTGCAACTAGCAACTAGCAACAGCAACTGGACCTGGAGCTGAGCTGCGCCCTCCACAACTAAGATTGAAAGGGCAACAACTTGACTTGGAAAAAAGTCCTGGAAGTATACACTGTTCCCCTTCCCCAATAAAACCTTTAAAAAAAAAAAAAAGACAGCTATGTAGTAGGAACTTCTCTGGGAAGTTCTCCCCGTTCTACAAGAATTACAATTGTGGCCTGATTCTTACTTGGCTGCAGCTTTAGGAACTTGACCTGGTGGTGCACACCATACATGTTGTTCGGGGGAGGCAGCACCGTCAGGCATGAGAAGGTGGGCTGGGGGCGGGATATGGCAGACCAGGACCTCCACCTTCTCCCCTCTTTCAATGGAGCATGTGCCATCCCAGTTATAGTGCATTTAAATAGGTCCAGCTTGCAGCAGAACAGTGGGGTCCCAGTGGAGACTGAGTAGGGGGACATCGCACTGGGACATCCCATGGCAAATTCCAGTCGCTAACACCTTCCCCAGGCTTGATGGGACTTGGATGCTCAGCAGCACGACACACTGATTCCAGGTGAGAGTTGGAGCCATGGCTCTCTCCAGCGCCTTCCATGCCATTACGGCGCTGGGTGTCTCAACAGGGATCCCCAGTCTGGCGTACGGGAAACGGTCCCTACTGCATGATCCTTCAAATGTATTGAAGCCTGGGATAGTACTTCAATCCACTTGGCCAAGGTGCCTTTTAGTAATTTAATCTGATGCTTTGATATTCCATTCCTCCTTTCTTCCAACCCTGATGCTTGCGGGTCATGGAGGAGATAGAACCTCCATTCAATGCCATGTTCCTTTGCCCAGTCTTGTATATCCTTGTATCTTCCTTTGAAATATGACCCTGGATCACTGTCTATTCCCTTATCCATACCTGGCACTCAGTGTCTCTAGTTCCCTAATGGTGGCAGCCTGGTTTGCATGGTAACGGGAAAGCTTGGGTTAAGCCAGACGCAGCTGTCACACAAACCAAGGTGTAGTTATGTTACCAGAGGGTGGGCCCACCTCAGCGCGGTGTCCAGGTTCTTGGCATCACGAGCAAAGAATTGAAAGAGATACCGAGGTAAAGTAGTGAAAATGTAGTTTATTAGAAGAGATAATATACTCCAAAGAAATAGGAGCAGACCTGAGCACTAGAGAATGGCTCAAGGACCCAAGGTGGCATTATGAGGAGAAAAAGTACACTCCATAGGATTTCGAGTGGGCTGAGCAAAAGAAGAGGCTCAAAGTCCCTGACTGGCGAGGACTTGGAGTTTTTATCCTTTTTCTCTAGAATGGGCTGTTCCTTTCCAGGTGTGGGACCACTTGATTGACACCTGTGATTGACAAGAGGCTATCACGTCATCTTTTTAGACTGCGCATGTTCCTTCCCAGAATTCAGTCTGTTATAATGATAATCAAAGCTAGGGGCTAAGGAGCTAAGAAACTAGGGAAAAGGAGACTTAAAATCTTTTTTTTTTTTTTTTTTGCTGATTTAAATATTTATTATTCCTTAACATTCTTTTTTTTTTATTAGTTTTAGGTGTACAAGACAAAGCAAAACTTAGACTTTATCATTTATATCCCTCACACTGTGTGAACCCCCCTCCCCCCATCCACTATCCCTCTGTATGTTCCCCAAATTAAATTTCAAAACCCCGTGGTCATCTTGTGGTTACCAACTATTTTCTAAACCTCTCACCTTCCCCTTATCCCCACCCCCCGCCCCTCTAGCAACCCTCTGTTTTTCCTCCATGTTTCCAAAACTGTCTCTGATTAGTTCATTCACTTATTCTTTTCTTTAGATTCCGCATATAAGTGAGATCATATGGTATTTGTCTTTCTCTGTCTGACTTATTTCACTTAACATAATACTCTCTAGGTCCATCCATGTTGTTGCAAATGGTAAGATTTCTTTCTTCTTTATGGCTGCGTAATACTCCATTGTATAAATGTACCACAGTTTCTTAATCCAGTCATCTACTGATGGGCATTTCGGTTGTTTCCAGGTCTTGGCTATTATGTATAGTGCTGCAATAAACAGTAGTGCATACAGATTTTTGAATTGGAGTTTTGGATTTCTCCGGATAGATACCTAGGAGTGGGATTGCTGGATCATAAGGTAGTTCCATTTTCAGATTTTTGAGATACCTCCAAACTGTTTTCCATAGTGGCTGCACCAATCTGCATTCCCACCAACTGTGCACCAGCGTTCCCTTTTCTCCACATCCACGCCAGCACTTGTTGTTTGTTGATTTACTGATGATAGCCATCTTGACTGGGGTGAGGTGGTATCTCATTGTGGTTTTTATTTGCATTTCTCTGATGGTTAGTGAGGTTGAACATTTCTTCATATGTCTGTTTGCCATCTGTGTGTCCTTTTTAGAAAAATGTCTCTTCATGTCCTCTGCCCATTTTTTAATTGGGTTGTTTGTTTTTTTGGAGTTGAGTTGAGTGAGTTTTTTATAAATTTGTGATATTAACCCCTTATCAGATATATCATTGGCAAATATCTTTTCCCATTCAGTAGGATCCCTTTTTGTTTTATTGATGGTTTCCTTTGCTGTGAAAAAGCTTTTTAGTTTGATGTAATCCCACATGTTTATTTTTTCTCTTACTTCCCTCGCGCGAGGGGATATATCAGTAAAAATCTTACTCCAGGTAATGTCTGTGAAGTTTCTTCCTATATTTTCTTCTAGGAATTTTATGGTTTCAGATCTTACATTTAAATCTTTAAGCCATTTTGAATTTATTTTTGTATGTGGTGTAAGGAGGTGATCCACCTTCATCTTTTTGCATGTGTCTGTCCAGGTTTCCCAGCACCATTTATTGAATAGACTGTCTTTACCCCACCATATATTCTTGCTTCCATTGTCATAGGTTAAATGGCCATATAGGCATGGATTTATTTCTGGACTCTCTATTCTGTTCCATTGATCTATGGGTCTGTTTTTATGCCAGTAACATGCTGTTTTGATTGCTGTAGCCTTGTAGTATAATTTGATGTCAGGTATTGTTATACCTCCCACTTTGTTCTTATTTCTCAAGATTGCTGAGGATATCTGGGGTCTTTTGTTGTCCCATACAAATTTTAGGATTATATGTTCTATTTCTGTGAAAAATGTCATTGGTAGTTTGATAGGAATTGCGTTGAATATGTATATTGCCTTAGGCAGTATGGACATTTTAACTATATTACTTCTTCCTATCCATGAACATGGTATGTGTTTCCATCTATTTGTATCTTCTTTCATTTCTTTCTTCAGTGTCTTATAATTTTCTGAGTACAGATCTTTTACTTCTTTGGTTAAATTTATTCCCAGGTATTTTATAGTCTTTGAAGCAATTGTAAATGGAATTGCTTTTTTAATTTCTCCTTCTGATGCTTTATTATTGGTATATACAAATGCAACTGATTTCTGAATATTAATTTTGTATCCTGCTACTTTACTAATTTCATCTATCAGCTCTAATAGTTTCTTGGTGGAGTCTTTAGGGTTCTCTAAATATAGTATCATATCATCTGCATATAATGACAGTTTTACTTCCTCCTTACCGATTTGGATGCCTTTTATTTCTTTTTCTTGTCTGATTGCTGTGGCTAGAACTTCCAGCACTATGTTGAATAGAAGTGGAGAAAGTGGTCAACCTTGCCTTTTTCCTGATCTTAAGGAGAATGGTTTTAGCTTTTCCCCATTGGGTATGACGTTAGCTGTGGGTTTATCATATATGGCCTTTATTATGTTGAGATATGATCTCTCTATTCCCACTTTCTTAAGGGTTTTTATCATGAATGGCTGCTGAATTTTATCAAATGCTTTTTCTGCGTCTATTGATATGATCATGTGATTTTTATTTTTCATTTTGTTAATGTGGTGTATCACATTAATTGATTTGCAGATGTTGAACCACCCTTGCATACCAGGGATGAATCCCACTTGATCATGGTGTATGATCTTTTTAATGTATTGCTGAATTCTGTTCGCTAGTATCTTGTTGAGGATTTTTGCATCTAAGTTCATTAGCGATATCGGCCTGTAGTTTTCTTTTTTTGTGGTGTCTTTGTCTGATTTTGGGATCAGGGTGATAGTGGCTTCGTAAAAAGTGTTTGGGAGTCTTCCCTCCCTCTGGATTTTTTGGAAGAGTTTGAGGAGAATAGGTGATAATTCTTTTTTGAACGTTCTGTAAAATTCACCTGTAAAGCCATCTGGTCCAGGGCTTTTGTTTGTTGGGAGATTGTTGATTACTGATTCAATTTCCTTGGTGGTAATCAGTCTATTCAGGTTTTCTGTTTCTTCTTGAGTTAGCCTTGGAAGGTTGTACGCCTCTAGGAAATTGTCCATTTCTTCCAGGTTGTCAAATTTGTTGGCATACAGTTGCTCATAGTAATTTCTTAAAATTTTTTGTATCTCTGCGGTGTCTGTTGTCACTTCTCCTCTTTCATTACTGATTTTATTAATTTGGGTCCTCTCTCTCTTTTTTTTAATGAGTCTGGCTAAAGGTTTGTCAATTTTGTTTATCTTCTCTAAGAACCAACTCTTGGATTCATTGATCTTTTGTATTGTTTTTCTGGTTTCTATTTCATTTATTTCCGCTCTGATCTTTATTATCTCCTTCCTTGTACTCCCTTTGGGCTTATTTTGTTGTTCTTTTTCCAGATCCCTTAAGTGTGAAGATAAACTGTTGATTAGTGATGTTTCTTGTTTCTTTAGATAGGCCTGCAATGCTATGAACTTCCCTCTTAGGACTGTTTTCGCGGCATCCCATAGATTTTGGGTCGTTGTATTTTCATTTTCGTTTGTCTCGAGATATCTTTTGATTTCTTCCTTGATCTCCTGCTTGACCCATTCATTATTTAGTAACATATTATTCAGCCTCCATGAATTTGTGTGTCTTCCAGTTTTTTTCCTGTAGTTCATTTCTAATTTCATAGCACTGTGGTCAGAGAAGACAATTGGTATGATTTCAATTTTCTTAAATTTATCAAGACTTGCTTTGTGGCCTAACATATGGTCTATCTTGGAGAATGTTCCATGTGCGCTTGAGAAGAACGTGTATTCTGCAGAATTGGGGTGGAATGCTCTGAAAATATCGATTAAATCCAAGTGGTCCAATGTGTCATTTAAGGCTGTTGTTTCCGTATTGATTTTCTGTCTGGAAGACCTGTCCCTTGTTGTCAGAGGTGTGTTGAAGTCCCCTACTATGATAGTGTTACTGTTGATCTCTGTCTTTATGTCAGCCAATATCTGTTTTATATATTTAGGTGTTCCTATGTTGGGTGCATAAATGTTTACTAGGGTTATGTCCTCTTGTCGAATTGATCCCTTTATTATTATATAGTGCCCATCTTTGCTTTTAATATTTTCTTCATTTTAAAGTCTATTTTGTCAGAAATAAGTATTGCAACTCCAGCTTTTTTCTCATTTCCATTTGCATGGAATATCTTACGCCAACCCTTCACTTTCAGCCTATCTGTGTCTTTTGATCTGAGGTGAGTCTCTTGTATACAGCATATACCAGGGTCTTGTTTTCTTATCCACTCAGCCACCCTATGTCTCTTGATTGGAGCATTTAAACCATTTACATTTAAAGTGATTATTGATAGGTACATAGTTATTGCCATTTTTAAATTTGTAGTTAGATTGTTTTCATCTTTCTTCTATTTACAGAAGTCCTTTTAGTATTTCTTGCAATGCTGGCCTGGTGGTAATGAATTCCTTTAGCTTATTCTTTTCTGGGAAGCTCTTTATCTCTCCGTCAACTTTAAATGATAGCCTTGCTGGATAAAGCAACCTAGGTTGTAGGCCTTTGTTTTCCATCACTGTGAGTATCTCCTGCCACTCCCTCCTGGCCTTCAATGTTTCTGCAGAAAAGTCATTTGAGAGTCTTATGGGAGTTCCCTTGTATGTAACCCTCTGTCTTTCTCTTGCTGCTTTTAGGATTCTCTCTTTGTCTTTAATCTTTGCCATTTTAACTATAATGTGTCTTGGGGTGGACCTGTTTGGGTTTATCCTGGTTGGAACTCTCTGCACTTCCTGGGCTTATATGTTGGTTTCCTTCATCAGGTTAGGGAAATTTTCAGACATTATTACTTCAAATATGTTCTCAATCCCTTGCTTCCTCTCTTCACCTTCTGGTATTCCTATGATGTGCATATTGTTGCGCTTGATGTTATCCCAGAGGTCTCTTAAACCATCTTCATTGTTTTTTATTCTTTTTTCTTTCTGTTGTTCTGTTCGGGTGATCTCTGCTAACTTGTCTTCTAAGTCACTGATTCGATCCTCTGCTTCATCTAACCTGCTGTTAATTCCTTCAAGTGAGTTCTTTATTTCGGTAATTGTGTTCTTTAGTTCTAATTGGTTGTTCGTTATGATTTCTACATCCTTCTTTATGTCGTCTCTAAGCTCCTTAAACATTCTTATCATCAGTGTTCTGAACTCTGTCTCTGATAGTTTGGTTACCTCTGCTTCATTTAGTTCCATTTCTGGAGGTTTCTTCTGTTCTTTTATTTGGGATATGTTTCTTTGTTTCCTCATTCTGGCTAACTCTCTGTGTTTGCTTCGATGTATTAGGTAGATGCCTTGGAGTTCTTAGTTCTTGCTGGATTAGTATGTAATAAATGTCCTTTATATTTCACTTGCACTACTTCGTTCTTCTCCCCTGCGTGTGCTCCCAAAGTGACTCTTGTGTTGTGTATATTGTCCTGTTAAAGAAGATCTTTAATTGCTTTTCGCTTGTGAGTAGGTGGGGTTAACTCCTAGGCTGACTAGTTGTGAGACTTGGCTCTGCCCACTGCAGGGTGTTCTGCTGTGTGAGGGTTGACCACTTAAATGTGGTTTGGCCTCTATGGGCTCTTGTGCCTGTAAAGAATCCCCTCTGGGTGTGTCACTTGTAGGTAAAACCCGGTAGCACTCTGGTTTGGTCTGGAGTTAGCCTCTGGGTATGTTGAATCTTGTGCCTCTTAAGCTGGGCCCTGGTAGGGCAATTTCAGAACAAAGCAAATCACCAAGCACAACAACAACAAAGAAATAATCAAATACATTCACATGTAAAAAACAACCGACAACCCCCGCTCAACACAGGCAAAAATGTCAAAGATATAAAGACAAATCAAAACAGAACAAAAAGCAGCGCCAGTCGTGGCTTAAGCCCACCAAGTAATCTCCAGGTTGTTCTCTGCTGTAGCACAGAGTCCCCTGCGTATTGTGCAGGTAGAGCCGGTCACCTGGTGCCCAGAGTGACGTTGGGGCTGCAGCTTTAGATGCGTGGGGCTGAGGGGTCTGGACGGTAGTTTTTACAAAGCCAGTGCAGTTTCTGCCCTTGCCTGCACATATGCACACTGAGAGTAGCACCACCAGCCCTGTGTCCAGTTCTCCTGAGTCTTAGGGCACCTCTTCCCTGTGTGTGTGTGTGGCAGGCGGGAGATTTATCAGCTGCTGAAAGCTGGGAGCTGCATCTGCTGCTTACTGCTGATCCCTGGGAGTGCCTCCGCCGAGGTAATTGCCCCGCCCTAGGCAGGCCAGAAAGGGTGGGGGCTGGGGATGGAGGAATCCCCTCTCTCCTAGGCTAGCAAAAACCACACTCCTCTCAGCCTCCTCCCTGGGCCAGAGCCGTCCGCCAGTCTTCCCAGAGCCCGAGCGCCAAGGCTCCTCTTTAATCTGACACTGCTCCTCAGATCAGGGGCCAGTTCATGTCTCTGGAAGGGTGGGGGTAGGATTGAAAGAGCGGGGGAAGGGGCCCAGGTATGGAGTTTGTGTCCTTTGTCCGGACTAAGGCTTAACTGGAGGTATCAACTGAGGTTATTGCCTCAAATGCTAGATATGCTGCCTCCGCGGCGGTAGAGGTCTGCTGTGGGGCGCAGGGTAAAGAGTCCGCCACCTGGCTTTTGTGTTCTCTCTTTTGTCCTGGGAACCCCTGCGTCTCTGCAGCTGCGGATGTGGTTGCCCCGCCCTAGGCTGGCCAGAAAAGGTGGGGGCTGGGGATGGAAGGAGAGGTCTTCTCTTTTCCAGTCCCGCTGTCTTACACTCTTCCTGCAGGCCAGAAAAGGTGGTGGCTGGGGACGGAGGAGTCCCCCCTCTCCCAGCCCAGCAAAAACCACACTCCTCCTAGCCTCCTCCCTGGGCCGGAGCCGCCCGCCTGTCTTCCCGGAGCCCGAGCACCAAGGCTCCTCTGTAATCTGCTCCTTAGTGCAGGGGCCAGATCAAGTCTCTGGAAGGGCAGGGGTAGGGTCGGAAGAGCGGGGGGAGGGGCCCAGGTATGGAGTTTGTGTCCTTTGTCCGGTCTAAGGCTTAACTGGAGGTATCAGCTGAAGTTATTGCCTCAAATGCTGGATATACTGCCCCCGCGGCGGGAGAGGTCCACTGTGGGACACAGGGCAAAGCGCCCACCTCCTGGCTTCCGCGCTCTCCTCCGTCCTGGGATCTCCTGTGTATCTGTAGCCGTGGGTGTGGGCTGGATTTTCACAGGCACAGGTGCGGAGCAGATTTCCACAACCCGAGGGTGGGGGCCGAATTTCTACAGCCACAGGTGTGGACCGCGTCCCCACCAGCACAGGTGCGGCGTGTCTCCGCTCCGCTCCCTTCCTTCTTCCCCTGCTCGCCCAGTTTTTCCCCACCTGCAAGTAATCCCTGCGCGAGTCTCTTCGCTGTTCTGCGTGATGAGCAGAGAGTCCTTTGAGGGGTTATAAGCTTCCCGTTTCTCTATCCCTTAACTTTCTGCTACACCTCAGAGGCTGTACACATTCCTGCAGAGGACGCCATTAAGTGCCTGGTCCCCGGTGGGAGGAGCTAAAATCTTTTTTTAATTTATCTTTTTTCTTCCCCCTCTTCTTCCGCCTCCCTCCCAACTCCGGTTCAAGCCGTTGTTTCTCAGTCTAGTTGTGTAGGACGCAGCTCCCTGGCCCATGCTGATATTATGAGCCTTGCGCTCCCCCCGGCTGACGCGGTCGGTCGCCAGTCGTAGGTTGGCCGCTCCGGGCAGTTCATGGCAATCTCGCCGGCTGCTGGCTGCTCACACCGGCTGCCAGCCAGTCATGGCAGCACACGGTAGCCCATGGAAGCACACAGCAGCCCAGGGCAGCTCATGCCAACCTCCAGCTGCTCACGCCAACCTCTGGCTGCTCACTGCAGCCCAGCTCCAGGGAGAGCTGTTGTTCACAGTCTTAGCTGTAGAGGGCACAGCCCACTGGCCCATGTGGGAATCAACTGGTGGCCTTTGGCGTTAGGAGCACAGTGTTCCAACCACCTGAGCCACAGGCCGGACCTTAAAATTTCTATAGTGAGGGAGCTCTCCCATATCATTTAGATCATTCGCTCAGAGGGAGGGGGCCAAGATAATCAATTTGCCACCCCTCACCTGCCGGGAACCCCTGTGGATAGCCCCAGACTCCTCTGGCAGTTGGTTTGGGCTTGTTCAGAATGCACAGGACGTGCTATGTCAGCATCAACCAAGTCTCTGCATTTCAAGGGCAATCTGGTGCCGTTGGCAACCTGCCATCCTATTGGCGTGCTATGGTGGCCACTCCTATGCACCCAATCTGCTGCATCAGTTGCTCAGGCCTGTAACTGAGCGAGGGCATCAGCTTCCTTGTTGCCAGGGGCATTGCCCCTTAGGAGCTGGAACGTGGAGGGCAGAGGACTGCCTCCAACTTGTAGGTGAACCCAAATGTCTGTCCCCATATCTTAACCCTACCAGGGCTTATCCATGGTCACCCACCCTTCGGTTTCCTGTGGTCCAAGCCATAGGGTTCATCCCTTTAGAATTGCTCGACAGTCAGTGCAAAGGGTTACCGGCCAGGCCTCATGAGATCACCAGCCAAACTGTGCTGAGTTCAACCCACTGGCTGCTGGAGTTTATTCCTGTTTCCACCCAGATGGTGTCAGTGTTGGGCTGAATAGCAACTGCAGTCCATGTGACCTTGTTGCTCTGATCAGACCCACATGTGTACCAGGCATCTGACCCACTGGTGTACCAGGCATGGACCCACCTGAATACAAGGCATCGTCCAGAATTTCCCTCGTTCCCTTTCTGCAGGCTGCAGGGGCTGCCACAGGGATGGAGGGGGCGGCATTTGGAGGGTCTCCGTACTCTGCAGGGCCTCGTAGCACTTGCGCTTCTAGAGACAGTGGGCTGGCAAGCAGGCATGCCACTTAGAGTGGGAGTTTGGGCTGTGGCAGAGGTGGGCCAATGGAACGTACTCTCAACCCACACCTTGACAGGAAGGGGCATTCTTACCATGATCAGCTGTTCCTGCCTGAGAGGCGGTACCTGGAGGAGTGCTCGTACACGGCTGGGAGCTGTTGCTCTATGGGGGTGTTTGGGGTTTCTGCCCCCTCCCAGGCTGGGACCAAATCCTAGGGGTATTCTCTCCTTCTGTGGTCTCTGCCACAGCATCCAACCTCCAAACTCCTTCCGGAGTCACAGGCACAGCTGACCCAAATGGTAGCCCTCCCTTGGAGACGCCGGCGCTTGGATCTGCTTCACCTGTATGTCTGCCCTCTCTCAACGGCCCTTGCTGCTCTGAAATCCAGTCCCACACATGCCGTCTCTTTCCCAGCTGGTATAAGGGAGGGAGGCACTGTGCCAGGTGGGGAATTAAAGTCTTCCAAAACCCCAAATCCCCACGAAGGCTTACACCTCTTTAATCTTCTTAGGGGTTGGAGAGGCTGGCATCTTATCAATTGTGCTTCTGAGCCAATGTGTGTCTTGCACCACCAGAAGCTTCACGGTGGTACCTAGGTCTCAAATTCCCTGAGGGTCACTGCTGTCCTCCATCTCCCACGTGTCCCAGACAAGCCTGCAGAGTCCTGCAGCAGACACACATCTTCACATGGTAACATTGTATCATCAATGTAACGGCCTGTTTTACTGATGTGGGGAAGGAGAACAGGAACAGATCTCTGGGCTACCATCCCACGACATGTTGTGGGGCTGTGCGGGTAGCCTTAGAGAAACACTGGAAAGGTCTATTGTTGCCCCTTTCATGTGAAGGCAAATTGATCTTTTGGCACAGAGGCCAGGAGTACGCATATACTGAACGTCTTGTATGAAGGCTTTTTATATGTCCTTATGTACTTTGGTTGACCCCCGTTACTTGCTGCCAAAAGCAATCTTCCAATACAAATATTAACCTTTCTGCCAGTTTTTAAGCTTCTTCTAAATTATGCTTTTGCTATAAGAGCAAATTTGATGTATGCCATGGTAGTTCCTCTGTATTCTCTATATTTAATGATAAAATTCACTGATTTGGGATGGCAAAGCGATATGTTACAGTTCTAAGAAAGCTCTGTTGCTTTATCTGAAGGGTCATTGGATTGTTTGAAAATGACACACTAGCGTTTTAGCTTCATGCCACTATTTGACAAAGTTTCAGAATGGAAAACAGCCTAGGAACAAATAGATATCTAACTCAATAAAATACAATTTTCAAATGGTATTTTCCTGATATAGTTTAACTTTTTTGGCTCACAAACACTCGTCCCAGCATTCATATATCCCCACACTCAGCGGGCTCTTGTTCAGTATTGATTTTGATAACATTATTCTAAGTTGCAGCAATTGTTTTATTTTTTTATCACAACTTTTATGCTTCAATGAATAATTTTTGAGCCATCCTTCCATTTTGTGATTTGGGAATATAAAACAACGCAATAGCAATCTTGACAAATGCAAATATCATGAATGTAAGCAATTACACACAAAAGAAAATTACATGAAAATAGTACCTGTCACCTACTTGTTAGACAAGAACGCACTGCAGTCCTTGCAATCCACGAACAGCCTTTAAAAACACAATTATTATTAAAAATATAGCAGGATTTCTGTGACAGCCACCAATTTCAAATGGGCAAAATGTCTGGGTTTAAAACTGTTTCTTCCTCTTTTTATTTAAGTATAATTGACATAAAATATTTTATTAATTTCAGGTGTACGACACAGACATTAGACCTCTGTATATATCGAAAAATGATCACCACAATCAGTCTAGTTACCATCTGTCACCATTGCAAGTCAACACATTAGTGACCACATTCCCCATACTGCATATTGCACCCCCATGACGTACCCATTTCGTACCTGGAAGTTTGTACCTCTTGATCCCCATCATGCAGTTTTCTCCCCCAACCCCCCTTCCCTCTGGCAACCACCAATCTGTTCTGTTTATGAATTGGTTTGGTTTGGTTTTGTTTGCTTTGTTTTGTTGTCTAGATTCCAGTATAAGTGAAATGATGCAGTATTTGTCTGACTTATTTCACCTAGCATGATGCCCTCCGTGTCCATCTATGTTGTCGCAAATGGCAAGATTTCATTCTTTTTATGGCTGAGTAATATTCTATTGTGTATATACGAGTACTTACCACATTTTCTTCATCCATTGGTGGACACTTAGGCTATTTACATGTCTTGATTATTATAAATAATGCCACAATGCACATAAGGGTGCATTAGTGTTTTTATTTCCTTTGGATAGATACTCAGAAGTGGAACCTCTCCTGATAGTTCTAGTTTTAATTTTTTATGGAACTTCCATACTGTTTTGCACAGGAGCTGCACCAATTTACATTCCCACCAACAGTGCACAAGGGTTCACTTTTCTCCACATCCTCACCAACACTTGTTATTTGTTGCATTTCTATAAAAGCCATTCTGAAAGGTGTGTGGTGATGTGGTTTTGATTTGCATTCCCCTGATGATTAGTGATGTTAAGCATCTTTTCATGTGCCTGTTGGCCATTTGTATGTCCTCTTTGGAGTAACGAATATTCAGATTCTTTGCCCACTTTTTAATTGGATTGTTTGTTTTGAGTTGTATGAGTTCTTTATATATTTTGGATATTAACCCTTTGTTGAATATATGATTTGCAAATATTTTCTCCCAGTCAGTAGATTGTTTTTTTGTTTTGTTAATAGTTTCCTTTGATATGCAGAAGCAGTTTTAGTTTGATGTAGTCCTACTTGTTTATTTTGCTTTTGTTTTCCTTGTGTTTGGAGTCAGATTAAAAAAAATCACTAAGACTGATGTTAGGGAGCTTAACACCTATATTTTCTTCTAGGAATTTTATGGCTTCAGATCTACATTCAATTCTTTATTTCATTTTGAGTTAATTTTTGTTTATGGTACAAAATAGTGGTCCAGTTTCATTCATTTGCATGTAGCTGTCCAGTTTTCCCAACACCATTTTTTGCAGAGTTTGTCCTTTTCCATTGTATGTTTTTGCTTCCTTTGTCGTAAATTAATTGACCATATATGAGTGGGTTAATTTCTGGGATCTCTATTCTGTTCCATTGATCTATGACAGGGGTGTCCAAACATTTTTCAACGTTTTTCACCAAGGGCCGTATGCGGTAAAATACACAAACAGCTGGGCCACTCACTTGAGGTGAAGTGCGTATTGCCTCACCTGGTTTATTTAAGTAAACTAAATATATTTTTGGAATTTGCTGTGGGCCAATTAAAAATGGATTGCGGGCCGCAGTTGGCCCACGGGCCACAGTTTGGACACCCCTGATCTATGAGTATGTGTCTGTTTTTATTATAATACCACACTGTTTTGATTACTGTAGCTGTGTAGTATAGTTTGAAATCAGGGAGCATGATACCTCTGGCTTTGTTCCTTTTTCTCAAGGTTACTTTGGGTTTTTTTGAAGTTTTTTGTGGTTCCATACAAATTTTAGAATTATTTGTTCTAGTTCTGTGAAAAATTCCATTGGAATTTTGATAGGGATTGCATTAAATATTTAGATTGCTTTGGATAGTGCAGACAATTGAACAATATTAATTCTTCCAATCAATGAGCACAAAATATCTTTCTATTTATTTGCGTCTTCTTCAGTTTCTTTCATCACTATCTAATGGTTTTCAGTGTACAGGTCTTTCACCTCTTTGGTTAGATTTATTCCTAGGTATTTTATTGTTTCTGGGGTGCAATTGGAAATGGGATTGTTCTCTTAATTTCTCTTTCTGATAATTTGTTTTCATTGTATGGAAATGCAAAAGATTTTTGTACGTTAAGTCTATAGCCTGCAAATTTACAGATTTCATTTATTCGTTCTAACAGTTTGCCTAATTGCCATGGTTACGATTTCCAACAGTATATTGAATAAAAGTGGTAAGAGTGAGTACCCTTCTTTTGTTCCTGATGTTAGAGGAAGGGTGGAGTTTTCTGGGTAACTGCAATCTGTGCCTCTCTTACCCATCGCAATGTGGTCCTATTATCTTTTGTCCTGCAGGAGCAGTTCATTTACTTTTCAGATCTTTTTCTGAGGGAAATGGTTCATATGTGGCTGTAGATTTGGTGTGTCTGTGGGAGGAAGTGAGTTCAGGGTTTTCCTACGCCACCATGTGGACCCTTCTGTTTCTTACTTCTCTCTCTCTCTCTCTCTCTCTCTCTCTCTCTCTCTCTCTCTCTCTCTCTGTAACTTAGCACCTCGGAGACCACTGAAGACCACTAGTGGTTCATGGAACACGTTTTGAGAAATAACACTCTAAAACCAGATTCTCATGAAGTCTAATCTGGACCCCTACTTGAGGCTATTGCCTAATAATTGGTCCTTCTGGAGATGCCAAAGCTTCAAAATATAAAAGGATTTTGGACCCTATGGATGTTGGACGGGGGAGATATTTTTCTGTGGAGGTGAAGGGTCACTTTCCAGCTTCCCCTCAAATCACATCATTAACTGCCTCTCCTTCTTTCTTTCTAATTAAAACACCCACACGGCTTGCACACCAGGCAGTGGGGGCACCAGCGGTGAGATGTCTCCATGGCGAGGAGGAGCCGTCTCTGTGTGGACTCCCAGCGTGGTGCCAGGCAGCACCGTAAGCTTTAGGCAGAGATGGGTGGCATGATAATGACAATGACAATCTTATTGGAGGCAGCAGGTCCCTGACATAGGACTTCCAAGTGCTCTCCAGTCACTAACCATTTGCAAACAACGTTCCCTTGGACGCATCTCAGGATTTGTAAGAAACGCTGTGTCTCCGCTCACTTCAATGACCTTCCAGCTGGAAGGGTAGCCACTGAGGGCTGCCCCTTCTCTTTGCCCTCCCCCAACAGCCCTGCCAGTTTCTCATCAGTGACATCCCTGAGAATGGAGTGAGTAGATTGAGGTCAGGTTACCCCAATAAGGGGTGTTTATGACCCCGATCAGTTTACCTGTCTTGCCCTGGCCTCAGGCCGCAGGGCCGGCTGGGATCTACCAGGCTTAGGGGACCCCATCGGCATCATTGTCCGGGACTCACAACCATCAAAGACCTTAATTTTAGACCTTTGACATATATCCCAAAAAGGGTACATACATCTCTTTTGTGCAATGCGTTAATTTGTTAATGCAAGTATTTTAAATGCACCACTTTTATAACCGTGTTCTGGCATTTATTCATTTACTATATTTAAAGCCTCAAAAAGTGGGAGTGGCCTGAACCTCTTTTGCTAAGAAACTCTGGAGCTGAGTGAGCCCAAGTGGCATTGGGCCGATGCCCCTCCTGGGGGGGGGGGTGCTCTTCCCTCATAGCCTGCACTGGTGACCAATCCTGGAGGCCAAGTTTACAAAGTCTAGTGTGCAGGCATTTCATTCCCAACTCCATTTGAGAAATCTGCACTGAGAATCCCAAGACAAAGCTAAGACCTGATCCTGACACTATTTTACTGCAATGAGGGAGACAGAGGGAGATAAAGCCCATCTTCTGAAAATAGACCTGGATTCCTAATATCAAGCTGAATAAGTTCCGAAGTTATCATACGAGCCATGGGGAGTCACTGAAGCTGGGTGAGGATGAGGGCTCATCCAGTGGTGTATTTTGGAAAGATCACTGGTGGCTAGTGGAGGAAGGGACACTGGAGACTGCGGATATTGTCTGTGTATGTCTAGGTAGAATTCCAAGTCAAGTCCTTTGGGGACGTGGCCAGGATCCCATCCTGGGGTTTCCAGATGGAGCCTTGACAAGACACATGGCCCTTCTCAAGCAAAACGCTTTGTGCAAGTAAACGGTACTCTCCCAAAGAGAGAAAGGAGACTGATCCCAGCCTCCCTCCTATGGAACATTTCTTCCGCCTCAGACCTGACCTGGGTGAGAGGAAAAGGGTCAGGAAACCTCTCAGGGGAGAGCTGGTCCCAAAGAGAACAGGAGGTAGTTTCTTATTGGGCAACTTGGGGGTTTGGTGTTCCATTTTCTGGGGCAGTCTGTCCATTTGCTTCCTCCATCATTTCCTTGTACTGACGTTTGAAGAAGCCAACCTGTGGGGGTGGAAGGAGAGGAAAATCAGGACGTCCAGCAGAAGAGAGGAAAAGGCATGGTGGGGGGGAGAGGGGTCACCATTTCAGGAACCCTGCTCCGTTTGCACACTGCAGCAGGAGATTTATAAACATCGGGACCTTTAGACTCAACCACAATTCTGTGAGCTGGGTAGAATTACCTTCAGAATGAGAAACCCAGACACTTGCCTATAGTCACAGACAGGATCTGTGGTGGTGTCACTTCAGGTCCAGGGTGGCACTCTTAGGTTGTAATTTGATGTGAAGGGAAACATATAGAGAGGCAGAGCTGAGTGGGAGAGAAAAGGAGCGACCAGAGGAGGCCCGAGAAGAAGACGGGGAGGCACAAATGTGGGGGACGGCTGGGGGCTGCTGGCGTCACAGGTGGGAGTGGATGCCTCACATGCAGTGACTCAGTAGAATGAGTGCCTGAGGCCAAGGCGTGCTCTTCCTGATACGGTAAAGCGTGGGATCGAATGCTGGTGGCGTCAAGTGGGGACAAGAATACGCACCTTGTACAGTGTGGCCGTGATGAGAGCCAGCAGCAGCAGGCCCCCCACAGAGCTGCCCACGATGAGGGGCACCGGGTTGTGGATCTCGTACTCCTCTAGCACCGTGCCCGTCTGCAGAGGAGGGGACCCCACCAGGAAGTGTCAGGCCTCTGGCTGCCCCAGACTCTCCCAGGTTCCCCGACCTTTCAGGACCCTCCCGCTTCTCCACACCAGACTCCAAGGGGTGAGGTTCAGATGCACTTAGGCCACTGTCCCGCCCAGGGACCTCCGTCCTCCCTCCCTCCAGGCTTGTGAGCCCCCACCCACCCAACATCGCAGATTTAGCCTCAGAAGCCCCCTCACCTGCCCGACCACTGCCCACCCCACAGTCACTACCTGGGCTCTCAAAAACGCCTCCTGTCCTGGGAACTGTGAATACACAGATGTGTTGAACGTGATTTCCGCCACAGTCACCACCAAGACCTTCTTCTGCAGTGTCTGCAAAAGGGAGCAGGACAGCGGGTGAACCAGCTCTAGGGAAGGCTCAGTGTAGAGACGTGTCCTAGCTTGAGGATGGGTGGGCCCAGACCCACCGGCACCACCTGAGCCTGGGGCCGGGACTCTGCTGCTGGGCCTGCACACCTGGCTGACCCACCTGGCTGACCCAGCCGAAGCTGAGGTTGCCCTTCAGGATGAAGTCAAGTTCCTCCTGGATGCCGAAGGAGGGGACGTCACAGCGGAACCTCAGGCAGTCAGCGACGGAGCAATTCTAGGGATGGGGAGGATGGGTTTGAAGGCAGAAGACAGCATTGAGCTGTCTGATTTGAGGGGAGCAGCCACGTCTGAACTCAGGAGGGCTGTTCAGCAGACATCCATCTGAACAGAACGTGATTCCAGAATCGAGTTCCTCCGCTGTGTGGTTTAACATGGGGACAGCCCAGAGTCCTCACCAGCACACGGTTCTCCTGAATGTGGGTCAGGAAGTTGGACTCTATGGGCGCTATTCTCTGTGAAGAGCACTGAATCGACGGGTTCTAGGCAAAGATACAGAAGCAAGCGTCTCAGTGGGGACATCAGAGATTCCTGAGGGACTCGGGAGTCCAGGGAAAGGGCCTTCATGGAGGAGTACCTGGGGGTGGGAGACCTCTATGTCTGTCCACACAGGCACCTGGTTCAGCGCCATAGGAACCAGGAAGTTGATGCTGACAGGCAGATCCCTGGACCCCAGGTTGTTGACCTGCACAGAGGGCAGTAAGGCAGGACCATCCAAAGCCCCATCCCCACCCCATCTCTGGCCCCAGCCCATGCTCCTTCGTCGCCACCACTCACCTGGTATCTGTGCTGGGCCACGCTGCTTTCTTTCTCCTCTGAGGCTGAGAAGTTGAGATACTTGGTGGATTCTTCATGGCTAGGAGAGAAGAGGACGGGTGGGTTTAAAGTTCCATGGAGGCCTCCTGAGGAGGCCCTGGCTGGGACATAACAGGACAGGTGGTCAGTGGGACCTTGGGGGTGTCAGGAATGACGTCTGTGGCTGACTTGAAACACTGGGGAGACTTAGGGAGCAGGGTAGGCTTTGAGCTGAGGGCAAGGTGCTGGCAGAAGCTGCCCACAGAAGAAATGGCCAAGGTGGGGCCAGGCCTGCAGTGCAGTGAGAAGGACTGAGAGCTGTGCCCTGACGTGCTGGGTGAGGGGAAGCCAGAGCCTCCCCCTCTCTGAGCCTCAGTTTTCCTCTCAAGCCTTCGTGGGCACAGAGGATGCTGGATGGACCTGGGGGCACAGTGAAGGTTTGGGGAGATTCGGGTTGACACTGGCCACACCTGGGGCCCTTCTCTCCTGTTTCCTTGGCTTTTCTGGGCCTGGGGCTTGGAGGTGAGGGAGAAGCCACAGCAGACGAGTCACTGCATCTCAGTGTAACAGCGCTTCCTCAGGCCTGCCTGGGCCCATGCCTGAAAGCCAGTGGCCCACCTAGCCCCTCACAGGGGTGGCTGGCCTCCTCTCTGTCCCTCAGGGCTCCACACCTTGGGTACCTGTCCTCTGCCTGCACAGTCCAAATCCTAGACCACCACTTCTACTCTGAAGTCTCATCCCTCCTCTGCTGAGGTGCTCCCCCAAAATGCCCCAGCCTCATCTTGGGGCCTCCACGCCCAGAGTGCCCCTGCCCACAGAGTTGCATCTGCAGAGGACAGCTGAACTGTGGGGCCACACACTCAGACATGGCCTGCTCTGCCTGTGGGCGCCTGCAGGGAGGTGTGCTAAGCCCAGTGCACACTGAGCAAGCAAGCTCAGAGCGTGCCAGCTGCTGGGCTCCTGAGAGCCCCGGCGAGCAGGCGTGACTGCACCTGAGCCTCTGGGCAGGAGGAGGACACCCGCCGAGACACCTGGGCGGAATCAGCCAGGGATACACCCAGGCTAAGCCACATGGGCCTGCCCTATGTCACAAGTGCACACACCAAACAAAGCGAGGGGTTTAGTCTGGTTTAGATTACACATAGAGGCTCAATGCATCCCTGTGAAAGTCACATGAATGTACAGAAAGTAGCCACACCGCTGTGCCTGAAACGTAGCAAACGCCAGGAAGGTGTCTGCTCAGACACTGGGCTTTGACCCCTTAGTTGCAAGCCCCACGTCTGCCCCTCCTTGGGCACCATGTCAAGGCCTTTTCCTTCTACCCAGCTTCTCCCTGGCAGCAGCCTCTGCAGCTCATTTCTCCCTCTATCCGTTTCCCAAAGGGGGCTGGGAAAAGGAAGAAGGGTGCTTCTAAGAGCCCTGCAAGTTGTAAATCTGTTCCTTGCAATGAAAAATTATCTTGCCCCAATGCCAAGGACCAAGTCCAATGCCAGGGACACTTGGCGTTTAGCTGAAGCGTCCCCTGACACGAGGCTCTACGCCGCTCTTAGAAATTCAAATTGCTCAGGGTGCAGAACCACAGAGAGGCCTTTGGTGAGATCCTGCTTTGGTTCAGGGTAAACTCGCTCCCCAAAAGGGTTGTAGGAACCTTGAAGACAGACACATCTCCTATTGGGGAATTCAGGACAGTCTTGGGACATCTGAGAACTGGAACCTCATGAAATATAGGACGGAAAATCAAACCATACTTCTTATTGTCATAGCTAGTCCACAAGAAACACCCAGAGATTGGTGAGTAAGTACTGCTAGCAGCATCGTCTACCGATCGGAAGGTTGGCAATAAGACCTCCCGAGCCCAGAAGCTCCGCGGGTGCAGGACTGAGCCCCTGAGCCCCACCAGTGATGGAGAAAAACCCCTTCCAGGGAGTGGTGTGGCACCTGCTGGCCACCACGTAGATGGCATACGTCACAGGGAGCTCCAGCTGGGAGGTGCTCTTGCTGGTTCTGGGGGAATTATTCTCACTGGAGAAGGAAGAGGAGGCCAGTTAGCAAGTGTCCCAGAAGTGGAGGCTGGGCGGGCGGGGCGCTGCCGGGACCTGGCCCCACTCACCTACTCACATTGGCTGTCAGAAGGAGCCGGTCTCCCAGCTCGGCCTTGGGGGAGACGTCAAAGGTGGCTGTGAAGGTGATCTGAGGAAGAGGCAGGTAGGCAGGTGTGGGGCTTGGGCAAGGAGGTCCCCGAGGAGTGAGGCGGAGGGGGCAGTGAAGTAGGAGCGGGCAGAAGCAAGACTGACCTGGGCCCCCTCGCGGAGGATGAGGTGTTTGATGCTGCAGTGGGTGCTCCGTGTTCCCTGGCTCCCCGCTGGGGAGTTGTCACAGGTCAGGGGCAGGGAGCGCGACTGCATTTGGTTCTGGGCGAGGGCAGGTGAAAACGGCCGGAGACCATTGGTTAGTGTCCCAGACAGACGCCATGAAGCAGCGACAGCTTCCCGGACTCTACCTTAAGTTTCTGGTCTTAAAAATTCCCTAAGACACTACCTGGTCACACCTCCTGCTCATGTAGAAATCCCAGATTTATTAGTTTCCCCTTTTTTTTATGTATTGTTATTTTAAAAAGGCTTTTTTATTATGGAAACTTTCAAACACATTCAAAAGTAAAAACCTTAAATAAATCAACCCCCCCTCAGTACCCATCACTCAGCTTAAATTACCCACATTTTTCTACTTCTGTTTTTTTCAGCTGCTCTCCACTTTTTTTTCCCCCTGGATAATTTAAAGCACATTCGAAACATCACATCGTCTCATCCAGAAATACTTGAATGTATACCACCAACATATAAGGGTATTTTTTTAACATAACCACAAGACTCAACAAATCACACCCAGTAAAATTAGCAATAATTCAATATCAGCTAATACTCAGGTCATGTTCACTTTTCCTAGATTGTCTCCAAAAATGTTATTTTACAGCTCATTTAAAAAATTTTTTAAACAGTTACTTGTTTTCTACATAAAAAATTATTTTATATTAGTTTCAGATGTCCAGCACAGTGGTTAGACATTTATATAATCTATAAAGTGATTTTCCAGCTCATTTTTAAAATCAATATCCAGCACAGGTCCACATGTGGCATTTGGTCGATATGTCTAGAAGTACTTTCAGGGATAGGGCACTCACCACTCATGCAGCTGGATCTAGCCCCTTCTAGTGTTTTCCTTTGAATGCTAATGAAAATAGTATCCCGTTGGGAGTACTAACCTAAGAGAGACATGACACCAGCCAACCAAATGTCATGTGTGGACCTAGTTTTGATGCTGGTTCAAATAAATCCGGCGTAAAAAGGCATTTTTGAGACAATTAAGAACATTCCATTATGGTCTAAATACTAAGGACTCACTCATTCCATTGGGTGTGATAGTGGCACTGGGTCATGTGAGATGTCCCCAGTGTCCAGCACTAAAGCTGAAACAGACGAGAGACATGATGTCTGGGACATATTTTTAAATATTTCTGCAACGGGAAAAAACAGATGGAACAAATGTGGCAAAATGTGGATCATTGTTGAATCCGGGTGATAAGTTTTGGGGAAGTTCGGTGAACTACATTCTACTTTGGTACATGTTTCACATTTTTCATCATAAAATTTTTGTTAAAAATCTGTTTCCCTTCGACTCCCTCTGGTCCTAGTTCCTTCTTCTAGAATAAGGATTGCCAAACGACAGGCGCCACCAGTTTTTATAGATAAAGCTTTTTTGGAACACAGCCATGCTCGTTCAGACACATATTGTCGGTGGCTGCTTCCACTCTGAACAGCAGAGCTGAGCACATGCAACAGACACTGCGTGTCTCACAAAGCTGACGTATTTACTTCCTAGCCCTTTCGAGAAACAGTGTGCCAAGCCCTGGTCTGGAGTAACCCATCCATTTACGTCTTTCTTCTACAGGACAGTGTTTTAAAATATTTGAAGGCCAAGACATGTTTTCCTTTAAAAGGGGAATACTGATATGATGTGGAATAGAGAGACATTTAAGGCAGGGTCCCCGCTCTCTGCACCTTAACAGTTTCCTGGGAACTTAACCGTCAGTGCCCTTAAAATAGGATGGCCAGAGTTGGGCACGACATGAGCTGAGCAGTCCTATCACAACCATACCCGTCCTCAGACCACATCCAATATCAGTCAGCCTGGACCTCTTGGTTTATGAGAGGCTGCAAAGCAATGGCAGCACCAGCCTGAGCTCTGAGCCAGCACAGGAGTCTCTGCCGACCGACCCCCAGCCATCAGCCGCGTTCTTCCCCGAGGACATACTACCTGGCTTCCTGCAACACGTCGGTAAGACAGCCCCAATGGATAGGAGAAGGTGACTGTGGTTCCATACGAGTCCTCGCCATCATTCCACACTGTCACCTCCATGGTCAGCTCTACGTGAGTCCCCACTACTAGGGACTTCAAGCTAGATGTTGGGGCAGAGGGTGGGAGATGATTCTGTGACTGAGGTTACCAACGGTCTGGGGATGAAACACAGAGTAGGGAGGGAGGGCAGGGATGGGGGACAAGACGTCTGGGTTCTGAGCCCAGGGCAGAAGAGTTAGGAGAGCCGGGTGGAGCCCCAGTGTTCAGGAGGAGGGCGGGTGGGGGGACCAGGGCAGGTCTCAGGGGCTGGATGCTCACCCTGAGAGGCCAAAGGAGATGCCAAGGTCGTCCTGGCAGACGTGGTCGGCTCCACAGTTCTTCTCAAAAGGGAGCTGAGAGGGAAGGCAAAACGGGGTTTTCCCCAAGGTCTGGAGTCCCCGCCTTCCGCCCCCTCTGGGAGCTCCCAGCATCAGGACTCACAGAGGTCGTGAAGTATCTGGGGGCGTCCGCAGCCAGCATAGGCTGCAGGTTCCCAAACGAAAGGATGGGCTTGCCCACCAGGGAGAAATTGAGACGCAAGATGATGGGGGTCACGGAGTCCTCCACACAGGCCTAGAGAACGCACAGTGAGGGGGCAGGTGGCTGAGGAAAGCAACGCCACAGGCACCAACTGGGTCCCATTTCCTTGTCTGTAAAATGGGACAGCAATGACACCCACCTGCGCTCGTTAAACACTGACTGCTGAAATGCCGCCCGCGGGCTCTGTGCCTCCATCTCCCTCCCCCTAGCTTCCAGCAGGCCCACTTCCTCCCTCAGGGTCTTCTCTCACTCCACCTGCCCACAGGCCTGCGGCACCCCTCTGTTCTCTCCCTGGCTTTATCTTCCTTCTTAGTGTTCATGGCTATGACCCCCGTCCTCTAGGGACTGGATTGTTTGGGGTCTTCCGCCAGAGCTCCCTGTGGGCAGGGACTGCTCTGTCCATGGCTGTGTCCCAGCACTCAGGCCAGGGCCTCAGGGTCTCAGAGACCCAGCTCAATACAAGAATCTCAGCCCACTGCTCCACGGTTTTCTGAAGCAGCCATACTCTTTTCTGAAATCTGGCTGCGTAATTTCTGGCCGTTGCCGCCAACCCGTCCATGCGTTCTCACACACTCACTCCTTTGGCTGACAGAGGTGAAGCAGCTCCTGCATGCCAGGTGCCACGCTGGGGCTGAGCCACAGCCAGGATCAGAACACACCCCAATCCGTCCCTGCCCAGTCGCTGCCAGTCTCAGCAACGCCTGCACTCCCAGGGCCCCCCAGCCTCCTCACCGAGAGGAGTAATGCCACTTCCTCACAGTGCTGGCTCAGCCCAAGGTCTAGAGTGCGTGTCAGGTTCCGAGCCCTGGTCTCTTTGAAGATGGCACGGGGACTCAGGCGGCCAGGATCGAGAGTCAGGTCAAAGGTCACAGAGCTTTTGAGGTTACCTGCAGGGGAGAGTAGGGGATGGGAGAGAACCAGGAATGCCCCAGGTGGGCACGGGGCCAGGCAGGAGCTGGGGGACTCCAGGGTTCGGGGTGTCCTGGGGGAGAGAGGACTTACCCAGCTGGTTCCTGGCACTTTCATAAACATGAAGGCAGACAGTGGCATCACCTAGTGTCTGGAAAGAGGGCGTCTGCTCCCGACACTCAGACATGGACCTAGAAATCTCTGTCGGCGAGGTGCGAATGCTTGCCCACACCCTGAGCACAGGCCTGGTCCTGGGGGCAGAACGCTAAGCTGAGGACAGGCCTCTGGTCGCAGGAGGCCAGCCTGGGCTGGGGGTAGGAGGCCGGGGCCCTAGGGGGACCAAGGATCCCTGGGGAGGGTCTACGGAAGTCTCTTCTCACCTGAGCAGCAGTGCGTGCCCCTGGGCCCCCACGGCCAGGTCCACCAGTCCGTCCTGGGTGAGGTCCTGGCCCCCGCTCAGTGACTGCCCAAAATACTGGAGCCTGGGGGACAGCTGGGAGCCTGCAATCCTCTGGCCAGAGAGGGAAGGGCAAGCCTGGTTAGCGGGTGAGGGAAACAAGGTGGAAATCAGCAATAAGAGGAACGGGGAGGGGGGATGTGGGAGATAGAAGGGGTGAGTCGTGAAGAGATGTCACCAAGGAGGGCCTAAAAAGAGGGGTGGGGAAAGGATGACTGGAGAAAAGAGAAGATTTCTAAGACATCAAAGGAGAACTGGAGTCTGAGGGACTGGCCTGGTGACCTGAGTTGCATCGAGCCTCAGGTTCCAATTCTGGCTCCTCCCAGGATGAGCCACGAGCTGCGGGCAAGGATCCCACCCTCTGTGCCTCACTTTCCTCATCTTTCACGTGGGGATCAGCTGTACATAGCGAATGAATTAATTCACAGAGTTCTTAGACCAGCCCCTGGAGCATGGTCACTAATCCCTTACTAACGATGCTGAGTATTAGGGCTGGAAAGGACCTCAGGGCTCAGGGAGCTACACCTCCTTCTTGGCAGGCAGTGCCAAGGCCACTCAGCCTTTAAGAAGCCAACTCCAGACCTACAGTGAGACCCTTTGACGCCTGCCGACGTCCACCCTGTCTCTTCAGAGGACAAGGGGGGATCCAGTCGGGGTGGGGAGTGGCTACACCTGTATGAAGACCTGTGGGTCCCTCTTCTATTTCCATTGCTCCTGTAACAAGCAATCCCTCAGAGAATGTGCCCTATAACTCTCTGGCACATTGAGAGTGTAATGCTGAGCGAAATAAGTCAGACAGAAAAAGCAGAGAACAATGTGATTTCACTGATATGTGGTATATAAACCAAAAACAACAAAGAACAAGACAAACAAATGAGAAGCAGAAACTCATAGACACAGACAATAGTTTAGTGGTTACCAGAGGGTAAGGGGGGTGGGGGGTGGGAGATGAGGGTAAAGGGGACCAAATATATGGTGATGGAAGGAGAACTGACTCTGGGTGGTGAACACACAATGGGATTTATAGATGATGTAATACAGAATTGTACACCTGAAATCTATGTAACTTTACTAACAATTGTCACCCCAATAAGTTAAAAAAAAAAAGAAAAAGAGTAGTAATAATAAAATAAAAGAGAAACGTACCAATTACTAAGGAAGTTTAGAAGTGAAGAGGGGGCAGAAAGCACACACACAGTCAAGTGTCCTTGTGCCCAGGAAGCTGACCTCATGGTGCGTGGGCCCGTGGGGAACAAGGCCCGACCGTCCCAGACCAGGGTGTGGTGAGACCCGTCATGGGGGGAAAAAGGAAAATCACACGGCCGTGAGTTTCGGGCGAGGCCTCGTGGAGATGACCCCGGGACTATTTGAAGTCGAAAGGCTGCGTGGACACGCCTCTTAAAGATAGTGTGACCGAGCGCAGTTTCAAGGCTCTCGTTACTCTCAGCAAAGCCTTTCCAAGTTGTTTAGAGCCCTTCCATTGTTAAACCGTATGGCAGTAATTGATTCCAATACAACGTCTGTTGTGGGCAGGCACTTGTGTACACATGTGCAGTACGTGTTCTCCATGCACATATGTGGACTAACATTGAATCCTCACAGCGGCAGCCCAGTGACGTGGCCTTACTATTACTGCCACTTTACATATGAGGACCCTGAGCAAGAGAGGTGACTTAGGACCAAGACCACAGAGCTGGGAAGGGACAGAACTTCCGGGACCTTCTTTGACTTGTTTTTCTAACAACTTTTTGAGATATAATTCACATACCGAACAATTTACCCTTCGAAAGTGTAAAACTCAATGGTTTTTAGGGGGTTCACAGGTTATGCAACCCTCAACAAATTGATTTTAGGACATTTTTGTTACCCCTCAAAGGAAGCCCGTACCCCTTAGCAGTCACCCCGTGTCCCTGCACCCACAGCCCCTGACGACCACCAATCTACTTCCTGTCGCTATGGATTTGCCTGGAGGTTTCATAGGAATGTAATCAGACAATGCGTGGTCCTCTGTGCCTGGCTTCTGTCACTCAGCATCAGGTTTTCCAGGGTCACCCACGTTGGAGCCTGTGTCAGCGCCTTACTCCTTTTCATGGCTGAATAATATTAATTGTATGGCTAGACCACACTTTGTTTATCCATTCTTCAGTTGATGAACATTTGGGTTGTTCCCACCTTTTGGTTACTATGAATAATGCTACTATGAACTTTTTGTGTAGACATGTTTTCAGTTCCCTTGGATGGAATTGCTGGGTCATATAGTAACTCTATGTTTAACCCTTTGGGGAACTGCCAGATCATTTTCCAAAGCAGCTGTACCATTGTACATTCCCTCCAGCAGTGTATGAGGGTTTCAATTTCTCCACATCCTCTCCAACTCTTGTTATTATGCTTATTATGTCTTTTTTATTCTAGCCATCTAGTGGGGGTGCAGGGATGTGTCATTGTGGCTTTGATTTGCTGATGACTGACGACTAATGACGGTCAGCATCTTTTCATGCTGGTCCTTTGCATATCATCTTTGCAGAAATGTCTACTCAGATCCTTTGCCTGTGTTTTAGTTGGGACTTCCCTGACGTTTTGCCAAGGGAAGCAGCCCTTCCTGGCAGGGAACACTCCTGGGTGGGGGGAGAGCTCCTGCCCGGTTAAGCATTTGGTAGGATAACTGATAGAGGGAGGGAATAAAGTTGTATAGCATCCAGAGATGCAGGGATGAGTGCACAGGCTGGCTGAGCAGGCAGGAGCTACCAAGATACCGAGCACTGGTCAGAGTCCTGGGGCTGGGACCTCCCTCATCACCACTCACATCTACTATAAACTTTGGACAAATGAAGTCACTTCTCCAGGCCCCAGCTTTCATCTCTATCATGAGTTTGCTAATGCCTGGCCTACATACCTTGTGAACTGCTGGGGGATTGAAAGGCTTGGGTGGAAAGCCCGTTCGAGTATCAAGTCCCCATACAAAGCAGGGAACATACCAGTCAATATTTCCGTTTCTTAAATTCCACAGATTTTGCCTCCTGCCTTTGCCAGTGGTGGGAAAAGGAGGAAAGATAAGATAATGACGAGTTCTCCAGGGGGCAACGTGGAAGATGGGGGAGCGAGGAGGAGACTGTAGTTACAGGATCTGTGACAGGGCCTACCTGGCTGTGGGAGGGGCTGATGCCCAGTCTAGACGTTCCATGGAACAGGTAGACAGCACCCTGGTTCTCCTGCTCCCCCGGGGCCCCGATGGCCACGTCCGTCAGCCTGTCCCCATTCACGTCCCCCAGCACTGTCAGGGCTGCCCCAAAGCGGCCCCAAGGGTGGCCTTGCTCCCCACGGAGAATGACGTCACACTGCCACTTAGCCCTCTGCAGAACAAAACCAGTGTCAGGCTCTAACCCAAGCAACCCTCCACCCCACACCCAAGCCCCACCCAGGCCAGGTCTCATCAGCCACTCACCCCCCGGGGCAAGGGACACACAGACACCTGCCCCCCCCGAGTCGGCTCATAGTGATGGGGAGCCCCGATGAGGACCAGGTCGGAGCTGCCATCTCTGTCCACGTCCACGGAGCAGAGGGAGGCCCCGAAATAGGAGCCGATCTGCAGGGCAGAGCTAAAGTCACCCTGCCTGCCCCTGCCAGAGGCACCCCTTCGGGGCCAGGTCCTGCCTCTCCCCAGGCAGCAGGACCTGCCCCCATGAGCCCCGAACCCCTTCATCTGCCCCCTCTCCACCCCTGGAGACCCCGCCACCCTCAGGTTCCACTCTGGCTCCTCCACACCCCACCTGGGTCCCTGTGACTTCAGCCTTCGGCTGCCATTGCCTGGACTTCTGGATGAAGATGACAACCTTCCCAGTGTGCTGATGGCGGGGGGCTCCCAGGACCAGGCTCTGTACCCCCTTCCAGAGCGCCAGTTCGGTGGAGTAACCTGAGGGGCCAGGCCTCAGCACAAAGGCTCCCCTCAAGCCCCTCCCCCCAGGCAGCCCCTGCCCCACCTGTCCTCACAGCCAAAGCCTCTTCTCACCCAGGTAAGAGTCCCTCATGTCCTCATGCTCCTGAGACATGTTGATGAAGGTGGGGTTTGCATTTGGGGGGTACAGAAAGGCCCCTCCAGACCAGCCGAAGCTCCCCACAGCCCCCAAAACGGGTCCATCCTGGAAAGAAAAACAGGTCCATCCTGGGCTGAGCAGGGCGGAGAGGAGAGGACAGCCATTCCAGGGCAATCCTGCAGCCGACTCCACTCACTACCTGCCAGCCACCCTCGCCCTCCCTCCTCCCCGCTGTCCCTCTGCCCACACCAGCAGCCTGAAGGGGACCCCACTCACAGGTGTGAGCACAGCACTAAAGCCCTCCTGGGACATCTCCAATTCGAAGGAACTGCTTCTTGAGGTCTTCGTACCTAGGGGAAGCCATGACACCTGGGTTCTGGGGGTGGGGGGGAGGGGAGGGGCTTTGCTGATGGGTGAAAAAAGCTGATGGGTACCTCAGCTTTAAGAGGATCTCGAGTTGGAGACTAATATCCAGCAACCCATTGTTGCTGCCCATGACATGGGGTCCACTTTCTAGAAGGAAAAGCGCTTATGACTGAGGGTTTCATCTCCAACTTACCCTCAATGGCGAAGATTTTCTCTTTCAGTTGGTTTTGAATGTCTCTCAAAGCATCAAAGTTCTCCACTTTAAATATATACTCTTGGGAAGGGTGCGATGCAATGTCAATTAATTCTTTCCAGGAAACTCTGTTCTGAAAAGCCGATCCCACCTGCGCCACAAAGACCAACTCAGTGAGAATAATCACAGATCTAACGTGTCCGCCGTGGGCCGGCTGCTGAAACTCTCACCACACCGCACGGTCCACAATGTTAATATTACATCCAGCGTGTGGGTGAGAACACTGAGGCTCAGGAAGAGAAAGGGGCGGGTCCCCGGGCCAAGCAGAGCAGTCACCCTGAAGGCAGCGGACGCTCAGAGAGCTGTGTGGTGTCCTCCAAGGGGACACTGACATAAGAGGGAGCAACCCACACCCTACCCCGACCGCATAGCGGAGGATGCCAGCCGCCTCCGCCGCGGGGATGACGTCATCATAACGCAGGTGGTCGCCGGTCTTCTTTCCGTCGGTGATGACGATGAGAATCTTCGAGGCATCCTTTCGGGCCCCTTTTGAG
Organism: Rhinolophus sinicus; assembly: GCF_057876585.1. Lineage (NCBI taxonomy): Eukaryota > Metazoa > Chordata > Mammalia > Chiroptera > Rhinolophidae > Rhinolophus > Rhinolophus sinicus. The sequence goes on along the minus strand of NC_142510.1, from coordinate 18,557,058 downwards.
GCACTGAACAGCTCGTTTCTGTCAGGAAAGAAGAGGGTCCAGAGGCCCGTGAACAGAGCTGCCACCAGCCCTGCCCCCGTCCCCCCCACCCCTGCACCGTGAGAATGAGGGGGTGCCCCTTCCGCTGGGAGGCCCCTAGAGGAAGGACACCCTGGGTGGGACCTGTTCCTCTCTCATGGAGACAATGAGGCACAGGGGGCACGTGACGCTCTGGGGAAGGACTCACGTGGCCTTCTGGATGGCTGTGGCCGTGTGAGTGTACCCTTTCAGCTGGTGCACGGAATCCAGCAGGCCTAGTGGGTCTGAGCTGTCCATGAACTCTTTGAACGTGAAGTGCTCCAAGAATTTGTCAGAGAACTGCATCAGGGAGAACTGGGGGAGCCGCGTGGGGCTGGCACCAAGGCCACGCCCTGGACCCCACGCCTGTGGCAAGCCTCCCACCTCCCTCCCTCCCCTGCCGCACACCTGGGCGCTGGGTCTCTGGAACTGGCTCATCACGGCCTTGACGAAGCTCAGCATCTTGGCAAAGTCATGAAAGTCGATGCTCCCTGAGCCGTCGATCAGGAACACGATGTCCTGCTCCTGCCTCGGGCACTCTGGTTGGGGGGGGAGGTGGCACTGGTCCTCGGAGGGACCCCCAGAGCTGACCCCGCCCAGGACAGGGACCTTTGATCTCCTAAAGTTCTAAAGAGGCTACATCTGTGGTTTAGCTGCTCACACCTGTGCAGCCTGCCTGGCTGATAAAAAGGTGGAAGTTCCTCCAATCCAGAGGGTCGGAAGATTCTACATTGGTGGCTTGGTGGTCCGTGGCCCTCGAGGGGAGGGGGGTCCTCCATACCTTTCCCTGCAACGTTTCTGCCACCCACTCACGAAAGGGCTCTGCTCACCACCCTCCACCCCCCACCCCTGCCAGGGTCTCTCCTCCTTGGTTAGTGCTGAACTGTACTTTTGTTAAATTTTTCATGTCACCCTTGAGAATAGCCACACACTGGTCATGTTCTGTTCTCAGCTTACATACAGGCTCCCACTCCCTTCTGGGTGAATACAGAACCTGTCCTCAGAAAAGGGATCCGTCCCAGCTCTCAAGAAGGGAGCTCCATGCCATCTTTACCTCCCAGCTTCCCTTTTCTGCCCCAGAGGCCTCCCGCCAGAGAGAGTAGTGCGCTGGGTGTTCTCATGGGAACCCAGGCACCTCTGGGAAAAGTTTAGAGCCTAGTAGGTGCTGAAAGGGATGCCCCACTCAGTCGCCAGATACCCCTCTCCCAGGGGCCAAATGTGAGTGTGAATGTGAAACCAGGGAGGGGCCTTGGTCTGCTGTGGGCGGGTCTGAAAAGCTCCACGTGCCACCTCCTCGTCTCCTCTTCACAGCAGCATCAAGGATCCAGCCCCTGTGCCTGAGCCTGCACACACACGCACATATGTACGCATGCACATGCACACGTGTACACACACATGCACACATACATGCACATATGTACGCGTGCACATGCACACGTGTACACACATGCAGACACGCACATATGTACGCATGCACATGCACGCGTGTACACATACATGCACACACGCACATATGTACGCATGCACATGCACACGTGCACACATACACATGCACGCACACACACGTGCACACAGTGCACACATACGTGTGCAAATACATGTACACACAACTACACATGTACGTACACACATACACCAGTCCATGCGTACACATACACATATACACACATGTGTCTGCACACAGATACACACATACACATACACATCCAGACGGTCTGCACCCTCATCTCCATTTCCTAGCCTGCCTGCTGCACAAACCAGTCACTTATACCCCAGGGTGCACCGGGCGAAAGTAAATCCCCTTCTCTCTAAAAATAACAGCAGTCAGCATTAAGTGAACCATGGCCATGTGCCAGGAACCATGCTAAACCCTGGCCGTGGAGCATCTAATGTTATTTTCAGTGTTGGGTGTGTTATTATACCCATCTGACAGACAAAGAAACTGAGGTTCAGAGAGGGTAAGGTCACAGGAAAGGTTCTATGTGGGACAGTGACTCCCCAGTCCGTATTTGAAACCACGACACCATCCAGCACATTTTTTTCCAGATCCCTTTTTTATCTACTGTGGTAAGAGTGTCTCTCAGCCCACGGCACCCCCAGTCTGATGTGTGGGCTCCTCAAAAGTCCTGGTGGTCTGAACACTCACCCTGCAGGGACGAAGGGAGCCTCTGGGACTGCCGGGAGCGGGGAACCAGGAAGAAGCAGAACCCGGTCAAGTACACGTTCTCCCTGCATGTCTGGTGCACAGTAGGGCCACAGGCCTGGGGACAGGGGGTGGGGTGGTGGGGTGGGGGGGGTGGAAGGAGCTGCGTCAGCTCCCATCCCACCCTCCCATCGTAGCACCTCCCCCTTCCGCAGGAGCCCCAGGTCCCCACTCTGTCCCCAGGATGTGACTCAGGGCAACTCACCAGCAGCTGAAAGGGTTTGGTGGCAGCTGTCAGGGACAGGCCCAGCGACATGTTCACAGCCTCCTGGGGGACTAGGGGACAGACATGTGCACGTCACCCTCTGGGTCACCAAAGGGGGCAGTGTACAATCTGGACCCCACCCCTGTCCCCTTCCTCACAGCCCCAGCTCACCCGTCAACCTGGGGGAAGGAGGCCGGACAGACGGAGGGGCTTCCCGGCCTTGGTGGAGCTACGGGGCTGCAGGGGTGCAATGGGCCAGGCAGCCTTTATGGGGTCAGGAAGTCTGTCTGAAGGTGTGGGTTGGCAGACAGAGCTGAAGCCGGGAAGCAAGTCCCCTGTTCTCCCCACAGGACCCCCCAGCATGGGAGCCTGGAGTTGGGTCCCAGGGAGGGGCAGCGACTCACCCTGCAGGTGGATGGGCTCACAGGTGCCCGTTCTGTAGTCACACTGGTAGAGGCCACCTGTTTGGTTGGCAGCCCTTATCTCCTGGGGGGCTCCAACCACCACCCTGGGGGGACAAAGAACACTGCAGTTAAGAGTGGAGCACGAAAGCCAGACCGTCACCCCAGCAAGCTTGCTCCGACTCTGCGGGCCTCAGGCTCCTCGTCTGTCGAGCAGAGATTAGTATCATAGCAGTTTAAGTTCTGCCTGGGAGGGATTTTTGCCCATTTTATTCTCTGGTCTATGCCTGGCTCCTGAGACATACGGTAGGTGTTCCATAATTGTGGAATGATGGAGTCGTACCTCCTATGGTTGCGGTGAGGCCTAAATCAGTACCCACATACCGGGGGCATGGGACAGCGCCTGGCACTTAGCAAGTGCTCAGTAAATGTTAGCTGTGGTTATCGAGACAGCAGTATCTGTGTTCTGTGCAGCTCTTTGTAACCTCGGAGAGGAAGGCTTGGAATAAAGGGAGGGACTGGACCCTGTGCAGGGACAGGAGGTGACGGTAGCCGCAGGAGGTCCCCACCGGGTCCTCACCAGGAGTTGGAGTACTGAGCCACGCTGTGTCCGAACCCAGCCCTGTCCATGGAGAAGATTGTCGGCTTGTCCGTGTCCACGTTGAAGCAGACAGAGGACGCCAAGGCTGGGGAAAGATGGTGAGGAGAGAAGCTGTGTTGGAGGGTCCTCCTCCTGCCCCATCCCCCATCGCCCCTCCAGCCCAACGCCCTGTGTGTCCTGGTCTTCTGGACTCCCGGGCTCAGGCCTCCCCCAGCCCGGCTTCTCCTTTCACACGGACAGCTCTCTACCCGCCGGCCTACTGGCAATTCCCAGTTCTCCATTTCCACCCAGCAGCACCCCACCTCTAAAGACGCTCCTTCCACGCCCACCAATGGGCTCCTCAGAGGGACAGTCCGGGAACACTTGGCAGCACACGGGCAGTGTGCACAGAGCACAAGGTGAACGGGCTGTGCCTACTTGAGAAATTTCCGGATTGTCCAGGCAACTGGCTTCTCTTCCGCCATCTCTTGAACTCCCCCTAAAGTGGTTTCTCAAAAGCCTCTCTCTACACAAACTCCAGAAAAACCCTAGATCCCTCCTCTAATGTCTGAGCCCAAAATGTGGGCTTTCTCAGCTCTCTCCCTACCTGGACACCACCCGTCCCCTTCTTCACAGCCCCCAGCTCACCCGTCAGCAGGAAAAGGGAAGTCCTGGTATTGGCCATGGCTGGACGGTCAGGCACTGGCCGAGCCCCTGCGCTGCTCAGGGACACCTGGACCAAGAAGCCCGGGAAGCGAGTGAGCAGAGGTGGTCAAGAGGCAGAGAAGGAAGTTGCCAGCATGACTCAGAAGTGAAGGGTGGAGAATATGACGAAAACAAGCAGAGAAGGGGACCGAGGCAGCCCACACACTCCTTTCTGGGAGTCCAACTAGAGACGACTTGACTTGTTTCTCTTGCCTCACCAACCTATGCTTGGGCGCATGCAAACCGCACCCCCTGCCCTGCACTGGGTCTCCCCATTCCCCTGGTCTTACTGGCTGACGGGGCCCCTTGACCTTGAAATTTCAGTTAGCCTGGGGAGAGGGAAGATGCCGATGCCAGGGTTGGGTCGGGGCCCTCATGGAGACCCTGATGAGAACCCACCCCTTCTGGCCTGGAAATGTTTGGGTGGCAGTGGCAATCAGCTGGAGGGGTGCAGAGGGGGCATTCACTCATTTCTTCAACAAGCATAACGTAAGGTTGACTTTTCACACCCTCTGTTAGTGAAGGGAGAAAACACAAACCACAAGGCCTAGCCCCTGGGTCTGTGGAGAGGGCAAGTGTATAGATAGCATGACTTTGCTCAGAGCGGAAGCCTACTGACCACAGAGGACCTTACCCCAGCCAGGAGGGGCTGATTTCCGGAAGGCATCCTGGAGGAGGTGACACTTGAGCTAAGTGAAGGAGACTGATGAGAGGGGAGGCTGTTTTAGAAGGAGGCTAGATGTGGAAGAGGCACAAGATAGGAGGGACTCTGGGAAAATCAGTGATGGAAACCAGAGAGAGGGAGGAGGGAAGTGGCAAGAGATGAGGTCAGTGGCCAGGGAGAAGAGGAGGGGGAAGTGGGCTCCCACCCTAGGAAGCCCCCTTAAGCCATGTTGGTTTTGTCCTGAGGGCAGAGGGAAGCATTGATTTTTATATTCATATTTTGGAAAGCTAGAAAGGGGGGCTGTGTGGGGCATGGTTTTATTAGGAGCTGGCTGGGGACAGATTGGTCAGGAGGGTGGTCACAGGGGCCTGTGGAATGAGCTATAGCCATGGGCATCGACTGGAAGTGACTGGCCTTTGAGGGGGGACAGTGGTGATGGTCTCTGAGCAGGAGGAGGGGAGGGGGTGGGCTAGCCCAACTTTGGTTTTGAGAAAACCAAACAGTGTTTGAGAGCTTGGACTCTTGCAGACTATGCCTCAGCTTCATTTGCTAAATGGGGGTGTTAATAAAAGTATGCACCTCCTCTCGTTGCTGGGAAGTTTGAGTTAGTAAGTGTGAAATGCTTACAAATGTAAGAGTGTCAGTCGTTGGCTATTATCATCACTTTGCCATGATTGTTGTGTCTGGTCAGAGGGGCCCAGAGGCTTCCAAGAGATGTCCTAGAGGCACTGGGTGTGTGGGACTGGCTCTCAGCAGAAAATCTGGGCTGCAGAAGAGTTTGGGAACCATCCACGGATGTGCTATCTGTGTGAGATCTTGGTGGGAGTGTGAAGAAGGAAGAGAAAGATGGGCCTGGGGTGAGTACCAGGGAAATACCCATGTGGGCAGCTGAGCAGGAGCCCCTGGCACTGAGGACAGGGGCCCAAGAGACAGAGGAGCCCCGGAGAGAGACGGGCAGCAGGGAAGGGCAGCCTCGAGAGGAGTGTGAGCGAGGTCGGGCTGCCAGACACCAAGTGAGGCAAGGAGTGAGAGTCCCCAGACCCGGTAACCGAGACAGCTGGTGACTCCAGAGCAGACCGAGGGGGTGGGGGAGCCAGTGGGGAGGAATGTGGGCACCAGTATCGCTTAGAGGTAAGCAGCCCTCCAGACCCCAGACACAATATGGCTGGGAAAAGGCTCTGGAATTCCTAGAGATGATGATGATGATGATGATGGAGAGAGAGAGAGAGAGAGAAATTTCAAGAAGGAAACTGTGGCAGGAAAACCAGATAAAGAGGAAGAAGAGGCTGAGATTCTGGAAAGGGGAACTGACAAAGCAGAAATGACTCGAGCCAGAAGAGGTCAGGGCTGGTCTTGAGGACAAGGCCAGGACCAGAGAGCCCCCAGCCGTGAAGGGGCCTTGGATCTGGCCTGTCCATCGCTCCCTTTCCTCAGGCTTGTGTCCACACTTGGGTGAGGGTGGCCAAGGCCAGAACACTGGACGACCAAGACTCCACCTCCTCTCTCAAGCTGCCCAACATACGTCCATGATACTTCCGAGAAACACCAAGGTAAGAAACCCCACCTTTGGCCAGAATGACTTGGAGGATTAGAAAAGTGTAGAACAAAAGGTGTCTTTAAGTCAACATGCCCCCCCCCCTTTTACAGACGAGGGCAGTGAGGCTCCAGCCGAACCTTGGGGTGTCTAAAACTCACAACCCCATTTCGGTGACTCATGACTGACATTTCCAGAAGCAGGATGGCAGCTGAGAGGATGACATAAGCAAGGAAGGAGCAGACACCCAGTTTACCCACCTCCTCAGCCCAGTGGAATCCTGAATCAGAGACATCCAGCTGGTCCCACTCGGGTATTCGGAGCCAGGCTGAGCCTGTGGTCAGAGGTCAAGGACAGACAGAGGGCCTGGGGGAGTCTGGAGAGCGGCCAGCCCTTCGCACTGCTGGCATCGCTGCCTCACTGCTTCTGCCCTGTCCCTGGGCCTGAGGTGGTACCTGAGGAAGATTCCAGCAGGATGGTGAGGCAGGAGGGGTTGATCAGCCACATATTGGGGTAGGTGTTGGGGACGGAGAAACCAGGACAGAAGCGGTTTTAATTCAGATCCGATGTGCCTGAGCTAAGTGGAACTGAGTCATTTGGGGGTCCATCTCCCAGGTTGTTTCCTTACGGGAAGATGAGAACAGAATTTTGCTGGGCACCAACCGTGGGTCTGTTCCCACTCCACCCTCAACCCGCAGGGCCTGACGGACCTTCCTGGAAGTTTCTGCCCTCCTCTTGCTACATAAAATCTGTCTCACTCCTCTGTCTTTAAAGGATAATTCCCCATTCAGCCCCACATTTTCTCACAACAGAATTTATTTTAATTCTATAGTGAAGAAGTACACACGTTCATGGAACTCGGGGAGAGCCTCCTGCCAAAAGCGCCTGGTTCTCCCGCTCTCCTAGATCCCTGGGCAGGGAGCCGGGTGAGAGGATAAGGTGGGAGCAGGAAAGGTGTGAGCCGGTTGCAGGGAAGCTTGGGACACGGGAGGGAGAGGCAGGCCCAGGGTGATAATACGTGATGGCAGAACCACGGGGCTGTGGCGGCCCCGACATTTACACCGCTGTGCAGTGGATGTCTGCTGGCTCCCTGAACACACAGCAGCCCTTTGGGTGGGAGGACACTGCTCTTGTCCCCATTTCACAGATGCAGCATGGAGGCCCAGAGAACCAGAGTCACGTGTCTCAGCTCGCCCTGCTCTTACAAGGTGAGGACGGGTTGCAAAGCCCCACGGTCTTAACTACGCTGCTAACGGTCTCACTCCCTCCTGTCTACACCATCTGCCGCCTCTGTTGCTGCAGTAGTTCCAAGCTGAGGGCGAGGGGGAGCGTCAATAATCAGTCTTCCTTCCAATGACTACTCTGACACTTCTCTGGACATGCCGAACAGTATATCCTTTGCAAACAAATCTTTCCCTCGACTTAGTGCCTGCACATGGGCTGACGGCAGGTGCTGGTTTACAAGTGGGGTCCCAGACCCCGTTCATCCTCTGCAGCCGCCCTGCCACAGCTCGCGGTGAGCGGAAGTGGCCGCCTGTGTTTAAGCAACGTGGGGAACTGAAAGTTGACGTAAAGCTGGCCAGATGCTGCACTGCCCAGAAGCCCCCTCTCCTGCCCCACGCACACGCCCACTTCCCCTTTCCCGTCTGTACAATTTTTCTCATTTGTAACACGCTGCTGGCTCCCTTAATAAAACACATTTCCATCCGGGCCGGGGAGGTTCCCTCGCTGCTGCTACTACATAATAAGCTTGGTCATTTGCTCATTAGCAAGCACACATTGAGCACCTATTACTAAGTTCCCAGGATGGTAGCCAGGACCAGGAAACAAACTCAAATAGGTTTTCAGATAGTGATAAGGGTTATAAAGGCAACAAAATGACTCAGTGAGCCAGAGTTCGTTGGAAGGGTGGTCACCGGAGGTGTGATTTCCTAGCAGCAGAGTCTGAGATTAGAATGTGGGTGCTAGCAATTTATCGAAGGAGGCTGTTGGGAGAAGAGGATGAGGGAAGCAGGGAAGGAAGTGGACAATGAGACTAGAATCGAGCCACAGCCTGATCCCAGCGGGAGCTCAGGAACAGGAACAGAACCACCGAATGGGTCCCACCTTGAAGCCAGCAGCACTTGCTGTCGGTCAGCCATTGACCGCTGGCCACTCTTCCACCCCCTCCCACACCTGGGATACACAGACGCTGCTCCTGTTCAGCCAAGAGCGACCCAGAGAAGGGGTGGTGGTGAGCCTTTAGCAGCCAACACAACTGAGAAATTGGTGTGAATCCAGTAGAGGGATCTGGGAGGAGCCCAGAAGCAGCTAGTAACTACAGAATGGTTGCATCTTAGTCTCTTTTTTGGGCAAAAAGGAGCAAGGGGTCCAAGGAAGGTGGAGTGGGAGATCCAAACAGCAAACGTCCAGTGTCTCAGGAAGCACATGGCCCAGGAGGCACAGTGACCAGAGGGGCTGAGTGGGAGGTGCCTGTGGGACCAGGGGATTCCAGAGAGGAGAGAGAGGCTGGGTCCTCGGCTCAGCGCCTTGGCTCTTTAGCAGGGCTCTTCTCGACAGGCAGAAGTGTGTCCGGCAGAACCTAGCAACCAGTGCATCCAATTCGTGTTTACTCAGCTGGCCTCCTGAGAGGCCTAGAACTGCACGGCAGCGGGGGCAGGAAAGGGGGCCAGTTTCGGCAATGGCTCTTCAACGTCTGTGCCAGCACGAGAATGTCCACAGAGAAAATGAAAAGGAAATAGCTCTATACTTTTTATTTTTCCTCACAGCAACTGGACCAGAGAATTGTGGCAATAAATGAAGACCACCCAGAGGCAATCAGACAAAGGCTGTTTATGCTGAGCTGGTGCCAGCAGGGCAGCCAGCCGCTTTTCCTTGTGTTTGGACAGACCCCTGACGCCAGGCAGATGAGTGGGAAAACTTTATAGAGTGGAAAAACCGGAAGACTTCCGGTGGGCCCTGATTGGAGGCTGTCACCATGGGGAAGCTGGATGCGGGCCATCCTGTGATTGGTTAAGACACATATTTGGCTGTCTCTGATTGGTCCTAAGTTGGAAGCAGGGACAAAACTTAGGGAAGCTCTCAGTTATTAATCAGGTTTTGGTCATTTTGAGCTGATTTTTACAGAAGTTACTGTTTGGCTTCCTGGACGGATTGCCAGAGACAGTGATGGTCTGACTTCTGCCAAGTCTGACACAGGTAGCAGGCTGGATCCTTGACTGGTCACCGTAGATTGTGGGTCAGAGTCCCGTTCTTATACCTGGTCTGCCCATTGCGCCTTTGTATATTCAGTATCTCAGGATTTAGGAAATATGAAGTCGGCACATCTAGATACTATATGGTCCTGAAGGAATGTGTTGCAACATAAGGAAACAGGTTTATGGGAACTCTGTCTTCTGGCAGAGGACATAAAAAGAACAGGAAGCCACCCAAACCTATTCATTAATTCATTCCTTCATTCATTCACTCAACATACATATTTGGCAGTTGTTTTGTTTTTTTCTGTGCTCCAGATATTGTCCTAGGGCTTCCTGGCCTCCAGGAATGTCGTCTCCAGGTTATTGTGACAGCATATGAGAGACAGAAGTTCTCTCAGCTAGAGAGTGTCGGGAGGACCTAAGGGAGTGACTCTCAAGCTGAGACACAATTCAGATGAAGGAAGAGAGCAAGTGAGTGCTGGGCAGAGGGTACAGCGTGGACAAAGGCTGGGGAGTGAGAGGGAATGTAGGGGACCACAGATACATTCTGACCTGTCCCCAACAAATCATGTGTAGGGCTGACATTCCCAGTGCAATTACTGATAAGATGGGGATTATAATGGTGGCACTAACTCTTCCATTTTGAGAGTTGGACCTGTGGTATAATTTGATTTAACAAATGTAATTCAGTTGGGGACTCTCTGAAAGCTTTCTTTTCTTTTCCTTCTTTCTGCCACACATTTATGACTCTGCTTCCTATACATTTACGATACAGACCAGTTGCAGTGGTTCTGTTTCCTGTGGCCCAGTGCTGGCCCTGGGACTTGGGAGAGGCTCCTCGCTCCAACTTAAAGCTACACAACATCTGCAAGGGCTGTGATAACCAGTTTAACAGCACCTTCCCCCACCCCAACGGACGAAGCCAAACTCAACAGAAAATTCCACTACAGGCTGAAGCGATTTACATCTTGGTTAGAAAATATAAAACCTCAGATGAAACAAAGACTCAGGGCAGTAGTTTCCAGCAGACTCTGCCCAGCTGACCCTTTTCGTACTGCAATAAACCTTCTGTATTTCTACCTGCCTCGTGGATTCTTTCACAACCTGCAAGCGAGCCGTCACAATTACCAAAAACATTCTTTTTCGCTTTCAATAGGTTCCTGGTTGGTTGCCCTAAAGTAATATAGTGGCTGCATGTAATGTCAGAGGGGTAGTAGACTGGGGGAGGAGTTGGGGTCTTGCACACCTGAAACTAATAATAATAATATAAAAAGGTGGTTCATTTGAAAACTATCCATTGAGAGGAAAGAGCACGAGCAGATGCTGAGCTGCAGAGGCAGGCATGGGCCAGGTCGCACAGGCAGCAAAGGTCACCTTCACGACAGCGGGTCCTGGCCTCAGAGGCAGGATGCTGTGTGGAGGGAGCTGCCTAACAGGGCGTCCCTGCCTGGCTGCAGCCTCATGTTGCCAAACCCTCCCATTTTTCAAGAGAAGCCATAAATCTGGATTTCTCTCAAAAATCTTTCCATTAAAATGTCAGCAACTCATCAAAATCAAATAAACAAATAAAACCAGTGTGCTAAGATACCTGAATTTGGCTGAGAGGTCGCCAGTTTGAAATATTTTTTCTAAACTGTAAGTGGTTAGAACTAAGGGTTTCAAAAAAGAACCAAAAATCCTGTGAGCTTTCCCTGGAGAAGGGAAATCCACACCATAAGGACACACGTCTCTAAATAAATCTCTCAAGAGAGAGGGAGGGCAAGTACCTTCCTAGTACCTTTCTTACACATTTACAGGAGAAACAGTTCAGTTAATATCTCTGTCAGGTCATTTTGCCACCAGGAGGGAAGGGATAAAGGGACAGGAGTCTCCCATGGTGCTGTCAGAGGTTGAGGAAACTACATTCCTGAACCCCTAGGAGAACATCTGAGACACAGAAAAAAAAAAAAACAATTGCCGAATATATGTTGAGTGAATGAATGAATGAATGAATGAACGAACGAACGAATGAATGAACAGGTTTGGGTGGCTTCCTGTTCTTTTTATGTCCTCTATCAGAAGGCAGAGTTCTCAAAAATCTGTTTGCTAACATTGCAACACTGGTCAAAGCAGTCCGCGAGACCAGCCCAATTTCAAGGGGGTAGAGACGGGCCCCACCCGAGGGAGGAGTGAGTGTCAAGGCAGCAGGACGGAGGGGGGCACAGTTCTTTGGAGTCGTAATTATGACCGTACCAGCGTGGCCCAAACCGGGGCCCTATTTCTAAGTAAGAAAAGGAGGGTAGAGACTGAAGAGGTTTGTTTATTCAGAAGCAAGAGATCCCAGGAAAGTAAAAACAAATACACTTTCCTGGGTTTCGCTGCTTGTCACCAGAAACGCATGGCATTGCTTGTTACTAGTTGTGTGCTCACGCCAGGGTGATTTGTCGCTAGAAATCATTTCCTTCTTAGCCTGCCATAAAGCTCCTATCTGGCTGACTTCAGTGCCAGCGTGGACTCTGAGCCCACAGGACCCTAACTGCCCATCCAGGGACAAGGGCCTGCACATGCAGAGGCCGTCTCCTTTCCTGGGTCAATTAAGGACCTCTGGAGATATCGAGGTCTTTTATCTTTGAACGTAAGAAAGAAGAAAAGCATTTTTAACAGGTTTTAAAGTCAGAGAGGAAATTGTATAGAACTGTCAAAAGGTGACCTGTGGGTGGCACCCCCGAGGACACAACAGGACATGGTCTCAACACCCTGTGATGACACCTTATTGTCCTTGGAATCAAACTGAAACTCCACATGGCTTACAAAGCACATGTGCCTGAGGTCCTGCCCACTCTTCTAGCCTCACCTGTGCTCCCCTCTGACTGGAAACCCCCATTAGAGCCAGGTGCCTTCCTCTCCCCAGGCTGAGGTGTCATCCGTCCTTCTGGAACTGACATCCATCTAAGCCATGATGTTCTTACATTTCAATGAACGACAGGAAATTGCCATTTTGGTCAACACATTTTACATGGGTCACCTAATATTGTAACAGCTGAATGACAGCCTCTCTACCCCATACCGCCCTCGTGCCCGCTGTGGGGTCATCCCTCTGAGGCCAGCAGAACAGTAAGGGTCTGGCGTTGGAGCCAGACAGAGCCAGGCTTTAATCCCAGCTCCATTCCCTCTTCATTTTGCGTGACCTCAGACCATTGGTCTGATCTCTAAGCCTCGGTTTCTTCATAAGTGACATTCAGAAATGATTAAATAGCAAGTGGCAGCCACGTTGCAGGGCTGGTGAGCGTGAGACTGGATGCACGCTCAGGCCAGAGTCACGGGAACTGTGTTGACAAATGCATGGGATATGGGTCCAGGGGGTCCTCCCCCAGGAGGAGAGCTACCTAGACACAGCTACCAAAACCTCACTGTCACACCCTGGGTACAGGCCGTCTGTGCAATGCCTGGGTCCCTGTGGGCCTTGCCAGAAGCTGGGCTCACCCGTTAGACTTCCAACTGGCAGCACATGCATCCTTTTCTCCAGCCACGAGAACCCACTGTGCCCACATTCAAAGCAGGCTGGAAGTGCCAGGGAATGCATGCTCCCCCACCCCGACCCCAGCCCCAGCAGCCCTCAGCCTGGAACTGTGTGGAGCTGATGTGTGTACACTCCTTTCTCCCAGAAGCCCCCAGTGGGGTTTTGCTCCAGGGCTCACAGTGGTGCTTCTTTTGATAACACCCTTCACTGGCTGCCTCCCCTTCCCCAGTTCATGTCTCTCCCTACTGGTATTTCCTGGGGCCACTCTTAAATAAACTTCTTCCATTCAAATTCTTATCTTGGGTTTGCTTCTGGGAGAACCCAAACTTCTGAAAATACATCCTACAAACTATCCTTACACATGCAAAATGACATACTCACTATGGATTCACAATTGTTTTAATCATGAGCAATTAGAAATAATATATCAAAAGGATACTAGTTAAACACATTGTGATTCCCCCACATGATGGAATACCATTGAGCTGTACAAAAGCATAAGCCCTTATGTCTTATACGAAGCAATGTCTGAGCTACAGTAATGGAAAAAGCAAGATGCAGAACAGTATAAGTAATGTATGCTATCCTCTGTGTAAACAGCGCTCACACGTGCGTGCGTGTGTGTGTGCGCGCGCACACCTAGAGTCTTTGTGAAAGAAACCCTGAAACACGTAGCCTTGACTGCCTGCCAGGAGCGACTTGAATGGTTGGGGGACCAGGAAGGAAGGAACACTTTTCACCCCACACCCTCCACATCTTTTGATTTCTGTACTATGGACAGGTTAATCAATTCAAACAAATAAAACAAATATTAAACTAATAAATAAACGAGTAGATAGAAGGCGGTGTGTCATTGCTCACTAGACATACTCAGTTCTAGGGTTGGGACAGGCTCCCTGGCTAACCAGACCCTGGCTCTCGCAGGGCTTCTCCGGGTGGGGTTGCCCAGCTGCCAGGCCCCTGCAGGCCGCACGCTGACCCATGGAGGGAGGTCGCCCTTCCTGCTGCGGGGAAGGGGTCTAACGCCCTCCCATTGGGCTCACCCACAAGCGCTACCAGCACGTCTGCCCCGAGGAAGCCTAGGTAACCCCCTTGTGCCTGAGCGAGCGTGCTGAAGGCACCTCCGCACGCAGGAGCCATCTGCCTCACACACGCAGCCACATACACACACGCACGTTCACATGTGCACACACAGGAATGGAAACGGAAACCTAAGCAAGTTTTTCCTGAGTGTGACGTCACTGTCCAGCCTCCTGAGGGACGTGTCTGTCCAGCAGCCTGCACGTCGGCCTAACCCAGGTCCTGCTTGCTTTGGGGGAGGCTACTCGCAGACAGGAGCTGTTACTGCGACGGGGCAGCTTCGGGACCAGCTTCGCCCATCATGTCTTTGTATTGCCGTTTGAAGAAACCGAGCTGTGGGGCAGAGACAGAGGAGTAAGGGCCACCGAAGCCAGGGCACTGGGAGTTGGCCGTGCAGACCAGGAGGGGACACAGAGGGTCCAAGACGTGTAACGTGACAGGGTTAGAAGGGACCCGGGAGAAGTGGGCAGGGAGGGAGACGGCATTGACACCGGGGCAGGAAAGAAAGATAAAATGTAGGAAGGAGAAGGAAACGACTCCTCACACGTGGTCACTCTGTGGGCTCCCACATCTTAACTCAGTTGCCGTCACAGAATGGGCATTTATATTCTTATCTTAATGCTGAAGAAATTGGTACTTGTTACCTACCAAAGGTCACACAGCCAGCAGCACTGCTGGGAGTCAAACAAAGTAGGGAGGATGGATGGGAGCGGCAGGAAGGGGCCTTGAGGACGCACCTTGTACAGGCCAGCGGTGATGAGGGCCAACAGCACCAGACCCCCCACGGAGCTGCCCACGATAAGGGGCACCGGGTTGGGCATTTCATGTGGCTCCACCTTGGTCTCTGTCTGGGACAGGGAAGGGGCGTGTCAGGGGAGACAGACTGGATTCCTGGGGGGTCCCCAGCCCGACTTTGTGCAGGTCCCAAACCCAGTAACCAAGCCCTCCCTATGCTCCTCAACCCAGCCCTCATGCGTCCCTCCTGCTCCCCACCTCTGTCTCTCTCTCTCTCCCCGCCACCCAGAGATCTACACAATCCCAACCTCCCCTCCTCCTTCCAATAGTCCCTCTGTGCCCAAGACAGATACCTGGGCCCTCACAAATGCCTCCTGTCCTGGAAGCAGGGCAAACATCGTGTCATCGAACAAGATCTCTGCTGTGCTCTCAACCTGAAGGTAGCCATGTGGAGTCTGTGGGAGACAGAGGGTGGGATCTGGCGCCTGGCCCCCCAGCACCATGTCCGGCCTGGCTGAGCCTCAGAACCCCACATACTTTGATGTACCAGTCAAAGGAGAGGTTGCTTTTGAGGGTGACATTGAATTCTTCCTGGCTCTCAAAGGACAGGAGATCACACTGGATTCTCTGACAGACAGCAATGGAGCAGTTCTGGGAGAGGGAGGAGAAAGGACAGGCCACTAGGAAAGCTGGATGCAGCAAACGCTGCTTGAACCCAGCCCACTCAGCTGAGAGACGTGTTGGGCCGCAGCGAGGGAACATGGCACGTGCACATGTAGCCCCAGAGCCAGGCTGGGGCTTATTCTCACCAGCACTGGGGACTTCTTAAGCTTAGCCAGGAAGTCAGAGTGGGGGGGGGCTCTCTTCTCTGTACGGCAGGTACTGGAGAGGTTCTGAGGAAAGGGAGACACGGTGATGAGAGCGACAAACGAGGGCTCCCGGGTCCCCCCCCAAGCATGAGGTGGCCTAGGTCCAGACAAGGCCTAGGTCACAAAGGCTCCAGAATCCAACAGAGGAATCTGAGACTTGAGGAAAGACCAGGGCTCTGGAGGGAGGAGTTGGGCCCACTCCTCAGGACCTGTGGGGCTTACCTGGGAAAAGGTGACCTGGGGATCGTCCCATACGGCCACCTGGTTGAGCTGGATGGGAACCCAGAAGACCACACTGATGGGGAGGGCCCTCTGCCCCAGGTTGTTGAACTGCAAGGCGTGTGTTGGGGTGTCAGGGCTCTGTCCATCTGTCCCCAGCAGCTCACCCCACCCCCCCACCGTCCTGACAGCCCAGCACCGGAGGGTTGCACAGGCCCAGTGCCCTGCCTGCCACACGACGCTGCCGGGGAGGGAGCAAGTGTGGTGGTTTAAACACGCTCACGGGCGGCTTGTCCGCAGCTTCCTGGTGAGGCCGCGCGTGTTTGTTAAGCTCTCGGAGCTCGTTTCTCCATCTTACATGGGGACGCGATAGCGCCTCCATCATGGCCACTATGAAGGTGAAATGCGTGAACTGTGTACGTGCGTGGACAGCCGGCCCTGTGTATCCCCGGGCCCTGCATCCTCCGGGTCAAGCAACCCTGGATCGGAAACATCCGGAAAAAACTGTTCCCTTGTTGCTGACGTGTGCTGTGTAGTTAGGCCTCCGGTGGTCGCCTCACAGGTATAGACGTTTTCTTGTCATTCGCCCCCAAACAATACAGTGTGACAACTGCTTACATGACATGTGCATCCCATTAGGGATTCTAAGTAACGGAGAGACGCCTTTGCGTCCACAGGACGGTGAGCATAGGTGACATGCTGATCCTGTGCCATTTTGTATAAGGCACGTGAGCATCACGGCTTTCGGTTGTTGGGGTCCCAGAACCAGTCCCCCGGATGCCGAGGGGCGACTGCAGGCGTGTGTGTGCACACGCGCGCCTGCACTGAGAGCACGCTTGCAACAGGGCCTGGCACCACTGGGCACCTGACACGTATTTCCCATCAGTCTCTGCACCCCCCGCACACGCATCTCCCCGCCCAACTCCCCAGCTCCGCACCTGATACTGATGCGTTATAACGTGCTGGGTCTTCTCGGAAGCTGAGAAGTTGAGGTATCTGGTGGAGGCCTCCTGGCTAAAGATAGAAAGAAGAAGGGGCAGGAGGTGACAGGACATCAGGGGCATCCTGGGAGGGGTGTCTCAGGCTGCGTGTGTGTGTGTGTGGGGGGTGAGCAGGCAGAGGGGCCAGCAGCCCTCAGAGGGTGCACGCAGGGTGGGGTGCAGGGGCGATGTGTGTGCTGGTTTGGCCTCACACACATGTACGCATGCACCCCTGCAGGTACAGCCTCAGACACACACGCAGGCACACGATGGGCTGCGTCCAGCCCAGGGGCACAGGCGCAGGTCAAGCCCCAGAAGCCAGTACCTGGTGACCACCATGTAGACGGCATATTTCACAGGCAGCTCCAGCTGGAACTCCATTTTATTGGTCCTGGGTACGTTGTTTTCACTGAAGGGAAACAGAGCGCTCTTTCCTTCTCCCCTTGCCGCACCCCCCACCTCCAACCAGCCCCAAGTTGGGTTCTCTTTGCATCCTAAATGCAACGGTTCTCTGCCCCTGCCTCTGCCTAGCTCAGGCCGCTCCCTTCTCACCTGGATGTCTGTGACACTTTCTTCTCACTGGTCCCTGAATTCCAAACTGCCCCCATCCCACCCCCAGCCCTCCCGCATGCAAATGTGATCATGGTCATCATGTCACCCCCCAGGTTACACTGCAAATTTCCTAAGGGCACCCATCAATCATTTGATGGCACTGCCGGGATCTAACCAGCTCCCTAAATCCCACATCATGTACTCAGGCCACACTGCAGTGCAGCCTGCCCTTCCCAGTCCTGAGGTTTTGCTGGGTACACTCTTCTTTCCTTCTGTCGTCATGCCCACCCTCACTGTATGCCTTTGCTTGGCTAACTCACAGCCTAAACATTCTTTCAGGAATCTTCTCTGGACACCAAGGTCCCGAGAACACAGGACATAGTTCATTTCATACAGTCTTGTCATCGCCAGCTTTCCTGTCTGTCCCTGCCACTAGATTGTCACCTCTGCGAGGGCAGTAACCTCGGCTATCTTGTCCACCCTTTCCCACCAGCACTAGGCACAATGTCTGGCAGATGGTAGGTGCTCATTCAGTGTTTGTTGAATGAATCAATGAATGAGCTGAAGGGAAAACCAGTGGGGAGAGGGCAACCTTCGGCATAGGGTTGATGTCCCAAAGGGGGAGATGCTTGTGGGAGGCCAGACACAGCCTACCTAGTCACATTGGCCTTGAAAAGTGCTCTGTTTCCAAAGAAAGCATTAGATTCCACGTCCAGTGTGATATTAAAGGTGACCTGCATTTGGAGAAAGGAGAGATGGTGCCAAGAACAGGAGAGAAGAAATAACCCAAATGTTCATTAACTGAAGAATGGATAAATAAAATGTGATGCCGCCACACCACAGAATATTATTTAGCCATAAAAAGGGGTGAAGCGGGGGCAGCAGGATGGCCCAGTTCGTTAGAGCGCGAGCTCTGAGCAACAGGGTTGTTGGTTCGATTCCCACATGGGGTAGTGAACTGTGCCCCCTGCAACCAAAGATTGAAAACGGCTACTGGACTTGGAGCTGAGCTTACGGCCTCCACAACTAGATTGAAGGACAATGACTTGACTTGGAGCTGATGGGCCCTGGAGAAACACACTGCTCCCCAACATCCCCCAATAAAATTTATAAAGAAAAACAAAGGGAGTGAAGCGCTGAAATGGGCTACAACACGGGTGACCCTTGAAAACATGATGCCAAGTGATGGCAGCAAGACACAAAGGACCACGCGTCACATGATTCCATTTGTAGGAAATGTCCAGAATAGGTAAACCTAGAGACAGAAGTGGCTGGTGGTTTCCCAGGGCTGGAAGACACAGGGGGACTGGAGCCGGAGGCTAAGGAGAGCAGGGTCACTTCTGGGGGTGATAAAATCCTCTAACATTGATCCTGGTGACAGATAAATAACCCTGTGAACAGCCGAAGGGCCACTGCATACTTTAAATGGCTGAATTGTGTGGTATAGGAATTATATCTCAATAAAGCTGTTTCTCTGAAACAGAACCTCTACTTTAAGAAAAGAGACATAGAGAAGAACTCAGAAGACAGAGGAGAAAAGGTGGGGGGTGCCCACGGCCTGACCTCTGAGTTGCCTGGGAAGATGGGGTGGTTTATGTTGCATCTGCTGCTCTGCAAGGTTCCGGGTCCTTTGCTGGAGGCGTCAGACACACAGGTCACATGCCAGGACCGCCATGCAGGCTGGTTCTGGAAGGCAAGGGAGACAAAGGGTGTGATGTCACCCACCCGCCCTGGGGACCAGGAAAGCAAAGTCAGACGGAGCCTATGAAAGATTGCCTACCTGGACCCTGGACACCGTCCGATAGGACAAGCCAGGTGGGTAGAAGAAGGTGAGGTGGGTGCTGTAGGACTCCTCGCCCTCGTTCCTCACAGTCAGCATCACGTTCAAGTCTCGGGGACCGCCCACCACCAGTGTGTCCAGGCTGTGGGAGGAACAAGCCAGGTGAGAGTCTGAGGGCTCCCTGTGCAAGCGTGCTCTGGTGGGAAGCAGGCACAGGTGTTGGAGAGAGACGACAGTGGAGGGGGCAGCCCACAAACAGCTCCAGAGCAGCTGATCAGCCAGGCTCCTTCAGGGGCCGAGAGGAGAGCAGAGCACCGGGTCTCGGTGGAGGCCTGGAGGTGGCAATGATGAGAAGAAACTCGCCTCATGAAACTGAAGGTGACACTGAGGTTATCCTGGCAGATGGTGTCATTACCACAGTTCTTCTCAAATGGTAACTGCAAAACATAGAATATAACGAAATGAAATGAGAGGAAATAATGAAATGGTGTGAAACGAAACAATAAAATAAAATATTGAAATAACGTTCTTTGAAATGAAATCAAATGGGCATCCACAATCTGGGCCTCTGGTCCCTTCCATGTCCCAACTCCAGGACTCACCAGGGCCGTGAAGAGTCTCTGAGCATCCTCAGCCAGCACTGGCCGGAGGTTCCCGAAAGAGGGTGAAGGCTGCCCCACCAGAGAGAAGTTGAGGCGCAGGACGATCGGAGTTACGGAGTCCTCGACACAATCCTGAGAGAAGATGGGGGCTTCCTCAGCTTCCCAAGTGCCCCCCACTCCATGCTTGGAGGAGCCAGAAGTGTGGTTACCCCCTGCTCACCGGTAACTGTAGCTTCAGGGTCTCACATTTCTGTTTCAGGCTCAAGGCCTGTGTCCGTCCACATGTGCGGTTCTTTGTCTCATCAAAGATGGCCCGGGGATGAGAGCGACTTGGGTCCAGAGCCAGGTCGTAGGTGACAATGGTCTGGATTTCTCCTGAGGGGGCGGGGCATCAGAGTGAGAAGGAGCCTGGCTTCAGAGTCAAACAGGCCGGAGTTTACAGGCCGGAGTTTGCAGCCCAGCTCTTCTCCCCAGGTGTATGACTTTGGGCATGATATTTGACCTCTTTGAGTCTCAATTCCTTATTTTTAAGTCGAGGACAATAATTGTACCTACCCCGTGATGAAAATGAAATGAAATAGTGTCTATAAAGTATTTAGCACAGTGCCTGCCACATAATAAGTGTTCATTCAATAAATGGTAGTAGCTATTCTGTTACATACTAGAAAATTAAGTATATTTTTCTGGCTTCTTTTAACTTTTTTTCTTTGTCTTTGGTCTTCAGCAATTTGTGCCTTAGCATGGTACAATGTATAATGTTGTACACACTAGTTTAAAGTGCCATGGTATGGTTTCCTTTGTGTCTACCCTGCTTTGATTTGCTAGAGAATCTTGATGTCTTTCATCAATTTTAGAAAACTCTTCAACACTATTTCTTTAATTGTTGCTTCTTTCTTATTCTCTTTCTGTCTCTCTCTGTTTCTCTTTCTGTGTCTCTATCTCTCTGTCTCTCTCTCTGCCTGTCTCTCTCTCTCTCCCTCTCCCCCTTTTGGAATTCCAATTACATGTTTGGATTTCAAGTCTTCTCTGAAGTTCTCCATCATTTCCTATTTTTAGGAAGATATTAATTGAAGTTATTATTACCTCTAATTCCTCTAATTTCTGAATCACATGTGGGTCTATTTCTATTGTCTATTGTTTCTCTTGGTTGCTAGACTCAATGGACAATGTCCCAATAGAAAGACCAAGTTGTTTGCCAAGGCCTCTCCCAAATCTCTGTTTCCCCAGGACTGGGAAGCTACGGAATTTCTGCTCAGCTCTTTAGTTCTCCAGTTTCTGTCTTCTACTGAGTTCCTTGGAGAATTGACCTACACACACATGGCTTAAGAGTCAGCCAATGACTTGAGAGGAATTTCTATGTAGATCTTGGGGAATTTTCTCTGCAATCTTCTACTCTCCAAGAATTTGCTCTCATTCCTAGCCATGCTGGCTGCCCCAAACTCTGACAGCAGTCTCCTCAGCCCAGTAAGATTACTACTACCATGTTTCCCCGAAAATTAAGACCTAGCCGGACAATCAGATCTAGTGCATCTTTTGGAGCAAAAATTAATATAAGACCCAGTCTTTATTTTACTATAAGACTGGGTATAATATAATATAATACCGGGTCTTATATTAATTTGTGCTCCAAAAGACGCATTTTTAGAGCTGATTGTCCGACTAGGTCTTATTTTGGGGGAAACACAGTAGCAAACTAATTTTATGACCTCCCCTATTTTTCTCAAGTACCACCACTACTATTCCCCAACCCCGAGCACAATGCCACTCTTTAAAAGTAGAAACAAGGGAAGAAGTCAAGTGAGTTGTAATAAAATGCATGTCTGAATGTTCTGTGAATTTGTGTTTAGCTGCATCAACACAACCTCCCCTTTAAATAAGTTATCGCTCAGTTAAAAAAAACAACAACTCCCGATTAATTCACAGGTATGGTGCCCTTTTTTATCTGGAGAACTCAGAGAGTCAGAGAGTGCCACAAGCTCATTTCTTTGACAGGGTTTGCTGGACGTCAGCAAGGGAATCACATGCTTACTCCAGCCAACCTTGGAGAAGGCTGTCAAAACCTGTGAGAACTTTGCTCTAGACTGCCAAGAAGGCTGAGAAGGCTGGGCCTCCCTTCAATGTCCACAGTCTCATTTAACCTGTTGAGACGTACCCCCAGCCTCACCTTCTTGCAGCCGGTCCCGTGTGCTCTTGTGAATACGGAGGCAGACTCTGACCTCTCCAGCAGGCTGGCCTTTCACCACATGTTCATGACACTCAAACACCTTCCTGGCCAATTCCCTGGGGGTGAACTCCATGGTCACGTCAACCCTCAGCACAGGCTGGGACCTGGAGGGATACCAGAGGGCCATCAGGGTGTTCAGACAACAAAGCTGCTCCTTAAAGGGAAGATGCCTGGTGTGTTCCAAGAGAGGTTCTCACCTGAGCAGCAGTGCGTGACCCTGGGCCCCCACGGCCAGGTCCACCAGTCCATCCATTGTGAGGTCCTGGCCCCCACTCAGAGACTGACCGAAATACTGGAGCCTGGGGGAGAGCTGGGAGCCTGCAATCCGCTGAGAGTAGAAAAGAGGGAGACAGGGAGTGGGAAAGAGTAGGGAAACGTGTGACTCAGTTGCCCAGGGTGACCCAAGGAAAGATTGTCTAGACACTATTCAAGTCTCCTCTCCCACAGCTTCTCAAGGAATTAGGGCAACTATTCAGCTTTAGACCACAGTCTTGAGATGACACCCAAAGTTTCCATTAAGTACCTGGGCTGTTGAGTGAAAACAAATAGTTTTGCAGGAAAGAAGTGACATAGTATACTACTTGACTCAGCAGAATCTCATTTACATGGTCAGGATAACTAACCAAAATTATCATATAAATACAAGGAGTGGGGGAGGGGTAGAAGGCATGTGAATATGTGAGGAGGGGTCTGAAAGAGCTCAATCCTCACCTTCCATAGTGGAAAGTCAAAGCTAAAACAAAAATCAAGCAGCAGCAAAATAATCATGTCATTGGGAAGTATAGTGAGCTAAAGGTTGTTTCCTCAAGAGAAGGGGAAATAAAGAGGAAATCACAGTGTGGGTGCGGAAATTGTTGTTTTTCATGAGTCCTAAAGAATGATTTTGACTATCTAATCTATGTGCAAAAGTAACACTAAAAGAATAATAGCCAAATAAATTAAAAAGAACATTTAAAAGTGTTTTTGTCATGCACGTAATGCCACTAAACTGTATACTTTAAAATGGTTAAGATGGTGAATTTTATGTCATGTATATTTTACCACAATTTTTTAAGCGATTTTGTCAACTGAAAGGAAGCATGGGAGGCTGGAAATCTGTTATATCTTAATCTAGGTGGTGCTTGCTTGGGTTCGACAGATATGTGAAAATTCATCATTTAAGATTTGTAAGTTTACTGCATGTACACTGTACCTCAAATTTTTTTGAGAAAAATTGTCTGTGCTTTGTTGGGAGGAAGTTTTGTTTTGAAATTATGTGTAATGTGGTAGTTGAGAGATCCACAGCCTGTTTGCTTGTCCAAATACTGAGTACCCCTGCTCCAATCATAAGGGGGAAATGCAAAAAGTAGAACAATAGGATAGCATGATCCTTTTTGCATTTGTTTTCAGCTCCAAAGACTGTGGGGCTTGTGTGCATGCGTGCGTGTGTGTGGACACGTAAATTATCTTCCTTGATCCTTGTTTTTTTGTGTGTGTGGTGAGTTATGATGCCGGGAAGGGGAGGGAAGTAGGGCTTTCACTGTTTACTTTAGATTTATAATTTTGTACAAGCATGTAAGGCTTTTGTAATAAAAATAAAGTAAAACCAGAGCCTTCAAACCCAATTTACACAGAGAAGCAACAGACACCAAATGAAAAGAGGCATTATTATTATATTCACACAGTTGTGAACAGAGGCTCCATGACACAGAGAGAAATGGGTAAGGCAGTGACTCTTAGCTCTGGCTACAACGAAAGAGCCTGTAAATAATATTGGGGCCCACATAATGTATGATTCCGTTTATATGAAGTTCTAGAATGGGCAAAACTAACCTGTGGTGGAAAATAATCAGAACAGTTGTTTCTTCTGGGATGGAATAGGGTCAGAAATTACTGGGAAGGGACAGGAGAGAACTTTCAAGAGTGATGATATTCTGTATCTTGATAGGAGGGTGGGTTACACAGGTGTATGCATTTGTCAAAAGTCATTGAATGGCTAAAGATTTGTGCTTCCTGTTTGTAAATTTTATCTTAAAAATAACAGTAAGCAAATACTGAATTCTAGTTAATGATATACAGGCTGAAGTATTTACCAGTGAAGTGGACTAATATTGCAACTTAATACTGAAATGCATTAATTAAATAAGATGGACTGTAGGAAAACAATGGATGTGTGGTCAAGTACATTTAGTAGAATGTTAATTGTAGATTCTAGGTTGTACCGTGTTTCCCTGAAAATAAGACCCAGCTGGACCATCAGCTCTAATGCGTCTTTTGGAGCAAAAATTAATATAAGACCCTATATGACATTATATTATATATATTGTATTAATTATATATATATATATATATATATATATATATATATATATATTACATTATATCATATCATATCATATCATATCATAGCCAGTCTTATAATAAAACAAGACTGGGTCTTATACTAATTTTTGCTCCAAAAGACACATTAGAGCTGATGGTCTGGCTAGGTCTTATTTTTGGGAAACATGGTAAATATATGGATATTCACTGTAAATTCTTTAAACTTTGCTTGTAAATTTGAAAATTTTCTAAATTTGCTCAGAGAGGGGCCTTGTGTGACTGCACAAATCACAAGCCCCATGAAGCATGCAGTCCTGGTGGGGTGACCCACTATATGGGTTTCCTGAAAGGGGAGACATTCTGTGCTAAAACCGGGACAGATCTAGGCAGACCAGGACGACTGGTTACCCACCAAAACTGAGATTCAGTAGAAAGGAATGCCTATATCCAACGCTTCCAGCTTACCATTTACCACCTCTCAGCATTAATCTCCTCGTTTGTACACTGTGGGTGCTGGTGCCCTCATGCACTCCCTGTAGCTGTGGTAAGAATCAACCTAACATTGACGAGTCTGAGGTTTCTATGAAGTGTGCTATTACTTTTACAGGTTCTGAAAAGAAGCAACGGGAGAACTAATCTGGCAGCTGGGGGAACATTGAATTAGAAAGGGACAGATCAGCAAAGAGGATATTGTCATGGGCCTACCTGGCTGTGAGAGGGGCTGATGCCCAGTCTAGACGTTCCATGGAACAGGTAGACAGCACCCTGGTTCTCCTGCTCTCCCGGGGCCCCGATGGCCACATCCATCAGCCTGTCCCCATTCACGTCCCCCAGCACTGTCAGGGCTGCCCCAAAGCGGCCCCAAGGGTGGCCTTGCTCCCCACGGAGAATGACGTCACACTGCCACTTAGCCCTCTGCAGAACAAAACCAGTGTCAGGCTCTAACCCAAGCAACCCTCCACCCCACACCCAAGCCCCACCCAGGCCAGGTCTCATCAGCCACTCACCCCCCGGGGCAAGGGACACACAGACACCTGCCCCCCCCGAGTCGGCTCATAGTGATGGGGAGCCCCGATGAGGACCAGGTCGGAGCTGCCATCTCTGTCCACGTCCACGGAGCAGAGGGAGGCCCCGAAGTAGGAGCCGATCTGAAAGAGATGAGGCCAAAATCACATACCTCTTCCCATCCAAAGAAGAATGTGGGGGGGGGGGAGAATGTGGGGGTCTTCTCCCTATGCAGAAAAATCATGCCTGCTAGGAAAAGACCCTTGGACCAGTTATGATCCTCTATATAATTCATCATAAATTCTCATTTGAATGTGCTACCAGCGAGAGGAGGCTATAATAGAGTTGGTGGTTAGTGGGTTAGGATTTACCCCAATCAGTGTTCCAGGGAGACGATTACGATAGCAAAGAAGATGGATGAAAAAACACAGACAGAAAAGCCTGTAAGAGCAGACAGGATATCATTTCAATACATTGGAAGTCTTTAGAGGGATTAAAAAAAAAAAAAAGCAAAGCTGGAAGTCTGGCTAATAAGGAATCAGCTGGCTTGTATTAAAAATAACTATTGGGCTGGCCCGGCGGCTCAGGTGGTTGGAGCTCCGTGCTCCTAACTCTGAAGGCTGCCGGTTTGATTCCCACATGGGCCAGTGGGCTCTCAACCACAAGATTGCCAGTTCCATTCCTCAACTCCTGCAAGGGATGGTGGGCTGCACCCCCTGCAACTAGCAATGGCAACTGGACCTGGAGCTGAGCTGTGCCCTCCACAACTAAGACTGAAAGGACAACAACTTGAAGCTGAATGGCACCCTCCACAACTAAGATTGAAAGGACGACAATTGACTTGGAAAAAAAAATCCTGGAAGTACACACTGTTCCCCCAATAAAGTCCTGCTCCTGTTCCCCAATAAAATCTTTAAAAAATAATAATAACTATTGCTGTGGGAATCTTTTTGTGTGGTATTGAGAAATAATGTCTACTTTTTAAAATAATTTTAGGGAAGGTCCAAGATGGCGGAATAGGTAAATGCCATGTCTGCCACCTCCCAGGATCCCATTAAAATTACAACTAAGTTATAGAACAACCATCATAGAGAACCACCTGAAGACTTACTGAACAGAAATCCTACAACTAAGGATATAAAGAAGAAGCTACATCAAGACTAGGGGTGGAGATTCGGAATGGGCCCACACCCATGGCATGGCAATTGAAAATTGGGAGGGATATCTGAGCTGTGAAGGGCCCCCCCCCCCCGCCCCCGAGGAGTTAGGCATCCCAGCCTCACACCAGGCTCCCCAACTCAAGATACCAGTGCCCAGAATAGGAGTCTTCATAACAGCTGGCTGTGAAAACCCACGGGGATTGCACTGGAGAAATGCAAAGGGCTGCTAGAGACCAAGGCACTGCTCTTAAAGGGCCCATACAAGACTAACTCACTAACAAACCCATTCACTCTAAGCTCCAGCACAGAAGCAGCAGCTCGAAAAGTGCCAGGGGCTTACAAGGAGGAATTAAATTGACTAAATTCAGGGCAGGGGCTAGAGGGGCAGAGCTGGGGCAACTCTCTCCAGGGATGGAAGTGCTGGCAGGTGCCATTGTTCCTTTGTTGAGAGTTCCGCCTACACAGCAGGCCCAGCACAGGTAGGCAACAAATCTGAGCTCTCCATTAACTTGGCTAACACCACTCACCATGCCCTAGTGACTCCCTGAGAACTCACCCCACCCAACTTGTCCTCCTAGCCCAAGCCTCTTCCAGCAGCTCCTACCTACAAGTAGCCTGCTTCAGCTCATGCTATGGACTTTCCTAAAATCTCTCAAAGGTCCGCAAACCCCAAACAAGCAGCAGCAGCCCTGACATGTCTTGTACTTCTTGCTAACTGGCCCCAAGCCTGGCACAAGTGGCAACCGTTCTCAGCTTGTATTGTAACACCCATCAGGTGGCCCCAAGCCTGACATAGCAGTAGATAGTTTGGCTAGGAACATAGTTTTAACTAAGCAGCCATAAGCCCAGCACAAGTGGCAGCTGGCCTCAGCTTGCATCGTGGTGCCCACCTTCCTGACACTAGTGGCAGCAAGCCTGGTTTGCAGCACAGCCTCTCCCAAGCACTTCCAAGCTCAGCACAAGTGGTAGGTGACCTTGGCCTGCACTGGAGTCCATCCCAAAACCAACACATCCAGTGGCCAGATTCAGACCACACCAGAGCAACACCCAACCAACTCCACAGATAACATATCCAAAGGGCAAACTTGGCTGACACGAGAACCCTGCAAAAGTGATACCTACTCTGTGGGGTGACCCACAGAGCTCATTAGCTGTAGTCACAGCCAGTCAGCCTGAGGGTCAACCCCACCGACTGATGTGCCAACAGCAATCAACAGCAACTACAACAGGAGGGCACACACAACTCACACACGGGACAGAGCTAGAGCACCTGGCTCAGGTGACCAGGGAGACTGCAACATTGGGTCCTACAGCAAACCTACTACAGAAGGCCACCCTACCAAAACCAGGAAACACAGCAGCTCTATCTAATACATAGAAACAAATGCAGAGAGGGAGCCAAAATGGGGAGACAAAGAAACAAGTCCCAAATAAAAGAACAAAGCAAAGCTCCCGAAAAAGAACAAAAAATCTACCAGACACAGAGTTTGAAATACTGGTTATAAGGATGTTCAGTGACCTCAGGCAGAACTTCAACAAAGAGATAAGAAACATAAAAATGGAGATGGAAAACATGATAAAGACCCAGTCAGAAATAAAGGATACAATAATGGAAATGAAGAATATATTACAGGGAATCAACAGTAGATCAGATGAAGCAGAGGATCCAACCAGCGATGTAGAAGATAAGGTAGTAGAAAACACCCAACCAGAACAACAAAAGAAAAAATAATCCAAAAAACTGAGGAGAGTTTAAGGGGCCTCCGTGACAGTATCAAGCGCACCAACATTCGCATCATAGGGGCACCAGAAGGAGGAGAGAGCAAGGAATTGAAAAAACATATTTGAAGAAATAATGACTGAAAACTTCCCTAGCCTGGTGAAGAAAATAGATATACAAGCCCAGGAAGCATAGAGAGTCCCAAACAAGATAAGCCCAAAGAGGCCAACACCAAGACACATTATAATTAAAGTACCAAAGGTTAAAGATAAAGAGAGAATGTTAAAAGCAGCAAGAAAAAAGCAGTTAGTTACCTGTAAGGGAGCTCCCATAAGTGCCAGAAGGGATTGGCATGTAATATTCAAAGTGACGAAAATTAGGGACCTACAACCAAGACTACTCTACCCAGCATAGCTATCATTTAGAATTGATGGACAGATAAAACAGCTTTCCAAACAAGAAAAAGCTAAAGTTCATCACCACAAAACCAGTATTACAAAGAATCTTAGAGGGACTTCTTTAAGACAAAAGGAAAAAAAGATCAAAATATGAATATTAATATGGCAATAACTACATTTCTATCAAAAATTATTTTCAATGTAAATAGATTAAATGCCCCAATCAAAAGATAGGGAGACTGAATAGATAATAAAACAAGACCCTTGCATATGCTGCCTGCATAAGACTCACTTCAGATCAAAAGATACAAGCAGACTAAAAGCAAAGGGGTGGAAAAAGATATTTCATGAAAATGGAAACAAACAAACAAAGTTGGGGTAGCAATACTTATACCAGACAAATAGACTTTAAAACAGACTATAACAAGAGACAAAAAAGGACCCAGTAGTTCCACTTCTAGGTGTTTATCTGAAGAAACCCAAAATGGTACTTCGGGGACCTGTGCATCCATATGTTCATTGCAGCATTGTTTACAATGACCAAGATGTGGAGGCAGCCTGGGTGTCCGTTGATGGAAAAATGGATAAAGAGGAGGTGGTACATATATACAATGGAAAATTGCTCGGCCAGGGAAGGAAATGGGTTCCTGCCATCTGTGGTGACTTGGATGGACCTGGAGGGTACTGTGCTGAGTGGAGTGTGTCAGACAGAGAAAGACAGATGCAATGTGATTTCACTTATATGTGGAATCTAAAGAACAAAATAAACAAACAAAACAGAAACAAACTCACAGATAACAGAAAACATTTTGATGGTTGCCAGATGGGAGAGGGTTTGGGAGTGTGGGTAAAAAAAAGGGGGGGGAGGGATTAAGAAGTACAAATTCATTATTACAAAGTTGTCATGGGAATGTAGGGTACAGCATAAGGAATATAGTCAATAATATTGTAATAACTACGGTGTCAGATGGGTACCAGATTTGTTGGGGTGATAGATGGGAGGGGTTTAGGGGGCAGGGTGGAAAAGGGGAAGGGATTAAGAAGTACAAATTGGTAGTTACAAAATAGTCCTGGGGAGGTAAAGTAAAGCACAGGGAATACAGTCAATAATATGGTAATAACTATGTATTGTGCCAGGTGGGAACTAGACTAGGCAGGGGATCACTTCTTAAATTATATAAATATCTAACCACTATGCTGTATACCTGAAATTAATATAAAATAATATTTAATGTCAACTGTAATTGAAAAATTAAAAAGGGGATAAAGGTGAAGGGGCATAAGAGGCCCAAATCTCCAGGTATAAAACAATAAGTCATGGGGATGTAATGAACAGCATGGGGAATATAGTCAGTAATACTGTGACAGCGGGGACGGTGTCAGATGGTGCTGGGCTTACGGTGATCACTTCTTTCGGTATCTAATATTGAATAACTCTGGGGTACCCCTGATACTAATATAATATTGTATGTTAGCTATATTGTAATAAAAATCTTTAAAAAATAAAACAAAAATGCTTTCATAATCCTAAGAATTAACTAATACCCAATACGCTGTCTTGAATCATGAGATCCATCAGGTCTTGACGTCATCTAGACCTGCATCTAGAACTTCACTGTAAAATCATTTCAGGCATGTGTTAGGTTTCTGTGAAAACTTTATGTAAATGTAAATGTCACACCACAGTGTCAGTTTTTGTCTTAATAAAATTATATGGATTTATTTTTTTAAAAAAGACTAACTGGAACTTTAAGCAAACAATCAGTTGGAAGGGTCTGTGAGAGGAGCGAGGGCTTATGGAAGTTCCTGCCCTCTACATAATCGCGAGAACCCTGCAGGGAGAAGTCTGTGTTTGTAACAAAGCTCTACGGTTCTTACTTCCCCTTCCTTTTTCCCTTCTATAAATACCCCTCAGTCTTGGCACACAGGCCAGAGTGTGCACGAGGCTTGCCAGGTCTGCATGCAGTGGGAATGGGTTGCAACACTTTTTCTCCTCCAAATGAATCATTTTTGGTGACAACACACTTAGCCAATATTATTTTTCACTCAACAATAGTAAGTTTTGAAATTGGAAAGTGTGAGTCCTCCAATTTCATTTTTCTCTTTCAAAATTATTTTGGCAATTCTGGGTCCTTTGTATTTCCATAGGAACTTCAGCATCAGCTTGTTCATTTTGGCAACGTTATTGAACAAGCCCTGCATTCCTGGGATAAACCACACTTGGTTGTGACTATTATCCTTTGAAAGATTGCTGGGTTTAATTTGCTAACACAATTGACCCTTGAACGACACTGGAGTTTTGACCCCCCATGTAAATGAAATTCATGTGTAACTTTTGACTCCTCAAAAACTTAACTACTACTAGCCTACTGTTGACCAGAAGCCTTACCAATAACATAAACAGTTAATTAACACATATTTTGTACGCTATACGTATTACATGCATTCACGACACACCTTTTTCTTAATTTTTTTTTCATTATTTCTTGGCTATGCAGTTCATCTGAGTTTTTTCAAATTCTTGCAAATCGCCAAAATTTTTTCTGATATATTTATTGGGGGGAAAAAGGTGGACGTACACAGTTTAAACCTATATTGTCCAAGAGTCAACTGTATTTGGTTGAGGATTTTTAAATCTTTATTGGATATTGGTCTGTAGTCAACAAAGGGTCTTAAACTCAAGACTGATATAAATAGTTTCTCATTTAGAAAGTTCACCCTCCTTCTATGGATTAGAGGGAGGCAACATGGGATTTGGGGGTACCAATAAGGAGGCTACAGCTAGGTCCACAGAAGAGATGGTGGCCTGGGCCAAGCTGATGGCCATAGAAACAGAGGGAGTGGATAAGTTTGAGATTAATCTGTTTCCTACTCTTCTTTCCAGCGTTTTCTCCCACATTCCCCAACCCCGTACACACACACTCTGAACCCACGCGTTCTCCTTCCTCTGACCCTTTTCTTTTCTGCCTCTTCACTTCCCTAGTTCTTCTGCCTTAACTGTCACTTCCTTCAGGAAGCCATCCCTTATGTCCTTGTGTGGGGGCCCTTTCCATGTGCTCTTATAACCCCCAAACTGTCCCCGGTTAAGTATTCATCATCCTTGGTTATAGTTGGCCGTGGAATACCTGTGTGTGGTGGGGAGTCTACCAGCCACCCTTCCCTACGTGATCCTGAACCACACACTCAAAATAGAGAAGTAGCATCACACCCACACTTGACTTCCTGAAAGGCCGTGCACATTCTCCCCCACCCCACCCCTCTATGCCAGGCAGTGATGCCATCAGTGTCAATATGTGTTGGTAAAACCTTTGAAGATCATGTGGAGAATGTGACTATTAACAAAGCACGATGAGCTTGTCACAGCAAACTGGTTTCATCCACACAGGATGCATTAACTGCAGACCAAAGAGAACTACGGATGAAAATTAAAAGAATACACACAGAACTGCAGGTAGAATATCATGGGTACTGTCCTATTTCAGGGATTTGCAAGGATAATTTTGACTAAAGATTCATGCCTCACACACCACGTAAGATACCACCCCACTGCTATTGCAGGGGTGATATTTTAAAAATTGAACTGTTCGAAGGGCTCAGGAACTGACCAGGGAGGGACTTAGCTGGAGTAGGTCTAGAGGTCCCCTGAGCTGCCCTGCCTGGCCTCAGAGTTGCTGGGGGAGTTCAAAGAATACTGGGGAAGGGCCCCGTGTGTAGGGGTAAGAGGGCACCTCAGGGAAACAGCTATTTATTGACAGGAAATTATTTTGGTATTTTAATAACTAATATGACTACCCTGGTTGTGTACTGTCAAACACCAGCTCCATAGACAGGTAGACTCATAAAGAGTTCTGCACAGGTCAAGTGCTCTTATTTATTGTTGTTAGAAAAGTGAGGGGCCAGCCTGGTGGCTCAAGTGGTTGGAGCACTGTGCTCCTAACACTGAGGTTGCTGGTTCGATTCCCACATGAGCCAGAGAGCTGCGCCCTCTATAGCTAAGATTGTAAACAATGGCTCTCCCTGGAGCTGGGCCACCATGAGCTGCTGTGAGCTGCCAGCAGCTGGGGAGAGATGCTCATCTGGGGGGTGGGGAGCACAAGGCTCATAATATCCGCATGGGCCAGGGAGCTGTGTCCTACACAACTAGACTGAGAAACAAGGGCTGGAACTGGAGGGGAGGAGGGAGGCGGAAGAAGGGGTAGGGGAAGTGAGCCCACAGCATTCTCAAGTGCAAAGCTGATCCTGTGAGTCTCCAGCTCAAAGCCCTGTGAAAGCTCCTTTATGAAACTCTGCCACTCATGGCACCTGGGGACACCTGTCTTGGACTCTCCCAGCACCCAGGGTGCCTCTGTTTGCACATTCGTGACCCACACTCACCTGGCTGCCCTTGATGACAGTGCTGGTCTCCCAGGTACCAGCGTTCGGTTTGAACAGCACCGCCATGCCCGTGTGCTGGTACCGCGGCGCCCCCATAACAAGCATCTGTACGTTGCTCCGCGAGATGACATCAGCCGCATAACCTGGAGATGGTGATCCAAGAGAGGTCACCATCGAAGACCCCGCCCCCTCCAGCAGGCCCAGCCACTGAGCAGGGGCAGCCCCAGGCATGCTCGTTTGGGGTCACTGGACCCTGCACTCTATGGCTTTGTTAACATAATGCAATGAAGGTTTTAAAATTCTGTCTTAAAGCTCAAATATCCTCTCACAGGTTGAGTTCTGCCACATCCCCTGCTCTCTGCACTTACCCTGCACTTACCCAGGTAAGCATCGTTCATGTCTGAGTCCACCTTGGTTGTGTTGATGAAGATGATTTTATCTCTTGGCATGTGCAGAAAGGCTCCGCCAGCCCAGGCAAAGCTCCCGACAGCGCCCAGCAAGGGACCATTCTGGGGAAGAAGAGAGAGGACTGAGCCACCTACATCTAAATCCCAATGGCATTTCTCACATGAAGAGAACAAATAATCCTAACATTTGTATGGAACTACAATGACCCCAAATAACTAAAGCAGTTCTGAGAAAAAAGAACAAAGCTAGTAGCCCTACACATCCTGACTTCAAACTATATTGCAAAGCTATAGCCATCAAATCAGTACGGTATTGGCATAAAAACAGGCATATACACCATGGGAACAGAACAGACAGCCCAGAAATAAACCCATGCATATATGGTTAATTAATTTACAACAGAGGAGCCAAGAATGTACCATGGAGAAAAGACAGTCTCTTCAACAAATGGTGCTGGGAAAACAGAATAGACACATGCAAAACAATGAAACTGGACCACAATATTACACCAAACGCAAAACTCAACTAAAATGGATTAAAGACTTGAACATAAGACCTGAAATCATAAAACTCTTGGAAGAAAACATAGGCAGTAAGCTCCTCGACATCAGTCTCAGCAATGATCTTTTTGGATTTCACACCACAAGCGAAAATAAACAAGTGGGATGACCTCAAACTAATATGCTTGTGCACAACAAAGGAAACCATCAACAAAATGAAAAGGCAACCTGCAGAATGGAAGAAAATATTTCAAATCATATATCTGATAAGGGGTTAATATCCAAAATATATAAAGAACTCATACAGCTCAGTAGTAAGAGAACAAACAACCTGATTCCAGAATGGGCACAGGATCTGACTAGACATGTCCCCAAAGAGGACATACATATGGCCAACAGGTACATGAAAAGATGCTCAACATCACTAATCAGGGAACTGCAAATCAAAACCACAGTGAGATATCACCTCACACCTGTCAGAATGGCCATCATGAATAAATCAACAAACAACAAGTGTTGATGAGGCTGTGGAGAAAAGGGAGCCCTCGTGCACTGTTGGTGGGAATGTAAATTGGTGCAGCCCCTGTGGAAAACAGTATGGAAGTTCCTCAAAAAATTAAAAACAGAGCTACCTTGTGACCCAGCAATTCCACTTCTGGGTATTTACCTGAAGGAAATGAAAACACTAATTCAAAAGGATACCTTCATGTTCTTTGAAGCAGTATTTGAAGCCAAGACAGGAGCAAGCTAAGTGTTGTGGACGGAAAAGGGGCCACAGGTTAAACCTGACAAGCTCAGGAGACTGAAAATAACCACATAGGACGGTATGAACATAAAAACTCCTCACTAAGGTGGGCCATGGTGGGAAGTCACATCCTTGGCCTGTAGCTTCCTTGAAAAAGGTCAAGCTTTACCTTAAGTGAGCCTGTCGTCTTTTTGCATCTAAGATAACATACCCTTGGAATGCCAGAGCAATCCCTTTTTCTGGACCCCCCCAGGGGGCACAACCCACCACACCAGGGCAGGAAACTACAAAATCCCTCATTGTTATCTTGTTCCCCAAATACCATCTCTCTGTGCTATAAAATGCAATTAACTATCCTGTACCCACCAATGGAAAAGAAGTGTGTGTCTCTCCATTTTGCTTTCTATCCAACCCCAGAGATTTCCCCGCTTTGATTTCTCCCACCCCCTTAATCTACAACCAACGGATTTCATGTCACCCTTCTCCTTTGATTCTAATGTATAAAATAAATTGCAAAACAGCCATTTTCTGGAGCATTTTCTCAATTCATTGAGACTGCTTCTCGGCAATTGTCAGTTTGGCTCAAACTCTTGTAAGCTTTCTCTTGGGCTGGATGTTTTTTTGTTGACAGTGTCCATCAGTGGGTGAATGGATTAAGAAAATGTGATACACACACACACACACACACACACACACACACACACACACACACACACTAATCAGCCATAAAAAAAGAAGGAAATGCTGTCATTTGCGACCACATGTATGGCTGGAGCTGGAGTGCATTATGCTGAGTGAAATAAGTCAGACAGAGAAAGACAAATACTGTATGATCTCACTTACATAATCTAAAAAACAACAAAAACAAATTGATAGGTACAGGGAATAAATTGCGGCTGCCAGAGGCAAGGGGTGGGGAATGGGTGAAATGGATGAAGAGGGTCCAAAGGTACAAACTTCCAATTATAAAATAAATAAGTCCTGGGGCTGTAAAGTACAGCATGGTGACTATAGTTAATAATACTATATTCTACATTTGAAAGTTGATAAGAGAATAAATCTTGAAAGTCCTCATCACAAGAAAAAGAATTGTAACTATGTGAGGTGATGGATGTTGACTTAGTGTGGTGATCATTTCTATATAGAGAGAGGGAGCCAAGAAAGTGTACACACCTTTTAAGAAAGGAAAAAACAGAATAAAAATTATGCTGATGGGAACCACTTTGAGCACCTCTTGTAATTACAGAAGTCAAACGTGACTTGTATTCATCTTTTGTTATCGGTACATATTGAGTATTACAATTTTAATAGTTTTTTTCCTTTCTTAAAATGTGTATACATTTTTTTGGCACCCACCCTCTGTATAGGGAGGGAATCATTCTATATGTATAGAGAGAAACTGATTATATATACATATACATATAATGATGTAATACACCTGAAGCTGATACCATGTCATATGTCCATCATATCTCAATTTAAAAAGAACAGGGTTGACAGGGAAGGGAGAAAGGACCACTGCTCCCATTAAAGAGGTGCCTCCCCAAATTCCCACCACAGAGCAAAGTCCCTTTGTCTCCACCACCATTCTGCCCTAATTTAACACAGGACCACTTACAGAGGTTATGGAGGCACTGAAGCCTTCCTGAGACATCTCATACTCAAAGGAGCTGGTACTTCCCGTCTGAGTGCCTGCAGAGAGGAGAGCGTGCTATAATAAAGAAGGCAGAAGAGCCTAGAACAGGGGCTGGAAATTCAGAGCCATGGTGGCCAGGCTAAAGGAGGCTCAGAGGACAGTGGTGAGAACAAGAAAGCTCTGCTGCTTTGGGAATGTGGCCCTCAAGGCATAGCATCTCCCAGCTGTTCCAGAGAAGCCATACATCCAGACTGTATGTGGATCTTCACCCAATTTTTAAATTATTTTATTCAACGAACAGTTATTGAGCGCTATTCCAGGCACTGGCAAAGCAGCGGAACCAGACAGACAAATGCTGGCAACGTATTCAAATTTGGGGGAAAATACTGTTGGGATTTGGCTTCCCTGCCCTCCAATTTGTCAGCCTATGGCCAAGAGTTGCAACATAATGTATAAAAGCCTAGATCCTTCTACCCCAAAGGGACTGACCAAGTGAAGCCAGAGTTCCTGGAATGTGGCGGGAGTGGCAAGCTGGTGCCGAGGGTCAGGAGACCAAGGGTTAAGGGGACTGGTTTCTACAGAGGGATATGTGTTTGGGGGTGAGGGGCTGTCTCTGGGCTGCTCCAGGGACACAGAACCTTAGCTCACCCTCAATTGCAAAGATCTTTTCCTGAAGCTGGTTCTGAATGGTCTTCAGAGCATCGAAGTTATTCACTTGGAACACATGATCCCGAGCTGGCTTGGAGGCGATGGTGTTAAGCTCTTGGCGATATTGATCCACACTGAAGGCAGATCCCACCTGTTATCAAGGAATGGTGGCTGCATCAGATGCTGCCCGGGGGTAGCAGTCTCATCCAGCAAAGAAAATGCTGCAGAAAAAGTATCTGAACACATATTTGTCACGTGAGGGAATGCAGTAGAAGGCCCCAGCGATAGGACTGCCAGGTACAGTAGAGCAGGTTGTGCACTGTGCAGGGCATTCTGGGATTGAGGAATGAAGTGCAACCTGTGGCCGTTTGCCGTGCCATGCCGCCTGATATGGGGTGAACCTCTCTCCAAAGGAAGGGGAGCCTTTTGTCTTTATAGGAAGGTGTTTCCTACTTGCCCAAGCCATGCACCTTTCTCTGTCACACAAGGTACTGTGACAGTTTGATTACACTGATCATCTCAACCCTTTCCCCACACCTGTATCTAAGCCATTTCCCCCAAACTTTGCTGTGCCTTCCTATTCTTGGCAGAGTCATCTGCCCAGCTCACCGCCTCTGGCTTCAGCCACGTCTCTTGCATGTTACTACATGTGATGCAAGCAGAAGCTTGTAAAGGGCTTGGCCCATTTCCTCCTGCTCTTTTGTTCCTCTGCCTTCACCACAGCACATGCCCAGGCTGCCCCACTGGAGGAGGAGACCCGAACAGAAGAGCCAAATTACCCTGTGGTTCCGGCCATTCCAGTCCAGCAGACAGACATAGCTGGCAACCCTCAGAAATGGAGAGAGCCTGTCCAAGACCCACAGAGCTGCTCCCCAGCCTGCCGCTGCTTACAGGGCATGAGGGAGCCCAGCTGACCCACACCCTCACTGAATTCTGGGTTGGTTTGTTACACAGCATCACTGTGACAATAGCTGACTGATACACATACGTACGGGCCAGCAGGGGCCCCACTTTGATTTTATGGGAGTTTGCTAATTGAAGGGAGGGTGTATCCAAACAAACACCCTGCACAGAAGCGTCAGCCTGGAGAGCCACATCTCCTACCCCAATGACGTAGCGAATGACACCCTCTCTGTCAGCTTCAGGGATGACGTCCTTGTATTCCAAGGGATCACGATATTTTTGTCCATCTGTGATGACAACTAGAATCTTAAGGGCATGCTCCCGGGCTCCGTTTCTTCTTTGAAACAGTTCTCTTCTGTGCAGGGAAGAGGAGGGGAAAGTCAAATG
This sequence comes from Rhinolophus sinicus, assembly GCF_057876585.1. Taxonomy (NCBI): domain Eukaryota; kingdom Metazoa; phylum Chordata; class Mammalia; order Chiroptera; family Rhinolophidae; genus Rhinolophus; species Rhinolophus sinicus. The sequence continues at coordinate 18,518,787 of NC_142510.1, read as the reverse complement.
CAAGAAGACAGAGATACTCTTCATGCTAGGGAGGAGATGTCAGCAGTCCAAGACACAGAGGCAGCTGGGCTCTGCCTGGGAGGGGCTTTGGCTCCCCTGCGATAAACACAGAGATGTGGCTGCACTGAGACCTGAAAAGGCAGCAGGAGAGGGGAGAAGAGTATGGGGGGAAAAGCCTCCATTGACGGTTTATACTTTTGCATAGGTTGATTCTTTTTATATAATTGAGTATTATTCCTTTTAAGTTAAAAAACATTTTTAAAATATAAGCTTAATTTGGCCCTCCTCACACCACTCCTGGTTTGATATAACTGCTCTCTAGCTCATTTTGTACATGTGTCCCAGCCCCCACTCTTCCCTCTACACACACTTACACACTCACACACAGAAATCAGAGTGAACTTTCCAAAACAAGATGTGGGGACGTGTCCCCACTGCTTAAACCCTTCAGTGGATCCCCACTGGCTTTTCAATTACATTCAGTGACCTGGCCTCAGCTAATCCATCTTTCCAGCCTCCCTCCAGCACTTCTCTGTCTTCCCTCCTTTACTCCCAATGTGTTTTGCCATGAGCAGTCCCCTCTCCACAGCTTTACTCGTGCAGTCCCCTCTACCAGAAACGTCCCTTACTCCAGCTCTGCCTGAACAACAAAGCCCAGCTAAAAATATCACCTCCTGCTTCCACCCCAAGCAAAGAAGGAAGAGCTTACAGCACTTTGCGGATTGCTGTGGCGGTGTGTGTCCACCCGCCCAGCTGTTCTATTCCGTTCACCAGCTGTTCTGGGTAAGGGTTAGCTTCGAACGCTTTGAAGGTGAAATGAGTCTTGAAGCTGCTTGAGAACTGCATCAGAGAGAACTGGGAAGAAGCACTTGGCGTTACACTGGAGAAGGTGCTTCCCCCTCCTTTAGCCATCTTCCAGAAAGCCCCGTAAATCTTACAACACTTCAGTCTCCAAATTCTACACCCCCCACCCCCCACCCCCACCCCACCACCCCACCCCCCTACCCCCCACCCCCCACATCCCCCCCCACCCCCGCCTTCTGCTTCACCAGGAAAGAGATCTGCTTAGGACTAAAACTCAGCCAGAGATGACATGTTGGTTTCATCTCCCACGCCAATCCCTATTGAATAGAGGGAGCTGCCCAACTGACAGAGAGCTGGAAGAATACTGAGGCTGCATCCAGACAGAGCAAGAAAGAGAATCTCAAAAGAAAACCACAACCGACTGGCATTTGAGAAAGTCTGCAGTTGAAGTAGGAGGGGAAAATGGCAGCCTTTGCGGGTTATTCCCTAAGCGACCCACTGGCCCTCACCAAGGTTTTAGACTTTGTAAATTGATTCATCACAGTTGAGACAAACTGCTTCATCTTCAGGAAGTCATTTGGAATGATGCTTCCAGAGCCATCGATCAGGAAGGCAATGTCGCTTTCCTGCTGCGGACACTCTGCAGAGAAGGAAAAGGAGGGGCGGAACGGAGTGAGTCCTCGAGACCAGGTCCACGTTTTGCACGTCACTCTCTGCTCACAGTAGAGCGACTTCACGAAGAACGGCAAACAATTTGCCAGAAATTCAAAGGGAGAAATAAGTGACAGAAAAAAGGACTAGCACGTATAAAGATTCCCCGGATGCTTGCGTCCCTTCCTCCTGAGCCCACGTTCTACCCTCCTCCGTTCTGCTCTGCAGCCTGGGCACTCAGCCCCCAGGGGCCACAGCAACATGCCTTTTAGCCCTCTGGCTTCTAGCTGGATTTGCCCAATTAGGAGCCTCAGCAGGAGACCGGGGGGAGGGAGGAAAGTGAAATCAGAGGATTCTTCTCTCAGCTCTCTCCCTGCAAGTTTGCTTGGGGCCAGCTGTGTCCCTCGACAGAAGATCGCAGCTTGTCTCAAGGAGACCCACTCCACACAACTCTCTCTCCTCTGGATTCTGGTGAAATTTCCCTCTCCCTATCCCATCAGCTCAGGGGTGGTAACAGCTCTGGTGCTGCGGGCCCTGGGTTCCTAGACTGTCCCTTGTAGTTCCCTTAGACTCTACCACACCTTTATAATTAATCCCTTTGTAAATAGACCCTCCTCAAATTACATCAACTGGAGTGTGCCATCTGTTCCCATAGAAAGCCTGACTGATGTGGAAGGGGGTGGGCCTAGGATTCTGGCAGAATCCAGGGATGGATGCACCTGGGAGGGCAGGGCAGGCAGGAATGGAAACGGCACCACTAGGGCAAATCTATATGACGGGGTGGGGACAAGGCTATGACAGTAAGCAGAGAACAGTGGAAAGAGCCCCTCTATGCCCCCAAAAAGTTTGGCTTGATCCCTTAGGCAGTGAGGGGCCACTGAAGTTTCTTAGGACATTTAAGAAAGGTTCTCAGAAGTGAGATGATCTGTTTGGATTTTAGAAAGCTTGCCTAGCAGTGAACCGTTTCTAGCAGCTGTACTCGTGACTGTGAAACATTGATGGTAACGCAGACATGTTTCAGTGGGTGAATGGCTGGCTCGGTGAACAGATGGTGGCAGATCCACGCAGTGGAATGTTCCTCAGCAATAAAAAAGGAAGAACTACTGACACCCAAAACAACATGGATGAAGTGCAAATATATTACGCTAGCGAGAGAAGCCAAACTCGAAAGGTTACAGTTTCATTTACGTAGCGCTCTCGAAGAGACAAACTATGTGGTGACAGAGGACAGAGCAGTGAGCGCCAGGGACTGGAGGTGAAAGGGAGGTGGTGATTATGAAGAGAGAGTACAAAGGTGTTTCAGAGGAGGCTCTTGCTGTTGTTTCCACAAATCTACACATGCCTTAAAAATTCATGAAACTGTGCACTGAAAAAATAGTCATGGGGATGTAAAGTACAGCGTAAGGAATAGAGGCAATTAGATGATACAAGGTTGGTGCAAAAGTAATTGCGATTTAAAAGGTTAAAAAACAAAAACTGCAAAAAACACAAGTACTTCTGCACCAACTTAACAATAACTATGTACGGTGTCAGATGGGTACCAGACTTATAGAGACGATCACTTCATAAGGTATATAAATTTATAATCACTATCATAATAACATAATATTGTATGTCATCTGTAACTGGAAAATAAATTAATTTTTTTAAAGAAGAAAATAGGTCAATTTTACTGTATGACATTGAAAAAATAAAATTACCCAAAAAAGTATTGACTTTTTAAAAAAAATAAACAAGCAGATTCTAAGGTTTATATGGAAAATATACAAAGATTAGCCAGAAAAATTTTTTTTAATCTGAGATATGTTAAGAGAATCAAGGTGCATTGGGCCCTACTGTGGCACAAAGTGCAGAATGTTAGGGTGCATGTTTGTGATACATGGAGCAGCTCCACAAGATACAAGAACTGGTAGCAGCAAGGAAACAGGAGGCGGGGGGACCCCAGAAGGAGAGGTTTTTACTGTATACCTTTAGTGCCTTTGGAGTTTTGAACCAAGCGCATGTATTATCTATTTGAAAAGAAATGAGATTTTGTTTTTTTAAAGAGTCTTGAACTCCTGAGAGTGAGGATGGGAGAGAGAAATGTGGGGGTGGGAGCTGAAGCCACAGAATCGGATGCAAGACGGCAGGAAGGACACATGGGAAGGGTACAAACTCTAAGCCGGTGCCCCTGGGCAGGCAGGGGCTGCAGAAGATGGCCTGGGGGTGATGCTCAGCTGAATGAAGCCTCTGCAGGGGGAGAAGTGCAGGGAAGGGAAGGGGAGGGGAAGGAAGGGAAGGAGGGAGGAGAGAGGAGGGGAGGGGAAAGATCTGAGGCTGAGGTGTTTGGGGAAGGAAGAGGTGATCTGCAGGTACTTCAGAAAGGTCAGTGAACGTGAGGACAGAAAAGAGATTTGTCATTTAGGGGTCACAGATGCCATCTGCAAGAGCAAGGTCTTACAGTGGGTGGGTAGAAGCCAGATGTCAGGGGGTGAAGAATCATGACATGGGGGAAAGAGAGACGAGAGGAGAGAACCCCTTCAAGAAGCTTGGTGGTGAAGGGAAGGAGAGATGGCGGAAGACAGGGAGGAGACCAGGAGCAGGGAAGGTCATTTTCATTGGTATCAGTTTTAGTGGTTGATCGTTTTTAAGATACGGGAGGGTAGCATGAGCATGTTTACATTCAGAGGGGGAGAAATTTAAGCTACTGGAGAGAATGAGTGATTGAAGATATGGGCCCCAGAGCTGATGCTGTGCGAACCTCCAGAGCCCGGATGGCAGAATCCTTCATGGAAAGGCAAAAACAAGTCCTCTAAACTAGTGACACACCAAGGGTGGCGCCTCTGTGGAAATTTGGACGAGGAGGAGGAGGAAGTGGAGGGAGCTCATGCCTGGCAGCCTTGGTTTTCTCTGCGAAGGAGGGAAAGTGATCTGTTGAGAATGAAGTCCCAAGGAGTTTCAGGACAAACAAAAAAGTATGAAAGGAAGGCCTATCTGCCCTTGGTTCCAGAGCCAACTTGGAGACAAGCAAAAGGATGGCCACGCAGTTGAAGAAATCAGTGACAGAAAGCAGCTGTAAAAAAGATCCAGTCACTACTCACTCTCCTTTAGTCAACAAATGTTTGGGGAACGGGCCTACGTAGGCAACCCCCACGATGGTCCCCAGGAGTCTCTTGTCCTGGTGATTATAGTAATAACTACAGTCCCCGCAGTCTTGAGTTTGAGGTGGACTTTCTGACTTACTCGAAAGGAATGAGCTGTTAATTCCGAGATCAGATCATAAAGACTGCTGTCCTAGGTGGCTGCGCTCTGCTGTCCTAGGTGGCTGCGCTCTGCTGTCCTAGGTGCCTGCGCTCTGCTGTCCTAGGTGCCTGTGCTCTGCTGTCCTAGGTGCCTGCGTGCTCTTCTATCTCTTTGTTCACTCCTGGGGGGTTAGGGGGGAAGCCAGCTGCTCTGTACTGAGCTGCTCTATGGGGAGGCCCATGTGACAAGCCACAGAGGGAGGCTTCCAGGAGCTTGGCCGGGATCTTACCCCAGTCCAGCCTTCAGACGAGACCACAGCTCCAGCCTGACAACTTAACTTCTAGTTCATGAGACGCCCTGAGGCAGCGGCATCCAGCTTAGACATGCCCAGATTCTTGACTCTTAGAAAAACAAGATAGCTAACGTTTGTTGTTTTTAGCTGCTAAATTCAGGGGTAATTAGTTAAGCAGCTGTAGATACAAGGGCATTGAGGGTGGATATCCCTGCTCTTGTGGAACCTACATTCCAGAAGAAAGCACAGCTAAGAAACAAGTAGAATACGGATATACAGTGATAAGGATGGTGAAGTAGGGCAATGTGATGGGGAGTGATGGTTAGAAGGGCCACTCGGGGAAGGCCTCTTTGCAGAGGTGACATTTGAGCTGAGGAGAAATCACGGGTTGTCAGCTGAGATCTGGGGGAAGATCAGGCCAGACTGAAGGAGTAGTGAGTGCAAAGGCCCTGAGGCAGCGAGACTTCCACATGGTTCTTGGAGCAGGATGGCAGCTGGAGTGCAGTGAGTGACGTAGAAGTGGTGGGAGAGAAGCTGGAGGTGGTCGGGGCCTCAGCATCCAAGGCTTCAAAGGCCAAGGTCAAGAGACTGAGCGACAATGGCTGGGACACCATCTCACAAAGACAAGTGGCTGTATCAGGACTGTTCTTAAAATGTAAGACTTTAACACCTCCCCCCAGTCTCTGCCCCCCCCTTCTGCCCCAGAACTCTAAGTCGCCCCCAGCCCGGAAGCCGCCAGCCCCAGTGCAGCCCCGCCCCTGCTGCGGCCTGGTCCGTACTCTGCCACTGCCGCCCTACCTCTGAGGGCCTTTGGGAACCTCTGGGGCTGCTGCAGCAGGTTGCGTCCAAACAGGAAACACAAGCCGTTCAAGTAGGTGTTCTCCTTGCAGGCCTGGTGTACGGTGGGGCCGCAGGCCTGGGGGGCAGGGTGTGGGTTGGAGGGGCTTTCCCGGCTTCCCACCCTTAAACCCAGCATCTCCACCTTCCACAAGACTCCAGCCAGCACCTCTGGTCCCCACGCCTCCCCTCAGGACACTCCCCTTGAAGCAGGGCCCGGCTGGCACCCCCATAATAGAAGCCTCGCAGCAGCCCCAGTGCACCTTTCCCTGACCCGCCTACAGCTTAACAATAGGTGATCCCCCTGTGGCTTGAGCTCGGAATGTCCCCTGTCCCAGTTCCCTGTTTTAAAACATTACCGTGAAACTTATGATTAACATCCTTCGTCCTATTGATCACAGTCTCAATGGCCTAGCATCTTTCCAGGCTCCTCCCATCCTTCCTCCCGGGTTGCTGACGCCACCGGAGAGCCACGTTGCCAGAGGGAAGCCTCCATGCAGACCCCCGGAACTGGCACGTAGCTCCTGGAGGAACGCCCAGAATTTCCCTTCAACACCTCAAGCTGCTCTGAGAACCTTAAGGCGGTTTTGAAGGTGTTAACCCACTGCCTTCTCGGATCACCAGCCCCCGTGTCGGGCTATTGGCTGAGGTGTAGGCACTATGAGCCCCTAACTCAGTTGCCCTCCAGTTTCACCACGACCCAGGGGCAACTCACCAGCAGCTGGGCAGGGTTGGTAGCAAATGCCAGAGACAGGCCCAGGGACATGTTCACAGCCTCCGGTGGGACTGAGGGGACAGATGTGTGCATGGTTACACTCAGGGAGATGAAAGGGCCTGTGTAAGAGCTGGGCAGGGGTCACCTCGACCTGGGAGACACGATAGTCCAGCAAGTCAAGGGGGCACCCAGGTCGGGAAGAGAACATGGAGGGGGCGCCTGAGCGTGTCTGGGGTAGACTTTGCTCACCACACAGAGGCTGGGGAGCTGGAACCCTGGGCCCACCACCACAAGCCCCCCAGAACAAAGGCAATACTGACAAGTCTGAGTGTATGCACAGGTGGAACCCCAACTCTGGGTTACGGAGGGGCAGCGACTCACCTTGCAGGCGGATGGGCTCACAGGTGGACGTGCTGTAGTCACACTGGTAGAGGCCGCCTGTTTGGTTGACAGTCTTTACTTCCTGGGGGGCTCCAACCACCATCCTGGGGGAGAGGTGGGAACAGATCACAACAGGAATAAAACAAAACTGACATCAGGAGAGAAGGAGACCGTGGAAGAAGTTCTGCCCCTCCAAGGAAAGTGGGGGAGCCAAGCCTCACACAGACTCCCCCAATTCCTAGAAATAGAAGGAAGACTCAATACAGAACAAAAAAGAGGGAAAATTTAAATCTCAGAGCGGGAAGGACCTCTCTAAGAATGATACAAAACACAAAGGTTATTTGAAAATGGTTAGGGGCAGCTGGTTTGCTCAGGGGTTAGGGCACGGTGCTCATAACACCAAGGTCGCCAGTTCGAGTTCCACATGGGCCAGTGAGCTGCACCCTCCACAACTAGACTGAAAGCAACGATTTGACAGGGAGCTGATGGGTCCTGGAACAACACACTGTTCCCCAATAAAAACTTTAAAAAAAATGGTTAGGGGGTGGCTGGTTAGCTCAGTTGGTTAGAGCGTGGTGCTAAAAACACCAAGGTTGCTGGGTCAATCCCCACCATTGTGAGCTGCACCATCCTTAAAAATTTTTTTTTAATTTTAAGAATTAAAATAAAAAGTTAAATTCAACCAGACAGTCATTTTAAATAAATTTCTGTCTGTGACAAACTACCATCGGCAAAGTTCATAGATAAAGGATAAAGTGATGAGAGAAAGATTAGCAACTTACACCCCAGCTTACTGTCCTCAATTATAGTTACAGCTCCTACAAACCAATAAGGAAAAATAATAATACTAATAATCCAATAGAAAAATGGGCAACAGGTACCGTGTTTCCCCGCAAACAAGACCTAACCGGAAAATAAGCCCTAGCATGATTTTTCAGGATGACATCCCCTGAACATAAGCCCTAATGCGTCTTTTGGAGCAAAAATTAATATAAGACCCGCTCTTATTTTGGAGGAAACAAGGTAAGAAAAAAAGTGTTTCCAGAAAAAGAAATAATCTTTCATTTAAAAAGAAATGCAATCTTGATACAGGAGAGCCCCTCCCATTATAGGAATTTTAAGTCTCCTTTCCCCCAGTTTCTTAGCAACCTGGTTCCTGATCTTAATCACCTTTCAAATCAGCTTTTTAATCTTAAACAGAAGAATGTTTCTAACCTGAATCATAGGATGTCTCCTACCCCCTGCTGCAGATAATTTCCCTGGAACCAACTGGTGATTTATGCTTATTGATTGTAATCACTGTAGCCCAGCTCCTGGGCAAACACCGCCACCCGGATGACCAGATTAACTAGAGGAAAAGGCCCCAGACGCCATGAAGCTAAACACGTTCTATCCCACAGCCACCTTGCGGCGATGGCTTTGGGTCCTGCTTCTTGGGCCAACACTTTTACCTCTGTTTAACCAAAATCTCTCTCTCCTCATCTAGGGGCTGAGGGGACACAAATGATGCCCCAGCAAGACTTCCAGCACACCCCAACCAAAGAGGTCAACAGGGCCTTTCGAGCCGGTCTCGAGACCCCTTCCCCTCATCGAAGATCAGATGGGGCGAGAGTCCTGTGAATCCCCAATAGGCAGGGACAACGGCCACACTCAGCAGGAGGCAGATACAGAAGAGGCCTCCTGTCCCTCAAGTTCCCACAGATTTATGGGGATCACGTCTCTCAAGGGGGACATAAGGCAGGCAGTTAGAGATAGGAATTGGGTCTCTGAGACGCCCGAACACATCAGGTAACATTCCTGCACGTCCAACATGGCCTAGGACCGCCCAGACCTCTCCTTTAGCTACTATAACCACCATGAACCACTATGAGAAAGTTCAAGTATACAAAGCACCCAACTAGATTAAACTGGCCACTCACACCTCTGCAGTAAAGGCCACAACGACCTTCATTTCACCTGGGCCTCATTATACCATTATTATAATATCACACATATGCCCGGAAGTTCATTAATATCATTATAACAGACTGAATTCTGGGAAGGAACATGCAGTCTAAAAAGACGAGGTAATTCAATCACAGGTGTCAATCAAGTGGTCCCACACCTAGAAAGGAACAGCCCATTCTGGAGAAAAGAAAAGAAAAACTCCAAGTCCTCATCAGTCGGCTCCTTTTGAGCCACTGTGTTGCTCGGCCCGATCCCGATCCCGATCCCCTCTCTTTGGAGTGTACTTTTGCGTCTAATAAACTGCTCTGTTAACACTGCCCTTTGGTGTCCCGCTCAATTCTTTGTTTGGGACGCCAAGAACCTGGACACCACGCTGAGAAGGGTCTGCTCTCCAGTAACGCGAGCATAAAAGTCAGCTCTTTGTGCACTTACTTGGTAAAATTCCCGGCTCTGCTAAGAAAACCAAGTGCAAGGACAGTATAGAACAGAAACCAGCCAACTTTGTCTGGAAGGATGCTACTATTTCCATAAATATTATTTCTGGAAAGGTAAATATTTCAGGCCATGCGGTCTCTGTCACAACCTCTTGATTCTGCCATTGTAGCACCAAAGCAGCTGTAAACAATAAATGATGAGTTGGGACACAGCGTTGGAGGGGTGGGAATAATAAAATGCTATTTACAAAAATAGGCAGCAGCATAGTTTAGGTATAACGTGCTACAAATTGTGTGTGGGCTGGGGCTGGGGCAATGTGGACGTCTGTCCAGCAGAGACCCTCTCTGGAAGAATGCACAAAAAGCCTCCTAGGACGGGGACTGGGGAAGGAGTATGGAGGATTTTTCACTACTAGACTCTTGTATCTTTTGAATTAAGAGCCCTGTCATTGTATGACCTATTCCGCACTAGATCAAGGAAAACAAAACGACATGAAGGAAATTGCGTTTTTCTTTCTGATATGCAGGTCTTCGAGGGAAAGCCTGTGAGCCACGCAGCCCCTCCTGCAGCCCTTACCGGGATCCCTCAAACTGGACCACACTCTGCCCGAAGCTCCTTGTGTTCTCTTGAAAGATCATTGCGTTTTGAGTGTCCAGGTTGAACCCATGACACAAGGCCAAGGCTGGAAGAAAAAAAGGAATGAGGGTCAGGTGCAGGTGGGGACGTAGTTAAGAAAGCAGCTTGCCCATCTTCCTGGCAGGATTCACCCTAACTCAGCACAGAGATGTCTGCTTCCCAGATCCAGTTCCGATGGCCTGGGGCAGAGGTCAGTGCGCTTTTTCTCTAAAGGGCCAGACAGTAGATATTTTAGACCTTGGGGGCCAACAGGCAAATAGAGTCGATGACAAAGGGACGTAATATAACGAGATAAAATGTGTTTCCAGAAATTTGTCATTAAGGAAATTCAAAATATAATAATTGAGTTCCCCCCCCTTTTTTTATTTGTAATACAAATTTGCTAATAAGACAAATGGAATTCTTTGGGAGAGAGCTAACATTTCACTTCATTGGGATTCCAAGTTAGTGTGCTCAGTCACAAATCGATTACAAGTGAGCACCCGCAGCCTGCAGCTGCTCCCAGACTGCACAGAAACAGGAGGTGCCATCCCTGCCTCATGCCCACAGGACAGTCTTCCCACCACCACCACTGGTGCTTCTAGCCCCCACCGAGCTCCACTGTTGCGCTGCCGACAAACAGCTTCCTAAACCCCCTCAGTCAGGCAATTTCCTTCCTGTGCAACTCACAAGCATTTCTTGCCCTTCTTTGACTCACTTACCACAAGACACAGGCATATAAGGAAGTAATGTCATTTTGAGTGGTCAGTCATTCGACAAGCATTTATACCAGGGTCCTTGGAAAATAGAACTGGAGGCAAAGTGGACGTGGAGCCCAACAAGAAACACTCAGAAAGGAATCTGGTACTGGCTGCACACCCTGGGGCATGTCATTTCATCTCTCTAAGCCTCAGTTTCCTCATCTGTGACATGAAGGGGCCAACCGAACCCCCTCAGATCGCCCATGAATTTAGCTGTTCACCCAGGCTTCTCTGGTCATGCCATCTTGGGCTAACTCTGCTCTGCGCTCTTTCAGGACTCCCTTATCCCTCCCCAATTCACTTTATCTCTCCCCAGTGTAACTCCTAGATGTTCTACATCCCTTCTCTCTACTCACAGTCTCAAAAGTTTTCCTCCTCATCATCGTAAGCCCCACCCGCAGGCCCCTGGCCCACCTGTTAACAGAAGGACTCGGTGAGTCATAGCTGAAAGGAGCAGGAATCTCAGGGCTGCATGTACCACGGAGCCACTTCAAGGAAGCCAGCAAGGACAGAAAAAGAGAAGTAGAAAGCAGGAGTACATTAGAGACTCAAAGGAAGGAGGCGGAGGCTCAGAGAGCCCACAGCACAGCTTGACCATCCCCCTGGGGCTGCCACAGCTTATGCTTCCTCTCTACCCAGTGTCCTAACCCAAACCACCAGGGTCACTATTTCAAAGGTGTTGCTTGTTTCTCCACTTGCTTCTAGGGTTGGCCAAAGCATCATGAAAAGCCAGCTGAATAGGTTGAAGAGCCTGCCTCCTGGAACATGTACTCTAAACATTAATTCAGACCAAGCAAATGTGGGAGGTCACCCTCTGTGTCTCCCTGGAAGCACACTTTACAAAGTTTCTTTCCCCCCTGCCCAAGGAAACAGGAGAACCCTTCAGCCAGAATTGTCCTCCTTTGTAGACTTCAATAAGGACAACTCAGGTACAGAGAAACCTAGTACTTTTGTAATAATATTTGTGTTTTTTAAAGCCTCAAACCCTTGGAAATTGCCCAGGAAATTTCACTTCCCAGAATTTATCCTAAAAAGGAGCTGAGCTGTACAGTCGAACATGGACACATAAGCTTGTGCCTTGCAGCATTGCTTTTAATAGTGAAACATTAGAACAGCCTAAAAATCCAACAACAGAAAAATTGTTGAATGATTTCTCACCCTGTGATATGTCCTTACATTCCATCTAGTGACTTCTAAATCTGTTTCAAAGACACAGGAGCATACTTGAAATACACAGAACACCAAACTATGCCTTGTATCCCTCCAGTTCAATGTCAGGAAGCTGAGCATGTGTTCCAGGAGCAGCTCGCACCCAGCGTTCAGGAGCAAGTGGGCAGTAAGACCTCATCCCCAAAATATTGGGGATAGTGCTCTGTTGGTTGCAGCTTCTGATCTCAGCAGTTCAAGCACAGAGGCAAGCAGCCAGTGTTGAGCCCATCCCATTTTGAAAGCCCCTCCACCTCTGTCTGAAGCAACTCCCAGGGGATTTAAAGGTTAGTGCTTCCCCCCCCCCGCCCCGCCCCACCTTCATTTTTCTCTTTTACCCCTTTTGGGAGCCAGACATCTAAGACCTAGAACATTCAAAACCAACTGCATACACAAGAGTTTAGGAAGCAATCGCACATGCCCTAATAAGTTCTTAACACCTTAAGATCCCTGGCTGCTCCCTGGCACAGAGACAGCCTATAGCAATAAAAATAAAATAAAAGCAAACCCTGGGAAAGGAGAATAATCTGATTTTGAGAATTACTATATTATTAGATTCATTTGCCTAGTTTCCAACACCAAAAACCATCACAAGACAATCAAAGAAACTGACTGCCTTTGATTGCCAATCTTTGAAAGCATGGCCTATTCAAAGAAAAAAATAAAAAGAAAACATTCCAGAGAAAGACCAGATGGCAGACTTACTAGACAAGGACTTTAAAGCAACTCTCCTAAAGATGCTCAAGTAACTAAAGGAAGACACTGAGAGAGTCAAGAAAATGATGTATGAACAAAATGGAAATATCAATAAAAAGAAACCAAAAGGAAATTCTGGAGCTGAAAAGTACATTCACTGAAATGAAAAACTCACTAGAGGGATTCAAAGGCAGGTTTGAGCAGGCAGAAAACCGACTCAGAAAACTTCAAGATAGGACAACTGCAGTTACTGAGTCTGAGAAATAGAAAGAAAAAAGATTGAAGTGAAAAGAGCCTAAAGGACCTATGGAACACCATCAAGCTGACCAACATACACTGTGGGAATGCCAGAAGAAGAGAGAAAGAAAGTGTCCGAGGGATTATTTGAAGAAATAATAGCTGAAAAGTTCCCAAATTTTATGAAAGACACGAATATAAATATTGCAGAACCTCAACAAACTCCAAGTAAGATTAACTCAAAGAGGCCCATATCAAGACATATTACAATAAAACCATCAAAAGACAAAGATGAAGAGAGAGTCTTGAAAGCAGCAAAAGTGAATGACCACATACCAGTGATCCTCAACCTGACTTCTCATCAGAAACTTGGAGGCTGGAAGGCAGTCGGCTGATGTACTCAAAGTACTGGGGGGAAAATATCAACCAAAAATTCTATATGTGGCAAAACTGCCCTGACAAGTGAGGGAGAAATCAAGATATTCCCAGATAAACAAAACCGCTAGAACTGCCCTGAAAAAAATGCTAAAGGGATTCCTGCCGGTTGAGATGAAAGGACACGAGACAGAAACTTGAAGTTGTATGAAGAATAAAAGATCTCAGTGAAGGTAAATACACAAATTATGGAAGTTACTATTATTTATTGTAACAATGGTGTGTAACTCCTCTTTTATTTTCTACATGATTTAAAAACTATTTTTAAAAACTATTAATTTTTAAAGCATTTTTTTAAAACGATTAGTCTAAAAGCTAGTATTATTGTAGCTTTGGTTTGTAACTCCACATTTTGTTTTCTATATAATTTAAGAGACCAATGCATTTTAAAAAACAATTATTCCTCTACAGTTTTGGTCACACAATGCATAAAGATGTAATTTTGTGGCATAAATAACTAAAATGAGATGGGGACGAAGCTGTATAGGAACAGAGTTTTGTATGTCATTGAAGTTAAACAGATATAAATTCAAATTAGAATGTTATAACTTTAGGATGTTAAATGAAATCCCCATGGTAACCATTAAGAAAACAAATAAACAATATACACAAATGGAAATGAGAAAGGAATTACAATGTCTCACTGTGGGAAAAAAACTAAACACAAAAGAAGACAGAAATGCAGGAAATGAGAGAGATAAAAGTTATAAGGCATATCGGAAATTAATAGCAAAATGACAGAAGTAAATCCCCCAACCTCTTCCCCTCTGGAAACCACCGATCCAACTCATAGATTCAAAGTTTATTACTTGCGTCGACAGCAAAACCAAATTTCCCATGGTTCTTTACCCAGCAAAAAAGGATGGCATCAGAATAGGGAGGCCATGGGCCGGCCGGTGGCTCAGGCGGTTGGAGCTCCACGCTCCTAACGCCAAAGGCTGCCGGTTCGATTCCCACATGGGCCAGTGGGCTCTCAACCACAAGGTTGCCAGTTGGACTCCTTGAGTCCCACAAGGGATGGTGGGCTGTGCCCCCTGCAACTAAGATTGAACACGGCACCTGGAGCTGAGCTGTGCCCTCCACAACTAAGACTGAAAGGACAACAACTTGACTTGGAAAAAAGTCCTGGAAGTACACACTGTTCCCCAATAAAGTCCTGTTCCCCTTCCCCAATAAAAATCTTAAAAATAAAAAAGAAAAGAAAAGGGAGGCTATAACCTAGACTAACAGACAACGCAGTTTTAGTCTGTAGTTCTATTGGGAGGAGGGGGACAGAAACCTCACACTGGTCAGAACCTGGAGGACCCAGACACGACTCATGAGCGCCTCCTAAGGGAGGTGGGAAGGCACGGGGGTGATGGCCCCAGAGCAGCTCCTCACAGGCCCCCCACCTCCACCCCACCCTGTTCTCTCTGCTCTGGGAAGGTCACAGGTGGTCTGCCAAATCTCAGACGATCTGTGGTCAAACCTTTGCTTTTGTGGCTGGTGTGGTAGCACCAGGGGCCAGGGCCCTATGGCAGAGCTGTTCCTCCACATTCAGCAGATGGCAACCACGACTTACCACTTACTCAGTCCCAAAGTCATCAGGAAATCTTAGGGCACTACCTTCAACTACGTCCAAAGTGGGACTACTTCTTACCAGCCTCACTATTCGCAGAAGTGTGGAAGCCACCCCATGCCACCTGGACTACGGCTTAGCCCTTTCCTGTGCCCCTCCGTTTCTCTACTCCTCCCCCACCAAGTCAGTTTTCAGCACAGTAGCCAGAGGGATCCTTCTAGAACACAAGACATATATTGTTCCTCTGCTCAAAACCTTACAAAGTCTCCTTGCCTCAAAGGGAGCAAGCCAGCCCTTTCCACAACCTATAGGGCCCTGTGAGACCTGCCACCCCATGCTCCCACCCTGTCCTCCCTGAGCTCATCTTTTCTTTGACCCCTTGCTCCTTCTATTCCAGCCATGCTGGCCTCCTTGAGGCTCCTCAGACATGCCAGGAACACTTCCATCTTAAGGACATCACACTGACTGTTCCTTTTGACTAGACTGTTTTTTCCCCAGGTATCTGCATGGCTCACTCCCTCTCACCTCCTCCAAATATGTGGGTTTTGTATCACAGGACTCTCTATATTCAACTTCACAAATCCTTTCTTGCCATGTTTCTTCTCCCAAATTTTTCTGGCTTTGCCCTCAAAAGAATGAAGGTGGTAGGGTCTCCGTCATCTCCCTGTGCCTCACGTGGCACCAGGATCATGACTTCTCTCTTCTCGACACAATCTCCCAGACCCACCTGTCCGAATCTCTTTCCCTTGCCTACACAAACAATTTACCTCTGTCTCAATACCTCCAATTTGTTTGACCCACACACGATCTAGCCTCCTGGGAAGGCTCTGGGAAGTACAAATAACAAGATATTGTTTTTCCATTACACTGAATTGCCAGTCAAGTTTTCACCTGAGTATCCTTCTCAGCAATCTAGTTAAGGCTTTGGGGTGATAAAAGTGAACTGGCATCTTAAAATGCTTAACCACAGAGTTGTGAGGTCTATGGTTGGAGCTGGGCCCCTTGTTGACTCTTTGATCCTGACTTCCTGTTGGACTTTGTGGTAACTTCTGGGGGAGGGGTGCTAACAAATAGAACAGCCATCTTGGAACCGGGTTATTCTTCTTCACGTGGGCAGCCAGCTGGAGCCCCAGGTTGGAGGTGTGTATTCCCGCACTGCAGAGGTGGTTTTTGTTTCTTTTTCTTTTCCCGAATAAGCCGCTCTTTGGGTCAATTTTCTGGTGAGTCATTTTTGCCAGTCGTCAGGAGTCTGGGGCCAGACTACAAGGGGGTTAAAATCCTACCTCTGTGATTCTTGAGGACGTGATTCTCTGTACCTCACTGTCTTCATCTGGAAAATGATGGGAATCGCCTTACTTGTCTCTTGGGGTGATTGTGATGATTAAATGAGATAATAGATGTCAAAGTGCCTGTAGCGAATAGTTAGTCAACTTTACCTGAAATTATTCTACCCACTGTGTCTTGGGTTGACCAGCCCCAAAGACACATAAGTGGTGCTGACACATAAAGAGTATATTGTCCTCAAAGATGCCTGCTGCTCCATTAAACGCATTCTAGACTGCTCCACCTGCTGCCTCAGTCGTCCAAGTAGGGGGCCAAATGTCAAGCAGGTCAGAGAAATGGCCCTACCATCAGCTTTGTGGGACACTTGGGTGCTTCCACCGAGGTCATACTAAGAGCAAGGTTGGCCAGAGGTCACTGACAGGGCAGGGACAGCCATACACTGCCACTACCTCTGAAATACTTCCTCCTGCTCCAGCCCTGAAAGCAGAAGTAGCTCAGGTCCTGACCTGATTGGTACAGAGAAGAAAACTATGAATTCCTGTATTAGGACAAGAAGTAAATTGTATTCCCTTCCGAGGAGAAGAACAAGAGAAGAACCACACTCCTCTGTGTGGATTATTTTGCTTCTAGGGGTGAGGAGGGTAAATGCAAATGTCAAAAGGCAACCACCTCTCCCCAGATCCACAGAACAGTTCATTTCTGGAGAGCAGTTCCGCTATGTCCTAAGATATGAGTCTGTCCAACCCCTAAGTGGTTGAGCCAGGCCAAGGAAACCACTATAATTATATTCTTTCTCCCAATTTTTTCTAACTATACAAACAATATTATGACAATATTAAAGAAAACAGGAAAAAAGAAGAGACAGTTTCACCACCCTAATATATCAGCTTTTCTTCATTCACTCCCAGCACAGATATCATCTACAAACTTGTCGTGACAGGGTAGGTTTAATTCTGTATCACGGTTTTGCCATATAATATTTTAGCACAAATATTTGGGGTAGCTTTACAGGACTCAATTTTAATGCATATAAAAGATTCCATGACGTTAAGCGATTGTAGTGTTTTACTATTTTAGGCAATGCTGCATTAAATAATTTTCTACATACAGCCTTTTGCTTCTTTGGACTTCTTTTCTCTGGATGTAATTTTTACAGTGAAACAACTGGGACAAATTAGATGCACATTTTGGGACCGGTCATACTTACTATCAAATAGCTCTCCAAGTGGGTTGTACCAGATGCATTTTATTTTGAAACTAACATTTGTAGAGTGCTTTATCGTTTCAAACCATTTTATAAATTTCATCTAAATTTCATCTCAACCACCCTGGCAGGTTGGTCTGACTTCCACCTCCCCAGGCAGGTATTTTAGCAGATTAACTCCAGCTGCCTCTCCTGCACCTCTCTCCAGAAGAGATCTGAAAATCTGCCTACAGGCTCACCCAGCCTGCCTGGCAGCTAGGAGTGGCCATGTGACCCCATTCTGACCAATGAGATGTAAGGGAAAGCCTTGATGGACAGAGGGGCTGACACCTCCCCTCCCTGACACGTGGAGCAAACTAAGTTATGAAGGAGTAGAGGTACCATGGAAGGAATGGAGTCTGTTCACAGACAAGAGCAGAGATACTTGAGGGAGCCACACAGCCTTTCAGAGAAGAGACTGAACCCTGGAATAGCCTAGGTTCTGAGTGCTTTCCCGTTGAGTCCAGCCCTCACACATTCTCACACCTGAGCCCCATGTATCTTCACACCAAACCCCTATTTTCATGTAGAAATTCAGGTGGGTTTCTAGTTCTTGCAGACAACCAACCCTGCAGGGATGACAGCTATTTTTTTCTCACAATTTGTATTCCATGTTGGTGGACTCAAAGGAACAGGGCAGTTAGGGGCTTTGTTCTTCCCGGGCCACAAGTGTTCCTACGTCAGAGACCCACTGATCACTGTCTGAACCACTTGCATCCTGCAAGACAGTGTGGAAGATGTGCTGTTTGCAGAAAGAACAGGGCCACAAGGAGGGGGTGGGGAGGGAAGGAGGAAGTGCAGGAGACCAAGAAAAGAGATGAAAAAATTTCCTAAGAAAAGGTGCAGATACAGCTAATTGTAGTGGATTATAACACTATTAGCCTTGCAGGCAGGGAAAACATTTACCACCTGCACCCCACCCACCATGTGTCGCCATGACAGTTCCCACAAGGGCCAAGTAAAAACAAGGGAATCCCACCTCCCAACAGGAAGGGGTGTCCATCCCACAGTCCCCTGGGGACACCGGGGACACCTGTGAGGCCAGCCGTGAATATTTTGCGCCCTCATTCAAATATAAATCTAAGTTTCTTTGTTCTTCTGGGTAGTTGCCCTTTATCCTGGTCTGCCCACCCTCAGGTCATCTGTCATGCGGGGTCTCAGCTCCCGCTCCCCACATAAGAACGCAGGACATGATGAGGCCAAAAAGGAACACCCACGGAGCCATAGGTAGGGGAGTCACACCACTATAGTCTCGCTGGCGGCTGGTTGGAGACACAGGGAGCAGGAGCCACACGATGCTCAATCCTCCTACTGCTTCTCTGCCAACCAACCCACCCCCAGCTCAGCCACGGCAGTTGTATCAGTGGCCAATGACTAACTGGTTACAGCTGACGGCCAACTAGCCACACAGCTGACGATCATCTACTACCTGAGCCAGCACCTTTCCACGTGAGGCCCAGTGCCTGGAAATTGCTCTCTGGGACTCTGTCCCCACACGGTCTGAAGAGTGTCCTAGACTATTGCCTTTGATTTAATAAATCCTCTGCACGCTCAGCTGGCTTGGCGTCGTTTGCATGGATACTAGCTGTACATCCTGGGACGCCTTCCTGAGATGACACAGCACCTCTCATACTCTCATTAGCAGATGAAGCAGCGTATTGGGATGAGAACCACATGCCCCTGATTTTACAACAATTTCAACTTCAATTTTTTTGTTCTGTTGTCAAAGGTGCCCCCAATACGTGGCCAAACAAGACTAAGATTCACCAGAAAACAGGGCTCTAATTAGACCATCTTTAACGCGGCAGGTTAGCAGAAAGATAATTGGGCACAGAACTGCTCTGTGGAGACTCAAACATAAATGCTCCTGGTCTGAGTTTAGAAAGCTAAATACAACCCCGGGAACACCTTGAACCTCAGATCCCGAGGACCATGAGCAAGAAATGGACACAGCCTGCACCAGAGTGAGACAAGGGGCGCCCCTGACTACCCGTGGGCAGCCAGGCTCCCAGAACACTCTGCATCGCTCCAAGTCTTCCTTCCCCGCATCTCACCCTGGAGGAGCGACAATGAGAAGAGGGAGGAGGAGGAGTGAGAGCAGATCGCAGCCCATCCCTCTAAGTCCCTAAAGCCAGAAACAGACAAGAATGGGGTGGTGAATTGCGTGTAGGTCCCCAGACTATTCATTCAACAAGTATTCACTGAGCGCTCGCTAAGTGCCAGGTGTTATTCTCGGCTCTGAGGATACAGATGTGACCAAGAGAGGGGAAATCCCTGCGGTCAGAGAGCTTGTGTTCTCCGGGGATACTATGAGGTCGGACAATTAAGTTCGCAAACTTGTTGCAATGATGTTACTAACCTTTTTTTGATATCCGAGGGATTATTCATTATGAATTTGTACCAACTGGACAAACAGTTAACCAGGTTTACTATTTGGAAGTGCTGAAAAGATTGTGTGAAAAAGTTAGACGATCTGAACTTTTCACCAACAATTCATGGCTCTTGCAATACGACAATGCACCAGCTCACACGGCACCATCTGTGAGGGCGTTTTTAGCCAGGAAACAAATAACTGTATTGGAACACCCTCCCTACTCACCTGATCTGGCCCCCAATGACTTCTTTCTTTATCTGAAGATAAAGGAAGGTCATTCCAGAAAAAAAGTTCCAAAATTGCTTTGAAGGGTGGACTAGGCACTGGTGTCGGTGCACAGCTTCCCAAGGGGGGTACTCTGAAGGTGACCGTAGTGATATTCAGCAACAAGGTATGTAGCACTTTTTCTAGGATGAGTTTGTAAACTTCACTGTCTGACCTCGTATACTAGGCCTCCGTTGAGAAGGGGACTACGCCACATTTTTGGCTCTAGCCCATGGCCCAGAAATCATGGGAGATAAGATATAATTATTATTGGGTTTTTATTCGTTTGGGTTTTTTTGATACAGATTTAATTTTTTAGAGCAATGTTAAGTTTACAGCAAACTATATTTGGTTAGGGCTCAGTAAATGTTGTTTAGATAAACCACATCGCATATTTGAATTTGTGTTGAACACTTGTGGTTGCCTCCCCAGCACCCAATTTCCCTCTTCCCAGCAACTCTCAGTTTCCATCTGGAGGACTATGTTATTTGGGGAAAACTGACTTCACCCTCAGCTCCAAGGGTGGAGCATGTGAATTAAGCCAGACTAATCAAAGTGGAACTGAGGACAGAGATGCTTTTTCTCTTTCCAGTGTAATGTAGACCCTGGAGCTATTTTTGCTTCCATGAAGGAAATACACTTGAGGATGAACCTACACATCACAAAAACAGAGCCCTCATGAAAATGTGAAATGCTGGATCAAACCACACCTGAAATTGTCTCTACCTCTGGATTTTTCAGTTGCATGTGTCAATAAATTCTTTTCATTGCTTAAGTCATTTTGAGTTAATTTGTTTTCATTTTCAACCAAAAGTATCCCTACTGGTACTGAGATATTAAGTTTTATATAGTGGAAGTATATTCAAGCTGACATATGACACAGACTAACATTTTCCAAGGAACAGTCCCACACAAAATGAAAGAATGAGATGTATGCAAATCTACACGAGGTTTCAAACACCCCCCAAAAAAAGCAGAGAACATCAAGGGGCTTACTTAAACATATTGGACGCTCTTGCTGCCAAATTTGGATAAGAAGAGACAGTTGGACCCTCTAGGTG
This sequence comes from Rhinolophus sinicus, assembly GCF_057876585.1. NCBI lineage: Eukaryota > Metazoa > Chordata > Mammalia > Chiroptera > Rhinolophidae > Rhinolophus > Rhinolophus sinicus. The sequence continues at coordinate 18,497,769 of NC_142510.1, read as the reverse complement.
CCTTCTTAAAAACCTTTCAACATTTCCCTATCACCAACAGTTAAAAACCAAACTCCTCAGCCCCTGACAATTTAGTCCACAAATAACTTTCAGTCTCATGTCTATTTACAGCCCAAGCACACTATGTCAGTTACACTTAGCAGCCCTATGTGGCAGCCAGTATTAAGGACGGCCCCTAATCGTGTTCCCCTAATATTCATACCCGGTGTAGTCCTCTTCCTCACTGACTCATGGCTGGCCTGTGTGACCAACAGAATGCAGCAGAGGTGAAGGTGTGTGACGTTCAAGACTAAGTTACGTATGTGTGACTTTCAAGACTAGCTTTGCCACTTTTGCCTTGCTTCCTTGGATCCCTCTCTCTGGAGGCTGGAGGAAGCCACCCGCCATGCTTTGAGGACACTCCAGAGCCCCAGGTGGCAAAGCACTGAGGCCTCCCAGCAGCAGTGCCTCTGTGAGGAGCTACGTTGGAAGCAGAGCCTCAGCCACAGGCAAGGCCTCAGATGAGTACAGCCCCACTGACATCTGACCATAACCTCGTGAGACTGCTCAGCCACATCATCCCCAATTTCCTGACCCAGAAATCATGGGAGATAAGAAATAATTATTGTTGGGTTTTTGCTTGTTTTTTGTTTTTTGTTTTTGATATAGATTTAATTTTTTAAAGCAATGTTAAGTTTACAGCAAACTTGAGTGGAAGATTTGGCCCCCAGATGCACCTCCTCCCCCACCATCAACATCTCCACCAGAGTGACTGTGGGGACAGAGCCCCAGAGAGTAGTATACAGGCTCTCGGCCTCACGTGGAAGGGTGCTGGCTCGGGTGGTGGATGGCCGTCGGCTGTGGCTGATTGGCCGTCGGCTGTGGCCGGTTAACCGATTGGCCGCCGGTATGACTGCTGTGGCTACGAAGGATTGCCGAGGATTGCTGAGGAGCCAAGCAGAGCCGAGCAGAGCCGAGCAGAGCCGAGCAGAGCCGAAGAGAGCAGAAGAGGAGAGCGGAAGAGAGTCGAGAGAGTGGAGGAGAGTCGTCGGCCGGTCAGTTGGCGGAAAGGCGGACGGCAGGTCACGCGTCCGGTGGGCCCAGCCTCCAGTGAGACCGTGGTGGTATGGCTCCCCTACCTATGGTTCCGCGGGTGTTCCTTTTCAGCCTCACCATATCCTGCGTTCTTGTGTGGGGAGCGGGAGCAGAGACCCCGCAGGCCGCCCCGCACGACAAATGGCGCAGCGAGCAGGGTCTCCCGCATGACAGTGACACTTTCACGGTCTCCATAGTTTTGCCTTTTCCAGAATGTCAGAGTTGGAATCATACAGTATGTAGCCTTTTCAGACTGGCTTCTTTCACTTAGTTATATGCATTTAAGGTTCCTCCATGTCTTTTCATGGTTTGGTAGCTCATTTATTTTTAGCACTGAATAATATTCCCTTGTCTGGATGTCCCACAGTTTATTTACCCATCACCTATTAAAGGACGTCTTGGCTGCTGTAAACATCCATGTACAGGGTTTTGTGTGGACATATTTTTCAGCTCCTTTGGGTGAACAGGAGCTGGACTCTATAAGAGTATGTTTACTTTGGTAAGAAACTGCCAAACTGTCTTCCACAGTGACTGCACCATTTTGAATTTCCACTGGCAATGATTATTGTCGTTTTAAGTCATTAGGTTTGGGGTCATTTGTTAGGCAGCTTTAGATAACTAATACAATCTACCATTAAACATGTCTAGAATGCCTTCTACACCTTTTTGTCATTCTTACAAACTCCTACTTTCCCTCCAAGGGCCAATCAAGCTGTCACCTTTTCTGAGAAGCCTGCCCTGATTTTCCTCCTCTACCCAGGCTCTCTTAGCAACTCTCACTGTGGTCTCATTAAGTGTTTATTAATATAAGGTTATTTCTCCCATGATAGCTTATTGAAGGCAACAATTTTTAATTATCCAAATGTATATTCCCAAGACTGAAAATGTACATGCCACATTAAAAAGAGCTTAGCAGGGCCGGCCTGGTGGCTTAGGCAGTTGGAGCTCCGTGCTCCTAATGCAGAAGGCTGCCGGTTCGATTCCCACATTGGCCAGTGGGCTCTCAACCACAAGGATGCCGGTTCCATTCCTCGAGTCCTGCAAGGGATGGTGGGCTGCGCCCCCTGCAACTAACAATGGCAACTGGACCTAGAGCTGAGCTGCGCCCTCCACAACTAAGACTGAAAGGACAACAACTTGACTTTGAAAAAATCCCGGAAGTACACACTGTTCCCCAATAAAGTCCTGTTCCCCTTCCCCAGTAAAATCTTTAAAAAAAAAAAAAAAAAAAAAAAAAAGAGCTTAGCAAATGTTGATTGACTGAATAAACAACTGAAATGTCAGCTCTGGACAAGACAAAGAATGCCTTACACTGGTCTGAGGAGAAAAGAAGGGGTAAGAAAGAAGGAGATAGTGGAGATAAGAACCAAAGATATTACTGCAGGACTGGTCTAGTTTCTAGCTCTTCAGTTCACTTTGAAAATTCCTTTCCCTGGTCATAAAAATGCCAACAAGAGGAGATACCAAGATGGTGCAGCAGGTAAACGCTGTGTTTACCTTCTCTTACAATCACATCAAAATTACAACTAATCTATACAACAACCATTATTGAGAATCACCTAAAATCTTGCTGAACTGAAATCTTGCTGCCCTACAACTAAGGACATGCAGAAGAAGCCACCTCCAAACTGACAGGAGGGGCAGAAACGCAGAATGGGCTTGTCCCACTCCCACGTCTGACCATTAAAAATAAGGAGGGATATTTTGGCTGTGGGGGTCCACCCCACCCCCAGAGGAGCCAGAGATCCCAGTCCCACCCCAGCCCAGTGTGCCAGCGCCAGGGAGAGAAGTCCCCATAATTTCTGGTTGTGAAAACGAGCAGATTGTGATGGAGTGAGGCGGGGGGCAGCTGGAGCCCCAGAAGCTCCTCCTAAAGGGACCACCCGCGGACTTAGCAGCAACAGAGTCACTGGCTCTGAGCTCCAGCACCGGGGCAGCGGCTGGAAAGGCAGAGGGACATGTGGTGGGGAACTGAGTTGTCTGGCTTGGAACCGGGGCACAACTTGAAGCTGAACGGCACCCTCCACAACTAAGACTGAAAGGACAACAACTTGACTTGGAAAAGGCCCTGGAAGTGCACACTGTTCCCCAATAAAGTCCTGTTCCCCTTCCCCAATAAAATCTTTAAAAATAATAATAATAATTACAAATTGGTAGTTAACACAGTATGGGGATTATAATCAACAATGTTGTACAGATCATGTGAGGTGCCAGATGGGCTCTGGGCTTATCAGGGGCATCAGTCATAGACTGTAGATGCCTGACCAATACGCTGCACACCTGAAGCTGAAGTAGAATAATACTGAATGTCAACTATAACTAAATATGTAGGTACATATAGTCACGGGATGTGGAGCACAGCATAGGGAATATAGTTAATGGTATTGCAACAGCTACATAAGATGTCAGAGGGGTAGTAGCTTGGGGGGGTGTATAGCGTATTGGTCAAGGGGCTTTATAAGGGGTTTTATAAGGGGTTTAAATGTCTATTACATTACTTTGTACACCTGAAACTAGTGTTTTTTTTTAAATGCCAACAAAAACCTAAGCAGTAGTGGGGGGTTCCATAGTGTCTTTGCTCTGAAAAATTAATCTGCAGGTAGAAAAATGTAAGAGCCATTGCAACAGAGAACTAGAGCAATAATGTGGCCAAAACCTGAGTGCCAGGGGCATAGTGGGGAAGGGACAAAGGCTGGATCTTGACAGCATCTAGAAAGGAGGAAACAACATTTGGTTTCAGACACTTCCTGCTCAGAGCAAAAGGAAATGTGGTTTTAAAAGGGGCCGACCAGTGAGGGTGGAAAAGCTATGGGCTAGGGGTCCTCTTCCAGCATCGTGATAACAAAGATTATTTGGGGACCGAGGACAGAAAGGTCTCAGAGGTAATTCATTGAGTCTAGAAACAAAGTGGAATTTGTGAAGAGGTTGGATTGATGTCCAGTTAGAACGTAGGAACGAGAGGCAGATCTTGGAAAGATTTCCAAAGTAGTGTCAGCTGAACTCAAAGAGAGTCTGGAGGCTTTGGTAGAAATTATGATAAAAGATTTATTCAAAGGTCTTAAAGTTTGCAAACTGGGAACACAGCTAGGCAAAAATCCAGAAGCATTCCAAAAGAGAAAGAAAAGTCGAGTTCTTATAATAAAAAGTGCTTTCTTAAGAATACTCAGTCTTGAATTCTTAGCCCTAGGATTGGTCCAGGATGGTTATCAGTCAGATGTCAAGCTGTCTGGATGATGGATACCAGGTGGTCTAGAGGATGGGTGCCAGGAAGTCTGGTCACATATGGTGGTCTGAATAATGGACGTCAGGGGGATGTTCGGTGGCCTGGGTGCGTGAGTCCTTCAGGGGATAATCAGAGAGTTGCCTAGAGGTCTGGTGCATGTCCAGGTATCGACACATTATGAACTGATATGTGTCCACGTGATGACACAGAACTGGGAAGTTCAAAAGTGTCAATTCCCAGGCAAGTTAGAACAAGAAGAGAATTGTTTCCTCAGGCCTCAACCTATTTGATTTTAGTAATTTAGCAGCTAGACTAGTGAGACTCCATTTTATTTCTTAAATGTATTCCTCAGTAGAAATTGAGGACAAATTGTGATTTATAGATGTCAGTTAAGTGATGAAGCTGAGCAACACAACTAAAGTGGCGGTATTCATAGATGCACATGCATCCTCACATGTCAGACATTAACTTTCAGAAATAAACTAGGTTTTTAAGAATTAAAGCACACTTTTTGCACATCTTTTCTTACTGTAATAATCTGTTCTTAACTTTATTAAAAATAACATCAGCATTATTAACTATAATTACTTAATGTGTTTGAAATTTCTCTGTATGTGTTTTGTCCTTAGACTATATTACTGCATTTCAGAGTCCAAAAAAAGAATTAAAGTACAAAAACTATTTCAATTTTATGCCACAAAAGGGCAGAAATGATATATGCTATATTCTCTGATCATGTACATTAAATAAAAAATAGAAAATATCAAAAATACAAAAAATACAGCTAAAAAATGTCTAATTCTGAAAATTGAATGTTTTAAGAACATAGAATAGTTAACATAGTATAATAACATGCTATATTTTAAAATAATAATAATCACTAATAACAACTGACACTGAGCATTGATTGTAAGTGCTTTCCATGTGTTCACTCATCTAATCTTCATAAAAATCCTAGGAAGATATTATTCCCATTTTGTAGATGAAGAAACGGGGCCCACAAAACTTATGTAATTACATACTGAGTTTTTACAATACAGCTTATATCTGTTGGGATGTTTTGGGCTACAAATAATAGAGATCTCAACTCAAACAATGACCCATGAGTCAACATCACAGAAATGTATTAAAAATGTATTAAAATTATAACTCAATATATACCAATAACGAAAGATGAATACAAGTCACGTTTGACTTCTGCAATTACAAGAGGTGCTCAAAGTGGTTACCATCAGTGTAATTTTAATACAGTTTTTTCCTTTCTTAAAAGGTGTATACATTTTTTTGGCTCCCTCTGTGTATTTTTTCAATTAGTTTCAGATGTACAGAACTTGACACACAGGTTTGAACACTGCATAACCTACCCCAGCAATTCCACTTTTAGGTATTTGTCAAAATAAATTTGGCACTTATGCGTCAGGTGACATGTGCAGCAACACTCATACACACTCTATCCATAATGGCTAAAATCTGGACACGACCCAATGCCCACTGGTAAGAGAATGGGCAGATATAAGGGATAAACGGAATATCAGACAGCCAAACAGACACCAGAATGAACAACATAATGTTAAGTCAAATTATCAGGCTCCTGATATTGCACGAAACTGAGGGAGAAGTGCTGGTTTTGTTAGGTGTTGTAATACTTACGTGGCTATGTTAAAAAATGTCAACAGTGTTTAGAAATGAGTACTCAAGTATGTAAAATTTTTTGACCACTGCATTGTAGTCTTTATTCAAGTTTATTTACAAATTCCTATCTCCCTAAGGTTGCTTTTTTACTTTAACAGGTTACATCAGCAGTAGGAAGGGCTTTGATGAAATGATGTCTAAGATTCATTTTGAGCTATTCTAGGAAAAGAAGAAGAAAAACATGATAGATGAACCAAGGGCAGCAGAAGCTTGGTAACCGCTGAAGCTGGACGGTGGGTATAGACAGGTTTGTGACATTCTTCATCTCTCTCTTTCATGGATTTGAAATTTTCAGAGCAAAAAGCTTTTTAATAAACAAGCCATTCCCAGAAGACAAAATATTTTCACGCCCCTTTTATACAGTTCAAAAACAAGGAAAATGAAACTAAAAACATGTGTAACAATTAAAAGGAGGAACGGGAAAAGACGAAAAACACAAACCCCGGCTAACGATCCCTCTGAGAGGGAGGCAGGGCCTGAGACAGAAGAAGCACATCTGTGAGTTCTTAGCAACAATCGGCTTGTTGGGTTCGGCACTGGGCTCACGAGAGCTCAGACTTTTTAACAGGTAACAGGACCCACTAATGATGGCACTGTGTATCCCCCAGTTCTGTGCCCCTGGGGTGAGAAGCAGGGAGGGTTTCTGTACCAGGGATCTTACATTTCCCCAAATGGGAGTGATCTCTGAACTAGCAGTTGGGAAAGAGCGCCTCGGTTTTGTCTGCTACTAACTCCCCAGAAACTTTGGCAACTAGTTGTTTTGGGAAAATAATTCCTGTGTGTGACTGTTTCTTCACCTGTGAAATGAGCGGTCTGGCCAAATCGTTGCTGAAGCCCCGATGCAAAGGGGAAAGATGACTGAAAATTGGGCCGAAAGGTGAAACACAACAGGTATCTCTGGCAACAGGTTTCCCTCCCGCCACAGAGACCTCACCCCATCACACTCCCCTCCAGGGCCCTGGATGGGGCCTCCACTCTTCCCCGGTTCCTTGCTCTTGTAGAACCAGAGCTGAGCCCATTCCAGACCGAGGTCTGCCCCTCAGCCTGCCTTCCTCTTCCCACCCAGAAACCCAACACCCTGGCCTAGGCCCTAATTATTCTTGGGAAATCCATTCTGCCTTCTTACCAGAAGACCCAGCGCAGGCCCGGTAGCTTGTGAGGCCACACGCCCAGTCCCCTCTTCACTCCTGGACGTTGCTCCCACACACCTAGATGCAGGCAAGGCCAGAGGATGTCGTTTGGTCCTCACAGTAAGGAACACCCAGGGAGCCTGCTTGGAGGATCTGTCCCTCCCAGGCAAGTTCCACATGTCCCCTGCCTGTCCCCTCTGCCTTGCTCACAACCAGGAACTGGAAGTTCCTTGGACGCCTCCTGCTGCCTCCACCTTTATCTCAGGAAGCCCTCTGAGGCTGACTCCCAGCCAACCAGAGTTGGGGGTGTGATGGACACTGGCTGGCCCCCTGGGGCTTGTTTCTGGGTGCTGGGGACTGGCCACTGCTGGAGCGGCTTCTCCCTGCCCGAGGGCTTGCTCTGAAGCCTCAAAAGGTAACTTTGCCCTTGCAAAGAGCAGACTAGAAATGGAGGGGAGTTAACCGCCTCACAGCTGCCTTCCACCGCTGGCTGACTGGAGCCATGTCTGAGTTTCCAGATCCTTCGCCCTCAGGTGGGAGGAGGCACCCCTCCCAAAGAGCTAACCTGCTTCATAAAACACCTTTCCTGACTCCCTGGCTGGCTTCCCCACACCTCGTGGATGGTCCCTGCACCTCAAAAACAAAGCTGCTTTTACTGGAATCTTTGTCTTAAGATCTGCTTCATGCATGTGGTTCAAAATTCAAAAGGTCTAATAATGCATACAGTGAAAGTTTCCCTCCCAGTTCTGCCCCCAGCCTCCGAGAACCCGTTTCTTATCTTTCCCGGGATAACCTGGGCCTACACAAGTGTGCATGAATGTGTTATTTCTAACACGTCTTATTTTAAAAGTTAACGTTATATCAAAATCATAAATAAAAATCAGTATCACTTGCTTAGGAATAGAAAGGAATGGTAAAAATAGACATAATGAATACAAACAAAATGAAACTCCTAGGAGACTTTGCTAAAGTGTCTGCGCCTGAGATATGCTCCTTCTCTGTTACAAAGAGGAGTAAGCGTCAGAGGGATGCTAAGGACCTAAGGATCCCAGTGGGGACTTGCTCCTGGATGGAATCAGCAGAATTACAGAGAACCGGAAAGGGAATCCCATTCTTAGGTGGGAGGCACCGAAGAAAGCCAAGGCTGTCCCAGCAAAACCAACTTAGAATTGGCAAAGCATCCCTTCCAGAGACAGAATTTCCTTCATGGTCCTGAGCTGCAAAACCAGCTCTGCATTAGAGAGTCAGCTTTGCCACTTCCTGTGTGTTACCTTCTCTGAGCATCCGTGCACCCACTGGCTTGATGAAGAAAACCCGCACTGATTGTCCCCACCTACTGCGCTCTGGAGTGCGGGCCCTGAGACATCCTGAATCTTCATTCCTCCACCTCGAGGTCATTCAGATGGCTCACTACGCAAAATGGGGAGACTGCAGAGAAAAATGTAAAGAAGAAATGTTAACTCACCAGCAATCCCATGGGTGACATGTTTTGGAATTTCTTTTCTTTTTTTTTTTTCAGAGACATTTTTTCTCTTAGTTGCAACCATGGTGGACACACAGTCTGACATGATGCTTTGTTGTTTCTCACTCATGAATATTTCCCATTTCATTAAAAACTCTTCAACATGGTATTTCATACTCCGGTTCATAAAATTTCACGATGGTTTAAAGGAAAAGGCACCATGTTTACACCATGGGAATGGTTTCGATCCCTTCAGCTTTGAGCAACTGAACAGAGGTATTTCCTGGCTCAAGTCCGGCCCCTCTTGGAACGCCCAGCTCTACCTAGCCTTGCTAAGTCCTCTCCTCCGCCTCTACTTCTCAGGACAAAGCCAGAAAAACAGTAGCAGCAGCTTAGAGGGTCTATGATCACCTTCAACTTTACTAAACATTGGTCCTGAGGGTCTCAGGTTACCTGTCACACCCCCTGGCAAATTCTCAGAATTCTTTTAAGATGGAGACAATGTGTGACAGAAACACTGCCCCACATTCTAGAGAGCGGCAAACACGCCATTTGGGACTTGCCAGTGAGAGCAGGCCCAGCCCTGCAAATTTCCTCTGCACCACCCTCAACAGAATAGAGCTGTAGTGTTTCCCCTCCATGGACAGCCCCCCTACACCTCAAAGCCAGTGAGACGTTGCTCCAGAAGGACCCCTCCTGGTGCTGTAGGCATGGAAGGCCCGCATAAAGGCTGGTGAGTTCTTAGGAGAACCTGACACATGTCCTGAAGAGCTGGAGACCTACATGCACATGGAGACTAGCCCTGTCCTCCCTGCTGAGAAGTCCAGAGGAGCAGCCCAAGACGGCCAGGCCAGAGTCACACCCTGGCCTTTGGAGGACACACACTGGGCCCTGTGAATGCTGCCCAGAATAGCTGCCCTTGGGTGTTGGGATAGGCCCCTGGTCAAGACAACCACTATGACGTTTTAACCACTTCATGCCCAGACTCCTTCAAGCCCACCACTGTTCCTTCATTCACAATTTGATAGTAGTACCACGGAAATTTTAAAGGCACACATGCTAGGACACAGCTCTGCCACTCAGGATCTACCTCTTCACGCGTGCACACTGGGGCAAGCTCCCTGCAGCATTGTTTGTAGTAACAAAAATGAGAAACAAATAGCAATTACCCGGGAATGATTAAATGAGCGATGGCAGTCGTGCAGGGGAATACTACACAGCAGTTAAAAAGGAGGTCTGCTCTCTATAGTCATATGGCCACGTCTCCTGACTGTATGAAAAGCATCGCACAATATGCACAATGACATGTCAGCTTCCTGTAGAATGTGACATCCTTTTTATGGTAAGGAAAACACAGTACTATGTACTTTCAATGCGATGTGTTACGTGTACAGAAAGTCTTAGAAAACTACTCACCAAACTCACAGAGATTATTTATGATGAGGGAGGAAGATGAGACATTAGGATTGGGGAGTATGGTCAGAGAACTTTCCCCGTGTCTGTAAGATATCATTAAGTATATCCATGCATTATTCATGTGTTTTTTTAATTTTTAAAATGACATTTTCAGTGTTTACTCATGAAGTTACACAGCTTCCGGCCACCACCACCATTATCAAGCAGCCTGGCATTAGTTTGCTCCTGCCAGAGGCTCCCTGCACTCCCGGGGGTGCTCGAACCCCAGGGAAAGAGGCACCTGGGTGCTCGCTGCTGTGAGGCCGTGTTGTGAGGCTGAGATAAATGAGCACATGAAGTCACTGGCACACAAGCTCTCAGTAAATGTTTTTGCTTTCAGTCAACAGGGCCCTGGCAGGTGCCGGTTCTCATACACGCGGAATTCGGGGAGCCCAGGAAACCTCTGCAGCCATTGTGCTGCATACCCAGAGTCTCCACAAGAGGGAAGCATCAGAGGGGGACAGTCTGATCCTTTGGGACACGAGTACTGAAGGGGCCCACTGTTTCCCCTCCCTGCATCCCAGGGCAGATTCTGGCTGGGCCAGGGGGCCACCATCCAAGAGGGCCCCAATGAGGCAGTTTTCCACACACTCGCTGCATCATGACAGCCTTGGGCTCGGGGACTCCAGCTCTCCCTGTTGGCCACCCACAAGGTCACAGGTCATTTCCCTCAAGGCACACGGCTCAACCCAGAGTAACTTTATGCAGACCTTTCGGTGGCTGTGAAAAGGAACCGTCCTGATGTCAATTCCACCAAAGGGGAGCAAATGGCTGAGGATGCGGCAGAAGAGCCGGGGGAACCCACGTCTGGGTCTGCACCAAGCGTGGCGGGGACACACAGGGCTCCTCGCAAGGAGGCCCAAGTCACTTCTAGCCAAGCTTCCCTCCCTCCCTCTGCACCCAGGGTCAGACTGGCGTTAAATCTGATGGCGCCACTTTCTCTCACAGGGTCATGGTCCCTCATGGATCTGCGTCCATTTAATCCTGCCTCGGGGCCTGCTTCTCAGAGCCGTTCTCTCAGAAGGAGGCTTCGGGCTCTGGGACACCGCCCCCCCTCCTCAAATGCCCGTGGCGGGGGTTCAGTCACCGGCACGCACGTCGGGTCGGACGGAGGTGCTGGGGTGAAGAGGGGATAAAAAGTGCTGCAGGATGAGTGGTGTTCATTGGACAAAAATAACCTTTTCACGAGTTCACCAAAAAAAGTTCATTTGGGAAAGAAAACAAAACCGTCATCTCAGGGTGGGAACGCGCACCTTCCGGACAGCCGCCCACGTGCAAAAGAGGTCGGCCTCTCAAGACGGCTCCTCTATATACACCCCCCGCAGGACGTTCCCACGCTAAAGCTCAACAGGAAGTGGGGCCTAGACAGTGATAGGACGCCCAGCTCCAGCCATAGACCTCCCAACTCCCTGGTCCGGTCCATTTCCTCAAAGTGCCAGTTCGCTTTTATCATTCCCCTCTTTTAATCAAGATCTTTTCTCCAGGGGCCGGCCTGGTGGCTCAGGCAGTTGGAGCTCCATGCTCCTAATGCCGAAGGCTGACAGGCTGACCGTTTGATTCCCACATGGGCCAGTGGGCTCTCAACCACAAGGTTGCTGGTTGGATTGCTGGAGTCCCACAAGGGATGATGGGCTCTGCCCTCTGCAACTAACAACTGGCAGCTGGACCTACAGCTGAGCTGCGCCCTCCACAACTACGATTGAAAGCGCAACAACTTGACTTGGAAAAAGGCCTGGAAGTACACACTGTTCCCCAATAAAGTCCTGTTCCCCTTCCCCAATAAAATCTTTTAAAAATATATATTTTTTTTTCTCCAAAAGCATCGTTGATCAACAGTCAGGTCTTCAGAGCTCAGGTTTTCCAGCCCTCAGCCTTTTGTCCCTTTAGAGGGAGTCAGGAAGGACTCCCTCTGGGTGTCATCTCTTCCATCAAGAGGAGAGTGCATGGATCAGGAACAGCTGGCGTCCAGGGTAGATGGGCACCAGGAGCAGAATGGTGTCATGTTTTTAAGTGGGGACCATCTGTAAACCATGAAGGATCAGCTTTACCCAGAGGAACCTTCTGTAACTACTCACGAGGAGTCAGGAGATGATCTGTCCGTGTCAGGCACTCAGGAGGGGCTTCCTCAGGCTCAGAATGGAGAAAAGTAGCTGGATTAAGGTTATTACAATGTGAAAGAGTTAAATGGAAGCAGTTAACAGAAGGATTTCATAGGGAGTAAGATAACTGACTGAAAGATGCTGGGTGTAGAAAGTCAAAAGTCTTGGCAATCTCACTAGCCAAATTCACCAAATCTAGGGTAGCCATGGTTCGCCACCCCATCCTGGATCTTCTAACCAGGAGGGAAAGGTTTTTATTTAGCCCATTGTTAAAGAATTAAAAGTTACACGTGTGCTGTCAACATCTGAAGAAAGACCAGAATTCTCCTTAAAAAACTACCTGAAGTCTGTTATAATAGTCATGAACAGATTTGTCAGGCCTTTGTGAGCATGAGTGAATTTTGCTCCAATCAATAGACCTTGGGAAGTTCTTAGAAATTGCTCCATGTAGTTTTCAAGCAAGTTCCCTGGTTTCCTCCCAATTGGAGGTTTGCTTTTCCAAATCTCTATCAGGATGCTCCCAGCCAGCAATCCTCAGTCAATGTCTAGCTTGGCCTTTACCAATCAACATTGATTAGCTGATACAAATCAGAAAACCCAGGCTGACAGGCCTGAATAGCAATGTCAAATTCCTCAGCAAACTTATTACAGTCCTCAGTTATTTTAGGGAATTCTTTACAATGGCTCGTAACTCAGCTGTAGTCCAGGGGACATGGGAGATGTGGGGTTTATTAGGATCTCCAGAGGGTTTGTAATGCAGGGTCTCTGCTCCCGCTCCCCGCACGAGAACGCAGGATACGGTGAGGCCAAAAAGGAACACCCACGGAGCCATAGGTAGGAGGTTCGTACCACTAATATTCTCGATGGCGGCTGGTCAAGACACAAAAGCCAGTACCCCAACGAGGGGTCTTCCTGCACCCCAGCCTCACTGGTGGCCGGGCGACACAAAGGAAGTAGGATCGACACGATCCGCGATCCACAACCCACTTGCTAACAGCACATGCTAGCCGCTTGAAATAGGCATTCCATTCTTCTTTCACAAGTACAGTGCTGTTATCCAATTTAGTTTTAAGAAAATCAAGTTTGGGAATCTCAAAGGTTCCCCAAAACGGCGACCAATTTTCTGAGTTACTCTTAGTCAGATCTGTCCATTTAGTGAAATACATGCATGAAAATTCCCCACTGGTTTTTTTTTTTAATTAAATTTATTGGGGTGACAATTGTTAGTAAAATTACATAGATTTCAGGTAAACAATTCTGTATTACATCATCTATAAATCCCATTGTGTGTTCACCACCCAGAGTCAGTTCTCCTTCCATCGCCATATATTCGATCCCCTTACCTTCGTCTCCATACACTCGGCCAGTGTCCCTGTTGGAGGGACAGTTTTAGAGGCTTAGATAGCAGGGTCCCATTTTTAATACTGGGCCCGAAACAGCTCACAATTCGAGCAACCTGCAGGTCTTCAGTCCCCCTCACTCTGGAACAGTCTGATCACTGAGAACCAGGCCTAAGGCTGAAAGCCAGTTCCAGGGAAATAGCCAAGTCTCGGGGAGTCAAGTTACAGGCTGAGCTGGGTGGCTCTCTTCTCACTTTCTCAAGGAGACAGCACAGTTTAATACCGCTCAAGACTAACCAATTTCAGTAGAAATACCCTCTAATCCCAAAGTGATTTTAGGCGAAGGCCAGTCTTTGTCTCAAAGGACAGCTTGTTTTCTGAAGAATTCAAGCTGACGTGCCACCACAAGCACTCATACAACAGACAAATAAGCCTCTAATGCATTCACACACACACCCCCAAAAAATTTTTTTAATATAATTCCCGAATAAAGCCTGGGGAGCGTCAGACGCAAAACGTTGGATCAGCTCTAGAAAAGAACTCACCCGAGGCTTCTCAGCTGGGGAGCAAAGCATGGAACCCAAATGGCTCAGTGAGACCTCAAAGCTGGCTTGCTCATGGTTCAGAAGCTGCCACCGGTGGTTCTTCTCTGGATCCTAGACGAGCCCCCCAAAATAACCTTTTAGATAGGTTTTATCAGCGGGAGGGAAAGACATTCCTGGCAGAGTTGTGTGGTGTCGGGAGTGGCCCAAGATGAGGCTGGAGGAGAGCAGGGAACCTCAAACGCGCAGCCGAAGACAGGGCTTTCTCCTACAGGCAACAAGGAGTCGTTGAAAGTTTGGGGCCACTGAGTCACATGGTCACATTGGTGTTTTCCGAGAGATCTGACGGCGCGAAACTGAAGGCTGGGAGGGCAATAAGGTCACCGTGTAGCAAGAGGTCATTTGTCTCTTCACATCGATTTAATGAAGGAATCAGGATACAATCATTTTTATTAATGTTGCTGGATTTTACAACCAAATAACCCTTCTACTTTATTGTTTTATTTTCTAGACGAAAGAGCTCCTATATGAATCCTCTCTTCTGTGACCCAGAGCCAGGGCCCAGCAGACCTTCCTCTGGGGGATACACCCAGGAGTGCCCCTCCCCAGCAAACTTGTGAAGTCTTTCTTACCCCATCTACAACCTTCCTTTTTTCCCTACCTCTTAATTTCATTGCCCAAAAAAAATCCCCACTTTGGCACCAGGTGCCAAGGGTTGCCAGGCCTGTCACACTCCATAGCAACACCCTGGCCTGGCAGAGAGAATGGCCCTGGGCCATCATACCTTCCCTTAGGATAGAAGGGGCAGTGGCCTCCAGTTCCACCTGCTGAATCCCCAAATGCCTCTCCCTCCAGGGAAGAGAGACTCTCACTCTCAGCCTCACCAGTTATCAGAAAACCAGCCTTGGCGCTAAAACCACAAAAGGTGTGAACCGGCAAGCAAGTGGGTGGGGAGCCAGCTCAGGGGGTGGGCTGGGGGGCCTTCTATCCTCCACAAGCAGCAGGGTCCAGGGTGGGGGAGCATCAGGCTTTTCTAGTTTAGCAACTTGGGGGATTTTCTGTGTCCAAAACGCTCAGTAAACATGTTCCAGAGGCAAAAGGAAATAAGTTGGGAGTCAGTTTCTTCACCCAGCACAGGCTCTGGCTGTCTTCACATGACTCCATCGTGGCCCGCAGCACCTGGGTACTTGTCAGAAAGGCAATTTTGTGACCTGCCCCAGACCCACTGAACCAGAAACTCGGCCTTCTGCGTTCTAACAAGTCACTGCTCTGTGATCTGAGAAGGTGGTTTTGACCCACCTTCCAGCCAGAGAACTCCCGCTGGAGAACCACTGCGTGAAAGGCCTTTTGGTACGGTTTGCCCCCGTGGAGGGGAGTGGGGGGCTGCAGGGGCTCCCCACTCCACAGAGCTCTCTAGCTCCCCAGGCCCCTGACACTTGTCTTCCTTCTCTCAACCTCAGTTTCTTCCTGGAACCCTCGGACCTCCTGGTTCCCACACCTGGATTTCCTCGTGGACCTGACTTTGGGTGTCCCTGCCCCACCAGTACCCCAACCCCTCTCTGGCAGCCCCCTGTTCATGCCGACCCCCAGCTTCCCAGAACTCTTCTTAGTCCCCAGTCCCCGGCCCTACCCCCACCCCCGTGGCCCTGCCGTCAGCCGGGCACCCCTCCCGCCGCTCCTTGCAGCCTGCCAGCCCCTGGACCCCCGCTCTCAGGCGCTCAGGCCTCCTCGCCGTCAGGCCCCACGAGCACCAGTGGCTGAGCGTTCTTGCCCTTGTCGTGCCAGCACACGTCGAAAAAGGGGTACACGGGCCCGGGGAGGCGCTCGCGGAAGGCGAAGAGCGGCTCGAGCGCGTCGGCGTCGCTGGCGTCGTAGAAGGAGAGGACGCCGTCCGCAAAGCTCAGGTAGAGCCCGATGCGCGCCGGCCGCCTCTCTGGGCTGCGCAGCGCCCGCGGCTCCTTGGCTTCCACGTGGGCCTCGAGCACCTTGCCTTCGCGCAGCCCCAGGATCCAGAAGCCCTGCGACGGCACGGTGTGCAGCCGGCCGCGGCGGCTGGCCTGGGCGGCCACGACGCCGAGCGCCCAGCGCGGCTTGTCGCCCACCGCCACCTCCCAGTAGTGCTCGCCGGCGGAGAGCAGCTGGTGCGCCACCAGCGCCACCGCCTTGTCGAACTGGCGCGGGTCGTCTCCTGCCGGTGGTGCCTTCTTCTCAGAGCACTCCACGCGGCGGCAGGAGGGAGACAGCACCAGGCTCGGGTGGGCAGTGCTGGGATCGAAGGTCAGCTCCTTCATCACTGCCAGGACGAGACCCATCAGTGTCCTGCGCGCCAGCCGCCCCTGAGCCTTTTCCCACAGCCGGCTGAGGGGCTACCCTGGTCTCCTCTAATCCTCCCAGCCCCTGGGGAGAGGTAGGAGGGGGCTGGGAACCCCTCTCTGCTTAAGGGCTTCTGCCAAAGACAGCACCTTTCTGAGCTTCAGTCTGCTCAGCTGTAAAACAAGGCCCTACGTGCCTCCTCACAGGCTTGTGGGTGGATTAAGTTAATACACGGCCCAGATCACAATGTAGGAGGCCATCAGGAAGCCTGGTCCCAGGCCAGCCTCTACCTCACTGGGCTGTATGACCTGTCAGTCTTGACCTAGTCTCTGGGTCTTAGTGTTCTCTTGGATAAAGCAGAGGCCCCTCTGTCCCCCCACCCCATGTGCACGTATCCTGGAGCCTGTAACCTGCAGCACCCCATGTGCTCCAGCTCTTGGGGAGACCAGGCTGAACCCTTGGGTCTCCCCAGCCACAGGCCACCAGAATCAGTGTCCGACCCAGGCCCGTCCCCAGGGCTCCAGCTCTGCAGATCCTCAGGCCCCAGTTAGCGGGCATTGTCGTCTCCATGGTTCAGAAGGGGCAGGGATCACACAGGGCTCAAACCCAGGCCCCGCCTCCCCTGCTGCCAGCAGCAGCAGCAGCAGCAGCAGCAGCAGCAGCAGCAGCAGCAGCAGCAGCAGCAGCTCCCTTTCGGGAAGCAGCATCCTCTCCGCATCAGACAGCCTCCTGCAAAGGTCCTCTTAGCACAGGTTACGAGTGTGCAGGGGACCCCAGAGGTAAAGGGGCAATGGGCACCTTTTTCCAATGACCTTCCCATCAAGCACACAGTTACGGACATAAACCTGGAGTCAGCCCCGCCCAATACCTGGCATCAGAGCGCGGAACATCTTCCTCCACACTTGGAATTTGAAGTCATCTGAGATGACGGGCAGCTGGATGTCCAGACGTGCAGGCGGCGGTGACTCCGCCAGGATTGTCCGCAGCCTGGGGTGGAGAGGTGTGGGGAGGTGTCTGTGAAGGGACTTCAGAGGAGGCATGGGGTGGGGGTGCCAAGAGGCAGCCCTCCAAACAGAGGAGGGCAGGGCTGTGCTGGAGTTCCAGGATCTTCCCACATCACACCCTGGCTTAACACTTTAGCTGCAACAGTCGGATGTATCCAAACAAACAGATCCGAAATTTGTATACGTAAAAATGTTACTTATATACAAAGCAGCTCAAATTGTTCTTAAATGCATAAAATAGTCAAAATATCAATTTTTTTTGTTTTTTTTTTGTGGATTTCTGACACATTTTGGAGGAAAAAAACAACAATTTGGAATCAATTAACACAGCAAAAAAGTTAAAACGCCTCTGCTGAATTTCCAGTTTGAAAAGGTGAGAAGTTCTGGAGAGGGACAGTGCCAATGGTTGCACAAGAGTGTGAATGCACTTACCGCCACGGAACCTAAAATGTGTACTAAAAAATGCTTAAAATGGTCAATTTTATGTTATGTATATTATACCGCAATTTGTGTTTTCAATCTTCGGTTCGGATAAGGCCCAAGCTTCTCAGTCTTCACGGTTTGCCGCCACCTGCCACACCAGCTTCATCTTCTCTCCCTCTTACGAGTCTTTATAATGCTCTTCCCCAGCCAAGTCCAGTCCATCCCCCAGCACCTAACACAACTGTGCATCCCTCTGGGAAGCCAACCCTGGCCACCCACGTCCCTCTTCTGCAGCACTGAGCCCATAGTGAGGCCCGTGGCCCTGCCCATGTCTGCCTAGGAGGCAGACATGGTAAAGTTCAGGTCTATGTTCGACACAAAATGTAGGGAAATTGCAGTGGGCTGAATGGGGGTTTGCTGGCATGTTGTAAGGAGAGGGGAGCCAGCCAGTGTCCCTAAAGACAGGGCAAGTTTTGGGGGAGGGGGAGGTGCAGGGCCTGGTTGGTCTCACCTGCTGGTCACCAGGCAGTATTTCTGGAGAAAGAGAAAAAGTAAATGGAGGTAAGACAGGCAGTGGAGACTGAGACTTCTGAGGATGGGGTGAACCAACAAGAATGCCAAGTGTGGGGTCAGCAAGAATCAGGAAAACCAAAAGAAACCCAGAGTCAAGGCCACCCACAGCCCTTTATCTCTGTGTAAATTAGAAAAAGGCACCTCCTTCCTCAAGAAACTAATTCTACCTGGTAGAAGATTGTCCTGATACATATGCGAATCTACGTCTGTGATAAGAATGGTGCCTGCTTGTGCAGTACCCAACCTGAACAACCATACAAACCCTTTCCTCCTCCATGTGTGACCCTGGCTTGTCCCTGCCTCTCTCTGGACCTCAGCGTCCCTGTCCAACAACGGGATGAGGTCTGTAAGGCCTGAAACCCAGCCAATGGACAGAGAGGGAAGGCTGTTCAGTGCTCACCGTGAGAAACTCAGTCTGTGGCTTATCCGCCACCTGCTCCAGCACCTTGTCCATCTGTCGCAGCTGCTCCAGGTAAGAGTTCAGGTGCCCCAGCTCCCGCCGCAAGGCCACCCCTGCCTCATTCCGCACACGCTCGGCCTCACGATCCAAGGAGCCCTCCAGTGCAGCCAAAAACACTCGCATCTTGCCCAGCTGCTCCCCCACCGCCCCCCGGAACTGACGCACTGTCTCCTGTGGAGCAGAAAGGCAAACACAGTTTACTGGGGCCCCCACAGCCTGGACCCCCCACCCCGGGCTCTGCCAGGCTGAGACCCTCACCTCCACCTCCATCAGCTGATGCTCCAGCACGGCCACGTTCTTCTCCTTACGGGTACATGCCTCTTGCAGCTGCAGCTTCTGCTGTGGGAGCTGTGTCTGGGGGGAGACATAGAGAAGTGATGCTGTCACACACCTCCCAAGCCCACACCTCTCACCCTAAACCTGCCCTCACGGCTCAGCCTCAATGCCAACTCCTCCTCCAACCAAGCTGGCATCTTTCCATTCCCCAAACGTCCTGGCAGGTTTCTGGGCCCTGGCCCATACTGGTCCTGATGTTTGGAATGCCTTACCCTCCCTTTGTCCGTTTAGGTAAGGCCTCCCCAGCCTGATCTCAGCCCCTCAGCAGTCGGCCCCCAGCACAGGTCTTTGGGAGGATGACAAACACAAATGTGGTTGGGCCTCCTCCACCAGAGTCTGGCACACAGCAGGCAGGCTTTGGGGTGGGGGGGCGGGGGAGAGTGTAGGATGTGTGAAGAAGAAATGTGGCCTCCTCCAAGCCTGGGCTTCACTCCATACTTAAAAGCAGAAAATAGTAAAGCAGCCCACTCAATCTCCCTACACACCTTGGGCTCCGGGGGCAGGCAATTTAATAAGAATGTCTGCACATCAACCAACCCAACAGGTCTGTGTGCAGGATCCTGTCCCAGGCCTGCCAGTTTGTGACTCCTGAAGTGCGGCTGTCGGAGAGCTCCTAATACCTCCTGCCAAAACCACTCTTTGCTGGGAGATTCATGGCCCTGGAATCAGACAGCTCCAGTCCTGCCTCAATGGCTTCCAACCCGTTTCCTCTTCTGCAGAATGGGAAGCGTCATCTGCACCTCACCTGTGGCTGCACCAAATGGGCAGCCTCCTTCCCCTCCTCCTAAGGGAAACTGGAAGACCCCACTCTGTGCTGCTGGTGGGTGAGCGCTGCCGGGCACGGGCTACAAGATTGAACCACGGCCTCCCTGGCCAGTTGCCAAGGCAATCTCCTCCCCTAGACTGACTCCAGGAGGACAGCCCCACCTGCTGCAGCCCCACCCGCCTGGTGGCTCTGCGCATGGGCCAGGCCGTCAGAGGGTCAGAGGAGGCAAGGCTGAGCCATGGGGAAGAAACGCGACACCATCCTGGAGGTGCTGGAGAACCTGGATCCCAGCGAGCTCAAGAAGTTCAAGCTGAAGCTGGCAGCGGTGCCGCTGCGCGATGGCTTTCGAAACATCCCGCGGGGGTCGCTAGGGGCGCTGGACCCCGTGGACCTCACTGACAAGCTGGTGGCCTTCTACCGCGAAGACTACGGCGCGGAGATCACCGCAGCCGTGCTGAGAGACATGGGCATGCAGGAGGAGGCATTCCGGCTTCAGGAGGTCCAGTGAGTTCCCAGGGCCCGGCAGATTCCATTCAACTACTCCTGAGTCTTAGCAAAGGGTCAGGTCTGGCCCCAGCCCCTCCTCCTCGCCAAGGATCCAGGAGGCCAGTCCCACCCCAGCCTTCTTGTCCCCCCTTTCTTCAGGCTCCTTCTTGGGGTCCCCCTTCAGACCTCTGGCCAGCACCTCCCTGCGGCTCAGGGCTGAGCCGATGCAGACCCTGGCAGACTATATCCGGCTCCACTTGCCCCCTGGAGGTTTCTGGGGCTCCTGGTGCCCTGTCCGGTTTCAAGGACTCTGTTCTTTGTTCACAGATAAAGACGGACGAGGATGGGAATTATGAGGTTTTCAGCAGAGGTGAGCCTGGGTTGGGAGGGCTTCTGGGCTAGGAGAGCACTGGGCCGGACTGGGCACGCACGACAGGAGTGGGAGGCAAGCGGAGGCTGGACCCCTCGGTGAGTCTCCGGACCTCGAATACTAGTCTGAGGACTAGGGTGTCCCCGCTCAAGGAGTCTGGGGCCAGGGAGAAATGCAGAGCAATGCGGATGTTTCTGGGCAAAGATAACCCTCAGAAGCTCACCCCAACCACAGGTCCTAGGAAGACGATGGCAGCTTCTCCACCGCGGGGACAGAGGACCGCTCCGTGCCTCCGGACCCCGCCGCCTCCGCCCACCCTTGCACCTGTCGTTTACTCTTCCACAGGCGAATAAATGCTTTGTGACAGACCGTCCTGTGCCTGTGTAGACCTACGTGAGATTTGCCACACGTACGGCATGGGCGAGCCACCGTGTGCCCGCGTCTCCATTTGCCAATGTCTGGGTGTCTGCTGGGTACCCGTGGGGATCGCACGCCTTCGCGGCGTGCACAACTACGTAGGTGTGGGCACTGGAAGCGTTCAGGACTTCCAGCGCCAACCAGAAACACAGTCCGGACCCGGGTCTCGGTGCCAGCCAGGGCTCCGTGGCCAGGCGTGCCTTGCCCTCCCTGCCTCCCCTTCGGTTAGGCCCCATCTGGTGACCGTCAGGCGCGCCCAAGTACTGCAGCTCTGGGCGCCAGTGGGCCTCTGAGAGGCGGCTGTGCTGCGCTGGCCGGCCCCACCCCGGGCTCCTGGCCACGCCTCAAGCCCCGCCCACTCCAGCTCCCCGGGGCCTGGGCCTCAGCGGTGCCAGCGCTCACCGGCTCCTGGCCCGGACTAAGTCCTCTACTCCGCCCCCAGCTCATCAGACTTGGCTCAGTTCCTGTGCCCCCACATCTCCGGGCGCGCTGCATCTAGGTTTGCGCCGCGCCCATCCCGCCAGACCCCGCCCCGTCCGAGCCCATCCAACCCCGCCCCCTGCCGGCGAGCGCCGGGGTCCCACACCTTGAGGCGCGCGTGAGCTTCGGCGGCGGGCAGCAGTTGGTGGCCGCGGTGCGAACCGAGCGAGGCGCACACGCCGCACACGAGCACGTGGTCCTGCTCGCAGTAGATGCTGAGCGGGTCTAGGTGCTCCTCGCAGTGGCCCTGCGGCACCTGCGCCAGGCCCTCCACCAGGCGCGCCAGCTGCAGGTTGGTGCTGAGCGCCTGCGGTCGCGTGGGTGCCTGGCAACAAGGGCAGGGCGCCGTGCCGTCTGCCGCCGGCTCTCCTGCCACGCGGCTCAGGCAGGCGCGGCAGAAGCTGTGGCCGCACTCGGCGGTCACGGGCGCGTCGAACAGCTGCAAGCACAGCGGGCAGGACAGCTCTTGGTGCAGGAGGCCGGGCGCGGCCGACATGGCGGGTCTGGGAAGAGGAGAGAGGTCGGTCAGCGGGGCTCAGCGGGGCCGCGATCCCGGCCCAGCCCCAGCCCCAGACCTGGTCTGCGGCCCCACACACAGCAGCCCCAGCCTAAAAACACTCACATCCCTTACGGGAAGGGACTCGGGTTCCAGCCAAGGGGGAAAGGGGACTCAGTCTCAACCCCAAAGGCGGTCTCAACTGCAGTTCTCAGCCCCAGACCCCAAAACATCCCCTATCCGGGACATTGTCTCAAGCCTAGTTCCTAAACATGAGCCCGCGGTGCAAACCCAGGCTTTCCCCTGTGTTAGCCCCCAATTCTCCAGAGACACCCCCCCCCACGCTCCTCTCGCTCCTCTCCGGGATCTCCAGCCCTCCCCGCCCCCATATCTTCAGGCCCCCAGGATCCATGGGACTCACAGGTCTGGTTGGAGAGCTTGAGCAGAAAGGAGATTCCCAGGAGGCTCGGTGGAAGTCAGGCCTAACTAACCGTGGGGGTTGGGGGCAGGCAGCTGTGTCTTCAGATGGGTTAGGGGCGGCCAGCTACTGGCTCAGAGCAAGGACAGGGGACTCTCAGGGGCAGCTAGCTGTGGACACCACAGCACCCGCAGCGAATAGCAGACAGACCCTCCCAGACTGAGCCCTGACCCCAGGCCTATATTTAGTCGCCCTGCCCACTCCTTCCATCACTTCTGGAAACCGTTCTAAAAGGACTGAGAGGTCAGGGAACAAGCATCATATGTCAAGGCCACCTGTCCTGGACCATCTTAGCGTCCTGTCCACTGCCCAGTCTGGAGCCAGGGCTCAGAGCCAGCAGGAGACAGGGCCTCGAATACCACAGAGAAGACAGAAACTTGGTTGGGAGGGGTCCCCTTTTCTCCCACCCCCACCTCCATACTCTCCAGCTTCCCCCTTCCCCGGTGTGCCCCTATCCCCAGCATGTCACACTTATTTCCTCTGTAAGCTTAGGGCTCTCCAAGGTCACACTGAGACTATTATCTCCACCTGCCTGATAGAACCTCACCCCAGCCTGAAAGATTTTCTTCCTCCAGAGCTGAGGGGAGAGTCTTTTTTCTGTTGGTCTCTCCAGAGTCCAGCGCAAACCCTGAGGCAAGCAAGCGGGCCTCCCCAAATGCTTGGAAAATAAGTGATCAAGGGACAGTTGAATAAATGAAATGACTGAATCACCGAGCCTGCCCTGCGAACCTCAGGCCTTCCTGTACGCTGATCCTTCAAATCAGTTTAAATTTCATTTTGAATGAAAACCAAAGTCCTCACTGCGACCTACAAAGCCCTACCCAATCTGACCCCATTTATCTCTCCCCCCTCCCCCATCCCCCAAGCCTTGGCCTTTGCACTTGCCATGCCTTCTGCCTGGAAAACGCTTTCGAATCTAGGTACTGCACTGTCCCCTCCCTGTACCCCCTCAGATCTTTACCTAATGTCACCTTTTCAGTGACGCTTCTCCAAACTCCGATTTCACTTTTCTTCATAATGAGACAGGTTAGCTAGCACGTTGCTAGGTAGACAGGGAGGTCCCTGGTGGAATAAACAAAGACAGCCATATCCTAAAACTCCAGGTTTTGAAATCACTCCTTCGCTGTAACACCCCCTTGAGGTTAATCATAAAATTCCTTTTGGCCTGACAAATGGGACAGATCTGACAGATAATTCCTTCATGATGGGCAAGCAGAACAAACCTGATAGACGAATTTCATTATGCCAGCTCCCCTTCCCCAAACAGGCAAGGGAAGGTATAAAAGTAAGAGCTTTTGCCTCAGTCATTGGACCTGCCCCTCCCACTCAAGAACTCTGACCCTTTGCTTTCAATAAACTATCCTCTTTTAAAAACTCTTTGCCTCTCCTGGGTCCGTGTTTCCATTCTTCGGTCTCACGAGACATGATCCCGGCACTCACTCACTCATAGGTCCCCTACATCATTTGGGGGGTCACAGAGACATGTTCCTCCTTCAATTTGGGGACTCACAGAGATATGTTCCTACTTTAATAACATTTATCACCATCTGACATGCAGTGTATTTAACTTGAGTTTTTGTCTGTCTCCTCCTACCAGAATATAAGTTGGTCTCCAACTTATAATAAAGTGTGCGGAACACAGCCTGTTCTTGATAAATACGCTGCAAATGAGTAGACGCCACTAATTCACTCAGCCCTGCACTTTTGGCCTCCAAGTCACATTTTTCTCTCAGCTTCCCTCAGCCTTTCCCTAAATTTACTCTCTCTCCCTAGACCACTCTCTCAGAGTTTCTGTTTCTGTCTCTTAATTTTCCTCTTTGGACTTACTTTGCCTCACTTGGTTTTTTAATGTTCATGTGTTTTAATTTTATCCCAAATGTGCACACGAGGCATTCTGGATCAGTGACAGACTTCTCATTAAATACGTCACAGTAAATCGTAAATGTTTTGGCCCCCTATGCCCTAGGGTGATGCGATGAGAGCCAGGTCCATCATCTTATGAGAGCAGCCAGACACCCCACTGGTGAGCACCAAGAAGGATTTTTCCTGCTTATAAAAAGGAAGGAGGCAGCTGTCCCCTTCCTCTTCTTACTCCAGCTCTTTAGCAGGTAAAGAAATCTCCCCAGGGAGCAGAGAGCTCCTTACACATCTTGGCCATGACAAGTCTCCAAGTTCTGGGGTTCATTTCTTCTTGAATGCTTGACTCTCTTGCATGGTGGCCAGCTTAGGAAGCTGCTCCAGGCTTCCTGCCACCTTGGAGTCTTAACCTAAGAACCTTGCTCAGGCTGTAATCATTTGGGCCTCTCAGAGAGAGATAAGATAAGTTTTATTATTCTTTTAGATCAGAGCAATTAACTATAAAAAAGACTCCAGATTTAATTCGCACGGTGTGTGAGCAGTCTCAAGAAGCCAACGCTTTTTACTGGAACCCTGGGAAACCTGGGGAAGTTTAATGTCCCCTCTATCTCTAAGCCTCTGATTTTCTCTCTGCCATTTTTGATGGCTCAAACTTGGCCTTGGGTTAGCAAACAGGAGTTGGTGGGGATCCGAGCATATCTAGAGCTGGTCTCTGAAACCACAAGCCATTTCACTTTGGCTCAGAAAAGTTCACATCCTGAATGTACATCTTACCTGGAGTTTCCATCACTGCCAGGCTGGGGCTGAAGGTTACGGTCACTAAGAGTGGGTACCCAGGACAGGGAGATGACAGTCAATGCAATTCCTCTCTGTCGATGGGCCAGGACTGACCTCTGACCCATGGAAAGGACACTGATTGTCTACAGCAGGTTAAGGACAAGAAGGGGCCAGAAACCACATCTAGGGAAGGACAAGAGTGGCTGACCCTGCGACGGAGCTCAGAGGGGGCAGATTTCAGCTTGTGCTAAGGGAAGGGAGAGCTTCCCAACAGCTGCAGTGCTGAGTGCACAGGGGATGCGCCCCTTGTGTTGGACAAATGCCAAAGGAGGCCGGGTCCCCCGGCAGAGCCGGTGCACACGCAGGTCCTACGTTCTGACATTGCGCGCTTATGCTCTGACGACGTCACCTACCTCTCTGGGCTCTGGCATCCTCAGCTGCAGTATAAGTAGGATACTGCCGCCCCTGAAGGGCTGTCATGAGGATTAAACTTGATATTACAACAAACACCAGGGTCGCTGTGCTGGCCCCAAAGGGCTTAGGAAGTGCTGTCTTCCACTACAGGTTCAAACTTCAACTCTGCTCTTTCTTTGTTGTGTGACCTTGGGCAAGTCACTTAATCTGATTGTCTCAGTTGTAAAACAAGGATCATTAAAGACTAGTATCAAGAGTATTGGATTGTGGGCCAGCCTGGTGGCTCAGGCAGTTGGAGCTCCATGCTCCTAACGCTGAAGGCTGCTGGTTCGATTCCCACATGGGCCATTGCCAGACGGCTCACTTGGTTGGAACGCATCCTCTCAACCACAAGGTTGCCAGTTTGATTCCTTGACTCCCGCAAGGGATGGTGGGCTGCGCCCCCTGCAACTAACAACAGCAACTGGACCTGGAGCTGAGCTGTGCCATCCAAAAAAAAAAGACTTTGGATTGTGATAAAGATTCAACAAGCTAATTCATGTAAAGAAAGCTCCTAGAACAAACAATGCCAGGCCCCCCAGAAAATGATCAATAAATGTTGGCTATTGATATTATTACAATTATTAGTACTGAATGTTCCAATTAATCTTCCCTAGAACCCTGTAAGGTCAATAACATCATCCCCACTTTACACATTGGGAAACTGAGGCTCAGGAACTTTAACAATGACAAAAGCACCTACTATTTGCTGGGCCTGTTCCAAGCATGTCACAATTCTTAATCCATGTATAACCTCATAACAATCCCCCCATGGTTCCTAGCTTACAGGGAGACAATGAGGCACAAAGAGATTAAGTGATTTACCCAATGTCTTTCTGGCCCTGGGAGGAACAATCTGGCTCCAGCAAACAAAGGGTTACTTTTGTTGGGTGGAGGGTCACACCCAGAAAACCTCTTACCACCACCAACTGCCCTGGCTCTAGTCCAGCGGGAAAGGGTGGGCCTGAGGTGAGACTGGAGGAGGTTCTTTCTTGCCAGGGGTCAAAGCCCAGGGCTATGAGACTTTCCCCAGAAAAGGAGCCCAAAGGAGAGGGGTTAGTTACCACGGCTTCCCAGAGAGCTACCCAAGCCCCATCCCCACCTTCCAAGGCTCTCCCTCTGCCTCCCTGGGGTGCCCTGGGCAACTCACTGCCCTTTTCAGTGAGATGAGTGCATTAAGGACGCGGGTGCTGACCCCAGAGAGGGGCTGACCCCTCCCTACGTCACATAGCTAAGAGGCAGAGGGTCTGGGAATCAAATTTGTGTGGGTCCAACACCCCTTATCTCCTGCTCTTCCCACTAGCCAACAATCTTCTGAATGTGCTTTGTAAGTTCTAGAGCATTCTGCAAAGAGGAGGAAGTTAATATTATCATTACCGTTCCTGCCTGGCAGAGGCATACATTTCCATATATAATCTCTCCAAGCAATTTGTCAGTTTTTGAGGACACATTCACTTTTAAGATGTTGGTTGACTTAGGAGTCAGATGGACATGGGTTCAATCTGTTTCATTTTCTACCAGCATTTCCTCCTCTGTAAGGTGGGAATAAATACACACACCTCAGGGGCTAACCGGGAGAATTAAATGAGATTATGCCTGTGAAGTGCTTAGCAAGTGCCTGGAACAGGAAATTCAAACAATGGAAGCTGTTGTTGCTATTAACCTTCCACAGCTCTTACCTCAGGGGCTGGGCATCGATAGATCATTAATACATGTTGTTAGAATAAAACAGATTCTTCAGAGACGTTGTCTCCTTCTGAGGTCAGAGCCTACAATGGACTCACGGAGCACAGCCACCTGCCAAAATATTTTCCTACTGAGCTCCAACCTGACACCCATGACTCACCTTCCAGTCGAGAATTTTAACCATTTCACAGGTCTCTTGTCATCACTTCCCAAGACATTCAGCTCCTGGGACCGAATCCTGGCTCTCTCAGAAAGCATCTGGCAAGGTTTTAGGAGCCAACTGGTAGTCCATGTTATGCTGGAATATTTATAAGTGGATGAGCAAATGTTGTCCCCATTTTACAGATAAGGAATCTGAGGCTCAGAGTGATAAAGCGCACAGCTAACCTCCGCCCTTTTTTTTACACCTCATTTCTCTCTAATATGTGGAATTTGGGGAGCTACATGCTTCTGGCTGATAGGATTCTATGATTCTGATGTTCTATGATACGTGCGAGAAGATGCTAAATTCAGGGAAACATGGAGACTTCAGGGTTCTATAATCCCGATTCTAAGCCTTGGCGTTCCAGTAAACTGGGTTCCTGGTCTGTGTCAGCCAGTGCAAGCCTGGAGACGCAGGCACCACCCATGAGCCCCTCTCCGCCCGGTCTTCCGGGTACCACCTGGCCCACCAGCTGGAAGATGGGATCCTGGCGCCTCCCGATGGCCAGGTGACTGAGCCCTGAAGCCTCAGTGGGTGGGAACCAGCCGGGTGGTAGGAGGCACCCGATACCTGTGCCCCAGCGCAATGGGTTGGGGCGGAGGCGGGAGGCAGGAGAAGGCGGGGAACTACAGGTCGCGCCATAGAGCAGACTTCCTCCTCGGTTGACACCCCGGGTGAGAGGCAGCGGCGGCGGCAGAGGCGGCAGGGCACCCCCTGAGCCATGGGGCGCGCGCGCGACGCCATCCTGGAGGCGCTGGAGAACCTGACCGCCGACGAGTTCAAGAAGTTCAAGATGAAGCTGCTTTCGGTGCCGCTGCGCGAAGGCTACGGCCGCATCCCTCGGGGGACGCTGCTGCCCCTGGACGCCATGGACCTCACCGACAAGCTCGTCAGCTGCTACCTGGAGGGGTACAGCGCCGAACTCACGGCGGCCTTGCTGCGGGACATAGGCATGAAGGAGCTGGCCCTGCAGCTGCAGGAGGTCACAGGCCAGGGTGAGCGCGCCCCTCCACGGGCCCCATTTACCCACCAGCCCGGACGTTGCCCTCGGACTCTTTCGCTTCCTGTTCTTCCCACCCTCTGATTAAAAGCCTCTTCTATCCTGCTGCTGGGGAGGGAGGCTTCCGGACCAAGGGGCCCCTGACACTGGGGCCTAGAGGAGCGGTGGACAGGGAAGGGGACCACTTGACTTATTTCCTTACAGGCCCTGGAGCCGCACCAGCCGGGATCCCGCCCCGTCTCCCGGCGGCAAGCATGCCAGG
The DNA here is from genome assembly GCF_057876585.1 of Rhinolophus sinicus. Taxonomy (NCBI): domain Eukaryota; kingdom Metazoa; phylum Chordata; class Mammalia; order Chiroptera; family Rhinolophidae; genus Rhinolophus; species Rhinolophus sinicus. The sequence continues at coordinate 18,468,913 of NC_142510.1, read as the reverse complement.
TGAGGCTTCACACCCACCCTCGCCTGCTTGGGCACCTCTCCAGCCCTGCCCCCCCACCACCCTGCACAGCCTGTCTGTGGTCCCGCACCAGGAGAGAGCAGGACTGGGCCCGCCCTTCCCACCCACCCACCCACCCACCCACTCACTCACTCACTCACTCACTCACGCCGCCTTGGGCGGAGCCTAGCTGGGGGAGAGTGCCACTCATCCTGGGGGGCTGCCCCCCTGAGCCCCACCCTTGGGGCGCAGCGTTCCCATTCGTAGGCATAGGCACCCAGCACCTACCTGGATGCCCACCCACCTGTACGCCTCCCTCCCGCCCCTAGCACTGCACTTTGTGGACCAGCACCGGGCTGCCCTCATCGCACGGGTCACCGACGTGGACGGGGTGCTGGATGCCCTGTACAGGAGGGTGCTGACAGAGGAGCAGTACCAGGCCGTGCGCGCTGAGCCCACCAACCCCACCAAGATGAGGAAGCTCTTCAGCTTCGCCCCCGCCTGGAACGTGGCCTGCAAGGACATGCTCCTTCAGGCCCTGAGGGACACCCAGCCCTACCTGGTGGCCGACCTGGAGAGGAGCTGAACAGAACTGCCTGTTCTGCCGCTGCCAGAACTGCCAGGGGGGTAGTGTATGCGTCTGCTTTTTAATACAGAATATATGCATGAAATCAGCTTGTCTTCGTGTGGCTCTTTCCCCTCGGGCCTGGAAGCACACGCCAAGGTAAGCTACATACCCAGATGTCCTGGAGCATCTGGCTCCCCTCCTGCCTCAGTTGCCTGGGAGCTCTTCCAGAGGTCTGTCCTGCAGACTAGAGTGGGTCCTGTGGTCTAAAGTTAAAATAGAGGTATGTGCAAAGGGCCTGGAACTGCCGAGAGCCAGATTTGTCACAGGGCACTGAGGACGGACACTTTGCTACCCTCCATAGCTTCTCTAGCTTTCACTTTCTCCGTGGGAAGAAAAGTAATGGTACAATTGGAGCAGTTTTCAAGGGGAGAGAGTGTATCATCTAAATAGGTCAGAAGACCACAGCCACCAAATCCAATCCCAGGGTCCCTTCTGGCATTGGCAGTGACCCCAGCAGGCTCCCTCCCATTGCCTGAAAGAAGGGGTTATAGGGTTACATTTGCCCAGAAAACATACCAACCACAAAAGCAAAACTTCAGGAAATGAATTCTAGGAGCCATTTCCTCTCTCGATGGAATTTGTGCCTATGAAAGTAAATAGTAGTTGACCCTTGAATACGGGAGTTAGAGGCCCTGGCCTCCCGCAGTTGTGAATCCACCTGAAAAACTAGTTGGCCCTCCGCATATGGGCTTTCCCAACCACAGAGTTGACCCTTGAACAACTCACGTTTGACTTGTGCAGCCAACTGGAAAAAACCCCACGGATAATGGGACCCACACAGTTCAAACCCATATTCATGCATCAATTGTATCCATCTCCCGGAAAACAGCACTTACGGAGACTTTCCAAAGGCTCTTAGGGAACCAGGATCCTCGGCCAACATCCCAGGTACACTTTGCACCCAAATTCTTTCTAGCCTTGGGGGGCGGGGCAGGAAGCAGTGTGTGAAGCAACAGGCAGGCCCCAAGGAGGGATCCTTGGGAGTTAGATAATCAGACATAAGGGATCCAGGTGTGAGGGTGCAGGGTGGTTCTGTGCCATTCACAACACCACCAGCACACAATGAACAAAGCACAGACTTCACTTTGAATACCTTCATGAGGTGACACAATCAGTCAGTGCAGTTTGTCCCCACACACTCCCTGAGAGGTGGATGTAAGATCACTGACAGTCTGTAACACATTCCTATTCTCATTTCCTGAGTCACCAGGAGGAAACAGGTGGTCAGCTACAGGAGAAAGCTACCCAGGAGCTAAGATGTGGCCTCTGGCAAGGCTCCTAATGCTACTTGGGACTCCAAGAGGAAAGCTGAGCGGCCCCCAACGTGGGAACCCGCCCGAACCCCCCGATGTCCTGTGCCCCGTCCTGCTTAAGCCAGTCATCCCCATAAAATAAATGCTGGTGCTCAGCCTCTATCTTCAACCCCCTTCTACCAAGTCTCCTTGAGTCTTACAATTCCAGCCTCATTCAATCTCCGAGGCGTCAATAATGCATTCTGCGAGGACCTCACCATTTCCACAAGGCTCCTTAAGTGCTGTTTTCCTGGAGATGGATACAGTTGATGCGTGAACAAGTCTTCCTGTTACCAACCCTGTCTGTATCTTGACATATGGCAGCAGCAGCAGCCTACCCAGAAAACAAGAAATTCTAGCACATTCCATAAAGCCCAGACTTAGTTTGTCTGGCAACCGCCTTGCTTTCCCATTTTCAACTTCACTGCCACCTGGCTTGTGCTTAATGTCTTACCTGCCTCTCGTCTGTAACCTTCAAGGGCCTCAGTGATCAAAAATGATCATGGAAATGGATGGTCTCATTTCTAACTTAGGATCTCTGCTCTCCTCCAGCCTAGCCCTCAAGGGCCCCACACAACCTCTCCCCACACCCAGCGATCCCAACAGCTCTATCTGCTCACACCCTGAAATTTTCGACCTGTCGTGGCGTGCCCACAAGGTATGGGCGTGCCTTCTGCTGGGCTTCCCCTGGTGTGTCTGGTGAGGCAAACCGCACTGTCACGGTGCATTTTCACAAAGGACTCTAGTGAGGCTGAGCCCCAAAACAAAGACATCTTTTCAACCTCCGTACAAGTGTCTTGCACAGAAAAAGTCAGAAATGGCAGTGTATCTCCAGCATCTAACAGGACTTTGTAAAAAACTTCATAGCAACCCTCTCATGAGACGGGGCCGTAGCTAACAGTTTCTTGCGCAACAGATGCCCTGAAAAAGAGAAGCTACAAAACCAGTGCAGGCCGGAGGCAAAGGAACGGAGAGGAAACAGCTCCACTAACTCAGAAAAACTTCAGGGCGATCTTCCTTTTTCCTTTAGGGGTGCTAGGGGGGCAGAGCAGGAGAACTCAGAGTTCTAAGTCTTTAAATACAGTAAAGCACGTGGTAAAGGTTACAAATCCCACAGCCGCAGAACACAGGATCAGATCCCTGCACCCACCCCAAGGGTGCCTCTGCATCCACACCTATAAAGAAAACAGGACAGAGCTTGTCACCTCACAGCAACTGGCCCACAGCCCGTGCACGTTAATGTCAGCAGTCACCTCTAAGACGTTTGTCCCTGGCTCTCCAGTGGCTTAGAACAGCCTCTGAAACAATCAACAACTTGTGCTCAGATCTCTAAGCATCCCTAGACAAAACAAAGAGCGAGCGGAACAAAAGTCAGAGCCTGTGCTCATTACAACAAAAAGCCTTACGCAGGTCCCAGCCTCCCAGGAGCGACGTTTTTCTTAACCCCTAGCTAAAAACCCCTTTACGAAAAAAGTTTTATACAGTCGAGTTCCCCTTCACGGGAAGGTGGAGGAAATTAGCAGAAAATGAGTCTGTATGACACAAGCACGGATGTAAGTGTGATGTAGGACCTGCAGCCACAGCACCGGCAACTGGTACCCCAGCCGGACCTACAGCTGATCAGAATCCACCTGCTAACAAAACTGCCTGATGATTCATGCGACGCTCCTCAAACACCGCTGCAGAGGGTGCAGCCCCGCCATGTCAGTCTGACTGCAGACAGGCCTGCAGAGCCCTTTCCACAGGGTCTTTGCTTGTTAGTGAGGAGATAGGACACAGAATGAGTCAACTTGCCCTCAACATCTGAAAAAACAAAAACAAGCCCCCTCAGCCTACATCTAACAGAAAGGTACCACCCTGGAGGGGCTGCAGTGAACAGCTTCAGGGAATCCGAGCGATTATGCAACACTGCCCCCTTGAGGTGAGTGCAGGGTGCTACATGGAAAGCTGAACTCCAGCTCCCTCCAAGGGTTTTATTTCCCACCCCACTCAGCCCACCTTGGAACTCTCCACTTACAGCCACCTAAGCTTGGTCCCCCTACAGCACAAGGAACCCCCACACTGGTGGGTCTCAATTTTTCTATTAAAGGAGCCCTTCTCTCCAGCACTGTAGCCAAGGAGTTGGGAGTACTGTGCCTGGACCAAACTCCCATTCATGGCTACCCTTTCCTCACTTGTCCCTCACTCGAGGACAATGGGAATTTTAGAATCAGGGGTCTCCCAAAGATCTTGTAAATGCTAACACTACCGGGTTGATGGCCTGAGCATTTCTACAATCCCTGACGTCCCATCTGCTGGCAAGATCCACCTGACACTATTTACTATTTCCTCAGCACCATGAACAAGATAATTTTTATGGAAACTTTCTTCTCAGTCTAAAATTTTCTCAAAATGCAAGAATGGTCATTTGGGTTCTGGTCAAGATGGTGGATCAGGTAAACACTGTGCTAATCTTCTCTCACTAACACATATCAAAATTACAACTACAAAACAACCATCGAGAATTGCCTGAAATCTGGCTGAACCAAAGCCCTACAACTATGGACATACAGAAGCCACCTCAAGACTGGTAGGTGGGGCAGACACACAGAACAGGCTGGTCCCACATGTGCATGTGACCATTAAAAATCGGGAGGGAGGGGCAGCCGGTTAGCTCAGTTGGTTAGAGTGTGGTACTAATAACACCAAGGTTGCCGGTTCAATCCCCGCATGGGCCACTATGAGCTGCACCCTCCCTAAAAAAAAAAATCAGGAGGAAGATCTCAGCCGCAGAGATCCCCTCTGAAGGAACAAGGAGTCCCAGCACCATATGAGGACCCCCAGGTCAGGGTACAAGTGCCAGAAAAATTAGTCCTTGTAACTTCTGGTTGTGAAAAGCAGCAGATTGTGGCTGAGTGAGACGGAGGCCAACAGCCCTCCCAGGCACTCCTTTTTTTTTTTTTTTTCTTGAGGAAGACACAATTTTTTATTTTGTTTTTCAATTATAGTTGACATTCAATATTATATTACTTTCAGGTGTACAGGATAGTAGTTAGACATTTATATAACTTACAAAGTGATCACCCGAATAAGTCTAGTACCCACCTGGCACCATACACAATTACTACAAATATTATCAACTATATTCTCTATGCTGTGCCTTACATTCTTGTTTATTTTGTAACTACCAATTTGCACTTCTTAATCCCTTCACCTTCTTCACCCAGACTCCCAAACCCCTCCCATCTGGCAACCAATTTGTTCTCTGTATCTATGACTCTGTTTCGGTTTTGTTTTGTTTTTAGATTCCACACGTAAGTGAAATCATATGGTGTTTCCCTTTCTCTATCTGACTTATTTCACTTAGCATGATACTCTCTAAGTCCCAGGCACTCCTCTTAAAGGGACTGTGCTCAGATTTAACCAATGGAATCACTGGCTCTGGGCTCCAGTGCTGGGGAAGCAATTGGAGAGGTGACAGGAACATAAGGGGAAGAGGGGAAATTGAGTTGTCTGGCTTCAAGACAAGGGCTGGGGGGGGGCAGCTTTCTCCCAGACAGCCCTACCCTTTCCCCGCATGCAGACACCCTGTCTCCATCATTTGCCCCACGCTGGTGATTTTGAGCACCCACCCCAGCCAACTTTCAGGTACACCCAATCAGCTTCCAGTGGCTTTTTCATACAAACCACCTGCCTTGGCTCATGCTGCAGACTTCCCTAGGGTCTCTCAAAGTTTCACAGAACCCACACAAATAGCATCTGGCTTGAGTGTGTCCCATACTTCTGGCTGAGCAGCCCTAAGCCCGGCACTAGCCTTGGTTCATGGCTTGGCCTCTTGAGAAACTTCCAAATATGACATGGGCAGTGGCCATCTGTGGATTGCTTTGTGGCTCCTGCCAGGTGGTGCATGGGCTGCAAGTGAACTTGACCTGCAGCAGGTGGCCAGCTTTGAAATGAGCTGGAGCATCTCCCAGCTGCATCCAAGGACAACACACCCAAGGGGCAGATTGAGCAGGCACCAGAGCCCTGCTGAGGCAGATCCTGCTCTTAGGGTCAGCCCCTGCACAAATCCTCCACTGTAGTCACAGCCAGTCCTCAGAACCAATCCCTTCCAATGCCAATCCCTTGGAAGGCCAATCCCTTCCAATGGCATGCAAACAGCAATCAACTCTCAACTACAACAGGAGGGCACACACAACCCACACAAAGACCACACCTGGAGTGCGTGGCTCAGGTGACCAGGAAGATGGCACCGCTGAGCCCAACTAACTACCACATAAGGCCACTCGACTAAAACCAGGAGACAAAGCAGCCTTACCTAATACATAGAAACAAACACAGGAGGCAGCCAAAATGGGGAGAAAAAGACACATGTCCCAAATAAAAGAACAGAACAAAGCTGCAGAAAAAGTAACAAAATGGAAAGAAGCAATTCACCATATGCAGAGTTCAAAACACTGGTGATAAGGATGCTTGATCATCTCAGGGAGAACTTCAACAAAGAGGTAGAAAACATAAAAATGGAGATAGAAAACAAAAAAATCAGTCATAAATAAAAAATAACAGAAATGAAGACCATATTACAGGGAATCAACAGATTAGATGAAGCAGAGGATCAAATCAGCAATTTAGAAGATAAGGTTGCAGAAAACACCCAACAGAGCAGCAAAAAGAATCTAAAACAATGAGGACAGTTCAAGGAGCCTCTGGGACAATATCAAGTGTTACCAACATTCACATCATATGGGTATCAGAAGAAAAGAGAGCAAGGGATTGAGAACCTATTTGAAGAAATGACAGAAAACTTCCCTAACCTGGTGAAGGAAATAGACATACAAGTCCCAAACAAGATGAAGCCAAAGAGGCCAACACCAAGACATATCATAATGAAAATGCCAAAGGTTAAAAACAAAGAAACACTCTTCAAAGTAGCAAGAGAAAAGCAGTTAGTTCCCTACAGGGCAGCTTCCGTAAGACTGTCAGCTGATTTCTCAACAGAAACTTTGCAGGCCAGAAGGGATTGGCAGAAAATATTCAGCAATGAAAAGCTACGATCTACGACCAAGATTGCCCTACCCAGCAAAGCTATCACTTAGAATCAAAGGACGGATAAAGAGCTTCCCAGACAAGAAGAAGCTAAAGGAGTTCATCACCACCGAAACAGTATTACAAGGAATGTTAGAGGGACTTCTTTAAAATGGAAAAAATAAAAATTACGAATAAAATGTCAATAGTTACATATCTATCAACAATTTTTTTTTGCTCCCGCCCCCCCCCAACTCCCCTGGTTTTTAAGCCATTGTTTCTCAATCTAGTTGTAGGGTGCAGTTCCCTGGTCCATGCTGGTATTATGAGTCTTGTGCTCCCCCCAACTGAGGCAGTCGGTCACTGGTCGTTGTTCGGCCTCTCACAACAGCTCCCAACAGCTCTCACCGGCTGCTGGCCACTCATGATGGCTGCCTGCCAGCACAGCCACCGGCCGCTCACAGCAGCCCACGGCAGCACACAAAAGCTCACGCCTAGAGTTTCCAAGGGGGAGGGGGAATTCCTGCCCATTCTCAGGAATTTTTTTCACTTCCCCATTCCCGAATCCCAAGATACAAACTATTTTGTGTTCTCCACGATGAATCGTTTCCACAGTGATGGCCAATACTACAACCAACCACCTGGGTTCAAGGACCTGATTTTCCGACCAACTTTTCTCAGGATTCGGGAACTGAAAGGCAAAAAGAAAAAAATTCCCGAGAACAGGCAGGACTTCTCACCCAGAAACCCTACTCACGCCAACCTCCAGCTACTCACAGCAGCCCAGTTCCAGGGAGAGCTGTTCACAATCTTAGCTGTAGAGGGCACAGCTCACTGACCCATGTGGGAATTGAACCAGCGGCCTTCAGGTGTTAGGAGCACGGAGCTCCAACCACCTGAGCCACTGGGCAGCCCCAACAATTATTTTCAACGTAAGTGGATTAAATACTCCAATCAAAAGATGCGGGGGCGGGAGGTGTGAATGGCTAAGAAAACAAGACCCTTACATATGCTGCCTACAAGAGACTCACTTTAGAGTGAAAGACACACAGACGGAAAGTAAAAGGATGGGAAAAGGTATTTCATGAAAATGAAAAAAAGCTGGGGTAGCAATACTTATACAAAATAGACTGTAAAACAAAGGCTATAACAAGAGACAAAGGACCCAGTAATCCCACTTTGGGTAATTATCCAAAGAAACCCAAAATGCTACTTTAAAGGGATGTGCTCATCCATACGTTCATTGCAGCATTAGGTACATAAGCCAAAACATGAAGGCAACCTGGGTGTCCATCAAAAGAGGAATGGATAAAGAGGTGGTACGTTTATACAAAGGAATATTACTCAGCTGTAAAAAAGAATGAAATCTTGCCATCTGCAACAACATGGATGAACCTAGAGGGCATTGTGTGGTGTAGTAAGTCAGACAAAACACAAATGTCATGATTTCACTTATAAGTGAAATCTAAAGAACAAAATAAACAGAACACTCATAGAGAACATTATTTTTTTAATTTTATTGGGGAACAGTGTGTTTCTCCAGGGCCCATCAGCTCCAAGTCGTCCTTCAATCTAGTTGTGGAGGGTGCAACTCACTGCCCATGTGGGAATTGAACCAGCAACCCTGTTGTTCAGAACTCGAGCTCTGACCAACAGCCATTTGGCTACCCCAAAAACATTTTGATGGTTGCCTGATGAAGGGGGGTTGGAGACAGATGAAAAAGGGGAAGGGATTAAAAAGTACAAATTGGTTGTTACAAAGTACTCATGGGGATGTAGGGTTTAGCATAAGGAATACAGTCAATAATACTGTAACATGATGTCAGACGGGTACTAGATCTACTGGGGTGATAGATGGGAGCGGGTATGGGTGAAAAGGGGGAAGGGATAAAGAAATACAAATTAGTATAGTCATGGGGGATGTGAAGCAAAGCATAGGGAACACAATCAATATGGAAATAATTATGTATAATGCCAGGTGGGTACTGCTGAATAACTGATGCACACCTAAAACTAATATACCAGGGGTGTCAAACATACATTTTAAGAGATATTAACACTGATAGTTTCTCAAGCAGTAGTTCGCTGTAATCAGAAGTGTGTGAACACTGATGGTAACCACTTTGAGCTCCTCTTGTAACTGCAGAAGTCAAACATAACTTGTATTCGTCTTTTGTTATCGGTATATAATTTTTTCCCATCTTAAAATGTGTATACATTTTATTGGCACCCTCTGTAATGCATGTTAACTATATTTTAATAAAAAAAACTTAATTTCAAAATCAAAATTTCTTAAATGAAGAGGTTTTATAAGCACTCAGGGCCCCAAGGTAGGAAAGGGGGCCCGAGTTCTAGGACTGGTTACAGATGAGACCACACATCTCACACTGAGTTGAACCTCTTACAAACTAGTAGAGGAAGTGAGATCTGGTTGGTCATTAGGAGACGGCAAGCGGGAAGCAACATGCCTAAAGATGTGTTTACGGTAGACGGGTGGCTCAGTCGGTTAGAGCTCTGAGCAATGGGGCTGCCAGTTCTATTCCCACATGGGCCAGCGAGCTGCGCCCTCCGCAACTAGAATGAGGTCAATGAGCTGCCGCTGAGCTCCAGGATGGCTCACTTGGTTGGAGCGCGGGCTCTCAACCACAAGGTTGCCAGTTCGACTCCTTGACTCGCGCAAGGGATGGTGGGCTGCATCCCCTGCCCCTGCATCCAGCAACAGCAACTGGACCTGGAGCTGAGCTGCGCCCTCCACAACTAAGATTGAAATAACTTGATTTGGAAAAGTCCCGGAAATACACTGTTCCCCAATAAAATGCTGTTCTCCTTCCCCAATTTAAAAAAAAAAAAGGCAAGGCACCTAGTGCTTGAAGACTATAGACTTGTTAGCCATTCAGTAAATAACGTATTCCTCAGAATACAAGACTAGTCTAAAATCCTCACCAATCGGCACCATGACTGGCTATTACTACTGGCCTGGCTGTTCCAAGAGACTGCAGTGAGGAGCAGAGGACCCCAAGTCCAACCCTCAAGCGTCTCACTTTCTCACCAAGGTGACAGCAGGATCTACTCCACAGAACGAACATTTCCTCTATTTGTCTTCACCCATTCTAGAAAGGCCCCTAAATTGGACCTACCCACTGACCAAGACACCCAGGACTCCACTTCCTTTTATTTAAGGGCTAGCCAGTAACACTTCCGAAGCCCATTAAAGGACCTAAGAATGTAATGCCAACAGCCTGTCAGTAATCAGATCTCACAAGGAGCTTCAGCCTCCTTCACCCCCAGGAGCAGGGACCAGGGAGCCACAACAGATTCCTACTAGGTGAGGTGGAAAACAAGCTTATCGGAAGACACAAATCAGGCCATTCAAACCAACACTTAAGGAACAGAAGCAGCCTAATTGCACCAGAATGAACTAACTGCTGCTACATCCTTGGCTGTGAGGGTTTCTCATGCAGACCAAGTTCAATAAGCCATCAAAGCTGTTGCCTGTCAGCCTACTCTTGGTTCCCAAGCACGTTCAGTAGGGACAAAGCCACAGCCTCTGTCTGAAGTCACCAGACTAGAAGATGAATCAACTCTTCTCTAGAAAAAGCCTCCAGCAAACTTGACAATCAAGAGGAAAGCACTTCCCAAGGAGGGCCCCCAGGCATTTGAGCTATGTTTCTGCCAGCGAAGTACTTTCTGCTGTTGGCTGATTTTCAGCTCTGCATAACTAGTGTTTCCCTGAAAATAAATACCTAGCCAGACATTCAGCTCTAATGCATCTTTTGGAGGAAAAATTAATGCAAGACCTGGTCTTATTTTACCGTTACAACATAAGACCAGGTCTTACAATTTTTGCTCCAAAAGACCCATTAGAGCTGATTGTCTGGCTAGGTCTTATTTTCAGGGAAACAGTAAGATTCACGCTCAACTGAGTGGTAGGCACAGACAAGTTTTATAAACTCAAGACTTGGGAAACAGAAAAGGGTCTCTGGGGGTCAGGGGAGGCTTCTCATAAGGCCAAGGCACTGTGGTGAGATTGCAACTCATTGGCCCCACACTCTCCCCAGGTGGGAACACTGCCCCCTTGAAAGGAGAGCCCTTTGCACCCCCCACTATTAAAGGTCCCCACTCAAGCCTCAAAGAACAGCTACGACCACAACCCTCTGAGTACAGGCAGGAGTGGCCCAGATAGACCAGTCTCCCTACAGTCCTCTGCCCAAGCCCCACCACCTTCAGAAACGGGGCGCAGGGTCACTTTGAAATACAAAGTAACGCCTCTACCTTCCTTCCCTTACCATCTCATTCCCAGGCCTCGTCCCTCAGATTTAGCCTCTCCTTCAGGCCTGAGCAGGGAGATGAGTTTGTTCCCTTCAGAACAGATTTCAGAATGAAAATGAGGTCACAACACTAGGGACTCTATCCTGGCTCTATCGTTTCGATTCCCAGAGCCACATACCCCATACACGTCACTTTCGGCCTGTAAAGCAAGCGAGGTCACAGAATCTCTGCAGTGAGCAGATTGCTGTTATTCTCCTTCCTGCAGAAGACCCCAGTGGGTTGGCCATGTGGTCAAGTCTGAACACTGTCTGTGCCAAAGACAAACCTAATTTGTTTGAGCCCCACGCTGAAAAAAGTGACAGAAGAGCCAAAAGTACCACTTCAAGAGGTAAGGCTGCTATAAACAGTAAACTCATTTTAAGACCAGCATGTAAATACATGTGGCAAACTTGCTGGAAGTTTTGGGGCAGTTAGCAAATTTGGGGCAACACTCATGACAACACACATGCTCTTTGCTGACCCCATTCACACACCCAACTTCTGCGATGACAGGGAAGTTTCACCTCTCCTTTCAAGGACATTGCTTGACCGTTCCCCCCTGGACCAAGTATCAAACACTTTTTTATTCAGTTACTGCCTTGGAGGAGGATCCAAGAGGAAAACTCCCCACATTCCTGAGGAGGGGGAAGAAAATTTAACTAAAACGATGGTTTTTAATGGAATCCAGAAATATGGTTACAATTACATAGTCCGACACAAAAACCCGTGGGTGATCAGGAGTTGGAAGGTTACAAAATAATGGGGGTAACACTGGGTGTAGAAGAAAAGCTGTTCGAGCCTCAAGAGGCAGGCTAATAGGGCCTCTCCCTGCGATCCTGTCTGTGGTCACCCCTGCAAGAAAAAGTACCCATTAAGGTCTGAGTCCCAACGTTTTACCCTCCCACCCCCCAATCCTAGCCCGACATGTCTCATCTCTGTAGGTATAAACAAGAGAGTCTACAGATCCGTTTCCTGATCATTTCCTTCCCTCCTTCCCCACCCACTCTGCTGCTCTCACAGCTTTCCAATCTAGCCCTCAAAATGAAGCCACTTCTCAACAAAACCTTGCTATCCCATGACCTCTGTTCAAGTACGGTTTTGAGTTTTACTCACCTGGAGTCCATCTTGCCAGGGCCAAAGCCACCTCTGTCCCCACCACCCCGGCCCCCTCGGAAGCCCCCGCGGTCCCCGCCTCGGCCTCGGTAGCCTCCCCGATCGTAGCCTCCTCTGCTACCGCGTCGATCATCTCCATAGCTACCCCCTAGGACCAAAGAAACATGATGTGTCACACCCCAAAGTCCCTCCCACCTTCCCTCGAGCCTCCCTGCTTAAAATGAAGGGCTTGCTGATCCCAAACCCTCACCCCAGGTGTACCTCTCCCTTACCCATGTGAGAGCCTCCTGGGCCCCCTCCGGGGCCGTCTGGTTTAGGGGCCTTACATTGGTTGCATTCATTCCTCCAAGAGAAGTTCATGTTCTCACATGTACTAAAGAAAAGCAAGACCATTAGTTTGGAGGCGTGGTGAGTAGACCAGACCTAGAATTAGGAGCAGACCCGTGACCTTACAGACACAGTGAGAAACTGAGGCCTCCAGCAGAACCAGAACAAAACGTACAAATTAGTCCAATACCTCCCACCACAGCGACCTCACCCAAGAGCAAGTTCTCGGCCACCTGTCCCATCAATGTGGCCTTGACACTCATTAGCTTCGAAAACACATGCCTCCACCACAGTCCCAGAAGACTCACGTGTGAGGGGACAGACAGAAACATGAGGCCCCCTCCCCTCACTCACGGGTTGGGACACTTCCAGTCGCCAGCTCGTTGCTGTCCCCCGCCACCGCCGCCGCCGCTGGGGAATCCACCCCGGCCCCCACCACCTCCACCGCCTCCACCGTAGCCTCCACGGCCCATGGGTCCTGGTGTAGAGACAAGCGTGCGTCCAGTCTGCGTCCCAGCTCAGCCAACCTCACCGCCTCCTCCACACGAGCCCCACCGTTCTCCCACCCGCCCATCACTCCCTTAGTGGCATCAGGACAGCTCACCTCCGCGCCCTCGGCCTCCACGCCCATTGCCACCGCCCCGGTTGAAATCTGCTCGCCGAGTAGCAAATGAAACCTTGATAGGATTCCCAGAGAATTCTTTACCTACAGAAATAAAGGAGGTGTAAAAGGGAGGCTTTTTATGAAGACCCACGGGTCCAAAAGAACACTTGGTACAATCAACGAGGGAAAACTGCCTTCCTGGAAGGTTTACAATCTGAGACGTAAGCAAACAGAAGACGACCGGAGCAGCAGGTCCACACGTGCTGGCAGACGCAGCCCGTCTCCCAAGGCCCGTGTGTCCTCCCCCTGCCCAGCAGCCCCCACATACCGTCAAACCAGTCAATCGCCGCTTTAGCAGAAGGCGGGTCATCGAACGACACCGTTGCCTCTCCCTTCAGCTTGCCGGTCTCCCTGTCCGTGTACAGATTAATCATGGGCTGTCCCGTCTTCTTGTTCGTCTGAAAAAAGCAATACGAGGTCACATCAAGGCTTCTGGGATATGTAGTCCCACCAATTCCCAGCTTCCCCCTCCAGGACCGGGGACTGATCATGGCCACATCTCAGATCCTCTTCCTAATGTCCACTTCCTTCCTCACAGGCAATGAATGAAAGCCACTGATGTTGTCCCTTATCATATTAAAAGATTAAACTAAAGATTGTAGACTACAAGTTAAACATTTACGGTGCTCCTTCTTTTCATTGATTGTGCTTTGTGTTCTGCGAATTCTTTTAGCTCATGTTCTCTACTCAACAAACTGAGCTGACAGCCACCTCCTTTTACTAATGTCTTGAGATCCAAAAGCCGGCAGCATGGACAGTTACCCCCCTGCCCCCCCATTACCTTAATAATGCCGATCTGCTTGAAATAGTCGGCCACAGACTCGATGGTGACATTCTCGCCTAGGCCCTGCACGAAGATGGTGTTGTTGTCGGAATTGTCCTGTTCTGTTTGTGGAACGTTCCGGAACGCAGGAGGAAATGTGAGTCAGAAGAGGGAAAACAAAGCTAGAATGAGTCCATGACTCTTAACCTAACTTTAAGAAACACCCTATAGGGGCAGCCAGATAGCTGTCAATTAGAGCACGAGCTCTCAACAAGGTTGCTGGTTCAATTCCCACAGGGGATGGTGGGCTGCGCCCCCTGCAACTAAAGACTGAAAATGGTGACTGGACGTGGAGCTGAGCTGCACCCTCACTGAAGGACAACGACTTGGAGCTGATGGGCCCTGGAGAAACACAGTTCCCCAATAAAAATTTAAAAACGCCCCACATTAAGCTTTCAAAACGACTGTGGGAGGAAACCATTGATCAGTGGTTTCCGACGTACGTTCATTTACAAACCACCACTAACTACAGCTACACCTAAACTCGCTTCCTTTTCCTTCTCCAACCCTGCTTTTTCACATTCCTTTAAGTTTCAAAGAGCATCCAGAAGTGCTGATACTGCTTTAGCCCTTTTTTAATGCTACCTGGGGACTCACCAGAGTCATGGCGTGATCCTTGGTCCCGAGGGCCTTAAGTGACATGAAGGAAAAAAAAAAAACAGGGAAAGAGAAGCGGTTAGTCAACAGGTAGAGACAGACAAGGAAAAAAATTATCAAATCCAAACTCTTGTAAAATATAATTAAGTGCTCACAGCCTGACTTCAAACCCTGTCCTGGGTTGCCTGCCCAGAGAATCCTAGGCATGGCTGGGGAAGACACAGGCCCCTTTCCTTCAGATCTGTATGTAACTTGAGTCCGCATAAGAACTCCACACTTCAGAAAATGCTGCCTCCCCCAGCTCAGGCTGGGAAATGTCCTCAGCGCAGATGGGGGTGGCGGGGGCAGGAGGGAAACCCATTGAAGTTTTAACAAACCAACTCATAGCTTGGCCCTGGTCTCTCACCCGGAGAGAAACAGGCTTACCACCAGCAATGTGATATGCATCCATCCAGTTTCTCCAAACTTTACCACCAAAGACACAGATTATCCCTTGTGGAACAATTTTCAATTTCATCTTTAGAAACCATTCTTTAAAACCATGTTGTTTCCCCAAAACCACTTGACAATAAGAAGACATAATAGCTATTGTATTTTTAAAGCATGTCCCAGGGAACAGACCAGAAATCTTATTTCCATAATGCAGCCTCTTTTTTTTCCAGAGACCATGTTTGACCAAAGTTTCTCTGAATTCACCATATAGAAATATTATACCCACATTAAATGACACCTAAATCATGAACCGGGCCTTTGGCTTTAAATGGTGAGACAAATCAAGAAACCTTTTGTTAACCAAACCAGTAAAGTTCCAGCTTACTGGGAGACTTCTCAAATTTGCCATTCTCCATGAATTGTTTGTGCCGTTTAAGACCTGGTTATTTCCCGTGAGCCACACGCTCCCAAGCTTTCTTGCAGTGCACACCTTCCTTCCCACAGCTAGTTCCTATGTGCCCAACTGAGTTAAGTACGTGTACGTAGAATTGAATTGACATCATTTAGGATTTAATATATAAATACACCAACATCACCATCCTCAGGGCAGGGCAGGATTTCACATCCCTCTTCCAGAATTCAAACATTTGGAGGTTGTTACATACACATATACACACACACACACAATCACACACACACAAACTAGCCTTGAACACACTGACCAAAAGGACCTAAAGCCAAGTTGGTACGTGTTCCAGCGCACACTCCAGTTTTTCATAATGGTGACCACTAATGCCAGGTGTGGCGACACTGTCAGGCCTACTAAACACCGCTTTGTGACCCTGGGTCAAACCAATTTGGTACAAGACCACAGCTGAGTCTGCCTTGGCCTGCCTCCAGGTTAGCACGCACCTGGCAGCAGGTGGAATTCTACCCCACCCCTTCCTGGAAGTGGTTCTGGACACTTCAAACCTTCGACACTTAAAACACGCTAAGACATCTGCAAATGAACAATCAGACAAAGCATTGCTGGGAGTTGGGAATTTTGGAAACTCTGTTCACTTACCACCAAATTTATTGAAGCCACCACGGTCACTTCCGCTGGAGAAGACAAGTTAGAAGAAAGGACATGAAGCTTCCAACAGCTACAAAAGGGCGTTTTTTTTGTTTGTTTGTTTAATATTCCCCAAACAAGGGTATGTGTTTTGGGAAAAAGATGCAAGTGGCTAAGATACATTCTCCTTCCTGACCACCCCTTGCCTGACCTTTGAGCATGTCACACACACGTGTGCAATTTCTCAGACACAGTTTTTAAGAATTTTGCTTTAAAAGGTTATATGTCTATTTCCTCTAGAAAAAAAAATGACCCATTTTCCTTGGTTGTTCTTCCGACGTAGATGTTTTTTCCTCTTGCTGCATGTGGTTGACAACCTAGTAGTTGGTTTAAAAACTACCCAGTTCACCCAGTAGACATTTCACACCAGGCTGGGGTAGCCCTGAACACATTTTTGTGGTTTTTGCTTTGAAAGCAGCAAGCAGACTCAACCCCCATTGCATAAAAAGTCAAAACCAAAGGCAATTTCCCCTAAAGCGAGACAAACTTAGCTAAACCCTATCCTAACTACTGAGCTGTTTTTGATCTCCCCCAAACCCCGGGGTCACCCCTTCTACACTGCGAGAAGAGCCGAGTATTTTGCAATGTCACCTTTCATACCTGTGGCACATAAAATGCAGAGCAAGTTAACAGTCACATAACAGTTGTTTTTCTTTTTAAAGTTTTGCATTAAACACACGCACACAACAGAGTTTTCCTCATTTTTGTATAGTTTTTGAGATTGCCCCCACCCACCTCTGAATACTTACCATATGTATATGTATATATATAAACTCTCATTTTAAAAACCTACTTTCTCCAAAAAAATGGAGAAACACACTGACATTCCTTCCCTTTTCAAGGGAGACAGGATATGGTCTTTCAGATCACATTTACCAACAGATTTGACGAATACTTTAACATCAAATCTAAGGTGTTACTTCAACTACAGCAGGAAGGGGAGGAAAGAAGGTCCAGTTGGACAAGTAACCAGGAGAAGGGGGACAGTGGAGCAAGTAGGTGGGACACCACTGTCAGCCGTATTTTGTCCAAAAGGTCTGCACACTTCAAATAGCCCCATAAACCAAGTCACAAACAAAATCATCAGTCAGTCAAATTACTGCAAATCAAGCTCGTGGATTCAAAAGACTACAGAATACGGGAAGAGTAGCCAATTCCTGGAAGCTAAAGTCAAGTTAACCATTAACAACTCCCCTTGAGGACACATGGGAATACAAGGTAACAAGTTTCCCTACTACCAGGAGTGGGATCATCAGTTTCCCTTGCAGAGAAAGAAGTCTTTACTTCCATGTTTCTTGCCTAAGATATCAATGACTCCAGCCCATACATACCCATGTATTTTTCGTTTTCCTTTGGAAATATAAGTGTCAGTACTCAAATCTCTATTCAGAGGTGTGGGTGGGAGTTCAGGCTCCCAAGTTGTCACAAAAATAAAATGGGGATGTTGGAAGAAACAGTCAATGCCCCTCAATGGAAGCCCTCACGAACCCCTAGAATAAGACCACCCATGCACTAAGTAAGAGACTAGGCTTCAAAAAGAGAGTCATGCAACCCCCACCCCCCACTGTGGCACTCCCTGGCTCACTAAACACCTACCCCATGCCGCCTCTGCCTCCACGACCACCTCCACGGCCTCTGGGTTCATAGCCACCACTGCTGCGGTTGTAACCGCCACCACCGCCCCGGCCGCGGCCCCCTCGGTCCTGCTGGCCTCCCCCGTAGCCACCGCCGCCGCCACCACTCTGGTCCTGACTGCCATAACCGCCGCCACTGCCGCCACCACTCATGGGGGACTGATCTTGGCCGTAGCTCCCTGTCACAGAAAAAAAGATACTTTAAAACTGAAATGGTATAAAAAGGCTCAACAGTATCAGGGGATAAATGAACAGACATAAAAGGATGGCTAGGGAACAAGAAAATCAATTTTAAGAAGCCTTTTAGGGTAAGGGCCAAACAGAACACAAATCCTTCCAGAAAACAGGTATGAGACAGAACTGAAGACACCTGCTCACCTCCCCCGCCTCCACCACCCCCTCCGCTGCTGCTGTTGTACTGGTTCTGCTGTCCGTAGCCCTGAGGGGGATTATAGGAGCTTGGCTGCTGTCCGTAGCCTTGCTGTTGGCTGCCATAGCCAGACTGGGGCCCATAGCCTCCACTCTGGGGCTGCCCATAGCTGCTGCTCTGAGAACCGCTACCGTAACTACGGAAGAGGAAAAAGAAAAATGCCAGCACGTCCAAAACTTGCTTTCACGTTTGTACAGCCCAGTCTCTGAACTCTGACCTCAACAGACACCCCCATTACCCCTCCTAAGTGCCCCTTATCGATTCACCCTCCTCTTTCCGGCCTCCCGCCACAACCCCTTACCTTCCCGACGTGCTGCTAGGAGCTGGCTGCTGGCCATAGCCAGGGTAGGAAGACTGCTGCCCGTAAGACGACTGAGAACTCTGGCTGCCACCGTAGCCACCCGCTGAGCCATAGCCCTGGGGAGCTGACTGAGTGCTATAGCCTGCTATGCGGAAAAGAGAAAGAAAGTCATAAAAGCTACAAGGAAAGAGAAAAGCACAGAACGAATTGAAGAAAGCATTACATGTTACCTAATGCTATACTTGAAAAGTCGCCTCTTAGAACCTGTTTAGAAATCTTGCAACTCATAGACAAAGGAGTTACCCTTCTCTTCTATCCTAAGGCTCATGTTCCAACTGCTGCCAGCTTCAGAATTCCAATCTCAACTCACTCATCCCAAAGCCAGTCTCCAGGACCACCACTAACCACAGCCGCAGAGACCCTAATTCATTAACAGCACTTTAACCTGCTCATCTATGCAGTATAAAATAGGACAACCTGCATTCTTTACTTTACGCTGCAGGACCTCAGGGCAAACTCCACCTCTCTGGGTAGCACACGATAATAGTCTGACTTCAAACATCTTCAGGCAAATCATGTTCTCCCTGTTAAGTATTAAAAGCCTACAACTTGCTCCCTTTAGTGAATACTTTCCCTACATTTCACCTTCATGCAACACAAATAGAAAAGTAAAAAGCCAAAAATGAAAGGAAACAAGCCATCAGATTCCAAGGAGTTTTAAGGGTTATAGACTGGATGAGGGACAAAAAAACGTGACAGTTAACACTTCAGCTTAGGTTTAAGAAAAGCAACATTCAGAAAGAGCAGGAAGAGGCGGGGTGACCCACTAAAAGAGACTCACTGTTCTGGGTCTGTCCGTAAGAGCCATAGCTGCTCTGGCCATAGCCGGAAGTGTCCGCTGACTGGCTGTAACCACCGTAACTCTGCTGTCCATAGGGCTGATTGCTCTGCTGGGAATAGCCCTGTCCAGGCTGGGTGGGGTAGGCCCCGTAGCTGGAGGAAAGAAAACTGGTGCAATCAGGAAAAACTACTTTAGCAACCCTGGCCCTCTACAAACTCTGGAAGCCCAGAAAATTCACTCACCTTTGGGTTGCTTGTTGGGTATAGTCTGCAAAAGAAAAACACAATTATGTCACCTTCACCTATCCCTACAAAGGTAGTGCACAAAGCAAAGAAAAAGCAAATTTCTACGAAGACTAAGAGACCATAACAACAACTGGCAAAACAAAGTCTTGGCAGACACCCACCATTTCCGGCCCACAAATTCAACTGGTATCGGAAACCACACAAACCCACACACATCTCGTTTTCATAACCGCTCTCTGAGGAAGGTATGGCCAAGAGTCGAGCTACAAGCTAACGTCAGAGCTACTTCAGTGGGACGGATTTTAATTCAAGCTGGAGGCAGGAGGCAGCATTGTTCCGGATGTGGCCTCCACTCTCCAACCAAAAAACAAAAACGTCTCCCAAAAGGCCCTTCTTTTACCTTCTGCCCCATCTGGGAGACTGGAAAAGCGGACTTTTAGTGCAAAGCTAGATACCCAAGGGGAGAGAACGCTCTGACCCCAAACGAGAGAACGTCATCGAAGCGCTCGTCTCGGGAGGCGAGTTTTCCGGCACTCAAGCCCCCAGGCCTGAGGCTCCCACTGAATCCATTTTCTCGTCGCCTCGCCTTCCCCGAGGCATCCAAAGGGGGCGAAAAGGCCACAGTGAAGACGCAGCAGCCAGACCCACCCCTCCCCACGGTGCAGTAAACGAGGGACTTCCCCCGCAGGGAAGGGCAAAAGGACCGGGAGAGGGTGTGGCCGCTCCTTTTCGTTGCCACCTCGGAAAGAGGAAATTCAGGCGGGAAAACGCGGGGGCCCGGTCCCCATTTCCCTTGGACGACCTCCAGGAACCCCTCCTCCGTGAAGCGGGTGCGCGGCTCGGACCCCGAGCCACCGCCCCCGGCCGCGTGGCAGCCGAGGCGGGAATGGGGAGGTCCCGCCCCTTCCCGAGGGACCCCGGGGGCGGGGCCCACACCGGACGCGCCCCGCCGAGTCTCCCGCCGAGGGTCTCGCGACATGAAGCAGTCCAACACGGGGCGGGGGGGTTCGCGCCACGAGAAAGGGGGGAGGGGCCAGCAGAGCGCGTGCGCTCGCCGAGTGCCCGGATGCAGCACTGCGACAAAGCGGGCCCCACGGCCGGGCTGGGAATCCGCGGGGAAAGGCGACGGATGCCGAACGTGTCCATCCGTGTCTCACGTTTCAAATCGCCCAGGAGCTTCCCTCTTACACGTGCTCACCTTCAGTAAAGGGGCTCCGAAGGGAGGACCTCCCGCCCCGCGCGAGGCGCCGGGGCAGCGAAACAAGATGGCGACATCGGCCTCCCCCTTCCACCCTTCGCCACCGTTTCCCGCCACCGCGGTACGAGAATCTCCTCTACGCGATCGGCGCCCGGTCTCACCGACACACAAAACCGCCGCTGGGCGGGAACGAGGCCCCGGGTCGGCGCGCCCCTGCCGCCTCGCGCCCTCACATACCGTTTGAGGCCATGTCGGCGCACGCGCGCACTGGCCGACACGCAGCGAGATCCCAACACCACGGAGCACCGACGCCTAGAGGACTGAGCAGCCCCGCCGCCTGCGTCGACGTTTATGTACGCTTCCCCGCCTACGTACCGCGGAGGAATGTTCCAAATGTGGAAAGTAAGGGGGGGAGTACGAGCGGGCTCCTACCGTTCTTCGGCGAACATAGAGGGCTGAGCCGACAGAAGGGAAGCACATCGACTAAGAATCTTCCAATAGTATGTAGAACCATGTGTTTTCTAACAAAGAACTCCGATTCGCTTTGCAGGACTGACCCACGATTATCTCTACCCCCTAAAGTAATGGTACGGTCTGATTACCCTCTGGGGGCGGGACGAGGGCCCAGGGCATCAGTGGACTGAACTGTAGTCAAAGCGTCGAACCGCAGGGCGGAACCGAAATTTCTCTGGCGGGCCCGTTTCCCTGGGCCCCACTTTCACTGGGGACGACGCGCCCCTTACGCTGCATTGCTCTCCCGCTGCACCAGACGCATCGTGTCTCCGGCGCCATCCTCCCTGCCTCTTGAGCTAACGTTTGTTTCTCCCCTGACAACACACTCCCACCCTCTCTCTCCCTGACTCGGTTTTCACTTTGTGGTCTTTCAGAGTTGTGTTTCCTTCGTCCTTGCCAGGGTTTGTGGATTGTGACATTTCATCTAAAGGAAAGCATGCAGTTTAGCCTGATGCGGCGCTTATCGCCCACCCAAACCCGCAGGGATTTGCCCTGACGAGCCGTGGGACCGCAAGGCCCACGCCCTCTGGACCTCAGTTTAGAGATGAGATTAGGGGTCTCTGAGTCTTTCGCTGATAAGGAGCTACTCTTTATTTTCCTGAAGCCCTACCAAGGACCAATGTGGAGCTCCAGTAGTGACATTTGTATAGGGCTTAAGTGCCTTCAGAATGCACAATCAATTTTTTTTCATCACCATCTTGTGAAGAAAGTAAAGCTGTGTCCATTTGAGAGGTAAGAAAAGTGAGACTCAGAGGCCAAGTGCAGCGAAAGGTCAGGGGTTCTGATTCGAATCCGGGTGTGTGTGGCTGCAAAACTCTCCTCTTGTTGGTGACGTGAACACTTGGCAGGGCTCTGAAGCCTGTTCAGTCCCTGTGAAAGCAAGGACAAAAAGTGAAGTTCAGATTAACTTGTAACTTGCACTATAATCAGCCTTGCCTGGAACAGGAGATTTGAACGTATGGAATAAAACAAGACCAAGGAAGTTATTCCTGGTGCACATGCACACAGATTTTCCTTCCCAACATACCTGTGACCTAGGTTCCAGAGTTCCTTTGTAGGTTAGACGTGTTTTCCTGGAGAAACGATTGAGGGCTACGCCCTAGGCCTGCCCACAAACTTCTGCTAAACCCGATTTAGGCCCTGATCGCCCTGTCCCCCACCCCTACCCCCACTGAGAGGCCAATGTGACTGGAGTAAGGGCAAAGGGAAACCCATCCCTCATTCATTCGTTAATTCTACAAATATTAAGTGCTTCCAGTGTTCCAAGCATTGTTCTTGGCACTGAGGATGCACAAAACAAATGAAGTAATTTAACAACAAACATTTAACCATGAAAGTGTTTATACGTTAAATGTGTAGCATTTATAAGAGCATAACAATTTCATAAAGCTTGCTAAGTATCAGGCAGCATTCTGAGTGCTTTGAGTATAGCTTGTTCGATCTTATTCACAATAAAAGGTTGGTGTGAGGAATACACTTTTACAGATGAGCAACTAGGCACAGAAAGGTCAAAAGCTATGCCCAGGGCTACCCAGAAAGTGGCAAAGCCAAGTTCCCAACCCAGGCAGCCCGCTCAGAGTTCCTGCTCTTAACCCCTGTGCGTCAACAAACATCTCTTGAGCGCTGTGTAATATGTACAAAGCAGAAAATGGTCCAGTCCTGGAACCACAGCACCTTGTAGCCCGTGGGTGAGATGTGGGTGAGACCCACAGACCCCAAAGTGGACTCAAATTAAATGTGCTGTGACATGGGCTCAAGGACTCCAGACACTATAGGGAAAGCGAGTCATCCATCAGGTAGACACCTAACGACAGAAGGTGAAAGCGAGGTGGTAACCCTGAAGCCAGGCCTCCCAGGATAAGTGGGAGTTCACCAGCAGTGAAAGGAAAGGGTGTAACTGACAGAAGGAATGGCAGAGACAAAGCCATGGGTGAGGAAGGGCACTCGTGGGCAGAGTGGCAGGGAGAAACAGGCTCAAGCTGTGGCCTCGGGGAGGTTTCTCCAGACTCGTCTCTCTGAGTCACAGAACACAGGGCCTCTTACTTCTCCTTAAAAGTCTCTTTACATGAAGAACACCCCTCTCCCGATCCTCCCTCCTTTCCCACCATCAGTCTAT
Organism: Rhinolophus sinicus; assembly: GCF_057876585.1. Classification (NCBI taxonomy): domain Eukaryota; kingdom Metazoa; phylum Chordata; class Mammalia; order Chiroptera; family Rhinolophidae; genus Rhinolophus; species Rhinolophus sinicus. The sequence goes on along the minus strand of NC_142510.1, from coordinate 18,445,336 downwards.
CTCCTGCCCCTCCGTTCTCTGCCTTTGCTCACCCTCCAGGGTTCTGTCTTCAGCCTTCTCCACAGCTCCTTTGAGACCCAAGACCCCAGCTGTGGCCTGCTGTGAGACGCAGCCTGCAGACAGGTTCTGTGTAGCCTAAACATTGTTTTTAATTTTTGTAACGAGTTGCCAACACTAGAAATAGGGCAAACATCCAAGCTTCTGTCTTTTCTTGAAAATTGAGGGCTTGGACCATTCTGTACATACTGTTGTTCAAGTATGTGATGGTGACCCCGTACACCCAATGGCTAAAGAACACTGGGGTTCAGTTAGCAAGAAAGGAGAGGAATGGCTATCACAATCTTTCCTTCTCATTTTTGTTTTGGTCTGTTCTCACACTAGCCATCACAAATAGTGTATTGAAATAGGCCAGAAACGTAATTAGGGTGTATCTCTTAAAAGAGAAGATTTCCATTTATAGCAACACTTACCTGAGAGATATCAAACTGAATACTGTATTTCATCACAACTGGCTCTGACCAGCTGAAGCTAATAAACAGGTGTGGCCTTTGAGTGACTCCTGGATGCCAGACCCTTATTGGACCTAACTGAAGACTCCTTCCCTGCCAATGAGCAGTGGGACTTGTTTTAACCAATTGGGTCAGACCTATGAATTCATTCCATCCTATCCAAAGTGTTAGTTTTTCATTGTTAATTAGCATATGACCCTGAAAACCCCTTCCTAATACTCAAAACTCTCTTGACTTCTCACTCTCAGCAACCCTGCCAGTGAATTTCCTCTTCATTGGTGAGTTCCTTTGACTGTCAAGTATGGTCAGCCTTTTTCTTTTTTTAAACTTCGACGGTCTTTGTTTTCTTCACTGATGATCTTTAGAAATCATTACATTTTAACTTTTTAAAATAGTTTTAAATGAGAATCAGGTCCACAGTTTGACCGTCTAGGAAAAGGGTCATTAAAACTTTCTGTAAAGGGGAGATGGTAAATACTTTAGGCTTTTTTTTTTTTAAGTGTGTTTTCCCAGGACCCATCAGCTCCAAGTCAAGTAGTTGTTTCAATCTTGTTGTGGAGGGCGCAGCTCACAGTGGCCCATGTGGGGATCGAACCAGCAACCTTATTGTTAAGAGCACCGCGCTCTAACCAACTGAGCTAACCGGCCACCCTCTACTTTAGTCTTTTTAAAGGTCTCTGTGGCAAGTACTCAGCTCTGCCTTCATATCCCAAAAGCAGACATAGACAATAGGTAAATGAATGGGAGTGTCTGTGGTCCAATAAAACTTTACTTCAAAAACAGGCTGATGGCTGGACTTGGCCCTAGGGCCATCATTTGCGAACTCCTGAACTAGGATTCAAGCCATTAAGCTATGATCTATCATAAAAATCAACCCAGGGGTGGCCGGATGGCTCAGCTGGTTAGAGTGCAAGCTCTTAACAAGTTCAATTCCCACATAGGATGGTGGGCTGTGCTCCCTGCAACAGATTGAAGACAGCAACTGGATTTGAGCTGAGCTGCACCGTCCACAACTAGATTGAAGGACAACGACGTGGAGCTGATGGGCCCTGGAGAGACATACTGTTCCCCAATATTCCCCAATTAAAAAAAAAAAATCAACCCAGAAGCAAGGTAGAAATCAAGTTGGAGTTCCCTAGCTATATTCGACTCTCCCCAGATCTAGCCCTCTGCAGAATGGTCCCTAGCAGAAGAGGATCAGAACGCCTCACCATTTCTTCTATGAGCTGAGTGGGGATAGGTACAAATTGGCCTGTCGGACCCCAGACAGTTCATGTACTAACCTAACCAAAGCTTTAGTGATCAGAAACTTAAGACCATTTATAAGAAAGGTTGTAGCTATCAACGGATCCAACCCAATTCCAAAACCAAGATACAGAGCCGGCCCCCTCTGTAGATAACTAGGAGAAATACCAACCCTTCAGAGGGCAGAGCTAGTCAGAATCACCAGCAGGCCACCATCCCTGCTAACTGATTGGCCCAGCTTGAGTCGATTGTCCTGGATCAAGAACTGGCCAGGGAGCTTAGGCTGTGTCCTTAGAAATGACTGATGGTATGAGATTGGAAAAAGCAGTCAGGAACCTGTTTCTTCAGGGCATTTTAGGCCATACCGAGGCGTTTGGTTTATTATGAGAGCCCTGAGCTGTCACAAGCAGGGGCAAACAATTTTTAAATTTGATTTAATAGCAGCTAAGCTTCCACCCCTGTGGATCAGGGGAGCAGATAGGAGGAACGGTTATTGTAAACTGGACAAACCATCTAGAATGCTGGCTATCTAATGAGATATTCTGCAATGATAGAAATGAGCTGTCCCCCGTGTAGCCACAGGTGGTATGAACACTGGACATGTGGTCAATGAGACTGAGGAACTGAACTTTAAATTCTATTTAATTGTAATTAATTTTAATTTTAGTAGCCACATGTGTTTAGTGGCCTCTGTAGGAGGCCACTACAGTAGGACAGCACAGGTCTAGAAGTCCAGCACATGGAGCTCTGATCTGCTGGGATTCAATAGGAAACCCACAACATCCTTATAATAATGTGCCCATTTTTTATTAAGAGAGTCCAAATAGGTTTCTGTTACCTATAGTTGCCTTCCTCATACGCACTGTTGTTTGAGATTTTTAGAATTCGGAAAATGCAAACAAGCGACGGGAGAAATATCTGTGACGAGAAAAATTCTAAGACATTCTAAATTCAATTACAGCAGGCAGGAGAGGCAGAGAAAGACAGGAATAATTAACCGGTTAATAGCTGTGGGCCAAATGACAAACGACTGCTCGCATTCCTGAATGTCTGTTGGAGCTTTGAATCAACCTGCGGGCATCTATCAGCCGACCACTAGATGCCACCACGTCCTGAATACGCAGGAACTTTCAGGACTGTCACCAGGAAACAACGAGTAGTAAATATGTCTTCCTTACAGACCCGCACCTGTCCTAGCACTGCCCCCTTTCACTTCAGCTCTTCCAACCCCCCATATGTGCCGCCAATGTAAATCCTTTCAAGACAACTTACATCTTCCTCCCCCCAAAACATAATGTATGAAAGAGCCCTTCAACTCCAGGACGGCGGCCATGTTTGTCTTTTCCAGCCAGCCCTGCTGCTGCTGCTGGTGATTTCACGCCCCAGGACCTGGTTAGTTCGGGGCTACCATATGGCTCAGTAAACCCTTTCTTTCAGAAAAGCTTTCGGTCACGAAAGTTTTTTAATTAACATCTGCTATGGTCTGAGTACCTGAGGTCCCAGCATGCCTGTCATGCGGGGTCTCTGGTCCTGTTCCCCACAGAAGAACGCAGGACATGATGAGGCCAAAAAGGAACACCCACGGAGCCATAGATAGGGGAGTCATACCACTGTATTCTCGCTGGCGGCTGGGTTGGGGACACAGGAAGCAGGAGCCATGCGATTCGCAACCCGCCGTCCGCTTCTCTGCCAACCAACCTCACTTGCTAAACTGTAATCTACACCTCTCTGCAATCCACAATCCTCAATCCGCGCTTGCTAGCTCAGCCACGGCAGTTATATCAGTGGCCAATGGCTCACTGGTTACAGCTGATGGCCAACTAGTCACAGCTGATGACCATCTACTACCTGAGCCAGCACCTTTCCACGTGAGGCCGAGAGCCTGGAAACCGCTCTCTGGGACTCTGTCCCCACAATGCCCAGTGCCCCATGTTTCCCGGAGGGTCCAGAAAGCTCTCTGAGCTCAGAGGTCCCAGTCAGGACCTTATTGCCTCCAGCCACTTCTCAAAAATCTTGCCCTCCTGCCCATCCTCTCCTGGATTCCTCTCTCACCACCAGGGGCTGCACTGATGTCACCCACACCTTCCAGTTTGTGCAGGAGGGCCCCACAGCTGCTCTCTCAGATGCCCAGATCATTCCCTCTGTTTCTGTGGAACCACCCTCCAAAAGGCATACAGGGCACCTCACTAAAGTGAGGGATTCTTGAAGTAGAGCTGCTCGTTTGAGACCAAAATGCCAAGTCCTGGGACAGTTTCTGACTCCGATAGGCCTCAGTTGCTGGCTGGCAGGGGAGCTGTATTGAGGGAAAGGATGGGGGGCACAGGTGCCAGCGTGGTCCCAGGAGACCAGGTGATGGAGACGGGGTGAGGGTGTCTGGCCGGGCACTGGAAGGAGGGGCTGTTACTCTTCCTGCCACACGGGGGAGCCCCAAGAGACTCGCCTAGATCATACCAGGTAACCCTGCTTCTGGTACAGACTGCAGTCTGTACATGTTATGTCCCCATTTTATCAATGGTCTCTCAGATATTCCTATTCAGAGGGTCACTCCATTAAGTACCGTGGAGTGTGCTTTCAGACCCCACTGGAAGTTATTCTGGAGCACACTCCAGAAGTCTCCCTCTTCCACAGAACACACAGTAACTTAGGGTTGCTAGATTTAGCAAATAAAAATACAGGCCACCCAACAAAGTCTGAATTTCAGATAAACACAAAGACATTTTTAGTGTATTTCCCAACTATTTCATGGTGCATAGTTATACAAAAACAAATATGCGTTGATTATCTGAAATTCAATTTTAACTGAACATCTATGTTATCTGGAAAACTTCCCAGGGGTTACATCTGCTTTTGCAGTTTCCAAACTAAAATGTTTGCAGCCTTGCTCTGCTATGGCACCTTCTGGTGTTCATGAGAGCAGGCACCCCAGATTCTTGTCTAAGGAGACGAATGGCCCTGCCCACAAGATCTTCACAGCCCTGGCCAGAAGTGCGGTGACATCTGTCTGCTTTGCCCAAGGAGATGCATTATTGCCCAGCTTAGCTTGTGTGGAGCACCCATGGCCCTGCCCTCAACCTGTGAAGCCGTGTCCTGCCCACACCGTTCAGCACCTTCAAAAGGTTGTCTGAGTGAAAGAAACAATATTTTTCAAGGAGTATCTGAAGAATGTCTTTTATCTAGGTCAGTGATAATCAACCTTTTTAGTGAGAAGGACAATTCAGAAAAAAAGTAACCCGTCTCCAAATTTTTTAAAAAGAATTATCTTCTATTATCACGAATGTAATATCAACAACTTTTGCTTAAGCATGCTTTTATTGGTTCTCCGGTTGCTAAAGGTTTTAATTATTGTGCCTACACTTTCGGAAACCACATAGCACAGTATCTGAGGTAATGCTCTACCTTTTAGCAAAGTTTGCGGTCAAGGAAAACATTTTTGAAGCTGGTTCAGTTAGCTTTCCCCTTAACTGACCCTGGAATCCACTTAACTGCAAAATGTGTTTTGTCTCTTTTTATTTAGGTATAACGACCTACAATAAAGTGCATAAAAGTATACCAATCTTTTTTGTTTGTTTTTTGTTTTTTGTGGGTTTTTTTGTTTGTTTGTTTTTTAATTGGGGAAGGAGAACAGGACTTTATTGGGTAACAGTATGCACTTCTAGGACTTTTTTTTTTTTCCAAGTCAAGTTGTTGTCCTTTCAGTCTTAGTTGTGGAGGGTGCAGCTCAGCTCCAGGTCCAGTTGCCGTTGCAAGTTGCAGGGCACCATCCCTTACGGGAGTCGAGGAATCGAACTGGCAACCTTGTGGTTGAGAGGACGCACTCCAACCTACCGAGCCATCCAGAGCTCAGCGGCCGCTCAGCTCAAGGTGCCGTGTTCAATCTTAGTTGCAAGGGGCGCTGCCCACCATCCCTTGCGGGACTCGAGTTGAACCAACAACCTTGTGGTTGGAGCCCACTGGCCCATGTGGGAATCGAACTGGCAGCCTTTGGAGTTAGGAGCACAGAGCTCTAACTGCCTGAGCCACTGGGCCGGCCCCAGAAGTATACCAATCTTAAGGGTAGAGCTCAGTGAAATTTTGCATTTGTATCGACCCGTGTAGCCACCACCGAAATCAAGATATAGAGCTGCCCTGCACTCAGCAAGCTCCCTCATGCTCATTTCCGGAAAACACGTCCACCTAAGGGTAACCTAAACACTATTCTGAATTCTGTCACCATCGATCGGTTTGTTCTGAAGTTTCACATTATTGGAACATTACAGTATGACACATATTCTTTGAGCATAATTCTTGTGATAGTCATCCATATTGTTGCCCATATCAGTAATTTATTCTTTTTTATTGCTGCATAGTATTCCACAATTTGTCAAAATTCCTGTTACCAGACGCCTATGTTGTTTTAGGATTTTGGCTCCTGTGAATAAAGCTGCTATGGAAAGTCCATGTGTCGGAGGAGGTCATCGAGGGAACATGACAGCCAGTTGACCTTCGAGCTGGACCCAGGCAATCAGAGGCACCTCACCCCATCCCCTGTCATTGGAAGGTATGTTCTGCATGCCTGTACCACAGTGGGAGCCATTTTAAAGGATGCAGCCTTGAGAGAACAATGTGTTGTTGAGACCACCTGGACGGTATACGTGACTAAACTCAGTCAAGGTCTCTATATAAACCTTTAAGACTCTGGCAGATGAGTGTGGAGAGCTACTCCTTGGGGCCACCCAAGGCGAGCCTTATATATAAGTTCACTGGCTTGTTACCCTGCCTCCTCTCAATGTGGAGTGGTCTGCCCCTTCCTTCAGTCTTTCCTTGCCCTCTGTGTACGTACAAACCAACACCACATAGATTGAGCACAGAGAAAGGAGAGACCTTGCGACTGCATGAGAAGGAGAGAGGCTCAGCCATCCCTGGTTAATCTCCAGGTGTTTCTGGACCCAGCGGCAACCACACGAGAGGCAACAAGACCAGCAGAAGGACCATCTGGTGAAGACCAGTCGCCCCACAGAACCATGAGAGATAATAAAATGGGTTTTGTCACTACGTTTTGGAGTGGTTTATTACACAGCAATAGATAACTGAAACAAAATCTTTCTTCCCCCTTTTTTTTTTAATTGAGTCGTTTGTCTCTTTTCTTAGTGCTTCTTAATTAAGATTCTTCAAAGCAAGAGTTTTCCAATTGCAAATATGGTCATAGTCATTGTCAAGCCACTCACTTTCAAATATAAGATTTTCATCAGCTGTTTTTCATGTTTTTGGTGCCTCCATAACTAGTGTTAACTGTTAGTCATAAAAATCAATACTTCTGGGGGCCAGCCCAGTGGCTCAGGTGGTTAGAGCTCCGTGCTCCTAACTCTGAAGGCTGCCAGTTCGATTCCCACATGGGCCAGTGGGCTCTCAACCACAAGGTTGCCAGTTCAATTCATCAAGTCCCGCAAGGGATGGTGGGCTGCGCCCCCTGCAACTAGTAACAGCAACTGGACCTGGAGCTGAGCTGCGCCCTCCACAGCTAAGACTGAAAGGACAATAACTTAACTTGGAAAAAAGTCCTGGAAGTACACACTGTTCCCCAATAAAGTCCTGTTCCCCTTCCCCAATAAAATCTTAAAAAAAAAAAAAAAATCAATACTCCTTCCCACAAATGTACATGAGCTGTTCCGAAACCGTGCTTCTGATCCCTGCAATACCCAAACTGAACCAATATGCATTTGTAGCCAGCATGGCCAAGAAATACCAGTGCAGAGCTAGACCAATATTGGTGTCATTTAAACCTCCATTTCCCCATCTCAATATGAGGGAATCCCTAAAATGAGGTCTCAGGACACATTGAGAAGACAGGTGACATAACAGTCACCACTTATCTGGCTGTAGTAGGCAGAATAATGGCTCCCAGAGATGTCCACACCCCAATTCCCAGAAATTATGAGTAGTTCACCTTATGTGGCAAAAGGGGCTTTGCAGATGTGATGAGGGACATGGACCTTGGGACGGGAGGTGATCCTGGATCATTCTGGCGGGCCCCGTGAAGTCACGTGAATCCTTAAACTCAGAACTTTCCTGGTTTTGGTCTGAGAGAAAGCTAGGCAGACAGAAAAGGGGTCAGAGAGATGCAATACTGCTGCCTCTGAAGATGGAGGAAGGGAGCCATGAGCCAAGGAATAAGAGAGCAGCCTCTGCAGGCTGGAAAGGCAAGGGAATGGATTCTTCCTGAGCCTCCAGGAAGGAACACAGCCCTGATGACACCACAATTTTCAACCAGCAAGACCTGTGTCAGACTTCTAACCATCAGCATTGTCGGATCATAAATGTGGTCGTTTTAAACCACTAAGTGTATGATAACCTGTGTCAGGGACAGAAAACGAATACATCCCCTACCACTAATCAGATCAGCAGAGAACTGTGCATCCAGGTATCGCCTCTCTTACCCAGAGGCACCCCTCCCCCATAATTATTTTATTGACTGTGGTTGGTTTGATTGTGGTGTGATTGGCTGACTTTCAACAGCACTATAAAATTAAACTCTGTGAAGCTCTTTGCTGCTCTTGCCATAATTAGGTGTTGAGGAAGATTTCATTATGCCTAAGTGTCCCCTCCATGAGAACGTACAGGAGAAGTTGATTTTCAGTCCTAGTACCTGGAAGAGAGAGACTCCTGCTTGGGTTTCCCTCTGTGTTGGCTGTTAGGAAGCTTAGAGCAGAGATTCTCGGGGTGGAAGAACACTCAGAATCTGTACTTGCACCCCCAGAAATTCCAGTCTGTCTCACTAAAGGAGTTCTCCCTTCCCCCACGGGATTCGCTGCTTTGGTGAGCCACCGTGCCATTTATTTTATGAGGAGCAAGTCCCAGTCCTCAGGTCTATTAGGTTGGGGAAGGAGTTACAAATCATTGTCTTAGAGCAGCAGTGCTCCAATATGGTCTGGGAACTCCTGGAGGGGTCCCCAAGATCCTTTCCAGGGGTGCCCAAGGCCAAAACTATTTCCATGATGTCATGTGTAGGTTTTTATTTTTTCTGGGTTTTTTTAATTGTTTTTAAACTTTTATTTATTTTAAGTGTGTTTTTTCAGGACCCATCAGCTCCAAGTCAAGTAGTTGTTTCAATCTAGTTGTGGAGGGCGCAGCTCACAGTGGCCCATGTGGGGATTGAACTGGCAACCCTGGTGTTACGAGCATTCGTGCTCTAACCAACTGAGCTAACAGGCCACCCCCTACAGTGTAGGACTACTTGATACATGATACCCCAAAAGGCTGGATGCGGAAGCTGATATGAGAATATGTAGGGTTTTTTTTTTTTTTTTTTTTAATATGTAGGTTTTGATTAACACAGATTTATGACGTTTAAATGAATTCACACGTCTTTTAAGTGTTTCTCGGTTTTAATTTTAAATGCAGTAAATATTGATAAATATAACCGATATAAGCAAACACTCTTTGGATTCCTCAATAATTTTTAGGGTGCAAGGATGTCCTGAGCCCAAAATGTTTGAGAACCACTGAATTGGAGCAGTTTGCAGGTGAGGAGCTTCAGGGCTTGATGTTTTGCTGTAATTGCCCTACACACTGTCTTCTTCCCGACCTTTAAACAATGCCAGTTGCCTCATTTTTCTGAGTGTTTGCAGAATAAATGACTGGTTTTTTATCCTTGGAGGGACTAATGCCTACAAATGAGTGCCCGAGGGGACTTAGAAACTGCAGGGTTGTGTTACCAGTACCACCAACTTCACCTTCCTTGTCTGCCATGGGCTGGCAAAGGCTGCCAAGATGAGCGGTTGACCAGTCCACTGTCCGCATTCCCAACCCCCCACATCACCTCTCCTTTTCCCTCTCTTGCGCCCAACAAAGCCAGCACATGGCTTTTCCCTAGGCCTCTGTTTTCTAGGGAAACTGGACTAACAAAGTAATATTATTATTAGCTTATATTATTGGTAAGAAAATAGATATGTGTGTGTGGATATTCTTTGTTGGACCCTTGTCAGACGTTCTCAAAAAGAGTCAGGAGGCTTTGCTAGAAATAAATGACAAGGGGCGGCCAGTTAGCTCAGTTGGTTAGAGTGTGAGCTCTTAACAACAGGATTGCCGGTTCAATTCCCCACACGGGATAGTGAGCTGGGCCCCCCCCTCCCACAACTAGATTAAAAACGGCAACTGGATTTGGAGCTGAGCTGCGGCCCCACCCCACAACTCGTGGGGATTGAAAACAATGACTTGACTTGGAGCTCATGGGTCCTGGAAAGAACACACTGTTACCCAATAAAAAATAAAAAATTTTAAAAAGAAAAAAATGACAAAAGTTTATTCAAGGTTCTTAGGGTTTGCAAACCAGAAACACAACTAGGCAACACCCAGTGTTCCAAGGGAAAAGTAAACTACCTTCTTGAGAAGAATCAGTTCTGCATTCTTAGCCCCTGATTGAGCCAAGATGTATCCATCACGTGTCCAGTGGTCTAGACCACAGAACATTTTCTTGTTGAGGGCGTGCAGACGGCTAACTGAAGGCCTGATGGATGTGCAGGCATTAACACACAACACATTGATGTGCCTCCAGGTATCGAGGCTGAACCGTCAAGTTCAGAAGCTTAAGTTCCCAAAGTCAGTTAAAACAGAAATAATTGTTTCCTAGTGCTTCAGCCCACGTCAATCAAGTTAATAATTGAGCGGCTTGACCACAGTGATTCCATTTTATCTCTTCACTCTATTCCTCACCCTCCTTTTTCCCTCTCCACCCTCTCTATCCTCATCTGTTTCCCCAGGGAGTGACTTTTATGGGCCACATCGTGGGTACCTTTGCTTCTGGTAGGTTTCAGATGAAGGGAGGAGCGGGCAGGTGATCAGACAACAGGAGGAGAGCGGGACGGGGATTTCTATTTCCCAGCCCTCCCTGCCGAGCCCGTTTGATAAAGGCTGCAGTCCATGGGAGGCACTCCTTGGATGGCTCTCCTTTACATCTGCAGCTCTCTCTTTCTGGGTTCCAGTAACTTCTCTGTCTTTTTGCCTCTTCAGGCAGGGCTCTCCACTACTGCTAGCCCCCAGCTGCTTCACCATCCCTTCTTGGTTTCCCTTAACCCTGCCTACACCTCTGTAAATAGTTCCCTCATTAAACTCTCCTCAATTCCACTTTGAGATGCCATCTGTTTCTTAAGTGGGGTTGAGTGACTTCCCCAAGGTCACACAGAGTGACAGAACACCGGGGAGAACTCACTCGAACACAGAGAAGGGTGGAGACTTTTCCCGACCTTGACAGCCGGCCCAGCCTCCTCCCAGAATCTTGTACCTGCCCAACCTGCCGGCCTCTGTGATCCTTTTGTTGGGATGGGATTGAATTCCCTAGGGCTCCTTTGCAGGACCTGGCCAGCAACTCCAGTAACCAGAGCTGTGTGAGAAGAAAAGCCCAAACCACTAGGGTAGCCGCACCCCAAAAAGAGATGAGGTCTCGGGTGAGTCATGCCAATGAGGGGCCACTTTCCTTGTTCCAAGGGCCCACCTGCCTCCCCAAGGACCCAGAGCATCGCCTCCCAATGCCTGGCTGCGCTTCCCTCCTATCTGGTCACAGGGTTCTCCACTCCCTCCCCCACCCAACGGGTGTCCTGGATCTAGGACATCTGCCTTCCACCCCCAGCCGGGGCCTCCAGAGATGGGACATGGGACAGGGCTCTGGGTTGGGCCTTCAGGTTCCCTACTTCCCCCTTCCAGCCCCAGATCCTCTCAGATTCCCAGGGATGGGCTCTGGCCAGGGAGGGTGGGGCTGTTCCTGGGACCATCAGGAGTCCTGGGTGCCCAGACAGTGACAGAGCTGTGGCAGAAAGCAGACACTTCACCCATCTCTGCCTCCAGCTGACTCAGATGTGCCATGTTCCAGCACCTGTTTCTCCCACTGGTGACCCTCGGTAACCTCAGGAGATGGGATGGGCTGCAAGGGACCTTGGTTCTGGCATCTGGAAAGATGGAAAGCAGAACCCTGGGCTCTGCGTAGGGATTTGGGTGTCAGAAGAGGAAGGGGAGGTGGCTGTCAGAGGAAGGAAGGTGTGAGATGTCAGGAGGGAGGAATGGGGTATGAGAGGAGGGGAAGGGGCCTGGCTGCAGGGGGAGGAATAGCAGCGAAGCCTGCGGGGAGCCACGGAGGGTGTGTTGTAAGTGTGTGTCTCCAGCCGCTTCCTGCCTCCCTCTTTCCAGCCATCAGCCCCATCCCAGGAGTCTCCCAGGACTCAGGTAAGGCAGCTGGACTAGGGAAAGTCAGGTGCCGAGGCAGACAAGATAGGAGGGGCAGCAGGAGGCTAGTGGGGTGGGCGGTCGCTGACAGGGCAGGGAACTGGGGAAGAGGGTGGAGGGTGGAGAATGAGGATGAGGGCTGGGCACTGTCAGGGGCTGGGAGTCTCCAGCCTCTTCCTCTCTTTACCCTCCGCCCCTCAGCTCCCAGTCCTACCCACGAATCTGAAGATCTGGGTAAGGAGGGGGTGGTAAGCAGGTTAAGGCTGGCCGGGCAATGAGGGAGGCGGAAATAACCAGAATCTTCTAAGTGCCTAGGTCCACTTTGTTCTTTGTTCAGGGGGGCAAACCGAAGCAGAGTGCGGGGTGGGATTTTGTCCTGAGTTACCTGGGCCTCTGGCGTGGGGGCCCCGGGCGGGTGATGACCTCTACTGCACGCCATTGCAGACTGCGGTCGCCCTGAGCCCTCTGAGCGCATCGTGGGGGGCTCAGACGCGCAGCCGGGCAGCTGGCCATGGCAGGTGAGCCTGCACCTGGGCGGGGGCCACATCTGCGGGGGCTCCCTCATCGCCCCCTCCTGGGTCATCTCCGCTGCTCACTGTTTCGTGGAGTGAGTATTCGCCCTTGTATTCGCCCCTCTGCTTTGAAAGCCAAGCCCGGCGGCAGCGCGACCCCGCCGCTCAGGCTCACTTGGAGACTGGCTGCCCCCTCTCCGCCTCCCCGCCCTCCCCCAAGCTAGGTGCCCTGAGGGGGTATCCTGGTTCTGAGTGTTTTGACGACGGGTCCCACCACCTCACTCAATATCCAAGTCTGAATTCCACCTTCCCCACCTCACCAAGCAACCGCCTCCGAACCGGCTCCGTTCTTCCCGGGAGTTTAGGTGTCTCTCAACGTCCATTGCCCCAGCCCCCCAAAATGGATCCGACTCCGCCCCCACCCTCCGGGCTCCTGCAGACTCCACCTTCTTCCAGGCTCGAGCCCCCACCCCCACGAGGGTCTGTCCCCTCCTTAGGGTCAATCTAACCCCCTCCCTCCTTGGCGCAGCAACGGGACAGGGGCCGTGGAGCCCATGGAGGAGTGGTCGGTCCTGCTGGGCGTGCACTCCCAGGACCGGCCCACGGACGGCGCGCACGTCCGTGCAGTGGCCGCCATCCTGGTGCACGACAACTATAGCAGCGTGGAGCTGGGCGCCGACTTGGCCCTCCTGCGCCTGGCTTCGCCCGCCAGGCTGGGCCCCACCGTGAAGCCCGTTTGCCTGCCCCGCGCCTCGCACCGCTTCATTCACGGCACTGCCTGCTGGGCCACCGGCTGGGGGGACGTGCAAGAGGCGGGTGAGTGAGGTGGTTGGGGACCCGAGGGGTGGGTTATCCGAGAGCTGGAGTCTGTAGAACCATCCTCTGGGCCGGACTGTCCTAAAAGCTAGGGCCCCGGGGTGCGCGCGCCCAGGGTGGGGCCTGGGAATGGGGCTCACGGGGCGAGGCTGGGGACCAGGTTTGCAAGGCCAAGGGTGAGGGCCGTGCCAATCTCCATCCGTCCTCCTCCTCAAGGGCTTTCAAACTAAGACCCCTGAATCATCCTTACCTTTCCTTCTAGTTCCTTCTTTCCCGGATTAAGGATCAGAACTCGAGTTCCCATCCCAGCTTTGCTATTTCAGACAGAGCACTTCACCGTTTCCTCCTCTGAAATTTAAGGAAAACAGTGCTCATTTCATGGGGTTGTTGGGTGGATTACATGAGAAAAATCCACGTAAAGTTTATCACAGTGACTAGCACAGCAGTAGTTCGTGCGTTTAAGGTAGTTTCACCCTAACCCTTTTGCCGCGACGGTCGGATATATCCGAATGAATATACCCGAAATTTAAACATAAAAATAATGTCATTTATATACAAAGCAGCTCAAATTGTTATTATTAAATGCATAAAATAGTCATAATATCCACTTTTTGGTTTTTGTGGATTTCTGACATATTTTGGAAAAAAAAAAAAATCTTGAAATCATTGAAAGCGAAAGAGCTAAGTGATCCGGCACTAAAGCACAGCACCGGCCTACGGCAGGCGCTCAGCAGATATCAGTTTCTGCCCTGTCCTCGCGGCCCCGGCCCCCCACTCATCTGTATGCCCCACCTCCTGTCTCCCCGCGCTCCCCTCATCACTCTCATTAACTCAGTCCGTCTTGCATCCGTTCAGCACATAGTTCAGCACATAGTTAGGCGTTAGAGATGTGCCATGAACATAACAAGCGAAATCCCTGCCTTCCCAGAGTTTACTTTCTAGTGGGCAGACAATCACACTCACTTAGCTGAATAAGCAAACACGTCAGGAAGCATGGGGAGAAACGGACCTCCATTCCCCATCAAACCTGCTTTCCAATGCTAACCTTCTCTGTCAGCAAGTCCCCACCATAATTCCGCACTTACTGTGACCAGGTCTGCAGTGCCAGGGGCTCTAGGCAGGACGCATTGGGAGCAGATGCCACAGCCGCTGCTGCAGGTGCCCCATCGGGGCTGGAGGTGACAAGGAAGTGTCAGTCTGAACACCTAGGAAGTCTGTGTGGATGGGACCAGGCCACACTGACAATCGGCACCCGGAGCCAATTTCTGGGGAGGTTTTGTGAAGTCGGAATCTAAGCTGGCATCACAGGAAGGTGGGGAGAAATGGAGGCCATCCTGGGGACCTCCGTGAGGCACAGCCGACAGAGAAGGGCCAGGCTGCCAAGCTGGAGTGACGGGGGCAGCAGCAACAGAGGCCTCAAGGTCAGACTGAAGGCCAGAGCACCCCTCCAGTGCCAGGGATCCCCAAGACAATCCCTAAACCTTTCTGGTGGGCCCTACAGTATAGCCTCAGACGTCACTGACCTCTCAGGACTGGAGGTGGGGAGAAAAGGGGGTCTGTCCACACTCTCCCCCACCCTTTCTGGATGCTGAGACTTGGTCTCCATTGGAAGCAGGTTCAGCTCAGGAAGGGACTGAGGCCTCAAGTTTAGGCAGTGGGATCCACTGATTGTTCTTGGAAAGAACAGAGCAGAGCTTTCATGACATTTCTCCGACAGCAGCAAGTGATGGCTGGGTTGGGGAACAGACCCGTGAGGAGGCCGGGCCAATCATCCAGGCCCAAGCTTATGCCTCCTGGACTAGGGCAGTCACGGTCAACATGCCCCGAAGTAGGGCTTCCGGGCGGGAATTCCCACCCGTTCTCAGGAATTTTTTTCCCTTTTCTGTTCCCGAATCCCGAGAAAAGTTGGTTGGGAAATTGGGAAAATCAGCTCCTTGAACCCAGGTGATTGGTAGTATCAGCCGTCACTTTGTGGAAACGATGCATGGTGGAGAACAGAAAACAGTTTATATCCCGGGATTTGGGAATGGGAAAGCGAAAAAAATTCCTGAGAACGGGCAGGAATTCCCGCCTGGAAACCCTACCCAGAAGTCACAAATGAGGTGTTCTGGACTTGGGGGCTCACTGGAAAGAGGAAGCTGAGACAGGGGTCACGGACAACACCCAGATTCCACACTTGGCACCTTGGTGCAGGACTGCGTCTAGTGTATGTGGCATCTTTTTGGAAAGGAGTGCCCTCTCAGGACCAACACAGCCCAAGCAGGGCTGAAAGCTTAGTGCTTTGAGCCCCCACATGTCCTCTGTTGGCTGGGTACCTTTGTGTGGTACACAACCATCCATAGTAGCTCTCACTGTGTGCCATTCCTGAGACGGGGATGTAGGAAGAAGGAGGGAGAGGAGCAGGAGACAATGATTGGCGTTGGATGTGGGGGGCTGAAGTGCCACGGGCCATCTAGGTAGAGATGCCCAGGAGGCAGCTGGAGGCGACATCGCTGAGCCCTGGGGAACGGGGGACTCCATACCTGCCTCACAGCATTTTCTCTCTGGTTCCGCCCACAGACCCCCTGCCTCTCCCCTGGGTACTGCAGGAAGTGGAGCTAAGGCTGGTGGGCGAGGCTGCCTGTCAGTGTCTCTACAGCCGGCCAGGCCCCTTCAACCTCACTTTTCAGCTATTGCCAGGGATGCTGTGTGCTGGCTACCCAGAGGGCCGCAAGGACACCTGCCAGGTGAGGGGAGGCCCCTGCACCTGCCTGGAAAGGCCAGGCAGAGCCCTAACCAATAGGCAGCAGTGTGAGAAACAGACAAATTCCATCTCTCCCGTCTCTCTGAGCCTCATCTGCAAAAAGAGGACAAGATTCCCAATGGATGGGATTGATTCTAAATGGACAGGACCTGGGATTCAACAAGTGGGCACTGTTATTTATGGCAGCACATCACCGAGGTTACATACCAGACTCCAGAGTGATTCAGCCTGACTTGAAGATCGGCACCACCACTTATTAGCTCTGTGACTTTGACCAAGTTATTAAACGTCTCTTATGTCCTGACGTTGTCACCTGGAAGATGGAGAGGATAGTGTTACCTCCCTCATAGGATGGTTATGATGAAATGAATTTGTATATGTAAGAGCACTTAGAACAGAATATGGCCCTTAATAAGAGCTAAATAAATATTAGCTATTGCTATTAATTATTATTATCCCACATCCCAGCCCATAGTACAGCACCTGTTACTTAGTAGATAGTAGTTATATTTAAAATGAATTATTCCTCCACAGAAGGGAATTGTCCAGATAACCTGCTGCAGGCCAAAACATAGTATAGTTTAACCATTTTCCCCAGAAACCTTCCTCAAATGGCACACATTTTTTTAGGGCACTCAGCATGCATGATGGTGATGGGGAATTCAAGCTAGATGGTCTTCAGAGTCCTTCCCAATTATGAGGGTCCAGGACCCACAGACATAAATAATTCTCTGGCTTCTCGAACAGGATAGCAAACAATTCCAATTCCTCTGGACCAGCGCTGTCCAGTAGGGCTTCCTACAGCGGTGGGAATGTCCTGAATCCGTGCTGTGCAGGGTGGTAGCCACCAGCATATCAGCTCCTGAACATTTCAAATGTGGTTAGTGTGACTGAGGAATTACATTTTTAATTTTATTTAACGTTAATTAAAATAGCCACATGTGGCTAGTGTCTGCCATATTGGACAGCACAGTTCTAGATGATTCTGAGCCTCCTTGGTGACCCTGTTCAGGTCACAGTGATGGACTACCTCTGTATCATTACCTCTGATGTCGTAGGGATAATTCCCGGAAGCATTAAACAGCCTACAACCATTGTTTTTGTGTCTGTTCATAGTAGTTCTTCCTTCTGACTTGCTTTCAAGCTGTCTCTTCTTGCTGCCTTTAGACTTCCTATTTCTAACAGCCTCTTCATCCTAGATGCTGGCACCTCTGATTTACTTTAACAAGTGGGTGAACTTAGAAATCCAGGACGGCCTTTATTTGAACTCTTCATTGAACAAGAACACTTCGGCTCTGAGTGAGCCCCGCAGGGCCCTCTGGCGTGGCCATCAGTGTGGCGTGTGGCGCTCTTGGCTTTGGCTGTTCATCAGCCTTTCTTCTGTTTAGAGTTGTAGGGAACACAGAAGATGACGCAGCCAAGGTCGATTCCTAGGAGAAGGTGGCTGTATGTTGGGCCAAGAAGAGGTGTAGGACCTTTGCAAAATGGCACAGTATAAGCCGGTGGGTCCCTGGGCTGATCCCCTGACACTGAATCATCTTTCATCAGGGAGACTCTGGGGGTCCGCTGGTGTGTGAGGAAGGCGGCCGATGGTTCCTGGCAGGAATCACCAGCTTTGGCTTTGGCTGTGGACGGAGAAACCGCCCCGGAGTCTTCACTGCTGTGGCTCCCTATGAGGCCTGGATCCGGGAACAGGTGATAGGCTCAGAGCCCGGACCTGCCTTTCCCACCCAGTCCCAGGGGCCCCAGTCAGGCGCCCGGGAGCCCATGGATGAGAACTGCACCATCGCCCTGCCAGGTGAGGTGGCAGGACCCCAGATGTCTGCTAGACATGTGAGTTGGGATGGAAAGTGTTGGGGGTTCAAGGGGCCCCCTGACCCAGGCCTCTCATCCTTCAGAGTGCGGGAAGGCCCCGCGGCCAGGGGCCTGGCCCTGGGAGGCTCAGGTGATGGTGCCAGGATCCAGACCCTGCCATGGGACGCTGGTGTCTGAAAGCTGGGTCTTGGCACCTGCCAGCTGCTTTCCGGAGTGAGTGAAAACCCACATCTCAGACAGATTCTTGCCGCTGCTTCCAACGGCCTGAGACACTATCTATTGTCTGGCCCCAGCCCTTGGGCCAGGTAGGGGTTGGGCGGACACCTCAGATTGGAGTGCAGGGCGCGGTTTCTCCTTGGTAGGTGAGGATCCAACTCGCAAAGCGGGGTCCTAGTCTATCGGGGGCGAGTAAAGGGGTAATAACTTCGGTCCAGGATGCGGGGGTCTGAGTGCGCAGTTCTCAGGCCGGCGATGCAGGTTCCCAGGCTGGGGTGTGGCGCTTAAGCCAGGGGTGCGAGGTCTCGAGCCGAGGGCGCAGGCTGTGGCCCACGTCCCCAGTTTCCGCATCCCGCAGCCTCAGCGGCTCAGACCGCCCGCCTCACCACCTGGACAACTGGCGCGTGCTGCTGCCCTCGCGCCCGCGCGCGGAACAGGTGGCGCGCCTCGTGCCTCATGAGAACGCCTCCTGGGACCACGCCTCTGACTTGGTGCTGCTGCAGCTGCGCGCGCCCGTGAACCTGAGCGCGGCCCCGCGGCCCGTGTGCCTACCTCACCCCGAACACTACTTCCTGCCCGGGAGCCGCTGCCGCCTGGCTCGCTGGGGCCGCGGCGGTGAGCAGGGGCCCGGCGCGGGGCGGGGTGGCGCGGGGCCCGACGGCGCTGCAGTGAGGGCTCCTTCCCTTGTCTCTACCAGAACCTGCGCCCGGCCGCGGCGCGCTGCTGGAGGCCGAGCTGTTAGGCAGCTGGTGGTGTCACTGCCTGTACGGCCGCCAGGGGGCGAAAGTGCCGCCGCCGGGAGACACGCCGCACGAGCTCTGCCCCGCCTACTGGGAGGAGGAGGAGGCGGGCCGCTGCTGGGTGAGCGGCGGGGGCGGAGCCTACGCGTCTGCGTGGGTCCCAGAGAGATGGGCCCCAGGAGGCCCGGGACTGGACGGGGCGCTTCTGGGCGGGGGCGGGGTTAAGGCGGGGCCAGAATGCGCTGGGGGCGGATCCTGGCCCCGGAGAACTTTAGGGAGGGAGGGGCCTGAGACGGGCCCTGGGCGCTGGAGGATATTCTCGCTACCCCCGGGTTCACTCCTTATCCAGATTAGTATTGGAGCCTGGCTTGGAGGAAGTGGGACCTGTGTCCGAGAACGGGAGAACGTGGGGTCCAGGAAAGCCCCAGGGCACTTAATACCCTCTCATCAACTCTCACACACGCACACGGACGCACGTGAGGGCGCAGAGGTTGGTAACACACACTCTCTTGCTGCAGAACGAATCGAGTTGGAGCCTTCTGTGCCAGGAGGAGGGGACCTGGTTCCTGGCTGGAATCAGAGACTTCTCCAGTGGCTGCCTGCGTCCCAGAGCCTTCCACCCTCTGCAGACTCACGGTCCATGGATCAGCCATGTGACTCGGGAAGCCTACCTAGAGGACCAGCTGGCCTGGGACTGGGGCCCCGAGGGGGAGGAGACTGAGACACAGACTTGTCCTCTCCACACAGAGCATGGTGGTGAGCAGGAGGTCTTTGGGCCTTAGTTCTCGTGAGTGCTTAGAGCTGTGGTAGGAGTTTCAGGGTTCTGCTGTGGGGCCCCCACTGAGGCACTTACCTCCTCTCCTTAGCCTGTGGCCTACGGCCAGAGCCCGCTTCCGTGGGGCTCCTGTGGCCCTGGCTGGCAGAGGTGCATGTGGCTGGTGAACGAGTCTGCACTGGGATCCTGGTGGCTCCAGGCTGGGTCCTGGCAGCCACTCACTGTATCCTCAGGTGGGTCTCAACCATCTCCAATCGGCAAGAGGGGACGATTGGGAGATGGGCCACAGGACTCTTGAAATAGTGGGACACTCCCTGTAGGGCTCCTACAGCACAGGGAAACTGCTGTGAAGTGTGTTGAGACAGAGAGAGATCTGGAAGGAGGAATAATGAAGGAGTTAGTGGAATGACCCTGGAGATTCATTCCACGCTTTCCCCAGGCTGGGAAGGACTTTACCGGCCAGGGGGTGAGGGTGGGAGAGTGGCTAGGAGGTGACATTGGGCCTTGTTCCAACAGGCCAGGCTCTACAACAGTGCCTTATATTGAAGTGTACCTGGGCCGGGCAGGGGCCAGCCCCCTCCCACAGGGCCACCAGGTATCTCGGTTGGTCATCAGCATCCGTCTGCCCCGGCACCTGGCACTTCGGCCCCCTCTGGCCCTCCTAGAGCTGGACTCCCGGGTGGAGCCCTCCCCTTCAGCCTTGTCCATCTGCCTTCACCCAGGTGGTATCCCCCTGGGGGCCACCTGCTGGGTGTTGGGCTGGAAGGACCCCCGGGACCGAGGTGAGAACCCTGGGTTCTGGGGGTGAGGAAAGGCTGAAGGCCAGAACCCCAGGGACAACCATCTTTCCTGTCTCCAGTCCCTGTGGCCGCTGCTGTGTCCATCTTGACACCACGACTCTGTCACTGCCTCTATCAGGGCATTCTGCCCTCTGGGACCCTCTGTGTCCTGTACGAAGAGGGGCAGAAAGAAAGGTGTGAGGTACAGGGGCCTGAGCATCCTGGTCCAGGGAGAGGAGGGGCAGTACTGGGCAGTGGGACCCTAGAGAGAGAGAGAGCAGGGTTGGGGTTCGTGGGTGCTGGGCCCCAAATGGAAGGAAGCAGTGCTCCCTGGCTACCTTGGAGAGCGACCAGGGTCCCGGATGCCTGAGGATGAAGACAAGTAGGGCTTTCTGGCTGGACCCCAAGAGAAGGTACAGGGGACCAGGAGGGAGGGTAAGAGACGGCCTTGGCCTTGGCTCTGACTCTGCAGGTGACCTCAGCACCTCCACTCCTGTGCCAGACTGAGGGAGGCTCCTGGGTCCTCGTGGGTATGGCTGTGCCAGGAAGCCGGGAGCTGTTTGCCACCACTGGCCCTGAGGAGGCCTGGATATCCCAGACAGTGGGAGAGGCCCATTTCCTCCCCCCCAGTGGCTCTCCTTACTGGCCCCCTGAAGGCGGCCACCTCTGCCCCATGGACATGGCTGGGGCCTCAGGCTCTTCTCCTGCTGCTCTATTCCTGCTCCTGCTGACACCCCTGATCCAGGGCTGAGGGGGCCTGGGTCCCTGGGCCACCTCCCCTTTTCCTGCCCCATCCCCTCCAGCCCTCCACTTCCCACCCAGTGGGCCTGGAATGTGACCTAACTGGCTCTCGTTCCCTTTGCCAGAACCTCCAGAACTCCCCACCCACCTGGACAGCAGTGGCTTCAAATAATTGGGTCTCAGTGCCCAGCTATTTTGTGCCCAGGAATTCTTGGGGGCAGCAGGAACAGACAATAAAGTTGTCAACACAGACACGTGGCCTTGTGGCATTGCTGAGGGCAGGCTGGGGAGCTCAAGGGAAGCCCAAGGCACAGGGCTCCTCCCTCCTGAGTCAGGCCTTGGGCTCCCAGGAAGCATGTCCCTGATAACGTACGTGGCAGCTGTCCCTCATTCCTGCCCCAGGGCGGGGGCGGTGGGGCGGCCAGCTGGGTGTGTGTCACCTTCCCATTGGAATCAGCTTCCCCAGCACCTGCTGGACACCTGAGCCTGAGCTCTGACCCTGCTGCCCCTCTCCCAAGAGCAGGAAGGACTGAGGGTGAGGGTCTTTGGAGGAAAGACCCAGAAGTCTGGAAGTCGAGGGTCTATCTACCATGCCCTGTACCCACAGGGGGCCACCCCCATCGACTCACCTGAGGAACGATGTCCCAAGGTGTACACCTCCAGTGTCCCCAGTACACACACCACACTTGTATCCTTCAAGGGCCCAGCACTTTCACATCCTGCCCAGTGGTCCCGGGCTTGGGCCCCCTTACACTTCTTGTCTGCACGCCACACCTTACCCACCACTGGTGCCTCCCGGCACTGATTCAAGCACGACCTCTGCCACAGCGAGGGTCTCAGGGATAAGCCCATAAAGTACTTCCTATGTAGTGGGGAACACATAGGGACACCGCTGGCTGGGGTTCAGGAAAGGGTCATAGAAGTGATGTTTGAGCACAGAAAAAGGGCAAATGGGGATCTGGGGAAGGGGGTTCCCTGGGGTGGAAGCCAGCGGATGAGGGTGGCAGAGGGGTCACCTCTGGGGCTGGAGTCAAATCTCTGGGTTGAGTAGGCAGAGGATGGGGGAGGGGAGACCTAGAGGGCAGTTCTCTCCTGAGAGATGGGGGAGATGGGCAGGGGTTCTTAGAGAGCCAGGCTTAGTTTTAGCTGTCAGGTCCCAAATAGAATATTGCCTGGAATCTCCGCAGGGATTCCGCATACCCAATCAGTCCACCCATATGCCATTCCCCTACCCTCTACCCACAAGGCCCAGCGTCTTGCCCCCTCCTCCCCAGCTTAGGCCCCTTCCATAGTCAGCACTGTCCTCTCACGCAGGGTCCGGCCCACCCCCCCGCCCCCCCTGCTCCCACCACCTGGACCCTGAAGATCTGGCCCAGAGGTCCAGGTTCCTAGTCTACATGGAGGGTGGGTGGGGAAGCGGGGCTGTTTTCCTGAAGCTTAACACCAACATGGCATTTGCCCACAGACTCACCCTCTCAGGGGATGTGCCTGACCCCCGACCCGGTCGCTTGGGCCTTCTTTCCCTGAACCTCTGCCACCTACGCTCTCCCCCTGAGAAGGCACCACTCTTCCCCCATGGTTGCCTGGGAACTACTTTTCACAGTCCTGTTTGGCCTCAGGGTTGAAGGCACTTCCTTGAGGAGCCCTTCTCCCAGCCAGCCTACGTCATGCTTCTGTGAATGGCTCCCACAGCCTCCATTCTAATTTTCTTCATCACAGTTCCTTGTTGGAAATTATTCTATAATTGCTTGTATGATTGTTTGAGTCAAGTTGGTCATCCCTACTTCCGGGTGAGCTCAAGGAAGGCAGGGACAGTGTCTGTTTTGTCTCTCGTGCTTGGAACAGAACAGATACTCAGTAAATATTTGTGAGATGATTGTCCTTGCCAGACACGCTCACCACAGCAGACCACACATAGGAGGTTTCAGGCTTTACAGAAGGGCCGAAACAGCCCTAGCCTGGGGCAAACCCAGGTGTTCTAGGCTCAGATGCCGGCCTGAGGAGGGAAGGGGGGAGGAGCGGCTGCGGCCCCAAAATAACAACGGCTGGGCCAGGCCCTGGGGGACATAACTGGTCTGGGAGACCTGAGAGACCTGGGGCCAAAGGGTTTCCAGTTTCCAGCCCTGCCTAGGGCTGCTCTCTGGTTAATCAACCCCCAGCACGCAGACATAACACACACACACACACACACACACACACACACACACACACACACACACACACACGCTGCGGGGCTGGGAGGCTTTAGGATATTGGTGGCTCCAGAAGTTGGCCGACCTGAGCGGAGAGGGCGGGGCCAGGGGAGGAGCAGGCAGGTAGATTCCTTTCTCCCAGGAGCTGCCACTCAGTAAGCTCTGCATAGCCAGGCCATGCTGGGGACGAGTCCTCACTGACGGACAGTTGTGGACGCAGAGACTGCAGCATCTCCCCGTGTGCCCGCGCCCTGCCTTTGAAGTGGCCCTTGGACACCTGCTCCAATCTTCCCAACGCGGATTCCGGGATCCCGGCCCTCTGGGCCCAACATCTGGATCTCGTCTTCTCAACCAGTCCTAGGTCCTTTCCTTTGGGTGCCTGGTGTCTCCCCAGGGGCCCTCAGCCTGGGCCATGGCCCAGAGGGCAGGCCTGGGGCCTAGGCGGCTAAAGGCTGTGGCCATTCTGCTTTTGCTTGGATCATTCCGGTCCGGTCTGGGTGAGTGACTGTGTCCGGGCTGGTGGGGGCATGGGGAGGGGTGGTGCACACGGGCCAGGGTATAGCCCTTCTCTGGGGCACATCTCTTATCCTGGACTCCAGAACCCCGGCTCCCTAGCTCTTGGCTTCTCCCTCTCCCTTCAGCTTTGACCTGGGGGGTGGGGAGTAGGGGAGGGGCAGCTTTCCCGAGAAGTGGCAGGTGCTAAGGGGTCTGGGATCTTGGGTCTTCCCTGCTTACCCCTCCCTTTCTCTTGCCCTCCAGGAGCTGAGGGGGCCGAGGCAGAAGGTGAGACTTGCGGGAGGAGGGGGGAGGGGAGAAAGGGAGTTAGGGGGTAGCGGGGGAGGGGAAGAGGACAGGACGTGGATTCAGATTTCCAGAGTATTTAATTAGTAGCTATTGTCATTATTATTATAAAAACTGGCTGGGCAGTTTTTTCTGCTCCTGGGAAGATGAGAAGGGCAGTTGAAGGGCACTTGGGTCCTATTCCAAACAGCTGGCCCCTGTGGGGGTGGGGCAGGAGCCCAGCTGTTCTGTTCCTTTGTTCAGCAGACATCCATGACTCCATCTGTGTGACCAGCCCATGCTGGGCGCTGGGGACACGGGTGCCTGCCCTTAGGGAGTGCCCAGGTTGGTGTGGTTGAAGCAGCCACAGAACAGTCATGGGATCGGGCAGTGTCAGAGAAGCACAGGCTCTGGGAGATCCCGGCATTGCCCAACTCAGCACATCAGGGCAGGCTAAGGAGGGGCTGCCATCTGAACAGTCGCCATAGGCCAATCAAAATTTGCTGGGCAAAGTAGGGATGAGCAAAGGTATTCTAGGCAGAGTGACCTGGATGAGCCAACATCTAGAGGTGAACAAGTGTGTGGCCCCAAGCCTGGGACAGGAAGTGTGCAGAGGGCCAGCTGGAGTAGATGGCAGTGGCACAGAAGGTGACGTGGCCAGGTTTCTCGTTTATAATAAGCTTCAGACTCCTAAGAGGTGGACTAGATGGGAGGCAGGAAGGCCTGAGAGCAAGGAGGCTGTGAGACCTGAACTGGGTAATGGGGCAAGGATGGCACCGCAGCAAAGCTCATACCTGGGAAGCTGTGGGAAGGGGACACGGGATGGCTGGCTTCGTGAAGTCACTTCCCGGGGTCCACACCACATCTCTGGGGCTTTATCAGAGGTGGCGGCCAAGGACTTGCTGTGGGGGCTCCAGAGGGCCTGACTCCTCCCCTTCCTCCCTGGCAGCCTCCTGCGGTGTGGCTTCCCAGGCACGAGTCACCGGTGGCAGCAGTGCAGTCCCTGGCCAGTGGCCCTGGCAGGTCAGCATCGTCTTTGGTGGCACCCACGTGTGTGGTGGTTCTCTCGTGTCTGAGAAGTGGGTGCTGTCAGCTGCTCACTGCTTCCCCAGGTACCAGCTGAGTGGGGGGCAGGGGGCAGAAGTCAAAAGGGGGCTGGAGGCCAAAGTTCAGGGAGCAGTTTAGGTCGAAGGTTGGGGTTCTTGAGTTGGGTCTGGGTGTATCGATAGTCTGAAAGGACATGTCAGGGGTGAAGGCCAGAGGACACAGGTCCCAGGATAACACGAGGGCACCATCTGAGCCCTTTGCCTGGGATCAGAATCTGGGCTGGATGCCCAGGTAATGGGTCGGGGGAGCAGGACAGGTGTCCTGGGTCCCAGCCCCTGCGCCCTACTTGCAGGGAGCACCAAAAGGAAATGTACGAGGTGAAGCTGGGGGCCTACCAGCTGGACTCCTTCACCCCTGAGGCAGAGGTCCGCACCGTGGCCCAGGTCTTCGTCCACACCAGCTACCAGCAGGAGGGCTCCCAGGGCGACATCGCTCTTCTGCGACTCAGCAGCCCTGTCAGCTTCTCTCGCTACATCCGGCCCATCTGCCTCCCCGCGGCCAACGCCTCCTTCCCCAACGGGCTCCAGTGCACGGTCACTGGATGGGGCCACGTGGCCTCCTCAGGTGAGGTGGTGGGGCCGTTGGGCGGCATGGAGGGAGCCTGACTCAGAGTTGGGGGCCCTGGCTGAGCCTCTGCTGCCCCCACAGTGAGCCTCCAGTCCCCCCGGCCACTACAGCAGCTCGAGGTGCCACTCATCAGTCGGGAGACGTGTAACTGCCTGTATAACATCAACGCGAAGCCCGGCGAGCCCCACTCCATCCAGCAGGACATGGTGTGTGCTGGTTACGTGAAGGGGGGCAAGGATGCCTGCCAGGTAAATGCAGGGGCCCAGGGAACAGACAAGATCAGTGCATCCTGAGAAACAGATGATTGTAGCCTGAGGCCGGTCCTGACAGCTGTCGTATGGCTTTTCTCCTCAGGGTGACTCTGGGGGGCCACTGTCCTGCCCTGTTGGGGGCCTCTGGTACCTGGCAGGCGTTGTGAGCTGGGGTGATGCCTGTGGTGCCCCCAACAGGCCTGGCGTGTACACTCTGACCTCCAGCTACGCCTCCTGGATTCACCACCACGCGGCAGAGGTACAGCCCCGTGTGGTGGGCCAGACCCAGGAGTCGCAGCCTGACATCAGCCTCTGCAGCAACCATCTGGCCTTCGGCTCTGCCCCTGCCCGGGGACTGCTGGGGCCCATCCTCCTGCTGCCACTAGCCCTAACCCTGGGCCTCCTCCACGCACGCTGGGAGCTCTGAGCTGCTCCCCTGCGAGCTGACCCTGCCGCCAGGACTGCCATGCTGCACCCAAGGATGGATGCCTACCTGTTTCCAGGAATGCACCTGGACCCTCTGTGATGCTCGTTGGGCCTGGGGCCTGGCTTGTCACCCCTTCCTCCCAGGAATCTGTGGACCTGGGTCCCATCCTGGACTTCTGTGCCTACTCACTGGGGTGTGTGCTTTGGGACTACAGCCCAGTTGGGTTTTACTGCCTGTGGTCCTGGCAGTAAGCTCTGCCACCTGCTGTCCACGAGCCCACTTGCTGCGCTCCTGTGGGGTCCCCCTAGGAAATGGGCCCTTGCTCTTGTGTCTTGAAGACTGGGCAGTTGCCTGCTGACTGCTGCTGAGGGGCTGGCGCCAGGCCCCCCTCTGCCTGCTGAGCCCCATCTCTTCATGCCCCTCTCGTCTTCCGGGCTCGGGTCACCTGTGGGCCACACATTTGCGAGCACAGAACGGGCCCCTATCCTGCCTCATCGGCTGCCAGGCCCCCCTTGAGCTCCGACTCCTGGACTCCGGAGGAATGAGCCCCCACCGGAACTGGGCTGGGGCGGGGATCTGGGGGCGGGGGTACAAGGAACAAGAAGGAGTAAAACGTTTTAAGCACAGCTGGCTGTGTGTGTGACATGCCTCGAAGAACATCAGCTCTTGGCATCTTCTCCCACCTCCGAAGCCCAGAGCCACCAGCAGAATATTCTTTATTAAACAAATGACGGAACAGGTCTGTACATATTTACAGGCGGGGGACGGTGGTGCAGGTCCAGCGGCCACAGGCCACTCACTTCTTGGAGAGTTTGACTTGCTTATGCTTGGGGGGCGCCCACTTGAGGCAGAGAGAGTCCACTGTGGGGAGAAGAGGCATGAGAGGCAGGCTGCACCTCTGGGCCCAGGCCAGGTTTCACCTCCAGATGAGAACAAGGGCAGACTGAGTCCCGGGAGGGGGCAGGGAAGCCCAGGCATGAGCAGCCTGCCCTGGGCTTGGGAGCTGGGAGCTGGTCGGACTGGTTTGGGACCATGTGACAGCAAAAAGCAGGCCTGGGTTCCCAAGAGTCCTTACCCCCGCCCCCCAGCCCTAGGCAGCCCCCACCTACCTGTTATGGGTGGTTTCTTATACTGGGCACTTTTGAGGTGTTCCTCCACCAGCTTGGGCGTGACACAGATGACATGCTGGCCTTTCCAGTACTTGACCATGTTAAGGGACTGGAGAGTGCTGATGATGTCATTCTGGGTGATGCTGGTCATCTGGCTGCAGAAAGGGGTCGGAGCAGATGCTAGAGGTTCCTTAGTGGGGTCTGCTGGGCTCGCAGCGGGGACAGGAGATAGAACCCTGGCCAATCTCAGGAGAACCCTTCCTTTGTAAGGGTTCTAGGAAGCCCGCCTCACAAGGGCCCCGATGGACAGGGTTGCGGCCAGGGCTTCACCTGCAGTCCCCGAAGGACAGGGCTGGGACCTGGGCCTCACCTGGGGTCCTTGATGGACAGGGCTGGGACCTGGGCCTCACCTGAGGTCCCCGATGGACAGGGCTGGGACCTGGGCCTCACCTGAGATCCCCGATGGACAGGGCTGGGACCTGGGCCTCACCTGGGGTCCTTGATGGACAGGGCTGGAACCTGGGCCTCACCTGGGGTCCTTGATGGACAGGGCTGGGACCTGGGCCTCACCTGCAGTCCCCGAAGGACAGGGCTGGGACCTGGGCCTCACCTGGGGTCCTTGATGGACAGGGCTGGGACCTGGGCCTCACCTGGGGTCCTTGATGGACAGGGCTGGGACCTGGGCTCACCTGAGGTCCCCGAAGGACAGGGCTGGGACCTGGGCCTCACCTGGGGTCCTTGATGGACAGGGCTGGGTCCTGGGCCTCACCTGGGGTCCTTGATGGACAGGGCTGGGACCTGGGCCTCACCTGGGGTCCTTGATGGACAGGGCTGGGACCTGGTCCTCACCTGAGGTCCTTGATGGACAGTGTGCCACGGAAGTCTCGCAGAATCTCCAGCAGGACCCAAGACCAGTAGCTGCGGTAGCTGAGTTTGCCCAGGTCGGACAGCGGCTTCTCGGGGGAGCCGACTGTACTTTCCAGCTTAGACAGTTCATAACCTGGCAGTGGGAGAAACGGAGTCCTGGAAACCCAGCTCCGCCCGGGCACTCCACCCCCCACAGCGGCCCCTTCCTGGGAGGCCAGGAGCCACTCACTGAAAGCAATGAGGAACTTTCCATAGCCACGGCGCTGGTAGGGGGGCAGGGTGAGGATGCAGGCCACGTTGTTCCCATCTGGAGATTCCTTCTCCTGCAGGGGCGGGGGGTCAGGACCTCTGGGAGGGCTCGGCCCCCCTGCAGCTCACATGCCCCACCCTCCCTCACCCTGGGCGTCTGAGCTGCACCTTGGAGAAGTAGCCGACAATGTGGGCTCCCTGCCTATCCACCTCGGTCAGGATGTAGAAGACGAAGGGCTCCACGTCGAAGTACAGCGTTTTGTGGTCCAGGAAGAGCTTGGCCAGCAGACAGAGGTTCTGACAGTAAATCTGAGGTGGGGGAGGCGGGCGCAGGCTCAAGACCAAGGACAAGCAGCGCATCGCGGCCTGGGCCAGAGCTGCCCCCTGCCCTGCGAGGGCCAGGCCAGAGAGCAGCAGCCTTCTCAGCAGAACGGCAGCGTGGGGTTTCCGTGTGTGTGTGGGGGGGACGTGCACAGTGCAACTCAGGTGATTTGTTCAAGGCTGTGTCCCAGCACCTGGCCCAGGGCTGGCTAAGCGCGGAGCTGGGTGTTTGGTCAATGTTTACTGAATGGACGAGCCTTGAGCCCGCCTCCGAAGCCTGAGTGGTCTGCCGGCCTGGCCACTTGCCGAGTCTCACCAGCTGCCCAGACACCCACCCAGGCCAGGGGCCAAGGTCGGGAGGAACAATGGGACCTTGAGGTTGGCTTCCTGGCACAGATCAAGGGTCCCTCTGGGGTATGACACGTTTTGTGTCCACTCTCATGACCCAACAAGGTGTAAGCCCAGCATGGCTCCTTCCATTTACTCAGGAGGAAACAGGTTCTGGGCGAGGAAGCATGTGCCTGAGACCTCAAGGCTGGCAGAGGGCAGAGCTAGCAAGAACAGCCACGTCACCCGCTGGAGCCCTGTCTGCCACTCCCCGTTGGTGCTCAGGAAGGCCTGGGCTCAGTGGACAGCCCCCAGGCTGCTTCTCACAGGGCTGCCTGAGCCCTGACAGGGCACTGATGATAAGACGGCCCCGTCAGTAAGCACCTACTGGCTGCCAGACGCCGTGCAAAGATGTGACTGTGGTCACAGTTACACCGCTAACAACCCCCTGGGGTAAATACTGACTTCTGTCTCACAGATGAGGAAACAGGAACACACAACATTAAGTAACTTGTCCGAGGTCAGCCAGGAAGTGCCAGGGTGATGTGAAGCTAAGAGCCCCGAGAAGCCTGCCCTCTTCGTCTTCGTCCATTGTCCTTCCATGGGAAACGGACGTTTGATGAGACCTTCCTGGACTGACCAAGGAAAGGCCATGTTCTCAACGACAGCAAAGGCAGGTCCCACAGGCCCCACCTGGCCCCACTGAAGTCTCTTTGTCTGGAACAAGGAACTGAGCCATCAGAGACGCAGGGCTGGCAGGCAGGAAATCTTACACAAAGCAGTTCCCTCCTAGGGAGAGGCAAACACCTTTTCTTCAGGCAGAAAGAGACAGTGGTTCTAGAAGTAGCCGCAGGCACGACAACCTCCCCTTTGGGTTCCAGAACCACCCAAACCTAAGCTGTTCCATCAGAAGACAAGTCCTCAGGGAAAGAACAGAGCCCAGTCCTCGAGGCTTGCACCGCAGGGCACGTGCTCACTGTGCACCGGGTGGGCCAAGCGCCAGGCTGAGCCTGACCCCATGTGCCTGTGCCGGCGGGGCTCCTAGTGAGGTGGCCTCTGTCTTCCACTGGCGTAAAGCTCGTCTGGGAGGTGCCCCCCACCCCCCACCCACCCCGTCCCCTGGACACCTGGCTCACCTTGTGGTCTTTACCATCCACCTCGTATACAGAGATGTTGCTCTTGCGATAGATCTCCTTCCCGGGCGGCTGCCGCCACTGACACTGGCCCTGGGATGGGGGCGGGGAGGCAGAGGCTGGGGCCCTGAGGTTCTCTGCCAGGTGCCCCACCCTGCCCCGTGGGGCTGCTTCTCTAAGCGTCCCCATATGCAGACCCTGGGTTCAACCTTCACCTCCCAACCACCTGAGGAGGCAGCCTGTTTTACAGGTGAAGGGAGCAAGGCTCAGAGGGGCTAGGTGAGTGGCTCGTGCATCCCACAGCTGGGCAGCTTCAAGTCCCAGCCCGCCAGTCTCCAGGGGGCTCGGGCAGGCTCGAATCCATGATAACGGTGTTTCCCAAAGTGCCTGCCTTTGCCCTGGACCCCACCTGGGAAAAACACCCAGGGTAGTGGCCGTGTGCCAAGGCCTCCACCTGCCCACACCTTCCGGGCCCACTGCTCAGGGCTGCGCTGGCTTCTGCTTTGGCACTGAGCGGGCCTTCATAAACTGTGGTCAAGAGCAAGGGACCTGAGGGGGGGAGGGCAGGATCACTGTCCCCATCCCACAGAAGAGGAAACTGCAGACTGCCAAAGTCACTGCAGCAGAGGCAGAGCCAGGCTGAATCCTGGTCTCCAGGCCCACGGGCAGCTTTTTTCCAGACGCCACGCCGCGGACCCGCCCATCGCCAGGGCTGCTGCCCCCACGCTCCAGTGCCCCATGCGTGGCCTCACCAGGTGGAAGCGGTAGCTCTTCTCGTACTTCATGTACTTGAGGCAGTACTCGCACAGCCAGAGCTTTGGCTGTTTGCCGTAATCTTCCGGGAACGGCGAGAAGTACCAGGCATCGATTTCATAGTTCCCGATGTGGATCTTGTCCACGTACTTGACCTTGGTGATCTGTGCAAGGCAGTGGATGGCTCAGGGGGAGCAAGCGGGGGGGGGGGGGGGGGCGGTTGTGCCGCGTCAGGACCCCTGCCCTGCTTACCGCCTCATGCTCCTTCTCCAAGGCCGCGGTTGTGGGGTCCATCTCCGCATAGGTCTGGGCAAGGAAAGAGCCATGAACAGGCGTGAGCACTCGTGGCAGGCAGGACCCAGCGCTTCCCTCCCTCCCGTCTTGCAGATCTCTCCCCATGAATGGCAGTAATCACGTGAACAGCTGACTTGTTTTCCCTGGTTCTGAAGCTCGCTGGACCGAGCTCCTCTCCCGCCTGCCTATCTACAAATACACCCCTGCCATCCCTGACGCCCGAGTGTGCATCTTTCGCCAGATGACCAGGGCAAGGATGAGGCCTGGTGCCACCCTTGGGTTGGTAAGAGCCTCAGCTTTACAAGGGGATCAATCCAGCTCAGCCAAAACTGTTGTGAGATGAACTAACAGGTCTGGTCTTTCATGCCCGTCACAGGAACTGCCTCCAATGTGCCTGGACCTCTTTCCTGACCACTGAGGAGTTGCATGCCCAGTGAACGGCTCCCAGACGTCCTTCCACGTCAGACTCAAGGCATCCCGAAGGGAACTCGGCCTTTCCTCCCTGCAAACCTCCTCCTCCTCCTGGGATCCCCATCTTACTGGGACCATCACCTCCTGTCCAACTACCCAAGGCCAATCATGGGCCTGCTCTTAAGGCTCTTCCCCTCAGCCTGGCATCCAATTAAAGGCCAAATCCTTTCAACTCTACCTCCCTGAACTCTCTGGAACCGGCCCCTCTCTGGAATGCTCTGTCCCACTCCAAATGGCCACTGCCACCACCTCAGGTCTGGACAGTGGACTGGGCCTCCTTAAGATTCCCAGCTTCCAGCTTCAGCCCCTTTCAGTCTCCCCTGCTGCCAACTCCCCTCTTCCAGTCTCCGTGCCTCCGTACATGCAGTTCCTTCCACCTTGAATGCCCTTCCCAATCCTACTGCTGCCGGAAAAATGCTTCTCAGCCCAGTCCAGAGCATGAGCCAGGTGCGCGCACGGTGAGCTACGGCTTGTGATTGTTTTCACTGTTCTCTTTCCTGTCCTGTGCCTGAGGGCCCAGCTCCCTTCCTCCCCCCAGGAGGCAGGGTATACCGTCTCCTTTCCACGTCAGGAATACGGGGCCAACGACAATATCTCCACCTGCCCCCACTTGGTTTTCCCTATTTTCCAGGTCCTTAGAGCAGGGACGTCACACTCACAGCACAGCCTGTTCCCAGGCCAGACGCTGTAGGAGGAAACAAGTACAGCCTGACAATGGGCTGGGGACCCCAGAAGGCCCAGGACCTTCACCAGAGCAGACGGTGGCCCTGCCCTGGAGCTGAGAAGGGAGAAAGGAGCCAGCGTTTTACCCAGAACCCCCTCCACAAAGCACTCTGCTGTGTGGCCTCATTTAACCCTTTGGGCAACCCTGATACACAGAGAAGTAAACAGGCAGGGAGAAGTGACATCACTTGCCCTTGGGGACAGGCTAGCTGCCATTTATTCTAAGTGCCAAGCACTCCACAGGCATTATTTCATTTAGTCCTCACAATAAGCCCGAGACCAGAGTGCTCATTATCCATGCTGCACAAAAGAGGAAACTGAGGCACAGAGTTAAGGTCACTTGTCCAAGGTCACAAAACTGGTATTCAGCACAGCTGGGCCTAGGCTCATCATCTGTCCAACTCCAAACCTAACTGACAAGAGACAGGGGAAGAAGGACTTTCTTCCTCATATGCCTCCTTAAAACACATTCCCCAACTCTCACAAAACAATCCTCTTCAAGCAAATGCATTAAAGAACTACAAAAACACTACTTTTCATAGATGCTGCAATTTATTTAGAATTAAACACGAATTAGGTTCTGAAGAAACTTGCCGACTGTTAGCTTGACGATCATCCATTCTTTGATTTTCTCACCATTGGCCCACTGCTCCCAATCCGGCCGATGGCCAGCTCCGAGGCACATCTTTGGGATGTACCTCGCCAGTGCAACCTGTGCTGTCCAATGGAGTAGCCCATACCGACCTGTGGCTATTTAAATTCCAATTCATTCAATTTAAAGAAAATTGAATTCTTAGTCACACTGAACACATTTCAAATTCTCAACAGCCACAGGTGGCTAGTGGCTATTGCACTGGACGGCAGAGATATACAACATTTCCATTTATCACATGAAGTTCAACTGGACCTTGAAGGGTCTTTCTAGTTCAGGGTGTTTCAATTTTCTTTTTTTATCAGAACCCACAGTAAGAGCTGCAGTTAAGCACTCTATGTTAGTTGATGTTGGCGTGTGTGTTTGTAAGAAATAAAAGGTTCTCAAAATAATACTTACCTTTAATAAAGTGCAAAGTACTCCTATTTCTTTCTTTCATTTTAAACATTTACATGCTGGTCACAGCCCAGTGAATTAATTTGTTAATCTATTAACAGCTGTGCCCCATGGTTTGAAAAACACGGCTGCAAGCACTGGGTACTCAGAAGGATGAAATCCCACTGGTTGAAACAACGAATATCTGTGCCTTCAAAGCTCAAAAAACCCAGTTCTCCTTTGCACCCCCATTTTACACATCAAGAAACTGAGGCACGGAGTGGAAGGAAGGTAACCTCCCAGGGGCAGGCAGGCCGGGGAAAAGAACCCAGGTTTTGGAAACCAGTGGCCTGAGTTTCTAGGATGTGTCAAAGTCATGGTTAAGGATTTGTGCCCTGAAGTAGGACAATCTGGTTGGCAAATATAATTCTGAGTTCCTAAACCTATCTGTACCTCCCTTGTAAACTGGCGACAATAATGCTTACCTCACAGGGCTGCTGCGAAACATCAGTGGTATTGAAATACTTAGCCTAAAACTCTGGGTCAGGAGCCAATAAACGTTTGCCATTATTACTCTAATTCCAGCCCACCCTTTTATTAGCTGTGTGACCTTGGGCGTGTTACTTAACCTCTCTGAGCCTGTTTCCTTATCTACCAAAAAAAAAAAAAAAGTGTCCCTGTGATACGGAATTGTTAGGGTAGACTTGATGAGCTCACACACGGTACAGTACTCAGCGTGGTGCTTGGTAATAGCAAGAGCCCAGTATCCTTCATTCTCTTCCTACCCTTGGACTTCAAGTCAATTTGCCTAATATGGCACAACCAACAAAGACAAAACACGCTATTAGTGCAGAGGCCCGAGTTCAGGCCCAGCTGTGCCATTTCCTTGTTGTGACTGCAGCCAAGCCCTCGCCCTCTCTGAGCCTCAGTTTTCTCATCTGTGAAGAGTACATGAAAATCGGTAGGAAAAGTCTCTGACATACTGTAGGAGCTAAGAAGCGGAGCTGCTATGGTTTTGGCACTGGGACCTAGGGGAACTGGCAGAAGTAGCTGAGCCTCCAGGGCCCTGGGGAAGAGGGGAGCCGGACCTTCTGCACATGGTTGATCTCGTCGTGCTTGCGCTTCTGGTTGCGAGTGATCTTGCGCTCGGGCTGCTCAGCCAGCTCGCTCAGGTACTTCTCAGAGTTCTTCTGCACGGCGTCCTTCACCGTCTTGGTGAGCGCCAGCCGGTTTTTGTCTACCCATTCGTCCAGCCGCCGGTTAACTGTGAGAATGGGCCATGAGGTGCCGCCCTTCCCTCCCTCTGCCCCACCCAGGCCCAGACACCCCCAGTCACTCACAGCCCACATAGTGTACATAGAATTCCTCTCGGCCCTCCTGGTCGTTCACTCGAGACTGGATCACTTCGGCAGAATCTGTGAAGGAAAAAAGGCTCCGATCAGGAGGCAGGCGGGACTGGAACAAGGGCACCCTTCACACTGAGAAGCTGTTTCTAGATTCAGATACAAGTAAGCGAAGCTCACCTGTCCACATCTGCCATTCCATCCAATCACTGCCTGTGAGGTGCGCCGGGTTTGGGCTGTTATTCTTATTTTACAGATGAGAAAACTGAGGCTTCTCCAGGCTCACAGATTTGAAAAGTGGTAAGAGCCAAAACTTAACTGAGTTTACGCCTGGCTTCAAATCCAATGCTTGTTTTACTATATTTGTTTATTTGCAAGTTATTTTGGCATTTCTTCATCTGTAAAATAGAGATAAGGTGCCCACCTTTTAGTATAGTGGCCAACAACTAGCCGATTATTCACTAAATGAGGGCAACTGCTGCGTGTCTGGCCCTAAGCTGTGTTGTTGCTGGGTTCAGAGGATACAGCAATGAATCACAAGCAGTCCTGCCCCCAGAAGTCCCCACTTTGATAACCACATATCATGGCTGAGGAATGAGGAAAATGTTTCAGGAAGATACAGAAGGGAATGACTCACTTTGCCTGAAGGGAGTCCAGAATGACATCATGGGGGTATATGGTGTTAAAAGGATGAGTAGGAGCTAGCCAGGTGAGCAAGGAGAAAGGGAAGTCTAAGCAGAGGGCACTGCGGCCAAAGGCATATGGTCGGTCTTCAAGGGTGTAGCGTGGTCTGGTCTGGCAAGGCCTTCGTTAGGGGTCGCCAGAAACCAGAGAGGTCACAAAGATGAATGCCATTCTACGGAATTTGGGCTTTATTTTGAAGACGAGGCAAGGGGAGGGGAAGAAAGGGGTGACATGGGAAGGAGAAGGGGAGGTCGGGGAGGGGACGGTCGTTTGGGGGTTCTGGGAGGTCCTCTCCGCAGGTGACTGTAGGGAACAGGTGGAAGGCGAGTCGCAGACACAGGAGAGACCAGTGAGGACGCAGGGTTAACCAGAAAAGAGAATGAAGCCTAAGATTGGGCAAGGAAGTGGGATGGGAGCTTTACACACAATAGAAGAATTCGGTAATTGCCTGACTTGCGGGGTTTGTAGGCGGAACCCGGGACAGCCCGAAACTCCGCGCTCGCCTCCCCTCAAGCCCCGCCCCCGTGAATCCCGGCCGCACACAGAACCCTCCCTACGACCCCACCCTGTGGGCCCCGCCCCCTGGCCCTGGGCTCCGCCCTCACGCCAGGTGCTATCCGGCCGCCGGCAGAGGTACGTTTCTCCGATCTCCACGGTGACTTCCGGTTCGCCGCGCGCCGGGGTTGGCGGGGAGACGCGGCCCGGGGACGGGGCGGTCCCTTCGGCCGCCGCATTCTCCCCGGGCCCTGGCTCGCCCTCCCCCGCGACCCCTGAGATCGCCGCCGCAACCGCCGCCGCCGCTCCCTGGGCCGCCATCGCTGTAG
The DNA here is from genome assembly GCF_057876585.1 of Rhinolophus sinicus. Taxonomy (NCBI): domain Eukaryota; kingdom Metazoa; phylum Chordata; class Mammalia; order Chiroptera; family Rhinolophidae; genus Rhinolophus; species Rhinolophus sinicus. Next base: position 18,408,805 of record NC_142510.1, on the reverse strand, counting down.
TGGAAGTGACGCCAGAATTCGGCGCCGCGCAGCGCCTTTCGCTCCGGGTCAGCTCCTGGGGCGGGGCCGTAGCCTCCTGAGGGTGGGGCCCGTGACGTAGCGGGAGACCATTGGTTAGTGCGGCCGGGGCGTGGCCGCGGCGCTGTTTACCATGCCGGTTGTCCTTTACTTAGTGAAAGTAAGGCTGCACCCTTGAGCTGGAAAGAGGTCTTTCAGGGTGTGATGCCTCAGCTCGGTGTTTTTAAAGGCCCTGGTACTTGAGGAAGCCAAGACGTGCCCGTTTTCATGGGGCGCTACCCCCACTTTAACAGGGCGGCGCCAGAGCAGCCTCCCTGCCTACCAGATTTTAGGTCTGTGGGCCTGGAATTAATACCCCGCGGTGCCACTTCCACCAGCCTAATACCGGTCACCCGTTTTTTGAAGATTGAAGAAACGGCCCTCCTTGTTCAGGGTGGGGAAAGGATACAGTTGAGGTGGCGGAAGCAGGAGGACTGTCAGGGACAACCAGTCACTCGTCTCAAAATCAAGTTTTTCCAAAGCAAGGACCAAGGCCCCCAAAACCAAACGTCCGGGGAATGGAAACTAGCGAAAGGCAGTGGACATAGTGGAGAGCGTCTTGGGCTTAGTGGGTGAGGAAACCTTGGTTCTGACCCTACTCTTTGTACGCTGTACAAGGTTAAACCATGTTATTTATCTACTATAGTGTATATACGGAGGGTGCCAAAAAAATGCATACACATTTTAAGAATGGAGAAAGCTATTAAAATTGTAATAGTATATACCAATAACAAAAGATGAATACAAGTCATGTGTACACATTTTTTGGCATGTCTGGTATACATGCAAGTGCATTGCAGTGCCACACAGGGTAGGTGTTCAGTAAACTCCCCTTGGCCACTCTGAATCTTGTTTGACTTATAATTTGGTTATTGGTCTTAGAAACAATTCTAGGAGTGGCAAAATGCTCAGGGCCAGAGAATGAGGCTCAAAGGTTACACATCAAGAAATATCTGAGTTAGGTATTTGTGGGGAATGGCAGTGGGACGTGCTGGTAACTTAGTGTGGGGACAGAGCCAGGAGTGCAGTTTCCAGGCTCTGGCCCTCACGTGGAAAGGTGCTCACTCGGGTGGTAAATGGCCATCAACTGTGATTGGATGGCATTCAGCTGTGGCTAGTTGGCCATCAGCTGTAACCAGTGAGCCATTGGTCACTAATATAACTGCCATGGCTAGCTACACTAGCAGCAAATGGGGGCTAGCAAGCAGATGGTGGCTGGCGGAGTGTGGATTGCAGATTGCAGAGAAGCAGAGGGCAGGTTGCGGATCGTGTGGCTCCTGCTTCCTGTGTCTCCAACCCAGCCGCCAGCGAGAATATAGTCATATGACTCCCCTATCTATGGCTCCTGGGCCTCACTATGTCCTGCGTTCTTATGTGGGGAGCGGGACCAGAGACCCCGCACGACACCCTGCATGACACTTGGCTTTTGGGAAATGGAGTTTGGGGAGAGGGGCAGTGAATACCAGGTGTCTAGCAATATAAAAAAGGCAAGAAAAAGTTAAAATTGTAATACCTTCTGCCGCTCTCTACCCCACCCCTATCTTCAAGATTGTTATTCTGTCCACCCAGGGTCAGTTTGCAGCCTGGGGAGTTCAAGTGCCTCCCTACCCCCACTTCCCAACAAGCTATTAACCAATGATTGTCAAGTGGAGTTCAAAGACCAGAGCTTAGCTCTCTTGCCCCCCAGCTGTGTGGCAGAACTTACTGGCTCTGGACTTTTGCCTGAGATCACATTCTTCCCAGGCCGCCTGCCCTTCCCTTCCTGCTTCCTTTACACTTTTCCGGGAACACTTTCTCAACAAATCTCTTGGACACAAAATCTACCTCTCAGGGCCTGCTTCTCGGGAATCCAACCTGAAGCGTCCCCTCCTAGCTTAGAACCCATCCATAGATCCCTGCTGCCTCCAGGATAAAGCCCCTGCTTCTCGTTGTACATCTACGGCCCTGCGCCCTGCCTGCCGCCTATCTCTCCAGCCTCACCGCCGGCACTGCAGCCAGCAGGATTGTCAGCCTGGCCAGTCACAAATTTCCTCTCCCTCCTTAATCCCCCACTTCCTTCAGCAGTTCCTCGAAGCAGGCTCTCAGGCCTTTCTTCTCTGCAAAGTGGGCAGGGGGGCTCCACCCATTCTGTGGAGCCCTTTCACCCTCCCTACCAGGCACACCTCCCCCACCACCACCACCCTGTCCTCTGGGGCCTGCCAGGGCAGAGTCTTGTGTGCTCCTTTCCTTGGCAGCCGCAGGCACAGGTGGCAGGCGGTATTTTTAACCTTCCTTGGGCGCAGGAATCAGGTGGCTCAGGAGGCCGCCCAGGCTGGTGACCTTCACTTCCAGAAACTGTGACTGCCAGGCAGGGAGGAGTCAGAACCGAGGCCTTGAAGCTGGGCTGACCTGGGCCTTCAATATCATGTGGGAACCAGAAACATTTGTTAAATGAATGGAAAGGTCTTGGCACAACATGCCAGGGTCACCTCCACTCCCACCAAATCAGATGTGCGAGAAATGGAGGGCCCGTTCTACTCCTGGTCTGCAGGCTGTCAGGACAGTTAAGTGACTAGTTGAACCCAAGGGCCCAGGGAACCTGAATGGGGTCAGAAACAAAAGCTCTCCTGCCTGTCTACACACGGGGCCAAAGAGGGCATTCAAAAATGTGAACTTTAATAAACAGCAGGTCAAAATGGGGTTCCCCAGGAACGAGAATGATGGAGCTGGTGCTAGAGGCCTCAAGGGTCCCCACGTCCTCCCCTCTGAGGCCTGGAGTCAGGGAAGCAGTAATCCCTGATGAGCTGGCACCGGCTACTTGGAAGTCCATTTGTTTGGGGTCCTAAGACCCAAGATGCAGCAGAGTGTGGAGCAGGGTGGCACCCTGACCGGCCCAGGTCCTGGCAGGGTGTGTGGCCCAGGTCGGGCAGGCGAGCGAGTCATGGGCTGTGGGGTCAGATGCGGAAGCTTTCCTCCCGGCCATCAATGTGACGCAGCCGCAGGTAGACGTCTGTGCCGATGCCCTGCAGGGACTGCAGCCGCAGAGAACCTCCCAGGTACTCTGCATAGGCCCGTGATGTGGGCAGCCCGAAGCCAAAGCTGGGTGGAAGCAGGGGATAGGACAGGGGTGTCAGAGGCCAAGTCTCCTGGGCCCCCCACCCCTCCATCCTGGCCGGGTGGGGCCTCACCCATGCATGGGTCCTGACTGGCCACCACTGTGCATGTCCAGGTGGCCGAAGAGGGGGTTGATGCGGGGGTCCTGGGTGCTGGACTCGGCTGTGGTGAAGTGGTAGTCCATGACCCGGTCCAAGTCTTTGTGGGCGATTCCTCCACCCCGGTCGGAGATCCTGGCAGGAGGCCGAGGACAGGGGCTTGGCTTAGCTTCGGTGGGGAGCTCACTACCTCCCAAGCAGACGGTGCTGTCCTGTCCCTTCCACCCAGAGATGGAAGGTGGTCCACCTAGCGCCTTGGCCTTGTGTTTCACCTCCGCCTGGACCACTGACTGCTTACACCTGCTCACAGCATTAGGTTAGGACTGGTTTTTCCTGACTCCTTCCCCACTCTGGACTTCTCAGTTGTTAATAAGGACAGGCCCTGGGGCCTGCAGCTGCTCCAGACCCATCCTCATCCAGCTCACGGCAATCTCAGGACCAAGTCTCCGAGTGGGGCAGGTACTGGCTTGAGGTCACAGAGCAAGTCAAAACCAGTGCCTGGAACCCCTGCCCACCCCACCCCAACGCCCCCTGGGCAAACCTGATGACAAGATCAATATCATTGTTGGCGATGGTGATAACCACATCCGGAACGTTGTAGGGAGTGTCGAGGTGACTCTCCATTGTGGCTCTGTGCAGGGGGAAAAGACCAACAGTGGGTGGTGGGACCCCGGCCACACTCCAGTTCCTGTCCGGCCCCTTTCAACAGGTGCAGCTGGCCCACCTCATGGCATTCTTGAGCAGCTCGGGCAGGATGTAGTCCAGGGGCATAGGGATGAAGGGGAATCGGGCAGCCACGTGTCCGTTGATGCGGACGCGGGGGGCGTTGCCATACTTGTGCTCACACAGGCGTCTGTGGATAGTAGCAAGTGTTCACACCTAGACCAGGAGTCCCCAGCTGGAGGTGCCTGTCCCCATGCCCCACCTCCAGGGAAATTCTGCAATTTCTAAAGACATTTTTGCTTGTCACACCTGGGGAGTGCTCCTGGCATCAAGTGAGTCAAGGCCCGAGATCCTTCTAAACCTCCCAACAGGCACAGGACAGCCCCCCACGAAACAGAATTATCTGACCCAAAATGTTAATAGTGCCACCGCTGAGAAACCCGCCTTAGACCATGCCCCGGGCAAGGGCTCAGACCCCAACCCTCCCTGCCCGAAGACATCCACCCCTCTCAGCCGTTCCAGCCTCACCTGGCAAAATCGACCCACTTTTCAATAATCTTCTTTGGCGAGAGACGAGCACAGATGATGCCAACAAAGTCAGGCTGGCAGGAGAAAGGCGGTCAGGACTGGGCGGCACCTCCACCCACACCTCGGCCACCAAATGCTTGCAACCTCTGGCCTGCGGAAGTGGCTGCAAGCCTCTCCCCAGGTCCTTGGCCCAGGTTCCCAGCCCCAGGGGGCCCCTGGCTCAGTCCCCTCTGCCTCACTTGACCTTGTCAATGGTTCTCAGGTCCCAGTGACTCACTTTGTCCTCATGCAGCGCCAGATGATGTGTGGCCAACATGCGGATCCCAAGCCTCGACGTCAGTGTCTTGTCTAAGAAGTAGCGGACGAGCTTCTCATCCTGTGAAGAGTGGGGCCTCAGTAACCCTGGGTCCTTGCCAGGCCCCTTGACAGACCCCCAGGTGCCACTCCTGACCTCTATGTGCTTCCGGCTCTCACGCAGGCCCTCAGCTAAGAGGGTCACCACGTCTTTGTGGTCGTCCAGCAGCTGACGCACCAGCTGGCAGTATCGTGTCTCATCCGCCTGGTCCTTGATCTGCAGGCCACAGAGTCATGAAACATGGACAGTCCAGCCCTGCCCTCTCAGCCCCTAACCCTGCCCTGGCCCAGCCCTCACCGGAGGGAAGTCTGTCAGCTTCTGGAAGGCACGGATGTACAGCTCGTGCTGCAAGGAAGAGGTTTCGGAATCACAGGGATGCTGTGGGCAGTGAGAACACAACTGCCCAGGTCTACCCGTCACTCCAGCTCTCTAGGTTCAAACCCCATTGTGGCCTTTCCAGCCGCCATGAAGATGCTGCCCTGGCCTCAGCTGCTTGGGTCTGAGTCCTCTGATCCTGAAACCTTGTGCCTGGCAAGTCTCTGCCACTCTGGTCCCATCTCCCATTTGCCCCTTGGATGGTGGGCACACTGATCTAAGGTCCCCTCTACTAGGGAATCCTGGCCCTCTGGAGGCCACCTTACCACATGCAGTATGGTGGGGTTGCAGCCAATGATGAAAGGAAGGCTGCGGAAGCCCTTGACGCGGTGGGCAATCCTCACTGGCAACTCTTGCTGCAAATACCTGGCACTTTTCTGCAAAGAAAAAAGTACAGAAGGCAGAGCTGGGGCCTGAGTGGTTGGGCAAGAGCTTCAGGCATCAAGTGAAAAACGGGGCGGGAGGGGGGGGGCAGGAATCTTACCAGAAGGTGACTGCCATCCTGAGAACGGCCGGAGTAGAGCATCATGGTCGGAGTGAGGCGGACTGAGGGCTGGTGGAACAGATGAGGCTTGAACACTCAATCCCCAACACCGCGCCCCGCCACATTAGCTCCACCCCTTCCCGGGACACCCACTCCAGCGCGGGACCCGGGCCTCCCTGCCCAGCTGCGCACCTTCTCCGCTGCCACGTCGATGGCCGACTGGTTGTAAAAAGAGGTGACGGTCTTGGAGCGCTCCCGCGCCATCTCCACGTGGTGCGTGTCCGTGGCTGAAGTGGAGCGGGCCCGGAGCAAGAGTGCGGGCCCCAGGAAGGGACGGAGCTGAGGCCGGCTCCGGGGGCCACTGCCCAGCACCGACAGTATCATCGTCCTTCTCCTTTGTGGGACTAGCCGGCCACTAGGGCTAAGGACCGGACTGACGGAGGCGACCCCGAAACGGGGTAAGGGGGATGCAGGTGAGCAGGGGCTCTTCTCTAACTTCAGGGGCGAGGGCCGTTGGAGGATGCTGACAAGCTCAGCGCCCAGGGAGCAGCTCCCATCTACCGGGGCGGGGGAAGGGGACGTTGTAAGAATCCGAATCCAGACGGACCCGCACCATCTCTCCACGTAGACATTGGTATCCTCAGACCCGGGCAATCTCTGCCCACCCTTTCAACCACCTCCCCCCCGCCCCCCGCCCCTCACACACATAGGCCGAACCTGGACAACCTTGCTTTCCAGAGCTCGTATTCTTCAACCTGAGACTCTGTCTGGTGGTCTGGAGCGGAGGGGATCCTCAGACCCGTCCAGCCCGAAAAACCTCGCCCCCGCTCCCTCCGGTCCTGGGCACGGTCGTTGCGAGGCGGGGCGACCCCTCGCCAGCGCTTTCAGACCCGGCCTCCTCCCCCAGCCTGGCCGGCGTACGTGCGGCACACTGCATTGTGCGCCCGAGGGCCCGCTGCATCCAAGCTGTGACCCGGGAGTCCCCATCTGGATCCCCCCTCCGCAGGTCACTTGGTTCGGCCCGGATCCCCCCCCATATGGTAGATGCCAGCCCGGCGTCCAGCACAGTGGCGGAGGCTGCGGGCGCGCGCTGCGAGGCCAAGGCGGGCGGGATCTGTGCGGGTTGCTCCACTTACCGCGGGGTTAGAGCCAGGGCCGGGGTCCGCGCGTAACGGCCCAACAGTCGACGGGCCGGGCTAGCGGAGCTGACCTCGCCCTCTGCCGCTGTGACGTCGCGTGGACTGTGGGCACCCGGTGCCTCCCGGGAGTTGTAGTTTGGAGCGGAGGACTCGCAACCCCGGTGCCAGCCCATCCTGGCTATGCCGGTGCTCACGACAAATAAATGCCACGGCTTCCTTCACAGGGCTCCCGGAGTTATCTGTGGGCTCCCTGGTCTAGTCTATAGGATGGATTTCCTGGGAGCGAAACGGGAGAGGGCGAGAAGACCTTTGAACATAAAGCGTAAAGCGCAGAGACCAAATCCTATCTGAATTGCTTCCCTGAGGTTCTGGCTTTCTCCTTCCAGCTCTTGATTCATTTATCGGAAACCAGACAGCCTAGTTCAAATCCCAGTTCAGACACTTACAATCTGAGGCAAGTTACTTTAAATTGCTCAATGATAAATGGCTCAATTTAAATGGATAAAATGAGAATGTAGTAACCTCAGGGAGTTGTGTAGTTGGTTACATGAATTTATACATGTAAAGTGCCTAGAACAGTGCCGGGTGTGGAATTAGCACTATATAAGTGTTAGGCATTGTTATTATTTATTATTATTACGAATTCATTCATTCATGCCTGCAACAAACTCTGCTTGGGTAACTTCTCAGGGCAGGAGAGGAGATTGGGTGTTGAATCAAATAAATAAGACACCACCCTGCCCTGAGGACAGTTTCAGTGTCATCAGCTATGACGCGGGCAGCACAGGAGGCCGCAGGAGCCGGTGAGTAGGACTTGGCCAGGCACGAGAGCTGAGTGGGAAGGGCATGAGGACCGTGTAGAGAACAACCTGGGTAATCTGAGCATATGGCTGCAGCCATGTGGAGACTGGGAAGGAGAGGGGCTGAACGGGGTGACTAGAGCCAGATCATGAGGAGAAGAGTCTGCATTGGTCCTGCGGTAGTAAAAAGCCACTGGAAAGTTTTAACTTGTCAGATTTGCTCCTTAGAATCCTTGGGCTGTAGTGATTGGGAGGGTGGGGATGGGTGAGACCAAAGGCAGAGAGACCAGTGAAAAGACAATTCCTTTTTCTAAGCAGGAGATGATGGGAGACTGTGTGTGTGTGTGTGTGTGTGTGTGTGTGTGTGTGTGTGTGTATTCTTGCACTAATTGCATTGTGCTTTATTGTGGTTATGTATTTTCTAAATATTTTTAAATGTTTAAATAAAAAAAAAGCTTAGTGAAGCAGGCAACATCTTTGGAGCCCAAAGGCTGTCTTAAAGCCTCAGCAGAGGTGGACTATTCACTATGGCTGGCCTATCTGAGGAATTGAGGGAAGCACTCCTTGAGTCTCTGGATTTCCGCTTGGTCCCCCTATCCCCACAACACACCCACCCTTTCTTTTCCAGCATCCTGGCAATATCCTGAAGCAGGCATGGCTTGAGCCTGTGGAGGAAAGGAGAGGGAAGGGTCCACCTGCCGGGACGATGGCACGCGCAGAAAAGCAAGGACTCGGAGTGCTTGTATTGTGCCAGACCTCGGCGCTCACCCGAGTGCGGGAACCGGCGGCGGTGGCTGCCACAGAGTGGGAGGCGCCTGGAACGGCCTCACCCGGCCTGGCCCCGGGCGCGCGGGCCAAGCGCTCTTTCGGAACACGTTGCTGCCACCCGGCGGCGGAGGTGAAACATGCAACCCACGAGCCCTCTTCCAGAACACTCAGAGCTTAAATAAATGAAAGAAATACTGGGCTTTATTCTCGGAGCTGTTGAAACTGAGTGTCCCTGTTATCTATGGCTGGCTTCCCTCAGAATGCGTGATCTAAGAGGAAGGAAGATGGAGGCCGCAGTAGCTTTATGACTGAGGCTGGAAAGTCACACATCGTCATTTCTTTGGATCAGGTTAGCCCTTTTTAGTGGGAGGAAAGGCTACGCAATGGCACGAGTACCAGGAGGTGCAAATCATTGAGGACAATTTTGGAAGCTGGCTGTTGTAGCCTGGAGGCTACCGTGCTGTGAGGAAGCCCAAACTTGCCTCTATAGAGATTACATGGAAACCTGCATGGCCCCTGAGACTACGAGAAGAGAGAGCTGCTAGGTTATCCTGCAGCTGCCTCCTCTCCCATTGTTCCAGCGTTAGCCATCACTGACTGCAATTATGTGAGCAGAACTGCCCGGCCAAAATTCTCTTCCCAAATTCCTAACCCATAAAACCTGAGAGAAAATAAAATAGTTGTCATTGTTTTAAGCCACTATTTTTGTGGTGATTTTGTGAACAGCACTAAGTCCTCAATGATCCCCCCCCCCCCCCGTCCTGGTACTCAGACCACTCTAGTCTCTTTCCACACTGATCAGGGCTGACCTGAGCCACTAGGATAATGTAGAAATGATGGTGTGTTACTTTTGAGGCAAAGTCGTAAAGATATTATGGTTTCCATCTTGTTCCCTCTTAGATCACTCATTCTGGGGGAAGCCAGCCATAGATAACAAACACTCCAGGAGACTGGAAAGAGGTCAGGCCCTCGTCCTCTGGATTCATTTCCTATTGCTGCTGTAACAAATTACCACACACTTAGTTGCTTAAAACAACACAAACGTATTATCTTACAGTTCTCTAGTTCAGAAGTCTGACATGAGTCTCTCTGGGCTAAAACCAGGATGTCAACAGTTTCTTTCTGAAGGACCTAGAAACAGTTCCTTTCTGAAGGCTCTAGAGAAGAATCCATGTTTTTGCCCTTTCCTGCTTCTAGAGGCCACCCACATTCCTTTGCTCATGGCCCCCTTCCTCCATCTTCAAAGCCAGCAACATTGCAATTCACGTGCCTTCCTGCTGTAGTCACACCTCCCTCTGACTCTTCCTCTGCCGCCCTTTTCACTTTTATGGACCTTTGTGATTACCAGAGGATAATCTCTCTGTTTTATAGCCAGCATATTAGTGACCGTCCTCTCATCTGCAATGTTATTTCCCATTAGGACATGGATGTCTGTGGGGGCCATTATTCTGCCGGCCATACTGTCTCGAAGAAGAGAAGCGGGTCTGAGAAGAACCAGCCAGAGAAAGGAGGAGGGCCAGAGGAGGGTGACATATCACAGAAGCGAGACAGTGACCTAGTGCTGGGAGGTCAAGCCTGATGAGAACTGAAAAATACCCGCTGGTTTAGTCCTGAGGACACCAGCCATTCGTTGTCAGGGGTGTGTCAGGGGCAGGAGCTACTGTATGGTGCCCTGTGCAGCAAAGAAGAAGTGAGGAGGTAGAGACTGGGAGTGTAAAATCTACCTCAAAACTTGATTGCGAAGGGAGGTTTGTTGCTGTTTCTAAAATGGGAAAGAGAAATAAGTTTCCCTGGGATGGGAAGGAAGGAGAGGTATAGGAGAGATGGGTCATCATCAGATGCGATGTCTGTGAAGGGGAGAGTTCAGCTAGACCACGGAAAGCTTTGAAAGGAGGGACAGTTGGATAGACCCAGGCTCAGAAAACGTTTTGCCAGGCGCGCTCCACAGCAGAACAGAGGTTAGGATGTGGCGGTGTGGCGGAAGTGATAGAGCTGGGAACTTAAGGGAGAGAGTGATCAGCCGGCAGGAGGTGCTGGCGAGGCAGGACGCAGTGGCTGAGCAAGTTAGGGAGATACCACCTAATGGTGTCTGAAATAATTTCAGGGAAAATGCTTGGTTCTTGATTGGATCGCGGTACTTGATGGATTCCCTGATCTGCTGGTCTCTCGGTCCCGGATGTTCCAATCCTTAGAACAGCGTTTGGCATAGAGTAAGTGCTGTATACTGTTAATCACGATTAATATACCTTCAGTAATTTTTAAAACTCCGGAGACTCCATTTCCCTTGAGGCATTGCAGCCGTTCGGACTACAACTCCCATGACGCCTGGGAGGCCGCCTCATCCGTAATTATTTACCTACGCACGTCTCTTAACTTGGTTTTCCAGTCCCAGCATTCCTCGCTGTTCTCCTACCTCCCCAGCACGCCTATCCGTCCTAGGAAAAACCAATTGGGTCACGGAGTGCGAGACCAGGCCCGCCCTCGCCTGGTCAGAGGGGCGGGTGGGGCGTGGCCATGTCCTGCCCCGCCCCTGCCCCGTGGCTGGCGTCTCCGACGCGACCGAGACATGGGCGCTACCTGGAGGGGTCCCGGCTGGGCGCGTCTTGCGCTCTGCCTCGCGGGCTTGGTGCTCTCTCTCTACGCGATGCACGTGAAGGCGGCGCGCGCCCGGGACAAGGACTACCGCGCCCTCTGCGATGTGGGCACCGCCATCAGCTGTTCGCGCGTCTTCTCCTCCAGGTGCGCGCGGGAGTGGAGGGCTTGGAGCACCGGGCTGCTGATGGGAGCGGTGCACTGGGGCCAGGTGTGCACGGCGGCTAGGTTGCCAGATGATTCTGGAGTCTGGGATCGGGGTGCCAGGGAGTGGATGCGGGGGGTGGGGGGAGGATTGCTCGAGGGGAAGCAATGCCTGGCGAATCAGGTGTGTTGGAGACGGAGGGGGCGCACATAATGCTCGGGACTGTAGTTATTCTGGGGAGTAGAGCGTGGATTGGATGCCAAGGAATAACGGTGATGGGGCAGGAGGGGGAGGTTGGGAGATGCGTAGAGACAGTGATGGTCTTGAGGATTGCGGTGCCTGGAGACAAGGTAGCCAGGTCTGGCTGTGCTTGAGGGCCCAGGGTTAGTAGGGTGACCAAATACAGAAGCGAGGAATGGGCCTCCAGGGAGCTGGAGATTGAGGGGTCCAGGGCAGAGAGATTCTGCTTCGGATTCCCAGTCTCTTAACTGTAAAGCAAGGCCAACCGTTATTACCCACCTTGCCATCTTAATAATTATTGAAGGTCTAGGATGAAAAGAGGGGCCTGGGGATCGGGGTAAATAGGAGCAGACACATGGAATCCTGACGTGGCCAAAGGGAGACCAGGCCAGGAGGTCATCGACCCTTGGACACAAGTTGGGCTGGAGGATTGGGGAGAAGGGGAGGGAGGACAGCCCAGGTGGTGTTTTGGAAACCACCTCTCCAGGACAGGGTCCAAAGCACTGGCTTGACACTTCTAACCTGGGTCTTCCCCTCTGCCAGGTGGGGCCAGGGCTTTGGACTGGTGGAACCCCTGCTGGGCCGGGATAGTGTCTTCAATCAATCCAACAGCATATTCGGTTGCGTCTTCTACACATTACAGCTGTTGTTAAGTGAGTGGCCCTGCCCTTCCTTGCAGGCCCTGCCCCTTCCTCCCTTGGCCAGTCCAGCCCCATCCCTGGCAACGTTGGGGATCCATACAGCTGACAGCCAGTTGCTCATCTCTGAGCACCCTGGAGCCGGGAACTAACAGGAATCTTTCAGTTGATTTAGGTAACATCAGAGCCAGAGGACCCTTACGCGCTTACTCGGGCACCAGTTTTGTGAGGAAGATCAGAAGTTCCTTTCTGGGGGGATCCAAGGATTGTCTTTCATCTCATGTAGAGCTGAGCAGAAAAATCCACTGTCTGGGTCCCAGAGATCATTGACCAGAGAGGAGAACCAAGGCCTTGGTGGGGCCTGTCAGAGTCTCTTGTTTTAGAGACTCTTCCCCAGCAACCCCTGTTTTCGGGGTGGCACCATGAAGTCATGGCCAGTCCCTGAAGCCCGTGTCTGACCCTTTTCTGCCTTGCAGGTTGCCTCCGGGCCCGCTGGGCATCTGTCCTGCTGGTACTGAGCTCCCTGGTGTCTCTTGCTGGTTCTGTCTACCTGGCCTGGATCCTCTTCTTTGTGCTCTATGATTTCTGCTTCGTTTGCGTCACCACCTATGCCATCAATGTGGGCCTGATGATGCTCAGCTTCCGAGAGGTCCGTGGACCCCAGAGCAAGGTCAAGGGGCACTGAGCCCTCACCCGAAGCCAGGCCGACTTCATCTGCTCTGCTTCGGCATGTCAGCCTTGCCCAAGGGGGACAAGTCTGGGTCCTTAGAAGAATCTGCTATATTCCCAATACAAGACAATGGACCAAATGTGCCACACTCTTTCCTCTACCCTAGTGCTTCTGGCTCTGTCCCCAGGGGCTGATGTCCAAAGCCTCTGCCGTTGCCCAAGGAAGGAAGGTTCTTACCAATAAAATTTCTTAAATAAATTGGCCAAGTCTGAGGCACCTGTCTACCAGTGACCCTCGTATTAGGCCCCTGCCAGTCTTGCTTCCTCTGGGACTGGAACCATGTGAGTCAGAGGGATCGTGGAGGGCCTTCCTGGGAAGGGTGGTGAGCTGCTTCTCCAGCATGTGGAGTCAGCAAGACCTGGGGCCCCCACCCCCGGGAAACAGGCTGGCAGCTTCTCCCTGCAGCCCTCGGGAGCCACGCCTGCTCTCCTGGGAGGGCCAAGCACACACATGCAAGGACAAACTGCCCTTCTGGTTCTGGGCATGCTTGCTGGGAAGTTCTTCCCGTAGTCGTACCTTAATCCCTCTGGCTGCCTTATTTACCATGCCAAGCCAGTCCTGGCAGCCCGGAAGGGCCAGGGACAGGTTGTAAGTGTTTTTGATTTGTTTTTCGTAATATTTACTGAGTACTTCTGTATGTTAAGCACAATTTAAGAACATGAAATCAGGGTGGCCGGTTAGCTCAATTGGTTAGAGTGTGGTGCTGGTAGCACCAAGGTTGCCGGTTCGATCCCCACATGGGCCACTGTGAGTTGCACCCTCCTTAAAAATAAAATTAAATTAAAAGTAGGTTAAAAAAAAACAACATGAAATATGTTAATTCACTTAATCCTTAAAGCAATTGTATGAGGTACGGACTACTGTTAGTATCCCTATCTTGATGAGGAAGCTGAGGTACAGAGAGGCTAAGTAATTTGCCTAAGATCACACAGCTAGTGCTTGAAAGGGGGCCAGGGAGCCCTCAGCATTTTGATCCCCCGGGGCCATCTGGCTCCAGGATCTGGGCTCTGAAGCTTCACCACTGCTGCTTCTGTGTTAGAGGCAGAGTTCCTGAGCAGCCTGGGTTGGCCTGAGTTGGAAGTCAGGAAGAGACTGTGTTCCTTCCTCCTGACCGAGTCTTCCAATACCTGTGAGAAACGTGGGCACCACCGTCAGCCTGTCTGCCAGACAGGTGGCAAGCCCAGAGAGGTGCCGAGATCTGCCAGCTCATAGCCAGCAAGTAGCAGAGAGCCCCGGCCCCTCGGCACCTGCCCTGCACATAACTGCGTCTGAAGCAGGAGGGGAGAAGGTACATGGAGCCCACCTGGCCCTGGGGCTGGGAGAGTCGGGGAAGCTGAAATGAAAGCGGGAACTGGGGGGGTGGGGCTTGCCCCCCGGACCCTTCACAGTTGCAGGATGATAGCTTCCATGCTGGGAGCAGCTATACTCTATGCCAGGCTCAGGTCTATGCATTTTTACTTTCAACAATTCTGAATTTTTCTGACAAGGCATAGACTGGCTAACTGTCCACGGTCATGCAAGTAGTAAGCGGGAGACCTGGCATTTGAACCCAGGTATTCTGACCGTGGCTGAGGCCCAAAGATGGTTGGTGAGTAGCCCAGGGCCACACAGCCACAGCCAGCCCCAGAACTAGGATCTGCTGGCTTCCTTCCAGCCCAGGAAAAGCAGTGCACCAACTGGGGGGGCGGAGCCGAGGCGGAGCCAGGGAGACTGGCGGCCTCTCTGAGCCCCAGCGCAGGCAGAGTTGCCTGGAGCAGCATGAGGCAGAGTCGCCGACCCGGGCTGCTGCTGCTCCTGGGAGCAGTGGTCCTCACGGAGGGTGAGCTGCCCGAGTCTGATGGCAGAGGGAGGGGTGTAGGAGGGTTGGGGCCCCCCTCAGCCCCAGCAGCCCCTGCAGTTTGGTGTGTGAGGGAGAATGCCTGTGGGGTCTGCCTGTGGCGCTGTAACTGGGGGTGGGGGGCGGTGGATGTGGGAACCTGTGTCCAAATGAGTGGGGTTTTCTTGTGTCCTTGGGAACTGTCATAGGGCCTGTATGTGCCCGGTGCCCCGTCTGCCTCTACCGGGGGTGCCAAAAAAATGTATACACATGACTGGTAGTCATCTTCTATTATCGGCATATACTAAGAATTTCAATTTTAATAGTTTTTTCCTTTCTTAAAATGTGTGTAGACACTTTTTTGGCGCCGTCTGTATTTCCAGGATGACTTTAGGCAACAAGTTGTAGCCCTTTGGCCTCCGTCTGCCCATCCTTCTATCCAATTTCTCCTGGCTCAGGTGTGCCCTGGGTGTGTTTGTGTGTGCCTGTCATGGGCCCCAGGCAAGGCAGGGGACCCTTCGGTTTCAGGGAAGGAGGGGAGTCTGAGCTGTCAGAATGGGTGGGGTGAGTCTCGACCTCCTGGAGCCCTCCCTCACTCGGACATGGACATGACGCAGGCCTCTAATCCTTCCTTGCAGGCCTCCATGGCTCAGGGCACAATTACGCTAATGCTCCCCGCATCCACAGGCCGCCTCCCTGGCTCAGTGGCAGGGGCAGGAGTGGGATTCGGAAGCCCGGGTGAGGGTTGGACCGGTCCCAGGTGGAAGCCCAGGCCCTGCAGCTCAGGCCCAGGAGTGCTGAGCACAGCTGAGGGAGGAGAGTTAATTACTGAGCACAGGCTCTGAATAGGTTCCCATAAAAGCTGCTTCTTGACCTCATATAAATATTTTCCTTCTGGGAGGGGCTGGTGAGGTAGCCACAGAGTCATGGGCCTGCCCCCTACGTGTCCCCTTCACCGAGGCTGGGCCAGGCAGGGAAGGATCCCCAAGTCTCACCTGTGTCTCTGTCTCCTCAGGTTTCCAGGCAGCTCAGCGCGGTAAGCTCTGGGGACGTGGGGCCTGGGCCTTGTCTGGGTTTGGGTCAGACCCGGGCTGAGGGCAGGACGGGGGCCTGCTATCCGCCTGACCCATTCCTCTCTACAGCCTGTGGGCAGCGTGGACCTGGCCCCCCTGAACCTCAGGAGGGCAACACGGAGCCTGGCGAGTGGCCGTGGCAGGCCAGTGTGAGGAGGCAGGGGGTCCACATCTGCAGTGGCTCGCTGGTGGCAGACACCTGGGTCCTTACTGCTGCCCACTGCTTTGAAAAGTGCGTTGTGGCTGGGGTCAGACGGGGTTTCTGGCTTTGAGGGTGGGTGGTTTGTCCCCAAACCCCACAAGACTAATCCCGGTCCCCAGGATAATGAAGCACCATTTATTGAGACGTGCCACGTGCCAGGTACATGAATTAATCAAGTTAATCTTAACATTCCATGGTAGCAGCCTTACAAATGAGAAACAATTTGGGAGAAGGAAGGACCTTCCTTCAAGCCATGGGCTGATACATTGATTTCCGTGGTGTCACTGTCCCCCTTTGCACTCCACACCTGGCCTTGTCCCTCTCCTTCCAGGGCGGCAGTGACAGAACTGAACTCCTGGTCAGTTGTGCTGGGTTCTCTGCAGCGTGAGGGGCTAAGCCCAGGGGCTGAGGCTGTGGCGGTGACATCCCTGCAGTTCCCCAGGGCCTATAACCACTACAGCCAGGGCTCAGACCTGGCACTGCTGCAGCTCACCCGGCCCGTGGCCCACACGCCCATCTGCTTGCCCCAACCTGCCCACCGCTTCCCCTTTGGGACCTCCTGCTGGGCCACAGGCTGGGCTCAGGACATCAATGAGAGTAAGTGCTATCCCCAAAGAGGCCCTCCACTGGTCCAAGGTCCCTGCCTCAGCGGCCAGGTGTCCCTGCTCCCTGTCTCCCAGGCTTCCCAGAGCCCAGACCCCAACCACCTGTCTCTTGCCAGCTCCCCGGACCCTGCGGAACCTGCGCCTGCGTCTAATCAGCCGCCCCACGTGTAACTGTCTCTACAACCGGCTGCACCAGCGGCTGCTGGCCAGCCCAGCCCGGCCAGGGATGCTGTGTGGGGGTGCCCAGCCCGGGGTGCAGGGGCCCTGTCAGGTCTGACGGGGAGGAGAGGGCAAGGGAACAGAAGCAGAGGGGGCCTGGCCTTGGGCCGGGTGCTCCGTCCACAGGGGTGGGTGGGAGGGCTGCACAGGAGGTCTGCCCAGGGCTGGGGCTCAGGTATCTGTCCTTGAATCCTTTGTCTGCTCCAGGGAGACTCTGGGGGTCCCGTGTTGTGCCGAGAGCCCAGTGGACACTGGGTGCAGGCTGGGATCATCAGCTTTACATCAAGCTGTGCCCAGGAAGACACTCCCGTGCTGCTGACCAATATGGCTGCTCACAGCTCCTGGCTGCAGGCCCGAGCTCGGGGGGCAGCCTTTCTGGCCCAGAACCCAGGGACCCTGGAGATCAGCGATGAGGACAGCTGCGTAGGTATGAGCTGTTGAGAGTGGGGTGTGTGGGGCCACTCGGGCCTGCATGCGGACGTTTGGCAGCTGGTGGAAGCCACCGCTCAGATTGGAGAATTGACACAGAACATCTACCAACTGCCACACACCAATGAGGGGGCTTTCAAGGCCCCCTGTGATGGGAATGGCCCCCCGAGGGCTGAGAGGCATAGACACTTCAGAACTTTACGGGTTTGGAGTTTAGGTAAGAAGAGGGATCTCTGAGGTCTGGCTAAAGGTTTGGGGTAAGCTCTGTTTCTGGGCAGGGACCCAGTGAGATTGGACAGGGCAGGGCACCCACTCAGAATTCTAGCATTAAGTGACTAATGTGCAAATGGCATGCAAAATAATTCCTGAGAAGGAAGCTGTGTCTTGATGGTGAGAAGCTCTAGTGAGGCAGGAATTCTGGGGCCAGTCCAAGCCTGGAGGGGTGCAGACAGGCGGAGTGGAGGAATGGTGAGCAGGCCACGCCCTGAGGCTGGACCGTCACAGTTAAAGCTCAGGCCGTGGCTTTTGAATCCGAGTCGGCTACTCGCCTGTGGTTACCGAGCTGGAAGGTCACTCAGCCTCTCTGGAAGTTTGGTTCCAAGGGTAACGAAGTTCAACTTAGAAGGCTGTTGTGAGGATCTGAGCACGAGAATGCTTGCCTAGCGCAGGGCCTGGCCTCAGTGAGCTCTGAGCAGGGAGGCAGGTGGTGTGATCCTGTGTTGCAGCCTGTGGGTCCCTGAGGAGAGACGGTCCCCAGGCAGGTGCCCCGTCCCCATGGCCCTGGGACGCCAGGCTGAAGCACCAGGGGAAGCTGGCCTGTGGCGGGGCCCTGGTGTCAGAGGAGGCCGTGCTGACTGCTGCACACTGCTTCATTGGGTGAGACTCGCCTCCCTCGCCTTCGCCCCCAACTGCTGGCGCCCCACCCCCTGGTGCTCAGTGCTCTCTCTGTATAGGCGGCAGAGCCCAGAGGAATGGAGCGTAGGGCTGGGAGCCGGGCCAGTGGAGCGGGGCCTCAGGCAGCTTATCCTGCATGGAGCTTACACCCACCCTGAAGGGGGCTACGACATGGCTCTCCTGCTGCTGGCCCAGCCCGTGACACTGGGCCCCAGCCTGCGGCCCCTCTGCCTGCCCTACGCTGACCACCACCTGCCTGATGGGGGACGTGGCTGGGTCCTGGGGCTGGCCCACTACGGAGCAGGTACGTAGGACAGGGCCACCAGCAGCTGTCCCTCCAGCATGGAGGCTGCTGGGCAGCTGGGTCTCTCACCCTGCAGGCACCAGCTCCCCTCAAACAGTGCCTGTCACGCTCCTGGGCCTCAGGGCCTGCAACCGGCTGCTCACAACCCTTGAGAGTGATGCCATCACCCTCCTGCCAGGGATGGTGTGTACCAGCGTGGTGGGTGAGCTGCCCCGCTGTGAGGTGAGCCCTGGAACCCCCAAACCTTACCCCACAGACCCCTGGCATTCTCACCCTGCAACTCATCAGCAGACCTTCTGCCAGGCTTGGCCTCCAGACCTGCCTCTCACCCGAAACTCAGCCTTTCTGCCAACTGGCTCCCAGCCTGAGCCCGAGCCCCTCGCAGCTGCCTCCCCTCAGGCAGTCAGCCAGCGTCCCCTACCTGACAGGGCCTGTCTGGGGCACCACTCGTGCATGAAGTGAGGGGCACCTGGTTCCTGGCTGGCCTGCACAGCTTCGGCGACGCCTGCCACGGCCCCGCGCGGCCTGCGGTCTTCACAGCGCTGCCCGCGTACGAGCCCTGGGTCAGCAGTCTGGACTGGCAGGTCTACTTCACCGAGGAGCCTCAGCCCGAGCCTGAGTCCCAGCCGCAAAGCTGCCTGGCCAACACGAGTACGTGGCCCCGGGGACTCCGTGACACATCCCTCTCCAGACCCCTTCTCTCTGAGGCCCCGCTAGCCGTCCTGGCTGGGGTGGAGCAGTGGGCAGGCCCCATGGAGTCACATTCTGGCTCCGGTCACTGTATGACTTGCAGCGGCTGCTCCAACTCCTTGACCTCGTTTTCTCATCTGTCACGGGGGGCTAAGTGGCACCTCCTTACTCTTCCAGGGAGGGGGGCCAGGTGCGAGGATGAGGCCAGCCCCTTACCCCACCTTCCTCTTCCTGACAGGCCAACCAGCCGGCTGTTGACCCTGGGATACTGCAAACATGTCACTGCCTCTGCCCCTCCAACCCACCCCCAAGCGATGCCAGGCACTGGGGAGGCCCC
The DNA here is from genome assembly GCF_057876585.1 of Rhinolophus sinicus. Taxonomy (NCBI): domain Eukaryota; kingdom Metazoa; phylum Chordata; class Mammalia; order Chiroptera; family Rhinolophidae; genus Rhinolophus; species Rhinolophus sinicus. The sequence goes on along the minus strand of NC_142510.1, from coordinate 18,389,531 downwards.
ACAGCCAGTGGGCTCTGGGAAGGGGCCTGCCCAGGTCGGCAGCCCCACTCCTCACCCTGCAGGACAGACATCGCCGTGGACGCTCCCTCCTGGGCTCTGCTCTCTGACCCAGCGGCCCAACTTTCCCTGGATATTCATCCCCTCAGATACAATCACACTCACCACATACTTTGAAAAAAATTTTTTTAGGTGGGGGGTGCAATTTTCCTTTTTTAAACTTAAATAAATTGTTACAAAATAGATTTTAGAAAATAAGTTACAAATTGTAGCAAAAGGCCCCCCTTCCACAGGCAACGTTCCTACCAGCAGCTCTTTGAATCGGTCTCTTCCTGGTGTTGGCACCTGGTTGGTGAGGGGGGCCCAGCAGGTGGCAGAGCCTGGCTGTCACCAGGTATCTTGCAGGGCTGGTCACAGGGAAGAGCGAGGTGACAGAGGCTGGGGAAGGAGGTCCTTCAGGGGCAGGGGCGTGAGGAACAGCTCACTCCCTACTTTGGAAAGATACCACACCTGGGTCTTCTTCACGGGGCAGGAAGAGGTGGGGAGGCCCACAGCTCCTGAGCAGAACATAGCCAGCCAGCCTCCCAGGCAGCCCGCATTCCCACCCGTGCGCTGAGTTTTGGAGACTTGAAGTTCAGAGGGAGAAGCTGAGGTCTGCAGGCCACTGGGGTGAAGAGTCCAGGAGCGGAGTCATGGGGGTGGCTGGAGGGGGCAATGACAAGTCCCCTCTGCCTGCTGCTGGGGTCTTTGGGGCTCCTGGGGAGAGAGGGAGAGAGAGGAAGTCACTGCCGGGGTGGGGGGTGGGGCAGTCCACACAGCTTGTCCCCTCCTCCCCAACCCTGCTCATCGCCCCAGAGGCCTGTATGAGAACCCCAGAATCCCAGGACTTCAATTATTTTCCCAGACCGGCTGACTCCTCACTCATTCCCTTCAGGTCCCAAGAAATCCTTCATCCTGAAAGCCACCGCCTCAGCTCTCTCAAGGGAATTTCACCCACCATCTGCTCCTTCCGTCAATCCCTGGTCAAAGCCCCATCTCAGCACCCCCACCCTTAGTGGCTGCTAAATGGAATGTGTCCAGGGAGATCTCTGGAGGAGCTGGGGCTCCAGAGAGAACAGGCTGTCCCCCACCCCCTCACCTGCAGCTGGCCTGGGTGGAGGTGACTGGGGAGGACATTCCCCGATAGCGGAGAGAGATAAGGACTAATGACTATTGTTGCTGCAGCTGGGCCTGGCTTCAAAGAAACAATTATGTGTGACTCAGTCCTCCAGTTACAGGGGTGCTGGCGGGAGGGGGTGTGCAGGTGGAAAGGGTGGTTTGTTGGATCCTGAAGGGCTGAATCAAGGCAAGAAGAGACAGGAGGCGCTTCTGGTAGGAAAGAACCAAAGGTCTAGTCCAAAGGGGACACACAGGGACAGAATGACAGGGAGCTGGGGCTCAGCGGTGACCAGATTTCTCCGGCCCAGTCAGCACCGAAGCCCCCAAGTCCAGTCGGGGGATACAGCCCACAGCCGTCTTCACTGCCTGGCTCCACGCCTGCTCTAGGAAACAGAACTCGGGTCTTCTTCTCTGGAGGGTTTCTGGATGAAATAGCTAGATGGTACCCCACGACCGCCCCTCCCAAAACAAGAGCACTCCTCTTTGGCTCTGGCACAGCTGCCCCCCCCCCCATGCTATCTACTTACCTGGCCCAGGGCTCAGATCTAGGCCACTCAGAAGGCAGCTTTCCTCCCTCCACACCCAGCCCCTGCCACCTCCTGGGATCCATGTGGCCCTCTCCTCCTACTCCTTGCCCCCCACAACCTTGGGGCAGACTTGCCCCCGCTGTGCGCCCGCCCCCTCTGCCCCAGCCCGTTCGTACCCCCGGCACCAGAGCTGCCCACAGCCCCCTCCTGGTGCTGCTCCTGGTGCTGCAGGAAGCTGACGTGGCGGCGGAAGTGGCGGGGACAGTGTGGGCAGGCGAACGGCCCCTCGCGGGGGGCATGGACCCGAAGGTGGCCCTCCAGCCGGGCCGCTGTCCGGAAGCCCTTGCCACAGATGCCGCAGCGATGGCGCCTGGGGTCCGTGTGGGTCCTGCCGTGGTTCTTGAGGGAGAGCAGGTTGGGCAGAAGTTTGGGGCAGAGGGAGCAGGGGTAGAGTCCGGTGGCATGGGCCTTCTGGTGGTTCAGGAGGCTGCCTGCATGGCGGTAGGAACGGCCGCACTGCACACAGCAGAAGGGCCGCTCGTCTTCAGCCAGTGCGGACTCAGCTCCCTGCCCCCCGTGAGCCCTTCCAGCGCTCTCTCCTGGGGCCCCAGAGGGTTCTGAGGGGGCCTTCTGGGCTCGCCCCTGGCCAGGGGGGCCCACCTCATCCTGCCCAGTCCCGGCGTCAGGACCTCGGGCCTCTGCCGTCCCGGGTGGCACCTGAGGAAGGGCACTGGCATGAGAGTGCAGGTGGCTGGCGAGCTCGCGGCGGGACTCGAAGCTCTTGCCACAGTCTGAGCAGGCAGCGGTCTGGGCAGCTACGTGGTTGTGGCAGCGGCTGTCAGGGGCCACGGGACCCAAGGGCTCCTTGGAGCAGAGCAGGCAATAGTGGCAGTCTGTCTCGCGGGAGTTGTGGCTCATGGGCCCTTCCGACTGGCGGCAGAAAAAGGGGGGCCTCTCTGGCTGCAGCTGAGGGCTGCCTTCTCCACTGTCCCAACTATCCACCTGACTCTGACTAGGCTCACTGAGCTGGCTGTTGCCCAAGTGGCAAGGACTTCTGGGGACACTGTCCCCTGACGCGTCTTCTGTCTTGGTTAACACATGACCTGGAGGAACCCAATCTGCTTCCTGACTCACTGGTCCCCCGACTGCTCCCCACACACCTGCCTGCCCCATGCCCCAGGACACTGGCTCTGTGGCTTCGGGACCTGCTGTCCCGATGGGGCTACGACTCTGCCCCCCTGGCCTCCTGGCTCCACACTCCAGCCGGGGCTCCGACTCGGCACCATTCCATCTGCCCTCTAGTTCCTGGTCAGGGGCCAGGCTCCCCTCGCTGCCCTCTGGGCCACTGGGGCCTCCCTGAGCTCTTCTGGTCTCCTCCTCATGCTGCCGCAGGTGCTGCGACAGGGCGCTCTGGCCAGGGAAGCCCTGGCGGGCGCCGGGCACAGCTGCCCTCCGGGACCGCCCTGCTCGCCGCCGCTGGCTGGCCGAGTGCAGCCTCTGGTGGTCCCGCAAAGCAACGCGGTTGGAGTAGGTGCTGGGGCGAGTGGGACAGCTGTCGTGGACCGTGTCACGGCTGCACCGGTGGTTCAGGAGGCTGCCAGCATGGCGGTAGGTCCGCCCACACTGCGCACAGCGGAAGGGCCAGTCCTCCCGCGCCAGTTTCCGGGCACCCCCGACCCTACCCGGCTCGGCGTGGACCCGCTGGTGGCTCGCCAGCTGCTTCCGCAGGCGGAAGGCCTTCCCACAGTCGTTGCAGCGGAAACGCCGAGGATCTGCATGGATGCGGACGCACCGGTGGCTCTTGAGGGACACGAGGCTCGAGAAGCCTTTGGAGCAGGCCCGGCAGCCGAAGTGGGCCGCGTGGCGGCTCTGCCGGTGGTTGCTGAGGCTGCCGGCGTGCTTGTAGGAGCGGCCGCACACCTCGCAGCTGAAGGGCCGCTCGCAGCCCGGGCTGGCGAACTCCGAGTTCAGCCCTCGGTCCTCCTCCTTCACGGCGGGCTCCGCCCACGCCTCCTCCTCCGGGGGCTCCACTTTGAGGGCCTCCCAGGGCTTCCCCACTTCTGCCGGCCCAGGCCCCGCCTCGGTGGAGTCCTGGGGCTCCCTGCGGCCTCCCGCCTCGGGGACGGGCCCCACCCGGGGCTCGGAGCCTTTGCACAGCGGGTGGTTCCGCAGGTGGTTGCGGTAGGCGGCCAGGTTGGGGTAGCGGCGGGAGCAGACAGCGCAGCCGTAGTCGCCGGTCTGGTGGGTCTTGCGATGGTTCACCAGGCTCCCTCCATGGCGGTAGGTCTTGCCGCACTGGGTGCAGCGGAAGGGGCGGGGCTGCGCCTGGGCACCTTCCCCACCGTGCGCGCAGAGGTGGCCTGCGGCCAGGGCACCGGCAGATGTTGTGTTCCCACCCTCTGCGGAGACAGAGGTCTCGGTGCCCTCAGAGAAGCCACCCGCGACCATTTCCCTGGCATCACCGGTCTCTCCCACGGGGCTGGCAGCTCTGTCCGTGGTATTCCCAGAACTCTGACTCCGGTGGTGACGCTCCAGGCTCCCCAGGTCATCGTAGGTTTGACCGCAGCAGCCACAGATGTGCCCGTAACCGGCTCCATCCAGCGCCTCCACCTCCCGCTGTAGCTGGTTCAACAGCTCTGCTTCTGAGAGCTGCAGCGGGGCGCTCGGTGTGGAGGCCGCAGCGGCCGCTCCTTCCTCCTCGCCCTCCTCCTCCTCCCCCTCAGTCATGCCTGAGGAACCATGAGCCTGGCGCCTGTGGAGCCTGTAGCCTGCCCGCCCAGGGAAGATCATGCCACAGAGGCAGCAGAGGAAAGGCTGTGCTGGGGCCGCCTCCCCGGGCCCGTGGTTCCGGAAGTGGCTGCGCAGGGCGGGCAGGGAGTCAAACTCCTTGGGACAGAGGGAGCACTGGTAGATGCCGGGCGGGTGGCAGGGCCTGTGGCTCAGCAGGCCGGTGGCGTGGGGGAAAGAGTGCCCACAGTCAGAACACGTGTGGGCCCCCTCAGCCTGACAGCCAGTGACAGCTCTGGCAGAGTGAGCAGAACGGCTGGGCTGGCCAGGGGCCAGCTTCTGGTCTTCACCCGCCCCCGGGAGGCCATCACAGAAGTCAGGCCCACCGCTTTCCTCGTCACCTAGGATGTCCAAGCTGTCAAGGAAACAGGCCTCCTTCCTCTCCAGCCCTTCCTTAGGGCCTCTGCTCTCCTTATCACCCTGGAAACAGGCCTCGTCCCTCTCCAGCCCACATCTGTCCCTTGCAGCTTGAGCCTGCAAAGAGTCCCCCTCGCTTTCCAAGCTGCCTTCAGCTCCATGAGGACTTTTCCCTGGTGGGTCCTGGGGACAGTCCAGGCCCTCACTGTCTCCCGCCAGCTCCCAGTTCCCAGGGAGCGTGGCCCCTCCGTCACCGCCGGCACTGTCGGCCTGGCCCTGCAGCTGCCTGCCCCGCCGCCGACTGTGACGACGCAAATGGTTCTTCATGGCAGCCATGGTGTGGAAGTGCTTGGCGCACGCGGCGCAGCTGAAGTCCCCCGTCTGGTGGGTCTGCCTGTGGTTGATGAGGCTGCCTGAGTGGCGATAGCTCTTTCCACAATCTCGGCAGGCAAATGCCCGGGGAGGTGACAGCCTGGTCTCTGTCCTGCTGCTTTCCCCTTCCCCGTGGGTCTGACCATGACGTTCAAGGTTCTCAAGGTCTTCAAAGAGCGCCCTGCCCATGCTACATATCTGTGGTGCTGTTCTATTTGCTGCTGGGGGGCCCTCCGTGGCCTCTTCATGTTTGCACCCATCGCCCTGATCTATACACGGGGCTGCCTTTGTTCCCACCTGGTCAGCGGGAACCTCCCCCATGAGGTGGCTGGGGGGACCTTCGGCCCCTGAGCCAGTGCTGAGGCGTGCAGACTTGCAATGGACTCGCACGTGGTTGCGCAGGGCCATCAGGTTGGGGTACTTGCGGGGACAGAGTGAGCACTGGTACTCTCCTGTCTGATGGCTGTGGCGGTGGTTCACAAGGCTCCCGCGGTGGCGATAAGCCCGACCACATTCATTACACTTGTAGGGACGATGGTCCAGGGTGGGGCTGGGGACCTCTGTCTCTTTATGGGTCTCGGCCGGGGGAAGGGCAGCTGGCAGCACTGATGGCCCGTCCTCGCCAGCTCCTTGCCGGGGTCTGTGATGAGCCCGCACGTGGTTTTTGAGAGCGGCTGCGTTGAACAGCTGCTTGGAACAGATGGAGCAGGGGTAGACACCTGTCTGGTGGCTCTTGCGGTGGTTGATGAGGCTCCCGGCATGGCGGTAAGTGCGGCCACAGTCCCCACAGCGGAAAGGTCGGTACTCCTCCAGGCCACTGTCCTCCAGGTCCCCAGAAACGCTGAGCTCCTCAGCGCCATTCAGCATCCGGGCACTAGGGAGCTGGTCCTGGCTGCTTTCATCTGTGTGCCCATTGGTGGGGGGTACCCCTTTCTCTTCCCACAGCTGCTCCTGCCTCTCACCCTCATGGGACTGCTGGTGTTCCAGCAGCTCTCGGGGGAGCCGGAAGGCACGGGGGCAGTGAGGACACTGGTAAGGCCGGTACTGGGCATGGAGTCGCGAGTGGTTCTTCAGAGCCATGAGGTTAGAGAACTCCTTGAAGCAGATGGCACAAGGGTAGATGCCGACAGTGTGGCTCTGGCGGTGGTTGGTGAGGCTCCCGGCATGCTTGTACGTCTTGCCGCATTGACTGCACTTGTACCGCCGTTCCTCCTCAGCAGGAAGGGACTGGGGCGGCTCCTGGCCCCCCGTGAAATTCACCATTGACTCAGCCAAATACTGTTCCAAATTGCTAAGGAGGCTGCTGGCCGGAGTGGGGAGTGGTGGGGCTCTGGCAGAGTTGGTGGTGGGCCCCCAGCCCTCTGCACCCTCCTCAGAATGTGGCTGGCTTTCCCAGCCTTCCCTTTGTCTGGTGGGTGGATCTTCCCAAGTGCCCAGAGCTGCCTTGGGGTCAGGCTCAGATGCACAGATAGATGTCTCTTCAGTGTGTTTTTTCTGGTTTCCCCAGCTTTCCCCACGGCCAAGCCTCTGGCCCCAGGAGTCAGTGGATACTGTCTCCCCCTGAAGGTGTGGAGTGGCTTCCTTGGGGCGGGGGGGTCTGCGCCTGCGGCGGCCCTCAGGAGCATGAGTCCTCATGTGGCTCTTGAGGGCCATGGGATTGGTGAAGTCCTTGCCACAGGTGGTACAGGGGAAAAGGCCAGTCTCGTGGGTTCGGCGGTGGTTGACCAGGCTCCCTGGGTGGCGGTAGCCCCGCCCACACTGCTGACAGCGGTAGGGCCGAGGGATGCTGTCAGCTTCCTCACTGTCCTGGTTGGAGGATGGATGGAGTAGTTCTCGGTGCCGTGACAGTTCCGGGAGACTAGGAAAGTGGCGCTGACAGTCACAGCAGCTGAGTGAGGTGGGCGCGTCCTCCATGGGGCAGTGCGACAGAAACCTGGAGGTTCAGGAGGAGCAGGCAGGTGGCAGCGGCATCTTCCTCCGGTGTTGGGGACAAGGCCTAGGAAGATGGGGCAGTGGTCAGAAGAGAGGCCTGAATTAACTTTGCCCTTTGGCTCTGTAAGCAGCAAGTTCACCAGCGGTCACAGAGAGGTTCCCCAGCAGCGATGCCCAGGGACCGGCTTTCTATGGACTAATCTGGAAGCACCATCATGTAAGACCTCCCTGCACACAAGCTCCCTAGGCCTAACTCATCCCCACAGGTATAGATAAGGAAACTTAAGTCTAGAGGGATTGTAACCTATCTCTGATCACAAACCTATTAAGCTGTTCTTCAGACCAAATCCAAAAAGTCTTCCTGCCCCAACCCTCTCCTCTCTACAACCAACCAACCTATCTTCTGTGTCATCTTAAAAAGAAAACTGAACCTTTTCCAGGACTTTCAATAAGAGATGTCCAATCCTCCCTTCTTCACCCCTCAGCTAAACAGAGTAGCCTCGAGGTGTTGACAAAGCAGCCTCTTTCTCCAGGTGACCTGAGAGATGAAGTCAGGGGCCCCCTTCAGAGAAGGGGCTGGCTTGTTCCCCCACATCCCCTATTCCTTTCAGGGTCACAAGGTCTCCTTTTTAAAAGACTCTTGGCTACTTCCTCCACCTACTTCCCCTGAACCCAAACTATATTCCATCATGGAAATTCAATCCCATTTCTGGTGTTCTTCACCCCTTTTTTCTTTCCCACACCTCCTCACGATACCATCACCACCCCTTCTCATTTTTTCTTCTAACACTGATGATGACATCAACGCATGCTAGCTGAGCACCATCGTGTGCCCGGCGCTGTGCTAGTCAGAGACTATTCATTGTCACTTAATCCTCAAAACACCGCAATGCTTGTTGTCCCAGTGTGCACAAGCGCAAACTCACTGATTCAGGCAATCGTCTTTCCAAAGCCCTTGCCCTCCCCGTAGCAAGCCCCGTGCTATCTCTGCCTCTGCTTCTTCACTCCCATTGGACCCAAATACAACTCCTATCTCCGACTAAGCCCCTCACTGAACCTGCTCCCCCAGTTCTCACCACACAAAGCCCCTTCGCTCAAGAGTCCTATCTCCTGATCAACCACCGAGGTCCTCTCGCCTCATTCATCTCCCGGGCCAACTTCCTCTTGGGACCCCTACCTCGCACGAGTGGCCCCTTCTCGTTCCCGCCGCGGGTGCGTCCGTTGGGGACCGCGAACGGGAGCGCGCCTGCGCACTGGGACCCTCACTCTAACTGCAGCCGCGCGCCCCACGGGGTGGCTGTGGGGAGTTCTCGCGCTCCCACACACGCACACTCCGCCAGAGCTCCCAGGAGGTGGGAGGGGAGGGAAAGAGGGAAAGGAGAAGGGGAATAAGGAAGGAGGAAGAGCAGAGAAGGAGCAGCTGATCCGAGCCAGGGGTCTAACCCCAGCTCCGCGGATACTTCCTATTGTTACTAGGAAACAGGAAGTGTCCTAGCCGCAAAAGCTTCCCCGCGAAACCTCGGTCTGGAGAACACTTCCTGACCCGCCTCCAAGCAGCCCTTCTACACAGACACACTTCCGGCGCTAAGCGAGTAGCTACAATGCGACTCTGACCCCGCCCACGTAGGTCACAGCGCGGCGTTGCTTCGCACTAACCTTAGCCACATTTCCGGCAAGAGGGGCTCAAACCGTTCCGGTGCATATTGACTGAGTTCGGAAGAGGACAAAAACAGGGTTCTGCAACTGTAGCCTTAGTACTTTGGCGACACTTTTCGTGGGGCTCCCTGAAAATCTTCTCAAGACAGATGGAGCTTCACGCACTCCTGGCTGTTAAGGGAAATGTGAAATATAAGAGGATTTAGGAACTGCAGTGCTTGAGCATGGCCTTTCTGTATTCCCACCTTCTAGTTCTTGGTGATCTGGCCTCAAGCTAGCAGTAGCCCGGTGTAAATAGTAAGCCTTTTCGGCGTCCCCTGGCCTTAGAACCCACAGCGACCCCTTGCAAGGTGTTTCTCCGCTACCTTCGGCCGGGGGTGCTCTGGTAAACTTTGCCTTCCTCCCCAGCGGGAGGAGCTCCATTCCACTTCCGCCCACCGGCCCCGCCTCCCCCACCCGCTGGGTCCTAGCGCCTGCCCCTCCCTGGTAGTGTCCCGGGCTCCGTCGCTGAGAGGAGCTGCCACTGACGACAAGGAGCCAGCCCAAGTCGGTTCAGGTAGGAAACGCTGCGGGAAGCCGCGGGGACCCCAGCACGCAATCCGACCGGACCTCAGTTTCCCTGTGGGCGCCGAGGGCGGATGGGGTTGGCCTGGCGCGAGCAGCGCGGGCGGGGCGGGAGTGGTGCGGCCCCGGGAGGGAGCGGGCGGGCTCCGGGCCCAGCGGGTCCTAGAACCCGCCGGCTGTCCCCACCGGAGGGCTTCTGCGGATCGCTGGGCTCGGCCCGCGTGGCTGCCCGCCTTGAGCTGTGTGGGCTCGGGGGTCCTAGAGCCCACCATGTTGCAGGCTTTTGTCTTAGGCGCGGGGCCCGCTTAGCTAGGGCCCCGGCGCCTGCGACCCCCCTCCCCGGCCGAGGTCCTCGTCGCCCCTCCCGCGGTCCTAGAGAACGCCTTTTGCAGGCCTTTGTCCAGCGCCGAGCCTCGGTCCATTCATTTGTTCATTCTCTCATTCTTCGTTCCCTCCTTCTTGCCACGTTCTCCGAGGCCACTTTTTCCCAGGGCTTATTTCGAGATGAGTCAGCCCAGGGCCCTGCCCTGCTAGGCTGTCTGGCGGGAGCGCCGACACAGAGAAGGTTGCAGGGAGCGAGAAGCGCAGGTTTTCTGCAGCTCTCAGCCTTTCCTCAGCGCCTCTCCGATGCCATAACGCTCTTCAAACTCCCACGTACCCCAGAGGCCCCATTTTATTGATTGGAAAACCGAGGCTCAGAGCGCCGTGGCGCCCTTACTTCTGCTGCCTGTTAAGTATTCCTGAGGGCACTGGGGAAACGGGCATTTGAAGGATGCAAAAGAGTTTTCCCTTGGGGGAGAAGGCGAACAATGGCTTCCAAGGAAGAGGGCACTGCCTGTGGAGATGCATTTAGGTGGGGAAGTTTGAGAATTGTGGCTGGAGTCTTGGGAGGGGGACACTGCTGCTGGAGCCTAGGCTGGAAAAGTAGGTTGTTTACTGACCAGGTTGGAGGCTTAGGAGATGATTGGCTCTCACCTTTGCGAGGTTCACAGTTCCCCATCCACCCTCCCAAATCTGTCATGGGCTGTGAGGCCTGTGGGCGACTGCTTGTTTAGATGTAGGGAGACTAAGGTGCAGAGAGGATAAAAAGTGGCTCCCTTTTCACCTCACCCCTGTTCGCAGGGCCCTAGCCTAAACTCTCGGGGAATTACATCTCTGCATCCCTAGATTTAGAGCCTGTTCAGGCACAGGACTTCATCCCACTCCTGAGCCAGTAGTGAAGCGCACACCTCCCTCACTAGAGTGATGAACCCAGTGTGGAAAATGGGGTGCTATTTGGACTCGGGAACTTGGACAGGCAGAGAAATTCAGTTAATAGTTGTTGATGGACGTTCTCACAAATGCCTACTGTAGCTCCAGGCCTGAGTTTGTTTTGGGGGCACCGGTAACAGTTCTAGGGGTCGTGGATCCAGAATAATAAAGGTTACTGACTTCTCACCAGCCTAGACTGTGGTGCTGGAAACAGAGAATTAACAACCAAGCTGTAAAATGTGTAAGTGCTACCGAAGCAATAATCAGGGGGCAGAGAGTGGGAGTCTGGGGGACAGACCGCCTGACTCTGATTCCTGGCTGTGACTGTGACTAGGTATTTCATTTGTGTGCCTCAGTATCCTTGTCTGTAACATGGGGGAAATGATGCCGTTTAATTGAGTCTGTTCAGGCTGTCATAACAAAAACCACCGACTGGGGGGCTTATAAACACCAGAAATATATTTCTCACAGCCCTGGAGGTTGGGAAGTCCAAGATCAAGATGTTGGCGAATTCAGTTCCTGGTGAGCGCTCTGTTCCTGGCTTACACAAGGCTGCCTTCTCGCCAGGTCCTCACATGGCCTTTCCTTCTTGCACACACACATTTAGCCCATAACACATTTCTAGGCAGTTATGAGGCTTAGCTTAAGCAATACACATACAATTCTTAGGATGATACCAGCCCATGGTAAACTTGCTAGGAATGTTGTCCAAATGAACACCGTAAAGGAAATTCAAGGGGTGGGGTGATAGAGAGTGATCAGCAGGGGTGCAGATGGCATTAAGAAAGGTGTTCAGGAAAGCCCTCTGAGGTGACAGGGAGCTGAGAGTGAAATCAAGGAGATAGCTGCACAGATATCCTTGGGGATAGTGGGTTGTGGTGGAGGTAAGAGCTAGTGCAAAGACCTTGAAGTGGGAAGGAATTTAGCTCTTAGAGGAAAAGAAAGGGAGCCGAGGAGCCAGGGAAGAGGGGTGGGAAGTGAAATGGGCAGGAGTTAGGTGGTTCAGGGCCTTGTTGACCATGAAAAAGATATTGGTCTTTGTCGTAGGAGCAGTGGAAAGTGTCATGATTAGGCTGCTAAGCCTTAAGTAAATGAAGACTGGTAGACAAAGAGCCCAGCCAGAGATTTGAAGATGTGGGTTTAAGTCTGGGCTCCGTGACCAGCTGTGTGCCCTTGTGCATGTTTTCCCCCTTATGGGGGCTTCATCTCCACACCTGAAAACAAGGTATAGTAAGAACGCCTCTCGCCTAGAAGCTGTGAAGACGTATGGGCATGTCTTTCGTTCTTAAATGCTGAGTGTTGATTGGAGTGACACAGAGTGTGTCCACGGTACAGATTTTGAGTTGTGCCCCTCACTCCCCAGATTGTTATTTTCATATAGGGGGTTCCCAGACCTGATGTGGAGAATTGGGTGGACGCGTCCTCAGTAAGGTATAAAGCGAGGAGCTAATGGTGGGATTTGAGGCAGGGGCCTAGCCTGCCTGGCCCTCTGTTCCGTGGATTGTGTGTGTCAGGAACTGAGGCAGGCTTCAGGCCAAGGGTGCTGACTCTAAAGATGCAGCCCCTGCCACTCACCCCTTCCCTGTCCTCCCGTGTTCATAACTTAGAAGCCACCCATCCCTGAGACATACAGATAAGGAAACAGTCTTAGAACAGAGGAGGGATCTCAGGCTTCCTACCTCCCAGCCTCGGCTCTGGGTACACCAGGCTCCCCACTCCCCTTCTCTGTGGCAGATCCTCAACCCCACCCAGGCCGCCCCCAGCAGCTACAGCTGCCCAGCTCCTTAAGTGGATCTGCCGTAATCCTCTTCCCTTCATTCTCCAGGGAGGATGAGCTGGTGTTAGGACTAATGCAGCTGTTAATCCTATTTCCTTCCAGCCATGATCCCCAGGAACAGCTGTGTGGAGGGTGTCTGGGCTCTGAACTGGGAATGAAGGGGCCTCCACTAAAATGGGTGTCCTGGGAGCCAGGCTAGATCAGACACATTGATTATGACTCAGAGGCTTCTAACTGCTAGCAAGCTGCCTTGAGAGTAACTGAGCTTTCCATGGTCAGAACTATGGGAGCAGGAGCCCAACAGCGATTCCAGAGCAGAAGACAGACCGGGATTCCTGTCTGGGGTGGAGTCCCTCACTTGTGCAGGGCCAGCATTCTGCATGGACAGTTGCTGTGTCTGAAAGCTAACAAACCAGAGGGGAAAACAAAACACATGTGCTGGGGAACTATCACTTCCAGACAGGCAGTGCCAATCACCACCTTAGCCCACTGGTTCTCCTATCTTCCCGACCTACCTCTGTCTTCACTGGGCACTTGGAGACCTTCAGGCCAGACCCACAGCTGGGTAGCCTATGTCTGCAGCCCTGCATTCTGGCACAGGCTCACCTGAAGAAAGAAGATATGAGATGGATAGAACCAATGCCACCAGGTTTGGAAAAGCTCAGAAGCTGGGGAAGGAAGTGAGGTAGCTGTTTTGATGACCCCAGACTCCTCCCTTAGCCCCTCTGAAGTCACTGGCTCCAACTCCCTTCCCCAGTGAACAGATTAGAGAGGAAAGTTGAGCAGAACATCAGAGCCAGGAAGTGTTTCTAAGAAAGGATATGGCGGTCCCAGGTGGGAGATGCAGATGAAATAGGGTTCCTTGGCAGGCCTCAAGAGGGCATTGGGGAGGGGAGAGGCCTTGGAGAATAGCAGAGGGATGTGCTTCTAACTCTGCTTCTCTCACAGAGAAGCTCTGCCCATCAAGGCCATGGAGGTGGAGGCTGTGGAGGCCCGGTCCCAAGGCCCCGGCTATAAGCGCTCCGGCCGCCGTTACAAGTGCCTGTCCTGTACCAAGACGTTTCCAAATGCGCCCAGGGCAGCGCGCCACGCTGCCACACACGGGCCTGTAGACTGCACAGAGGAGGCGGCAGAGGTGAAGCTGAAGCCAGAGGCAGAACCCAATGCAGAAGATGCCAGCGGGGACAAGGTGTCAGGTGCAGCAGCTAAGCCTCGGCCCTATGCGTGCCCGCTGTGCCCCAAAGCCTACAAAACGGCCCCCGAGCTGCGCAGTCACGGGCGCAGCCACACGGGTGAGAAGCCCTTCCCTTGCCCCGAGTGTGGCCGCCGCTTCATGCAGCCGGTGTGCCTGCGTGTGCACCTGGCCTCGCACGCTGGCGAGCTGCCGTTCCGCTGCACGCACTGCCCCAAGGCCTATGGCGCGCTCTCCAAGCTCAAGATCCACCAACGCGGCCACACCGGCGAGCGGCCCTACGCCTGCGCCGACTGCGGCAAGAGCTTTGCCGACCCGTCAGTATTCCGCAAGCACCGGCGCACACACGCCGGACTGCGTCCGTACGGCTGCGAGCGCTGTGGCAAGGCCTATGCAGAGCTCAAGGACCTGCGCAACCACGAACGGTGAGGGCTCCATAAAGAGCTGGGAAGAGCAGGCCAACGGGGTAGAGGCAGGACGGCAGCAGCTCCCCTGGGACCAGTGGGGCCCTTGGTTGGGTTTTAAGGAGCGGGATGAGCCAATGGGAAGACGCGTGGGTGGAACTAGGATTGGTGAGCACGTGGGAGAAGCTGGTGGCCCTGATTGGTTGGTGCGCGGGGCTGCCTGCCGTGGGATGGGGCCTTGGAGGATGCGAGTGTGGTCTGATTGGCCTGAGTTCCGGGGCAGCATGAAGGGGGCTACCTTAGAGGGTCTCTAGTGGAGCCCAGGAGGCCTGAGTGGGGCCTGCTCTGTCTAGGTCTTTGGGGTGCAGCCCTGTGGCTCTTAGAGGATTGGGCCAACGCTCCCAGGATGTTAGGGGCCCCAAAATGAGCGTACAGAGGGCAGCAGGGGTTGGGTGATGGGCCTGCCACCCTCATGCCGGGTTCCCCCCATTCCCGCAGGTCCCACACCGGTGAGCGGCCCTTCCTCTGCTCAGAGTGCGGGAAGAGCTTCTCCCGCTCATCCTCGCTCACCTGCCACCAGCGCATCCATGCGGCGCAGAAGCCCTATCGCTGCCCGGCCTGTGGCAAGGGCTTCACGCAGCTCAGCTCCTACCAGAGCCACGAGCGCACTCACTCCGGCGAGAAGCCCTTCCTGTGCCCGCGCTGCGGCCGCATGTTCTCGGACCCCTCAAGTTTCCGGCGCCACCAGCGAGCGCACGAGGGCGTAAAGCCTTACCGTTGCGAGAAGTGTGGCAAGGACTTCCGGCAGCCTGCGGACTTGGCCATGCACCGACGGGTACACACCGGCGACCGGCCGTTTAAATGCCTGCAGTGTGACAAGACGTTCGTGGCCTCCTGGGACCTCAAGCGGCACGCGTTGGTGCACTCAGGCCAGCGGCCCTTCCGCTGTGAGGAGTGCGGGCGAGCCTTTGCTGAGAGGGCCAGTCTCACTAAGCACAGCCGGGTGCACTCCGGGGAGCGCCCCTTCCATTGCAATGCCTGTGGCAAGTCCTTTGTGGTGTCGTCCAGCCTGAGGAAGCACGAGCGGACCCATCGAAGTAGCGAGGCCGCAGGGGCCCCCCCACAACAGGAGCTGGTCGTGGGGCTGGCACTGCCCGTCAGTGTGGCTGGCGAGGGCTCGGCGGCCCCAGCAGCAGGGGCGGGTCTAGGGGACCCTCCAGCAGGGCTGCTGGGGCTGCCCCCAGAATCAGGCGGGGTGATGGCCACCCAGTGGCAAGTGGTGGGCATGACAGTGGAGCATGTAGAGTGCCAAGATGCTGGCGTTGGGGAGGCTCCTGGTCCCTTGGGGGGCGCAGGTGAGGTGGGGGGTGAGGAGGTAGACGAGAAGCCCCCGCAGTTTGTGTGCCGGGAGTGCAAGGAGCTGTTCTGCACGCCGACGTTGCTGCGACGGCACGAGCGCTCACACCCAGAGCTGCGGCCCTTTCCCTGCACCCAGTGCGGAAAGAGTTTCTCAGACCGGGCTGGGCTGCGCAAGCACAGCCGCACACACAGCACTGAGCGCCCCTACACCTGCCCCCACTGCCCCAAGGCCTTCCTGAGTGCCAGCGACCTGCGCAAGCACGAACGCACCCACCCTGTGCCCATTGGGACCCCCACGCCCCTCGAGCCCCTCGTGGCTTTGCTAGGAATGCCTGAAGAGGGGCCAGCCTGAGGCCCATGCCACTTCCTGGGCACTCCTGGGAGCCCAGCCCCCATAGGGTGCCTCCCAAATCTCCCTTTGCCCAGCTTACTCTTTAGACCAGATCCCTGCTCTCGGGGCAGCCAGCTCACCTTCCCAACAAAGATCTGGGGACAGTGGAGGGGCCCCCTGCTGGTGAGAGTCATGGCTCTCTCTGAGTGACACTATTAAAACATTCACTTTGACACTGGGTTGTCTTCTGTGTTCCAGTTGGGAGTAAGGGAGGTTGGGCATCAGATGAGGTTCAGTGGAGACCCTGGATTGATAGATTAGAATGTCTTGGAGTGCTTTGTTTCTCAAAGTATGTTTCAGAATGTCTTGTGACAAAGGGTTCCATGGTCAAGTAAGTACAGGAAATTCCCTGTGCCTTGGGGATTCTTGGTGATTAAAAGTGCAGTAAAGTCACTGATAAGTCCTGCAACGAACAAATCTATTTAGCTCTGTTTATCCTGTATGTATGTGTGTGTGTATATATATATATATATATATATATATATATATATATATATATATATATATAAAAGATTTTAGTGGGGAAGGGGAACAGGACTTTATTGGGGAACAGTGTGTACTTCCAGGCCTTTTTTCCAAGTCAAGGTGTCCTTTCAGTCTTAGTTGTGGAGGGTGCCGTTCAGCTTCAAGTTGTTCTTTCAGTCTTAGTTGTGGGGGGTGCAGCTCAGCTCCAGGTCCAGTTGCTGTTGTTAGTTGCAGGGGGCGCAGCCCACCATCCCTTGCGGGACTCAAGGAGTCGAACCGGCAAGCTTGTGGTTGAAAGCCCACTGGCCCATGTGGGAATCGAACCGGCAGCCTTCAGAGTTAGGAGCATGGAGCTCCAACCGCCTGAGCCTCCGGCAGCCCCTCACTCTTCTTCTGCTCCGACTTCCTTTACCTCCCTGGATCTCTACCAGGACTGTCCCAGGCAGTGGCTGCATCTTGGGAATGTGAAACCATAGGCCCTGCTGCTGGGGCAAGAGCTGGTATCACTCCTCTGTCTGTGCTGGGGACTATAATCGTCATCCCCTCCCCCGCCAAATGACTGGGTAAATTGGAGCCCTTCACAGGAATGCTCCAGGACCAGGGGTGAGGCAGAGGCAGGGAAAGACAGCAGGCTCTGGAGGTGGGACAGTCATTCTGGATTCAACTGAGGAATCTTGGAGACTCATTCTCAATGACATACACACAGCCCACTCTCAACAGAAACCCCTGCTCTGGAGCCTGCCTTCCAGTACCTCCCCCAGTTCTGACTTCATCTCTAATCTAGTGCTTCCACTCAGCAGGTGCCAGCTGTGCTGGCTTCTGTTTTGTTTGTTTGTTTCCTCCTAGTCTTGGGCCTTTGCACTTGCTCTTTCCTGGAGATGGAACCCATCCCCCTAGATTTGCCCATGATGCTCTTTGTCTGCATTCAAGTCTCAGCTCAAATCTTACTGTATTAGGTCTCTATTGCAGCATCGTAAGTGACCACAAATTTAGCATCTTACAAATAGCACCCATTTATTATCTCGTAGTTCTGTAGTTCAGAAGTCTGGGCTGACTCAGTTTCTCTACTTAGGGTCTCACGAGGCTGAGGTCAAGGTTTTGGCTAGCCTGGGTTCTAATTTGGAGCCTCTGGTGTAGAATCCACTTCCAGACTCATCCGGGTTATTACCAAATCCAGTTCCATTTCACTGTAGGACTGAGGTCCCCATTTCTTTGCAAAGTGGTTCTCAGCTTCTAGAAGCTGTCTACGTTCCTTGGTTGGGAGCCCCTCCATCTTCAAAGTTGGCAACAGCACATCAAGTCCTGCTCTAAATTTCTCTCACTTCTCATTCTGTCTTCTGCTTCTCTTATTAGCTAGAGAAGCTTCTCTGCTTTTAAGAGCTCCTGTGATTACATTGGGCCCACCTGAATAATTCAGGATACGCTCCCTATTTTAAGGTTAACTGATTAGTAACCTTAATTACATCTGCAAAGTTACCATATAAGGTAACATCCATAGAGATTAGGGTATGGACTCTGGGGGCCGTTATTGTCCTTATCAGAGTTTATCTTCTAGCCCTCAAATGTTTACATCTGTCCCATATTCAAAGTACATTCACTTCTTCATAAGGTCCCTAAAAGTTGCATCCCATTACAGTAACAAGTCAGAGTCCAAAAAAAACACACCTCAGCTAAATCTCATCAAACCAAAAGCCCCACTCTCCTTACCTAAATTAGATTCAGATGCGGCTCTGGGCATCATCCTGGAGCACAATTCTTCCATTTGTGGACCTGGGACAGGCATAGAAGTATAGTTATAGATATTCTGGTTTAAAACGGGGAGAAATGTAAAGTAAAAAGTAGTCACTGATCCAAACCAATTTCAAAACCCAGCGGGGAGAATTCCCCTGGATTTCCAGGCCTAGAAATAACCCTCCATGGCTGTGTTCTGCCCTCTGAGCTCTCAGTTCTGCCATCTGGATTAGTCACCTTCCCCTAAGAAACCATTCCTGACTATCTTCAGGGCCGGCCCGGGGGCTCAGGATAACGCGGAGGTCACCAGTTGGAATCCCACATGGACCAGTGAGCTGCGCCCTCTACAGCTAAGATTGTGAACAACAGCTCTCCCTGGAGCTGAGCAGCCGTGAGCAGCTGGAGTTTGGCGTGCGGCTGTGAGTGGCGCAGTGGACGACTGGCGACCCAGGGAGAGCAAGGCTCATAACACCAGCATGGGCCAGGGAGCTGTGTCCTACACAGCTAGACTGAGAACAACAGATTGAACCAGAGAGGGGAGAGGCGGAAGAAGGGGAAATGAAAAAAGAAAAAGACAACCACCTCCAATCCCTCGTCATTTTTTTTTGGTCATATCACACTGCTTAATTTTTAAATAATACGTATCGTGGGTTTGGACTATCTTAGCTATTTTTTGTACTTATCCTCCCCATTAAAATATAAACTCCATGGCAGCAGAGACCTTGTCTGTATTTTCACCTTTATTTCTTTAGCACCTGCCATCATGCCTGGTACAAGAAAGTCTTGCTCAGTCAACATTTTGTGAATAAATAAATGAAGGAATGCAGTAAATGTAAATGGAGTGGTGTGGTAGACTGAACACGGGCCCCCTAAGTAAGTCCACATCCTAACCCCTAGAACCTGAGAAGGTTCCTTTATATGGAAAAAGGGGATTTTGCAGATATGGTTAAGGTAAGGCTCCTGAGATGGGAGATTACCCTGGCGTATTCGGGTGGGAAGGAGTCCTTCTAAGAGGGAGACAGGACAGTCAGAGGAGAGGGTGACGTAATGATAGAAGCAGAGACTGGAACGCTGTGCTATGAAATGGAGGATAGGGTCGGTAGCCGGCATCCATGAGAAGCTGAAAAATGCAAGCGAGGGGCGGCCGACGGCTCAGTGGGTTAGAGCGCGAGCTCTCAACAACAAGGTTGCCGGTTCAATTCCCACGTAGGATGGTGGGCTGCGCCCCCTGCAACTAAAGATTGAAAACGGTGACTGGACTTGGGGCTGGGCTGTGCCCTGCACAATTAGATTGAAGGACAGTGACTTAGAGCTGATGGGCCCTAGAAAAACACACTGTTCCCCAACATTCCCCAATAAAAATTAAAAAACTAGAAAAATGCAAGCCAGTGGTTCCTCTGGAAAGAACCAGCCCTGCCAACTCCTTGACTTGAGCCCAGTGAAACTAATTTTGAATCTCTGACTTCCAGAACTGTAAAATAATAAATGGGTGTTGTTTAAAGCCATGAAGTTTATGGTCATTTGTGACAGCAGTAATAGGAAACGAATACAGTTGGGATGGGTTAATACTCATAGTGTGAGTATTATTGGGGGACTGCTGGCAGCCCCCCAATATTTGTTTTTCCAGAATGAGACTGCTTCTTGGGGATAGTTCCCTAGTTCCCCTAGAAATTTTATATGGGCAAAAATCTGCCCAGAGCAAAGATTCTATTTCTCAGCCTCCCTTTCACCTCGATGTGGCTGTCTAACTACATTCTGGCCAGTAGGATTAGAATTATTCACATTCCTGATGACTTTATGCAAAGACCCACCATACTAACTTGGACTTTTTTCTAAAGCAAAATAAACTACTGTCTTGTGTAAGCTATGGTCAATTTGGGTCTCTGTTTCATGCAGCTGTCCCCATACCTAAACTGGCACAGAATTTCCATTACGTTGGGTGGATATCCATGCAGTTAAGGAAAGATTGGGCTTTACTTTTACACTTTTTTTCCCTTTGGGCAATTCCTTTGTAACAGTGCCATTGTGTCTTAGGGTGTATGTGAAATGGACACTTACTAGGACACCAAGTTGATGCTAGAAGATTGGGGACCCATCCCCCCAGATGTTTTTCAGTTCCCATGAGCAGCTGCCAAGAATCAAGAAGGCTCACTGGACCTGAGGGGAAATATCGCTGAACAGGGGACGAAGGTTGTGATTCTAAAATCCAGCTGGGCCGATGCTGAGAAGGCCCCCACCTTCCCCTGGGAGTGGGCCTGTGTCCTGGGACTAGCTCCCCAGGTCGTTCTCCTCTTCGTCCTTGACTCTACCCTTAGAGTGGCCCATCCTTTCCCACTTTTTTTCTCCTTGAACACACTTGAGAAAATACTAGAGGTTACGCCTTTCTGAGGTAGAGCCCTCTTCATGCCCATAGAAATTGGGGGGCCCTCAAGGTCATATTAAGTCTTTGTTTTTTTTAGCTTCAGATCAGATTAAGTCTTCAACACTCACAATCTTTCAAAAATCCAAGCTAATGGCTTTTTTTCTTGGCGGTGGGGAGGGGCCTTCTTACCTATTTGACTCTAGTCAGTTCCATGGGCCAACAGCCAAACCCGCAATTCTTTTCAGACATGTCTCCCTTTAGACTTAATTGTGGGCAAACAGAGCCTACACACTCCTCTGGGGGAGTCATGCCGTTGGTCTCTTTTCTCTGAATCACCTTGACGAACTGGAAGGATTTACTGGGAACCAGGTGGACAGTTTCAGAGGTTTTCACAGAAGGCGGGAGAGCCGTGCACTCCATATGGTCCTTGCCACAAAGATGAGTTTTAGTTCAACTCCATGGTTTATGGATCTTGTCAGGTGTATCTGTGGGGACAGAGCCCCAGAGAGCAGTTTCCTGGCTCTTGGCCTCATGTGAAAAGGTGCTGACTTGGGTAGTATATGGTCATCAGCTGTGACTAGTTGGCCATCAGCTGTTACCGGTTGGCTATTAGCCACTGATGTAACTGCTATGGCTGAGCTAGCAAGCGCGGATTGTGGATTGCAGATTGCAGAGAGGTGTAGATTGCAGTTAGCAAGTGAGGTTGGTTGGCAGAGAAGCGGACGGCAGGTTGTGGATAGTGTGGCTCCGGCTTCTTGTGTCCCCAACCCAGCCGCCAGCAAGAATATAGTGGTATGACTCCCCTATCTATGGCTCCGTGGGTGTTCCTTTTTGGCCTCACCATGTCCTGCGTTCTTACGTGGGGAGCGGGAGCTGAGACCCCACATGACACCCCGCATGACAGTATCTCTCCCTGGTTAGGATGTGGATCACTTGCCTGGAGTTTCTATGTTCTCTTCCATTTCTGCTTAAAAACTGGCCAATTACTTTCTGAGGCAACTCTTTCTTACAGTAACTTGTTGACTGCTCCTCATAGCAACCAAGGCATGCTACTAATAGTCTTTTCCCGACACTTTTTGCCAAAAGCCCCAAGCTCATTGGACAGAATTTGTATTCTTAGTTATTTGCAACTTAAAGTTTAACCAAACACGTCTCCACTACATAACACACATCACCATCTTTCCAACTTTCCATGGTAGTTTCTTCAGCCACTGTCCAGCTCCAAGGCCAGTCATATAATTCAGGTTTATTTTTTATTATAGCAGCACCCGCCTCTGGGTGCTAGTTCTGTGAGATTTGGTTTAGACTCATGATGATGTGGTAACAACCAACCTCCAAGGATCAGTGGCTCACAGCAAGAGAAGTTTATTTCTCACATTACACATCGTTTTAGAGGTGGGCTATGACTCAGCTTCATGTCATCTTAATGCTGGGTTCCAGGCTGGCAAATGCCAGGCTCAGGGCAGCGGGAAAAGAGAAGGGAAGCTGCCAGACTATCTGTTGGTGCTTAAAGCTTCTATTTACATTTCTATTCACATTCCATTGGCCAAAACAAGTCATGTAGCCAAGCCTATTGTAAGAGGGGTGTGAATGGTATAATCCTCCTACAGTGAGGGTCCTAGTAGGAAGAACAGTACGTATTTGGCACTAATACAGGGCGGTACCAGAAACGTCAATCATGGAGCTCATCCACTCCTCCTTCACACGTACTCGGCTTCAGCGTTTTGTATCATGGAACCCCACGTACAGCTTGGTCAAGGATAAAGTCTTGACTCAAGGTAGATAAATCCTAGGCAGGTCATGTAGCCTGACCTAGACCAATCAGGTTTCTTTGCTTTGGAATTTGAACCATGAAACATTGAGTGAACAAGGCGGTAAGTGGAGAGAGCTGCAGCCGAAAGGTTGTGATGCAAGATGGATTTAGAAAAGCCGCCAATAACCAAGACCCTGATTTCTGAACGTTAGGCTGACAGCAGCCAAGCCAGGATTTCAGTGCAAAACCTGCCCTTAGCTCCTCACTCGTGTCAGTTTCCCACAGAGAAGGGGCATACACACGGGAGCCCGTGCATGGCTCCCCGTTTGCTACATCTGCTCCAAACCTGCCACTCACCTGTTCAAAAACCTTCCAGGCGTCCCCTAGCCCACAGGAAAAGCTCAAACTACTAAGGCCGACCTCTGAGGCCTCAGCAGGTTCGGACAGCTTCTTATCATCTGTTTAATCCGGGGGTGCTCAGTGCCCCAGGACTCCCGGAACGACGTTGAGGTCCGCTGGCCAATCGTTTTCCAGTTGCGACCCAGTCACCACCTCCACCACGCCCCATATACTCGTGGCCAAATGTACGCACTCGCACCGGGCGCAGGTCTCCAGGGCCACCAGGAGGAGCGGCAGGCGGGCACCCAGTCGCGGCGGGAGGCAGAGCAGCAGGCAGAGCAGCAGGACGTGGGTCTGGGGCACGATCCCCCCTCTGGCCCCGCCCCCAGCCCTCTGGCCCCGCCCGCAGTCCAGGTCCAGGGGCGGAATCTGAGACCACACACGGACATCGCGTCAGCCTGTCCACAGCTCGCGTGTGTGCTCCACACTCGGGGGCCGAAGCCAGCGGTACTGCGGCCGACCGGCCGGGCTGGCTATCCAAGAGCAGCAGCTGCGACAGTCGCAGCACAGGCCTGTGGGGTCGAAAGTGGAATGGGGCATGGCGGCCGAAACCCGGACCGTGGATGGACCTTGGATGGGGTCAGTCGCCGCCGTATTCCAACCAGGCTTCGGAAGCAGGAGACGGCTTAGACCTGAAACCAGGTGTCTGGGTACTGGCACCACGCCTGGCTCCAAGTCGGCATCTGGACTTGGACTCAGAAATTTGGAGTCAGGGCCTGGGGCTCGGGTGCCTCGCGGAAACCAGGTTCTTTCCTGCCTCCTCCACCTGCTTCAGCCACATAACGCTTTAGGAACGGGGACTGCGGCCCCGGAGCCGCTGGCCCTTCAGGCCGAACTCGTACATAAAATGCATTGCTTTTTTCTGGGCATGGGGACTGGACCGCAGTGGGACCTGGCCTGGCAACCTCTTCCTGTCTTCCCTTCACTGGCTCCATCCCGTTCAGATGTCACCCCTCCCCAGACAGTCTATTCCTTGTCCACTGCATCCAAAATAACAAGTTACAGGGCCTCTTCTTGGCCTTGGGAATGCCGGCGGATGGGTGTCCCCCCACCCCATCTCACCTGTGTCCCCGCATGACCTGGCCCAGCTTCCCTTCTGCCTTAGGTGCTCACAGCAGTCTTTCCCCAGGGACAGTACTGAGCGCCAGGTGGCTGTTACCCCCTCCCAGCCCCACCCAGGCCTGTTCCTGTGGGGGAGTAGCTGTAGTGACAGTGCTAGAACAGCCTGATTTGAGCCTGCCCCAAGAATAGCCAGGAGGTGGGGAAATGACCCCTGCAGGCCCCGTGCCAGTGCTTCCAGGAACACACAAGCACAGGTGAATTTCCAACTTTTTTTTTTTTTTTAATTTCTTACAAAACCATGTGTCCCCGCCAAATAGGACACTGTAGTCCGTCCTCCCCTCCCCAGGCATCATAGCCCAAGGGGGGAGCCTGTGAACAAGTGGCTGCCAACCCCAGAAGAGCCGTCTGTTCCTCTGCACATGACCAGTGAGAGGAAGGGGTCCCGGCTGGAGGCTTTGTCCTGCCCCCCCTACCGCCCCAGCTGCTGGAAGAGAAGGCAGACCCTGGGTCCCTGCTGCTCTTAGTGCCTACAAGGGAAGGGGGAGAAGAGGGTCTGAGGGGAGGGGGACAGGCTCGGGCCAGGGAGGGGGCAGGCCAGGGGGCAGGCCCACAGTATCTCACCGAGAAGGTACGATGCTGTCAAACGAATATGGAGATGCAAATGATAACTGCCAGAATGAGGACCGTGATGGACACACAGATGGCGATCAACACTTTCTTCTGTGGGAGAAGAGGGCGTCAGGGAAACCCACGCAGCAGGGAGCAGTGGCCCTCCAGGCCTGCCTGCCGGGCTGGGGCCGGACGCTCACCTTCCGAGCCTTCTTCTGGTTCTCCAGGGCCATCTTGACATGTTCCTGCCCACGTTCCACGTAGTCCGCTGAGCTCAGGATGTTCTTTTCAATCCGATTGATCATCTCCCCCTGCTCCGAGGACGTGGCCGTTCAGGCAGGCAGGGGTGACTGGGCGAGGAGGGCCCAGCAGTCCACTCTGCCACCCCAGCCCCAAATGACCCAAGGACACTCCTGGCCAAAAACGGTGCACTAACAGAGACGTGGAGGCAGGACCCATCTGACACACGGTCACGCTCCTAAGGGTGGCTTCTGCCCTCCTGCTCCCTGGCCCCATACAACCTCTGTTTGCAGTTTGGAAGTCAGCTTGGAACCAAGTGCCTTAAATGACTCCTACCTTTTCAGAGGGTGAACGTTTGTCCCCTCACAAAATTGTCTGAATTTGCCTATTATTCTAGGCCTGTCTCCCAGCAGCTGCAAGGCCCTTCCTACCCCTGCCTCCTCGTGGCACTGCCAGCCTCCAGGTTCTGGTACTCCTGCTGAATGCAACCCGTTCCCCACCACTCCCAGCGGTAACAGGGCGTCGGCTGCAGCACTCATGGGTCTGGTCGTCCAGGACAGGGCTGGAGGCCACCTCACCCCAAGCATCAGGCCCAGGGGAAGAACACAACACCACGTCCCATCAGAACCTTGTCCAGATTTTAGGAGGCATGCCCTCTAGGAGGAAACTCTGAGTACAGCTCTTAGAGGTATAGGCTAGCTTCTATTGGTAAAGGAGGGTTGGGGCCACGCCTGGGCAGGGCCTCAAGCTCGTGGCTGAGGAATGCTGTGCACAGAGAAGTGGCCACCTGCCTAGCTGTAGAGGTAGATTCAATTCTGGGGTGTTGGCTACAGATGAAGAAAGGGCCAGCCTGGGGGCATGGCCCAGTCTGGAGGGGAACAAAAGCCTCGGACACACAGGCTAAGGGTGGGGGTGGGCTGACGGTCACAGCTGGGCTTCTGACTAAATAGTCTGACATCTGGAGTCTGGGTTAAGGCCAGCCAGCTCCCTGGGGTACCGACCTGCATCTCCACCTCCGTTGCCAGAAAAGTGAAGATCTCGTGAAGTTCACGGATACTGCGTTCAAGCTGCTGGATCTCACTGTGCCGGGCTGAGATCTCATTTAGGGCCTGTCGAGTCACCTGTGTGTCCTTCAGTATCTGGAAGTGGACAAGGGTGGAGGGACAGGTAACAGGGAAACCAGTGTCAGTTCAAAAGTTCCTGCTGGGCTTTGGGGCAGCCCTTTGGCCTAGAACAGGGCAGCGCCTTGCTCCGGGACTCGAGGCATAAGGATTCATTCCCTTCTGGCCTCAGTGTCCCCTGTTGTAAAGGGCCAGGGCTGGGAGAGGACGGCAGGCCCAGCCGAGGGCGGCCGGCAGGCGTGGCCACTTACATTGGACACAAACACCTCACTCTGCCCACTGTCCAGCATCTGCTCGAGCTCCTCATCGGACACCATCCCAGCGTTGGCTGTGAAGGAAACGGCCAGATTCAGAGCCGGGTCAGGCCCCCCACCCGGCAGCCAGGCGCCGCGACTCACTGATCTTCAGCTGCCTCCGAATGCGCTCCACGTTCTTCTCTCGGTACTCGGACTGCATGGAGTTGCACTTGTTGATGAGCTCCACAAATTGCTGGGACAGGACCCCGTGCTGAGGATGACAATATGCGCTGGGCACCGCTGGGAGGATCCCCACCCTGTCTGGGCCTCGGCACTTCGTGAGCCAGCAGCACAGGCTTTCTAGGGACCTGCTGCCTTCGTGACCTTGCAAGGTTGTTACCAGGGCCTGGACCTGCCCTCCCCCGGCCTCCCTCAGACCCACCTCCTCCCACAGTGCCTCCCTCACTCCCTCCAGCTGCAGTGGGCTCCTTCCTCTTCCTGCACAGAACACACCCCACCTCCGGACTCTGCACTCACTGCTCCTTCGGCCAAAACACTCAGGCCCCACAAGGTCTTAAGTTCCGATGGTACCTTCTGAACAGAACTGTCTCCACCTTACTGAAATTACAAGCCTTCTCCCAGCACTTTCAATCCCTCTTCTCCCGCATCTTTCCCCTTAATACTTAATGACGTTATACAATCATGTTCTTAGGGATGATGACAATTGTCTCCCCTCATGGGAATATAAGCTCCCTGAGGACAGGGATCTTTGGTTCAACACTGGACCCCAAACAGCTGCTTGTTGAATACCTGTTGAAACCAGTCTCACTTCTTAGAATGGACCGGTGCTAGTCTGCATGCAGTTCAGCCTGATGCCCAGATTTTACAAGCCCACCTGGGCCCCCAGCCTCTCCCACTGATGACCATGGGTCCCTTTTGAAATGCCCTCCTGCCTTGTCCATGTCTCTGATGCCTTATTCCTTGGAGTTCCTTGCTCTCCTGGCCTCAGCTACACCCTTTCAAGATACCCAAATTGTGCCATCTTTAATCTGGGCTCCTTGCTGAGCTCTGAGCCCACCTACTCTGACTCTGACCTCCAAGAACTGCAAACCACTTCTCAATGGACACACAGCAGGGGCCAGTCAGATCACCTCAAATCTCCTTCCAAAGATGTTGATTCAGTGATCCCAGGAGGTTCCTTTTCCTGGCTTCTTGAATTCTGCCCACGGAGCAGAGGGTGTCCCTGCCACCTGGGCAGGAAACCTCCCAGTCATTCATGATTGCGCTCTCTTCTTCGTGGGCAGTCACTAACTACCAAGTCCTACCTGAGTAATATTCTTGTTACCTAGTCAAGCTTAACTCCCTCTCTTGTCTCCTAAAAGCATGTCTCCCACAGCTGAGCCCAGGTCACCTCTGGGGAATCAGCAACTTCTCATTGAATGGAGCAGAAGAAGGCAGGGTGTTAAAATGGACTGGGAATCAGAAGAATCTGGCTTCTTGACCTTGAGTGAGTCCTTCCTCTCTCTGAGTCTCAGTTTCCCCATTTGGAAAATCATCAGGTTGGACTTGATCTCCAAGCACCTTTCCTTCTTACTTCTGTCATCTAATGATCTATAAAACACATACTGAGGGCCGGCCCGGTGGCTCAGGCGGTTAGAGCTCCAGGCTCCTAACTCCGAAGGCTGCCGGTTCGATTCCCACATGGGCCAGTGGGCTCTCAACCACAAGGTTGCCGGTTCAACTCCTCGAGTTCCGCAAGGGATGGTCCCGCAAGGGCTGTGCCCCCTGCAACTAGAAATGGCAACTGGACCTGGAGCTGAGCTGTGCCCTCCACAACTACTACTGAAAGGACAACAACTTGAAGCTGAATGGCACCCTCCACAATTAAGATTGAAAGGACAACTTGACTTGGAAAAAAGGCCTGGAAGTACACACTGTTCCCCAATAAAGTCCTGTTCCCCTTCCCCAATAAAAAAAATTAATTAATGAAAAAAAAAAAAAGAATGCATACTGAAACGTGTTCGTTCTGGGAATAACAAACCCACCTGGGTTTTTCTCATTCTTGTGTTGACCGAATTATAATTTTCATCGGCTTCCTCCTTCTGGGGCTCTATGGCTGTGGGAAGAACAAAGGTGTTGTGGGGGAGGGGGTTTGACCTGTAGCTTCTGAAAATTGTTTGGGCATCAGGACACAAGGCCAGGGCCATACCCCAGCCACCCAATAGGGAGGTGCTTATCTCCGTAAGATTTTTTTGGGACATATAATTTATCACTAAATGACTAATTCTGGGCCTCTGACAGGAGAAAATACATTTATCTTTGCAATACATCAGAGAATTCCCACAGCTATGCAGAGGCCACAGAACTAAACCCTCATCTTCCTGCCCAAAGAAGGCACACTGGGCAGCAAGAACTGTAGGAGTAAACGGTTTCATAATAAAGGAACCTGAGAAGCAGCCATGTGCTGTGCAAAGTGCTATGGACTGGCAACCCGGGAGATGGACATTCTAGACTGCTGTGACCTGGATTTATCACTGGCTTCTCTGGAGCACACACTCCCCAGATCTGTCAGGAGCTGGGCAGGACCCCAGGAAAGGATGTGTCTGCAGTCCTAGGAGCTCACCCTTCAGCTGCCCGCGGATCTCCCTCCCCAACTGTTTGATCTCGTCGCGCAGGTTCTGCAGGTCCTGTTTCATGCCTGAACAAGAGAAAGCAGTCCCTACATCAACACATCTCCCTGACCACCACCTGCGTGGGACTACAATCCCCAGAATCCCTCTGGTTGAGCGTGCGCGCGTTCTGGATCCAGGTTTTCACTCACTCTCCTCGGGAAGGGGCGTGGCCAGGATGGTGACCTGCTGCTTCTCCAACTCTCGGACTTTATTCTCCAGCTTGACAATAGCCTGCCGAATTGCCCGGACCTGGGAAGGGTGACCGAGAGGGCTGAAGGAGATATGGGGGTACTCCAGACCGCACTGCCCCTCGGGTCCTCCAGCCCCCTCGTGAATCCTGACGGAGACCCCAGCCTTTTACCTTCTGGAAGAACTCATCGTCCGGGCTCCCCAGCCGTGCCGTGCCCGGGTGTACCACCAGGGCGACCCGCTCCTTGTCCTCGTCGTCCGAGCTGTCATCCCCCTGCCAGGGCCGGGTTCACTGGCATCACTTCCTTGCTGTGGCTCTGTCCCCGCAGGACTCTCGGGCTTCCGGGTCTTCCTAGCCCTCAAGCCACCCCTCCCTGCTCCGAAGACCAGGAGCCCTGCCTTCCAGCCAGACCCCAGCCTGTCCTCCCGTCCCACCCCTGCAGCCCCGACTTCTCACCTGCCTCAGCTCATGGGTCCTGTCCCGCATGGCGGCCCGAGCTCCCTCTTCCCAGCGCCTCAGCCCCGAGGGCCTCAAGATTCTAAGTTTGGAACTCCCGTACCCCACTCACACCCTGACACTCCCCGTCTGCCCTCCCCCTGCGGACCCCCAAACCCCCCGCGAGCCGCCCAGAGGCTCTGTCCCTGACACCATCCACAGTCAATGGGAAGGAGACGACCACAGTGACCCCCAGGGTTCCACAGGTCGGAATTCCCTTTTCTTTCCCCCCCTCCCGCTCCAGCAGCCTCGGCCCCGCCCACTCTGGGTTGACTCGGGGCATGCGCACCGGGTGGCGACTCTTCCCCACCCGAGAGCAAGGCGGAGGTCGGAAGCGACAGCGCCCCGAACGGAAGCACAACTGCCAGGATGTGAGAGCCCGCCCCCTTGACCGGAACTGTGGCATCTTCCAACCGAAGTCCTGTTGCCAAAAGGAGTGGGAATGCGTCATGTGTATGTAATCGGAGCGGCCCTGCATCTCACATCACCCCATGGTACTCCCCTCGCCCCACGTGACTGGCCCGGTCCCAGCCTCCTGGGCCACCGAACGTGACTCTGACTGTCACGAGTCCCGGATTCTGTCAACAGAACTCGTCTCTTGGAACACTCCTCGCCACGACGTCCCCGGGGCCTCCGGCGCCCGAGCTACGGCCCTCCAGCTCCCACGAGGCGGGGAGGGGGCGCTGACTCTCTCCAGAGACCTTGTGAGGCCCTGGGTGGCAGGGCCATTGAACTCGGCTCTATTGCTTTTGAGTCCAGGGGCGTGTGCAGACTGACGACCTAGAATTGGAGGCTGTCAGCACGATGGGACCTTGAAATTCAGAAAATGCTAAGCTCCAGCGTCAGAGAATTGCAGGGTTTTGAAGGCAGAGAAGCTGAGGGTGGGAAGTGACTTCACTCGAGGCAGAACTCTCTCCTCCCGCAGACTCGGGGCGCAGCCTCTGACGTGGGCGGCTGGCGCCCCGCTTGAACACTGCAGGCCGCCGCGCTCACCACTTTCTGAGCAGCCAGATCATTTCAGGGCGTTAGGCTGAGAAAAGCCTGGTCTGGATTGTATTGAGCCGGTTGCCTCACACCTGGGTCTGCCCTCCAGGGCCCACACGAAAGTCCTGCGCACTCTTCCACTTGAACGGGAACTGAGAGCTCTGGAAGTACGGGCGTGACTGTTTGGTTTTCACCTGAATCCCCAGCGCCTAGTTCCGTCCCTAGCACCTAATGGACTCTCAATAACTATTTGTGGACAGAGCATTAGCTTTTCACGTGTCTGGAGAGAAAGCTCACGGTTCCTTGGTCTTCTCCTCCAGGCTTCAGGCTTTCACAGTGACGCTACCCTACTCATGACCCTCTAGAGACATTCATTCATTCAGTAGTTATTTATGGGGCACTTAATATGGGCCAGACACAGTTCTAGGAGCCAGAGATACATCACAGCCTAACAGATAAGAATACCTTGCACTTGTGGAACTTACATGCATTAGGGAGAGTCCCCAAGGCGGCAGATTGAGTCTCAGCACACCCGGAGTGAATGACAGGTCCCCTGGATCCCAGGGCTCTTTCCCAGGGAGCTTTTATGAAGGTTCAAGTAGGGGAAGGAATGTCCCATCTCTAGTATGTCCTGGTAAGGAAACCTAGACTCCTATGCCTGAGGTGCTGTGTACTTCTGGAAAGTCACTTGTCGTCTTTGGGCTTCCATCTCCCATCTACGCAATAGGAGGCGGTAGGGGGATGGGGAGATAATCTTTACGGGTATTCTCTGCTGTGAAGTTCAATGTTTATGAGGTTGGAAACTGGCAAGTGCTGTCTGATTCTGTATGAGGGTTTTGATCCTTCTTCTCTTTCCTTTAGAACGCAGCTGGGCTGGGAGCAGGAATGAAGGAATGAGAATGCTGCCACACTGATCAAGTGTTGCCAGCACCTATAAGGCCATTCGCTACACTTCAGTCTCTTCCTGAAGTCAAGGGGACATTAACCCCTCAGCAGGGCCCTACATTTGTCCCTGCCTGGTACTTGCGACATGAGTGGGGAACAACATCCCGACACACAGGTTCAGATAGAGTAAGTAACACAGCTTTATTTGGGAGCCAATATCCCTCCAGAGGCCAATGCTCTGGTAAGCACAGAAGGTTGTACAGAGTAGAATAGACTTTAATAACGAACCAAGTCCCAGAGTCAATCGGGATGGAGAAGGTTCCTGGTCCGGGAGAGGCGACTGGGCCCACGAAGGGTCTGAGGCGAGCTGGTCTTGCGAGGAAGAACTTCGGAGAGTCCAGGAGTATCGCAGCTTGCATCTTGCAGAGGATCTTAGCCGGAGCGCACAGTTGGACCACTCACAGCACTGCTCTGGAGTTCTGCTTTTATCTTCTTTTCCTTGGACTTGTTTACTTCTTAGGTGATAACCAGAAGTGGTTTGCCAGGAGTTGTTATCTCTTAGGTGATAACCAGAAGTTGTTTTGGTGAAGGTGTTTATCACTCAATTTTGTTATGCTCAGTTTCACACAAAAACATGTTTTTTACTTCACTCTGATCAGTTTCACACATGTGCGGCCATAGTCCTGTCCCAACTAGTAAACAACTTGTTTTGCAAACTTCAATCCAACATATATAATACATTTTATATGATCTATACATCAAGCCACCGGAAAATTAAGGCTTGGAGGGCTTTTCAGGAGCCAAGCTCTGGTCCGTGGGCTCCTCTGATGGTCCTAAGGAAGGGTTTCTTCCCTTCTCTTGGGT
The DNA here is from genome assembly GCF_057876585.1 of Rhinolophus sinicus. Classification (NCBI taxonomy): domain Eukaryota; kingdom Metazoa; phylum Chordata; class Mammalia; order Chiroptera; family Rhinolophidae; genus Rhinolophus; species Rhinolophus sinicus. The sequence continues at coordinate 18,357,739 of NC_142510.1, read as the reverse complement.
GATCCGTATCAGCCTCTGCCCCCTTGAACCCCACCCCTTTTCTCTCTGCCTCTGTCTATCTCTCATACTCCGTCTCAAGCTCGAGTGGTACAGTGGAAGGAATTTTGGATATCTCACTGCTAGTTCTGGGTGTGATTTTAAACAATTCATTGCTCCTCTCTGGGGCTCAGTTTCTCCCTGGTTATTTCCATCTTGCCTAAGGTAAAAGTTGAACAGTACCAGGTGAGGTTAGGAAGGATATGGAAGGGTCTTATGAAATATCGAGGGTTACCACTCTGCAGGCTTTTACTGCTGTGGGTTCAGCTCTCTGGGCCCACCTGCCTCTCTCTGCTTCTCAGCCTTTGCTGACATGCCTTCTTGGTTCCCAGCTGTGTTTTGGAGTTGTTGCTGATTTTGTTAAATTGCTCAAGACTATGATAGTCATAATTTTATTTGTGGTCTTTGGGTGGAATCACGGGGCTTTGGGATGGTGTCTTAAGGTTCCCAGGGCTCAAAGCCTTGTGGAGTGGTATGTGCAGGGGATAGGGATGAGGGGCCATCTAGGGAAAATGGCTCTTGGAATGGGGCTCTCCAGAGCTGAACCCCTATCTCTGTGTCATGGTCCTCTGTTGCTCAGGCCCTCTCAGCAGCCTAGAAGTGGGTATTAGGTATATTGGGTCTTGGATGTGCTGGTGTTGGTGGTGTGTGTGTGTTTTCCTTTCAGTCCATGTAAGGATCAGGTCCTACCTGGTCCTGTGGCTTGGCAGCCTGCCCTGTCCCTTCCACTTGCAGGCTCTTCCTACCAATACTGGAGCTAGATGGCCTGGCCCACAACCCCAGCTCGTTCACCTACTGTATAACTCTATAAGGCAGGTTACCTAACCTCTCCCTGCCTCAGTTTCCTCATTTGAAAAATGGAAACAATAATAGTACCAGCCTCATACACAGGGCTGCTGTAAGGATGACATGAGATGACACATGTAAAGTGACTAGAACAGTGCCTGGTATGCAGTAAGCATTGTGGAAGTGTTTGCTGCTATAACCTGAGGTCTGACGGTGGTTGTTACTAGGAAGGCATCTGCAGCCCCAGTACCCCCTCCAGGGACCCCACTCTGCTGCTTGTCCAAGGTGTCTGTCCCCTTTCCATCTCCTGAGCCCCGGTGTGTTGGTCCTAAGCTGCTAGCCTTGCCAACTCCTACAAATCTCTCCTGTTTGCGCTTGGATCTGACACGCCATATTTTGCTTGTTTATTTTATACATTGTCTGTCCTCACCCCCCCTCTCCGCCCTACTAGAAAACAAGCTCCCTGAGGACAGGGATTTTCACTTGTGTTGCTCACGGCTGTGTCCCCGGCTCCTACGGCACAACTCTGCCTGGCACAGAGGACCTGGTCAATATATATTCAAATCGAATGAAATTATTTCTCTTTAATTTGAAATGTATATAGCACTTATTGTGTGCCAGGCACCAACAGGCACTTCATAAATATTTACTCACTTAATCCTCGTACCAATTCTGTGAGAGGACTATTATCATCCTCATTTCACGGAGGAGGAAACTGAAACACACAGTCATGAAGTAACTGACATCCATATGCCAGCTCCCCGACACAACGTGTCAGGATAAACTCCATAAAAATACTAGAAGAAAATATGGACGAAATTCTTTCTAACTCTTGGAGTGAGAAAGGCCTTTCCAACTGCAGCTAAACATTCAGAAGCTATAAAATAGGAGATTAATATATTTGTCTACATGAAAATTTTCTGCATGGCAAAAACATCAAAGCAAAATCAAAAGAAAAACAACAGACTGGAAAAAAATTGTCATTCTTATCAAAAGGCTAATATCCCTACTATTTAAAGAGCTCCCACATATTGACAAGGAAAACCAACAGTTCAATAGAAAATGTGAACAAAAATATGACAGACAGATCACAAAAAAATACATAAAGACTTGAAGACATATGCAGATGTTCCACTTCATACATAATAAGAAACGGAAAGTTAAGACAATACTGAAATACCATGTTTTATTGCATTTGCAATAAAAAAAATTTTTTAAATCCATATATTTAATAAAACACTCTCTTGGCAAAAGTCAGGGGGAGACAGATTTTCACCCACTGTTGGTGGGAATGCAAAATCATATACCCCAGACTATATTTATCAAAATTCCAAATGCATATGCACTTTGAACCAGCAATCCCACTTCTGATCTATCTGAAAGGTTTTCCTACTGTATCAGCTACTACTTTGTAACAAGCCACCTCAATACTCACTGGCATAAAACAACAATTTATTATTTCTCCAGATTCTATGGATGGCTGGTGGTTGTTCTGCTGCTCTTGCCTCAGGTGACATAAGTGTGACAGTCAGTGAGTCTACTGTGTTTCCCCAAAAATAAGACCTAGCCGGACAATCAGCTCTAACACATCTTTTGGAGCCAAAATTAATGTAAGACTCAGTCTTATTTTACTATAATATAATACCGGGTCTTATATTAATTTTGGCTCCAAAAAATGTGTTAAAGCTGATTGTCCAGCTAGGTCTCATTTTGGGGGAAACAGGGTAGTACCCAACTGGCACTATACATAGTTATTACCATATTATTGACTATATTCCCTACGCTGTGCTTCACATCCCCATGACGATTTTGTAACTATCAATTTGTACATCTATTGCCTTCACCTTTTTCACCATGTCCCCCAACGCCCTCCCCATCTGGCAACCATCCAAGTGTTCTTTGCATCTATGAGTCTGTTGCTGTTTTGTTTGTTCATTTATTTTGTTCTTTAGATTCCACATGTAAGTCAGAGCATATGGTATTTGTCTTTCTCAGTCTGACTTATTTCACTTAGCATAATGCCCTCTAGGTCCATCCATGTTGTCACAATCAAACTTTTGTTTTACAAAGACCCCTCTGGCTGCCACGTAAGGGCCACCACAGATGGCTGTGCGGTGTGCACTACTACGCAACACATGACACACGAGGGGCACCAACCACCTTGTAGACATCATATATATGAATATTTATTACAACAATTATCTGACAGATGGAGGTAGAGGGTCATGAGGAAGAGTCACCATTTTTTATTTGCACGAGGGTTGGTAATAGCCCTGGCTATGTGAAGGTTGATGGGCAGATCAGTTAGAAATCACCCCAGGGCAAAAATAATGAGGGGAGGTGAGGATGGAACATCCAGTAGAGTCTGTCAGACCAATTGCAGATGGAAAGGGTGGTGAGGGAGTGGGTGGGGCCTTGATCCCTCCTGGGTTTCTGGCTCGGGCAGTATATGGAGGCAAGTTTGCTGGAATAAGAGAAATGTCTTAAAATAAATTGCCTTTATAAATTACAACAACAGACATGTAGGAAATGTAAAAACACCATCTATAGAAACACATAGTACCTACATAAATCTTTAAAATATATGTGAATATTCTTTATGAGAGAAAGTGTTAAGATTTTATTGGAAGACTTTAAAGCAGTCCTAACTAATGGATAGACATACTATATAAGTGGACAGGAGACTCAATGTTGTAATGATATCAGTTCTCCCAAAATATACCCCCAAAGTCAGCACCGCGATCCGGTCTTCACTGCATGGCAGTGACTCTGGTTTTGGTGGAGGGAAGGGCTGGGATGAGCCTCCCAGGAGGCAGATACCGGTCAACCAGGAGAATGTTTCTAGCCCAGGATTTCTGCCTGGATTGGACCTCAGCTCCCACCTTGGGTAAGCTCCTTAACCCTCGGTGCTTGGGTTTCCCTATCTGTAAACAGAGGCAATAGCAGTCACCTCAGATGTTTGTTGTGAAGATTCAATGAGTTAACACATGCACTTAACACCGAGCTTGGTCTATGACAGGTGCTGTGTAAGAATCAGCTGTTCATATTGTTAACATTACAGTCACTTTCCAGGCTCATGACAGCTTGAGGGACCGTGGGAATGTGCGCGGAAGGACGTGTTACCAAATTCCAGTGGCCGGATGAATAAAACCTGAAAATTGGATGTGAGGGTTGGAGGAGTGGGAAGGGGCACTGTGGGGACAGAGCCCCAGAGAGCAGTTTCCAGGCTCTTGGCCTCACGTGGAAAGGGGCTGGCTCGGGTAGTAGCTGGCCATCAGCTGTGACTAGTTGGCCATCAGATGTTACTGGTTAGCCAATTAGCCACTGATGTAACTGCCGTGACTGCGTTGGTTGGTTGGTTGGTTGGCAGGTAGGGAAGTGGACAGCGGAGTGCAGATTGCGTGGATCCTACTTTGTGTGTGTCCAGCCCAGCCGCCAGCAAGAATATATATAGTGGTATGAGTCCCCTATCTATGGCTCCGTGGGTGTCCCTTTTTGGCCTCACTGTACCTTGCGTTCTTATGTGGGGGGTGGGACCAGAGACCCCGCATGACAGGCACCCACCAGCGTCACAGGCTTGTTCACTTCTGTTTGAATCGAGATTTTCAAGTTACAGGTGGCTTTCTCCAGAAACCCTCACACTGTGCCTGAGGGGTAAGTATTATGGCTCATTGTACAGATTTGGACATTAGGGCTTAGAGAAATTAGGTGACTGTCTCCCCAGGGACCGGTGGACATCTGTTTTGCTCACCTCTGCGTCTCCAGCAGAGTGTAGTCCTAGTACAAAGAGCAGAGTCTCAATCGACAAATCCTGATCCTGTGCCTGGTACCTGGGGAAGCAGAGATGAATCAGATAGAGCCGTGAAATACGAGGCATTCAGAATCCAGCCTGTTGGTAAACTACGTACAAACTTCTCCACCTGAAGCACTGAGTCTTCTTCAAAGGACAGAGGCCCTGGGAAGTAACCCAAACCCACTGCCAAGACAGAGCGTAGTTGTTAAGTCGCTGAGATCCAGGGGGTGTTTCTCACACAGCACCCCTAGTCTTGGCCTTGCCTATCTGATAATGGCTGCAGATAAGAATTGCCAGAGGTAATTATTAATTCCTGGACCCCAATCCAGGTTCCTGAATCAGAATTTTCAGGGTACAGGCCTGGTCATTTGTATATTTCACAGGCTTTCCCTCCACCTTCAGGAAGGTGAGGAAAGACTCCAACAGCTAAACTTTGAAAGAAGAGTGGGAGAGCCATAAAAAAGAAAGAAATCGTACCATTTGCGACAACATGGATGGACCTAGAGGGTATTATGCTAAGTGGAGTAAGTCAGACAAGGAAAGGCAAATGTTATATAATTTCCCTTATAAGTGGAATCTAAAGAACAAAATAAATAAACAAACAAAGCAGAAACAGACTCATAGATACGGAGAAAAAACTGATGGTGGCCCAAGAGGAGAGAGATTGGGGTGATGGGTGAAAAAGGTGAAGGGATTAAGAAGTATAAATTGGTAGTTACAAAAAAAAAAGTGTTACTTACGAAATAGTCAAGGGGATATAAAGTATAGCATAAGAAATGTAGTCAATTATACGGTAATAACTATGTATGGGGTCAGGTGGGTACTAGTCAGGGGGTATCACTTCTAAGTTAAACACATATCTACCCACTATGTTGTACACTTGCAACTAATATAAAATAATATTGAATGTCAACGCTAATTGAAAATAAATAAATACATTTTTTAGAAAAGAAAGAAGAGTAGGAGTTGGGCTTCGGGGAGTGAGGGGCAGGGTGTTCTAGGAACAACATGGAAACGCCCGGCAGTGGGAAGATGCAGAGAACGGCTGGAATCACAGCACATGAAGGATGGTGCACACGGATGGCCCTGCCGTGGAAAGTCAGGTGAGGACGCCTGAGCCACGGGGAACCTGGGAGATTTTCTAAGCAGAAGCTATTAGGAAGTTGGGAGGATCATGGGAGCTAGTACCTGGGACCCAGTGGATGCTCCGAATAGATGGGGGAGGGAGCCAAGGGCAACTTTCTGTCTGTTTCGAGTGCCAGGCTTACGGAGATCCCATCTCGGATGGAGATACAGGAAGGAGCCCTGTGGGGTGAGGTGAGGCCACCACAGGCTTGGAGCTTCTAACGTCAGAGCACTGGCCTCACTCTCTTTACTCAGGGATCTACTCATGTCTCCAATCGTATCTGTGGTCTCTGTGTCCTCGTGCCCAGTGTGTGCTCAGGCACATAGTAGGTGCTGCCTTTGAGGAGCAGGATCTGGTGGGGGGTATCACAGGCACAGAGGTACAGCTGAACCTGGGGGGCGAGAAGGTAAAGAAAGCAGAGAACCTGGGATGGAGCCCAGGGAGCCCTGACACTGCTGAGGAGAAGGGAGGGGCCCAGAGGGAGGCTGGGAAACAACATCCCGAGTTTTGGGGGGTCAGGGATGGTAGGCAGGAGGTGGGCCAGGAGCCAAGGAAGGGAGTGCTTACAGAAGAGAGAGGTCATCAGGGTCATGTCGCTGAAAGACCCTGGAGGATAAGACCTGATCCGCGGTCAGTGGATTTGGTATCACTGGGTACTTGGCAAAAACAGGTTGCCCCACTGCGGGAGTGGAGGAGCTGACGTGACATGAGGACATGGAGATGGGGAGAGGACAGGTGGGAGTTAAGGAGAATGATGCAGGGTCCTTGGGCCCTCAGGCTACCAGAATTCCCCTCCCAATATGGAGGGATTTCATTTCTAGCAGTCAGCGCCTCTAAAGACAGGCCGAGTGTGTGGGGAGGTAGTGAGCGCCCTGTCCTCCTAGGTAGAACCAGGCCCACTGCTGCCCAGCAACTCTCACACTTAGCGCGGGGCAGGCTGTTCATAAGAGCACGCCCCTTGCCCTTCTTGGCGAGGCTTGGCTGATTCCTTGCATCACAAAAGCCACCTAGAGGGTCACTTGCTATTTCTAGTGTCCAAAGAGCGTCCTTCAGGGACACACACTCTCACACACTCACACTCGGGTGGTTGTGCACAGGTTCACACAGATACCCCCAGACAAAACAGAAAATCTGTCTCTGTCTCCCGGTGTGGAGGGAGCCACAGCACCTCTCCCAGGTTATTCCCTCAATTCATTCCCTTACCCGCTGTCTGCTCTTCCACCCCACCCCCACCCCACGCCAGCATCTCCGTGCCTCCCGCTGCATCTCCTCCGTCTCCCTGCTTCTCTGGTTCTGCCCTTCCCCACCCTCCTCTAGGACTCGAGTTCCCCTCTCCCTGGGTCCCCCTCCCCGGACTACAACCCCCAGGCGCCCCCAGCCCCCGCGCTGCGCATGCCCCCTGCTCCCCGCCCCCTCCAGGTTCCCCCCTCCTGCTCTTCCTCCTTACCTCCCTCCGCCCCCCTCCCCCGCGCTTCGGCTCCCGCATCCCTCCATCCAAGCCTGTGCCGCAGCCGCATCGCCACCGCAGCCCCGGCAGAGCCGAGCCCGGCCCAGGCCCCTGCTCCTGCCCGGCCCTTGGCCCTCGGCCCGCCGCCCCCGGCCCCGCCCCCGCCCGCGGTGCTTCCCGGGCGACTCCGGTGTCCCCCCCGGCGCCCCCAGACCCCGGCCTCCAACACCGAGGCAGGAGGACGAGGAGGAGGAGGAGCCGTCGCAGGATGAAGGATCGGACTCAGGAGCTGCGGAGTGTGAGTTTGGGGGTGGGGAAAATGGGAGGGACCCCAATGTTAGGGGAGCGCGTGGGGGTGGAGTGGGGGAGGTGCTGGGATGTGGGGGCAACTGGAGGTTGGTGGCAGGGGCGCCACGACGTCGGGAGGCACCTGATGTTCTCCAGTGAGCGTGCATTTTGGGGACAGTGGCCGGAAGGGTTGGAAGCCCTTAAGACACAGGGGGCGGTGGACACCCCACATTCCCAGCAGGGCCCGGAGTCTAATCTGGGAATGGGAAAGAGTGAGTGTCAGGAGAGAATTGCAGGGTGCTGTCAGCCCTCCGCAGGTTGGCGGAGTTGGAAGGATGGGGATGTTACTGGGCCAGGCAGAGTCTGGCAGGACCCAGAAATGGGGTGCTATGGGAAGGACACAGGTTGGGACTGAGATGCCAGCACCTGGCACTGAATGAAGTGAGTGTGTGTGCACACGCGTGTGTTGTTCTCTGTGAGGAAGGGACACCTCTCAGAAATAAGAAGGGAAGGGGTGGGCTCAGGAGACAGCCAGAGGGCCAGGGCCTGAGACGGGGTGACCCCAGAGGTGGGAGATGGGGTTGCAGAGGAGCGGGGAGGAGATTCCACTCACTGGGCTGGAATTGGGTTGTATGCCATGGACGGTGCGCTGTGGGGGTAACTGGGGCATCCGGAACAGTCCCGGCCGGCTGACGTGGGCCCCTGGTCTGCAGGCCTGAAGAGCCCACACTCCAGGAGTCTGGCCAGGCAGTTAGCTGTGTTTGGGTGACAGGGGAGGAGGGCGGCACTGGTGTCTGCACTGCAGGCTGCCATTTGGAGGGGCCGGGGAGTGGGGGCTTGATGAGAATGGTCTCTGCAGCCCAGACAATTCTGGAGGATTTGGAGAAATGACCTGAGATTCCAGGAGGCAGAGCTGACAGCCTGCTGTGTGCTCAGATTTTGTGGACTTATGTTCATAAAGTACTAGCCCCAGACGATCTACCCCCATTTGACGGATAAGGAAACTGAGGTCCAGAGATGGGCAGGAACTTGTCCAAGGTCACCAAGCGAGTGGGAGGTTCAGACTGGAATCTGGGTTTCCTGTCTGCCGTGTTGACATGTGTCTGTGTGTGTTTTGTTCTTTGAAACAGAAGTCTCAACGCTGGGGGTAAAAAGCTCTGTCTTTGGAGAGCCCCCTGGATTTGAGGGTGGGGAGACAGGTTACAGAAAGACAAGAGGAAAGAGCTTGGAGGCAAGTGGTTGTTGTCGCTGGGGAGAGATGGGTGGGCAAGTGGGAAAGAAGGAGGAACTGCTGGTTGAGGGAGGGAATTTTAAAGGTTTATTTCCTTATGAAACTTGTACTGAAAAGACATCAGGAAAATGACAATAATAAAAACAACCCACACTCATGTGCCAGACATTGTTCTAAGTGTTTTATTCACTCATTTTGATCAGCACAGCAACCCTAGAAGGTTGGTACAAGTATTATCACATTTTATAGATAAGGAAACTGAGGCCCAGAGAGGTTAAGTAACTTGACCAAAGTCATGTAGCTGCTGCAGCATCAGTGCTCTAAACTACCCTTCTCTCACGACGCAGTTTTCATCCAAAGCAGAAAACCATCCGTAACCTCGTTAGACCTTCACCAGCCTCCTGGTAAGATAGGCAGACTGAAAGACTACCTCGTTTTATAGCGGAGGAAACTGAAGCCCAGAGTGGTTAACTAGCTTACCCAAGGTCACACAGCTAGCAAGTGAGGAGTCTAAATTTGAACCCAGATCCCCTGCTGCCAAGACTCTCCCATGGCTCGAAAACCCAGAGAAATGGAAACTTGGAGTTGGGGTGAGGTGGTGGAATTGTGGAATAATTCGAGAGAGAGAGGGAGTGGGAAAAAGGAGGAAGGAGGAGGCTGAGTGGGTCAGGGGACCCTGCGCAGAGGTGAGGAACCTTGTCTGCTGGGGGCAGCCAAGTGGAGGAGGTGGGAAGTGGTGTGGAGAGGTGAGGGGGCTGGGTGACTCCTGGTAGCTCTGGTGTTAGTCACATCTCAGGGAAGCGAGATCTGGGAGAGGGTGGGTAGGGCGGCAAGAAGCTGCCAGATACAGGAATACTGAGGGTCTCCCTGCCTGTGCTGAGAGCAAGAAGGCTGGGAGGCAGGAGAGATTGGGCGAAGTGTGGGAGGCCTGGGAAAGGGGCCTCTTTCAGGCTGAGAGGGCTGGGGGTGGGCAGTGGTGGGAGGGGATGTCAGCCCCAGGGGCCTGATCATCTTTCTAAAAGTGCTTTAGAGTTCCCAAAGGGTTCTCAGATCTGTTTATCATGTAGCAGTTGAGGGCACAGATTTGGGATTCAGACTGTCTGGGTTCAAATACTAGCTTTGCTACTTCCTGTGTGACCTTGGATAAGTTGCTTAGCCTCTCTGGTCCTCAGGTTTTTTTTATGTGTGAGTTGAGAGTAACTCACACTTTGCAGGGTTGTCCTCAGGGTTGAAATGAGTTACTATGCAAAAAGTACCTAGAAGAAGGTCTGGTGCCCAGCTGTTCTCTATGACAGTTTGTTATTCCACAGCTGACTTGTTTATTTCTATGGAACTTCACATCAGCCTCCTGGGCAGGATGTGACTCTGAATTATTTTGGAGTCAGTTGAGGGCCACTGAGGTAACTTGACTTGCCCAAGGTCACACAGCTGTTAATGGCAAAGCCAAGGTTGAACCAGGCTTTTCTGTCTCCAGTTCATCAAGCACCTTTGGTTTGGACCTGAGAGGTGCTGGGCTGGTGTGGAGGCTGTGATGGGGAGATAATCAGCTGGGGTGGTGTTCCAGGGCCCAAGGCCTGAGGCTAGGGATGAGGCTTAAGAGGAGAGGAGGGGGAGCCAGTGAGGTAGAGAAGAACGCTGGTGGGGAAGCGAAAGCAACGACAGGTGGGCTAGAGCCTGTGGGGCGGCCATGTGCTGGGAAGGCAGGAGACAGAAGAAATGGGGAGACTGGGACAGGGGGAAGGTGAGGCCCGCTTGAATCTGAGGCCAGGTGGGAATGGAGGCTGTGACAGGTGTAGCACTATGTGTAGCACTCAGGTATGGGACAGGCGCAGTAGGTGTTTTAGAAAGGCAGGTCTGAAATGACAGAAGGAAAGAGTGGCCCAGTGTGCGAGAGAGGGGGCAGGGACCCAGAGGACCCGGGTGATGGGTGGCACCGGTCAGCAGCACTGGGCTTGTTTCTGCTATTCCAACACCAAGTTCACCCCGGCTCGAGGCGCTCTGCCCTTGTTCCTTCTGCCCACAATGCTGAGCCCTCTGCCTGAGATACTGTCCCTTCCACTTTGAATTCTGTGTTCTCTAGACTGTGGCACAGTTGACTCCTTCAGAACTTAGCTCAAGTGTCACCTCCCGGAAAGGCTTCCCCCCTCACCATCCTGTTGCCCATTTCTCTCTCTCCCATCTTCAGGTCGAGCTCCCTTCTGCTACTTAGCACAACCTGAAATTGTCTTGTTTCTTTGTCACTGTCTGTCTCCCTTCACTGGAATGTCAGCCCCTGGGACGCAGCCCCTTCTTCCTGCCTTGCTCACCTCTGTTTGCTCAGTAGCACCTGGAAGGAACCGGGCACAGATCACACGTACTCGTTCGATGAATGAAAGACTCGGAGGCACAGAGGGAGGGGAGGGAGGCAGTACGTGGCCAGGCAGGAGAGGCAGAGGAGAGAGGCTGGGGTGAGGGCCAGGCCAGGAGGACAGGTGGACAGCAGCGGGGTGCCGTGGAGAGAGGCTGCTGCCTCTATGTCCAGCGATGACACTTGCAGCCCTGAGGAGCCCGTGTGAGCACGTGTGTGTGTACATGGGCTCCCTGTGTGTTTACACACACACACATGCCCACACACTCTGTGACTTTCCTATCCCCCAATTCCAGTCTCTTTCCTCCTGTCACCATCTGTCTCTTCGGTCACTGGCTTGCTGGCTCCCGTGCCTCCTTCCATCTCCGCATCAATGTTGTCTCCCGCCGCTGACACCCACAGGAGGGCCAGTGGTGTCTCTGGTGGGGAGGGACTGAAGCTAGAGGCTTGGCTCTGATGACCCCTATCCCAAGGCGATTCCAGAAGGGCTCTCAAGCCCTTGAGGAATTGGCAAGCACCACCCTGTCAGCACCACCAACTGTGTGGTATCTGGCTTTCATCCCTCTAAGCCTCAGTCTCCTCATCTGTCAAATGGGAATAGCAATAGTATCTACTATAGTGGATGTCGGTATTAAATGAGAAATGCACGGCATTGTAACAGGGTCCGACTCATGGTGATCAGTGCCTATGTGTTAGATGTGTAAGTCTTATCTTCCTCTTTTTGCACACAAGGAAACGGAGGCTGAAATTTTCTGTAAAGTGGACCGGGGTACACTGGATCATCTTTTCCTGGGTAGTCTCATTTACCCACAGCCTGCTTTCTTTTAGGCTGGCCAACTTCTTCCAGAAATGGAGGCTGTACTCATGACCGAACACCCACACCTCGGAACAGGGAGGGCCCCTGGTGAGCGCACGACCAGCCAGAAAAGGGCTGAGATATTCCTAGGGTCACACAGCAAGTCAGGTGGAGGCCAGAATGCCTGGCTTCCTGTCTGGGTTCTTTCCACAGCCAGGTACCTCCTACCGGTGTTCTGTCCTGGCCACAGGAGGTGAGCAGCAGTGAGGACAGCAGAACGGCCTCTGTGGGGCCAGGTAGGAGGAGAGGGAGGGAGGGAGGGAAGGAGCCTGGGATTTAGCAGCAGACAGTTCAGGTCCCACCCTGGCCTTATTGGTTGTGAAGCCTCAGGCAGGTGAGGCAGCGTCTCTGAGCCTGTCTCCTCACCTGTGACATGGGAGCGAAGGGGTAAGCCAGCCCCTGCTGAGCTCTTGTTTTCTTGCTAGCAGCACCAAGCATTCTTCCTGGCTGGTTTCACTGCTGGTCTCACCATTTGGGGCTGACATCACTGCCAGTCAGCGAATACAGAGGCTGTGGCCTTCTGGCTGCTGCCCTGGGCAAGTTCTTTAGCTGCGATGCCTCAGTTTCCCCATCTATAAAAGAGGGCTATAATATCTACCTCACGGGGTTATGTGTAAGAATTAAATGGAGAATTCTATGCATAGTACAGAGAATGGTCTCCCTGACATGCTAGGTAAATGGTTGCTGTAATTATAATTACATTGGTCAATGGTCCCCATAGAGTTTTATGAAGATTAAATGAGATAATAAGGAGGTAAGGTCTATGCAGTGATACTAGTAAATGAGAATCTTTTGCTAGGATTTCAGGGCACAGAGCCTCACCCAGATGGGCCTGAGCAGAAGCCACCTGAGAGGGAAAATAGCTGGAAGGAGGTGGCCTTGGAAGGGTCGAGTGGGGAGGCATGTCTGAGATGCCGTGGGTGTCAGCCCCTTTCAGCCTGGGTGACCTCGGACAACTCACTTTCCCTTCCCCGCTCTAACCTCCTGGTACCTCATCTGTGAAATGGGGACAATGACATTTGCTCCCCCTTTCCCAGCAGGGTCCGTGGGGGTGAGGATCAAAGGGAATATAGATACCAAAGCGTTGGTAAACTGTAGAGGTTGTTAGCTGTCAGCTTCCTGGAGTTACTATGCCACATAAGCCACACTTGGGCCCTCTGCCTTTCTTCCTATCTCAAGGTCAGGGAAACAGGAAGCCCAGGATGCCTCAGGGCAGAATCTAAGGGGACTGGCTCAGGGAACAACAGGAGAGAGAGAAATTAGACTTCGTGAAGTCTAAAGTCAGCATGAGGAAGGGAAACAGAGAACGGGAGAGTTTCCAAGCACCTCATTACCTGTGGGCAGCTGGGCTGAGGCTTGAAGGCACAGAAGGGGCAGAAGAATGGCTTTTGGCGTTAGGGGCGGGAGACCTCATGGGGTAGCTGGCTCTTTGAGGACAAAGCATCATGGGAGGCCCGTAGGGCCTCAGAGATGAGCCAAACGTCCCAGAGCCTCTGAGGGTCCAGGTCTGTTGGGATGGTCCTGGGTCCGGTGGCAGCTTGAGAAGCCAGAAGTCCCATCAAGGTCCCCAAGCCCCGACTGGTGCCACGTCTACTTCTTGGGCAGCTGTGGGCAGAGATGGAAGAGCCTCTCTTTCCCAGTGGGTATTTGGGATTGTCTGGAAATTAAATGTAAGCGCTGACCACACTTTCTGACATGTGCGGAGCCCAGTGTCTGTGAGGAAAAGCCTGGAGTTTTGGGGCGGGGCTTGAGCAGAAAACTGGGTGGCTTTGAGAGTGTCCGGCTGCGTCTCCTGTGGGCTTGCGGCTCTTCCGCTGCTGTTGGGGTCTCTGCTCATTCCAAGTGTACTCGGCTGTCTGGATCACATCCAGGTCCCATCTGGCTCTGTCTGGGTTCGATCTGAGCTGTCTGGTATCTGTGTGCACCGGTCTGGCTTCTGTTAGGTCCGGTCTGTGCCCTGCTTGGATCCATTGAGGTGGTGCGTGAGCTCTTCTCTTTAGAGCCCAATTGGCTATACCCCAGGTAGACACTTTTTGGATCTGGTCTTGATTTTATGCAGGCTCTAAGAGTTAAGAGTCTGTCGGAGTTTTGGCCAGGTTCTTTCTGGAAATCAAGGTGAACCGTGTTTCCGTTTCCATTGGAGCTGATTAAGGCTCCAGATGTAATTAAGCTTGAAGGGCTCAGCTTTTGTCCTCAGCCTTCTGTCCCAAGCAGAGAAGAGTCTTGAGTCGGAGTGTGTAGCACTGGGGAGCCCTCCCTGCCCCCTTATCCTCTTTCCCAGATCTGAATGAGTGTGCAGACCTGAGGCCGGAGGGGCTGGGAGAACAGGCTCAGAGGGCCCTGCAGAAGGTCCCTGGGGCGCTGGTGACCGGCTGTGTCCACACATGGCAGCATGCAGCTCTGCTGTGGATCTGTGTGCGTCTCAACGTCAGCATGTTGCTGCATCTCCATGTGGGTGTCCGTGGACCTGTCTCTGTGTGCCTTGTGTGTCAGCCCTTCCGTCTGTGTCACTGGTCTGCCTGTTGGTGGAGGTGTGGGTGGGTACGTCCCTTTGTGTCTCTGAGCCCTGGGGGCGGAAGGCTGAGCAGCTGCAGGTGGCAACTGGGAAATCCAAGCGAGTGAGAATAGGTGGGTGTGAAGTTGGAAGGGCTGCATGACAGCAAGGGAGAGTGGGGAGGGGCAGAGCCGAGGGGGTGCAGGTGGGTGAGAGGAGGAAGACTGAGTGAAGTGGGTCAGGGTGAAGCTTGTCTCTCCTCCAGCCCTCACTGGACCTGATCGCTTGCTCAACCCATTGCCTGCAGCTGGTAGTGAACTGACCTTGCATTGGGGACAGTGGCTGGAGGGGAAGAGGAGGGGAGCCAAGTGAAGCCGGGGCAGGAGGGGCTGGAGGGATGGCGGAGAGAGTCAGCCGCCTGGGGCTCCATGCCAGGCCTCTTCTCGGAGCCCTGAGCCAGTTATTGCAAAGCTGACATTCAACTGGTTGTTACAATATTGAAATCCTTCCGTCTACTGGTTGGTTAATAGCAGGTGTTGTGAGCGCCACCTGCCTCCAGGTGACTGCATCCAGAGGGCCGCATCCACCCCGAAAGGATGCCTTTTGCTGATTCCCTCCCAAGTGTCCTTTGGGCTATCAGCTCCCTGGCCTCCGGACCCTGCTGCACAAGATACGCAGTGTTGGTTCTGACTGCCAGGGGCCCAGCTGTGCTCCCTACACACGACCCCTCTCAAGACCCCTGCTCTGAGCCTAGAGCTAGGTGGGGGTGGCTCATGGTCTCTACCTTTCTTTGCTCCCTCCAGGCGAAAGACAGCGACGATGAGGAGGAGGTGGTCCACGTGGATCGGGACCACTTCATGGATGAGTTCTTTGAACAGGTAACAGGGCTTCCAAGGCCCCCAGACCCAGGACATGGCCCCCAACCAACAACTACCTTCTCTCTGCCCGCCGTACCCCGCATTCCCCATTCTCTACTCCAGTACCCCTTGGTCCTTTATCAAGCCCTCTGGGTCTGGCCCATTTCCCTGACCAAGCCCCCTGGATGCCCTCGTCCGGCCTGAGGACTTGGCCGGCATAGCTGATTTGCTGCTTCAGGTGGAGGAGATCCGGGGCTGTATCGAGAAGCTGTCAGAGGACGTGGAGCAAGTGAAGAAACAGCACAGTGCCATCCTGGCTGCCCCCAACCCAGACGAGAGTGAGTGCGGCTGCTCGGGGGCTGTGGGTGCTAAGGAAGGGGCCCAGTCCCACTCAGACCTCTCATCCACCCTGCCCCGCTCCTCTCAGAGACCAAACAGGAGCTGGAGGACCTCACTGCAGACATCAAGAAGACGGCCAACAAGGTTCGGTCCAAGTTGAAAGGTGAGGACTGCTATCCCCCGATAAGGAGAAAAAGTCTGCCTTCCAGTGAGTCAGATAGGCCTTCCCATCAGGAACGTCTACAGACTTCTAGAAGCCAGATTCCTAGGCAGTGAGAAAGCACAAGACCCCAGATTTCCCTCCTTGCTTCAGATAATCAGGGAAATGCAGAAGAGGAGGCTGTGTGTCCAGATTGCATCTGAGCTCTGCCGGTTCCATCAGCGTGAAGGTCCCCCTAGAAAAATAGAGTCTTCCAAGTGGCTTTAGTTTCATTAAGGCCCCATTTCTCCAGAGCAGGTGCCAGGCCTAGCACTCAGCACCCAGTAGGTGGGTTCAGCAAATGCTTCGAAATTGGTGTCCTCGGCTCGGACAGATTGGACTGTGTGGCTGACACCAGGGGCTGGCAGGCTTTCAGGAGGAACTTGCCAAAGACTCGTGGATTCACTCTAATCTAAGGACTTGGGTGCTGCCGATAGCCCCTTTTCCCCAAAGCACTGTGGGTTGGGGACCCCGTTGTCTGCTGCCACCAGAGGAATAGCAGCGTTCCCGTGATGCAAATTTGTATGCTCATAGTAATTCGGCATCAGAAAACATTTGCCAAGCACCTACTCCATCCACGGCTCATTGCCGGGCTTCGGAGAAAAGGAACCATGTCGGATGACTGGCTCTGGGCACTCTGACCTTGGTCCAGGGAGAGGGGGATAGAGGACTGGATGCCCTCCTGGACTCAACAGGAGGCCATGTGTCAGCCTCCAGGGCGGGTCTGTAAAAACAGCTTTTGCTGGGAAGGAAAATGATCTAAACTGGGAACACATTCAGTGCACATCCAGGCAGACAGAGGCCAGCTTACATCATTAGTTCATGCTGGACAACTACCCTACCCTCAGCTTCCTCAGGAGTATAGTAAGAAAAACGGAAGCAGTTTCAAAACTGGCTTTTTTTTTTTTTGGCAGCAAAATCCTTTTTTCCCCAAATAAAATCTTACAAAGAATTCCAGTATATACAGCACATTTAAGTCAGGCTGTTCTGGGTGAACAAGGGTCGGGGGGCCCAGGGCTCCCCTTCACGCCTATCAACAGCCCCTGAAGTGCCTTCTTAGAAACAGGGTGCCATGGGACGGCTGAAAAATCCCTGGGCGCAACGATTTCTTTGGGCCCATCAAGCTCTGACCTTAATAGTTTCTCATAGACCACGAGGAAGGCTCCATGATTTAGGGGTTCAGAAATAGACAAAGAAAGAAACTAGGACAAGTGGCAGTGGCTTAGCGAAGCTGACCTTCCAGACGTCAGAAGTTTCTCTTCTTCGTCTTCCTCCAGCTATGGCGTGGATGGGCTCAGGCCTTGTGAGTGGCTTTGAGTGAGTTTTTCACCCCTTCGAACCTCAGTTTCTAGTTTGAAACATGGGCCGATATCACTGAACTCCCAGGATTGTTGGAAGAAGTCAGTGAGCCCCTGTAAAGTAAGGGACCTGTTCCGTCAGGGCGAGGCCCCAGCCCCAAGTCTGACAATAGGGTTCCATCCTGGACGAGAGGTCCTGTATCCCTGGGTGTGTGTTCCTGTGCTTTTCCTGCAGCAGCTGGGCCCCAGCTGTCACTCAGTCACTGCCTGATATTGCTGGCAGGGAGTCTTCGGGTGCCATCCCGCCCCCTCTGCTGCCAGCAGAATGGAGAAGTGATGGAGGCTCTTCCCGGTCGGAGAGGGCCTGTGATTCATCCTGCTGCGTTTTTGTAGCACAGTAGATCTTACCTCAAGCTCTTTTTTAGAAAATCTGAATACGTGACGGGAGTGCGTGATCCGGAAGCAGGAATCCCAGTTAATCTGTGCGCTTTCCCAGACATCCTTTCAAAGTGGGAATTCCCGGGACAGAGATCCCCTTGGAGGGCAGGGGGGCAGCTATTTTCTCTGTGGGAACATCTACCCCCTTACCCCTGAATTTTACAAGGAGAGGGTGGCCATTGGAACCTGACTCACCTGGGAGTGCCTACCTTCGACCAGAAAAATCCCAGGGTGGGTTCCTGCCCCTTTCCAGAAGATGTAGGAAGTGGAGTCCTCTGCACACAGGGGAACTTCATGGTGCCCTGGACCCACACCTCTACTGAGATTGGGCCGCAGTCACAGCTACCAGACTTTCCAAGACCCAATCTTTCCGACGGAATAATTAGACCCCTTCTGTCTGCTGACCTGCCGACCCGCAATCTCCCTCCTACCTACCTTCCGGACCCCCTCAAACGTCTGTGCCTTTACTCGCCCCACTCCTGTCCCATCCTGGATCTTTTACTGTCTGTCCTCGCCACGGGTGTGACATCTCTTCACAGGCCTAGGGCCTGCCTTGGGGTGTCGGCCCTTCAGACATCCCGGACCCCCGCCCCACACGCCCCTGGTCTCCCGCCCGTCACTGCGTCCTCTCTCCCGCAGCGATCGAGCAAAGCATTGAACAGGAGGAGGGGCTGAACCGGTCCTCCGCCGACCTGCGCATCCGCAAGACCCAGGTAGGAGGCGGCGGCCAGGCAGGGGCTGCGGCGGGACTGGACCTGGACCGCGCAGGGGAGGAGTGGGGAGGGGTGCAGTGGGCGGGCCAGAGCGCAGCTCGAGTCCGGGGCCTGGCCAATGGGGAGCCGGGGCGGGGCCATCTCCAGCCAGGGCCACAGCTAGACTGGTCGTAGGACAGGGGGCGGCTAGTGGGGGACGGTGCACTTGTGAGGGGTCGGTGTCACGGCACGGTCCCCCCTTTCCCACTCCTCCCCCGCACTACCGGCTCACCCCCTCGGTCTGTGTGTGCTCCCCGCCTCCTGATATGTGTACCCCCACCCCAGCACTCCACACTCTCCCGGAAGTTCGTGGAAGTCATGACCGAATATAACGCGACCCAGTCCAAGTACCGGGACCGCTGCAAGGACCGGATCCAGCGGCAGCTGGAGATCAGTGCGTGTGCCCCGCCTCCAAGCTCCCCAGGCCCCCCCCCGAGCCCCTTCCCTGCCCTTCTTCGCAGAGGGGCCGCCTGGCTCAAGGCTGGGTGGAAGGGTGGTCTCCCGGGTCCCTGCCCCATCCCACCTCCCCAGGCCCCAGGCTGGCCCAGCCCGGAACATGAGCTGTTTCTCCCCACAGCCGGAAGGACTACGACCAATGAAGAACTGGAAGACATGCTGGAAAGCGGAAAGTTGGCCATCTTCACCGACGACGTGAGCTCCAAGTGGGGGTGGGGCTGTTTTTGGACAGCCTTTGCCTCTCCTCCCCAGGCTTAGGTTGGACTAAAATCCTAAGTCCACCCTGGAATAACAGGCAGCGGGAAGCCTGGATCAGGGACTGGGGGAATTCCATGGAGGCCCAGCCGGAAGGCACCCCCCTAAAAATGGCTCAGTAGCGTGCCAAGCACTGTTCTAAGCACTTTACTTACCTACAAAACTCATTTAATCCTGCCCACAACCTCTGAGGGAGCCACATTTCACTGATGAGGAAATCTGGCCAAAAAGGTTGAATAGCTTTCAGAGGTCACACAGCGGGGGGCAGGGCCAGGATTTGGTTCAGGGTCGGATTCCTGGGTACTAAGATACACAGCTCCCTATTGAAGCAAGTCATTTCACCAAATGACTAATGTGCCGCCATCCTGAAGATTTTTTAAAACCCCCGTTTGGGTTTTGCACACTGCCCTGCTGTGGCATCTTAGGTGTGAATGGATGGGCTTCCCCAGCTGTAGTTCCTCTTTCTCTTTGTTAACTTTTGCCCTGGCCTGCCCAGTTCTGTCGATCTATTTCTGTTTCTGGTGGCAGAATAGCTCTGGTTAAGGTTTCTAGGCCAGGATTAAAGTATGTTCAGTGACTGTATAGCAGGTTTCAGCAAGTTGTGGCTTAGATCATTGGTCTTTGTTAAATGAGCTTTGACCAAATCGATGGTGAGCAGTTAGCTTGGAGCCCTCCCAAACTGCTGTGTCCAGGCTGTGTGTCTGTCTGAGAATGGAGGGAAGGCCAGGATGGTTCTAAGGAGACAGGACTGAGCCCAGCACTGCAGGGGAGCCCGCCGGTCATTACAAGGCAGGGTGGTCGGTCCCTTGCTTGAGGGCTGTGCAAGATGTAGGCAGGCCCTAAAGTGGGGGTGAACTTCAAGAGTCAGGGACGGCTTCCTGGGAAGGGGCACTGAGCTGTGCCTTAAGAGACAAGGAATATTTGGACATGGGGAGATGGGCAAAGGACACTCTAGACAAAGGGGACAGACGACAAAGACAGGGAAGAGTTGACCACTTGCCGAACGGCCAGTGGATGACTTTGGCTCTTATAGGATATGAAAGAGATGAGGGCAAACAGGGAACCTGGGCCTTGGCTCTTACAGTAAAGGAATGTGGCCTGTGGCAGTGGGGAGCCCTGGAAGGTCTTAGAGCTAAGGAGTGGCTTGATGTGGACTGAACAGTGAATGGCCGGCTCAGGGCAGACATTGGTGACTGTGAGTTGGGATCTCCCTCCCACTGACAATGTGAGGCCTGCGGTGCACTTCTTTATGGGGTTTTCCCCCCATCTCATGGCATGGGGATCCAAGGGACTTGTGGGCACACTGCCTTCTCATCAGGGCTTCTCTGCTTGCCACGCTCTATGCTGTGTCCGCTTGCATTACCCTGTCTGCCTGCCCAGACGGGAGCCCCCATCCTGGTGGGGTCCTCAAGCCCTGTCTCCCTGCTGCATGTGGTACAAGGAGTCCTGGGCTGAGGACAGGTTTTGCTTCCTATAATTTAACAGACTTCTCTTGAGCGTTTCATGTGCGTCAGAGACTGTTGTAATCAGTGTATACATATTACGGTCATTTCATCTTCTTAACAGACCTGAGATGGGCACTATTATTATCCACATTTCCTAGGTGGGGAAACTGAGGCCCAGAGAGGTTAAATAATTTGCCCACAGTGACAGCCCGATTTGAACTCAGACACTCTGGCTGTAGAATCCAAGCTCTTATGGGAATGAAGGGTGGTCTTCAGTGCACCCTCCCCTCATCGTCCTAGATCAAAATGGACTCGCAGATGACGAAGCAGGCCCTGAACGAGATTGAGACGCGACACAACGAGATCATCAAACTGGAAACCAGCATCCGCGAGCTGCATGATATGTTTGTGGACATGGCCATGCTTGTGGAGAGCCAGGTGCGGCCTCTGTCCTGTGCGCCCCTCACTCCCCGGCGGCCCCCTTCCAGCCCGGCCCCACCCCTCCCTGTGCACGTCCCCTCTGCAGGGCGAGATGATCGATCGCATCGAGTACAACGTGGAGCATTCCGTGGACTACGTGGAGCGGGCTGTGTCCGACACCAAGAAGGCTGTGAGATATCAGAGCAAGGCCCGGAGGGTGAGCCAGGGCGGGCTGTGGGCAGGTGGGCGCAGCCGGGACGCGGCTGTGGGCAGGCGTGCAGGGTGAGCCAGGGCGGGCCGTGGGCAGGTGGGCGCAGCCGGGACGCGGCTGTGGGCAGGCGTGGAGGGTGAGCCAGGGCAGGGCCGTGGGCAGGTGGGCGCAGCCGGGACGCGGCTGTGGGCAGGCGTGGAGGGTGAGCCAGGGCGGGCCGTGGGCAGGTGGGCGCAGCCGGGACGCGGCTGTGGGCAGGCGTGCAGGGTGAGCCAGGGCGGGCCGCGGGCAGGTGGGCTGGGCGAGTGATGGAACAGCCCCCACACACAGGGCCTTATCTCTGGGTCTGACCTCTGCCTTCTGTTTTCTCTCCCCTCTTTTCCTCACACTCTCCTCCCCATCCGTCTGCTTCTCTCTCTCTCTCTCTCTCTGTCGCTCTCTTTTCTTCTCCTTCTTCCCGGTGGCCCTTTCTACCTACAGAAGAAAATCATGATCATCATTTGCTGTGTGGTGCTGGGGGTGGTGTTGGCGTCATCCATTGGGGGGACGCTGGGCTTGTAGGCCCCCCACCCCTGTCTCCCCAGACCCTTCCCCCACCACATTGGGAGCAATACCCCCACCACCCCTTTCACTCCACTCCCCCTGCTCCAGGCTCAGCCCCAAGACAGACCCAGGCAACCCTCCCTTTACACCCCCATCAGACTGGAGTCCCGGACCTCGGCGCCGTGGATCACCCCGCCCTGCACATAAATAGCAGGCGTGCACACACATGCACACCAACATGCATGCCGCCGGTGCGTGCTCGAGATGTGTGGACAGCCCAGCGTGCATGCGTGCGTGCCCGTGCGCGTAGATGTGTCTGGAGGTGCCGCCTCCCCCTTCCTGCCCCAACCTCAAGTCTGTGTGTTGTCTGAGCTTCCCCCCAACCCCCTCATTCACTTGGTTGTTGTGTTGACTGTGGTGGGTATAACACAGCAACCCACCAAGCCCTGCTCTGTCTTCTGTGTGTGTGTGTGTGTGTATGTGTGTGTGTGTGTTCACACAATTTGTGTACGTGGAATTTTGTGTTTATTTGAATCTAAGGCGACAGCACTTCTCTCACTGAACCCCCCCATGTCTGCTACAAAGGGGGTGCGTTGTGAGTGCAGAGACGCTCACGCTCACATTCCCACCGGCTCTAGGCACACCCCAGTGTATGCAGAACAAACTTTCCCAGCTTAGTTGCCCAGGCATGTGTCCTGGGGCGTGTGTGTGTGTGTGTGCACACATGTGTGTGCCTTGGAGTTCTGCCAAGATGAGTGGCAGCATATACGTTTAAATAACCGAGCTTGGCTTGTGCATACATGTGCATTTCCCCCATCAGGTGATGTGAGAAACGTGTGTGTGTCAGGATGTGCCTGAAGTGGGGTTGGGACTCCCTACTGCACTGGCCCCGGGTTTGGGTGGCGCAGCCTTTCTGTGCCATATAGACTATGTCGTCGTGTGTGCGTGTCTGTGTGCACGTAGACGCTTTCTGTGCAGTGCGTTTCTGCCCCCCTGGGTATTGCGTGCACACGTTTCCCTTTAAGGACTGGTGCCCATCCAGGTTGGTTTAGGTGGGTTTGTTGCCCTCCCTCTGCCCCGTTGCTGGAAGGGCCTCCTACAGCCATGTCGTAAACAGGGTTTCCTGCCTTGTCACGTCCAGCCCTGTGCCCACCAGCCCACATGCTTATCTCCCTGTTTCCGCCGGACGCCAAGCTGCACCGTAGCAGCTGGTACAGCACGTGCTCACGCAGGCCAGGGTGGAGGGGCTCACGAAGGTGGCCACACACACGCACACCGGAGCACACTTGCATGTTGACACACACAGGGTGCCCACACAGGCCTGCACCCATTTGCACACGAATGCCTCCTGGAAGGGCTGTTGTGAGAACAGTAGTGCTGAGGCCAGTGGCAGGGGCACTTCCAAACGCACTGAAAATGAGAGCACTCCTGCCTTCCTCACACCACAGAGCTGGGAGAGGCCGATACTGGTGCCACTGCCCTCCGATGCTCTGGGCTATGCCTTGGGGCTCTTGGGTTTTGGGAACTTTATTTCAGACACTCTGGAGTGGCTGGTGTGGCAGCAGCCACTCAAAGTGGGCTACGTCCCAGGATCCATGCCCTGGAACCATCTTCTCAAATGTCTGCAATAGCTGCTCCCCCACCAGGGTGCAACTGGGGGTGGGACACGGGCCAGGTTTCGAATGCTGAGGAAAGAGCTAGCTCCTCCCTCATGTAGACAACCTATGCACAGGTGTGTGTGTGTGTGTGCGTTTGGTGGCAGGTGGGAGGTGCATGGGCAAAAGACAATGTTAGAAGTCCCCCAGGCCATGGCCAAGAAACGCGGACACACAAGTAAGGACTGTATTCTGCCCTGGGGTTGGGCATACATATGTACGGGTTGTGGGCAGATTGTGTCCCAGGGTCTCAATTCACGGGAAATTGTGTGTGTGTGTGTGTGTGTGTGTGTGTGTGTGTGTGTGTGTGTAAGAGACAGAGAACGTAGATGTGACGAGGACCCTCCCCACCCCCACCCCCAGCTCAGATAGCCAGCTTCTTCCCTACTTGGCTGTTGGAGCCCCCCTGTGTGTGGCCCACACGTGTAACCCGAGGTGGGCTGGCCTGGGGAGGGCCTCTGGCTGCCCGCCCACTCCCAGAATGCCCTGCTGCAGGGCGGCAAGTTTGCCCCTGTCTGACTGCAGCCCTCCTGCTCCTCAGGCTTCGCTGGGACTGGCCGAGCCGCCCCTTTTCCTCTTGCTGCCCAGCCAGGACCCTCTTTCAGCCCAGGTGTTTCTGGAATTCTCACAGCCTAGGGGCTGCAAGGAGAAGGGTGAGGCCATGGCTGGAGTGAGGCCACTGCCTCCGAGTGGTAGTGGTTCCCTAGCTGCCCATCTCTGGGCCTCAGTTAGACTAGAGGGTCCCCGAGGTTCTGCTATGCCCCAATTTCCACAAGTCCCGTGCTTGTTGTTTGCTTGGTGGCTGCTGTGTCTGTGTGTGTCCTGGAGTGTTGTCTGGGGGCTAGTGTCTTTTGCATGTTCTCAGAGGAGTGTGTGCGGCCCACCCTCCCCACACCTACAACCACGTGTGCCCCGCGGGTGGTCCCGGGCCTGGCCAGGGCTCGTTGCTTCCCTCCCCCCTTCTACCTAGCCCTGCCTCTCACGAAGCACACTGCGCGTGTCCATCCCATGTGCCTGTGGGTTGACGCACACTGTTGCCACGCCTTGAGCGTGTGTACATGATGTGTTCTATGCATTCACCCTGCCCCCCCAGCCTGCCCCGCAAAGGACAAGATGGGTGGCCCCCGGCTCCCTTCTCCCCCACCTGCCCCGGCCCGCTGTGCAGCCGTGTGCGTTGGCGTGTGTTTCCGTGTCGCTGGCGTGTCACGTGATGTAGCCGTGTTTGCTGACATGAGCCCCTGCCCCTTCTGTTTCTCCATTGGTTTCTAGAGCTCTTTCCCTCCCTGGAGGGGACAGGACTCTCGGGGCCTGGCTGGGGGCCCAGAGCCAGGCCACCCTCTCCTGTTAGCCCTCAGAGACCCATTTCTCTCTATTGGTGACCAAGTTGCAAATGGATAAAACACAGGAAAATTCTGCCCTCTCTCCCCAGCCCTGCATGTCCTGTCCCCAGAGCCCCCCACCCCCACCCTGGGCCGGGTCGGGCCCCGTGGGACGGGAGAAATAGCAACCAATCCAACAGCGGGCATGCTGCGTGCTGACTTCCTTCTGTCCCCACAGGGGATGGGCGCCGCGGGAAAAGGGAGACACATGGGGGAAGGTGGGCTGCGTAACTGAGCAGGCGGCTGGACGCAGGCTTCGTAAGGCATTTTAATCCAGGGCTTGGGCCGGTACAGAATTACTGGGGCATCCTCGGGCAGAGCTCTCACAATATTGCAGAAACTGAACGGGTTTACAGGGGTGGGAAGAAGTGAAAACACAGATTTCCTCAGGTTTCATTGAAGATAATGAGAAGAGAAACATCTAAGGATGGTCAAGGTTTTCAAATAATGGGAATATGACGCCGCCCCCACCCCTCGCCCCCAGGAGGGACAAAGGTGGTAGGTAGGAGGTGCAAGAAAGCCTCTTCGCTCTAAATCCAGGCCAGAAGCTCCGTATGGATGTCAGAAGGCCAGCGTGAGGCTTGTGGAAACCTACCCACTTCCTGACTGAAAAGCCAGTGTGGGCTGGGGCAGTTGAGAACATCGGGAAAATCAGACCCTCGCCCACCCGCCGTCAGGCCTGGGTGGAGAGTGACGACGCGCGTGCCCTGGAACTTGGAGGCATCAGGACACGGGCTCAAGGCTCACAGGTCGATTTAACACGTGGAGAAATCTAGGACGGCCAGTCTGGCCCCGGACCCTTCCCCCAGCTCTAGAATGCAGGTTTCCCTCCCCATCCAGGGTTTGAGGGCTGGATGGACGTTCCAGGCCGGGCCCCAGTGCCCTCGTCATGGGGCTGAACCGTCCATGGCCCGCACCCAGCCGATGGTGCGGGTCCGGCTGTCCTCCCAGGAGAACAGGGGCTCGTAGCCAAAATGGCGCTGAGCCTTGTCGGTGCTGACAGTGAAGGTGGTGTTGGCCATCGCCAGGGTGTAGGGGTTGAGCAGGGGCGCATAGAGCAGGAGCGGCCGCAGCAGCCACTGCAGCAGGGCGTTGAGCACAGCCAGGAACATCAGCAGCCAGTAGGGCAGCAGCGGGCGGGTGCCCACCAGCCGCAGCCCGCAGGGCCCCAGGATCTCCATGTTGAAATCCTCGTAGCTCTTGTAGGGCGAGCGGTCGTAGCAGAAGTAGGCCTGGCCGCCCATGAGTGCCCCTCGCTGCTGCAGCTCCCGGGCCACCAGCACGTGCATCCAGGCCACGTTGCCTGTCAGTGGGGATGGGGTGGACACGCCCCTGAGTGTCCTTTCCACCAAGCAAATCAGCTCTTTCCTGGCCAGCCTGGGAACAAGCCACCTCCTGTTGGGGCCCTGCTCCTCCCAGGGAAATGCTGCTGCCATAACTGTAGTCCTCTCCTTAGCCCGTGACTTGTGTGTCTGCCTTCCCAACGTGCTTGGATTCTGTTCCCTCTGTGGCCCGTGCCGACAATGCCTACAGCCAGTCGACCCTGGTCTGTGTATAGACTCTTTCTAGCCAGGCTCCACGGCAGCCCACCCCCCAGAACAAGCGGGTCCTGCCCTGGTCTCAGCCTCCCCTGGCCTCGCCCAGGCCTCACCTACGTAGACCCGGCCATGCTCCACAGAGGCCGGGATGGCCCGGAAGAGCCGGCCTCCCAGGCGCTGGCCCTGGTAGTAGATGTCCCTCATGATCTGGTGACCTTCACCATAGATGCCGGTGGGACGCAGGGCACAAGTCACCAGGGGCCGCCCTCCACGGACCTGGGGACCAAAGGTAGGCACTGCTTAGCCTGGGACCCAGTGGCCCACCCTCTGCCCCAGCATCCTCCAGCTGGAGGTGGGAGGGAAGCGCCCAGGGCAGGAGGCAAAGAAGCCTGCTAGCCGTGGCTCTGCATCGCGTCGTCTCCATCCAGCCTCACCTTCCTTCCATTGGCTTCCAGGACTAGCTGCTCAGCCAGGGCCTTGCTGCGAGGATAGGGGTGTTTGTGTACTGCTTCATATGGGGTGTCCTCATTGCCTCTGTGGGGGAGACGGAAGACTTAAAGCTGAGGCAAGGTGGGGCTCTTAAAGAACTGGGGGGACATCAGCTCACCTGTAGAAGGGGTGACCTTTGATGTTGGGCCCCACCACTTCCATGCTGCTCGTGTAGACCAGGAACTGGGTTCCAGTCTGCACACAAGCGTCGATCACGTTCTGTGTGCCTGCAGGTGCGGGGGGTGTGTCCACACTGAAGCCTCCCTCGCATCCTCCCCTCCCCCATCCCAAATCTGGATGAGGGCACGTGGCTTCCTTCCCCAGGTCCACGGAAAACCGCAGCAGGCCTGAGAGGGCTGGCCTGCTGTGACAGGGGCGGAAGTACACACAGGACAGACAGAGTGTTACAGGAGAATCACAGAGGTCAAGGTCAAAGGGGGTAGAGGGACACAGACAGGCCAGATCAGGCCATGTGTGTGCCAGGAAGTGTTAGGTGCATTTTCAAAGCAGGTGGAGAGTCCCTCACCCTGCACGTTCACCTCATGAATGGTCTCGGAACTGGCCCTCCCAAACACGTCCACCAACCCAGCTGTGTGGATGACCACGTGGGCTCCAGCCACAGCCGCTGCCACCTCGTGGGCCTGGGTCACATCCCCCTGGATGGCAGTCACCTGCACTGGCCCTGGGAGGGGACAGGGGGAGCCAGAGGCAGGGTCAGAGCTGAGGCCACCGCCAGCTGCTGGTTCAGCCTAGTCCCTTGGGAGGCACACGTTCCCAGTGTGACTCACTCCTCCCACATGCACTGAGGAACATGAACAGGCATCTTTTCCGCCAGTGAAGGGAGTCCACGTCCTCCCCCCTCCCTGCCTACCACGGTCACCTGTCTGCAGCTCC
The DNA here is from genome assembly GCF_057876585.1 of Rhinolophus sinicus. Classification (NCBI taxonomy): domain Eukaryota; kingdom Metazoa; phylum Chordata; class Mammalia; order Chiroptera; family Rhinolophidae; genus Rhinolophus; species Rhinolophus sinicus. The sequence continues at coordinate 18,330,167 of NC_142510.1, read as the reverse complement.
TCCAGCCAGGGCCCCAGGTGCAGGTCAAAGACCCGCAGCTCATGCAGCCGGGGTTCCCGCTGCAGGAGCATGCGAACCACATGCTCCCCCAGGAAGCCACAGCCACCTGTGACCAGGTACACCAGCTCCTGGGCCTGTGCAGTGTCGGCCATGTCCTGCTGGGGAGAGACAACCTGGCTCACCTGGGTGGCTTGCCACTACCTGCCACCACCTGCCCCAGCACCAGCAGCCCACCTGTTACTCCTTAGAGGGGCCTCCGGCCAAGTGGACAGACCAGGCCTGGTCCTAGTGGATGCAGCAGCCAGGCTGTCTGCCCTCTGACCCGGCCAACGGCAGTTACTGAGATAAGAAAGGTGAGGGCTTGGCATGCAGGGTTTGAGGTAGAGGGGGAGGTTCTGTGACAAAAAACAGGGTGGGAGGAGGGGAGCTGGGAAGGGAGGGCGGAGGAAGGTGGGCAGGGCCAGGACTGGGGGAAGGGACCCGTGGTATCACCTCTGCCTACCTGCAGCGTCGGTCCCAGGGTGCCCAGACTGGCCGCCAGAGGGGCTAGCTTCTCTCGTGTCCTGGGCCAGCCGGCCAGCAACACACCGTCCTTTCCTTCCGCTTGCTTCTCCTACCTCCTGCCCATTCCAGGAACAGCCCAGCCCAGCCTCCACCCGTTCGTTCCCCACGCTTGCTACCGGTCGCCCCCTGGTGGCCACTCTGTGCTTTTCCTGGCATCTGGTTCCAGCAAAGAACTTGGGAAAGGGCGGTGGGGAAGCCAAAACCTGCTGGGTGGGCGCTGCGGGGTTTCCGGCTTCAGAATGGAGCAGGCAGGGTGACCTCACTCTTACTGCATGACGTCAGCCCTCCCGGCTTGCTGGATTTCCCAGGGGCCAGCTCAGCCACAGCTGTGGTTCTGGGAAGGGGAGGGAGGCCTGACCTTGGCCTGCTCTGGCTGGCCTCAGTGGGGGATTTCTAGATGGCTGTTCCAGCCGATCAGGTGTGGCTCAGAGCAGTGGTGGCTGAGTCTGCAGGTCTGGGCTCTGGCCCGAAAGCCTTTCTATTCACCCCAACTCCAGGCCATCCACTTCCCCTCTTCACTTGTCCCACCCTCTGTCCTCAACCCCAATCCCACCCTACTCTTCCCCAAATATACCAAACAAGCACTTTTGTACAATAAAGTTTAATCACAATTATAAAAATGTGGCATTGGGTTTGTGCTATTAACATATGTACAATCCAGCCCAACAGGAAGGGCCTGCCCCCTCCACCACCCGGCCTGGCTCTGCGAGCCTCCAGACACCAGGGTGGGAGGGTGACCCACGGGGCCTGGCAGGAACAGACGATGAGGCAGGGTTCCAGGCACAGAGTCCCCAGGACTGGGGGGCGCAGGCCCCCCCCCAAGGGGAGAACATGGCCACTGCCCCTCGAGACCCCTAAACTGGGGAGGGGTGCACGCAGGGCACAAAGGGGGAGCCCCATTAACACAAAGCGAGGGGGGTGTGCATCCCCCAAGGACAGGATCTGTACAGGCTGGCACCCCAGGTTTCCACAGGAAACAGCTGCTGGCAGCTACAAAACATTTACAGCTTCTTCTCCGCAAAGAAAAAAAATTAGGGGGTGGGTGAGGAGTGACAGGGGAGGCACAAGTTGCCTCAAGGGGCTGAGGCTCCCTTGCAAGGCTCAGGGCTCCCCGCTCCATATTCAGAGTTGGGGGCATGTGGGCCCTCTTGAGCCCACTAAGGCTAGGGGGCTGGGAGCTCAGGGCACCAAGGGGAATAAATAAGGGTGCGGGCGCCAGTTGGCCCACCTCAGTTGAGGGAACCGCGGCAGCTCTCGGTGCCACACAGACATGGGATCTTGTTGTCCTCCAGCGGGAACTTGTAATCGTAGGTGATCTCCTCATCCACGCCGATGGGCTGCTTGGAATAAATCACGATCTTCTTCTGGGCCTCAATGGTGATCACCTTGGCATAGCAGTTGGGCTGCGGGGGTGGGAAGGCAGAGTGAGCTGCGCCCCGCCCACTGCCCCGCCCCGGCCCGCCCGCTGGCCCCGCCCCCCACACACCGTGCAGCAGTGATTGATGAACCTCGCCAGGTTGCCACACTTGGTGGCGTCGATGATGGTGTCGTGGTCCACCCGGAACAGGTAGCTGCTGCCAATGCCCTCCTGTGCATAGCGCTTCTCCCGCATGTCAGCCACCATCTGGTAGGGGGGGTGCCAAGTCAGGGAGCCGCCCCCCAGCTTCCTGCCAGACCAGTGGATCCCCCAGCCCTGTGATGGGAGTCTGGATAATCTCCATGACCCCCTGGGGCCACTGCAGGTCTCCTCTGGCTCCCACTCAGCCCAGGCGTGGACACCCCAACGTTGCGTCCCTCCTACAGCCACCCCACTGTCCCTTCAGCTGCTATTTAAGTCACTCGGAGGACCCCAGGCGGGGGAGTCCACACTGGTCACTGGGCAGAAGCAGCCACTGGCCCCCAGTAGAGCCCCCAGTGTGCCGTGGGGCTGGGGCAGTTCCCGAAATGACAGTGGCCGTTTCATGGACCAAACGCGACTCGCCTTCTCCCAGGACCCACTGGCCTGTCACATTCTTAGTGACAAGGAATAACTCTTCCCTAGAAAGTGGGGCACAGCCCCCTGCACTCTCCCCACAGGGGGTCTCTTGCTCAGGGCTTCAATTGCCAGCTAAGTGCTGGGGGCTCCCCCAATCGTCCAGCCCCAGCCCCAGTCCACCTCAGGGCCTGCTGGGTGTCACCCTCTAGAGGTCCCCCGGGCACTGGCACTTCACGTGTTCCGAGGGGAGCCCAACTTGCCAGCACATCTGGAGTCCTCCTCATTCCCGACTCTGGCGCGGCTCCAGCCCCGCCCTCACTCTCCAGAGCAAACTTGTGGCCTGGCCTGCTCCTGCCAGCTCCTTCGGCTGCCACTGCCTGGCGCAGGTATCCCGCCTTTGGCTGGTCTCTACAACAGCCCCCCACTCCCCACTAGTCTCAGTCTAGTTCTCTCTTCGCTGGAGGGAGCTGATGACCCCCGAAGTCCCCTCTTCACGCTTAATGCTCTGCACTATTCTGACCATCGGTCCGAACCTGACATGGTTCGTAAGCTCTGGGGAGTCTGGCGGCCACCGGCCACCCAAGTTGTACGCTGCAGCCACTGGCCTGCAGCTTCCCAACTCGCCTCTGCACCCTCCGGACACGCTGCCTGCAGGCCCTGGTACGTGCTGCGCCCCCACCCCCACCTGGGCCTGAAGCTCCTGGTACACACATCACTGCTCAAACGCCCTGGCCTCTCTGCGCTTCCCTTCTGTATTACACAAACGCCATTCTTCACTGGAGTTGCCTGTTCAATACCTGTCTTCCCCACTGAACTGAGGTCCTTAAAGGCAGATACAATATTAGTCTTGTTTCTTGCTGGGTCTTTCCATCTAGTTGACTACTTTTCTAGGACCCATTACCCATAGGGAGGGCGCAGGGCGGGAGGGGGAGGGGGTGAGGGAAGGAGGGAGGAGGAGGAGGAAGGGAAGGAGGGAAGGGAAGGAAAACAGGACGCTGGCTGCACTGGCTAATTCTTGGAAGGTCTGGGGGGCTCTGTGCAGAGGTGGGGGGCTTCAGGTCGGCACCCCACGCTGCCATCAGACCTGACCTGGGCTTGGGGCCTCACCTGGCGGATGTTCTGACCCACATACTCGATGACCATCTCATCTGCTGCAATGGGTTCCATGGCAAACAGGCCCCACTCGTGGATCCGGCTCCGGCCGAATCGGAGCTTCTTCTTCCGGAACTACAGGCAAAAGACAGGCTGCTGGAGGCCTCCCTCATGCAGCCTCCTGGCTGTCCCTGCAGCCCTCCAGGCCAGGAGCGCGTTCTGGCTTCCGGGCCCACCCCCACCCCTAGGGGACCCCACGGGGGACACTGCCCCTCCCCAGCTCCGGGCGCACCTTGAGCTGGTTCAGCTTCAGCAGGTCGCTGTCCACGATGGCAGAAGTGCCGATGGCACTCAGCAGCCGCCGCTGCTCAGACCGGCGCTCGGACAGCACCCGGTTAGTCCCCTGTGAGAAGCGGGACAGCAAGGGGCAGGTGACGACAGACCCCTGGGACAGGGGAGCATGCCCGCGGGGCCCGTGCCAGGGCAGGGCCTCACCTGAGTGTCCGCCCCTTCCAGCTGCCGGGCTGAGACGGGGCACACGTCCAGGTACCGGTCCTTTTCCTTCTTGCTGATGGGGTAGTAGCCTTCGCTGCGGGCCGAGCCCGTCTGGTGCTCCCGGGGCCCGTCCTGGGGCCGCCGCCGGCGTCTGGGAGCGCTCAGGTTGGTGAGTGCAGGATGCGTTAAGGAAGACAACGGGTTCCTGCCGGCCAGATCCCTGCAACCCCACTCCCGTCCCCCTAGGCCCAGCCCAAGGCTGACCTTCGCGGGAGGGCCTGAGCATATGGCGTGAGGAGGACAGAGGATGAAGAGAAAGGAGTCTTAGAGACCTTTTCTGCCAGAAAAACTTTGGGAGGTGGAAAAGAGGCAGGAGGCAGAGAGAAGGGTGGCTTGGTGGCCAGAGGAGAAACACCACGCAGAGGAGAAAGCCAGGAGGCCGGAAGATGGCAGAAAAGTGGACAGGGAGGGCGACACTCCCAGTGCCTCGGGAAGGCGGCCCCACCCCACTCGGGGCGTGTCCCCGAGGTGGCCAGCACCAGGACTCAGGATATTGGTGTGGTGGACCCAGTGGGTGTCGTTGAGCCAGTCCGCCCCGCTCGTCTGCTGCAGCAGCTGCTCATAGGTGAGCCGCAGGTAGCCCATGTCCTCCAGGTCCAGGCCCGAGTTCCAAATGTCATACAGGATGGTCATCTGCTCAAACTCGCTGCGAGCCTCGAAAGCGGAAGGGGGGGCTGGGGGCGGGGCCGGGCGGCGCCGGCGCGTGTGCGAGCGGAGGCTGCGCCGCCGAATGGCCCCGTCGCTGCTGCTGCTGCTGCTGCCGCTGCTGCTGCTCTCGGACGACTCGGAGCCTTCCTCCTCCGCGCCCGGCCCCTGCTCTCGCTGCGGCGGCTTTGGCTCCTCTGCCTCGGTCACCACCACCTCCGGGGCCTCCAGGACCTCATCCGCTGGGGAGCTGAACAGGGCGGCAGGGGCGGGGGCAGGCTCCGGGGGCCGGGGGGCCGGCGTGGACGGCGGGGGCTTGACGGCCAGAGCGTAGTTGTGCTCCAGCAGGATGTGGCTGAGCAGCGGGCCCAGGCGGTCGGCCTCGTCCGACGTCTCTGTGGCCTCGGAGTCGTCGCCAGCAGGCAGGGCGGCCAGCCTGCGCCGGGCTGGGGTCAGAGCCAGGTCTGCCAGCACTGCCAGGTCCACCTCTGTCCCCGACTCAGCCTCGTCTTCCTCAGTGGAGCGTCCTCGGCCGACAGCCCGGCTCCGACCTCCTCGGGACACCTCCTCGGGCCAACTCTTGACCAGAGATGCGTGGTCCAGGGGCAAATTGCGAATGGTCCGCTCCACGCCGCGGGGGACTTTGCGGGAGCTGGGGCCAGGAGATCGGACGTGCAGCGGGGCCGCCGGGGAAGGCTCTGGGGCTGGTGCCTCCTCCACGGCACAGAAGGACACGGTTTTCCGGCGTTTCTTAGGTGGGGGCAAGAGGGGGATAGGAGAGGAGGGGCGCTCATGAGGGCGGGGGGCAGGGGTGGGAGGCTCAGCTGGTGGCTCTGGCGGGGGCTGCGCCACTCGGGGGGCTGGCTCCTCTGCAGAACCTGGGGAAGGAAGCAGCACAGGGAAAGGGAGAGCGTCAGCTTCTTGGCCCACCATCGTCAGACTGACCAGCCTCCCGGGGGCGTCCACAACACCCCAGCTGCCTCTGCACTGGAGGGGCTGCACTCATTCTGTCCTCTGTCCCTGAAACACTCCTGCCCGTCACACCTGCAGTGTCTTCAGCGCTGTGGTCCCCTTCACAGGAGGGGTTTGCACCTGCGTGTTCATACATTCCACATTACTGAGCACCAACTTCGTGTCAGGTATGGAAAAAACACTGAGCAGATACTTCGAAGTCCAACAATTACACGAAACAAATTACAGCCCCAAAGGGAGAGGGGGAAGTGGGGGGGGGGCTCAAAGGAAACAAACCCTCGGCCTCGAGAACTATATCCACCAAGTAGGTGTCAAGACGGAGATACTTTTGCTGGCAGCATTTACAGTGAGGGTGCAACAGCCACATCTGAACTAAAGTATCCATTATTTCAACCACAAACAACATTCTACTTAGTGAGGTGAAAGAGATCCAATGGAAAAAGCTGAATCTTTGTATTAAAATATATTATAAAATTTGCCTCCTCCCCACTGCCTCCCAAATGGCACTGGGGTCTGCTCAAGTGGGGAGGGTGTCAGGAGTCTCCCCTAAAGAAGCTGAAAGGCAGCTGACACCCCAAAGATGAGGCTGGGCTGGGGGGGTACCCGGCCTGTCTGAGTAGGCCCTGCCATCCATCAGTCCCCAGCTGCCGCCCCCAGGACGGGGAGTGCACCCTCCCTCTGTCGGGACCCTCCAAATCTGCTGCTGGTGGAAAGCCCTTCCCCTGGAGCGGGCAGACCCTGCCCTGCAGACCTGAACCGTCAGACAATCCCCGTGAGGCCAGTCTACGCCTCACCCGCTCACCCTAGGTTTTAGCCACCCAAACCCACATGGCCTTTTAGGGTCCTGGCGCTTTGCTTATGGGTACGTGGTTCCCTTGGTTTGGAATGCCTCCCCCCCTGCCCATCGGCAAAGATGACATGCAGCTTTTAGACCCAGCTTAATGCCGCCTCTTCTGTGAAAGCTCCCAACTTCCTCAGATGTCGGTAATATCTTCCCTCAGAACCAGCAGGCTGGTTGGTGGCTCTCAACTGCCCGTCTTCAAGTTGGCTGCAGCAGGTTAATAGCTGGTATTGGACGCCAAGCACTAATGCACACCTGTACATGTGTTAACTACTCATCTAATTCTCCCAGCAACCCTAGGAGACGGGGACTAGTATTAATCCTATCTGACAAACAAGGAAACTGAGGCAGAGAGAGGTTAGTGACCTGCTCAAGGCCACACAGCTAGCAAATGGCAGAACAAGGTGTGCCCTGGGCAGCCCGAGCTCAGTCCATGCTCTGGCCTCCCGCACTGGGCCTCAGGGGTTTCACAGCTGCCTCTGCCGCTCAGAGCTGGACGACACCTGCACCAGGCCCAGTCGAGCAGGCGGTCATCACGTGTCCACTGCCTGTGCCCCCGTCCAGCATCCTGAGCAAGGTCCTCGGCTGCGCGTCCCACGGCCTGAGGCCCTCTGGGGTCCACTGTGAGGCCAGCGAGGTTCCAGGAGCTCGGCCCAGGCTCTCCAGGGTCTGGGAGTCCTCTCACCAATTCTCCCAGAGTTTTGGGGCAGCCCCCCTCTGACCCATCCTCCCAGCCTGGTGCCCTATGCCCTCTGGAAGCCTGGCTCTTGAGGAGAACAAATGCCAATCCAGGCTCAGCGTCTTCACACAACATTCCCTGCCCTAAAGGACACCTTCCCTTTAGGGAGACAACTTTCAGGATAGCTTCCCAGCATACACAACTCCCAGAAGCCACTGTTTCTACTGTAGGACCTGCCCTGCTCTCTGCCCCCCGACCCTCATTACCTGACGGCTACCGGACCCTAGTAAGCCGAACCAGAGCCTTCCTGAGAAGGAGGATCTAGGACAGGACGTCTGTCTGAGGGCGAACACCTCTTATGGAACAGACAGCAGAGGAAGCCCATTCGCAGGAGAAGAGAAAAACCCGATCAGAAGACAGAAAAAAGCAAGTCCTAGAGACACCAGGTCCCGTCTTTGGGTTCCACCAAAGCCCCCTCCCCCAGGCTCCTGCCATTCAGGCCACACAGCCCCCTATCTGGTCGCATTTGTGGTAACTGGGATTTCCCTCTCATTCTCTAAAAGCCAAGGGACCTGCTTTAATCGTCCTCTCGTCGCCCACCTTTGCCATCTGCCTTCGGGACTCTGATGTCCCCCATTTACCCGATTTCACATGTCCAGTAACCTCTTTCATCCTGCTACCCTTCACCAGTCACACACCTGACCTTGTCACCCAGAGCACAGTCCCCCCTTGGACCCTGACCCTCTCACCACAGTTTCCCAGGTCCTTTCAGCTCACCCCAGGGCACCCTTGCAATTTCCCATGCTCTCACCGCTCTCCAGCTCATCACCCTCCTCCCAGATGCGCTTCTTTCTATCTTTCTTGTGCCCAGGCTGCAGGCACCCTCACTTTGCCCTCTCGCAGCACTTTCCACCCTGCAGACCCCCCAATCCCTGCCACCTCCCCTCCTTTACCCCATCCTCCACCATCAGGAGGGCTTCTGATTCTCTGGCAAACCCAGCCAGCTTTCATCCTCACTCGCCTCACTTTCCAAAGCTCCTACTTCACCCTAAGGCTCAGAAAACTTCCTACTTTTCTGCGGCAGAGTGAAAAGGAGGCCTTGAGGCACGAGCCCCCACGTGTGTCTACGTCCCCAGGTGTGCTAACCCAGCAGGTACGCCTCTCTCCTGGTTCCTCTACCGGCTCGGGAACACACTAAGTCTCACCTCCTTTGAGAAGCTACCCCTCCCCCATCCGCCCCGCATTCTTTCTGCGCTGCCTCCAATCACAGCTGGGTAACCTCAAGTAGTTCCCTAAACCTCGACGTCCTCTCCTGTAAAATGGGAGTAAGAAGGATGTGGTGAGGCTTGAACGAGAAAGGGAAAGTGCAGGTCTGGAGCCTGGTACTCAAGATACTCAATAAATGTCAATGAGTGTCATTAATTACACCCCCCAACTCCATCTCTTCTTTCCCAACATTACAGTCCAGAAGATAGGCCAGGGCCTGTCCTCACTCCTTCACACCCCATAACTTGGCTTCAGTCTGACCCACTCCACTGAAACTGATAAGGTCACCAGTGACCTAACTGCCAAATCCAACAGACACGTTTCCTATCGTACACCCTCCCCTGCCGTCTGCTGATACAAACCGCTCCCTCCTCCTGAGACTCGAGCTGTCTGCTTTCCTTCCCACCTCGCTGATCACTCCTTTTCAGTCCCTCGGGCTCTGTTTGCCCACCTGCCTCCTGGAAGACTGCAGGGCTCTGGCCCTTTCTCTCGTTTCATACATCCTCCTAGGCTAGACAAGCACACTCACACCCACACTGTCACTGCTCTCAAGTATCGGCCTCATTCCCAGGGCTTCAGATCTATTGCTTCAACTACCTGTTACTCAACTGGTGGATTTCTACCTGGCGGCCCAGAGGCATGACAAACGCAAGCCCAACGAAACGTACCGGCTTCCCTCCTAACTCGGGTTCTCCCTGAGCTTCCTGTCCTGTTAAGTTTAACCAAGTGGCTCTGTCTCCTACATTTCTCTCAGGTCCTCACCCCACTTCTACTTCCCACACCTCGTAACCACCCCGCTTTAGTCCACGCCCTTCACTCACCTGCACCCCCTCAAACCTTCTCGTGGGCTTCCTGCCCGACCACTTTCCTCACAGCTTCCAAATCCCTCAGCCTCTTGCCAGACCCATCTTTCTGAACTGCAAATCCGACCACGTCCCGCACTTTCTTCCCACCCTAATGAGAAAGAGGTACCATACTGATAACCTCTGACCAATGACGCCACCGGCTCTTCTGCTACCGAGAGTGTCTGAGGCCGGCGGGCACCGTGGGGTGAATGAGCCTCCACGCCTCCTCTCCAGGGGTCTGAACCCAGACAGAGCGCCCAGCACAGACCGCCCAGTGTGTGGTCCCCTCATGTGGTCACTGCCTCTCAGACTGCAGAGTCTCAGTCACGTGCTGGAGATCTCTGAGGACCGGGCATCTCTCGGCAGGTGTGCACAGCTCCTCACCCCCCAGACCACCCTGCCCCACAGCGCCCCGACTGCCCGCCTACTTACGGCAATGGCCTCAACCTTCCTGCACCAACTCCGGCCCTTCCCACGTTCTCTCCGCATTCCATCTTTCCAAACACAAATGTAAGCCTGTCGCTCCTCCGATGGCACTCCACTGCCTTCAGGCGACGAGTAAACTCCTCACGTGGCCTCTCATTCTGCACTGCCCGGGCCAGCCCTGCTTCCCCGCTCACCCCAACCCCCTCCTTTCAACCCTCCAGGTTCGCTTCCTCTCCTGCCTTCCTACACGCCGCTTCCATGCCTTCGGGCCCTGGCACACGTTCATCACACCCTCCTGTGGGATTGGCAGGATTTCCCAGCCCTGTGAGGCTTCAGCAGGAAGGACGTCCTCACAGGCGTGACGTCCCCACAGATCGCAGATGTGCTCAGCTTCTCAGAGTATCCTGTTCTTTCATGGTGCTTATCACAGCTGGAAATCAGATTCTTAGCTTTCATTACTCAACTGTCTCTCTCCCTACAGACCATAAGCTGCACGAGGGCCAGACGGGTTGTGCGTACACCATCACAGGCTCTCCCCTACGCTACGTACTCAGTGAATAAACAGCGGTTGCCTGAACACACACAGTTTGCGCAACAGGATAAATTACGCGTGTGTGCTAGAAAGTAACATTTGAATGTGTAAATCCACAAAGGAAGGCTGAGATAGAATTAAGTTCTGAGTTAACGTTTTTGGTAGTTGTTTTCTACCAATCTGTCCATTTAATCACATGCAAGTATATACTACACATTAAGGAATAGGATTTAAAAAAAGCATAGGAGGAACTGGTTGGGTTGGGAGTTTTTTCCTTAACACTTTGTAAGCGGGCAGTTTCCCGCCAAATCGCGTCGTAACGCGGGGCTTTTTTGACATTTTCTCGCCAAAATTAGACTTTCCGTAAAATATTCATATCTTTCGATCTATTTGATATTTTTCTATGAAACTTTCAGTGTTTTAGTTTAAAAACAGGTCTCTATTTATTTACTTTGCAAAATTTTTGCCGGTTCCAACTAGAGGCGATATGACGAGTTTACTCGTTTCCCGCAAAAATTAACTTACTTGGGAAGAAACCACTCTGCTTTACTTCAGTAGCCAAGTGCCTGGTCTGGCTCTGAAGCCACTTACGGCCACACAGCTGGAGTGTGTTGGGCAGTAAGCATCCTCCAGGGACAAGTGACAGGACAGTGACTTCTGCCGAACTTTGTATGTTGTCCAGCAAAACCATACACGTACGCACGGCTGATAAACGCCAACCCCAACACTGTCATGGACTCATGGACACACACACACACCCTTGTAAAGCCAGCTCCGCGCCACCTACCTGTAGGCCTTGCTGGAGACCTCTCCTGCTCGGGCAGCAGCGTGACGGGGGAGCCCCCCACCTGCTCTGGCCTGGGCTCCTCCACTGGGGCTGGCAGGGGCGCAGGGATGTCTCTGGGGGGCGGGGATGCCGAGGGGATGGCTGCTGGCGGCTCTTCTTCCTCCTCTTCTTCAGAAGAGGATTCAGATGACGCCGAGGACGCCGAGGAGGAGGATGAGGAGCTGGACGAGCTGCCACTCTCGGAGTCCAAGGCGCTGTCGTCGTCCCCATCTGAGTCAGCATACAGAGAACATTTGGAGGACGAGCCGCTGTCCTCGTCCTCGCCTGCAAAGCCAGAAGGGGCAGTCAGGCGAGGGGGGAAGACCCTCCCTGGGCCCCGCACGGGTCGCTCGCTGACTCCCCCACGAGAGTGTGTCAGCTTGTGCCAGGTGGGCCAGTCCCGCCCGCAGGGGGATAAACCCCAGTGGGAAGGGTGGGGGGCCGGGATCCTGCCTGCACGGCCAGCTCAGGGGAGGCGTTCCTGTGATGGGGATACTGAAGGTGAGGACGACGATGAGAATGGACATGGGGGCTAAGCAGGATGTCAAAGGTCAAGAGAAGATGGGGTGCTGGAGACTGGCGAGCAGCCTGCCGACGATGGGAGCTTTTCCCAAAGTGCCTGGACGACAGACTGAAAAAGGGCTCCGAGGTAGGACAAGCTCAGGAAACAGCACAAGCTGTGCCTCTAGATGATAACACATTGGAAGGGCTCTAAGAAACTAAGAGTTCTGCAGCCTTCAAGAAACATAAGTGGGTAAGTTGGAGTAGAAGGCGGGGGCAGCCAGGCAGGGGTCTGGGGGACGACAAGATGGAGCTGAACAGGGAACGCAGGGGCCAGAGCCTCAAGGGCCTGAAGCGTCAGGCTGAGGAATCGCCTGTGGGACACGGGCAGCCAGGAAAACGCAGCGGAGGAAGAAACAGGATCCGAAATGGTAATCCCATGAGCAGGCTGGAAGATGGGCTAGGACATGGGGGAAGGATGGAAACAGACAGGGAATCCTGTCGACACTCCTGCAGCCTCCGAGTGAGAAAGGCAGGGCAGCAGGAAACGAGGAGCAGGTAACACTTCAGAAATGGAGGTGGCAGGACTGACTGACACGAGGCGGTGGCCCCGCGGACGTGCGGGGCCTGCACACACCCCCCCATACACAGACGACCTGTCCTGTGCTTCACTGCGGCGGGTCTCAAGTCACCATTCTCACCGTTCTGGCCTCTGCGGACACGGCACCTTCTTCCACCATCTGACATGAAACAGCTGCTCTTTCCCCAGCCCCCACCGTGTCACTACCTCACTAACCTACGTTACCTTCCTCCAAGCACTTATTTGTGCCACAAACGCTAGCTACCATTTGGTCACTTGTTTGCCAAGTCTCCTCCTCCCCACCACTGGTCACAAGCTCCACAAAAGCAGGACCCACATCTGTCGTGGTCACTGATATGTCCCCACCACCTACAACAGTGCCTGGTACAGAGCAGGGCTCATGACATAGATCTGCACAAACGCGTGAAAAGACACCATGGACGCGAGCACCAGTGAGTGTGGAGGGGCAGACAGGTGTCGCTGAGGAAGAGAAATTGTGCCTGCGGACGGCAGCCGCAGGGAAGGGAAGAGGGAGGCACGGCTTGGTGGCTGAGCCTTAGAGACAGCTCACAGCTTCCAGATGGAAAGGCACAGTCTGGTGGCATCGGGGACAGCAGGAGAGGCACCCCGTGTCCCGACTGCTCAGCAAAGGATCAGGCTCTGCCGGGCTGCCTTAGCGGGTGCTGCATTGGCAGCAGAGCAGAGAGAAGGGAGCACTCCGGGTCCTGGGCTACTGTTTACAATGGGCCCAGGCTTCCAAATGGCAGGACTACAAAGTTGATTTGCGGGAGGACACAGGTGGCCGTAAGCGAGCAGGAAGGTTCTGTGGGTCAGGAAGGGGCTGCCCGGGGAGGGCGCTCCTTTCCCCCAGGCTGGGATCCTGCCGCCTCCAGCTCTGCTCACCATCCGATGCCTCCGTCGCTTTCTTCGCAGCATCCATGGCTTCCTCATGCTCTTCATCTTCCTCGTCTTCCTCATCCTCATCCTCATCCTTAAGGAAAGGGACAAACAGGCACTCACAGGAAGGGGCCGCTGGTCCTCCAGAGGACAGAGCTGCCTGGGCCCCAGCGCCCAGGAAGGAGGCGGGCCCTGCAGGCCGGGTGCCGGCTCGTACCTTCTCCGAGGAGGACTCCTGGGACGCCTCCTCTCCCTCACTGTCCAGAGCGAAGGCCTTGCGCTGTTTGCCCTGGGCCTTGCTCCGCTCTTCGTCTCGCTTTGGGGGTTTGGTCCCCGGCCGCCCCGGCTCTCCAGCCTCCTTCTCCCGCTCAGGATCTAGGTACCGGGAGTAGCAGTTAGGGCCATGACATGAGCAGTGACACCACCGCTTCCCGACCTTGCGGGACGGGCTTCGCGTACACTGACCTTCCCGACCGTCCCACAGACAATTTATAGCCAAGAAGTTGAAGCTCAGCAGAGAAGCACAAGGACCTCAGAGGCTAATTAACATCTGATATGGTTTTAAACGCATCACACTCGTTTTGCCTTTCACTGTTTTCTGGGCAGCGGACTGACTAGGCCTGGTCCAGGAAGAAACTACTAAGGCCCAAGGTTCGCAGGCAGACGCGCCGACAAGGGAGTGGCCCAGCCACAGACGCTGTCAATTGGCGGCTCGGGCTGAGGCCCACGGGTAAGGAGGTTCCAGAAGGGCTTAAGCGTTAGGCAGCAAATGTGGGGAGATGACCTAGCCCCCCTATCTTGTGACTTTAGATGCTGCAATTAGCATTTCTGTTTTATAGTAGGAAATTGAAACAGAAAACTTGACTCAGCATAGCAGAGTAAGAACCGTAACTAAAACCCCGGGAGTAACCCGCCTGAAGCTTCTCAGCCCTCAGAGCTGCTTCTTACAAGCCTGCCTCCCCATCTCCACTGCGCCCTGGCCTGTGAGACCGCACCCCTTCACCCGCCTCCGCTTTCCTCTGGGACTCGCAGCAGCCTTTGCCTCTCTCCTTCTACCTGACCTCCCACTCACCATCTTCATCCTCCTCAGCTGGGGTGGAAGGTCGGGGCCTCTTTTCCTCACTGGCCTCCGAAATTTCTGAAGGCTCTTTTCGCTTCACCTGACAGACGGGAAGAGACGAGGCCCGCTTAGAGCTCAGACACTCCGGGTTCCCAGCCACCCCTCCCCACTGGGTGAGACCCCAGCTCTGGGCACCTTGAAGGACGGCAGCCGCAGGGCCCCTCGCAGGCCTGTCCCAAAGGCGAAGGCCTCCACGCCGGTGGTCCCCCCGCTCTTTGCCCAGTCTACAAGGGACAGCAGGCCTGGCTCCTTCAGCTTCGTCTTCTCTTTATCTTCCTCCTTGGCTTGCTGTTTGGCTGCATTCTGGAATGGCTGTGGGCACGAGGGGACTGAGCCCGGATCCCTGGCGCCCCCTCCTGCCTCCTGCCAGAACTACACCCAGGCCCCCGGTGCACAGAACACGCCTCCTGGCTCATCTATTTGCCTGGCGCCCGCCGTCCCTCTGCTACACCAGCCCCTGGACAGGCATTTCCTCACAGGTCTGCGAGCTTACAGGCCAGGACCCTGAAGACATAGCTCCTAGCCTCCCCACTCTACAGACGGAGACGCTGCAGATTAAAGCCCAGAGACAGATACCGAAGGGCCTCGCCCACCACAAGCAGGCAGCAGAGCCGGGACAAAGCTCTTCGGGCTCGTGCTCTTCTGCGGTGCTGTGCGCCCCCAGCGACGCTGCCCACCTGGTGTCCCCCACGTGCCCTGTGTCTGTCCACGTGCCCTCACTGTCCGTCCCTTTCTCTATTCTGAGCGGTGTCTCCGAAAAACCTGAGGTCTGTTTCCCCCAGTGGAGCCCCAGCTTCCCCAGGGCAGGCCCTGGCCCTCACCTTGGCCTTTTCCTCCTTGCTCTCCCACCACTGGTCGAATGCTCCGAAGGCCACGTTCTCCACCATCTTGCGGTTGAGATCTCGCTGCATTATGCTCTTCATCTCCTGGACCAGGGTGGCCAGCACGCGGCCCACGGTGCCGGCCGACGGCAGGGCCTTGCCCTCTGCCAGCTCGGCTTCCTCCCTGGGAGGCAGCCGGGCCTCCTCTCCTGAGACTGAGGACGAGGGCAGAGGCTCGGTGGCCATGGGCAAAGGCAGGTGGTACGCCTCCCGCGAGTAGGCCCCGCGGCCTTCTTGCCCTTGTGTGTACAGGGCGTAGGGTAAGCCGTAGGCCGCCTCTTGGGGTGGCGGGAACGGGAGGAAGGCTTCCCCAAAGGCCCCGCCAGGGGGGCCCGTCGAGGCTGCAGCCAGTCCCTTGCCCTGCCGCAGCTGGTGCAGCCGAGTCAGCATCTGGGTCTGCATCTGGAAGGACATGGGCATCCCTCCCCACTGCGCCCCAAGTCGGTCCATGAGCTCCAGGGAGTTCACAAAATCATAGATGTGGGGGGGTGGCGGCGGAGGCGGCGGGTACTCAGGGGGCGGCGGTCCCTCAGGTCGGGGCGGGAGGAGGTAGGCAGGCTGGTGGGGAGGGTAACCAAGGGGAAGGGAAGCCAGGTAGGGGGGTGGGGGAGGGGGCGGAGGGGGCGGGGGCGGAGGCTGCTGGGGGGGTGTTGGGGCCGGAGGGGGTGAGCCGCCCCTGTCGTCATCGGAGATCTCCATGTCCTCTCCAGAAGAGCATGGAGAAGCCTGCGGGGCGCAGAGGAGGGTCACAGGAAGCTTCTGCCATACCCTGGGCTTTCCCGCAAATCCCTGCTTTCTTGCCAGTGCCCTCCCTGCTCCCCTGGGCCCGACTCCACCTCCCTGACCCCGGGCACCTCACCTGGCTCTGCCCATTGGCCTTGGGGGACTCCCGGCCAGCCACTGGTTCCCCACTCCCTGTAGGGACCACGTCCTCAAAGCTGGCTGGGGCTGGAGGGGGGGTGCAGGGCCCGTGACTTGGCCCCGCCGGCACCTCCATCCCTGTGTCTCTGGCCCCAGGGCCCGTGGTGCTGTTTTCTTCCTCTTCCTCTGTGTCAGAAGCCAGGAAAGAAAACTTGGAGCGCTGCTCCTTCAGCAACATCTCAATGCGGGAATCCAGGCTGCTGTGCTGAGCGAAGGGCACACTCTCATTGGTGGTCTCTGGGGCTGGGGAGCCGGAACGGGCAGGTGAGGCTGGGCGGGGGGAGGTCCGAGCTTCTTCTCTCTCGGGGCTGAGCCCCCCAGCGCCGCTGCCTCCACCAGGTTCGGGAGGCTCCGGGGGCGGAGCCTCTGAGGTCGGTGGCCGGTAGTCCTGGTCGGCGGGCCGGCTGGGCTCCGGGGGCAGGTAGGAGGTGTAGGCAGGGGGAAAGCGTTCGGTGGTATTTTCAGCAAAAGGTGCCCCAGGGGGCTCCTCCCGAGTTGCCCGGCGGGGTGGGAAAGAAGGATGGCGCTGGTAGCGGTTCCAGCTTTCGTAATATGCTGGGTAGTTTGAGTCCGAACCACGAAAATGAGAGGACGAGGAAGAGGAGGAGGAGGAGGAGGACGAGGACAGGGAGGAGGAGGCGGTGGAGGAGGTGGCGGTGGCTGCAGTGGTGACAGAGACGGCGGCAGAGGTGGTTGTGGGCGCCGAAGACGCAGAGAAGTGGCGGCGGGAAAAGGAGTCCTGGTAGCTGTTCTCTGCCCGTCGGGGCTTGAAGGAGGCCGACGTGGCGCTGCAGGGAAGGGCAGGGCGTCAGTGCGGCTGGCGGGGCTGTGGCGAAGCCCAGGGTCGGCCTCAGCACCCAGAGCCCCTCCGCAGCCCCCAGAGACACACTCGCTGCTGACACTCAGCCAGCACGCGCCCTGAGAACGGCTGGATCTAAGAGAAACTAGGACAAGTTATTCCCAACTCCTTCTTCGGGACTCTGGGTTTCTTCTTCGCAGCGGCAGCTCCCAGAACCTGGGGTTCCCAGAGGGTATGAAGTCTGTACCTGCTGGAGTAGGCAGAGTCCTGAGAGTAGGGGGTACTGCCCCGAGACGTGTACGGGGTTCCTTGGGAGGACTGAGGGGTGAACTGGCCAAAGGAAGATGGGGTGTCTTGCCGGCTGCTGGAAAAGCTTGTGTCCTGGGAGCAAGGGGTGCCGTTGCCAGGCGTGCCCACCCCAGCGGTGCCTGCCGGGTAGGCAGCCGTGTCGGAGGAGGACCGGCGGCGGGATTCGGTCTGCAGGGGAGAATGGAGCACGCAGAAAGGAACAGTAAGTGCCATTGAACAACTTACCTTTCTCCAAACCAAGAACCCCAGTTCCCTGTCTTTTGAAAGCATCGAGGCATCTTTTCTTGGCTCTTCCAATACTTGCAGAACCTCCCGAAGGCCGGGCGTGGCACTCAAGCAGCTGCTCACATGGTGAGAGCTATGGCCCCACAGGCTTCTCACCGTCTCGGCGGCTGCACTGGAACCCTGGAACTTCTCACTCAGGGCCTTGCCCCCTGTGGGCACCGTCTGAGGGGTGTAGGAGCCATTGACTATCAGCTCATAGTACTTCATGCGCTGTTGTCCTGGAGGAAGAAACATGGGGACCCACAGGGTCAGATGGAAGCGACAACTCCTTCCGGATTTGGTCTTCTCACGTCGTCCTCAGGTGTCAAGGTAAATATCAAGTTTGGGGATTTCAACTCTTCTACCTTCTGTCTCTATCTCTGGGACCTTCCACCTCACCTCCACCTGACAACTACTACAAACAACATGGAGTATGACACTTCGTTTTCTCAGAAGGAGTTAATATACTGGATGACCACGGGGAGGGAAAAGCGTCAGTGCCCCTTCGTTAGAGGCTTAAAGAAAATGGAGCTGCACAAAGTCACAAAGTTGGTCAGAGGCAGAACTGGAATTCAAGCCCAGGTCGTCTGGTGCTAGGTCCTATCACGCTCTCATTCTACAAACTTAACCTAACGGCAGCCTCAGGGCTAAATCCAGCCCACAGCTGTTTTATTTGCCTCATAGTCACTTGAAAAAACAAATTTTTTTTTCTTGGTGGGGGGGGGAACCCAACATTTTAAAACCATGAAAATCTAGACTTCTGGCTTTATAAAACCGGAATATTTGGCAATATTAGTCCTCATTCCCACTTGCAAATTGGCTGATACCAGCTAAGGACTGTCTCCTTTAGCTGGCACTGCATTACAGCTCGCCACAAGCCCCACCCTCCCTGTTACCCTGACACCGAAGCCGAGAGTTCTTCCCTCACTCACCTATACAACAGGTCCCTAATTCTCAATCCAAAATTTCAAAACCCCAAAACCTCAACACCCAGTATTTTGGGGAATTCAGTGTCACAAGCTGAGCTGAGCTGAGGCTACTTACTAGTTTTCATTCATCCTACCTAGTGTGACCCTTCATCCATTTTCTTACAAGTATAGCCACGTGCTCCCCAAGCCTGCTGGAGATGACACAAAACATTATGTACCACACACCTCTGTAAGATCCTAATTCCAGAAATCCACCTGGCTCCAAGAGGCTCAGGTGAAGTATTGCGAATCTGATCGCCCGCCTGGCCGCAGCAGGCATTGGGGGGTACGGTCTCCGCTGGCGCCCCACCGCGAAGGCGGGCAGGGGAGCCTCACCTTTGATGTCGAGCTGCGCATGGATGATATTGCCCATGACCGAGGTGAGGTGGAGGTTCTTGACCGTCTCCTTGGCTCCCCGCGTGCTGGTGAAGAGCACGCGGGCCAGGCCCAGGTGCTTGCGAGTGCGGGGGTGAAGAAGGATCTCTACCTCCTCCACCTCGCCATACTTCCGGCACATATCCTTCAGGAAAGTCTCCCGCACGTTGTCGTTGAGCCTTGCAAAAGTCACCTCCTTCAGCGGGATCTGCCCGATGTAGAACTCATCCAGCTGCGGAGAGGACGAGAGCTCAGTGTGGGGTCTCAGAACTGACCTCTGTTCCTTTGTCCTTTGGGAAACTTAGAGCAAGGGTCGAGAGAAACAGAACTGGGAAACTGAGAGGCAAGGGAATAGGAAGGGACCCCATCAAGGGATACATCAATTTTGACCCCTCTTCCCTGAACTCTTCTCACCACAGCACAATGGCAAGAATCGGGAAAAGTAATGTATAAACCGAGAAACAAACACACACGGAAGGAACTATTTGTAGAGAAATAATTCACTAACAGCTTTTACAAAGTGATCACCATGGACGGGGCACTAGGAATCCACAGATGGACTGCTGGCCCACCGTCTGGGAAAGTCGGCAAGACAGAAAGACACACACAATGCTAACAGGACACAGGAAGCGCTGGCAGAGGTGCAGACAGGGCATACAGGAGCCCACAGGAGGAAACCTCTGTTCAGAGTGGGAGGCAGGGAAGATTGCATGGAGATGGTGTCACTCATCCTGGGCTTTTTGGATAAGCAGGAGTTCACCACCATGACAAGCACTCGGAAGGCACTGGGTAGAAAATAACTTAGCATTTCCTGGAAATTGAAAAGTGTTATGGAACACAGGTACGCAGTGGCAAAGGCGGAGGTGTGTCAGTTATATGTATCAATACGCAAAAACATAGACTTGGCAACCAGAGTAAACTCAGAGAATAGTGAAATTAAAAAGACAAAATGACAGCACAGTGGAGCATGAAACGGAGAAAGGAGGCAAGGAAACCAGGTGAAATGAAATGAACACGAGCCTACATTAAAGAAATAACAATGAACTAGAATTATTAAGATAAAAATATATATTTAGAAAAAAGGTGAGAAGAAAAAAAAGAAAAAAGGGTCAGCAGAACTTTGTTACAGATGATGTGATAAAACACAGGAGAATCACAGAATGGTTCCCGGGTGTCTAACTTGTGCAGCTGAGTAGATGGAAGGGAGAGCAGGATTAAAGGGGGAAAGGGAATTTGCTTTAGAGTCTGAGACGTCCGTGGGGCCTCCAGGTGGAGCTGTCCCACTCCCAGGCACCTAAGTCTGGAATTCTAGAGATTGATCTCATCTGGAAACCAAGATTTGGAAGTCATGGACATTTCAGCAACAGTCAAAATCATGGGGGTGAAAGAGATTGTCCAGGCAAAGTGCACGAAGTTAAAAAAAGAGGGGTGAGAGAACCCAACACACAATTTATTGATAAACGAAAAAAAAGAAAGAGTTAGTGAAGGAAACTACGAACCACCAGTTTTCTAAGCCCAGCCTGCTGAGTATCCTGCCTGGTCAGAAAATGGGAATCCTCTGAGGAAACGTGATGGAGGATCCAATGGCCAAATGAAGGGTGAGGCACAGAGGACTCCAGGGATGGGGTTCCTGGCCTTGACACTCCCCTTAACCGTTGAGAACCTGGGGTATCACACCAGGGCACTGTCAAGCTGTGCACTGTCTAGAATACAGAGTGACAGGGAGAGCAACTGAGCCTGTCTTTATATTATCCTTCAAGAAGTCAACACTCCTGTTTGGGACCCCTCACCTACACCTTTCTAGAATGTGAACCACACCTCCTGTCCAGAACAATCCCCCCTCACAGCCTCAGACACTGCTAGACCTGGCTGAGATCCTTTCATTGGAAAACTCCCTTTTATTGGCTACAGTTCAGCTAGACAGCGAGGACCGACCCCCACACCCTCCAAAGGCCACCACACCAGGACACCAGCAGACACATACCTTAAATTTAGGGACTGGGAGGGAAAAGTCTCTGTTTTTGGACCTGACATGGCAACGGGGGTCTTGGAGGTCTTCGACCGGTATATACTTTGAGTCCTAGAAAGGAAAGCAGGAACGGAAAGAACACAATGTGAAACCACATTATGGAGCGCAAAGAAGCCCATCCAGAGACCCCTATGCAAGAGCTGGCTTCTGGTTACCCACTTTTTAAGCAAGCAGGTTATGGATATGGACGCTCTGGAGGCTGAACAGAGCTAATAGGAGAGTGGGGCCGGAGTTCCCTGGCTGGCAAGGAGCGGCCCGGGGCACTCACGTTGACACTGAAGTGGACTCCATCGTAGCGGTACACCTTTTGCGAGGGCCTGCGTAGGGCAGGGTCCAAGGCAGGATCCACGATGAGCTTGTAGTTCCTCCACTGGAAGCTCGGGGCCTTCTGCCCATCTCCCCCACCTTCCTGATCCATCTTTGCTCATTTACACTGTGAGGACAGAGGAACACGCAAGGGCGGGGGCGGGGGGGTCAGGTCTCAGGCCTGCCTCCCTTGCTGCCCCTCACCGACGAGCCCAGACTCCGGGTTCTCTCATCTCCCCAGTCTCCACACCTCCCCATGACCCATGGCTTCCCCCGATTTCCCCTCAAGTACACTTTCACCACAACACCCCATTCCCTCTCCACCTCCCAACTCTCTTCGCAGACCCCAGGCCCATCTCGAGCCCCGGCTCTCCCCAGCGCGCGCCCCACTTGGCCTCGGCGCAAGACCCCTCCCCCGCCCCCTGCCAGGCCCCGCCCCCTCCCGCCTCCTCACCGGCCAGCGGCCCGGGCCAAGCCCGGCTCCCGCTCCCACACACCCGCTCGCGTCCCCGCGCCCCGATCCTCCAGCCAAGAGGTGGCACCTATTCGGGGCGTTGGAAACACCGCGAGACCGAGCCCGAGACCCGGCTTCGGCCCCGAATCTGGGCAGGGAGGTGGCGGGAACGCGCGCCGCTGCCCTCTCCTCCCGCCCCGGCGCTTTCTGCCCCCCCCATCTCCGCGCACGCGCGGCGCGGCCCCACTCACCCGCTCGTGTCGAGCGGCTCCCCCTCCCCCCACCCCGCGCGGCACCTTAGTGGCGCGAGGCGGCGGCTGCGGCGGCAGCGCGAGACCCGGCCCCGCAGCGGTGGCGGCGGCGGCGGCGCCCCCCCACCACCACCTCCCCGGCGCGCGCACCAAACACCACCGCCACCTGCGCGAGGCCCAGCGGGCACAGTGTCGACATTCGCACTTTCGCCACGGGCGCCACCGGGAGACCCACGGGGCCGAGGATAGCGGTTTCGCCTCGGCCGGCGCCCTATGAGGGTCGAGAGTTGCGGCCCAGGGAGCCTGGAGATGGGCCGCATCCCCCGGAGAGTGGGTTTCTCCACGACTATCCAGCTGCTCTGGCCTGGGGTCGTTGACGAATCGGCGGCGACGAAAGCAGCGACTAATCCCTGAGGAAAAGGGGGCGGGGCGGAGGGGAGGAGGCCAGCCAGAGCTGGGGAGATGAGTGGTGCGTTGAACGGGCGCAGATTCGTCAGGCGGGCGGGGCGAATGGGTGGACGGGACGCGCGCTCCTTCGTTCCTCTTGCCTGCCCCTTTCTTGCGCGGCCAAAAGTCTAAGAGGCTGCAGATTCGCCACAGGTCCTGGCCCCAGCTGTTTCCTCCCTTTCCCCGCCTTGGTGGACTCAAGAAAATAATGCCTGGTTAGCCAAGCCCTGTTGGCAGAGTCGGCCACTTTTTATGGATCTTTCTTACTAGCACAGCTCGGGGAACTTCCTAATTCCGACCCGGGGAAAATAAATACGGCCCAAAGCTCCTCTCCGAGTCCGATGAGAATTTTCGGCCGAGCCTAGAGGCCTGAGTAATTCGGGGGAACTGGCCTAGCGAATCTGCGAATTCTCCTGTGGGCGGAGCCAAGGCGTCGTGCGCAGAGGGCGTGGTCAGAGCGTACCGAGGCCGGCGTCGCGGGGGCGCTTCCTGTAGGACCCACCGAAACGGGGCGGGGTGGGAGGGGCTCCCGGGAGGTGGAAAAATACAACGAACGGCTGTGACTCAGGCCGTTTCCCTGGCGCCTCACGTAATGCAGGGAGCGTTTTCCTCCCGTTGTCCCTCGTGGGCCTCTCGCAGTTTAAGATGCCCACTTGACAGATGGGGAGACTGAGGCCTGCAGAAGGTGCCACATTTTCCCCTACTCGGCCCACCATTGGTGCTTAAATCCGAGGCTGTCTTAAAGTTCTGTGGTAAACTTGGTGCGACCTAAAGGCCCTTAAATGGGTCCTGTAAAAATTAAACTATGTTTTACGGGAACTAGGGTGGGCTTGTCGATTCTCCAAGCATCATGGTCCCAGTGCCCGCCGTTTTCAGCCGCGGGGGGGGGGGGGGTACCTCTGCTTACGCGGTCCGGCCGCTGGAGGGCAGCACCAGCACAAGCTTACACCTGGGACCCCTGGGCTAAGCCCGCCCTGACGCTGGTCACCCTTTATCTCTCTCTTGGATGCAGGGTGTCCTGTGTCCAGATAATGGCATTCCCAGGAGGCCCCTCTGCCTGAGCTCAGGATGCCCTAAGACCCAGACATCTCTATCTACAGCTCTTGCTGTATGACCCTGGGCAAGTCATTGACTTCTCAAAGCTTCAGAGTCTTCCTCTGAAATGGACATTAATCCCCGTCACGCAGGACTACCGTAAGTATCAGAACAGCACAGGAAAAGCCCCAGAAGCTGGTTCATGCAAATTCACCATTTTAAGTAATAGGAAAAGAGCAAAGGGAGCCTTGTTCAAGACCTCACACCCTAAGAATGGAAGAGAGAGGATTGGAACTCTTTAAATATTTGAGGAAAATGAAGCTGGAAAAATTCATTTACATGGAAGCACGGGTGATGAGATCATATCCCTTTCTCTTGTCCCAGTGGAAAGGTAGGGGTTCCTTTTCTCAAATCAGAGATTCCCCATGTCAGGGTAAAAGTAGTCCTAGTTTTAACTGACTGGCTGTGTGGCTCTGGGCACAATCCTGAGCCTTGGGCCTCAGTGTCCTTACCTCTGAAATGGAAACAAGAAAGACGTCTCGCAATGGAGGTGAGGGCTCGAGGAGATAACCTAAAAGCGCCTCATATGTAGCAGTCACTCAAGAAAGAAACTTATACTAAATCCTTAATGGAAGAGAGAGAACCTGGGCGCGGGAACCAGAGTGCAAAGCCCTTTGCCTTGGAATAACTGAGTCTCCACCTGCAGAAGCGACCGGCCCGTCAGCACCAGGAAGGGCTCATACCTGGAACCCACTCTCCCCCAACCGTGCCCCGCCCTCAGGTACACTTGCCTCTCTGCTGGGCTTTTAGGAACAAGTCGCCCGATCCCAGGAGGCCTCCCCTTCACCCCATTCACAGCCACAGGGACATCTGTGAAATACAATTTATTATACAAAACAAGGTGCATCAAAAATTCAGTGTCAGGATACCAAAGGCTCGGGAGGGGCTGGACCTTCTCCTTTAAAACCTCACCCCGACCCTTAATAGGTAGTCAGGCTGGGGCTCACAGGCCCTTGGTCTCCAAAGACCCCCATGCCCCCTCCCCCAATCCTGGCACAGAAGAGTGAGAACCAGTTATAGAAGCATCAAGTGTGGGTCTAGGAAAGTTGGACAGGCACTTGAACCTCCAAAAATAGGGAGGCTCCTCCTAAGAGAGGCTGGACCTACGCCAGGGCAGAAACGCCCAAACCCCTCTCTACAGCAGCTACAGCAAGAGTGTGGAACCCATCAAAATCTGGGGATGGGGAAAAGCTTCCCGATAAATGGTAACCACAAAATCGATTCTACAAAACTAATAGCAAGGGTTTGCTGCCTTCTGGGCAGCTGGGAGGGTGTCACCGGACCTCTATGTCCTGTATAGGGGCAAGTAGCTAAGGGTCAGCACCAAAGGTCTGACCAGGGTCTCCCTGCCTCCCCTCCACCTATCCCAGGAGCCTGGACTGAGCACTTTTCGCTCGCTCCTCCAAGCCAGTATAGAGCAGAACTTACAAAGCCCATGGGCAGGCTGACAGGGAGAATCCCTTGGAATGTGGGAGCTGCCCCCAGGCCCCGCCCACAGGACCCTGCTGGCAGGAATCTGGTCTCTACCTGAGAGTGGCCTCAGGAAGTGGCTCCAGGCAGTCAGTACAGCGGTCGGCAGACCTGGGATCTCTGGTTGAACCCGGAGGGAGGCAGTGTTTGTAGAGGTGGCCACACCAGCCTCACACAGCCTGCAGCTCCCCCTGCAGGCGACTCAGCTCCTCTAGCTCCTGCATGTGGCGGTCTGTCTTGTGTGCCACCAGGGAGCGGTAGAAATGCAGAGCAAAAGCCACAAACACAAGCCCTACGGGTACCATGATTGCTGTGGAGGCCATGGCTGCTTGCCAGCCTGGTCCATGGGTCCCACCACCACAGACCTGCCGGGGTGGGCAGGCCTCAGACGTCTCAGCCTGTGGCGGGGTCACAGGAGCAGAGGATGGCTTGGAAGCAGGACTAAGGGAGGTGGCCACGGGTGGCAGAGTCCCAGGCACGTGGGAGGGTGGTACCACAGGGGCTGGTGTGCCCACGGGGGCCCCAATGGGCACGAACTTGACCCAGCCAACCAGGACAACTTCAGCAAGGAAGAGGAAGGTGCCCAGGGCAGTGGAGAAGCCCCAGGCCAGCTCCACATAGCGGTGGAGTCGCTGGTGTGGAGACTGGTGGACAGAGTTGAGGTTGTGGATGTTGCTAACAGCTTCGATGTGGGGCAGCAGACACGTGGAGACCATGAGGGCAAAGAGGTGTACCGCCACCAGCACAGTGGTGCAAGCACTGAAGGCCACCAGCAGGCCTGGCGGGTATTGGTAGTTGTTCTCCAGCTGTACCTCCACCATGGCCACCTGTGGGGACAAGAGACAATGGACTCAGCGCTTGTAACCTCCTCCACGTAGCGGGATCTGCCTGCTCGCGCACATCCCTGACATAACCTTAGGCCCTAGAATGGTGCCTGGCGGAAGGAAACAAGGCTCCCATCTTTGTTGAGTGCATGAAGGGGCAGCCTTGGCAAGGCCTTGGTTCTGGGTCTTGGTTCTCCCACCGAGCTATCAAGAGGACTGGGTGACACGTTTCTGACAATCTTACCTCGTTACAACAAACGGGTTAAAAAGCACAGATACTGGAGCTAGGCTGCCTGGGTCCCTGCTCAGGTCCACAAGCTGTGTTGTGTTGAGCAAGTGACTTAATTCTCTCTCTGTGCATCAACTTCCTCCTCTGGAAAATGGGGATTAATAACAGTACTTACCTGCCTTACAGGGTCGTTGTGAAAATTGAATGATGGTATATACATCAAATTATCAGAATAGTGCAAGGCATGAGTCAGCAATAGGTGTTTCGGTGATTATTGGAGCTAGTGCCGAAGTGCAAGGCCAGAGTTTGCAAACTGGCACACTATGAATTCAAGCCAGCTTGCAGACATGTTTTTCTTGGCTCATACAGTGTGTTTCTTAAAGAATTAAGTTGCCAACTTTTAAAACTCAGATTTCATATCAATATCCCTATTTCTAGATCCTCCAGAAAATTTGACAGACCTGGTTACACCAGGCCCATATTCTGGCGTGGCCACTAGCAGCTAGAGTTGAGTCACAGCTGCTGCCTTGGGACAGGTCACATATATCCTCAGGCCCCACACAGCCAACTTGGTGTCCATATTACTTGCCTGGCGCTTGTAAACATTTGATGATCCTGTTCTAAACTTGTATAAATTTGGACTCTAGAACCAGACTGCTTAAGTTCCAATACTGCCACTTACTTGCTGTGGGACCCTGGGCAGGTGTCTTAACATCTCTGATCCTGTTTTCTCATTTGTAAAATGGCCATAGTAACGGTACCTACTTCATACGATAATAGAAAGATGATAAACACAGAAGCACTACCAGCCTGATACTTAGTGACAGTTCAGTACTATTTTGTATATTATTCTAACCCAGGCCACCGGGATTCCAGAATCTGGATATTGTCCCAGCCTCATTCTTGTGGGATCCATTAGATTGCTCCGGGCTGAGGGAAGGAGGAAGGTGCAGAGTCTGGAGAGTGGTAGTAGGAAGACACGGCTGAGTATTTTGGGAAATTGGGCCATGACGTGTGTTAGCAGGTGTCTTCTACAGACAGGGATCTGGGCCAGGCCGTCCTGGTATCTCCCATAGCCTGACCCAGCCACACTCTCCCCTGGCAGGACCGGAGCCAATCCTGCCCCCAGAATGTACCCATCTGGCCTCTTGATCCTGCAGAGAAGATCCTGACCCTTAAGCTGTGACCCCAGCAACACGCAAGTCCAGCAGCAGGCCAGGCTGTCACCACGGGAACAGCTGGACCACAGGGTTTTGGAGGTGAAGGTCCACGGAACTGCTTCCCTCCCTCTGCGGTCTGTACTCCGTCCCTAGATGACCACATCAGGAAGCATGGACTGGCCTGTGGACCGTGGGCACCGTGGGCCCCCACACAGAAAACCATGGACCTAGGATAACCGTGAGAGGTAGAGACTTTCCTTTTCAATCATTTCAGGTACAGAGGCCGTGACCCAGAGAGGGGCAGGGACGAACCAAACCCCCTAGTGCTATGACCCTTCTATTCTCACCTGCATTTGATCCCGGCAGCCTAGTCCTATGAGGACTTCCCCCCACCCCCAGCTGCTTCCTCTATCCTGTCACGGTGGTGGGGAAAGCCTGGACCAACAGTCTAGTGACCCTGGGTGCTAGTTTATTCTATATCCTTCACCTACTGAGTGCTCTTGGCAGACCCACTGTCCCATCCTGGGCCTTGGTCTCCATGCCTGTCCAATTGACAGGAGTTGGAGCCATCTTTGATGTGTGTCTTGCTCTAACGTGCTTGGATCTAGGATTTGCTGACAAGAATCAGCTCATCCTGGGGCAGGTACTTGGCAGGCTACAGAGGGCACACCCTCCACCGTCTCACCTTTTCCCACTGACCTGCGAAGTGCTGGCCTGTCCAGGGTGACACAGCTGGCCACAAGCAGGAAAGAGCCAGGACTTGCGTCTGTTGACTCCTCACCCGGAGGGCAACCTCAGTACCACCTTCTACGAGGCCTCCACTGGGACCGTTAGCTGATAGCATCTTCCCACACCCCCAGTGTATCAGCTTCCTCATCAGCTTCTTTTCCCAGAGGCTCCCTCACAGCCACTCTCTCTTCGCAAAGCTTTCCTAGGCTACACTGAGCACCGTTTGCACCTGCTGGGGCCAGCTCTCCTTGGGATGCGCCCACCTTGTTGGGTGACCACTCCAAGTTTATTCTTTGACTCCACCCCCTTCCTGCCCGGTGTCTACAGCCTCCACCCAGCTCTGATTTGCCTCTGAAGTCTCGTGGGGATCCGGTAATCACTCCTGCCTGGACTATGCTTTCGGACTCTGTGACCCATCCTTGCACATGTTATATGCCTCAGTGCCACCTCTGGTACTTGTTTATCGTCCCTGTGGCCCAGCTCATGCCACGGGTGTTCACACAAACACACACACACACACACACCCATTAGAAAGGGACTTGTGCCGCCCATTGGGACCCCGTTTGCTCCCCTTTCCCCGTCGCCCTCCTCCAGTGGGTACCCGTTTACTGTGCCCACGACCCCCGCGCTGTGCGTGCCTTCCCTCCCCTCACCATGGCGAAGCCCGAGAGCAGGGCAGACGTGCGGCTGGAGGCTTTGAGCTTGGCCCGGCTGAGGTAGAGGCGGCGCCAGCTGAGCGCCCGCAGGGAGTGCTGACTGGCCCCCATGAGGTCCAAGTAGCCGCGGTGCACGAACTCTCCGTACGTGGCCGAGCCCGCGGGGCTCTCGGCCTCCGGGTTCAGCGGGGCCTGTTCGCCCGCGTCCCCCTCGCCGCCCTTCATTCTGGGGGCCGCGGCGCCAGACTGTGCAGAGCGGTCACGGCGGGGCCGAGTCGCCTCGGAGTTTGCAGGAGGGCCGACCCGGGCCGGGGGCCGGCCCCATCCCCCGGTGGGGCGAGCAGAGATGCGCAGGCGGGCTCCCAGAGAAAGGAGGCCCCGGGCGGAGGAGGAACTGGCGTCTACTGGGAGCCCAAGGGGCCGAAACAGGACAGCACAGGCCGAAACAGGAACTGGGGCGGAGGCGGAGCCGGGTGGCCACATGATGGGGTGGAGCCGGGGGGTGGGGGGTCTGTCGGCAGAGCTCCCGAGAGACCCCGCGACCCTAGACTTAGAATGTCATCCAGACGCCAGAGCCCCGCTGCCGTGACCGGGAGTTCCCGGGCCCTGCACCTTTCAAGCACACTTGGCCATCTAACCCCTACCTAACTTGTGAACTCGGGGAAGCCCAGCCTATTCGACTGTGGGGATCTCGGGGGACCCTGCATGCTGTTCTAGGATGCCGTTAGGCCCAGACTCCCAAATCCATCCAAACAGCCCCTCCTCCGAGAGCCCCAAAGGGTGACCACTGCGGTCATCCCCTCCCTACCCCAACGCCCCCGACGCCGTAAAGAGACACACGAACTCAGCAGCCCCAGCTGGAAGATTTTGAGTTTTATAGCAAACCGTATTGTACAGATCCGGGGCCCAGCCCGGCTGGGTCCCCCATTCGTCCCCCGCCGGGCTGCCTCCTCTCCCTCCCCCAAGCGGCCCCATCCTCAAGCCTTACGCGATCCCCAGGACCCCCTCCCCTCGGCCTTTGGTCCGCCCAGTCCCTCCCCCCACCCGCGCACCTCCCTGTTACCTGAGGTATGTGGATTCCCCCCTCCCCTACATGGTACAACCCAGCTCCCACCCTGCCCGGAGCTGAGGGGCGGGCCCTGGCTTCCCAAACCCCGCCCCGCACCGGGGGAAGGGGCAGGGACGGGCCAAGAGAGTGTAACTAAGTTCCCATGGCAACCAAGAGGGGCCATTTCCAGCCTTAGTACTGGCTTTGGGACGTGTCCATTGGCTGCTATTTCCATGGCAACCAGGAGTGGCAGTTCCCTGGGAAAATGGGATACAAGTTTCCACGACGATGAAAGAGTGGGAAGAGCCAAGCTGGAGGAGTCCCATCATTCCCATCGTTGGGCCAGCATCCCATCCCACCCCACCCCACCCCACCCCACCTCAGGTCAGGAGGGGTGGAGCTGCTCAATACAGTAAAGCAAGAGAGCCTGGGAGTGGTGCAGTCCAAACGGGGCGCCCACCGGCCCTGTCTCAGTCCAAACTGGTCCTGGCCCCTCACACTCTGGCTCCCCCAGATCCGAGGTTTCCCAGGTTCAAGTAACACTTCAGTACAGATGAATGTTCAAGTATTGAGCGGGGAGGCAGGTAGGGGGCTGGGGTACCCCTCACCACTCCCCTGGGGCACGCTGAACCAGCGGGTGGGCCAGCGGGCCCCCACTCCTACCAATAGCTGCCATTGTCAGTGACGTTCAAGGAGTCAGGGTGGGGGAAGGGACTGAAATCTGGGGAGGGATTAAGGAGAGGGGTGACCCCCCAGGGGGTACTACTGCCCCCAGACCTGCTCGTGCCCCCCACCCCTCTCAGCCCTGCCTGGTTTTCCTTGGTTCCCCAAGTACCCCCACTTCTGACACCTGGATCCCCAGTTGCTGCTCTGGTTTCCCTTTTTGGCCCCCCCACCCCACCCCCCAACTCCAAGGATCTGGTCTGTTTCCTGCACCCTCGGTGGTCTGCTTTCTGCTGCCCTCCCCTAGCCCCTGCCTCCCAGTATCTGGTGTGCACACACCCTCCCCCGTTCTCCCTCCCTCAAACTTGCACCTTAGCCCCCTCCCACCATCCCTTTGGCTCAGCACCCCAGTACCTCTGACCCACTCCCCCCAGGGGATGGACAATGAAGCAGGTGGACGGGGGAGGGGACAGGAAGGACAGACCCCCAGAAATATCAGTGCAGGGGGCAGAGAGTGGGGAGGCTGGCTCGAGTCCCTGGGCAGGACTCCCAAGTCAGAAAACTCAGGACTCCCAAGTCATGAGGTGGGTAACCTGGCCTCCTGGCAGGGGTGAAACGAAGGCCCGAGGTTCAGGCTCCGGACGAGTCCTGGGGGAGGGTGGGGGGCACCCAACTAGCTGTCCTTGAGAAGCAGCTTCTCCTCTGGGCAGCGGAAGGGGCCGGGGGGCCCGGCGGCTGCCAGCCGGGCACAAGCTTCAGGTGAGAGTTGGCGGCAGGAGCGCAGATCTAGACGGCGGAGGCGTGGGCAGCGGCGGAACAGCGGAAGGCAGTGGTCAGTGAGGCGGTGGCAACCTGGGGATGGGGCAATGGTAGCCGACACCAGGAAAGTTAGGGGGTAGGCACTGGTCATGGGGACCGACAGGCTAGCAGGATGCACAGACAGGGGACCATGCTTACCAGCAAGATTGAGGTGCACCAGGGTCTCTCGGAGCGGGGAGGTGGGGGCCGTGAGGAGGTGGACGCTGGGGTCCCCGACGTGGGCGCAGTGGCTGAGGTCCAGGGCGCTCAGCTGGGGCGCATGGCGCAGCAGGAGCCGCAGGGAGGCATCTGTCAGCTCCAGGCCTGCCAGGCGCAGCTCTGCTACCCCCTGCAGCCGCCCACGGCTCTCCGTTTGCCCTGGGCAGGTAGGTCAGAGGTCAGTACTGCCTGCTGCTTCCATCCCTGAGCCTGGGCATGCAGACCAGCTACATCCCCACACTCATCCCTCACCGCCTCTAAACCTGCTCCCTCTATACACGGAGCCTTGGCTGGCCCTCTGCCTGGCTTGCTCTTCCCCCAAACACCCCCACAACCTGACTTTATCTCATCTGTCCACGGCTCATGTCGCCTCCTCATTGAGGCTTGCCGTGATTATTCCATGTGCAGTTCTAACACTCCATCCACTGCTACCCCTTTCCCACCAGCTGACGTGTATCTTTTTCTCTCCTCCCAGTGGAACGTCAGTTCCATAAAGGCGAGAACTTTCCTGTCTCGCTCTTGCTCTGTCCCCAGCAACTGGGATACAGGTGCTCAGGATATAGTCACTCATCCAACAAATGACACCCACCGCCCTCTCCTGCCATGGCTAGTGACGCCACCAACTGGATCCCTTTCTCTCCACTCACCGTCAACCACTCTTCCCTGAACCCTTGCCCTGGCCTTCTCACTCACTCAAGTCTCTCCTTTCCATCCTGGAATCCAAAGAGCCATTCTCTAGCCCACACGGGACTTCTCTGCTAAAGCCTCTGAGGGCACCTCCCAGAAGTGCAATCTCCTTGGTGGAGCACCCAGTTCCTAGAAGATCTCATCCTTGTCTCAGCTCTCAACTCATCTCCCTCGCCCCCAAGAGCTGGCCTGCCCTGAGAGACTCTGCCTGTGGCCACATGTGCTGTCCTCTGCCTGGCCAGTGTCCCTGGCTGTCAGGTCTAGCGCTCGAGGCCTCCTTTCCCCCATCTCCAGAGTAGAACTCACACAACTTATCTCTGCCCCCAAAGCGCATGGTCTGCTTCCCTTTATTCTATCTATCATGTTCCTGCATTAGTTGTTTTTTTTTTAAACTAAATGCCCATGGTGCAATAGCAGCCATTAATTGAGCACTCACTGTGGGCCAGACACAGGCTCAGTGGCTGCCTGCCCCCAGGCCAGGGGCTAACAAACCACATCCGTGGCAGGCTAGTGACAATGGACTACTGGCCCTGCCTCCCAGAGTTTAGGTCTAAGGTGGGGCCTCAGAGTCTGTTTTTCTAACAGGTTCTCCGGGAATGGTGCCGCTGGTCCAGTGACCACGCTTAAGCAACCATGCTCCATCTTCCACAGCCCTGGGAGACAAGTTCTCTGATTATCATGCCTGTTCACAGGTGAGAACATTGAGGATCAAATCATTTAAGCCACCTGCCCAAGGTCACATAACTATGAAGTGACAGAGCCAGGACAGCAGGCCTGGTGACGAAGTCCAAACCCTCCCCACAAGGCCATGTGCCTCCCAAACACCAGCCTAGCCCTGGATAAACTAGCTCAGATGCCAACAACTCATGAACCTCACCACACAAGAGTTTGAGGGAGTCTGCAGGGTGCGAACGATTTTCTTAGTGACTAAGGCTACAAAAAGGACATTTTTATAAGGAAATGCAGACATTGAACTTTGTAAGATCCGGCATCACTTGGGTACCCCTTTCACCTGACAGTGACCACCGGGCCGGGTTGGTAGGGGACACTCCCGAATGCCCTGCAGCAAACCCAGCACTTGTTCGTTACCTGCCAGGCTGCCCACCCCTGTGGGTACCTGACCGGCAAGGTCTGAATTCCACCCCCTGCTTTTTTTCCTTTGAGAAGCCAAGGGCCTGGGAATACGTCTACAGATACCCCCAGCCTTGGGCCACAGCTAAAAGCCATTAGAGGGGAGTAGGGGAAAGAGGTCCTTTCTGGCTTGGGTGGGGAAGAGGGGGCATCAGCGAGGTCCCTGACATGGCAGCATTTAAGCTGGGCTTTCAAGGACATAAGAGAGGTGGCATAAGAGAGAGCAGGAGGGGCAGGAGCAAGGAAGCAGCACTCAGCTTTGCTCCAGGAAGGCTGCACAACTCAGGGAGTTGAGACCGGAAGGGCAGGCCAAATCCCCGCACACACATCACGCCTCAAGTGCCCAGAAGGCTCCTGTCTGCGAGCTCCTGCTAACGGGCTTAGACTGTAAGGTACTCAGGCAGGAAATGCGTCTGTCTGCCAGCCTCATGAGATGCACCGTTCTCAACGCCCGCCCTTACCCTGCCCCATCTTCCTGGCTCAGGAAAAGGGGGGCATCGGCTGAGAGGGGTGCTCTGGCCCGGCTTTGCCTGGTGACTTGCACCAGCCACTCAACCCCTCAGGGCCTCATCCAGAAAACGCAAAGAATCCTCATTGCTTCTCTAATCCTCTTCCAAGGCTGCTGTGACCAGGGTGGGTGGGAAGAAGGGAGCTATGAAGGAGAGCTGTGAAAGCAAGATGCTTGTCCTCACAGAGATTAAAAACCCAGTGAGAGGAAACAGATTTTAATCAAACCACTTCACAGCTGTACCGTGACATTCCAGAGGGGACTGCTCTCAAAGCTGCAGAAGGGCTCTGATCGCAATGTGTGAGGGGATCCTGGAGGGCTTCTAGGAGGAAGTGGCATTTACACTGAGGATGATTAGGTGTTAATTAGATGGGGGAGGATAGAGCATTCGAGGCAAAGAAGAGCAGGCAGAGGCCCTGGGGTTGGAGGGGACTGGCCAAGAGGTTGAGGTGGCCCAAAAGCACAGTGACGGCAGAGGTCAGTGGGGACCAGACCACACCAGGCCTTAGCAATGACGGCACAACACTGGTCTTTGTCCACTGAACACCAGAGAGCAATGAGAGTTCAGAGCACTCAGAGACGGGGCAGGGTAAGGAGTGAGGTGGTTAGATTTGTCCTTCTGGAAGGTTCCCTGGCTTCTGTGTGTAGAACAGACTGGTGGGGGCCACAGAGGATCCCACTGTGAGCAGCCCCCCTCCTGGCTGGCCGAGGAGCCCCCAGACCTCAGTGCCCCCACCCCACACAGCCATGTGACCCCAGTGACCAGGCCTCTGCGCCTGACGAGCCTCGGCTTCCAGCACCTCCTTCGGCCAATAGGGGCCTCTGGCCCCCCGAAACCTCTTACTTTGCTTCACACACCCTAGAACATCCCTGTCCCTTCAGGACCAAGTTCAAATAGGTCCTTTTAAGGCGGGCTTCTCTCACTGCCCCGACTGTCAACCATCTTTACCACATGATGCCATGACTTCCTATTTCTGAGTCTCTCTCCTGAGTGACTGGAGCTCTCCCAGGCTGGTTCAGTTCAGGTCCCGAATACGCGCTCAACAATAAAAGCCGATGTTGCCTGCAGGGTCCCTGGGCCTGACCCTGGGAAAGAGCTGCCTAGTCTGACCGGAGATGGCACCGTATCTGCACACAGCCTGCCAAATCAACTGGCTCCGTCTTTCTGCCCTCTTCCTTCAGGAAAACCCCTTTCCTTTTATTGTAACCAGTCTAGGGGCCAAATTTATCCTTCAGCCACATTTTTACTGGGTCTACACATGAACTTGAAAAGATCACTCTTCCTGCATCGGCACTGCTCCCCTGGGGGACGCTCTTCAGCAGAGCCCACGACACCCGCGACGTCACTCACATCCCCGGCTTCCCCCAGAAGCCTGCGTCATCCTCCCGTCCTGTACTGAGCTTCACCCCATAATTCCCTCCCCTTGGAGGGAGGGGCTGCGTCCTTATGGGGTTCCCTCTGCTCCCATCACGGGTGAGTGAATGAACAAGGGCCAAGCAGGGCCTTCCTAGGCAAACTCAAGTGTTCTCACTGTTTCTTCAAATCTCTGAACACCCAGCACGAGTCGGAAGGGTCTCAGAGCACCCCCTCGCTCTGCGGAGGAGTCGAGAGGCCGCACCTGGTCTGGTGTCTGGTGGCGGCAGCAGCAGCTCACGGAGCTGGGAGTCTTTGACGTCCTCGACCCAGCGCAGGTCCAGGAGCCGCAGGGCAGGCAGTGGGGCTGAGCCCAGGGCAGAGACAGAGAGCCAGGAGCAGCCGGACAGCACCAGCTCCTGCAGGCCTGGGGGGTCAGAGAGCGGGTGCTGGAGGGCTCTGCCCCGCACCGACCCCTCCTCTCTGTCCTGCCCCACCCTCCCGCCATACCTTGCAGTCGGTTCAGAAGCCACATGAGCTGCTTCTTGGAGACACCTGTCCAGCTGAGGTCCAGGGCTCTGGGCTGGCGACGAACCACACCGCTAAGCATGGGCGGGGTCAGTGACTTCCGCCGGCTCAGGTCCATTCGGGGCCACAGACGCTTGTCATAGCACCTGTCGACCACAAGGGGGAGACAGCCCTCAGCCCTCAGGGAGCCCACAAACCTCCCACACTCAATGGTTCCCCTTTTTCTCCAGGTCCATACAGACAGCGAGGGAGGTAGGGGTGGGGGTGCTGCAGGAAGGTCTAGACCCCAGGCCAAGAGCAATGAGTTTGGGGCTCAAGCACGTCACTAACTAGATGCAACACCCTGGGGAAGTCCCTTCCTTTCCCTGAGCCTCAGAAGCCTCATTTAGAAAGTGGAGACAGGGATCCACACGTGGTCTGCCCTGCATGGGTACTGTGAGGTCACACGAGGTCGTTCTGGTTTGCGGGCCTTTCAGCTTATAAAGCATTCCGCCAATGACACACCCACTGCATTGATGTAACACCCCAGGAGTCTGCCTGCACCCCCACCCCCTAGGCCTGCTCCTGCTGGCTCCTGGGCATGTCCCACCTGACCTCTGCCCTCGACCCCCATGTGCCCAGACCCCCAGGGCTGGCCTTTCAGCCCCGCTTGCTCTCTTTGTGCCTCCAACTGGAATGTAGGCTCCCCAAGGGCAGCACTGTGCCAGGCGCACAGTAGGTTATCTGCTGCACATCTGCTGAATGAACCAATGGTGCCAAACTTCCACGGAGCAACCCCACAACACAGCTCCTTTACAGCTTTCCGTTACTCGGTCGGTGTTCACGGAGGACCTGGCAGGTCCCAGGTCCTGAAGCTACAAAGACGAATCAGGCCCCAACACAATTAGATTAAGGTTTCCCAACCCCAGCAGTTCCCAGAGCCTCGACTAGTCTGACATGCAGAGAACTGCAAGGGCTTCCCAAACTTACTCTACCAGAGAACTCTTCCCCACCTCTTTCAAGGTTATCTATGAACACTCTGGGGTTCACGGAAGTTCCCTGAGACAGTTTGAAAACTCTTTTAACATAGCAGTCTCAAAGGCATGCCAGGCAATTCCTACTGGGCAGGGTGAACTATGTCAAAAGCAGCAGGGGTGGGTAGTGGCAAGGAAGCTGTATCTTACCTCCCTCCCACACCCCAATTCTGACGGGCTCTTTCTTCCAGAAGTTCTGGGCTGGAGCAGTGATCCCCAACTCCAGTCACTGGCTACCCACTTATCTGCAGACCGTGAACTTATCTTTAAATCGGTCCCCTCTGCACACTTAAAACCAGTACTGTTTCACATAAATACGTTAATCTTAGAAATAAACATAATAAAAAACACACCAGGATTATGACATTCTAGTCAGGTGGTGCTGTGTCTTCACGCTACCACCTGAAGACTGTTTTTGTTAAACAGGGAGATAAGTATTAGGAAGGTGTTAAAGACACAACAGCACATAATGGAGAGACTTCCTTTGCAAAATTAATAAAAGGATCAAGCCAGGTTTTTGTGTCACTTAAAACTGCCAGGCATACGCCAGAGCCCCTAGGTGACATTTCAGGGAATGCTGGAGGCAGACAGGAAGGTCTCAAACTGCACAACCCGACCCCCACGCCCCACCTACCGCCTATCATTCCCCCTCTCCTGGCACCCGAGCTGCTCCCTCTCCCAATCCCATCCCCTTGGCCAATAAACATTTGCAAATCTCTCCAATTCTAAAAAGGAAAACAAACAAAGAAAAAAATAAATCCACCCTCAATGCAGCTTCTTCTCCTGGGTCCTGCCCCCTTCTAAGTAAATCCTGCTCCGTCCAAAACCTCTGTCTGCCCGCTCTGACCCAGTCTTGAGACCCTCCACCATGAAGCCCCTCCCGGACCTTCCATGGCTAGAAGGGAACCCTTACCCTTGGGGGATCACACAGGCCCTTACACAGCTGTGTTTCTGTACCATATCCCACAAGAGCCAAGCCAACCACCTGCCTGCCTATAGACACACAATGCTTTCTGGTGCCAATACATCTGGGTACAAATTGTGCTTCAGCTGGAAATGCCAACCAGCCCAGATCCTTCCAGGCTGAGTTCCAGTGCCTCCTCTTCCAGGAAGTCTCCCCAGACTTTTCCTGGCTGGAGCTAATTGGTCCCTTTGCCCTTGTGTGACCAGGACACTGGGTTGAAACCTCAGACTGGCAGCCAACAGTCCCTGAGGGCCCTACTGAGACTGTGCGTCCAGCCTCCACTGAGCACAAAGCAGGCAGAACAACGGGGAAACACAGACAGGGCCCAGTAACCGAGGCAACAAGGGACATGGTAGGAGTCAGTGAGAGGACTGGGTAGAGGAGCCCCCCCAGAGACAATACCTGATGAGACCTGAAGGAAGGCAGTAGTGATTCAGGTGAGGAGAGGGGAGTAAGAGGGCGTAACTCTGCAGATGGGGGAGAACTAGTGTGCAGGTCCCGGACCCATGAGACAGCTTTGAGAACCTCAGGCAGACGGAACACAGGGCAATGCATCATCTCGTAATAATGAGGACGACGACGGTAACTACAGCTCTAGGAACTCGTGTTCACCTAGAGTTTATCGTGTGCCAGGTACTGTTCTACGCATTAACCATTTCGCCTCCCAACGGTCCTAGGAGGGAAACACTATTACCATTTCCTCTCAGAGGTGAGGAGGAGGCTCAGAGAGGTTAAGACACTTGTTCCAGGTCCCCCCAGATGGTAGCAGACGGCTTTAACCAAGTGGGTCTGGATCAAGAGCCCGAGCTTTGAGTGGGACAGAGGCAGGAGTGAGGCCGCAGAGGCGGCCAGGGGAGGGCACCGTGGTGAGGAAGGCTGGATGCCAGGCCGGTCGTCATGCCCGAGTCCAGAGGTGAAATGTGAGCCCTGTGGGCACCTAAGTCCCAGCTCTCCAGCTCTGTGCTTTTGGGGACCTTAGGCAAGTCACTTGCCTTCTCTGGGTCGCCACTCTCCAAACCACGAAAGGGAGGAAATGCAGCACGCAGTCCAGAGGTTTGCTGCGAAGAGGAAGAGAGCTCCTACAGGGGAAACGCTGAGGGCAGGCACGTCCCAGTGTCCAGCAGGGAGGGACACTGGAGGGAGCCATGGAGGGGTTCTAGCTGGGAACGACACCCAGGCAGGAAGCAGGAAGAACGTTTCAGAGGCCTGGGCACACCATCATCCAGGCAGTCAGGGACCCACGTCCAATTTCCCGAACCCACTCACTTCATCCTCGACTCCAGCCTGCCCCTGACCGAGCTCACCCCCTGCTAAGCTCGCCTCCAAAATCCTACATCCTGGTCCTAAACCTCCCTCTGGCAGAGGCCCTCTGGGGTCACAGAGGTGGACCAGCCCAAACCGCACCACTTGTGAGGAGCTCATAGCCACCTGGGGTCCGGCCAGAGCGAGTGTTTCCCTCCAGCTCTCTGGGCTCCCTGAGGCCACCTCTGTCCCCAATCTGTCCACGCTTAAGCCTTTACTCCCACCCCCAACTGGCCTTGACTGTGTTCCAGCCCCTTCCTTGACCCCCCCTCGCCCATGGCCTCCAAAGTCCCAACCCTCTTCCCTGCGACCCCACAACTCCCCCACTTTTCTCCCACCCGCCCTCTCTTCCCTCACTCTGCATAGATCACTTCACCTCCCAGTTCCAAGACAAGATAAAAGCCACCAGACAGGAAAGCCTGCAACGTCCTGCTCTCCCACCTACAAATGTCTCTCCAGCACCACCCTCACTACCTCTTTCTGCACTCCATTCTGATTTCCTCACTGCCATTCATTCGTTTATTCATTCATCCACTCACCCGTTCGTTCAACAACTATTTTTTCAGTACCTACTGTAGGCTACGTGCCGCCTTAGAAACTAGGGATATAGCAGTGAGAAAACAGATCCAGTCCCTGCCCTGAAGCTTCTATCCTGGACCCCACGTGACCTGGCTTTGGTCCCTCCACCCTCACAGAGCACAGCCAAGGACACCAAGGCCTCCTTGTAGCAAAATCCAACCACCACTTCTGGTCCTTGACCTCTCCGAACCTTCTGCCAACACCCAGCACTTTTATCA
Source organism: Rhinolophus sinicus (assembly GCF_057876585.1). Classification (NCBI taxonomy): domain Eukaryota; kingdom Metazoa; phylum Chordata; class Mammalia; order Chiroptera; family Rhinolophidae; genus Rhinolophus; species Rhinolophus sinicus. The sequence continues at coordinate 18,290,672 of NC_142510.1, read as the reverse complement.
CTCACTCCTTCCTCACTCTCCCCCTGGCCATACCTCCACCCTCGACGTCCTGCAAGTCTGGCTGCTTGTTCTCTGCCTCACAAAGATGGACATCCTATCTTCTGCCCTCTTCCCTGAAGCTGATACCTATAGGTTGAAAATTCATAAACTTGGATCTTTCCCTCGGTAGACATCTTCGCTTTCTAGTTCCAAGAAGACAGACGCCACCATACAGGAAAGCCTGTACGTTGCTGCTCTGCCACCTGTTTGTTCACTGCTGTGTCCCAAGTTCCTAGATGTGGATCTTCCTCGTGACCATCAGAGCCATCCACCCAGCTGTTTCCCTGCCAGCTCCCGACTGGCCCACAGGCCTTCGGCCACACCTATGGCATCTGAGCACTTCACTGCCCCCTGGAACCCACGTCTCTGCCTCCAGCATTCCGACGAGGGGAATGGCACTGCTGCCCATGGTGATTGTGGGCCAGAAGCTCAGCTGAGTCACCCTGCTGCCCTGTAGCCATTAGTCACCAAATGCAAGCTACTCTGCTTCTTAACCGGAGTCTGTCCTTTCCACTCCCACTGGTCCTGCCTCCTTCTGCCCCCAGGCCTGACAGCCTCCTGACTGTTGCCACTGGGTCCACCCCAGGTCCCTGCTGTGCCCTACGCTCATCTGACCAAAAGCAACCATTTTACTGAGTGTGGTGTACCCTGCAGGTACTAAGCTACGTGCTTTGCAAGGAGCATCTCGTTCAATCCACACAAGATATTAATACGAACCCCAGACTACAGATGAGAAAACTGAGGCCTTGACAGGCAGCTGTCCCCCCATCACCACATATCCAGGAAGCGCCCGCATGCAGATGCACAGCTGATGGCACTCATGAGGACCAGACTCCAGGGCCCAAGCTGGGAAGCCCCGGCCATTCCGGCCTCTCTCCACTTTTGGTCACAAGTGTCTCCTTGAGGCAGAAACAGAGTCCTCTCCAGGTCTGGGTCCCACGTGCCAAACGTTTCCTCAACGGCGACATAAGGCGGGGGTCATAACCCCAGCAACTGCTCTGACAATTTGCTTCTATGCTGCAGGTTGACTGGGAGCTTCTGCAGGACACAGGACTGTGTTCCGAGGATGGAACAGGCTGTGCTTTCCGTCATTACTTCTAACTGACAGAATAATCAGGATTAGCGTTACGGCACTGAGTCGTTTCTATTTCCCAAGAACTGTCCTGTTTTTCAGGTATGTTAGCTCACAACACCACTCTGAAGTAACTGCTTTGGTTCTCCTGCTTTAACAGACGAAGAAAATGAGGCACAGAGAAGGTAAGAACCTAGCCTAAGGATACACAGCTCACCAGAGAAGAATAAGATTGAACCACAGGTAATTCACATCTGGAGCCCACGCTCCCGGCTGAGCTCTACCTGCGGCCTCCACGCAGACCAGCAGGCATCACCCAGTGTAAAAGGATGCGAGTCTAGTGCCGCCACTACTCTGCATGACTTCAGCTGCCCCTCATTCCCTCACAGGGACAGATCATGAGAAACACTGCAGCGACCATTCCCGAAGTGGCCAGCAGGACACGTGCCCCATTTGAGTGCCTGGGAAAGAGCCTGAATTGACTTATTTAATAGTGTATTTCTTGAGCACCTACACTGCCCCTCGTCCCATGCTGGGAACATGAAGGTGAAACAGACACAGTATCTGATCGGCACATGAAAATGAACGAACAAAAGCCCATCAACGTGCAGAAGGCCTCCAGGAGCTCTGAGGGGAGCAGAGCTGTGCGAGTCTGACGGGGGAAGAGAGGTGTCAGAGGCAGGATTGAAGAGGGGGAGGAGGCTTGAGAGGATGACCAATACTTATGAACAAACGAGGTTTAAGAAGCAGTGGGAGACGGGGGACCATGGTGGAGGATGACTCTCGTGCACGAAGTTACAAGGGGTGCCAAGAAGCCCGAGGACGGCTGCCTCTAGAGGGCAGGGGCCGCCGCAGCAGAGCTTCCTTCTGTGTAAGAGGGACCCGTGAAACTGTCCTCGGAAGGAGTGAAAAGCAAATCAGGCGACGCACGTACCACACTGCACTACACTTGGCACACACTAAGTGCTCACAAACGATACTTATGATTAAGAGCAAAGATTCTGGAGCAGGCGGGCCTGGGTTCACATGCCTGGTCCTACTGCTTCCACATGACCTTGACCTCGGCTTCCCCTGTCAAAGGGATCACCTCATGGAGGGGCTGAGGGTTAAATGAGCTCAAATATGGAAAGCGGCCCACGTATAGTAAACACAGAAGAATCTTGCTGTAACATGTACAAATGACAGGAGTCCTGGCAACGCCAGAACAGTGACCAGAGAGGGTCAGGCACCGGCTGCAGGTCACACAGCAGGAGGAGTGTCAGCAATGGGCCCCCGCGGCCACTCACCAGCGGCTCCAGGTCCGGCAGACCCGCATGCAGACGCACAGCTCCCGGGGCCCGAGGTGCTGGAAGACGCGAAGCCAGGCAGCTCGGGGCAGGGGGTGGTCGGATCCAGCGGCCAAAGGCAGCGTGTCGGGCTCGGGGCTTCGGGGTGGGGGCCGTACCACATGCCGCTCCAGCTGCGGGGGCCGGGGCGGTGGGGCGGGGCCCAGGGGCCAACTGAGGAGGGGTCCCCCACTGCCAGGGCGCACAGCCCGCCGCCCCCCACGGTTCTCCTTCTCGCCTGAGCTGCCCCGGGTTGGCCGTCGCCCGTTCCGGGCCTCGCCAGGGGCCTCATCCTCACTCAGCGACGTGCCTGATGAGTCGGAGTCTGAGTCCGAGTCTGAGGAGGACGAGGAGGTATCAGGCACGCGCTCCAGCAGCTGGCACATCCGCTTGAAACGCTCTAGCTTCTCCCTCTGTGGTGATGGGGACGGCGCTGCAGGGCCCTCAGCAGAGGCCAGAGGTGGCTTTGGTTTCTGCAGGGAGACAATAGACTGTTCCAGAGCCTGACACACACTGCCCCACCCCCTGCCCGAGGAGTCACCAGGGATGAACAGCCCAAAGGACAGTCCTGAGCCCCGCCCGGGCTCTGCTTCTGACGTGCGGCATCAGCCGAGCCATGCCCCTCTCTCGACTTCGGTTTCCTTATTTGTCACACGAAGGTGCTGATTCAAAGATTAAAAGCCTGATGGGTTTCAATAGCTTATGAATTCCCAAAACCACTGAGCTGAAAGAGCGAGTTGGAGTACTGGCTTGCCTACCAATTCTGTGTGTGACCTTGGGAAGACCCCTGCCTCGTCACCTACAACGTGGGATGCTGGACTAGACGATTCCCACGTGTCTCCTATTCAGCAGCATGAGAGTAACAAAGCTCGCCTGGCCCCAGGCACAGTATCCCACACACTGACGCCCCCATCCTCACGGTGCTTGAATGAAGGGGCAACCTGGTTACCCTTTTTAGACAAGGAAACTGAGTTTCAGAGAGATGAGGCACCCACGGTTACAAACTGACAAACGGCAGACGCAGGGTTTGAATGCAATCAGGTAGACCCTGCATTTAGCATGTCCCTGCAAAGTGACATCTGAGTTCTAGCTTTGCCGTGGGACTTTAGGCAAGTCTTTTCACCTCTCATTTCCCTCGAATCCAGGTAAGTTTTAGAGCTTACAATGCTCACCTACTTTCATTAAACAGTTCTGTGGGATAGGCATATAAGGAAGCAAAACTATACCAGCTCTATTTCAAAGATGAAGAAAACTGAGGCTCAGAGTAGCTGACAAGTTGCCAAGACCATATAGGAAGTCAGCGAGCAAAGATTTAAACTCAGTTCTTTCCCCTTTAAGGTTTGGAAGGATGAGACAAAAGGGTCTGGTAATACCCCAAGGGTTCCTGGAAAGTTAGGGGGTCCTTGGCATGGCCCCAAACCACTCTCCCCTCCATTCTTCCCAGGGGTCCAGATGCCCACGGTGGCCAACTGGAGCAGGGGCAGGACAGGTGAGCAGGAAGGGAGAGATCTCTGTCTCCAGGGTGGAGGGTGGGGCAAGGACAGGTCGGAGGGGGAAGGAGGAGGTCCCCGGCACACCTCCCAGTTCTCGGGAGGGAGCCCAGGGTGGCAGGACGAGAAAGCCTGGCTCGGATTCAGAACCCTGGGGGGCAGAAGGCCTGGGCCGCCTGGGTCCGATCCTCGGAGGAGGCAGGCGTCTCCACCCACCTTCTTCAGGTGCCTCTCACGGCCTCCTTTCACCTACCAGGGCAAGAGGTAGATATGGGGAAAGGGAGAGATCCCCTTAGCCACTCACTGTCCATAAAACTATTAATAAGATCTGTGCCCGCCTTAGACTACAATTCCCAGAAGCCCCCATCTCAAGGAGAACGCTGAGCATGCTCGTCTTCTAACCAGCGTCCCCGGCTTACCAGCTTACCGAGCATGCTCTCATCTCCTCTTTCTTCCCCCTCGGGCCCTTCCAGCCCCTCCCCTTTGTGCTGTGCCAGCTCTGAGCATGCTCTGCCCTGATCCCTAAAGTATCCGGGCTCCCAAAGCTTCCCCGTCCAGTGCCAGGTGCCCCTCACCTGTACCTCTCCCCCATCCCCCTCACACATCCTGAACTTCATCTCCCAGCACCCCCTGGGGGCACCCACAAGCACAGCCTCAGGCCCACCCTCCCCGAAAGGGAACAGGACAGGACGACTGCTCCCCGAGTCCCTTGAGCTGGACCTAGTGAGCATGCTCCTTGGCTCACCTTTTTCCTTGGGGTGGGGGGCTCATTCCCTGCCTCCCTCTCCTTTCTTTTGGGGGGCCCAGGCACGTCCTCTGGGGGGGGGCCAGCAGGCAGGGGGCCCTTGCGCCTGGGTGGGGGTGGGGGAAGTGGCGGCTCCTCCGTCAGCTTCCACCCGCTCCCCAGGCTGGCGCCCTCCTCTCCGTTGTCGGCCCGGCGGCGGCCTGGTCCCTCACCTGAATCCTGAGGACATAGAAGCTGGAGTGAGATTCCGCACGGCCCCCAGCCCATTGCCCACCCCCAGCCCAGCGCCCAGCCCAGCCCCTGCCCCAACCTTGCTGGTCCGGCCTTCCTGGGTGCAGCGAGGGCACTCCCAACAGTTAGGAATTTCCGCATTGATGACACCCTCGGCCTTCCCCATCTGTGGGCAGAGGGCAGGGAGTGGATGCAGGGTGCCAGCAACCCGGAGGCAGCGCTCCCCACCTGTGTATGCCCTGCCAATATGCCCCAGGATGGATGGCAGGGCCCCGGGGCCATCACCTTCAGGCAGCCAGGGTGGACGATCTCGTTGCAGATTGTACACTCCATGAGGCTCAAACCAAACTTCTCTTCCTCTCCTTCTACTGTGTCCTCCTTCCCAGCCTCCCCACACAAGAGGCACACAGCTGTGTGTGGGAGCACGGGCTGTTAGGGGAGAGGGGACATCAGGGACCCTGAAAGCCAACAACAAGGACAAGACCCTTCCTGCCGGGAACCCTGGGCAGCTGCTGGATGAGGTTCAGAACGGATGGGCCAAGCTGGGTCAAATCCTGAAGTGCTTCTTTCTTGGCAGTATGACCTTGAGCAACTGATTTAATCTCCTTAGGTCTCTGTTTCTCCATCTGTAAAATGGGGCTAAGAATTTTCCCATGCAGGACCGCTGTGAGAATGAGATAATGCACGCGAGCCATTGGATACAGTTTATCCTCACTGTTGTGAAGGTGGCAGCAGGATCCAGGGCCTGTGTGACCCTGGAACTGTAGCTGTGGCAGGGACAGAGACCATGGGCAAATAGGACAATACTCAGAGGCAGCAGCAGCCTGTGATGAGTCTGAGTTTGCTCAATGGGCAGCCCAAAGGTGGCTCTGGCCCCCACAATGAATCTGGTTTTGGTGAGACCCCTGGGAACACCAAAGGCTGTTCCTGGGGAAAAGAAGGTAGCCTTCAGAGAATGGGACTTTTGGGAGGGCAGTGGTCATATTGAGTCGTATCAGGGATGCTGAATGTTGTGAGACAGGCTCAAGGAAGAAGTAGGTAGGGGGAAGAAGGAACAGGAAAGGAGGCAAGAGTTGGGGGACAAAGGAAGAGAAGAGAGGGGCTCCGGGGTGAACTGACCAAGCAAGAAATAGTGGCTGGAGGGAAAAGGAGGTGGTGGTGTGGGCAGGGGGACACACGATACAAAGGCTGCTCTCTGGAGCCCTGGGAAGCTCAGAGAATGAGGACGGCCAGGAAGAAACCCACGTTCCCCGGATACCTACTGTGTGCTGAGTCGTGTAGCAGACCCGTTCATATCCCTGCTACTGTTTACAACTCAACGAAACAAACATTTTACAGAGGAGGTACCTTGAGATCCAGTGACTTGCTCAAGGTCACACAAAGGGTAAGCCTGGCCTCAAATCCAAGACTACTTTGGTGGGTGAGGAAGAGGCCAGAACAGGCTAAGACTTACTCACTGGGGCTAGCTCTGGGGGTGGGCCCCTGTGCACACATACCTCCAGGGCAGAGGACAAGAGGGGCTAGGCTCTCTACGGGTCTCTGCAAGTTGGGAAAAGTACGAAGGTGGGGACTGGGCTGGATCCTTCTATGTGCCCGGATAGTGCCCCACCCCCTTAGAGCTGAGGACAAACACGGGCCTGGTGGACACATGAACAACACGGTGAATGAATGAATGAGTGCACAAACGGCAATCTACCGCAGACCCTAGAAAGCAGCCACCAGCCACCCCAGAAAGGTGCCCAGCATCCCATGGTGGTGGGGGGACTCACGGCGGTGCACTGCCGGAGCAGGCACGACTGCTTCATGCGCCCGGGCCCCCCGAACTTCTTCATGTCTCGACAGAAGTGGCAGTCCCCGCACTCAGTGCGCACACAGGCGCGGCAGCGGCGGCAGCGGGTTCGGCGTCGGCGCGCTCCGGCCCCCGGCCCCCGGCTGCTCGACGACATTGGGGGCGTCAGCAACGCCGAGGGCTGTGGGTGAGTGGTGACAGGGTCAGGCAGGCCAGCTGGGGCCGACTGGGCAACCTCCCGGCAGCTCCCCCACTTATAGGCAGCCAGAGTTCACCCTCCCACCCCAGGAAACAAGGCACGGGGAGGTCACTCCTCCTGCAGGGGGTGGGGAACCCGCCTCAACCAAGGCCTCTGTCTCCCAGGCCATTCGCCAGGCTCCTCTGGCTTCCTGACCTCACGCGCCTGGGGGTGATGAACACTGGCCTCTCCAGCAGACATGCCACCATCAAAGCTCCTGGTAAAGCCAGGGCTCTCTGCAGTTACATCAGGAGGTCCCAACGCTTCCCGTTATCCAACTGTACCCCACTCCATGCTCTCCCCCACCTAAACGTCCCCACATTTACCTCCAAGACACCCACAGATTCCTGGGTGAAGCTCCAGACCTTTCTTTCTCCTTCCTTTCTCTCTCTCACACACAACTACCACCCAAAACCTAGATACCATCACCAGATCCAGTGGGATCTTTCCCCCTGGTTCCTAAAGATTCATTCTGCTGCCCAACTTTCAGGGCTCTGTGACACACACCCCCTGTCCCCTCCCCTAACCCCCCCACAAATGGTGCTTCAGGGACCCTCCTTGGGCCCAAGATCTCCATTCCTCTGCTCCCCACAGAGCTCCGTCTGCTCAGACACCCTCCTCTTGGATCTCTCAGGTCAATCTGGCCATCTCCCAGTCTCCCCCGGATTCTAGAATCCAGCCTGACATCTTTAAAGAACTCAGGATGGGCTCCTACGGGTGCCCCCCCCACCCCCAGCTTCCCAGGCTGCTTTCCATCCCTAATTGTCTAGAATCCCTTGGGCTCCCCTTCCCATGGAAACCAGTTCCTCCAAGATCCCATACGGACTCAGCAGGCCTGGAGACTCTCTCTCCATGGCCTGAGTCTTACCCCAGCTTCCCCCTTTCCAGGGACTTCCAGACCCATCCATGGGGGTGGGGAAGGGACCCTCCTGCGCTCCAGGGGAGGGGCCTGGAGGGCGACGACTGCAGGCGGGGATGGGGGTCTGCAAGGGGAAGCAGGGTCTAGGAAGGAAGGCCAGTTCCCCCGGATTGAAAGGTAACAGGATGGACTGGAGATGAGGAGTTTGGAGCAAAGAGAGGGTGAGGCTGGGGGCGGGGAAGGTGGCGAGCCAGGCTGAGATGAATGGGAGCCGGAGCTGCCCAGGTCTGGGGGTGAGGGGGAGCCGCATGAACCCACCTCACACGTGTCCCGGGAGCCATCTCTCCCTTCTCGGCAGCTCCCGGCGGGTCGGCGGCCATCGGCGGCGGGGGGGCCGGGCGGCGCGGGGCGCGGAACGCTCTGAACGCAGGGGTCCACGGCCCCCCGAGGGCGCTCGGCCCCTCCCTCCGGCGGAGGCCGGGACGGCGGCGAGTGGAGATGGGGGTCGCCGGGGGCGAGGCCCTCCCACGGGCTGCGGCGCGGCCCTTCCAGGGGGAGGTCCTGCTCTGGGGGGCTCAGTCCCTCAGCCCCCCCTGGCCAACGGGGGCTCCTCGGGCGCAGTGTGCTCAGCTCCTGCCCGGGCCCCACTCAGTCCGGGGTCCGAGTCCCAGCTCCCCTCCCCCCTCCCCGCCCCGCCTCGCCTCTCCCCAGCGCCCCCGACCCTTTAACTGGCCTCTTCCCGACCCTAACTGCCCAAGGGGCCAGGGCCAGGCCTGGGCCCCCCCCACCGTTTCCGGGGTTCAAACCCCGCCCACCGCCGGTTCCCGGGGAGGGGGGGGTCCCTGTAACCTGCCCCCCTCCCCTGGGCCCGCCCCTGGGCTGCGGCCCCTGCCCTACGGCTACCCGGCGAGCGGAGGGGGGTGAAGGAAGCTACTCCGGCCCCGCCCCCCCAGCCTGCGCGTGCCCCCGCCTTCTCCCTCCTCCCCCAGCGCGCGACCCTCCAGAGATAGGGATTTAAATAAAATTTGAATAAACCCCCTTCCTCAAGCAGGAGGGTGGAAGGAAAGGATGGAAGGAGGCAGGGAAAGGGGTAGGGGGATTGGGGTGCCTCAGCCCCCCTGGTCCCCCGGCCCCGCGCTGCTTCGGCCCGGGGCCCTGGCCGCCTCTCTCATCCTTCCTGAGCTCCTTCCTCCTTCCTCCTCTCTTCCCCCACCCCTCCCTCCTCCTTCCCTCCTCCTCCTCCTCTTTACTCCCTCCTTCTCCCAGAGGAACCCCGCCCCCTGCCCTCTTCTTCCCCCACCACTCCACTTTTCAGGCAAGACGCGCGGGGCACGACGGAAGTCGTAGTCCTGCGGACGCTGGTGCCACCGTGGGAACAATGGGACGCTGGGGCCTACGGGGACTACAAGCAAGATGGCGGAGGGCGTGCCAAGCCGAGAGGCGAGGGTGCCGGGAGTTAGAGTCCCGTTGCCCCGAGACTCCCCGTTGCAGAGCATACAGGAGTGGGAACGATGACTACAAACAAGATGGCCTTCTTCCCTGACCCGACCTCCTTCCCAGGCACTCACACGCCCCCCTGTCCACAACTCTCCGCGTGTGTGGTACCTGACGGGAGTCGCAGTCCATCTGCTGCCATCCCGCTGCCATTTCTACTCGTCAGGAACAATGGAAAGGTGAAAAGGAACGCGGACTACAAGCAAGATGGCGGAAGAGGGGGGTACACCTGACTAGTAGTCGATCTTATGAGGTACGATGGGAATAGTAGTTTTTCTTGCCTTTTAGTGTTCCTTAAGAATGACGGAACCGGGAGGTTAAGGAGACTACCATAAAGATGGCAGGCTACCTAGCCTCTCCCCGTCCCCTCATTTTACCACCTTGGGCACCTCGCCCGCGTCGATAATCTCGAAATGCCCCTCCCAGTGCCGCAGAGCCTGACGGGAGTTGCAGTCTTCCCGGTTCCTCTCTATTATCTTTGGTCGAGACAATGGAAAGGAAAAAGGGGCGGGGACTACCAACAAAGATGGCGGCCGAAGGAAAGGGTAAACGACGACCTGGGATTTGTAGTTCACGAGCTAAAGCTACTCCCTGCGGAAACGGGGGAAAGGACTACAGTAAAGATGGCGGCCTACCACTCGCTCCCTGCGGCAACACCTGCTGGGGGACGTAGTCCCTTCTGTAGCTTCTAGAGAGAAAGGAAGTGGGCTGGTGAAATGTGCATCACGGTGGACACGCCAAGTTGCAAGCCGACGGAAACCGAGTCTTTCCTCCTCTCCGTCACCCCTTCTTCTCAACGACCTGCCGGGAATTGTAGTCTCACGCCTTCGCTCGCTACTGGAAGGGGAAAATTTATGTCACTAGTGGGGATCAGTGTGGATGAGGAGAAAGAAGTTTGGGCGACCCAGTAATATATGATGTCCCCGTGTGGTGAGGACTTCATAGTTCCGGGCTCGCCTCTTAAAGAAAAGCGCCAGTAATCAGTATTATCGCCAGGCAGGCGTGGTTCTGGCCGAAACGATCGTCAAGCTGCTGTCCCTTGGAAAGCTTGTACACCTCACACCCGACGCTTGTTCCCCTAAACTTCAGGGAGTCAGTGTCTTCCAAGTCGTGAGGGCTCCAAGGGAAAAGGCTCCGGAGTCGTACAAAAATCCCCGCCCCTCTGGAAATCACCAAACCTCGGTTTTCCCATCTGAAAAATGGGGACAATGATCCCTACCTCGAAGCAGAGCTAGGAGTGTTAAGACAGTATTCGCGAAAGCGCTCAGCTCAGGGCCTGAATGGGGGCACGGGTTAGTTGATCCTTTTTCGAGGTTCCTGCCAGCCTAGTTGCTCTGGGACCCCAGGAATCCATCGTGCTGGAAGGAGTTTGCTCCTGTGGAGAAAACTGGCGGGCAGGCAATTTGAGCCGCACCCTCTCTCCCCGCTCCCACTCCTTCCTCAGCTTGGGCCTCAGCGTCCACTACCCAGCGCTGCTCCCAGGGGGCGCCCATTTTCCACTTGACAGGTCCAGCTTCAACCTGAAGTTGCAGGCGCGGTGCCCTGCCTGGTCTTATCTGCAGCCCGCCTTGGAGGCACCCCCACCAGACACCTGAATTGCCAAAGCAGTAGAACTGCTTTCCACCTCTGTGCCTTCTTACCTGCCTTCTTGGTATTCCTTCTCTGCCTGGAAAACGACTCACTTTTGATCCCACAGCTTCCCTCTCCTGTGTTTGAAAGGAGAGGGTTAGAGGGCCCTGCGAAACATTGGGGGTGGTTTTTCTGTGTCACAGGAAGTTAACCTCTGGTCAGTGTGGTGTGAAGACCTAAGTCTGCAGGGGCTGAACTCAGGCTGAACTGAAGAGACTCCTCGCTCACGCTTTATCAGTCAGGAAACCCTTGGCTGCCAAAGGATTGTCGTCTCTACTGCTTTAGCCACAGCTTGCATGATTACTTCAGGGCTTTGTCACAGCTGTTCCTTCTGCCTGTTGGACCCATCTCCTCCTGTCCCACTTCCCTACCCAATTAGTTATTCATCCTTCGGGTCTCTGTTTAAATGCCACTGTCCCAAAGAAGCCTTCCTGTAATTCCCAGATGAGATTCATTTATTAACGCTTCCACTAGATCGTAAGTTTTATGAAGGGTCCATCTCACATGTCAAGTGCTTTCATCATCTCATTTGATCCTCAAGAACCCTATAAGGTAGAATCCCATTTTACAGATGAGGAAACTGGGGCTTAGAGGGATGAGTGCTAGAGTCAGGATTCAAACCCAAGACTGCAGAGCCCATCCTTGTAACTACTGCAGCATCCACATACTGATCAAATCCAGCCCCTGCGTGGGGTTAGTGTGGTGGAGCAACAAATGTCTTAGGCAAAAATGGATTTACGCTTTCACTTGAAATCCTGAAATGTAGCAACACTGAGTCTGCATTCCTTGGACAAGAAACAGCTGGAGCTGAGCAGTGGCTGCCCCTTTTGGATGGCACGCCAAGTTTAAAACCAAGTCCCCACCTAGTTTGCTTCACTTCTAAGCACTATCAACCCCACTCCATTCACCAGAATACGCCTACTGAGGGTCAAGACCATTTCTTACACTAGCACCACAGTGCCGGGCGCTGGGCTTGTGCCCACAACTGGGTGGGTAAGGGGATGGCAGAGTGGGATTGCACATAAAGATACAGGAAAACTTAGGGTGGCCGGTTAGCTCAGTTGGTTAGAGCGTGGTGCTGGTAGCACCAAGGTTGCCGGTTCGATCCCCACATGGGCCACTGTGAGCGGCGCCCTCCTTAAAAAAAAAAAAAATAGAGGAAAACTTGTCCTTTCCACTTTATAACCTACTCTACAGTTTGAAGTTCTTACCATGAACATATATTATGTACTTAACACATGAGTTGAAAATACTATAAGCCAGCCATGTTGGTATTAAATTACAAAGATGATAGAGCTTCTCAGACATAGATGAACTCAGGGAATACAGCACCCATGAGCCTCGTTTCATTTGTACCAAAATGATGTTTGTTCACTGTCAACCTTATCCATGCATTTTGTTTAAGAATCTTTGGAAGGATGGCTTAAGACCACTTGGTTTCCTCTGTGAGAGTCTGTCATGCAGGGTCTCTGCTCCCGCTCCCCGCACAAGAACGCAGGACATGGCGAGGCCAAAAAGGAACACCCACGGAACCATAGATAGGGGAGTGATACCACTATAGTCCGCTGGCGGCTGGGTTGGAGAAGCAGGAGCCACACGATCCGCAACCTGCTGTCCACTTCTCTCTGACAACCAACCTCACTTGCTGTCTGCAATCCACCGTGCTAATTGCAATCTGCTCTTGATAGCTCAGCCACCATCTTCTTGCTAGCCCCTCATTTCCTGCTAGCGTAGCCATGGCAGTTATATTAGTGGCAAATGGCTCACTGGTTACAGCTGACGGCCAATTAGCCACAGCTGATGGCCATCCGATCACAGTTGATGGCCATTTACTACCCGAGTGAGCACCTTTCCTTATGAGGTCGAGAGCCTGGAATCTCCTTTCTGGGGCTCTGTCCCCACACTCCACCCCTACAGGCTCTCGCCTCACGATCTGCGCGACAAGTGTCTTCTGCGAGGGGCCCTGTGCGAGGAGCCTGGAAACTGCACTCCTGAGTCTGTCCACACAGGGTCTGGGCTGTGGGGCTGCAGACCAGTTTCAGAAACAGGTCGGACCGTTCCGGCCCCAGTGAGGAGCTGCTGAAAGGAATGGAGGGCACCTGTCCACTTTCAGACCTGCCTGCAACCTTGCGATGAGCACACGGAATTCAGGAGCCGGACTGGCCCATTGATCTTGCGGCTCCTTTTTAGCAGTGGCTGCCCCCTCCTTCTCTGCCTCTCCTGGATCTCTAGAAGGTTCCAGCTTCTGGAGCAGCCAGGGTAGGCTAGGGTCTCCTGCAGTGACAATAACACCCACATTTTGGAGGCTTGTAACGACAAAGGTCTGCTTGCTCGTTCTGCACGTCTAATGTTGGTCAGGGGGAGGTCAGCTCGTTCCAGTCACTCCGGGAATAAGGCCGAGGGAAAAGACTCCATCTCCATGTGAGCTTCTGTGATCACCATCCAATCAATCAAGGATGGATGGCTGGTGGAGAAGGGCTTGGTGAAACACACAACGCTTTTTATGCCCAGAAGTGACACGTGACAGTTGTGCTGACATTGTATTGACCAGTTCATAGCCTTATGTAACTTCAAAGGGGGCCAGAAATAGAACTCTCAACATGCCTGGAAGGAGAAATGGAATACTTGCGAGCAGCCCTAATGCCAAGCACAGCTCCCTGTGGGTCCTGGGGGAGCTAGTGCTGCCATATGTAGGATTTCTGGGCAAGCACCCCTCTACAAGACACTGAGTGGGCTGTTTTTTTTGTCACATCATGACAATATCCACATAAACGGGAGAGGACTCTGAGCTACACTGAATGATGGTGGACAAGTGAACAGAAAGATGTCTCAGTGAGTGGTTGATGGCCAGCCCTGGAACCAGTATTCACAAAAGGCAAGGCTCCCCAAAAGCTGTGTGGATCTGCTCAGTGTCCAGTCCCAGCCGTGAAATGCTGGGTGTGGCTTCAGGTGGCTTCACAGGGCTCCTTGGCCACTGTTGCTGGGGCCTCTGATGTCAACGGTGGATGAGTTTCTACTGGGAATCCATGTTGCCAGTAGGAACTTCTGAACGTCTTTAAATTGATCACGTAGATGATATAATATCAATTTTCTTTTTGCAGATGTATCCTTTCATTTGGGAGCCAAGACTGATGCTCTCAGTGGCTTCCTGCAGTGAAGGCACTGGATGTTGTAAAAGTTTCCCTTTTGAAGATGGTAAATTATATATATATATATATATATTAAACAAGTTCACGAACTTGTTGCAACAATATTGTTAACCTTTTTTGATATCAGAGGGATTATTATTCATTATGAATTTGCACCACCTGGACAAACAGTTAACCAAGATTACTATTTGGAAGTGCTGAAAAGAATGCATGAAAAAGTTAGATGACCTGAACTTTTTCGCCAACAATTCATGGCTCTTGCATCACGACAATGCACCAGCTCACAAGGCACTGTCTGTGAGGGCGTTTTTAGCCAGGAAACAAATAACTGTATTGGAACACTCTCCCTACTCACCAATGACTTCTTTCTTTACTAAAAAATAAAGGAAATATTGAAGGGAAGACATTTTTTTTTAAAGGTTTTATTGGGGAAAGAGAATAGGACTTCACTGGGGAACACTGTGCACTTCCAGGCCCCCTCCTCCAAGTCAGGTTGTTGTCCCTTCAATCTCAGCTGTGGAGGGTGCTGTTCAGCTTCAAGTTGTTGTTCTTTCAGTCTTAGTTGTGGAGGGCGCAGCTCAGCTCCAGGTCCAGTTGCCGCCACCAGTTGCAGGGGGCACAGCCCACCATCCCTTGCGGGAGTCGAACCGGCAACCTTCGCACTCCAACCAACTGAGCCATCCGGGAGGCAGCTCAGCTCAAGGTGCTGTGTTCAACCTTCGTTGCAGGGGGCAGAGCCCACCATCCCTTGCGGGACTCGAGGAGTTGAACCGGCAACCTTGTGGTTGAGAGCCCACTGGCCCACGCGGGAATCGAACCGGCAGCCTTTGGAGTCAGGAGCATGGAGCTCCAACCGCCTGAGCCACCGGGCCGGCCCGAAGGGAAGACATTTTGATGGCATTCAGGACATCAAGGGTAATATGATGACAGCTCTGATGGCCATTCCAGAGCTGAGTGTCCTGCAGTGGGGACAGGACAGATCTCTTGGGAGCGTATGGATGGCTCATGGGGACTGAGCTCCAAGCATGGGTTGTGGGGTATTGACAGGGCATTTCGTGCCATTGGGGAAACCCTGGAGGGGCCTCATCGCAGACAGCGGTCAAGAAACATGGTGGGTGGAGTCTGTGACAGCCTGAGAGGTGGCAATTCTTATCCCGGTTTGCAGATGAGGAAATAAACTGAGGCTCAGAGAGGTTAAGTAACTTGCCTAAGTTACAAAAGCAAGATTTTTGTTTGTCGTGTGACTTGCTGTGTGACTTCAGGTAAGTAGCTGCCCATCTCTGGGCCTTGGGCTCCTTACCTAAGGCTCCTGGACCCTGTTTTATCTAATTACATCAACCTGTTTTGGCTTCCAGAACATTGTTGCTTTAGGAAAAATTTTAAATCCGTTTATAAGTTTGTTGTTGGTCTCCCCCCTGGCGAGTGTGTCCCATGAGAGAGGGAACTGGCTCACCTTATTCAACCTGGTGCCAGCATACAGTAGGGCTCCATCGATATCTCCCGATGGCTGAATGGATGAACAGATGTGTCCCCTGCCTCAGCAGAAAGGGTGTGGGCCTTCTCCCTCCACACCAGCCCCTAACAGAGAGGGGGGTAGAGCAGCACTCCAGCCCCCAACTGGATGGAAGTAGGGTGGGCTCTGGCGGACCACTCCAACTCAGTAGGTGGGCAGGGACTGAGGACTGAACAATGACCCCTTATGGAGAGATGGAGAAAGTGCAGAGAGGGACCAGCCTGGCACCTGTCTCCCCACCGTCCCCCTCTGCCGTAAGCGTCCTGGAGACCTCAGATACGTGCCTGTGTGTGCTGTCTGGTCGAGGGCGGCCACTGGCTCAGACTTCCCGGGGCAGCAAAGACTAAGGCGGAGCTAGTTCTCAGGACTCCTGCAGCCCAGCTGCCTGTGTGTCTGTGCACACGTGGCCATGACGTGTATACGCTGTGTGTGCATGTGTGTATTTGTCTGCTCTGCGCATGCCCCTCCAGCAGGGCTCCCAGGTGTGGCTGTGCATTCACACGTCCATACATCCGTGTGGACACGTGTGCTCACCTGTCTGGCTCTCTCTGCATCTCGTGTGCCGGTCTGGCTGGGTGTGTGTAATACAACACGTGTGTGGGCATGCAACTCCACAGAGGCAAGGATTTCTGTCTTACTTGTCCCCTGCTCTATCCCAGCACCTGGTACAGGGACCGGCATGCAGTAGGTATACGTATTTGAATGAATGAATGAATGTGTGCGTGTGCACATGTCTGGTGTGTGTCCACGGACCAACGTGGGTGTAGACGTGTGCACATGCCTGTGTCTAGTGTGCACCTGGTGTGGGTGATGTCACTCACAAGCCACCCCTCTTGTCCCTTTTCCAAACTCCTCGGGAGACAGGACCCAACACCTGGGTCTCCATGGGGTGGAGCAGGGGGCCGCCTCCTCGTGGGAAACTGGATCCCAGGACGTGCGGAGCTCCAGGGAGAAGTGCGGCCCCTTTGTCCCCCATAATCCCTCCTCGCCTGACCCCCTCCCTCCCAGTATCTAGGATTTAAGGTCGATTTGGGGGGCTATAGGGGATGAGGGTGTCACATCAGCCTCCCCTTCCCTGTCTGTCCCCTAACTCGGGGGTTTCTGCACCGCCCCCACCCCGTGTGACTCCTTCCCTCCCTCTTGGGTGGTTCCAGGGCTCAGCCCCAGGGATAAAGCCACCTGAGGCACAGGCCAGGTGCTCTAGAATGACCCAGAGACTACAGAGAGGAAGCAGCCAAGGAGCGAGCATGAGGTGTTGGCTGGGTGAGTGAGGGGGATAAAGCGCCAGGGCCCGGCGGTAAGGAGGGCAGGGGGCACTGCCAGCTGACTCAGGCACCTGGCTGCCTTTGCATCTGCTGCGAACCTCCAAAAGCTTGCACACTGAACGCTTCACTCACCATTGATTCATTGATTCATTCATTCAAGAAATAGTTATGGAGTGCCTATTTTGTGCTAGGTAGTATTCTGAGCATTTGGGGAGAGAGCAGTGAACAGACAAAAATCTATAGCCTCATGGAGATTTCATTCTGCACACAGACAATACATGCAATAAAGAAGTAAATTAGAATACCAGTGTGACAGGTGAGAGCAATGATACAAGTTTGTTGGATGGATGGATGGATGGATGGATGGATGGATGGATGGATGAACGAACAAATGAATGAAAAGACCTTCACTTTCAGCCTTCCCTTAAGTTCTGAACTTCTGGGAACTCTGTAGAAAAGGGAACAAAGGAGGCCATCCTGGTTTGCCTCTAGCCTCTATCGCTTCCTGCTGGCAACCTCTTCTCTGAGCCTCACGCTGTTGATGGGACATAAAGTCGGCCAGACCTCTGAGAGTACAATTTGGCAGCATTTACTCAAATTTAAAATAAGCATGCCCTCCAGTCAAGCAAACACTGCCACTTCCAACAATGCCCACAGAGGCCGGGAGAAGGATGTTGATGGCAGCATTCATTCATTCAACAAATATTTAATAAATGGGGTGCTAGGTGCTGAGGAAACAGCAGTGAATGGACCAGGTGAGGTTTCCTGGAGCCAACATTCGAGGGGGAGAGACAGCATCAAGCACGTAGACAAATAAATACATGAGGTAGTCGCGAACAGCAAAACTCTCTGCAGACTGTCAATCACGGAGAGGGAGGGGCTTTGGGTATATGACCGGGACAGCTTCTGTGAGTTGAGGCTTGAAGAACAAGAAGGAGGGGAGATTAGGGAGTGGTCCTAATCTCTTTACAGGGCCCAGGAAGGAAGGGCAAAGAGGGGAAATGCTACAGAACAGAAAGGAGGCCCGTGCAGGGGCCAGACCTTCCGGCCACACAGAGAACCTGGGCTTCACCACGGGACGGTTCAGGCAGGGGAGGGGTGTAGCTGGCCTCAGGGGTGGGCATGTAGAGGGGAGTCAAGGGTGGAAGCAGAGACCAGTGAGGAGGATGCTCTAATGTCCAGTGGGAGGTGCTGGTGGCTGCGACTCAGGTAGTAGCAGCAGCAGGAGGGGAGGAGCGGTTAGATTCTGGATGCATGTTTGCATGTTCTAAAACTTTGTATTGAAAGTAACAAGTATACAGAAAAGAGCACAAGTCATAAGTGTTGAGCTCAGTGAATCGTCACAAGATGAATAACCCTTGTCAGGAGCACTCAGATCGAGAAACAGGCTTGTGCGGGCTGCTCTTTAAGGACAGAGGCCGCAGGACTCTGACTGCAGAGGACGAGAGGACCCCTGGTTTCGACACAGGGAGGCTGGGGCAGGGGAATCCAGAGTTGAGTGTTGGGTATTTCGAGTTTGAGCTGCTTATTAACATCTAAGGGAAAATACGAATACATGGGTTTGGAATTTAGGGGGACACTCTGGGCTGGAAATAACTGTCATCCAGGGGGACGCTGCCCTGACTTGGATACAGAAGACGGTTGTAGACCACAAGGGCTGCGCCTGTTTGAGGAGTGATGGGGAGACGAATGAGTTGCTAGGTGGGGTTGGGGAGTTGTGGCTGACCTCTGATTTCTTCTGCCAGCCCCCCTCTGCCTGCTGACCTTGCAGATGCCCCCGCTCGGTCTGGGGGCCCCCATCTCCCCCGCTGAGCCCATTAGTAAAGCCTATAGCCTGGCCATATACATGCAGAAGAATACGTCAACACTGCTGCAGATTTACGTGCGTGACATTGCGCACGAGTGGGGATCAGGGGACAGGGACACCATCTTCCTGGCCCAGCCCAGCGTAGGGAAACAGAGCAAGGCCAGGAGAAAGCTCCTTCGTGGGTCTGAGGGTACAGGGTTCCGTCAACTGGAGACACACCCACACAAACACGGTCACCAATGGTTTGTGACCTTGGGCCAGTCATTCTTTCTCTCTGCCTCAGCTCCCTCATCTGCAAAATAGGATCATGATCCTACCTTTGCTTACCTCTCAGAACTGTTATGAGACTCAAAGAAGCACACAGAGGGAGCGGCATGACCATTTCCACAACCTCCATGTGCCTTCTGCCATGCTGGGGGCACTCTAACGCCTCACAAAGTTCTGAAAGACGGAATTACAATGCACTTTACAGATATGAAAATGGAGTCGGAGAGAGGGTCACTAATTTTCCCAAAGTCACACAGCTAATAAATGGCAGTGCCAGGCTTTTTCCCCCCTTTCTTCTGCTTCCCCCCACACACTCCTGTTCAAGCCGTTGTTTCTCAGTCTAGTTGTGTAGGACACAGCTCCCTGGCCCATGCAGGTATCAGTCAGCCGCTCACAGCAGCTCACAGCAGCTCTCGCTGGCTGCTGGCCATTCACGCTGGCCACCCACTCATGCTCATAGTGGCACAAGGTAGACCACTGCAGCACACAGCAGCACATGGCAGCTCACGCCAACCTCTGGCTGCTCACAGCAGCCCAGCTCCAGGGAGAGCTGTTGTTCACAATCTTAGCTGTAGAGGGCGCAGCTCACTGGCCCATGTGGGAATCAAACCATCGACACCGGGGTTAGGAGCACGGCGCTCCAAAGGCCTGAGCCACCGCGCCAGCCCAGTGCAGGATCTTAAACCAGGTCTGTGGCATTTGATGCCAATTCCCCTGTCCCCCAGAAGTTCAAACTGTCAGCCTGTTGGCCGGGTCTGACCCACAGATGTTGTCTGTTTTGGCCACGCAGTGCTTCTTCAGATTTTGAACACAAAAGCCCATCTCAGACAGGCACAGGGGTTCTTCTAACCCAGCCATCTTAGTCCTGCTTTCTTCCTCAAGTTACATGACCTACCTGGCCCTGCACCTGCACAGTGTGTGACTCCTTCACGGGATTATATTCCAGGCCTGTGTGCAGTCACTTCATCCTTCTTGGGCTATTTCCTCAGGTGCAACATGGGGGTACTACGGTACATCTGGTTTCCGGCCCCATACGTGCTACCACTCCCTGGGTAGCTCTGGGCACCCTGAGCCTGTTTCTCCACCTGTAAAATAGGACTAGGTGATCTGTCAATGAGGGGGTTTATCACCATGCACTCAGATTGTGTGGGTCCAGGTGTGTGCAGGCAAGAACTGTCATGGGGAAGGCACGCAACTACATTGAATAATATGAATGATTGTTCATCAGTGGTTATAGTACAATTCCCAAGCATGAACTACTAAATGCTCTAAATGAAAAAGAAATGTATTGGGCTATGACTACATTGTCATAACATATCTAGACTGAAAATACAATCATAATGATCATTGTAGTAACATGTAGTAATTCATGGTGGCTTATAATATCATCCTCGTATGCCAGGTACAGCGCTTAGGACTTTGTATATGTGCTTCTTATCATCTGCATGATAACACTGCCATGTGGGAATTAGTGAAGCTGGGATTCAAAGTTGCACACCTCGTACTCGGAGGAAGCGGAACTGGAGCCTCAGAGAGCCACAGCTCTGTGCTAGGACATCCCACCGATTCTCTGGGGAGTTGTGACTGGCAACTCCCCCTGGGAAGATGCCAGTCTCATAGAAGGCAGATGGGAACTTGGGGGAGCGGGGGTGGGGTCCTCAGCGTGCCGATCTCGTCCCCTTACCATCTCTGTCCCTTGTACAGCTCCAGTACCAGGGTAGCCCTTTTAGTGACCCAGGTTTCTCCGCCCCCGAGCTCCAGCTCAGCAGCCTGCCTCCTGCTGCCCTTTCCTTCAAGACCTGGCACGCTTTGGACGATCAGGAGCGGCTGGGCCATGCCCAGGGGGCCTTCCTGGCCTTGGCCCAGCACCTGCAGCTTGTGGGGGACGACCAGAGTGACCTTAACCCCTGCAGTCCTATCCTGCTTGCTCAGCTCAGGGCTGCGAGACTCAGAGCCCAAGGCCTCCTGGGCAACGTGGCTGCAGTCATGACTGCGCTGGGCCTGCCCATCCCCCCAGAAGAGGACACCCTCGGGCTCGTCCCCTTCGGGGCCTCAGCCTTCAAGAGGAAATGTCGAGGGTATGTGGTGACACAGGAATATGGCCACTGGACAGATCGAGCTGTGCGGGACCTGGCTCTGCTCAAGGCCAAATACCCCGGATAGAGGTGGCGGGACTTCTTGTCAGAGGCTGCAACGCTTCTGTCATGATGGACTTTTCTCTGCTTTGCTTTGTGGCTGGAAAGACTGCTTGTTTAGGAGGCAGGGCTTGTTTGCCATGTCCTGGTAACACTTCCTGGGAGCCAGGCCTCCGTTCCAGGTCTGGGTGGGACTCCGTGGAGATCATTTCATGGATTACCAGTCCAGTGGCACTGGGTGCCCACTTCCTGGGTGGGGTGGGCTTCCCTCCTTCCTGGGCTCTGCCTAGAACTTTGGCTGCCTTCTAGCCTCTGTCTACCTCACCTTCTCAATGAAGATATGGACGCTGGAGCAGACGGACCTCCCTTCTTGCTGGAGTTCATTTCCTCCAAGTGTACTTCTCCAACTGTGGCCACTGTTCCAACGTCCCATCTTAAGGGGCTTCACTTCCTGATCCATGGCAGTCCAATTGAAAAACTAAGGATTCTTGTCATATCTGTTTCCTGTGGAGGACACATCCGCTTCCTGTTCTGGGCTGACAGATGGCTTCCCTGAGGGGAGGGTGGGAAGGGGCGCTCAGGAATCTCATATTTATACGGTGGGTTTGGGGGATGTCTAGGGGACCGGGCTGTACCCCAAGGATCCCATTCTCCTCAAAGGTGTATCCCCATTTTCAACAACTATATATACTGGTAACTTGAGTGTTCTTTTGATTATATTTTAAACATTTTATTTACAAAAAAGATTTAATTTATTCTCAGAAATAAAACTCTTTTAAGATGTTCATTGCTTCTCTCCACAGACCTGGCTTGGGGGGGGGGGGGTGCAAGGATAGGGCAGAGGGAAGGGATGAAGGGGAAGGACCTCAAAGAGAGAGTGGGCAGGGCGCCCCAAGGCCCCAAGAGATGGTATGGGACCGGAAGGGAGAGGGCAGCAGGTGGAGTGACCCTGGGGGAAAGAGGCTGACCTTTGTCTGGAGTGGCCCTCCCACCCGAGGGCCAGTAGCAAAGGACAGGAAACAGAGTGATGAGGTGTTTCCTCCTTGAGATGAGCTGAGATGTACATGTGCTCACATGGGGCCCAGAGGAGATAAACGGGAAAAGGGGAAACAAAGTGGCGCCCAGACGGTGGCCATGAGAGACTGAGGCAGACCCAAGCGATGGAGAAAAGAGTGGGAAAGCAAGCATGTGATGGACATGGAAAGTCACATACAGAAACAGGAAGGTCCTGAGAGAGAAAGAGAGCGAGAGCGTACAAAGCAAATAGGGACGACAGAGGCAGAGAGATGGAGAGGGTCCGAGCTCCTACAGGCCCTAACAGAGATGGAGCAAAACCAGGAAGTGACAGCGAGCCGTAGACCGCCCGCGCTCAGGCGGGGCCCCCGGGCACCAGCTGGCTCAGGTCGGCCTCGGTGCGGCTCACCCACTCGCTGTAGAGGCCGCACACGCGGAGCCCCAGCACCTTGGCCGGGAAGACGCCGGCGGCGGAGGCGGCGGCGGGCTCGAGCCGGGGCCCGCGGGGCTCGGCGCCCAGCGCAGCCAGCACGGCCTCCACCGCAGCGCCCAGGGCCCGGGCCTGGCGCGCCGCGTCCTCCAGGCGCCGCAGCAGGCGCAGCGCGCACGGGTTCAGCTCGGCCTGTCGGCGGCGCACCACTTCCAGCAGCGGCGGCAGCGCAGCCAGCGCCCCCGCGTCCAGCTGCAGCTGCTCGGGCACCGGCAGGCCCGCGTGGCCCGGGGCCGGGGCGCTCAGGCCGGCCACCGGCAACCGCGGAGGCGAGAAGCCGGGGAGCCCGAAGGGGTCTCCCTGGTGCTGCACCTGCGAAGATAGGGCTGTCAGTGGGGCTCCCGGAACTCCTCCCCTCTCCTGGGGCCTCAGTTTCCCCTCTCACAAAGGATAAATTCCTCCTAACAGAGCTGTTATGTTTGAGATAATAACAAACGACAACAAAAAAAGTGGGCTTTACACCAGTGCCTTCATTTTCTCATCTCACATGGAGGTAATAACATTATCAACTTCATAAGGCAGTTATGAGCATGTTAGAATGCTTACCGCAGGTCCTGGCCCTTTGGAAGGGCACAATAAATGTTAGCTCATTTATTAATAAGATTTTACACACCAGTGTGCAAATCCTGTCTCCACCATTTACTAGCTGTTTGGTTTCCCACAAAACCATTTCCCTTCTCTGAGCCTCAGTCTTCTCATCTGTAAAATGGCGGAACAGCTCCCTGTCCTGTCTTCCTACCAGGGGTCTCCTGAGAATCACACAGATAGTGCAGGGACCAAGTCTGTTTCCCTCCCTCCCTTCCTCCTCCCCACCTCTGTACCTGCCTGGCACACAGCAGGGGCTCCATGAATAACTGTCATCTGAATGAACAAATGAAAGTTAAAGGTGATTTGTAATTTGTCAAACTGCTATAACAGTACCATTCATCCTTTGCTAACATCTTGCCTCGGGTTCAGCATTGTGCTTGCTGCTCTAACACACTATTCCTCATCTTCCCAATGATGGGTGTGGTAATGATGATTTTGTAAGTGAAGATGTAGCAGTTGACGAGGTACAGTGATGCGCTAGGCCCTACATCCAGGAAGGGACAGAGCTGGAATTTGAACCAAAGTTGGCAGGTCTACAAAGGTAGTTCTATTATCCCACTACTCACTGTCAAAATGGTGACATCCTTATTGTAAGGTTATCATCCCTGCCCAAGGCCACAGCATGGCGGCAGGCAGGCCTACAGTCTGTCTGATTCCAAACTGTATCCTCCCTCCACTACAAGAGTCATTTGGGGAAATATCTTCTTTCCCTGGGCAGGGCCTTCTGCCCAACCAAAGACGTTGGCAGACTCCCTGCTTTGTCAAAGTCCCCTCTTGGGATGGAATTTCTCCCCCGTACTGAAACCCCTTCTTGGTCTCTGCATAGTGCTGGGAGAAGAGTTCACAGTTCATCCTTTTACAGTTGGGGAGCCCAAAGCCCATGGAGATGAGGCGACAAGATCACACAGAGCCTAGAAACTAGGTTTCCTGACTCACAGAGTGGAGTTCTCTTCACTCTCAGGCAGCCTCTGTCTTAAGCCCCAAGGAGGGGGCCTCCAAGCTGAGGTGGCTGGAAGGGCATTGGAGGCACAGAGATGGGCCTCCAATGTGTGGCCAGGGGCAAGTGACTGAGCTCTCTCAGGAGTGCCCATTTCTGCAGCTGGGAAACGAGGCTGAGAGAATGGGTGATCAAGAACCCTGACGACCTGGACTTGCGCGTTCCCCAGGCCCCGGCTCCTCCACACCAGCCCTACTCACGTATTCCTGGAGCAGCTGCTCAGCGTATTTGGTAAGGAGGCGGGCAAGGCTGTGTGTCTGCCGGATCTTGGCCTCCAAGTGAGGAAGGGGTGAGACTGAGAAGTCAGCCTGGGGGTCTTCTGGTGGGAAAAGGGGGGGGAATGAGGGTAGCCCAGACCCCTACTCCTTGACCACTTCGGTCAAGCTGGCTCTTCCTTCCAGAACCCAGAAGCTCAGCTCTGAATTGTGCAACTTGAAGCCAGGCAGGCTCTGTCCCATTCCAACTGAGGGAAAAGGAAGCATCAGACATTTGCCAAACGGTTGTTCTACTGGAAATGTGTTCCGTCTCCGAATCACTGTTGAAATCCTATTAAAGCCAAACTCAAATACTGTCTCCTCAGTGCAGCCTGGGAATCATCTCTCCCTTAAATTAATTTCTTCCTTCTACTTAAGGCCATTTGTTCATACTTCTAAGGTAGTTATTTTAATGGCTCTTTTACCTACGTGACTTGGCCTCCACCTCGGAGCCCTTTGAGAGTAGGGCTCACATATATCTGTACCTCAATGAATTGTGGGTGGAAGTCACCATCTCTGTAGCACTGAACATCACATCGGAATGTGTCTTTCAGCCCATTTTACAGATTGGGAGACTGAACTCCCATTCCCTCACCGATGGCCCTTCTGTGGAAGGCGCTGGGCTGGGTACCCGGCAGTATTAACGCCTGAATCAGCCACCAGCCTTCCCTAGCACAAGCTAGAAGGTGGCGCCCTGGCAGGACTACATTTTCTGAGACGCCCAGCGCAGCGCCCAGGGCATGCTGGGGAATGTAGTCAACGCCCGCAACTCCTACCCCGCCCCCCGCCTCCCCCCCCCCGCCCCCCTCGCCTGAGTTTCCCACCGCCTAACCCTATCCTTAACAGCCTCTACTTTCCTTTCCAGTTGTCACTCACTGGCTCCCGGGACCCAAAGACTTCCTCCCCTAACTCTAACCTTCCCTGTGGCTCCCAGCTCTGATTCTTTATCAATACTGAAGGAGGATCCAGGCGTCCAGCCCCAGCCACCACCCTCCCCCAGGGTGTACTCGAACCAGTGATCTAACCCTGGAGCCCACGTCCCTAAAAGCACAGCCCCAGGCCTCTAAACTCTGGCGCTAGCACCTTCCCACAGCTCACCGCTTGTTACCTGACACCGGGGCCCTGCTCTCCTCCGCTCAGGACGCTCCCTTCCCGGACCCAGGGGTGGCGGGGACCCAGACCCCAGCTTCCAGCCCTCCTGACCCCTGCTCCCCTTGGGCACTCGGCACAGGCCCTTCAGCCCCTTACCCAGACTTCCCTCCCTCCGGCTCATGCTGGCCCCTGGTTGATACCGGTTGCCTCCACGCCCCCCTTCCGTGGGGGAGAAGGGGGGAAAAGGGTAGGGGCGTGGCCCGGGCGCAACCAATCAGGGCTCAGACCCCAAACAACCCCCCCTTCCCCCCGCCCGCTCACCCCCCCAACCCCGCCACAGGCAAGATTCCTCGTCCCTGAGCTCAGCTCCCTGCCCGCGCCGCCTAGTCCAGAAACGGGCATGAGGAGGGCGACAGGTTGTCTGCATGGTGGACTCGGGACCTCGATGCTGGGGGTGCCCGGGCCTGGGAGGCAGCCCTGCGTCCCGCCGGGAGGAGGCTTAGGCTCTGATCTGGAGCAAGGCTTGGGTGCTCGGGCTGCTTTTCGGAGAAAGCTGAGTAGATAGGAGAGGGTGGAGCTGGCAGGGCTGGAATGTGGTGCCCCTCCCGCTTGGCTGGAAAGCTGGGGTAGAGTGGGTGCGAGAGAGGCCGGTGGAGGCCCTCAGGCTCGGGCCACACCACTCCTGGCCTACCTTAGATACTTTGTGCTGCCGGTCTCATTGTCACAGCTACCAGGAGGGGGACAGATACACCAGCTCTTCTCACCTTACCAGGCTCAGTAAGAGAACCCCCCTGACACACCTACTACGTAGAACCACTGTAGTATTTCTACTACATACAGACTTTCATTCTCACACAGGAACAAGCTTCAGACACAGGTACAGGAAGTCATACACTGCCAACGCCACTAACCTGGTGCCGACAAACGGGCCCTCTGTCCTGGGCCCTGGGATTGAGGTGATTCATACTTGGTCTCTGGTCCTCTGAGGAGCTCACAGTCTGATGGGGGAGGCCACAGACAACAAGTAACGGGGTTTGTGAGTGAAGAGCCTGGGAAGGGGGTCTGTGTGTCTGTGAGGATATTGCCAGAATGAAGGGAGAGGGCACGGCAGGTGCAGTGAAGCCAGACTGTTGATAGCAAGCACGATCACACACTTAGTAACAGCGAACACTTACTGGGTATTGACTATGACGTACAAGACACTGTTCTAAGAGCGATCCACTTATTAACTCATTCCCATGTCATCCGTGAAGACAAGTGACTTCTTCAGGGACAAGCAGATGGGATTTCCCCCCAGCAATTTGGCTCCAGGAATGCTGTCATAACCACCTTCCTACTCCTTAATCCCTGCGGACATACTCACACCAAACTGCACAGGCACAATAGTCACTCTTGAAACACGCGCACACACATAGCAACACAAATTTAGACGCGTTCTATCTGCTGGCAAACACAGCCTCAAATGAAACCAACCAAGACATGCTCATTTGAAGTAAACTTTTACTTGAAGTATAATGTACATAGGGAAACGTGCACACCTCCTAACTGTAGAGCTCCGTGAATTTTCACAGAGTAAATACCTGCAGGGAACCGGCCCTAGGTCAAGAAACATGATCAGATCCCAGAGCCCCCTCTGAGCCCCTCTCAGTCCTGAGGTTGACCACACCTGACTTCTCACACCATACATTGGTTTTGTCTGTTTGGAGCTTCCGATCAACGGAACCATACAGTATGTACTGGTGTATTTTACTTTCATGAGACTTGTACCGGCTGTTGGGTGTAGCCGGACGTCATTCCCCTTGCTGCGTCCAAGGCGTAAACAGGCTTTTTCCACTCCCCTTTGATGGGTTGTTTCCAGTTTGAGGCTATTATAAATGGTGCTATGAACATACCGACGCTTTTCTGTTGGGTGTTACTGACCTAGGAGTGGAATTGCTGGGTCATAGGGTTGGGGTGTATGCTGGGCTTCACTAGAAAACTGCCTTTTCCAAATTGTCTTTACCAGTTTACTCTCCCCCAGAAATGTGAGAAGCCCAAGTTGCTTTACTTCTTCGCCTACCCTTGGCATGGTCCGTCACTGTCATTTTAGCCATTCTGGTGGGTGGAGTCCCACTCATATGTAGCGTCTGGCATGTACTTGGCACTCAGTTAATAGATTGTTGAATGAATGGCTAAAGGAATAGTTGGACAGTGTACAACTGGACAGTCTGGCGAGGGTGGACACACACACGCACACGGCGTTTCAGGGACGCCTACGCGCAGCGGACGCACACCCGGACACCGGCCCTCTCGCGCCCCTGGCGCCCACATGATCTGAACGCCCCCTCAGCCCCGCCGCGCGCGTCCACTCGCTGAGCTTGCCGGCAACCTCCCTCTGGGCGGCGGGCAGGGGGCGCTGCGCGTCCGGGCGCCCCGAGGGGGCGGGCCGGGCCGGGGCGGGGCGGGGCGGGGCGGGGCCGGCCGGCTGCCAGGCCTGGGCTCAGGACGTCCGCGCCGCCGGGCCGCTCCGGAGACGACGGGCCGGGGCGGGGCGCGGCGGCAGGAAGCGGGGCGGGGACTCGTGGAGGCGTTGGGGAGCGAGGGAGGGCGCGGCCAACTCCCGGAGGGACGACTGGCAGAGCGAGCGGCGCCCGGGCCTGGCGCCGAGCCTGAGCCCGCCGGACGGGAGGCGGCCCAGCCGCGGGCTGGGCCTCGGCCCCAGCCCAGCCAGCATGGCCGGTCGGACCGTGCGGGCCGAGACCCGGAGCCGGGCCAAGGATGACATCAAGAAGGTGATGGCGACCATCGAGAAGGTCCGGAGATGGTGAGCGCTGTCCCGGGGTCAGGGACGGGACGTGGCGGGGCCGACCCTCCTCCAAAGGCGTCTACCCTCCCTTTGCCAGCTGTGGCCCCAGGTGTTCTGTGCGCTCCCCCCGCCCCCCCACCTGCGCCCTGGGTCTACAGGGCTCTGTGCCCCTTGTCCTGGCTACACCCTGGGGTCTACAAAGCGTGTTCCCCAGCCGCGCCCTCTCAGAGCGGGAGCTCCGCCTCCTCCAGCTCTGACACTCCTCCCGCAAGTATGCCCGCATCCCCAGCCAGCCCCAGCCGCGAGCCCCACGCACACCCCAGGGGTCCGCGAACTACGGCCCAAGCCGCACTCCTACCGGAGACACCCGCATGGTGCCCTGGGGTCTGCAGGGCTCCCTCTCCCTCTGTGCCCAGTTAGCAGAACTGCCCCTTCCCTCGTGCACCACCCAGATCTCTGCAGGTATCCCCAGATGTGTCCAGCTGCTGGGGGCTCTGTCCTCTGGCCTTTCTGACCCAGTCCCCCCACTCTCCCACAGGGAGAAGCGCTGGGTGACTGTGGGCGACACTTCCCTTCGTATCTTCAAGTGGGTGCCAGTGGTGGACCCCCAGGAGGAGGTGA
Source organism: Rhinolophus sinicus (assembly GCF_057876585.1). Taxonomy (NCBI): domain Eukaryota; kingdom Metazoa; phylum Chordata; class Mammalia; order Chiroptera; family Rhinolophidae; genus Rhinolophus; species Rhinolophus sinicus. The sequence continues at coordinate 18,261,784 of NC_142510.1, read as the reverse complement.
GCAAACCGCCCCCACCCCAGACCCTGCCTCTGTGCAGCCTCAGGCAAGGCCCTCCCATCCTGGCCTCCCCCCCACTCCGCATTCTGAGACCTCCAGTGCATCTGCCTAGACAGGTGTTAACAATTACCTGCACCTCCGCTTGTTCTCCCTTTTCCCTGCTCCAGCCAGACCCTGGAGTTCAAGACCTAACCCAGTGTGCCCCTCTGCCCTCTCATGCAGGGCCTTTTGCTCCTCTGTGCCTCAGTTCACTTGTTTGTAGAGTGGGGGCTTTGCAAGTGGTAACCGGAAAGCGGGTTCTGAGCCTTACCTCTCTAATCGCCAGGAACGACGGAGGGCAGGTGGCGGGGCAGAGAGGTCCCGAGGCCGGGAGCGGCGGGGCAGGGGTGCCAGTCCCAGAGGAGGGGGCCCTCTCATCCTGCTGGATCTCAATGGTAGGTAGGGATCCTGGGATTTGGGAGGAGGGTGCTGTGGGATTGAGGGAGGGGACTGCGGGCCTCAGACCCAACCCTTTCAACGTTTGCTCCCACAGATGAGAACAGTAACCAGAGTTTCCATTCGGAAGGCTCCCTGCAAAAGGGCACCGAGCCCAGTCCTGGCGGCACTCCCCAACCCAGCCGCCCTGCATCACCTGCTGGACCAACGGAAGGGGTCCCAGAGGAAGCTCAGCCCCCACGGCTGGGCCAGGAGAGAGGTAGGACCAGGCGCCTCCCAGGAGCCCTGCCCTCTCAGTCTTGTCGCCTCCAGCTCAGCCCCCGTACATGCACTCCACACCCCACTGGGTCGCTTCCTCTGACTTCTTATGATCTCTACATAACGTATCACTGGGGGATTTTTCACGCAAATTTAATTTTTACTACCTAAGTGTCTTTCTTTTCCCCTCCCACCTCATGTCTGCTTCCTGAATGTTGGGCTATTGATCTTGTTCACTTCAGAGTACTGTAGGACACATAGTAGGTGCTCAATAAATATTTGTTGCAGAAAACACAATCGTGACCATTCTGAGTCATTAATAACAACAGCTGATCGTTACTGAGCTCTTACCACATGCCTTGCACCCTTCTAAGCACTTGACACGTTTTATCTCATCTAATCCTCATAACCCATCACCACCACCCGCCCCCGTGAGGGTTTTTAATCACCATTTATAGATGAGAAACGACACCCAGAGAAGTACAGTCAGTTACCGAGGCTCACGCAGCTGGTGAGCCAGCATCCTAAGTCCCGCTCAGCTCCTCTTTTCTCCAGAGTCAATCCCCTTCCTGTCTGGTCAGTACCACCTGCCAACTGTCGACCTGCCTGCCCCTGCCCAGGTTCTGTCTTCTGTCGCCCGCACCTGACTCCAGCCTCCTTGTAGGGTCTCCTGTCCTTCAGTCACCTCCACACAGCGGCCAGAGCCATTTTATCTAAAGCACAAGTCTGACAGGGTCATTTTGCAGCTAAAGCCTCCGATGGTTCCCTGTGGCCTTTGGCTCTTCATCCTGGCACCCTGGGCCCTGTGTGAGCCGTTACCTGCTGACCTTGTTGTCCCCTTTCAGGACACCATGACTTTGTGTGGTATGGGCTGTGTCTAGACTGGGCTGTGCACCTGTGTACCTTTACCGACATAAAAACAGTAACTGGCGTTTACTGAGCACTTACTATGTGCCAGACACTGTGCTATCCACTTTACCTGTATTATCTCACTTAATCCTCCCAAGTTTTAAGTGGTAAACACTATAATTATACACATTTTACAGATGGGGAAACTGAGGCCCAGAGAAATGAAATCACTTGCCCAAGGTCAGGGTTTGAACCCAGGCAGTCGGGCCCAGGTTTTGTGCTTGCTCAGAATCTGTGCTTGCTCAGCATATGTTCCCTCTGCCTAAGACATGCTCCATCTGCCCACCTGCCTACTCACCTGTCAATATCCCACCTGGATGCCCTTCCTGTGTCTTCTTCCTGACTTGTAGCCAGGTGCCTGGCTCCCTCCTCAGGGCTCCCACAGCTTGGGGGCTTATGTGACTGAGGGCATGTCTGTTACCTTGATATTCTAGACCCTGGGGGCATCACGGCAGGTGGCACGGACGAACCCCCCATGTTGACCAAGGAGGAGCCTGTTCCAGAATTGCTGGAGGCTGAGGTGAGAGAGGCCAGAAGGCTGAATTCCTGGGGCTTGGAGGGAATGGGGGCTCTGAGGCAGCCAAAGGCTTGGGGGCTGCACCCCTGAGGGCCAGGTGGGACACGGAGACTTCAGACACAGCCAAAGGCTTAGCGCTGGGCTCTTGGGATGGAAAAGGAAAGGGTGTTTTAGAACTAAAGTCCTGTGGGCTGGACCAGGGCTGGTTTGAGACCATAAAAAGCCTGAAAAGATTGTGGTGCTCCTCTGAAATCCCCAACTTTAACAATTAGCTTAAGAAATCACCCCCTCAAATTTCTGACTTCCGCCACGAAGGACTACCGTGATGCATTTCCCAGAAATATCAAATCTCGACTCTTTCCCCAAAGCAGTGCTGTTCCGGTGCCCTACTTAGTCTGCATCCTGGGTACCTGGCTCTGGGCTAGACTCCTGGGTCTGGGAGGGGAGTGGAGGCTTTGGAGAAGGCAGACAGGCGAGGAGGCTGCGCGCCTGGCCTTGGGTGGACCTCATCCTGCCCGCCCTTCCTCTCCAGGCCCCTGAAGCTTACCCCGTCTTTGAGCCAGTGCCACCTGTCCCTGAGACAGCCCAGGGTGACACAGAGGACTCGGAGGGCGCCCCCCCACTCAAGCGCATCTGCCCCAATGCCCCTGACCCCTGAGAAGCCGGCCTGCCTGTCCTGTCCCCCAGGGCCCCCTTTGACTTTTTACAAATAAAGACACTTTTGTAATTTTGTGTCATGTCATTTCCCCGTCAGGGCTGGGGAGGGTCTTTGGAGACCGTTTTATCTCAGGCTCCATTTCTCAGATGGGGGGTCCCTCAAGCTCTCAGGGGACCTTCCTATAGTCGCACCATGAGCCAAGCATGGAATGGGGCTTGAGCCAGGACCCTGCCTCCCCTTCACCCTGCCTTGGCCCTGTTACCTCCAACCCTTCCTGCCCTTCTGCCCTTCTCTGGGAATCCCAGGATCCCTCTTCTTCCTGCTCAGCCCTCCCTGGGGCCCAACAATAACCAAAGCCCTAGGCAGCTAGGCCCACGATTGCCATTCATACACAGGTACACAGTGGCCCAGAAAAACTTTGGGGTCTGGGCCACCCCAACCCCTTCCCTGCCCTCAGGAAGCTGCAGCATCACGCCTCCCTGCCTCTGATTCCTCTAGTGGAACCCTTGCCTACATTTCTGGTTGAGTTTTACTTGTGTCCAGCTCCATCACCACCTCCTCCAGGAAGCCTTCCCTGACCCCAGGCAGTCAGCTTCCCCTCCCTCTTGGGCTCCCACACCCCTTGTGCTTCCTTTGCTTTGTCTCGGCATTTATTAGGCTGTGTGGGGTGTCTGTCTTGTTCACTAGGCCATGGGCTCCTGAGGGCAGAACTTGGTCCCCTGAGGGCAGAACTTGGCCTGGCACCACACTGATGAATGAATGAAGGAATAAATGAATGGGCTGAGGCCATCCAGGAAGGCTTCTCTGAGGAGGTGGCACATGAGCTGGGCTCTGAGATGTAAACCTCTGAGTGAGAGATCTGAAGGCAGAAGTCCTGGTTCGAGTTCTGATTTTGTGACTAGCTGTGTGTCTGTACACAGGCCACTTCCCCTCTCTGAGCCTTAGTTTGTTCGTCTGAGCAATGGGCACAAAAACTAGGCCTCATCTGCCCCAGTGGTTTGTGGGAACCTTTAAATAACATAAGGCATCTTCACGCTGTGCCTGTTAACACGTTGCGTACGGCGGGGTTTAAATCCCTCATACCCCTCTGTTCCGGCAGGTTTTTAAAAGAAACTACTTTAAAATGCACTCTTCTCTTTAAAGCGTAAATGCTTCTATGTCATTTATTATTTTTCTATGGAATTTTTAAGGATTTACTCACCTATGATGTTAGTAATCCCTCCTGGTGTGATACTGCAGAAAGCAGCTTCCTTTGTTATTAACGAAACACAAATAATAAAATGTGCAAAGTAAAAAGAGTCAACAGTAAAAACGAGAATTCTCGTTATCCGTCCTTAACGCATGGCTCAGAAAAAAACGAAGATTCTCGTGATCTGTACGCAACGTGTTAAGAGTCAGGGTCCTATTTTGATTTTTAACCGAGGAAGAGACTGAGGCTCAGAGAAGACGAAATTGGAACTTTAAAGAACTATTCAAAACTGTAAGGGTGTTGGCGTGATAGCAGCCACAATAATAGTTGGGCCAGGGCTGGCGAGGGGAGCCTGGTATGCGGTGATGTGGCCTATTCATTTTCTGTTCCTGCTGTAACAAATTACCACAAATTTAGTGGCTTAAACAACACCAATTTCTTATTGTCTAGAGGTCAGAAATCCAAAATTAGTCTCACTGGGTAACGTTAAGGCATCGGCAGGGCTGGTTCCTTCGGAGGCTTGTAGGGGAGGGTCTGTCTCCCCGCCTTTTCTGGTATCCGAGGACCACCTGCATTCCTTGGGTTGTGGTCTCGCCCTCCATCTTCAAACCCAGCCGCGTGGTGTCTTTCAAACTCTCTCTCTCTGCTTCCATCGTCAAACGTCTCCTTCTGTCTCTCTTGCCTCCCTTTTATAAGGATTTTTGGGCCCACCTGGATGCTCTAGGATAATCTTCCCAGCTCAAGAGCCGTAATTTACTCACACCTGCAAAATCTTGTTCGCCATGGTCAGCCACATCGTCCCACGTTCTGGGGGTTAGGGTGTGGACGGTTTGGGAGGGCTGTTCAGTCTCAGCCAGTTTCCGGATGTGTAGGTCATCTCATTATTCCCCTCGCGCCCCTCTCCCCCCGCCCCAAGGTGATGAGCGTGCTCTGTAAACTGTAAAGTACCTTGTACGGGTTAGTAGTACAGTATTATGGCCCAGAATTCAGGCCCTGGGTTTGAATCTCAGCATCTCCGTTCATTCACTGTGTTACCTTGAACAGGTGACTTAACCTGCCTGGGCCTCAGTTTTCCCATCTGTAAAATGGACGTAATAGTCACATCAGTCTGGTGAGACTACTGTGAGGATTAAATGAGGCAGTGCAAGAAGAGTCCTTGGCTTGGCACGTAGTAAGTGCTCGATAAAATGGCAGTTCTTTTTCCTATGATCCATATTACAGATGAGGGTACTAGGGTGCAGGCCAGAGACGTGCCTGTCAGTGAGACTGGGGAGGGGTCCATTTCTGAGCAGCCTTGAAAGGCTAAAGCTTGAGTCTCCTCCATTCCTGTCTGTCCTCTAGCCCAAGCCTGTACACACACCCCCACTTGTGACCTGGCTTAAAAGCCACCTCTTCCATAAGCACACCCCCGAACATCATCTTGCCGTGCCCACCCTGCCCCCTCCCCATGTCCAAACTCTCTTTTTGGAAATTCTGTGCCTGGCTCTGTGGCCCTGGCCTCCACGCTACCCCACTGTCTTCCCCTCTGGCGTTCCCCTCTTCTGGATCCCTTAAAGATCTCTTACCCTGGCCTAGCTCTTCCTGAACACTCTTCTGCAGGGGCCACATATTCCTCGAATTTAACGGTTCCCAAGTCTCTGCTTCCGAGCTGTGCCCCCTACCTCCAAGCTCGAAGAGCCAAATGCCTTCATGACATCTCCACTGGGACGTCCCACAGACCCTCGTCCTCCTCCCAGGAGGGGAACAGCCATCAGGGGGGCCTGTTTGGAAATGATATCAGTGCTTCTGGAGCAGACGGGGTGGGGAGGCAGAGGGGGTGGGAAGCGAGGTCAGGTCAGGAAGGGTCTCACAGGCCAGGCAGGCACCTGATCTGTCATTCAAACTTGGAGACTCACAGAGGATGATGTGTTTATAATTACGCCCCGATAACAGGTGAAACCTGGGATGACCAGAATGTATGGCCATCCTGCTTGGAGGCCATTGTCAGGACTTTGGCTTTCACTCTGCGTGAGACAAAACGCTACTGAAGGGGTCCGAGCAGGGGAGTGACATGCTCAGACGTAGGTTGTTTTCCTTGATGTTTTATTATAGGAAGTTTTAAACATACAGCAAAGTTGGAAGAGTTGCACTCACCAACTGGGTTCTGTAACATTTTACTGTATTCACTTCGTCACATATCCATATGCGTCCATCAGTCTGATTTTCTGATATATTTCAAAATAAGTTGCAGACATGCCTTCTAAACACTTGGGCACGCACATTATTATCTAGAGTTCAGTTCTTATTTATTGTTTTGTTTTTCTTTTCCTGTGAGGCAAAATATCCACAGGGAAATGCACAGATGTTGGCTGCATGATGCAGTGTTTCAACAAATGCAGACATCTGCGTAATATAAGCCCTTATCAAACGCTTTACTACCCTCCCGGAAAGGATCTTGTTGTCCCTTCCCTGGGCCAATGTCCATTGTTCTGAGTTTGGTTTTGATTAGGTTACTGGTGGTAGGACTCCACCTGCATGGAATTACAGGGTGTACACATTTGCATGTTTTCTTTCACTCAGCATAATGTTTTTGAGCGTCATCCATACTGTTGCCTGTTCAGTAGTTTGTTCCTTTCTACTGCTGGTTGTAGTCCGTGAACTTGGCTTTGACTAGGATGGCTCTGCAGGGTGGAGAACAGATAGGTGCTCCCAAGGAGATGGACGGCCCTTTCCCAGGGGTTTTTCTCAAGTGTAGAGTCTGGGGAGACAGGCCTCTATCAGGGGTAGGATCTAGGGTGACCACGCATCCTGGGCAGACTGGAATGGTCGGTCACCCGAGCAGGATCCCACCTTTGTCACTCCAGACGACATGCCCTTCTACCTAAGGACTGATGTTTCTGAAACTCTCAACTGGTCTGCGCTTCCCCTGCTCTAAAACTTCCCAAGGCTCCCCATGCCTCTGCCTGGCAACCCAAAGGACAGACAGGAACACTCAGGGATATTGCGGGGTCTGTTCCACCCCATCCCAATAAAGCAAGTATCACAAGAAAGCGAGTCGTAGTCTTTTCGCGGGTGGAGGGTCTTGCCTTCCATTTGTACAATAAAGCAAGGTGTGCCTGTACTCAGCCCATAGCAGTGGTTCTCAAACTCTGCTGCACCTTAGAACCCCTCCTGGGGAATTCTGATGCCTGGCTTCTATCCCCAGACTTTCTCATTGGTCTGGGAGGCAACTTGGGTATTGGGAGTTTTCAAAGCTCCACAGGTGATGCTCATATCCTGCAAAGTTTGGGAACCACTGGCCTATGGAGATGATGCACTTGGCTTTCGTGGTGTTGAATACGTGGCCAGCATTTAAAATCAAGGGATTTCATATAAAAATCTGGACTCCCCGCTCCCTTTGACAAAGCAGGTCTGAGATGTGGCAGTGGCCTCCAGGTGTGGTTGTCACCAGGCGTGTCACCATTGGTGACAGCACGGGCTTCCCTGGGAGATGGAGTGTGGGCTTCCCACTCCCCGCCACTCTTTAGTGGTTTGCTCTTCTCCTGTGTCCATTTGCACGGCCGCCGTCGGAGCGCTGCCCCCGGCACTCCCAAGTGCAGGCATCTGCTCACCGCCTCAGCCCCTTCACTTACATCCCAGCATGCTCTTCTCACTTCTTGCCCTCTGGCTGCGCCGGCCTCATGGTTCCCTTTCACACCTGCCTTCGCCCATGCAGTTCTTCCACCAAACTCCTTATCACTGCAGAGGAGACCCTGCTCAGTCTGGCCCCTACCCCTCTTTCTCAGCCCCCCATCCCCCACCTGCCCTGCTGAGCGCTCTACCGTAAAACACGCAGAATTTGGACCCTGCAGTTGGCCAGGCTAGTTTCAATCTTTGCACTTTCTGCTCCCTGCCTAGGAAACTCTTCCCTTCCTCCCTTCCTCTTTCTTCTTGGCCGATGCCTACTTCTCTTTCAGGCCTGGGCCTAGATCTCAAGTCCTTCAGGAAGGTTCCCTGACCCTCGAGCACAGATCCGCGGTTAGTCACCGTACTTCCTCCTTCACTTGACATCTCACTTCCTCTGCTAGAACAAGGTCACGTTGTTCATCTCTATCCCCCCAGGGCCTAGTGTCGTGCCTGGTAAATATGCGTAGTAGATGTTCATCAATGCTACATGAATGAAAGAACAAAAGCAAGCACACCTCCTTTTCTCCACTGGCAAAAATCCTACTTTTCTGGTTACATTTCTATGATAGCATTCAACTCTCTGTTCTCCTGGAGACCCCAAACCTCACTGAGCTCAGGTCCGGCTCACAGTGGGAGCATGAATCCCTAACTGCATCCTGTGGTTGTTTCCTCCATTTCAGAAGGTGTGACTGGAACAGGCATACTTAGCATGAGCAGGATCGGCACATCAGTTGGCTGGGTCTGCACTGCTGGGAGGCAGGGCTGTGTCTGGTGGGTGACCAAGGCCCCACCCAGGGCCCAGCACAGTAACTTACTCTCCACTCCCTTACATGGCTATTGATTTTCAGGTGGCAATGGCTTTTCTGCTGATCTCCTCCATTGTCTCTCCAATCACCTATGGGAGCCAGCTGTGGTGTAGAGAAGGGTTGGGCCTCACGATAGGAATGGAGGTTTTCCAGGTTCAGCTGAGTTATAGTAACTGTGTGATCTAGGGCACGTCACTTCCCCGTCATCTGAAACATGGAGCCAATAATCTTTTCCTCTTCTTTGGGGTCACCCATCTTTGAACCATGTCAGGAACAGCGGGACCCAGTGCAGAGCCTGCCCCTGAGAAGCTGGATGTTAAGCCCGATGTTTGCAAAGTGAGGAATAGTTACAACCTTTAATTTTCAGACTCACCGGTAGGGTCCCTGGCACACTAGGAAATTTAGGAAACGCAGTGCCCAAGATGAGTGTACTGGAATCGAATCATCCCAGGTGACGTTTTAATGGACATAGTTTAAGATATTGCGAGGCGGTTGGGATAAGTGAAAACATGCCCCAGAGGGGCGCCGGGACTGGACCCAGAGGCTGGGTGACTTCAGTCGCTTGGTCTGTAGACCGGGACCCGCGGGCCCGCTCCGCTCACGCCGTTGTGAAGCTCAGAGGAAACAAAGGAGGGCGGCGCGCTCCGAACGGCGGCGCGAGGGTTAAGGCCACCGAGCGCCGCGCCGCGTCCTAGAGGGGCCGCGGGAGGACTTCCGGCCTCCGGCGCCGCGAGGCGCGACCCGCTTGACCCGGGCGCGCGCGAAGGGCGCGGGGCTGAGGCTGCACGGCGACACGTGGGTGGACGTTTCCCCAGGCGCCTGCCCACGTGTCCGCGTCCCCCGAGGCCCGGACACGCGGTGTTGACCGTGGGCTGTAGCTGAGCCCCTCTCGGCCTTGGTTTCCCCGGCCGCCCTGCGGGCGTGAGCATCCCAGGGCTGGCCGAGGACCGTCGGGGGCTTCACTTTACTTGCACGTGGGAAATCCGCTGCGTCCCCATTACACAGTCAAGACAACCGAGGCCCAGAAGGAAGTCGTGGCCGTGGAGCGGCGAAGCCGTGGTTCCCCCCTGGCCCTTGAGGCGGCGCTGCTGCTCCCGGAGTCAGACCGCGCCTGACCGGTGCCCCTGCTGAGAGCCAAACGGGGCCGGGAGCGGGCCCCATATGTCTCCTCTTACCCTAATTACAACTCCCGAGGCAGGTGCCGTTACCCACATTTTACAGGTAAGAAAAGTGGGCTCAGGACGATTTTCTGCAGAGTCGTGATGCTGGTCCACGGCGGAGTAGGGAGGAGTAGGAACCCAGATTTGTCTGACTTGGCTGGCAGATCTGTTTAGGGGGAAATATTAGCTAAAGTTTGAGTGCTTACAGCGAAATCCTTTCACAAAGGGGCAAAAGCGAACGAAGGAGGTGCTGGGGGAGGGGGAAGAGGGGGTCACAGACCCAGCAAAATCTGTCGTGGCCCTGGTTCAGGTGTCTTTGCATCCCTTCATTTATCTCAAGTAGAGCGAATCCACTTTAACATTGTCCTTTTTAGTAACTGCTTTGTTGAGCTATAACTCACTATACAATTCACCCATTTAAAAGGTCCAATTCTGTGGTTCTTAGTGTATTCACAGACTTGTGTAACTATCACCATAGTCAATTTTGGAACATTTTCATCACCCGTCAGCAGTCACTCCCCTCCAGACCGCCCACCTGCAGACTTTCACTAATCCTTTGTCCCTATAGATTTGCCTATTCTGGACATTTCATAAGAAGGCCGTATGTGACCTTTTGTGACTGAGATCGTCTTTTTTTTTTTTTTTTTTTTTTAACTAAGTCCAGGCTTTGGCCTATAACCATAGGCAGCTGGACTTGAATAGCATTGTTTTGACTTTGTTTGTAGAGTGGTATTTTTACCACTCTAGCATAGGCTATAGGCATTTCCGGTTTATGATAGTGATATAAAGTTTCCTTTTTGAATACTAAATCATTTTCACAAGACAGTGAATTGATATTTTTATAGAACAAGATTAAACAATAACAGAGGTGGCGCACAAATATGCCCGAAAGTTGGGAAGACGGGAGGTGAATGAAATTTGGAAAATACTAGATTGATGAGAGGTTCTCCAAGACGTAGTTTGAAAACCATCCCGTTTCTCCATTTCACTCTCCTAACAGCTCCAGTGAGGAAGCGCATCATTTTACTGATGGAGAGACAGGTGCAGAAAAGTGAAGTACAGTAACATGACCGGGGTCACACAGCTAGTGACAGAACCTAGACTTTACCTAAGGTCTGTCTATTCCAAAGTCCAGAAGTAAAACGGGTGAGGAATGGACGAGCAGGCTTGAGAGAGGACTATAGACGCTGGACAAAAATATGGGCACCAGGCTAGTTAAGTTGTTTTGGGTACGAACTACTCAGATATTTCAAACATATTTCTATAAAATAACTCCATTTGTGACTCTGCACAGAAATCCATCTCAGTCACTGGAGGGGCTTTCTTCCTCGCTCAAGGGCATTCCAGATCCAGAAGGTGTTGCCTGGATAACCAGGGTTTTTTTGGGGTGTGCATGCACACGCGTGTGCTTTCACATGTGGTGTTGCTGCTGGGGAATCTAATCTCGACTTCATCTTGATTGTTGTTGCCCTCACTGTCCAGGCCAGTGACCCCCAAAGTCCATCGCTTCTACCCTGTACCATGTACATGGGGCTCCAGAACCTCCAGGCTGGCTGACATGCCTTATACGCAGGGACCAATGTTTTCCTGGAGCATCAGGCAGCCGCTTGCTCTCAGGACTGGCTCCATTCGTAGAGCATGGCCACATGTGCAGCAGGACCCCTGTGTCCCCTTCCAGGCCAGGGGACCTTTCCATCCCCTGTCACCACCTCCATGACCTCTACCTTTCCCCTCAAGCCCTTCTTATTCCACTCCTTATTCTTTCCCTGTAGGCTTTAGTAGCACGTTAAACTCAGAGCCCATGTCCAATAAAACTAGTTTCCTTTTCCTCAAGTGCAGAGAGAGCTTAAATTTTTTTTTTTTTTTTAAAGATTTTATTGGGGAAGGGGAACAGGACTTTATTGGGGAACAGTGTGTACTTCCAGGCCTTTTTTCCAAGTCAAGTTGTTGTCCTTTCAATCTTAGTTGTGGAGGGCACAGCTCGGCTCCAGGTCCACTTGCCGTTACTAGTTGCAGGGGGCGCAGCCCACCATCCCTTGTGGGAGTCGAACGGGCAACCTTGTGGCTTAGAGGACGCATTCCAACCAACTGAGCCATCCAGGAGCTCAGCAGCAGCTCAGCTCAAGGTGCCGTGTTCAATTTTAGTTGCAGGGGGCGCTGCCCACCATCCCTTGCGGGAATCCAGGAATCGAACTGGTTGAGAACCCGCGCTCCAACCAACTGAGCCATCTGGGAGCTCAGTGGCAGCTCAGCTCAAGGTGCCGTGTTCAATCTTAGTTGCAAGCGCCCACCATCCCTTGTGGGACTCGAGGAGTTGAACTGGCAACCTTGTGGTTGAGAGCCCCCTGGCCCATGTGGGAATCGAACCGGCAGTCTTTGGAGTTAGGAGTATGGAGCTCTAACCGCCTGAGCCACCGGGCCGGCCCCGAGAGAGCTTAATTTAAACCTTACCTATAAAAAAAGTAGCAGGTGGAAGACAAACAGAACAACCAAATCATGCCACGCTGTCGTCAGCACTTACATAGCTCAGTCCTCTCCTCTCATAGCTGTGCAATTCAACTTGGACCCAAACTTAAATTAACCACCCATGTCCTCCTTAGGAGGCAGTTAGGGTCCATCTGTTGTTCCTCCGCTAGGGTGAGCGTCTTAGCCCTAATCCTGAGCAGCTAAGATCTAGGAGTGATTTTGTACCATATGTGAGTAAAACGAAATAGGTAATATTGAGCCGGGTAATAATAGTCCAAGAGCCCGACTTGCACGATTTCACAAGTCATTTCAGCAACTCTGTGAGGTCAGTACTGTTTTATGTCCGTTTTACAGATGAGAAAACTGAGACATGAAGTTAAGTCACTTGTCCAACCAAGGTTCCCCAGTCAATAGTAAAGGCAGGTCTGAATCCACAATAGTCTGACTTCAGAGCATGTGCTCCGAGTTCAGATGTGGACAATTTCTTCCATCTTTTACAGCAGATGTTAGCGTTCCCTATACATTGGCACCCTCCTGGAACAGTCTATAGCCACTTGGGGAGCAGAATTGAGAATCCTCCTTCCCAAAGAGGAATCTGAGCGCCCGGAGACCTGGCTGTCCCCTCCCCAACCCCTTCCTTTCTGGGCATGAGTTAACTAACATCTGTTCCCCTAACCCAAACTGCCACCCTGAGTTACTGCTACGTGTCCACATTGGGCGAGGTACATTTACAGTTTCTGTGTGTTGCTACAACCCAGCAAGGAATTATCCCAATTTTACAGACAAGTAAACAGGTTTAGGAAGGTGGAGTGACTTGCCCAAGATCACACGGCTAGTGAATGGAGCAACAGTGACTGGAGCCCGGATGCCTATCCCTGCGTCCCCTGCTCTGTTAACTGTTTAGTGGCCTTCCAGAGTTGAGGGCCACATGAGTTCCCGGGGGTGACGACTGGCTGTGATACCCAAGCCAGTCTCTTACCCACTCTGGCACCATTTCTTGATCTGCAAAATCTCTTTTTCCCTCGACTTTCTAATGAAACCAGGCTTTTTAATTTCAATTTCAAAATGAAACCCCAAAATGAGAAGAGGGTGTTCTTATAAAGAAGAGTCTCACCCCTTTCTTGGGGGGTGTGGGGGGTGGTCACACGGTCTGCTCTAAGGAGACTTTTGCTGCCTCGGCTTCTCGAGCAGCAGCTGGATTGAGGGGTTTGGGGGGAACGAGCGTGTGTGGGGAACAGGGATGTGATGGTAACAGTAGCTCCCAATTCCTGGGTCTTCGTAACGTGCCAGTTCCAAGGCTAAGGGCTGTGTGGGGTGTTTTAATGCAATGTGTACACACGCACACATGCAGAGGCCCTACTCTACTCCTCTACGTTCAGAGGGGAGTTTTCTTAGAGATTGCCTCGTCCAACCTCCTAATTGAGAGGTGAGGTGTCGTTTCTGTTCATTCCTTAACAGTCATGGAGGTTCTATGCTAGGCTGGGGCCCATGCTGAGCTCTTAGAAAGACAGAAAAGACCATTGCAAGGTGTTAGCAGTAGGAATCGCTAGGTGGTGAGAATATAGTGTTATTTGTTGCTTATCTGTGTTTCCCAACTTTCTACAATGCACATATGCTGCTTTTATAATACAATAAAAACCAGTTCCCTTCCCTCTCAATATGCTTCTACTTGTACAGCACTCTTTCTCCAATTTCAGTGATTACATCCCTCAAAATCCCCAAGGTGAGAGAAAGTCCAGGGAAGGCACTCAAGACCTTGTACTAGAGAGGTGTGCCCCTAATTCAAGTGGCAGCCACATCTGCAGTCCCTTCTGAGTAAAGGGACCAAATGTCGTGACACCCCACTCCTCTCAAATCCCTGACTAACCCGGATTGGCCTCTGAAGGCAGCTTTCCATCGATCGCAGTGTTGACTGTCAGCAAGGCCACACGGCCTGAGCGTTCCAGCGGCACAGCACGGACGACCTCTGTGGCTGCTGCAGGCCAGCAGCGGCACAGGCCGGGCTGCTGATCATCCCGCAATTCACCAGGCAGCCCACACAGCCACCAGCGCACCCAGAATGCCCGTGGGCTCCAGAGGCCTGTGGCCTCACAGGGGTTTGGGCCTGGAAATACTGTCCAGTTGGCTCATGCCCACCCAGCGGCTCAGCCCTAACCTCTTAGGAAGTTTGAAAGCCAAACCCAGAAGAAGTGAACAAACATCAGGGACCACTAGGGCCCACGTCAGAAGTCTGGTGGGTCCACTGTGCTGGGAGTGACGTGCCACTTCTCATGGACAAGGACATCTGGGACCCCCTGACTTCCAGGGGGTCTCAAGGCATGACCAATGTCCCAGGTGTCTGTGAGGCTCCAGCATGAACACTCAGCCACTAGATGGGATGTGTAACTTATGAGAAGTCCTGCAAATGGTTGTCATTTTCCTGAAAGTCACTGAATAGCCAATAAGTGGCATTTTAAATAATTTAAAACTACTTCCTCTATTAATGGGTATTGTACATACCCTTCCTTATTTTCTTTTTTTTTAATTATTATTACTATTTTTTAAATTGGGAGATATTGGGGAACAGAGTGTTTCTCCAGGGCCCATCAGCTCCTAGTCGTTGTCTTTCAATCCAGTTGTGGAGGGTGCAGCTCAGCTCCAAGTCCATTCGCCATTTTCAATGTTAGTTGCAGGGGCCACAGCCCACCATCCTATGCGGGAATTGACCTGGCAACCTTGCTGTTAAGAGCTTGTGCTCTAACCACCTGAGCCATCTGGCCGCCCCCCTTCCTTATTTTCTTGAAATATTTTAGGATCCATTCTTTGCATGGGTTATGTTGGGACAGGTAACATGCCATTTAAGAGGGAAATTCTATAGGGTGTTTGCTGTCTTTTTAATTTTACAGTTCCGAGTCCCAATGAAACATTTTTATCACGTTATCTTAGGAGGTGTGCTTCTTATAAATTGCTTATAGCTAGCTTTCTAAAGTAATTTAGTCTGACATGCTCTGTCTTATAATAGACTAATTCAGCCTGTTCGTATTTATTGCAATAACTAGTATACTTTTTTTCCACCTTATATTCATTTACTATTTATTTTTCATTAATGTTTTCCTGCCTTTGTTTTAACTTTTCGGGCTTGGTCAAGTTTCTATTATTACCTGCCCCCCCCCCCCATTAACCTGCTAGTTGTTTACCTTCTCTTTCCTAACAATCACAATTATTCTTAAACTGTTGTATCAGCACGTGGTAATAATCCTACTCCTTCACCAAAATGTTTGACCTGCCCACTCCTCCACAACCTCCTGAAAGATGCCACCTTTAGAATGCGTTTAACTTCCCCACTCTCTTCACTCCTGGAGTTTTACTAAGATAGCTTACAATTTTTCATTCCAGTCTATTAGTTGGGTTTTCCATCAAAGTTAATCACTCTGCAAGAGTCCTTACTTAACACTTAAAGCACAGATTCCTAGCCTATCGTCTACCATTTAAACCGAATGATATGCTGTGTTGCAAGACTCATTGCTCAGCTCTGCTGCTTCCCCTCCTCCTCCGTTACGGGGAGCTGTCAGTCAGTACCACTGAGACAGTGTCTTGGGCATGTGCCTTGGAAAGGGCATGCCCGTGACATACGAACTGAGCCTTGTATGCCACGTGTCTTTTTGCCCCGGCCAGTCGTGATTCCTGGGTTACGTTCTTTTTCGCTTAGCAGTGTGTACTCTGCCGTCTCCTGGCTGAGAGGGGCTGCAGCCTTAAACCGATCTGACTCCTGTTCTTCGTAAGTAACCCAGTCTTTCCGTCTGGAAGCTTATGCGTTGTTTTTTCTATTTCTGAAATCCAGGCGTTTCGCCAGGAGCTGTCTAGATGCTGATCTTTATTCATGTACATCCTTTTCATCTTCAGACTGAGATTTTCCTCACCATTTGTTACTCTTCTGTTAGGACTCCTAATATTTGCATGTTAGAGCTTCTTTGTCCTTTAAAGATATATATTTCATGGCATGATTTCCTTTCCCTTATATTTTTGACGTGCTGTAAAATTTCTGCCAGTATCTTTGAGTTTCTCACTAGTGACTGTGCCAATTAGCACGTGTGTCTATATTAATAATAAATTCAGGCATTGAGGAAGTAGCCATACGGTGGGTCCATGGGCCACCTGGGCCACTGAATTGGCCTCCATAGTTAAGACTCCATCTGTCACCTGACTTTTGTAAGCCCCTCCTTTGATTGGTGGACCAAGTGGCATTTTGCGTCCCCAGGAATAGAGCCAATGCCTGATAACCCTGGAGAGGTCTGGATGTTTCCTTTGCACAGTGCCCAGTCACTCTAGTAAATGACCGGAGGTCCCATGGTGAGAGGCTTGGAGGAAGATTTAGGATGAGCACTGCCAGCAGGGGTGCAGGCTCAGGAGCCACAGCGTCACCGTCAGTCAGCAGGCCCTGGGTCTGTGATTGACACGGGGTGGGACTGGGAGAGGCTGTGACTGCACTGCAGCAATGCAAGTCAGAGTTCTGGCTACCAGATCTAGGGTTTCTGTCTTTTGTATAGATCAAGCAGGAGAGAAACACTTCCGGAATGATGGAGTAAGGACCCCCAAAAAGTCACTCCTCCATAGAAACAAGAATTCTGGCAAAAAATGTCAAAATCAGCTTTTTCCAAACTCTGGAAATTAACCAAAGGTTAGCTACAATCCAAGAAGCATTTATTCAAGAAAAATAGCTGTATCCTAGAGACACTGTGAACTTTGTGGAGTTTTGACTCGCCCTAGTCCCATTCTCCTCTCTCCAGGTCCACAGGAACCTTGAAAATTAAAAGCCTCACAGCTAAAGGAGCTGTGAAAAACAATGGCCTAGCAGCCACTGGAGGGAGAAGAGGTTCGACGCTCTACAAGAGCCCCCACCCCAAGGAAGCCACCATTTGACCTGTCCTATAGCTCTATGAGAAGCTCTGTTCGCAGGGTTTGCCTTATTTGACCTGACTCAGAGCTCTCCCTGTGCTAACAGCCACATCCCTAGGGAAATGTTGAAAACAATCACTGGCAGTTTTGTAGCATTGCAGCTGCCGAAAGTTGCAAACCTGTTGGGGGTACAAAAAAATCTTAAAAGGAAAAACTCGGGAATGAGATGTCCATGGAGGGCCTTAAAAAAGCTCTGACATAATCCTGGGAATTCCTAGGTCACAAGCATGTGAGCATGCCCCAGGAAAGACCTGAGAAGACCATAAGCTCTCACCTCCAGCTGACCTTGAGGCTCAGTGCAAACAGGAAGTGAAGGTTAATGCAGTCACACACACACACACACACACACACACACACACACACACACAAAACACACACAGCCCCTCAGAAAAGCTAGGAAACTTACCAGTTGAAAGCATTTAAGGAAATCTTTGTCCAGTCATTAGTTGACTACTAAGCAAACTAACTGAGCAGAGACTTCAGTGACACATGACAAAGAATACAGTCCTTACAGAATTAGTCCAGGGAAGTCACTGAACAAACAGCAATAAAACCGGGGTAGGGTGACATTAGATTTTCAGAGTTGCCACAATTTAATGTTTAAGATGTAACTTTCAACAACAAAAATTATGAGTCATACAAGAAATAGGCACGTATGGTCCATACAAAGGAAAAAAGGAGTCAAAAGAAACTCCCTGAGAAAGCCTTTCAATCAGCTCTTATAAATATTTTCCAAGTAAAAGAAACTATGTCTAAAGAATCAAAAGAAAATATGGAAATGATGTTTCACCAAATAAAGAACATTAATAGGAAGGTAGAGATTTTATATAAAATAAAACTATATAAATGTATTTTAAAAATATATATTTTAATATATATTTTTACTTTTTAAATATATAATGCCAAATATGTACCAAATATACTTGTATATATACCAAATAGAAATTCTAAAATACAAAAACTGAAATGAAAGATTCACTAAAGGGGCTCAAAAGCAGATTTTATCTGGCAGAAGAAAGAATCAGCAAACTTGAAGACAGGCAAATTGAGATAATTTAATCTGAGGAACAGAAAGAAAAAGAATCAAGAAAAATGAATAGTGCCCCAGACAGCTGTGGGCACCATCAAGTGTATTAATAGACATATATTGAGAGTCCCAGAAAGAGAGAAGACAAAGGAGAAGAAAGACTATTTGAAGAAATAATGTACAAAAGCTTCCCAAATTTGATTAAAAAAATTAATCTACACATTCAACAAGCTCAAAGTAATAAACGGAAAGAGATCACATTTAGACACATCATCGTCAAACTGTCAAAAGACAGAGAAGGTAATGGATTTTACTATTTGGGCTTCTCAGCAATGTGGAAAAAAAAAAAGAATACTGAAACTGCAAGAGGAAAAGCAAATCATAATGTATAAGGGATCCTCAGTAAGATTAACAGCTAACTTCTTATCAGAAACTATGAAACGTCTAAGTATTGCTTTGTCTTGTGCACCTGAAACTAATAAAATTAAAAAAACAAACAAACAAAAAAAACTATGGAGGCCAGAAGGCAGTGGGATAACAAAGGGATGACTGTTATTTGTAATTATTTAAATTGTTTTGTCCGATCCATCAGGAAGACGTAATACCTTGTTTCCCTGAACATAAGACCTAACCGGAAAATAAGCCCTAGTATAACTTTTCAAGAGGACATCCCCTGAATATAAGCCCTAATGCGTCTTTTGGAGCAAAACTTTATATAAGACCCAGTCTTATTTTCGGGGAAATACGGTAAACATATACCTATGTATCTAACAGCAGAACCCCAAAATACATGAAACAAAAACTGACAGAATTGAAGGGAAAAATGGACAATTCGACAACAATATTTGGAAGCTTCAATACCCTACTTTGCATAATGAATGGAATAACTAGACAGGAGATCAAGAAGGAAACAGCTCCATCAACACTGGAGTAGATTGCCCATCTGTTTCATTCCTAGGGACATCGATCTTACCCACTGCCGAAGCTCTCTGCAAGCCGAGAGCCAACCTCCGGGTGGTCCCTGCTGCCCTTCACAGTTGATGTGTCCACCTCGTCTGTGGGCATCCCATCAAACCCACTGAGATGAGGGAGCCCATATCAGTGGTTGTAACCCCTACCGCCATACCTGACCTACAAAGAGGAGCAACCAGAGAGAGAGCTTTTGAAGGATGGAGTTATTCCCTTCAAGGCCTTAACAAAGGAAGTATCTCCTGGGTCCTCTCACAGAATACCGTTGACAGGTCATACGTGATAAGTCCAGTCTATCACACTGAGCCTTTGGATTCCCTCTTCCATGGGATGCCAGGGAAACTCTGGCTTCTCCACTTCACTAACTATAGACCACCATCAAGTCCAAATTTCAGGCAGCTAAGCAAGTAACTTCTTAGAGCCGATTTCAGGGCCCGAGCTAGTACGTTAAATCTGGACTTCCTGGTAGACGCACCCACAGCAATGAATTCAGCCCCATTTAGTGTTACATTCTAGTCTCATTAGTCTAATACCCTTAGAATCCATTCTCCCATGCTCCCAGGTTTTGGCCAACGGATCAGCAAAGTATTGAATTCTTCTGGTTTATAAGCTATTTCTTCCTGGGTCATGTGTGTACCTGTCCCCACGGAATATGCTAGATCTGACCCTCGTTAAAAGTCTAGTGGCAACAGGACAGCTGTGCTAGATTTTGAATGGCGTGAGTATCCTCTCCCCACGCATTTGCCCCAAGTGAGGGTACCCAGGATTTTCAGATGGAGGAAAGTTAGTGTTTGCAGACACAGAGGGCAGGTGACTTCCGCTGGCAAGGGAGACTTAGAATGACAGGATTTCCTAGTGTCTGCTTCATCTGGGTCCGACCAGAGGCACCAGTCCAAATTTCTGGGTCTTTCCTGATCAAGGCCCTGGTTTTACCATGACAAACTTGATAAGACTGTGAATTCAGTTGTCATGATAAATCAGCAACCGACTGAATTACATTCTGTGCTTGACTTGTAGCCCTGGGTCTACTTAAGTAGAGAGACTGTTTTAGAACTGTCGCCCTCCCGCACGCGTCCTGGTGCTGACTGACTTGTGCTAGGAGGTCATAGGCCTGGGCTCATCATTTCATCTCTGTAATCACTCACATACACTGAAAAGAATCCATCCTACAACAGTCCTGAGTCCCATGGCTGCCGCAGCAGTCGGGCAGCGGCCTTCTGGGTTCCCCAGGTGCTTCCGCTGCCCGTCCTCACAGTGAACCTCCTGCCACTGCAGGCCGCGGGTTACTGGCGAGCACCTCAGCACTGTGCTCAATCCAAGGGTGTGACCAAGTCAACTGCAAAATCCCATCGTTGTACCAATTATATCAGCCAAGGTCCAGTCAGGAGACAGCAGCCACAATGGGAAAGTTTAACAGAAAGGATTACTCATGGGGGATTTGGGATCACAGGGAACTGGCTCGTGAGAGCTAAAAACAACTCTTAAGTACAGAAGTAGCAGCTACTATGCCCAGGGCTGGGAGAGGGCTCAGGAGTCCAGTCCCAGCAGGACTGAGCTCCAGACTCCATCCGAAAGGGCAGTCACTGCCTGCCTCGCCAGTGGGACTTCTAGGAATCCGCCCTCTGGGGTGTCAGGTGAAGCTGTGAGTCACTGAGCGCCGCTGGAATCGAGACCGGAGGAATGTGGTCTGCGAGCCGTCCAAGGAGGAAGCGCGGTACGAAGTCGTGCCATGACCGGAGTCAGGGCCGGAGCATGCGCACTCGGCAGCAGCCCTCGCTGCAGAAAGCTGCACCCGGGCAGGAGTCCAGGGCTGTCCACAGTGGAGAGGCAGCCTCCGTAATAGCACGTGTGCTGGAGAGAGCTCGCTCTGCAGGAGGTGGGTGCTGGAGGAAGCCGTGGAGGGCCAAGACAGGTGGAGGCGGTGCAAAAGGAGTCCCCGTGTCAGGAGGCGGTGGCCTGCATTCTGGGCTGTGTGTTGTCCACGTGGGGGTACATGGGCTGCCGCAAGTGGGGGGGGCGGGGAGGGAAGGGCTGTGAGCTCCCCAAAGGACCCGTCACTCTGGACACACGTGTAAATGAGGACCCCTGGATGTAGCCACATACATGTGCCTTGCAAAGGCCTTAACAAGACCAGAACCAGGAAGACCATTGCCGTCCTCTATCAGCGTCCCTCTGGCGCCCTCTACTGAAAGCTTAACGTCCTGCTCAGGCCAGGAGAAATGCGAAGTAGTCAGCCCGGTATCTCAGCACCTCTGGGGAGCGAGAGGCCGGGAGTTGAAAACTGACCAAGTGGAAGGATGCACTGTCCTCTCTGGCCCACACACTGGGGGCCAATACGGCAGGAAGGGCTATGAAATTCCCTAGAACTTCCCCTCGGCACAAAGAAAACAAAACCAGCAGACACGCCATAGCCCTGGGAGAAGTGCAGAGATTCTGCTGCAGCCAAGGATTTGAAAGAAGCAGGCCTAGGAGACCTACCAAACACCTATGTGACCCCCCAGTGTGGCCTGAACAGAAGCTGGGGGTGGGGGTGGGGGACGAGGACCATCGTGGACCTGATGAGGCGCTGATTCCGGCTGCACTTGTCCCGGGTGTGGTATCGTTCCCTTGCTGTTTGGTGTGCAGCTGTCAACCTGGCTTTCTCTTCACGTCTGCGTGCTGGGTTCAGCGGAGCAGTTTCAGCCGGAGGCCACCAGGTGTCAGGTGGCCGCGGGGTGTGTCACTTCTGCTGTCATGCAGTCTGCAGAGACCACGGCCCTCTTAACAGTCCACATAACATCATGCGGCATTATTGTACCCGATGAGAAGGAAGTAACAAGTGCTCTCACTGGCTTCATACGAGATTTACAAACCAGAAGGTGGGAGATACAGCCCAGAACATATTCGGGACACCAGCTCTTCAGTGAAGTTTCTGGGGACTCAGTGATGGGGAGTGTATAAAGATACGTCTTCCAAGGTGAAAGACAAGTTGTACCTCGTACAGCTTCCTCCTAACAGATGGCAATGCTTGGAAGGCCTGTGTGGGGCAGCGTGTCTCAGATAGCGGCCCCGGGAAGCCACTCTGGAGTCGGGCCCAGAGTGCGAAGAGGCCCCGCAGCAAGCGCAGGCGACACCCTTCCACTCGGTGCTTAGGATCCAGCCGAGCAGTGACACACAAAGTGCCCAACAGCGATGCCATACGGAGCCACTAGCTGGCACAGCAGTGGAATCAAAGCACGGACTCACCGAGTTTTCAGACGTAGGCCCTTCTACAGACGGCCATTGTACTTTTGAGAAACAGCTTTGCTTCCTATTGGGACTTGATAGGGACTGGACACCTGACCAGGGGACATCAGGTGACCATGCCACCCGAGCTTCTCATCACGAATGGGGTGTTGTCTGACCCCCCAACCATAAGTCTGGGTGTGCACAGCAGCTGTCTGTCAGCACCTGTTGGAGACCAGACTCAGAAAGGTCCAGAGGTGCGAGCCACTGACGAGCAGGTGGAGCCTGCTGCACTGTCTTCTCTCCCTCAGTCAATGCCTGTGACCTCCGGGCGTGTTCCTGGGGTGTGACATCCTGGGCTGACCAAGGAAGAGAAAACTCCAGCCTGTTCGCAGATGAGTGTCTGATGTAGTTGTGACCTGACGACCCACTTGGGTGAACCTGTGGGTGGAAAATAGCCTCACAGAGGACAACAGGGAGCCGTGCACCTGGCCATCCTCTGTCCGCCATGAGAAGTGGACAGAATAGGCCTATGAGGTCGGACAATTAAGGTTGCGAACTTATCCTAGAAAAAATGCTCCATCCCTCACTGCTGAATATCACTACAGTCACCTTTGAAGGACTCCCATTGGGAAGCTGTGCACCGACACCAGCGCTTAGTCCACCTTTCAGAGCAATTTTGGAATTCTTCTTCTGGAATGGCCATCAGAGCTGTCGTTATATTACCCTTGATGTCCTGAATGTCATCAAAATGTCATCCTTTCAATATTTCCTTTATCTTTGGGTAAAGAAAGAAGTCATTGGGGGACAGATCAGGTGAGTAGGGAGGGGGTTCCAATACAGTTATTTGTTTACTGGCTAAAAACTCCCTCACAGACAGTGCCGTGTGAGCTGGTGCATTGTCGTGATGCAAGAGCCATGAATTGTTGGTGTAAACTTCGTATTGTTTTAACTTTTTCATGCAGCCTTTTCAACACTTCCAACTAGTAAACTTGGTTAACTGTTTGCCCAGTTGGTACAAATTCATCATGAAAAATCCCTCTGATATCAAAAAAAGGTTAGCAACGTCGGTGCAACGAGTTCGTGAACTTAATTGTTAGACCGCGTATGGTTAAGAGGCTTCAGCACTGGCTCTTCCTGGACAGCGGACTGTTTGCTTGTGAAAGGGATCCTGGGTTCAAGTTCCGGTCACGTCCTGATCCTTTTATGGGGAGTTGAGCCGAGACTTTGGTTCCGGGTGCAATTCTCCTCTGTGCAGCTTCAGCTGCAGGACATGTGGTTTGGGTCTGTTGTCTCTGAAAAGCAACTCAGTGTCCTGTCAGGAACAGGGTAGGACCAGTTTGAGCTGGTTCTGCACTTCCTCAGTTAACTTTCAGAAACTCAGTTTCCCCAGGGCCAGCCCCAGCCTCTGCCTGCGTCAGAAACACAGCTTTGTTGTTTCCCAAGGCTTTCTTCCACGCCCCGCGGAGGACTCCCAAGGAGGGTCTTCCTCGTCCTGGGGGCGATGAGGAGAACAAACACTGCCCAGGTTCTTCTTTTCTCCCCGCAGGATTCCGCAGTGAGAGTGACACGGCGGACGCTCCACGAGAAAGGCCTGAAGACTGAACCCCTCAGGAGGCTCCTTCCTAAGCGGGGTCTCCGGATGAACGCCCGGCCCAGGCCCAACACCACGCTGCCGCTGGACGCCAGGGGAGGAAACAAAGCCCCCAGGGCACTCAGGACGATGCCCCAGGGCAAGGGGAGGTGAGCCGGCTCCCCAGGCAAGGCCAGGCCCTTGGCCACCCCAGGATTCAGCCACCCACCTGTTCCCGAGGTTAGAAAGAGCTTCCACACTAGACAGCCATGGTGGGAACGCATGGAGGGAGCGGCCCCCCCTACCTCCAACCGAAGGTCACAGCACCCGTCTTGCTCGCCACCAGCTTTCACAGTGAGTGACCACCAGCACCCCATGTATGGGAATGGCTTCAGACACAACGCAGACCACACCCAGCGCCTGAGGATGCATTGCTGAAGTGCAGGGAGGGCTCCGGCCACAGGGCCCACCTCCGGGCCCCGGGCTCCGGCCCGGCCCAGGCCCTCAGCCCAGGTGTACCTGCAGGGAGGGTGGCTCCAGCGCGTTCACTGAGGCTTCCGCTAGCCTCCCGAAACTCTGGGCCTCGCCTGGCTGGTGGTGGGTCACCCGGAGGCCCCTGCCCATTCCACACCCCACCCCCACCCCTCCTAACACCTACCCCAAAGGGGAAGGCCCACAGATGACAGGACTGCAGGCAAGGTTACCTTGATCACCAGGGGAGGAGCAGCAAGAGCTTCCACCAGTGCCAACTGCGCCAGCCCCCTGGAGATCCAAGTGGGGAAGAGGCTTTTCATCCGAGGCACCTGCCTGGCCATCTTGCGCTGCGGGACCCAGGTAGGGGCGGGGCAGGCGGCCTGGGCCAGGCAGGAGGCCGGGAGGCTTCAGGCCCAGGAAGGTCCCCACCTGGAGAAGGTGCAGGGCAAACGAGCCCTCCCAACGCCTCCCAGGGCTTTCCCCAAGTTCAAGGCTGACCTCACTGCTGGGCCTGTCATAACAGGAAATGACAACACCTCCCGTGTACTGAGGGCTTACTCTGCCGGGCTCTGTGGTTTATGGAAATTCTTTCATTTAAGCCTCACAACATCCCTGTGAAATGGGTATTAGTATTAGCATTTTACAGACGCCAAAATGAAGTCTCAGAGAGGTTAAGGGAGCTGCCTAAAGTCACACAGCCTAACGGAGACCCAGGTCTCCTTGCCTGACTCCACAGCTGTCCTACTGCGCAGCTTTCTCCTGCTGTGCACGAGTTAAGTACAGGCTTGACAGGGTATCCATTTATCGAGCATCCATTTTTCTCGTGGCGTTTCTACAAAACGGGTTTATACTAAAGTGAGCAGATTCTCCGTTTGCACCAATGGTTGAGATGCAACCTGAGATGTCCGAGAAATTTTGTGTGGAGGCCAGTGCTTTTCAGGCTCAGCCCCCGGAACCTGAACGTGACCTCTTCACAGACCTTTGCCTTAGAGGGATGTTGGCCAAGGCAGTGGTGCTCTGGGACCAGCTTCCTGGGCGGGGGGGGCCTTCCTGGGGGCCTGCAACATGGCCTCTGCGGGGCCCCATTCCACCGGCTGGCTTGGGAAGGCCATCCAGGACCCCCAGGCTCAGGTTTCCAGATTCCCAACAAGGTATTGATCTTCAGGATTTGAGCTTTTGGGAATTCCTGAAATTCACTTCTGTATTTTTCATAATTTTACATGTTTTTTTAATAAATAAGAAATACACATTTGGTAGTAGTCCCACAGACCTGTAGGCTATAGCAAGTATTCTAAAACCGGCCAATACCAGAGAACACGAGTGGGTAGTATTCAAATAACAAAATGTTTAAATCCTCAACAAGATGACCTGCAGTCCTAATGTGCTGAAATTGCCAATTTAAGGACTTAATTGTTTCCCAAACTTGTTATTTCTTGGAACGTCATAGGATTTGCATAAGATATACGATGCATGTAAGCTGATTAATATTTATTGGTGTGAATGACTGACTGTGAACAGCAGAACCAGGCCACAGACACATTGAATATGGCAACAGCTACGAGAAAGACTGACTAGCCTGTGACCACTTCTCTGTGCTCCTGTCCCAAGTTCCAGAAGTGTCTCCCTTACCCTTGAACTCGGGCTGTCAGTGTTTCCTGCTCTTGTTTTCTACTCAATGTCAGCAGATTCCTTCAAACCAGAAAGGCCTCTATGTTCGTTGTTAAGCATTAATTCTCACAGGAGAATTACAGTACTTTTTCCTAGTTTCCCAATTTTTTGACTGATTGTTCTTGGGATTCAGGAAAACATCAAATTTCCAGAAACTATCGGGAAGGACTTGCCTATAAATACTCGTCTGGGCTGAGCAGGATCGGCATGGCAAGTCTGCTGCAGAAATAGTCACCCAGCGTGCTTCAAGCGGCAGCTCCATGGTTTCAGGCGCTCCGCGCCAGGAGACCCAGGTATGGATCCCAGCCCTGCCCGTTCCTGCCTGTGAGACCTGGGGCAAGGCTCCTTACCTGTCTGAGCTTCAGTGGGATAGGTAGAATGATGCCTGGGAAATAACATACTTGCTTTGTGAGGCAACAGTCTAGAAGGTTAAAAGTGTGGCTTTGGAGTCACAGTCTGAGGTTCTCATCAATGGGGGGCAAGTTCTAACCACTCAGAGCCCCACTTCTATCTTCTGTAAAATGGAACAACTGAGCCCATTTCAGAACGTTTACATGAGATCACGTGTGACAATGCATCACACAGAGCGTGGTGCACTGTAAATGTTTGACAGACATGGACTGGTGTAGTGAGCTGTTGTATCTACCTGACAAGGCAGGTGTGACGCTGAGGGAGGTTCCGCCTTGAGGTGCTTTCCAAGCTGTGAGGTGGTACCCATAGGCTTCTCTTTCCTTCAGAGATGAGACTGGCAGATGCTCCTGGCAGACAGTAGTATCTCCTGGGAACCCGTCCTCACATCCACAGAAGGTAGCTGTGTTGAGGAGGACGTGTCACCATAGTTACCTGGAAAACAGTCTGGTTGCACTCAAGTAAGCAAGTAAACTCCAGCGTCATCTGCCTTGGGGCACACTTGGGGTGTGTGTGGGGGGTGTGGGGAGCCAATTTTCAGGAGCAGGCTTTGGAGAAAGGCGCCTGCCCACTGTAGGTTTGTTTAACAGGGACTGAACCAGAGGGGGGACATGTGACAGAAGGTGGGAAGGGCCTGGCCTTCTGAAGCCCTCTGGTTGGCCGAGCTCAGGAAGCTGCCGATTAGCCGGAGGAACCGGTGCCTGCGCCTGCTGCGCGAGCGCTTCCGAGGCTCATTCATTCCTGGAGTGTAGACTCAGCGTGGGTCACAGGCTTTCCCTGACGGTCTTGGGGAGTCCTGACAGCAGCGCCACAAAGCGAACACGAGCATGACTCCGTTTTGCAGATGACGGCTTGGCGTCAGGGACAGTTAAAGGCACTGCCCGGGGTCATGCAGCCTGCATGAAGTGGAGTCAGGATTCAGATGGGGTCCAACCATTAGCCAGCCCCCTCCCCCACGGCTGCCTCAGCTCACCAGGAGCCAGCTGTGAGCTGGAACAGCAAGAAGGAAACCACACGAATGGGATTTAGTGCCTCCATGGCCTCCGCGCTCAACGTTAATTTTTTTTTTTCCCGTTGACATTCAATATATTTCCAGTTTCAATGTGGCTTCTTTAAGCCTGGACTTCAGATGGTTCTCCAGGTTGCTTGCTCTGTAATTTAGGTGTAATTTGAGTGTGGTCCCGGGAGGAGGCAGGTATCGACTCTGCCATCTTGGCTCTCCAGCCTCCAGGGTAGTAGTGACCTCCTGCCTCGCTTTCTGTGACAACTCTCTCTGCTGATGTCTCCTGCTGTTCTGGACGCTATTTCTTTGCTTCCAGGGATGTTTCTCTGCCTCACCCGGAAGTCCAGGTCCTTGTTCTTGGCTCTGTCTTTGGCAGGAATCTGTGAGGGGGGTCTGCTTCTTTGCACAGCTGCAGCCCCTGGTCATCTCTTGCTCTGATACCGACTGGCCCTCTGGCACCAGCCCTGTGCAGCCAGCTGCCTCCCGACTGCCACCATCACCCATCCTTTACCATCCCTCTCCTCCCAGCTCCCCTTCCTCCGCCCATGGCCTCCTCATGTCTAATACGGGCACAGTGGTGGGAAGCCCGAGCGGCCTTCGCAGGCGAAGCCCCTGCGGTCAGTCCTTGGGGCTAGAGATGGACTTTCAGGTGTGTTTCCTTTTAGCTGCCGGCAGTTTGGGGGTGAAGGTGGAGGGTGGAATTCACCTTCTTGTCAGCTGCTTACTAAGTGCCAGCAGTGTGCCGGGCCCAGGAGCAGGGGTGGGGGACACACTCAGGAGAGAGACAGGATCCCTGGCTCTGGGGAGCTTTCAGGCCACGAGAGCAAGTGGACATTAAGCACCGCCTCTTACACACAGTGACAAGTGCTGTGAAGGAAACGTCCAGGGTGCTTTGAAAGAACAGAATAGATCTATACTAGGTTGGGGTCAAAGGCCATCTGAGAAAGTGACAATTGCCATGGCCCTGAGAACTGAGCAGAGGGAAGAGAATTCCATACAGAGGCAACAGAAGGTGCAGGCCCAGGGGTGGGTGGGGGGAACTGGTGTTGGGAAAACTGAAAGCTGACCAGTGTCGATGGAGCCCTGTGTGCTGGAGCATGCGGTCCAGATAAGATGGCAGGCTGGCTGGGGTGGTGGCCAGTGCCCTGGGGGGCAGGTAAGCAGCCTGGAGTGTTTGGTTTAACTTTTAATTTGGAAGTAATTCCAAAGTTACAGAAAAGTGAATAGTACAAAGGATATCTGGATGTCCTTTACCCCAAATTCACTCATTCAATTGTTCTTTCTCTATGGAGTGTATACATGGGACTTTTATTTGAGAACAAGTCGCATACATCTTGCTTTTACCCCTAAATACTTACAGGGTATATTTCCTACCACAGTACAGCGCACTAGTTACCACTTCACCAAACAACATCCGTGCAATACGGTACCCAGGCTCCCACCCATTTGGTCAGCTGTCTCCCCACTATCCTTTATACAGCATTTTCCCTCCTGTCTCGCATCCAGCCTATACACGATGTCTTGTGTTATTTGTCCTTTCTCTGCAGTCTCTTAATCTGGAATAGTCAGCCTTTCTCTGTCCTTTCTGACACTGATGTGATGGAAGACCGCCATCTTCTCATTCGGAGCGTGTCTGCCGTTTCTTCATTGTTAGGCAGGGTTCTGCTTTCCTGGCTGGAGGATTGCATACGTGTTACTGCGTCCTTCTCCATGTGACACAAGGGGCACACAGTGTCCATCTGCTCCTTCGTGGTGGTTTCAGCTGGTTTCTCCAGTCTAGTTGCTCTTTTCCCTAGTCACTATACGCCATCGGGGAGATGGGCTATGGCCACGGTGCAGACGCCTCTTCCTTAGATTAGGAAATAGACGAGCTGTAGCCTCCAGGCTGGGGCTTGCCTGAGTCCAATCAGTCTCTGTCGTGATGGTTCCACAACAGCGACTTCAGTGCCAGCATTCCCTCCACTAACTGTCTTCTGCCCATTTATTTATATACTTATAAGGACTTTGGGGGTTCCTTATTTCTAATGATTTTATAGCTATTAACCTTAATTATTTTGGTGCTCAAATTGTCTCCAATCTGGCCAGTGGGAGCCCCCTCAAACTAGAAGCCTGGATTTTACCCCAAATTCGGTGGAGTGGCATGATTCCATTTGCATATAAGACCAGCCTGGCTGTGGCGAGAGAATGCATTGTGGGGACCCAGACGGAAGCAGGGAGACCCTGTAGGGGGTCTGTGCAGTCCAGGTGAGAGTGTGGCTTAGACTAGGGCAGTGTCACAGGACAGAAGGAAGGGGTGGAGGTTTAGGAGATTGGCAGTACAGGCGGCTGGACTTAAGGGCGGAGTGAATGTGCGAGCAGCGAGAGAGGGAGGGGTTGGGCATGAGGGGAGGACGGTGGGGAAGGGCCTGTGCAATGGGTTTTACAGTCGAGTCTGAGACATCTGACATTCAAGTGTAGATGTCATATGGACAATTGGATATACTGCTCTGGAGCTGGAGAGAGAAGCCCAGATCCAAACCAAACAGGTGCTGCAACGGACTTTTCACTCCACGGTCCTGGGTGAGGTGCTGTCAGGGGAGAACGTATAGTGGGGCGGGGGCAGACTGGGAGTGCTGAGGGAGTCTGGGGGGCCAGACCCCATGGAGCAGGTCGTAAGGCCACACCCTGACGACTGTGGGAACCCACTGGGGGCGGTGAGCAGGGCAGCACATGACAGGCTGTGACTTGAGTTTTAGAAAGATTGTCCTGACAGAGGCTAATGCTGTGGTTCTTTCTCAAGTAAATGCGTGTACCTCCTGCCTGGACGTTGCCCAGTGTGACCCCTGTGCCTGGAGTGCCCTTTCCCTGTTCTTCTGGGCACAGAACAGATGACCTAAACATCTGCCTTAATTGCACTTAGCGGCCGCAGGCGCTGTAGCCGCAAACCCCATCCCCCTGCCTCATTTTGACTGAAGCCACACGACTGGCATGGGGATGGCTCCCCAGCCAGGCACAATTCAGGTGTGAGTGTGCCGGCTCCTGAGGTTTGTGGGAGTCCGTTTGGGGACCGTGATCTGCCCGTGTGCTTTGAGTTCCCTGTAATGTTTGTCACCTAGGCAACTGCCCATTCAAACCAGTGTGTTGTCCCCTGGCCACCGCTGCACGTGCTGGGGAAGGTGTGTGGAGCCTGGGTGAATGTCCTAGTGTGTCCTCTGCATACCAGGTGGTGTGTGCAAGAGACCTGCAGTCTGCCGAGAGGGTGGCGACAGCTCGAACCGAAGGCAGACATTTATGAGACCACAGGGAGAAGCAGATGCCCTGCAAGCCCAGGAAAGGGACGAGTGTTTCTAGTTGGAGAAATCAGGGAAGTTGCCCAGAGAAGGTGGCCTTTGAACCTGCCTTGGAGGTAGGACTAGTTTCTTTTTCACAAGGGAAGTAAGTACTTGATTAGTCAGTGAGAGAGGAGATAAGACA
This sequence comes from Rhinolophus sinicus, assembly GCF_057876585.1. NCBI lineage: Eukaryota > Metazoa > Chordata > Mammalia > Chiroptera > Rhinolophidae > Rhinolophus > Rhinolophus sinicus. The sequence goes on along the minus strand of NC_142510.1, from coordinate 18,231,030 downwards.
ACAATCAAAGTCCCACTTCCTCATGTTTGGTCGCCATTGTCCACACCATCATTCCTGGCTGCGGTTAGTCCTCCTGCTGCCGGAACAATTCAGTCCAGGCCTCTGACATTGCTTGAGGGCTGTGGGGGGCAGTGGGCAGAGAGGCAGCCAGGGACCAAACGCAATGCGGGAGTCTGTGCGCCAGCCCGTCCCACTCATCTTCCATTCAGTAAACGTCTACTAAGGACCTCGCTCTGGGGGTCCAGGGAAGATCAGAACATGCTTCCTGTCATGGAGACCTCGGGTCTCATAGGAAGGGGAAAAGCGTGACTAGGGCCCTGTGGATGCCACCATGATGACAGGGTGTGAGGTGCAGGCTGACAGAGGGGGAGCTGCAGGCTGCAGAAAGCTGAGCATGAGCAGAGCAGGCGGAGCGTGAGCAGGGAGGGGGGACAGGAACACGTGCAGCCTGGCTGCGGACTAGTCCCTGTCCACAGGCTGGAAGGTACATCTTTCCTACTCAGGCCTCTGGGTATTTGGTCTATTTTTTTTATTTCAAATATTTCCTTTCTTCTTTTGGGGGATGAGGGCTGTTTTTATACTCTTTTCTAAAATCTCAACTTGCTTAATTCATTTTCTCTTGTTGACACTAAAAGCATTTAATGCTGTTAATTTTACCTCTGCAGACAGCTTTGAGTGTGTCCTGTTTTTTATTATTTTCTAAATAGTTTTTTTAGTCTTGATTTACTTCTTGTCCTAAGGGTAATTTGAGACACTATTTATATGTTTACATTTCTAAGTGGTATGTTTTATATTATTGTTAGTTGAAATGCATTTTCATCAGAGACTGACTTCTAGAATTTCCCCCTTTTCAAAATTTACTGAAATAGTCTCTGTAGCTTAGTATTTGTTGAATTTTTTCACTGTCTGTGAAACTTGAAGAGAAGGTTTATTTGTTTTCAGGGTAAAAAAAAAAAAAGGGATCTGTTCCTATCTTCTGTGTCCCTATTTATTTTTTATTATTTGTTCAGAAAATGTGTTAGAATATTTCCAATAAAACTGTTTCTCATGTTTCTCCTTGTATTAGTAAATATTTCATTTCATGGGTCTTGGGTGTTATTTAACACATAAGAAATTAAACTCCTTCACTGTCAATTACCCCTTTTAGAAAGTGAGGTTAAGAGCTCAAGTTCTTGGGGGGCCGGCCCAGTGGCTCAGGCGGTTGGAGCTCCGTGCTCTTAACACCAAAGGCTGCCGGTTCGATTCCCACATGGGCCAGTGGGCTCTCAACCACAAGGTTACTGGTTCGACTCCAGCAAGGTATGGTGGGCTGCGCCCCCTGCAACTAACAACTGGCAACTAGACCTGGAGCTGAGCTGCGCCCTCCACAACTAAGACTGAAAGGACAGCAAATTGACTTTGAAAAAACCCCTGAAAGTATACACTGTGCCCCAATAAAGTCCTGTTCCCCTTGCCCAATAAAATCTTTTTTAAAAAAAAAAAAGAGCTCACGTTCTGTTGTCAGAACAGCCTGGGTTCAAACCCCACCCCCACCATTTATTAGCTTCAATTCCTTATCCATGAAACGGAGATGATAATGGCATCTCCCGGGTACAATTGTTGGATTAAATGAGACGTTGAATGGGAAGCATTTAGAAGCTGATTGGAGCAGGTAGTGCTGATAAAGCTGGAATTTGCTATGACAACATTGTCATTGTCATGTTGCCGGCTGACCACTGTTGGCACGTGAGGCTGTGCTATGGAAGGAGAAAGGATCTTTGGAAGCGCTTTCTTTTCCTCTGTCCAGTACACATTTGGTAAACAGAATGCCTCACGGAGAACATGAGCAGTCATTGTGACAAACAGGAAGAAAACGAAGCGGACAGCTTCCCGGCACGGCTCACAGGGTGACACATTTCAGTTTTGATGGTGGGGTCATTGAGTCAGCCCACGTGTTGGCATGTGAGTCTTAGTGGCAGGGGGAGGGGGCAGGCGGGATGGGAGCAAGAAAAAGGCCAAGTTTCCCCAGATATAGGATCAAACTGGCCACCACCACCGCCCCCACCCACCAATCCTCGGAGCCCTGTTACCAGTGCTGCGAGCCTGGATTCTGTACATTTTCCTGCAAAGAGCTTACACCCACCGCCTTCAGAGACTGGAGCCGGTGTCCGCATGGGAACTTTGATGTCCCCATGCCCTTACCCTGGAGGGACTTACAGCCATAAAGGTGTGTAAGGACAAGGGCCCAGCTCCTCCTCCTGACGTACAATGAACTCCTGAGCTATTCACACACTCGTTAACCTGCCTGCTTCATTCCCTGAACGGTTTTTTTCTGGAAACACTTCTTTAATCAACAGCTTGCACTTTAATCTTTGGCCCAGGTTAAATTTCTGGGAGAAGCTGACTTAAGACAGGCAGCTTCATTCTTTCCTGACAGGAGGGATTCTGACATGGAGAGAGCATCGTGGTCAGTTTACGCCTCTGTAGCTGTGAGGATATAGACCCAAAAGGTACTAGCTTAGACAAGAAAGGGGGTTAGAAGGATGCTGGGGTATCCCGAGTAGTCACAAGAGGAAAAGAGTCCACCTGGCCCCAGAGGCATCTGGGATGGGCATTCTCCCCCTGCCTTTCTTCACGCTTCACTCATGTCTTCATCATTCCCTGAGACTGGTCTTTCCAAATAGCTGGAAACAAGGCTGCCAACAGTGTCTCTGTTTCACTTTCCTCAGCTCTGCCCCTGGTTTGTTCAGTTTGGGACCAAATCACCACCACTGGGGCAAAGGAGTTATTGAGCACAATTGGGGCAATTCCTAACTAATGCCCATGAATCTTTTCTATTCCTAGTGACAGAGGGGCTGTGGCCAGAAGGAGGAAGGGGTGTGGACAGAGAAAACCCAGATGCCCATCTCATAGTTCTTGTGATGAAAAGAGCGGTGAACTCAAAAGGCATTGCTTACTTGTGCACCCATGTTCACAGCAGCCGAAACGTGGAAACAACCCAAACGTCCATCAACAGATGAATGAATACACAAAATGGGGGTCTACACAGACAGTGGAATATGACTCAGCCTTTACAAAATATTCTGATACCTTCTACAACATGGATGAAACTCGAAAACATGCTAAGTGAAAGAAGCCAGTCACAAAAGGACAAACATTGTATGATTCCATTTACCTAGAATAGGCAAATTCATAGAGACAGAAAGTAGAATAGAGCTTACTAAGGGATGGTGGAAACAGGGATAGCAAGTTATTGCTTAATTGCGTTCAGAATTTCTGTTTGGGATGATGGAAAAATTCTCAAAATGGATGGTGGTAAAGGTTGCACAACATTGTGGATATATTTAATGCCACTGAATTGTGCAATTGAAAAAAGGTTAAGGCCGGCCTGGTGGTTCAGGTGGTTGGAGCTCCGTGCTCCTAACGCCGAAGGCTGCCAGTTCGATTCCCACATGGGCCAGTGGGCTCTCAACCACAAGGCTGCCTGTTTGACTCCTCAGCTCCCGGAAGGGATGGTGGGCTGTGTCCCCTGCAACTAACATTGAACACGGCACCTGGAGCTGAGGTGCTGCTGAGCTCCCAGATGGCTCAATTGGTTGGAGTGCGTCCTCTCAACCACAAGGTTGCCGGTTCGACTCCCACAAGGGATGGTGGGCTGCGCCCCTTGCAACTAACAACAGCAACTGGACCTAGAGCTAAGCTGCGCCCTCCACAACTAAGATTGAAAGGACAACAATTTGACTTGGAAAAGGCCCTGGAAGTACACACTGTTCCCCAATAAAGTCCCGTTCCCCTTCCCCAATAACATCTTTAAAAAAAAGATTAAAATTGTGTACTAGTTAGGGTTCTCCAGAGAAACAGAACCAATGGAATATATATATGCAATTATGGGAGGGGAGATGTCTAGACCCAGGAGAACCAAGGGTGTAAGTTACAGTCTACGTGTAAGAACAAAGGAAGGAGAACCAACACCCCAGCTCAACAAGGCTCAAGCAGAGAGAATTCTTTCTTACTTTGTTATTCTATTCAGGTTCAGCATATTGGACGAGGCTCACGGTGGGTAGGGTACTCTGCTTTGTTCAGTCCACTAACTCAAATTTACTCTCATCTGGAAGCACTCCCATCGACACACCCAGAAATAATGTTTAACCGAATATCTGGGCACCCCATGGCCCAGTCAAGTTGATGTATAATATTAACCATCACAAATGGTAAATTGTATGTATATTTTACCACAGTAAAAAAACAAAGGACAACGTGACTTGGAACTGAGCTGCGCCCTACACAACTAGATTGAAAACAACAACTTGACGTGGAGCTGATGGGTCCTGGAAAAACACACTGTTCCCTAATATTCCCCAATAAAACAAACCCAAAAAAAGGCACTGGTTTAACTTCTACTTCTACCTCTGGTCAAAATGGAGTAGCTAGGACCATATTAGTCTCCTGCCCAAGAGAACAACATGCAAAATGACGCTTTTCAAGATGGGCCGGGGCGGACGGGTGGCTCAGTTGGTTAGAGCACGAGCTCTGGGCAACGGGGCTGCTGATTCGATTCCCACATGGGCCAGCGAGCTGCGCCCTCCGCAACTAGAATGAAGTCAATAAGCTGCCACTCAGCTCCTGGGTGGCCAGATGGCTCAGTTGGTTGGAGCGTGTCCTCTTAACCACAAGGTTGCCGTTTCGACTCCCGTAAGGGATGGTGGGCTGCGCCCCCTGCAACTAACAACGGCAACTGGACCTGGAGCTGAGCTGCGCCCTCCACAACTAAGACTGAAAGGACAACTTGACTTGGTAAAGTCCCAGAAGTACGCACTGTTCCCCAATAAAGTCCTGTTCCCTTTCCCCAATAAAATCTTTAAAAAAAAAAAAAAAAAAAAGAAAAGAATGGCCATAAGAAAATGAAGGCTAGTGATCCCTGAAAGATGGGAATAAAATGAGTCGCAAAATAGTCCCAGAGAGAGTTTCCAGGATGCAGCACAAGAAGGAGATGTGAAGTAGAGTGTGGCAGACCCTGAGTTGAGAAGATAGAGATCAAAGTCCAGGGAGACCAAGGCAGTTAGAGTTCACAGGACAGACTACCAGAGAGGAGAAACGTGTACAGAGAGAAGACTCGACAGAGTTGAAAAAGATCTCCCAGACATTCCGTGCTCATGGATTGGAAGAATCAACACAGTTAAAATGGCCACATTACCCAAAGCAATATACGGATTTAATGCAATCCCCATCAAAATCCCAATGGCATTTTTAAAAGAAATAGAACAAAAAATCATCAGATTTGTATAGAACCACAAAAGACCCCGAATAGCCAAAGCAATCCTAAGAAAAAAGAACAATACTGGAGGTATCGCACTCCCTGACTTCAGCTTGTACTACAGGGTAACAGTAATCATGGTATTGGCAGAAAAACAGACACATAGACCAATGGAATAGAATTGAGAACCCAGAAATAAAACCACATAAATATGGACAGATAATTTTTGACAAAGAAGCAAAAAACATACAATGAAGAAAAAACAGCCTCTTCAATAAATGGTGCTGGCAGAATTGGAAAGCCACACGCAAAAGAATGAAACTGGACTGCTATCTGTCACCATGTACCAAAATTAATTCAAAATGGATCAAAGACTTAAACATAAGACCTGACACAATAAACTGCATAGAAGAAAACATAGGTACTAAACTTATGGATCTTGGGTTCAAAGAGCATTTTATGAATTTGACTCCTCCAAAGGCAAGGGAAGTAAAAGCTAAAATAAGTGAATGGGACTAGATCAAACTTAAAAGCTTCTGCACAGCAAAAGAAGCCGTAGACAAAATAAAGAGGCAACCAACTGAATGGGAGAAGATTTTTGCAAACAGTGCCTTCGATAAGGGGCTAATATCCAAAATATACAAGGAACTCATGCAACTCAACGACAAAAAAACAAACAACCCAATTGAAAAATGGGCAGAGGACCTGAAGAGACATTTCTCCAAAGAGGACATACAAATGGCAAATAGACATATGGAAAAATGCTCAACATCACTAATCATCAGAGAAATGCAAATAAAAAACACAATGAGATATCACCTCACCCAGTTAGAATGGCTATCATCAACAAGACAAATAGTAACAAGTGTTGGAGAGGCTGTGGAGAAAAAGGAACCCTCATACACTGTTGGTGGGAATGCAGACTGGTGCAGCCGTTATGGAAGGCAGTGTGGAGGTTCCTGAAAAAATTACGAATAGAATTGCCATATGACCCAGCAATCCCTCTCCTGGGTATCTACCCAAAAAATCTGAAAACATTTAGAGATAAAGACACGTGTGCGCCAATGTTCATTGCAGCTTAGTTTACGGTGGCCAAGACATGGAAACAACCAAAATGTCCTTCGATAGCTGAATGGATAAAGAAGTTGTGGTATATGTACACAATGGAATACTATTCGGCAGAAAAGAAAAAATAGGACCATTTGCGACAACATGGATGGATCTTGAGAGTATAATGCTAAGCGAAATAAGTCAGACAGAAAAAGCAGAGAACCATATGATTTCACTGATATGTGGTATATAAACCAAAAACAACAAAAGAACAAGACAAACAAATGAGAAAGAGAAACTCATAGACACAGACAATAGTTAATGGTTACCAGAGGGTAAGGAGGGAGGGGGGTGGTAGATGAGGGTAAGGGGATCAAATATATGGTGATGGAAGGAGAACTGACTCTGGGTGGTGAACACACAATGGGATTTATAGATGATATAATACAGAACTGTACACCTGAAATCTAACTTTACTAATAATTGTCACCCCAATAAACTTTAATTTAAAAAATTAATTAAAAAAAGAAAAAGATTTCCCTTGAGTATTGAGTGCATGAGTGTGAGGAAAGTACCTGACACCCGGGAAGGAGCCACGTGAAAGGATTAGATGGCGTCGTGCCCGGCATTCGTGCACAGCAGTGAGAGGCCCTGCCTCCCCCATCCAGACTGAAAACACTCATCCTTCACGAGGGAGTTGGCAGAGGACCCAAGAAGGTCTTACCTCAGTCACAGGGAATAATTAGCCCTAGACGGAGCACTGCTCAGGACCTAACAAATCATCTAGATTTGTTAGAAGTAACATCTAAAGGAGTCAGACTATCACCAAGCAGTCTAACTACACTCTAGCTCAAAGAGCAGCATTTATATGAATAAAAAGCTATCCGACAGCCAATCAGGCAACATTCACAATGTCTGACATTCAATAAGACATTACAGTTATGTAAAGGGCAGGAACATATGACCCATAGTGAGAATAATCAATGGAAGGTGACCCAGATCGGAGATTTTAGAATTAGCAGAGAATGGCATTAAAACAGTAATTATAACTGAATTACTATGTTCAAAAAGTTAAATAGAGACATGAAAGATATAAAAAATGTCAAACTACTAGAGGGAAAACTACAAAATCTGCGATGAAAAATACACTGCATGGCATTGACACCAGAAGAAATGATTAGTGAACCTGAAGGCAATAGAAACTATTCAAAATAAAACACACGGAGAGAGAAAAAACAAAACAAAAGCATCAGTGAGCTATGGGACAACTTCAGGTGGCTTAATATATGGGTAATTAAAGTCCCAGAAGAAGGGTTGGGAACAGAAACAAATATATGAAAATATAGTGGCTGAAAATGTTCCAACTTAAAGAAAACTACAAACGCTTAAATTCAAGAAGCTCAACACAGAAGAAGCTACGTGGAGACGGGGAGGAGGGGTGGAGACGTGAAACAGGCTAGTTCCAAAACTCCATGTGGCGGGAGAAACTCGGGTGGGATATCTCGACCACAGAGGTTCCCCCCGGAGGAGCGATGGACCCCGTCCCCCAAACCGCCCTCCTCAGAATACTGGGAATGGGAATATGAGCCCCCACAACATCTGGCTGGGAAAAACAGTGGGGATGGCGCCCGTCTGAGTGGGGCGGCGGCGGGAAACGCAGGCGTCCTCTTAAACGGCCCACGTGCGCACTCGCTCACCCGCAGGCACTCACCTTGGGCTCCAGCGGTGGGGCAGTGCCTCTGGGGTATTGGAGACATATGGGGGGGGGGGTGCAGACTGAGGTGGGTGGCTTCAGGCGAGGGTTGGAGGAAAGGAACCATTTTCCCTGTGTGGGCTCCTCACACAGCCAAGCAGCCGGCAGGCAGGCGCCATCTTTCCCGTGTTGAGCCCGCCCCCTACACTTCTGGCCAAATTGGAATCTGATTGGCCTGGTGAGCTCCACTTGCTCCACCCTGCTGACTCACTGAGACCCCGCCACAGCCAGCTCTATACCACTTGAGGCTTTATCCGCGGCAGAACCTTCTGGGAGCTAGTAACCAGCCCCGGGCCAGAGTGTCCCGGCATTTCGCAGAGCTGCACCAGACCCGGTACTGGTGGCAGACATCCTCAGTTCACAGCGTGACCTCTCCCATGGGCCTCCAGGTCCAGTACAGGCAGCGACTAACTGTGGATTGCTTTATAGTTTTTATCAGGTAGCCCCCGACTGGTCACAGGCAGTGAGGGACCTGGACTTGCACCAGAGCCGCTCCCAAGAGGCCCCAGAACCAACATACTTGGAGGTTGCTTCAGACCACAGCAGAGCACTGTCCAATTAGCCCTACAAGTGGCACATACAAAGGGCGGTCTCAACAGGCACCAGAGCCCACTGGGGTGAATCCCACTCAGTAGGATAAACCCCCTGCACAGCAGCCCATAAGCTGCGGGCATGGCCAAACCCCACAACCAGTCAGTCTGAGGATCAATCCCACCCACTGATGTGCCAATAGCAATCAAGGCTCAGATATAACAACCCACACAAGGGACACTTCTGGAGCATGCAGAGCAGGTGACCAAGGAGACTGTGCCACTGGACCCCACAGGGCACCTATTACATATGGCCACCTGGCCAACACTGGGACAGTAGCATATCTACCTAATAGATAGAAATAAAGAGAAAGGCAGGCAAAATGAAGAAACAAAGAAATACATCCCAAATGAAAGACCAGGAAAAAACTCCAGAAAAAGAACTAAACAAAATGGAGGCAAGCAACCTACCAGAGACAGAATTCAAAACAATGGTTATAAGGATGCTCAAGGAAGTTAGTGAGACTCCAACAAAGAGATAGCAAACATAAAAAAGGTCATAGAAACCATAAAAAAGAACCAGTCAGAAGTGAAGAATACAATAACTGAAATGACGAATGCACTAGAAGGAATAACCAGCAGACTAGATGAAACAGAAGATGGAATCAGCGATTTGGAAGACAAGGTAGCAGAAAACATTTAATCAGAACAGCAAAAGGAAAAAGAATTTTAAAAAATGAAGATATTTAAAAAAAAAAAAAAGAAGAAGATATTTTAAGAGCCCTCTGGGACAACATCAAACATAACAACATTCGCATCATAGGGGTACCAAAGAAGAGAGAAAGCAAGGGATTGAGAACTCTATTTAAAGAAATACTGACTGAAAACTTTTCTAACCTAGCAAAGGAAGTAAACATACAAGCCCAGGAAGTGCAGAGAGTCCCAAACAAGATGAACCCAAACAGACCCGCAACAAGACACATTACAATTAGGATGGCAAAGGTTAAAGACAAAGAGAGAATCCCAAAAGCAGCAAGAGAAAGGCAATTAGTAACTTATAAGGGAGCCCCATAAGATTGTCAGCTGATTTCTCAAGAGAAACTCTGCAGGCCAGAAGGGAGTGGCAGGAAATATTAAAAGTGATAAAAAGCAAAGACCTACAACCAAGATTACTCTACCCAGCAAGGCTATCATTTAGAATCGAAGGACAGATAAAGAAGTTTCCAGAGAAGAAAAAGCTAAAGGAGTTCATCATCACAAAACCAGTATTACAAAGAATGTTAGAGGGACTTCTTTAAGATGAAAAAAAAAAAAAAAGATAAAAAATATGAATAATAAAATGGCAATAGCTATTATCTATCAACAATTACTTCAAATGTAAATGGATTAAATGCTCCACTCAGAAGACATAGGAAGGCTGAATGGATAAAAATACAAAACCCTTACATATGAGGTCTGACAATTAAGTTCATGAACTTGTTGCAACAGTGTTGCTAACCTTTTCTGATATCAGATGGATTTTTCATTATGAATTTGTACCACCTGGACAAACAGTTAACCAAGTTTACTATTTGGAAGTGCTGAAAAGGTTGTGTGAAAAAGTTAGATGACCTAAACTTTTCACCAACAATTCACCGCTCTTGCATCATGACAATGCACCAGCTCACACGGCACTGTCTGCGAGGGAGTTTTTAGCCAGGAAACAAATAACTGTATTGGAACACCCTCCCTACTCACCTGTTCTGGCCCCCACTGACTTCTTTCTTTACCCAAAGATAAAGGAAATATTGAAAGGAAGACATCTTGATGACATTCAAGACATCAAGGGTAATACGACGACAGCTCTGATGGCCATTCCAGAAAAAGAGTTCCAAAATTGCTTTGAAGGGTGGACTAGGTGCTGGCGTTGGTGCACAGCTTCCCAAAGGGAGTCCTTCAAAGGTGACCGTAATGATATTCAGCAATGAGGTGTGTAGCACTTTTTCTAGGGTGAGTTCATGAACTTAATTGACTGACTTAATATGCTGCCTCTGAGAGACTCATTTCAGATCGAAAGACACAGAAAGAGTGTAAAGGGATGGAAAAGATATTTCACTAAAATGGAAATGGAAAAAAAATCAGGTGTAGCAATACTTATACCAGACAAAATAGATTTTAAAACAAAGGCTATAACAAGAGACAAAAAAGGACCCAATAATCCCACTTCTGTGTATTTATCCAAAGAAACCCAAAATGCTACTTCGAGGGGATCTGTGCATCCATATGTTCACTGCAGGATTGTTTACAATGGCCAAGATGTGGAGGCAGCCTGGGTGTCCGTCAATGGATGAATGGATAAAGACGAGGTGGTACATATATACAATGAAATATTGCTTGGCCGTGGAAGGGAATGGGTTCTTGCTATCTGTGGTGACATGGATGGACCTGGAGGGTATTGTGCTGAGTGGAGTGTGTCAGACAGAGAAAGACAGATGCAATGTGATTTCACTTATATGTGGAATCTAAGAACAAAATAAACAAACAAAACAGGAACAGACTCATAGACACAGAGAACATTTTGATGGTTGCCAGATGGGAGTGGAGTTAAGAGGGTAGGTGAAAAATGGGAAGGGATTAAGAAGTGCAAATTGGTTGTCACCCAGCATTTATGGGGATGTTGGGTGTGGCATAAGGAACATAGTCAATAACACTGTAATTATTAATACTATGTATGGTGTCAGATGGGTACAAGATTTATCGGGGTGATAGATGGAATGGGGTTTGGGGGACAGGGTGAAAAAGGTGAAGGCATTAAAAAGTACAAATAGGTAGTTACGAAATAGCCATGGAAACATAAAGTAAAGCATAAGGAATATAGTCAATAATATGGTAATAACTATGTATAGTGCCAGGTGGGTACTAGACTAGTCAGGGGGATCACTTCTTAAATTATATAAATGTCTAACCACTATGCTGTACACCTGAAATTAACACAAAATAATACTGACTGTTGACTGTTTGAAAAATTAAAAAAGGGGGAAAGGTTGCGTCGGTGGTTTAGACTGAAAAGATTTCCCAAGTGATTCTGATGGGACCCCACATCCTTCATTAGAGCATCACTGGGGTAGCTCGTCACCCTCACAGAGATGAGATACCTTCCTGACTCTTGGCTAAGTTACCAAACCCTGTTATGTGTTTTGGTCACACTGGTGCTTCACTAATTGAAACATTCCACTTATATCAGTAAATATTGATTTCCCCATGACCCCAAGGGGGCTCCACCCCTGGGCTTTTCTACCTCATTTGATGGCAACTCCTCTTTCAGTTGCTCAGTTCAAAAAACTTAGAGTGATTCTCAACTCCTGTCTTTAAATCATACCCAATTTCCAATCTCTTGGGAAATCCTGTAAGCCCTTCCTTCAGAACATATCCAGGATCTGACCACTTTTCCCCACTTCAGGACAAACTACCACCATCTCCTACACACTATGGCATGCATTATTGCAATAACCTAGCAGGCCTCCCAACATCTATCCTCGACCCCCCCCCCCCACTAGTTCTCAACACAGCAGCCAGCACGGTTATTTTAAAACGTAAGTCAGGTAAAAATAAATAAATAAACAATATAAAATAAAATGTAAGTCAGATACTGGGGCTCTTCTTCTCAAACCCTGCAATGGCTCCCTATTTCAGAATAATAGCCAAGCATACAAGACCGTATAAGACCTGCACTCCCGCTCCCGGGACTCATTTCCTACCACTCTCCCCGCGCTCACGAAGCTCTGGCCACCGCCACTCTCTTCTCCCTCTGTCCTTCAGTGACATCGGTCAGCTGTGCCTCTGCCTGGAACACTCTGCTCCCAGATAGCTCACTGATGACCACCTTGCCTCCTCCAGTGTTTTGTTCAGTTCTCACTGGTTTCTCGCCTGGCCATCTATTTAATGATGCAACCTGCTCCCTTTCACCTCACTCTTCCCCCCCACCCCGCCCCCTAGCCTTGTCCCATCTTCTAACACAGGACTGTATTATCTCTTCTTGTGAAAACACAAGCTTCCAAGAAGGCAGGACTGTTGTTCACGGAGCCCAAACATTTACAACCCTGTCTGACACACAGCAGGCGCTCAATAAATGCTCAACGTAAACATGAAATGCCTGTATTCTCGCAATACGACTGTCAAAAAAATGTAACTAACGACATCCGATGGTGGGACCCAGGAGTTCCTGCTCTCACTACCTTCACCCATACCTAAGACGGTCGTTAGTTTGAACTGGAAACACCAAATTTTCTGTCCACCAAAGTCCTTTCTCTGCTCCGCTTCTCAAAAACATGCTAACCCCGCCTCCCGGTGGCCAACGTGAGCGAGGTTGCCTTTCCCTCAGCACGAGGGTGACGCCAGTGAGTGTATTGACTCATCCAACCAACCAATCAAAGTCTCCGTCCTTTTTACCCTTTAAAGAACTTCGCTTCTCATCTGCTGTGCCAAGAGGGGCGGGACGCAGCAAATCTAGCACGTGGAAGGTACGCTAAGGCCAGTTGCCTAGGTCACCGCGCAGCGTTGTCTCGGCCCCGAGGAAAGTGGGCGGGGCGGGGTCGCGGACACCCCGCCCCCGTCAAGGCGTGGCCTGGGATTGGCTCGCTGCTGCCGGGAGGAACCTCAAAGGCGGGACGCCTGAGCCTGGCCCGGGTAATCGCACTGGCCCGCCGTAGGGGGAGATGCCTCTGATCCCGGGGACCTCTGCGACCACACATTCCCCGATTATTCGTACAGGCTGCGGTGCGAGCCTGGAGGTCTGGACCCAGGTCGAGTAAATTCGAGAAACGTCAGCCCTGGGCCCGCACTGGTCTAAGCCCCTGTTAGAAGAGAGACTGGACTCAACAGGTGATCTCCCTCTGACAGGCCCCATTCTTCATGGAAGTCCCGGGCTTCTCTGGGCTTCGGCTTCCTCGAGTGTAAACGGTTAGGAATGGGGAAGCCGGGAACTGGCCCTGCCGATGGCACTTGCTGTGGGGTCTTGGGCAAGTCACGTCCTATTTTTAGGCTTCGTTCATCTCAGTGTGAAGGGATTGGACTAGATGTCCTGTCTGTTCCCTTCTAGTTCTTCCTAACTGTGAAACAGCCTTGATAATACCTGTGACGCTTCCTTGTAAATGTACACTTTAAGTAAGTGATATGTATAGTACGTGAATTTTATCTCAACAAAACTGTTACCACAAAGGGGACATACAAAAACCAAACCAAAAGTGTGTTTCCATCCTCTCACTTGCGGGCGATATGGGCGGCAGTTCCGGGCCACCTGCCCCTGCAGACGCTTAGCCTGTGACCCCTGGGGTAGCCCACCTTCTTCTCTGACCACTACCTTACACTCTGCCTGGATCCATGTAACTGAAGGAAGCACTAGTTCCCCTGCTCCTGTTCACTTGCTCCAGCTGCCACTTCATTTCTTGGCTACTATGCATGGAATTGGAATAAAGAATGGAAGGACAGACAGGGAAGAACAGAGGTGAGTCTTGCGTGAGATTAGAGAAGTGAGAAACCTTCTAGGGCAAAGTCAGAAAGAACAGGGGCAGCCGGATGGCTCAGTTGGTTGGAGCGCGAGCTCTGAACAACAAGGTTGCCGGTTCGTTTCCCACATTGGGCCAGTGAGGTGCGCCCTCCACTAGATTGAACGACGACGACTTGGAGCTGATGGGCCCTGGAGAAACACACTGTTCCCCAATATTCCCCAATAACATTTATTTTTAAAAAATCAGAAAGAACAAAAGGGACTGTTGAGAAAGAAAAGAATCAACTTCAACCTTTTGTGATGTTTCCCTCCTTCAAGGGTGGCAGGTGGTGCCAAGCAGTAAACAATGCAAAACAATAATCCAGAACCCAAACTAGCAGACAGCTGAGTCTCTGGGTCCCACCTGGCATCCCTCCCTCTTCAGGCTCAGGTGTTGGAAGCAGCACAGTTCTAAGCACAGGGGCCCTGGAATGAGTCCGTATGGACTTGAACTCTGGTTCAACCTGTTACTATGTGGCATTAGGCGACTTACTGAGGCACCGGAGCCTCAGCCTTCTCCTTTAAAAGAGGAGGTGCAGTGTTGACTCCCAGGCAGGTGTGACGCTGGAAGGAGGCCACTGATTCGAAGCATTTGGCTCAGAGGGTGCCCCCGTACCTGTCAACTATTGTTATTATAGAGCTTCGAATTCAGAAACAGAATCAGACTGGGGTTCTCTCACCAGGCCACATGGATACAGCTGCGTCCTAGACGTAGCTGCAGCTGAATCCTGCACAGAGCCTCCAGGTCAAGGGGTTTGTAAAGTGCGCCCTACTTTTAGGACTAAGTAAGGCTTCTGCTCTGTTCTCTGGGACTGCCTCTCCCTTCCGCTGCACCTAAGTCTTGGGGGGTGGGGTGGAGGGTGATGCTTCCAGCCATGGGATGGACTGAAACTCAGTATCTGCTGCTTGTCTGAGGCACCTCCTTATGGCACATATTTCCTCAGATGTCACCACATGTCAGCTATGTGCCAGGCATGGCGCTAGTTGTTAGGGCAGTGCAAAGATAGAAACAATATGGACCCAGCCCCTCAAAGATCTTCAAATCCAAGTAAGGCGATGAGGTGTGTGGGACTGGGCCACGGACCCAGTTGATAATTATTTATTGATCACCTACCAGGTATACGACATTGATTCAGGCACAGCCATAGAAATCCAGAGGGAGAAATGGTGGTGGCTTGGGCATACCCATCTAATGCACAGCCTGACCTCCAGAAATGCTGATGAGATGGACAGATGGAGTTGGTTGGATGGCTGGTTGTCAGGGAAGGTGTCACCGAGTAGAAGCAGCCAAGGACCCTGTTGAATAGAATTTAGTCAATGGAGGAGATGGTGCAAAGAAAGGTATGGTCCTCAGGTTCATTTGAGAGGCTGCGATGCAATTAGCCAAGCTGTATGTGAGGGTCTCTGTAGGGCCTAAGGGGAAAATTCAGGTGGCTATGTGGTCCAGAAAGACAAGCACGTAAGCCAAGGATGCTAGGAGCCTACGTCTGTTGTCTACACATGCATTCCTCTTGGCATACTTTCCCTTTCTGCTCTTTTGATAGAGATACAGCAACCAAAACCTACTTCTCTATTTTAGGAAACATCAGTGCAAGCACAGTTGATTGTTGCGCTGAGATCGGAGCTATTGGGAGGGGGTGGAACTAAGTTGATCTGGGGGACACAGCCCTCCTTAGGGCGGCAGCCACTTCTCAGTTCACACCAGCAGCTGAATGTAAGAACATGGGACAACTGGTTCCAGCTCTACTAATGTTTCAAAAGAAGCTGGAAATCTGGGCATTTAAATGAAATCTCCCAATTTTAAAATCAGTAGCAACTTGAATTTTCAGAAGACACTCTGTGAACCAGCTGAAACACATTTTCCAGTTGTAGCTGCAAGTCTGTAACCTCTATTTAGGGAACCAGAGAAACCAGGTTAGAAAGACGGGCTGAAGCCAAGCTTCAAATGGCCTTAAATGCCACGCGAAAGCGTTTTCACTTGAGCTTATAGACAGTTTTAGTTTTAAAGAATAAAGGGGTTTTTGAACAGGGAAGTAGCTTGATGCAAGGGGAGTGGATTGGCAATGAAATACAGGGGGAGGCGTCAGGAGTGCAGGTTACTACAATAGCAGGTGTGTGACAATGAGGCTGAAAGATGGTGGCAGTGGCACTGCAAAGATGGGTTGGACCAAAAAAGGTGAAGACTGAAAAGACGGTAAGGAGAGGAGGAGTGGGGCAAGGGGAGGGCAGGAGAAAAAGTAACGGGGGCCCCAACTTGACCGCCAATGAACCATCTCTGTTACCAAAGAGAAAGACCAGCCAGGTAGGTGTCAGACCGGCTGAGTTGAGAGAGGTGAACCCGATGTCATCACCCCCACACGGCAGAGGCAGGAGCCCGAGGGTCTACCCAGCGCCCGCAGTCCGGGCTCCTCTCCTGGCCGGCGGGCGGCTCGGACAATCTCGTTTATAAAAGACTTTAGAAGCAAGGAGACTACAATGGGGACGATGCCACCAACTCAGGGTAGTTGTGGGGAATAAGGAGGCTGCGGAGGGGCCAGCACTGGGGAGGCGGAGCGCGTGTCTTTCTCACCCGGCGCTCTGGAAGGCTCTCGGGCTCAGGGAGGGGCCGGCAGAGGGCCTCGCTCGACCGGGAGCAGGCTGCCGACCCTCCCCCGGAGAACCGCCCGCCTCCTCGTGCCTCCCCGGACCAGCCTGGCGGCGAGAGGCCCAGAAGGCACCGCGGCGGCCAAGTTCAAAGACGCCTTGTCCCGCACCCCCCGCGCGCACCGTCGCCCCGCCCCTCCCCTGCTCAGAGCCCTCCCTCCCTGGAACTCAGGGGGTCCGGGGTCCCTCCAGGGGGACCCCTGTCCTTTCCCCCGCCCTCCGCACGGGACGGGGACCCTCCGCCGGGAGGCCCACGCCA
This sequence comes from Rhinolophus sinicus, assembly GCF_057876585.1. Lineage (NCBI taxonomy): Eukaryota > Metazoa > Chordata > Mammalia > Chiroptera > Rhinolophidae > Rhinolophus > Rhinolophus sinicus. The sequence goes on along the minus strand of NC_142510.1, from coordinate 18,214,038 downwards.
GGCTGGACGCCTGAAGCCGGGAGCCGTTCGTGGAATTCCCGGAGTCCCTACACTGGCCGGAAGCGCACTCGCCTCCCGCCCCAGCAGCGCCTCTCTAGGAGACCTGGGTGCCGGCGTCTCAGTGGGAATAACCCCTTCGGCCCCAGCTGTTCAAGCTAGAGCTGGAGGACTTGGTTTATTTTTTCCCCTGAGCCGAGCTGAGTGTCTTGGGGTCACTTCGAGGAATGTTTTGATGAGTGGGGTGCCAGTATCTAATGGGCAGAGTCCCACCGCCTGGGTTTCCGACCCTGCTGGGCCGAGATGCTGAGCCACCTGGGACAGGTGACTTAACCTCTCTGAGCTTTGGCTTTCATGTCTGTAAATCTCATCTACCTCAAAGGCTTGCTGTCAGGATCCGATGAATTAATCCATGTAAAGCAATTAGAAGAGCCCCTGCCGTATCATAAGTACTCAATACATGCTAGTTATTATTTTTATTGCTACCTTTTTAAAAAAGGACTGTTGGTAGAGGGTGAGTTCTGCGATAAGAAAACAAGGAACACGATAGAAATGATAGTGAGAGCTACTCTCTGTTGAAGGCCTTCTCTGTGCTAATTTCCTTACCTTATCTCTGTGGCAGTGGGGCAATTCTTTGAAGGGAATATTGTGAGAAAACTGACATTAATAACCAAGCACCTGCCAGAGTCTGATTTGAACACAAGGCCTTCTGATTCCAGGGCTCAGATCTTTTCCTCTCCACACTGCACCTCTGCCTTTGGAAACCTTTACTGGGAATTCCAAACTGAAAGTTTCAAAAATCCATGGTGTCTCACGTGGCTGGCTCGTCAGTTCCGAGTTGAGGAGGCTGTGCAAAATCACCTAATTCCTGCAGCAGGATAAAAATCAATAATGAATGGTGCTGTCCCAGAATGAACACCAGCCTTGCTTAAAGGAAGGGATCTTGTGACCTTAAGAAGAAGCGAGTTTGCAGACATCCAAAGAAAGTCACTGGATATATGTTTTAGGGATAAAAATAAAACCATGTTTTTATGTGCAAAAACCATTACCATCCAAGCTGATCTTCCACACAACCTGCGGAAACCTTGGAGGCCAGTTGGACCCGCCATTTCTTCCTGCTCCCATCCTCAGGGTCCCTCTGGGCAGTTTCCACATGGCTCCAACATTTAGTAGGAAAGATATTTGATCAGAGCTGTGGAGGCGTGGAGAACAGAGCCAGGCTGTCCTTTCTTCCTTTCATTTCGTTCCCTAGACAGTTGTGCAAGAAGGCAGCCAGGAGAGTGTGGGCGTGGGAGGGTGAGTGAAAAGGGCGGGAAAGGGAGATGAGGAACTGGAGTTGGTGGGCACGGATCCCCATCTCCGTGCCCTTGGCCATGCTCCTCCCTCTGCCTAGTTGAAGCTCCATCCTGTTGTTTCTGCACCCTAATGCGGGGAAAGGTGGGCCTTCCCAGGATCAGTCCACAGGTTACTGGTGTGGTCAGAAAGCGACGTTGAGTGTCTCCCATAATGTACCCAAGGTCAGAAGGAAGAGTGTGGCACCCTTTCGAAGACCACACACACTTGCTCCCTCAAGGAACTCACGCCCATACAACACAGGGTAGATATTTTCTGATAAGATTTGGTTTACATATTTCTTTTTCACCTCTTTTTGTATTTTGAAAAAAAAAAAATTCAAACTGTATGAATAGATAAAAGTGAAAAGAAAAAAGAAAAAAAAAGAAAGCCACGCCCTGCCTCTGCCTGCCCGTCCCATCGTCATCTTCCGTGTCTTTCTAGACAGAGTCTCCGCACGTGCCAGTGTCACCTTGTAGAAAAGCACAGGATGAGAGCGCATTGTGGTTCCTTGCTCCCCCCTTGCCTTTCCCACATAACATCATATTTCAGGTCAGTTTGCACATGTCTGCGTCATTTATTTTCAAAGCTGCTGAGTATGCCATGATGTGGATATGCCAGAATTTATTTAATAATTTATTTAAACTGATTGATGGACATGTTGGTTAATTTCAGTCTTTTGCTACAGAAAGGACATTTCAATGGATGTCTTTGTGTGCCTGTGCCGCCTGGGCCTGCAGGATCTGGCAGTGGACTTGTTGGGTCCAAGGGTGTGAGTATTCTGAATTTTGATCAGTGTAGTCAAATTTTCTTCCCTCTAAAGAGGCACTTGCGAATAGTGTTGGAGAGTGCCTCTTTCTCCACAGTCTATGACCAACTTTTTATGTTTGATAACCTCTTAGGTTAAAAATTATATTTCATGGTTGTTTTCATTTGCATCATGAGGTTTCTTTTATAACAAACACTGCTAAGAGGAAATGGAAACCTAACATTGAGGGGTGTGAAATTTTAAGAAAGCATTGTGCTGCTTTGAATGAGTCCACGTCTCCTGATCTGACGTGGACAAATAAAATGAGAACATTTGAATAGAATCAATAATAAAGTAATAACTATGTCTAGTGCCAGAGGATACTAATCAGAGGGATCACTTTCTAAAGTATATAAATGTCTAACCACATGCTGTACACCTGACATTAATATAAAATAATACTGAATGTCAAACAAAACAAAACAAAAGCCTGGGGTGGCCGGATGGCTCAGTTGGTAGCGTGAGCTCTTAACAACAAGGTTGCCAGTTCAATTCCCACATGGGATGATGGGCTGCACCCCCTGCAACTAAAGATTGAAAACTGGCAACTGAACTTGGAGCTGAGCTGTGTCTTCTACAACGAGATTGAAGGACAACGACTTGGAGCTGATGGGCCCTGGAGAAACACACTGTTCCCCAGCATTCCCCCGCCCCCCAAAAAAGAATGGTAATGCAAAAAAAAAAAAAACCTGGAAAAAATAAAATAAAATGAGAAAATTAGCCAGTGAGCGCTCCAAGCCACAGGACTCCTTGGAAAAGAGATACATAAGACTGGAGATGAACAAATGATACACCATTTTTTTTTTTAAAAAAAGGAGAAAGATATTAATAATATAGGAAACTTGATGTTTAATTCAATTGGAGTTCTAAATCAGACCATCAAACGGATAATTTGTGAGGAGGATGGCATGGTGTAGGGAAGACTAAGGGCCTCACGCCCTACAGGGCTGTATGAAATTGCAGCTTTTATAGCAGCGTGACATCGGGCAAGATACTTTCTATGTCTCTGAACTTCTATTTCTTCAGCATAAAATAGAGGCAGTGATAGCTACCTGCCAAAGTTATGGCAAAAACTAACTAATGTCAAATGCTTGGCACAAAAGATGTTAGTTAAAATGGAAGGAAGAAGGTCAAATCCAAGCCCTCTGGGGTTAAAAGCCCTAGACCTTCTGGGTAAAGAGGAAGGAGGCTGGACAGATGACCTGGAAAGAGAACAGCTGGAACGAACACAGCTTGATTGCCCCTGTAGATGGCAGGCTCACTCCTGATTGTGGTCAGATCTCAAGGGTGAAAAACCAGACAAACAACCACACCTCCAAATACTATTCCCCTTTATGTGTAAAATACAACCATCTTCTTTCCAATTGGGTATTTCTAAGGCCACCAAGTTACACTCTTTGTGAGTGGCCCCTGGAGCTGGCAAGGAGGAAATACTGTGTATCTGTCTACCAACCCCACAGAGCCGGAAGCTGCACGTTGGAGCGAAGCCCCTTACTGGTTGTTTATGGCTGGGATCTGTGACTTGTAGCAGTGGCTTTAAAAGCATGACTGGCAGAATGTATTCAGCCATGCTCCATAGGGTGCCCCATGGTGGGGGGCTCTGTCAGCCCCTCTGTCTCTGTGTTGGACTGGATCCAGAATTAGAGGATGGGGTTGAAGACACGATCATGTGTCACCACATGTCACCTTGACAAGGACTCCCAGGAGAACTTTCTCCTAAGTCTCATGCGAATTATGTAATAAATATTTGCTTGGGCCTCTGGAAAGCTCAGCAAATCTGCAACCCACTCCTAGCAATTGTATAAGCAGAGCTTTGCACCGTGTTATGAGTACCAACTTTGGGTTCGTGTTATCCTTTTCCCTCTTATTTTTTCCCTTTACCGTTTTCTCTTTTATCTTGCTAATGATACTCTCCTACGCCAGCTACTAACAGTAAGAATGGCGAGCATTTAGCGGCTGTCTTTCTAGATGCCAGGCACCTGTTGTATAATACGTGGCTCCACAAATGCCTAGAGTCCCTTTTGAAACCAAGCAAGGTATAAATAAAGAAACAAACACAGGGGCCAGCCCTGTGGCTCAGGTGGTTAGAGCTCCGTGCTCCTAACTCCGAAGGCTGCCGGTTCGATTCCCACATGGGCCAGTGGGCTCTCAACCACAAGGTTGCCAGTTCAATTCCTCGAGTCCCGCAAGGGATGGTGGGCTCTGCCCCCTGCAACTAAGATTGAACACGGCACCTTGAACTGAGCTGCCGCTGAGCTCCCGATGGCTCAGTTGGTTGGAGCGTGTCCTCTCCTCTCCAACCACAAGGTTGCCAGTTTGACTCCCGCAAGGGATGGTGGGCTGTGCCCCCTGCAACTAGCAACGGCAACTGGACCTGGAGCTGAGCTGTGCCCTCTACAACTAAGACTGAAGGGACAACAACTTGAAGCTGAACAGAACCCTCCACAACTAAGATTGAAAGGACAACAACTTGACTTGGAGAAAAGTCCTGGAAGTGCACAATGTTCCCCAATAAAGTCCTGTTCCCCTTCCCCGATAAAATCTTTTAAAAAAAAAACAAAAGAAACAAACACACACAACTGCCCAACCCCCTCATCTCCTTTCTGTTACCCACTGACAGGTGTCTTCTGAATGTCGGAGGCCCTGTATGTTGGAGAAAGGCTCCACCTCTCTGACTTCATAGCTCTCCTTATGAACCTGTGTTTGAAAACAAACCACCCTACAAAACAAAACAAGAACCACTCAGATACCATCAGTCAAACACCAATAACCTTACAAAGCTCTAAAACCCCAATAAGGAAAGTGGTGATTACTAGGAACCCACAAAGAAGCTCAGGACCAGACAGCTCTGTGGCATTTATACAGTGAAAACAAGAGCAGGGATTGGCAGTGACCGACATCACTCATGCCAGACCCCCGTCTAAGCAGTTGCATCAGCATGTTTAAGTCTCACATCCACCCTATGAGGTGGGAAATATTTTCTATGGTTATAAATCACTAGGTTCATAGACCCAGGAACCTAGATCTAGTTTATATGGATTTCAGCAAGGCATGTAATGAAATCTCTTCTCACATGCTTTAGACAAAAATGGACAGTCGTAGACAATATGTTGCACTTAGAGTCACAAGTAATTACGAGATTACGTACCGCCAAAGCCAGAGAAATGCTCATAAAGCTGCCCCCATATTTTTATTTCTGGGACTGTCTTTTAAGAAAACAGTCAAAATTTGGGAGACATATATTCTCAGAAATGTTCATCAAAGTCTTATGTAGAAGAGCAAAAATGGAGGCGGTATAAATATTCAACAGCAGGGAAACGATTCAGCAAAATATGGTATATTTTTGAAATGCTATACACAGCCATTGAAATGATGGCATGAAGACAATGAGGCAGCAGAAACTTACAACTCCGCTTAAAGAAAAACTTAGGAAAAAATACAGGGAGGAAATAAAACAAAATGCAAACATGGTCTAACTACGGGCAGATGAAAAATGAGTGATTTAATTTTTTTATATTAATATTTTCTTTAGTAGGGTTATATTACTTTTCTAGTGCAAAAAAAAAAAAATGTGTTTAAGCCGAAATGAAAGTTGATGCTAATTAATGGGGAAAATAGGGGATGAAGGGGACAAAACTAACGGTCAGTGTGTGCCCACAGCTCGTTTAATCTTCACACTCTTCTGAGCAAATGTTTTCCCCATTTTATAGCCGAGGAAATGGAGCATTAGGGACGGCCCTTTACTTAGAACAAGTTCGCACAGCTGGAATGTGATGGAAAAGAGAATGGTGACAGAATCTGATCGGCTTTCTAGTTCACACCCTTTTCACAACCAGGTTTCCCAAAATACAGAGGAGGGCTCAGAAAGACGTCCCTGAGGGCAGACGCGGAGACCCCTCCTCGGGGCAGAAGCAGCCCCTGCGCTACAGCCTCTGGATTATGAATTAAGCCTGGGTTGAAATGAAACCCTATCTGTCCCTGTGGCAGGACACCAACAGTACCAGCGCCCACACAATAGGCACTGGGGTGGCTAGTGCCCAGGTGGTCTTAGGTGGTCTCTGCCAAGTATACCGAGAAAGGTGGTCCTTCTGCTTTTCCTCGGGCCGTCTGACACCTCCTCTCCCCCCCCCAGCGTGGGTTGATATCAGGCCCTGGACTTACCTTGGTTGGCGTTTAAAAGGACCCCTGTCATGGGGGTCTCTGGTCCCGCTCTCGGCACAGGAATGCAGGATATGGTGAGGTCAAAAAGGAACACCCACGGAACCATAGATAGGAGAGTCAAACCACGATATTCTTGCTGGCAGCTGGGTTGGAGACACAGGAAGCAGGAGCCACACGATCTGCAGCCTGCCATCCGCTTCTCGGCCAACCAACCAACCCCTTGCTAACTGCAATCCGCGTTTGCTAGCTCAATCAACCACGGTGGTTATATCATTGGCCAATGGCTAACTGGTTACAGCTGATGACCATCTACTACCCGAGCCTGCATCTTTCTACGTGAGGCCGAGAGCCTGGAAACTGCTCTCTGGGACTCTGTCCCCACAATGCCAGTAGTGGAATCAGGCTTCAAGTGTGGACACAGGAGAGCATTTGTTCCAGGGGTGATCCGGACTCTCCAGGTTAGTCCATGGGTCACATATGGGCAGGAAAACAGCTGAATTTGACTTAAGGTGACTTGGATCAGTATGAACCTGAAAAGGAAATCAACGTGTTGTAATCCCATAATCTCCAGACCCAACTTTATACTCTAAATATTTACCACCTTAAAAGTGTTTCCTTTTTTCATTGGCAATCATCAAGCAGAACAAAAAGTCACAAAGTTAAATCTCCCTCTACCCCAGATCCTCAGTCCTCCCTAGGAGTAACTGTTGTTTTGGGACATTTGTGTATCATCCCCCCAAATAGTCAAGGCATACATAAGCTACCCACAGATTCAGAGGTTCAGGGTGAATATCTCATCGGACCCCATCAGTTTGCAGGTGAGGAAACTGAAGCCCAGAAGAATCAGGGACTAGAGGTATTTTAGCTCACAACTTAATGCCAGTACTCGGTTACAAAGTCGTATACAGTGGTACCTCGGTTTTGGACCGTAACCCGTTCCGGAAGACCATTCGATTTCTGAAACGTGGGAAAACAGCAGACAACTAGGCCTCAGGATCTTGCACTCAGCGGAAGCCACGTGACATGTTGCACTTCCGAGGCGCATTTGAAAACCAAAGCATTTACTTCCGGGTTTACGGCGTTCGTCCACGGAGGCGTTTGAAAACCGAGGTACTACTGCACATAAATTTGATTTACATTTAATATTTACTTAATGTATGCATTTATTTTATTTACCCCATTACAGATGGTTTTCTATAGCTTAATTAGTTATTTTGACTTTTTAAAAATATAAAAATTCTGTAATTTCCAAAACAAAGAAAAACCCTCTCTGTTGATACTAAGGACCCCGGAGGTATTCTGTGCACACAATGGTGCTTTCAGGAACGGGGTGCCAGATGGGTGGGGAGAAGTGATGGGGGGCGGACCCAGGAAAGTCACTGCAGTAATTCAAGAATAAGAACCAGGGGCCACAGTGGCCTGGGGCAGAGGGGAAGAGAGGTGGCAGATTGGGCAGGGTCCCGTCGGCCAGAGGACTTACTGGCTAACGGAATGCAGAAGGGGGCACCCCTCGCCCAGAATGTGGAGAGCGGGATGATGAGGTGTCACACAGGGAAATGGAACCAGTGAATCTGGGATGAGTGCAAAGCAGACAGGTCTGCAAGGCCTCAAGGACATGGGCAGGGCAGGCAACTAACAACTCAGGATTTTGGAACTGACCACTTGGGGTGGTAGATGTTTGAGGAAGAGAATGGGAAGGGAGGACCTGGTTCTGAGCCTTTGAGAACGTGGTAGTTAGGAGGCACCAGGGGGGTAAGGCTTGATCCGAAAGCGTTGGGAGCCACAGTAGGTTCTGGAGCAGAGGAGTGACTGACCCTGGAATCCCAGACTCTCAGAGGCAGAAGGGACCCAACTCTGGTCCCATACTTGAGGCCCACGTTCCCGAAGAGGAGCCATACCTGCGGACACGGATTTCTCCAGGAAGGACTGCCCCATCTTTCCTGTGGCGGCATCTGACAGCCGCCTCTGCCTGTGGTGAGACGGCTGATCTGAGAAGACTCCTCGGCTGTGCGGTGAGTGGACTCCTGCAGCCTCACCGGCTTGGCTGTTTTGGTACCCCGCCCGAGAGCATCCCCACCTGTAGGGCAGAGGCTCAGAGCATCTGGCCATGGCCCCGAGTCGCCCCAGGTTAGTCAGAACATCGGTTTCTGGGCTCCTGGCCCTTCCACACACTGAGGAGCAGGGAGGCAGATGTGGCTAGAGTTGGTCAACTCTGAATTCTTGCGTCATCTCATTGAAGCCTCCCATCCCTTGGAAACCAAGGCTTATTCTCTTTCCAAAGGAGAGGTAACCGAATCTCCAAGCGGCAAAGTGAGCTGCCCAAGGTCACACTGGCAGTGAGGGTGGAGCAGGACCTGGACCAGCATCCCCTCCAGGACCTCACTCACTGCTGTCACAGCAGCCTGGGCTTCACCACACAAGGGCCTGCGTGAAGGGGCCATGAGGGAGCTGGGAGCTGTCACCAAGAAGCGCTTAGTGGTGGGTTTTGCATGAAACACATGATGGGGTGGGGGCCGTCCTCATCCTTCCAGGAGTCCCCTGCTGGGAGAGTCTCCTTCATGCCACTGTGCCAGCTTCTGTAGGCACAGGACAGCATGGCCACCTACAATCAGAGCAGCCTCTGCCCCCTTAGGAACAGGACACACAAACTGTCCCTGGAGAATGGCTTGGCCCAAATGGAAGTGCGGACTCCTCTTCCAGACTCCTCTCTCCAGCTCCCAGAGCAATGAGGGCAAGCACCTCGGAGCCGAGGGCCTTCCCGTGGACTCCCAGGCACACACGGCAAGCTGAGCCTGGTGGTTCAGAGCCCTGGGGGCATGCCAGGGTTTGAATCCGGCTCTGTCACTAGTGAGCTGTGTACAAGTGACTTACTCTATCAGGATAATGGTAATATTGGTGTGAGCAGTGACGATTCAAGTAATTACTACGGCCATTCGCCACTTGATGACGGGGGTACATCCTGAGAAATGGTCGTTAGGCTGTTGTGGGAACTTCCCAGGGTGCACATACACACACCTAGCTGGTACAGCCCACTGCACACCTGGGCTCTGTGCTACAGCCTGTTGCTCCTAGGTTACAAGCCTGCAGAGCCGGTTACTGTACAAAACAACACGAGATTAAATCAGGCACAAGAGACAATGATATAATCAAGAGATGCAGTCATAAACTTGAGCTGTATGAGGCTGCTGCCGGTGTGCCCCGACGTTTTTCCGCCACCTTTTTTTTTACTAAGTAGGAAGAACAAGCTCAAATAATGATGAAAAGTACAGTACAGTAAATAGGAGGTGTGATCGAAAAATACAGTGACTGTTTAAATTTTAAAAATTTACAGCAAAAGACACATTGTCATTCATCCTCCTCAAAATACTACCCGTCGCTTCAAACATGCTTATTCCATCGTCCTTGCCACTTTTTGCAGCAGTTCTGGAAGACTACTGTTGTGAGTGTCTTTACTTCATCCTCCATCATGACAACCTTCTGTGTTATTCATCATTTCTGGTACACAGAAATTTCTGTCAAATATAAACATTATGGCGTGTCCTCATCCACCTTATTCACCAGATCTGGCACCATGCAACTTCTGGCCCTTCCCCAAAGTCAAAACAATTCAGGACATCGAGGCAGCCACGACAACACAACTAAAGACACCCATGAAAGAGGACTTCCAGAACTGCTTCTGAAAGTGGCAAGAATGATGGATGGGATAAGTGTGAGGGGGAGTATTTTGAGGGATATTAATGGCAATGTGTCTTTTACGGTAATAAATGTTTTTTATTTACACATTCACCGTATTTTTTTTATCACACCTCGACATAAACCAGTAACATAGTCGTTTATTGTCATCATTAAATATGCACTGTACGTGCTACCCTTTCCCACAAATGGCAACACAGGTTTCTTCACACCTGCATCCCCACAGACACATGAGGAAGGTGTTACACTGCGACGTGGGGCCGGCCACGCTGTCACTGGGCGATGGCAGTTGTTCGGCTCCACGATAGTCTCTGGGACCTGCCGGACGTGCGGTCCATCGTTGACAGAAACATTATGCCTCATATGAATACATGTGAATCCTAGGAACCGTGCCTGGCACATGGTAAAGACTCCAAACCATGGAACGACGTATGTGAGAAGACACTATCCCCACTTCTTACTCTGAACCTGGGGACACAGGCCAAGGGGTGCAAAATAACACCAACAGTGCAAGACTGAGACTCCCCACCTCTCAGCTTCACGGCTGGGGCCACGATAAGCATGACAGAGATGGTGGCAAACTGGAAAACCAGCGCCGCTCTAAAGAAGGCAGCTACTGTCCACCCATTGTTGCCATGTGAAAATTTGGATCATGTTGCCACATCTTTGGATTTTTCCAAAGAAGCAGGAAATTTGGATGTTTCTATGAAATGCACCAATTCATTCTGTTTAAAACAAAACTGTGTAGGCCAAATGAAACTCTTCTGCGAGCCTCTTGGGTGCCACTTTCCTGCAGACTCACCATCCCATGGCCAGGTCAGGTTTTACAACCCTTGAAGAGCCGGAGAGACCAGTGAAGGCGGGGTCTGCCCCCAAATCTCTCTGATTCCACTTCGCCCTGGTTGGCACCTGACCAACCAGAGTGAGGAGTGGGGAGTGGGGATGTCTGTGAGCAAATGCGATTGAGTAGCGGAGCCCCACGGTGGAGGCTCTGCTCAAGTTTGCCCCATCTGTCCTGCCTGGGGGTTGATCCAGAGACAGATGGAACAATGCATGAAGACAATGCATGACTTCATTCTATGCATTGGGCAAATTTAGCTCCTGCTACATGCCACTCACTGTTCTAGGTGCTGGGGAGACAGCAGTGAATACAAGAGGCCCAGCCCCCGACATAAACAGTGAGTGCATGGGACCTGGGGCGGGGTGGGGGGGCAGACACAAGTGGTAAACACAGACATTCTGTCAGGGGTGATACCTGCTGTGAGAAACAGAGCAGGGTGAGGGGTACCAGGAGGGCAAAGAGCCAGAGGTGAGAGGGAGGTGTCAAGGTGATGGGAGCCAGGAATGAGACAGATGTGCCCAGAAGGGTAGGAGGGTGAGGGACACAGGCTGAGGTGACCAGGGGCTGGGCCAGCAGGGTCCTCTCTTGGTGGCCACACACCCTGTGTGTCAGAGATAGGCCCAGAGCTGCGTCCTCTTGAGCAGTTTCTGACATGTGGTTTCTTTTTCCCCTTACACCCTCATATCTCTGGATAAAAGCCCTTTTCACATTCTCCTCTAATTCCTCTGTCTATAACACACATGCAGTCAAACTTCTTGAGGATAGAAAGCCCGATTCTTGTTCAACTCTGAGGTCTCCCCACTTCTACGAGGTCGGACAATTAAGTAAGTTAGCGAACTTGTTGTACCAGTGTTGCTCACCTTTTTTGACATCAGAGGGATTATTCATTATGAATTTGTGCCAACTGGACAAACAGTTAACTAAGTTTACTATTTGGAAGTGCTGAAAAGGCTGCGTGAAAAAGTTAGACAACCTGAACTTTTCACCAACAATTCACGGCTCTCGCATCACGACAATGCACCAGCTCACACGGCACTGTCTGTGGGGGAGTTTTTAGCCAGGAAACAAATCACTGTATTGGAACACCCTCCCTACTCACCTGATCTGGCCCCCATGACTTCTTTCTTTACCCGAAAAGAAAGAAAATATTGAAAGGAAGACATTTTGATGACATTCAGGACATCAAGGGTAATACGACAATAGCTCTGATGGCCATTCCAGAAAAAAAGAGTTCCAACATTGCTTTGAAGGGTGGACTAGGCGCTGGCGTTGTTTCATAGCTTTCCAAGGGGAGTCTTTCAAAGGTGACCGCAGTGCTATTCAGCAGTGAGGTGTGTAGCCCTTTTTCCAGGATGAGTTCGCGAACTTAATTGTCCACCCTCTATGTTGTCCCCAGTCCCCAGGAATAATAAGACTCGATACACAAATGTGCTGAATTGAAATAAAGACACAAGCGCCTTACCTCACTTCTCACACCTTGGTTTCCTCTCCTGTAAAGTGGGGATAATATACTGTCCTATCTCAGCAGATTGTGGTGAGGAGGAAACGAGACAAAGGCTATACAAATTGGGAGCCCAGATAACCTGGGCCGTGGCAGGCCACCAGCATTTCCAGGTTTTTCAAGGTTATAAGCTGGGTGACCCTGAGCTGCTGGGAAAGGTTCTTGCCCTCCTTGGTCAGGGACTCCCCACTCCTGCCTCCATGGGGCCTCAGTTTCCTCCTCTGAGGGGAGCAAATGGAGGAAGAGGGGCCAGCACACACTTCCCAGTGAGGCTGGGGCCAGGAGCACAGGCTGCCACCCATTCCTGCTGGCTGCACATGTCCTCTCAGCCCAAACCCTTGCTGCCATGACTAATATTTCATTTAAGTCATTTTCAGCCTGTAGGACGTTCCCTCTTGGATCAGCCCTGCCAGCCCCTGTTTCCCAGGGGTCACCACAACCCAGGTGTCCGCACCCTCTCTCTGTGGGTCTGAGTCCCAACAAAGGCAGCCCCAGGGGACCAGCAGCCACCAATCCGAGACAGGACCTTCCCTGAGCTGCTGATCGAGCCCCTGGGAGACGGAGAGCGGCCAGTAATCCGGAGACCCTCACTGGTACCTGGGTTCCCCCGGAGGATCCGCTCCCACTGGGCAGAGAGGTGGGCATCGCCTCGGCCACCTCCCTGTTCCCTGTCCTTTTTTTCCCAGGCTGTGGGAGACAAAGGGTTAAATCCCATAGAGCTGATGCTCTGACTCCAGGCTAGAGGGGCCCGGGAAGCTGGGGTCACTTCCTGCTCCGTCCCAGTCACCCTGAACTGGTCCCCGGGTCCTCAGCCTGGGATCACCCCTTGAGAAGGACCCCCGAGTTCTCGGCGTCTAGCCCGCCCCCCACCCCAGGCAGGGCATTCAAGGGGTTAAGTCCCTGGGGCTGGATTCCGCCTTCCGCCTTTCCCAGACCCCAGAGCCGTGAGTTGGGGACGCCTGGGTTCCTAAGGGGTGGCCCGGAGGGCCCGGGAACAATGGGGCGCGAGGCGGCGGCGGGCCGGGCCGGAGCCCCCTCCCCCGCCCCTGGTCGCAGGGATGGGCCGGGCCGGGCAGGGGCGCCGAGGCCGAGGATTGTGGGAAGAGCGCGAGGGTCTGGCTGTGGGGGAGGGGACGCGTGGGCATTCTGGGAAGAGGGAATGCGACCGCCAGGCCGGGCTGGGGGCTGCGGGCCAGCGGGGACGCCTGGGGCTGGGGGTGGGGGTGGGGGGCGGCGGAGGATGCCCTGCTCTGAGCTGGGAGCCGAAAGATGGTGGCAGGGTCCAGCTGGAGCAGAAGTCCAGGGTCTGGGCTGGTGCGGCCAGGGTGGTTCCAGGGGCCAGGATGGCTGCCTGCCTGCTGCTGCCTGCACGTCAGGGTCACCCTGGGCCGCTCTCCACACCTCTCTGCGAGGCAGCCTCCTTCCCTCCCTCCCCCGCGGTGGGGCTGGTCAGAGGTCCCAGGTCTCAGTAATGGGCCTGGGTCTGCTCCAGGCACTTCCTGTCTCCCGGGGTCTTCCCACTTAACGCCCCTCGGCGGCCTCGTCCTCAACCCCTTGCCTGTCCTCTCCACCACTGAGTTTGCATTTCTCAGAATAATCAAGGTACATGAGGTCTCACCTGTCCTCAGCAAGCAGCAGGCCACCCTCCAGGCCTTCTCAGAACAGTCAGGCAGTCCCAGCTTGGCAGAGGTCTCTGCTTCCACCGCCCCAAAGACACTTACAGATGGGGGAGGGGAGGTGCTCATAGCCTAAGGAGCTGCGAGATGAAGAAATTAATTGACTTCCTAAAATCTAACTGCTATCTCCCGCTGCTATGCAGCAGGGTTCAGCCAGGTCCTGCTTCACTCGGGTTTCCTCCCAGCTGCCTCTCCTCTGAGTCCCCGCCACGTCTCCTTGCACCACTGCCCCCACACCCACAGTACCCATCCCACACGGCCACCCAGAGCCCAGGCTTTCCCCAGAGGCTCTCTTAAGGGTCTAGACATTGTGGGAAGTTCGCTCAGCTCCTGTAGCCATCTTCCCTCAGCCTGGGATTCTACCACCCGTCGTGGAGTCAGAGCTGGCTCTGTTTTACCAGGAGGCCACTCTGAACTGTCCCTTTGCTGCCATCCCGTTGCAAACTGACCTTTCAAGGCATTAGACAAACAGGTTTTCCAGGAGCAAGGGGAATCTCATTTATTTTTCGTTTATTCAACAAAATGTATTGAATGCCTATTATGGATGAGGCCTTGTCTTAGGCAGGGCATGGGGCCGCAACCGATCAGAACGAGGGGTCCAGAAGGAGGGGACCAGAATGGGACAGACATGGAAGACGGCTGTAAGGAGGACGTGAGCTCCGTAGGGAGTTCATAGGCTCAGACTGTCAGGCCAGTTACCAGATCCAGCCCCTCTTTCTAGAGCCAAGGACTTCTTGATCCCAGCAATTTCTCCATCCCATTCTCATGGCCAGCAGGCTCCCTCTGAGCTTTCCTCATCACCCGTCCCTGCCAACAGCCCACGTTTATGAGTTTCACATGACTCCCAAGGTCATGTCCCTCTCGGAAGCTGGGGCAAGCCAGACACAGAACCTTGCATTTCTGGTCTGGGCCACTTCCTGGCTGGTGACCTTGGAGAAATCTCCCTGAGGGTTGGTTTCCTAATCTGTGAAATGGACAACCTGATTTCTGGGTCTCCTGGTGGGACTGTGGGGAGGTTTGGGTGAGATAACGAGGGCAGCACAGCAGCACTTACTGTGTCAGTGGCCAGGTAGTCTCCCCACACTTCTCCTTTCTCCTCCTCTCATTGGCCTCTCCAGGTGGTTCATGCAGAAGCCCCTCCCCCACCTCTGGCCTAACCTTTCTGTTCTGGGTTGGGGGGGGGGGGAAGAGGCCCCAGTCCTTCTGGAGGGCCTCGGTCCCCTCAGGGAAATCAGGGTGGTTTCTTTTTCTTTTTAACTCTTTAAGAGTTCCAGGCAGTCTCAGTTCTCTGTGAGGCTCTTAAGGAAAGTTTATTGGTCCCAATTAGCAGCCCCATTAAGGAGGAAAATTAGAGTCTTAATGAGCTTCCTCTGATTAGCACAATAGCAGGTCTCCCAGCCTCTGGGCATCAGGGGAGGGGTGAGAGCCTCCTTCCCTGTGGGTGTCACATATTTCTCCAGCCCCAGTCTGGGTTCAAAGGGTTATGACTGATGAGCTTTTAATTACACTCTGAAATTCACCTACTTGCTCAGCTGTGATCTTAAGGTCTGGAGCAGGAATCTGGCCGGCCGGTGTGGGCTGGCGGGTGTGTGTGTGGGGGTGTACGGTAAGAACCATGCCCGGCAAAATGGCTTGGTAGGAAAGTGAAGTTCGCAAAAGGAGGAATGAGAGCTGGGGGGTGGCAGATGGGGGGTAACGTGTGGGGGGTGCGCTCCCATCTATGCTCCTGTCTTTCCTCCCCCAGGGCCCGTGGAACACTGGGCATTCCTGAGCTCGGGGATGGAGCCTGAGGCGGCGCTGTGGGGCCCAGACCTGCGGGGCCCAGAACAGAGCCCCGGTGATGCTCACAGAGGTGAGGGGCGCCCGAAGGGACTGCGGCTCTGACAAGACAGTGGCCCCCGTTCAGGGAGGGGCCCAGACTCTGGGGGAAACTCAGGGGAGGGAAGAGAGACCGAGCCCGTGTTCTGAAAGGAGATGGGGGCTGGAGACTCCCTTTCTCTCTGTAGGTGCCGAGAGCGGGAACGAAGAGGACAGCCCTCGGCAGGAAAGTTCTGGGGAGGAGGTCATCTTGGGAGATCCAGCTCAGAGTCCAGAATTCAAGGACCCACCAGAGATGCCCCTGGAGAGAGCCTCCCAGGATCCCTGCGTGCCCCAGGACCCGCCAACTGCACTGGACCACCCCAACCCCTTGGACCACCAGACCTCTCTGGACCACCCCACCGCCGAGGTAGTTCCTACCCCATCAGACTGGACCAAGGCCTGTGAAGCCAGTTGGCAGTGGGGAACTCTGACCACATGGAACAGCCCCCCGGTGGTCCCGGCCAGTGAGCCTAGCCTGCGCGAGCTGGTGCAGGGCCGTCCCTCTGGGGCCGAGAAGCCCTACATCTGCAACGAGTGCGGCAAGAGCTTCAGCCAGTGGTCCAAGCTGCTGCGGCACCAGCGCATCCACACGGGCGAGCGGCCCAACACCTGCTCCGAGTGCGGCAAGAGCTTCACGCAGAGCTCGCATCTGGTGCAGCACCAGCGTACGCACACGGGCGAGAAGCCCTACAAGTGCCCGGACTGCGGCAAGTGCTTCAGCTGGAGCTCCAACCTGGTGCAGCACCAGCGCACGCACACCGGTGAGAAGCCCTACAAG
This sequence comes from Rhinolophus sinicus, assembly GCF_057876585.1. Classification (NCBI taxonomy): domain Eukaryota; kingdom Metazoa; phylum Chordata; class Mammalia; order Chiroptera; family Rhinolophidae; genus Rhinolophus; species Rhinolophus sinicus. The sequence continues at coordinate 18,197,391 of NC_142510.1, read as the reverse complement.
TGCACCGAGTGCGAGAAGGCCTTCACCCAGAGCACCAACCTCATCAAGCACCAGCGGTCGCACACGGGCGAGAAGCCGTACAAGTGCGGCGAGTGCCGGCGCGCCTTCTACCGTAGCTCCGACCTCATCCAGCACCAGGCCACGCACACCGGTGAGAAACCCTACAAGTGCCCCGAGTGCGGCAAGCGCTTCGGCCAGAACCACAACCTCCTCAAGCACCAGAAGATCCACGCCGGGGAGAAGCCCTACCGCTGCACCGAGTGCGGTAAGAGCTTCATCCAGAGCTCGGAGCTGACCCAGCACCAGCGCACACACACGGGCGAGAAGCCCTACGAGTGCCTGGAGTGTGGCAAGAGCTTCGGCCACAGCTCCACGCTCATCAAGCACCAGCGGACGCACCTGCGAGAGGACCCCTTCAAGTGCCCGGTGTGCGGCAAGACCTTCACCCTGAGCGCCACGCTGCTGCGCCACCAGCGTACGCACACGGGCGAGCGGCCATACAAGTGCCCCGAGTGCGGCAAGAGCTTCAGCGTGAGCTCCAACCTCATCAACCACCAGCGCATCCACCGCGGCGAGCGGCCCTACATCTGCGCCGACTGCGGCAAGAGCTTCATCATGAGCTCCACACTCATCCGCCACCAGCGCATCCACACCGGCGAGAAGCCCTACAAGTGCTCCGACTGTGGCAAGAGCTTCATCCGCAGCTCCCACCTCATCCAGCATCGTCGCACCCACACGGGCGAGAAGCCCTACAAGTGCCCTGAGTGCGGCAAGAGCTTCAGCCAGAGCTCGAACCTCATCACCCACGTGCGCACCCACATGGATGAGAACCTCTTCGTGTGCTCCGACTGTGGGAAGGCGTTCCTGGAGGCGCATGAGCTGGAGCAGCACCGGGTGATCCACGAGAGAGGGAAGACCCCAGCCCGGAGAGCTCAGGGCGACACTCTCCTGGGCCTTGGGGACCCCGCCCTGCTGACCCCGCCCCCTGGAGCCAAACCACACAAGTGTCTCGTCTGTGGAAAGGGTTTCAACGACGAGGGCATTTTCATGCAGCATCAGAGAATCCACATTGGAGAAAACCCGTACAAAAATTCAGATGGCCTCACCGCACACCCAGCCCCCAAGCCTCCCCAGTTCCGGCCCCCCAGGCTCCCTTTCGGAGGGAATTCCTACACAGGTGCTGCGGAGGGCAGAGCTGACTCCCCGGGACAGCCCTTTAAGATGCCTGATGGCCAGGAGGGCTTCGGCCCGAGGCTGGGCCTGCTCTCCTCCAAGTCCTACATTTGTTCCCACTGTGGAGAAAGCTTTCTGGATCGCGCGGTGCTCCTCCAGCACCAGCTCAGCCACGGCAACGAGAAGCCCTTTCTCTTTCCCGATTATAGGATTGGCTTAGCGGAAGGGGCAGGGCCCAGCCCTTTCCTGAGTGGGAAGCCCTTTAAATGCCCTGAATGCAAAAAAAGCTTTGGCCTCAGTTCCGAGCTGCTGCTACACCAGAAAGTCCATGCAGGTGGGAAGCCCCAGAAGAATCCCGAGCTGGGGAAGAGTTCTTCTGTCCTTCTGGAGCACCTCAGGAGCCCCCTGGGGGCCAGACCCTATAGCTGCTCAGATTGTGGGGCCTCCTTCCTCGATCGCCTGGCCCTCATCCGGCACCAGGAGACCCACACCCAGGAAAAGTCCCCCAGACCCGAGGACCCCCTTCCAGAGCCAGCCACCCTGCCCACAAGCCAGGAAGGTGAGGGAGAGGCCCCCAACCCCACAGGAAGCAGCAGCCATGGGGAAGGGGAAACTCCCAAAACCCTCTTGGAAGAAAAGCCCTATTTGTGCCCCGAGTGTGGAGATGGCTTCACAGAAGTCGCAGCTCTCCTCCTCCATAGGAGCTGCCACCCAGGAGTCAACCTGTGAAATGGGTCTGGAGACCTGGGTCCTCTCTCCTGAGAGGAACACTGGATCTCCCAAAAAAATTATATGGGGGAAAGGAAGAAACCCCTATCAGAGTGTAGAGATGGGGAGGATCGAGGACCCTGGGTAAAAATAGTGCTTTTACGTCAGTGATGAGAAACCCTATGAAATTGTTGGTGGGAACCACTTATAATGCAGTAGAGAAAAACTGTTGGGTTAGAAACCCTATAAATATGTAGGAAAAAAAGCCCTTTAAGTCTGTAGCAGAAAAACCCTATAAACCATAGTGGATAAAAGCCCTATTAATTGTAGGAAGAGGTCCCCCTATAAAACTGTATCGGAATCCTTATAAAACTGTCGGGTCAGGGAGGTGCGTGCAGGGAGGACAGCAATGGCATGGCCCTGGGGGGGCGACCCGCAGAGGGGCAGAAGGACCTCCCGGGGACTTGTTCCCCAGTGTTCTCTCCCACTGGAGTAGGGCGGCAGGCTCATTCCCACGAGCCTTGGACAGTTACACTGAGGGAAACGCTCAGTGGGTAGTGTGGGAATCGGGTGGGCCTGGAAAAGGAAGAAAACAAAGACAGGAGCAAAATAAGTGACGAGGATCCACAGAAGAGAAAAGGCCCAGGCACTGAGGGTTCCTCAGGGGACGAGGCGACTCTTAGATTGTGTGTGAGAGAGAAAGAGGCCCACGGAATTCCTTATGAGAAAGAAGCCAAAAATGGGGAAGGGGAAAAAAAAGAATGTCCTGCTTTTTGAAAGGCTGAAGTCTGGGGTACATACTTTAAGTGTAAGAATACTGGGAAACCACCACAAACATTAGGGGGGATCCTGTTGGAGTGCTCTGAGGGAAGGAACCAAGTGGAGAGACTGATCGGATGGAACCCAGGGAAGTCCAAGCTGCCCAGTCCTCCCCCGCCAGGCAGGACAACCTGTCCCCAGCACAGCTGGGGACTTCTGCTCTGAGAGGCCTCCAGGCATGGAGGATCCCTCCTACATTCTCAGGGCTCACTGTCAGGAGGTGTCTCCTGAGATTGAACTGCCACAGTCTTGCTGCCGTGGCAGCCCATTTCCTCGAATTCTGTCCTCCATGCAGAGGGAGAACCGCTGCTAATCGACCTCCAAAGAATAAGCCCTTCAGCGACTCGTGGCCTGAGTGCTCTTCCCCAGGTCAGCGAGAGTCACATGTAGGTTCTGTGTAGCAACGAGGGACAAGTGGCCAGAATAGCGAGCCAGCGACCTGCCTTTCCACCTCTTTCCTCTGAGCTGACAGCATGGCTGCTAGCAGGACGAGTCAGCTTAGAGTGGTGGGTGTCCGAACGGGACCCCGGGTCCTTGAAGAGTATATGGAGGCCTGACCACCTTCCTCACCCATGTGTGGAGCCCTCTGAGCTTGTGACAAGCCAGCTCGATCATGGTCTTGATAAGGGACGGATTCCACCCCCTCGGTTCCTCTCCTCCTTCGCCGGAAACCCTCAGAGGGAAATGAAAAGATGAGAACCACACTCCTCGGCCAGACCCATCTCCTGTCTGCACACACCACGCAGTTACACACTTTCATGAACCCAGCCAAACCTGCTAATGTGACTGGGTGTGTGTGGCCGGGGAAAGAGACTGTTGCCCGCTAATGAGGCCGGAAAAAACTCTTGAAACATCTGTAACAAGAATCCCATCCCCTAACCCTGGAGACTCCGTCCAGTGCTGGGTCTGAAGGAGGTGCCCACTGAGCCCATGCTGGCCGCAGTAATGCCCTGTGGTCCTGGAATAAGAGAACTGAGAAGCCGGGTGAGGTGGCCCTTCGGGAGTCATCCCTGGAGAGGGTGACCCGGATTCCTACCAAGCTGTGGAAGAGACCTCTGATCTCATTGTTTAACGTTCAAAGGGGGAAACTCCTTCACCCTCCATAGACCCTGCTCCCAAAAGGATGACCCTCACATTGAAAGGATCACAATCTAGAACATTGTGGGAGGAAAACCCCAGGCCTGCCGGGGAGAAGGAAAAGGCAGGCCTCGTACAATTGTGGGGAGACCCTTGTTAACATCTGCATGAAAGCCCCAGCCAAGCCCACATGCCAGGTGGGAAAGCACTACTGAGGGAGGAGCCTGCCTGCCAAACCTCTACTGACAGAAGCGTCCATAGAGGGGGTGTCCCTGAGACTGAGGAAGAGGAGACCAGCCTCCACGTCAAAGCAGATGTTTTTCCTTCTAAGATGGTAGCAGAAAGAAACTCTAGTTGTAGACAAACCCCTTGTAAAGCTAGCAGCAGATCCCCTCAGAACAGGTGTGAGGAATCTGTCTACGGAAGAGGCAGCCTTGGGGCTCTGGGGCCGGTCCGGGGGGAGGTGGTCAGTGTGGCCAAGGGCCAGCTGCGGGCCTATTGAGTGTAGCGCACATAGTAGGATGCTCGCATGTTGTAGGAATGGGTGATGTGGACATGATGAGTTGGGGTCTGGGCTTTTGTATCAGAAAAGGGTCCGAGTTGGAGACCTTTGGGCTGTGACCTCTGTGGCCCACCTCCCCAGACTGCTTTCGCCAGGTGCTTCCCTCCCGGAATGAGCTCCATCTGGGGAGGAACGAAGCAGGGAGCTGGTTGGGGGAGGTGGGAGTGTTGAGACCCTCTGGCCAGCTCAGGCCATGGCCCAGCTCGGAGTGGACAGCCTTGTGTCCAGCTCCACGCAGGCCTGACTCTTTGGAAGTGCCCAGCAGACAGGGTCACAGAGTCATTGGTGAAAGCAGAGGGAAGAGTAGAATCTGATCTGAGCTTAGGGTGAAACCTGAAACTGCTATGGGTATGGAGGTCAGATGGGAACGGGGCATGAATCCTGAATGATGGATGGGGAAACGTGAAACCATCGCAACCAAGGGGTGGGGTTCCATGACACCTGCCCCGGATGTGAGCAGCCCCCATTAGGGAAGCCCCACTCACCTGACTTGTCCCCCTGGAATGAAGAGAGGCCCCACTTTTGAGTGTTGTGTGTTGATAACAGTGTTGTGTCAGCGGTGGTCATGTTGATTAGAATAAAGGGAATGAGACTTCCCAGGTGCTCTCTGTCCTCTTTCAAGCCTAGAGCAAGCTGACAGGGCTTGTCTGCTCCCCGAGCCAGGGTCCCTTCGGGACCTCCAAAGCTCAGTCCGGTTCCGGGCTGCCCGTGCATCCTCTTCCCAGAGGCCCTAAAATCCCCACCCCATGTGTGCTGGTGGGAGCCCGAGGTTTCACAGAGATTTAACATCTGTCCCCTTGGGAGAAACATTCTGAGGTGGCGGCAGAGCCAGGCAGCGCCAGTTGATGTCTGGCTTTGGCGGCAGCACCATGTGCTCACTGCTGGCTGGCTCAGGGCCAACTGTGCAGCCCAGGGAGACCTTTCTGGTCACAACACCCACACCCTGTGCCCCGCCCTGGCCTCCCCCGCTAGACTGCCACATGGCAAGGCTCCTAAGATCCAGTTCCAGAAACGAAGCCACCTCTCCTGGTTCACCTGGGTCTTCAGCCTGGCCCAGTCCTTCCTCTGAACCAGATCCAGCTTAGGAGAGGTGGGTGGAGAAGAGCTGGCTTGTCGTCTCTCAGGATGGAGCCTAGAAAAGGGCAGCCACTTGCCCAAGGGCCACAACAAGGCAGGGAGAGAAAGCAGAATGGCCGCAGCAGGCTGTGCACCAACCACACCACCCTCACTGCTGGGCCTGCCTGGGCCTGGCCCGGGCTCTTCACTGTCAGGCCAGGCAGAGCTGCTCTGATAAATCTTCAGTGCCATCTCCTGGGTCGAGGGCTGGCAATGGCCCCTGAGCCTGAGGCCACCACTGGCTCTAATCCATCCCCTGCCTTTGCCCCCGTTGGGCCGATTCTCCCACCCAGACTCCTAGGTGGGCTCTCTCTTTCTCCTTAACTAACTGGGAAGCAGGGCAGGGGGTGGGGGAAGGGCAGAGGACGTGCCTTTTATGGAGAGGAGAGGAGTGAAGGCTAGTCCCCATACCCTGCATTCCCAGCCCTGGGGGCATTAAGGTACATGAACCGGCTCCAACTCAGGAGGAGTCTTCAGTAAAGCAAGGGGACGACAGCTGGAGCCAGGGATGTGTTCAGACTTAGTAGAAGGGGCTGAGGACCTGGCCATGGAGCCTGCCACAGCAGAGGGTCAGGAAACTGGCTGGAGGAAGTGACCTAAGGGATGAGGGTGGAGAAACAGGAAATAGTATGTGTGTGGGTGGGGGTGCTGATAGAGGGTGCCTAGCAGTGGGTGTGGGTGTAAAGCATAGAGGGTTGGGGATTGAAGGAAGGTCGAGAGCAGAGGCCAGAGTGGAGCCCCTTATTTAAGGAGCTAACGGAGAGGGCCCCACTGGGGGTTTTAAGGACAGTGGCATGATTTTATCCCCCATTCCCCAATGGTGTGGTTTGTCCAGGTCTGGACCTCAGGAAAGAGCTGGGGGAGGAGTTGGGCCTTAGCAGCTTGGCTGCAGCCATGGCCGTGGATAAACATCCAGGAGTAGTGGCAGAGTAGAAAGGAGAGAGTCTAGCTTATGGGTGGAGGGAGAGGACCAGCAGAAGATAGTAAATGTGAGGAAAACCAGGGGAGTGCAGCACCACAGGGCCCAAGGAAAGTTCTGGAGAGTGGTCAGTTACATGTCCAAGAGAACCTGCGGGGCATCAGAGTACTCCTAGGTCTGGCTGAACCAGTCATGTTCAACCCCGAGGCCAACATCTGCTCACCCCTGAGAGGTCAGCCAAGGTCAGCGTTGGTCCAGTTCTGGCCTGCCCATCCTTGGGAACCAGGGTTTTACAGCCACCGAGGACCCTGGGCTGTAAGAGGTCAAACCTCCCGGCTGGAGGGGCCTGCGGATCCCTAAGGGAGATCCTCCCGGCAGCAGGCGGGCTCCTTGCACACGTGTTTATGGAGTTCGCTCTGTCCTTCCCGTGGCATCGCTGCTTGCTCCTACCAGTGAAATCCTGCCGTCTTTACCCCACTCCCTTGGCCTACTTTATTTAAAGTACGAGGACCCACAGGCGTTCTGAGCTGCTGTGGACATGGAGACCAGCCTAGGGGAAGATGCTTGGGGAGGTAACCGCGTAGTAACTTGCATTTACTTAAGGAGCCCACGTGGAGGTGACGCACAGGAAGGAGGGTGGTACTCACAGAGGATTGGCTGACCACTCGCCGGTCCGGGGTCCGGGCTCCTTTTAGAGCCGGGCCGCCTCTCTATGATGCGATATGCTGCTTCTCCCACCAGCCCTGCTACCGCTGCCCCGGGCCACACACACTGCCTTGGAGGCTAATGCCATCCTCCGCCGCAGCCCGTCCCTCGCTGAGCGTGCCCACCACCGCCAGCCCGGCGCAGAATGTCACTGGAGCCCGCGTGTCCGTCTCCAGTCCGACCTGGTCCAGCCGATGCGGCCCCTCCGAAATCCTGAGCGCCAGGTGGAGGCCGAAGATGGACAAGGTCGCGAGACCCTGCGAGGGCGCGACCGCCAAGTCTGCGGGGCCGCGCGAAAGCGCGCCTGCAGCTAAGCCCGCGGCTAATGCCAGCTCCGCCACCAACCCGGGTCAGCACCGGCCCCAGTGCGAGCCCTAGTACAGCCTCGGTAACGGCTCTCTCTGGGGACCCGACGGCGCGGGGAACCCAGAAACAGCCCTCGACACTCGGTTGCCCAAGGGGAAGAGTCAGTGGTCGACACAAGTTGCAATGAAGCCACAGGCTGAGGCGTGCCAATCTATCCGTCCGCGCGGGAGGGGCGGGCGAAGCCGTTGGGTAGGGACGGCCCGCAGACTGGGTCCAGGCCCACCCGTGGGCAGCACAGCGGGGAACCGGCTCTCCCCTCCGAGGACCTTGTTGCCAGTTACTAATAAGGGACTACATTTCCCAGGGTGCATCTCGCGGCCTCCCAACAGCCAATGACTGTCGGGGGCGTGGCGTGCCTGCGCGGAGTGGGCTGGCGGGTCTATTGGGATGGGGAGCCTCAGCCCTTCCCTAGTAGGATGAGGCGCCGGCTGGCACCAAAGTGACGGCAATGCCTCCTCCCGGCAGAACGCTCCTCCCACCAGCGCAAGCCGGAATCCGACAGTCGTTAGCACTGAGTGTAATTAGGTGTTGGACTGGGCAGGAGCGGGGTCTCTCATCCGCACAGGCGGTCCAGGTTCACACGCCAGCCAGCAGGGGTAAGCTCGGGACAGGTGCAGTAGCTAAATCAGGCCCACGTTTAGGGCAGGACACCAAGCTGAGGGTTGGACGTTTATTCATAGCATACAGCCTACACATCCAGAGCAGGGTCCGAACGGGCCCTGCACCTGTCAGCAGCTCCACCTTCCAGGACCACGCGGTGCGGGTTGGGTTGGGCAGGGAACCCAGAAGCATCGTGTAGACAAGCTCAGTCACAGGCTTAGGTGAAGCTCTTCTACTGGAATGATCGGAAGTTGGCCCAGTGGCCAGGCTGTCCCTTCCCTTCCCGGGAAGTCCTGCCTCCTCTGTAGCTAAGGCCACCAGAACGAAAGCAGGGTCATGGCGGGGACCCACTGGAACCTTGGGAAGCATGAGGTGGGGAGTGGGCTCGGGAGAGATTAGGAAGGGCCTGATTCGAATAGAAACTGTTGATTCACACTCCTAAAAAGCGGGCAAGGTGACCAGCGATCATAGCCTCCCAGAGGAAGAGGATGCTGCCCCTGCCCCCCGCCAGGGGTATCCCTTTCAGCCCTTCACACAAGAGCCAGACCAAAGAGCCCACAGAACTCCACGGGAGGGAAGCCCTGCCCAGGCCTGGGGGGCCGGGGGTGAAGGTCTCCCTGGGTTCAGAGCACAGGTCTGGGAGCCTGGCCCACCCCTGGTCCTCACTATGGGTGTGTAAGCAGGCGGCGAGCCTCCTCTTTCATGAGGTCACAGCCTGGGGAACTTCCCCAAGGGCTGGGATGGACCTGTAGAGACAGCTGGAGAAGGGACGGAGCGGCTTCCAGGAAGCTCCACGGGAGGTTCTGGGCCCCTCCGATGTTGCACAGCAGACCTTTCCTGCAGGGTAGGTGTCCCCTGGGCTGCAGCTCTGACTTGTGGGGAAAGGTGGGACCAAGCTGGGCTGATCTCACTCCCACTAGTGTGCTCTGGAGCTCCCCAAAAACTAGGTGGGGAGTGGCTGGGCCCACAGAGCACAGGGTGGGGGTCACTGGATGTGGGGTGGGGCGGGGCTGGGGGCACAGCCCCCAGTGTCCATGGGTGCCAGAGTCCCCGAGTTACAGGTTCAGCTGATGTAGACACGGTGGAAGTCGTGGGCGCCAAAGGCCGAGTTGCACTTGGGGCACTTCCTCTGGCGGGCCTCATAGCGGCCGCGCACACACTCGAAGCAGAACACGTGGAAGCACTTGGTAAGGACAGCATCCTTCTTGCGGGCGTTACAGCAGGGGCAGGTCAGCCGCGCCTGGGTCAGGCAAAGGCGTCAGCTGGGGCACAATCCTGCCTGTGCCCAGACCCCAAGCTGACAGCAGGTGGCCGGGCGAAGCCACCGCACAGTGGAAAGCACCTAATTCTTGCCATAACCCCAGGAGAGGACGAGCCCCCGCCACGAGGAAGCCGAGACTCAGAGGCTGCACGCGAAGCTCCACAGCGCATGTGGATTCTAACCGGGCCGCGCTGGGCCGTGGTCACGTGTCCCTCTCAAGGCCAAGGACCCACTGGCTCAGCTTAGGCTGCTCTGCCCCAGGGCTTCACCGCTTCCCACTCTGGCCTCCTCTGGAAAAACCCCAATCCTGTTTTCAGCCAACTGTCTACTCAGCCGGGCATGGCAGTGCCACGAGGAATAGGCTATGTCCACCCTCAACTGGGCCCATTCTCTGGGGAACTTCTCTCTGCTGCCAGAGATCCTGCTCTGGGTCCCTGGAGGTCTCCCTAATCTCCAGTCCTATCCTGAAACCTGCCACGGGCCCCCAGGTCTCACTGCCAACTCCAGATGGGAATTCCCTCAGTTCAGCGTTCGCCAGCATTCCGCCTCTGCTGTCTGCCTGGAGTCTCAGCCCGCCCACCGCCCCTCCCTTCCTCCTGAACTCTTAGGAACCCTACCCACCAGCATCTGACAGGCTCCAACGTCTGGCCCTTCTCAAGAAACCCTTCCCTTCTCCCCGTGGCTGCCTCCTGCGGCCTCTGCTCCTTCAAGGCCAAAGTGCTTCCAAAGGTTTATTATTTACTGACCCACCCTCCACCCTCTCTTTGCTCCAGTTACTGAGTGGGCACAGCCATTCCTACCAAGACGCCAAACCCAAGGGGCTGGGTATCGCCGCTCCCTAACTCCACCTGCCTCTGGGTGCTGACAGCCCCCCACCCCAACCCCATCCCCGTCTCCCTGAACTTCTCCCCCATCAACTCCCTCTATGTCACTCTCCTGCTTCTCTTTCTCTGCTCATCGTTTAAGCTCTGAGGTCCCTAAGGGAGGAGCCCTGTCCCTTCTCATGCCACAGACTTTCGCTTCTCCCGCTCCCTCTGCTGACAGGCAGTCCCCAAGCCATTCCCCCACACCAGCCGTTTGCTTCTGAGTGGCTCCCAGACAGCCTGCCACAAGTCCCAGAGGCCCCTCGCTCTGAACACCTCCCCGAGCCCCCACCCCTCAGCAGCCTTCCTAATCCAACCAGGTGCCGCTTATCACCCACCCAGTGTCTCACATCAGGAACCAGGCGTCCTCCGTGGCACTCAGCCTGTCCCTGAGCCCGGGCACTCGTGCCTCCTCACTACCTCCTGAACCCCTCTACTGGTTTCTAACACCTTGGACTAGCTCCTCTCAGGTTCCGCCCTGACTCCAACAGCGTAACAGGTTCCCCGCCTCTCGCCCAAATCCAATAGCAAACCGGACCACGTCACTCTCGGGTCTAAAACCCTTTCACATGTCCACGCTGCCTACAGGGTAAGCCCAGCACCTCATCCTGCCTTACCACACCCTTCAGGACCTGACACTGCCTACGCCCAGGCTTGCCACCTGACACAGAACCCACATTCTGTCCCCCAGCACGGCTCTCAGCTCGAGGCCTCCCCGCTGCAGAAAGCCCCTTGCTCCCATTCCCCATGGCCAGCTCTGACTCCTCCTCCACGATTCCTTCAGAAGTCTGCTGACCCCAGGACTGGGTTAAGGTCCCCCCTGAGTTCCCACAGCCCCTGGCCTCTGTCCTCATGCTGCTCATTACTCAGGTAGGAGAATTAGGGGGCTGCCTCCTCCAGCACACTGTCAGTTTCCAGAGCTCTGACCCCAGGTCTGGCTGTCGCCCGGCCACACCAGTACATGTATGATCCATGATCAGTTGTCTGATTCCCCACAACGGGGACCCCCTATTTCTGGGCTCCCCAGAGTACCCACTATCTCCACCAGCCCCCATCTAAGACGCCCCCACTGACGGGGCAGCGCTCGGCCCACAGCCGCACCTTGTACTCCTTGATCTCCTCCTGGAGGATTTCGTCGGCGTCTGCGTAAACCTCCACCTTCCTCTGCTTCTCCAGCTTGCGCCGCAGCCGGGAGATGTCCTCCTGAAGTGGTGGGGGGGCTAGGCTAAGGGCGAGGGTCTGCAGCCCGCAGCCCGCCCAGACCACAGCAGGGACCGGGCCGCCCTGCCCGCCCCCGCCCCCACCCCCACGCACACACCTGAGCCCGCTTGAGGTTGAAGCTCTCCTTCTCACGCGCAGCCCGGCTCTCCGCCAGGCAGGGCTGGATCTCGCGCAGCCGCGTCTGCACGTGCTCCAGCTGGACCTTCAGGTCTTCGGCCAGCTGGGCTGCTTCCACAGCCTGAGGCGGGCGAGAGGGACAGGGTGCCATCCCCTGAGCCGGGGAGCCAGGCACATGGTGCCACGTCCACAGCTTGTGTCCAGCGTCCCAGTGCCTCCTGCTCTGGGGATCAGGTCCAGGATGGCCGCTCCCCTCCCCCAGCCTCTCTATGCGCACACTCAGTTCCCCCCCTGCACACGCTCGCCCCGTCCCGTCCCCTCTGCTCCCAACTTCCCCCACACGCACACTTGTTTCCTGCAACTCCTCAGGCCTCAGCTCCAAGGTCTCTTCCTATTTTTCTTTCCCAGCACCTTAGTTTCCTTCGTAAGACTGAGCGTGATAGGTAATACAGTTACTTTATCTGCCAGATTACTGGCTTGCTATCCATCCCTCAAGACTGGAAGTCCCCACGCTCACTCTGTTGTTCCCAGTGTCCTTAGCACTTGGTTCTGGGCCTGCTGTATGGAACTACAACATCTGTCTGTGAGACTGAATGAAGAACGCATGAAGCAAGGAATGAACGAAGCAGGAGAGAAAAGCCCAGCAGGGAAAGACAAAATCAGTGTTCACCTTAAGCCTTTACCAAAAGCGAGACGTTTCCTAAGGTACTACAACGACGGGGCGGGAGTCAGCACCCCTTTTACAGCCACTGACGCAGGAGTCAGGGTGTGGGTCTGACCTCGCTCTGGAAGGGGGACAGTAACAAAACCCGTGCAGGACAACTGCCCTGCGACCAGGCAGGAACGTCCTGAGCCCGAGGGGCGAGCACAGGAGGCGCTGGCGCCCGGCCACAGCCGCGCCTCACCTTCCTCTTGTGGAGCTCCAGCGCCTGGCTGCGCACAGTCAGCTCCTTCTCCACGCCCCCGAGGCTGCCCTGCAAGGCCCGCTCCTTCTCCTCCAGCTTCTGCACGCTCAGCAGCTGGGCATCCACCTGCGGGCAGCAGGGCGTCAGTGCTGGGCCCGGCCCCCCCGCCCCACCCTGCAGCCCCAGGGCCGCACCTGCGACTTGAGGCCAAGAACCTGCTCGCCCAGCTCGTCCTTCTCCTCGCGCAGAAGCTTGTGGATCTGGTTGGCCTTGATCCGCTCGGACATCAGCTTGAAGTTGGCATCGTCCTTCTCCCGCAGCTGCTGTAGCAGCCGCCCGTTCTGCTCCTGCATGTCCTCGAAAGCCTGGCCCGTCACGTCCATCTCCGACAGCAGAGCCTCCTCCTCCTGCAGTGGGAGGCACAGGGGGGCAGGTGGCCACGGGGACCCCAGGACAGACGGCCGAGCGGAGCGCAGGGGGACACAGGCCCAGGGCCGCACCTGCTTGGTGGCGCCCAGCTTGCGCTGCAGGTGCTCGATCTGCTCCTCCGCCTGCCGGATGCGTCGCAGGGCGTCCTCGTCGGCGATCTTCTTGCTCTCCCGCCGGTCCCGCTCCTCCAGCTCCCGGATGCGGCTCCGCAGCTCGTCCACCTGCAGCAGCAGAACGGGGGCTGGCCTGTCACGCTCCTGGTGACCTCGGGCTCCGCTCCGGTCAGCCGGCCCCAGGCAGCCTGTCCACAGCCCTCCCGCCGCCGCCCAGGCCAGGCCCTGCTGCCCTCACCTCGGCCTTGGCCTTGCGTTCAGCCGCCATGAGCTGCACCTTGTCCCGCTGCTCCTTGGGCGCTGACTTGTACATGTCCAGCAGCAGCTTCATCTCCTTCTGACTCTCCTGGGCCTTCCTGAGGGGGCACAGGAGGAGGCCCCGTGAGGAGGAGGCCCCGCGAGGAGGCTGCAGGCCACCGGCACGGCCCAGGACGAACAGGGCTGGGGCCTCACTTGAGCTCGACTCGGAGGCCTTTCAGCAGCTCCGACTCCTTCCTCTTGGCCTCCTCGACCTTGACCTTCTCCCGATCGGCTCTTGAGAGCGCTGAGGCTACAGAGGGGGACCCCAGGCCAGGCCCCTCCCGCTCCCGAAGCTCCCGCTTGGGCCTGGTCTCGGGTTCTCGGCTCCGGGAGGAGGGGCCCTGGGCCCCGGGAGTGAGAGCCTGGGCTTCGTCCTCAGGGGGCACTGGCTCCTCCTTCTTCACGGAGGAGGGTGTCACAGCGGCGCCAGGCACGGACACCATCTCCTTCCTGCCGTCGGGAACACTGACAGGGCCTGGCCCACCCTCTTCCTTCCCTGGGGCTGGAGCACTGAGGCCGGAGTCCTCTGGGTGGCCCAGGCTGGGGATGGAGTGGGTAGAGCCGCTAGCCTGGGCTCGGAGCTGCAGGGAACAGGAGATAATGGGGCTGAGGTGCCTGGGCTCCCAGGGGCTCCCGGGGCGCAGCCATGGCCTTCCCAGGCAGCCTCCTCACCTTGCCGATTTCAGCCTGCACTTCCCGCAGCTTCCGCTTGTATCGCTGGGCATCGCCCTTCAGCTGGTGGTTGTGGTTCTGGAGGCTGCTGATCAGATGGCGCATCTCCCGGTTGATGGGCCCTGGGGCAGGGTTGGGAACGAAGGTCAGACGGGCCCCAAGTCAGGGCCCAGCTCCTCAGTGGGGCGACAGGCGGAGCCAGAGCCATCACGCCCATTCTGACAGGAAAAACTGAGGCCTTACAGAGAGTGAGCTCATCTAAGTAAATAACACAGACTTGGAAGAAACTCACCCCAAAAGAACTTGAAATAACACTGTCTACGTTATTTCTGCTAATGCAGACTTTTTAAATTCTTCCAAACGTCCTTCAAAGAAGCACGTAACTGTAACATTCACAAAATAAATCATCCACTTTTTGACTTTTACACAAATGTCACCTTCTCGGTCACACATTTCTCTGGCTTCCCCACCCCAAATCGCAACACTCTTTCTCCTGACACTTCCTATCTTCCCTCCCCACTTTATTTTCTGTGGTGTATTTGTCATTAACGTACAGGTTACTTTTTCTTCTCTATGGCCTGGCTCCCCGCATAACACTCTCCACGCCAGCGGCGTTTCGTGTTTTCTTCACTGGTACACATCCCAACGTCTAGAACACCTGTGCTCACAGGTGGTGGTCACTAAATCTTTGCAAAGGGAACCAATATCTCCAAGAGACAGCGGAAAGCCCAAGAAACAGAGCCAGAGCTGGCAGCTGACAGCTCGTGACCTGACTAGGCCAGCTCCATCATCTGCCTCAGCTGGTGTGGCCCTCACCAGGCCTGCCCCGGAGCTGGGCAGCAGGGTGTATTTCCACAGGGCTTAGCCTCCTGTGTCTGGGGAAGCAGGGCCCGCACCAGGCCCGGCAACCCAGGTGGCCCCCCTCCACCTGCCCTGGCCACGTACCCGCCTGCTCGTTGGCCGCCAGGTTCTGCTCAAACTCGATGCGCAGCATCTCGTACTCCTTGCGTACCTGGGCCAGCGTGTCCTCCAGCTGGATGACCTCTGTGCGCAGCTTCTTCTGCAGCCCCAGCTCATCGCTCTGCGGGTTGAAGCATGGAGGAGTCACGCTAGCCCTCAGCCCTGGGCAGGCCCCCACCTCACGCCTTAGGGCTTCAGCATTTATTTCCAGGGACCCCTGGCCTTGACCCAAGGGTCTGGCCCTTACCCTGGCATCCTCCCCGCCTCCCGTCCCAGGGCCACACCTCCATGTGCTCGATGTGTCGCAGGTGGGAGTTCTTGGTGGCCAGCAGCAGCCCCCGGGCCTCGTCCAGCTGCGTCTTCACTTGCAGAGACTCGTTGTACAGCAGTGAGAACTGGGCCTGAAGCATGCGGTACTCCCCCGTCTCCCGCACGACCTCCTCTGGCAGGCTCCTCAGGGCCACCTACGGGCAGGGACGCCCCGCAGTGAGCAGCAAGAGGGTCAGGCTCAGCCCCTATTATGGGCTCAGGCCCTCCCCGCCCAAGTGCAGCTCACCTTGAGACGTTCATTGGTCCGCACAGCCCCCTGAAGTTCGGCCTGTAGCTTCTCCAGCTCTGCCATGCGGCTGTTGGCCAATTCCTGGTTTTCCTCCAACTCCGCATTCAGCATCTCAAACTGGAAGGCAGGAAGGGCTGTGGGGGCCAGGCCAGGAGGCATGCTTCCCCTACATCGCCACCATGAGCCCACCCAGGCTCCCCTACACGTAGCAATGACACATTCTGAAGCTCCAGGGACAAGCCCGACCCAGGCACGCTCCTAAGAGCTCCCAGGCAAATGGGAGAAAATTTGAAACTGCATGCTTAGTGTTGGGAACTAGGCTTGTAACTGACAGGAGTCAGGGAGCCCTTCCTGGAAGCTGAAGCACAAAGGAAACAGGGCACAGTGACCTCCACGGCACCAAGAAAATATGCAACAGCCCGGAGATGGGAGAGCAAAGGCAGTATGAGGAATGAGACAGTGGTTAAATGCACCTTCAGCAAGCCTCTGCTTCAGCCCCAGCTAAGAAGTCCAGTTGCCTCTAACCTACTTCCACTTACCTCTTTCCTATCCTTTTCCTTTGTGCTACTTGTAACCAACAGACATCTTACTTGCCTCTTGCCAGTTCCCCTAACTAGAAGCTAAGCTCCATGACGGCTTTGATTCTGTCCACTATGCCTGCTTCCCAGCAGAGTGCCTGTCACTGAGCGCCCAGCAATTACTTACTAAATACATTTGTGTGTGAATAAAACAAAGCAGCTCAAGTGGCAGGGAAGGGCCTCCAAGACCACAGCTGGAGGTCTGTCCTTAATTCTATGGGGAATATTAAGGACAGAGGAAGGGGATGGGAGGCAGTGCTGACCTTCTGCATGCTGAGTGTGATCTGGCCCCCCTGGAAGCCCGATGAGCTCCCAGACACGTAGTAGCCAGAGTTGAGCTGTGGAGAGGAGAGACGGGTGAGCGTGGAGGGGAGGGGCCAGCCCGGTGCCCAGCCCTGGCCCTGCCATGGACGGCACCCGAGCCCACCTGCTCCAAGGCCTCTGCCACATGCTTATTGAGCTTCTGCTCACGTTTGCGCAGCTTCTCAATGTCCCACTGCAGGTCCTCGACAGTCGTCTCCATCTCCAGCACTTTGGTCTCTGCTGATGTCACTTTATCCTGGAGCTCAGAATACTGGGGACCAAACAGAGGGCAGGTGCTTAGGTGAAGAAACTTGGCTCCCTGAGATCCTTGGCTGCCCAACTGGCCCAAACCCTGCCCTGGTTCTAATCCCATCACCTAAACCCAACTCCCACCTCCAGTGAGATTCGGTGGTGCTTCTCCTGTAGCTGGGTGGCCAAGTCCTGTAGTCGCCGGTTCTCACGGCCCAGCTCTCGGGTACGTGCCCGAGCCGCCTCACCGGGGGGCTCACTGTCCCCTGGGAAGGCAGGGCTCAGGTAAGAGTCAAGTCCAGGGCAGTGGGGAAAAGTACTAAATCATTCCGGAGTCAGCTATGTGCCCGGTGTGATCCACCAGCTGTCTTGCCAATGTCTCACGACAAAGCCAGGAGTCTTTATCCCCACTGTACAAAGGAGGAAACCAGCTCAGAGAGGAGAGCCATTTGCTCAGAATGCTCAGGGTAGAATGACAGAGCTAAGGCTGGGAGAAGCCTGTCTGCCTGCACAGGCTGGGCACTTGCTACTAGGCCTGTGGACCAGCCACGGCCACCCAGGTCTGTGGGGAATGCTCTCAAGAGATATCCAGCCAGAAGGGGGTGGCCCCACTGGAATCCACAACTCCTCCCCCCATCTCTTTAAGAATTCAACTTCAGGAATCAAGGCCAGAGGCCCATCTACAACCTAACCCCTCCCCAGAACAGGGCTGACTTATTCCTTGGGGAATTCTGGCTGCTGCTGGACTAGGGGCATTGAGGGACATCACGGAGACGCCAAGTGTGATGGACAGCTCTGTGTGGGGCACAGAGAACCCACCTCGGCTGTACACTCGCTGGCAGAGCTCCTCCACCCGGCGCTGCAGGCAGTCTGAGGCCTCCACGACACGGGACACTGCCGCCTTGGAGAACTCCATCCGGTCCTGCAGCTGCAGCTCCACCTCCTCACTGCTGCTGGCGCCCAAGGCCACCACAAAGGCCAGGGCAGGCTCGCTGAGCGGGGGCCGCAGCGGCATGGGCAGGGTCTCTGGGAGGGACAGACAGACCCTCATGTGGGTAACAGCAGCAGTTACTGCTGCTCTGCACCAGTTTCCAGACTGCACTCCTTAACACTCCATGGCTCACTAAACCAGCACGACCAATTTCTGTAGAACAGTCACCCCCAGCTTGAAAGTGAAACAAGTGAGATCAAGGAGGTCATTTCCCCAAGGCCATAGAGCTCCCACATCTCTGCCTCAGGGAAGCTCTCTCGGCCTTCCCAATCTAAACTAGAACCACACACTCCAATTCCCATTCAGGGGCCCCTCTCCTTCTTGTTTGTGGTTTACAATGACTTCCTCCCTGAAGGCAGGGATAGCGTTTCTTTTTGCGGATCTCTGTCTCCTCTGAGTCTAGAGCAGCGCCAGGCACGTACTCAACATTAATACTCTTTTGAACTGAGAGTCAAAACACGATCTGCACTATGAACCACGTCACTCAGGCGCCAAAGCTTGTGTTCTTACCACTGCACTCTGCTGCCCAAACGTGAAATCAATTTTGTGTGCCTGTGTGGGAGGGGAGGCACGGAATTCCGGAGCCTAATATTAAAGTCCCCTCCTCTCAGGACCTGCCCCGGAACTTCATTAAGCTCCCGAGACCCTAGGGCTCTGGCCCTACCCCTCAGTTCCGATGTCCCTGGCTCGGTGAGAGGGGTCTCATCACGTGTCGGCCCCTCCTGGGTCCCAGCCACCTCTGTCCCTGAAGACAGCTCTCCCTGGTTCTCGTGGTGTCGGAGAAGGGATTCCACAGTTTCATCCAGCTGAAGGGAAAAAGCACCAAAAATGTTATGAATCTCTCAGGTGCTTCCCTGCATGACACTCTGTTCCCAGCAGAGGAGTCTGAGGATTGGCAGCTGATCAGGGCCAGGTCTTGGTAAGCAGAGGGGCATCCACCTGGGCCCAGTAGCGATTGACAATGAGAAGTGTGGCGTCATCCGTGGCCTGCCGCTTTTCCAGCTTCTCAATTCGTTCTCGGAGTTCGTCTTCACAAGCCTGCCGTTGTTCCAACCGCTCTGCTAGCTTCTTGTTCTTGAACTGCAGAACCTTCAGGTCCATCTCCTCCTACCAAGGAAACAAAGGAGCCACGGTGAGTCAACAGGGTCCGAGAAACCAAGCTCAGAGAGACAAAGGGACGTGAATGGGATGGGTGGGAGAGGGGATTATCCCCAGACTAACTGCTAAACAAGAGTAAAAATGATCAGGCGCCTAGAGACCCTGTCCAGGCTGGGAGGAGTGCTGCCGTCCGCTTCTGCCTCTTCCTAACTCTGAAGTCTCTGACAAGACACACGTCCTAGGAGCCTGTTTTCCTATTTGTAAACGGAAAGCAGACGTCGTGTCCTTGGTTTCTGTCCACAGAGTGTTTTGGAAAGTGGATCCTGCTAAACTTGGGGAAAGGATTTGGACGGAGCCCGGTGATGGGACTCTGGCAAGTCGTGAGGGCTGGGGCAGGAGCCCACGAACCGTG
This sequence comes from Rhinolophus sinicus, assembly GCF_057876585.1. Taxonomy (NCBI): domain Eukaryota; kingdom Metazoa; phylum Chordata; class Mammalia; order Chiroptera; family Rhinolophidae; genus Rhinolophus; species Rhinolophus sinicus. The sequence goes on along the minus strand of NC_142510.1, from coordinate 18,178,315 downwards.
GAAGAGATGCCCCCAAGGCGAATGGGCTCTATGAGAGTGGTTGTGGTCTTCTCCTCGCGGCTCAACTTCTTCTCCGGGGGCCCCGAGCCCCCGTCGCCGGCGGCGCGTTTGTTGCCGGGACCAGACATGGCCGCGGCGGCAAGGAGAGGCGCAGGGGCTCCCGAGGGACGTCAGGCAGGCGGAGGTGGCCCTTCCGTCACCTGCCGAGGACAGAAAGCAGAGATGTGGACGCGGCCCGTGCTCCGCGGCCCCAGCCCTCCCCCGCACACACCCGCTGAATCCCGCCCCCGCCGGCCCCGGGCCCCTCACCGGCGGCAGGATCAGCCCAGGGCCGCCATCTTGGACTTCACCGGACATCACCGGGCTCCCCAGCACAGCGCGCAAGCGCCAGAGGTAGCGCCGGATGTCACGGAACTTCATTTCCTGTTTCTATTGGTCGCTCTTTGTCCCGCCTTTCGGGTCTGGTTTGGTTTCTTCCAGAACACCTCCTCTTGCTCTCCGTGATTGGCCAGTAGACAGTTCCCATGGTAACTGACACCACACTCCCACTGCCCACCCCGAATGACAGCGCCTGCCACTCCAATTGGCAACTTTGAAGAGAGGCACAAGGGCGCAGTTAGCCACTTACTACGCACGCGCATTCTCTTCTCACTGATTGGCGAGAGCATCTCACTTGCTCTTCTTCCCCGAGCCCCTTAGCAACGGTCACGGTTGAGCCCGAAGGAGACGCCCCCCCCCGCGGATTGGCTGCTCCCGACCTCTCCGCAGCGTCGATTGGCTGAAGCGCGGAAGGCGTCAGGCCTTGGAAGTTCTGCGGGAGAATCGGTGGATCCAGACAAGGCAGGACAGAGCGTGCGGCACGGAGCAGTGGCCAAATGATCCGCCAGAAGTCCAGCCTATGCCAGGGGCTGAGCATGCAGTCGGAGCTGCTACAGCCCTCCGAACCACGGCGGGATCCGGAGAAGGATCTCAGCTCAGTGGGGGAATCGGCCACGCGTGTGGGAACAGGTGTGCGGACCGAGTCCGGGATCGCGGCCTCAGTGAGAGCGGATGACGATCCTGCAGCCAACTTGTTCCCGGTGAGGGCGGGACTGAGTGGTGGCTCAGGAATGTTTATGAAAAGGGCTCCCCGGCGGGCCGCCACCCGTCGTCCTGTTTACTAACGTTCCAGAAGTTTCCTGGGCTGCCCCGGTTAAAAGGCGAGTGTGTGACCGGATTGTTAAAATGCTCATTAACAGTAGGACTTAGGGCCCGCCGGCGTTGCTCGTTCATAACCCTTAAGATGAGAAGGCGAGGTGGCGAGTTCTCACGCCCGCTGGAGATTCGCGACTGGCCAGGGATCAGGGTCCGGGTCCAATCCGCTTTCTCTCCGCAGCCTCCGCTGCCCCGGCCCCGGATCTGCATGTGGTGAGTGTGAAGAGCCTTGGGCGAAAGTGCCACTTCACTCTTGCATTATTCCTTTAGTGGTCCCCCAACAATCCTGTCCAACAGCTAGGGCATCCTCACTTTATAGATGAGACCGAGGCCCGGTGATGCCATTACCCAAGGTGACCAGAAGCCGGCCATCCTGTCTCCCCAGGCCCAAGAGCGAGTGGGAAGAAGGGAGCCTAAGGATGTGGCTGGATTAGCACAGCCACCCTGGGGTCCTGTCCAATGGGGATACTAAGGCGCACGGTGGGGAGAGGGGACTTGCCCAAGGTCATAACAAGGGAGTGACAGAGCAAAGACAAGAACTCAAGCTTCCTAACCTAGGCTTTATACCGAAGAAGATCATAAGAGTTCAGTTAGGCCACACCCGGTATTTATGGATGAAAAAGTGAGGCCCAGAGAAGGAAGTGGCTTGTCTACCCAGCAAGTTAGTGGGCGGGCCACACCTCAAACTCGCGTCTCCTGGTTCCCAGTCCATTGCTCTAGCCCTGCCATGCGTCTAGTGCATAAAGGCCACCAACACCTTCTTTCCTCTTTCCTGTGACAGGAAGTACCTGGACATCCATTCCATGCACAGGCTGGAGAAGACGGACAACACCGAGGCTATGAGGGAGTACGGAGGGCGGGGGAGGGGGCGGAGCCTGCTCGTGGGAAAGGCCAGTGGATTGGGGAGGCACGCGGAACGCCTGGAAGGGGCTCCTCTTATCACTCGCTCCTTCCGCTCTCCCTCCTGAGGGTGCTGGCCGAGCTGTTGGGGTTAGGCTGCCACGAGCGGGGCCTGCGGGACGCCATCACCCTGGACCTCTTCTCCCACGCTCTCATCTTCTGCCGCCAGCAAAGCTTCTCCCTGGAGCAGACGTCAGCGGCTTGTGCCCTGCTCCAGGATCTCCACAAGGCCTGTGTTGGTGAGAGGAGGCAGCTACCAGAGGTTTGAGCCCAGGGAAGAGGCGGCTGCACAGCACAGCGACCATGGGAAGCAGAAGTAGGGGGCTTACCACCTGGTTCTGTTCTGCCGTTACTAGCAGTTACCACGGTTATTCCATCTTTAAAATACGGATACAACACTAACTTTGTGAGACGGTTTTGAGAAATGTATGTAAATGCACAACAGTTCTCGGTAAAATAGCTCTTCTTTTCCCCCCTTGTCCCCAGCACTGGTTTTCTTCAGGATACTTTCCAAGAGCTGGAATTACTTATTTCTTGGTTCACTGTGTTACTCCACTAGGATATGAGCCTCTTACGGGCAGGATCCGACTGTCTGGTTCAGTACCCAGAACAGTGCTAGTGGGTACTCAGTATGTGCAGAGCGCACTGAAACATGCCAGCTCTTAAACCTCCCTTTGTCCCCTTCTGAAGCTCCTGCTCAGTCAGCAGCTGTTGCGTGAAATGAATGAATGCTCATCCGAGGGACTGACCGTCACATCTCGCTTTCCCTCCCAGCTACCCCCTTGGGCAACGTGGAGGAATGCTACCGCTCTTTCACCAGTGTGCTTTTCTGCCACGGAGTCAGAGTCAGTTCCCCTGACCTGAACCCTGCCTCTCCCCCAACTAGCTCAGCCCAGTCTCACGCTCGTCACCCTCCCCGTCCTCTCAGGGCCACGTGGGCTCCCCTGCTCCTGGGCTGCCGGGGATTTGGAGCAAAGTCCTCTAACTCCCCGTCCCTCCCCCAGCGCCCCCCTTTCAGTATCGACCTCTTTAAGGAGGAGCAGCTGCTGGCCCTAGCTGACTATGTGGTTAACACTTACTTCCGTCACTTCAAGCTCTATAAATACGTCTTCACACCCCAGGTACTGGGCCGTGGGCCCCGGAGACCGCCCTCATTCCCCTTCACTCCGTGCAGATGCCCTCTGCAGCTGCCCTCTTCCTCTTCCCAGGTGCGGCTGGATCTGTCTTTGACATACCTGGGGCTGCAGGCACCCCAGCTCTTGCCAGAGGAGACAGGTAGGGGAGAAAGCTGGGTCCAGGGCTGGGCCTGAGTGAAGCCTCACCCCTCTTCCTGCTTCTGGCTTGCAGAGAAAGAAGGAGCCGAGGAGGCGGAGAAGCAGGCAGTCACCCAACAGGAGGGGGGACCAGAAACAGCTGTCACGCCAGAGCCAGAGCCAGAGCCAAGTGAGCACCTGGGGGCTAGGATCCCCTCTGACCTCGGGCAGGTGGAAAACGAAGGGTTTAGACCACACCAGGACTTCAGACTTTCTGTTTTTGTCATGGTGTCCTTTCTGCAAATGATTCCTCATGCAGTAGTCCAGGATGACAAACAGATAAAAGCACAGCTGCTTGGGGTGAGGCAGGAGCCCCAGAACTGATGACAGTAACAGCCAGCACGTTAGCTGGCAACACTACATTCCAGGCAAGCCGTCTTATTAACCATTTTACACATATTAACCCTTTCATCCTCCCTCAATCCTAGATGCCAGGTGCTGTCACTATCCACATCTTACACGGAAGGAAACTAAGGCATGGAAAGGTTAAATCACCTGCCTAAGGTCACACAGCTGCTAAGCAGCAATGCAGACAGAGGTGGGCACAGCCGTTCTGCCCACCTCTCTCAGAAGGGCTGGCTGACATTTCCTGAACTGAGGCAACACTTCCACCGGGGTAGCCCCAGGGGCGCCTTGGAAGTTGTGTTTGCCCAGCTCAGGGAGTCCTTCAGCCCCAGGCAGCACCTCCCCTGACATGCTCCTCCTTCCCTGCCCTGCAGGCCAGGTTTCCATCCTTGGTGCCTACATCAAACGCCAGCTGAACAAGGAGCTGGGGCAGCTCCAACAGCTGGTAGAGGAGTTGCTCAAGGCCAGTGAGCAGAGGCTCAACAGCAAGCTGACCGCACTGGAGCAGCCCTTCCGGCCACCTCCAGGCAAAGGCAGGGGCAAGGCCAAGTGACTCCCAGTGCTTCCCCAATAAAGGCTTGGCCACAGCGGCCTCGTCAGCGTCCTCCCTTCCGAGCATCACTGGGATTCCCTGGCCAGGCCAGACACCAGACGCAGGGCACCGGCTCTCCCGGGCGTGTAACAGCTTTTATTGCATACGTAGCACTAAGACGACCAGGCATGGCATTCCGAGTGGCTCCCTTCCACCCCAGCTCTGATCGCGAAGCCCTGGCGAGCGGGGGTGGGGGTACAGGGTTGGTCATTATGATAATATGGTCGGTGGCGGGCATGGCCAGAGCCCAGAGTGGCCGGAATGATACAAATCCTGCTCCTGGAGAGTCCTGCTTCTGGGATTCCCCAGGCCTGAGGCGCTAGCCCAGCACCAGCATGGCCTCCTCCTCGGTGACGGCAGCTGACTCCCCCTCCTCTTCAGGGCCCATGCTGGGGAACAGCCCAGGGGGCCGGTGCTGGAAGAGGGCTGCCCGGTTCTGCTGCTCACCCTTCTTCACCCAGTGCCCGTAGAGCCGGAAGGCACAGCTGTCGATGAGGCGCCGCACTGGCCGCAGCGCGTAGGGGTCCCTCACCAGTGCACTCCTGGTCAGTGGCCGAGCCCGGTGGGAGCTTACGGCCACGCGCCCAGCAGCCAGCACTGTCCACACGGCCACCTGGGAGGGGACAGTGCGCTGTATTGCAGCACCCGCCACAGGAGACAGGTGACGGGACAGCAGCCCAGCCCCGGACTCAGACCTACCCGGAAGCGCTGCCGGGGGGTGAGGCTCCAGGGCTGGCTGCCTTCACAGCGCTCAAAGAAGGGGTGCCGCAGGGCTTGCTCGGCCGTCAGGCGCCCCGCGGGATCCACATGCAGCAGCCTCGAGATCTGGGGGGAAGCCAGGGCGTGAGCGGCAGCTCTTGGGCCTCCCCACTCACCCCGTGGCCCCAGCTCACCAGGTCCTTCACAGTGTTGGAACGGTCGTCCCACTCGGGGGAACTAAACTGGTAGCGGCCCTCCATGACCATGCGTAACATCAGAATCTGACGCCGGTGCCAGAAGGGCGGCGAACCAGCCAGGAGTGTGAACAGGATCACCCCGCAGGCCCAGCTGGGAAAGACATACGGTCAGGCAGGACGCGGGGCTGAAGGACGCACAGGAGGGCGGGGGCACCACAACTCACAGGTCGACCTCCTTGCCGTAGCCCGGGTGGGTTTCATCCATGGAGCATTTAAGGATCTCTGGCGCTAGGTACCCTGGGGTCCCACACAGCTCTGGGGAGAGAGGGCTGGGGTGGGTGGCATGTCACCAGCCCCCGCCAAGTCCCAGGACTAGACCCTGACCCTGCTGAACACCTTCTTGGGAACAGCTGACTTTCGGCTGTGCCCCTCGCCGCCTTCAACCCTCTGGGCCAAGCTGACACCCCGCCCCCCCACACACACAACACGTCTTACACAACATGTCACCACGTTTTCACATACATAACACACATGTATCTTTCCTGCATTCCTTCCTGCCCACACCTACTCCTCCTCCCGGAATTTACTCTGGTTAGCAGAGTAAGGGGAAGCCAGGGGGGATGAGTGGGAGAGTGGGATCCCCCCGAGCACACATGGGGTGAGTCCCCATTCAGAGCCCTTCCCTGGCTCCCACTGCAGCCTCAGGATGAAGGCATCTCCTACAGCGGAGCCCCCACAACTCGATCCAAACCTGTACTGTTAGTTCCTTCTGCCACTTTAGGCACACTTCTCCCACCCCAGCGATTTCCAACAGCCCTGCGTGGCACACTGCCAGGAGATCTAACAGCCGAGACTGAAAATGACTATCCTAGGAATTCATTCTACACGAAGGATTTACCGCCTACCACATACCAAGGAGCACACTGGCCCCAGGGGAGTTAGGTGTGTCCTCACCAAACTCACTGTCTACCAGGAAGTAAGTAAGTAAGAAACAACAGAGGAAGATGTGTGCCAGGAACGGGGGGGGGCGGGGGGGGCGGGCAAAGAACAGATCACAGGGGATCTGAGCTGACCTAGAGCTTTAAAGGAAAACCTGAATTTCCCAAGCGCAGGGAGAGGATAGAGAAGGGAGGCAAGGTGATTCCAGAACAGGGACGAGTCTGTGGGAGCCCAGAGGGAAACAGCACAGCTGAAAAGCATGAGCTCTGGAGTCGGACTGCCCCAGTTCAAATCCCAGCCCCGTGACCTTGGCCAGTCACCACACATCTATGAAATGGGGACACCAAAACCATCGACTTCAAAGAGCTGCTGAGAGGATCTAGAAAACTAAGCCATGTAGACAAGATGCAGCGTGGGGCCTCGCTCACACTAAGTGGCCAGTAAATGTCGGCGAGTGGAAGTCCAGTGCAAAGCCAGTGAGCGAGAGAAGGCAGCACAGTTAACACTCAGAGGGCTCCTGCAGTTGAACTTTCCTTCCCCATTTGTACCAGAAAATTATTTCCCTCACGACAAAACATTAACATGGGGTGAGTCTGCGTCCCAGCTTCCCAGGTGAGCAGTGCCCTCTGTCTCCGCCCAAGCCCGAAACTGCAGCTCAGCCCCACTATACGCCTCTCCCTCTCTCTTCCCTCCTGGGACAGACTCAGCCTCCCAAGAACCAGCTCTGGAGCCCATGCTCGGTGGGTCCCTCCAGCTAAATCAGGAGCTCATTCCTCCTGGTGTCCCCCTGCATGGCCTCTAGCCCCACTGGGTGCCACTTACCTGTTTACCCGTCTGTCTCCATCCTCCCCAGGGAAAGACACCCACTCTGAGCTGCACATCAGGCTTTGTACCCAGAGGACACGAGGCCCGTGCTCAGCAACTCCCCTCCTCGGTACATGGGACTCAGGGCTCAGACCCAGCCCAACAGCCTCAGGCCCAGGTCCCCTCACCTCGGAGCTTCTCGCCAGGTTCCAAGTGGCAGGAGAACCCAAAGTCTGAAAGTCGGATCTGCATATTGTCATCTAGGAGAATATTCTCGGGCTTCAGGTCTCGGTGCACAATGTTGTTGGCGTGAAGAAAGCTCACTGCTTCCAGCAGAGACCTCATGATGGACCTGGGGTAGGGGTGGGTGGGGGGCGCAGTCTCCTCTGCTTGTCCCTGCCCCGCCCCCCACTCCTGCTCACCCCAGGGGCTGCAGTCTCAGTCATTACCTGGTTTCCTTTTCGGAGAGGGCCACCTTCTCTGTGAGGTAGTCAAACAGCTCTCCCTTCCGCATCCTGAGGGATGGAATGGTTGGCAGGTGGGTGCCCCTCACAGTGGGGGCTGAGAAATAAGCCGGTGCTCACAGAAAACACTGTAGAGGACAAACTAGAGGGTCTGAGACAGCACCCCAAAATAAGCTGTGTACTGGGCAGCGTGGCCCGGTGGACTGGCAGCGGAACCACGCGCTGTGCCACTAGGGGGGCTATTTGGGCAAGAATAAGTGCCTTCCTGTGCCAATAACTTACAAGAGATCCTTGTTATCTGCCGTTCAAGAAGGGCCTTTTAAAGTGGATCTATTTATACCACCAACCAAAATTTCAGTTAATAGTGGGAAAAAAGTTGAATAGGATTTTATTTTGAATTTTGCTTATTTTGTCTTCTCTTTAAAAATGGAGATTATAGTTGCAACTCTGCGTCAAACCTTGAAACATGATGAACATATCAAGTATCACTTTGGACAGTGACCACTGGTCTGCAGAGCTGCATGGCGGTGAAACAGACGCTTCCCGCCTGCCCTTGGATTTCTGCGGAGGGCCATTTCTGTATGAAGACCTTGTGAATTTTTTCCAAGGGCCTCTCTTTAATATTTGGTATTCAAACTATTCCCCTTTGAAGTGCCTTCGCAACTGGTTTGCATTCTATTGTGTGACATCTGACAGATTCAGACTGACCAGAAAAAGCACTGACAGGCAGAGACAGACACCAGTATAAGATGTTAAACAATGAGGTTGGTGAGGGAGAATCTGGTTCACACGTGGTCAGCTCCCGGGCAGACACCCCTCTTACATCAGCCCTTCTTCCCGCGCACCTTTAACCGTGGAGGGCTGGGACAGTGGCCCTTGGGTCCTGAGGACTCTTTGTACTTCACTGATCACTATTGGACCTGAACTTGCCTCAATCAGGGCACCGAGGCCAGGGGGTGGTGGGCAGACCCTGGCTGGAGCCGAGGAGGATGGGCAGGTGGGTCTCGGCCTGCCCACTGCACTGTAAGGCTGGGCCATGCCTGGAGGTGAGGAGTAGGCTTCTGAGACGGCGCCGGGAATACTCACAGGTCAAACACGAGGAACATGAAACTAGAAGACTCGTAGGAATCGATGAGCGTGACTGCGGAAAGAGGCAGAAGGGCAGAGACAAGAGATGGAAAGGGACGGTGCGCTTCAAGGGGCTTCCACCCTCAGGGAGCAGCGGCTGTTACTGGGGAGGAAGGAGAACCACAGGAGGCAGTGGGGACCCAAAGGCTGGCCACGCCAAGGGGGTAGCAGGGGTGGCGGGGAAGGTGGCCTCACTGATGTGGGGGTGGCCAGCGACCTGGCGAAGGATGTGTGTCTCCCGCCGCGTGGCTTCCCGCACCTCCTCCAGCTGCTCAGGACTCAGCCGCTCAGTTGTCACCTCCATGATCTTCACGGCAAACTCATGGCCAGTGGCTCGGTGAACGCATCGGCGGACCACAGAGCTCACCCCTCTGCCAGAGCCAGAGAGCGCGGTCAGGGCTCCTGCTCTCCTGCCCCGTGCGAGCGCAGCGTCCACACCCGCTGCACCGGACAAATGACCCCTCTGGCACGGCAGTCTCCCGAGCAGCTGTTCCTGGCCTACGCAGCTTCACAGTAGCCTGAGCAAGCCACCTGGGCACCAGCACGGGGTGACACAGAGCCCCCGGGAAGGCAGGCAGGGTCCTGGACTCAAATTGCCCAGGGCTCATCCTAGGCAAGGCTGTTCCACTCTGAGCCCCAGAAGCTGCTCCCTGCCCTAAAACCCACAAGGAAAAAGTGGGAGGAAACGAGCTAAGGCTCCCTCCCAATTTGACTCCCACTTCCCTGATTACCCCAAAGTTCCAAACCCCAAACCTCCCCTACATTGATGACCTCAAGTGTAGGAGGCTCCAAATAAATACGGGGCCACTGACTAGAAGACCAAAGCTGAGACAGGAGACCTTGGTTTAGGCCCCAACTTGCCACTAATTAACCGCCAGGTGACCCACTGACATAATAAGCCTCTGGGGTTCCACTTCGCCAGCTCTGAAATGCAGCCAACAGCATCCTGAAGGGATGCCGAGAAGGCATTCGTGAGGCAGAGCCAGGAAAGCCCACTGGCTTGTAAAGACGAAGTCCCAGATAGGCGTTTCCTCGCTTGGGCCGTGTCACCAACGCCCTATGAGCCTACACGTACCTCAAGCTAAGGCGCAGATCTCGCCACGATCTGGCCTCACACCCCATTTCCTCCCGGTTCCCTGGCTGCCATTCACGGCCCTACTGCTGTGCGCTGTGGCCTCCTGCTCTTACATAACCCTGCTTGCAATGCCTGTCACCACATCCGGTTCACTCAAGGGATGCAAACTATTGACCCTCTGGCCAAATGTAGACCACAGATCTATTATATTTCAGTCAGTGCGATGTTCTGCACAAATCTGAATCCACAGCTCTCAGGCGGGACAAGACGCCTCCAGCTACCACAATGCTCACCACTTCCTACTGTCTTACAGCCACTTCAGTTTAATTTACTCCCCAACCACTGAGGGCATCTGAGTCGGAGGCCCTCTTTGAATCATTACTTATCTTTTAATGAACCTGAGAAACTGCTGAAAACTGGAGACCTCGGCCACATACATACAACATTTGTTACCATTTCAGGGGATTCAAAGACCACCGGAAGCCATCCAGCTACGAATACCTGCTACCTCACCAGTTCTTTGGGACTTCTCCAGCAGGAAGGCACCCAACGGTGTTTTACCTGTAAGAGCACTCACTTTTAACGAAGCCTTTCTGCCATGGAGCATGGCCACCAAGGTGGGCAAGCCAGGTCTTCAGACTCAGTCCAAGCTCTTTTTACTGATAACACACCAGTGCCTTGTGCTCTGCCACCCTCAGTCCCCTTCAATGTGAAGACTCCCCAGGACCCCGTCTTTGGCCCTGTTCTCAGGCCATATACACCCTCCCTCAGTAATCTTATCCACTTCCATGACCTCAGCCTTCATGCCCAGATATCTCCCTGGAGGGTCAGGCCAACACATCTTAACTGAAGATGGCTTCCCCAGGGTCCTAGAGACATCTCACCTTCACTGTGACCCCTGAACACCTCATCTTCCCCCGAAACTAGAATAGCTCCTTCATCCACATTCCTGGGCTCAATCACTGACAATGCTCTTCAGTCAGACTCCCAAACTAGAAACCCTGCAGCCATCGCTGGCTTCTCCCTCTGCTTCACAAGCTACCACACCCGACTAGGCCTGTCCATTCTGTGGCTCTCTCAAATCCGTTCCCCATCCCACAACCACAACAGCTTCCCTACTGCTCTTCCTGCCGCCAGTCTCAGCCCGTGCTCCCCATCTGCCACACTCCTTCTAGAATTAGCTTCTTAAAACAGTGCCAATCATGTCATTCACTCAGTAAGAACTTTCCAGCTTAAACTCTGCTAGGTTCTAAGTGTTCCTTCATCCCTCGGCAGGACACCTAGAGCCCTCTTTTTGAATGATGCCTAATACTTTCAACGGTGTAGTTGTGGAATGCACAACTGTGGAATGCACTCAAGCCTTGTCCTCTCTCCGTACTGCCTCCCTACTACCTACAAGATAAAAATCAAATCCCAGCTCCTTCAGCTGTCATTCAAGGTCTTCACCAAATGGTCTCATTGTCTTTTCAGCCTCGTCTCTGGCTATCACCCTGCTATTCTACCTTTGTTTCAGTGACTTAGAACTTATCACCGATTTCTAGAATGTGCCAAGCTCTTTTAAAGCTCCCGACCTTTATACATGAAGAAACTGGGAAAAGTAATTTAGGGAGAGTGTGCAGGTAGTTTACTGTGCAGAAAACACAAAACAGAAAAGATAGAGGAGACAAAGGATGATGCTAATCTTTGAACGAGATGATAAGGACCCTACCCTCTGTTCTGCCTTTTCCCAAACTGGTCTTTCGGTGCCCGTAGGCAGGGGAACCACTGTTCTTCCCTACGGGTTTTTCCTCGCCTCCAGGAACCCTCCCTGCCCTGGTATAGAAACCCGGGTAACCTCCATCCAGTCCCAGGGGCTTCAAATATCAACTATGCGTAAAAGACTCCGGCTACACCGTCCTGAGCCTTCAATTCTCTCCAGGATTCCTGATTCCATTGGCCTTTTGACATCTCCATGTGGTGTCTAAAATAAATCTAGAGTCTGAACAAATCTAATGGACACACTCCAGTCTGCTTTCCTGGGCCCCGTAGCATCTGTTGTGGCAGACCATGCCAACCTTCCAGAAGCACATTCTTCCTGTGGTCCTTTCTGACTCACAGATGGCATTGCCTTAACCTCCCTTGCTGTTTCCTCCTCCTCTAATCCCCTTAGGATGATTCTGTCTATGTTCTCTCGCCAACTACAGCCTATGCAGAGGCCTCCCAAATTGATAGCTCTAGCCCAACTCTCTCCCTTGAGTTCGACTCACAGACCCACGTGACAGCTCCAGCTGTGAATCTCAAACTTGACGTTTCCAAACGGAACTCTGGGCTTGCTTGCTCGCGCCTCCCCACAGTACGCTCCTTCTGTCTTCCCCATTTCAGTCAACGGTACGCAAGTGCTCAACTCCAAACCTTACAAGTTATTCTTGTTTTCTTCCCCTTCCCTCATGGTTCATATCCAATCCTTCGGGAAATTGTATCAAGTCTTCTTCAAACCACCACCTAAATCTATCCACTTTTCTCCATCTCTGTCACCACCACTCCAGTCTTCAACCATCACTGTCACTGGCCTCGATGAATCAGTAGCTTCCTAACTGGTCTCTGTGCTCCCATGCTTGCCCGCTCCTACCCATTCTCTACATAAGAGCCAGAATGTTCTCTTTTAACTGTAATAACACATCTGTATTGAGCACTTTACCATGTGCCAGGAAGTGTGCTAAGAGTATCATGTTAACTCTTTCCATCCTGACCACAGCCTCCCAAAGTAGCATCTATTTTTATTCCCAATAACAGTGGAGAAACCGGGGCATAGAAAGGTTAAGTTCCTAGCCTACAAATCACAGAAATGTAAAGCAGATCATGTCACTACCTCGCTTGAAATGACCAGTTTCATTTAAATGAAACTTAAATTCCTATCATGGCCTAAGGCCTTATATAACCTAACCTCTACTCACCTCTCCAACTTAATTTCCTCCTTCTTTTCCCACTTCTAGCCACTGCGCTCTTTCCATCCTGAATAGGCCTTTCCTACCTGAGTCTTATACACTTGCTGTCCCCACTGCCCAGAACATACAGGTTCTGACAATTAAGTTCGTGAACTTGCGGCAACAATGCTAACTTTTTTTGATATCAGAGGGATTATTCATTATGAATTTGTGCCAACTGGACAAACAGTTAACCAAGTTTACTATTTGGAAGTGCTGAGAAGGTTGCGTGAAGAAGTTAGATGACCTAAACTTTTGCTAACAATTCACGGCTCTTGCATCACGACAATGCACCAGCTCACACGGCACTGTCTGTGAGGGAGTTTTTAGCCAGGAAACAAATAACTGTATTGGAACACCCTCCCTACTCACCTGATCTGGCCCCCAATGACTTCTTTCTTTACCTGAAGGTAAAGGAAATATTGAAAGGAAGACATTTGGATGACATTCAGGACACCAAGGGTAATATGACGACAGCTGTGATGGCCATTCCATAAAAAGAGTTCCAAAACTGCTTTGAAGGGTGGACTAGGCGCCGGCGTCGGTGCACAGCTTCCCACTTTGGGGGTGACCATAGTGATATTCAGCAATGAGATGCATAGCACTGTTTCTAGGATGAGTTCACGAACTTAATTGTCCCACCTCGTATCCTGCCTCAGCTCATGCTCTGTTCATTTACATCCTTCAAGTCTCAGCTGCATTAATTACTCATTCTGTCCCTGTTTATTTTCTCCATAGCACTTATGTTGACCTTTATCTTGTTTTCGTGTTTATTGTCTGTCTCTATCACTAGAACATAATTTCCAGGAGAACAGAAACCTTGTGGGTCTTGTACCCCCAGTGTCTAGCACCGTTCGCCTGGCATACTGTACGTGCTCAGGAAACCTTTGATGAACAAACGTACCTGCCACTGCCTCTACAGGCCTTCCTTTTTCTCTGCCTGCTGAATTCCCTTTCTGGTCTCACCTCTTTGGGAAGCTCCCATAGCACTTTTTACACAGCCTGGTACTTTCTGATGTTCATGGGCCTCTTTCAGTCACCTCACTTGGAGTACTTCCAGGGCATAAGCATCTCTTCTACCCAACTCCTGTTTAGCTTTGTCTGGCTCAGGGCAGGTACTTAACTATGTTTGTAGAGCACATCAATGAATGAACTTGTGAAAAAACGGGGGTTGACCCAGAATAAGAATCTAGTGTCCAAATGTTCCCCCACTAACCGCTGACCTTCACCACTTAGCACTATCCTGTCTGGGACCCAACTTCTCCGGACCTCCGTTTCCCGGGCCGTGACCTCACCTGCCAATGACGTCCTTAGGATCGTACTTCTGGTAAAACTCCTTGGCCGCGGCCCAGTCGGGCAGCTCATCCTCCGGTCCCACGTCCAGCGTCATTCTGCAGGAGGTGGGGGCCTGTGTGGAGGAAATGGAGGGCACGTAGGACACCGAGGGCAGGGAGGCCCACAGGCTCTGAAAGGACGCACATCGCGACTCGCGGAGACACAGGCCTTGCGGCTGAGGCGCCAGGGTCCTGGGGGGTGGGGACGGGGTGGGGGAAGGATCGGGACTGGGGAGACCCCGCGAAAGGGCCTAGGGAGCCGGAGAGGTATCAGGGCAGGGCGGGGGAGGGAAAGGGAAAAGGCGTGGAGAACGGGGAAGGGGGACACGGGCAGGTGGCTGTTGCTGCGCAAGCGTACTTGGGCGAGTGCTGGGAGACGGCGCGGGGTCTCGCGCAGACTCACCCGCGGAGGCGGGGAGAGAAGCCAGGGTCCACGCGAAACCACTCGGTCGCGGGGTTCTCCTGCAGGTCCTACCTTACCCCGGGACGGGGCCGGCAGCGACCTCAGGGCCCGCCCCCATCCTGTCCGCCAATAGCCTGCACCGCCGGAAGACTGAGGTTGAGAAACCCTTCCGATTGGAAACTGGTGGCCCAATAGGAAGCCGAGAGTCCCTAGGCTGGCGCGGGCGTCGGAACTCCAAGTTACCGCAGGCTTCGACGCTGGGGCGTGGCTTCAAATCTGACCAATCAGCGCACGGTATCTGTTGGGGACAGCAGAGGGCGGAACTTGTTGACCAGTGCGGTTGGACGCCTGGAACGGGATCCGGAAGTTGTTTAGTGGGAAACGTGACCTCTGGGCTGCCGGCTTGGGGGACTCGGGGCGCCTCTGATTCCCCGGCGTGGGCAGGACCCGCTCAGTCTCCTCCCAGTATCCCTATCTGAATTCCGCTCTGTATTATAAGCCAGGTCCAAAGCGCCTGCCTTGAGGGGCCGACTCCAGCCGTTCAAACGCTCGGAGCACACAGCTTGGACCCCAACTTAGACACTCGGTGCGGACTTGGACTTGCCACCGTCCGTCAGCCAGAAGAGGATGCCTCGTCCTGTGGCTGCTCCAACTCCTTGAATACCTCCAGAGCCCCAGTGCTCACCATCGGGGGTTATACCTTTTCCCAAACTTCCACCCCCCACCCCAAAAGGCTTGGGCTTATCACACACTGTTCTAAGTCCACCAGGTTGGGAGATTCTGCCAGGACAGACTTGCTTCATAAGCCTTCTCAGAGCACAGCTCAACCCTGGCATTCACTTACTCATTCAACAAATATTTGTTGAGCGTCTAAGCGCTAGACTAACAGCAATGAAAAAAAAAAGTCCCTACCCTTGTGGAAGTTATGTTCCAGCGAAAGAGGCACAGAATGAATTCACTTCATCTTCTAACAACTATCTTAGAACTGTTATTTTGGGATCACAACCCTGTAAGAAGTGAAAAATCCAAGTAAATTTTTAATGGATTACTTTGACTTTATACCACCAATCTAAAGACAAAATAATTGCAAACAAAATCTTGAACTTTACTTAGTAGGCTTGTTATTTGGTAGTATAATGGGATAATAATTTTGAAATTGAGCAAGTGACTAAACATACTGACGTAGTTGGCAGCCAAGATTCTTACTGTGGGAATATGGAATGTGGAATGGGGAAAGGAAAGAAAAAACCTTATGAATGATTTAAATTGGAGGTGTGATTTTTAAAAGATTTAAAACATAAAATTATAGCTACCCTGTTTCTCCGAAAATAAGACTTAGCCGGACCAGCAGCTCTACTGCGGCTTTTGGAACAAAAATTAATAGAAGACCCGGTTTTATATAAGACCTGGTCTTATAGTAAAATAAAACCGGGTCTTCTATTAATTTCTGCTCCAAAAGACACATTCGAGCTGATGGTACGGCTAGGTCTTATTTTCAGGAAAACAGGGTAGCTCTAACCTCTTAAAGGGCCTACCTAGAAGTAATAACATCCTAGTAAAAGAACACAGCCAGTGTCTAGAAACTGATTTCAAGGTAACAGTCCCCAGTAAAAGGAACGAGGGCCTATTGGGAGAAACGGCCCATTCCCAGGCTGGAGCAGAGAAAGTGCAAGATGAGCCTGGAATAATTTGTGCCAGAAAGTAAGTGAAGAAAGGTGGGGACTTATCGGAAGGACACAGAAGGGGTTTCCACTGGCCAAAATCAGGGGGAAAATGAGACTGAGAGGGCCATGAGGGAGCCTTCTGATCTGCCAGAAATGTTCTGTTTACCTAGGTGGTGTTCACATACAAACATCCAGCACGATGCACACTTAAGATCTGTGCATTCTATGTAAATTACACCTCAATAAAACATTTTAAGAAGGATAATCACAGTGAGGCATGTAACCAATTGAACTAAAGAACAAAATGAGACCAGACGGACACGAAAAATTGTAAATAAGTAATGGAGAAAACACCTTATTTGTAGAATGCCAACTAATAAATGTAGAAAGAATGAAATTTAAAACATCAACATTTTTGTAAGCCTTATAATTGACTCGGGCAAACCGGGCATTAAAATTGTTGGTGAAAATTTGATGGGGAACAGGATATTTATACAGATGACTTTTTAATTACAAAGAAAAAAAAGTATCTTTACCTTGCAGAAATCTGACAGACATTACATTCACCAAGTTGTCAGTGTTATGTCACTACCATTGGGGGCAAATTGACACCAAATGCCTCTTGATGTGATGTACTGAGGACACACCTTATGTAGTATTTCTAACCTGAATCCAGTCATAAGAGCCCAAATTGAGGACATTCTACAAAGCAGCCTGCCCTCAAACATGTCATGAAAGACAAACAAAGGATGAGGACCTACTAAAAACTGAAGGAGACCAAAGAGAAATGACAACTAAATGCAATGAGTATTCCCACACACATCTTAAAGCAGAGAAGAAAATGCTATAAAGGACGTTATTGGGAGAACTGGCAAATTTGAATACGGACTCTGTATTAGAAAACATATATTGTATTGATGTTAACATCTCTGAATTAAATCAGTTTGGGGGAATGGGATATTCTCTTGTAGTAAACTGGTTACTAATTAATCAAATATTACCTTTAAAAAAGTTTCTGTAAAAAACCTCTCTAGACTCTGTTATCCTGATGACCGTGCAGCCCCTCACACCAACTGGATCAGAATCTCTAGGGGTCAAGCCCAGGCTTAAGTACGTGCTAAGGCTCCCCTGGCAGTTCCAGTATTGAAGCCAAGGCTGAGAACCACTGCCCTATGTATGGCTTCTACCCATTGTTGTCATTCTAAACTCCAGGACCAACAATGGATTCTCTCCACTTTTCCTTCCTGGAACACTTTGAAATACTGAAGACACCCTCATGGGCCTTTCCTTCCCCTTTCATCCTCTCTCTTCAGGGTGCAATCTAATTCCTCTAGGCACTGTGCTGGTCTCTGAATTATGGTGAAATAAGCTCAACATTCCATTCCCAGGGCACACGTACTCCAAGAGACGAAACATCCCCCAAATCCACCCACATAAAATGGATAAATGGCAATATATTCATAGAATGGAATGCTACACAGTAATGAAAACTACAGCTACACGAAAATTGATTCATCTCACAGTGTTAAGTTAAAGAAGCCAGACATAAAAAAAATACCTATGAATCAATTTATATAATGTTCAAACGCAGGCAAAATGCAGTCAGAATGGTAGCTAGCTGTGGGAAGAAAGGAAGGAGCAGTGATTAGGAGGCCTGGAAGGCGGCTTTGGAGCGCCTGCCATGCTCAATGTTTTGACTAAATGCTTTTTCAGACGTTTGCTTTGTGTTAACTTACTGAGCTATGAATTTGCCTTGGATGTTTTCCTGTATGTGTGACATACCTCACTTTAAAAAATGTTTACAATATGATCCCGAGGTCCAGGACAAAGGCCATGAAAATTCTTTATAACCATAGAAGTCTCCATATCCAGGGAGATGGGTGCTGTATCCAACCCTTTCACTCCTCTCTCAACTCTGGAACCAAACAGCCTGGATTCAGTCCCAGGGCTGCCTGCCCCTTACTAGCTGTGTGACCTTAGGGAATCGTGCTTGTTTCCTCCACTACAAAATGAGCGTGAGGGCTGAAGGGGTTAAGAAACATGAATAGTTAGAACACAGCCTGGAAGGCAGCAAGCACTCAATAAAGTAGCTGCGGCTGCTCCTCTTACTCTCTGGCCTCAGGGTCTCTGTTCATGTTAAGGGAGAAGCTGGGGTCTTTTCAAGAGGAGAAGCTTCTAGAAGGTTTCCTTTTCATGGAGCAGTCAAGTGAGGGGAGATGCAGACTTCGGTCAGATGTCCAGTCTGGCTCTCACCAAGATCTCAGGGGAAGCTGGGGAAGAACAATTAGACGGAACGGTGTTTCACCACTAAAAAAGGTTTTTATTAAAAACAAATTCTAATAAAATCAGGCCTGGTCTTACACCCCACCTCTGGGTAGAGGCCCCTAGGAGGGGGTCAGTTGGGGGAACAGGGAACGGTGGGCACTGAAATAACAGAGCAGGCTGACGTCGTCATCAGTCTCAGCTGCTGCCTCCTCTAAAAAAGGGCCAGAAAGAAGAGCTCATCAATGCCCTTTGAAGGAGACACCATCTTTCCAACCAGGAAGGACCACTGTGGCACTGGACCCTAGCCATGCTGCACTGCGGGATTCAGGTCTCAGCTGACTCAGCAGAGGCCACCCAGGGTCACTCAGCCTGGGCGATGGCGTAAGAGAGCAGCCACAGAAGCAGGGGCCCCAGGAAGAGGACAGCGAACCAGACGGCAAAGCTGGCCAGGATGAACCTCTGGGCGCGGGCCGCCCAGTGAATGGCCTCCTCCAATCGGCCTGCCTTGCGCCGCTCTTCCGCCTGTGGGGGCAGGGGTCGTGTTAAGCTTCTTCCCCGTTCTGTCCCCAAGTGCCTGCTGCCCCACTCTAACCCTCCACCTCATCCTGTCTTAAAGCCACACACCCAAATCCTCGACCTCCCGCTCCACGTGCTATTCATCAAGCCTCCTCTGCCAAGTGAGTTGTCCTCTCTGCTCTGCCTACTTTTCAGGGCGGCCACTGTTAGCTCCTAAGATGACACATGGAAAAGAACTCTTCAATCCTGTTATTCCCTGTCCTCTTCTACTCATCCCAGATTCATTCCAAACTTGGAATTCTTGGCAAGAAACAGTGAGCTATCGTGGAGTATTTTACTCATGTCCAAACAACAGCTCAATCTGCCCAGAGGCCTCATCTTCATTACTGAGGATTCTTTTTATGATTTTGTCCGAATGAAACCCAGAAATTCGTACGATGATAGGAACAGCTCAATCGGTGAACTACAACTAGTGTTGAGAAAATTGTTAGCCTGTAGTCTTTCAAAAGGTACATCGTGCTGTTTCTGCTGGGTTTTGAAGCGATGCAGCCCTCTGTAGCGTCTCCTGGACTCCCACAGGCTGCTCTCATCATGGTCAGATGCCTCCAGTCTTGCCCCTTCCCGCTCCTGCTCCACGTCGGCCGTGAGAGGGGATATTACTGAAATACACGTCTGACCGTGTCACTCTCCTCTGCAAAAACCCGTGAGTGGCTGGCTCCCCAGTCCTTTCCAGATGAATCTGAACTCCGAAGCACAGCACAGGGGGGCCCTCGGGAATCTGGGTCCCCTGACTTCCTCTCTATTCCTCACTGGTCCAGTCGTGTCGGATTCACCATCCAGGCCTTTGTACACGCCGCTCACTTCCCTTGGAATACCCTGTAGCCCTAACCCATTCATCCTTTAAGGTTCTTTTCCTGTGGCCTCCCAGGATGCCTTCGCTGTCACCTCCTCTCCTGTTGCACAGATGGAATCACACGCACAGACCCTCTCTGGCTCCCAGGATACCCTGAGCTTCCTCTCCCAGTTCTGATGAGCTGCAGTCCATTAGTGAGTATCCATTTGTACAGCAACCTTCCATCAGACTGCAGGCCACAGGATGGCAGGACCGTGTCCTGCTCCTACTCCTGGCGCCAGGCCCAGTGCCAGGCCTGACAGATGCCAAGTAACTGCCTGCCTTCCCACCCCACCCCACCCCGGCTGCCACAGGAACTGCATTCCTCACCTTGATGGCAAACACGAGGGCCACGACTCCCAAGCAGGAGCAGCCACAGATAACGCTGGTGGCCGCCAAGCAGCGGAGGTGGCGCCAGCAGCAGTGGGTGGGGGCCGCAGGAGCTGCTTCCGTGGTGCTCACCAGGATCTCGCCTGCCTTCTCCTCGTCCTCCATCACCTGTGGGCGACAGTCACAGTACTTTTAAGCCCAACAACTGCCCATGGCCTGGCTGGCTCAGACGCCACCCCTCTGATCACGTCCTTGTGGCCACGCCCAACCCTCAGGAATGCCGCCTTATTATAAGGGGAATTCCTCAAGTGACTCAGACAGACCAAGAGAGGAAATCTTAGGTCCTCAGCTTAAGGTTCAGGGTCTCCAAAGGCAGGCCAGTATGAGCACAGCGTTCCCTGTATTACTCGCTCTTTTGACACACAGGGAGCAGCACAATGACAGGTGTTGAGAAGCAGGAGAAACAGAATCGCAACGGCTGCTGGGCATGAGACTGTCCCAGCCCGATTGTAAGCTGCGGGTCACAGGGCCCTACACTTCCCTGCAACTCCTCCGACTGGCCCTGACACCAAGGAGGGACAGAGGATGCACCCTAGGCCCTATACCCTACTTCAAGCAAAGCAGCCACTGCATGTGCAAATAAGTCTGGGGATGGGAGAAAGGAGGGAAAAGTACCCACCTACGCTATCCGTATAGTGCGGAAACTGACCATCGGAGCCCTCACCTCCCCAAACTGGGGCCTTCTTTGCTAGGCTGATTCCCTGCCACCTCCTCTTGCCATCTCAACCCACGCCACACAACGTAATCAGATGAGCCCCGAGTCTGAATGACCTCATCACCGACACAGAAACCCGCATAATGACACACTCCTTCACCATTTCTCAGCTCCCCATTTTTCAGGTTCTCTGAGCTCTGGCACCAAACTACCTCTCCACTGTATCTCCAACCATTCCTATATCCTAGACAAAATGAAACCATTTGCAGTTCTCTGAACACAAGTAACAAAGTATAGAAAGGGTGAAAGAGAAGCAGCTAGATAAGCCAAGAATGACATGTGCCACAGAGCTCCAGAAGCGTGTATAAGGGAAGAACCCAGATCAGGTAAACACAGACGGGCATTGGGGGAGAGGGTCCACGGAGCTGAGGTTGAGAAAATGGAGACACGAACAGGGGCACTTACCTGGCTCTACGCCTTGAGGGACTGGGAGTTTCGGCTTCTGCTCAGGTGTGATTTGGCGTGGGTAGAGATGGAGCTGACTCAGGGCTCCAAGCCCAGCCCAGGGGTGGGGCTGGGGGGCCAGCACCACCTGAAGAGCCCCAGCTCAGATGCAGGCGTGGCTGACTCAAACCAGTTTGGCTAGATGGAGGAAAGCAAGGAGGGGAAAAGGATGGGAGCAACTGAAGGTGGCAAGGCCTGCCTTCTGGAAAAGGAGTGAACGCACCTAAAAGATAAAGCAGGGAAAAGTCTAAGGCATTGGAGAGCTGAGGGAGTGTCGGGAACAACGGAAACAGAGAAGTCTGAGTCTGAGGGACTGAAACTAAAACTTCAGCGAAAGACACCCTAACCAGATCAGATTCGCCAAATCTCTTTTCTTGGGTGGAGATTTCTACCTCAAAGGTATATAATACGATGTTAGAGATGAGGTACGAGGGTCTTGGCAAGAGCAAGAGAGAGAGAAAAATGATGCCCAAGTTCCCACCCAACCCTCCACCAGACCAGAAAATCAGAAGCCTCCTTACACGGATGCTCATACAGAAACTAAGTTTATTATTTTTTCTTCTTTAAAAAAAAAAAAAAAAAAAAAAAAAAAAAGAAAAGAAACTCATTGTAGAGAAGCCCCTCTCCCTTCCCCTAAGGGTGGGGGGCTGTGAAAGACAGCTGGGGAATCAAGTACAAGGGGGTGGGGACAGAGACATCTTGCCACCCTTAACACTGCCCAGCCATGTGGGGTGGAAGGGAAGGGGGATGTGAAGTGCCCCGTTTCCATGACAACCAGTTGCCTACCCCCTACTTTGGTGGAAAGAAGGGAGAAGCCCTATCTCCCCGGAGGCTTTCCCCCTCCAAAGACTTCAAGTAGTGGTTAGCAGAGTCGGCCTGGTCACGCACGGAAGGAGGGGCCATGGCGGAAAGCCCGGGCAAGGGGCGGCCCACTCACGTCTTGGCCTTGCGGCCTCTGTGACTACCAGTGGGGCCGGCCAGGGGGGGCGGGGCACTGCTGCGAAGGACGCGCTGGTCCCCTTGGGTGGTGGTCGCCCCAGGCCGGTGGGGGCCAGGCCGGCGGCGTGGGGTCCCGTCCCCTTCCTCCTCACCCGAGGCGTCAGCCTCAGACTCCTCTACTGACCCCTCAGGCCCCGAGGGGCTGGGGGGCTGCAGGCGGCCCCGCTTTGCTGGCCCAGGACCCCTGCCAACTGGGACCCCCGCCCGCTTGCGAGGCACCTTCTCAGTCTCTAGCGGGGGGACTAGAGACCCTGGACGCAGCCGGGTCGAGCGCAGTTTGGGAGCCAATGAAACCAGGGGAGGTGTCAATTCTAGGCTACCTGGCCCGCCATCTGCTAAGTCCAGGTCATCCTGGATGACGGCCACTACCATAGGCCCTTCGCCCTTCCGGCCCCGTAGCCCCTCCGCTTCCAGGCGTAGGCGTGCAAGGCGGGTGAGGGGGCGGCTCCCATCCTCATCAGAGGAGCTGCCCTCACTCTCCCCCTGGCCCTGGGGCTGCCGCCGCCTCCCCAGGCCACAGCTCTCGAGGACAGAGGAGATGTCACGGTCCGCGGCAGGCAGCGGGCTGGGCCGAGGCGACGGTGGGTTCTTGGGAGGTCGGCCCCGCTTCCGCTTGGGTGGGGATGTTGAAATGGTGAGAGTGGTGACAGTGTTGGCGACAGGAGCAGTGGGACAGGCGAGGAGTGGTAGGGGCGATGGCAGCAGGAGTGGCTGTGTCCGGCTCTCTAAGTTGCCGTCCCCTGGAGAGGAGGAAATGGTCCCAGGAATGGGCAGATCTCGGGCCTTAGGGGGCCGCCCACGCCTCCGCTTCTCCACAGGTGAGAGGATGATGGACTCGGGTCTATGAACTGGCTGGGGTCCGAGAGGCGGGTGCCCAGGACTAAGTGGGGCTCCCAGAACAGGCTCGGCGACAAGAAGGGTCTCCACCTCGGGGGCTGGGTCAGCCCCGTTGTTGTGTCCCTTGGAGGATGACGAAGGTGCCTCATCCACCCCTTGCCCAACATCTGCGGGAGACCTGTTCTTCTTGGGGGGCCTCCCCCTCCGACGTTTCACAGCAGGAGGAGTGAGGGCAGGCAGCGCCCCTTCTCCATTCTCCGGGCTGCCCTCTCCAGGCACCGCCAGCTCAATGTGACGGCGAGCGACGAAGGCGTGCTGGGTCGGCGAGGGCAGTGTGGAGGGGGGAGCAGCTTCACAGAGCCCAGTGCAGGGAGGTGAGGAATCCGGCCCCGATGCGCTGTGGGCAGCCGGGCTTCCTGGGCAGGCCCCAGGCTCGGAGCCCCCGGGCCCCAGGGTGCTGGCCGGCCCCCGCTGCTGGCGCCGCCGCCGCACCAGCTCCTTTTCCTCCACCACAGTCACGAGCCGTCCTGGCAGCTTGCGAAGCACTTTGGGGCCTGGAGGCTGCCCCGGCCGCCCAGCCCCCTGACCCCGAATCTCTACGTCGGCACTGGTTCGCCGCCGAGGGGGCCGGGCCAGCAAAGGACCCTCAGGTGAGGAGCTGGCTGAGGACGAGGTTGATGGAGCTGTGACCTCAGCGGGAACGAGATCCTGCGGCTTCTCTGGGCTGGAGGTGGGGGTCTGAGTTTCCAAAAGCTCTTCTGTGTCCTTGTCGGCCTCAGACGGCTCGTCAGGGGCAGCTGAGGGTGGGAGCTCCAGGCCACTGTTCTCCCTCAGCTGTGCGGGCAACTCCTCCCCAGCGGGCAGCACTGTGAGAATGGTGCCCTCGGCAGGCTCCAGAAGCTCCTGCTCCGGACCACTGGGGAAGCTGCCCGCCTCCAGGATCGGGCTGGGGGCCGAAGACGCCAGAGAAAGGCTCTTCTCTGACGCAGGCAGGATCTCGACAGCCACTGGCAACAGATCCTTAGGGGGCACGAGGGTAAGCGAGGAAGCCTCGGAGCTGGGCTCAGCCAGCTCCAGGGACTCGGCAGATGCCAACGCTTGGGCACACAGCTGCGCCTCAGGCCCCAAGGCCAAGGGCAGGTTGGTGACTCCAGGGGAGGTGGGCATGGAAGGGAGACCAAGCAGGAGAGGGGAGGTGGGAGTTAGGAGAGAGGTCTGGGCTGGAGGTGGGGTGTGAGCTGGTGGGGGTGTGCAGGCAGGAGGTGGTGTGCAGGCAGAGGAACACGAGGGGGGCATCTGTGGAGGAAGGGGGGGAGCAGGCAAGACATGGACAGGAAGCATGGACACTGGGTTTGGGGCTGAAATGGGGGTGGGGGCAGGAATCGGGACAGGTGTCACAGCAGGAGCGGAGACCGGGGTGGGTCGCGGCCTCCCTGCCAGCCTGGGAACGCGCTCCCTGGCAGGACTGCAGCGGGGGGGCGTGGAGGTGCTGCGGGCATGATGGGTGGACGCCACGGGAGTGTGGTTTGCCCCTTGAGTCTCAGCCCGGGCTCCCCGGAGACGCTCACTGACGCGCGTCCCTGGCCTTTCAGGGGCCTTGGCCTTCTTACTGCGCCGGTGGCTGCTGCCCCCAGGCCCACAAGAAACTTCATCTCCAGCCCCCGGCCCCCCTTCCTCCTCTTGGGGCAGGCGGAACACCTCCTCCTTGGCTTGGTCCAGGTCCTTGCGGGCAGCCTCCACCTGCTCCTAGCGACAAGAGCCCACGGGCGGTCAGACAGGCAAGCGGGGCACTGAGCGGCAGAGAGCAGCAGCTTCCCACCTCCGTCCCCACCCCCACAACCACTCACCTCTGCCTGCTTGAGCTCCTCTCGGCTCACCTCCTCCAGTGAGGCTTCCAGGAATTTCATGGCATAGCGCTCAATGGGGGTCAACTGTGGGAGGAGCAGTGATGAACCCAGTACCCAGGGCCCGTCCCCCACGCCTTTCTGCCCCCGTGTCCAGACACAGGCAGTACAGAGGGTAAGGCCGAAAGCTGCTGGGTCCAACACTGACCTGTTCCACCAGGGCGGCGATTTCCTGCTCTGCCCGGGACATCTCCTCGTCTTCGGCCACAGGCCGACCTGCTTCCTCGCCCTCACCAGCAGGAAACCCTTCATTCTCATTGAATTCCGCGAGCTCAGCTACCTGTTCGGCCTTGGCCTGGGTGGCTGCACGGATGTCCTCTTCATCCTCCGCCCGACACAGAGCCTGCGACAGTGGAAGGAGAAAACCCAGGACAATTCACCTTTACATCCTGTGATTTGATACCGGCAAAAACTTGAGGCCAAGTTTATACCAAACCCAAAAAACAAAAACAAAAAAACAGCACCGGGCTGGGAGTCCCAAACCCTGGGTCCCAGGCCTGGATCTGTCCTTGTCTTTTTTCATGGACAGTTCAATTTTTCTTTTTAGCTAGACAAATTCTCACCCTTCAGTTGTTTTCCTTTCTGTAAATGAACCAAATGCTTGGTGGAGAAGACAAATCAGCTAATTTTTAAGCAGCAGTTTCGTCATCTGTAAAATGAGGTCACAGAGCCTTTCCTGCCGACACTGACACGTTTTCTGTCTTTAAACATACTATATGTTTATAATTTATGAAGTGTTATAAGGGTGATATAAGGACTGAACTAAACTGGTTCTTCACTCTACACAGGTGATTCTGGAATAAATCAAGTATTGTCTTGGTCATATTCCAGATTAAAAAAAAAAAAAGTTTACACAAACTAGGTTTATGACAGAACTCAACTCTCTTCTGGGCCCCCAAAGTTACCAAAGCAACGCAGCGGTCCCCAGGGGATGGAATGGACTTGCCCAGGGCCCCACCAGGGACAAAACAGCGAACTGTTGTAGAGACCTCTCACTCCTCTGCTCGAGTCAACCTTAGACCTTCTTAAAAAGCGGGAAGTTTTAAATACAACAAATCCCTAAGTCTTTTTTGCACTGAGATGCCTCATGACAACAGACTGGCCCCAGTTACTCTTCCCCTTGTTGTGCGGGGAGCTGACACCTGAGTCACGGAGGTGCCTGCAGGGTCCGCAGTGGGGGAACAGGACCTGGTGGGAAAAGCGTCTCCACAACACTCGACACCTGGGCTTCCTAAACATCTGTCTATTTCTGAAGAGCTTTGAAAAAACACAAAAATACAAATGCCCAGACCTCACCTCCAAAAATGATCTGGTAGATTTTGAGATGGGGCCCAGGATTCAAATCTTTATTTTTTTTTAAGGAAGGCACAGCTCACAGTGGCCCATGTGGGGATGGAACCAGCAACCCTGATGTTACCAGCACCATGCGCTAACCAACTAAGCTATTCGGCCACCCCTCAAATCTTTATAAAAGCCTTCCAGGTGATTCCATTATGCATCAATGTTTGGAAAACAAGGATTCTATACCATGTCCAAAGCACGTAACCCACTATGCCATTTAACCCTCAGTCAACTTCTTTCTCATTAGCATTCAATACAGTGGAAAGTAAGGCTCAGCAGACCAAACAGACTGGCTTAACAAACACAACCATTAAAAAGCACTGTTGGGGCTGGCCCGGTGGCTCAGGCTGTTGGAGCTCCACGCTCCTAACTCCGAAGGCTGCCGGTTCGATTCCCATATGGGCCAGTAGGCTCTCAACCACAAGGTTGCCAGTTTGACTCCCAAAAGGGATGGTGGGTTGCGCCCCCTGCAACTAAGATTGAACACGGCACCTTGAGCTGAGCTGTCGCTGAGCTCCCGGATGGCTCAGTTGGTTGGAGTGTGTCCTCTCAACCACAAGGTTGCCGGTTCGACTTGCGCAAGGGATGGTGGGCTGCGCCCCCTGCACCTACCAACGGCAACTGGGCCTGGAACTGAGCTGCGCCCTCCACAACTAAGACTGAAAGGACAACAACTTGAAGCTGAACGGCACCCTCCACAGCTAAGATTGAAAGGACAACAACTTGACTTGGGAAAAAGGCCTGGAAGTACACACTGTTCCCCAATAAAGTCCTGTTCCCCTTCCCCAATAAAATCTTTAAGAAAAATAAAAAAAAAATAAAAAGCACTGTTGGAACTCAAGTCTAGAACTAAAGACTTCAAATCCTGTCTTTTTCCTATGAAGCCACGTGAACCAAGAAGCAATCCACCCGTAACTACCTAAGGCCAACTGTAGCCTAGGAAGCAGCAAAAACGGTTCTTTCCTCCTGGACAAGCTCAGTGGACTGAGCAACAACAACACACTGTACCAGTCGACCCCACTCTTTGGTCACCTGCTCCAGGATGTGGGTCTGCTTGCTGGCCACAGTCTCTTCGTCCTCTTCAGGGGCCGAGGACACAGACGAGCCAGACGGCTCTTCCAGGGGCATATCAAACAGCTCTCGGATGGTCTGCTTTGGAGAGAACAGAGGGAGAAGTGTTGAAGTACATGGAACGCTGGCCCTGCGTCTCCAACTAGGAGGCACCACAGGTCTGCAGAGCCCAAGCACCCCTTTAAGTAGAGGAACACCCACAGGCAGAGCAGACGTCCCGCCCAGCTGGAGGGTCAGTACCTGTTTAAAATAGGCCGTGGTAAAGTTGCCCCCCTCGATGGCCATGTCCCCCAACATCCTCTTCTGATTGGCCTTTTTCAGAATGTTCTCCTCCACTGTCCGTTCACTGATGAGCCTACGGGGTGACGCAAGCCATGTGTAAACAGCCAGATGCAGCCAGAAAACCCTATGGGCAAAGGGGAAGCTGGGGAAGGGAGGGGAGGCGACACCTGTAGATGTGAACGTCTCGGGTCTGGCCAATCCGGTGACAGCGGTCCTGAGCCTGAGCATCCATGGTGGGGTTCCAGTCGCTGTCATAGAAAACAACCGTGTCTGCCCCCGTCAGGTTCACGCCCACACCCCCACTCCGAGTTGAAAGGATGAAGCAGAATATGCGTTTGTCTGCATTGAACCGTTCCATCAAAGCCTAGAGGGAAAGGGGGGGAAAAAAGCATTAGGAGACATTGCCAGAAATAGACCCAAAACAAACCCAAGGCTTACTGGGGCCCCTCCTGGGACCCCAAGGCCTGGAAAAAGGAGACAGGTGAGGTGAGCCCCTAAGGGTTGCAGATGGCGGGATTACCTGTCTCTGTTCAACTCTCGTGGACCCATCCAGACGCAGGTAGAGGTGGCCGTGATAGGTGAG
Organism: Rhinolophus sinicus; assembly: GCF_057876585.1. Lineage (NCBI taxonomy): Eukaryota > Metazoa > Chordata > Mammalia > Chiroptera > Rhinolophidae > Rhinolophus > Rhinolophus sinicus. Next base: position 18,150,062 of record NC_142510.1, on the reverse strand, counting down.
AAACTGCTCCAGCACATCCAGCATCCGGGTCATCTGGGTGAATATGAGCACCCGGTGGCCCTCCGCCTTGAGCTGGCGCAACAGCACAGCCAACGTCTGCAACTTTCCTGAAGAGACAACGAAGGGGTACCGGGAGCTAGCTACAGGCTGGGGTAGGGTGGACACTCAGTCCTGGAAGGCTGTCGTTGAAAGACAATCAAAGTTTTAGGCAAGGATCTCAGTGAGCCTAGGACATCAAAAATGTTTGACTTTGGGGCCGGCCCAGTGGCTCAGGCGGTTGGAGCTCTGTGCTCCTAACTCCGAAGGCTGCCGGTTCGATTCCCACATGGGCCAGTGGGCTCTCAACCACAAGGTTGCCAGTTCAATTCCTCGACTCCCACAAGGGATGGTGGGCAGCGCACCCTGCAACTAAGGTTGAACACGGCACCTTGAGCTGAGCTGCCTCCCGGATGGCTCAGTTGGTTGGAGCACATCCTCTCAACCACAAGGTTGCCGGTTCGACTCCCGCAAGGGATGGTGGGCTGTGCCCCCTGCAACTAACAACGGCAACTGGACCTAGAGTTGAGCTGCACCCTCCACAACTAAGACTGAAAGAACAACAACTTGAAGCTGAACAGCACCCCCCACAACTGAGATTGAAAGGACAACAACTTGACTTGGAAAAAAGGCCTGGAAGTACACACTGTTCCCCAATAAAGTCCTGTTCCCCTTCCCCAATAAAATCTTAAAAAAAAAAATAAAATCAAATATATGGTGATGGAAGGAGAACTGACTCTGGGTGGTGAACACACAATGGGATTCATAGATGATGTAATACAGAATTGTACACCTGAAATCTATGTAATTTTACTAACAATTGTCACCCCAATAAATTTTTTTAAAAATGTAAAAAAAAAAAAAAAAAAGTTTGACTTTGTATATTCTCTCCCCTTAAGGGTTCCTTGCCCTCTTCAGTCTGCTCCTGGCTCGGATCTAACTTTCCTGAGTCTAACTGAGGGGGAGATCTAGACCCTCAGGAGAAAAAGGGGGTCCTCAATGGTGTCCAAGCCCGAGGCTGTTAAACACTACACTGAGTTACAGCCACTGAAACACACAACGGAGTCACCGGATGGATATCAACAAATCCACTGACATCATGGCTTCCAGACAGGGACTGAAGGTGACTGAGGTCAGAACCAGAGGGGCAAGGAGCTCAGGTTACCTAGCTCGATCGCCCATCAAACAGAAAACTAACTCCTATAACATTTTTGGTAAGTCAGTCTGAAACACTCTGAACAAACACTTGGCAATGCATCAACTCTGAATGATTCCAAATATTGTTTTTTACTAAAATATGTATTGAGCACATATTAATAAAAATTCTGCAGTCTTTCTTATATTCTAAGACATTTAGGAAATCTCCAAAAACATGTTCCTATAACTACATCAGTGCAGGGCTGCAGCTAAAAGACAGTGTTGGTTAACAGGACCTGATTATCTTGTGGACACCTGGCAAAGACTCCTGGGTCCCAGGAGGTGCGTCGTGACTGGTCTGCATAATTAGCCAGAGTTCCTCTGCTATTTCCCTGGGTCAGTCACTGCTGTAGGAAGGGGCACATGGCCCAATTTGAGCCAATGCGCTGTGAGGCAAAGTCAGCTGGGGGGGGGGGGGGGGCAGCAGGAGTGGGAGGCTTTCTTTCCCAGGAAAGAAGACCTGCTAGGAGTATTCTGTCAAGCTCTCTCTTCCTGCTTAGAGCAGTTGCTGTGCTCCCTGGAGCTGTGCAGCCATGTTAAGATCACGAAGAAATAAGCATGAGAATACAAAGACAGAAGCTACGGGTGGTGTAAAGCGAGGCAGAGAGGCGGGAGATCCTGGGCCCATGAAGATACTGCTGCCCCAGATGTGCACCACTGTTCCCAGACTTTCCTGTTCAGGAAACAGTAAACGCTCTCTCTCGTGGTTTAAGGCACTGGGGCTGGTTCTGTTATTTGCAGCCAAATGTGTTCTAACAAGCAAGATTCTAACCAAAAGATCAGGATTCTCATCTTTTCCCAAAACGAAATCGACTACTTACTGTGCAGGCTTACACCACTGCACCTTTACTCATAAATCTGAAAACTGTGTACTGTGCCATCTCATTTGCTATTGTATCCCCAGTGATTAGCAAAACGACGTTCACAAAATAATCACTGAACGAATGAATGAGTGAGCACACATTTTCTACTTTCATCAAAGTCAAACTCACGAATGCCAAGAATCCGTCGTAAGGCCTACAGTTCTCCACCTTGCCCATCAGTACAACCTAAAAACCGGTCTCAGGTTTAATGAAACCCACACAGGCTGTATGTACAGCGTCCCTGATGCAACAATCTTGCTGTTGAGGCAGGAAAGAAGGCCAGGGACCCTCCCTGGCCAATGCACTCACCGCAGTCATACTGGATGAGCCTCAAGTCGGGGAACTGGGTGCGCATGTTACACACAATACGGTGCAAAGGACGGGCCCGGGGCCAGAGCTCACAGGCCAGCTGTTCCTGGAAGGCCGCCTGGCGCGGGGCCAGCCAAGGAGGCGGGTGGCAGGCATGCAGGGAAGGGGCAGGTGCCTCCACAGGAGGCATGACGAAGATGAACCTGCAAGGGAAAGAAGGCGAGCAGTCTGAAAGACTGAATTCCGAAGGGGCCCGGAAGTCAGTGCCTTCACCAGCCCTGAGCGCTACATCCGCTCAGAGGCCGCAAGCCCCGCTTCCCATTCGCACTCAGCCCCGCCCACCTCTCAATGATTTCCGACAGCTGGTCCAGTCGTTGCTGGGGAAACAGTACAGCCTGGCGGGCAGCCTCAGTATAAGTCCAAAAGGTGGGGTGGCTGGGGCAAGGAGAACAGGGGCTGACAGGGCTGGCAACAGGTTGGGGGAGGGTACAGAAATCCAGGACTTCAGTCCCGTACACGGGGGCCAGGGCCCCATGAGAATCGCTAAGTTGGAAAATCCGTTCCAGGCGTTCAGACCGCTGTCGCTTCCGCTTTTCCTCTAGAGAGTCCTAGGGATGAGAGAAAAAGATAAATAAACAGAAAAAAGTAATCAGTGTCCTCATAGAAAACCTGACAGTGCCTCTCAGAATTAAACATTATCTGTTGAAACCGTAGGATTCAAAAACACACTACGCTTTTAGTAGTCTTCCAAGTCGTCAATAATGGGAGCTATCCGTTTCACAATGTCAAATGAAATAACCTCTCTCCAAGAAAAAAAACGATCTTCCCTGTATGCTACCAAAGCAGAATGCCTGAATATTCAAAGTTAGGATCTACATCACCAACAAGCTTACAGAACAGACGAGCCAAGGGAATCTCCTATATAACATTTGGATCTTCTTGCACTAGATCCAAAACAATTATTAAAGGTCTTCCTGAAATCACCGACCAGGATACAGAGGGGTTAACCAAATCCAGTTTTCTGCCAAGGGCCAGACTGGGATGAGGTGGAATAGTAACCAGACATCTAGGTGGCATCACCTGAGAGAGAAAAGGGGCGTGCCCTGCCAGAGAGGAAATTCGTCTGACTTTGACCTAATCCTTTCCCATCTCTGTGTTCCCAGTTTCACAGGCTATAAAACCACCTTTTCTTTCTTTTGTTTTTCTTTTAAACACTTACCACACTTGTAGTTTTCCATCTGTGAATGCTCTGATCCGTGTCTTCTCCCCCCACGAAACTGCAGCCCATGTAACATGAGCTGTACCTGATTTTGTTCACGATAACCACTCAATGCCATGTTTCCCCGAAAATAAGACCGGGTCATAATAATTTTTGCTCCATAAGACACACTGGGGCGTATTTTCAGGGGATGTCTTATTTTTTCCTGTACAACAATCTACATTTATTCAAATACAGTCATGTCATCTTCTTCTGGAACATCGTCATAACGTACTAACTGCATCCGTCTGGCTGACGATCTTAACTGGAGCTTATTTTGGGGGTAGGTCTTATCTTCGGGGAAACACGGTACCTAACTCAGTGTCTGGCACAGAGTAGGCCTCTTGATAAACATCTGTTAATAGAATGAACGAATAATAAAGACTGGATCCCAAGAGATGGTGCTGCCGAACAGCAGTGTCCCAAATCTCCCTTCTTGCCTGCTGCCTTGAGCTTAACTCTTGGCTCCTTGTGATCGAAGTAAGAAGGGAAAGCATCCTAGCAGAGGGAAAAATCAATGCAAGTCACACCTCTAAGAGTAGGAGCAAAGGAGGAGGAAATATTTGATGGAACTGGGGCAGGTACCATGGATCTGAAAAGGGACTTGTATCCAGGATATATGAAGAACTCTTACAACTCAGTAATACATAAAATCACCCAATCAAAAAGGGCAAAGGATCTGAAGAGATATCTCTTCGAAGACACACAAATGGGCAATAACCCCCGAAAAGATGCTCAACATCATTGGCCGTCAGGAAAATGCAAATCAAAACAAGATACTACTTCACACCCACTAGAATGACTAAAATGAAAAAGACGAGAAACAAGTGTCGATAGAGATGCGGAGAACCCAGAACCCCTACAGGCTGCTGGTAGGAATGTAAAATGGTGCAGCCCCTTTGGGAAACTGCCTGGCAGGTCCTCCAATGGTTAAACCCAGTGACCATGAGGCCCTGCAATTCCATTCCTAGGTGTTTATCCAATTATCACTGAAAACATATGAAAAGAAACAAAAGCTATGTTCATACCATATTTCCCCGAAAATAAGACCTAACCAGAAAATAAGCCCTAGCATGATTTTTTCAGGATGCTCGTAATATAAGCCCTACCCCCAAATAAGCCCGTTAAGATGGTCAGCCAGACAGAAGCATTTAGGATGTCCGTTGCAACACACACCAGATGCATTGAATCATAAAATATTAATATATAATTAAATATAAATATCATTATTGACATTAATATTTAAAATAAATGACATTATACATTGTAATTATTTGTAAATACCCAAGAGGGAGCCTTTGGAGAGGTAAACGCCTACGTAAACAGATGAACTTGAGACTTACTGCCGAATGACCAATCGGAGTACAGACAGAATGCACGAATAACACGCGCACTTCGGGCGTGGTCGTGTCTAAGATCGATCTTCATAATTCAATACGTCATGTGGTGTAACGGATATACATAATGCACTCGTGTGAAATAAAGAAACGTTTTCTGAATTTTGGTGCCTGCAGTTTTTCGTCACTTTTGTGTGAACCATCATTCTTAACCGTCATCATTTTTGTTGCCACTCCTGTCTCGTAAGTTTTCAGTTAACACTTGATTTAATGGTAGATTTAAAGGGAATAATATCTAGACCCCCAGACAAGATGAGTGCAAAAAGGAAGAGCTATTCCGTCGAGTCCGAGAAAGGAATCGTGGAGGACTCCTGGGGAGCAAGAATCTTACGGCTTTCCGCAAAGAGAAGAAGTTGGATCTCCGGATAGTCCAAAAACGGTGAGTAGAGTATAACCTCAGTCAACAGGTGGACGAGGGAAATGCTAAGAAGCGCAAGTGTGGATCAGGTCAGCACCAGTATTTCCTGAGCTGGAAGACATCATCTGGGAATGGATTGCTGACAGGAGAGCAAAGGCTTTGGTTGTGCGCAGGGCTGATATTCAAGCATTTGCCTTTGCAATGGCACCACAGTTAGAAATATCCCCAGAAGAATTCAAAGCAGCACAACACTGGCTGGATGGCTTCCTTCAGCGATAGGAACTGTCTCTAAGATCGACAACACTGTTCACGCTGGAAGATACTGAAGATATTAAACGTGCACTTGCATTCAAGTCCTTTGTTGATGGCATCGACTTTTCTAAATACCAACCCTCCAACATGATTGCTATGGATGAAACTGCAGTGTTTATGGGCCAAGGATCTCAAACGACAATTGATCAGAGGGGTGCCTCGTCAATCTACATTCCCTCCACTGGTTATGAAAGTGCACGTGATACCTGTATTTTGGTAATTCGTCTGGATGGAAAGAAAGCCCCACCTCTAATCACCACTAAGGGCAAGAAAGGTAAGGTTGAACGTGTTTCAGACATTTATGTTCTTGAAACCAAAAAGGCTTGGTGCACACAAGCAGTTATAAGGAAGTGGGTCGATTTAATGCTGCCACTTGTTTGACGAGGTGGCCAAAGAGGTCTGCTAGTCGGGGATTCAGCCAGCACTCAGCACACTAAAGACACGAAGAACTTCCTTGTAGGGGATCAAATATATGGTGATGGAAGGAGAACTGACTCTGGGTGGTGAACACACAATGGAATTTATAGATGATGTAATACAGAACTGTACACCTGAAATCTATGTAATTTTACTAACAATTGTCACCCCAATAAATTTAAAAAAAGAACTTCCTTGTAGAGAGAAGACTAGATCAAATAATGATTCCCACAGGAATGACTGTCTATCTCTAGATTTGACATTGCAATAAACCAGCCATTCAAGGACCATTTGCGCATGGAAATCACTGACTACACTGAAAATAGAATGGAGAGAAATCAGCGTGGAAACTTTGTGAAGTCTAGCCTGCGAGAGGTCATGACTTGGGTGAAGAATTCATGGGATAAAATCACTGACAGCTGTGTTGCTAATGCACTACGAGCAGGCAACATGGACAAGTGCTCATTTAAGGAGAGCTCTATTGCTGGACATGAGAGATTGGGGCCAATGGTTCTACAGGAAATGGAGTCGCAAGAAATTCAAGCCTGAATTCGGGGTTTGGAAAGTTATGATGATGTTCCAGAAGAAGATGACATGACTGTATTTGAATAAAAGTAGATTTTTGTACATGAATAAATGTAGATTGTTGTACATGAAAAAATTAAGACATTCCCTGAAAATAAGCCCTAATGGGTCTTTTGAAGCAAAAATTAAGACCCAGTCTTATTTTCGGGGAAATTCGCTAGCTGTATTATTCATAACAACCAACAAGCAGAAATAATCCAACTGTCCCCATCAACTGATGAATAAATAAAATGTGGTATGTCCATACCATGGATTATTCAACAATAAAAAAATGAAGTATGAGCTATAATGATAAAATGGTACGTGCTGTAACATGAATGAACCTCAAAAACATTAAGCTAAGTGAAAGAAGTCAATCACAAAAGACCATGTATTACATGACTCCATAGGCGAATTTACAGGGCAAAAAACAATTAGCAGTTGCCAAAAGCGAGGAGGCATGGCGGGGGTTCCAGGAGGACAGCTAAGGGTGTGGGGGGTTTTGTCAGGGCCATGAAAATGCTCTAAAGTATGACAACTACAGTCGTACTACTCTGTGAACACATTACACTAAAAGCCACTCAACTGTGTACTTCACATGGGTTAACTACACAGTATGTGATTTGTATCTCAAATTGTAAAGAAAAGAAGTGTCCAGAAGCTGCTACCTGCTTCAGAGCCACCAGAGTGTGGCAGAGCACTTGCGGGCTGACCTCGGGCTAGGAGCCAGGCTCTCCTCCACTTCCAACAAGCCAGCCTAACCTGGCAGCGTCAGAAAAGGACAAGACGTGGAGTCAGTGGCCCTGAGGGAAGTGAGGGGCTAAGGCTGAGGTGCAGAGTAAGAGGAAGCTCGGCAACAGTGAGAAAAAGACAGAGGGCCTCCAGGGCCTCCCCAGAGCACTCTTCTCAGTAGCTCCTGGGTTACTGACTTGAATGTGAGTTTTAAGTTTAACGTAACCAAACATATATGGAACAACACAGATATATACGGGGGGAAAAAAGGCTAGCAGAAAGCTGGCGAAGGCACAGGGCAGAGAGTTATCTCTACTGCCCACTGAATCACCATGGAGGTGAAGAACTACACGAGATGACCATCAAAGTCACAAAGTCACACACTCGTGATCCTCAGGTCTAATTGTCACCCCTCCCTTAGAAGTTCAAATACTTGAGGATGGTAATAATTGTCACAACTGAGAAAAGTGAAAGTAAGCCCTCCTGCCTCTCATGGGGAAGAGAAAGCAATGGAGTCAGAACATCTCTGTTTTCACAAGTTGTGTGACTTCTGTATCATTCAATGGGCGAGATTCTTCATCCTCAAAATGGGATGAGATGCCAACGCTAACTCAAAAGAGCAAGCAAAACACAGAGACCAATGGTAACAAGAAGGCCCTCAACACATCAGTGTTTAATAGTTTTAAAAACACGTTAGGTCCCTGGGGCGGCCGACGGCTCAGTGGGTTAGAGCGCGAGCTCTCAACAAGGTTGCCGGTTCAATTCCTGCATGGGATGGAGCCTGCGCCCCCTGCAACTAAAGATTGAAAACGGCGACTGGACTTGGAGCTGAGCTGCGCCCTCCACAACTAGACTGAAGGACGACTTGGAGCTGATGGGCCCTGGAGAAACACACTGTTCCCCAATATTCCCCAATAAAAATCAAAACAAAAAAAATCATTAGTTTAAAAACAAAAAAGATAACCACATAAGGTGGTCCCCAAACACCCCCCTCCCCAAGCAAAGTGGAACATGACTTATTATTTCCACTTTACAAATAAGGATAAAGATCCAGAAGGCTCGGCCGACGGCGCTCAAGTATCAGGTCCACAAAGCTAGGCTTTGTGATTTCCCAAAAATGACATTATTCTGTGCCATTCACTCTACCGACACTCCAGAGACCCTCAACTCCCCAATCCCTCTCCTTCAAGGAAGTACAACTTACCAGATAGAAAGGGGACCGAGGTGGTGGTGGGGGCTGGCGCCGAGGCCGGGGACCACTGAACGAGGTAGCAGTGGAGGGGGGACTGGGGGGCCCAGAGCGCAACGTCAAGGTCTCAGGCTCCTCCTTGGAAACAGGCAGCCGGGACACCATGGTGACAGGCAAGGGAGCGGCACCAGACGTGGCACCCACCAGGGAGGATGCCTGAGAAGCTGGGGCCAGTGCCAGAGTCTGAGCTGCGGCCGGGCCCAAGGTGGACCCTGCAACGGGGGCAGGGCTCAAGGTCAGTGTTTGCACTGAAGCTGGGGCCAGGAGTGGAGCAGATGACGACACTGGAGCCAAAGTCAGAGTGTGAGCTGGGCTGGGGCCCATCGGAGAAGCAGGAGCCAGAGGGGGTGCTGGAGCCAGAGACAGCGTCTGAGCTGGAGTTGGTACCAGGGGTGATGCTGGAGCCAGAGACAGCGTCTGAGTGGGAAAGGGCCCCTGGGGGGTCCCTGTCCCCAGAGAGAGGGTCTGAGATGGAGACGATCCACCAAGACTGTGTGCTAAAGCTGGGGTTAAGGCTGGTGCCTGTGCAGAAGCCGGGCTTGGCAGAGGCGATGGAACCGGGGCTGGTACCATAGTCTGAGTTGATGATGGAGCCAACACAGGAGTTGGAACTGGCACCAGTGAAGACGCTGAGGCTAAAGGAGTTCCTGGAGCAGATGATGAAGCCAGAACTGGAACTGGAGTCTGTGATGGAGCCAGGACTGGAAGAGGAGCCAGAGAAGAAGCTGGAGGAGCCAGGATCGCTGTCTGTGGAGCTGCCATGGGAGCCAGAGAGGTGGCTAGAGCCTGAGGTGCAGAAGGTGCTGGAGCCAGAAGGGAAGCCTGAGCTGGAGCTGGATTTGGTGCTGCCGGAAAAGAATTGGCCAGAGCAGAAGCTGGCACCAGGACGGGTGAACACGCTGGGGCCGTGACTGAGTTCAACCCTGGAACATGTGGAGAGGCTGGAGCCAACAACAGAGGGTGAGCAGGTGCCTGAGACGGGGACAGGGATGGAGCTGTGGCCAAACCGAGAGTCAAGCCTGCCGCTGACGGGGAAGCCCCAGCTGGTGCCAAAGAGGGAAGTCCAGGCGCCGCAGACACAACAGGTGCCAGTGTCGGAGACACATTGGTCAACAGAGCTGGGCCTGAAGCTGAAACAGGTAAGGGTGCTGAGATGGGGATGGGGAGCGGAGCGGAGGCTGGGGTAGCAGGTGCGCTGGGCACTGAGATGGGGAGTGATGACGGCGCTGGAGCTGCGACTGTAGAGGCCCCAGGACTGGCAAGGGGAGAGGAGTTGGGAACTGGCGCTGGAGAAGAGGCTGGCCCAGGGAGCGAGGACGACACAGCAAGAGGAGAGGAGATGGTCAAGGGAGCAGCTCCGGGTGCTGACGCTGTGGAGACAGAGGAGGAGTTCGCTCGGAATTCTTTTCTTCCTCCTCCTATTACCCTGCCCCGCCTCTTCCCTGACCCCAAGCTTCACCTAAAACTTTCACTCCCCCACCAGGGCTCAAAGATCCAGGGGACCTGACAACTGAGCATTTCCTTTCCCGCCAAGGTTCCAGCAAACGTATCCCGGAGTTAGGCCAGGGCTTGGCAGCCCAGCTCAGGGGCCCCAGCACAGCAAGTCAGTCTGCGGGATGACGATGGGGTCTGTTGTGACTAAGAGAAAGCGGGGCCATCCTATCCGAGATCCTGGCAAAATTTTCTGGCCTCAGCCACCTGGACTCACCACTGACTTCGGGCGACGGGCTGTGGAGCAGCTTGAGAAGGGGCCTCACCAGGGTGGACGTGGGTATGGGGGCCCGGGCGGTACCCAGAGCAGGTGTGGGCAGCCGGCCAGGGGTTAATGTGGAGCGTGGAGTCAACACAGTTGGAAGCCCAGAGCTTGGAGGCCGTGGTGCTGGCGCCAATGGAGGCACAGGAGTCAGTCCATCCCGAGGGGTCTGCCTCACTACAATCTTCACCACGCCCGTGTTATTCACCATGGTTGGTGGCACTGCAAGAGGAAGCTACATTGAGGGGAAGGCAGAAAAGAAACAAGAGACCCAAAGGATGGAAGAAGTCTGGGGCAGGACAGGGCAGCAGACACACACTGGAGATACTGACAAGGGACAAGAGCCCTGGGCAGGCAGGGCGGCGGCAGAAGCCCGGGGTGGGCCTGGAAGTGCCAAGGCCTGGCGGGAACGCAGTGATGGGGAAGCCAGGAGCCTCACCCTGGTTAGCAGCAAGCGGAAGGCTGAGGCCAGTGGGGGCAGGGGTGGTGCTGGGGGTCGAAGAAGGCAGCACAGAGACAGGGGTGGGGCCAGGGGGCGGGGCCACGGCCTGGATGAGGGCCACGTGGGCAGGCTGGCTGATGAGGTGGTGCTGCCCCCCTGCTGACACCAAGTGCACCACATTCCCTGGGTGAAGGAGAGAGAAAGAGAGAAAGAGAGAGAGAGAAGCAGCTATCAACAGGAGGAAGGCAGAGGCAAGGGTCTAAGAGGAACAGGAAAGAACAGGAGAGAACTGCTCCGGGATGACCTCAGCCTGATCTGTCAGTACCTCCCTCCAAACATGCCCCCACCTCCCCACCCCCACTGAGAGCTAGGCAAAGAAACAGAAAGGCTCACATCTGAAAAGAGCCACAAATACAAGACGACAAGGAAAAAGAGGAAAAAGGCAGGACAGGGGGTGGGTTTTACCTACTTTGCAGCGGGCGGGGCTGCCCCACGGCAAGCTGGCGCACCTGGGCACCAGTCAAGGTCAGCTTGTTGCCCTGGATTTGGAAGGTCAGAGGCTTGCTGCCCCCTGCACTAGCCACTGGACGTTGTGCCAGGGAGGCGAGCTGCCCGATGCTGACCACTTCGCCTGCTACGAACAAAGAAGGGGCTCATGCGCACGGGCCTCTCCGCAGGCCCTCGCGAGGGTCTCGGGGCCCCAACCCCACCCCTCACTTCAGCACCTTTCAGCCAGCGCAGCCTTGGCCTAAGGGCTACTCCTTACACCCCCCACTTGCTCAGCAACACCCTTCCGTCCTGACGGCCTGCATCTTCCTGAGCCAATCAGCACCCCTCCTCCTCACTGCTCTTCCACGGCCAGTCCTGCCGCTGTTTACTCCTCTGTGTGTCATCCCCCCACTAGACTGAACCAACTCCCTGAGGCTCTGACGTCGGTATGAATCACCCGTGTCTGGCAGAGCACCTAATGTGTGTGAGCTACCCAGACTGATGGCTCTCGTGTTCCTGAGCTTTTCTCCCCCAGATCCCAGGACAGAAGCCTTGCTCCCACCTCAGGTGCCCCCCCTCACAGAGCCCTGGCCACTTACAGGGCAGGCGAGCTTGCATATCAGGAGACAGGATGAGGCGCTGCGGGGCGGGAGCAGGAGCTGGGACTGCCGTGGAGGGAGCAGTGGCTGTGGTGGCAGAAGCGGTGGTGGCAGCCCCCGAAGGGAAAGTGTAGCCTGGTGGCACCGTCAGGGGCTTCAGTAAGCTGGAGGAGCCTGGGGGTGGGGCAGGGCTCAGGCGAACAGGGGCGGGTGGGGCTGGCTTCAGGGACAGAGTTGGTGTGGGAGGCCGGGAGGTCCCAGTCAGGACCCCCAGGGGGGAAGGCAACACTGTAGACACAAAGCAGGCATCGTCAGGTGGACCCTGAATAGAGTCCCTGCCGCACCCAGAAGCCCCCATACATACTCCCTTTCAGCCCCATACACACCACAACCTCCTGCAACCCAGCTCCTCAAATGCTCTAATGTCACTGCTTCTTCCCCAATCTGACTAATCTACCAGAAGTACCCCCAGCACCCTGGCTCCCTTGCAACTCACCCTGGGGGAGGGGCCCACTGTTTGGCTGCAGTGGTGGCAACAGAACAGGGCCAGGAGGCCGGGATGCTGGAATCAGTGGGGGTCCAGCCGGCGAGGCTGACACCATCAGTGGCGCTGGCAGCACTGGAGGCGTTGGGCCAGGGCTGGGCTGGGCTGAGAGCTCAGGGCCTGGAGGGGGTCGGACAGGAACAGGACCCAGGAGAGTCCGTGGGTTGTTCACGACCACCACTGTCCGGCCTTCTTGCTTGGGCACTGGCTGCAGCATCCTGCGAGAAAAACAACACAGGAGTAAATAGGAAGAAGAAAGAATCAAGAAAAGACAGGAGACATTATGTTAAGTGAAATAAGTCAGTTAGAGAAAGACGTATGATCTCGCATGTAGAAGCTAAAGAACTAAATAAATACGCAAAGGAAACAGAAACAGTCTCAGAGATAGAGAGGAAAAACTGATGGCTGCTAGATGGAAGGGGGTGGGGATGAGGGAGAAGGGGACGGGATTAGGAAGCACAAATTGGTAACTACAGTATTGCCACAGGGATATGAAAGTTTGGGGAATATGATGAATAACGCTGTACAGATTTTGTAGGGTGTCAGATGGGTACATGTCTTATTAAGGAGACCACTTCATGGACGGTGTGGATGCCTGACCACTGCAGTGTACACCTGGAACTGAATAATACTGCACGTCAACTATAACTTAACATATATATATAGTCCCGGGATATGAAGTACAGCACAGGAAACAGACAAAGGAATTGTAACAAATATATATACGATGCCAGAGGGGCAATAGATTGGGGAAGGGAGGTAAACACTGTGTGAGGGATGAAATGTCTAACTATTACATTGTTTTGTATACGTGAAACTAAGGGGGAAAAAAGAAAAAAGGAGAGTAAGGAAGATGAGGCAGAAAGAGATCATAAAAGAAAAGGGGGAAAAGGAAAAGACCCAAAGGTGAAAGGGAAAGAAACCCAAGATAAACAAAAAGCAACTGGGGTGGGGGGCGGGGAATAAATGACAAACACCAGAAGCCCTCCCAGGACCCTCTTTGAGTTATTTCCCCCTCAATCCCTCCACAGTATTTTGCATCCACCCATATAAACATTCTAGCCTAGCCTCCAACTCTTTCTTCTCCATCTTAAATCACCACCTCCTCACCAGCTGTCGCGACTTTTTCTAGGACTCCATCTTGTTATTCCCATATTCCCCAGCCCTGGTACCTGTTGACCTTCATCTTGACTGGTTTGGGCCGGGGTGGGGGGTCAGGAGCAGTAGCCACCTCTAGCAGTACCCGGCGGGACAGGCGGTGCCGGGGTAGAAACGTGTCAGCCTCGTATCTGGAGACTCGACCCTCCAGGCCAATAAGATCGAAACGGCCCATGTCTATCCGCTGGCACAAGAAGGAACACAAAGCATGGTGTCAAAGGGGCCAATGTGACAAAAGTTTCTTGGACACCAAAAGCACAGGCAACAAAATAAAATTTGATAAATTGGATTGCAGCAAACAAAACTATCTCAACAGCATGAAAAGGGAACCCACAGAATGGCACAAAATATTTGCAAATCATGTACCTGGTAAGGGGTTATAGTCAAAATGTATAAATAACTCCTACAACTCAACAACAGAAACACAAATAATCCTATTAAAAAATCAGCAAAGGTCTTTAATAGACATTTCTCCAAAGGAAATATACAACAAACACATGAAAAGATGCTCAACATCACTAATCATTAGGGAAACACAAATCAAAACCACAAGATCCTCTCACACCCATTAGGATAAAGAGAATCAGGAATAGGAAATAGACAGGGCTTGGCCATGATGTGGAAAAGGTAGAACCTTTGTGAACTACTGGTGGGAACATAAAGTAGAGCAGTCGCTGTGGAAAACAGTACGGCAGGTCCTCAAAAACTTAAAGTAGAACGACCATGTGATCCGGCAATTCCACTTCTGGGTAGAGTCATGTGCCGCGTAACGACATTTCGGTCAAAGACTGACCGCACGTCCGGCAGGTCCCAGAGACTACTGTGGAGCCGAACAACTGCCATCGCCCAGTGACGGCGTGGCTGGCCCCACGTCGCAGTGCAATGCCTTCCTCATGTGTCTGTGGGGATGCAGGGGTGAACAGACCTGCGCTGCCATTCGTGGGAAAGGGTAGCACGTACAGTGCATACTTAATGACAAAAAACGACTATGTTACTGGTTTATATGCTCACTATACTTTTTCATCATTAGAGTGTTCCTTCTACTTCCTAAAAAAACAGTTGGCTGTAAAACAGTATGCCACACATAGTGTGAGCTCCAGATGATGGACTACAGAATTGTACACCTGAAATCTATGTACCTTTACTAACACCGTCACCCCAATAAACTTTAATTAAAAAAACAAAACAGCAGCCATGTTACGCCGGCAGCCACCCCATACATCTCATTTACTGCGTCTCTTGATCATATCAGCTTCTCCTGTGCTTCATTTAATCTTGTGTTCTCTTATACATGTAGGGCAGCCTAAGTGTCCCGCGTTTACAGAGTGCACAGCAGTGCGCAGCCATGTTGTAGGCTTTCATAGTCACTCATTCACTGACTCGCCCACACTTCTGGTCCGGAGAACTCCATTCATAGCAAGTGCCCCATGCAGGTGGACCATGCTTATCTTCTACACGGTATTTTCACCGTCTATGTTTAGGTATGTTTAGATACACACTTATCATCGTGTGATACTTGCCTACAGTATTTACTCCATTACGCTGAGCAGGCTTAGAGCCACACAGCCTAGCTGTGTGTAGGCTGGACCTTTTAGGTATGTGTATGTGCACTCTGACGAAATCACCTAAGGACACACTTGTCAAAACTTATTGCCATGGTTAGGCAGAGCATGACTGTACACCCAAAAGAGAACTGAAAGCAGGGACTTGAACAATTATTTGTACACCCATGTTCACAGCAGTATTATTCACAATTGCCAAGTGTCCACTGGTGGGTGAACGGATAAACAAACCGTGGTATGTATGGGTGTGTGTGCGCCATGGATGTCTGAGCATCACTCAACCTCACAAATGGAACTTCTGACGCGTGCTACACCACCATGAACCTTGACGAGCCTATGCTAAACGAAAAAAACCACTCACAAAAGGACAAATACTGTGTGATCCCACTTATGGGAAGCACCTAGAGTACTCAAAGGTATAGAGACAGAAAGCAGAATGGTGGCTGCCAAGGGCTGGGGGAAGAGGGAGACCGGGGAGTGATTATTTAATAGGTAGTTTCCGTTTGGAAAGATGAGAAAAGTTCTGCAGCTGGATGGAGGCTAATAATGCGAACATCCTTCATGTCCCTAAACCATACACTTAAAATGGTCAGAACAGTAACATTTGTTATGTGCCCTTCACCACAATACAAACAGACATTCGGGGGGGGGGGGGGGGGGGAAGTGGCCAAAACAGGGAAGAGGCAGGAAAACAAAGTAACAGTTAATATTACTAACGTCCCAGGCACTTCCAAAAGTATTAGCCCGACTCTCACAAACACACTTGCCCATCACATGGCTAGAAAACAATGGAACTAGGGGACCAGTGCCGAGATGCTAGAGAAGTTAGGATGTAGAAGGCCAGCCTCCAGCTTAGAGAGAAGTGCCGGGGTGGGGAGGCCACGGCCTTGAGGGCAGCCACTCACCTGGAGGGGATGGACGTCAGTGGCCCCGAGCACCAGGGAAGCGGTGCTGAGGCAGATGCCGGGGGTGATGAACGGGGAGGTGACAGGTCGAGGGTCAAACAGGTTGGGATGGTTGCACACCTTGCGCAGCTGCATCAGAATGTTGATGACACTCATGAAGTGGCCGGTGGCCAGTGTCTCCTTGGTTCTGGGAGAGAACACAGGTAAGTGGCACATCCCAACCCCAACCTCTGCTCTGCCCTGGAGCCAGGCCCCTCTCTGCCCTCCCTTACGTGGTCTGTGCCATGAAGTCGTCATAGAGACAGCGCTGGCGCTTGGACAGCCGGCAGCGGATGACATGCTCATACTTCTTAGGCATCTGCTTCTCAACGTCCACCTTCACTCGGCGGAGCAGAAAAGGCCGCAAAACCTAAACGCAAGGAAGCGGGAGGCTGATGGGAACGGCAGGCACTGAGCCCCCGCTGAGCCTCTCTAGCTGGGTCTTGGCTTGATGATCAGCTGGGTGCTGGCCTGGCCCATCAGTAAACAAACACTCATGGAGCAACCAGCATGCGAGGAACCAAGCACACAGAGGAGTCAGCTGCAAGCCTCCTCTCAAGGAATCTGTCTGCTGAAGGAGACACAATCAAGACGACAACGTAAGAAGTGATAAAGAAAGCACTGAGGGCAGTGCGACTAATTATACAGGAGGGATGACTCCAATTCCATTTCAAGGAGTAAATGTAAACTGACAAGATTATGAAAGTAAATCCAGGGGAGAGGCTGAGAACGAAAGCTGTGGCAGTGACAGCAGCATCGGAAACAAGGCAAATCTGCCATCTCAGGAGGTAAAACGTGACAGGACAGAGTCATCAGGTAACACAGAAGACGGGAAGGGAGAGAGATGAAGGAAGAGGTCCAGCTAGGAAGACTTCTTGGTTTCTAGTTTGATTTACCAAAATGACGGTGTGATTGACCAAAGCAGAACAGAAATAATAGGCTATACGGCCTGACATGTTTGAGTTAGAACAGACTGAGTTCAAGAGGTACTTTGGATTAAAGACATCAAGTCAAACTTAAATACAGGTGGAGTGGTCTAGAGTTAAAGGATTAAAACCACAAACTGGGGTCTTTAAAGCCTACTGAATGAGTATGCCTGTAAGATAAATTGTGAGACAAAAAAGTAAAAATCAGAATGCTGAGAGATGTTATTTAAAAGCTAGACAAAGGAGGGACCAGAAAAGACAAGAGAAACGCAGGTAGGAGAGAGAAGAGAAAGGAAGGGGAGGGAGAAAGAGGAAAAAGGGGGGGAGGGAGATGTGGGGGGAGGGGGGCGAGAGGGAGAGATGTGGGAGGGAAGGAGGGAAAACACAACAAAAATATGAAGTTGAGGAAAGCCAGGTGACGAGAAATCCAAGCAGCACCCATCAGCAGTACTGTTCTATTCAGAGCACAGGACAGAAATGTCAGCGTTATAAGAAAAGAAGCAGGATGACGATGGAGATGAGGTCACTCATCCGCCATGCGTTAGTCACTCAAGCAGTGCAGTCTGACAGCTGGGTGAACTCTGCCTCGCTCACTCGCTCGCTCTACCTTCCCTCCCCATGGGTTTTCTGGGGGCTGACCTTGGTTCCTCACCGTTCCCAACGCCCCTGACAAAAGGCTAGAGGCCCTACCTTGTGGAGGCGCTTGACGAGACCTTCATTGTACTCTTGGCTGCCCTCAATCATGCCGGTTAGGGGGTTAGAGAACCATTCTTTGAACTCGCGATGAGACTGGAAGACATGGGGCATCAAAAAGTGCATCAAGGACCACAGTTCCATGAGGCTGTTCTGCAAGGGCGTCCCTGTCAGGAGCAGGCGTCTCTGGCTGCAGAGAGACGGGGGGAGAGGGAGAGTGTCAGCAAGTTCTCAGCCTTGCGAGCACCCCCGCTTGGGCCCAGCAGCCCTCCCGCCAGTGCCGTCCCGCGCCCACCTGTTGAAGTTGAGCAGTGACTGCCAGCGCTGCGACTTAAAGTTCTTGATGTTCTGAGCCTCATCCAGGATGAGGTAGCGCCAGTTCTTGCGGCGGAACGCCTGGTGGTCCTGCAGCACCAGCTTGTACGACGTGATGCACACATGGAAGGCATTGGGCTTGGTCCAGCCCTGTGGAACCAGGAGAACAGCAGGTCGGGGGCGGGGAAAGGAAGGAAAGGGTCAAGAGAAGGTCCTCAAGGGACAGAAAACAGGCTGAGCTGAAAGAAGTCCCAGAAGCAGCAGAATGCGGGGGGGGGATGCCACGCTCATCCGAGGGGAGGGGAGGAGAGGGAAGGAGGCACTGACTGGGGTGGAGGGGTGTCTGCGTGGAGCAGCGAACCTGCCGCTTGAGCTTCCTCTCCTTCTGGGCTCCATAGTAGGTGAGGATTTTAAAGCTGGGGCACCACCGCTTCAGCTCCATCTCCCAGTTCAACATCACACTGGTGGGGACAATGATCAAATGGGGGCCCCAGTTACCTGTTTAGCAAAAGAATGAGAGATGTGTGGCACGGTAACTATAGTTAACAATACTGCACTGCATATTTGGAAGTTGCTAAGACAGTAGATCTTACAAGTTCTCATTACAAAACAAAATCTGGTAACTACCTGATGGACGTTAACTAGATTTATGTCTCAATGTACACAAATACTGAATCGTTATGTTGTACACCTGAAACCAGTATATGTCGATTATACCTCAATTTTTAAAAATAAGATTTTACGCAAAGGACTCTAAAGGCAAAAAGAGATGGTAAGAAAACAGTAAGGAAGCACACTTGGGGGTTCTGGCTCCCCGGGCCCAGCGCTGCCCAGTCTGTCCTGAGAATCGCAGCACTGACACTGGCATCTCCCTATAGGTCCTGACCAGAGCCCACGAAGCTCCTTAGATACCAACAGAAGGGTGGCAACCGCCATCCCACAGCTGGAGTCCCCATTGGACAAGCTGCCCAGGGAGTTGGCCGAGGAGACCCCAGGGGAGGGGCCCTGCCCAGTCACCTTTCTCACAAGCCAAGTGGGCCAGCAGGGAGATGGTCTGGATGGTCTTGCCGAGCCCCATTTCGTCAGCCAGGATGCCGTTGAGCTTCTTCTCGTACATGGTAACCAGCCAGTCCAGCCCAATGTGCTGGTACTCCCGCAGCTGGCCCCGCAACAGCAGGGGGATGGGTGTCTTCACCTGACAGGGAGGACGAGGTGTCACGGTGGCACTGAAGCACCTGTCACTGAGGACCAGGACAGTCAAGGTCTGGGAAAGCAGCTGCGGGGGCCGGGAATACCTGGGTGGTGGCCAACGTGTAACCTTTGGGCTGGAGGCTTTCGGCGGCAGCAGCAATGTCGGTGATTTCTTTCTTCGGGCCCAGCGTGGTGGCAGGCCCTGGGGTGGGAGGCCCGCTGCCCCCATCAGCCTCGCTCTGCTCCTCGTCCCGGGCGAGCAAGTATTCCACTCCGAAGTCATCGTCCTCGTCCTCGTCCTCATCTGCTTGGCTCTGTGGCGGGGCCTCCTCGGACTCGTCAGACTCGGACTCCTCGGATTCTGAACTCCCGCTGGTCTCTTCCTCCTCGGAATGCTCCCCATCCTCATCCTGGCTCTGCTCGGCGGCAGAGTCTACAGCACAAGACGGAGGCCTGGGCTCGGCACGCCACTCTCCTCCCCTCCCTGGAGGGTGCTGCCCACCTCGCCCAGGACCACACTCACCTGCCTGGCTGCTGCTCTCCTCCTCTGCGGCCCCCTCCGCTTCACTGTCCGAGCTGGTGGCTTCCAGCTCCTCTTCCTCTTCCTCCTCCTCCTCCTCCTCACTGTTGGCAGAGCCCGGGGCAGAGGCATCGGATGCGTAGGCTCCTGCATACTGCCGCAGCAGCTCCTCCATAGACAGCTCCCCTGGAGGACAAACAGCAGTGAGCGTGCGGCTGCTGACGGGAAGGCAAAGCGGCCCGAGCGCTGCCAGGCCATCTGACTCGGGTCTCTGCACACAGCTCAGCTCAGGTCCAGGGGCAGCCAGAAAAGCTCACTTTCAGTACCAAAGACCTAGAACCATGGATGGAGCTGCCTCGGCTGGAAGGACAACCTCCACCTGATGAACCTCCTTTAAGGTTCAGGTCAGACACAACCAACATCCTCCTCCGCTCCCCTCCGCGAGCTCGCACATCCCTTTGATGGGAATTCCACCATCACCGCTCATCCCATGCTAGTTACATCTATTTGTCTATAAACCTGTGTCATGAGACCCGGAGTTCCTGCAGAGGGGATAAGGGTCTCATGCATCGCTCTGGCCCTAGCCCTCTGCAGGAGACACGAAGTGCACGCTCAGTAAACTGTCTAGAGAATGTCACCTTCTCGAGCCAGCTCGCTCAACTCTGTGGCATGATCCACGTCCCCTTCCAACTGCTCCTCAGCTGCTATGGTGTCCTCTTCATCCTCGGCTGGGAAAGAGAACGGAGCACGATCAACGGAGACAGAGGCACAGGCACGGCCCACGTGGACGAGGTGAGAAAGCAGGAAGCATTAGGTCCAAACTACTCAAGGACAAAGAGAACAGGCCTGACCTTCATCCTCGTTGGCAGTAAATTCCTCATCGTCCTCATCGGGATGCCAAGGCTGCTTGTTTCGCTGTGTAACAGAGGAGGACGGGGGCTTTACCTGTGCGGCCAAGGATGAGAGGGAGAAGACAGAAGGTGAGAGCCCCAGGAGAGACCCAATGCTGACTACCATGCCACAGAAGAGTCTCTGTCCCATTGAGTGAAAGCTGCCACTGGCACAGGCCCAGGGCAAGGATGCAATCAAGGGTTTTCTTTCAGCACCAGCTACCAAATCCTGGCCCCACGCACGGCCTGGGGGAGGACCTGTGAAAGTGCTAGCCAGAGTGCGGGCCCCACCCCCACCCTGCACTCAGACGCACGGAGAAACAGAGCTCAGGTCCAGAAGAGACTTCAAGGTTACCTTCTCAGTTCCACACCTAGAAACCAGTCAGGGCGTGTCAGGGCCCTTTCCTTAGTGTGGCTGGGCCAGGAGAAGCGTGTGTTTCAAGGTCAGCCAACCGTTTACAGAATACAGTACGGTACACTCTTCCACTACAGCATCAGAAACTCCCCATCTCAGATTGCAACTTGCCCAAACCCAGATTCTTCCCCATCCATCCCCAAACGCCCTTAACCAGGGACGACTCCGGAAACCACCCCCTCAGAGCAGAGCTGTCTGGACTGCTCTCCCCCTGCCCCCGTGTGCGCGCCCCACACCTCTCCTGCCCTTACCTTCAGCACCTGAGACGGCTCCTCCTCACCCCCTGCTTCAGGTCCCTCTCGGGTGTCGCCATCACGAGATGACGGGGCTCTCGAGGGGCTGCAAGACCCTCCTAGCAGCTGAGGGGGAAGGGACCGAAGCAACTCTTCCAGCGGCAGCTCCCCCTCACGTCTAAGGAGCTCGATCTCACGCCTCTGGGTCTCTGCGTCGTTGCCTTCCTGTTGTTCCTCCACCTCAATCGTCTCCTCATCATCCTCTTCCTCCTCCTCCTGGGGTTGGAAGTCCCCATCTAGAGCAGGAGAACAAGGTCACAAAGTCCACGGGCCCTGCAAGCCACAGGGGGGGTTTTCAGCTCCAGAAAGGGGCACATGAGGAAGAGTACCAGAGCCAAAGGGGACACACACCTTCGTCGTCCAAGTGGGAAACCGGGGGTGGAGGACTCGAGGCGGCCGAGGAAGAGCCCAGGCAGGGGGAGGAGCCAGCTTTGCTGGAGGCTGGCGGCTGGTTGAGACTCTGAGACAGAAGGTCCGAGTACTTCTCCGTCTGCCCCACGATGAAGTCCAGGTGGAGGTCCAGAGCCTTCTTGCGCTTTTCCTCCAGCCGTGACTGTTGCTTGAATTGCACCACCTGCCACAAGCACAAAAGGGATGGGTCACCCAGATGATCTCTGTTCAGAAGGAAGAACTAAATGACCTGAATGGAGCTCCTGAGGCGGTGGAGGGAAGAGCCAGCTTAGCTTCAGGCAACAGAAAAAGATTTGCAAATGTACCTGGAGCTAAATTGCAAAGCCCAAGGAGGCGTTCCCTACGTGGAAACGAGGAGCAGAAGCATCCCCAGAAGCAGAAGCCACATGTTAATGGAGGGTAGAGTTTGAAACGGAAAGGGGAGGAAAAGAACCTGGCAGGACACACTGAAGACTGAAAATACATACAGATGCCAGGTACGGTGTTTCCCCGAAAATAAGTCCTAGCCAGACAATCAGCTCTAATGTGTGTTTTGGAGCAAAAATTAATATAAGACCTAGTGTTAAATTATAGTAAAATAAGACTGGGTATTATATTACATCTAATATTATATTAAAATAAGACCGGGTCTTATATTAATTTTTGCTCCAAAAGACACATCAGAGCTGATTGTCCGGCTAGGTCTTATTCTCGGGGAAACACGGTAGTGCTTGAGAAAAAATTCCAATGTAATACGTGTGAACAATTTAATCAGTAAGAACATGGATGGTATTTAAGCGGGTAACTGGCACAGAAAGCTTTCAGAAAAAGCATGGTGAATGCCCTGCAAATGATGGACGGCACAGAGGAGTCAGGACATCCTATTAACAATCCCCAAAGGCAGGGCCAGTATTGTTTTCTTTTCTATAGCACTTGATGCAAGAAAAGGCCAATGCATAACAGAAACACCATTAAAGTTGCTTGAAACGAAACTATTTGTTCTCTCACAAAGCTTTGATCATTCCGGCTACCACGCTACCCACCAACCAAACCCAAGGCATCCAGCTCCCTGTCCCAGGCCATGCGGCCCACCTTCTCCACGTTGCTCCAGAACTGCCGGACGTCCTTGGCCATGGTGGAGGCGATTCGACGCAGCTTGGCCTGCTCCTCCCTCCGGGCCCGTTCCTCTTTCTGCCGCTGCTCCTCGTGGTGCCGGATCACCATGCGAACCACCTGTGGGATGCGAAGCCAGCATGAGGACGCCCGAGGCCAGGCCCTGCCTGCGCCCCAAGTCAGAAGCATAGAAAACCATCAGGGCCAAGAAACTTGGCAGGTCAGAGATCACCCCTTGAGAATGCGGGCATTAATACATATCCTACACTGTCTAGCTTGGTTTCCCTCCAACCAACCCACCCGTCAAGGAAAAGCAAACCTGAAAAAGAAAGGTAGGCCCGGTTGAAGACATACCTTACGGGCCACGCCACGTTTCCAGCGGCGCTCCTGAGCAAAGTCGGCAGAGAGCCACTGCATCTCCTCACACAGATAGTCCCAGTGGCCTTTGGGGCGGGGAGGCTCGGGCACTTTGGGCAGCCTCTTCAGTGACCAGAAGCCCTCCTTTCGCAGCTCAGCAATCCGAGTCTCAATCTCAGCCTCCTATTTAAGGAGAACTACATCAATCAAGTTACTGAACACGAACTCCACCTCCTGACCATGGCTGAATTCCAGAGCACTGATTGTGTACAGGCACTGCCTGGACTGAGTGTGTTATACTCGTCTCAAGTCCACATACTAAGTCTACAAGTAGGTATTATACTCTCTTCAGGTGAGATAAAAAAAAAAAAAAGATCGGGCCGACCCGGTGGCTCAGGCAGTTAAGAGCTCCATGCTCCTAACTCCGAAGGCTGCCAGTTCGATTCCCACATGGGCCAGTGGGCTCTCAACCACAAGGTTGCTGGTTCGACTCCCGCAAGGGATGGTGGGCTGTGCCCCCTGCAACTAGAAAACGGCAACTCGACCTGGAGCTGAGCTGCGCCCTCCACAACTAAGACTGAAGCGACA
The DNA here is from genome assembly GCF_057876585.1 of Rhinolophus sinicus. Taxonomy (NCBI): domain Eukaryota; kingdom Metazoa; phylum Chordata; class Mammalia; order Chiroptera; family Rhinolophidae; genus Rhinolophus; species Rhinolophus sinicus. The sequence continues at coordinate 18,126,188 of NC_142510.1, read as the reverse complement.
ACAACTTGAAGCTGAACGGCACCCTCCACAACTAAGATTGAAAGGACAACAACTTGACTTGGGAAAAAAAAGGCCTGGAAGTACACACTGTTCCCCAATAAAGTCCTGTTCCCCTTCCCCAATAAAACTCTTAAAAAAAAAAAAAAAAAAGATCACAGAGACTACACAGCCAGGAAGTATAAACAGCTGAGAATTAAAAATAGGTCTAATGATTCCAAACACATTTCATGCTCTTTCCATTATTTCACACAATCTCCACTCCCCATGAATATAGGCGAGACTTAGGAAAACATCCCAACGGAACCGCCGAGAGAAGCAGGAGCGCATGTTTCTTTACTGACTCTCGAGCCAAGGGTTCTTCAGTGCTGCAGAATTCTACTTATGTACGAGAACATTCATGCTTAGAAACATGCTATCAAACCCAATTTACACAATCCTGTGTTTAAAATACCGCTTTTATAAAAATGCATTTTATGAAAATACTGAAAAATTATAATAAAAAGGTTAACATGGTTTCTATACTGATTATATTGCCTAAGAGAAAAAAATGAAAACGTTTAAAAACTTTTTTTGAACAGAGGTAACTTAAAAACTTAGGACAATTGCCTTCATTATTCTTGTCCTCTCCCGAAAAAAACTGAATCAGAGGAAGTAAGAGCCAGAGATCAATCAGGCAACTAAACGGCCTGATGGTGAAGGAAACATCAGGAAAAACACGAGCACCAGACCAACAGCTTTCCAATCTGAGCGTGTAGCAGAATCTGAAGCGCTTGTTACGACAGGTGGCTGGGCCCCAGCCCCCCCGTAGTTTGCAGTGAGTAGATGGAAGAGGGGTACCAAGAATTTGCATTTCTCACAACTTTCCAGGTAATGCTGATGCTGCAGGCCTAGGAGCCACACTAACGGGTACGTTAACAGAGGCTACAGGATAGAAATAAGCAGCAGCTTAGTTTCAGGCAATAGTAAATCTTAAGAGCCTCACAGTTGACAAAGCACTTTCATGTCTCTAACTCAGACCTCCTACACCTATAGACTAGTACACCATCCCTGTCTTACAGAAAAGATGACGAGACTCAGAGGTCCGCGACTTGCTCAAGATCATGGTAGTTAAGGCAGAAACTACACTCTGAATTCATGAGGAAGAAAGAGATGTGAAATACCCATGGGACATAGGAACTCAGGGAAGCCTCCCAAGACGCCTCACGAGCCTTCCCAATACGTACATGCTTGGCCTGCTCTGCAATCTCAGCATGGCTCTTCTCCCACTTTGGGCCCCTGTTAGCCAGGTCAGCAGCCTGGGGTAAGCTGAGCCCCTCCAGGGGCGCTGTGGCACCATCTGGGGGCCCCGGAGGTCCATCCAGAGAGGAATCTTGAGCTATATGCTGGGGAGAGATGCCACCTGCCCCACTAGAGGCTGGGGAACTGGATGAGGCAGGGGACACAGGATGGCTGCCTGTCATGCCGTCCGACACCATCTAGAAAAGGGGAAAATGAAAGGCAAAATAAATGCACTGTACTAGGAGTTTAAAATATGTGACTTCATTCTATCTTCACAGGAAAACATCTGGAGTAAGGTATCAACCTCATTTCTGCAAACACAAACTCTGGGGTAGAGTTTCAATAAGGTGCTCAAGAAGGCAGAACCAAGTTTATAGTAGATGCTTGGCATGCAAGAGGACTTACAGCCTGAGATCCAAGAATACTACGATAGCATGTGATTTCAAACGTTAATGAAACTTCTAGAACTTCAATGATTTCACTCACAGAAACAAATCCCTATTTTTCCCTTTTTCACAGCAAGTATGGAAATTCACCTCTGCAAGTCAATTTGAGCTACCACCAAATTCAAAAGGCATCAAAAAACAAAACAAAAAACAAAAAGCAAGACCACCTAAACCTCTCTATAGTCATTACCAGTTTGGGTGGTTTCCTTTACTGGGGAGTTGTGAGGGGAAGGGGAGGGAGGGCTGGTCACTCTTCTCAAAGACCACCTATTACTTTACAAGATCCTGCACAATCAGGAAGAAATGGAGAACAAAGTCCAAGTTACATGTGGATAGTGAAAAAACTCATGAAATTCACTCCAGCACACAAGCTTCACAGTGTGCCACTCAAAATCCTACTCAGTAAGTGACCAAAGACTGTATGTCAAAAAATTTCCCAGCTGCTCAGGAAAATTATAAATATCAAACCCATAACCATCAAAAGCCCACTGTAGCTTCCAGTCAAGATGTCAGAGCAGGTAAATGCTGTGCTCGCCTCCTCCCAGGACATCAACATTACAACTAAACTACAGAACAACCATCATTGAGAAATACCCGAAGTCTCGTGGAACAGAAGTCCTACAACCAGAAGCAACACTGAGACTGGTCAACTGTAAATAAAATATAAAGATTTATTTTACAAAAGCCAGTACTGTACACAAACCTAGCTCTGTCTGGGGTCAAAAGCCATGATTTTTTTCTCCTATCCCCCACACTTCCTTGGGATAAGAAAAGAAGGACTACTACACACCACCCATAACACTTAACTTGTTCCAGTTCCAAAAGAAACTGAGCTATTCTCAAAGCACAATCTTACAAGCATGTTGTCCCAACCTGGTCTAATTCAACCTTTTTCAGGTAACGAGAAGTTTCCACACTCGCAGAGGTCAACGTTCCACTAATGTCCAATACAGTGAGTACCCAACAGGCTTAAAGCCCACCTGAACACCAGAGATTCCCCAAACTCAGTTCCCAGGTACCCAGGATCACGGAAACATGGCTAGGATCTGCCACGTTTCTTTTGCCTGAGCCAGCAGCCCAGAAGGCAGTAATAGAGTAGGAATCTTCCCCCTTTCAAACCTGTGTCTGCAGGATTGGGAGCTGAGGGTGAGCAGGGGAGGGGCTGCTCTGCATGGTCCCACTCCCAGGCTCCTCTTTGGGTGCCTTAAGAATGACTGGGTCGTTGTCACCACTGCTGCTGGCCGAGGGGCTGGCGTCCGGCTGCAGGGCATGCTGGGAGCTGGCCTCATTCTGGGCCACCGGCCACCGGGACCCGCCTTCCAGGGCCCGGGGCCCACTAGGGCGTCCCAGCCTCCGCTCAGGTCCACCGGCCTCTGGAGCACCTAAAGTAGGGTAAAAAAAAAAAAAAGTAGAAATGGGGTTTTAAAAATTTAAAGTATTTTAAATAAGTAGAAATAACATTTAAAAATAAAGATGAATGAACAGAGTGATTAGAGCCTACATGGCTTGACTACCAAGTGTGTCAGACACTTAGTATTTACTTTATGTGTTCTGTAATCCTCACATCTACCTTATGAGCCAGATACTTTCCACGCCATAACCTTAGTTCCTTCTATATACAGAGGAAGATGGAGCTATACAGAAAAGACGCCTGACTTAAATGAAGCTCACATCCTCATAGTTTCTCTATTTGACAAGTTAGGAAATCGGGACATAAAGAAAGCAAATGACCAAATGACTCGTCTAAGGTCACACAGGAAGGAAGTGGTAGGAGACAGACTTAAACCTGGGTACTGATGGCAAAGACACAGAAGCCATGCTGTTCTGCTTGGCACAACCAGGGTGATAGGCTCCTTCTGTCCACAGCCCCAGTCTTAGTACGGCAATGCTATCATCAACCCAGACGTATTAATCTATAATTTCTCTCCTTATTAGCATCAGTACACAAAACGGTCCCTGAACCCTCACCTGTGTGAGCTGAGACCACACCCCCTGTGAAAGTCTGTACTTCCACGGTGCCGCCGTTCTGAGGGTAATCGCAACTGAAACAAACGGAAAGGGAGGAAAACAGCAGTGAGGGGTCCATCCACCTTTACCCGCATCCATCACAGCCTTCTTTTCCCAACTAGTAGGAGGCCTGTAAATACACCCCCATCAGTTCAAAGGCTGAAAAAAGTTACAGTAGTAGGGAAAGCTTACATTTCAGAAAACTGAAAGCAAATCATGTTTTGTGAAAGCAGAATTCCCTAGGGACAGAGGATTCTGCCTGGTGGGAAGAGCAGGGAAGTGAAGCAAAAAAAAAGTTTAAAAAAGCCTGCGCGTAAAAACCTCCCAACAACTGCATGGAGGGCAAATAAAGGAAAAATGAAATATGTCACATCCAGAAGTTCAGATCGGTGCTGGCTGCCCGGCAGCCGGCTCTCCTCGGCAGGGAGGGCAGCACACAGCCACAGGAGAAGACACCCTTCCTCAGGGCAGGGCCCTGTGACTCCCACACCTGCGCCAGGAGACACTTCCCCAAACACAAGAACTACAACAGGAAACATGAGAGGAGCAGTAAGATGCGAGGAAGGCCGCTCAGCGAAGGACTAGGGCCCGGAAACAGGCAGGGGACCCACACAAGGCCCGGAAGTGTTTCCCCACTGTTGAAGGAAATTCCCTGACCACGGTGCTGCCTTGGATCCACTCCCTCCTCCACGACCGGACCCAAGCGAACTAGAGCCCAAGAAGCCTGAACTCAACCCCAAGCGTCATTACCCGCTCCCGACCCCCACCCCGACCGACTGACCCAGCGTGACCCCTGACCTCTGCCCCCAGTCGCCACTAGCCCTAACGTGGCCCCGCCCCCTCCGAGGCTCCCACCCTACCCAACGTGCGCGACAGGCTGGGGGAGGGGCCCGCGCGTGCGCGGCTGGAGGCGGAGTGAGCCGGCTGCGCGCATCGCCCGGGGGCTCCCGCCAGAACCCAAACCCACGCACACGAGGGTCGCGGGGCCGGGCTGCCCCTCAGCCCTGCCTGTCAGGGAGCCCCGCCACCACCACCACCACCACCAGACCGCGAAAGGCTGAGCTACGGAAGGCTTCGAGCCGCCAGGTCCTGGTCCCTGACTGGATATGGTGGGCGCGCGCCCCGACTCCTCATCCCACGCCCCCCTTCCTCTTCCCGCGCGCCCCTGAGAGGGGGGCTGGGGTTGGTGGGCGGGCAGGAGCGCACCTGGGTCCGTCCTCTCAGGGCTGGCTCGCTCGCTCAGGCACGCGTGCGCAGACGTGCGGGAGGGGAGAGGAGACGCGCCCAGGCCCAGTGCCGGCCGGCCTGGCCCCCCTCAGTCTGTCTCTATGAGCGCGCGCCGACAGCCTCGCGCACCGGCCCCGGGGCCCCGGCCGAAGGTGCGCGCGCAGCACCCCGGGAAGGTGGGAGGAGAGGTGGTGGCGGAAAGATGCGCGCGCAATCACCCGTCAGGGGAGGGGGAACTGTGGAGCGTCCGCCATCTTGTCTCCCTCTCCTTACCTGCGTCCTCGGGGGCGTGCGCACCACCCCCCTCCCGCCGAGGAGGGGGAGGGCCCCCTCTTGGCCGCCGCCTTCGCGGCCTTTAAATTCCCCTGGGGCCCGCGGTTATTGCCACCGCCTTGCTTCCACTACCTCTTCTCATGCCACAGAGGTACGGGCGGTGGGTGGGAAAAATGAGAGACGCTAGTACCAGCGAACCGCCGCCGCCGCTTCCGAGGCCTCACCAAAATGGCCGCCGCCTTCTCGGCCGCCACCTCCACCGCCACCACCACCACGGCTCACTATCGCTACCGCCGGCGCGGCCCGTTCTCTCGCGAGAAACAGTAACTGGAGGTTGGGAGAGCGGAGAGTTCGCGTGCTAGCGTAGGGCGCTGTCCGTGCGCAAGGCGGGCTGGGAGTTGTAGTCCTGCCGGAGACATCGTGCTCGTCCCGCGGCAGACCGTCGGTACCCTCCACCGCAGAAGCTGCCACCGGCTGCATTGCGGCTGCCGGCTCGGCCCAGTTCCCCTTTGTTTTACAGTTTACCCAGACAGCTGAAGCCGTTTGTCGTGTACTTTCAGCAAGTTGGCAGTGCATCCTGGGCCTCTGGACTCCCATGCAATCCACTTACAAGAGCTGCTACGTTTTTCACGAGGCTGGTGGTATTCCCGATACTATCTCTCAAGTACCTGCCCATCTGTTGGCCAACTGCGAGGTTGCGAACCCATTTGAGAATCTGATATCCTAATCCCAGAATAGAATAATAATAACGGCTACTCTATGGAGGCCACTTTGTGCACTGATTATCTCTTGATCTCAACAGTACTTCATTTTACCAATGAATTGAGACTCATAGCTTAACGGGTGACAGAGCCCAAAGCCAGATTCATAGCCAAGCAGTCTAAGTAACTAAGACGCTCACAAATCGTACCACCTACAAGTCCTGATAATGCTGTCATTCATCTCCACTTCGTTTATCTCTTCCCTGTTCTCCTCAAAATGAGGGTCATTCTCTCTTTGGGTCATTGAGGTGAAGTCCTATTTTTCTTACAACAAAAACCAGGGGTTGGAAACTCAGCTAGAAGGGCCAGTGAAGGGGAGCAGGTGAGGAATTGAAGGAGACCATATGCTCTGTCCAAAAGGAACCGCCACTGTTCAAACCTATTTCAATGGTCGCCCTATAGGAATGTGGGCTGAAATACATGTAAGGGTCAGACTCAGCCCACAGGCTGCCAGTTTGCTGCCTCTGGCATCTCCTGGAGCCTCAAGGCACATAGAATACCTAGGAGTGATTGGCTGAATAAGTGAATGAATGCCCATCCATGCAGACCAAGTTCAAAGTCCTTTCCCAGGCCAAGCTTATATATTTATGAGACCCTATCATAACTGAGCTTCCAAGAGATCTCACATCTCTTGGCCTTCCCGTATACCTTTTCATCCTTTTTCAAATATTCCTTAAAATTTACCTCAAGGCGCGCAACTCTTAGGTGATCTCTGTTCACCACCCCCAGGCTGGTATAACCCCTTCTGGCTTCCATAGCTTCCTGGGCTTCTTTAAGTGCTGGTTGCATTGTATCTGGATTCATGGTCTGCCCACAACACCCCCAAAAGTATTATTAACCCCTCGCGGGTAGGAACATGGTTTATATATGACAATTCACTGTGCCAGTCTCAAATTATTCAGGAAATTTATTTGTGTGAGCTATTGCATTATAATACTTCATTAAAAACAAAAATAACTGGTATTGGATACATGAGCTCAAACTCAAATCCAAAATCTCTCTTCTAGTTCCATTACTATTACCCTGGTCCAACCACCCCCACCTCTTGTGTGGGTTACTCCTAACTGGACTTCCCACTTCTGCTCCTTTTTCTCTTTACTCCATTCATGATACAGCAACCAGAATGTCCTTTTCATATAAATCAGATCATGTTGCTCTCACACTTAAGACCCCCAAATGGCATGTTAGTCAACTTAAATGAAAACCCAAATTATGTGTCATGACTTAAAATCCCCACAGGACAGACATGATGAGTTGAAGAAGCCAAATATAAGAGTACATACTCCATTTGTACAGAGTTTAAGAGCAGGCAACATTAATTGATGGTCATGAACATCAGAGTAAAATCTCTTGGGGGAGAAGGATTTTAACTAGGAAGAGGCACAAGGAGAATACTAGAAATGTGCTGTATCAGACGTTGGTAAACTTGACCTGAAGGACAAGTCTCACACTCCACCTATTTTTGTACAGCCCACAAGCTAAGAATGGTTTTTACATTTTCAAGTGGTTGAGGAAAAATAAAAATAAGAACAATAGTTTGTGGTACATGGAAATTAAATGTAATTCAAATTTCAATGTCCATAACTAAAGGTTATTGAAACCCAATTGTGTCCACGTGTTCACAGCATCTATAGCTTCTTTCCTGCTACAATAGCAGAACTGAGTAGTTGTAATTGAGACCATAGGCCCACAAAGCCTAAATTATTTTCTGTCTGGCACTTTACCAAAAAAGTTTCCTGACCTCTGTTCTATGTCTTGATCTGGATGAGGTCACCTCCATGGGCGTATGCAGATGTAAACATTCACTGAGCTGTGCACTTAAACTTTATACACTTGACGTACCTCACAGCATGTATTTTATAATTAAATTTGTAAAATAAAATAACTACAGGATATGACCTCTGTCCACCTTTTTTTCTTTTTTTTTCACTTTATTGCTCACAATACTATAGCCACCATGCCCTTCTCCAAACCATCAAGTTCATTTCGGCTGCTTCCAGAGCCTTCATCTTTGTTGTCTGAATATTTTTTTCTCATGTCTACCTCTGCTTTTTCATCAAGGTCATAGTTCAAACGTTACCTCCTCAGAGAAGTGCCCTGATGTTAAATAGCCCTTTCACTGCCAGTCACTCTATCACATGCTTTCTTCACTTACCTGAAATTATTACATTTATTTGTATGCTTGTTTATTGTCTCCCTCCCTCCCCAATAAAAGATAAGCTCTCTGGGAACAGGGACATTGTCACAGAGTTCACAATGCTCTCTAGACAACTACTGAATGAATGAAAAAAATTTCAAACAACCTTGTGAAAAAGAGAGCATTGGTTCAACTATACAAATGAAATTTTAGTTGAATGAAAAATGAATGATGAAGACTCAATATTGTCGAGATGTCAGTTCTTTCCAAATTGATCTATATAGTCAATGCAATCCCAATCAAAATCCCAGCAAGTGGTTTTGTGGTATCAATGAACTGCTTCTAAAGTTTATATTGGAGGAGGAAAAGATCCACGATAGCCAACACAATATTTTTTTTTAACAGGACTTTATTGAGGAACAGTGTGTACTTCCAGGCGTTTTTTCCAAGTCAAGTTGTTCTTTCAATCTTAGTTGTGGAGGGCGCAGCTCAGCTCCAGGTCCAGTTGCCGTTTTCTAGTTGCAGGGGGCACAGCCCACCATCCCTTGGTTGCGGGAGTCAAACCGGCAACCTTGTGGTTGAGAGGACACATTCCAACCATCTGAGCCATCCGGGAGCTCAGCGGCAGCTTAGCCCAAAGTGCTGTGTTCAATTTTAGTTGCAGGGGGTGCTCCCCACCATCCCTTGCAGGAGTTGAGGACTCGAACTGGCAACCTTATGGTTGAGAGGATGCACACCAAACAACTGAGCCATCTGGGAGGCAGCTCAGCTCATGGTGCCATGTTCAATCTTAGTTGCAGGGGGCGGAGCCCACCATCCCTTGCAGGACTTGAGTTGAACTGTCAACCTTCTGGTTGAGAGCCCACTGGCCCATGTGGGAATTGAACCGGCAGCCTTCGGAGTTAGGGGCATGGAGCTCTAACCGCCTGAGCCACTGGGCCGGCCCGCCAACAATATTAAAGAACAAAGTTGAAAGTCTGACACAATCTGACAGCAAGACTATTAAGCGGTAGTAATCACAACAATGTGATAATTGATGAAAGACAAGTTAAATAGATTAAAGGAACAGAATAGCGAGCCCAAAAGTAGACCTGCATAAATATAGTCAGCTTCTTTGACAAAGGAGCAAAGGCAATACAGTGGAGCAAAGATAGTCTTTATAACAAATACGTGCTGGGACAGTTGGACATCCATATGCAAAAAAATTAATGTAGACACAGACCTTACACCTTTCATGAAATTAACTCAAAATGGATCACAAACCTAAATGTGAAGTGCAAAATTAGAACTAGAAGATAACAGAAGAAAAACCTATATGACCTTGGATGTGGTGATGATGACATTTTAGATACAATGTCAAAGGTATGATCCATGAAAGAAAGAAACTGACAAGCTAGACTTCATTAAAAATTAAAACTTCTGCTCTACGAAAGACAATGTCAAAAGAATTAGAAGACAGACCACAGACTAGGAGAAAATATTTGCAAAAGACACAGCTGATAAAGGACTGTTATACAAAGAACTCTTAAAAACTAAACAATAAGAAAATACACAACATGATTTTAAAAAAGGGCCAAAGACCTTAACAGACACCTCACCAAAGAAGGTATATAGATGGCAAATAAGGATATAAAAAGATGCCCATACAAAAACCTGCACACAGATGTTTATAGCAGTTTTAATTATAATTGCCAAAACTTGGAAACAACCAAGATGTCCTTCAGTATATTAATGGAAATAAGCTGGGGCATATATCTGATGAGATTAATACCCAAAATATATGAAGAACTCATACGACTCGATAGCAAAAATAAATAACCCAATTTTTAAAAATGGACAAAGAACCGAAAAAGACATATTTCCAAAGATGTATGAAAGGCTAACAGGTACATGGAAATATGCTCTACATCACTAGTCATTATGGAAATGCAAATTATAACCACAATGAGATATCACCTCACACCTGTTAAAATGGCCTTTATAAAAAAAAAAAAAAGAGAGAGATGGGCGGCTGGATGGCTCAGTTGGTTAAAGTGCAAGCTCTCAACAACAAGGTTGCCGGTTCAATTCCCGCATGGGATGGTGGGCTGCGCCCCCTGCAACTAAAAGGTGGAAAACGAGTGAACACTTGGAGCTGAGCTGCACCCTCCATGACTAGATTGAGGGACAGTGCCTTGGAGCTGATGGGCCCCTGGAGAAACACATTGTTCCTCAATTAAGAAAAAAAAAAGCAAGGGATGCAGATGGCATGAAACTATATAGAGAGAACCTAAAGATTCCACCAAAAACAAAAAAACTGTAGAAGTTAAATGAATTAATTAAAGTAGCAGGATACAAAATTAATATTCAGAAATTGGTTGCATTCTTATACATCAATAATGAACTATCGAAAGAAATTAATAAAACAATTTTACTTATAGTTGCATCAAAAAGAATAAAATACAGTGGTACCTCGGTTTTCAAATGTAATCCACGAGTTCTGAAACGTTCAAAAACAGCTGACAGCTAGGCCTCAGGATCTTGCACTCAGCGGAAGCCATGTGACATGTTCGACTTCTGAGTCGCGTTCAAAAACTGAAGCATTTACTTCCGGGTTTACGGCATTCATAAACCAAAATGTTCATCAACAGAGACGTGTGAAAACCGAGGTACCACTGTACTGAGGAATAAATTTAACCAAGGAGGTAAAAGTCCTGTACTCTGAAAACTATAAGACACTGAAGAAAGAAACTGAAGAAGATACAAATAAGTGGAAAGTTATACCGTGTTCATGGGTAGGAAGACTTAACATCATTAAACTCTCCATACTACCCAAAGCAATCTACAGATTCAGTGCAATCCCTATCAAAATACCAATGGCATTTTTTACAGAACTAGAACAAATAATCCTAAAATTTATTTGGGACCACAGAAGACCCTGAATAACCAAAGCAATCTTGAGAAAGAAGAACAAAATTGGAGGTATCAGGCTACCTGATATCAAACTATGCTACAAGGATATAATAATCAAAATGGCATGGTACTGACGTAAAAATATACACAGATCAATGGAACGGAATAGAGAGCCCAGAGATAAACCCACACCTATATGGTCAATTAATCTATGACAAAGGAGGCAAAAATATACAATGGGGGTAAAGATAGTCTCTTCAATAAATGGTGTTGGGAAAACTGGACAGACTCATGTAAAAGAAACTGGATCACTTTCTTACACCATATACAAGAATAAACTCAAAATGGAGTAAAGACTTAAATAAAAGACCTGAAACCATAAAATTCCTAGAAGAAAATATAGGCAGAAAATTCGGGACGTGGCTCTTAATTTCATTCATATATGTGTATATATATTCTCCTTGGGTAAGGGAAACAAAAGAAAAAATAAACAAATGGGACTATATCAAACTAAAATTTTTTTGCACACACAGTGAAGGAAACCATCAACAAAATGAAAGACAACCTACTGAATGGGAGAAGATATTTGCCAATGATACATCCGATAAGGGGTTAATATCCAAAATATATAAGGAACTCATACAATTTAACACCAAAAAAAACCAAACAATCCAATTAAAAATGGGCAGAAAACCTGAACAGATATTTCTCCAAAGAGGACATACATCAATTATATGAAAAGATGCTAAACATCACAAATCATCAGGGAAATGCAAATTAAAACCACAATGAGATATCACCTGTCAGAATGGCCATCATGAATAAATCAACAAACAAGCATTGATGCGGATGTGGAGAAAAGGGAACCCTCGTGCACTGTTGGTGGGACTGTAAATTGGTGCAGCCCCTGTGGAAAAGAGTATCGAGATTCCTCAATAAATTAAAAACAGAACTACCATATGACTCAGCAATTCCACCTCTGGGTATTTGAAGAAATCCAAAATACTAATTTGAAACGATAGATGCACCCCTATGTTCATTGCAGTATTATTTACAATAGCCAAGATATGGAAGCAACCTGGGCATCTATCGACGGACAGGTGGATAAAGAAGTGGTACAGGGGCCGGCCCAGTGGCTCAGGCGGTTAGAGCTCCGTGCTCCTAACTCTGAAGGCTGCCGGTTCGATTTACACATGGGCCAGTGGGCTCTCAACCACAAGGTTGTTGGTTCAACTCCTCGAGTCCCGCAAGGAATGGTGGGCCCTGCCCCCTGCAACTAAGATTGAACATGGCACCTTGAGCTGAGCTGCCGCTGAGCTCCCGGATGGCTCAGTTGGTAGGAGCGCGTCCTCTCAACCACAAGGTTGCCGGTTCAACTCCCGCAAAGGATGGTGGGCTGTGCCCCCTGCAACTAGAAAACGGCAACTCGACCTGGAGCTGAGCTGTGCCCTCTACAACTAAGACTGAAGGGACAACAACTTGACTTGGAAAAAAGGCCTGGAAGTACACACTGTTCCCCAATAAAGTCCTGTTCCCCTTCCCCAATAAAATCTTGAGGGGAAAAAAAAGAAGTGATACATACAAACTTAGCACTGCTGTATGATATATAGCAAAGTTGTTAAGAGAATAAATCCTATGAGTCCTCTTCACAAGGAGAAAATTTTTTTCTTTTGATTGTATCTGTATGAAATGATGACCATTAGCTGAAGCTATTGTGGTAATCGCTTCATACTACATGTAAATCAAACCACTGTGTTGTATGATGTAAACTTATACAGTGATGTATGGCAATGATTTCTCAGTAAAACTGGGGGGAAAAAGAAACTGTGGTCCATCCAGACAATGGAACATTATTCAATGGTAAAAAGAAATGAGCTATAAAGCCATGAGAAACATGGAGGAAACTTAAATGTGTGTTACTAAGTGAAAAGATCCAACCTAAAAAGGCTACATAAGTATGATTCCAACGATATGACATTCTGGAAGAGGCAAAACTATGGCGACAAAAATAGATCAGTGGTTGCCAGGTGGGTGGGTGAGGGATGAATAGGTGAGGCACATGGGACTTTTACAGCAGAAAATACACTGTATGATATTATAATGGTGAATACATGTCATCATACATTTGCTATTGGTCATTATACATAACCTATAAACTGTACAACACTGAAAGTGAACCATAACTATGGATTTGGGTGGTTATAATGTGTCAGTGTAGGTTCGTCAACTGTAACAAACTTTCCATTCTCATGGGCAGTGATGATAATGGGGGAGGCTATTGCAAGTGTGGGGAGGGGCTTATATAGGAAACCTCTGTACCTTCCCCTCAATGCTGTGAGCCTAAAACTGCTCTAAAAAAAATGAAGTCTTAATTTAAAACCAAAAAGTGAATGGTGCCCATCTTCTTAGACCCTCCTCCCATCACCCTCGGAAGACAAGAGGCCAGGCCAGAGTCTGAGTGAGATGGACCTGAGCTTGTGCTACTATTGCCTTTCTATGTGACCTTGACCGATTCACTTCACTTCTCTGAGCCTCACTCTTCTCATCTGTAAAATGGGGACAGAGTTGCAGATGTAAAGTTGCTCTGAAAGCTCTAACAAACAACCTAAATGCAAGGGTGTATGGTAGACTATATTTCCATCTCAAACTCATGATTTTCAGGTCAAATTTAGCCTTCAGGTGTGCTTTACAAGTGCTTGAATGTTCTGAGTATTATTAATACTTCAGGCATGAAAACGAAGCCTCCTGCTTTCCACGGGCCCCACCATTCCTCGTTGTCTTCTGCTTGGTAATTTCACACATTGGCCGTATCTGCCTGGCTCCTGAAGGCAGTTGAATTTGCGACCTCTTGTTCCCAAATGAGTGGTAGTGGATGCGCTTTCCTACCAGCCCATTGAGTGTCAGGTCATGAGCTAGCTGGTCAAGTGGGAGAGACAGAGGGGAAGATGACACTGTCTCTGCTCTCAAGAATTTAGTCTCATTGGGGGAGGATCTGTGAGCTTGGTAAAAATTGGAGCAGAGTGTTTTGATTCCACTGGAGAAAGTGGTGAAGGGTAAGGTCAGATCAGGGAGGGCTTTCTAGAGAAGATGTCATTGGAGCCTGGCCTTGAAAAATGTAGGCGTGAAGGTAGGCACTTCAGCAAGATGACACAGCGTCCATAAGGTTAGAGGGTGGGGGGTCCGTGAATAGATCAGCTTATCTTTTTTTTTTTTTTTTTTTTTATGAGGGAGCAATTGAGACAGGTAGATCGGTGCCCTGGAGACAACTAGCCAAAGGCTGGGTTGCAGAGCATTAGTCTGGACATGACAAGGAGCTAATGAAAGTTTTTGAGCAGGATTGGCATGGTCCAGGCTCCATTTTCCAAAGGATGATCTTGTAACAGGATGTATGGGGTGGCTGCAAAGAGGCTGGACATCCGCCAGAGCAACTAGCCAGTTGTAGTGGGGCTACTGGCCAGGAGGTGGCAGTGGGATGGAGGGAGAGACTGCAGAGGAGGAATTAGCAGAACTTGGGGGGCAGTCGCTTGCTTGCAATAACAAGCCTCTAAACAGCCTTCATTTTGCCTTCTAGGAAGCAAACCTTTCCCAGTCTCCTACCGCCTGGCCGCCCCTTCTCAGTTGCCCGACAGGCACTTCTCCTGGACCCAGCACCAGTTTGGGGGTTCCTCAGGATACTTCCCCGAATTGCCTTCTCTAATCCTACATGTTCTCAAGGGCAGAGGCAGATACCCTAAAGCTAATGAAGCTCAAGCCAGGACACTTCTCTTACAGGGACCCTTCATTGCTAGAACTATCTGGGGGTTATAGAACAGTCTAGATGAGGTCGGGAAACCAGGTTGCAACCAGAGAGCATTCACATGTATGAATTGCTGGTAATTTGCCTAAAGAGATCTCGGAAGAAAAAGGCATTAATCACTAGTAATTTGTCATGATTGCATTGTACATACGGTTGACGTAAGAAACGTCCAAACCTTTAGAGAATTTTTATAAGAGTTTATCTGAGCCAAACTGATGACATTGCTGGGAAACAAGATGTCCAATGCTCTGGAGAATAACAGTTTGGCAGCTTCTTTTACACATTTGGAATTTAGGAGGGAACTTAAGATTACATGAAAGTGGCAGAAAGCAAGGTACAGGATAGTTAAGATTATGTGCTCCCTGGGGGGTGGTTATGCCTCTGAGGGGTCTGGAAAAGAGAATTACTTTTGACATTTCAAAGGTGTGTTAACCTAGCTGTGCAAGAACAATGGACAGGGCTGGCTTAAAAACCTTTTACTACAGAAGTTATGGGCCTGGGACATGACTGCCGATGTGACCTGCCCAGCTATACATACTCCCTTTTTGTCCACAATTCCAATAACTATCACTTAAGCCAAGGACTCCCGCAGACTATTCCCAGCTCAGAACTTGGGTTCCTGTCTGTCTAACTCCTGGATTCCTCCTCGGGTACCCCAGGCACCTCGGACTCACAGAGCCCAAACAGAACTCATGATCTGAACCATCAGATTGCTCTGAGGCAATGGCACCACCATCCACCCAGGTGTTCAAACTAGAAATACGGGCATCACCTTCCCTGTTGCTCACGCCCCACATCCAGCCACCAAGTCTTGTTGATTCCATCTGAACTATTTCTCCATTTTCCCCATTCCTCTCCAGTCTCAGCCAGTCCTTAGCCCTTGATGATTTACCGTCGGTGACAATACCAAGAAGTGGCTTGTTGGGACTCCCCGCCACCATTATCTCCGACTGCCTCCCCACTCCATTCTTTGATGTGGACAATTGCTGTTTTCTTAGTCTTATGTAAAGTGCTATGCAAATGAAGCTTCCAGCTGAGTCAAATCCTGCCGCCTCCTACTCTACTAGTCAGGATCGCTGTTTGCTAACCGTCCTCGCAAGCAAAAATTCCAGGGTTTGGCCATCTGCACCCGCCTCCTGATGGGTATCCCTGGGGCTCATCTCCCCCTCCTCCCCCAAAGCCCTAGTGCTGGCAGAGGTTCCATTCCAAGGGGGGTAAACAGAGAACAAGCACAAGAGCGTAATATAACGTCAGGGACCAAGGGGGGTCCAGTCCTCTCATCAGAGGTGGAGAAGGGCAGAGATGAGGGGTAGAGGAGACGCCATTTTAGACAAGGTGGACTCTGGTGAGGTGGCACTTGAACAGAGACCTGAGAGAGTGTCGCCACACCGCAGCCAGGGGACCCTTTTCCAAGAGCAAAGCTGACCGATGGAGTCGCTCCTTCAAGTCCTTTCACGGCTCCTTGCAGGATGGGGCCCTGCTACATCGTGCAGCCTCATCGCGCCCACCCTCTCCACTCCAGCCGTGTTGGTCTGACCACTGGTGTCTCTACAGAGGCTTTTTCTCCATTCTGGGCTTTCACATACATGTTTGTCGCTTTCCTTTCCACGTGGTTAAAACTTGCAGGGTAACATTACTGCCCCAGAATCCTTCCCTGCCCCTCAGACTACATTCTGCGTGGGGTTTTTGTTTGTTTGTTTGTTTTTGCCTCTCAGTACTTTCGCCCTAGGAATAATGACTGGGGTTCCTGAAGGCTCATGGTAAGAGAGGGGTCACATCTGTCTTGTTCACCTCTGTCCTGTGTCTATACCCAGTGTCTGGGGAGTGCCAGGCTCATACTGTACCAGTCGATAGGCTGGCTGATACCTGCATGCACACAGGACAGCAACCACCCATATGTGTTCATTTCCCTCAGAAATAATACGAGTGACCAACACCATGCAGCAACCTGTCTTTTTACATGAATTAACTCACTGAAGTCTCACAGTATCACTATCGAGTAGACTAGCTCCCCATTTTACAGATGGTAAAAAGATGGGTAGGTGACGTGAATCCAGAGGCTGACTCACCTGTATGTCCTTACCTGCTGTGCAGGAGAGCCTATCGGACCCAGGTCTGTGGTATGCCAGGCACCATTCTCGGCACCAGGGAGATAATATTGGAAAAACGAACCAGTAAAGAACTCACAACGTTCCAGCTTTTGTCAAGCTCGCATTCCTGGTAGGGGAGACAAAGAACCAACATATAAACAAGTGAAAGTATAAAAAAGTGATGAGAAATGTGTGTGTGTTCTGAAGAAAATAAAGTGGGGTTGGGAGAGGGCATGAGGGGCTGTTTTAGACAAGGGAGTCTGGTAAGGCCTCTCTGGTGTGGTGACATTGGACAGACACAAGGACGGTTTGGGGAGGGCATTCGAAAGCAGAGGGATGCAAGTGCCAGAGCCCTGCGCTTGGCCCGGCTAGTCCTGTCAGGAAACAGCCAGAAGGTCCAGGAGGCTGTGGGGTCAGGGAACAGTGAGGGATGAGGTGTGAGAAGAGGCCAGCTTCCCGCAGGGCTTTGAAGGCCAAGCTAAGAAGTTTAGGTGGAATTCTAAGTAGCAGAAGGACCTGAGCAGAGACCAGTGTTCAAAATGGACTGTAAGGGCAAGATTGGAAGGCAATAGCTGTGATGGAGACTGAAATGTATAATCTAAGCAGGAACTTGTGGGGAAGGGCGGCCAGATTTAGCAAATAACTCTTCCAGGGAACCTCTGTCAGGAGACTCAGGAAGGCAGTTGCGGGGTCGCTGAGGTCCCAGAAGCTAAGAGAAGGTGGAGAGATTCTAGAAGACTTCTCTCTGGAAGGACTGAGAACTTCTGAGAAGATGGCCAAGCACAGCAGAGGCTTTACAGGTTGAATCCAGCACATCTTAAGCAAACACACCAATGCAAAACATCCCCAACCCTAAAAGAAGGAAATTAAAATCATGACACGCAGTTGTAGGAAGGGTGTGGGAAACAGGCGCTCACTTGGGGGGAGGAGCATAAATGTGCACAACTTTTGTTACTCTGGATTTTGAAAGACTGTTTCTTAAAAATAAAAAAGTTTTACATTTAAAAATATATGTATTTTGCTCCAGAAATTCCACTTTTAGAAATGTATTCCATGAATGAATCAGGAAAACGAGCAAATGTTCACGTACAAAGATCTTTATCACAGCACCGTTTACAAAAGCAAAAGAAATGGACGTACGGTTCAGTAAAAGAAAATTGGACGAGGGCATGAAGAGGTCATGGGGGGCAAGTAAATTCAAATGGCTAATAAAAAAAATGAAAAGATGGTCACCCTGAGGAATAATCAGGGAAATGAAAAGTGACGGCAGAAGCATCTTGCAGAGGAGAGGACTCCAACATCATCTGCAAAGCTGCATCTTACTGAACAATTCTGCATCCCTATCATGCACCTTAGGGCCCAGATTATGGCCTCTGAAAACAACTAAGACTGGTTGCAGAAAAGGCTGGGTCTGTGTCTAGGACTGTAAGGTCCAAGGTGAGCCTGGAACATCTTTTGAGCCAGAAAGCAAGGAAGATTTCAAAGATTAAGTCTTTTGCAAAGACACAAGAACCATCCCAAAGGGGCTCACCCCTGCTCAACGCTAAGACCAGTGAAACCCGAAAGGGAGAGAAAATAGTGGGCTGAAGTCAATACTGGGCTTGATCCATTAAATGATTCACAAAAGAGTAAATGTAAAGTACTGCGTTCTAAAAAAAATGGTGATGAGAATAAGATGCATCCTGTTTTCTTGTCTTGTCAATAAGAAAAAAAGGAAACAACAAACAAACAAACAAACCAAAATGTTGTTTGTTAATTCTAGGAGAGTGGTACACAGGTATTTGTTATACTTTTCTTATTTTTTAACTTAAAAATAATTTAAAATGTTTCTAGAGTAGAGGTAACACAAATATTTGCTTTATAAGTACTCTTTTAAAAGTACACATATTTTATACATTCCGATATTATATTTCATAATTACAAAGTTGTTTTTAAAACAGCAACAGCAAGGGATTGCTTGATTAGCACAATGGGTAGTTATTAAAATGATGTACTGACATGGGATATATTGAAAACAGCAGGGTACAGAGTAGTACATTTTATGATTCCAATTACAAATTGTCTAGGCAAAGAGAGAAATATGAGTGTTCGCTAGTACGTTAACTGGAGTTACCCCTGGGTAGTACAATTTGGGGATAATTTCAACTTTTTGTATGCTTGTCTGAATTTAAAAATTTTTTTGTCACGTGCATGTATCACTATTATAAAAGCAACATACTGTAAAAATCCAAAGCACTCAAATATTTGGTCATGGAAGAACTAACACTGGGGTGGTGAACACACAATGTGATATACAGATGATGTAATACAGAATTGTACACCTGAAACCTGTGTAACTTTACTAACAATTCTCATCCAATAAACTTTAATTAAAAAAAAGAAAAAAATCCAAACCATTTCAATCTCATGTCCCACATGGACCTACTGTTAGCAGTTTGATGACTATCCTTATAGATTGTTTTTTCAGAATTATACACACACATTTTCTATTTTTCTTTTTTTTTAAAGTAAATTTATTGGGGTGACAATTGCTAGTAAAATTACATAGATTTCAGGTGTACAATTCTGTATTACATCATCTATAAATCGCATTGTGTGTTCATCACCCAGAGTCAGTTCTCCTTCCATCACCATATATTTGATCCCCCTTACCCTCATCTCCCACCGCCCACCCCTATTTTTCTTTTTAACAAAAGTGAGATGATACTATACATGTTGTTCTACAACTTGCATTTCTTATTCAGTAACAGTTATAGAAATACAGTATTTTCTCTCTAACTCACACTTGCATGATCAGAAAAAAAAGTGCAATTATTTCCTATTTTGGGAACAAATGATGCTGTAGATATATTATTACTGATGTGATAAAGTGTGGGGGAAAACCTAACAAAGTATAATATGATTCCATTTTTAATGATAAATATAGCTAAATAAATAAGCAAGCAAGCAAAAAAGCAGACAAAAAGTTTAGAAGAATATTCCTCACCTGGTTAAATGTGATCATCTCGTTGAGGATGAGAGGGCGAAACTGTGATCTTTTCTTCTTTATTTTCTTCCATATTTTTTTGAAAAACATTTGTTTCACAGAGCGCATACATTGCTTCTTTTAAATTTATGAACATTCCCTCTGCTTTACTGATATATAGATATCTCGCATTGTGTTTTGAACTTCTACAGTTGATTTGTTTTGTTATAGAGATACTGTGTTTGCCCTTTGTAAAAAAATCAAATCCAGAATTACAAAGTATAAACCAGAAAGTACGTCCTCCCCTGTACATTCTCCATTTCACTCCCCAGAAATAGCCAGTGGGAACAGTTGTGTGCATGTCTTCAGAAATCTTCCATGAGTATGTGTGTCTTTGATGCCCACAAATGATATTACATTCTATATATTGTTCTACAGCTTCCCTTTTTACATTTAATATAAGTGTAACACTTTTCCAAGTCAATACGTATAGATGTACCTCTTACTTTTAAATAACTGTCGAATAGTCGATTGTGTGGTTATGCCATGTGGATAGCTCACTTTGTACCATGCTGTGATGAACAACCTTGAACATTTATATCTTGAGTTGTGCAAGTAAAGCTATAAGGTAAATTTTGGGAGTGGAAAAGAGTTGCTGGGTCAAAGATTTCCATGGACGTGACTAAGTAAGTATTGCCCTCCAAAGGGGGCTGCATCAATTTCTGGCACCATCTGCAAGGTATGGGTGCCCGTGTGCCACTCCCTCATCAGTATCACTAATTAACAAGCTCTTAAAATGCCTACTGTGAAACATCAACTGTCCTGAATCCAAGTTTTGCTTTTATTTTTATTTTTTTTATCTTGACACAAACTCTTATTGAAAAAATCTTCTGTGCACAAGGTCAAAGGAAACAAAACAAACATTCCAAACAGTGCACAAAGGTGTACAGTAAAAAAAAAAAAAGTATATTCGTGACTTCCCACCTCCTCTACCCTCCTGTTACCCTGTGAAAGGCTATTTTATGAATACAGAATTTTACATGTATGGATAAAATCCCTCACTAATGTTTTTTGCACAAATAATAGCATATGGTACATGCTTTTTTTTTTTTTTTTTTTTTTTTTTTTAGAAAGGACCTTAGGTACAAAGAACTGGATTAATTAAAATCCTTAGGGCCGGCCCGGTGGCTCAGGCGGTTAGAGCTCCGTGCTCCTAACTCCGAAGGCTGCCGGTTCGATTCCTACATGGGCCAGTGGGCTCTCAACCACAAGGTTGCCAGTTCAATTCCTCGACTCCCGCAAGGGATGGTGGGCTGCACCTCCTGCAACTAAGATTGAACACCCTTGAGCTGAGCTGCCGCTGAGCTCCCCGTTGGTTGGAGCGCGGGCTCTCAACCACAAGGTTGCCAGTTCGATTCCTCGACCCCTGCAACTAGCAACGGCAACTGGACCTGGAGCTGAGCTGCGCCCTCCACAACTAAGATTGAAAGGACAACTTGACTTGTAAAAAAGGCCTGGAAGTACACACTGTTCCCCAATAAAGTCCTGTCCCCCTTCCCCAATAAAATCTTTTAAAAAATAAAATAAAATAAAATCCTTAATCTGGGGGTGGCCGGATGGCTCAGTTGGTTAGCACATGGGCTCTGAACAACAAGGTTCCCGGTTCAATTCCCACATGGGATGGCAGGCTGCACCCCCTGCAACTAAATTGAAAACAACTGGACCTGGAGCTGAGCTGCGCCCTCCACGGCTAGATTGAAGGACAATGACTTGGAGCTGATGGGCTCTGGAGAAACACACTGTTCCCCAATATTCCCCAATAACATTTAAAAAAATCCTTAATCTGTGACATATTGTATTTTCTGTTCATGGCCCTCTTTTATTTACTTGTTTTATGTTTTTATTTGTTTATATATTTAGTTATTAATATTACAATACTATTGACAATAATTCACATTTTCTAATGAGCTCTACCTCTAGCCCACGCTCCAACCAAGCCATACTCAGCAGCAGCTCAGCTCAAGGTGCTGTGTTCAATCTTAGTTGTGGGGGGGCGCAGCCCACCATCCCCTGCGGGAGTTGAGGAGTCAAACCAGCAACCTTGTGGTTGAGAGGATGCGCACCAACCAACTGAGCCATCTGGCACTGGCCCATATGGGAATCGAACCAGCAGCCTTCGGCGTTAGGAGCACGGAGCTCCAACCGCCTGAGCCACCGGGCCGGCCCTCCCTATTTATTTTTTAATTGGCTTGTTGAGTTTCATGAAAAACCCTGTTGAAGTTTTCTAAGCATTGCATTGACTCTCACAGATCACTTTGGAGAGTGCTGTATCTTTACCACACTCAGTCTTCCTATGTCCGTGAACACAAGCTATCACCGTTTACTTATTAATCATAAATCTTGAAGATGATTCCAGATCTGCACGTTGGGATCTACCTCATAACGTTCAAGGCCATCCTGTTCCATTGTGTGGATGTCAAATGATTGAATCCATTCTCTTTTGGACAACTGGGTTGTTTCCATTCTCTAAGTCTAGAAACAATATTGTTTGCAGTGGAGACACAAGCACTGCATAGGAAGAGCAGTGTTTGTTTGCCTGAATGTGTGTGTTGCTTACTTAACCAGCTTGTTCTGCATCCAGCCCTGTGGCCCTCGGTGCCCTCGGGCCTCCTTCATCCCTTGTCTCCTCAAGAGTTTAGCAGCAGCTCCATGATCCCAGCGTCACGGTCAGGCTCCGCTAGGGAGTCTCCAACCGCTTCTCCTGAAGAAGGGGTGGGGTGAGGTGGGAAGGCGTGGGGTAAAATAAACTGATTTCCTTAGACCAGAAAAATGGCTTTGTTTCTAAGGGGTGCCATGACCTTCACACACAGTTCACCAAAGCTGTGCCGCTCCCTTCTCCCCCGCCCCCCAGCCCTGAGAGGTCAGCCTTTTTACCCCATTGTTATTCCTACCTTAGCCTGAGACACTTTTTCCGCACTGCCTTTTAGAGACCTTGACTGAATGCCAGCCTGGGGTTATCCCAGCAGGCCTTAGGAAGTGTGGATTGACAAGCAGAGCAGGGTGTGAGCCTTTCAGCTAATACTTGTTAACGGATTTCTCTCCTTTCAGAGTCCTAAACTGGCTCGTTGTTTTGGTAATGAAAAGTCAACACTCATTTGCATCACTGAGAGCCTCTCCTCCCCCTTCACGGGGGGCTGGGGACAGCAGGAGCTGGTGTTAGGGAACGAGTGCCGCCACCAGGAGCCCAGGAGACCTGAGCTCTTGTTCTTCTGATCTCCGCACCTAGCAGAGTCTGACACCTAGTTCCATGAATGTCATTATCTCCAGAGCATTTACAGAATAACTACCCCAATAGCTGCTACTTCCTGGACACCTACCATGCTCCAAGCGCCGTGGGAGGGCTTTTTCTTTTGCAGCAGGTTTTTCTTTATTTTAATTTTTATTGGGGAATATTGGGAAACTGTGTTTTTCCAGGACCCATCAGCTCCCAGGTGGGAATCAAACCGGCGACCTGGGTGTTACGAGCACTGCGCTCTAACCACTGAGCAAAACGGCCACCCCAAAAGGCCCTTTTGATAGGTGTGTTTATTACCTCTCAGCGCGCACAGGGAACTAGCCTAAACTCTAAAAGCAGGTAGCTGGCAAAGCAGGGGTTCAAACCCCTATTTGCCTGACACTCAACTTTGCCCATCTTGAGTTTTCTGCTAAGTACGGATACGCCCTTTTCGTCTTTGTGCCTCAGTGGGCTTCTGTAGAGAATGGGGTGGTCCCTACCAGTCTGGCCTGCCTCCCTGAATAACTGTGAGCATTATATTCCTGTTACTAGTGCTGGAGGCAGGCTACTATTAGCAATAATACTACCCGCTTTTAGAACACCCATAGTTCTCAGCACAACTCCACTGAGACAGGCTTTGTTATCATGCCCATCCTGCAGGGGAAGGATGTAAGGTTCGGAAAAGTGAAGTCATTTGCTCAAGGTTCACTACTCTGGATTTGACGGGTCCTGGAGACACGCTGGGAGAGGGTGCAGGAAGGCAAGAGAGGGCTGACTCCCTCTAAAACCAAGGTCAGGGCCTCCCCTGACTTGGGGAGCAGCTGGGAGGAACGGGGAGCTTGGTGAAGGCATCTGTCAGTCTCACCCACCACTGCCCACCAGCCCAGGGCCTAACAATATGTCTGGCGTGTAGAAAGGCCTCCACACACTCTCTTCACAGGCTATTCTCCACTCAGTAGCCAGCAAGGGCCACCGTGGCCTCCTGGCTAGTCC
This sequence comes from Rhinolophus sinicus, assembly GCF_057876585.1. Taxonomy (NCBI): domain Eukaryota; kingdom Metazoa; phylum Chordata; class Mammalia; order Chiroptera; family Rhinolophidae; genus Rhinolophus; species Rhinolophus sinicus. The sequence goes on along the minus strand of NC_142510.1, from coordinate 18,102,049 downwards.
TCTAGGTGACCCAGCACATTTCCATCTCAGGGACCGAGCACTGCTGCTCCTGCCAAAAGCATCCCTCCCACCAGATTTTTATTTTGGCATTTTAAATTTTTGTTGTGATAATTTAAAATTAGGTTTTAATAAAATGATACATATACACATTCTTTTAAGTAGAGAAGTTAAACATTACCAGTAAAGGTGAAAGAAACCCTAGCTCCACTCCCTTGAAGTTCCTGTTAAGAAATTCTCAGGGGTGGCCGGTTGGCTCAGTTGGTTAGAGCGCAGAGCTCATAACACCCAGATCGCTGGTTCGATCCCCGCATGGGCCAGTGAGCTGTGCCCTCCACAACTAGACTGAAAACAAACGACTTGACTTGGAGCTGATGAGTCCTGGAAAAACACACTGTTCCCCAATAAAATTTTTTTAAAAATTCTCAGCTATCTTTCTAGAAATATTCCATGTGTGTTCACACACACAAACACGTCTATATACGCTTCTAATACAAATGGTAGCACACTATACGCACAGTTCTCCACCTTCATTTTTTACCCCCTTTTCCACCTCCCCCCCACCCCCCCGGCCACCGCTCCGGTTCAAGCCGTTGTTTCTCAGTCTAGCTGTGTAGGACACAGCTCCCTGGCGGGTGCTGGTGTCATGAGCCTTGCGCTCCCCCCGGCTGGGGCACATTTCTTTTAAACTTTACACCCCTGAGAGCTTTCCCTATCGTCCACGTCTGCTAATGCAGATACATCTCACTCTCTCTAACTGCTCCATGGTTTATCCACTGACAAGTGCACACGTTTATTGAATAGATCCCTGTGGATAGATATTCGGAATTTTCTCAGTTTTTGTGCTATGACAAACAGGGTTTCTGGGAACATTCTTTATTATGATTATGATTGACTTATGATTCATATACTATGAATTCGCACTTTTAAAGCACACAATTCTGGATTTTTTAAATATATTCACAAAGTTGTACCACTGTGACCAGTATCTAATTCTGGGAACATTCCTGAATGCACATTCTTAGGGCCTGTATGGCTGTCAGCAGGACGTTCTCGTGGAGGTGCAGTGGAGGAGCTCTGGGCAGGTGATTCCTTCCAAGAGGAAAAGATGGACTTAGTCGTCACCACAAGCAAAAGCCTTGGGCCTAGAGGCTTGGCATCACCACGTTACACCTGCCACATTGAGCACATGCCCATGGCAACGACTGTCCAGCCCCTCAGAGAAAACCAGGTCCATCTGGACTGTCACACATCGGATAGGCTTAAAGCAGGCCAGGCCCCTAAATATTCCAGTCAGAACATGCTAACGATGGGAACACGCCCCAGTAACACGTATAGTGTAATGTCTCAGTTCACAGACAGACCGTGCTGTTGTGTGGTCCTTTAAAAAACTACATCGGGTAACATTATTCCTCTGCTCCAAAACTTTCACACACACACAAAAAGGCACAGCCAAAATAAACAACATAAACTTTGCAATGGGCAGTCTCTCACTCGTAGTAGAAGCCAAGGTCCTTACAAAGGCCTGCAGGGCCCTACCTGACCTGGTCCCTGCTTACTCTTGGACTCACCTCCCACCCCCCTTGCCTCTCTCACCATGTTCCAGATCCTTCAGCTCACCCAACATCATCTCACCTCAGAGCCTTACGCTGCTGCTCCCTCTGCCTAAAGCATCCCTCTTCCAGATAATGGCATGGTGTCTTTCCTCACTTCATTCCCATCTCTGCTCCCCTGGCATCTCTCACAGAAACCTTCTTTAAGCCCCCTACATAAAATAGCACCCTGTAACTTTCTAGCCCACACCTTGCTTTTTCTCCAATCGGCATATATTTATTTCTTTACTCTCTGTCTGCCCCATCTAGAATTTTAATCTCCTACAGGTAAATACCTTTGTCTTTTCTGTTCACTTCCATGTCATTAAAATAGAGACTGACACACTGTAGGTAATAATATTTGTTGATGGAATAAATGAATAAATAGCTTTCACTGAGGCACAAAACAAAGGTTATAAAAAATCCAAAGGGTGGGGGGAGGGGGAATGGACAGGGGACCTAAAAAGACAATTCACACAAAATGAAAACACAGATGATTTGTAAATGTCAGGTAAGATATTCAGCTTCACTCATAATAAAAGAAGTGGAAATTAAAACTTCTATGAGTAACCATCTTTCACCTATGGGATTGGCAAAGATAAAAAAGCTTGTTTGAGGTCACTGATCATCAGAGAAATGCAAATTAAAACAACAATGAGATATCACCTCACACCTGTCAGAATGGCCATCTCAATAAACAAACAACAAGTGTTGGCGAGAATGTGGAGAAAAGGGAATCCTCGTGCACTGTTGGTGGGATTGTAAATTGGTGCAGCCACTATGGAAAACAGTATGGAGGTTCCTCAAAAAATTAAAAATAGAACCACCTTATGAGCCAGCAACCTCACTTCTGGGTATTCATCCAGAGAAATCCAAAACACTAATTTGAAAAGATATATACACCCCTATGTTCGTGGCAGCACTATTTACAATAGCCAAGATATGGAAGCAACATAAGTGCCCATGAATAGATGATTGGATACAGAAGATGTGGAACATACAATGGAGTATTACTCGGCCATAAAAAAGAATGAAAGCTTACCATTTGCGACATGAGGATATTATGCTAAGTGAAACACGTCAGACAGAGAAAGACAAATATCATATGGTCTCACTTATATGTGTAATCCAAAAAACAAAATAAATGAACAAAACAGAAATAGTCATACGAGGTCGGACAATTAAGTTCGCAAACTCATCCTAGAAAAAGTGCTACTGTCACGCAGGGACTCATGCGAGGTCTCTGGTCCCGCTCCTGCACTAGAACACAGGATATGGTGAGGCCAAAAAGGAACACCCACGGAGCCATAGGTAGGGGAGTCACACCACTATATTCTTGCTGGCCGAAGGGCGAGACACACGCAGTAGTAGCCACACAATCTGTAGTCCGCCATTCACTTCCTCTGCCTGAGGACCAACCAACCAATCAACACAGTCCTGGCAGTTACATCAGTAGCCAATTGGCTAACCGGTTACAGCTGACGGCCAACCAATCACAGTCGATGGTCATTCACCACCCGAGCCAGTGTCTCCCCACGCGAGGCGGAGCCTGGAACCTGCTCTGTGGGACTGTCCTCACAGCTACACACCTCATTGCTAGGGTTTCCAGGCGGGAATTCCCGCCCATTCTCAGGAATTTTTTTCGCTTTCCCGTTCCCAAATCCTAAGAAAGGTTGATTGGGAAATTGGGAAAATCACCTCCTTGAACCCAGTAATACCCACAATGGGAAATAAATGTACTACTCACAATGTATCTCTTAGACATTTTTCCTATTTATCGCTAGGGTTTCTGGGTGGGAATTCCCGCCCATTCTTGGGAATTTTTTTCGCTTTTCCATTCCCAAATCCTGAGAAAAGTTGGTCAGGAAATCAGGAAAATTGGCTCCTTGAACCCAGTTGGTTGGTAGTATTGGCTGTCACTTTGTGGAAATGATTCATCATGGAGAACAGAAAACAGTTTATATCTTGGGATTTGGGAACGGGAAAGTGAAAAAAATTCCTGAGAACGGGCAGGAATTCCCGCCTGGAAACCCTACCTCATTGCTGAATAGCACTATGGTCACTTTTGAAGGACTCCCCTTGGGAAGCTGTGCACCGACGTCATCGCCTAGTCCACCCTTCAAAGCAATTTTGGAACTCTTTCTGGAATGGCCATCAGAGCTGTCATCGTATTATCCTTTGATTACCTTTGATGTCATCAAAATGTCTTCCTTTCAGTATTTCCTTTATCTTCAGGTAAAGAAAGAAGTCATTGGGGAACAGACCATGTGAGTAGGGAGGGGGTTCCAATACAGTTATTTGTTTCCTAGCTAAAAACTCCCTCACAGACAGTGCCGTGTGAGCTGGTGTATTGTCGTGATGCAAGAGCCATGAATTGTTGATGAAAAGTTCGTCTCTAACTTGTTCACGCAGCCTTTCCAGCACTTCCAAATAGAAAACTTGGTTAACTGTTTGTCCAGTTGGTACAAATTCATAATGAATAATCCCTCTGATTTCAAAAAAAAGGTTAGCAACGTCGTTGCCACAAGTTCGTGAGCTTAATTGTCAGACCTCGTAGGTAAGCTTTCTCCTCAGTAGAGCTGTAAAGATGTGTTTCTTAGGGTTTCTGATCAGGAAGGCATTATTCCATGAGCACTTACTCTGTGCCAGGCACTATCCTGAGAGCTTTATGCTTATTCACTTAGTGAATTCGCAGAGTAATGCTAGGAGAACCCATTAAAACACCATCTTTATTGCTGGTGGGAAAGCAGCCCCTTTGGACGCTAGTTTGGCAGTTCTCCCAAACGTTAAACACATGACCCAGCAATTCCACTCAAAGGGTGTACCTAGAGGTAAGAGAACTGAAAACGACGTTCTCATACACAAACTTGTGCACAGACACTCACGGAAGCATTGTTCATAACAGTCCAAAGAAACAATCAAGGGTCCATCAACTGAAGATGTGGTTTATCCACACAATGGCATATTATTTGGCAATAAAAAGGGATGAAATACTGACACACATGGATGAAACCGGAAGCCATCGTGCTAAGTGAGAGAAGCCAGGCATAACAGATGGTGAGTTATACCTCAATAAAAAAAACCCCATTTTACAAATAAAGAAACCACAGCACAGAAATAAGGGCTGTTCAGTGGATCAAGTGAGGTAAGAGGGGGTTTTCTGACCTGGATGCTGGTCACTCACAGACATGGAAATGGAAATGGGGTGGGGGGGTGCAGCATGAGGTCTAGGTGATTGGGATATGAGGTACGAGGGAGAAACCTGGGAGAGGGTGGACACACATACCTGGAAAATACTTTACTGAGAGTGCTGACAGGGGAAATACCTTTAATCGTGACAGTGGCCTATTCATACACAATAGAGGGGTCAGTGGCCATCTGGAGAAATCATGCCCCATCTCAAGGGACAGTGATAGGGAAGCAGATACAGTGTCCACAGATGTTTGGATGTTTCAAGAGAAGCTAGAAACAAGGACTGCCATGGGAAGTCTGGTCGACAAGGCCCGTTTCCCCTGATCACCCGTCCCACCTTCTGTTGAAACGGTCTGTCCAGTGGGAGCAAAGAATGTCAGATGCACCACTCTCCCAAGGCGATGGGTACCCGCAGAACACGTCGATGCCAGGTGACTGAGAGGGGAGCCAGCCTGTTCAAGAGTCACTTGTTTTTCAATGATTATATCAAAGAATAATGCTGAGTTCAAAAAGGTAGTTGCAAAATAGTGCATTTCACAGGATCCCATTTTTCCACGCTATTTTAAGTACAGTCAGAAAAAGAACTAGAGGAATATACCCCTGAGAGCAACAGTGGTTATCTCTGGGGGATGAGGCCCTTTTCCTTTGTTCGGTGTATTTCTGTCTGTGTTGTTTCAGAATGATCACGTATTAAAATCAATACAGATGTTAACAATTATAGACCTTTTCTAATGTAACTGTGCGTGTATGTACGTGCCGGTAAAGAGCCGGGGCATGGAGAACGTCCGAGTGGTGGACAGTGGTTACCTCTGGGGAAGGGTGTAGGCGGGCACTGGGCGGCAGGTAAAGGGGAAATTCAGTTTTGCTGTTTCTGTCATGTTTGAATCTTGGATATGTCATCCTGGGTTGTAGAAAAATGACAAACTCCAGTGCCCGACACTCGGATCCATCCATCCAGAAGTCGAACAATTCTCACATGTGGGAGCGAGGGGAAAACCTTCGTCAAGACACGGACAGTATTATCCCCGGCCCTCCCGCACCCCAGGACCCAGCCCCATCCCCCACCCCCACAGGTCACCCACACACACTGAAAGAGGAGCCAAGGGGCCTCATTGTAACACTCATTTTTATATAAATATCCGGAAGTCATGTTACAGAATAAGCACCCCCTGGGAAAAAAGTCAACATTGTTTTTGTTAACTGGCCCCTGCCTTCTAGGTTGGACCCCAGCCTGGGGGCGCCTGCTGCTTTGGGAAGGCTGGGGCTACTGCACAGAGGCTGCTGACACAGCTGCCTGTGTGGCCCCCACCCCGCCGGACCAACCCCCTTCTTTGGTGTGTGGTACCTGGTGACCTCCTCTGGCCCCCCCCTTAGCCTGGGGCAGGGCTCTGGGAACAGGGTTCTGGAGAGCAGGGCCCAGGAGGCCTGGGGGTACTTGGAAATGGAGTTGGGGGCACTGAGTCGCTAAGAAGTAGATTCTGAAGCTTAGAGGTTGAGCCACTGGGGATGCGGACACACAGAGGTAACAGGAACATGTCGGGGGGGCTGAGCTGTCAGCCAAGCAGGAAGCCTGTGCCCTTCTTCCCGGCCTGGCACCCAAGTCCCTTCCCGTTGGTCCACCTCCTGCCAGACCCCACATTCCCAGGGAGAAGCCCCAGGCCTGCCTGTCCCCTTCCAGCAACACCCCCTGCGATTTCCCTCCCCCCCCCACAGAGAAGCCAGAGGCTAGGAACACAGCACCAGTCTGAGGATTTAATTAACCAGGAAGGGGGGGTTATTGGGAGGGGCACCCCTGTAAAAATGTACAAAAGGTCCGCGGGCTATGTGGAAGGGGAGATAAATATGTACATGGAACCCCCCTTCCTTCAGCCCCTCCTCCCCCAGCCCTGAGAGGGCTTGAGGACTTGGGTGGTAGGTGAAGGGGATGCTGGGGGGAGGGGGCACTTTGGCCTCTGGCTTAGTGAGCCCTTGGGGAGGCAGGCCAAGGGCCTAGGGGCCCTCAAAAGGGGAGATGGCGCACCTCGGGAGGTCACGAGCTATGACCTCTGAAGTGACCCCCACTCTCATGTACACACACACACACACACACACACACACACACACACACACCTCTCTGGAGGCTTGTGACCCCTGCCCTCCCAGTGACCCCAAGGTTCATCTGATGCTTGATCTCATGGTGGTTGGGGCACTGCTCTCAGGTTCCATGACCTCAGAGGTGGCTGGTGAGGTCATGCCGTTTGCCCTCCAGCCCTGGCTTGAAACCTCAGCTCTAGGACCTTGTCAAAAGGAAAGGGGGGATGGAGCTTTGCCCCTGCCCCGCCCCTCCCCTCACCTGTCAGCCCGGGCTGGGCCAGGGGCCCTGGGTGGGGAGCCAGGCCGGGGGGCGGGCACAAGAGGCGGCGGCGCCCCTAAAAGCGCTCCTGGTGGGGTCTTGCTGAGAAGGTGAGGGGCTCCCGGGGCCGCAGCCGGCGGCGGGGGGGCCAGGCGGCTGTACAGCAGGGGATGGGCTGGCTCCAGACCATAGAGGCGGGCGGCGGCCACGGCCCCTGGTCCAGTCAGCTCCTCGCCCGCCTCATAGAAGCGAGGTGGCCTTGCCAGACGAGGGGGCCCCGCCAGCCAGGCTGGCTCCAGGAAGCCCGCGCAACGCTCCGGGGGGCTAGGGCCCAAGAAGGGGGGAGGCCGGGGCCTCTCAAACAGCAGGTGGAGGCCCTGGGGCCCGGCGGCGGCGGCGGCGGCGGCGGCGGCAGCAGCGGCGGCAGCGGCGGCAGCGGCAGCAGCCTCCTCCTTCCGTTCTTCTTTCACCCGCACCGACTCCTTGGCTGGCCGGGCCCCTTCCTCGCCAGCCCGGGCCTTGGGAGTAGCAGGAGATACTCGCAGCTGCGGCCGTGAGAACGGGAGGTCCCTGGGGCAGGGGGAGACAGTGAGGGGACTCCAGAGGTCAGGCGGGCTGAGCGGCGGCGAGCGGGCAGGGGTGCCGGGTGCGGGGCGGCAGGGGGCACACCTGTCTTTGTCGTCCTTGCTGAGAGAGGCCTCCCTTCGCTCCACAGGTCGCTCCTTGTCTGAGCCTGGCGTCCGGGCGGCCTCAGGGGGCCGGACCCAGGCAGGAAAGGCCAGAGGGCTGCGGTGCAGGCGGCCCCACGGGTCTGGGGGGGAGGCGAAGGCTGGTGGGGCCCCTGGGCTTTCTTTCTGGGCAAAGACGGCGCCGGAGTCTGGACAGAGGGCAAAGGAGAGGGTGACAGGAGCCAGGAGTGGGAGCCCCTCAGGGGACCCCTCCGGTGTCCCCTCAGCCTCCAGTCTGAGCATGTGAACCCGCTGCCACAGAGCCCCCCCTCCCAACCCCTCCAACCCCCCCACCCCTGCCTGCCCAGCACTCACTGAGTGTGGGGCTGCCCAGGCCACCAAAGGCCCCGCTGGAGAGGGCAGCCAAGGAGGCGAAGCTTGTGGGACGCCCAAAGGGATCTGCGGGGAAAAGGGGAGGCTCAGAGCGCTGGCTGGCTGCTCCGGGCGCCACGGAGGGCTGGCAGGGAGGAGACAGAGCCGCAAGCGGGCCCCAAAGCCCTCAGCCACGCAGTCTCCACGGCCAGGTGCAGAGCATGTCCTTGGACAGAAAGGCATGTGTCCTCACACCTCCCAAGCCCCATCAAGTAACAGGGCCATCCCCACTTAAAGGGGACGGAACAGGCTCAGAGAGGTGAAGTGACTTGCCAGCAGCATCGACCCAGTGAGTGGTGCCCCAACCCCGGGCCTCTCGGACTCCAGAGATGGAGCTCTCAGCCCACGCTCCCACCCTGGCCGCCCAGGCCAGCTCGACAGCGAGTCGCCTGCCTGAAGAGCTGTGCTGGCTTCTCCCATGGGACATGCAGGGCCCTTTCCACCTGATCCTAACTTCATGCACGTGTCACACAGCCAGTCACAACGAACCCAGCCCACTACAGGAGCCTTGCAATTTCCTCTCCCAAGAACACCTTCTCTAGAGCACCAGGCTCCAATCCTCATGCACCCGAACCCAGGTTAAACCCCCGGGAAGCCTGCCTGCCATGGCTGGGAGCCATGCCCACGCTCTGCCTGGGTCCAGGCAGCCCTCCTCCACCTTCCTCTCCCAAGCAGCACACTGCCCTCAGCACGGGCTATTTCAGAGATAAGATCTGAGCTGGCAGATGAGCAATCAGTCTTCCCTTCCTTACCCATTTTACAGATGGTGAAATCAAGGCTCAGTGGAGGTAAGTAACTTGCCCAAGGTCTCCCTCCACCCATTCCAGCTGCCTCTCCGGTCAACTTTCATCCCTGGCTTGAGACCCCCTGGGAGCCAGAGACCAGGCCTGGCTTGGCTCTTACCAATGTGGGTGCTGGGGCTCAGAAAGGGTCCATGGGCCCCGGGAGCTGCCGTAAAAGGGTTGGCTGCAGCGTGGACGGCACCTGGGGCAGAGAGGAGACTCTGATGAGGCTGATGAGGCAACATGGGCCTCGAGCTATATACACTCAGGGATCGTCAGGACCCGAGAGGGCTGGCCAGACTCACCAGTCGCAGTGAAGAGGGAGGCGGCCGGGTGGGAGAGCTCCTGGCCAGTGGGCAGGGCCCCGTAGGGCCCCGGAAGGCAGGGCAGGAGGTCGTTCCGGAAGTCAAGCTTATGGGAGTCGCCCTGCGGGGAACGGGGCCGGCAGTGAGCTGGGCGGTGAGCTGGGCAGCCCTGCTCCTGCTCCTCCACCCTCGTCCCCTCTGAAGGCAGCCGGCCCCCGATGGGCCTGGTGCCTCTGCCTCGCTCAGCCTTCTCTGACCAGCCCCCAGGCAGGCCAGAGAACCAACCCAGTGCTAACTGGGCCAGAGCGGCCGTGACCCGGGCAGGGTGGGGTGTTTCTGGCCAAGGCTGCCTGGCCCAACAGCGCGGAGGCGGCCCGCTCTCCCAGTCCACTGGCCCCAGTACCTTCATCTTTTCCTGGTGTCTCAGGATCATGTAAGCCACACGCACGTGCATGGCACACCACTTCCCTGGTTTCTGCCGCCCCGAAGGAAGGATGACCAAAGGCAAAGGGGAGGAAAGAATGTTCACTCATCACCCGCTCCAGGCCTAGCCCTGCGCCCCAACTCGCCACACAACCTCTCCTGTTATTCTTACAACTGCGGGATGATAACTTCCCGGCCTAGGAAACTGAGGCTCAGAGAGAAAGCACCTTGCCCAAGGTCCCATGGCCAGCTCTGTCTGAACCCAGGCCTGTGGCTCAGGCCTTTGGCTTTCTGAGGGTCCACACCTGGCTGCCTCCATGTCTTGGGCTTCGTACTCATTCCCAAGCAGGACCCCACCCGAGCCACACACCTGAGACCAGCCCCCAGCCTCATGCAGCCTGAGGCCCTCACCAAACTCACCCTCAAAGGTGGCCGGAAATGGTCAGGGATCTGGGGACGGCAAAGCAGAGGTTGGCAGCGATTCAGACCTGTTTCCTGACCCAGGCACCTCATCTCCACAGCCCCCAAGTCCCCCACAAACACCTCCCCGAAACCTGTGTGGCCCCTCAAGCCCTTCCTTTCCCCGCCTCTCCCACTCTGGGTCTCGCCCCTCCAGCACCAAGTTGCTGAAGCAGGCCCCTGGGAGCTGCTCTAAGCCAAGGGTGAGGAGAAGCCATCCTGGGAACGACTTGATATAACGAGGGTCTGTTTCAGATCTTTAGGCAAAAGTTTTGACTCTGGCTAAGAGGCTGGAAACGTCTGGTCTGCTCTGATCTACCCGTAGGCGAATTTCCTGGCCTCCAGGTTCACACGTGCTCAGTGGGAGGGCAGGCTTGGCCTCCCTCTGCCACTTCACAACGGGGCAGCTTATCTTCTCACTGTTTTATGGACACGACTTCCTGGTATGACATCATTTTTTTTTTTTTAAAAGGTTCTGTGACTTAAAAAATTTGAAACCCCCAGAACCACCACTGCCCTAGTAACCTTATTTCTGGGACGACTTCAAGAAATTCCTATTCCTCGTGCCTGGGAAACCCGTCATTATATCACTTCCCTCATGTCAGATTCTCAGGGGCGCCCAGCACACATCAGGAGGAAAGATCTGTGGTTTGTCCTCAAGTCAGCCAGACACCCCCCAGCGACCCCAGGACCTGCCGTGGCCCCCCCTCACCTGTGTCCCCTTTGGGGGAAGCCCGCTCGGCACTGGCCCCAGTCGTGGTGGCAGCTCGGGGTTCGTGCTCTGGGAAAGGGGAGTGGAGGGGTCAGTCAGGAGAGTCAGGAGAGCTGGCATGAATGGGGTGTCAAACGAAGCTGGGGCTGGGACAGGGAGGGCACATGGCTGTGGGGCAACCGGGGTTCACAGGGGGAGGGCAGTGGGAGGGGTGGGGCTTGGGGGACGGAAAGAAGGTATGTGGATCAGGGTGTCTGGGTTCTCGGGGCTGGGAGCTCACCTTGGGCTGGAAAGCCCCCTGCAGGGAACCAAAGGAGACGGCTGGCGGGAGGCCCGGAGGCAGGCCGGGCACGGCGGGAGGGAAGGCCGCGTACGGCTGCGGAGAGAAGGGACCAGTCCACGCTGGGGTGGGGATGCGGTCCGTCTGCTCTGCCCAGCAGGCCTCTGGCCTCCACCCTAAAGCCCCCCAGGGAGCTCTCCCGGCTCAAGGCTCTTGCTTTTGAAGCTGAAGACTGGACCCCACCAGTCAGGGCCACGCGCACTGATACATCTATGCCCACGCCACACTCACACACTCTCACACTCATACACACACTCACACCCACATCCACACTCACACATACACACACACACACACACTCACATTATGCCGGAAAAGGCCTTCCATCTTTCCTGGGTATTTCTCAAACTAGGGAAGAGAAGGGAAGAGTAAGCCGCCAAGCCAGGGACCCAGGGCCTCCCCTGCAGGCCAGACCCTCCCCCCATCTGAGCTTCACCACCAGCCCAATGAGGAGCTCACCATGTGGGGGCCGTGGGGCGGCAGCAGGCCTGGGGGGTAAGGGGTGAAGTGCTGGTGGGTGTGCTGGTGGGTGTGCTGGTGCTGGTGGTTGTGCTGGTGGAACTGGAAGGCCAGGGGCCGGGCCGAGCCCCCTGCCCCCACCACCTCGGGGCCACCCTGGGCATTCAGGTAGCGAGAGTTCAGGTCCTGCCCGATCAGGTCCTGTTCTGTGGGAGGGGAGGGGCGGGAGGGGGGAAGGCTGTAATACCTGTCGCCACCACGTCAGCCTCCTTGGGCCCGAGTGACTGGCCTTCCCTTCGGGCCTGGAGCCACTCCCTCCTCAAGCCCTGCTGTCTGCTAAGGTCCAAATGCCCCAATGCTAGCTGGGCCCAAGCCCAGGGCCATGGCCCCCCACCTCCCGGCCATGACCCCAAACTCACCAGAAAGGGCGTTAGCAGCTGAGGCCCCAGGGTGCCCTGGCACCTGCAGCAGGGGTGGGGGTGGGGGCAGGGTGGGGCCAGGGGAGAACAAGGAGGGGTGGTGGGGGGGTGGGGGGGGCCGCAGCCCGGGTGGGGGGAAGCTGTGGGTGGACAGAGGCAGGGGCAGTGAGGGCGTCGGGGGCCGGTGGGTGAGCTGCGTGGACGAGGAGGAGGCAGATGAGGAGGAAGAGGACGAAGAGGATGATGAGGGGGGAGGCTGAGCCACGGGAGGGGCCGGGGCCTTGGGGGGCGGCCGTGAAGAGCTGGGGAGAGAAGTGGGGAGATGAGTGAGGGGTCGGAGGTGCCAGCTCTGACGGGAGTGGGTCAGAAGCCTGGGTGAAGCCTTGACCCTGGTTCTCCAACAGGGACGGTGGTAGAACCCGGCCCCAGGACCCCACCCCCGCCCAAGGAGCCAGTCCTCAGACTGAGGTACCGCCCGCAGCCAACAGTCCCTCTCTCCTCTCCAGGAGTCCCTTCCACGCAGCTGCCTCTGATGTCCCTGGCCACGTGACTTTCCCTTTTCTGACTCAAGCAAAGCACAAAACCGATCATTCCCTTGGACACTTCATTTCAACAGGCCACCTGGGTCCCTGCGCTGAGACAGTGGAAGCAGCGCCCTGCCGGCCTGGCCTCGGAGCTCCAGGCCCGTCCTGCCATTAGCACCTGGGGACCTTGAGCAAGTCACTGCCCCTCTCTGAGCCTTAGTTTTCTCAGTAAGAAAGAGAGTAACAATGACTACGTCATCACCGAGACAGCATCAACGACAGCACGACATTCTTACCCCTCAGCACGCAATGACGAGCGGCCAAGTGCTGCCACTTGCTTTACATGCTAGTCCAAGGCTCCAGCATTTCACACCCCCTTCCCAACTGCTGCCACATCCATGTAACCTGTACCATCACCTCTTTCTTGAACATAACTCAGTTTTCCTTTTTCACTTAGCGTCACCCCAGCCATAACATTGGAAATCAAGGGGTACTAATCGTATTTTCCTAAAGCATGTAAAAGTTGAGAAAAACGTTCTCACGTGTTATCTGAAATTATCTCACACATCACTAATGATTAGCGTACACACTTTGGGAAACACCACATTAACTCACAATCAATCCTCGCAACAGCTTTAAGATGAAGCCACTATTATTATCTCATTTTACAGAAAAAGGCAATTGAGGCTCAGAGAGGTTAACTGACTTCTCAAAAATCACACAGCCAGTAAGTGGCAGAGCAGGAATTCAAATCCAGGTCTCACTGAAACCAAAGCCAGAACTCTTATTAATCATCATGTCAGCATTTCCCAAAGTATGTTCTGAAGAACACTATTCCTAGCAGGTGTGCCTTGCAAAACGTCTCACCAGTTGGTGACACTGGGAACGGCACAAACTGGAATCACTGCATGTGAACGTACCATGTTTCCCCAAAAACAAGACTGGGTCTTATACTAATTTTGCTCCGAAAGACGCATTAGGGCTTATGTTCAGGGGATGTCAACCTGAAAAATCATGCTAGGGCTTATTTTCCAGTTAAGTTTTATTTTCAGGGAAACACGGTACAAAGAGTTCTGACGAGTCTCTAGTAATCTCTTTAAATGTGTTTCACTCCGTGTCTTCCAAACTTGTCAGTCTCAGAATCCTTTTCCAAATCACATCCCCAGGGCCCAGCCACAGAATGCAGGGATTGGCGCCAACACGACCAGGCCCTTCCGGACCAGCCCAAACCCCTGGACAACTCACCTGCCAGTGCTGAGGTCCAGGCTGCTGCCATAGGGAGAAGTGCGGAGGCCAAAGGGTGAGACCCGAAGCTGCAGCTGGGGTGGGGGCGGCAGACTGGGGGCGGCCGGCAGGGGTGCAGGGGGTGAGACAGGAGGCCGAGGGGCTGGTGGAGGTGGCGGTTCCTTCGGGGGGAAAGGCACTAGCAGCGGATCGGGCCCTGGGGGCTGCTCCTGGCTCCGCTCCAGGCCCGACACTTTAGGGACTACGGAGAGTTTTGCTTCACAGTTCCCATTGAAGGCGCCGTGGGGGCCTGAGGCTGTGTGGGCGGAACAGCACACACTCAGCTGAGGCCCACACTCACCCCAACTCCCTCCTTGTCTCCAGCCCCAGCCCCTGGCACCAACCTTTGCTGGTTGAGACAGTAAAGGATGGGTCGAGGTCATCATCGGAGACCTGGGGAAGAAGGGTAGGGACACGGTCAGGTTCAGGTCAGGCCACACCCTTACCCAGGAAGGCCGCCAGCCTCTGGAGCCCGCTAGGAGCTGGCAGGAGTGGCAGGTCTACCATCACCTTAGCTGAAATCCATCAGACTGGGCTCTAGGGCGCCTATGCTTGGGGAAAAAGGGGGAGCGCTGAGCCTGAGAACTTGCTAGGCCAGAACTAAATCAAGGCAGAGAAGCACGGAAATCAAGGCGAAACTGTCAGCTGTCACTAACTGCTGGCCAACAGACTGACTGGCTCATTTGTCCGGTGCACAAGTGTTCGCAAAATATTTTAAACTAATTGCTGATATTTAGAAATCCAACTTTGCCCCATAAAAACTCAGACTTGCAGGTCCTCTTAAGAATTCCCGAGTCTCACATGGCAACAGCAAGCTGGAACTGGCTGGTGTCTGCCCCCCTTAAATACACAACTCTCTGGTTCACTCTAGTCCCTGCCCGTCCAACTTTTAAAACTAAAACAAGACACACATCAGGGAGGGCAAATTTAGTTAGTTTCAGGGGTAGAGCGCCAATAGTTAGGACCCGCTATTTCAGAGCACCACCAGGCCTATTCATACACCGAAATTCACCTTTGCAGGATGTATTCTGACATTGACTACAATGGCTTAGTACCCTCTGCTCAGACTCTATTCTGTAAGACTGACTGATGCTCAGCAGGAAGGATCAGCTTGGTTCCACAGCCACTTGGGATTTCCGTGGAGAACCATCAGTACCTCCAAGGGCCTTGGGAAAGATTCTATTGTTTGGTCAACTGGCACTACTCACCAAATAGAAGAAGTTACTCTCTCAGTCCACCCCCTTCCTCCCAAAATCTAATCCTAACTCCACCTAACCCGTGTTCCCCACTCAGGGAGACCTCTAAGCTGCAATGCATCTTCTAAGCTGTGACACCGCCGACCCAACAGGTTCTAGTCCTACTCACCCTCTCATCCAGATCGCTTTCCGCATCACACTGGGGGGGAAGGAAAGACAGAGGTGTCACACAAAGGAAGAGGAGAGGAGCCCAAGGTCCAGAGGGGACTGTCACAGAGGGAGTGCAGGGGAGGGGCCAGTATAGGTGGAGAGCACTTACTATGTATCCAGCTTCCAGAGAGTGACGGGAGGAGGCCTGAGAAAGACCAGAGTCCAGAGGTAAGGGAGGCTGGCTGGCAAGGCCTTTGGATCACGTCTCCACCCCCCGGCAAGGCTCTCAAGGCCCCTCAGGACCTACTCTCCATCTCCTTCTAGCTGCTTCTCCTGCTGTGTTCACCCGTTCCCAGTGCTCCGGCCACTTTCCAAATACACCAGACTCTCACATTTCGGTGTTCTAGGCCCAAACAACTCTGCTGCGTTCCTCCTCTTAGCAAACTTCTGACTATCCTTCCAGGCCTAACTGAGACATCCTAGGGGGCTTTCCCTAACCACAACCGCCCGCCCATCCCCCAGACAGAGTGAGTGGTTCCTCATGGGGGTTTCTGCAGCACCTCTCCCAGATCTCCGCCTTCTGTAGCTTCACAGTTTTGGGTAGAGGTACTTGCTTGCAGATTGTTGTTTTTCCTGCTAGACACCCACTCCCTCGCTTGAAGGGGAGGGCAGAGACTGTGTCTAACTCATTTATGATTCAACTAAGTCCCTTTGCCACATCTCTTGAATTATCAACACGTCTGAGGCAGACTCAGCGCCAGCCAGAAGCAGATGAGTCTGACCATGGACGCGTCTTTATCAGACCTGGACGGGGGAGTGAGAGCTCACATGGGCCAGGCTTCCCTCTGCCTTTGGAGACTGGGGTTCCTGTTTAAAATGGGTCGTGGCGGTGCCACTAGAACACGGGTCTTTGGGAAGGATGTTGTGTCCAGAGTTTTCAAGGACAGGGATATGGAACAAACTCACCTCCTTCCTTCTCCGCTTATTGGGCCATTTTCGGGCCCGATCCCCAGAGGGCCGGCCTGGCTCCCGATCAGAGCTGTCCCCTGGCTCCCCAGTGGCCCCACTGGAGCCCCCCCTCTTCCGCTTCCCAGAATGCTTTAGCCGGTGTTCCAGCCGCTCTGGGGGCTGAAGGGAGGCATCCTTCTGTGGAGGAGGAGGTGGGACTAAAGTGGATGGAGAAAGGAAAGCTCCCGACCTCTCTTGGGATGACCAGGCCACCAAAGTGGCCCTCAGGTCAGGTAACCTGGTTGGTCCCTGGAGACCAGCTCTACCCCCTCCCACCCCAGGGTGGGGCAGAGGCCTGGCCAGAGGAGCCGGTTGCTCTGGTTTGGGGTGCCAGCATTCCCCCCTCCACTCCACCCACTCCAGGCACCGAACCCTCCTCTCTGCCCCCAAAGTTCCCCAGCCCCCTCAGCCCTACCTGCAAGGCCTCGAGGCTGGCGAAACTGGCTATGGCGAAGCCATCGATCAAGTCCTCCTCCTCTTCTTCCTCCTCCTCATGCTCCTCCTCGGCCTCCCCGTCGTCTGCGCCCCCCTCCTCCTCCTCCTCTTCTTCCTCCCCGCGGCTGCCCGAGCCAGCAGGCCGCTTCCTAGCTCGGGGTCTCGGGGGTCGAGGCCTGGGCCGGGGCCGCCGCCGTCTCGGGCCTCCGGGCCGCTCTCCAGAGGAAGCTGACGACCAGGGCCGGGCGGGCGGCGGCGGCGACGACGAGGACGAGGAGCCGCGCGGGGCGGCCAACAGGGCCCGGGGCGCGTCGCCGCCAGGACCTCGGCGGCGCCGCTGCTCCCGGTCTCGGTCTCGGCGCGAGCAGCGCCGCCGCCGCCGCTCTCCTTCAGCGGCCCAGCCCGGGCCCGGAGCCGCGGCCGTCTCCATGGCGACCGCCCTCAGTGCCGCATCCGGAGGCGGCGGGGCCCGAAACGGCCTGTCCGCAGGCCTGGGGTCGCAGGCGCGGCGCTGGCGGCTGCACAGGGACGAGAGGGCCACGGCTTCCCCTTTAAAGCAGGATCGGCTGGCCCTGAGCTTGCCCCAAGGCCAAGGCCTGGGGAGCCGGCGCCGCCCCCGGGGCGACAAGCCCGAGGGCCCCCCCCCCGTGGGGCCGAGACGGCAAAAACGGGGCGCCCGTCCCTTTAAGGCGAGGCCTCAAGTTGTCCAGCCCCTGGCCCCTTTAAGACGACCCAACAGTGTCCGGCTGGCCTAGTGCGGTGGCCGCCCCCTGCCAGGGGTCGAGACAAGACTCCCCGAGGAAGAGGAAGGGCCACCCCTTTAAAAGGGACCGAAAGCTAGCCCCGAAACGCAGACCTCCCCTTTAAAAGTGCCTCAAGTCCTCCGGCTAAAAGAGGCCACCCCTTTAAGGAGTCCAGGGTCCTCAAAACAGTAGGCCGCCCCTTTAAGGGCTCGGGAGTTAGTTTCTAGTCCTCCCCAAGCGGCCACTTCCCCTTTAAGCTGAATTTAAAAGACTTCTTGCGTGGAGGGGGGAAGAGCAGGCGAGAATCCTCACTCGCTCCAATTATCCCAACAGCACAGTTCTCAATTTGTCAGCGTCTGTTCGGCGGCTTCCCCTTTAAGGCTGGCGTTGTAGTCCGCCGAGTTCAGTGGCCACCCCTTTAAGGAGATTTAAAGAGGCCTCTTCCAGGCCCAGCTCTTCCAGCCTCCGCCTCCGGTCGCCATGAAAGGCGCGAGGGGGGGCGGGGCCGCGGGGGCCAGCCCTCCAAAGCCCCGGATGTGAGGCAACGGTGACGGGTAGAGCCTCTCTGTCCGCCGACATAAAAGTCTCTTCCTCCTTTCCTCGCCTGTGTCTGACTTGCGCCGTAAGGGATCCGGAACGGCCGTTGGGCAGCGGGGGAGTTCCAGCGCACCCGCCTGTTGTCTCCTTTGGAGTCTTGGGCCTCTTCTCCGCCTGGACTTCCCTGCCCCTCCTCCCTCTTCCTCCTCAGCCTACGCCTCCTTCCTCTCTCGGCCTCCTCCCACTCTCCGCCCCCTTCCCCTCACCCCTCTACAGGCTTAGTCGTTGATAGGTTGAAAAGTGTGCGTCAGGATGCGGGGCGGAGCCAACCTCGGGGCGTGGCTAATTTGCAACCGCCCTCAAACCCTGGATTGGGTACACGTCAGATTAGCTCCGTCCTTTATCAAGTCTCGTGACTCCACTGGTTAGAAGTAGGTGCTCGGGGCGGACCCCGCCTCTTCCTGCTCTTTGCTCATTGGTCGGCCGTCTGATGAGTCAAGGAGAGGCGTCTGGAGGTGGTGCGCGAGTCCTAGGGGGCGATCGACCGCTGGGCGGCGCGCGGCCTTGGAAGGAGCCTGTCCACAGCCTGTTACATCGTCTCTGCTTTTCCGCCGTTTGGCTTAACCCACTGGCTGCCTGGCTTCTCGCGCAAGCGCGTGGCAAGCTCGTCGTCCGGTGGGCCGCTCCGTAGGGTAGCCCCGCGGCGCGAGGTGGCCCGAGCACGCAGCGTGCCTAGCGAGCGCCAGACGCGTGCGAAGAAGGAAGCGTTCCGTTATCGTTCAGTTCAATGGGAAAGTGTTGGCCTGTGTTCTCTGCGTGCCAACGAGAAAAAAATACCTGCTCCTGTGCACCGGACACTTTCTACCCTATTAACTTACTGGGTAAAATTCTTTTAGGAAGGTGTTGCGATTGGCCCTACTTTACAGTGGGGGAGGAGATGGACGCACAAACATGGATCCTAACCAGGCTTTGGACTCAGGAAGCCAAGCTCCACAGTCTGTGCTGTCAGCCACCATTGTAATTTGCCTGTATGTTATGAAAGCTGTAGAGGGCTGCTTCTGGCCTCTGGTTGCCTGGGTTGCCCTAGTAATGTGGACATCTGCACAGACACTTGGCTTGCTTTCCTATGTATAAAATGGGTAGAATTCCCTCTCACACGTTATGTGCAGGTCAAGTACATGTGAGAGTATGTTGTAGGCGCTCAATTATAGCCGACTACTCAGCTCTTGAATCTACTGTGTTTCCCCGAAAATAAGACGCAGCCGGACAATCAGCTCTAATGTGTGTTTTGGAGCAAAAATTAATATAAGACCCGGTCTTATTTTACTATAAAACCAGGTTTTATATAATACCCGGTTTTATATTACTTTTTGTTCCAAAAGACACATTAGAGCTGATTGTCTGGCTGCGTCTTATTTTTCGGGGAAACACGGTAGCCACAGGTCCTGGCCTGCACCTTAGGAGGAGGAAGTCAGGGCCATCGTGATCAAGGCCTTGGTCCACTCTGGGACACTCAGTCTCCTCTTTGATGGAAGTGAATTGGGAGCACCCTGACCAGGGTCCCGGATCACAGGATCTTCTGGGGCAGATTCAGAAGTAATCCCTCTACACAAGAAAATCCTCAAGTCAATAAAGTATCTCCAATGACCATTCCCTCACCCCCTCCCTGTATCCAACCCTCATTGCCTTCCCTGGCGCCTCTCCCACTTCCCACTCTTTGGGGCCAAAGTAGAAACATTAGCCAATATTGCCAGTCAGGCATCAGTGTCCAACTCAACTGGGAACATACAAAAGAATCAGAAATATATCAAAAACTTTACTAGAAATATAGAGGAAAAAAAATACAATGGCCTCAAGTCTTCCCTTTTCTCTTGGATGGATGGTCCAATGGGGCTGCTCCCTAATCCACTTTCTCCTCTTCCAGGAGCAAGGCATCCAGTTCCGCCAGCCGCTGCTGCAGCAGGGTTCCCACATCTGGGCTGGGGGCCAGGTTGGGAGTAATGGTCCTGCCAGCCGCAGCCCGGACCCCACGAGATGGCCGCCGGGATCGAGGAAGGCTACTGTCCCGAAATTCTACAGCCCGTCGCAGCTTCCTTGAGCTGGTGAAAATCAGAGTCCCATTGCGCTCCCGGGGTTCCTCGAAGATGGTCTCGAAGGCCCTGGACCAGACAGGGAGGAGTACTGGTTACCAGCATGCCCTCTGGTGCCAGCCTTCCCTGTCACCCCCAAGCCTTCAACGTGTCTCACCTCCTGGTTGTAGGTGACTGGTAATTCTTGTTGGTGTAAATTTCTTCCAAGCTGAACTCTTTCTTATTCAACCTGGGAGCAAAGAGCAGAGGCCACTGAAAAACCTGGGGCCAGTGGGGCCTAGAGAAACGATAAGCAAGCCTAGTCTGTATTTCCGTTTCTGGGACATGCCATGGGCCAGGAGTGCTGCCTGAGGCAGACGGTTCTAAGCACAAACCCAACAGACTCCTCCGAGCTGGAATGTGCTCCCCGAGAGGAGATAAAGCCACAGTTCAGCGGATGTGAGCCTCCATCTGTTTAGCCAAGGCAGCTCCGTGCACAATAAGCATCTCACCTGATCGGTCGAGGCAGCCCCATTGGTGTGAGGTTTAACTGAGGACGGGCCGGGGTCCTGCGTATTCTGAATCGAGAAACCTTTCCCATGGTCTGCAAAAAGGGGGCCGAGGGTAAGAGTGTGCCATGGGCACAGGCTCCCACTTGTGTCCTCCCCCCCGACCTGTCCACCTACCTTGGTCTCAGGGTCTGAAAGCACCTGGTCCTCTGAGGCCATTGGCTCCTTCCCCTTGGTTGAGCCCAACCTGCAGAGAAGGTCAAGGCTCAGAGACAAACAGCATTCACAGCAGTGTTCCCATCTCCTGCCCACTGGACACTAGGGGAGGGGGAGGAGGCTAGGCCCAGACTGTGACCGGGCATTAAGGAGGGTTTATCGAGAGCACTACCTGGGTTCTGCAGGTTCAGAGAAGGAGGAAGTGGATGCGGTGGACGAGCAAGATGTGACGAGGGGAGGAGAGCCTCCCACTCCTCCAAGAGGGAAGACCTCTTTCCGGAGACAGAGCCGAGGGGGTGGCGGGGCTCGGGCCATCTCTCCACCACCCACAGTGTGCCGCCGGGGCCGGGGTCGGCTTGGGTGGTGTGGAGCAGGGGGCCAGCTGCAGGGATCTGAACCTGGGGGCCCCAGATCAGGGCAGGAGTGGCTTCGGCCCAGAGAGGGCTTAGGGAGAGGTGCTAGTGGGGTGTGGTCTCGGGCCCGCCACTGGCGGATAGGGGGCCGGGGGCTGACAGCTGCAGTGCTCTCAGCAGCCCTGGACTGATCAGCCTCTGAGATGGCGATCTTCAACTCCAACTTCATACGGGGTGAGGGGGGCGGGGGCTGCGGGGCTTTGTTGGCTGTGAGGAAGATGTCAGCAAAGCTCTCGAGCTTGGAGCGGACGGAACGGAAGAGGGGGGCCAAGCCCCAGGGACTGAGGCGGGGGCGTAAAAGGCTGGACGGCGGTGGGGTCGATGGGGGCTCCAGAACAGGATCTGGGGCTGAGGAAAGGAGAGGGTCACAAGTGGGTATTCCTCACTGCAGGCATCTAAGCCCCGCTTCAGCAGCCTCAGCTCCTCTCCTAAACACTACGCTGCCCACAGAGGAATAAGCCCACTCCTGAAAAACTAAGCCCTATCTTTAGGAGTTGCACATCAGGCCCCTGAAGTCTAAACCCCATCTTCACACACCAAGCTTCGCCCTAGGAGGGGATTAGGCCCCACCCCCACCTCTGCACCTGACAGAAGCTCAGCTAGGATTTTCCAGAGCCCCAAGTCTCCTCCCCGTCTCTGAGTCCTTACCTGGCGATGGGTTCTCCAGAGGGTCTGTAGGCAAGGAAGATGGCTGGAATGGGGGTTCCAGGTCCCTGGGCGGAGGCATTGGCTGGTTAACCATCGTCACGGACTCAGCTCTGGGGTGAAGGGATAAGATAAAGGCTGGGGGAGCTTCCAGGTCCAGATCCGACCTAAGCCAGCACCTCCCCTGTCCCTTAAGCCTTCTGAAGGTGCTACAAGAAACAACTGGACAAGTCCATCTGAGGCCCTTAGCTCTGGCTGCCTAGACAATGGTTGTTGCCTGGACACCTTAATAATTCCTTCCCCAGCCGTCTCACCTTCTGGCTGGGACGATGAAGTTGGGAGCCTTGTCGGCGAAGCCCTGGATATAAAAAGGGGGTATTTGTGGGGAGGCAGGGAAGCCCCGCTGACCTCCCTAGCTTCCCACATCCCGACTCTCTCTGTCTTCAGATGCCCGCCTGGGCTCACACCACAGACTTTTTCATACAGGTCTTTGCTCCAGCAGTGTCTTCTGCCTAACCTGCTGTCCTTCTGGCTCTGAGCAAAAGCCACCCAGGACTCAACCCTCCTACCTGTCTCCTACCCCGGGTGGAGTGCCTGCCCCCAGCTGCATCCCTGCCATCCTTACCCGAAGTTCCCATACCTCAGGTGGCGGTCTGGGGTTGGCAATGTCTTCTAGCATCACCACCAGAGTGGGCTGGGGGCCCCGGTCCACCGCTCGTGAAGGGCCCTCCTCTGGGCCAGGGGTTGGCCTTGATCGACACCTCAGAGTGGAAGGAGACCGATGGATGTGGCTCAAGGGCTCTCGGCATAAGTGCAGGGGGTCGGGAGGCCTAGAGAGGGAACACAAAGATCAGAGGGGCTCCGCTGTGTCCCCAGCTGCCCTCCACATCCTGCCATGCTCACCTGGCCTGGGACAACCACATGGCTTTTTGGGGTGCTGAGGCAGGCGGCTGGTTCCGGACAGAATCCTGACAGTTGGCGGGGGGCCGTGGGGTGGAGGTCTCCTCTCCTGGCACCAGGGGGACCTAGAAGACAAGGTGTCAAGAGTAAGGTGAGGGAATGAGTTGGACTAGACAGGATCTCCCTGTGCCTAAGTGTCCTACGCCACAAAGGTGACAGAGGTTGTGGCTAGAATTCACTCAAGATCCCCAAAGAGGTGAGTCAAACTGAATTGGGGGCCAGATATTAGTGTTGTGAGCTGCAGTTGTGGGTCATCTCACCCACGCTGTTTGGAGTGTGAAAAGAAGGTGACTCTGGGTGAGTCACAGCCCTGTTTGGGACTTCAGTTTTTCTATCTGTACAATGGAGCCAATGACCTCAGTCTGCTTCCCAAGGATTGCCTAGAAGTTGGGCTGGGAAGCAAGCAGAAGCGTTTCTCGTATTTCCAGAGTAGTAGGGATGAGGTTCCAGCCCCACTGGCTTGGCCCTGGGGAATGGGCACTGGAGACCCCGCCCAATTGAGGAGGGACTGAGAGCCAAGCAGAACGCTAGCATTACAGAGGCCGGCTGAGCGATGGGTGTGAGAATGAGGTGTTTGGAAGTCAATTACCCTCATTAGTGATCTGGACTAATTGGTACTGAGGAGAGACCTGGGTTGAGAAAGGGGCTTCTCAGTTCGGGGGGCTCACCATATGGGCAGCCATGACATCTTCCAGCACCACGGCCAGGACCCGCCGAGAGGCCTTTTCCAAGGGTGAAGGGGCCACCACGGGCTGCAGCCTCGCCCGTTTCGGGCTTCTGGCTCCCCATAATGCTCGAGCCAGGGGCTGGCGGCATAGACGTGGCTGGCCAGGCGGGCTGGAGGATGAGAGAAGCAGAGGACGGTCGCCCAAGCCTGTCGTTGGCTCTGTGGTTCCCCTGTACGGCCGCCAGGCTCCCCGTTTCCCGGGCTCACGACAGGCTGGCGGGGTGCACTCTCACCTGGAGTCCCCGGGCAAGTCCATGGGGGAAGCGGCAGCTTCGGGGAGTCCCTGGGGGATCCCAGGCTGCAGCCTGGGGTAGGGTGGGGAGCGGAGGAGTGGGGAGTGAGGGCCAGCCCTTCCCCTGGGGCTCCGCCCTTCATGGTCCACCCGCAGCTCCCGGTAGCCCACGGGCCGGAGACCTGGGGCGCGAAAGGGCGCCCCCGGTCGGCCGTCCGGAGCGGGTGTCTTCCCACAGCTGCCGCCGCGATCAGCAGATCACTCGCCCACTGCTGGGCACTTGCCAGGAAAACCTGGATTGCAGCGGCCCCAGTTCTCCCACGGCCGGAGCCTCCTGGGGCCTTTGTCCCTGCAGATTCCGCCCTGAGATTCCCCGGGATCAGCTAGGATCCCGGTCCTGGGAGGCTCAGTTTCCACCAGATCCCTCCGCGATCCTCATCCACTCCCAGCGAGCGGCCAAGGGCTCTGAAGCAATATTCCCACACGCCGACGACTTCCCCCTCCCACCAGATCCCCTAGACTGGATCCAAGAGGAAAGAATCCTCCAGCGCGGTTCCGCCAACCAGACGCCGCACGAGGATCCTCCTCTCCCTGTAACTTCGGCTCCGTAAAGCTCCGCTCAGCCAGGGGAAGACCGAGCTTGAGCAACGCGAACTCAGTCGGGATCCCCGGGGATCCACTGTCAAGCGAATAGCCCTCCACTCCAATCCCGGGAGGTCCCGCCCACAGACCCCCTCCCCCGCCCTCCCCGGGTCCCCGCCCAGGGCTCTCCCCAGCCCGGGAACAGATGGTTCAAACGGCTCCTTCCCTCCCTCCTCCCGCCCTCTCTCCAGCCGCTCGGTTCCCTCCCCCGCGCGCCGCTCACCGCCGCCTCCCGCGGATCCCGGGTCTTCGACGGCTCCCACCTGCGGCTCCTTTAAAACCAGCCTTTCCCAACACTGCCCAACCGCTGAAGGCCTTCTTCTCGGAGCCCCCGGACAGCGTCCAATCGGCGGCCCGCGTCTTCCTGGGTGGTGAGAAACGAAGTGAAGCCTCCTGGCAGCCATCATCCTTAGGGGCAAATCGCCCAATTGGGCAGTGCAACCATGATAATTGAGGGCAGATGGCGCCGCCGTCCTCAAGGCACGGAAGTGGACCGGGTGGCGTCACTTTCTAAGGCCAGGCAGCGGCCGAAGACTAAGTCAAGTTTCTTGAGCTACTGAGATAACTGTAGCGAAGCTAGAGTGTCGCCACGTTTTTTAAGGGCATCTTCCGGTTCTTTAGCTTTTAGGCCAATCAACAAGACCTGAATGCTAACGATAGGTGAAATTCCCAATTTCCTAGAGAGGCCCCATCGAGGCCGGTTCCGGTACCACCCTGGGTTCCTCAACCGGGTACCCACGTCGCAGCGAAGAGTTAGGGAGAGGGTGGCGAGGGCCGGACTAGGGGAGTGCCCCTTCCGACCGCGTCGCTCGCGCGGTGTCCTGGA
This sequence comes from Rhinolophus sinicus, assembly GCF_057876585.1. Taxonomy (NCBI): domain Eukaryota; kingdom Metazoa; phylum Chordata; class Mammalia; order Chiroptera; family Rhinolophidae; genus Rhinolophus; species Rhinolophus sinicus. The sequence goes on along the minus strand of NC_142510.1, from coordinate 18,076,821 downwards.
GAGGCTGAGCTGAGCCAAAGTGGGGGCGCCGAGTTTCCCTTTACTCGAGTGTTGTGCACTTCTTCCTGGAGAAGTGGGAGTTTCTGCGGCGGGTGCAGAGGGCTCAATATAGGAGCGTCATTGCAGGAAACCAATAACCAACTTGGCGTGCTCGGTGGGGTCCGACCGCTTTCTTCTCTGTTCCACGTTCCCACGAGCCCTCTTTCAAGAGAGGCCAGCCTGGTGGGAGTGTAAATAGTCCTTAGTAGTTAAGGGCCAGGGATGGAATCCTGCTGCTTGGCATTTTTATCAGGAGCAGGGATGTTGGTGGAAGGAAGTGGGTATGTCCTGGCCTCTTGGCGTGGTGAAGGCGCCTTCACTGCGCAACCAAAGCCCGTGCCTCCATTAGTTCTCCTTCCCTAGGAGTCCCTGGTCCAAACCAGTCCTTAGTTTCTTAATGCAAGAGAGCCTGAAGCCTAGAATTCTTGATCTGATATGAAGGTACAGAGTGACCTACCCTGCTCTACATAATTGTCTCTTATAGGATTGAGTGATAAAAGAAATGACACAGAAACGATGATATGGAAAGAGCAGAATCAGTAAGGATAGGTGTGGAAAGCGAAACCTCCCCAACACTGGAACCAAGGACCCATCAGGATAGCTCTCCCAGGACTACAGCTACTCTGTAACACAAAGCCTGCTGGGTCTTATGGAACCCCATGAAGACTCTTCTGGAGGAAGCAAGCGGTTGGTAGCTCTTTCAGATAGAGGTGTCTTCTCTCCCCTGGATCAGGGCTGGCTGCATCGTGCCTGAGGACGTTCCTTGGGGTATGGTGACGCATCTAGCCTTGAATGCTTGGAGACCCTTTTCAACCTTGGTGTTGAGAGGTGCTATGTAGGCTCTCACTTAATTGCTTAAACACACAGGTGCTTCCCAGGCCCCAAGGAGAGAAAAGCTTTCAAGGGCAAAGCATGCCTGATCTGAGTTTCAATTCTCTAGGTCTCCTGAAGAAGTCAATACCAAGGGCAAAGGAAGTAGTCTAAAGAAAGGGCCTGGGCCTGAGAATCTGGTAGGGAGCGCTCAGCCCTGAGATCCAAACGGATGCTGGAGTTCATCAAATTGAAGTTCTAGACACCAAGTTGGTGTCTGGCCTCAGTCCAGGCCAGCAACTGCAAGCCTTCATAGCTTCACGGTCTTACTCTGTCCTCTGTGACTACCATTGCAACAAGTACTACCTTACCCACCTGTGTACACACCCTAGGGCATGGCCAGTGTGTCCTAACCCAGTGGCCAGAGGCCCCACACAGCCTCCAGCTGGTGATGTGGCTGGAGGCTGGTGTTAGGGCACCTCATTCTTCAGAAACTCTGGGCCCCTTTAGACTCTGGGTCTCCCACATGCTTAACTGTTCCCTGGCCTTGGTGATTTCATTTGTAAAATGAGAGCAATACACCCTGTCATGCCTATCTCAAAATAGACTTGGAAGGTCAAGATCAACTGAAGACACAGCTGAGTGTGCCTGATAAATAAGTCTCAGGCTACAGGTAGAAAGGATGATAACTTCCCCTTCTTCTGTATGAGTATCCTGTGTCTTCTGGTTCCTACGACAGCTGCTCTCCTCAGTAGCTTTCTCTGCAGGTTGAGGATCTCAGAATCTTGGTTTTTTCTGAGCTGATCCGAGGGAGTTCCTAGAGGTTTCCTGTTGTTAGCAAGGAGTGTGGGGGGAAGACCTTTCACAGGAGGGTAGCAATGTCCCTAACTGAGGCATTTTATCAATCCCCATGAACAAGATGGGCTCTTGGCATTACGTCTTTCTCAAAGGTCTTAAGTAGTTTTCCTGGCTACAAGCTCTGATTAAGCATCAGCGGAACGACCCTCAGTGGTAAAATAAACAAACAAACAAACAAATCCAGATACATATTAAGAAGTAGCCAAAAGAGCTTGGGTCTCAGTTCTTAGATCCAAATTCCAGAGATATCTTCTAGAAGTCTAGGTTAGTCAGCCTGGGAGAGTAAGGGGGGGGGTGCCAGGGATTTAGGAGTGGGAGATATCTGAATAGCCTCAAGGGATGAGAGCTGAGAAGAGCAGGTGAAGACCATACCCCCAACCTTCAAGACTTCTCCAAGAATAAGATGATATATTTATGGCATTTTCTCATTGCTTCAAGACAGGAGAACGTGCTAGGAAGCATCTGTTGGAGGAGGTCATCAAGAGGACATGACTATTGGTTGATCTGCGAACCAAACCCAGGCAATTAGAGGCTCCTCCCTGCCTCCCCTGTCCTTGTAGTGTATGTTCTGCTTTCCAGTCCCACAGTGGGAGCTGTTTGCAACGATAGGGCATTGAGAGAGTACTGTGTTGTTGAGACCACCTGGACAGTATACATGGCCGAACCCCATTAAGGCCTCTATAAAATGTTAAGATTCTGGCAGGAGGAGGCAGAGATCCACTTGTCTTGGGGTCGCCCAAGACAAGCCTTGTAAATAAGTTCTCTGACTTATTAAACCTGCCTTATTAAACCGATCCATCTGGATTGGTCTGCCTCTTCCCTTCCGTCTCTCCTTGCCCTTGGTGTATGAGGACCACTTTCAGATTTCACCTGGGAAATTTCCCAGGTCACAAACCAACAGGATTCCTCTTGTTAGCCAACTTCCATCTCCCTCAGATAATAACTCCCTTGAATTAACTGCCTACTATAAGACCCACACGTACAGTTAACTCCTTTAAACTTCAGTGACATTGTCTGTAAGGTAGATAGTATGAACCCAATTTTACAAACAAAGAAACCTACACCATCAAGATGAAGTAACATGCTTACCTTATACAATTGCCAAGAGGTGGGGGCAGGGCTCAAGAGTTTCCCCGACTCCAACGCCTAAGCTCTTTCCATTGAATTATAAATCCATCACAAGTCTTGTGCCTCATATCTGTAAAGGGAGTTAATTATGGAATGAAGGTCCATTGTGAACCTCTGGAAGTAAAAAGACCATCTCTTGCTTGGGGGGGGGCAGCAGGGGGGCCACGGGGGCAAGGGGAAAGCAAAGAAAAAATTTTTCATTACTTCGATATTTTTGAGCAATTGCTGTATTGAGAAGCAGCTGTATAGCATAATGGTTAGGATACACGGGCTTCAAAGTAGGATACATTGAATTCTATTACTGGCTCAGTTGAGCAGTGTTACAGTGAAGTTTCTTACTGGACTGAGCTTGAGCGCCCCCATTCGGAAAGTGACATGATCAGCCTCAAGGGCGTTGTTTGGAAGATTAAATTACATTAACGAGATAATGACAAAATGCATTTGGAGTGTTTTGCACAATTCCTGGCACAGTGTGTGGGTTGCTGTTTTTCTTACCACTACAGTTATTAGATGTTTAGGAGCAACAAAGAATAAGATTCTGACTTTGCCCACTGAGCCGAGAGCGGTAGAGAAAAGGGAATAGGGCGCTTCTGTAAATCAGTGAAGTCCCGCTGGTGGCCAGGGACTTCTATCCCACGAGCGTGTGTGAGAAGGTCGGGTTGGCTCAAAAGGGAACACCTGGTGATTAGGTCAGTAGAAAGAGCACTGAACTTGGAGTCAAATCGGTCTGGGCACCAGTCAGCCTGTCTCAATTTTCTTATTTTGAAATAGGGACCACACTCCCTACCCTCACATGGGGAATTGCTCAAGGTTAGGTGATTCCATAATGTAGAAATTCCATAAATGTGGAATTTTGGGAAGCTTCCCAAAATTGGCTTTTCTCAGGACAGAAACCCAATTCATTTTGCGGCCAGGACGTGCTCTCTCTGAGGCCTGGTGGGTCAGCGGAACAGAAGGAGCCGAGGTAGAATCGCGCAGAGAACGCTGACCAGGGCGAGCTTATTACACGGTAAATTCCTCGAAACGCCTTATCCTGCGTGTCAGAACCCGGCGTCCTGTCAAGTTACCTAGCAACAGCGTCCTAGAGTCTGGCCCAAGTGGCCAATCAGCGTGGACCTAGTTATGAAGGTGATGGGAGCAGTCCAATCACTGGGCGCTGTCAGAAGTCCTCAAGCCAATCACCGGAAGCGCCTAATGCGGGGCTAGGAATTATAAGAGCTGGAGCTGGTATTTGGAGCTGACTCTTATTTGATAAGATCAACTAGGGTGAACGAATATCGAGCTTCCAATTGCATCTCCATGTTGGTCGTGGGCAGGTTGCATTCATATTCTCTTGGGGCATTTTCCGGTACCGTTGCCCACTGAATATCAGTGACCCCCGACGCGACGCTGGGATTCCTCCGTTCCGGCCGCAGCTTGGCCCCACGTGGAGCTAGATCCAGGCCGGCTCCGACGCCGGGTCCAGTGGGGCGGTGTCCCCTCAGCCCGGAAAAGACAGCGGCTCCAGGGTTGCAACAACCAGTACCTGGGGGCTGGAAGCCAAAGCGCCGACCCCGCCCCGCTCCCCACCTGGAGCCCAGAGCCGGAACCGGAGCAGAAGTGGCTGGGGCCGCGTCTTTCTTCCTGAGGGAGTGGTGACGCCAAAGGTGTAGAAGGCCCTGGACCGGAACGTGATGCCAGAGATCTAGGGCCACTGGGACTCCTCTCTCTGCTCCTTTTTGCTCACTCATTTATTCATTTATTCACAACGTACTCAAACCAGTTCTTGGGCGAGAGCTGCAGTCGCGGAGATTACCCATAGAGCGCAAAATGCCTACAGGGGATGGGCAAAGGAGGAGCTAAAATAAAATGGCTGAGGTTTGGGGAAGGACTGTCCCAGGAGGCCTCCTGGAAGTCTTGAGGTTTTTTTTGTTTGTTTTTAAATAATTTACCATGACCATCTTTCCATGTCTCGGACGACAGCATCGTTATTTTTAACAGCTTTATTGAGATGTTATTCACAATCCATATAATTCACCCATTGAAAATGTACGATTCAATGTTCTTAGTATATTTAGTTATGAAATCACCACAGTAAATTTTAGCACATTTTCATAACCCCAGAAAGAAGTCCCTTCGTCACCACTTAGTCTCCCATTCTCCCCGTCTCCAGCCCCTGCCAAACACTAATCTACGAGGAATTTGCCTATTCTGGACATTTCATATAAATGGAATCAAAAGATATGTGGTCTTAGGTTGCCAATTCAATTCCTCGACTCCCGCAAGGGATGGTGGGCAGCGCCCCCTGCAACTAAAATTGAACACGGCACCTTGAGCTGAGCTGCCGCTGAGCTCCCGGATGACTCAGTTGGTTGGAGCCTGTCCTCTCAACCACAAGGTTGCCAGTTCGACTCCCGCAAGGGATGGTGGGCTGTGCCCCCTGCAACTAGCAATGGCAACTGGACCTGGAGCTGAGCTGCGCCCTCCACAACTAAGACTGAAAGAACAACAACTTGAAGCTGAACATAACCCCCACAACTAAAATTGAAAGGACAACAATTTGACCATTGTTCCCCAATAAAGTCCTGTTCCCCTTCCCCAATAAAATCTTTAAAAAAAAAAAAAAAAAAAAAAAGATATGTGGTCTTTTTGTATGGCTCCTTTTACTTAACATAATGTTTTTAAGGCTCATGCATGTTGTACGAGGAATCAGTTGTTTTTTAAAAATGTATTTTTTAGGGCCGGCCCGGTGGCTCAGGCGGTTAGAGCTCCGTGCTCCTAACTCCGAAGGCTGCCGGTTCGATTCCCACATGGGCCAGTGGGCTCTCAACCACAAGGTTGCCAGTTCAATTCCTCGAGTCCCGCAAGGGATGGTGGGCTCTGCCCCCTGCAACTAAGATTGAACATGGCACCTTGAGCTGAGCTGCCGCTGAGCTCCCGGATGGCTCAGTTGGTTGGAGCCTGTCCTCTCAACCACAAGGTTGCCGGTTCGACTCCCGCAAGGGATGGTGGGCTGTGCCCCCTGCAACTAGCAACGGCAACTGGACCTGGAGCTGAGCTGCGCCCTCCACAACTAAGACTGAAAGAACAACAACTTGAAGCTGAACAGAACCCCCCACAACTAAGATTGAAAGGACAACAATTTGACCATTGTTCCCCAATAAAGTCCTGTTCCCCTTCCCCAATAAAATCTTTAAAAAAAAAAAAAAAAAAAAAAAAAAAAATGTATTTTTTAGAGTAGCTTAGGGTTCACAGTAAAATTGAAAGTGCAGAGAGTTCCCATATCCTTCAGCCTTCACACCCGCACAGCCATACCAGAGTGGTACATTTGCTACAATTTATGAACCTACATTAAAACAATATTATCACTCAAAATCCATAGTGTACATGAGGGATCACTTTTGGTGCCGAACATTCTATGAATTTTGACAAAAGTCTAATAACATGAGTTTTGACAAAAGTCTAATAACATGTACCCACCATCACAGAATCCATCATCAACACAATAGTTTCACTACCCAAAAAATCCTCTATGCTCTGCCTATTCCCTCCCTATCCCCAGCCCCGGGCAACCACTGATCTTTCCATTATCTACATAATTTTACCTTTTCCAGAATACAGTAGGAGTCATACAGTAGCCTTTTCAGATTGGCTTCTTTTAGTGATATGCATTTAAGGGTCCTCCCCGTCTTTTCATGGCTTGGTAGCTCATTTCTTTTCAGCGCTAATATTTCACTGTATGCATGTACCACAGGTTATTTATCTGTCCACCTACTGAAGGACATCTTGGTTGCTTCCAAATTTTGGAAATTATGAATAAAGCTGCTACAGACATCTGTGTGTCAGCTTTTGTGTAGGCCTAAGTTATCAACTCATTTGAATAAATACCAAGGAGTACAATCGCTGGACGGTATGGTAAGAGTATGATTAGTTTTGTAAGAAACTGACAATCTTCCAAAGTGGCTGTAATAATGTGTTGTTTTTTTAATGAATTCCTTAGGAGTTTATATATCATGTAATCTACAAATAGCAATAGTTTTACATTTTCCTTTCTAATCCAGATACATTTTATTTCATTTTCTTGCCTAACTGTTCTGGCTAGAACCGTACAATGTAATAGAATAAAATAGAAGTGATGAGAGTAATAGTGGTGAATGGGACAGGATAGGATAGGATAGGATAGTGGTTAATGCAATAGGTTAGGAATTAATAGGATAGGATAGAACAGAGTAGGCAACAGTGGCCCTTCTAGTTCCTGATCTTAAGGAGAAATCATTCAGTCTTTCATCAGGTTGAGGATGTTCTATTCTAGTCTTAGTTGTTGAGTGTTTTTATCATGAAAACGAGTTGGATTTGTCAAGTGCTTTTTCTACATCTGTTAACATGATCCATGTGGTTTTTCCTTCCTTTTTAAGGCCAGATAATATTCTATCAAGCAGGGGCAGGAGAGAGAGGGAAAAAGAAGACATACAACGTGACAAGGTCTGTGGGTGAACTGAAGTCCCCTGCTGACAGCAGGATATAATCAGAAATGTATCAGTGAGTTACCTCACTCGGAAAGGGAACAGGTTGGAACTTGATTAAATGAATCTGTTAAGAAAAGGTGAGACTCCATTATCATTACCTCAGGACTAACACTGCTTGTCCATGTCTTAGGCAAAGATTAGGTTCCAGGCAGTCTACAAGGTGAAGTCTGTGTGTACTAAAACTGAAGGATGCACTTTCAGGCTTTCCTCTCCCTGAACGTGAAACGAGGAGACATGAATCTCAAAGCCTTTCACCCAGTTTACAGCTGCCAGTGCAATGCAGAGGACATTCCAGGTTCAAAGCTCATTCCTGCCTTTACTAACAGGTTTTGGGAAAGCTGCTCAACTTCAGACCAGCCTGCCTTTCTACTTCTTGGATGTGGGAAGAGGGCCCTGCACTCTCTCATCTCAGTATTTAATCTTCTTTCCTGTTCAATGTCAGCATCTTCTCCTTGTTCAGGTGACAGCGTGTCATTACCAGGTAGACAAGATGTCCACTGAGGAAGTGTGATTCTTTTCAGCCTCCTCTGTTTGGTCACTTTCTTCCTTCCAAATGAAATGGTTTGCTATTGATTTTACTTTTTATTCCCGTAGCAGCCTAACTTTACATTCTTATTTCTCCAAACTGAACTGTGTGTAGGCAGAAAGAGTAGGGACAAAGTTATCAGCTCATCCTGCAAACTACTGAAATCATCTTCCTAAAACATGCTTGGAAGGTCATTGGTTTCTCTAGACTCATTTAGAGTGCCCCAAAGAACAGGATGAAGCCCTCCAATATCTGGTATCAACCTACACTTCAGTCCTTCAGTTTTACTATATGTGTATCTTCTGCTACATCAGAAAGTAGCATCATTCTCTTCACATTCAGAACTTTCTTGAATTCTGGGCTTTGTGCCAGAGACCTTTATGGCCATGGAATTCAGCTGTTTATTCAACAAATAAATATAATGAGCACCACTGCCCTCCTTAAATCCTATCCCTTCACAGACCAAACTCATCTCCCACATGATGCATCAGTATGAAAAGTCATTAGGAAGAGGGGCTCTATCTTATCCATTTTGGCAATCATGACATTCCACCTATTACCCCAGTAGTTTTTTTCAATAAAGTCACTGTCGTTAGGACAGAGTAGAACTTGGTGAAGTTTCCCTGCAGTTTTTTTTTTATCTTCCTTGGATAAAATCATCTTCTCTGGAATGTCTTACTGTTATCTTGTGCTTTCCTGTCACATTACTTGTCTTTATTCCCTGTAGGCTTTGGGGTAGTGCTTTGGCCATAGTAGGTGCTTTAAAATATTAATGGGTTGGGCCGGCCCGGTGGCTCAGGCAGTTAGAGCTCCATGCTCCTAACTCCGAAGGCTGCCGGTTTGATTCCCACATGGGCCAGTGGGCTCTCAACCACAAGGTTGCTGGTTCAACTCCTCGAGTCCCACAAGGAATGGATGGTGGGCAGTGCCCCCTGCAACTAAGATTGAACACAGCACCTTGAGCTGAGCTGCCGCTGAGCTCCCGGATGGCTCAGTTGGTTGGAGCGCATCCTCTCAACCACAAGGTTGCCAGTTCGATTCCTCGACTCCCGCAAGGGATGGCGGGCAGCACCCTCTGCAACTAAAATTGAGCTGCCGCTGAGCTCCCAGGATGGCTCAGTTGGTTGGAATGCCGGTTCGACTCCTGCAAGGGATGGTGGGCTGTGCCCCCTGCAACTAGAAAACGGCAACTGGACCTGGAGCTGAGCTGCACCCTCCACAACTAAGACTGAAAGGACAACTTGAAGCTGAACGGCACCCTCCACAACTAAGATTGAAAGGACAACAACTTGACTTGGAAAAAAGGCCTGGAAGTACACACTGTTCCCCAATAAAGTCCTGTTCCCCTTCCCCATTACAATCTAAATATATATATATATATATATATATATATATATATATATATATATATATAATGAGTTGGGGTGTATGTCACCAGCTGAGGTAAGCGATGTAGCAAAGATGTAGCAAATGCTATATTCTGCTCCCAGTTCCCTGGGCAACGCCATCCAGCTGGCAAAACTCTGGCTCACCACACTTACACAGAAGTGGGGACAGACGAATGGTGCAGATGCTACTGGTTCCATCAGCAATTTTCCTTTCCAATATGCCTTTCCCATACATGCTGTATCATTGTTATTAGTTGTGAATGTATACGTCTCACTAGACTAAACTCCATTCAGAACAGGGACCAGGAGTTATTTCTGTGATGCAGCCTCTCCTAACTACGGAGCACTATGCTCTCTGTACATAGAACAAATGTCATGTCAAAATAAAGTCTGGCGAGATATGCAGAAGATTGAACCCTAGACATTTGAAACTAATATCATATTGAGTGTTAACTGTAATTGAAAAAAAAAGGAAAAAGACTGAACCCGAGAAGAGACCAGGAGCTCTGGTGGATTCTCCAGTTAGCAAGAGGGCAGAGTGATGGGAACAACGGCGCCGTCAGCCCCGCGTTTAAATCTGTTCCTCTGCTTACTAACTAGCAAGCAGTATCCCTCTGAGATCTTTCCTCATCAGTGGAGCTGGGGTGATAACCATCCCCCCCACGCAATGGCGGTAAAGAATAAATAAGATAAAATGTATACTATGTTGGGTAAGGTTCCTGCACACAGGAAGCACTAACGTTAATTCCCTTCCCAAAAGGGCAACAAGGAAGTTCCCCATTACCCAAAGCGAAGGCGCCTCTTAAGAAAGCCACGAAAAGGAGCCGAGGGGCATCTCAGGACTTGGTGAGCCGCAGTGGCTCCCTCCCCCACATCCTCCCCTCCCTCAACTGGGCAGCGCCTGCCACAGAACCGGCCGGTCGCTGATCCCCGGACACGCCGCCGCTCGCTGCCTCCGGACTCAGTCACCCGACACCACAGGATCGGTTTCCTGCCCTTACGCTTCCGTTGGCTTCGTCTAAACGGGCTTTCCCCAGAAGCCAATCAGAACGCTCGGTCTTCAGCCGCCGTCCAATGACCGCGTGCAATGGGGGGGAAGGGCATGAAGCCTATCGCAGCGCCATCACACTTGAGGGCAAAGAGGGTAGGAAGCCGGCATGGCGCTCCGGTCAATAAAATCGATAGCTGGAAACTGCCTGTGTTGCAGGCAAAGGCGGTGCAGTAGTAGCGCCGCCATTTTCCCCGAAGGCATCTTCCGGTGCCTTTCGCCCAAGTTCGGGCAGGAGTTTCCTGAATAACAGTGAGAGGTTTCCGTTAACCCCGGAGGCGGCCGACTGCGATTCCCTCCGGGCCTCCCCTAGACACAGTCCAGGTCCAGCGGGGGCTCGAATCCCGGGACCCGCCGGGGGCCGAGGCTGGGACGGGGAAGGCCGTGGCGCCGGGTTCGCGGGTCCAATGGCGCCGCCTTCGGCAGCGCTCTCCGCACGGGGACCAGGAGAGACCGGACCGGGCCGGAGAGGGGGAAGGAAGCCGAGGGGGGTGAAGTTCGCGGACGTGGCCGTGTACTTCTCCCCGGAGGAGTGGGGGTGCCTGCAACCCGCGCAGAGAGCTCTGTACCGGGACGTGATGCGCGAGACCTACGGCCACCTGGGCGCGCTCGGTGAGGCCCGGCCCAGTCTGCTTCCGCGGGGCCGAAGGGATGGAGGAGCTTGGAGGGGGCGTGGGGGGCAGGGAGTCCAGAGCGTCCAGGGTCCTCGCCTGCGACCAGGTTGTGGCAGGGACGAGGACGGGGGCTTGGCAGGAAATGCCACTGGGTAGATATTTACCCAGCGTTACGTATGAGCAGGACCTCTAACTGGTTCTCCTTCCCCAGGGTGCGCAGGTCACAAACCAGCCCTCATCTCCTGGTTGGAACGAAATACCGATGATTGGGAACCGGCTGCCCTGGATCCGCAGGATTGCCCGCGGGGGGTAACAGTCCAAAGAAGTGAGTGAAAAATGCCCATGGAGGGCCTGCAGCCGCTAATGCCTCAGTCCAGAGTTTTGGTGGCGAGGGGTACCCATGACCCATGTCGTAGCGCTCCATTTCTTGTGTTCATTTTCAGTTTTGGGGTACTGTTTATCATGGTGTGGGGTGGGTCCACCACACAAAGATTCACATGTCAGTTTGCAAAGTAACCACCTGCAGTTCTCTAATCAGTGGGCTTTTAGAAGAAGCTACCCTCCTGCCTGCTTCCCAGGATCCCTGCCTTCAGCCTCCTGGGCTCTGACAGAGACACCTTCTACCTCTCTGAGTTGTCTGTGTTTCGGTTGAAGGGATCTCCTGGGGGTAGAAGGCCCCAGACCACTCAGAGAATTCCCTGGGTTGGAATTTCTTGCCAGATTCTCTAAGACCAGGGCTATCTAAGGTTCAGATCTGACCGTGATGTTTCCTTGCTTAAAACCTTTCAGTTTGGGTGGACGGGTGGCTCAGTTGGTTAGAGCGTGAGCTCTGGGCAACAGGGTTGCCGGTTCAATTCCCACATGTGCCAGCGAGCTGCGCCCTCCACAATTAGAATGAAATCAATGAGCTGCTGCTCAAATCCCAGGTGGCCACGTGGCTCAGTTGGTTGGAGCCAAGGCTCTCAACCACAAGGTTGCTGGTTGGACTCCTGCAAGGGATGGTGGGCTGCGCCCCCTGCAACTAACAAGGGCGACTGGACCTGGAACTGAGCTGCGCCCTCCACAACTAAGATTGAAAGGACAACAACTTGACTTGTTAAAGTCCTGGAAGTACACACTGTTCCTCAATAAAGTCCTGTTCCCCTCCTCCCCCTCCCCCCCCCAAAAAAAAAAATTACAAAGAAAACCTCAGTTTTTTGCCAGGACAGGTTGTCCAATGGCCTTAGTTATATCTAAGTCACTTGGGGAACTTGGTATGAAAGTACAGATTCCTGGACCCCGTCCCAGAACCACTTATTTATACTCTTACGGATGTCTAGGAATGTGTTTGTGTTTGAACAACCACAGTTGATTTGGATATATGTTTAGGTGTGAGAACCACTGGGTAAAATACAGTCCAAGGTCTTTAATAGCAGTGGTTGTCAGTGTGGTCCACAGACTAGCAGCAGCTGGTCTCCTGATCGGTTTTTTTGGAAATGCAGATTTCCAAATTCCCAGACCTGCTGAATCCCAACTGGGAGTAGGGCCCAGCAGTCTGCTTTAATACGCCCTCCAAATGATTCAATCACCATAAACTTTGAGAACCACTGGCTTAGAGGGCCTTGTGACCTAGTCACTGCCAGCTCACTCATTTGTTTCCATGTCCTGCCCGACACTTACTGCTTCACAAACTTTTAATTTTTAAAGTCAGCTTCATCCCCTCCCAGAAACCTTCCCCAGTTTCTCTGAGTTGGGGGAGGGGCTGCTGTAATTCCCTCCATATTTCCATCGTATTATGTATCACTGGGTTTTCTGTGTCACTAACACTCCTTGAAGATGGAGGCTGAATCTGTTTTTCTTGTAGCCTGTAACACTGTAACAGGCAAGAGTAGGAGCCCAGTATTTGTTCAAGTAATGTCTCACTGTGTCCCTGTAGGAACCAGAAAGAATGGCGAGAAGGAAGTATTCCCACCGAAGGAGGCACCCCGAAAGGGGAAGAGAGGGCGGAAGCCCAGCAAGCCGCGCCTGATCCCCAGACAGACATCTGGGGGTCCCATCTGCACTGACTGCGGCTGTACCTTCCCTGATCACCCGGCCCTGGAAAGCCACAAGTGTGCCCAGAACCTGAAAAAGCCTTACCCTTGCCCAGACTGCGGGCGCCGCTTTTCCTACCCGTCGCTGCTGGTCAGTCACCGGCGGGCACACTCTGGCGAATGTCCCTATGTTTGTGACCAGTGTGGCAAACGTTTCTCGCAGCGTAAGAACCTTTCCCAGCACCAGGTTATCCACACTGGGGAGAAGCCGTACCACTGCCCTGACTGCGGCCGCTGCTTCCGGAGGAGTCGCTCCCTGGCCAATCACCGGACCACGCACACGGGCGAGAAGCCCCACCCGTGCCCCAGCTGCGGGCGTCGCTTCGCCTACCCGTCCCTGCTGGCCATCCACCAGCGCACGCACACCGGGGAGAAGCCCTACACCTGCCTGGAGTGCAGCCGCCGCTTCCGCCAGCGCACGGCTCTGGTCATCCACCAGCGCATCCACACCGGCGAGAAGCCCTATCCGTGCCCGGACTGTGAGCGCCGTTTCTCCTCGTCCTCCCGCCTGGTGAGCCACCGGCGTGTGCACTCCGGGGAGCGGCCCTACGCCTGCGAGCAGTGCGAGGCGCGCTTCTCCCAGCGAAGCACGCTGCTGCAGCACCAGCTCCTGCACACCGGCGAGAAGCCCTACCCCTGCCCCGACTGCGGCCGTGCCTTCCGGCGCAGCGGCTCGCTGGCCATCCACCGCAGCACGCACACCGAGGAGAAGCTGCACGCGTGCGAGGACTGCGGCCGCCGCTTCGCCTACCCCTCCCTGCTGGCCAGCCACCGGCGCGTGCACTCGGGCGAGCGGCCCTACGCCTGCGACCTGTGCTCCAAGCGCTTCGCCCAGTGGAGCCACCTGGCGCAGCACCAGCTCCTGCACACCGGCGAGAAGCCGTTCCCCTGCCTCGAATGTGGCCGTGCCTTCCGCCAGAGGTGGTCTCTGGCCGTCCACAAGTGTCACCCTAGATCTGCTCTCCAGGGGCTCAACCAGAAGGGCAACGCCTTTTAGAATGGGGAGGACTGTCTTCTGAGTTCATTTCATTTCGAGGAGAGACGCAGAGAAGGAAGGAGAAGCTCCAGGTTGTACAGGGCAGATTCAGGACTAAAACCCAGGTCTGTGCCACAGACCTCAACTGAGTATTCCAACGCACTGGCTGCCTTACTATGTGCAGCTGTTAGAACAGACATCTAACAGCTGCACATAGTAAGCGAGGTGACATCATTTGGTTCAAGTTGAACAAGCTACCCTACCCTAAGAGAATTTCTGTGCTCGGCCATCAGGGCCAGAAGTTCTCCCCATCTGTTTTAGGAGCCATCTGCCTTTCTAGTTTGTGCATACAGGGGTTACCTGTCCCCTTGCATATGGTGGGGAGAATCCCATTTATGGGGGGGCAGGAGCTTGCCCTACTCTGCCTCTTCCGCCATTCCAGGTGTAAACACACCTGGTTTAGCCCCTTTTTACAACACTCCTGCCAAGTGGTGTTCTGCCCTTGCTTTAAAACCTCCCTTGACAGGGAGCTCACTACCTCACAAGGCAGGTCATTTCATTTTGGGATAGCTGATCCTTAGAAGGTGGTCAGTGCCACATTCTCCTTCCCTGTAAGCCTTACCCACAGTATGTTTAATACTTCCTCTATTTGGCAGCCCTGCAGATAACTTAATCACAACTATTTCGCCCCCATTTTCAGTTTAAATAGCATTACTTTGATCGGTCATTCCCTAAAGACAAGGTTTCAATTCCCACACAAGATCTCTCGCCAAACAGGTGCTGGTTCTTCAGTGTCCCTTTTAAAGGGTCATTTATACAAAGTCAACCAGCACCTCAGTGTACCCTGTACACTGGTGTACAACCTCCTTGGTCTGTACTTGTTTTAAAAGTTGTTTCAGGTTGGGTCTGGGACATAAGTGCAGTGAGCTTTGGGAAAAGATTGATCTTAAGGAAAAAGCAGGGAAGGTGTTGGCTAGCAGCAAGAAGGGAAAACGGGACTGGCTGGTAGTTCTCCTGGTGGATTTGCATTATTTCCAGGCAGCCAGTGGTTGGAAAATCTTTGAGAACTAGGTCTCATTCCTCCCTGATCTCATCAGAATAAGGAGACGTCAGCACAGAATCTTCCATGAGTCCTCAGTCAACATATTTTCATGAAATGAGGCGGAGGCCATTCAGGGAGGGTAGAAAGTTAGGTAATTGAATACAGAGCAGAAACAGTGGACAGCCTGCCCCCTCACGTAAGTTCTAGAAGGCAGCAGTGTGTCCTAATCTTTGAGGTGCCGTCATGGCACCCGCCCTGACCGAGGGGCTCAGTAAAGCTTTACTGAGTTGAATGAACAGGCCGACCATGTTGCCTTGGGGAGCTGCACCAAATGACTTCTCTCATATTCCAACAGCTGGAAGGGGTCATCCTATCCCTGTTACTTTTTTCCCCCACTTCTTCCACCTGCCCCCAACTCTGGTTCAAGCCATTGTTAGTTCTGTAGGACACAGCTCCCTGGCCCATGCTGGTGTTATGAGCCTTGCGTTCCCCGGTCTGAGTCAGTCGTTCGCCAGTCCTCGGTGGGCCGCTCACAGCAGCTCTCCCTGGCTGCCGGCCTCACACTGGCCACCAGCCGCTGGTGGCAGCACTCGGCAGCCCAGCTCCAGGGGGAGCTGTTGTTCACAACCTTAGCTGTAGAGGGCGCAGCTCACTGCCCATGTGGGAATCAAACCAGCTACCCTGGAGTTGGGTGCACGGAGCTCCAGCCACCTGAGTCCCCACCCCCCTACCCCATTACTGCTTCCTTCAGCTCTCCTGATCTCAGCCGCAGAGTGGGGGAGCAGCTGGGGAACACAGCTTTTGTAATTACCTCTGTTCTGCTGGTGTTTAGCAAGTTGCATTGTAACTGTTTCTCCTTGGATGATGAGCTACCCCAAGGCAGGGGTCAGATCGGATTGGATCTCATTAAAATGATGAATGAATTATGTTCCTTGTGGAATTACTGTTTATAAAATAAATCTAGTTCTTGACCGAGTAGAAATTTTTATAGATCTGATGGAGACCTGCCTGCCCTACCCTAGCAGAGACCTATCAAATGTTTGCTCAGCCTCCTGTTTTAGAACCAGCTCTTTTCCCTACTTATCACCAGGCTGACCTAACTATTTCCTTACCTAGGAATTTTATAACTTTTGCTTTGGGCCTGTCTAACTCTAAAGCTTGGGAGCCATTAGTGGCCAAGCTCCACTGTTTGGTCTGGGGGGGCACAGATGAGAGACAACTTCGGGGTTTCCCAAAGCACTTCAGGCTCAGATCCATCTGTTGAGCAGTTGTGACCCTGGCCCTGTACTCAGTGGGAGATTCCAGTAAATTCCCCCTTCGGCTTCACGTTTCGTTGCGTCTTCCTTACAATCAAAAGATTGCTCATACACAGCCCCAATATGGATTCCTCTCTCATCAGCCTTCATGGCTGTGTTTAGGCTACGAAGAATAACACCGGCAGTGCTGCTGGGAGGGTCAGCCACGGTACCTTTCCTGATCTCCAACCTCAGGTGAACCTTCAGTATTACTTACGTCGTCCATGTATCTAGAGCCAGTGAATACCTTCTCCTTCGCCAAGAAAACACAAGGTATCAAATGGGAACTCCTTCAACATTCCAAACTCCCTGCTCCGACTCCCAGTTTGCCAGTGTGATCACTTGTGTTTGCTTCCTTCCATCCCACCTCTGGGAAGCCCCTCATGCAAGGCTCGTCAAAATCGCGGAGCCTGGATTTCACCAACTGCCCCTCAGGGACTCGGCTCCATCTTTTATCTTTCTCTCCTCTTAGTTTTATGCTTTCAGTCCCTCTCTTGTGTGGAACACATACACCCCAGCCTATAAACATGCTAAACTCTGTCTTTAAAAATATGGGTAACTTTCCCCATCTCCTATTTCCAGCTAAATTTCTTGAAGCAGTAGCCCAGGTTAACTGTAGCCACTCAGCTCATTCTGCAGCCATTGTGTTGAGCATTTATGATGTACCATGTAGTACGTTAGGTACTTTCCATACATTCCAATCTAATTTTCACAAGAACTCCATAAAGTGGGTGTTAGTAGATGCTCCTCCGTGGGTCTCATGTTGTATGGAGCTTGAACAACATACAAAACAATGAGGTTGGACCTCTACTTTCAACCATATACAAAAACAAACTCAAATGGACCATAGACCTAAATATAAGAGGTGAGACTATAACTCTCAGAAGAAAACAGGCATAAATCTTTGTGTCTTGGATTAGGTAATGATTTCTTAGCTATGACACTAAAACACAAATGACCCCCCCCAAAAAATAAATAAATTGATTTCATAAAACCTGAAACTTTTCTGCTTCAAAGGACACCTTGAAAAAAGTGAAAATACAATCCACAGAAAGAGTAAAAATTTGCAAATCATATATCTGAAAAGGGATTTGTGTCCAGAATATATTTTAAAAGCACCTACACTGATACCAAAGTCAGACATATAAAAAAGACATATAAAAAAACTTCAGACCAATATCCCTTATGAATATTGATACAAAAATCCTCCACAAAATACTAGCAAACCAAAACATCACATTAAAAGGATTACACACTATGACCAAGTGGGATTTACTCCTGGAATTTGAGAATGGTTCAACAGATGAAAATCAATCAATATAATATGCCTCATTAATAGAATGAAGGGAAAAGCATGATCATCTCAGTTGATGCAGAAAAATAATTTGATAAAATTCAATATCCTGTCATGATAAAAACTCTCAAGAGACTAGAAATAGAAGGAAACTTCCTTAACACAATAAAGGCCATATGTGAAAACCCCATAGCTAACATACTCAGTGATGAAAGACTGAAAGTTTTCCCCCTAGAATCAAGAACAAGACAAGGATGCCCACTTTTGCCTCTTCTATTCAATATTATCCATATTATCTTGGAAGTTCTAGCCAGAGCAATTAGGTAAGAAAAAAAAATAAAAGACATCCAAATTAGAAAGGTAAAGTAAAATTATCTCTATTCACAGATAACATGATCTTATATCTAGAAAACTCAATTACACACACACACACACACACATGCACACAGAGAGCTAATAAATGAATTCAGCAAAGTTCCAAGATGCAAAATCAACACACAAAAATCAGTTGCATTTCTATATAACAGCAACGAACAATCCAGAAGGATAATTAAGAAAACAATTCCATTTATAATAGCATTAAAAATAATAAAATACTTAGGAATATATTTAATTAAGCGAAAAAATTATATACTGAAAACTATAAAATACTGCTGAGAGAAATTAAAGAAGATCTAAATAAATGGAAATGGTTTAGAAGACTTAATATTGTTAAGATGACAATACCACCCAAAGAAATGTACAGATTTACTGTAATCCCTATCAAAATCCTTCGTGATGAAGTTTTAAAAGTAGAGAGCTGGTGATTGCACAACATTGTAACTGCACTAAATGCCACTTAATTGTACACTTTAACATGATTAATCGTGCTTTGTCTAAGCAATATTAAGTTTGTTTCTTTCTCTTTTACTCCCAACATTCTATTTTTTAAGTTTTCATACATACAGTAAAGTTGAAAGAATTTTATACTCACCACCTAGATTCCACCATTAACATTTTACTCTACTTGCTTTGTCTTTCTACTGGTCTATATTATTTTTGATGCATTTCCGAGAAACTGTCAATATCAGTACATTTCACCTCTAAACATTTCAGCATGTATCTCATTAACTAGAACTCAATATTTGTTTTACATGTTTTTCATTTTTAGCTAAAATAAAACATACAACTTTTAAGTGTGTATTTGCTGAGTGTTGACAAATGTATACACCTGTGTAACCAAAACCCCTATCAAGATATAGAACGTTACCATCATCCTAGAAAGTTCCCTCATGCCCCTTCCTAGTTACTCCCTCACAAGAGACAACTACTGTTCTAATTTCGTTCCTGCCATAGATTTGTTTTCCCTGTATAAAATTTCATATGTTTGTAATCACACAGTGTGTATTCTTTGAGCTAAGGCTTCTTTCATGCAGTGTGTTTTTAAGAACTGCTTCTCTTTTAGATCTTCAATTCTTGAATTCAGAGCTGGAAGAGTGCTCCCACACTCAGTACAGTACTTGACAAAGCTCAGAAAGAGTTACTCAACAATGTTACCTGTATTCGTTTCCTATTGGTACTCTAAGAAAGTACCACAAACTTGGTGGTTTATTATCTTACAGTTCTTCAGGTCAGAAGTCTGAAAATAGGTTTTACAGTGCTGAGAACCTATTTCTCTAGAGGCTCTAGACTCCATTCCTTGCCTTTTCCAGCTTCTAGAGGCTGTCTGCATCCTTTGGTTTGTGGCACCTTTCCATCAATGCATCTCTGTTTTTGTTGTCACATAATCTGACTTTGATCCTCCTGTCTCCCATTCATTAGGACCACAGTGATTCCATAATTACATCTGCAAAGTCCTGTTCGCCAATGTAATGTATTCACAGGTTTCAGGGAGATTGTAGGACAGGATACGGACATCTTTGGGGTCCATTATTCTGTCTACCATGTCACCCAAATAAATAAAAGACCTTAAGACCATGCTTCTCAAAACTGGGTAACTTGAAGATACAAAATACAGTATATCTTTTGGATATATCAATTCTTCTCATGGATTTGGGAGAAAATGTTAATAATTTAAATTGATACATAGCTTAAAACACTAGTCTTCAGCAATTCCCTTAAAGATGCACCCTTCATTGATAAGTAAAATGTGTGAACCATAACTATCTCCTGTGTATTCTATAACTTCTCATAATTATCTAATCCTGATTCCTGAACATTTACAATTTGGTGGGCAATAAAACAATTGGAAAGCAAGAGCATTTTTGTATTTTTATGATTGGCAGGACAAACATGACATCAGCCACTTATGATGGAAGAGTTTTAGTCTTGAAAGTTTATTTAAATCTGACTAGTTAACAGCCAGGTTTGTTGCTAGCTCCGCCTTTTAAAAAAAGAAAAAAGAAAAAAAAGAGGGCACAGCTCAAAGTGGCCCATGTGGGGATCAAACCAGCAACCTTGGTGTTAGTAGCAACACGCTCTAACCAACTGAGCTACCCTGCTGGCTCCAGCTTCATAAGTCTTTTCCATCCTTAGTGAAAAGAGAGTCAACTCACAACATGGTACCTGAATAAACAAAAGTGTTTTGGGGAGTCGGCCAGATGGTTGGAGTACTGTGCTCCCAACGCTGAATGTCACCGGCTGGATTCCTATATGGGCCAGTGAGCTGCGCCCTCTACAGCTAAGCTTGTGAACAACAGCTCTCCGTGGAGTGGGGTTGCGGTGAGCAGCCAGAGGTTGGCACGAGCAGAACTCGGGTGCTCTGTGTGCTGTGTGCTGCAGTGGGCTACATGTGCCGCCATGAGACGCCAGCAGCCACTCAGGCCCATTGGCGCCTGACTGAGGGGGGAGCGCAAGGCTCATACCAGCCTGGGCCAGGGAGCTGTGTCCTACACTACTAGACTGAGAAATGACAGCTTGAACGGGTATGTGTGGGGGGAGATGAAAGAAGAGGGGAGAAAAAAAGAAAGTAGTGATGACGGTAGCACATTGTAAATGTGCTAAATGCCACTGAATTGTACAGTTTTAAATGGCTGATGTGTAACGGTTTATGTGATGTGTATTTTACAATAAAAAAGTGTGTGTTGACTGGAAAATGTGCATATCTTGTTTGGAGTGATGGTTCATACGATTGTATACATTTGTCAAAACTCGGAGACTTTGACATTGAAGATCTGTGCATTTTACTGTATGTATAATAATCATTCAAATTAATAGAGTTGAAAGTGTTGCCTCTGGGGAACAGCGGATTGCTTTTTTTCATTACAAACCTTTTGTACCACTTTTTTTTAACCGTGTGCATTAATTCATTTGGAAAAATTTAAAATTTCCCCATTCAAATTCCAACCTACCCGCTGCTCCAGTTCAGAGACTGAGGGAGCCCAGCCGCGGGTGCAAGGAGTCGGGTGGGCTCCGAAGCTGGGGTCCCGACTGTAACCGCCACCTGGCTTCTACCTCGGCTGTCCACAGGGTGTAGGCAGGGTGTGCGTTTTTCCGCAGGGACTGGGGACCAGATTCTAGATCACGCTGTCGAGAGGCACGGAGGGAAGATTGTGGGGGGGGCCACAATGCCGGGCTCCACAATCGACAAGGTTCTCTATTGGATCCAGAGCAAGCGCACGGAGACTTGGGGACGCAGGCGCCGTTTTTCAAACCGCCCGCCCGACCCAGGCTGCGCGGCGCGCCGCTTCCGGCGCTCGGGGCCAATGGCCGTCGCTTCTTGCGTTCGGAGCCAATCGCCGCCGCTTCCGGCGCCCGGGGCCAATCGCCGCCGCCGTGCTGTGTCGGCGAAGGGAGGTGCTGAAGGCCGGCGGCCCGTCCACTTTTCTTGAAGGCAGGAAGGCTCACCTCGACCTCCTTCCCGTTCCCTCTCCCCCCTGAAACCCACCTGCAACGGCCATTCTATTTGAGGGCAAGTGAACGAGGAGACCAGAGAAGCCAGGCGGGCGCCATGTTTGATATGATCAAGTGACTGCGCCCTTAAGGAGCAGTCAGTGACAACTGAAGCCAGGATGTCGCCATATTTTCTAAAGGCACCTTCCGGGTCCCTCAACCCGGGTATCTATGGCCAAGAAGTGAATAAACACCGAGGGGTTTGGTTTGTTCCCATCAGAATCCCCGCATCCCTAGTAGCCAGTCTCTGCTACTTCGGTTCCCTCGGCTGCGTTCGGACGCCAAGTCTGGGAGGGCCCGCAGCCTGGGGACCCCTTCCTGCAAACGACGAAAACTGAGCCGAGGGCAGGGAGGCGGTTGCTCCGGGGACAAGGCGGCCTCTGCTCGGGGCTGGGAGGCTCCATGGCGCCGCCCCCAGCCCCGCTCCCGGCGCTGACAGCGGGGGAGACCCGGCCTGGTTGCAAGAAGCCCGGGGCCGTGAGCTTCGCCGAGGTGGCCGTGTACTTCTCCCCAGAGGAGTGGGGGTGTCTGCGGCCCGCGCAGAGAGCTCTGTATCGGGACGTGATGCGCGAGACCTACGGCCACTTGGGCGCGCTCGGTGAGGCCCGGGTCAGAGCCCCCCTCCTAAACTGGGGTTCACAGAGGAGATGACATGGAGGGACCCAGAGGATTGTGAGCCCTAATCCCAAACCATTCCACCAACAGAACCAGCCACCTCCTCTTCCCAGGACTTCAGGTACCCCCTTGGGAGGCCTTCCATCCCGCCTCTGTTTCCTTCAGGCAGGAGCATTGAGCATAAGTCCAGGTTGAGCATAAGTTCTGAGGAAGCGCCCTCACCCTGGTAGGGGAATGCCATCTTCCCAGGGCAGCCTCTCAGGCTGGCACTGTGATCCCTGTTCTCTCCCAGGATGCCCAGATCCCAAACCAGCCCTCATCTCTTGGATGGAACAGGAGAGTGAGGCTTGGAGCCCCGCCGCCCAGGATCCTGAGGAGGGGGAAAGCGTGGGAGGAGCTCTGAGAGGTGAGGGATTGTCCCAAGTCTCCCCCGACCTGGCGCTCCAGGGCTTCCAGTTTGGCAATGTTTTCTTTCAGATCCCCACTCCTAGCACCCCTAAAGGAATGAAAGAGCCACCCGATGTTGGATAATAGAGGCGAAAAGAAGGAAGAACTGGTACAAAGTTTGCAGAACTTGGGACCGTCATAATGTTGAGACCAGAGTAGGGAAATCAGGAGCCCAAGTCCTAGCCTCAGATTTCCAGGTCCCTGTGTTAGAAAACACCATTCTCCCGTTTTCAGTAACAACTAAAACCTCCTAAGAATGGAAGTGGCTTCAAATCCACCTTTCACACTCTTCAAGTAAAGCAAAGTAGCACATGACAAAATCCCAGTAATCGGCAATTTGGCTCTTCTCCCCGCACCGGCCCCCTAGCGGAGTCCTCTCCGGCGACTAGGTTTCCACATCTGTAAAAGGCTTACCCTACAAAAAATCGAGAAAACACAGTACTAATAGCTACTGCTTATTGAGCGCTTACTGAGTACTAACATGCTTCTTCTACTGATTTCATCCTCCCCAAAACCCTGAAAAGAAACCGTTATAATTCCCATTTGACGCAGGAGGAACCCAGGCCCAGATCAGTCGCTCGTGAGAGATCTGAACTCTGTTTACCATCCTTCAAAGCCTGTGTGATAATCACTAAGGTTTCCTTTCTGGCACTTCCTTAGGTCAAAGCACCCTGTAACCTGAGCCAGTCTAAGCCAATGTGTTTTAAAATGTAAGTTAATTCCTATTTCCCAGGAGATGCCCCAAACAAGAAGGAAGAGGCACCAGAAGAAGGACCAGGAGCCAAGGGACCCAGAAAGATTCCTGGGAAGGCGAGGCCTGGAGAGCTGGTAAAACGCAACCCTGACTCGGCCATCAGCAAGGCCTCGGCAGGTGCACAGCCACCCACGAAAGCTGCGTGGGTGCAGAGCACAGGTGCGCAGCCCCCGGTCCCAATGCCTAGCGGTGACGCTCAGGCCAGCCAGCGGCGCCATGTGTGTACAGACTGCGGCCGCCGCTTCACCTACCCGTCGCTGCTGGTCAGCCACCGGCGCATGCACTCAGGGGAGCGGCCCTTCCCCTGCCCCGAGTGTGGCATGCGCTTCAAGAGGAAGTTCGCTGTGGAAGCGCACCAGTGGATCCATCGGTCCTGCTCTGGGGGGCGGCGGGGTCGGAGGCCGGGCATCCGGGCTGTGCCTCGCGCCCCGGTCCGGGGTGACCGGGACCCGCCCGTGCTCTTTCGGCACTACCCCGACATCTTTGAGGAGTGCGGGTGAGTGACTTCCGCAGGCGGGCTTGAGCCTGACCTGGCGCAGAGGACTGACCGGGCCCTGAGGGAGGCCGCAAAGTCAGGGACTTGGGAACCGGATTTCAGCCTTTGGGCTTCCCTCAAGTTTCCAAACTTGTAAAAAGGAAAGTGCCTGTAAAGATTCAAATAGATTAAATTTGACACACCTCTCCCCAGTCTTTCTGAAAAAAACGAAGAGTAAAACGCTGGACTTTTCTCAGTGTTATCTCAGTAGCAGGTGCAACCAAGATCTTTCCACTGCCTCAAAAAACAAACAAACAAAAAAACACACACCCTTGCTGCTGATCTACAGGGGAGGTAAATGCTGAGGGGGCCTAAGGCCTGGGAAGGGGGCCCAGGGCCCAGACGGAGGCCATGGTCAAGCCCTGGCTAACTGACACCAGCAGGGAGCTGAGGAAGTGCAACCAGTGGAAGGAGCCCAGGAACCCAGGCACAGAGCTAGTCTCTGCTACTCACCCCAGGCCACAGCTGGTGGTTACAGGCCCTCCTGAGCTTCACTCCGTCCCTCGTGAATAGAATGAGGATTACCTATATCTACCTCAAAGGAAAGGGTTAATGTGAAGACTGAAATTTCAACAAGATAGTATGTACGACATAGTAAATGTGCAATAAACATTTGTTGAAAAGAGTGAATTATCAACATTTTGCACTTGCGAAAGTGTAAAGAGCCTGCTAAGGAGGCAGGGTATGGCTATCGATAGCCAGGCTTTGCAGATGAGTAAACGGAGGCTCAGAGAGATGATGTGATTTTTTCAGTTTCACTGCTTTAAGACAGCAAAGCTGGAAACGGACACAGAGCCCTGGTATTTCTACCACATCCTCTGAGCAGTCAGATCTGGACAGAACACGGGTCGGGCTCAGGTGACATGTCATACAGAGCAGAAGAGCAGGCTAGAGGCAATGTAGTGATGTAAGGCTGTTGCTTAGTGAATGTCGGGTTTCGTAGTTGCATAGAGCCGCAGAATGGATCCGCAGACCAAGGAGAGGCAAAGAGTGGCCCAGGAAGATAGTTTATTATAGTAAGCAAAGAGTTACAGCTCCCGAGCAGGAGGGGGTACCCGAACCTGGGATGCCCACTAGCTAAGGCAAAAAGCTCGTGTTTATATATCTTTATTTCTACTTGGGAGGGGGATGTTGGGGTGCTGGTGCCTATGGATACAGTGTTTCCCAGACTCGCTCTGCTGCTCAGCTTGGGGGAGACCACTGAAACAAACCCATTTGCCCCAGAGCATGATTGATTATATTTTTGTCCTGGTACGGTTGTCCTGAGTTCTGTTTTCTGTTTTTGCTCAGTCTACCAAGGAATTTCTAACTGCCTGATTTCATACTAACTTGCCTCAGTAGCGGCTAGGATTCCCAATTCTCCTCCCTGAGGCCCAGGTTCAACCCGCGGTGTGGGAAGCTAGCCAGGCCCTGCCCAGACTCCACTGGTTTGGACCCTCAGTGTGAGAGCCAAGCCCAGACATCTCGCTGAGAAGGGCCACCTCTCTGGTAACAAAAGCACGACTTCTTCGGGCAGGGTGTTTACAAAGGCGGGTAAATGTGCCCAGTGAGAGGGGGAGGCTTGGAGGTAGAAATGATGGGGAGAGTTGGTGCCATATGGTGAGATAAAGACGCCAGGAGGGGCCAGTTGGGGGAAGAAAGGGAAGACTTCAGGCTGAGCCATGCCGAACCCGAGGTGCTTGAGGGCCATCCATGCAGGGACAAGATGGCAGGTGGTTCTGTCATGAAGAGGTGCCTGTCAGTAGCAAGGCTTGGGCTAAAGGCAAATACCGGGGTGTCAGGCAGGGACTCAGCTCCTGCTCCCCACACAAGAACGCAGGATATGGTGAGGCCAAAAAGGAACAACGAAGCCGTAGATAGGGGAGTCATACCACTACAGTCTCGATGGCGGCTGGTCGAGACACAAAAGCAAACATCCGCCAGTACCCCAACGCGGGGTCTTCCTGCACCCCAGTCTCGCTGGTGGCTGGGCGAGACACAGGAAGTAGGATCAACATGATCCGCAATCCACAATCTGCTTGCTAACCTCACTTGCTAACCTATATCAGTGGCTAACGGCTAACCGGTAACAGTGGACGGCCATCTACTACCCGAGCCAGCACCTTTCCACGTGAGGCCAAGAGTCTGGAAACTGCTGTCTGGGACTCTGTCCCTACACGGTGGTGCCAAAAAAATGTATATACGTGACTTGTATTCATCTTTTATTATCGGTATATATTATTACAATTGTAATAGTTTTTCCTTTCTTAAAATGTGTAGACATTTTTTGGCACCCTCTGTAGATATGAGGGGGCGGGGGGGGGGGTCTGCAGGGCATGTTGAGGGGAAGGTAAGCTGGCAGAAACAGGCCCTTCTGACCTCTCAGACCTTACCCTACCCTCCTCCAGCTGCCCCCACGATCTCCTGAAACATTAACAGAAGCTCCCAGAATTTCAGGCTTGAATAAGCTTCCAATAGAGAAGGTTCTCTTTCACCATTACATTTTTTACCCTCAACGTTGGGAAAAGGCTGCTTGCTGTCACCCAGTGATGGGCGGAAGCCCAATTATAAACGTCCTGGCCACGAAAAATGGCTTCCGAAGTCCCAAGGGCGGAGCGGGCCGGGTCAGGGTCGGAAGAGCGGTGGCCAGGCCCTGACCTCCCGCCGCGCCGGCGGGTCCTCCAAACCCAGGCGGGGATGTCGCCCGCTGCCCCGCCCCAGCCGCCGGTTCCGGGGGCGGGCCGGGGCGCCCGCTCCCTCACTGGTAGCCCGCGCGGCCATTTTAGCTGAGGGCAGGCGGCCCGGCGACCCGGATACCTGGGGTGGCGTCTCCTGGGAAACTGCTTCAGAGCCAAGAACGTGAGGCCGCGTTGCCGCCATTTCTCAGGAAGGCGTCCTCCCGTCCTGATTGTACCTCCAGCCACCAACTCAGCTCCTAGCCCCCCGCGTGGGCCCTGGAGAGGCCTCTTCCTGCTCCCCGGCCTTCCGGCCGCGCCCCGACCCTAGAGCCCGCGGGGCAGACGTTGCCGATCACGTCAAGCCTCGCAGACCCAGGGGCCCCTCTGGCTCGCCGCCGGCGGTGGCACTTCCCATGGCGCCGCCTCCAGCGCTGTTCCCCGCGCAGGAACCCGATGGGGCCGCGCGCGAGGGGAGGAGACCCGCGCCCGTGAGCTTCGCGGACGTGGCCGTGTACTTCTCCCCGGAGGAGTGGGGATGCCTGCGCCCCGCGCAGAGGGCTCTGTACCGGGACGTGATGCGCGAGACCTACGGCCACCTGGGCGCGCTCGGTGAGAGCCCCACAGCTCGCCTGGGTCCACGTCCCCGACCACCCTGCCCAGCCTCGGGGCCCTGCACGAGGAGTGGGGGGGCCCTACGTCCGCGACCTCGGGGCTGCGCGGTTGGGGGTGGGAGCGCCCCTCACCTCCCGCAGCTTGGAGTGGGCATTCTTCTCCCCAGGATTCCGAGGCACCAAGCCCGCCCTCATCTCCTGGGTGGAGGAAGAGGCTGAACTGTGGGGTCCAGATGCCCGAGATCCGGAGATGGGAGCGTGTCTGACAGGAGCAGACACAGGTGAAGTACTGGGGACTCCGTCTCATGGGATTTTCTCTGGGTCGGACCCATCCTGCTGTCCTCTGCCAACTCCTTACCCTCATCAGTCTTTTCCCTGAATTGTTTTCCCATCTAAGGTGATTGCGCCTGGGCCCTGCTGGGGTGCAGGTCGCTGGCACACCTGCCTCTCCACTCCCAGCTCCTGCACACCTGAGCCTCTCCTGGCTTTTGTTTTCAAAGCTCTGCTGAGCTCCAAGTCACTCCCGTTTGCCTGCATTTCGTTCCTGTGTTGTTTTAGTTTACTTTCTTTTTGTTGTATTTTTGTGGCAGCCTCCTCTCTCTTGGCTTCCAGTGTTTCCTTCTTCCAGTTCATCTTGCCAACCTGTTGCGCAATGCCCAGCCCCTCTGAACTTGGCGATGCCAGACAAGTTCTCGTGTCTCTCTGTGCTGTTCCTGAAGCATCCTCAAGCGTCCATTCACTCACCCTCCATGATCCAGCTGAAAGGTCGCCCGCCTCTCCGTCAGCCATTTCCCCAGCCCTGAGGCGAGGTGTAATGCCCTGTTCTTTCCTACTATCTCTGTCTCTGCTGCTTTTCTGTTCTCTGCAGCTGGGAAAGGTGTCACTTCCACCTTCCCTGTTCACACAGAGCTGAGTCCCAGAGGCAGCTGTGGGCCCAGAAGGTGGCTTCTCCGTCACCCTATGGGGTGTGGGATTCAAGGACCAGGATAAGCCAGGGGCTGAGCTCTCCCTTTATCTCCCAGCAGATCCCAGAAATGAAGAAGAGAAAGGACAAAGAGGTGGGACCGAGGCACTGAGGAAGATGCTTTCTGTGGACGCGCGACTTTCTGGGCTGAAGGCTGTCAGTTCCCCTTGGGCCGGGACGCCCTATAGTTTGGAGCAGCCTCCCAAGGTGCCTCGCCGGGGCCGCCCCCCACTCTGTGCCCATCCCCCTGTCCCAAGGGCTGACCGGCGTCACGGCTGCTACATGTGCGGGAAGAGTTTTGCGTGGCGTTCCACCCTGGTGGAGCACCTATACACCCACACGGGCGAGAAGCCCTTCTGTTGCCCTGACTGTGGCAAGGGCTTCAGCCAGGCTTCATCTCTGAGCAAGCACCGGGCCATCCACCGTGGGGAGCGGCCCCACCGCTGCCTGGACTGTGGCCGGGCCTTCACGCAGCGCTCTGCCCTCACCACCCACCTCCGGGTCCACACGGGGGAGAAGCCCTACCGCTGTGCTGACTGTGGCCGCTGCTTCAGCCAGAGCTCAGCCCTCTACCAGCACCAGCGGGTCCACAGTGGCGAGACCCCCTTCCCCTGCCCGGACTGCGGCCGCGCCTTTGCCCATGCCTCAGACCTGCGGCGCCACGTGCGCACCCACACAGGCGAGAAGCCCTACCCATGCCCAGACTGCGGGCGCTGCTTCCGGCAGAGCTCTGAGATGGCGGCGCACCGGCGGACCCACAGTGGGGAACGTCCCTATCCCTGTCCTCAGTGTGGCAGGTGCTTCGGCCAGAAGTCAGCCATGGCCAAGCACCAGTGGGTCCATCGGCCTGGGGCCGGAGGGCGCAGGGGCCGGGGTCCCAGTGGGTTGCCTGTGCCCCTGGCCCCTGGCCAAGGGGACCTGGACCCACCGGTGGGCTTCCAGCATTACCCAGAGATATTCCAGGAGTGTGGGTGAAAAGACAAAGGGTGAAGATCTAGACAGTCTGAGGCCCCACCTGGGCTCGGTCCTAAACCTCTGGTGGTTCCAGGTCAGAGAATTCCTAGCCAGCACTGGACCTGGGGGATGAAAACCAGCTTGATCTACTGGCATCTTACTCCCTCCTGTCCCAGACTCTAGAAGCCTCCTTTGCTGAGTTAGGGTTGAGGTAAGCACCCCAGTAGAAGAAAAGGCCATTTCTCGGTTTAGAGGTTCTGAGAGGATGAAGGTAGAGGGGAACCCATTGTTTTCTTACTGCAGAAGTTAATCATGGATGGCCACGTACTGAATCAGGCTTACAGCTATCTTTTATTTTTACTTTTTTGGCCTAGCCAGCATTTTAAAATGTTACAAATAATTGGTTAAGATTTCACACAAAAGCCCAGGTTTCTGGTTTCTCAAACAAAAGTCCAAAGATTTGACAACTTGACCTAAGCTCAGGGAGCTGGGGGTAGCTGCCCCTTTGGATGGAGCCGGAGCCTCCGCTTTCCGGTTCAGCATGCCCACCCCTCCTTTTCAGCTCCTGACAAGCGTCAGCTGGCACTCGTCAGGGCTTGGCCGGGTTTCTGGCAAAGCAGGCTCTCTCCATCTGGCATTTTCCACTCATTTACATGACCCATGGAGCATCTATGGTCATTACAATTTTGCAAGCTCTGGTCTATAGTATTCAAGTTTTCCTGAATGGGACTCAGGATACATGAAAGGGTGGCAGGAGAGAAGTAAAAGCAAGCTTTCTTTTAGATCTTGCTTGCATCGCATTTTATGGCTTACAAAGCCCTGTCTTGTCCATCCACTCACTTCATCCTCAGAACTAACTGCCCAAGGAAGGGAGCATTGTCATGTGGGGACTCTGGTCCCGCTCCCCGCACAAGAACACAGGACATGATGAGGCCAAAAAGGAAGACCCATGGAGCCATAGGTAGGACAGTCAGACCACTATAGTCTCGCTGGCAGCTGGGTTGGACACACAGGAAGCAGGAGCCACATGATCTGCAATCCGCTGTCTGCTTCTCTGCCAACCAACCTCACTTGCTAACTGCAATCCGCGCTTGCTAGCTCAGCCACGGCAGTTATATCAATGGCCAATGGCTAACTGGTTATAGCTGATGGCCAACTAGTCACAGCTGATGACCATCTACTACCCGAGCCAGCACCTTTCCACGTGAGGCTGAGAGCCAAAAACTGCTCTCTGGGACTCTGTCCCCACAAGCATCTTGCTTGGAGAGGACAGCCCAGTCAGGACTGAATCCTTTGCCTCAAACCAGTGGCGTGTTTGCCACACCAGAGAACCACTCTCGGCTAATGGCAGTTCTTGGTTTTGAAGGTGAAGGCCCTGAGGTCACCCTCCAGCCCTGTCGTTCAGGCCTCAGCCACCCTAGATCTAGCCTGGAAGAGATCTGAGCTCTTCCATCCTTTTGCAGTTGGGGACACTGAGACTGCGGAAGGCTGGGCAACCTGTCCAAGGCGACACACAGAGATGGCAGGCTTCTTGGTACACAGCTCTCCACCACACCATTCCCGAATTTCTTGCCAGTGTCTCAGCCAGCATCCTGGAGGCATCTGCCCACTCCCTCTGATAGCACCCAGGCACTGAGCTGGACTGGAGACAGACCAGTTCAGAGTCAGTGAAGCCCAGGTACAAAAGTGATAAAACGGCCACGTAGCAGACCAAGGCAAGGGAGAAACCAGCCTGAGAGCAGAGTTCAGGACAAACAAGCAAAGCTTGATCTTTACTCTCTGGTACCCACCATCACCAGCCAACGGGAACTAGGCCAGGAATGGTGGGTTAGTAGCCAGAGGGAACTGTAGTCATCTGTATTCTCTGCACAGCATCTCCCTATCACCTTGAGACTCCATTATCCATTTAATCCCCTGCGGTCAGCCCCGCCTTGTCCACGTGATGGAAGCAGCCAGCCATGGGCACACCTGGGCCTGCCTCTGGTCAGGACCACCTTACCTCGAGTGGCAACAGGGGTCGGTCTTCCGCTGGCCTGTGTGCACTGGCCTCCTTTACCCAGCGTAGCCCCATGTCTTGAACTGACATGATTTCAATCTTCAAACCTGAGCCCACCATGACCTCCCTTCCCCTAAGCTTTTCTGGGAGGACTGGCTTGTGTGCCTCCTGGTTATAAGTGGGACATGGTGTGAGAAGAGGCATCTTGGCTGTGGCAGCGACCTCTGTACCAGCTTTTAATTCCCCAGAGAAGCCAGTGTACAAGTCATCCCCTCCCCTAACCCTCAGCTCTGCCTGGGAAAAGCCCGGCTTGCAACACCAGTTCTCAGCTCAGCTGGACCCAAGCCTCAGCTTGCCAATTAAAGGTGCCACACTTAATGCTTTCTCTGAGTGCTGTGAAGTTTGCAAGCCTTGCTCAGGGCCAAACACCAGACCAAACTTCAGCTTTCTGCCTTCGTGTCCTAACTTTCCACCATGAAATCAATTTTGGGGCATCATGAAATGCTTAAGGCTCAGCCTCACTCTGTTTCTTAGCCCCTTGTTTCTTGGCACAGATACCTCCATCAAAGGTAGGGCTCCCGTTGCTCTCTGCTACTGCAGGTCTTTGAGGCTCAGAACCCAAAGCAATTTAAACCGGGAAGAGAGTTCTCCTAGGGCTTCACTCGTGCATCAGGAGAAATGCTTGTCTGTCCCAGACACAAGGAGCCCATCCATATGGATGGCCAGAGGGAGCGGTCAGGCCATGGCCACATGTCCCTAGCTTGTCCAAGACATTTAAAATAAGGGTAAGCATTAATTTGAGTTCCAAAGACCCTAACAATTTGGGGACTGTTAGGTGCATCTTCCTAGGAATAGGACGTGCAAAGATGTTTGTGACCCAAAGAAGCTAAAACCCGCTCTAGGCCAGTATTCAAAGGAAGGCCTTCCTGTCAGGAATCACGTGCTGTTCCTTTAAAATGTAGCAAGCTCCCTGGGCCCTGTCCCTAGCTGCTGAATCAGAATCTCCAGGGATATAATCTCATGACTGCAAAACGGGGGAGAACCACTGCTCTGGACAAAATGTTATTTTCTGGCTGCTCTTAGCTTTGCAGGAGTAGGGGCTGGTCTCAGGGCCTGTCCCAAATGTCAGGCCAGGGGATGACCTAGCCATACACAAAGACTCCCGTTTCCTTTGTTCTTCCCAAAGGGGCCTGTGCTGTAGCTGGTCTCTTCCCTGGTATTTCAAATCCCAACAGACGGGCATCTCTTGTAGGATGACAGAAAGGCTCTTTGAGGGCTTGTTCCTTGCGTGCAGGGTGGGAGCAGTTCATGCAGGAACCCTTCTCCCATGGAGAACCTTTTGAGGGCTTGCTCAAGGGTGAGCTAAACCGTAAGCCCTGGCTGCACACCAGGGGACAGTGCAGTGGACAGAGACTGCTCACCTTGGGACACACACAGGGCTCCTTCCACATCAGCACAGTGGGAGAACAAGGTCAGAGGACTCCTACCTTGGATTAGTTGGTGCCAGGTCAAGTTGGAAACCTCGTCAGGGGCTTCCCTGTGCTTAGAGCCTCTCACTGCTGCGTGCAAGTGGTAGGTGGAGGCTGGTTGCCTCTTGAAGCCCCACTGCATAGACAAGTCTGGTTCTAGAGGATGCTGCGTGGAAGCAAGCTACTCTTTTTCTCTGGGTCCTAGTGAGACTGAATTTCCACGAGGACGTGATGGTGCCAGAGCAGCTCGAAGCCCTGGCCCAAGCTCTGCTACATGTGGGGCTATGAAGAGGCCAGGTAGCGGGCCCTGTCAGACCTGCGGCTGGAGGTTTTGCTACTCATTTTGCACGGGTGGCTGCTCTCCTGTGTGGTGGTTAATTTTCTGGTGGTTAAGCAGGTCGGAAAGTCAGAGAAAAGCATCTTATGAAGGAGACTTTTGTCTCTCACTTTTGTGAGTGCTTTGGGGATGACCGGGAGTACCCCAGGTGCAACTCCTCCCATAATCAGTGTAGTTGTAGGGTGTTCAGCCTGTGTGGACCCTCTAGTGTGGGTCACATGAACCATTCTTAGCAAACGTTTTAGAACAGATCGACCTTGGAATGGAGAGGCGTGGAGCTGGAAACTTGTTCCAGAGAGCAGAAAAGTACTCACATTTTACTTGATGGAAGGTATCTGATTTTGTTTGTAAGCCTCTATTGAGATCATTCTCTCCAGCCTTTTGCCACTTGGACTTCTCCACATTCTTGTTCTCCTCTTTTCAGGAGAATGGAAGATGCCATCTTTCCTCCTAACCGGTTTCTTCCCTTGGTTTGTCTGGGAGGCAACAAGAAAACAAACCATGGATCCTACATCACACAGGATTTGGCTCCTTAGCTGTCAAGAATGCTGCCAGGCTAGTTTCAGCGGCAAAGGTGGAAAAGGGACGAGGATTGGCTCCTATTAAGTTGTCTTTCCAGGGTCACTTTTTCCTTGATTCAAGGCTGCACCTAGGGTAGTGTTTCTCAGGTTTCCTTCCTTTACAAGCATCTGTCCAAGTCAGACAGGACCGGAGAGTTCTCAGATGCCTTAAAGGACAGCTGGTTCTTTGTCCACTTCCACTCCTGAACTCTATCCCGCTCACCTGGATGAAATTCCCACAGGATCCTTGCCTCCCTGCGAGAACAATCCAGGAACCGGAGATTCAGGCTCCCAGAGATTGAATTAAACTCAGGCTTTGGGAAAGGTGGAGGGAAGAGGCATGGTAATTGAAAAGAACGCAGCCTCTCTGAGAGAGGATCCCTGACTGGCCCCTGCAGCACCTGGGACGTGGGAAGAAGAAAAAGGAAGTGGAGGAAAAACCGAGGGAGGGAGGGAGGGTGTCTGTCCTCAGATCGCTTGGCTTTCATTCTTCAGAAAGATAAAACATCATGAAGAGTAAACGGGGGCGGGAAAAAGTTCAGAAAGCACAGGCCCCGCTCGAGTGGAGAAGCCAGGCAGATTCCTCCCACCCCTACCGCAGGCACAACTGGGGGACAGAGGAGGTGGGACCGGCCCGCGCACCCCACAACCAATCAGAAAGATGCCTCGCGTTCCCTGGAGACCATTAACGCTTAGCCGTTGGTGTGGGAGGTGGCAGGTGAGAGCACGAGCTCCACCCACCAATCACTGCGCTGTATGAGAGGGAAGGGCGGTGCCTCTGTGAACCGGAGGCGGAGCTGTTTCCCTGGCAACGATCCTAGCCCAGCCT
Source organism: Rhinolophus sinicus (assembly GCF_057876585.1). Lineage (NCBI taxonomy): Eukaryota > Metazoa > Chordata > Mammalia > Chiroptera > Rhinolophidae > Rhinolophus > Rhinolophus sinicus. Next base: position 18,042,628 of record NC_142510.1, on the reverse strand, counting down.
GGGCGGGGGGAAGGGTGAAAAATTAGGAGGAGCAGAGGGGGGAGGGAGCCCGGAGCGTGGGGGTGGGCGCGCCGGTCTGGGGGAGTGAATTCGAGGAGGCGGGAGGGAGGGTCCCAGCCTCGCGAGTTTCGAGGAGCTCGAGGAGGGGTGCGTCCGGCCAGGTTCCCGAGGCGCGGCCGGAGCTGACCCCGAGGCCCGGGAGCGGAGGGGAACTAGACACCGCCCCCGCTGGCGCCGGGAAGCGTCGCTCTTTCTCGCTGACCTTGGTCTCTTGTCGCCTCGCCCTTGGCCACAGTCACTGACGGACGCAGAGCCCGAGAGAAGGGCAGATAGGCCCCTGGACGGACGGGAACCTAGGACGTAGGCACACACATTGCCCCAGCCTCTCCCGCCGGCTCCAAGGCGCTCAGACCTCCCCCACCTCAACGCCGGGCCATCCAACCCAGGGTTAATGCCAACGAGTTTCCACCTCCAGCCGCTCCTAGAGAGGCCGCGGCGTTAGCCAACGGGGGAAACTGGCCGCAGACGGACACTTCCTGTGCGGGGGGAGGGGGTCGGACAACCGCAGCCCAGCCGGGGCTGGGGGGCCAGACGGCGGGGTCTCGGGCGGGAAGCGGTGTCTGGGGGCGGCAGGGCGAGTCGTGAAGCCCCTAGTCTCCGAGGCCACGACGCGTGGGGGTCTGTGAGGGCCCCAGGGCGAGCCCAGACCTTGTGGGTGGGGGCGGGGCCGCGGGCAGGGGAGGGGCCCGGCCGGCCGGAGAGGCCCAGGGTCAAGACGTCCGGCCTTGGGTGCCGGGGCTAGGCAGCGGGTCTTCTGGGCGGCGCTGAGCGGGCGGGAGGCGAGGGCCCGGGTCTCAGGGCTCTCTGGCCGGGTCGCAGGATCGTCCGCCATCGCCGTTGCCGCCGCCGCCGCCGCCGCACTGGAAGCCAGCGGGGATGGAACGGGAGGCGTCGCCGTGGGGCGTCGAGCCCCGGGATGTGCAAAGTCCTGACGAAATAGGGAGCCCTGAAGGGTCCCTCAAAGGTGAGCGAGGGAGCGCCCCTCCGAGGAGCGTGCCTGAAAGCGGGAGAGAGGGCTGTGGTCCGTGGGAGAGGAAGAGAGCGGGGGCCTTGGACATTTGGGACTTGGAGGAGGCGGCGGTGCGGACCGGGTGTCCAGGGTTTGCTGAGAGGGAGGTGGGAATTTCAGCACCTGCCCGAGGGCCAGCGACCGTGTTTGAGGAGGAGGGGGAGGTTTGTGGCAACTAATGGTGGGACCCAGCGACCTTCCAGGCCCCACACAATCTGGGTTTTCTGTAATTGTCTGATCCTGCAGGCAACACGAGTGAGAATGAGGAAGAGGAAATTTCTCAGCAAGACGGCACTGGGGACTATGAAGTCGAAGAGATACCTTTTGGGCTTGAACCCCAGAGCCCTGGGTTCGAGCCGCAAAGCCCAGAGTTTGAACCTCAGAGCCCCAGGTTTGAGCCTGAAAGCCCAGGTTTCGAGTCCCGAAGTCCTGGGTTTGTGCCCCCAAGCCCTGAATTTGCACCTAGAAGCCCTGAATCAGATTCTCAGAGCCCTGTGTTTGAACCACAAAGCCCTGGGTATGAGCCCCGGAGCCCTGGGTATGAATCTCAAAGCTCTGGGTATGAACCCCAGAACCCTGAGTTCAAAACCCAAAGCCCTGAATTTGAAGCTCAGAGTTCCAAGTTTCAGGAAGGTGCAGAGATGCTTCTCAGTCCGGAGGAGAAGAATCCGTTGAACATCCCCTTGGGAGCCCATCCCTTGGACTCCTTCACCCAGGGGTTTTCAGAGCAGCCCACAGAGGGCCTGTCCCTAGGGCCACCTTTTGAGATGCCCACAGGGGCCCTGTTGTCTACACCGCAGTTTGAGGTGCTCCAAAATCCCCTGGGCCTGACTGGGACCCTGAGGGGTCCAGGCAGACGGGGTGGCCGGGCCAGGGGTGGGCAGGGCCCTCGGCCTAACATCTGCGGCATCTGCGGGAAGAGCTTTGGGCGAGGCTCCACCCTGATCCAGCACCAGCGTATCCATACCGGTGAAAAGCCCTACAAATGTGAGGTCTGTAGCAAGGCCTTCTCCCAGAGCTCTGACCTCATCAAACACCAGCGCACCCACACAGGCGAGAGGCCCTACAAGTGTCCCCGCTGTGGCAAGGCCTTCGCCGACAGCTCTTACCTGCTTCGCCACCAGCGCACCCACTCTGGTCAGAAGCCCTACAAGTGCCCACACTGTGGCAAGGCCTTTGGCGACAGCTCCTACCTCCTGCGTCACCAGCGCACCCACAGCCATGAGCGGCCCTATAGCTGCCCTGAGTGCGGCAAGTGCTACAGCCAGAACTCATCCCTGCGTAGTCACCAGAGGGTGCACACCGGGCAGAGGCCCTTCAGCTGTGGCATCTGTGGCAAGAGCTTCTCCCAGCGCTCGGCACTTATCCCCCACGCCCGCAGCCATGCCCGTGAGAAGCCCTTCAAGTGCCCTGAGTGCGGCAAGCGCTTTGGCCAGAGCTCAGTGCTGGCCATCCATGCCCGCACCCACCTGCCAGGCCGCACCTACAGTTGTCCCGACTGCGGCAAGACCTTCAATCGCTCGTCCACGCTGATCCAACACCAGCGCTCACACACAGGCGAGCGGCCCTACAGGTGTGCCGTGTGTGGCAAGGGCTTCTGCCGCTCATCGACGTTGCTGCAACACCATCGGGTCCACAGTGGGGAGCGGCCCTACAAGTGCGATGACTGTGGAAAGGCCTTCTCCCAGAGCTCTGACCTCATACGCCACCAGCGGACCCATGCCGCCGGCCGGCGCTGACCGAGGGCCCTGTTGGGGGCAGGGCGGTGCTGGGCCCAAGAGGAGGGGACAGGGAACTGGGGAAACCTGGAGAGAGAATAGTGGGAAAGCTGGAGGAGCAAGGAAGAGTTGAGGATCCTAGGAGATGGGGGGCCAGGGTGGGGGAAGTTACGTGCCCTGGAGACTTACGGGAAATGGGTAATGAAGAGGGGCTGGAGGGAGGCCAAACGCAGCAGGAGGGCCTGGGAGAATCCAGAAAGAGGTCAGCAGACAGCTGCCCTCAGCAATGGCGTGATACCTTGGTAGATGCCTGGCTTGGCAAAGCGCTAGGTGGGGGTGGGGGGAGGGAAGGGTTGGGTCACTTCGTTAGAGTGGGGTAGCTTAGATTGGTAGCTACTGAGACCCTTGTTGAGTCAGGAAGGGGTAAGGGTAGGTGGGGTGGGGAGTAACGCCCGGAGTGGGGCCTGGGTCTCTGAGTGCAAACCCCAGCTTCCCTTGTCTTCTTCAGGCTTTGGAGCCCCTGAATTTGAGTTCAATAAAAACCTTTATGTGGTAAAAGAGGTTTGTCCTGAAAATGTGTGCATGGACAGTGCCCTGGGCAGTGGGAGACACGGTTTCATAACCGACCAGCCAGTGAAGCCACAGGGCTGAGTCTCAGGAGACATGCTCATATCTGCCCAAGCTCATGTCCTGTGCTTTGAACGCTGCACAAACACAGAGGGGGCTCATTAGGGGTTTGGGAAAGTCCTCAATTTTGTGGATAGGGTCTTCCCAAACAAGGGTCTGCCCTTGGGCCAGAAACAGTCCCTGATTCTCATATTTAGGTATGGAGCATGTGTGCCATCTCCTGGACTTCCAGCACCCAGCTGTGCTGTCCCACCTATGCCCCCCACCCCAAGCTAGAACCTCCACCACTGTGCAGAACCACAGTTTCAAACCCCACCCCCATGTGTGGTCATGTGTGGGACCTAGTATGACGATTGGATTTCAGCCTTTAAGTCCCTCCCACTGGCTGGGCCTGATTTGCCACAGCTCTGCCCCTTTTTAGAATCCTGGTTCCTACCCTGTTACCCCGAAAATAAGACCTAGCTGGACCATCTGCTCTAATGCATCTTTTGGAACAAAAATTAAGATCCGGTCTTACAGTAAGATAACCTGGACAAAAATATCCACTCCCCCCCTCCCTGCCCGTGTCACAGAATATCACTTCCTCAGAGACTTTCCTGATAACGTGTCTAAAAGAACCCTCTACCCCATTTTCCTGCTTTGTTATGTTCACAGCCTTCCCACTACCTGGAACGGAACCACATTTCCACTGTCTTACTGTTTTCCCATTAAAGTGAAGCTTCCTAAGGGCAGGGACTTACCTGCCATGTTCATCCCATGTCCTCAGAGCGGAGACCAGGGCGTGACACAAAGCGCTCAGGAAATACTGTGTAAATGAACACAGCCTGACTTACACCTCATGAGACCTACAGACCATTTCGTGTGCTTTTAGTAGTAGTTCTGGGATGTTCCTGACAGTTAACACATTTTCCCCCTCTCCGGGAAAATGGGGCTCACTCCTTCCTGATGTCTTCCTTCTGAGCCAGCCCCATGGTTCTTTGGGGGCTGGATCAGAAGGGGGTGGGTGAAGTCGGAGAGGCCAGACGGCTTTAAGAGACTGTTCTAGGCCTTGTGTGCCAGGCTCAGGAGTGTTCATTGACTCCCCTCTAGGCAGAAGGGAACCATCAAAGGTCACTGCTTGGGGACCACATGTTGCTTCTTACCTCCCAGTGCTGGCCCCAGAGCTGTCCTTAGGGTGTCAGTACCCCCCAGGGGTCCTACAGACCACAAGAGGGCAGCAGTGACCAGCCCCCTCTCTCTAAAGTGGGGAGCATAAGGGTTTAAAAAAGGGTTGGGAGGGGTAAGGAGGGGGTCTATTTTCATATCTTAATGAATTGGCAGGGCTCCCCTAACCCTTTCTCCTTTTCTGTGTCGCTCTCCCTGCTTCTTTTGAACTAATTCCATATCCAGTGCAGGTCAGTCTCTGAAGGGCACCATGGCCAAAAAAAAAAAAAAAAAAAGCTCCTATTTGGGTCCCACTTAATAAAAGAGTTGAGAAGAAAATGTTCATTGAATTGAGCCAGGCTGGAATGTTGCATCAGCACAGAAACATCACAAAATTGGACAGAATTTCCCATTTATTGGGTAAATCTATGCAGGAAGTGTGCTTGATACTGGGAGCCAGGTGAACAGGTGTGGTGCCCATTCTTGAGCTCAGAGTCTCACGGGGGGTAGGGGGGTTACAGGTGGGTGTGATGGAGTCCCGTTGGGGTCTGTGGGAGGGAGGGAACGGACACCCGGGGAAACTGAGCCTTTAAGAATGGGGATGCCACGGGCCCATCCAAACTTTTTTCTCTATCTTCCCACAGGCTCCCTCACGAGTTGAGTGAAATTATGTCAAGCACCTACTATGCGTCTGGCTCTGGGATATCACCAGGGATCCCAAGGTATGGTCCCTACCCATGGAGTTCACTAATTTGAGAGACGGATATTAAGTACATTATTTGTTAGGTGGTGCAGTTTTTGCAATTTTTTTTAACCGTTTAAACCACAATTACGTTCTCTTTCAGAGAAGGAAACTAGGAGGGGCTGGTGGAAGCTGGGGCCTTCTGAGAACTCCAAGGCTTCCCCTCGGGAGCCTTCCTGGCCCCTCCCTCAGTGAACCCTCACTGTGACCCTGCAAAGGAGGCAGGCAGGCGTAAACTCCATGTTCAAGACACAAACACTGAGGCCTAGGAAGGGGCAGGGACGTGCCAGAGGACACAGAGTGACATGCAGGGAGAGGCGACCGACACCAGGCACCCCAGGTCCAGTCCTGGGCCCTCATCTCAGACCTGGGCCTCAGTCCATATCACCTCCATCCTGGGCCTCCTTCCCGTGGAGCAGGTCCAGGCAACCTGGATCCATGGCTTCTTCCTTAGACGCCAGCTGCCCAGACTCTTCTCCAGGGATTCCATTGGACGCATCCACAGTCGCCTCCATCTTCTCCTTCAGGTTCCGTTTGAAGAAGCCAATCTGTAGGAAGACAAAACTGAGTGAGCAGAAAGTCCATAGAGCAGGGTTGGCCCCGGCAAAACATGAGCATACTGTTTATGTCAATAAATCGTCCGTGCCACAGGCACATGGTGCCCACTCCAGGGGTGGGGGCAAGGGGGTCTGCCACACCTGGTTGTGGCAATGTGTTAAAAAGCTGTACATTTACTAGTTCACTATTTAGGCTCATCAAAACGTCATGTACCAATATTTTAAGAGGGTGATTTGACAATATCTAGTGCTACAAATAGTAAGAGCCCACGCTTACAGTGCTTAGTACCATGTTTCCCCAAAAATAAGACCTAGCCAGACAGTCAGCTCTAATGCGTCCTTTGAAGCAAAAATTAACATAAGACCCGATCTTACTTACTATAAGACCAGGTCTTATATTAATTTTTGCTCCAAAAGACACATTAGAGCTGATTGTCCAGTTAGGTCTTATTTTCAGGGAAACACGGTGTCATGTACTCTCTGTTGAAAGCTCAAAACAAATATATTCTTTGGCTCAGCAATTCCAGGTCTAAGAATTAATTTTAAAGGATATTTGGACAAGTGTGCAAAGATGTGGGTAACAAGAACCTTTCTGTGTCATACTGTTTGAAACAGATGTAGAGTATAAACGATCTAAGTGTTTGTCGGTAGAGAACTTGTTAAATAAAATGTGGGGCACCCAGACAGCAGAAAGCCACCCCGGTTACAAAATCAGAGGTAGATCAGCTTGGGCTCAGATGGAAAGACGTCAAGATATAATATCCAGAGGAAAAGACAAGTTCCCGGCAGTACAGACAGTCTAATCCCATTTCCATTTTCGTCATATACACACATACACTGATTTTTTTTTTTTTTTTTTTAAGGAGGGCACAGCTCACAGTGGCCCATGTGGGGATTGAACCAGCAACCTTGGTGCTATTAGCACCACGCTCCAACCAGCCGAGCCAACTGGCCACCCCATGACTTTTCTTTCTCTTGTGCTCACACATACACACATACGTTCACAACAAAACTACAACCTGGACGAATAAAAACAAAAAAGTTGTTAATGACAATCCTCCAGGAGTACAATAGGAAGAAACAGATTTTTTTGTTGGGGTTTTATCCCCGGAATATTTGCATTTTTTCCCATGGAACACCTGTCCTCCAGCACTCTTCATCTGGAGAACTTCTAGTCATCCTTCAAATCCCAACTCCAACGCCACCTCTCTTGGGAGGCCTTCCCAGACTCCCCCAGCCTGCATTAGCCTCATCATGTGTGTTCCTCTCTGTCTCCCCATCAGACTGTGAGCTCCACAAAAGCAGGGCCCATGTTTGTGGCATGTGCCTCTGTATGCCAGTGTCTGACCCTCGATATGCAGGAGAGCCCTTCTCCTTCCTCTCCCTGGGTATCCAGTCCTGGCCCTGCCAGGGCTCCGTGGAGTCATGGGGGAAACGTCTCGCGTGCTTGTTGGGCCTCAGTAGCCTTATCTGTAGAAGGAGGGTATAGGCCGAGGCCCCTGCTAGCTTTGATACTCCCTGCTGTGTTGTCCTCTGTCCCCAGCCTGCCTATCTCAGCCATGCCCACTCCCCCCATAAGCTCCCACCTTGTAGAGAGCCAGGAAAATCAGCAGCAGCAACAACAGCCCCCCAGTACCGCTCAGCACGTAGAGGTAGAGCATTTCCTTCTCGTATACAAGGTCAACCTTCGTGACGACCTGCGGGGGACAAGAGGAGGGGCGTGCAGGAAGAGGCCAACCCCCCCCCCCCCTTAGATGGCTTCCCTTAGTCCCAGGAGAAAATGCCAGGATGTCAGCTCAGGATGCAAAGCCTTCCAGAACCCGGCTCCTATTGACCTTTCTAGCTACACTTCTCTTCTCCAGCTCTGGGCCTCCTGCTCTCAAACCCGCCTCGCCCACTCCCTCAGCTCCAGGCCTGCCCTGGCCACCTCTGGTAGAGCGCCTTCCCTTCACGCTCTGCCTGTGGGGTGGGCACCCCGTGGCTGAGCTGCCATCCAGTTGATCGTGACTTCACACATCTCAGACCGGTGACCTGTGGTCGGCTTACCCACCAGGAGTGGCTGCTGAGGCTGCTGGCTCTGGCTGGGGGGCGTTCTGACCATGCTAAGCCCCCACCTCCCACTTCTAGCTCTGGCTCTTCCCGCTCTGCCCCATGCTTCCTCAGTACCTGCTGGCCTCTGCTCCCAGTCTTCTGAGGAGGTGAAAACATACCTGGGCCACGGAGGCGTTGCTGCCGTACAGGTGAAAATGCCTGCTGCTGTTGAAGGAGACGGCCAGCGAGCTGCAGAGGCTGAGCGTGGAGGACGCCTACAGGACATGGGGAAGGCTGAGGAGTCGCAAGGCCCTAGACCCACTGCCTCCTGCCCGCGTCTGCTCCAGGGGGAGAAGCACACGTCTGCTCAGCTCTGCACCCCAGTATTCTAGTGTGCTATGCCCTGTAGCTCCAAGGACAGAAAACTGTCCTATAAAGAACATAAGAGAACCGTCCGCGGGGCCGTGAAAACAGCCCTGCACATCTCACACAGGTCACGGCTCTTTCATCTGTGTCAACATGGTGCTCCTTCCTGGAGGTAGAACAGGAAATGCAGGCAGACCACAGGTGAGAAGCCCCCCACACTCCCACCTGACACCCCCAGGCCCACAACCACTTCGCGTGCTGCCAGCAGGGGGCGCTACCTCGATCTTCTCCACCAGGTGCACAGTCCCCGTGACTTGGACGAGGAAATCCTGCTGCTTGAGGATGATGGGGCAGCGGAAGAAGGCTCCTGGCAAGCAGGGCTTCTAGGGACAGGAGCAACGGGAGTCAGTGAGGGCTCCTTCCGACCTGCAGCCTGCCCCCACCCATCTCTTAGCTCCGTGTCCATACCTCAGCCACACTGGGTGGCCTCTCCATAATCTCAGAGCGGCAGGGGACAGGCGTCTCCTAGGAATGAGGAAGCAGGCTCTTCAGTTAGTCCAGAGTTGAGCGAGGACATTGGCCCCTTAAGGCTGGAATCTGGCCTTGCTCCTCACCCGCCCATATGACCTTGGTATCTGCCTCCTCCCTGACCGCCCCCTGGTGGATTCACACATCACTGAGCGTGATGAGGTTCATCCTTCCCCACTCCTTTCCCCCTTTAAGAGCTCCCCCCCCCCCCCCCCCCGCCCACAGACCTGGCACCCCTAACTCCTCTGGACAGTACTCACCATCTGCACGCTCCAATTGTGTGTGATGGACCCCTCAATGAGACGCGATGGCACCCCAATCAAAGCCTCCAGGGCAGGCACGTGGCGGTCGTGGACAAACGGCTGAATCCTTACCTGGTACAGAGTACAATCCTCACTGGCTGAGGCCCCAGGGCCCACTTGTCAGGCAGTGGGCAATGGTCGAGCACACCCACCCCCTCCTCAGTTCAGGGTGGGTTACAGGCACTCCTCTGCTTTCTCCAGGGGTAAAGCCTCACAAATCCTGCAAGGTGCTGCTCAACTACCACACTGCAAGTCTGGCTGACGCCCCAAGGATAGGGCCGCTCCCCGCCTATATTTCCACAGCATTCTGCACCCTGGCAGGATGGCAAGTACCTGCTGTCTCTCCCCGAGACTGTGGGCTCCGTGAGAGCAGGAGCTGTGGTTTATTTCACCTGCAATCCCTGCGGCTTTACACAGCAGCTCACAGATGATAGGCCACAAGAAGTTTTTTTGAATGAGTAAACGAATGAATGCTATCTAATAAGGATCGATGCAAAAATTATTTGCAAAGTGCAGGTGTGGTCAAGACTCATTGTGGCAAGTAAATCGAATTAATAAATATTTCCTGAGTGTGTTTTATACAAAAGAGCTATCTGTGCTAGGGTTGGAAGACCCAGAAATGTGTGAACAAGTGACACAGAGCAGCACCCACGAAAGTCTCCGGGACGTCAAGCAGGGAAATATATATCCAATTCAAGGGGTTCTATCATTTATTCACTCAAACATTTGTGGACATTTAAAAACATGTCAGTTAAATTAAACTAAAAGGTCTAATGTCAGAGGCAGCATTTGAACTTCACTGTGAAAGATAGACAGGAAATTAACAGATGGAGATGGGGGAGGCATCCAGAAAAAGGAAGTGCAGGGACTTAGACAGAAGCAGGTGAATGTGATGTGGCCAGAGGGTCGGCGCCTGGAAGGAAAGACAGGAGATAAGTCTGGAAAGGAGACTTGGGGTCAGACTGTGGGGCACAGCGGCCTGAGGGTAAGAAGTCAGGGGGCCAGTGGCCAGGTGATGGGGAATCATGGAAGGCAGCTGAGGACAGGCTGACTCCAGGGAACTCATCCACTGCAGGCATGGAACAGAAAGAAGTTGGAAGAGACGGGTCAAGGCCAAGTTGGGAGCTGGTGCCAGTAATTCAGAGGCAAGAAGACGAGGAACTGAGTCTGAACAGTACTAGGGACAAAATTGAGAAGAGGACAGACAACAGAACGTGAGGAGGCAGTGGGTCCTAGCACGTTGGCAAGAGAAATTCACCCAGACGTGGAAGTTTTGCTTGAGGAAAAAGTGCTTCTAAAGGACTTCTAAGCCAGCCAGAGCAGATGCTAGTTTAGGAAAAGATACTATGTTTGGTTAGAACACGTTGAGACCAAAGTTGCAAGAGGAGCAATTGGAGTTCTAGTTATGTATCTAAGAGAAATAAAACACCTGTCCACCCAAAAATGTGTACAGGAATGTTTCAGCAGCATGATCCATAATAGCCAGAAAGTGGAAATAACCCAAATGTCCTGACCTGATGAGTGCAGACATCACATGTGGCCTCTCCTACAATGGAATATTATTTGGCAATAAAAATGAATGGAGGGGGCAGCCAGTTAGCTCAGTTGGTTAGAGCTGGATGCTTTTAACAACAAGGTTGCCGGTTTGATGCCCACATGTGTTACTGTGAGCTGCGCCCTCCACAACTAAATTGAAACAACTACTTGACTTGGAGCTGATGGGTCCTAGAAAAACACTTAAATAATTTTTTTAAAAGTTAATGAAAAGAAACTTGTATTAAAAAAAAAAAAAGGAATACTGACACGTGCTACAACATGGATGAATCTTGAAAAGACTTTGCTTAACCACTGTCACCCCAATAAATTTTAATTAAAAAAGACTATGCTAAGTGAAAGAAGCCAGGCACAAAAGGTCACATAGTATATGATTTCATTTATACATAATGTTCAGAACAGTTAAATCTATAGAGAGATAAAAATAGTGATTGCCAGGAGCTGGGGGGAGGGGGGGAATGAAGTGACTGCTAATGGGGACAGGGCTTCTTTCTGGGGCAATGAAATTGTCCTGCAATGGGATCACGCGGATGTTTACACAACTTTGTGAATATACGAGAAAACCATTGAATGGCAGCCTTTAAGTAGGTAAATTGTATGGTATATGAATTATATCTCAGTAAAGCTGTTTAAAGACCAAACAAAAGATGCTAGGAAGACATCACAGTGGAGACGAGTGACAAGCTGCAGGGACAGGTGTGTTGCAGGAGGAGTGAGACAATCTGAAGTTGTCACTTGGACGGGGACACTGGCACTGTGGAAACGGATAGAGAGCCATCAGTAATGCCCCCTCCCCCCAGAGCCACGTACCTGCTCAGAGGGAATGGCAGTGATGCCAAAGCAGAGAACAGCGGGTTAGAACCTACATGTCGTAACCATCACCGTTTACCGAGCACTTCTGATTCTCACTGAAAGGACCATCTCACATAGTTGTCAGCATCCTATGTGGTCGGCAATTCTGTCAGCCCCATTTTACAGACAACAGAACTGAAGCTCACGGAAATTAATTTGTCTGAAGTTATCAAGCAGGAGAGCTGCCATGTTAACCTAGGCTGACTGCAGAGCCTAGAACCACTACCTCCATCACCTTCCATGGATGACAGTGATAATAATACTAAAATCTGCCAAAGTTGACAGATACCGTATGTGTCAAGTATTATGCTAAGCACATAACACATATTTTCTCATATCCTCCTAACCACCCCATAAAGTAGGTGCTATTATCCCTGTTTTACAGATTGAAAAACTATAAAGGCTCAGAGAGGTTAAGTAAATGGCCTAATGCCACACAGTTTTCAATGGCAGAGTTCAAAAAGATTTCAAGTCTGGCTGAAACCTATGCTCCTGACCAGCCAGGGGAGCCGGGACCTGAGGAAGGAGATCCTGTGGCCCAGCTGTACAGCTTTCACTGGGTTCCATGCCTGTCTAGTTCACAATGAACCTCAATTCTTAGAGCTGACCTCCTTGTGGCAAAAAGGGCCTGATTAATGGGACGGTTTCAGGAAAGATCACCCCTCCATATTGTACTGGGTTTAGTCCAAAGAGAGACCACATTAAAGCCTGTAGCAAGAGTGACTGCTTGGGGGTCAGGCGGGGTGGGGGGGCAAACACTTGGCTTCAGATGCTGGAGGGAGGGGAGATGGCGTCGCCTAGCCCTAAAGACGCTTCTCAGGGACGGAGGAAGCTCACGAGGTTTGAGCTGGTTCTGCGTTGAGTGAGGCAAGGATGTAAGGTGGTTCCCTAGTTAGCTGGGGGATCGCAGGGCCGCAGCACAACACCCATCTCCTCTCCCCCCCAGGCACTCTGCAGGAAGGGAAGTAACCCACTGACCCTCAAGGCCACCTATGAAGTTCTTGTTCCAAACCTCCCCCAGGGACCCAGAACCATCCAGAGAACAGCACTGGAAGCCAACCCCACTGGCTTTCCAAAATTCTACTTCAGTTCAGAGGGGCATGTGACCTTCCCAAAGGCCACGCCCCATCCTCGTCCTCTCAGGGGCGGCCTCCCGCTTCTGAGTTCCCGTAATGAGGGTTGCTGTTACAGCACTGAGCGCATTGCGTGAGAAATGACAGATCCCTAACTCAGAGGTTCAACACGCACATATTGGCATTCACATAAACGCTCGAATCTGACCTGTCCCTTATTAGCTGTGTAACCTGGGCAGGTTACTCGACACGTCTACGCTGCAGACTCTCCCCTGTAAAATGGGAAAACGATGCCTCTCTAACTGGGTTCTCACAGGCTGGGGTGAGAATTACAGGGGTTGCACACGTAGAGCACCAGGCACGGAACAGGGACCCTGTCTTACCCAGGGCCGCCCCAGCAGCTGTCAAAGTGCCTGAACTAGAACAGCGGCTCATTACATGTTTGAACAAAAACTAGGTTCTCTCTCAGAGCCCTCTGGTTGGTTCTCAAGGTCGGTACATAGTTTATCCAGCAGCGGAAAAAAGCGAGTGAGCGGGCTGCCTCCGCACACATCTCAGTGGAGGCCATGAAACAATATGGAAAGGGTCATGGAGGCAGGTAGAGGGGCGGGACTCAGAGGACGAGGCTGCGTCTCATCAGTCTGTGTCCTCGGTCCCCAGGATCGGGGCTGAATGAACGTGTGACCTCTAGGGACCTTTTCACACTGAGGGTCATACCTGGTAGGTGTGTATGACAGGGTGGACCTTGGGTCCCTTGGAAGTCAGACTGATGTAGAGAGTGGAGTTTTCCTGGCTGTGGAGAGAGAAGACAGAGGGAGAAGGTGGTGAAAACGGCAACCCAGTCTGCAGGAGGGTGGGGCCTGGGTCAGGGGAGGTCCTGAGTGCCAGCACTGCGCTAGGGACCCCCACCCTCTGCCCCGCCATGACCTCACATGAGCCTCAAGGCACCCTGCTGACCCGTGAAAGGGCTCAGCCTTTTGTGGAGACCAGGACTGGAAGCCAGCGCCACGTGACTTTGGAGCCAGGCTCTCCACTACAGACCCCCTCACCAGATCTTCACTGCACCGGGCGGGCTCCCATGGCTCATCTCCTAGGTAACTGCACCAGCCTCTGGCTCCTCCCACCCCATTTTCCCCTTGACTTTCCTAATGTCACTCTTTGATCCTGCCGCTCAGCTGTGCAGAATCCATCTAAGCTGCCAGATACCCATAGGGTGGGGTCTGCCTCCTGCTGTCCAGGCACAGACCTACCCAAACCCTGTTCCCAGGTTTGTCCTACTGTTTGCTGCCTCCACGACATAGAACGATCTCCCCCGCCCTCCCTTACCCTCATCCTCCAGAACCCGGTTCAACTTCTCCATGACCCCTTCCATCTCTCCTCCAGTCCACATCATCTTTCCTGGCTCTAAATCGTATCACACTTCAGACAGTATCAGTGTGTTTGGCATTTGTGTTCCAAAGCACCAGAGACCCCGGCTCAGACACTGGCCCTGTTCTCGTCTCACTGAGCCAACTGAAGAATCCACTCCACTTTTTCTGGCTTCAACGCCTTTTCTCTAACTGAGAAATTCCAACTCTGTGATCCCTGCGTATGGCTCCTTCCTGCCCCAACATTCTGACACTTCACCAATTCTGTGTGTGTGTGCGTTTGGCCTCCCCTACCTGACTGACGACAAGCTGTCTGCAGACAAGGGCCATGCTGAAAGCGTTTCTCCCACCTCTACTAGCCCTGCTGGCCCCAGGAAGGGAGGGAACCCAGCACAGCTGAAAACCCTAAGAGCTTGGTGGGTGCCCAGGAGACTAGGGAGGGTCAGAGGGGAGGTCAGATCATGGGGTCAGCACATCCCAGTTAGAAAGTTCCTTCTCTGAGCCTCCGTTTGTTTACTAGTAAAATGAGGAGAGGCACAGCTGCCTCCCGAGCCTGAACGCTCCAGGAAAAGCACCAGCTGGGCAGTGCAGCTGGCACCGTCTGACATTAGGGCAGTATTCAATGTGCTTTTTCTTCCGTCGGCAAACGCTGATCCCACTGGGGGCTCTGAAAGGCCTTTGCTCTTTTGAGTGTTGAAAACTGTTGGGGTTGGAGCTGGAGGCCGTTCTAGTCACCCCTGGGGTAGGGAAGGGAAGGGCTTGAAGGAGAGCCCTGGGAGGCAGGTGGGGCCGCCAGGGTGGCAGGCTGAGGTGGCAGGAGGGGGACTCACTCCTCGGTGAGGATGTTGATGGGGTATAGGACTGGAAAGCTGGTGGTGGCCGAGTTGTCCTCCAGGAGGCCCGCGTGCTCGTTGTCACTGCATTAGGGCACAGGGAGGGCGGTGTTAAGGAGGGGTTTGGCAAGGCCTCCGGGGTGCAGGGCAGGGGTGCTGGCAGGGGTGGGGTGGAGGGTCTGCTCACCAGCTCACATTGGCGTGCAGCTCCACAAGGTCCCCCCAGGAGCTGTCCATCAGCGTATGGAACATTACCTGGATAACAACCTGGCAGGGGGATGGGGATGAAAGAGGGAGGGGCCTGGGCCTGGCACCTCACAGCCCCCACACCCAGCCTCCATAACAACAGCGACCCCTTAGCAAGGCTCCTTGCACCTCAAGTGCTGGGCGAGGGGTTTCATCCCCACCGTACAGAAGAAGACACTGAGCTTCCAAATGGTGAAGTCAGGTGTAAGGCCACCAAATGAAAAACCTAAGCCTGGGTTTGTCTGATTCCAAAATCCAGGCTTTCACCCCTGATGCAAATCACCTCTGCACATGCTCCCTTGGAGGTAGGGCGGGTAAGCCCTTCTCTGCCAATCACCTGCATCCTTTCCCAGAGCCAGGAGATCCCTGCCCCACCCCCACCCCCAACTCAAAGCCCCTGGCTGCTGAGTTCCTAGAGGCTTGAGGCATTCACACTCACCGAGCTGCCTGCTTTAAAGATGGGCGAGCTCACGTTGCAAGAGAGCCTCCTGGTCAGAAGCTCGGCCTCCTCAGGAAGCTCCTCACAGCTCACCGGTATATGGCTGTGAACCTAGGGGGTGAGAAGACAGAGAACAAGCTTGTTAGTGGGCAAGGCTGAGGGTTCCCCAGAGGCCACCAGCCCTCAGAGCCCACATCCTCCAGCTCTGTCTCTTTCAGGGCATATTCTCAGACAGGTGGGGCCAAAGAATCGGGGGCCCTGCCAGAGGTTGGGATAAGATACTCACTGCCACACTATTTATAACAGTGACAACCTGGATGTGATCAAGCAGTTCAGAGAGCTAGGAACAGTTTAGTAACTGACACAATCACAGGGAGGATGGACAGTGTGAGATCCTTCAAACGCTACTACGTCTGCACACTCAGCAACCATTTTTACAAAGAACTCGAGCCTGGACTAAGCGGAATAAAACCCTTCATTCTTATCACAACCTGTGGGAGATTTCAGCCTCAGATTGGGAAGGGAATCTGGTAAAGAAGTAGGGGCTCCGGGAAGTGAGTGACTTCCCCAAGGTCTCACAGCTGGGTCATCAGGCCGGGAACTGGAACACAGGTCTGTTTGACTCCAGATCACAGGTACTTTTTTTTTTTTAAAGATTTTATTGGGGAAGGGGAACAGGACTTTATTGGGGAAGGGGAACAGGACTTTATCGGGGAAAGTGTGTACTTCCAGGCCTTTTTTCCAAGTCAAGTTGTTGTCCTTTCATCTTAGTTGTGGAGGGTGCCGTTCAGCTTCAAGTTGTTGTCATTTCAGTCTTAGTTGTGGAGGGCACAGCTCAGCTCCAGGTCCTGTTGCCGTTTTCTAGTTGCAGGGGGCACAGCCCACCATCCCTTGCGGGAGTCGAACCGGCAACCTTGTGGTTGAGAGCCTGCGCTCCAACCAACTGAGCCATCTGGGAGCTCAGCAGCAGCTCAGCTCAAGGTGCCGTGTTCAATCTTAGTTGCAGGGGGCGGGGTCCACCATCCCTTGGGGGACTCGAGGAATTGAACTGGCAACCTTGTGGTTGAGAGCCCACTGGCCCATGTGGGAATCGAACCGGCAGCCTTTGCAGTTAGGATCATGGAGCTCTAACCGCCTGAGCCACCGGGCCAGACCCAGATCACAGCTTCTTAATCACTGTATGAGATACCCCTGAAGGAAGCATTTAATGTTGCTGTATAAGAATAATTCCAGGGCCAGCCCGGTGGCTCAGGCGGTTAGAGCTCCGTGCTCCTAACTCCAAAGGCTGCCGGTTCGATTCCCACATGGGCCAGTGGGCTCTCAACCACAAGGTTGCCAGTTCAATTCCTCGAGTCCCGCAAGGGATGGTGGGCAGCGCCCCCTGCAAGTAGAAATGGCAACTGGACCTGGAGCTGAGCTGCACCCTCCACAACTAAGACTGAAAGGACAACACCTTCCTTGGAAAAAAGGCCTGGAAGTACACACTGTTCCCCAATAAAGTCCTGTTCCCCTTCTCCAATAAAAAAAATCTTAAAAAAAAAAAAGAATAATTCCAGTGTCCACGGGCAGGTGGACAGATAAACAAAATGTGGTCTGCCCATACAACGCGCTAATCCTTGAAAAGGGAATGAAATTCATACGTGCTGTCACATGGATGAACCTCCAAAACATGCTAAGTGAGTCAGACAGACACAAAAGGACGAATAGATGATTCCACTCATGAAATCTCCAGAACAGGCAAATTCGCAGAGATGGAAAGCAGATTAGTGGTTGTCTCGGGCAGAGGGTGGGGGATGGGAAGTTATTGCTGAATGGGTACAGCGCTTCTGATGATGAAAAAGCTCTGCAATTAGAGAGTGGTTGTTACCTAACATCGTCAGTGGCCTTAATGCCTTGGAATTTGTATAGTTAAAACGGCAAATTTTAAATGACATCTTTTACCCCAATAAAAACATTTTTAAAAACGTAGAGGAAAAAAATGAGAATAAAATGCCAGTTATTTAAAACAACTATAACTATACAACAAATAAGTACACGATGGCATTTGTAAGTATAAACATAATAAACACCAAAATAGTAAAAGCAGTCATCGCTTCATTGGAGAAGTATGCGTGATTATCTTCTGGAAACTTCCCTATAATTTCCAGATTTCTGTGAGGATCATGTATTACATTTGTCATAGTAATTTAAAAAATAAAAGTTGTCTTTAAAACAACCCAGGCCAGCCCTGCAAACCACATTGGTCACCGTTAGGAGGGTGGCAGCTTGATCTCACTAAACCTGTGCCATCTTGTCAGCACCAGGCCCAAGAGCCGGTCACAAGCTCCACTTCGTGAGAACCTCTCACTAACCCTGCGGTGTTTCCAGCCTTAGTTTTGGTCGGGGAATCTACGGCCCCCAACGGTGAAGCTTGTATCAATCATCTCAGGTCATACAACTCGAAGGTGGCCACCAGGCTAAGTCCAGATGTGGCCCTAAGTCACGTCTTCGGGCTGTCCTGGCTGCCTGAGGCCCCCTGGGAGACAGAAGCCCTGTGGGGGTGGGAGTGGGGGTGGGGGGGAGGGGCAAGTGCCCAGATGTGGGCATCCCAGCCTTCTCACTCACCTGGAGCATCTCCACTTTTCGGAAGGACAGTCCCCGGGGGAAGCTCAGGCTGAGCTGGACCCAGTAAGCATCTTCTCCCAAGTTCTTCAGTGTCAGGTCCACGGAGAGGCTGGCCGAGGGGATCAGATGCAGGACCTTGGATCTGGGGGCAAGATCAGGAGAACGTTACGGGGACCAGAGGTGAAGACTTCTAGAACAGAGGCCAGAAAAGCTAACTACACAAAAAATAAGCTGCTATGCACAGGCTTTAAGTTTCACGATTTTATCTCATCCTGACAAAAGCGTCACAAGGGACTTGCATTTCTCAGAGAAGGAAACTAAGGCTCAGGTAACACATCTAGCACAGACAGGGGTCTTCTGAGCGGAGCCGGCAGGGGTGGGGGTGGGGAGGCGGAGAGCCTTACAGACCTTGCAGGGGAGAAAGACAGTGCCAGGTTTGCCTCACAATTCTTGTCATCTCCACAGTTTTTCTCAAAAGGGATCTGAAGGCCAAGAAGAAAAGACTGGGAGGCTCAGGCCACAGACCCCGGAGGGCCCGACCCTGGCCTCTCTGTCTGCCCCTCTTACCTCCTTAGTCTCGGAGTGTGGCGAGGGTCTCAGGATGGGCTGTACGTCCTTGACCTGCTGAGAATGGAGGAGAGGGAGACAGGCCAGGGTAGATGAGGCAGGCCTCGTAAAGGAGGCCTCGAGCTCAGGGCTCGGGGTTCAGCTGGCCAGCTGTGGCCTGCCCCTCCCAGGAGCCAACCCCCTCCCAGGATGGGCCCCACTCAGCCTGAGGCTGCTGGTGCCAACTCTCTGAGGGAGGCTGAAGACACCAAGAGTCTGTGCCCTCTTGGACAGGAGAGCTGGACCTTAAAGCAGCTCCCGCAGTTCCTCCTAGCCCATCCCCTCAGCCCCCAGCCCCCCTGCTGGGCAGCCTCTGGGTTCACCTGCCTGGCTTCTCTGTGAAGTCCCCCCTCCCCCACCTCAGAACAGATCTCCATCTTTAATCAGATCGAGGGCAGTTCTTTCACTATTTCCTGAGCTTCTGCTCTGGGCCAGGCCCCATTGTTGGGCACTGGGTTTGCAATAAGAACAAAACAGACACACTGCCCACCCTCCCGATCCGGTAGCAGAAACGTCCCATCACAACCCTTGAAGATGCTGGATCAAGTATAGAGAATCTTTAGAGCTTGTAGAAGAAATCTACCCCACACATGGCGGGGTCAGGGAGGATTCCTAAAGGAAGGGCATCTCAGCTGAAACCTGACGGATGAGCGGGAGGGAGCCAGGTGAAGAGAACGGTGGTAGGAAGAAAGAACAGGGTACACAAATGCTCGAGGCTAGCGAGATTGTGTTGGCGCAAGGAGCAGGAAGATGGTCAGATGGGCTGCAGTGCTGTGTGTCAGAAGGGCAGGAGGGAGAAGCAGGGTCCAGATTAGGGAGCTGGAACCTTACGCTGAGCATATGGGGTCACAGAAGTATCTTATGGGTTATCAGTTGTATGTTCTAGAGAGATTCCAGCCTCCTCTGCTTCCAGGTCACCTGCCAGGCAGTCTCTAGCCTCTCCCTTGAGGGGGTGGGGATCCCAGCTGCCTCTGCTGCCTGCTTGCACCCAACCTCAACATTCATACGAATCCCACCACCCACTACACCCCAGCCAGTCCCTGAACTGGCATCAGAGCTTCTGTCCTGCTCAGTTGTCCTGCCAGAAGCCAGGCCCCGCTCCCAGTCCCCTTGAACTTACCACCACACCTTTCCTCCTGCTGCTCCCTTTGCCTCTGCTCTATCCACCTACCCAAAGTCTACTCATTCTGCAGGACCCAGGGCCATGACACTTCCCCTAGAAAGCCTCGTGGGACAACCGTGGCCTCACGTCTTTTTTTTTTTACCCCGAGTTCCCACATCACACAGTTTGGCTTTTGTAAAATTAGTGCCGATGGCAGATGGCCGGTTGTCCCCATATATCCTTCCTCACCATCTGCCTTTATATACAGCCTCCATTTTTTCATCTGGTCACATGGCCGTGTGCACAGGAGACGTGGTTTCTCTGGTTCTCTTGTAATTAGGGACGACCATGTGACTAATTTCCGACCAGTGAGACACAGGTGAAAGTACCCTGTGGATCTTCAGGAACGTTCTCCAAGGAGCTCCTCCCCCCACCCTCTCTCCTGCATTGTGCCCCCACCCCCACCCCCCACCTGTGGCATAATTGTGCCTGGTGCTTACACTGCGCCTTCTTTCTGAAGGCAATGCCCTCTCCGTCTTCACCTGGAGACTTTCAGGGTCACCTCTTGTGGGAAAGCTTTCCTTGTCCCCCAGATATGTATCTGGCTTGGACGCTCTCAGAGCCGTGTCACAGCTCGTTGTAACTATCTATTGACGTGTCCGATGGTGAACCTCTTACGGGTGGGACCTTATTTACTCCAGTGCCTGGAACAAGGCTCAGCTCAGGCAGCTGCTCAATCAACTCTCCTGCAGTGCCTGACAAGCACCTGGTGGGCAGCAGCTTGGCTTTTCAGGAGGCACACAGCTCCAGTCTGCACACCCCAGGGACTGAGCATGCATTGGGTGGAGCGCACTCAAGGCAGACTGCCAAAAGCCACAAGAAAGAGTCCACTGAGCAGTGACTATGTGCCAGCTCTGGGAGAGGGCTCACACACAGGGACTCATCGCCTAGAGGGGGAAACAGTCCCCGAGAGGGACAGAACCTGCATGCTCGTGCCAGGCCCATGTTCTTCCCACCAGAACTGCTGCCTTCGGACAGAAGCCAAACCACCAGGGGAGTGTCAAGGGTTTCAGAAAAGGAACTTGGGCTTTTGGCAGAGAGTGGGGAGGGTGTGGTCTGGCAGACCAGGGTAGATAATGTTTCCCCTCCTTTTGTGGAATAATAGCATCCCAAGTTGGCTTTGAGGAAACTCCCTGATCTCAGCTGGATACACTTGGGCGAGAACACTCATCAGGGTGCCCTTTCTCCACAAATGAGGGACAGTCCCAGGCCTTCCGGAGTTCCTTCTCTGGAACTGGCATTCTGAGCAGGTGAGGGGTCTGGTGAAGATGTGAAGCTAATGCACAGCAGGGACCTGGAGCAAATTAACCAACAGGGACAGGCGCCCTGGATCCCATCTGTGGGGACAGAGTCCCAAAGAGCAGTTTCCAGGCTCTCGGCCTCACGTGGAAAGGTGCTGGCTCAGGTAGTAGATGGCCGTCGGCTGTGACTAGTTGGCCGTCAGCTGTAACCAGTTAGCCATTGGCCACTGATATAACTGCTGTAACTGCTAAGCTAGCAAGCAAGGATTGCAGTTAGCAAGCGGTTGGTTGGTTGGCAGGGAAGCGGACAGTGGATTGTGGCTAGCAAGTGCAGTTAGCAAGCAGATTGTGGATTGCGAATCGTGTTGACCCTACTTCCTCTGTCTCGCCAGGCCACCAGCAAGAATATAGTGGTCTGACTCCCCTATCTATGGCTCCATGGGTGTTCCTGTTTGGCCTCACCATGTCCTGTGTCTTGTGCGAGGAGCAGGACCAGAGACCCCGCATGACACCATCCCTCACTCCTTCCCTGGAGGGGCGCCAGGGCCTCCCCACTGGTTCCCAGTCTTCCTTCTCCAAATTTCTCTTAAACACAAACTCCCATACATTCCTTTCCTGCTTAAGGAAGCCATATTTGCTTTCTACGGGTTCAGCCCAAAGACTCCTTTGAACACAGTCTTACTCAGTGGAATTTCTACTCTCCTCTCTTTCCTCTCAATTGCCTCCGCTCGTCTCTCCTTACCGCCTTTTGGTCCCTCAGTGTTTCTTCTTCCTCCCAGAGAGAGTAATTTAGGGAGATGTTGATGGGTGAGATGAGGTCTTGAATGCATACCTGAGTGTGATAAGAAGACACCTTATGTCATGATTTTAACCTTTACCACACATCCAGTGATGTGCACACTTGGTCCACGTTTTACAAGGATAGAACTCTAGTACTGAGTTGTCTTCCTCACCAGCAGCAGAAATACATTTGTTTCGTATCACGGCTGCTCCCCAACCCAGGAGTCATCCCTTAGCCCCGAGCCCACTGCAGACGTCACCAGCCCCTCAGGGCACGTTTTCCCTATTGGGTCCTGACAGAAGCCCCCACATCTTTGTCAAAGGGCTCTAGGCAATTATTAGCAAAGTCTGCACAAGGAAAGACTATTCTAGAATATCCTGGTTCCTTGACAATAGGGATGGGTCTTAGTCTCGCATGTTATTCCCAGTGCTTTGTGGGCACTTGGATGGTACTCACGTCAAGTTTCTACCAACCTGAAGGTAGGTGTTGTTACCTCCCCATTAAAGAGGAAGAAAATAAGGTCTAAAAAGATGACACATTTTTTTCTAAGGACTAGAACTAAGGAGTGAACCTAAATCTGCCCAACTCCCATGTCTGAAGTCTTTCTATCACGTGACAGTCTCTGTTCTTTGGCAAATTTATGTTTAAAATTTCCAAGTGTCGTAATGGGACAGGGTGAAGGGGGGGAGAGCGGCCCTGAGATGAGGTATGAACAAACTGAAACTAAGCGGATAATTGTTGAAACTGGGTGATGGGCATTTGGGTGTTCACTCAACTATTTCTTCTACTTTTGCAGGTCCGAAATTTCCCATAATAAAAAAGGTGAAACCAACTTCAGGATTTTATACACCCATCACATGACAAGTCTCTCATGAAACATTCAAGTGACATGTATAATTGAATGTCAATCCTATTTTATACAGGCCTGCAAGGAGCAAACCAAATTTGGGTCTTTTAGCAGTTGTTTAAACCAATATTAAAAGAACCCTTTTCTGGGATGGATCTGAATAAATGACCATGTGCACCTGTAAATGCCACAAACCACGACTGAATATTCTGCAGCCTCACAAATAATTATGAAAGCTGGGTAGCAGCGTTCATATATGACGTACGAAAAGAATAGGAAAAAACGACAAGTACTTGACAGTCATAATCACATGAAAAATGCCTATGAATATGAGAGGGTGCCAAAAAAATGTATACACATTTTAAGAAAGGAAAAAACTGAATTAGAGTTGTAATACTCAATATATACCAATAACAAAAGATGAATACAAGTCACATTTGACTTCTGCAATTACAAGAGGTGCTCAAAGTGGTTCCCATCAGCGTAGTTTTAACAGTTTTTTCCTTTCTTAAAATGTGTGTACATTTTTTGGGCACCCTCTGATATTAAGGACTAGAAGGAAATATGCTAAAGGTGTTAATGCTACTACTGTACAGCAGAGGAAATGGCAGTATAGAAACATCAACATGAGTTGCGACTCAGCTGTGACCTGTAGCTCACTAAGCCTCGCACCCAGCTGCCTCTCATCGTGTCAGCTCAGCCGTCCCTTCAATTCCTGGAGCAGCCTCGCTGGGTCCCTTACCGGGAAGTGGAACCAGAAGTCAGTGCAGGACTTGAGCTGGGTGACAGTTACGTGGCTGCTGTATTCAGAACTCCCTCCTGGAAACAAGCCCCGGCTCCTAGTCCGATGGCCATCCAGCTGCAGTGTGTAGTTGAGGTTGGCAACCAGGGGCCCTGGGCAGGGGGGAGAGGCAGGAGTTGAATGGTGGCAGGTCCACGGGCCCTACATCTGGCTTCAGAGCGGGCAGCTGCTCCGAGCAGCAGGAAGCCAGCACTGACCTTGGAAATGGGGGGTGAGAGACTTGACCTGGAAACAGACTGTGATGTTGACGCCTTCCTTCTTCTGGCTGCTGGCTGAGTGGGAACATTCTACTTCATGCACGGGGATCTCGGCCGGGGAGAAGGATATCAGAGTGACAACGTCCACCACAGGCCGGGAGCTGCAGGGCAGAAAACAAGCCACGCTCTCCCTTGGCCCTAACTGCGGTGCCCAGTCAGACTCCATCCATCAGACTCCAGCCCAGAGCTCCAGCCATCAGACTCCATCTCTAAGGCAGATCTCAACAGCCCTGTCTCCTCACAACGACAGTCCTAACGACAGTTCCTTCGGGCTCCCCAGTCCATTTTAGCAGCCTGCTGGCCCATTTTCCATGCAGAAGAAGGAGCTTTCAAAGAGGGATCCTACTGAGCTACTTCCGTGCATGTCCCCTTCACTGCTGCACACGGCACTCACACGAAACGCATGCTTCTCACCATCCATGCCCTCCAGGCTGCTTCCCCAGCCTTCTCTCCTACCACACTTCCCCGTGGCCAACCATGTTCCAGCCACGTCACACTTTCCCTGCCTTATGGCCTTGGCGTGTCCTGGGCTTTCTACACAGAAAACTTTCACCCCAGCCTTCTGCAAGCCTGGCTCTCCCTCACCTTTCCAGTCCCAGGCCAAATATCACGTCCCCAGAGAGACCTTTCTTGGCTACCGAAACTCTAGTAGGTCTCCCCTGCTATTCTCTCTCACAGCACCCCGTTCATTTCCCTCATAGCACGTATCACAATTGTGATTCCATCTTTGTTTTAGGTTTTTGTTATGTTTTCCCACATATCAGTATTTAAGACAGAGTAGGGGCTCCGTCAATATCTATTTACTGCATGACATTACGTGATGCCGCCAATAACACTAAGATATGGGTAAAGCGGGAGATGTCCTCACCGTTTCCCAGGTGAGGACACTGAGGGCCCCGAGAAACTAAGGGACTGAGGTAAGATCACCGAGAAGTAAACGGCAGAGCTTGAATCCAGGTCACTCGGTTCTAAAGCCATCACATCATGTTGCTTCCCTAGGAGGTTCTAATGTCCGACAGGCCAGGGTTCGAGTCCCAGCCCATCACTGAATGGCCGCTGTTTCACCTGGGGTAAGGCATGAAGCCTGTATAAAAAGAACCGATCTCACAGGGTTGGAGGAAGACCAAAGGAGCTGATGCCTGTGAGCCGTGAGCACAATGCCTGCACACAGTAAGGACGAGAGCTGAAATGATCAGCCGCTGGGACTCAGGCGACCTGTCTTACCTCAGCATAATCACCTGACCCTCGGCCCCAACAGTCACATCCGCCAGGCCGTCCCCTCCAAGATCCTTCACCCCATGGATGGAGCGTCCAAACCATCGAATTCCTGGGAACACCTGGCTCCCTTCTATCCGCTGAGACCAAGAGAGAAATTCATGCTAAGCCAGGAAGAGGACCCGCTGGAGGGTCAGGCTAGGGAGTGGGGTCTGGGTCTGGGCTTAGAGGCTTCCAGGCCCCTGGGAATGGGTTTTTATCGGCAGGCAGGCAGGGTACCTCACCTGACTTGGCCGCGGGCTCAGGCCACCATGCTGCCCATTGAAGATGTACACAGCCCCCTGCTCTTCCAAAGGGGCTCCCACAGCCACGTCTGTCAGCCTATCCCCGTTGATGTCTGCCAGGGCCGTGACGGCAGCTCCAAACTGCCCAAGGGGGTAGCCAGGATCCCCCTGCAGTTCTGAGACCGCTTCGAACCCCAGCTGGGAAGGAGCAAGGTGACAGGTCCCACCTCAGTCATTCAGCAAGCTTTCACAGGGTGAGGCATTGTGTGCAAAGAACACTAAAGAAACGTCAGCGATGGTCCCACACAGAATTAGAAGGGTGCCATCAGACTAATCTGGGTGCAAGCCCCAGCTCCACCTCTTATCTGTGTCACCTGGTGGCTTTGGACAGTTCCCTGGCCCTGTTGAGCCCCTGTGTTCCCATTTGTAAGACAAAGCTCAGAGCACCTCGTGAGGTGACTGTGAGAAACTAATGAGGGTTCCTATATATACACAAAAGGCTTGGCACTGGGCCTCACACAGTCTCCCATCAGTGAGAATGAGCTGTTTGTTGTTCTAAAGGGCTGGTTAGCACGTAATCAGACAGGGAAAGCCTTCCAGAACGCGTGGGACCTGAGCAGCCCTGGGCATCTTCTCCCCCCACCTCCTCAGCTCAATGCCCTGGTCCCCACCTGTTTTTTCTGGTAGATAAACACCCGGCCTCCTCTCTGCCCCCCATAGAACAGGGGGGCTCCGATCAGCAGCAACTCTGTCTCCCCATCTTGGTCCATATCGATGCCACACAACGTACCCCCGAAGTAAGAGCCGATCTTCAGGGAGAGGAAGACATTTGGGGGGAAGCCCGTGAGCCCCTCAACCACTCCCACTCCCTCAAATGAAAGCTCAAGTGCTGGATCCCACTTAGAGCCTGTAGGAATTAAGACAAGCTGGGCTCTCTGAAGTTCAGTTTCTTGAACTGGCAAGAGGAGATGACAAAGCTTACCTCAGACGGCTTTGTGGGGAACAAATGTTACAGTGCCGGCGAAGCGCCTGCCACACAGGAAGTGGATGCAGAAGGAGGGGGCAGCCCAGTGTCACCCAGCCTGTGACCTGCAGATGCCGTGTGCCATGCTCACCTGAGTCCCATTTATTTTCTGGATCTGTCTCCACGGCCCTTTGTCCTCTGCCTCCTGGAACAACAACACCTGCCCCACATGCTGGTACCGGGGGGCTCCAGCGGCTACCAGAGACGTGAGCCCTCGGGAGGGCAGCCAGGCCACCGTGTACCCTGAGGAAAGGAGGTGGGTGGTGGAATTAGAAACAATGATGTTAAGAAGGTAAAACCCGGGGGAAAGGGGGGAAGTGGGCAGGGACCCTGGGAAACTGGTTAGAGCAAAGATGCGTGGAAACAGCCAGAAGAACTTCTTCTGAGAACAGTCATGTGTTCCAAGCAGCAACACAGATCCTGCTCTCTTGGTCTGGGGCTGCGTTTCCCAAACTGTGGGCACACACGCCAAGGAAAGCAGCCACGTGCCAAAGGGCAATCATGCCGCCTCTTCCTGAGGCCCAATTCTCCTGGGAGTCGGTAAGGGAGACAACACTTTATTTTTCTTTTCCCCTCCCCCCTGCCCCTCTCCAACTCCAAGTCAAGCTGTTGTTCTCAGTCTAGTTGTGGAGGATGCAGCTCACTGGCCCATGTGGGAATCGAACCGGCAACCTCGGTGCCAGGAGCGCAGCGCTCCAACCACCGGAGCCACCCAGTTACCCCGAGACCACACTTTTAAAAAGAATCAAATAACATGGGATACGTTAGGAAGAAGAATGCCAGGTTTGCACAAATATTAAAGATAAAGCAGGAGACTTGAAACATGTTCCTGCCTAAAGATGTCTCTTCAGGCTGTCTTCACACCTCACACCTCCCAAGACGAGGTCCTCTCCCCTCTGTCACAGCACTGGTGACATGTCTGAAGAAAGGCTGCAAGAAGCAACCAGGAGCTGGGCAAGAGCCAGCGGTCACCCGGCAGGACGGCTCTGCCTCAGAAGGCGACCAAATGATCCCAGTCTGCTTAGGGCAGTTGAAGGTGAGAAAGCAGAGGTCTGAGATGCTAGAGCACACGAGAGGGAGAGTCAAGTGGCGGAACCTTCTCCATTCATTCACATGCGTTGCTGAAGCACCGCCCTCTGACACCAGAGACAAGGTTTGTATCCCAGCGTTACTACTTCCTAACTGTGTGATTTTGACTAAACCACTGTATGCTTCTGAGCCTCAGTTTTCTCATCTGAAAAAACACAGATAGTACTAACCTCATCGGGTGGTTTCGAGGAGTAAATAAGACCATGGGTGTAAAAAGTGTAGCACTGTGCTTGTGCTATCTAAACTAGTATCTGAAAGACAGTAGCATAGCAAGCACTCACGATTACATTTAAGTGTGTGTGAGTGCATGTATGTGAGCATGAATGTGTGTCTGTTCTGAGAGTTTAAAAAAAGGAGCGGCCACCCCTAGGCAGTGGCTGCCTCATCACCCTGATGACGCAGGGTGGAGGGTGGTGGTTCTCGGTCCGTGAGAAGGTAGAACCTGGAAGCAGGTCTACCCCAGGTCTCTTGGGGCCCGTCTGTGCCTTGGGACAGGCTGGCTACATGAACATGAACTACAAGAGCTGTAACCTCTGAGCATAAGAGTCAGTCCCCTCTGCAGCCTGAGACGGCTGTCACCTTGGGTGGACAAGCATTACAGAACTGCGCAGAACAGAACTGCAATAGCGCCCCCATGAGGCAGAGAGACACAACAGCAGCTGTCATTTCCTCTGCTAGGCCTTTCAAGGACTGAAGACTGAGCCAGGCCTGGAGTTCCTGGACGATTGAAGAGGAGGAAACCTCCAGAGGGGCTGCTGGCTTCCTACTGATAAGGCAGGCTGCTTTAAAATGTACCCAGGATTTCAGTTAGAGGATGACAAAGTGACAACACAGAGAGGTCACTGCCATTGAAAGAAGCTTATTACTGAAAGCTCCTGAAAACAGGAGGCAGACAGGCCATGCAGGACCACAGGTTGGCAGGGAGAAGCACCAGGGGTCACCAAGGAAGAGGAGGCAGGAGGAAGAGGCAGAAGGAGAGTGCAGCCCAGAGCCTTTACTGTAGATTCTGTGGGAGGGAATGGGTGAGGCAGGTAGGCTTGAGCAAGCTTAGGATTGGATAGTTTGAATAATGCTGGCAGGCTCTGGGCTACGGGGTGGTCTTTAGTTGTCTAGTACCTGGCCTTGGGTGATTTGGGTCGGGGGGATACTAGCTTGGTATGTAAAAGTTAGATCAAGGAGGCAGTGAGGGGTACGGCCTCCAGATTTGCAGGTGGCACACAGAAAACCTCCTCCGAGCCAAATTGTTTCCTCTCTGTAGGAAGGAGCTGGCCCTGGGCGGAGTGGTCTCTCCAGGGTTAGCGAGGCTGCAAGGTATCAAGGCCTCATAAAATACGGAAAACAAATACGTGACTCACCCACAGGTGAGGGGTTACGGGGAAAGTTACAAATGTTCTCATCACATTTAAACTCTGAGTTTGTTCTGCTGGTTGCTTGATTTCCTTTATTTTTTCTGAAAGTCAGTCTGAGCGACTCTGTGGCCCCTAAGACCCAATGCACTCCTCCTAAGCGAGGACTACTCACCCAGATAGCCCCCTCTCATTTCTGTCGTCAGCGGTTCATTCCCAACAAACACATCATCCTGCAGATTGGCCTCCAGGTCGAGAAAGCCCCCAGCCCAGTCCTTGGCTCCAACGGCTCCCACAATGCCACGGCCCTGCCCGGGAGGAGGAGAATGACAAGCGAGGGGAGTCAGCGGCATTCCTACAGCACCCCGGGGCCGCCCGCTGCTTCAGGCTCCCCACTCACCCTGCTGAGGTCAGCGCTTATCCCGCTGGATGACAGCTCCATGTTGAAGGATGTCCGGTCCTGTTTGCTTGTGCCTGAAGGACAAGGGAGAAGAACGGGCCGAGACCCAAGACACAGTGAAAACACTGATATTCCATAAAATTATGAGAGAGAGACACAGCATTTGCCAGGTAGAAAGAGCACGAACTTGAGATTCAGCCAGACTGGGACATGGCTGACACTTTGGGTCTCAGGGACACTCCGTGAGCCCAGATGTGGGAATCCAGTTACCAATTAGCAAATCTAAGAGGCAGCTCTTGATTTCTGTTCCTACTCAGACTCCCCCACTTTAACGGATGGCTCCCTCACCCACCTAGTGAATCATGCTAACTCCCCAGGAATAAACCTGGATTCTTCCCTTCCCCCCATTCCATTTCTAATGCATCACCCAATCGAGATAGTTCTACCTTCGAAAGACATCTGCAAGACTGTATTGTTACCAGACTGGTGCAAGCCATCCTCACTCACCTCTTCCCTGACTCATGTGGTAACTTACTATTTCGGTCTCTGACTCCATTCTTCCTCTTTCCATGCCTTTTTCCCCCATGGAGCAAGCCAGAGTAATCTTTTCTTAAAAATGTATATCCGACCACATCTTTCCCTTTCTTAAAAACATTTCATTACTTCCTATTATTCTTTAGGCCAAATTTCAAAGCTCTATGGGGACCTTGAATGTCCCTTCCTACTTCTCCAACCTCCCCCTCTCCCTCACTCACCGCGCTCTATCTCTGGCCTTTCTGTTTCCCCACCACGCGAAGCCCTTCCCCATCTCCGGGCCTTTGCATGCTCTTCCCTAACTGGAACGCTCTGCCCACATACCTCACATGGCTGTTTCCTTCTCATCTTTCATGTCTCAGCTCCAATCATCTCAGAGTGAATTTTATCTCAACTGAAAAAGTGGCCTCTTCCTTGAAAAGCCTATCTCAAGTAACTTCTTCCAATTATGTCTGTCTCGATGTGTTCATTTTCTTTACAGCAGTGAACACCGTCTTTAATTATGCTATTTGTTCACTGTTTTGCTGTCTTTCTCTGACTTGGATGTGAGCTCCACTTTGGCGACATCCCTGCGTGTCTCATTCTCAGGGCCTGGGACACGGCTGCCCCACACATGAATGAAAATGTAAACAATGCCACCAGCCTTGCAAGGCTGCTGATAGGAGTGAACTGAATAACATAAAGTGCCTGTTTCATGGAAGCTTTCGAGAAACAGTAATTATCATGAATATTCATTCATTCACTGCTTTTTCACCATCTTGCCAGGGATACAATAGTGAAAAAGCAGACAATGCTTGCCGGGATAGACCTCACCGTTTTGTGGGGGAAACAGACATGGAATAGACAATTCGAGTACAATGTATGTCAGAGTGGCTGTAACGGAACACACAGCAGTTACAGCAGCACGTGGGAAGAAACACCTCGCCCAGACTTGGGGATCAGTGAGAACTTAGCAGAGGGAGTGCTATGGAAACTAAGATCTGAAGGATGAGTAAGAGCAGGTCAGGGAGAAGTTAAGGCCTGTGGATAACAAGAGCTACAATTTAGAGAGCCTACAAGGCACCACGGATTTTGCGAAGCCATTGTTGGGGGTTGAATTGTGTTTCTTATCAAAGATAGGTTTGAAGTCCTCACCACTAGGCCTTCGGCATGTGACCTTATTTGGAAATAGGGTCTTTAAGAGGTAATCAAGTTAAAATGAGGTCATTAGGGTGGGTCCCAATCCAATATATGCCAGAGGTCCTTATAAAATGGGGAATTTGGACACAGAGACAGATATGCACAGAGGGGGGTGCTGTGACGACACATGGAGAGAAGACAGACAGGAGGGATTCCCAATGAGCCAAGGAACGCCAAGGATTGCGAGCAAACACCAGAAGCTGGAAGAGGCCAGGGAGGAGTCTCTTCTAGAACCGTCAGAAAGAGTGTGGCCCTGCTAACCCCTTGATTTCTCAGTTCTGGCCTCCGGAACTGTGAGACAATCCATTTCTGTTGCTTTAAGCCACCCAGGTTTTGGTACTTTGTTACATCAGCCCTAGGAAACTAACAGCAGTGAAACCTTACAACCCTGTGAGATTGGTACTGTTATCCCCATTTGACAGAGAACAATGAGCCTCAGAAATTAAAATGATCTGGCTGGGGGCGGCCGGATGGCTCAGTTGGTTACAGCACGATGCTCGTAACACCAGGGTTGCCAGTTCGATCCCTACATGGGCCAGTGTGAGCTGCGCCCTCCACAACTGGATTGAAACAACTACTTGACTTGGACATGATGGGTCCTGGAAAAACACACTTAAAATAAAGTTTTTTTAAAAAAATGACCTGGCTGAGGGCACACAGCACAGGCCGAGTGGCATCTTGAGCATCTCTGCCTGGTTCCACATTATACATACACCACCCTGCTCTTGATCTCTCACCCTCCTCTTCAGGGACACAGGACCGAGGTATTCTAGCAAGACCTGGTGTGTGTGTGTGTGTGGGGGGGTGTTATCCAGATGCCACCAAAGTGCTGAGCTGAACCCCAAGGCTGTGTCCTAGCCAAGGGACCTTCCCTACGGGAACCATGTACCTGCCAGCAGACTAGGCTTCCTGGCCAATACCCTCCGGCAGCCAGTCCTCCATCTGGTGATGCCAATCAAAATCTTCTCTATCCTGGACCAAGGAAGAGGGCTTGTGGGCTCCTCGCAATTGGCCCCTGACCATCTTAAGTAATGTGAAGCCTAAGATAAGTGAAAATGAGGAAGCTGAGTGAAGGGAGGAGGGCAATCTAGTCGGTCTACAGGGCTCAGCTGACACCAGCAAGAGAGGTCAGCTCTGGGCCCCGCCCTGCAACAAGCTAAGCTCCAGAGGAAGATGGAATTTCAGAGGGGAGACGCTACTCCCGAATCACCCTCTCCTAAGTTTCTGCCCCAGGTCTTTTCCAAGACAGCTCTTAGCACAGCATCAGATACCGAATAAGTGCTCGCGACTAGTACTCAGTGTGTCTCTAAATGTCCTGTCTCAGCTGATTTCCACGTATGACCTCCTGAACTCTCACCAGCGTCTGCCACTCACCCTCAATGACGTAGATCTTCTGTTGAAGCTCTGTGAATAGATCTTTAAGCTTCTCGAATGTGTCCAGAATCTTTACAAATTCTTTCGTGGGTTTGGAGGCAAATTTGTGGAGATCTTCCTGACTTTTCTTAGTCTTAAAATGGTTTCCAACCTGTGAGGGAGAAAAGAGTGAAGGGCTGACATCCCCAGAATCGCAGACTAATTTGATACTATTGTCACAAGACTACATGGCCCCCAGGAGAAAGAGGAATGGGGTGCAGGAATAGGAGAGGGAAGATGAGATGGAGGAAGAAGCCAGAAGCCTGGAGCTGGGGCCTGTACCCCAATGATGTAGCGAACAATGTCTTCGGCCCTGTCAATGTTCCCACTATCAGTGGTTTCCCCGTCGGTAATGATGATGAGCACTTTGATGGCGTCTGGCCGGGCCCCCATATCCTGCCGGAAGACCTCTGTCCTGTGTCCAGAAAGGGAAAATGTGAGAGATTCCCCCGCTTTCGTGAGGCCTCCCCCAACCCCTCCCCCATCTCATTCACACTGTCCTGTTGAGGATGCAAAAGCCCTTCTCACATTCCCCAGGCAGCTTCTGCCAACCTTCCAAGTTCCCGTCTGAACCTCCGACCTTGCCCTTTTGCCACACCTCTCCTTCTAGACCAGTGGTCTTCGGCTGAACTCTGGGCGGTCAGGAGGTTACCGTCCCACACTCCATGGGTGGTGAGGGGGAGATTTTGTGAGGGGAGACTCAGCTGCCTACCTTCCATTACAACCACGTGGCAACTGCCCTTTAATCAGATATACTGGTGACCTAGGTGGGATTTCGATGGGAATAATGGGTCCCACGGCTGAAGAAAACGAGAGTCATTCGTCCAGAGCAAGCTTGTAGAACGCTTCCCCTCCCTCCCCAGGCTGCCTGCAGAGCTCTGCTAC
Source organism: Rhinolophus sinicus (assembly GCF_057876585.1). Classification (NCBI taxonomy): domain Eukaryota; kingdom Metazoa; phylum Chordata; class Mammalia; order Chiroptera; family Rhinolophidae; genus Rhinolophus; species Rhinolophus sinicus. The sequence goes on along the minus strand of NC_142510.1, from coordinate 18,009,512 downwards.
AGCAAGTCTCCCAGGGAGCTGAAAGACCTATTTCTGTGTGCATTTTCCCGCAAACCATGAGTTCCTCAAAGAAAGGACTGTTTGATTTGCTGCTGTATCTCGGGCTCCTGAGTTAGTGCTCAGCGCATGTGCAATAGAAGGAAGGGAGGACTGACTCCTGGACAGGCCAAGGCTCCAAATCCCAGCCTCCTTCTGAAGCAACATAGGTTGCCCCCCGCCTTTGCTGGGACAGCAGCTCGATTTGAACCATCTGATCCTTCCCTCCCCACCCCACAGCTAACCAGAGCGGGACAATTAATCCGAGACCCGCCAATCCATAACCCCCGACTGTGACATGACCTGCCTTGGGAGAAGCTGAAAGTCACACGAAGAAATCACAGTGGGAGATTGAGGAAAGGGACAGAGAGGCAGCTGTGAAAGCTACTTGGAAGCTGCCAAAGGTGGAGGAGCTCTGATGGGCAGGGCCAACCCAGCTGCTGTCAAGACCTCGAGTTCTATCTTGGATGCAAAACATCTCCCCAACCTCCATCCACACGGATATGGCCTATCATGGGTCCCGTGCATGCATTTCCACCCTGGTTTAAACCAGTCATCTCGCATCTGGATTTTTCAGCAGCTCCCTAACTGGCCTCCCTCCTTCCACCCATGCCCCCTCCACAGTCTAATACAACCCTATAGCCAGAGGGATCCTTTTCAAAACAAATCAGACTGTCACTTCTCTGCTCAAAACCTCCAAGGACTTCGCATCTTGCTTAGAAGAAAAGCCCAAGTCCTCATGATGGGCTCCGACTTACCCAGACTCCTGTGGTCTCTTGGACCTCATCTCCCACTCCTTTCCCCTGTCACTCACTTCTCTCCAGCCCCATCACTGTCCTGGCTCTTCTTGGAACATCCCAAGCATAGTCTCAGGGCCTTGCTACTCCCTCAGCTGGGACTGGTCTTCCCAGGTTTTCACCTTCAACAAGTGTGTGCTCACAGGTAACCTTCCCTGATCTGCCTATCGAATATCGCTTTATTTTTCTCTGTCAAACTTACATCTTCGACTGCATTGCCTAATTTACTTTTCCTATTTAGGGCACTTCTTTCCTCTACTAGAATGCTCAACTGTAAGAGGGCAGATCTTTTTCTTCGGTCCATTGGCTGCTGTAGCCCCAGCATCTAGAATGTGGCAAGTGACGCCTGTAGGCCAAAGCCAGCCCGCAGTTTGTTTTGTATGGTCCGTGAGCTAAAAATGGTTTTTACATTTTTGTTTTTAAAGGGTTGCAAGAATCAACAAGAAGAATATGCAATAGATACCACACGTGGCCAAAAAAATCCTAAAATATTTACTACCTTGATCTTTACAGCAAAAATTGCCAATTCCTGACTTGCAACACTGCCTGGCACACAGCCAGATGGTCAAGAACTATTTTTGAAATACATTCCCATGACTGCTCCTTTTTGCTCCCACAGTTGAAACTTTTTGGGATGTCTTCCCATCCTGGGGTGACCCCTTTCTCTAAGAACTGCCTCCTTCCCACGGAGGTGGGACCCCAGAATCCATGCTTGTGCCAAGTGACTCTATGCCATAAAGGGGACCAAGGCCACAGCCGGGTGGACCCGTGGGCACCTAACCCAGGCTTGACCAATCATTTCTTCTCTTGGAGGCTGGAATTCAGGTTGAGGAACCAAGGCTGCCTTTTTTTCAGTAGGCCTGGCTTGACCCACCAAAGCTGTCTATAGAGAGAGAAGTACAAAGTGGACATGGCAAGTCGAGTGAGCCCTCAACGAGCTGCAAGCACTCATGCAGAGGCTTGAGGAGATGCAACACATGCCTGTTTGACTCACACAAATCCAACAATGTATGTTTGGCAAAGAAATGAAAATGAGAAACACAAGTGTCATAGAGATCCTTCCTGCTAGTTTACTCAACTTGAGTGTGTACCCAAGGGGAGCATGACACACGAGATATAACCCTCTTATTCCTCAAGTTGGTCTGTTTCCATGGCCAATCTAATGTTTAGAGCTATTTTAAAAAATATACAATATGGTCCTTCAGCACATCCAACTACGTTCATCTAGGCCTCAATTTAAACAGCAATCTGATCTGTTTGGGGAAAATTTCTGTAGTAAATTTAGAAAGTTGAGACATGCTAGTTTCCCAGGTGGGACTTGACTATATTGAATATTACGAACAATTCAAGGAATTGATCAAGGATAATTCTGACAACATGCGATTTTTGTTCATACCCTGACTTCAAAGTGGATCCCCGTCTAAGAAGTGGCTCTCCCGTGGCTGCCATGGCTCACAGTCCCTTTCCAAGTCCTGGCTCTAGTTCCTTGTGAGTCTGGGCAATACTCCCTGTCCTGGAGGCTCAGGAGCTGTCCCTGCAGCCTCCCCAGAAACCCCCTTTGGGATTTAGTTAGGATCCAGTCGACTTCTATTCCTTACAATCCAGAACCTGGACTACAAATGCTCCCCTTGAATTCTTACGCTAACCCGTCCCGTGCTGGGTCCACCTGTTGAGTTCTGCACACCAACCTGAAGACGCTAAAGCACACAGAACAGTCCACAGATGGGCTGTCTCCTGTAAAAGGGGACTCACGCGACATAGTTGATGGCATTAAAGGTGTTGGTCAACAGGTTCATGTGTTTCACGTTGGCCAGCAGCACATCCGGGTCCCTCAGCTTCACATAATCCAAGAAATTAAATTCTGTTTTGCAGCTCGTGGAAAACTGAACAGCTGCAAACTAGAAAGAGAAGGAAGCGGTGAAATGCTACATATCCCCTTTCATTTGTCTGCTCCAGTCTCTACTTTTTATCCAGGACCTGGGCGACCCAAGTCCACATCCCTGCCCCAAGTCATTCTTTTAAACATAAACACAGAAATGAAATGAAATAAACCTCGGATCCCTTATGTCGCGCTATCTGTTGAGCTCCTGTTCTGTGGGTTTGCCTCCCTCACCAATAGAAATGGTTCCCAGTAGCCATATTTCTGCTGAGTGACCCTGCTAAATAGGTCACAGCTGGCTGGGCCAAAGGTAGACACTTGACTGAGGCCAGGCCAATCAGAATTTCTTCTCTGGAAATTTGGGATTTGCAGTGGGAGGGGTTGGCTGAGAGGAAGAGGAAACACAAAAACCCTCCTGAAACTTTCACATGTGAACTTAGGAGCTTCCCACAGGCCCATGTGATCCAAAGAAGCTGAGGGAGGCTTTCTACAGAGAGAGAAAGAGGGAAGCAAAGGCCAGAAAGAAACGGACATGGGAACCAAAGAGAATTCTAGAAGCTCTCTACTCCCTGGTTCTTGTCTCTTCCAGAGTTCCAGTGATAGACATGCCTTTAGGTTCTGGACACACCTCATACTAACTTGTCCTTTTATGTCTTAAGCTAGTTCTGTGACCTACAAGCAGGAATCCTAACGAACATATTTACCTGGTAGGAAGAGTTGCTAAGTTTCTTCATCACATCCTTCATGAACTCCACAATTTTCTGAAATTCATTTTTATTCAAGCTCAATGAGCCATCAAACAGAAATACCAGGTCTACGTTGCCCTTTAGACATTCTGCAGAGGCCAGACACAAAGGGACTTGGTAAAGTGTCTCTGATGGTTGCCCTACCCGTGCTGGTTCCCAGGTATGGGCAGCCACCGGCAGATAGTTTTACACACTGCATCCCCAGCTCCTTACCCTGATAACCGGGGCGTCCTTGCAGCACAGAACCACTCAGATCTTGCTGGAAGAGGTAACACAGGCCACTTAGATAGATATTCTGATCACATGTCCGAGACAGCCCAGGGTCACAGGCCTGAAGGAAGCAAAGGTAAAGAGGGTGCAGCTTCCTGTTGCTGTGTCTTTTCGGCAGCATCAGCCAAGAACAAAAACCTTTAGAATCATCGTCTCCCGACCTCACTCCCTACATCCAACTGGTTATCAAGCCAAGGTCATTGTTTCCAGGTTTCTTATGACAATCTCTCCATCCCTACTACCAAAGCACTAGGCCAAGGGATGCTCACTGCCTAGAGGATAAAATCGAAACTCTTTAGTTTGGCATTCAGATGGTTTACAGTGGGTACTATCCTACCTTTCCAGGCCCAACACCTTCCATTCCCAACCCAACATTCTAAGCAAAATCAAATTACAGTGGTACCTCAGTTTTCGAACATTTCAGTTTACGAACGCTGTACATTTTATGGATCTATGGTATCATCCGATAGCAAAATTCAAGCTAAATTTGCAGTTTTAGGGGTTGATTTTAAAGGTCTGGAATGGATTAATCCATTTTGCATTATTTTCTATGGGGAAACCATGCCTCGGTTTTTGAACGTTTCAGAACTCGAACGGTCTTCCGGAACAGATTATGTTCGAAAACCGAGGTACCACTGTACTCACTACCCCTGACTAGACAATGGTGTTTCTTTCATTTATGAATGTCTTTCCTGCCAGACTGCAGTTTCTTGGAAGTCAGAGTTCATCTCATGGTCACCTTTGTAATGAACTCCCCTTCCCTCCTCAGAACCTAGCACAATGCCTGGCAGGTAATTGTAACTAAGTAGACAAGCTCAATTAAACAATGGATCAGTATTTCACTCCATCTTCTATTACTCACGTAGCTACGTCAGCAGGAGGCTGCTGGGTTGAATGTAAAGAGCAATGGACTTGGAAGCAAATGGGAATTTGATTCAAATCCTGGCTCTACCACTTTAAAACCATGTGACCTTGACCAACTCTCTTAACCCCTTTGGTCCTGTTTCCTCATGTATAAAATGTGTATACTGATCTGTAACCACCTGAGTGTCTTGTGGGTTCAGAGATAAAGCTGTATTTCCCAAATGTTAGGCATTTTTGTACAACCTCACAATTTTTGCCACATGGGTGTATCATCCATGCTATTATTTACTCAATATTTTATTCACTTTAAATTTACATTTTAAAAATTGTTAGCCTTATCCTAAGTCATTTGATTCAAGAAATCATGAATTTGATGTGCTTGTTGTATATTTTTTCTAATAATCGATTAAATAGATCTATTAAAATATTAAACTATCAAAATATTAAGTTGGTGTACCACCAAAAATAATCTTGTCATCTTGTATATCAATTGTTATAGACAGTTAACATTTGGGAAAAAACCAAGGTAAGTACGGTCTTGAAAATAGCTGGCTCATGGTTTCTCAGTAAGCACTGACGGAATCTGAGTCTTTCCCATGCCTTTAATCTTCCATAGGACCTTTCATCCATGTTTTTCCTTCCTTTGTTTCAACCTCCCCTTCCCAGCATCGCGCTCTCAGGCTCTGATAACACACTACACAAAATTCTTACCAAAAGGCTTCCATGTGTGGGATCTGCTGCCAAGGTCATTCCCAAGTACTTGGAGGTATAGTTTGAACCTGCAGGCACCATAAGATTGGTCTGGAGGACTTAGGGCAATCCAGGTGTGGTGGGGCACCCACGTTGTCCCTGAGACACCATTCCTCCCAGCTCCCTCACCAGGTACTCACCACTCAGACTCACTGGCAGGCAGTTGCCAGTGCCCGGCTGGCACTGATAGAGGTTTCCTGTTCTGTTGCCCTCACCTGGAGCTCCCACGACAACCCTAATGAGAAATCTCACCTGTCAGATGGAGATGCCCAGGTCTTTGCCCACCACTCCTATCTATGAATGAGGGGTTCCAACTCCCCCCCCGCCAGGTATCTGAGAGCAATGCAGCCATTGTTCTTCAGGCCCCACCTCTTCCATCCCTATTGAATCTGAGATAAATAATCCAAAAAACCAGAATTCTAGAAACTGAAACCCAGAGAATATACCAGAATGTTATAAGTTCATTCTGTCAGTCATCAATTCAAAAGACATTTATGGCATAGCTATGAGGTTGGTGCAAAAGTAATTGTGGTTTTTGCAATTATTTTTAACCTTTTAAACCGCAATTACTTTTGCACCAACCTAATACTATGTGCTAGCCTTGGCACGAGGGGATAAAAAGAGACAAACAAAACTCCTTCCTTAAAGGAGCTCCGTGTCTAGTCAGTGAGACACTCAGGAACCTCGGACGGTTGTCCAGTGTTTCAGGGGCTGGGATGTCTTTCCCTATGAGGCATGTATGTGGCGCTTTAACGGGTGGTTGGTCCTCATCCTACTGCTGATGGTTTTTCTCCCGTTTCTAAGAAATTCCATCTCGGACTCCTGGTGACCTGCCGGTTCGACCGGCTGGCCAGTCTCCAGGGCTGGTGCAGGAACGCCTCACCCCAAGCCCACAGGGCAGGGAGGACCTGGGCAGCAGCTCACCCATTTCCAACCTGCAGGACACGGTACCCAAAGTGCCTCCCGGCATGTGGAAAGTTCAAGTTTTGCACGTGCCGCACCTCCAGATTATAGCTGAAGGCCGGAGCTGAGGGAGAAAAAAGGGTGTCAGCCACTTCCAGCCAGAGACCCAGCTGCCCCCAGAGCTTCTGGGCGCTGATTGGCCACCACCCACGTACCCCAAGGGGGCGGGCCGACCCCAAAGGACCCCCTTTCCCTCCTGACCCAGCCACCCACACCTGAGGCCCAACTGGAAACTGCCTCTTTGAAGGGGCCTTGAGTCTGAACTATAGAAGCAGCCCCAGGGCCTGGGAAGGACTGAACTTCCCTTTAGGCCTGTCAACAAAGAAAGGAAGGATGAGAAGGCGGAGGCCCGTGAGAGAGGAGCAGATGGAATGTACCCCGAGGAGATGGGGATGCCCCAAGGCGGTGTGCATCCCCTCCACACACCCACTTCTTCCCTGAGCATCTGGGCCCCAAGTAATTAGCCTCAGGCACCCTCCCACAGGCTCAGGGTTTCAAGGTCCCCCCCCCATCTGCTTCCTTGCTCATCTAATGCTCTCACACTCCCCACCCCACCATGGACCAATCACTTCCTTAACCATTAGATTTCAGATTCGTCCATGTCAGGCAGCCAAGGCGCCCTCTGCAAGCCCCAAACGGTCCTTCCTAGCACTGCTCTCCTTCCAGGCATCAGGCTCATTTCACAGCATCCGAGGATGGAGATGAGGCCCCATCATTTGTTCAGGTGCAGAGACTGAGGCCCAGAAAGGACTTGCTTAAGACGGGAGAGAGGGAGTGCCATGGCTAGAACCAGGTCCCAGCCCAGTTCTACGTACCCATTTCCCATCTGCCTTTTGTAGGGGCCTGCTCCCCCATAGCTCACTGTTGCCATCTGTGTCTCCCCTCTGTCTTTCCTCCATACCTTGCCTATACTTCGGACTCTGACTTTCTTTCTGTGCCCCCTTTTCCCTCGAGGATTCCCAGGACACATTACCTAGAGCCAAACCCACCCTTCGAGCAGCTGGCTCCTCCGCTCCTCTCATTCCATAAAGCCCAGTTATTTCCTGGTCATAGAAACATCCCCTCCCCCTCCCCGCCTCCCTTGCCTACCAAAGAGAAAAGGCCCCGACAGCAGCAGCCTCATTACGGTGATGCAGGAGTTCATCTCTCCAGCAGCTGGTGGGACCTGACCCAGGAAGTCTCAGAGGACCCTTGGGACTTGCCGGCAACCTACACAGGGTGAAAGAGGGAAATGACAATGCCGCAGTGCCTCTCGCAATGGAACTTTCTCACAGAGACACCAAGCTGATGACACTGGGAGTGAAGGAGGGTTGTGCCCATAGGGGTTGTGAAACCGCAACAGTTCAGAGAGGAAGTGTAAGCAGGTTAGAGATGTTTCCTGTGCCTGCTTGCATTTTCACATCATCCAGGAGCCGCCAGCAAAGCAGCCAGACGATGACTTCCCCTCCTGCACAAGAGCTGCTGTGTCTTCGTCTTTCACGGACACATGACTCTTTAAAGCTCAAGTACAGGACAGGTCAAACCAACTGGTACAACCATAATGGGACAGCTTTCCTTAACATTGAAAAGATGCCCATGATACACTGGTGAAGACAAAGCACACCTTACAGAACAGTCTCTTTAGAAACTCCTTTTGATTCTTAAAAATAAACAATACCCACAGAAGGAGTCTGATATGGGACTGGTATCCAGAATATACAGTGAACCCTTGTAACTCGACAATAGAAAGACAACCCAGCTTTTTTTTTTTTTTTTCTTTTTGTCCGACATCTTAGTGAGGCTGCAAGGGTAGCAGCTGCTCTCAGCTTTGCTGTACCGTCCAAAGACGACAAGAGGAAAGATGCTGGAAAGTCGTCCAAGAAAGACAAAGACCCAGTGAACAAACCGGGAGGCAAGGCCAAAGAGAAAAAGTGGTCCAAAGGCAAAGTTCGGGACAAGCTTAGTAACCCAGTGAATGCTGGCGCTCAGCTCCCAGCAGGTGAACTCAGGAGACAGTAAGGCTGAAAAGGAACAATGGAGCCGTGGACAGGGAGTTTATGCCACTATATTCTTGCTGGCAGCCAATGAGACACAGGGAGTAGGACCCCTAAGATCTGCACCATCTGCGCTTGCTATCGTAGCCACGGTGGTGGTATACAAATCAATAGTGGCTAATGGCCAACTGGTTACCTGAGAGCTTGCGTATGTGGGTTACATAACCGAGCCAGCACCTTTCCATGGGAGGCCAAGAGCCTGGAAAGGGTTCTCCTCGTCCTTTCCCAACACGTCTCGTTTGACAAAGTGACATATGACAAACTTTGTAAGGAGGGTCCCAGCTGTTGTCTCTGAGAGACAAGACCCGCAGTTTCTTGGTGTCATGCAGGGTCTCAGCTCCCACTCCCCGCACAAGAACGCAAGACATGGTGAGGCCAAAAAGGAACACCCACGGAGCCATAGGTAGGGGAGTCACACCACTGTAGTCTCGCTGGCGGCTGGGTTGGAGACACAGGAGGCAGGAGCCACACGATTCGCAATCCACCGTCCACTTGTCTCTGCCAACCAACCTCACTTGCTAACTGCAATCCGCGCTTGCTAGTTCAGCCACGGCAGTTATATCAGTGGCCAAAGGCTAACCGGTAACAGCTGATGGCCAACTAGTCACAGCTGATGACCATCTACTACCCGAGCCAGCACCTTTCCACATGAGGCCGAGAGCCTGGAAACTGCTCTCTGGGACTCTGTCCCCACACATACCTTTATACAAAAACTTATACATGGGCAGCATGGCCAGGCCGCTGTGGCTCTCTAACGCCAGCGCCGCCTCTAGCTCACGGAGTTCCAGGGGAAGGAGAAGGAGGGTAAGAAAGGAGGTCTCCATACCTTGGCTGGTTCAAAGCAGACTTGCCCCCAAATCCACCAGTGGTAAAGCAGAGAGGAAGCAACCGGCTACAAAAGCCACTCGTGAGAGTGCGCCCTCTACTGGAGGGATGGAGAAACCTGATCGATACAGGGTGGAACCACGGCACTCCCGGAAACTAGACGTTATCAGAGGTCCACTGAACTTCTGATTTGCCAACTTCCCTTCCAGCAGCTGGTACGACGCATTGCTCACGACATCAAAACATATCTGTGCAGCTTTTGGTACTTTGCAGAAGGCAAATGAGGTCTGTCTGGTTGGCCTTTTTGAAGACACCAACCTGTATGCTATCCGTGCTCAATATGTGACAATTATGCCAAAGGACATCCAGCTAGCATGCCGCATGCATGGAGAATGTGCTTAAGGATCCACTATGATGGGAAACATTTCATTCTTTAAAAAAATGTATTTCTCTTCTTCCTATTCTTGGTAGTTCTGAACGTTAGATATTTTCCATGGAGTCAAAAGGCACCTAAGTACATGATTGCAAGTGGAAAAACAGGGGACAGAAATCAGGCATTGGCCGTTTTTCCATTTTCATTTGTGTGTGAGTTTTTAATGTAAATGCAGGGACATAAAGCATTAATGCAAGTCAAAATGTTTCAGTGAACAAGTTTAGCAGTTCAACTTTATAACAATTATAAATAAACCTGTTAGATTTTTCTGGACAATGCCAGCATTTGCATTGTTTTAAAACAAGTACATTTCTTATTGATGGAAACTAAGTTGGTGTTTGTAGCATTTTTATCATACAGTACATTCCATCCATTCACTGTACTTTTCTAATGGAGCTGTCCTACATACAAGCACATGTTTTTAATGTCTATCTTCTGTGCTGTTCCTATAAGTTTGCTACTAAAATATATCAAACTATTTTTTAAACTTATACATGAATGCTCATAGCAGTGTTATTCATATTAGCCAAAAACTAGAAACAACGCAAATGTCCATCATCTGATGAAGAGATAAACAAAATGTGGTATGTCCATTCAATGGAATATCATTCAGCCATAAAAATAAATGAAATACTGGTACATGCTAAAACATGGATGAACCTTAAAAACATAGTTAAAGAAGTCAGGCACAAAAGGTCACATATTGTATGATTCCACTGAAGTAGTATGTCCAGAACAGGCAATCTGTAGAGACACAAAGTAGATTAGTGGTTGTGAGGATGGAGGGGATGTAGGAATGAGGTATGACTGCTTATGGGTACAGGGTTTTTTTTTGAGGTGATGAAATGTTCTGGTATTAGATCGTGGTGATGATTGCACAACTTTGTGAATATATTTAAAAAACCACTGAACTGTATACGTTACAATGGTGATTTTGGTGTGAATTATATCTCAAAAAGTGAAACATAGAAGTTGAAAATATGTGTGTATGTAAGTGTAAAAAAATCTGAAAGGACACACAACCAACTGCAAACGGAATAAGGTTTATGCACTTCTGTATTGTCTGAAAAAATTTTTTTTACAATGAGGATGTATAACTTGTGTAGTTTTGGAAAAATCAAAATATTAAAAACACAACAAAATAGAGGAACTGTGTTTGCTGATAGGAAAGTGGGAAGGACATTGCGATTCCCCCCTGTGTTGTTAGGAAATCGTGCTCAACCAGTTCCAATGTCACTGCCCTGGGGAAAGCTTTTGCAGGCAAATTATTTATAATCTATGGCCAGGCAGCTCCTGGTAATCAAGTGATATCAGATAGTCTTTTTAAAATTTAGTTAAAAATCAGATAATTCAGACGGACTTCTTTGATTCTCTGTGCAGCATTTCCGATTTACATCCACCAACAGTCTGTTGTTTTGTTCTGAAATTACAAAAAATATCCAGTTTAAAATTCAAATACTGTGTTTCCCCAAAAACAAGACCCACCCAGAATATAAGCCCCAGTTAAGATCATTAGCCAGATGGACGCATTTAGTATGTTATGTTAGGACGACGTTCCAGAAGATGACATGACTGTATTTGAATAAATGTAGATTGTTGTATGTGAAAAAATAAGACATCCCCTGAAAATACACCCTAATGTGTCTTTTGGAGCAAAAATTAATTATGACCTGGTCTTATTTTCAGGGAAATACGGTATTACAGACGTGTGTAAAGTAAAAGGAAAAAGATTCTCTTTTAACATCCCCCTCCCACTCCTAAAGCTCCACAATAGCCATTGTTAATAATTTGGAGCCATACAGAAAACGGTTAGTTCTAATAGTTAACCAGGTTCGACCTGTTTGGAAAAACTGGAATTATCTCACCCCGGGACATCTGACCACAATTAACAGTCAACTCAGCTGTCTCTAGGGTGAAGGCTACTTCTAGGTCCTCTTCTAAATGGAGGTGCTTGAATTAGGGGTTAAGTTTATAGAAGCTTGAAGTGTATCAGTAGCAACACCTGGGAGAAAAGGGATTCGGGGAAATAATCTCAATGTCCCCACTGCTTGGATTACAGTTAATGTGTATGTTTCAGCAGGTAAGAATATTCATGTACACATTTATCATGTTCTGTTAAAAAAAAAAGAGAGAGGAGAGGCAGGATGTGCCCCCCCCCCCACACACACACACACACACACTCTTCTGTCTTAGTCACAGGTACTGGCTGCCTTTATCATAGCTCAGACTGTTGGTTCTCTGAGGGCCCAAGTCCCCTAAACCGTCTCTCAATTCCATTCCTTTGGTTTGAACCTCCATCAGTTCTCAGCATGACTATTATAGTTCGTCCTTCTCTCAGTCGGCTCCCCCTAGAAAAGGCTCTACTCCCCAGGTCCTACCAAATTAACCTTGAGAAAGCTGAGCATGTCTCTCTTAGGTTTTAAAATGTCATGATTCTCCTTTCGCCCACACGAAATCAATCAGGATCGTTGGCACAGCTTTCAAGAGCCTCGTTGCCTCTCTGTGCTGTAATTCACCAACTAACTCATCAGTGTTCAAACTAGAGAGGAGAGCATGAAATGCGTAGCCCTGCTTATAGTGGCAGCAGCTTCAGCGGGTGCTTTCCGCGTGATGTCATCTTGGCTGCATCGAGTGAACAGGGTGAAACTGATCCCGTTGGTGAGGTGATGGCTGATCAGACCTGAAATTCATGGCCAGGACAAAGTAGGTCAGATAGACTGAACCCCACAGACGCCAGCTCTCTTTGAGATGGCTTGCTCACTCTACTGATTTTGGACTGTTCCATATAGGATCATGAAAATGGACTCAAACATATCATCTCACAGACAAATGACAAACAAGATCCCAGACTGGGAAATGTGGGGGTACACATAGAATCTGTGCATCGAAGACAGATCCAATGGCCGGGATGCCCCGAGTCTTCCGTGTCCTTTGCAAAGTAAAATTATTTTAATTATGTCTTATTTTCCTAAAAATTCATCTGAAAATGACGAGAGAATTTTCTCTTGCTCTACTCGAGAGTAAACAGGACGTGTGTCCAGCCAATTCTCGTCAGCTCATTCCGTGGTCCCAAACATCATCATCTCGTGCCTGGAGTTTTTTTTTAAAACAGTACAGTTTATTTAAATCATTCTCTTTTTTTTTTTTTTTTCTTAAGGAGGGTACAGCTCACGGTGGCCCATGTGGGGATCGAACTGGCAACTTTGGTGTTGTTAGCTCCACACTCCAACTAACTGAGCTAACTGGCCACCCCTCGTGCCTGGATTTGGTGGCCGCCCCCTAACTCGTCTACCTGCTTCCAACCTTGCTGCACTATAGTCTATTTTCCACACAGCAGCCAGAAGGATCCTTTAAAAATATAAGTCAGACCATGTCACTTTCTTACTCAGAACCCTCCATTGGCTCCCAATTTCACTCAAAATACCAACCAAAGCTCTCAGGGTGGCTCGCAAAGCCTTAACCAACCAGGTATCTCCTTATTTCTCTAACCTCATCCCCCTCTAGCTCACTCCTTTCCAGCCACACTCTGATCACGCCAGCACTCATCTGCCTCAGGGCCTTTGCACCTGCTGCTCTTTTGCTTGCCTTCCCCAAGAAAACCCCGTGGCTCATTCCCTCCTGGCCTTTTGACCTTTGCTCCTTAGCATTTACAGAATTTTGCTTATACTTTTGTCGTGCAGGGCGGCCTGTGCGGTCTCTGCTCCCGCTCCCCACACAAGAACGCAGGATATGGTGAGGCCAAAAAGGAACACCCACAGAGCCATAGATGGGGGAGTCATACCACTATATTCTCTCTGGCGGCACTATACTCTCACTGGAGGCTGGATCCACACTGTCCGCAACCAGCCATCCTAACTGCAATCCGCGCTTGCCAGCCCACCCGTCATCTTCTTGCTAGCCCCCATTCTCTCTCTTCTCTGCTAGCATAGCCACAGCAGTTATATTAGTGGCCAATGGCTCACTGGTTACAGCTGACAGCCAACTAGCCACAGCTGATGGCCATCCCATCACAGTTGATGGCCATTTACTACCTGAGCCAGCACCTGTCTATGTGAGGCCAAGAGCCTGGAAACTACTTTCTGGGGCTCTGCCCTCACAACTTTCTAGTTCATTTATTCATCCAATTTATGGTCCATCTTCCTTCTAGAATGTAAACTCCACCCGGGCAGTATTATTACTTGTTGTTATTCACTGCTGTATCCCCAGTACCTAAAACAGTGCCTGGAGCATAGTAAGTAAATATTGAGTCAGTAAATATAAGCTAAATGGCTGAATGCTTGGGGCTGCCCTAGCCCCTAAGGAGAGTTAAAAGGCGTTTTTGCTTTCCAAGGCCTGGGCTCTTAAAAGCAAAAAAGCTGTATCCCCCAACAAGAAAGGTTGAAGGAGTTAAAAGAAGAAGGTTGAATTTCCAGAGTCAGGAATTTATTTAATATATAAAATCAAATAATAATAAACAGGTAGCAGGTACACAGTCAGTTGGTTCCTTCCAGAACTTAAACTGGAGAACATAGAGGGGTGAGGGGAGATCAATGCTGACATGCAGAGAAGTAGATGTCATGAGAGAGAATTCGTGAGACCTGGGAACAAGGAACAGATCCCTCGGAGGGCCACCTCCACTCCCAATGGCCTCTCCAGTCACAGTGGACACATTCACGCTGAACCCTTTCTCTTCTGTGGCTCTGAGATGAATAACATCTCTAATAAGCAGGGGAATGACAGCAGAGCCTCTGGGCATACTTGGGGAGCAGTAGGCCTCCCTCTGGCTGATTTAGATGGCAGCAGGAAAAGCTGGCTGGGCCTCCCCACCCCCACACCAATCCACCAGGCCTGACTGCCTACAAAGCCAGGACTCATCAGGCGGTTGACTGAAGAATGTCCAAACCTGTAGCGAATTTTGATAACAATTTATTTGAGCCCAACTGGTGACATTAGGCCAGGGAGCAGATCTCAAAAGCTCCCGGAACATAACGCTGTTTCCGTTTCTTTTATGCATTTGAGATCAAGGAGATTATATGCAAGGGGGAGAAAGCAAGGCCCGGCTCAGATGCCAGGATGGTGAAGATGACTGATGATCACATCACCCTGAGAGGTTCCTTTCCCCAGAGTCCCCTTTGCGTCCATAAGAGCAAAGTGCTCTCTTGAGCTTCACACAGATTTGCTGGTGCAAATGTCGCTGGTTGCCACAGCTGCTATCCCCAGGCCCAGGCTCCCCACCCACCACTTCCTCCTGGGGGCAGTGACACAGACCACTGTGGTCAGGATGGTTCTGACAGAAATATCTGGGTCACCACAGTTTTCCTTCCCCTTCTTCCCATCTGCCCAGAGTTTAAAAGGAGAAATTCCCGAAGGAAGGAAGGAGGCTGGGCCTCAGAGGAGAGGAAGTCGCTAAGGCCCAAAGGGGCACACAGTAGGTGGGGTTTACAGGCTACCACCCATTCCAAGACCCTTATGATCTCATGGCTAGGTGGGCCAGTGCATTCTAACATTCTAGAAACTCTACCTGGATCTGCTGAGGGAGGGCTGAGCTCAATGCACCACAGGTAAGAATTAGCTAAGGATGGCACTCCTTGGATAGTCACATGCGTCCATGAGGCCCCATTGTCATGGGGTGACCTCACTCCAGGGACTCTACTTCCAGCCTCTCAGCGTGTGGTTGCTCTTTGAGGCCACGAGAATGTGCTGTCTTGCTCTGTTATACTAAAGAATCTCCTCACCTCACTCTGCCTTGGTCCTTCCTTTGTACGCAGCTCTGACCTCTCCAGGACTCAACGTCTGTGAGCTCAGCTAGGAGTCTATTCATCTTAATGCTCCCGTGTCGTTGCCTCATCACCCCCGCCTGCTAGCACAAGAGCGCCATCTCCCTGCACATTCCCGTGCTAGTTCACACAGTCTCCAGAGGTATTTCACCTGTGCTGACTCCCTGGCCTGCGAGCTGCTCCAGCTTCACACCGAGGCTAGTGCCCTGTAGCCAAGACCTTAGAGCAAGTCTTGTGGATCAGCCTCAGGTCTCGAAATGTCAAAGCTGAGGGTAGGTTGTTGTCAGGTTGAGCAGACTCTCTCTCTCTGTTTTGAGTTACAGCATGATAGCTGTGAGCCTGGGCTGCCGTGGGTACAGGCTGTGAAGCAGCTTATTCGGGTGTTACTTAATGCTCCTTTTCTCAATCTCTCTCTTTTGAACCCTGATTTATGTTCAGAGGGCTGAGCCAGACACATAATTAAATAATAGCCACTGTGTACATGAAGGCTCTCTACTGCCCTCTGACAACTAAGACTCTGTTCCTGGGTCAAGTCCATTCTATTATGAGTCTCTCTTTTTCCCCCCACTTCTTCCACCTCCTCCCCACACTCCGGTTCCATTCGTTTCTCAGTCTAGTTGTGTAGGACACAGCTCCCTGTCTCATGCTGGTATTATGAGCCTTGCGCTCCCCCTGGCTGAGGCAATGGGTCGCTGGCTGTCGGTCGGCCGCTCACAGCAGTTCACGGCCGCTCTCGCCGGCTGCCGGCCACTCATGCTGGCCACCGGCTGCTCCTGGCAGCACACGGTAGCCCACAGCAGCACATAGCAGCCTGCAGCTCTGCTCCTTCTTAAAAAGATCTTCATTCATTCTCCAGACACGCCCAGTCATTCTTGAACTTCCAAAGTAGCTGGAACCCAAGTTTGGCCTGCTTCATATACACTGGGGATATTAGTAACCCCAGTCTGTTTTCCTTGTTATACCATGGGAAGCACACTTCCTGCCATCACTTTACCTCCGTGGGGAAGAGGAAAACATCTCCCGTCTTCTGATGAGGTCGCTTGAGTTCATCTAGGAAACAAACCAAACAGAACCTGGAGGCCTTGTTATTGTGTGATGTGTTTGCACTGCCTAATGAGGTGAAGTGTTTGCAGGAAGCAGCAGCTGTCTCTAATATCTAAACAGTTAGGAAGGCCTCCTCCCTGCTCTTACCACCTACCACACTCTTCTCAACCCCTTCTGCCGCAACTCTTGCAGCTGAAACTCCTTGAGGAGCTTGCAGAGGACATGCTTCAAACCCTTGGGTGACTCCCTACTCATTTAGAGGGTCTGGGCCAAATCTCGTTGTTGTAGGTAATAGGAACCCATTTGAGCTGGCTAAAACCAAAAGAATAAATTCGATTAAAGGGTATCATGAAGCCCCCAGAGGAACCCCAATACCATCAGATCTTCCAGGTGGCTGGAAAGGGCTCCACATGTCCTCGATTCTGTGCAGGACACATGGGCAAACGCATCCCAACTTTACATATATGTAACAGAAAAGACCATGGAGGCTAAGATCTCTGAATTTCCACACTCTTGGGAAGGGAGAATCTGACTGGGCCAGCTGGAGTCAAGTGTCCACCCTACAGTAATCAGCTGCCACCCAGGGAACAGGGTCACATCTGAAATACAAACCAGCATCTGGCTACCTTACTCTCAACCCCTGGAAGGGGATGTACTTCTCAAGTAGAGATTGCAGCGCAAACACCAAAAGTTCTTTGTTACCTGGGATAAAGCTCAACCTTATTCCATATCTTGGCCCAAACTTTCTTTAGACTCCCTTCCTACTTTTCTTCCTCAATCTCTCATCGACTTATCCCCTTGGCTCGGAACGTGCATTCCACATCACCACTTGTCAAAATCCCCCTAGTTCTCTACAGCATCATGCCAACTTCTCCGTGCCATCCTTTCCGATACCTTCGATTAGAAGTGTGGTAACAATTTCAGATTTGACAGGGACCCCTAAATATCACCTCCTTCATCCCTCTCCAGCCTCTCTTATATATTACCTTGTACTGAATCTCCAAGCAGGCCCTGCTGACACTCTTCCAGAGCTGAGGTGTTCATGACTTCTCAAGGGGATCCACTGTGTCTCCAGAAGCTCTGCCTGTAGGAAAATGCTTTCTTGGGTAACATGCCAATTTGCCTTGTTGTGACTTCTATCAGGTTGGTGCAAAAGTAATTGCGGTTTTTGCAATTAACCTTTTAAACTGCAATTACTTTTGCACCAACCTAATATGTTTTAGACTTGGTTCTGCGCTGTAGAAATGCCCAGGACAAATCTGTTCTCTTCCCCATCTGGAAGCTTCTTCAGAAATTTGAACAGGGCTCAGCTCATGTCAACTCTTACTCTTCTCTTTCAGGCTGAACAGCCTCAGTTATACCTAGTACTCCCCGTAAGACACAATCTCAAATTCAGGAAAACGCGTGCTTCAACTACCCTCCTAAAGTCCGGTGTCTCAAAATAAATTCAACAAGAATGTTCAAAGAAATCTTTTAATTAAAAAAGGGCAGAGAATTAATTAAATATCCAGCTATAATAGGAATTTGGTTATGTCGATTAAATACATCCATTTTATAAAATACTATTCAGCCTTTAACAAAATATGGTAGATTTACATGTACTAACATAGCAAGAATGTCATGATAATGCAAGTAGGAAAAAAGCAAATTACAAAACTGTGTGTGTCACATCTGATTTGTCTGCTATGCAGGAAGTCTGTCTTTCTCAGCTTCTTTCTCTCCCACATCTCTGCCTCTTAAACATTTCATTTTTTAGTGTACAGATTAAAACAAATTGGGGGAGGATGTTTATTTAACTCTGCATAGTTATTTCTAGATTCCAGAGTTGTCTTGAGTTATCTGTCGAGTATGGAGGATGAGGTTTTGGGGAATTTCATGCTATGATATATAGCTGCAGTGTTTGTTTTTTTTATAAAGAGCACAAATTGCTTTTTTTTCAATTAAACTTTATCGGGGTGACAGTGGTTAGTAAAGTTACATAGGTTTCAAGTGTACAATTCTGTAGTACATCATCTATATATCGCATTGTGTGTTTAGCTCTCCTCACATATTGCTTTCATAATCAGAAAACAATCATAAGAAAGGATTTGCAATGCTTTGGCGAGCTCTGAATGTCAGGGTATTGATCTTTTCCCTCATTTACATTCTTTCCATTTATTCACTCAGTACATGCTCTCTTAGGCCTTCTCTGTCCCGGACTGCATACTGGACCTTGGGCTGTGGAGATTAGTGAGGCCTGGTCCCAGCTGTGAGGAGCTCACAGATGTCAGAGAAAACCTAGCCTGATAGATGCTAGAACAGAGGAAACCCCAGGGTTATGGAATCACAGCGGAGGGACTTCCGGAGTCTTGAAGATAATATGGTTTGTTGAGAATAAAGGGCTTTTGGGTGATGGAGAGCATTCTGTGCAAATGCCGGGAGGCAGGAGAGCTGTGCTGTTTTCTGCCCACCCCTCCACCCTATTCCACCCTAGTCCAAGCCACCACCATCCTTCACTGGTCTTCTGTGGCATCCTGCCCCTCCAGTCTGTTCTCCACCTAACAGCCAGAGCGATCTTTCAAAAACACAAATACACTAACTATTAAGGTGTATGTAACAACCCACCTACTGAATCAGCTAGCCCTGAAAATGGATGGCGCTGGAGTGGCAGGCCCATCCCCGGCCATCAAAAAAGAAAACAAACAAATACAACCATGTCATCCCCCTGCTTAAAACCAATCCCGTGGCTTCCTCTTTCTTTCAGGACAAAAAGTCCAAAAATCCTTCACATGACCCATCAGATCTTGCATCCAATCCATCAGGAAATCATTTGGCTGTATTTTCAAAAACTATCCAGAAGATGACCACCTCTTACCATCTCCAATTTAACCACCTGGCAACCACCATCTTCTCTCCCCTGGGTTTTTGCAGGAGCCCGTTCATGTCTTTCTGCATCCAGCCCCCCAACCCCATTCAACCTCGCCCTCTGGTCTAAACCCTTCAACAGTTCCTATCTTACCCAGAGCCAAATCCAAGGCCTTCCCGTGGCCCACAGGCCCTACTTCTCTGGCCTTTCATGGCCTCTGACTTCACCTCTTCCTGCTCCCCCCGTCACCTACCACACTGAACTCTGATCTCCGTTCAGTTTCTCCAACATATCATGTGGTCACACAGCAGCCTAGCCATTTGTCCCCTCCAATCTTTCCTTAGGGAAAGAAGACTCTGCGGGATTGTCCCTCTTTGGGGTTGAGTTCATTTATCCTAAGTCTCCCTATTTGGTCCCTGTAAGCAGGGTCTGCAGCAAGTTTCCTCATGGGAGGAACGACTTAAGCCAGACGGGACCCCATTGGGACCCCCATGAGTTAACATAATAAAAGTCAGGAGGTAGCCATACCCCTCCTCCTCACCATTATGGGAAGCTGCTAATGCATGCCCCAGTTGTTGTCCTGACAATCTTTGTGCAAAAGACTTCTTAGAGCGATAAGATATCGCTCTTCCTGCTTAGCTCATGGGATGGTTTTACTTTGTGAGACTTGCTCCCCCAGGGGGTTGTACACACCCACCTTAGTCGCCTGGGGACCTTGAGCATCAGTTGCTTTGTGACAGATATCTGGGAATTGGAAGAATTTTTATGATGTGGTGTGAAAATTTCACAGACCCTACCTCTAATCAAGTGATGCTTATTGTAAGAAATCAATAAATACCCACGACAACCCAATTGGGGCTCCAGTCCCTTGAGGCTGCGAGTCCCTCAGTCCTCTGTGATTTAACTATATTTGAGTCTCTGTCTCTTTAAGATAGTTTAACCCTCGGCCTCCCTCGCCTTCCCACGGCTTGTGTTGTGCAGGTCGCAACATCAGGCTTGCTCCATCAGGGCTTTTGCCCTGGGTGTCCCTCTGCCTGCAATGCTCTCCCCCAGATTATCACAAGACTTTCTCCCTCCCCCCGTCAAAGCCACCCTCTCATTTTCTCTCTCTGCCTCCAATGCCCCCCTCCCTGACCTCTGCCATCACTTTGAGTTTCTCTCTCTCTCTCTCTCATTCTTATGAGAGAGGTGACTCACCAGTGTTTCTCACACTTGCTCCAGATGCAAAGCTGAAGCTTCCTGCCACTTGGGATGATGGAAGGTGGTTAACTGTGTTAAAGGCTGTGGCCATGGGTGTCGTTTCTCAAGTCTTCTGAGGCAGAGCCTGTTGCTGAAGCCCCATCGGGCAAGTCCAGAGAGGTGGGCATTTGGAACTGGGTCAGGCCCTGGCCAGGGACATGTGATGGGGCAATGACCTGAACGTTGGCCCAGAGTTCTAGGGGCTCAGACCAATGGAAAAGGTTTGGGACCTCTGGGGTTTGGCTGCAGATTAAAATCTATCGCAAGGTCAGATTACGTCAGTCCTACCGTGACCTGTGTCCTGTGCCACCTCCCTCACCCTGTGCCACATCTGTCTGTCCTCATTTCCTACAACGCTCCCTTCTCACTGCGCACCGTTATCTGTTGTTCTAGAACACCCCAGACGCATTCCTGCCTCAGGGTTTTGGCACTGCCATTCTCTCTGCCTGAAACGTTCTTTCCCAGATATCTGCAGGCTTATTCCCCTCTTCACTCGGGCCTTTACTTTCAAGTCCCTTTCTCAGTCGGGCCGCCCCTGGCTGCAATCATGCAATGCGCACTCCTACCCTCCTTTCTCCAGACTTCATTTTTCTCCCTAGTATCTATCCCTAACTAACAAATGATTGGCCCTATCTATTGCTATCTCTCTCCATGAGCAGGTCAGCTCCCTGAGGACAGGGGTTTTTGTCTGTTCTGTTCTTTACGGTAGCGCCAGTATGGAGAGCAGTGGCCGCACAAAGGTCTTCAATAAATATTTGTGAATGAACCCCGGGTGAGGGCGGGGTGTTGAGCATCTATTATTACATGCCAGATGTTGTTCAGCCATTATTTTATGTATTACTAGAAATAAATGGGATGATCCCATTTTTGTCTTGTTTTTTTGAAAGTATATGTAATACGCAGAGCACGCAGTACACTGCTCCACGCAGCTTGGAGTGGCAGGGCGCCCCCTGGAGTTCAGTGAAAGGTAATGACTCTCCTTGTACATGAAGAAAACTTGTCTAAAATACACTCAGCCCAGGTGTTAATAGCACTTCTCTCTGGGAGGAGGGATTCAAGTTATTTTCACCTTCTTTCTTCTTATTAAGCTGCATTTGGTGATTTTTCTACAATGACAACAGACTGACTTTGTAATGTGAAAAAAATTAATTAAAAGTGTACTGAACCTACTAAAGTATTTTCCAGGTATAAAACATAAGTCATGGGGATGTAGTGTACAGCATAGGGAATATAGTCAGTAATACTGTGACAGCGTGGGACGGTGTCAGATGGTTGCTGGACTTAACATAATGAGTAGACATTTACACCGCTCACGAAGTTATCACCCCAACAAGTCTACTACCCATCTGACACTGTAGATAGCTGTTACAATACTATTGATTATACTTCCTACACTGTACTTTATATCCTGTGACCATATATTTGGAACAAGTCAAAGTAAGCTAAGAAATGGACAGGGAAATACTTGTAGATATGGCCAGAACATCTCTACGTACTAAAGTTCTTGCTGAGTTTGCCTGATGTCTTAACAGAGGTGTGTGTCACATTTGGTGTGTGTCTGGTGGTACAGTACACCTATACCAAAATCCTAGATGTTAGAAACAGCAGTATACTTATCCATTTAAATTTAAGGGTGCTCTCTAAAGTCTTCCCAGTCTCATACTGTGAAATAAGTAGGTTCATTTTTGTGGTGACGGTAACCTGATATGTATCCCTAATAAGTAAAATGAGAAAATCAAATAATCGTTATACCTGACCAGATTATACATGAATGTATACGTCCTCACGTGTACTGTGTCATTGGAAGATGACAAAACAGAAGTGAATACTGGCTTTTTTTATGAGTGCAGAACAGAAAAACTAGTAAAAGCTGAAAGAAAATTCATTGACGATAGAGTCTTCAAGTCTGCGCTGAGCTAAAAGGAGAAATATGGAAAGGCTGACTCTTGCTAGTGGTGGGTTAGCTCTAAATTCTTTTGATGACCTAAATCTGATGGTTTGGGACATGCAGGACTCGTCCATGAGTATACATTGGGAGAAGTTCACGTATATTGAGAAATACAACAATCCTCATTCTGTCAAAGGCCCAAATAAGCACACACACCCAAAAATCAAAGATTCTTGAGGGCTGTTAAAAATGCTATTGATAGTAGTTGTGTAGTTCCAGGTGCAATGGCAGAAGGCCTGGTTAAATATGAGCCCAACTTGGAGTTCAAGCATTTGCTGATGCATTACTCCGTATTCCCAAGGTTCTTGCTTTTGACCTTCAGGAACCACTAGTTAAAGTTCAAGTAGAATCAGGTCACCTTGTGGGTGTGGACTTGAATACAGGGGAGCCAGCGGTGGCAGCAGAAGTAGGACTCTGGGATAACTATTATGTAAAGAAACGTCTTCACTCCTGCACTGTGATTGCCACCTGCTGGACGACATCATGCGAGCTGAAATGTCTCCCCTAAAAGGTTGAATGGAAGCTTCCCTTGTATCATCTGAATCATGAAGACTCTACGAATACAGCTACGGGACTTTTGTCCAAGCTTCAAATTATTTTCCATGGAATTTTCTTTTCCCGTGTGAAAACAGGCGAGAACACTGGCACCTATTCAAATTCCAAAGTCTGAAATTATAATTACAGCATTTTTTTCATTGCACTCATTGTATACTCAGAAAGCAGGCCTTTTCACACAATGAACAGGATGTTTTGCTTTAGCTTCAGTAATATAAAAGTACATGTTAGAAAAATATATGTTATCTATCTTATTAAATAGTCCTTGAAAAACAAAACCAAACAAGTATCCCAGACAAGCAAAAGCTAAAAAGAGATTATCACCACTAAACCGGCATTAAAAGAAATGTTAAAGAGACTTCTTTCAGTGGAAAAGAAAAGGCCAAAACTAAAAATAAGAAAATATAGAAAAAAATCTCACTGATAGAGGCAAACGCTTAGTAAACATAGTGGATCAACCAATTTTAAAACTAGTATGAAGGTTAAAAGACAAAAGGAGTAAGAGCCTGTGTGACTACACACGTGCGAGATATAAAATATGTAAAAAAACAACTGTGGGGTGAGTAAAAAGAAAGCAGTGCTTTTCGAATGCACTGAATTTAAACAACCATCAACTTAAAACAGACTGCTATAAATATAGTTTGTTATATATGAATCTTATGGTGACCACAAACCAAAAACCTGTAATCGATACACAAAAAAATAAAGAAAAAAAGGAACTCAAACAAATCACTAAAGAAAGTCATAAATGTACAAGAAAAGAGAGCAAGAGAAGGAACAGAGAAATACAAAAAAATAAATTAAATGGCCATAAATGCATACCTATTCATATTACTTTATTCCTCTGCCATAAAAAAGAATGAAATCTTGCCATTTACAATAACATGGATGGACCTAGAGAGTATTATGTTAACTGAACTAAGTCAGACAGAGAAAGACAAACACCATATGATTTCACTTATATGTGCTTATATGTGGAATCTAACAAACAAAAACAAATAAAACAAAACAGAAACAAACTCATAGGTACAGAGAACAAACTGATGTTTGCCAGAGGAAGAGGGTGGGGGATTGGTCAAAAAAGGGGAAGCAGATTAAGAAGCACAAATTTACAAGAGTCAATAATAGCATAATAACTATGTATAGTGACAGATGGTTACTAGACTTGTGATCACTTCATAAAGCATATAAATGTTGAATCACTATGTTGTACACCTGAAACTAATATAATATTGTATGTAAACTATAATTAGGATGCATTTTTTAATAGAAAACAAAGTATACTGAACCTGAAACTGTAGTGGTATAACTCTAAATTATTGTCATACTCGGGGGGAAAAAACTATAACTAGCCCTAGCTCCAATGCTCTTGTTGTATGTGAAAAACAAATGACGGGCCTGTACTCAGCTCCTCTTATTCTGTAAAAACCCTCCTCCTTCTCCTTTGCCTGCTCTCCCACCCCCACCTCCAGGCTTTTACCTTTGCAATCTTTGGCCCACACACTTTACCCCAAATGGTAAGTGTAGTTCAGTGGATGTTTCAGTGAAAAGCAAGAAGATAAAAAAGATGATTTCGAATGCCCACGATACCATCGCAAAAACCACCCACGTGGGGCCAGCCCGGTGGCTCAGGTGGTTAGACCTCCATGCTCTTAACTCCAAAGGCTGCCGGTTCGATTCCCACATGGGCCAGTGGGCTCTCAACCACAAGGTTACCGGTTCAATTCCTCGAGTCCCCGCAAGGGATGGTGGGCTGCGCCCCCTACAACTAGAAACAGCAACTGGACCTGGAGCTGAGCTGCGCCCTCCACAACTAAGACTGAAAGGACAACAACTTGAAGCTGAATGGCACCCTCCACAACTAAGATTGGAAGGACAACTTGACTTGGAAAAAAGGCCTGGAAGTACACACTGTTCCCCAATAAAGTCCTGTTCCCCTCCCCCAATAAAATCTTTTTTTTAAAAAAGAGCAATAAAAAAAAAAAAAACCCACGTGTGGCACTCCTGATCAAAGGCACGTGAACTTCTTCTGAGCCCAGTGGGTTGGTCACTGGCCAAGGCAAATTTGTGACTTCCAAGTGAACATTTCTTCCAAGTAGAAGCAACAGGGAAGCATATGGGTGAAAACCTTCCCCCCACCCCAGAGAGTCCTACTTGCTCAAAGGATACAGTGGGGGGTGTTAGAATTATCAAGGGGCCCCCAAGATGAGGGCTAGAACTCCAGCCTTCAGCTCCTACAGGCCTGGACGTGCATTCTCACAGGTTGAGTCCCATATGGTGACACCTGTGCAAGATTTAACTTACCTGGAACCTCAGTTTCCTCACCTGTAAAATGAAGATAATATTGTTAACCTGTCACGGCTGCTTTGAGGATAAAATGAGGAAAATAAATGTGAGATGCTGGGTACCATGCATGGCTCATCACATGTGCCAGCAAAGTGTACTGTATAAAATGATGTACTCATTCAACAAATGTTCCTGCCGGGTAAAGTGCCAGAGAAAGCAGGGTGGACAAAACAGAACAGCCCCTGCCCTGTGGAGCTCAGAGATTTGTGGGGGTAGACAGTCACGGTCTAATCACATGAATAAAGGATTACAAACTGTACTCAATGCTGAGAAGGAAAAGTACAAAGAACGAAGAGAGCATATAACCAGGAGCACCTGATCTGGTCACTTTTTAACCCAAGTGAGGGGACTATGGGTGGGATAAAATGTTTTTGTTTTTCCTTTCGTGACACGAGGAGCCTTCCCATGTACCATGTGTCAAACATTTTGCAAAGAACTTTTCATAGTTGAGGTTTTATGACCCACCCTCGTTTAACAGAAGTGGAAACTAAGGTTTAGAGAGGTTATGTAACTTCCTCTAGGCCAGGCAGCTCACTGATAGCAAATCCAGAGGTCATACAAAATCCAGAGGTCTTTTGCTTCCATATCGATTGCTTTTTCACGATCTCATTTTTTTTTGCATTTTTGATTCTGAAATATAGTGTGTTCTTTTTTTAAATGTTGAAATATAGCTTATTTAGAAAGAGTGTGGGAAAATATATGTGTACAGTTTAAAGAACACCCATATGAGACTATCACCCAGCCCATGGAACAGAATTTAACATAACCCAGAAATCCCCTATGGGCCCGTCCTCAGAAGTAATCCCTATGCTAAATTTTGTTAATCATTCACTCCCTTACCTTTTAAAGATGTTTTATCGTTTATGTATGTATCTCTTAACAATATATTATTGCTTTGCCTGCTGTTGAGCTTTATATAAATAGCATCTTAGTTTATGTATTATTCTGTAACTTGCTTCTTACTCCCAACATTTTGTTTTTGAGATTATCCATATTGATGCCTATATCTCTAATTCATTTTCACAGGTAAATAATATTCCACTGTGTGATTATACCACATTTATTTACGTATTCCCCTGTTAACAGACACTTGGGTTATTTCCAGTGTGTTGCTGCTATAATTATTCTTTTTTGCTTTAAAGGGAAATAAATGGATTTGTTTTTATAACAAACTTTCCAAGATGTTATGTTTTGAGAATTTAAATTCCAGTCTCTCTGTCCATATTAATAGCACTGTATGATCATACATCCTACCATTTATTTTGAGTTTACTGTCAGCCAAGAATTGTGTTAGGTGCTTGACAAACATTTTAAAACTTAATTCATATAGCATTCCTATCTGGCATGTATTTTATAGGCAATGAAACTGAGGTTCCTAGAGGTTAGATAATTCACCCAAGGTCATTAGGTGAGCTAAAATTGCAACTTAGTCTAACTCTATTGTTCAAGTTCCTTCCAATTCACTCCGTGCCTTAATACTGTATTGTGCACTAATCAAAACCAAATGTAATGAATGATGTACTAGAAGATCCATAAGTATGTCCTGAAGGTTTTCGTATTTTTTGTTGTGGCAAAATACACATTGCATAACAGTTACCATCTTAACCATTTTTAACACAGTTCAGTAGTGCTAAGTACATACCCATTGTTGTGCAATCCATCTCCAGAGCTCTCACCTTCTCGTGTGTAGTATCTCCTGGGGCATCCATGTAAGATTTCCCCTAGAGCATGTCCTATTCGTAGAATTGCTGAGGCATTCCTCCTTTGGGTGGAATTCATAGGTTTGCATATGTGCGACTTTATCAGTTAAGGTCAAACTCTTTTCCAAAATGCACCAATTTGTACTCCCATAGGCAGTTACTTTTTTTTTTTAAGTATGTAAAACATTCAAATGTTTAAAAATGTTCTCTTTAAAGTTCCAAATGTTAAAGGAACAAAAAGACAATACAATGAAAAATCTCCCATACCCTAACCACTTCATTCCCTCCCCAGGGCAATCAATATTACCAGTTTCTGGAACTTACCCTTCCAGAAATATGCTTTTGCATATAGTTACCCCTTTTATAACAAATAGATTTCTATACACACTGTTCTGAAGCTTGCTTATTTCTCTTAACCAACATCACAGGCAGTATCCTGGTGGACTCAGGAGCAGATATTTTGGGTACAAATCTAGCTCCACTCTCAACTGGCTGTAACCTTGAATAGGTCATTTAATCTCTTTGTGCCTTATATCCCTTATTTGTATGTGGAAGGAATCCTAACTCAAAACGTTTTATGATAATTAAATTAGTTAATATATGTAAACCATTTAGGACTGTGCCTATTAGAACTGTAACTATATCAAAATAATTACATTAATCTTTTCTCATTCTTTTCAGAAGCACGTTATATAAACGTATCACAATTTATTTTAATCAGAAGGGACAAATATCTAAGTTGTTTCCAGTTTGTTGCTATCACAAACAACACAGCAATAAATAACATACCATTTCTCACTGAGGCTGGTGAGTACGTCTGTAGGACCGAGTCCTAGAATTGGAACTGCTGGGTCAAAGGTATTACGTGCAGTTATAATTTTAATAGATATTGACAAACTGTCCCTCATGGATACATCACAGATTCTCATATATAGTAATTTAAAGAGACACAGAAACTTCAGAATAGAAGAGACCTAGGTAGGCTAGTTTGCTGTCCAGATGAGTCAACTAATACGGGCAGAGGGAACACGACTCACAGAGTTGCTGGTGGAAACAGCACCAGAACGCAGGCAGGGATCTGGAGTCCTAAAACTCTTTCAAGCCCATTTAACATTTCATTATTGTGATGCTGCAGTTTGCTTACTTAATGGCAGTAACTTCATATCTAATTTCTCATTATTCTTTCCGATTTTTTTCCATTGGCTATTTTCCTACCCTGGATTGATCACATGCGCTGTCAAGCGACCCTGGGACAATTCTGGCCGGCGTGAGGTTTCGCAAGAGACGGATCTTCCCTCGTGTTTCAAAATGCTGTGCTCAGTAAACTGCCCCTGCGGGACAAGAGTTCTGCCAGCCACGCCCACGAGATCGTTTAAATTACAACCCGGGGAGCGAACCAAAGTACTTGTTCTGTAATCTCGCCGGGGCCGATTTCACAAGTTGGTGGTAGATTTGTAATACGTCGGTGTTTTAGACCAAAGGAAGCCCGCCTCTCAGCGGCAACATCGTCATTGGATGAAACGGCTGTCCATCATCAGCGGTATAAATAGGGGAGGCCGTGGGTTCCTCCCTCAGGAAGGCCAGGACCGCGCGGCGTTCTCGGATCCTGGCGGCGCGAGTCGAGCCCGGGGAGACTCTCTGTGGTAACATCTGACTTGTTACTCGATATTCACTCAGTATTAACTGGAATACTGTCCTCTTTTGGCCTCTTTTCCCCTCGTCGCTGGGCAGGCGTGATGGCGGGAGCCGCGGCCCCAGGCGCCGGCGGGGAGGCGATGGCGGCGGCGGCGGAAGGCTCCGCGGCTCCAGCGGGCTTGTCTCTGGGTCGTAGCTTCTCGAGCTACCGGCCCTTCGAGCCCCAGGCGCTGGGCCTCAGCCCGAGCTGGCGGCTGACGGGCTTCTCCGGCATGAAGGGCTGAGGCTGCAAGGTCCCCCAGGAGACGCTGCTCAAACTCCTGGCGGGACTCACGCGGCCGGACGAGCGGCCCCCGCCGGGCCGGGCCTTGGGCGGCCATGAAGAGGCGGCCCAGGAAGCCGGCCTGCCGCTCCAGGCGGACCCCAGCCCGACCTTCCCAGCCCTGGGCATCGGCATGGACTCCTGTGTCATCCCCCTGAGGCACGGAGGCCTGTCGCTCGTGCAGACCACGGACTTCTTTTACCCGTTGGTGGAAGATCCCTACATGATGGGGCGCATCGCTTGTGCCAACGTGCTGAGTGACCTCTACGCCATGGGCATCACCGAATGTGACAACATGTTGATGTTACTCAGTATCAGCCAGAGTATGACCGAGGAGGAACGAGATAAGATCACGCCCTTGATGGTCAAAGGCTTTCGCGACGCCGCGGAGGAAGGCGGGACCGCGGTGACGGGGGGACAGACGGTGGTAAACCCCTGGATCATCGTGGGTGGCGTGGCCACGGTGGTGTGTCAGCCAAATGAATTCATAATGCCCGACAGTGCCGTTGTGGGGGACGTGCTCGTGTTAACCAAACCCTTAGGAACCCAAGTGGCTGTCAATGCCCACCAATGGCTGGATAATCCTGAACGATGGAATAAGATCAAGATGGTGGTTTCCAGAGAAGAGGTGGAGCTGGCCTATCAGGAAGCCATGTTCAATATGGCTACCCTCAACAGAACGGCTGCTGGGTTAATGCACACGTTTAACGCCCATGCAGCCACCGATATCACGGGCTTCGGCATTCTGGGACACTCCCAGAACCTTGCAAAACAACAAAGAAATGAGGTGTCCTTTGTCATTCACAATCTGCCAATCATTGCCAAGATGGCTGCCATCAGCAAGGCCAGTGGGCGCTTTGGACTCCTCCAAGGAACCTCTGCAGAAACTTCTGGGGGATTACTGATTTGTCTGCCCAGGGAACAGGCTGCTCGCTTTTGTTCTGAAATAAAATCTTCCAAGTATGGGGAGGGTCACCAAGCATGGATCGTCGGCATCGTGGAAAAGGGAAACCGGACGGCCCGGATTATTGACAAGCCTCGAGTTATTGAGGTTCTACCTCGTGGGGCCACTGCTACTGCTCTTGCTCCGGACAATTCCAATGCCTCTTCCGAGACGAGCTCATGAAATGGAATAGCAGAAGTTGTTTGGACCGTAGAGCCTTTGTACACAATTATGGATGATCGTCAAGAGTTGATTTTAAGAAGAAATTTCCAAAGAAGGCTGCCTGCATAGTAGTTCCACAGTTGCCCTTTCTAGGTAATTTGAATCAGCCCATCATAAGCTGCACATTTGGACTTCAGGGGAAGATTTGTTGAACGCTAGAGTAGAGGAGGAGCAGAAAGACCTCTTTCCTTTTTCCAATAATAGCAAGATGAGGTTCTTCTGGTTTGAGGGATTTTTCTTGGCACTGGAATTGATTCATTTCTGCACAGGGAGTGAGATTATTAAAATTCCGTACCAAAAAAAGTAAATTGCAAAAAAATTTAGATCAGAAGCAAATAAGTTTGGACCAATACTGTTGATAAATATAAATTGTTAAGAGAGATCTTCTAATGCAATGTCAAATTTTTATTAGATTTTTCTGAAATACTGTCTTTCCTGCTCTGGACAAGAATTGAGCAGCTTGTCCAATGACTGGGAAAGGAGAACCTGCAAGCATCTGACTTGGTCTCTGTTAATGACGTCTCTCCCTCTAAACCCCTTTAAGGACTGGGAGAGACAGAGCAAACCCCAGAGCCCAGGCCTTGGTGGTCATTAAGATGTTAGATCTTGTGCTGAAAATTCCTGGTGATTCAATCAATAAAGTAATTTCTAGTGACATAAATAAAAAGGATTTTGTTGAAAATTCTTCTGGCGAATGTCTGGGTCCTTGGAATTCTTAATCTTTTACAGTCTTATAAAATGAATCTAAATCTCAATGATAGATTTAGAGTCTGGCAAAGTGGAGAGTTTTCTCGTGTTTTCCCTGACCCTGGACCAGGGGATTTAACACCCAGATTTAGGTTTGCCAAAGGAAGAAAAGAAAAAGCGGGAGGGTGGGGGGAGTTGAAGTTTGAGGAAGATGAAGAGAAAGGACAGAGGGCAAAAGGAAAGGCAGTGACAAGGTGACCAGCACACACCAAGCACATGGTGTGTGCGGCCTCCTTTACTTCCTTGCAGTGGGAGACTCCTTTCACTTGCTTGAGAAGTGCCAGTGAGCTTCAGCCTGTGCCTTTCTAGATGATCTCAGACAAGTCTCTGGGCCTCAGTTTCCTCATCTGTAACAGGTGCAGCCATACCTACAGTAGGGAAGTCATGGAGGGGATCCCATGAGACATGCTCCTATAAATTAGTATTTCTTTGATCTACTCAAGTACCAGGCCCTGGGAAAACAAAAGCGTGACACTGCTTCTGTTCTCCAGCAGACCCAGTCTAGGGGGAGATCTAGAACGGGGACACCCATCACTCCCAAACAGATGAAAAGTGGTAAGTGCTATGAGAGCTAGAGTGGATGAAGTGCTACAGAAAACCAAGGTATTTCCTTTCGGAGGAAATTTAGGAAGGCTTCCCAGAGGAGGTGGCTTTGAAGCAGGGCTCTACAAGATGGGTGAAATTTAGATTTAGATAAGCAGAGACGGTGGATGGGCATTCCAGATGGAGGGAGCTGCATGAGCAAAAGCAGGAAAGGAGAGAGGGAGAACTATCTCACTGTGTTTCAGCATGTGTGTAGGGGGCATAAAGCTGTGTAAGTTGGGAAGGACTTCTAAAAGTGCTGGCGACGACTCATCCTGAATGGGCAGAGCTAGAGATTCCTAAAAGCCTCTGTCATGACTCCCCCTGAAACATTTAATAAGAACGAATATTTTTAATTATAGCAATACCCTTCCTCCCATCTCCCAGTTCAAAACCAACCAGGCCTATGGCTCCATCTCCTTTTAGAACAGCACTGTGATAGGTTGGGATACACCCCTGAACAAATACGTGTTGTCCTTGTGCTCCCAGCATACATATGAAGGGTCCTTGAAGGCCATCGTGTGGACAGGAAATCAAGGCTCAAAGAAGAGAAAATTCCCAAGGGCATTGGTTGGGGTCCCAGTCACGGAACTCTAGTTACCCATCACACTCTGTTGTCTCTGATCTCTGACTGGCCCAGGTCCCCCACCCAGCTATGGGCCTCTGCTACTTTGTTCTCCAGCTGCTGCTGCCTCTTCCACTCCAACAAACCTTACAGGGAGCAGTTGCACAGCGTGGCTCTAGTGGGAAGGTGGCCAAATTCTTTTGGGTAGCAGAAGGGCATGTGTATGCATGAGCACGCGTGCCTGTCCCAGCCTGCCTTCCTGTCATTAAACATTTATTAGCCTGCACTGGGGGAACGAGGGCACCTCATCTCTGGGGGTGGCAGATAGGCTTCGAAAGAGCTAATCACAAACATGGACCAAAAGACAAAACCAAGCACTCTGAGGCCGTGACCAAAGCTGGGAGGTCAGGTTGCCTAGATTTGTCTGAGGAGAATGGAGAAAACTGACTGGATGGGGGGTGAGGGTCCGGGAGGAGCCTGGGATGAGAAGTCCAGGTGATGGGGCCAGTCACGTTCAGGTTCCTTCCCTCTCCCTCATGAGGGCCTCCCCTGCCCCCCAACTCCATGCTCTGCTGGAGCTGGGTTTGGTTGGTCTTCAGAGGATGATGCTGTGAAGCAAAGAATTTGGATGTCCCTGCAGG
This sequence comes from Rhinolophus sinicus, assembly GCF_057876585.1. NCBI lineage: Eukaryota > Metazoa > Chordata > Mammalia > Chiroptera > Rhinolophidae > Rhinolophus > Rhinolophus sinicus. Next base: position 17,976,826 of record NC_142510.1, on the reverse strand, counting down.
ATGCTTCACAAGAGCCTTGCAGCCCAGCCAGGGATGTCCTGGGAGGAGGACAGAGGCAGTCTGGACAGAGTGCCTCCTCCTTCCTGTGGATCTCCAAGGACCATGTGACCTGTGAGCTCTAGAAGTCCTGGTCCCTGACTCTTCAAACATCTGAGATGCAGAGGACTCCTGAAAAAAGCTGTTCTCCAAGCGTCTTTTATATTCCAGTAACAGATTTGGGGTGTTTTTTTTAAGAGGCTGGAGAAGCTTAGCAAACACCAAGGAAGGTGCTAGGGGAGGTACTTGGCTCCTGAAACTTTCAGTTCCCAGATCCATAAGACAGCTCAGTGCTCTGAACTTCAGGCTTGTATGTCCACCTGCCTGCTGCACGTCATCTGGATGTCCTAGAGCCATCTCAGATGCCATGTTTCCCAAACTAAATTCATTATCTTCCCTCTCACCCCAACTCCCAGGTCTCCTGTGTCCTCCCTTCAGCAAATGGCAGAACTATCCATCCATTTACTCAATCCAGAAACCCAGGAGTTACCCAGGATCCCCTCTTTCCTCCCATCTCCCATGTCTAGTTTCCATGTTGCCTAATCCAATGTTAAATTCTGTGGTGTCATCTCAGCCAACAGCACAGCAGCATCCAAATCAGATGTCTACTCATTTTCAAATACTCTCATCTCTTAGCCTCCAAAACAGCACACTCTGCCAATTTTCCTTCTGCCTCTTCTCAACGGCTAAATGTTAGAGTACCCAAAATCATGGTCTTGTCTACTTAGATTCTTGTATTATCATTCTCCAATTCCATGACTTTAAGTACCATTTAAATGGCTGAGACTACCAAATATGAATCTCTAGCCCTGATCTTTCCTCTAGAGCTTAGGCTCATAAATCCATCTGTCAACGTGACATGCATCTTCAACTTGCTTTGTCCTAAACCAAACTCCTGAAGCCACCTGTATTCGATCCTGTACCTCATCTTGTTGTTCCCAGCATGAGTCGTCATCAATCCACCAAATTGCTCAACACTCACAACCTGAAAGCCGTGCTTGATTCTACCCTTTCTCCCATCCCCCTAGTTCAAAACCACAAAGCCTGTAGATCTATCTCCAAAATATGTTCCCAATGTGTCCACTTCTCTCCATCTTCACCCACCATCGGCCTGGCTCAAGTCACCATCATCTCCTGCCTAGACAACTGTAGTTACTCATCCCCCTGCTTCTACTCTTGCCTCCTCCAATTCATTTTTTTCCCTTGAATTCATTAACACAGCAGCCAGAAGGCTCATAGATACAAAATCTGATTATATGACTCCCGTGCCCAAAACCCTCCAAAGGGCTTCTGTCATACTTAAAATCCAAAATAAAATATAAAATAAAATTCATGGTTAACTGATCTGATCTGGCCTCTGTTTACTTCTCCAACACCATATCCAACCACTCTCCCCCTTGCTCACTACATTCCTGCCACACTAGAATTCTTTTTGTCTTTAGAATATGCTAAGCCTTTCCTGCTTTAATTAAGCATTGGTGTTCTCTCTACCTGGAACTCTATTCCCCTTGTTTTTTGCTCAGCTTAAAATGTCACTTTCTCAAAAACAAGTAACAGAAAACCCAACTAAAAGTGGCTTGACCAATAAAGGGATTTATTATATAACCAGAATCCTAAATTGGGGCATTTTTGGAACTTGTAAAAATAAATGGCCCAACAATGTCATCAACAAACCAGGTCCTTTCCATCTTGCTACCTACCAGTCCCAGCTTGTAGGCTAGCTCTCCTCACAATCGGATTCTCACACACCAATATCAAAGGTAGAAACATACCGTGTCCTTTAAAAAAAAAAAGAACGAAGAACCTTTCCCAGAAGTCTCCAACAGACTTCCTCTACCTCTTTATTGTCAAGAAGTAGGCCACATGCTCACCCATAAACTGACCGATCACATAGAGAAGGGTAGGCCCCAGAATCAAATAACTGTTTTGCAAAATTGGAGGAAGGGAAAGGCCAGCTGAGTAGATAACCAACAGTACTTACCACACCTTCCCTGGACCATGCAATCTAAAGTTGCCCCCACTTTTCATAATGTTTAAGTACTGTAATATTAAAATTTGTTTTCATGGTGACACTTATCACTATTTGAGGCCACATGGTGTAGGGGTTAGTAACACAGATTCTGAGGCCAAACTGTCTGGATTTGAAACCTGGCTACCACTTTACTAGCTGTTGAGTTAAATTACTCAATGTCTCAGTTTCCTCATCTGTAAAATGGGGATGATGATGATGATATCACCTATCTCATAAGGTTGTTTAATCCTCATAAAAGGATTAAATGAGTTGCTGTAAGGATTAAACATGTAAAATGCTTAAAACAGCGACCAGTTCATTCCTAAGACCCAGCTGTATTTTGGAGACATTCCTGTATCCTTATAACAAATTCCCCTTCCTTGCTTAAACCCTCCATTTCTGGAGTTCTCCACGGAGCTCCCTTCCCGTCCCCACCCGGCCATTTAGCTTTGGCGCCATCTGGCGTCCATAAGGGAAGTGATGAGCCTGCGTTCTCCCGGCCTTCTACCCTTTGTCTCTTCCCAGGGGGCAATCTGGTACCTACGCCTTTAGGAGGATTAGCCAAGACAGAGGTATTCGAGGGCAGACGCCCAGAAGCGCATGCCTGAAGCTCGCTCAGATTGGTCCAGTCCGGGTAAGGGGCGGGCTATAGCAAACTCCACAGAAGTATTTTGTGTTTCCTGCGACTCCGCAAACGCCTGTGATTGGTCAGGACCTCTGGAGGCGGGCTCCGAGCAGAGCGCGGGGTTCTCGCGGGCAATCTGGGCTGCAGCGCGGTGGGCGACATGTCCGGGAAGGGCGGGGAGAAGCGCGGAGACCAGGAGGGAGAAGACACAGGTGCCACCCGCCCCTTCAGCTTCAGCCCGGAGCCCACGCTCGAGGACATGTAAGCCGTCCTTGCCCAACCAGGGCTGGGGAAATCGCCCCCTTCCTCCCTTTGGTACCTCCACGTGGTTGGGAAGAAGGCTAGCAGTTCTGCCGGGGTCCCAGCTCTTCTGGCTGAGCCCGGGCGAGCCTTCTAACTCCGCTGCAAAATGGGCTTAGCTGTGCACACCGGAGGCAGGGGAAATGGTGACGCTCGGAGAGTGATATTAGAACCAGCCCTGGGGAAATACCGGGTCCGATGCTGCTTCTGCCTCTGCCCTCCCGGAGTGGGAGGTAGGACGTGGGCAAAGGCATTGAGAGGTGGGAGACATTATTTCTTGCTCAGGAAACGCAGGAAGACGTCTTCAGGGAAGTGCCCGTGGACCTGCAAGATCTCTGTAAGATCGAAGAATTTAGCTATGCAGAGCTAGGGAAATACCGGGGGCAGGAAACTGCAGAAGCAGCAGCCGGAGATGGAATACAGAAAAGAGGGTATTGTTAGGTTTCAGTGGAGTTTAGGGTCTGTGTAGGGGCGCAACCTTCTTATAGTTCATAGAGAAGACGTGACTTGCTTAAGGCTATCCAAGGAGTTAGTTGCAGAGTACCCTCCGATACCTATGCCCCCATTACACATCACTGAGATACCTGCCCGGACCCCGCGTCTCTTTGCCCATCCCCTAACCCTGGAACCTGGGCTTCCACCCCTTTCTCTTATTCCAGCCGCCGCCTCCATGCTGAGTTTGCTGCTGAAAGAGACTGGGACCAGTTCCACCAGCCTCGGAACCTCCTCCTGGCCTTGGTGGGAGAAGTGGGGGAGCTGGCAGAGCTCTTGTGAGTAGATGAAAGTCTTCCTGGAAGAATCTGTTTGTTGTGGGGGAGGGGAGGGAGGCCTTCTTTGATCTTCAAACAGCCATAGCCGTGGATTCGAATTCCCCTCCTCCCTGCGGGGCTCTGTTCCTGATTCTGGGAATACTGAAAACACTGACAGTCCCTGCCATCTAGGGGGCGCCCAGTCTCCTAGGAGAAAAGGGTGAAAACTGCAAGGCAGATCCAGGTCTATAAAGGGGAGGTGTCAACCTTCCTTTACCTCTGCCTCTGGGGTGGAAAGGAAGGTGTTCTGTAGAGGATCTCCCTGTGACATTCCAGGCAGGGGATGGCATCTGCATAGGTCGTGAGGTGGGAAGGGGCCAGTTAAATTCAGGGAGAATCTGAGACTCCTTCAGCGGAAGAGTCTCGAGGAAGAGCAAGGAGTTGGTATGTGTTTTGCTTTCCGTTGCGTTCCAAGTGCCTGGCACACAATAGACATTCAGTAGATACTTCCTGAATGAGAGATGGGGCTGTGGGAGAGAGGGGTGGGACATGCACCCTGAATGATAAAGCTGGGGTTAGGCACTGATGGACTTTGGACAGGCGACCTGGCCAGATTTGAGTGGTAGAAAGAGCACTGTGTCTGCAGGGTGGGTAGTCTCCAAAAGAATTAGGGCAGGATGACCAGTGAGGAGGCTGGCGTAGGTTGGGCAAGATGGGGTGAAGCACACTAATTTTAAAAAATCAGGAATTGTGATAAGTTCTATGAGGAAATTACACAAGGTGATGAGAAAGAAGGGAACAGGGAGAAGGCTTTTCTGAGGAGGTGACATCTGAGCTGAGACCTGAATAACAGGAAGAAGCCAGCCATGGGAAAGATGGGGGGAGGAAGTGCTCTCAAGTCAGAGAGCGGTGAGTGCAAAGACCCAGTGACAGTTCGGCCTGTTTCCAAGACAGAAAGGGCCAGGGTGGCTTTTAGGTGGGGAGTTGGAGAGAGCAGTGGATAATGACCTTGGAAGAGGCAGGAGTCAGCTCATGCAGGACCTGGGGGGCGTGGTCAGGAGTTTTGATTTTATTCCAAGCACAGCTGGGGGAGTTTTAGCAGGGGAGGGGCAGAATCTCATTTGTGCTTTTAAAAGGTGGTACCGGTACTGGGCGAGAGTAGGTGATGAGTTAGCAGGCTTCCGCAGTGGTCCAGGTCTGAGATTTAGTCCGGGGTAGCAGTGGCTCGAGCTGGAGAGTAGAACTGGGTGTTGACAAGTGAAATGGTCTCTGCGACACTCTGGCTCAGTAGGGACACAGGTCTGGGTGAATCATTTGTTGGGGACTCTTCCCCACCCTGACTCTACTCAGGGTCAGATGGGTTGAGTTCTCTGGAGGAAGTTCCTAGGAAGTGGGATTTCATTGCTGCAAGGACTGGGGTGCTGTGAGGGGCGGAGCCCATTGTCTTAGCAAGTGTGTGTGTGTGTATGTGTATCTGTGTTCTGCCCCCAGTCAGTGGAAGCCTGATGCGGAGCTTGGCCCCCAAGCCTGGCCTCCCAAGGAACGGGCAGCCCTTCAAGAGGAGCTCAGTGACGTCCTCATCTACCTGGTAGCATTAGCAGCCCGCTGCCGTGTGGACCTGCCCCAGGCGGTGCTCTCCAAGATGGACACCAACCGGCGACGCTACCCAGCACATCTGTCCCGGGGCTCTGCCCGCAAGTACACAGACCTGCCCCAGGGGGCCACCTCTAAAGACCAGGCTGTGGGGACTGCAGACCTGGCCTGTGAGTCCACAGGCAAGGCCTCAACCTAGAAATGTGGGCCCAGGACCTACAACTCAGCATGGCAACATAGGTCATCAGCCTGGGGGCCCCACTTCCTGAGGTCTGAGGCTCAAGAACCTCCGGAAGACAGCCTCCTGGGATTTTTCTCACTCAATAAAAGTGTTGTGTAGCAACTTCTGGATTCTTCCTGGGGCGGCCAGGGAGGCTGTGTCACCCAGTGCTGGAGAGACGCACCAGAGTTGCCTCTGAACCCAACTCTTGTTGCTCTATTGAACCTCCCACCTGCAGGGCAGAGATCTCGTTTCTAGTAGGTTCCCTGTGTGATCTCATTCAAGCTCCCTTCCCCTCAGAGCCTCTAACAGATTACAGGCTGTATGTTGTGTTTGGAGCCCAGATTTTGGAGCCAGGCTATAGGTTCAAATGCCATCTTTGATACTTATGAGCTGGATGATATCCATCAAATGACTTCATTTTGCTGCACCTCAGTTCCTCATCTAAAATGAAAATAATGCTATCTACCTGCTAGAGGTGTACAATTTAAGTGTTATTCTGAGTATTTAGGACAGTGCCTGGAACATAGTAGGTACTTAGTAAGTTTGCAGTTATTATGTTTGTCTTTTCAACTCAAAACTTTCAGAAGCCTAGAGCAGGAAATGTCAACAGTTAAGGTAGGCCTGGACCTAGGACCGAGCCTCAGGTCCCCAGCACAAATCGGGGTCAGGGCTCTGACATGGAGCAGAACAGCGGAAACTCCCCTAGGGCTCAGACCCCTTGCTCCCTCCCCTACCAGCCCAAGGCCAATTTCTCATACCACCTCTATACCTAAAGATAATATTGGGTGTGTGATTTACCTGCTGGGTGACCTCAGGCATGTCACTTTCTTTTCTGAGATACCCATGGTCTGCCTCCCTCAGGGTGCAGTAATGCAGGGGAAAACACCTTTAAATTACTTGTACTGCCCCTCTGAACCTGTTTCCACTTCAGTAAAATGAGGCATTCCTCTACTGGCCTCATCCCCTCCTAGCTCCCATGACAATGGACTATAAACGCCTGTTTACTTGTCCCTGCTCTGCCATTCACTGGCTGTCAGTACCTCTTGGTGACCACTCCCTCTTAACCAGGGACCTCTTACTTCGCAAGTGAAATAATCCAGATTGGAACTGCTTCAGCCCTGTGTTCCCAAACCCACCCTGCTTCTCCCTGCTGTGATAACGCAGCCTCATCCTTGCTGGTCTCCGATTTCATTCCCTCTCGATCAATTATCTCCTCTCCCCTTTACACAATCAACTTATCTTCCTTTCCATTCGCCCGCCCCACCAGCACATAAAGCATAATGGAGTCTCCTCCCGTTGGACAAAACAAAACCAACAAACTCCAGCTACTTCCCTCAGGCTTTTCACAGCCAAGCCTCTCGAAAAGGGTTGTCTACACCTATCCACTCTGCTTCCTCATTTTCCCATTTATACCCAAACCCACTCAAGGCTGGTTTTCACCCCCGTACCCCCCAGACTCCTGCAAACTCAGCAGACACTAGAGCAGTATCTGACTGAGCTGGCCAAGCCCTCGAAAACTCTTCCCTCTCTAGGTTTCCCAGACAAGATACTCCTGGTTTTCTACCTCTGGCTGTTCTCTCACAGCTTCTTGGGTACCCTCTTCTGGGTATGGTGTCATGCACCCCAAGCTGTTACCTCCAATCACCTCCCTGACCTCTCCACATTGACCTCACACCCTGTCCAGATTGGGGTATAACAATTGCTCCAATTTCGACTGCCCTCATCCTATGCCATTTCAGTGACACTACCTGTGGTCAGTCATCCAACCTAAGAACTTATGTCAGCCCCATCGTCTCCCTCGTCCCTAGGTCCACTCTTAACCTCCTATGAATTCTAGTTCCTTAATATGCCCAGTCCACCACCCCTCCCCCATCCATCAAGGCTTTGCTGCCTTGGACCTTTTCATCTGGCTTCTAAGGTCCCTAGTGGTCTACCTCCTGCCAACCTCCTTTATTTTTGTTTCTACCTTCCACCCCAGGGGATGTCAAGAAGTCTGGCATGCTGTTTCAGGGGCTCTCTCCATATTTTCCCCAACCCCATCTCTCTTAGTCTTCAAGCCCAAATTAAACTTACCACCTCCGAAAACATCTCTAAACTCCAAGATTGCATTAAAGACCTAACCAACAGCATCCCCCATCATAGCTCCCATGACAATGGATTGCAAGCACCTGTTTACTTGCTCCTGCTCTGCCATTCACTGGCTGTATCTACTCATCTGCAGAAATGGAGATAAGCTTGACCTGACTGGGCTGTTAAGGATGAAAAGGAGCTAATAGCAGTAATGAAGCACTTGAACCCTTTAACAAGTTTCTACCAGTGCTTCTCTCTCTACTGGACAGCTGCATGACACTCACGACTGCTCACCAAAGCTCTGCAGAACGCAGTGCCTGTTTGATCAGGAACGTGCGACGGAATGTTTATGGACCCACCAGACCTGAGGGTGCGAGGACATAACCAAGGGCCGAGTATGGGATGACTCCACACACACACAAACCCAGTTCCAGGAACCCTTTTGGGCTTAGAGCCCCACTCGGCTCCATGACAGTTCGCGTAAGTCACTTAAGCCTGGGGAAAACCCAACTTTCCTCCTCCCCACCCACCTCATTTACAGGCACGGGTGGGGTGAGGATATAATACTTTATTCACTAACACGAGCTGAGGGTTTGTAGTGAGGGGGAAGTGGGCAAGGTTTCCAGGGACCCCGGTAGGAGATTCGCCATGTCTCCCGGGTCCAGGGCAGCCAGGCCTGCCATCCCACCCTTTCCAGACCAGGGAGGCAGGGCGGGGAGGAGTCGTCCGGGTTAACGCAGCCCCTGGGGGGCGGGACCCTAGCGTGCATCTCCAGCAGGAGGCTGGCAGTCCGCAGCAACGAGATCGGCGGCTCAGCTACCCTCGCACTCTGGACAGCGCTCGGTGACAGTGGCGGCCGTGGCGCCAGGGGGTAGCTTGAAGTCCCGGCCGCAGCCAGCGCAAATGTAGAGACGGCGCCGCATGTGTGCGCGACGGTGGCGGATGAAGTGTGAGCTGAGCCGGAAGCGCCGGCCGCATTCGGCGCAAGGGTAGGGCCGCTCGCCCGTGTGCGTGCGCGCATGCTCCGCCAGGTTGGAGCGGTGGCCGAAGCGGCGGCCGCACACGGGGCAGCGGTGCGGCTTCTCGCCCGTGTGCACGCGCCGGTGCTTGGCCAGCGCCGAGCTCTGCGCGAAGCGCGTGCCGCAGTCGGCGCATGCGTACGGCCGCTCGCCCGTGTGCGTGCGTCGGTGGCGCGCTAGGCACGAACTGCCGCCGAAGGCGCGTCCGCAGTCCGGGCACGCGTACGGCTTCTCGCCCGTGTGCACGCGCAGGTGCTGAGCGTAGTTGGAGCTCTGCGCGAAGCGGCGGCCGCAGTGCGCGCATGCGTACGGCTTCTCGCCAGTGTGGCGCCGCCGGTGCTGCCGCAGGTTTGACGCGGCCGAAAAGCGCTTGTCACACTCGGGGCACTCGTAGGGCCGCTCGCCGGTGTGCGTGCGGCCGTGTTTGGTCAGCGCCGACTTCTGCGAGAAGCGCCGGCCGCACTCGGTGCACGCGAAGGGCCGCTCGCCCGTGTGCGTGCGCGCGTGCTTGGCCAGCGTGGAGCGGCGCGCAAAGGCGCGGCCGCAGTCTGGGCACGCGTGTGGGCGCGCCGGGTCGGCAGACGGCGCTGGCGCCTCGCTCGGGACCTGCGGGGAGAGGGGGGACAGGTCAGCCCTCACCCATAGGGCGGGGAGCCAGAGACCTGGGTCTCCGCAAGCTGCAGCCTCTCAGTTCCCCGTGTGTAAAACAGGAAAAGCAAGGGTGCCTGCCTCGTGAGATGCTGCATATCACAATGCCCAGTGTCATTCTAGCTATTCTTTATTCATTCCACAAATATTTAGTAAGGGCGTACAAGGTGCCAGACTCTGTTCTAGGCACTGGGGGATTCGGCGTTATTATTAAAAATCCATGCTTCCAGGAGAACGGATAAGGGGTGCTGGTATTGGGGGGGAATGCTGTAAACTTTCAGGTTAAACCTTACTGATGTAATATGAGCAAAGACCTAAAGGAGGTGCGAGAGCAGGCTGCGGAGGGAACAGCAAGAACTTGAGGCAGAAATCTGCCAGTTCGTTCAAGGAATAGCCAGGAAAAGGGCCTAGGGCAGAATGCATGAGGGGGAGAGTAATCAAAAGGGTGGCTCTGGAGGGGACCTCTTAGTTTAGGGCCTTGTAGTATGAAAGGGACAGGGAACGATTCGAAGAGATGTTAGACGGTTTTGAACAGGGACAGGACCAGATCAGACTCATTATTAAAAGGCTCCATCAGGTTGCTGGGGTTGAAGGAGGGGAGAGGGCAGAAGCAAGAGCCCAGGGAGGAGGTGTCATCTAGCAGGAGAAGACAGTGGCTCAGATCCAGGTGACAGGTGGAAAGTGAAAGGGGTGAGAAGTGGTCTGCTTCTGGATATATTCTGCCATTTGAGACAACAGATTTAATAAACAGATTAGATAGAAGGTATAAAGAAAGAGAGGCGTCAAAATTACTCTAAGGATTTTGAGTTTAGCAACTGCAAAGGTAGAGGTGCCATCTGCATGGTGAGGATGGTGGGAGGAGGAAGTTTGGTAGGAAAGACCTGTCTCAGATCATACCTCCTATTCTCCTTGACACATCTGGAGCTCAGGAGAGAGGCCTAGGCTGGAGATGTTGGGAAGCCGTCAGCCTATAGGTGGTTTTTAAAGCCTGCAGACTGAGATTACCCAGGGCAGAGAACCTGGGGCAGCCAGGTGACGAGCAGCCAGTGAGGTAGGAGAGGATGGTATCTTAGAAGATAGGCAGGACCAAGTCCAGGCTCTTTGATAAACTTTTAAGATCAAGCACCTGTCATCTTTTAAGCTGTGAAGAAGGCGGCAAGGTAAAACCCAAATGCTATTCTGAGGCCTGAATTGAAAATGAGCCAGTTGCATGAGGTCTGGGCTTTTAGACATATAAAAATCAGATAAAAGAAAAACGCTTTGTCCGACACAGGGAAAGGGAAAACTCTATTAACATTGTATTAACGTGGTTTTGTATTAACTGTAGAATGAAGAGAACTATTGAGAGCACGCTGTTCCTTAGAAAAGAAAAGGCTCATCCCAGCAAAAATGATGCCGAGTATCGCCTGTGGGCCCAGCAATGAGATGCATTAATTCATGACCAAATGAAGGACCTGGTACGTATTAAGGACAAGACAGTGTTAGCTTCTCCCCATATTCGATCTCCACAAATTACTACATTCTTATTTTAGACATAAGGAGACAGGTTAAGTGACAGTGAGCAGGAAGGCCTTTACTTTCTTAAGTTGCAAGTAGGGCAGCTTCAAGACCTTGAGGATCCTTTGTAAAAAGGCAGTAGCTTTTTGGTAACCAACTCAGAAATTGGAACGCCAGGCAGTTTGGGAAATTAGTGACCAGACAAGGGAACTCTGGTTTAAACAGTATACACGATAACAGTGATACCAGCGTTATGGTGTAAAGCTTCGACAATGCTATTTTATGTACATTATTATGTTAAATCTTCCCATCATCCCCTTGAGTCAGGTGTTACCTTTGATAATTAAGAAAACTAAGGCTCAGGGAGATTATATTCATGTAAGCCAGTGGGAGTCAGGACCCCACTTAACCGGTAGGGTACACTGCTTCCCTGCTCTCACACCGCCAAGATGTGACAGAGGCTGGATTCCAAGTCCCTGGCACTTTCCGAGAGGGATTCAAGATTAAAATACAACTTGATAACTTTAAATCGAGAAATTCCCCATAGTATGTTTGGCACAGTCTGAATTCAAGGTCACACTTTCTAGTCTTGCCCTGATTTTGACATTTACTAGGTTTATTTCAACACATCAGCCATTGTGGAGAGAACTTCTATCAACATTTTTCTGGCCCTTTTTTCTTTGGTACTCTTCTTTAAGATGACTTTGACTGCCTTATACTGGGCTCACTGACTTATGAAAAAGAAATTCTTCACACAAGTACTCTTGGTATCTCCAGCTCCAGGAGGAGGGGCCTTGGGTGCCCCAGGGAACATCTTGGTATCTAGCTCATATACCATAAGGAGGCATCTAGCTCATTAAGACTCTGAACAAGTCACTCCCTTGCCCGGCCTCGGTGCAACAAGGAAGGTAAGGTAGGTTAGGTGAGATAAAAATTCCCAACCGAGGTATTCTTATCACAGATGCAAGGGTTATGTAAGGACACTGTTCTCTCATGATAATCATTACGTATTTATTTTCACAGACATTAGAAAGACAATGGGTCACAGGAAACCCACAATTTCATCATTATTATTGTTTGGATGAAGGCAGATTTATTTAACAAAACAATATGAATCTATCTGAAGAAAAGCATTAAATAAATGAGCACAGCAGGTGAGTGACATGACTGAACTTGGCAAATACCAGACCAGGTGGTCATTAAAAGCCCTTACACGACTTCAATTCTGCAGCTATCGGATTTCAAAATTAGAATAAATGGTATTTTTTGTACTATAAGATATGGGGACACAATGCAGAACAGTAATATGATAATCTAAGCACTTCAAGTTAGTGAATTTGTCTTCCTGCTTTAAGTTTTTTTGTTTGTTTTAACCAGGGCACATTTCCCAGTTTCCTCCTCACCTATTACTTTTCTAATTAATAATAATAACTACTGAGCACTCACTGTGCCAGGGGCCATGCTAAGTGTGTTCCATCCCCGTTTTAAATTCTCACAATACTCAGGGTTAGGGATCATTAGCTCCATTTTATAAATAAGAAAATAAGACTCAAAAGTAAGACCCTGAGGCCTGCCCGAGGCCTGGCAGCTAATCGGTGACAGAACCAGAGTCTGAACTGGATGGAAGTCTGTCACTGTCCAAAACACCTGCTGTCTTAGCCATGATGTAATTATATGTCACGACAAATGTGAGGTCACCTACACAGCTTGTCTCCCTCCCCTGGACTCTTTTCAGAATCCTCCTTTTTGGTATGAAGTATAAAATACGATCCCTGTCCTCTGGCTCCTTGCTACAGGAAGTGTGGTCCACAGACCAGTAGCACCACATTGCTGGGAACTTGTTAGAATCTCAAGTCCCACTCCAGACCTACTGAATCAAAATCTCCTTTTTAACAAGATCCCCAAGTGATCTGTATGCAAGTTAAAAATGAAGAAACTTGATCTAGAAGAGAGACTCCTGGAGAAAGCAGGTGGAAAAGGTGAAGAGGGCTTTACAGGCTGAAAAGACCACACAGGCGATCTGAGAGGTAAGAAAGGGTCAGGGCTGCTTGAAGCTGGGCCTGGGATGGTGCTGGGTGATTAGAGATGAAGCCAAGACATGAGGTCAGATGGGGAGACTTTATCCTGAGGGAAACAGAAAACCACTCAAAGGTTTCAACAGGGAGAGAGATGATTGAATGTGCATAGAGCCCTCTGAGAAAATCCTTCTATTCATTAAAGAAAAGTCGGATTTTGATAGGCAGTGAAAGAAGGCTTCGGCCCCTGACTGCAGCATAATTAAGGCCTGTTCTGGACAATGACTGGCCATGGCACTCGGTGATAGCTCAGAATCACAGAATGTCAGCACTGGAAGGAACTTTCGAGGTCACTATTTCATAGAAACTGAGATGCAGGGAGACCACACAGCAAGTTAATGAGCTATCTTGTGGACACAGCTATTTAGGGGATGTATGTGTGTAACCCTCATTTCCACCCTCCTCCTCCAAATCCAGTCACCCAGAGATACTTAGACTGGCTTTCAAGAATCTTCTTTTCATTGTCTCATTTTACAGATGAGAAAACCACAGCAAAAGTGGTCAGTGGTGGCGTCAGGATTTGAGCCAGTTCTCTCCACTGCTACATGACGGCATGTAGAGTCTAGCCCTATGTACCGTTCACAACTAGCACAGGCCACCCTCCTCCTTCCCATCCTTAGCTCCCATGAGTCCAATCAAGGTTCCCAAATATCCCCTTCTTTCATCCTCTCTCCACTGCTGCCACTACCTTAGAGCACGCTACCAGCTTTATGTGGCCTGATCTCCCCACAACAGCCAATGAATCTTCTAAATAGAAAACCCTCCTCTGATTGGAGACTTCTGATAACCTCACACACTGTGTCCAAATTCCTATGCTGGCTTTCAACACCTTTAACTCTCTGGCCCTTCTCCTCTGAGCATTTGCTTCTGCTGTTCCCTCCTCCTGGAATGCCCTTCCTCCTCCTCCTCTTGCCAAATCCCCACTAAGCCTTCTCTGGAAGCCTTCCCCGCTGCCTTCAGTTGTTTGCCCTCAATCCTCTGTCTATGCCTCCATGCTGTTTCCTGTTCACTCCCAGCCCCAGAATTCAGCCCACAAAGGCCTTTGATAAATATGAGTTGAAAAATCTCCAGGAAGATGGACTAGACCAACATCCTGAACTTTTGGGAGAAAAATGAATAATAGCAGCAAATCTTTACATAGTGTTTATTACGTGACATACACAATTCTAACTCTTCACATGTATTAACTCATTTAATCCTCACAACCCCAACAAGTAGGTGCCGTTATGATTTCTCTTTTACAAATGTGGAAACTGAGGCACAAAGAGGTTAAGAAACTTGCCCAAGGTCACACAGCTGGTAAGGGACAGAGGTGGATGGAAGTCCACCCTAAGTTCTGCAGTCTGAGTTCTTAACTTACAGGCCAAAGGGGAGGCCAGGGGATCCACAGGGCCAGAAGAGGCAAACTAAGCTAGGAGGATGGGCCAAGAAGGCCTGAGGAAAACAGAACTAGTTACTTCAACTGGAAGAGGCCCCATCAGCCAGCCCCTTCCCCCTAGCGCCCATCACACCCACTAGGGGGCAGCAGAACTTCCTTTCCCTGGGAACCAGCCCGTCGGCTTGGACTGGCTGGAACAGGAAGAAATCAGCATGGCCCCAGAAACCTGGCAGAGCCAGCTGGACTCAGAGCTGCACTGGCTGGAGGTGAGAGTACTGTAGGGTCCTGGGAAGTGGAAATATACCTGGTGGCAGTTAGGGTCTCAAATGGGGAAATCTAACTCATTCTGATCTTAAAAAGTCTTTCTTTAAACATACATCAACCTCAGGATAAAACCCAGGTGCCCTACCTGGCCTGCCCACCACCTCCCTTTCATCCATGCGACAGCAGGACTGAACCAGCTGCCCTCACTTCTCCCAGGGCTCCATTCACCCCCTCAGAGCTACCTGAAGGCCCATTGCTTCTGCCTGGAGTAGTCACTCACTTCCCCCGTCACTCTCACTGGTCTTAGGTAAGCCATCCCTTTACTGACTTTGAGACCTTGGGCCAGTCACCAAACTGTCCAGTTTCCTGGGCCTCAGTTTCCTCACCTGTAAAATGGAACAAATACTACCTACCTTATAGAATTGAGGTGCTTAAAACAGTGTCTGGAGAATAGTAAATGCTACCAAGAGTCAGTCAGCTATTAGTGTTGCTGTTGCCTAACCTGACCCCCCACCCCCACCCCCTCTAAATCTACATTAAGTTCCCATCTGGGCTTCCACCTCCCACCCATCACGTAGGATTGTAGCTGTGTGGTTACTTGGCAGTCTAACCTTGCTAGACTTCAAGTTTCATGGGGAACCAAGGGAACCAAGGCTGGCATTTACTCTCCAACACCCAGCACAGAGCCTGGCACAGTAGGCGTGACATCTGTTTGATGGCAGCATGGACAATGGGGCAGAAGGATGAGTGGCCAACCCTCAGACTCCAGATCAGAAATTGAGGGGAAAGTTGGGACAGGATCCCTGGCTTCTGTCTGAAGGACGCTGGACCTGGACCAGGTTAGGGGCATGGGGGTCCCCGGGGAGGAGACACGTACCTCCTTGTTGTCCACGGGAATCTTGAGTTTCACCACCTCATACTTCTCCTCACCCTCATCCTCCTCACTCTTCACCAGCAGCACCATCTCCTCTTGCATCTCCTCCTCCTCCTCCTCCTCTGTCTGCTGTTCGCCTGGCATCTTGACGTCCTGGGGCGGGCAGCTGGGTCAGAAGCTCAGGACCCGCCCCCCACCATGGCCCTGGTCCAGGCAAGGCGGTGCAGCCGTGGCTTCTCTCGCCCTGCCCTGGTCTCTAGGTCTGGCCCTCTCTCCTCCACCCCAGCTCCGCCCTAGGCCCCAGCACTGCCCTGGGACCAGGTCTGAAGACACTCGTTCACCCGACTCATCCCGTCATTCAAGGCCCTGAAGTGTTCGAATCTCCAGTCCCAGCGAGTGGCCACCCTCCCAGCGCTGAGTCACTCCCGGGCATCTGGATCGGTGGCCCAGTGCTCTAGGGCACGGGCTGGAGGCGGGATCGGGGCGGAGACCCTGGGGGTGCGCACTCACCAGCCGCAGGTTCCGCGCTGGCGCAGCCCCAGGACAGGGCGCCCGGCTGTTGGGCACTCTTCGAGGCCGCGGCTCAGGGGAGGGGCGGGGCCTCGGGGACAGCTGTTCGTTGGTCAGAATGCCTAACCCCGCCCCCTGGGGGAGGGATCCAGGGGACCCAGGCGTCCGGCCCAAACTGCCCCAGTAGGGGGACGAACCCAGAGCCAGCGCCTTCCGCTGTACTCCAACTCCCAGGATCCCAGGCCGCCCCATCCCGACTTTCAAGGTCCTCGTAGTCGGGCTGTAAACCTACCTTCAAGGCTCGCTCGCCTCTTGTGGCCGGCTCAGAGGTCTCCGCGGAGGCCAAGCGCAGCTGCTCCGCCCCAAATAGGCCACGTGCGCTCCTGCCCAGGCTTGGGCCTCTCGCTGGCGCCCCGCCTGGAGGGCGGACCCTGCTGCCTGCTCACCTCTTCCCTCCCTTCCCTCTTTTTCCTCCTCTCCCGTCTTTTTTCCTTTCCTGGCGACACCTTTCTGGTCTCTCGGCCTCTGGGATATCTTGCTTCTTGAATACATCTCAAATCAACAGCCCTTCAGGCTGCCGCTGGCTTGTATTGTGTGGTGTGCCTGCTATGCGCCTGTGTTATGCTAAGCGTTTTCCACACCAGATATCTCTTAAATTTGTTGGGGTAACATTGGTTAATAACATTACATAAATTTCAATGGTACAACTTTTATAACATCTGTATACTTCATTGTGTGCTCACAAGCCAAAGTCTAGTCTCCTTCCATTACCGTATATTTGACCCTCTTTATCCTCTTCTCTCCCCACCCTCCATCCCCTCTGGTAACCACCAATCTGTTGTATCTATCAGTTTTTTCCTTTTTTGATCTGCACAAAGGTGGGTCCATTTTACAGATAAGTTAACACATTGCGTACGGATCACGAGAATCTTCAGGAGGGATTTAAACCCCGCCATACGCAACGTGTTAAGTGAAGTTCAGGGAGGTAAACTGATTTACCTAAATCACAGTAAGGGTTGTCATAGCATCCCTGACAACCCAATCACATAGGTGGAAAAATTGGGGGGCTGTAATGCAGGGTCCCCGGTCCCACTCTTGGAGGGTGGACACAGAATACGGTGAGGCCAAAAAGGAACAACAACAGGGCCTTAGATAGGGGACTCATACCATTATATTCTTAATGGCAGCTGGTCGAGACACAAAAGCAAACATCCGCCAGTACCCCAACAGGGGGTCTTCCTGCACCCCAGTCTCACTGCCAGCAGGGTGAGACACAGGAAGAAGGGTCCACATGATCCGTAATCCGCCATCCACGCTTGTTAACCCCACTTGCTAGCCGCAATTTGCCATCTGCTTCTCAGCCAACCAACCCCTTAATGTAGCCGCAATAGTTATATTAGTGGTTAATGGCTAACTGGTCATAGCTGATGGCCAACTAGTCACAGCTGATGGCCAGCTACTACCCAAGCCAGCACCTTTCCACGTGAGGCCAAGAGCCTGGAAACTGCTCTCCTGGCTGTGTCCCCACAGGGGCCCACGGACCAAATCCAGTCCACAGAAGTATCTTGTTTGGCCCTCAGAGTGTTTTCACATTTAAAAATTAGCTTCAAAAAACAAGAAAAGAGATCTTTTACAAATTTTAATTTCCAGCATTTAAAAATTGGGATGTTTCCCACTTCTCTTGAAAAAGATATCTAATTCTCCCATTTTACGAATGGGGCAACTAAGAATCAGAAATGAGGAAAGAGAAATAACATTCCGTAAGTGCTTACAATCCCTATGCTATCTCTTTACAACAGTTTTGTGGGGATCAGTAATATCTCCCTTTGACAAATGAGGGAACTAAAGCTTACTGCGCTTAAGTAATTTGCTCAAAGTCACACAGCTGGTAAGTAGCAAATTCCAAAGCTCAGGCTCTTTCTATTGTACCAATTATCTCTTAGACATGAGGTTCCATGAGGAAATTGGTAGCAGAGCCAGGACTCATGCCTCAGTCTGCAGAGTCTAGGGCATAATTAAGATGTTGGGATTACATCTGGTCAAACTTTTGCTCCACCTCAGCGCTGGGAAAAGGGTAAATGCCCGGATACTCACACTCAAGATTCCCCCAGAGCCACTTTGATTGCATTTGTTCTCTCATCATTGAGCGCTATTATGTGCCTGGCACCATTCTAGGTATTAGAGATGCAGTAGTTAACAAAACACAAAAGTCTTGACTATTATAGCCCTTCTGAGGGTGTAAAAAACATACACAAGTAAATAAACAAGATAATTTCAGATAACGATAGGTGCAAGAAGGAAAAGGGCAGGACGGTGTAATAGGGAGTGGTGTGGTTCGGGGGCTTCTTTAATGTGTGCAGGGAGGTATCTCAGAAAATAGTATTTGAGACTCCTTGAACGATGAGAAAGTGTTAGCCATTTGAAACTCTGGAGGAAGAGTGTTCTAGACAAAACTAAAGGCCGTAAGGTAAGAAGAACAAGCTTGGCATGTTTGAGGAACAGAAAGAAGGCTGGTGTGTCTGGAGCCACGTGGGGGAAACGTAGTGTGGGAGTCGGAGGAGATGTAGGCAGGGAGCGGACGATGGCTGGAAGGCAAGGCCTGCTCGCCCTGATGCAGACATTCGGGGAAGAGACTCAGCTGGGAGCAGTGAAAGACCCTCCGGGAAAGGTCTTCTGCGGTGGGAGGATGTTGCAACAGATGCTTGCAAAAGGATAAGGAGTCCATTTGCCCTACAAACATGTACAAGTGTCTACCTGGAATCGGAGCTTGTTCCTCCTGCTCTTGAGAATCTCATAGTCTTATTAAGTTGGTGCAAAAGTAATTGCGGTTTAAAAGATTAAAAATAATTGCAAAAACCGC
Source organism: Rhinolophus sinicus (assembly GCF_057876585.1). Taxonomy (NCBI): domain Eukaryota; kingdom Metazoa; phylum Chordata; class Mammalia; order Chiroptera; family Rhinolophidae; genus Rhinolophus; species Rhinolophus sinicus. The sequence continues at coordinate 17,958,094 of NC_142510.1, read as the reverse complement.
AATTACTTTTGCACTAATCTCATAGTAAAGGAGTGTAATTAAAAAAAATACATAGGGCCGTGTTGTGCGGGGAGGCCTGCGAGGTCTCTGGTCCTGCTCCCCACACAAGAACGCAGGACATGGTGAGGCCAAAAAGGAACACCCATGGAGCCATAGATGGGGGAGTCATACCACTATATTCTCGCTGGTGGCATCCGCCTGTCATGCGGGGAGGCCTGCGGGGTCTCTGCTCCCGCTCCCCATACAAGAACGCAGGATATGGTGAGGCCAAAAAGGAACACCCACGGAGCCATAGGTAGGGGAGTCATACCACTATATTCTCTCTGGCGGCACTATACTCTCACTGGAGGCTGGATCCACACTGTCCGCAAACCGCCATCCACGCTTGCCAGCCCAGCCGCCATCTTCTTGCTATAGCCCCCATTCTTCTCTTCTCTCTCTTTCCTCTCTCTCCTAGCGTAGCCACAGCAGTTATATTAGTGGCCAATGGCTCACTGGTTACAGCTGACGGCCAACTAGCCACAGCTGATGGCCATGCAATCACAGTTGATGGCCATTTACTACCTGAGCCAGCACCTGTCTATGTGAGGCTGAGAGCCTGGAAACTACTTTCTGGGGCTCTGCCCCCACACCGCCTCTCTGCAATTCCGCGCTTGCTAGCTCCGCCACCATCCTCTTGCTAGCCCCCATTTTCTTCTTTCAATCTCTGCTTGCCAGCCACAGCAGTTATATTAGTGGCCAGTGGCTCACTGGTTACAGCTGATGGCCAACTAGCCACAGCTGATGGCCATCCAATCACAGTTGATGGCCATTTACTACCTGAGCCAGCACCTGTCTATGTGAGGCCGAGAGCCTGGAAACTGCTTTTTGGGGTTCTGTCCCCACAGGCGGCCGGATGGCTCAGTTGGTTAGAGCATGAGCTCTCAACAACAAGGTTGCCAGTTCAATTCCCACACAGGGTGGTGGTCTGCATCTTCTGCAACTAAAGATTGAAAACAGTGACTGGATTTGGAGCTGAGCTGCGCCCTCCTGAACTAGATTGAAGGACAACGACTTGGAGCTGATGGGCCCTGGAGAAACACACTGCTCCCCAATATTCCCCAATTAAAAATTAAAATATATATCTATACACACACACACACACACACATATATAAATTTTATATGTACATGAAAAGGAAACAATAGGTGTTCTGGCAGGAGAATAGTGGGGTAAGTGAATAACTCCCTTGAAGAGAGTGGATACTGGGTGCCAGCCTCACTGAGGAGATAAATGTGAGTGGGTGTTTACCAGATTAACAAAGAGGCAGCAGCTTGTAGGACTGTATATTCTTGTAAAGAATACATCATGCTCAAATATATGGTGATGGAAGGAGAACTGACTCTGGGTGGTGAACACACAATGGGATTTATAGATGATGTAATACAGAATTGTATACCTGAAATCTATGTAGCTTTACTAATAATTGTCACCCCAATAAACTTTAAAAATAAATAAAAGTATAATTGGAAAAAGAAAAAAAAGAATGCATCATCCTCCAAAGACACCGTCCACCAAAGTATTTCGGGAGGCCTATGTGTACCAGGCCCCTTTTAGGACCAGGAGGTAGAAAGTTGAGTTTAGAAAAGTCTTTTTCTTACTCATTACTCTGTATTTCACTATTTGCCTTCAGCCCCACAAGAATTTCAGTTCTTGAATCCCCAAGGACTTAGCACATTTTCTTTACTCTGCCCAGAACACTCCACTTCCTATCCCCTCCCTCACCTCCTTTCTTAGCGTATTCCAAGTCACTGTTTGCCACTTCTTTGGAGAGGCCTTTGGATTGTGTAGGATTCTCTCCTGCATGTATGCTTCCTGCATAGTCCTTACCACATTTGAAATTATTTGTTCAGCATCTATCTTCTGGGTAGAAACTTAAGTCAGAGACTTTGTCTTATTCATCCTTCTATCCCCAGTACCCAGCACACAGTAAGGAATGCTGTTGAGTGACTAACTGTCCTCAAGAAGCTCTTGGTGTGTTTAGAAGAAGGGATTCTAACCCAAGCTGGAGGTTCGGGTAACCCCGAAACCACACAATTGGAAAACCTTGAATGCCAACTAAGGAGTTCCGTTTTACACAGACATGTGGCGATACAGCAGGGTTTTTTAGGTTTTTGTTTTTTGTTTTTTTAAGGAGGGCGCAGCTCACAGTGGCCCATGCGGGGATGGAACAGGCAACCTCGGTGTTACTAGCATCCTGCGCTAACCAACTGAGCTAACCTAACCCGCCACCCCCACAGCAGGGTTTTTAATTGGGGAGTGACATGGTCAGATGTATCCTTACAAAGTTCACTACAGGCCGGCTATGAGGCCAACCTGGTAAGGAGACCAGAGAAACCAGCAGGGAGGATCTTCCAGAAGCCCCCAAAGGTCTCCATTCAGGCCTAGGGGTATGTGTGCACTTGAGGACCAAAGCGTCCAAGAACCCCAGACCCGAATGTACAACTCCCGGTTTTGAGTGTGTTTGACAACTTGGCAGCGGGTGGGAGGACCGGAAGGAACCGCACTGTGACAAGCTTTCATTGGTTTCTAGGCAAGGCCGACCCATGGTTAAGATCTCGCGAGAGCTTGTATCCAGGAACCATTCCCGCATGCAGGTGAGCTGAGACGCCCAACCAGCGCAGTTGCAAAGCAGTCTTATACTTCATTTCTTAGGTGGGTGAGCCTCCCTGCTCTTTTTTTTTGTCCTTGGCCAGTCAGCCCTCCTGGGAAAAAAGTAGATGCGAGTCCTGCTGCTAATACCGCGTGGGTCACTGGAAAATACGGTTGCCTTTTCCAGGGCATAGGTATCCCCTTTGCCCTCTGTTTGGACAGTGCAGTCAAATGACCTGTTTCTCGACAAGGAAACAGGGAGGTGGGTTTCTGAGTAGGCAGAGTATCATTGTCGGGACCTCTGTGCCTATACCAGAGCCACACTTCTCCCGTACCCGTCGCCATAGCAACAGCACTCACTGAACACTTTCACCCCGTGGCGTCCCTCCATTTCCCTTTTTAGGGTCGCGCTGGATGATGTGAGGTAGGTGGTACCTGTGGGCATCAAGAACTCAGGTCTGGGGAATCAGTCAACAGAGCTGGTGGCTGATTAGCCAGATGTCAGAGCTAGAAAGCCAGACTATGCCAACCTCTTGATTTGACCGGCTCAGAGGGCAAGGGACCCACACGACACACGGATTGGGGATTTTGCCCCTTGTGACCCTTCAACAACTTTTCACCCCTCACCATACACACACACAAGTCCAAACCTCAGACAAGAAGCAGTTTATTAGCAAGGAGACACATGGAGATGTGGCTGTCTGGCCTTGGAGCTTCTTCCCCGCCTCTCCTCACTTGTCCTGTCCTCCCAGTCACCTTGGTGTCCAGAGCAGGAGTGCTCCTTCTGCTCACTGGTCTATTCTGCCAGTGTCCAGGTGTCAGGGTGGGTTGGGGTTCCCCAGGGCAGGTAGGTCTGGGCTCTGTCTGAGCCCCTTTCCTGGCTAAGCCCATGTCAGTGGCCTGGGGCTGGGTACTGCCTGCCACATAGCAATCCTCTCAGGATGACCAAGTTGCCCCTGCCTAATTGTCACCCTGAACTCCACTCCAGCAGTCTGTTTGTCGCAGCTCATAAGGACAGACAAACTGTAGTTCAGGGTGCTGGTCTCCCAGGCGCGAGGTTGGGAAGGGTCCATCTTTATAGGTTAAGAGGCAGCAGGAATTTTAGGTTCGAGTCCTCAGGCTAGCGCGTTTATTAATTCAAAAAGTGTTTACTGAGTGCCTACTGTGTACGAGGCAGTGTTCTAGAAGCTGGGGGTACAGACCACACTGGTAGGGTCCTAAGCCCAGCTGGGACGGTTTCCTGAGCTTCAAGGTCAGTCTCCAGTCTCTATCTAGTCACTCTGTTCTTCCGTTTCTTCCCCTCCTCCCTCCCACCACCTCCCAGGCCCTTTCTTCTCTGCTCAAGCAACCCTTTAGTCTCCTGGGCCTCCACCCTCCCTGGCCTCCATCATTCCAGCCCTGTTGGTGGCTCCTCCTTGAGGGGCCTTGCCCGACCATCCCCTGTCCCAAAGGGCCTGAGGACCAGGTGCCCACGCTGGTGCTTGATGCGGGCAGAACTGTCCCCAAAGCCCTTGCCACATTCTGCACACTTGTATGGCTTCTCCCCAGTGTGGGTGCGTCTGTGTTTGACCAGATCTGAACTCCGGGGGAACTCCTTCCCACAGAAGCCACACACGTGGGGCTGGCTGGGTCCAGAGGGCTGGGCCTGGACTCGGGGTCGAGGGGCCATGGATGCTGGGCCAGGGGGGTTATGTGGCCTCAGGAGAGTGGAGGGTGGTGGTGGCCGAGCCCGTTCCCCACGGTGGGTGCGGAGGTGCTTAACTCGGGCGGAGCTGTCAGCGAAGCCCTTGCCACATTCAGGGCACAGGTAGGGCTTCTCCCCTGTGTGCACACGATGGTGTTTCACCAGGTCCGAGCTTCGGCGGAAGCCCTTGCCACACTCAGGACACTTGTGGGGCTTGTCACCTGCTAGCGGTGGGGGAGGCTCCCCAGCCTGGGGGCCCCCAGGCTCGGGCTCCAAGCCAGGCAAGCCAAAAGGCCCATCGCCTGAGTGCGAAGGGCTTCGAGGTGTCAATGGGGGGCTGGTGCCAAGAGGAGGTGGGGGTGGGCTTGAGCTGGGGGGTGGGCTGGGGATCAGGGGGGCCAAAGGGTAGCCTGGGAAGCTGAAGTCCTGGGCTTCCATGTGAGTGAGGCGGTGCCGGAGAAGGGTGGAGCTGAGGCTGAAGGTGCGGTCACATTCCGGGCAGGCATGCGGCCTCTCCCCACTGTGGGTGCGCAGGTGCTTCACCCTGGCAGAGCTGTCAGCGAAGCCCTTGCCACACTCAGGGCACAGGTAGGGCTTCTCTCCCGTGTGCACACGCAGGTGCTTCACTAGGTCTGAGCCCCGGGCAAATTCCTTTCCACACACATCACAGCCAAAAGGTTTGGGCCCCAGGTGACTGCGCTGGTGGCTCAGAAGACTACAGCTGAGCACAAATCTTTTGCCACAATCGGTGCAGATATATGGTTTGTCCCGAGCCTTGGGTCCCTGTGTGGCTGCCGGGGCCGCTCGGGATGGCTGCCGCCGGGGTACCACAGGCCGGGGGGCCTGCTCCCCCCGGTGTGTCCGCTGGTGCTTTATGCGGGCAGAACTGTCGCCAAAGCCCTTGCCACAGATGCCACACTTATAGGGCTTCTCACCCGTGTGTGTCCGCTGGTGTTTCACCAGGTCAGAACTCTGCCGGAAGCTCTTGCCACATTCACCGCATATAGTGGGGCGCTCACCAGCAGGGATCCTGGACCGAGGAATCTTTGGGGGGCCCTGGGCCGGTGGTCGAGCTCTGTAGGGCTTTTCACCACTATGAGTTCGCTGGTGTTTGATACGGGCAGAACTATCCCCAAAGCCCTTGCCGCAGACCCCACACTTGTAGGGTTTCTCCCCCGTGTGGGTCCGCTGGTGTTTCACCAGATCTGACATCTGCCGAAAGCTCTTGCCACACTCGCCACACACGGCAGACCGATCACTAGCCTGGCCCCAGCGTGGTTCTCCCAGGAGCCGGGGGCCTCTGTCCTGCGCCTGCGGCTTTCCTGGGCCCTCTCTCTGGACCCATAAGTCATCCCAGGTCTGGATGCCTTCAGGTTTGAGCGAGGCATTTCCGACTTCGTGACCCGAGGTCAGACCTTCCTCTTCCTTGAACCCCAAGTCGTCCTCCTGTGGGGTGTGTTCAAACTCATCCGTCTGAGACAGCTCCACGTTCTCACTCCCTAGACCTGGGGAAAGAAAAGGGAGTTGTAGACCTGCCCTTGGCTCAGCCCCTACCTTCCATTGCCACCTTGTCAATCAATGGTCACAAGGATTTCTTTCCCTCTCTCCTCTGAACTTCCGAAGCACTTACTATCGCCTGTGCCTCTCATTTATGAGGAACTTCCTTTTCCCATGCCCTTCATGTGTGCCAATCACTGAACTAAGCATCACTGAAGCCTTGCAAACAATCTTATGAGGTAATAGTGTTCCTATCCCCATGTGGAGACTCAGAGAATTTAAGTCACTTGCTCAAAGTTATAAAGGTAGTCAGGAGCAAAGCCAGGTTTCTAACTCAGGTCTGTCTGTCTGGTGCTCAAGTCTGGGTGAACCACTACATTCCACTGTCTCTATTTGAAAACCCTGGTATTTGCCATTTCTATGATATCTTTTTATAATAGCCCATTCTGTAATTTATTCAGTTAACTGGTGTTTACCTGAGAGGCCCCAGATACACAACTGGACCTCAAGATGCGTAGGGTTGGAAGGAGAGAGAAGGGAAAGTGCAAATAATTATACTTATGGGCTCAAAATAACTGTGCTGGAGAGAGAGAATAGGAGATAGGCCAGGCTTTCATAGCGAGAAAAGAGTAAACCATGGAGAGGAATGGAGGCTAAAACTGGAAAGGGATGTTGGGACTAGGATCTGGATGGAACACCCGCTAAGGCCTTAATTAGCAGGCAGAAGGGAGCTAGGAAAGGTTTTAGAGAAGGGGGACCGGATTAGATCCGGGCTGAGATCAGTGTGGCTGCAGAGGGCATCATTGGAGAGAAAAGGGCTGAGGGGAGGCTGTTGCAATTGCGGGATGAGACATGAAGTAGGGCAGAGGCACTTAGGATGGTGATGACTGTTGGGGAGGGGAAGACAGGCCTAGAGATGATACCCCTCCCGGCCTTGCGCACAGTAGGTGCACATAAACACTGCCTCCCTCCGTCCCTCGGTTTTTGCTCCCCTCCCCCTCTCTCCCTGGAAGCACAGTTCAAGTTCGATTTTTCTGTGCCTTGGCCAGGTCTGGGGTCCCCCACCCGGCCATTACCTGCTCACGGCGGCGCATCGCCGCTGCACTCACCTGTGCGGGCGCCTCGCAGCTGCTCCCTTTCCTCCCGGCCACGGAGATCTGGGCCCCAGGGCTCCACTGCGCGCTCCATCGCCGGCAAGCGCCCTGAGCAAGGGGACAGACACAATTCCACGGTCACACAGCCATGTGCGGCCCGCGGCGCCCGGCCGTGGCCCTCTGCCGGCCGGAGCGGGCACCGTGCAGCTTCGGGGTCCGAGGTGCGGGGCGCGGCTCCGGTGACCCACGCGCGCCCGCCCGCTCCGCCGGCGGCCCCTGCACCTGCTGCTCCTTCCGGCACGCAGCCGCCCCTCACCTCCCGGCCACCTCCGTGCCCGCCAGCCGGGTGCTCTGCCGAGCTCCTCCGCAGGGCTCGGGTGCCCGAGCCGCCGACGGCTCTGGGATGCAGGATCCGCGTCCAACGGGGCGGGGGGCTCGGCCCCAGGCGTCCCGGGGGCGGCCGCCGTGGGCGGGGACTGGAAGCGGAAGAGCGGGGCCGCACCGAGCCGCTCTAGGACCTTGGAGGAGCCGCGCGCCTGCGGGGGCCTCCCGGTCTTCCCGAGCTCATGCCGGCGGGCGACCGCGAGCTGCGGAGAGGGCTACTCTAAGCCGAGGACGGTGGCCCGAACTCGGTGGTATTAACCGTGTGCCTCCTGGGCTGCAGCTGGGTGTTGAGAGCCGGAGACTCTTTCTAATTGTCGCTGGGTTGGGCTACCCGCGCCCACCTGCGGGATCGGCAGACAGCGCCAACCACCCGGGCCTGGAGAGACAAAGAGATCCAAAGGCTGACCCAGGGAAAGGGGTGGGGGAAAGACCCAGGCAGACAAAGGGCGGCGGAGGGCGGCGGAGACCCCAGCCGGGGCGGGGCGGGGCGCCGAGGCGCAGGAAACAAAGCCAGGCCGGTCCGAGAGGCCGAAGGCTGGGGTGGGGGAGGGGGGCCGGGCCCGCCTAGGGTGGGGGAGACCAAGGCAGGAGGAGAAACAGGCGAATGCCTCTAGGGACGTGCCTGGGGAGAGGCGGGCCGCTGGAATCAGACCTGGGCCCCGGAACCGAGACCCTGAGCCAGAGACTCACAAAGTCGTAACCTAACAGCCCTGAGTCAGAGAAGCCGCAAAGGCAGAAAGAGAGAGAGCCAGCAGCAGACCAAAATACCGGGGCAAAAGATTGACCGCCAGAGACAAAGAGATGTAGACAGGTAAGAGAGAAAGTCATTGAAGCAGAGTCGGGAGGCGCTGTAAGAAAAGGCCCGGAGCCTGGAGAGGAAAAGGCCCAGAGGCGGAGGAACAGACAATGAAACAGGCAGACAAAAAGAGACAAGCAGGTCAACAGCCCGACAAAGGCCAAGCCCTGGGAGAGGCTGGACCATTAAACCCTGTTTCCCAGCTTAGTGGGGCCCTGGCTGGGGCTGTGTTCCAGCAGACCCCCGGCCTGATACCCACGGTTCGCAGGATCTATACCTTGGGCAAGTTTGCAATTAGGGAGGAGGAAAGAAAGCCTGGAAGTGTCTGCAGCCCATCTAGTGATGGGGAGGGATAACGGAGGTTTCTTAATTCACCTTGAGTAGCATCCGAGTGCTAAGCTAAGAGTTTGGGATGAAGAGATGAAACACAAGATTTGTCCTTGGGGTGCTACCAGTTTAAAGGGGCAAGACCACAAATCATGAACAATAAAAAACTTAAGGTATGAGAGGTACCTGCACCTGTAGTGGGAGATGAGTCTGCCTGGTGTGCATGGGTGTTAGACACTGACCAAAATGGATCACAACTCAGCACATAAGTTAGGGACCACCAGCCAATATCTGGACACTGCCTAGGCGGTGGAAATACAAAGAAACTCATCACAGAGCTCTCAACCCAGTAGAAGATAGAAATGGTGCAGATGATGTGACAGATCCTATACCATCCCGATGAACAAGCTCTGATGGGACCATAGTACAGAGAGGTACCTTCTGTAGAGTTTAGCAGCTGTGGACGTGTCTTTGAGGTCATTTGTGTACAGAGTTTACTGTAGTTTGACCTTGGGGAAGTTGCTTCTGTTTCCTAAACTGTAAATTGGGAATGATGATAATTTGAATGGTGGAGGATTGATACTGTGTACACTTTGCAAAAAATATCAGCTATTACTCTTTAGGCTGGAGTAATGAAGGAAGGTGTGGCGTTTTTGACCTGACACTTCAAGGACAGCTAAGATTTCAAAGTCCAGAGCCTGGCTGAAATGAAGAATTCTAGATAGAGGGAATGAAATGAACAGTGGCCCACACACTAATTGAAAACCTGCTTTGTTCTAGAAGCTTGAGATCCAAAGCTGATTAAGACTTATCCTCAAAGAGGAAAATAGAGAATAGTCCTGTTTAAATGCTGCGTGAATTTACATAGTAGGAAAGCAGCGGGAACTAAGAATAGTACGGTAAGTTGACTCATTTATGCCACAAACATTTCCTGGGGGTCCAACATGTTCCAGGCACCTGTGCTAGGAAACAGGTAAGGGGGGAACCAAATGGCAAAGAGCCATCCTCTCTTGGAGGAACCTTCCCCCCCAAAACTGGCCAGACTACACGCTTACAGAGCTAACTTTGACTTTGAGACAACAAAGCCTGGAATTAAAAGATCTGAACTTGAACTCAGGTCTAAAGATACAGAAGCCCTTCCAGGAATGCTTGGTGAGGCCACAGGGAGCTATGAAGACAAGGCAAGATGAAGAACTAATCCAGCTGATAATGAAATGGGAAAACTGCTGTCCACCATACACTGACCCCCGGTAAGGTGGGGACCTTCTTTTCTCCAAACAAGCCCCATCCTTTATCACATGAATGACTAGGTATGATTTGTTGGAGTTAATAAACTTGTAAATGAAATATTGCATCGTTATTAATTCATGTCATGTCTACACTTAACACAAAGACCAGCTAATAGTCTTTTGTGCAGAGCAATCTATTAATGTGCACAAATGCTTTACATACATGACTTCCTTTGACTCAATAATTCCCCTTATAGAAATTAGGCCTAAGGAAATGGCTGGACAAGTGTACAGTGATGGCACCCAAAACACGTTCATCCCAGCTCAGCACTGTTTATCACAGTGAAGAATGGGAGTCAACCTAAATACTAAGCATCTATAAAAATAATGTAGATGTGTATTAGAGATGTATAGAACGTGGTAACAAAAGTAGGTTTCCAAACAAAGGTATAATATGATTCTAGTTTTGCAACTATATATTTATTAATATGTATAGGCATAGGAGAAAAATCTAGACATAAAAGTCAAAATGGTGTTATATCGTGGTAGTGATGTAAATTTTTCCAATCCACTTGTATTTTCTAATTTTCCTATGAGAATATGTGTTGGTTATACAATAAATAAACATGTTATTTTCTTAAAGGCTTTGAATAACTCAGGAAAAAGCTGATTGGAATCTGAACTCAGCAGGGGCAAGAGGGTGGAGGGTATAGAGAGAAGGGGACCGATTTTTCTAATTGATAGGAAGGACTTGGAAACCAACTGGATATATCTTGTGGAAAGCGAGGGAGGGAGGAATTCAGAGTTTTGACTAAGCCAGAGTGGGAAGGGGTATTATTCCTTCCCTGGGCTTCTCAGAGGACTCTTTATCCCCGCACACGTTTGTAGCACCAATGCTGTCACACTTACTTGTGCCTGTCTCTTGTCTCCCCAGAGGACCACAACTCTGACTGATTCACTTAATCTTCCGCAACTAATCCACAGGAGCAGTCACTAGATTTCACACCCCTCAGGTCATGTAATAGCATGAGCCCATCTCATCTACCAGGCGCTGTACTGAGAGCTGTATGTGTATTAGGCCATATCATCCTCATCATGCCTCTATGAGATAGAATTGTATATGGTGCCATTTAACAGATAAAGAAACTAAGTCCCAGAGAGGTTAAAGTAAGATGCCCAAGGTCACACAGCTAGTAAGATGACACAGCTCTTAATCACTGTATGTCTCTGTCATCATATGAAACTTGAACAACTGTGAACTCAGTGTGGCAGGAGCTTCCAATCCCATTTGATAGATGAGGAAAATTAAGGCCCAGAGAGGTGATTTTTCCCAAGGTTACATAAAAGGAATGGTACTAGAAATTAGGTTGAAGTAAGGGTGAGATACGGATGGCAACATGGATGGATCTTAAAAAATATTGCTGAATGAAAACATTAACAAATATATATATTCATACATATAAAACTATTTGTATAAACATGTACTGTATACTACACATTTCTCAAAATGTATACAAACCAAAAAATTACACATTTGAGCGTGGAGGGGTGAGGAGTGAGCTAAGAGGCTGTATTAGTCTGCTCAGGCTGCCATAACAAAATACCACAGATGAGGAATCTTAAACAACAGACATGTATTTTCTCATACTGCTGGAGACGGGAAGTCCAAGATTGAGGTACCAATAGGGTAGGTTTATGGTGAGACCTCTGTCCTTGGGTGGCAGACAGCTGTCTTCTGTGCCTGAGCAGAGAGAGATCGCTGGTGTCTCTTCTTATGACCCCAGACCTATCAGATCAGGGGCCCACCCTTATGACCTCATTTCACATTAATTACCTCCTTAAAAGCCCTGTCTCAAATATAGTCACATTGGGGGTTAGGGCTCCAACGCATGAATTTTAGGGGAACACTGTTCCGTCCATAACGGGCTAAAGGGGAAATACGAACACCACAAGTGGACAAAGCAGATGGGGTTAGAGACCCAGTAGGAGACGAGCTTTAAAGGCTCAGAGAGGTCGTTCAGTTCATAAATGCTAACAGCAGTTTGTGTATATAACTGATTGACTCCAAAGCCCATGCCATTCGAAGCTACTCGGAGTCCTGATAACAAAGTGGGACTGTGCTATTTCATTTTACCAGTAGGAAATGGAGTTCAGAGAGGCCACAGGATTTGCCCAAGGTCACATGGTAAGTGGAAGTTCCTCCTGACTTCAAAGCAAGGCTGCTTTTATATGTTCTACGGCCTCCTGGCCTTGGGCCCTGCCTAACTTCTCATTCTTTCATGCACGTTTTCATCGAGTATATTATTTATCGGCCCTTTCTTTGTGCCAGGCCCTGTGAAAGACACTACCCTTAGAAAGCTCAGCTGAAAGAAGAAACAGCCAGGAAAGCAAATGTGGACAATGGAGGGGCCTGTAAAAGATGCTGGGAAATTTCATAGAAGAGGAAGAGCCCTTTGAATTAAACCTTGAAGGATGAAGAGGTACAGAAGGAAAACCTCAATATGGGCAGAGTCAAGGATGGGGCACTCAATGAGGGCGAGTTAATAATGGGGTGATGAAGCCAGAGGGGAAGGCTTTGGGTGCGGCTCTGACTTGGTTCTGAGGTCACTGGGAAGCCCCTAAAAGGTTTCAATCAGGGGAACACCTTGGCCAGGATTCTGAAGGAAGGTCTCTCTGGCAGTGTTGTCCAAAGACCTGAAGTCTTTTTAACAATTGCAAAATTGCAAAATAAATCAATTGACAAATCAAATAATCCATTGCATGAGCTGGCAAAGAAAATTGATGCCCCCTGCCACCTCCAATCCTGTTATGGCTTTTGGTCCTAGGATTCTTTTTTTTTTTTTTTTTTTAAACCATCCCTGTCAAAGCCTTCGTCTCATTTGCTGGAGAGACTACCCAGCTTCCTTCCTCTCTGCCTCCACCCCACCTCTCACAAGGGTGATAGGGCTGCAGTGGGGCTTTGGGGAAAAGGTGTGCAAAGAACAGAGGGGTTGAAGCTTCCTATAAGGGTGGATGGGCAAAGGGAGCCAGGTGAGGACCCCAGGTGTCTTTGGTGTTGGCTTCCCCCACCTCTCTGGGCCAGTTAGAACATCTGAGCCTCCTACATAACCCGCCCCCTTGTTTGCTGCACTCAACTTCCTGCCCCACCAGAGGAAGTGGGGAGAGACAGCAGGTACAGCAACAGCTACCCGGGCCATGGTGAGTCCTTATGCCCAGGAATCCAGGCATCTCTGCACCCCCATCTCCAGCCCCAGGGTCACCAGGCCCAGGTCCACCCACAGTAGACTGAGATCAGGTTCTACGGGAGGCCCAGCCTGCCACTCCCAGAAGCCTCACACTGACTGCCCCCCCCCCAACAGGACAAGGAGTATGTGGGTTTCGCAGCCCTCCCCAACCAGCTGCACCGCAAGTCTGTCAAGAAGGGGTTCGACTTCACACTCATGGTGGCAGGTCTGGGGGTTTTGGAGAGGGGACTGGTGGTGGGTCCTCAAGAGACCCTGGCTGTCCCCTCACCTGACCAGGGGGACCTGGTCTGTCCACAGGGGAGTCAGGCCTGGGGAAATCCACCCTCATCAACAGCCTGTTTCTCACCAACCTCTATGCGGATCGGCAACTGCCAGAGGCCAGTGGTAAGACCTTCCCCACCCTCTCCGGCACCCTGCCCCCCTCCGACACCCCCAGATGATTCTCTTCCTTTCTATCTGGGTCTCCCAGGACTTTCTGGGCGACTCAGACAGCTCACTACTGGTCTCTGAGATTCTGCTGAAAAATTGATGGGGGCAACTGTGGTGCTGAGAAAGGCAGTCCTTCCCGCCTCAGACCCCTATCCAGTTCTCTGACCTCCCCCTGTCCCGTAGCTCGCTTGACTCAAACGCTGACCATCGAGCGGCGAGGTGTGGAGATCGAGGAGGGGGGTATTAAGGTGAAGCTGACCCTGGTGGACACCCCTGGCTTTGGGGACTCAGTGGATTGCTCAGACTGGTGAGGAGTGGGGGAAGGGATGAGAGCTCAGGCTCAGCGCGGCTGCTCTGTGGAGACTGAGGGCCCAGGTACAGGGCTGGTCTGCTCTGGCCTCCCACCCGCCCTGACCCAAAGGCGGGGCCTGTGTGGTGGCCACGTGGCCCCAAGTGCCCTGTGCTTCCCGACTTGTCACCTATGCCCAGTCCTGGCTAGCCTTCCCCGTTCCCTGCCATGTGTCCCCTGATCTCTGACCACACGCTCTCTCCTCTGTCCCCACCCCAGCTGGTTGCCCGTGGTCCGTTTTATTGAGGAGCAATTTGAACAGTATCTTAGGGATGAGAGTGGCCTGAACCGGAAGAACATCCAGGATTCCCGAGTCCATTGCTGCCTCTACTTCATCTCACCTTTTGGCCGGGGGTCTGGGAGGACACCCTGGGGGTTGGGGCATTTGGGAAGGGTGTGTGTGGGGGGGTGTCTCTGTACCCCGAGACCAAGCCCTGGCCAATCCTTGGGTGCAGGCTCCGGCCCCTGGATGTGGCGTTCCTCCGGGCGGTGCACGAGAAGGTCAATATCATCCCAGTTATTGGCAAAGCGGATGCCCTGTTGCCTAAGGAAACCCAGGCCCTCAAGCAGAAGGTGTGTGTGGGGACGTCTGGCATTTGGCCCCATGTGAAGCCTTAAGTCATGATCAAACTTGAGCTCAGCCTTGACGTCTCTGATCTGGGGGTAGGGGGACGTTTGGGAGCATGATGTGCAAGGCTAGACTATGCGAAGGTGCAAAGTAAGCTGCCTGAAGGGGCTACATCTTTGGAGGCTCAGAATGGAATCCCTGGGCTGGAGGCTGGGCTGAGAACTGCCTGGGGACCGAGCATAGACAGACATGGTTCCAGATCGCCCTCTGGCCCCAGGACGCTGACGACCCCCACCCTCCAGTGACTTCAGAGGCCTCCCCTGCTGTTTCTGCTTGTCTGTCTCCTGGTATTTTGGTGTCTGCCTCCTCTTAGATCTCTCCCTGTGAAGGTGTCTGTTTCCATCATCTGTCTCTCTGTCTCTCACTGTCTCTGCGTCTGTCTCCTCCGAGATCCGGGACCAGCTGAAGGAGGAGGAGATCAACATCTATCAGTTCCCCGACTGTGACTCCGACGAGGACGAAGATTTCAAGAGGCAGGATGCGGAGATGAAGGTGCAGCGGCCAAGGCGGGAGGCGCGGAGGCGGGAGGCGGCGCGGGGGTGCAGGCTGAGAAGGTTTCTGCCCACGAGGGGCCAGCGGTGATCCCTGACTCCCGCCCTCTAGGAAAGCATTCCTTTCGCAGTTGTCGGTTCATGCGAGGTAGTGAGGGACGGCGGGACGCGACCCGTGAGGGGACGCCACTACTCCTGGGGTACAGTGGAGGGTGAGTAAGGCGGGGCAAGCGTTGAGACCCGCAGGGAGCCCAGGCCGCCTCCAAGTCACCCGCACCCAACTTGTGACGTTGGGTCGAGCTCTGGTCTCGGAGGTCCTAGGAGTCAAAGGAGGGGTCCTTGGGCGGCAGACCGCCAGACTGCAGGCCGACTGGACCCTGCCGGCGGGGCTGCACCGGAAGCTCCCTGACACTCGCGGGTCCGCCCCGTCCCCCCAGTGGAGAACCCACATCACTGCGATTTCCTGAACCTGCGACGGATGTTGGTGCAGACACATCTGCAAGACCTGAAGGAGGTGACGCACGACCTGCTCTACGAGGGCTACCGGGCCCGCTGCCTCCAGAGCCTGGCCCGGCCTGGGGCACGCGATCGAGCCAGCCGCAGGTGAGGGACGAAGCTGACTCCCAGGTGCTCCCAAGGCCGGGTCCTCACCATCCAGACCTCATTCCCAGTCTTTTCCCACCTACTTTGCTTACGGCCGTAACCTCAAGGACACGGCCCCGCCTCCTAGAGCCCAACGTCGTCCCAGGTCCCGCCTCCTGGTAGTGACGCACACCTTAGGTCCCGCCTTTGATTCCGATCCCTTTTCCCCACCCCCTAGTAAACTCTCCCGCCAGAGCGCTACCGAGATCCCGCTGCCAATGCTGCCACTGGCCGACACGGAGAAGTTGATCCGCGAGAAAGACGAAGAGGTGAGCAAGCGCCTCGCCTCCCCACACCAGGGCCCCCAGTCCCCTTTGAAGTCCCTCCCCGGCCTCGCCCGGCTCCATCGCCGCAATCATCCCCCCCACAGCTGCGCCGCATGCAAGAGATGCTGGAGAAGATGCAGGCGCAAATGCAGCAGAGCCAGGCTCAGGGCGAGCAGTCGGACGTGCTCTGAGGCCCTCGCCGTTGCTCTGCTTCACCTCGGCTCCGCCTTCGGCCCATCTCCTGTCCAGCCCCGGAACCCCAGACTGCCCAGCGCCGAATCTCGGAGCTCCGGCCCGTGAAGCCGGCCCTTGCACTGCATTCGGCTAACAGGTTCCCCGCATCCTCGAGTTTGTAGCCCCGCCTTTGGCTCCGCCCTTAGCTTCCAGCCCCGCCCCTGACCACCCCATCCCCGCCTCTTCACCGGAGCAGTGTCTTCAATAAAAACTAAGTTTTCCTGAGGTCACGCGAGTCATCTCTTTCCCAGCGGGTGGAGCCGCCCCACCCAGGCCTCCAGGCCATTATTCAAGCGTTGGGCACTCGCTTTGTGCCTGGCAGTGTTTCAGCCCTGCCTCCCACCCCAGCCCCTCACACAAACACCCAAGGTGCCGCCGGTAAGAAACAAAGACCAGTTCAATTTTATTTGAAGTCGGGGTGGAGGTCGGACTGGCTGGAAGGCGTTGGCCAGCGGAGGCCTGAAAGGGTCCTCTACTCCTGGTCCTTGGCGTCGCCATGCGTGATGACGTAGCAGATGTTCTTGTAGTCTACGTTGCCGCTCACGTCGGGAGGGAAAGCCGCCCACATGTTCTTGATCTGGGCAGATTGCAAGATTGCGTCTCCTACAGGTTCCTTCGACTCGCTCGCTCCCCCCTCCCTCCGCGTCTCCTGGGCCCCTCCCCCACTCACCTCTTCTTGGGAGAAGCGGTCGCACTGTGTGGTAAGCAGCTCCTCCAAGCTGGAAGAGGTGACATGCAGGGAGTTGAGACTGGACGTCGTGAGTCCTTTCCACTCCCTCCCGCCGCCTCCTCGTTGCCATTCCCAGTCTCGTTTTGAAAACCGGGGTCCCTCTAGATCCCTCCGTTGATCTCCCAAACACTGTGGCTACCCTGTCTCCCATTCCCACAGTCCTAACTTCACCCTTACCCTGGCAGTGCCTAACCCTCGGTAGGCATTTAAAGAAGCTTTCTGGGGGTCACTTACAACTGCTTCTTGATGGTGCCCTTCCCCTCGGGATCCAGCACCTTGAAGGCTCCGGTGATCACGTCCTCGGGGTCCGCACCTGGGGGTCAGAGGACATATGAAAGCTGCCCTGACAGGCCTGTCCCGGAAAGGTGTGGGAAGGGACTGCTGGGAACTTGGACTGAGGACACTTGATTCACCTTTGAGTTTCTCCCCAAACATGGTCAAGAAGACGGTAAAGTTGATGGGACCGCTGGCTTCCTTCATCATGGCATCTAGCTCCTCATTCTTCACATTGAGGCGCCCTGAAGCAGGGTGGGGGAAGCATAGGCTGGAGTGGGGTCCTGGGACCAGTGCGTGATGCTTCTCATACATTCAGATCATCCTACCCATTTTTCATCTGGGTAGACTGAGGCCCAGGGTGGAGCCAGCAGGGTTGGAACCCAGGCTTCTGAATTCCCAGGACTGTAGCCTTGGACCTTTATGGGTGAGGTGGGGGGCTCACCCATGGCTGCAAAGGTGTCTCGCAGGTCTTCCTTGTCGATAATGCCATCCCGGTTCTGGTCAATTACCGTGAAGGCCTGTGGAGGGCAGAGGCGGGAGGAGTTAGGTCCCACAAGGCCAGGCTTTAGCATCCAGGCAGATCAGATTCTGGCCCCTGGCCAGCTGTCCTCTTACACCCCAAGCAGAGAGAGGAGCAAGGAATTCTAAACTCTTCCCCTCCCCCTAAAACAGGTGCGCACTGGGGGGGAGGGACAGCTGGGGGTGCCTTTGGTCTGCCTTCAGTCTCCTCTTTCCCCTCACTCACCTCCTTGAACTCCTGGATCTGAGTCTGGTCAAACATTGAGAAGACATTGGAGCTTCCGCCCTCGGCCACTGCCCTTCTCTTGGCCTTCTTGGGTGCCTGGGGGGTGAGGATTGGTCAAAGAGGTCCATGGGCCAGATCCTACTACTCTCTGGAGGCAATGGATTAGATTCAGGTTCTTTGAGTCCATTCTTCTAAAGCAACTCTTCTAGCTCTAGTCTTCTCCGTTTTATGACCTCTTTGCTGAGAGGGCTTGCTTCAGTTGCACCCACAAATTCCTATCTGTAGCCCTGGAGTCCCATCCGTCCATCGTACCCCACAAATGGAAGGTCCCTCCCCTTTTCAGAGCCCTGAGCTGGCTTCCTCTGAGCCTAGACTAACCGCATGATCCTGATCCACTCATTCATCCTATATGAACGTCTACTTTCTCATTTGTAAAGTGGGAGTAGGAATCCTTGCCTGGCTGGTTGCAGAGGGTTTTAGGAAGAGGGAGTGCAGGAAGATATGGAACATGCAATGAGAAGGATGGGGCTCCTGTGAGGGGAGCGACTGAACAGATTCTCCTTGGCTGGGTCCTTTAGGTCATCATTTTCTATGCTCCCCATGAGTGGTACCGAGAACGGGAGGATTCATCTTTCTTCCTCTGATGGACTGGCAACTAGCTACCTTCTTTAAAAGGGTGAGGCTTCCCGGAGGTCTGAGGGATCTGGGCAGGAGCTGGGGGATTCTCACTCACCATGTTGTCAGTCTCCTGGGGACCAGGATGTGGCTCTGGATGGAAAGGAGTGAGACAGTCAGCCTGTGGCAGTCCCTCTGGGGTTATATAGTCCTGCCCCAGGGAGCCCTTAACATACCAAGGTAACCTTAGCCCTGCGGGTACCCATCCCAGATACCAAAATAGCCAGGCTCAGGGCCTCTCCTTTCTTGGAGGGCCTGCAGCAGCTGGAGTCCAGGAAGGGAGGGGAGGAGGGAGTGAGTCTTGGGATGCATGTCTCACTAGGGCTTGGTCAGGAAGGGAGGTTCTTTCTCTCTAAAGGGGGCTGGAATGTGTCAGAGTTCAGAGAGGGCCCAAGCCAGGGTACAGTGCTGGAAGAGAGATGAACCAGGCCCCTGCATTCCTGAGTGGGGTGGGCCCAGATTAAAACCCAGTACATTTATTGAGCACCTATAGTGTGATGGGTGCACTTTGGCAAACACAACCCCTTTCACATGTGGAGTTCACGGTCAAGTGTGTGTATGTGTGGGGGTAGTGGCAGAGTGTAAAGGTGGGAGAGAACTGTCTGAGGAACCTGAAGGACCAGGAAGGTCTTCTACATCCCATTCAAGAAGAGGGAGGCTTTTGTGAGGAAAGATGCAGAGGTATGAACAGATTAGACAGCCTGGCGCAGGGAGCATTGTCTGTGATCTTGTGCTTTGTGCTTCAATTCCCTGGGCCTTGGTTTCCCTCTCTATTAAATGAGAATGTAATTCCCATCCCACAAAACTTGTGGATGTGAATACTACTTGGAAACACTTTAGTGAAATACAACTGTAATTAATATTTAGGCACTGCCTTGGTGGAACTTATAGTCCAACCATGGAGACAGGACAAATACAGAAACTGACAGAAGTAGAGGGCACAGCAGCCCTGTCTGGGAGCGTGGGAACGGCAATGAGGCCAGTGGCAGTGAGTCAGGTGAGAGTGAGGAGCAGGTGTGCTAAACAGAGGGCGTGGGTGGGCAAAGGTCTGGAGAAGCGTTCAGGCTGCCAGAATTGTGACAGGGCTTGAGCAGGGGATGTAAGGGGCTAGAAACCAGGCACTGGAGGGCCTTCAGTGCCAGGCTGAGGGCTGAGAACTTGGGAGCCTTGGAAAGGTTTGAAACGAGAAAGACATGGTCTAGTGTGAGTCTGTGATCATTTCTTTGGACACTGGTGTGGAAACAGAGGAAAGGAGTCAGAGACACCGAAACTAGTTGGTCACCTCCTCTTGGTCGCTGGGGACAGTCCGTGACTATCCATTCTGGGCAAGAGCCAGCTGGGCTGACTGTGTGACTTTGAGGTCCCCTTTCCCATCTGCCTAGTGCCCCAGTCCCCTCCATACAGTGGATGTCTGGGGCAATAGTGGCTGAGGAAACCCCAGGAGGCCCAAGGTTGACAGTGACACCCATCTCCTCCTGCCCCCTCTAGGACCTGATGTCCTGCCCCTTGCCCTCCTCCAGCCTCATGCCAATGCCTCTAAGACATTTTCTTTTCTGGGCACTGGGGCCCAGACACCTGTTGTCTCTAAGAAGAGAGAAGGAGCCATCCTAAACTTAGCAGCTGCCCTTGGCCCCCTGACTGGCCCCTCCCTGCCTCTTTCGACAGCTGCCTCACCTTATAAGGTTACCGTGGGGGGTCTACGCCCAGGGAGGAACCCACTTTTTACTGGGTTCTGGGAGAAGAGGAAAACTCCGGAGACAGGGATGTGGGAAGTGTTCAGGAAGCTTGGATCCACTGGAGAGTGGGGAAGTTGAGACCAGCAGTGAATGGGAATTCACAGGATCTGTGTCTGAGGAGCCTCTGAGAACTCAGAAACCAAGGAGAAACTGGGAAGTTGGGAGTCAGGCACAACTGAGATTTCAGGATGGCGGACTCTATGGAAATCAGGGCCCTCTAACCCTAGGGCTCAGCGGGATGGGAGTCAGAGAGAGAAGAGGCTCATAAAGTTAGGACTTTGTGGTCTAGCATAGTCTAGGGAGCTCATAGTATTGGGGTCTGGTTTCTTAGCAGAAAATGAGGAGCACACAGAGGTGTGGCAATGAGGGGATGGGTGTTGATGGAATGGGTCTTGGATCCCACAAGAATCAGAACACAGACATGGGAGTTCATGGTATTGAGAATTCATGGTTTGGGGTCTGGGATCCCTACTAGAATGGGGCACACTCAGATGCGATCTGAGGAATTGGAAATTGGATTCCGGGGAGGAGCTCAGATAAATGGAGGCTGAGGAGAGGAACCTGGAACTTGGGATTCTGGGAGGAGATGGTGGATCCAGAGAGATGGGTCATTTAGAGGATTTGGGGGCTCTGGTTATAGTCACCTGGGATTGAAGTGTTGGAATTGGGTGCGGACCGGGATGAGAATCAGAGTGGAGGTTGAGAACGCTGGATTTGTGATAGAGCTTGATCTCACAAACCATCAGAGTGGGGGAGTTCAGGCGCTGGATGGAGTGGAGGCGCTCAGAAGTGCGGCGCTCTTATTGGCTAAGGGCTACACTAATGCCCCCGGCCCCCGTCCTTTCCCCGCGCTGTCCCCAACTGTCACCTCACCTCCCGCGCTTGTCTCCGGTTGTCACAGACATCCCTGGGCTGGCACCGCCTGTTGGCAGCATCCCTTCCCTTTGGGTGCTGCCATTGGCTGAGACAGCTGTCTATTTTCCTCCCGTTGCTAAAGGAAGAGAAAGCCCTCGTTGGCTGATTAGGCTAATTAATCGCAAATTTGATGCCCCCACCCCCACCCCTCAGCTGTCATTCATTCCTTCCTGACCTTCTTGGGAGGCCTAAAGAATTCCTCAGCTCTTTCTATTGACTGCGGATTCTGTCCGTCACCTCCCAAATACACGTCACTATCAAGTTGACCTCCGCCTACCCCCCCTTTTCATTGGCTCCTTTTTTTTATCGTTCCTATTAGACAGACCCGTCTCTTCTCACACAGCACCCGCCTCCTTCCGCGGTCGTTCACTCTTCAGTCATTTTTATTGGCCGGGAGGTTCAGCTTCCTGCTTTTCTATTAGTTAGTTCCTTCATCCCACCTCCCCCTGCGTCACTCGCCCTCTCATTAGTCTTCTAGTTCTCCGCCTTCTCCGTTTCCTCTTTCAGCGTACCCGCCTCCTTCCCACCTCCAACCCCACCCACCCTTCCCACGATTGGCAGAAACCCAGTTCCCTCTCTCCTATTATTCGTCCAAGCCTCTGACAAGGCGGGAGCAAAAAGGAGCGCGATGACACCGCCGGCGCGCAGGCGTGAAACGCCGAAACGCTGGCCGCTTAGCCGGCACCCCGGCCTATGCGCAGGCGCGAGGTCGGCTGCTCGCCCCAAGCGGGAGGGAGGGGGCGGCGGCGAGACGGCGCTAAGGGTGAGGGGGCGCCAGCGAGACCCCGGAGCCAGGCGCCCGGGGCCCCCAGCCCCGCCTCCACGCGCCCGGCGGTCGCCCGCGCTCCGCTCCTGCCGCCGGCTCGCGCCGGGCCGCGCCCTTCACCTTCTCCCCTTCCTCGGCCGGCTGCGCGGAGCGGCCTGAGGGGCGGCGCCTTCTGCGGCCGTCCCGGCGGGGGGATGTGAGAGGCGGCCCGCGGCCATGGAGACGGGCCCGGCGCCCCTGGTGGCCCCGCCGCGCCGTCATGGCGCCCCCGCGGCCCCCTCGCCGCCGCCCCGCGGCTCCCGGGCCGGGCCCTTCCTGGTGGTGGCTCCGGGGCCTGCAGTGACCACGGCCACTTCGGCCCCGGTCACCCTGGTGGCCCCCGGGGAGGCGCGGCCTGCTTGGGTACTGGGGCCGACCCCGGCCCCGGCCCCGACCCAGACCTCGGCCCCGGCCCCGGCCCCGACGGTCACGGGCAGCACGGTAGTGATGCTGACTCTGGAGGCCTCACCTGAAGCCCCGAGGGCGCAGGTCTCCTCCGACGCAGAGCCCCTGGTGTCCGCTGCAGGGGAGACATCGATGGCTCTGGCCCCAGGGTCAGACTCTCCGAAGACGGAGGAGGCGAGCACCTCATCCACCCCTGGACCAGGGACCCCCACCGGGACCCCCACCAGGACCCCTTCCAGAACAGCTCCTGGGGCCCTGACCGCCAAACCCCCGCTTGCCCCCAAGCCGGGAACCACAGTGGCCTCAGGAGTGACCGCACGGGTTGCAGCGATGACAGCAGGACAGGTGACAAGTGGACACGGAGCTGCAGCAGCAACATCAGCATCAACAGGACAGGCTCCAGAGGACCCGTCAGGGCCTGGCACAGGCCCTCCAGGGACATGTGAGGCTTCAGTCGCCGCTGTGATGGTCACCCCTGCTCCAGAGCCTGCTGAAAACTCTCAGGACCTCGGCTCCATGTCCAGCCTGGGACCTGGCATCTCTGGGCCTCGAGGGCAGGCCCCGGACACTCTGAGTAACTTGGACTCCGTGAGCCTCAGGTCTGGGACCTGGGATTCCTTGGCGGATGATGTGAGCTCCATGGGCTCAGATTCAGAGATCAACGGGCTGGCCCTGCGCAAGACGGACAAGTATGGCTTCCTGGGGGGCACCCAGTATTCGGGCAGCCTGTGAGTACCCAGTGGACACCCAGTGGGACTGCTTCAGGGAGGCAGAGGTGGGGGGAGGGGAAAAGATGCACTGTGCCCAGATTCTGGCAGCCCAGCGTCCTCTGAGGACCTATGGGTGATGAGTGGGGGTGGGACACTTGCAAGCCCTACCATGCCTAGGGCATCCCGAAGTTTCTGGGCACTCCCCCTTTTGGGAGAGTTTCAGACCAGGTATCAGGAGTTCTGGTTTTGAGCCTAAGCTTTGCCTCTGATGTGTTGTGTGCCCTTGAGCTAGTGTCTTCCCCATTTCCGTGCCTCAGTTTCTTCTGTGAAGTGAAACATTGAATGAAATGTCTGAGGTCTCCCGTTTCCTTGATGTGCCACTCCAGCTATGGGCCACATAATCTGGAGAGTTGGCTGGGCAGGGGTCCTGGCAGAGATCTTTCGTCCTTTTGGGGGGCACGTCTGGGAGGGATGCAGGCATGTGGCTCACAGCCCTCGGTCTGATGGGGTGGTGAGGTGGGGAAGTCTGATTTACCAAGGGGAGCCCCTGAAAGCAGGGCCCCTCTTCCAAACAGAAGGGCAGTCTTGTGTTTTCACTGAGGAAAAGGGGGTGGAGGAGGCCTCTTCCCCATTTCCTCATCTCCCCAACCTGGCTTACTCTTTCCTAGTTCCCTCCAGCGGCCTGAGTCACTCCTGAGGTGGGGGTGTGATCGCCTCCGACTTCTTCCTTTTCTCTCTTTGGCTCCTGCCTGTGATTCCTGTACCCCTGTAACCGACTGGTCAGTTCAGCGTCATCTGAGCACCCAGGTGGCAGGCCCTATGCTGGATATTTAGGATAAAATAGTTGTTTCAAGATACTCATCCTCTATAGGGAGGAAAAACAGTTTCAATCAGTGTGTGTTGGGTGTCGCCTAGAGATCATCGCAGGATTTCGTGAGTACCTCGGGAAGGGATCTTTTGGCCAGTCTGGGAATCTATTAGGTTGGTGCAAAAGTTGTTGTGGTTTTTGCAATTTTTTTTTAACTTGAAACTGCAATTACTTTTGCACCAACCTAATAACTGAAGCAGATCTGAGTTGTGAAGAATGAGTAGAATCTAGTCATGGCTGGGGTTAGGGAGACCTGCCTGGCGTTGGGGTACGTCCTGTGAGAGAGCATTCTTGGCAGGGTTTATAATGCAACGAAAAATCAGAAAATCTTTGAGCACTGACATTCATGGTCTTATGAGAAGGCAACTGAAGCTTGACACACGTGCTTCCCCATGCATGAGGGATGTGTTGTATCCAATTTACAGATGAAAAATAGGATTAGAGTAGTTGAATGACTTGCCGCACCCAAATAATCTGGATGTGTGCCAATGGTTCTCTTCCCAATACTCTGCTGCCCTAAGGAACTTGGATGGGATTGGACTTTAGTGAGCCCCACTGTGTGTCAGGTATCGTGCTGGGTGCTATTTCTCTGCAGTTTTGTCCCACTTGCCAAGACACCCCAACTTCCAAAATCCGTCTCCCATGCTGGAGGAGTCCACTGAGCGAGGCCTGCTGGGCCACATGTGACTTAAAAACTTTTAGCAGCTCCCCACTGGCCACAGGATAAAGTCCAAGGGCTTTGGCCTGCACTCAGGCTCCTTATCTGGCTCTGCAGCTTCTCTGGCTTTCTGTCCTTGTGTTTAGTGCTGTGGCCTTGTTGAACTGAGTCCCCCTTCTTTTCCTGCTCGGTTCCACTCAGTCTCTCAGGGCTTACCTCAGATGTCCCCTCCTTCAGGAAGTCTTCCCTGATAATCCACCGGCGCTGCTCCAGTGATGTGCCTCTTCTGTGCATTTTATCATTGCATTTCCCATACCATGTATTCATTACCTCCCCAGCTAACTTGTGACATTCTCAAGGGTAGGAAAGATATTTTACTCTTCCTGGCCTTTGGTAGAGTTTGGAACTGACTTATGATCGAGACTGAGAGTCGCTGTCTCTGTTAAAGGAACTTCTAGGACAAAAGAAACTAATATTTAATGAGCCCTTCCATTTACTAGTCCTTGATGTACAGCTTCTCAATATTCTTCTCACACCTTTGTGGCATAGGTGGTGACACCCCTTTTTACAGATGAGGAAGAGATTCAGGTTATCACTTACCAAGACATCCCAACTTCTAAGGGACATCACTGGGATTTGAGGTCAGAGCTGTCCGGAAACCCAAGCTCGCTCTTCCATTCCCTTCACCTGGTCCTGCTCCGACGAGTAACTGTTTCAAGATTGATGGGACATCTTGAATGTCAAGTTCTTACGGAACAGCGGGCAAAGTGCGAGGAAAGCTTCTTGGGAATCTGGGGTGATTTCAGGGAGGAGGAGGTAGAAGGAATTGCAGATGGCCCCAGGGGTCTCAAGAGTCTGATAGCAGGAGACTCAGACAGAAAAGTGGATTCTGTATTTCATTTTATGGATAATAATTGCTATTACCTACTGTACGCCTGCTATGTGTTATCCTATATAACCTCTCAGTAGATGCTGTTTTTCTGTCTGTCTTACAAATGAGGACATTGAGGCTTAGAGGAATTAAGTAACTTGCCCAAGGTCACACAGTGAATAAGTGATACAGACAGAACGTGGATCCAGGTCTGATGCAAAGTGTGGTTTTAAATATTCTGTACTCTCTCCCTAAACTTACATATGTCAGAAGTGGGATTTAAACATACTTCTGTATGGAGATCCAACGTGAGAACACACTCTCTACACAGATTCCTTCCAAAGTCCTTTCGGGGCGGTGAACTAGGACCATTGAGGGGGCAGGTGGCCCCAAGACATCCTGATGTTTGGCAGCTCACAAAATGCTTTTATGGCCAGTCTCTCCTTTGAGCCTGGGAAGGTGGCTTGCCTCAGTTCCCCCCAATCCAGGTTTTATACTACTGCTACTGACCCCTTCCATGTTCTCCCCTCACCCCTGACCCCCAATCCTGCAGAGAGAGTTCCATTCCCGTGGATGTGGCTCGGCAGCGGGAGCTCAAATGGCTGGAGATGTTCAGTAACTGGGATAAGTGGCTTTCTCGGCGTTTCCAGAAGGTTTGAGAAGGCTGAGTGGTGGGCAGGGCAGTGGGCGGGGTAGGGACACGGTGGGCCCCTGTGCTTTGGGGAAGCCCAGGGTCATGATGGTATCTGCTCTCTAGACCACTTGGGAGCAGGTGTTATTGGGGCCTGGGGAGAGGAGTAGCTTTAAAGATAGAAGGCCAGGCCAGGTCCAGTGAGGTCAAGCCTATGGGATGTGGCAGGGGTGTCCCAGGGAGGCTGAGGACTGCTGGGCAAAGCTTGGAGGAGAGGCCAGCCCCTAAAGCCGTCCCGCCGCCCGCCTCTCTGCCGTAGGTGAAGCTGCGCTGCCGGAAGGGGATCCCCTCGTCCCTCAGAGCCAAGGCTTGGCAGTACCTGTCCAACAGCAGGGAACTCCTGGAGCAGAACCCGGGCAAGTTTGAGGTGCGTCCAGGGTGTGGGGACAGGTGACACTGTCTGTGCGAAGGGTATCATCAGTCCCCCCACCAGATGCTGAGGTGATTGCTTCTGTCCCCCTGCAGGAGCTGGAACGGGCTCCTGGGGACCCCAAGTGGCTGGATGTGATTGAGAAGGACCTGCACCGCCAGTTCCCTTTCCACGAGATGTTCGCCGCTCGAGGGGGACATGGGTAAGCTCGCCTGGTGTGTGGGTCAGTCAGCGAGCACTTGGGGACGGCTCCCGGTGGATCCAGGGCTGGGTTCAAAGCAGTTATGCTCTCCAGGACTTCTGGAAGGCCGGTCCATAACGGGTTGAGTGTCAGGCCATATTGAAGAAAGTGGCCATGGAGGGATTCTGACTTGGGGGTGGGGTGGGGAGACGCATCAGGGGCTCATTGAAGAGGCTGCATTTGAGCTGGTTTTGAAGGCTAGACAGGAGCAGAGCAGCGGGCGGCGTTTCCTGCCTGGGGGGAGGGTACGTCAGCTGTGCCTGGGCAGTGGGGTGGGGTAGAGCTGAGGCTGGACGAGCAGTGGGGGCCAGATCACCGAGGGCCCTTCAGTGCTGTGCCAGGCTCTTGGGTTTTGTTCTGTGTGCCAGGCTTCTTCACGATGCACATATACTGCTTCCTAGTCACGTGCAGGATGGGATGGCCGCAGGTGCTTCCCAGATGGACGTTTTTGGTCAATGGCTTCATCCTTTTCAGCAAAGATTTATAGAGAACAGTGTCTGCTAAGCACTGTTCTGGTCACAGATGACAGCCGTGAACAAGAGACAAAAAGTCCTGCCCTCGTGGGGCTGATTCTGTTTTATTGGGGACAGACACCAAGACAAAGAAGGAAAGGATATTGTATGTAAAGAGAAGGGTAAGGCCAGAAAGGGGGCAGGCGGGTGTGAATGGAGATGGGGGTCACAAGTGACCGGATGTGATCTACGTTTTAAAGGGACCATTCTGGCTTCTGTGCTGAGAATAGCCTATAAGGAGACAAAGGCAGAAGCCAAGACACCAGTTAGGAGACAATTTCCATAATCCAGGAGAGAGATGGTGATAGATAGACCAGGATGGTAGCAGTGAAACTATGGGGAGAAGTGGCTGGACTCTGGATCTATTTTGAAAGTAGAGTCAAAAGGAATTGCCAGTGGATTAGATGTGGAGAGAGAGGAGAGAGACAGAGGGAGAGAGGAGTATGGATGACTCTTAAAGATTTTGGCCTTAAGAAACTAAGGACTGGATTTGCTATCCACTGATACGGATGGGGAGAACGGGGGCGACGAGAAGGTCTTGGGGGATCTGTTAGGAGCTCAGTTCTGGAATATATAGTTTTAAATGTTTAGCGGACATTCAGGTGGGTTGGATTTCAGGGAGAGGTTTAAACTGGAAATAAATTGTCAGTTGAAGAGCCGTCAGCCTCTAGATGGGCTGTCTCTCCGCCTCGGACTGGATGCGGCGGGCTCACGGCAGCAGGTGTAGGTAGGAAGGGAGGTTCCGCGACGGAGCCCTGCAGCTCCAGTGCTTCAAGAATGAGAAAGAGAAAACCAGATAGGGGCCTGAAGGAGACACTGGAGAGATAGAAGGAGACCCGGGAGGTGTGATTCCTGGGAGTGAAGAGGGGTTGCAGGAGCAGCCGTGTGAAATGCTGCTGCTGGGCCAAGTCGAGGCCGGCTGCAAGTTGCCCTCTGACTTAGCACCATGGAGGTCATTGGTGACCTTGATAATAGCAGTTCTCTGGGGAGCAGTGGGTTCGTCTGACGAGAATGGGAGGAAAGAAGTTGAAGACAGAGTGTTCTCAGGAGGAGTTTTGCTCAATAGGAAAGCAGGTGTGGTATTTGGAGCGGAAAGTGGGGTCAGATTTGTTTTAAGCTTATAGCAGATGTCAGTATGCCAACGGGAATGACCTAGTAGGGAGAAAAAAATCGATGCTGCAGGAGCAATGGGAAGGCTGCTGGAGTGATGGCCTATGTGGGCAAGAGGGGATGGGCCCCGTGCCCAGGTGGACATGCTGAGCTTGGGCAGGGTCACAGTTCACCCAGAGCAGTGCGGGAGGCAGGGTATAGAAGCAGGCGGGATTAGGTCAGATAACTGCGTAGCAAGCCTGTCACTGCATGGATGCTACTGCAAAGTGGTGGAGGAAAGATAGTAAATAATAGTAGGCAAAGTATAAGTGAAGAGCATACTTCAGTGGCCAAATTTGGGGAAACACGACTGTACACAGTGGTTAGGCGTAGGTGTGTGTCGGGGTGCAGGGAGAGAACCTGGGAGACCACGACTCGTTTCTGGGTGAGGAGAAGGTCCGAGCTGGGAAGCAGCTGCGGAGGGGAAGAGAAGGAGCACATGAATGGAGCTCCGGCTGGAGTGTCGCAGGGACTTGGTGACGAGCCGTGTGGAGTCAAGGCAGGCTCTGTTTTCTGCTGTGGGGCTGAGTGGGTGGGATTCCCAGCACAGCGATGGGGCGCCTTCGAGGAAGAGGAACGGGTAGGGCAGAGATTTAGTTTATTCTTTTAGATGCAGAGACTAGAGAAAGGTCTGAGGCCCAGCTGGCTTCCTGAGCCTTCACCAAGAGCCAGGGCCCACTGGACACACTGGGGGAGCTGATGAAATCCTGTGAGACGAGAAGGCAGGCCCTGCCCTGGGCTGATAAAAGCGTTCAGTGCTAGAGGACTGAAGCTGCAGATACTGAACGTTTCCTGAAGAAGATGACCTTGAAGGCTTTTGGGTTGCTGGCAGATGAAGGAGGGAGAGCCAGCAGACTGCTGGATGGCAGGGAGCCGAGAGTTTTGATTGTGGTCGTCTTTGGCTTGAGCCTGACAGGCAGGTCGAGGGAGGGGCGGGGCGGGGATGCAGGTAGGTGGTGGTGAAGCGCTGAGGTTCGTCTGGAACTGGGCCTCCGAGGGGTCTGCGTGCAGTTGCGTGGGGGCAGGTTTAGTTTGGGGTGCAGCGCTCCCAACTCTTGTGGTTGCCTCATGGTCTCCCCCATACTCACAGGCAACAGGACCTGTACCGAATCCTGAAGGCTTACACCATCTACCGGCCCGACGAGGGCTACTGCCAGGCCCAGGCCCCGGTGGCCGCCGTGCTGCTCATGCACATGCCTGCTGAGGTCAGCACCCTGGGGCCCGGACTGGGGGTTGCGGGGGCGGCTGGGGAGACCCCTGGTGCTGGTGGGGGGCATCCTCTGCCCGATTCTCAGGCCCCATCATCCCTCCCACTCTCGCCCTTCTCAGCAAGCCTTTTGGTGCCTGGTGCAGATCTGCGACAAGTACCTCCCCGGTTACTACAGTGCAGGCCTGGTGAGTGTGTGGTGGCTTGGCGCCGGGGCTGTGACTGTCCCCAAGCACAGGGAGGCCCTTGTCCCCCCCTGCCCCTGTCCCTCTGCGTAGGGCTCTCCCACTGAGGTGAGGATCCCCTGTTCGATCGGTCGGACCCCACAGAGGCCACAGCGGGCCTCTCCTCACGGCTCGTCCACCTCTAGGAGGCCATCCAGCTGGATGGCGAGATCTTCTTTGCGCTGCTACGCCGGGCGTCCCCGCTGGCTCACCGGCACCTGCGGCGACAGCGCATCGACCCCGTGCTCTACATGACGGAGTGGTTCATGTGCATCTTCGCCCGCACGCTGCCCTGGGCCTCTGTGCTGCGCGTCTGGGACATGTTCTTCTGCGAAGGTGCGAGCCTGTCAGGCCGGGGGAGCCAGGCTCCTACTGACCCAAGGTGCTTGGTGGGCCTGGTCTCGGCTCTGCGGCCAACCCAGAGCCTGTTCTCCCTCCCAGGAACCTGAAGCCCCTGGTGGCTCATTTCCCTGCTGGGCCTCAGTTCCCTCACCCGTAAGGTTGGCGGGGTGGGGCGGAGTCCCTCCTAACCGAAGGCTAGGACCCAGGCCCCATCTCCCCGCTGTCTCCTCGGCCACAGGCGTCAAGATCATCTTCCGGGTGGCCCTGGTGCTGCTACGGCACACGCTGGGCTCCCTGGAGAAGCTGCGCGCCTGCCAGGGCATGTACGAGACCATGGAGCAGCTGCGCAGCCTGCCCCCGCAGTGCATGCAGGAGGACTTCCTGGTGCATGAGGTAAGCCCTGGCCGGGACTCAGCCTCGCCCGCTGCAGGCCAGCCCCACCGTCACTGCATCTGGCACCCATTTCTCCATCCAGGTAACGAACCTGCCAGTGACAGAAGCACTGATTGAGAGAGAGAACACCGCCCAGCTCAAGAAGTGGCTGGAAACCCGGGGGCAGCTGCAGTACCGGCCCTCCCGGCGACTGCATGGTTCCCGGGCCATCCATGAGGAGCGCCGGCGACAGCAACCCCCCCTGGGCCCCTCCTCCAGCCTCCTCAGCCTCCCTGGCCTCAAGAGCCGAGGCTCCCGGGCAGCTGGGGGGGCCCCCTCTCCGCCCCCTCCTGCCCGCAGGGCCAGTGTTGGGCCTGCCCCGGGGCCTGTGATCACCGCTGAGGGACTGCATCCATCTCTTCCTTCTCCGACTGGCAACAGCACGCCACTGGGTCCCAGCAAGGAGACCCGGAGGCAGGAGAAGGAGCGGCAGAAACAGGAGAAGGAGCGTGAGAAGGAGCGGCAGAAACAGGAGAAGGAGCGGGAAAAGCAGGAGAAGGAGCGGCAGAAACAGGAGAAGGAGAAGCAGAAGAAGGGCCACGGCAGGAAGCTTTCCCTGCGCCGAAAGGCAGATGGGCCCCCAGACCCACAGGATGGTGGCGACCGGGCCTCATCCTCTGAGGCCCGCCAGGACACTTATTTCTGACCTCTGCCCCGGGGCTGGACTGCATGGCCCCCCTTTTTCCCTCAGCCAAGAGCAGGCCCCTGGGCAGACTGTCCTTTTCTGGGGAAGGTGGCTTGGTTCCTCGTCCCCTTGCCAGCTGCTGATCCTACAGCCAGGGCAGTGAGAGCATGGGGCATGGGACAGTTCCATTCCCTGGGGCAGCCGTGACACACATCTAGGGCCCCGCACCTCCAGTTAGGCCCAGCCGGGGTCTTTGTCACTCCTGCCCCGGTTCCCTGTGGGGTCCCTTCCCAGGTACTGTCCTGATTGGCCTTCTGTCACCACAAGGGTGACTCCTGGCAATGGGAGCCAGCAGTTTTCAGATTCTTACACTCCACTTGCTCCCCTCATTCATGAAGTGGAGCTGAGTTCCTCCCCCTTCTTCAGTCCTGCTTGTCTCCACTTCCTGGCCGGGGCCCAAGGCCCTCCTTGTTCACTTAGACATCTCAGAGTGGTAATGATGAACAGAGGACCTGGTCGGCCCAGGGTGGGGTGTCTGCTCTGTCTTCTGTCCTTCGGTTCTTCCGCAGTTCTTGTACTCCCGATTTATTTAATGGGACATGCACTGGAATAGGAAATGTCCCCCACTCCTTGCTCTTCTTCCTGTTCTTCCTCCTTCCTCTATTCTCAGGCTTCCCCTGCTTTGTCTCACCAGGGCCCACACCTTTCACCTTGTTCCCTTCCAACCTTCCAGCTCCTCTCTGGGAAAGGGGTCTGCCCTTAAGCTCCCGGAGGTGGAACCCAATGTTTACATTCTCTTCTGTCTCTGCCCCCACCCGACGCAGCGCTTTGAGAAACCAGAAAAGATCCTGCTGTTATACCTGGGCCTGTCTCCTGCCTTGTTATTTGACGAAGGTGTTAGAGTAAGAACTAGGGCTACAGGAAGCGGCTTGTGAGCCAGAATCAATTGAAGCAGTTAGCTGGTCGTGGCAGCTGGTACCTCATGGCCTTTGGTCCACTTCACTCATCAACAGTTGTTGAACTCCTGCTCCACCTTTTCTGGGATTTGCTGCCTCCATTGTCAGTGGCCTGAAGCCCTCTACGTGTCACTTGTAGCACCCAGATGTCCTTCCCAAACTGGTCATGCAACTCCTGGGAGCTGAGGGGGGACAGAGCGGGGCTAGAAAGCCACAGCCCTTGGGGTGAGCTGGGCACGCTTGGCCCACTGCCTGGCACAGCTCCCCGTACTTGGCCGCCAGAGAGCAGCCAGCTGCCTCCAGCCAGCGTCCACAGCCAGGCTCTCAGCTCCTGGTTTTCTGCTGCCAACTTGTAGGCCTGCCCGCCTTCTGCACCGTCTGCCCCAGGGGTCAGGACGGTAAAGGCCTAGGGGTCTGTGGCTCCACCTGGCAGTTCAATGGAATGAGGCCCAGGGGTGTGCTTTGTGCTCCTGGTACAAGTTTCCCCAGAGGATGTACCAGTGGTACCGGGAGCTGGTATTTCATACCCCCTTTAGGGAGATGCCCTCGTGGTCTGGAGCGTGTGTCCTGGACCCACGGAAGAAACTGCAGTTTCATGGTAGTCCAATCTGGGAGGAAACACTGGGGGCAGGAGACTGGAGGGATGGTTCATCGTTTCCTGGGGACCGATAGTTCCAGTAGGCTCTTCCTGGGCACAGCCGTAGCCTAGTGGGATTCAGACTCCGAGTGTCCTTAAGAGCTCGAGGACTTGTCCCCACAGCACATCCCCACCACAGTTCTGCCTGTTGGGCCAGATTACAGGACCTAGGCAGGGGCTAAGGGAGTGGTTTGAGAGAGGCTCTACTGCATTTTTCCAGGCCCATTGACATCAGGGCACGAGGGGCTCCTGGCCCGTGTACTGGGCACAGGTGCCACTGCCACCTCTTTGATTATGGCTCTTCCCACCTCAGAAACCAGGAACTCGCGGAGGGAACAGTGGTGGTGGTGGGGGGGTGATGGTAAATGGTTCCCCTTGGGTCCTAAAAGGAGTTGTGTTCGGAAAGCGCCCCACGAGCCGTCAGGGGCCTCCAGGCGGGCCATCAGGAGAGCCGGGCTTCCCCTCAGGGAGAAACGCAAAGCTGCACCTTGAACTAGGAGAAAGCAGACAACTGGACGCTGAGTGGGAAGGCCAGGTTTGCACTGAGATGATGAGGGGCGCAGAACCTCCGCCAGCCCTAGGGAAGGGTGGCGCAACCCTGGAAAGAAACCAGAGCAGGAACCCACTGGCCCTGCTCGGACCTTGTCCGCCACACCCGGGGCGCCACTTTCTCCCCAGCGCCTCTACGGCTGTAAGCCATCCCTCCACTTCCGGTCACCCTCGCGTGCCATCATGGGCCATCCCTCCACTTCCGGCCACCCTCGCGTCCCATCAGGGTCTAAGCGTTCTCCAGTGCCCCCTGCTCGTCGTTCCATCCCACGCAGCTCGAGTCACTCCTGGGGGGGAGTGTGCCCTCCCCGGCTCCTCTCGGACTTCCGCCTGCTCTCGCCACAGTGAAGCCACTTCCGGCCCTCCTGGCGCCTTCCACAGTTCTCTTCCGGGTGATGGCGGCCCGGTGCCCCGGATGAAGCCCTGGCGGAAGCTTCGCTCCTTTCCTTCCCCCACCTTCCCGGGGTCCCTAGGTGAGTGCGCGCCGGTGGGACTGCTGGGGTCCCTGGTGCTCTGGCGCCTCTCATTTGTACACAGCGCCCGGCACAGTCGGGGGTCACCCCGCGGAATTGGGAGTTCGGCGCGGGGAAAGGGGGGCGGCCAGGACGCCAGGTCCCGGGTCCGCCCGAGCCTCACGAGCTCCAAGAGAACTGGCGGTGGGGGAGCGGGTGTTAGCCCGGGGAACGGCGTCGCGCCCAGGATGCCAGCGCCGGGAATGGGGGTGGTCACGTGGGGGAGCTGGTCGGGCATCCTCGGCGCTCCCACCTGTCAGGCTTTGTTCCAGCCAGTCTTTCGGATGCCAGACCAGGTTCCGGCGCCTCTTGCCTGTCAACGCCCCTTTCGGCCCCTGTTTCTGTACCAGGGGAAACGTTTGCTGCGCTGGGGCCCTCTCGCGGCGAATCTCCTCCTCGCCCGGTTCCCTTACTCGGCGTCCTTTCTCTCAGTTCAGCTTGAGGCAGGCCCCTCTGTCCAGTCATGCCGAAGAGGAAGGTGACCTTTCAAGGCGTGGGAGATGAGGATGATGAGGATGAAATCAGTGTCCCCAAGAAGAAGGTGAGGGGGCCAGACTCCTGCGTCGTAGGGAGGAGTGAGGGGGAGAGAAAAGAAACTAGGATCAGAAAAGGGAAAACGCGTGGGATGCAAAGAGGGTTAGAAAGGAAAGGACTAGCTTCGCCATCTTCTCTGAGAAATGGGTTTGGGAGATTGTCAGTTTGAGTCCAGATCCTAGAGCATTTTGAGGACTAGGCGGTAACCTGCCTCTCTCGACCTGCTGGCTCCTGCTCACAGCTGGTGGACCCTGTGGCCGGGGCAGGAGGGCCTGGGAGCCGCTTCAAAGGCAAACACTCTTTGGACAGCGATGAGGAGGACGACGAGGAGGAGGGGTCCAGCAAATACGACATCCTGGCCTCAGAGGACGTGGAAGGTGAGGTCTACGCAAACATTGAATCTGCTGCGGAAACAAACGGGCTTCTGGGATGTGGCCCAGGGCTCCTTCTGTCACTGTCGCATGCTTAGTGTGAAATGCCTGTGTTTGGTGCAGGTCAGGAGGCGGCCACACTCCCCAGTGAGGGAGGTGTGCGGATCACACCTTTCAACCTCCAGGAAGAGATGGAAGAAGGCCATTTTGATGCTGACGGCAACTACTTCTTGAACCGAGAAGCTCAGATCCGAGACAGCTGGCTGGACAACATTGACTGGGTTTGGCTCAGGGGCTGGCGTGGCCGGGCCGGAGGCGGCAGGGACTCGGGCTCTGCGGACAGTTTGTCAGAAATAATCTCCATGTTCTCGTGGTACAGGTGAAGATCAAGGAGCGGCCACCGGACCAGCATCCACCATCGGACTCCGACGAGGAGGATAACCTGGGCCAGACACCCATGAGCGCCCAGGCACTCCTGGAGGGCCTCCTGGAGCTGCTGCTGCCCAGAGAGACAGTGGCTGGGGCCCTGAGGCGCCTGGGGGCCAGAGGAGGAGGCAAAGGGGGCAGTAAGGGGCCCGGACGGCCCTCTTCCCCCCAGCGCTTGGACAGGCTCTCGGGGTTGGCTGACCAGATGGTAGCCCGGGGCAACCTTGGTGTATATCAGGAGACAAGGGAACGGCTGGCCATGCGTCTGAAGGGGTTGGGGTGCCAGACCCAAGGACCCCCTGACCCCATCTCCCCACCTTCTCTGGACATGTTTGCTGAGGAAGTGGCAGAGGAGGAGCTGGTGACCCCATCCCCTGCCCAGAAAGGTGAGCTTGAAGGGCAGAGGCGGGGTCTTGTGGGCAGGGGCATGGCACTGGAGGCCCACACAGCTTTGCCTGTGATTTTAGAAGCAGAGTCGCTCGGAGACGGTCTGGAGGATGTGATGTGGGAGTATAAGTGGGAGAACACAGGGGATGCTGAGCTGTACGGGCCCTTCACCAGCACCCAGATGCAGGTAAACCCCTTTCTGCCTCTTTTCTGCCCTCGCACCCCATCAGTCCTCCACCAGCTCTGCCTTCTCTTCCCGCAGACCTGGGTGAACGAAGGTTACTTCCCGGATGGTGTGTATTGCCGGAAGCTGGACCCCCCTGGTGGACAGTTCTACAACTCCAAGCGTATTGACTTTGACCTGTATACCTGAGCCTGCCGAGGGCCCAGTTTGGGGGCCCCTTCATTCCTGGACTCTGGAGGAGGCCCCAGCTGCCTCTGGCAGTGAGGATATCGGGGGCCTCTTTTCAGTCAGTTTTCTTTCCCAATAAAAGCCTGTAGTTGTGTATTAAGGCCTCGGCTGTGCTGATGGCCAGAAACCAGGGACCCCCACAGCCCCTTTGGACTTGCTTCAGCCCTTGACTATTTCCTCATGAAATTCTTCTGTGGAAGTTTCTGGTCCCTTGAACCATCTCACCGTTGAGCAATCCTAGGGGCAGAGCCAGGGTGTCAGGGACCTGTGGCCTCCCGACCTGGCCTCTGCTGACCACCTAAAAATCCCTCACGTACATACTATTCTCCAGTACCCACTGGGGGTTCCTGTTGCTGTTCTGAGGTCTTTGGCTTTTAGGATCTCAGTCAGCACGTCCTGGCAGCCAGGACAGGACGGAACTCCAGAAGGGGCGTTTTAGGCCTCGAAGGGCTGGGACAGCAGTTGGGTGTGAGCAGGAAGCTTAGTACTCACTAGCTCCCACTGTCTCAGGCTCCTTAAGTGAAGTGCAGGCTCAGTGGTGGCACAAGGTCACCTGATCCCGCCACCCATCGACTAGGCACAGAGTAGGGCAGCATGTCATTGGGGGGGCACACAGTGAGTCAGAGGGTTGGCCCAGACCCAGTAGGCTCCCTTCCCAGACATTTTTTGGTACTAGGTCTTTTCGGTCTGGCTTTTGAGGCCCTGAAGCTTCCATGACCTGGGCTCCCATCCTGTGCCTGGCATAGGGCTCGTCAGTGCCTTGAGGGAACTGAGATAACTAGGCGGGTCCCCTTCCAGGAATTCAGAGTCGGGGAGGGAGGCAGACAAGTGTAATTGTGTAGTCTACACCTAACCACCCCCAGCGACCCACCCACCCCCACACAAACCCCCACCACCACCACCACCAGTGCTGCCTGAGGCTGCCGCCTCTGCACCCAGACAGATTGATTCTAACACTTCCCATCTTGGAATCGCAGGAGAGCTGTGAAATTATCCTCAGATTCAGACTAGGTTGGTCTAGTTAGTAGCCTGGTGGTGGGTCTTTTAACAGCTCCCAGGTGTTTCCAGTGTGTGGTCAGGTGGAACACCACTGAGTCTGACCCATGAGAGGTTACCCCGGGGCGAGGGGCTGGTGCCTGGACCCTGCTGTGGTGGCAGGGCTAAGGGCTGAGATGTGTGAGGCCAGGGTGCTGGTGGGATCTGTCAGTTACAGGAGAGCCGAGCACCAGAGCCGTGGGACCCGAGCTAGGCCAGGAACTAGGAAAGATGTGTGGGCATACCCAATGTTTTAGTGAGGCCTCCAACTTTTGGAAAAATTGGACCTGCTCCAGTGCCAGGCCAGACCTGGTTTGCATTGACTCCAAGATGTTAAGATGATTTGTTTTGTGTCATTCAGAAGGGAAGCCCTGCCACTTGTAAGATGGCAATTAAAAGGTGCATCCTGATTTCAGAAATGTTCAGAAAAGCAGGTGTCTTAGGACCAATGAAATAACCATGTTCAGCTTTATGTTACCCCAGTGATTGACTCACGGAAGGTGCTTAGTGTTTGGCCAGTAAATGGACGTCCAAGGGGTGGTCCCTGAGTGTTCCCCAGGCACCCCAGCTCCACCTGTCCAAAACTGACCTCTTCCCCTCACAACCTGCTCCTGTGTCCACCTCCCTGATGACACTTTATATAGGCAAAGTAATGGCTCCCCAAAGATGTCCACATCCTTAACCTCAGAACTGGGAGTATGCGACCTTCATGGCCAAAGAGGCTTTGCAGCTGTGATGAATGGTTTTGAGATGGGGAGATTATTCTGGATGATTGAGGTGGCCCCAAATATAATCACAAGGACCCCTATAAAGTGAAAGGGGGGAGAGTCAGAGGTAGCTGAAAATGTTACACTGCTGCTGGGTTTGAAGATGGAAGGGCCACATGCCAAGGAATGCCGTGGCCTGTGGGAGCTGGAGAAGGCAAGAAAACTGATTTTTCTATCTCCACAAAGAAATGCAGCTCCCGCTGGCAGGACTCTAGGTCAGTCAAAACCATTCTGCACTTCCGACTGCCAGACCTTAATAAAATGTGTTGTTTTGAGCTACCAAGTTTGTAGTCATTTGTTGAGCACCAAGAGGAAACTAACACCTCCACCCAGCGAACGCCTCGCCCCTCATGAATAGTATCACCAAGTTCTCTCTGTGACCATGTCCTTTTCCTATCAACACTTAAGCGTTTTATATTTTACACTAATTTTGTAGGTTTATAGGAAACTTAACAGAAATAGCACGGAGTTCACTCAGTTTCCCCTATTTTAACATCTTCCAGTGGTGCGTTTTTTACAACGAATGAACCAATGATGTTTCAACTATTAACAATTTTTAACAGATTTGGGAGATGCACTCAAAGCGTACAATTCAGTGGTTTTTAGTATATTCACAGGGTTGTGCAATCATCATTACAGTCTAATTTTAGAACATTTCACCCTAAAAGCAACCCCACCCATCAGCAATCCCTCTCCATCACTCCCCACTGCCCCCTCACCCTCCAATCTCTAGCAATTACTAATCTACTTCCTGTCTCTAGATTTGTCTATTTTGGACATTCCCTACAAATACAATCATACTCCAGGTGGTCTTTTGTGTCTTATGTGTCTGCTTCCACTTGGCATGTTTTTGAGATTCTTCCATATAACACATAACAGTACTTTATTCTTTTTTATTGTTGAATAATATTCCATTATACAATATGTTACTATTAACTAAACCTCATACTTTACTTGGATTTCACAAATTTTTCTCTAATGTTCTTTTTCTGTTTCAGAATCCCCTGTGAAACCGTATTACATTTAGTTGTCATGCCTCTAGTTTCCCCTGGTCTGACAGATTCTCAGACTTGTTTGCTGACCTTGACAGTTCTGAGGACCTTGACAGCTGGTTAGGTCCTTTGTAATACATTTCTAAAATTTGGGCTTCTCTGGTGTTTTTCTCACGATTAGGTTTGGTTACGGGTTTTGGAGAGGAAGACCATGGAGGTGAAGTTCCTCGCCTTTTACTGGAAACCTGTGGGCTCCACGTTGCCCTCAAGATGACATTCACAAGCTGGAAGCTGATGCAGATCTTCCAGGGCCCGGCTGAGCCAGCCCCTTGCGTTGCACATCTACCCTTGTTTCCCGTCTCCCTGCTCTCCCCCCACTCCAGGCTCCAGCCTGCTCCCAGGAAGGGCAGGTAATTTCATTTCTTCAGTCTGGGCCAGTGATGCCTTCCTCTCTCTCCTGAGTCTCTGGGAAAGACCAGCTAATATTCCTGTTGTGTCTTAGCTCTAGACCTCCTTTTCCTAACGGCATCTAACTCCTGCTCTCCACTTCCCAGGCTGCTTGGTTCTTCCATGGCGCCCAGCAGCACAAATGTCTGACACGACACCCAGTGCAGTTTCTCCTGGCCTGTCTCCACCACTTAGCCTGAGATGGGCTCAGTGGTGCTGAATGAACCGGGAATGAGCGAGTTCCTCCCTGGTCCTGTGTGTCGGGGGGACGGCCTCCTCCTGAGTCAGGCCGGAGAGTGGAGACCTGTGGGACCGTTTGTCTTTGCTGCCCCAAAGGGATGAGGTGTGACCTGGGTGAGCAATGGATAGATGTCTAGACCCAAGAGTTTCTCGGCAGGGTGGAGGAGTCATTAGGATCATTCTAACTCCTGGGGGTGTCACTTAGCCATGGGCAAGGTCATGGGGGTTCAAGGTCAAAGCTGCAGATATCACTGCATCCAGGACACCAGAACCTGTGAAATACAGCCTCTTGCCTCTGCCAGGCCATTTTCCAGGGACGTAGCAGGAGTGAGGGAAAGTGAGTCTGGGCACCCCTGGTTGCGGGCTGGGGTGTCACTGCCCTAGGCATCGTGTGGGACCTGGGGAAGCCCCCAAAGGGACTGAGCTGGATGAAAGGCCAGGCTCTACAAAGCCTGAGGAGTTTAGGGGAGTCTTAATGCCTCTGATACATATCCCACCCCTTCTAGACCCACCAACTGGCTGATGCCTCGTTACACAGTCAGTGGCTCCCAGGCAGTGGTCGGGACGCCTGACCCTGAGCCGCTGGCCTTCTCTTCTCCCAGCCGGAACACAGCTGGAGCTGCCCAGCTCTTCCTGAGGGTGAGACCCAGCCGAGAGGCTTCCTCCAGGAAGCCTTTCCTGACCCCAGATTGGAGTCGGAGCCCCTGTGATCTGGTCCCATAGGTCCTTGTGCTGTCCCTTTGTAACCCTTATCCTTGTGGCTTCAGTAGGTCCCACGAGAACTGCAACCATGGGGAGCCTGTCTCCCCAGCATGGAGTGCCACGCCTGGCACATAGTAGATGTTCAATAAATACTTGTTGGAAAGGGTTTAGAAAGGTGGTTTGACACGGAGGCCAGGCCTGCTTAGATCCCCTCAGTCTCAGCACAGAGATACTGGCCCAAGGGAGGAAATGGAGAACCGGCTCCAAAGGGACCAGGTTGCCAACGTTTTCCTTTTTGTTGCTGTTGTTTTTTTTTTTTTTTTTTAAAGATTTTATTGGGGAAGGGGAACAGGACGTTATTGGGGAATAGTGTGTACTTCCAGGACTTTAACAAGTCAAGTTGTTGTCCTTTCAATCGTAGTTGTGGAGGGCGCAGCTCAGCTCCAGGTCCAGTTGCCGTTGTTAGTTGCAGGGGGCGCAGCCCACCATCCCTTGTGGGAGTCGAACCAGCAACCTTGTGGTTGAGAGGACGCGCTCCAACCCACTGAGCCATCTGGCCATCCTGGAGCTGAGTGGCAGCTCATTGACTTCATTCTAATTGTGGAGGGCGCAGCTCGCTGGCCCAGTGTGAATCTAACTGGCAACCCCGTTGCTTAGAGCCCGCACTCTAACCAACTGAGCCACCTGTCCGCCCCACGTTTTCTTCTTTATAATGTCTTCGTATCCCATGCTCCAGCCCAGCCAGCCTGGGCCCCACTCTGCCTCTCTTTGTTCAAGGTCTCCCCTCTTCGTAGGACGCCCACTCGGCCAGAGAGCCCTTCCACATGCCCTCATTCCACCCGCCTCCTGCGAGGATTTTTTTTTGACCCTTCTTTAGGCTCAGGAACACTTTTTGTCCCCCAGTAGAGACAGGGCAGATTCCTGAGCCACACTAGGTTATTTACTTGAAAGCAACTGTCCTAAATACACATGCCTCCAAACTCAGGGGATGGGTACTAAATCACTTCTTAAAATAGTCATTTTCAGCAGCAATCCCTCCTTTTAAAAGTCTTTACATTTTTTTTATTTGTCTATCAAAATAATAATGCACATAGTTTTAAAAATTCAAATAGCATGCCAAAGCATAAGCAAACAAAAACTCCCCCACAAGTCTGCTCCTGCACAGCTGCTCTAACTTCCTTCTAGCTGTTTCTACTGGTATCTACCTCCATGCTTCTAATAATATGCTGCTTTTAAAATTTTTCGTACTTTTTAGTCTTTTTTGTAGCGTTATTGAGATATCATTCACATACCACACAATTCACACATTCAAGGTGTAACGATTCAGTGAATTTTTTATACATTCACCAAGTGAGGACAGCATCACCACAATCCATTTTAGAATATTTGCAGCACCTCAGAAAGGAACCCTGTACCCCATTTTTCTCCAGCCCCTGGCAAACACCCATCTATTTCGATTTTTATGGATTTGCCATTTTGGGACATTTCAGATGAATGGAATGGTACAATATGTGGTCCTTTGTGCCCGGCTTCTTGCACTTGCTGTCATGTTTTCAAGGTTCCCCGATGTTGTAGCATGTGTCACTATTTCATTCCCTTTTAAAGCTGAGTAATATTCCATTGTCTGAACAGACCACATTTTGTTCATCCATTCCTCAGTTGATGGACATGTACGTTGTTCCGCTTTTTGGCAGTTACAAAGAATGCCTCACGGACAAATGTTCGCATGTGTGTAAGTTTCTATGTTTTCGGTTCTCTTGGGTATATACCTAGGAGTGGAATTGTTGGGTCATGTGGTTATGTCTATCTGGTTTAAAACACTTAGTATTTTGAGGAACTGCCAACTTTTTCCAAAGTAGTTGCAATGTTTCATGCTTCCATCCACATGTGTCTTAATGTTTAACCCTCGTATGCCTGTTAGAATAGTTATGGATCAGTGACAGTTTAAACTGGATTCCCAAATATGTAAAGCAGATAAAAGTGCCGTGCTTTTGCCCTATGTGGGGCATGTACCAGTTAATTCCAGCAGGAAACAGAATCCAACTCAGATCCTTCTAGAGCAGTGCTGTCCAATGGAACCTTCTGGAACGACTGAAATTTCTGTATCTGAACTGTTCAGATACTGGCCCAACTAGCCACCCATATTGGCTACTGAACACTTGCAATGTGGTTAGTGCAAAGGAGGAACTGCATTTTAAATAGTATTCATTTATATTCAAATACCCACGTGTGGCTGGCAGTTATCATACTGCACAGCACAGTTCTAGGAGCTTTAATGTAGGCAATCCTTGTAACAATATGGGTGTGGATAGAAGAACCTGCACAGGATGTGGAAGCACCCAAAGGCTATCAACAACGGGCAGCTGTTGTGACCTTTAGGACTGAAGGGGAAGGGGAAGACATTGTGTCACTGAAACTTAGTGACAGTTGGAGATACAGAGGAGTGTAAAATTCTGATCACCAATGCCTGTGTGTGTAGGAGGGAGGGGGTGGGGGTAGCTCTGTGCCAGAAACAAGGACAAAGATGAAATATGGTGTTGTTACTATAAATCACAATACCACAATGGGACACCTGACAGATGCTGCAGACATGGGCAGGGAGATGAAACCTCTGCCAGTCACGTGAGCAGAGCAGGAAGGGAGCGGGAAGAAAGGCCCTCACTCCTCTCTCCCCAGATCTCCAGCCTGTCCTACCTTTAGCTGACGCTAAGTGGAAGCCAGAGGGGGCAAGGGAGCCTCCAGGGCAAAGAACAGGGCAGAGACCCATCTGGGGGGTGGGGCAGATGACAACCAGCGCAGGGTGATCAGCCCCAAAGCACCACCTCTGAACCCTAGGGCTCTGAGGAACCACTTCCCAGGTGGAACAAGTCACACTGAACAGATGCCTGGGGCAGGGACAGGTGAGGATCCCTGGAGGTCCAATAGCTTCTGACAGATCTTTGCAGAGATTGTTAATGGCTGAGGTAGGAGAAGAAAAAAGAAAGTAAACTCCGGGCCAGGGCCTGCGGTGAGCTGGGTGATTTCACTGATACTTTCTTGTTTAACCTCATAACAGCTCTGGAGAGGGCAGCACGCTTACCTTTGGTTTAGGGCAAGCAGTTGGTGACACCTATTCGTATCTGGACATTTTTCCAGTGTGGAGGACGGCCTGCTGCAGTATATGCTAAGCACTCCATTCATTGCTCAGGGGCCAGGGTAGATCCAAAATCGTGTCTTTACTGGCCAGTACCTGGGTGACCAGTTCCTCCAACTTTCAAAATCAGGACTCCGACCACCTGTGGCTGTGAAACACACAGATCTGCCCTGTCTCAGTGTGTGGGAATCCTCAAAGACCTCCAGGTCCAACCTCGGACTCCCGAAGCTCCAGCTCTTCTTAAAGCGCAGATGACAGAGTATGGCTTCAGAGCCAGAGTGAACACTAGTTAACGTCTCTAAATATTCTAAATTACAGCCACTGGTCCAATGAGACCAACAGAATCCTACACAGATGTCTGTAAAGGAGCCCAGCAAGATTGGAACTAGGGTCTGGTTTTGAAGGCTGGTCCTACCTCTTACCAGCTGTGTGACCTTAGGCAAGTCACTTAGTCTCTCTGAGCCACCCTGGCCCTCTCTAATTGGGGTAGCACCATTTCACATGTCAGTGCTGGTTCTCGTACCTTCATAAACACTCACTCTTGAGGTGAATGCATCCAGACTCGTGGCTTTAAACACCATCCAAATGCCTATGTCCCCCAGATTTACATCTTCAGCAAGGGCCCTCCTACCAGCTTCAAAACTGCTTACTTGAGGCCTCCACTTGTGTGTCTCATAGGCGTCCCAAACTCAGCATGTCCCTAGATGAACTCGTTTATCTTCTCCTCCAACCTGCTCCACCCCCCACAC
Source organism: Rhinolophus sinicus (assembly GCF_057876585.1). Taxonomy (NCBI): domain Eukaryota; kingdom Metazoa; phylum Chordata; class Mammalia; order Chiroptera; family Rhinolophidae; genus Rhinolophus; species Rhinolophus sinicus. The sequence goes on along the minus strand of NC_142510.1, from coordinate 17,914,132 downwards.
CTTCCCATATCAGAAAATGGCAATTCAACTCTTACAGTTGGTTAGGCCCAAACTTTTGGTGGTGTCTTCGAGCCTCTCTCTCACCCCATATGCAATATGTTAAAAAACCCCTTTTGGTTCTACCTCGAGATATGGGTCCTCTGAGTCCTTCTCTCCACATCTGGGATCATCCGGGTTCAGACTAGGTCATCGCTCACCTGGCCAGGTGCAGACGCCTCCTCGCTGGTTCCCAATCAGTCTCCCCCCGCAGCAGCCAGACGGAGCCTTTTCAAAGGCAAAGCACCCCCAACAGCTCTCCATGAACTCAGAACAAAAGTCCTTCAGGTCACATCAAAGGATCTGGACCTTCCTCCCGCCCTCGCTGACCTGCTCCAGCCTCACTGGCCACCTTGGGGTTTCCATCACATGCCTAGCATGATGCGTTTCAGGGTCTTTGACTTGGCTTTGTCCCCCTCTGGAATTCCCTTCCCCAGGGATCCATGGTTGGCTCCCTCGCTTCCCTCAGGTTTCTGCTCAGACATCACCTTTTCAGAGAGGCCTTCTTGGAGAAAGGACAATTTCCTATTCCTCCCTTCCTGCTTTATGTTCCTCCATAATACTGAACATTACCTATTTGTCCAGAGTCTCCGTCTCTTTTTAGGAGGTCACTTCCAGGAGGACAGATTACTCGCCACTTTCTTTGGTTCATTACTATATCGTGTGCCTGACACCTGGTTAGTGTTCGACAAAATTTGTGGAATACATGAGCAAATTAAACAACACTGGGACCTTTATTCCCATTTTAAAGGCCAGGAAAATGGAGGCCCAGGAGAGGGCCCAAGTACACACCATTGACGGTGGGTGGAGTCACCTCCAAGCTAGTCTGTCTGACACCATGGCCCAGGCCCTTTCCCATGACTGAAGGGTTGCCCATCAACCATTACAGCCATGACGTCAGCTGGCATGAGGTACGTTCTCACATGAAAATCAATTTTGGAAGGGAGTGCCAAGAAACCACTGGACTCTTCTGAGGAACTACTGTTTCCTCCTTTTTAATTAGGAGAACTCATCATGCAAATTATTCCTTTTGGGGTTGGCCCCAGGAAACTCAGAGTCTAATGTGGAGTTGGTTACTCTACTCAAGCCTTTCTTAGGCTTGAATGTTTTTCTCTCATTTTTATTAACCCCATCATCTATGTTCTTTGCTTTTGCTCGAGATATAATTGACATACAACATACTAGTTTCAGTTGTACAACAGAATGATTTGATATTTGTGCATATTATGAAATGGTCACCACAATAAGTCTAGTTAACACCCATTACCACATGGTTACGATTTCTTTTTCTTGTCATGAGAACTTTTAGGATCTACTTTCTTAGCAACTTTCAAATGTACAATACAGCATATTAACTAGAGTCACCGTATATTAACTAAAGACACCTGTTTTGTCCACCCCACCTTGGCAACCACCAATCTGTTCTCTGTATCAACAAGTTTGGTTTTTTGTTTTGTTTTGTTTTTTAGATTCCACATATAAGTGATATCATACAGTATTTGTCTTTCTCTGTCTGACTTATCTCAGCATAATGCCCGCAAGTTCCATCCATATTGTCACAAATGGCAAGATTTCCTTTCTTTGTTTTTTTTTTAATGGCTGCATAATATTTCATTATATACATATGCACCACATTTTCTTTATCCATTCATCCATTGTTATCCATTGATGGACATCTGAGTTGATTACTAGAGCTTTGTAATATAGTTTGAAATTAGGAAACATGATGCCTCCAGCTTCGTTCTTCTTTCTCAAGGTAGTTTTGGCTATTTAGGGTGTTTTATGGTTCCATATAATTTTAGGATTGTTCTATTTCTGTGGAAAATACCATTGAAATTTTTCAATGTGATCGCTGAATCTGTAGATTGCATTGGTTTGTATAACGTTTTAACAATATTAATTTTTCTAATCCATAAGCATGGAATATCTTTCCATTTATTTGTGTCATCTTCAATTTCTTTCATCGTCTTATAATTTTCAGTGTATAGGTCTTTCACCTCCTTGGTTAAATTTATTCTTAGATATTTTATTCTTTTTTACAATTAAATTTATTGAGGTAACACTGGTTAATAACATATACATTTCAAGTACACAACTTTATTACACAGCATTTGTATACTCTATTGTGTGCTCACCATCCAAAGTCTAGTTTCCTCCCATATAGTGGACCCTTTGCCTTCTTCGTCCTTCCCCTCTGGTAACCACCATTCTTTGGCCTGTATCTATGAGTTTGTCTTTTGTTTTTTTGTTGTTTTATTTGTTTGTTCATTTGTTTGTTGTTTTTTGTTTTATAGCCTACATATGAGTGAAATCATATGGTTCTTGTCATTTTTTGTCTGACGTATTTCACTTAGCATAATACTCTCAAGATCCATTTATGTCACAAATGGTAATATTTCTTTTTTTTTTTTTAAGATTTTTTTATTGGGGAAGGGGAACAGGACTTTATTGGGGAACAGTGTGTACTTCCAGGCCTTTTTCCCAAGTCAAGTTGTTGTCCTTTCAGTCTTAGCTGTGGAGGGTGCCATTCAGCTTCAAGTTGTTGTCCTTTCAGTCTTAGTTGTGGAGGGCACAGCTCAGCTCCAGGTCCAGTTGCCGTTACTAGTTGCAGGGGGCGCAGCCCCCCATCCCTTGCAGGAGTCAAACTGGCAACCTTGTGGTTGAGAGGATGCGCTCCAACCAACTGAGCCATCTGGGAGCTCAGCGGCAGCTCAGCTCAAGGTACCATGTTCAATCTTAGTTGCAGGGGGCACAGCCCACCATCCCTTGCAGGAGTCAAACTGGCAACCTTGTGGTTGAGAGGATGCGCTCCAACCAACTGAGCCATCTGGGAGCTCAGCGGCAGCTCAGCTCAAGGTACCATGTTCAATCTTAGTTGCAGGGGGCAGAGCCCACCATCCCTTGCAGGACTCAAGGAATTGAACTGGCAACCTTGTGGTTGAGAGCCCACTGGCCCATGTGGGAATCGAACTGGCAGCCTTCGGAGTTAGAAGCAAGGAGCTCTAACCGCCTGAGCCACTGGGCTGGCCCCCTATTATTTTTATTTTTATTTTTATTTTTTTCTAGTTTTCTTTTAAAGCGCAGGAAGCACTTTCCAAGAAGTTTCTCTTCCTTGCATCTCTGTGGCTGGAATTGGGTCACATTCTCTTTCCTGACCCAGTCATGGCTGGGGACGGGGCTGATTACTTTAGATTAATCAGACTTTCTCCTGGAGCTAAAAGAAGGGTCAGTGTCGCTGATGTGTGTGGAGGGTGGGCCTCCGAACAACTGAGATTCTGTTAGGAAGGAGGGAGGCAGAATGGACGATGGGTTGGTTTAGTTTGTGCTTTCCTTTCATGTTGCAGGGTTTCTTTGAATGTCTGGTATTTCTTTAAAGTTCATTCATCCTTCAGAGTAAACAAATGAAAAGCTAATTGGGCTGCAGGTATTAGAGTAGGGCATTCCAATTTGAAGGCTGGACTGTTAAATTTTTCTCTCTCTTTTTTTTCTTGAGAAAAACTCTTAGATTAGCATCAGCAAAATCAAGTGTCTGGATCGTAGAAGAAAAGGAGTGAATGCTTTCTAGCTTCTAAGGGAAGCAGTGTTCAGCCTAGAATTCTATATCAAGCAAGTATGAGAATAAAATCAAGCCACAGTTAGGTTCAAGATTATTTAGGAGGTTTACCTTCTTCTTAGGAAAATCTCTTTCTTAGAAAGTGACTTGAGGATGTGCTCCAGCAAAAACAAGGGGATAAGCCATGGAAGAGGAGGATGTGGGGGGCAGAAAACAGGGGATCCCCCCCAGAGAGAAATCTACCAGGCACAGGATGAAGCTGTGCAGCAGGGAGAGGCAGGGGACAGGTAGGCCGCTTGGAACAAGGAATTAGGAAAAAGCAATGAGAAACTCTAAGAAAAACTCAAAGATGTATAATTAAGGATTAATAATCATAATACATTAGTGGCTGTGCACTGAACAATATTTATATAATCTTAATAAAGAACAAAAACAAGTAGTTTTCCATTTTTAGACTCACACTCTGGGCCAAAGAATACTGATCTCAAGTTTCTGAGGTGATGCAAATATTCCCCTTCTGTGCTATCCAGAGTAGTAGCCACTAAACACATGATTTCTGAGCACTTGACATGTAGCTGGCTAGTTGCAATCAAGGAACTGAATTTAAAATCTTATTGAATTTTAATTCATTTTCATTAAAATAGCCCTGTGTGGTTGGTGGCTGCTGCATTGGACACTGCAGCGCTAGATGACGCAAAGAGAATGCAAATATCATCCACCCTGAGCTATATAAAAGTAAATGCACACGTAAAGGAAGGAAAGCCACAAAGTGACAATCAAGAATTTAGACTAGCCAACGTTTGCGTGGGTTAGGATCGCTTGCACTGTTCTGAGCTCTCTTTATGTCCTAGCTCCTGAAACCTCAGAACAAGGCTGCCAGGCAGGTACAATTAGTGTTAACCTCTTCTCACGAACCAGGAAGTTTATATTTGTTGCCAAGGTTACACACTTGTTTACCCCTCATCCTCTGTGCCATTGCTCCTGACAACTGATACTGAAAATGACTACAGAGGGCTATGATTTAAAGTCACAAAAGCATTTTAGCTACAAAGGGCCGAAAAAGAGGGATGGAGCTGACCTTGGAGGTTGGTAGGGGCCAGGGTGTCAAATACTCATCTGTTGAGCCGGAAGCCAGTAGATGAGGGCAGGCAAAAGGGTCTATCAAGAAATAGCAGAGTGAGCATATTGTTTAAGGATATGGACCTACCAGAAAAACTGAGACTAGAATAAGTTAAAAAGGATTAAAAACGGTTTCTTTCCAGGACCACGACTTGGAAGAGAAAGGGGAGTATTACCATTCATGATAAACCCTCTGTGCTTATAATATGCATGACTTTGATAAAAATTAAGAAACAATTATGTTCTGTGAATAACTTAGGACACAAATGTCTCTCTGACTAGATGGAAATTTCTCTGAGGACAAGGGCTGCCTGCCTGGTCAGTTCCCTTCCTGGAGAGGGTTGTGGATGGGAAGAAAGGGCCCCAGGCTCCAAAGCAAACCCAAATCCCATAGCCCTGGAGTCTGATCTTGACCTGGGGGATCAGAATGGGACGTCACAACTTGTCTCTTATCACATCGGTTATTATTAACTATGCTTTTATTAAGGGCCCCACACTATCTAATTTAATCCTCCCAAGAACTTCAAAAACCAGCATATGATATCATCCCTATTTTACAGATGAAGAAACTGAGACAGAGATGAAATGACTGACCCATGGCCACACAGAGAGTACACAGAGCAGCTCAGGCACCCCAACTCCTCTTCTGTGGCTTTCCTGGCATCTGGCTTAGGGGTGGGGAGGGGCAGGCTCTCTGGTGCCAACTCCTGTCTGCTTTGGTGTCTGGCTGGAAATGGCCCCTCAAAGACCTGCAGAAGGTCAGAGCTAAAAGTCCAAACCCGGGTGGGGATGGGGGCCTGTGCCGGGAAGGGGTATTATCTTCAGAGCACACGAGTTGTTCCCATCACTCGTGAGCATGCAAACCTCTGATGACCCTGGGTGACCTCCTGGTCCATGGCTGGGCGGGGCCTCCACAGCTCCAGGAACACCCGGTGTTCCCATTGTCATCACCTCTCCCTCCACGCCAGGTCCATAGTCTGTGCTGGTCAGACCCTGTTTCTTGAGTGCTTCAGGCTAGAGCCTGGACCCACCTAAGTCCTCTCAGGTCTCCCTGGGGTTGGGGCCCCACATGGACCCTGGGGAACATATCACTTTGTGGGCAGCAGTTGGGTTGCGGTGACAATTTTGTCAAACATGAATTTTGCTGCAGTGATTTTTTTAAACTTTTAATTTATTTTTATTTTTTATTTTTTTCATCTTTTAAAAATTTCTTTTCAGTGCTTTTTTTAAAGATTGAAAAATTAGGAATCTTCGTGCAGTCTTACGAACACTTTTATTGATTATTTTTTTTTTAGAATTCAATAGTTTTTTAAACCTCCAAGTACTTGGCCGGCAATTATCCCTCCTTTACTGGCTGCAACAGCAAAATGTTGAAACAACCTAAGTCTGAAACCACCTAAAGGTCTGACAATGGAATGCTTACCTTCCTTCCTTCCTTTCTCTCTCTCTCTCTCTCTCTCTCCTTTTTCTCCCTCCCTCTCTCCCTCTCTCCTTCCTTTGTTAGTTTAGTTAAAAAAACAAAAAGTGCAGAAGAGCATACATTATAAACTCTACGCACTGCAGTGAACTACATGCCGTGTAAACACAGATGTGCGGCAGCGGTGTGGAGATTTTTCGTTTTACACCCTCCCGACTGTTGGAGGTGCCATCCCTGCATACTGCTGCTGCTATGCCAAGCACGCAAAGTCCTGCCCAGTGTGTAGCCAGGCCATTTCTCAGGGCTGTGTTTGCAGTGTGTCACTGAGGGATGAAGCAGAGTCTCCCTTTAGGACGAAGCAGGCTCGTGGACCACCTGCTCAGAAAGAGGAAAATCCCCTGAGCTCAGTGTTCTTCAGTTTGTGGGGCACGCCTGTGTGTGACACCCTGTGGGACTTGGGGGCCAGGGGAGCTGATGCAGACATAACACCCCTGCTGCTGGCTGTGTGGTGACTAATGGATTCCGGAGTCTCTGACCCAGGAGTCTCATGTCTTTGTGTCAGATTCACTTGTCAGCTTGTGAGTGGGATACGATCCCAGTCATTTCCATCATCTACCACGAACATTTATGATTACTTTTAAAATATAAAAATCAGTTTGGATTATTTTAAAAGAAAGGCAAAAAAACAAAACCATACACACACTAAAACTCATAGCTTACAAATGAGAGGAAAGTCCGAAAACAAAGAAGACGATAAAGAACGTCTCCTCATAGCTGCCCTGAGAAACTTGGTTAATCCCTCGGAGGTACATTTCCAGACTGCTGTCCATACAGATTCCCACATCTCTGTTAGTCTTCTGCAAAAATAAGATACAGTGTGACTGCTTAGCAACCACATTGACTTCGTTAAGCACCCCACAACTGGGGACCACCGTGGTGACCCCTCCGCTTCTTGATAAATCCTCAAGCCCTCATCAGGGACCTCTTGCAGCAAAGGCTTTCACTGCCGCCAGCAGCATCAGGGGCTTCCTCTTGCACTAGTACTTCCTGGGAGCTCTTGGGACAAGAAATCGTGCCACCCTGGGTCCTGGCCTAACAGCTTGGGGTCTACAAATACAAAGGAAACCACCCTCCCCTCCCATTTCCTCCCCTGTACCCCCTAGATCTCAAGAGCATGTTCCCATCACCTAGGCTTTGATCCCCTTCCCTATCCCAGCTTCACCTCTTGCCATCCCATGTCACAGCTAAGACCCAGGAATCCCCATCCAGACTCCCTGCCCCCCCAAGCCCAGCTGCCTCAGCTGAGACCTCAGAGCCCCTGGTACCATCCCAGACCCCGGAAAGAGTAAGTGATGGCACTCTCATCACAGCAGCCGTAGGAACAGGGCGGGGCGGGCAGGATGCTGGGGGGGGGAAGGGTGGAGCCAGGGCCACTTCCTTTCCCCTTGGGGCCCGTCTGCCCAGTCCTGCCCCAGCCTCAGGAGGAGTTGGAGCTGCCTGTGCCCTTACCAAGTGAGCTGGTAAGGGGGTGTGACTTGGGGGGCAGGGGTCTCAGCAGACCTGGGAATGTGACTAAGGCTTGAAAAGACTCTGACAGATGATGGGAAAAGAGGATCAGGAGCCATTGGGGCTGAATGGGATCAGGGGAGACCAGGGTGCATGGTGCTGCTGGAGTGCCAGCTGCCAAGGCCACAGGGGTCTGTGGGATAGAGCTGACGGGAGAGCGGCCAGCATCTGTGCCCTTGCTATATCTGATAATACAAAAGCAAGGGTGGAAAAAGCTGTTAAACCGCAGGTTAGGCCTGGCAGTTGGCAGGGAAGTGGGCAGGAGGGAAGGGCCTGGTCAGGTTACCCCCCTCCCCCTCCAGGCTCCTTATATGTCCCATTTCTCCAACTTCCACACCTCAGATCCTGACTCCTGCTCATGCCTGTGGTCATGAAAATGACCCTGCTTCTCCTCCTCTTTGGGAGTGTCTGGGCCGAAGATCTGAACATGACTACGTCCGCACAGCCCACTTCTCCTGTGGTCTCAACCACGACTGAGGCCGCATACCCTAACTCAATGGCCTCCCACCATGCAGTCAGAAGCACCCCTGGGGGAAGTAACCAGGCCACGCATCAGGGCCCCACGCCTCGTCATACAGCCAGTGAGGTGTCCTCTCCTGAGATTTCTACTCCTAACAGCGATGACACCCCTGTACCTGCGTCAATAGTCTCCCAGGAACCTCACACCATGAATTCATTAATGACCCAGGAAATCTCTACTAAAACGAGTAACCCTACTGTCCCAGCAATGTCTGCTTCAGGACACCTCAATGTGACTGGTGGAACCAATGCAACTGGATCTCTGGAGGTATCCAATGGGACCAGTGAATCCACTGTCACCATGGCAACTGGGTCTCTGGAGGCCTCCAGGGGGACCATTGGACCCTCTGTCATCATGACAAGTAGCTCTCTGGAGACCTCTGATGGGACCAGTGAACCCCCTATCACCATGGTAACTAGCACGGTGGAGATCTCCGAAGGGACCAGTGGACTCCCTGTCACCGTGACAACTAGCTCTCCGAAGACCCCCAAGGGGACCAGTGGCTCCCTCATCTCCATGGTAAAAATATCTACCCCAGAGCCCCCAAGTTCATATCAGGGGACAAAAAACACCCTGCTGATGACTGTGCTTGTGGCCATGCTGGTGGTCATTGTCCTCCTGGCACTACTCCTGCTCTGGCGCCAACGGCAGAAGCGGAGGACCGGGGCACTGACGCTAAGCAGAGGCGCAAAGCGCAATGGGGTGGTAGATGCCTGGGTGGGGCCAACCCCGGTGTCTGATGAGGAGGCTGTGATAACAACAGTGGGAGTGTCCGGTGGTGACAAGGGCTCTGGGGTCCCCGACGGCGAGGGGTCTGGCCGGCGGCCCACGCTCACCACTTTCTTTGGTCGAAGGAAGTCTCGCCAGGGTTCCTTGGCCCTGGAGGAGCTCAAAGCTGGGTCAGCCTCCAGCACAAAGGGGGAAGAAGAGCCTCTGGTGGGCAGTGAGGATGAGGTTCTGGAGTCCCCCATTTCTGATGGGCCAGACGCGGGAGACGGGGAAGTCGTGTAGAGCCTGTGAACACCAAGCCTGGCGGTCAGAATCATTTCTCGCTTTCATCACCGTCCTAATCTTCACTCCAACCTCGTCGCTCAGCATCCGCACTCGGAATCCTCATCCAGCTTCTTCACCTGGGAACCCCCAGCAGCCCCCACACCCAACATGGGCGCCCAGCCCCGAAGGCCGGGCCTGCACCCACTGGGACAGCCTCATCAACCCCAGCTTCTCTCCGTCACATTTTGGCCGACGTTTTTATCCTTGAAACCGGCTGTTGAGTCTCCGTAATGCCGTACTCCTTGACTTACAACTTCTCAGAGGATTCCACCAGGGACAGCAGAATCTGGGAAGAAGAAGGAAATGACCAGCCAGCAAACGCCCACTTAGGATTACTCTGAAAAGCACATTTGACCCCATCGGTTAGGGCAATCCTAACATGTTTCCCCAAAAATAAGACCTAGCCGGACAATCAGCTTTAGTGCGTCTTTTGGAGCAAAAATTAACATAAGACTCAGTCTTATTTTACTATATATAAAATATGAGACCGAGTCTTATGTTAGTTTTTGCTCCAAAAGATGCATTGGAGCTTATTGTCTAGCTAGGTCTTATTTTCAGGGAAACAGGGTACGGGGTCACCTCATGAAGCTCCCTTATTTATATCTGGGCCCCAGTGCTGTGTGCCAGGGCAGGCTGGAGCAGGGGCAGGGTGGCGCCTTCCAGAGGTGCTGTCGGGTGTACCTGTAACAGCACCTGTACTCTAGGCTGGCTCCTGCCCAAGCCACGCCCACATTCTCCCACACCTCTGGACTGAAACTGCCAAAGCCTTCAGCTGTTCTCCTCCCAAGAGCACAGGTGAGAAGGGTTTCTGGGCATGTGTAGTTCTTAGAAGCCTTGCACCTGTGTGGATCCATTCCTGGGTGCAGTTTGTAGGCAAGAGGCAAGGATTTGGTGGTGTTTGTGAAGGGTAGCGTGAGTGCAGGGGGGCAGGAGGGAGGGCTAGGAAGGGCTGAGGACATGCCAGGCTGAGGAACTGCCGAGAACATGGTGCCATCTGTGCTCAGATGAGGTGGAAGCAGCAGACTGAACTGTGTCTGCAGCCCAGGAGAAGAATGCCAGGCTTGAGAGACCGTATGTGTGACCCGAGTGTGGCTCTCCAGCTCGGCAGCTATATCCCCTCCTGTCAGCCTCCCCTCCACATGACGCAGGGGGAGAGCAGACCGTTCAGCCAGGTAGTGGTGACGCTCCTCTGTTGCATGTTTCCATGTGTTGTGGTCGTTGTCCTTCCCTTCTCTAAGGATTTTCAGTGAGAGTGAACTGAGGCCGCTGGGACATGCTGGCAGCACCAGGGGCTTCCCCTAGGCTCTGGATGGGCAGCAGGGAACAAGACCCAGCTGGCTGTCTCTGAAAGCAGCCCAGGCAGCACACAGGGGACCTGGCAGTTACAGTTTCCCCAGGGCAAAGAGGAAATTTGCAAACAGGAAGTTGTTGAGTCACAGGGTGAAGTGGCTGAGAGCAGACAGATTGACCTACAAAAACAGAGGCCAGTGGGAACTATGTGAGTGTGACTGCCATGTGGTCTGGACCAGAGGACGGGCAGGAGGAGACGGGGAAAGGGCCCAGAGGGTCAGGTCAGGAGGCGGAGGAGAGAAGGGCCGAGAGTGGCTATGCATCCACCTGGCCACCACAGCCTGTGCCTGTGGGGACGGGCTGAGCTGGGGTGGACATCCAGCCTTCACCAGCCAGGCTGGGCACCCACGGGGCCATGTCTGGGCGTCTTTTCCCACTTCTCACTAGGTACTGCTTGGCCTGACTATAGCCCCAGAACAGCAGACACGAGTCCCAGAAGTCCCTTAGGGAAAACCGCAATTGTTATCTTGGATTGTCAAGTGCCCCAATTCAGCTTTAGAAAGTATTGTCTATAGAAGAGGGTAAACGGGCTTTAATGTATGGTGATGGAAAGAGAAGTGACTCTGGGTGGTGAGCGCACAATGTGAGATATAGATAATGTACACCTGAAATCTATGTAACTTTACTAACAATTGTCATGCCAATAAACTTTAATTAAAAAAAAAAGTATTGTTACTGAACTCAAAGGCCATCAGCTCCACCTGTGTCCTTCAGCACATGCAGCCATTTTCCGAACCATTACTGGTTTCTGGGTCCTGGGCGAATCCCACAGGGAATGGGGTGGGAGTGGGTAAGGTACCCATTAGGGCTCTCTCAATCCCCCAAATATGTGACGGTGTCCCTCACTCATTAGCGTGTAGTCCCTCCACGTCCCCGTGTCACCTTTGTGGCTCCAGAGCCCAGGGCCTCGCACGTTGTAGCTACCTAAGGTGTGTTTACTAAATGGAGGGATAAATGAATTAATGAATGAACAAATGATGGTTTTAAAGTCAACATGTGGCAAGATTCGATCTGTCTTTTGAGTGAATTTGGCATCCAGGAGGATGGCCTGAGGGCAGTGTGGCCCCAGGTGGGGGCATTATTCCAGTGTGAGTTAGATCTAGTGGGAGCATGGCCTCAGGTGACACGGAGGTCGTGTCTGAAACTGGGGGTGCCAAAAAAGTATATGCACGTGACTCGCATTCATCTTTTTTTGTCGATCTATATTGAGGATTACCATTTTAATACAGTTTTTCCCTTTTAAAAAAATGTGTATACATTTTTTGAGGCACCCTCTGTATTTATCCAGAGAACGAAATTTTAGAACTTTTTGGCTGTTGAGGTGACAGGGGGGAAGAATGAGGTTAGACGTCAAGGTTTCCTGTTTGGGGAGATTGAGATGTTGACATCATTGTGTGGAAATGTAGAGAGGTGAGCAGTTTGGGGGGAAACACAATGAGTTCATCTGAGCAGTGTAAGCAGGGGTGTTTAGAGACGGTTGGACACGTGAAGCTTGGGAGTGAAGTCGGAGCTGGAGATAGGGCTTCCAAAGTCATTGAGTTTAGATAGCAATTTAAATAATGGTAGAGGAATACATGCAGAAACAACAGCATTCAATGTGTAGAATGAGGAAAGGGGAGATCTGTGGAGAGAACTTAAGTGTGTTGGTCAGGGCAGGCTAATTGCATAACAAACAAACCCAAAACTCGGGTATAACTCCAGAGAATTTGTCTTCCTTGCTTATATAACACTTCACTGCTGACATTGGAGGATGACCTTCCATAAGGTCATTCAGGTTGCTTCCATTTTGTGGCTCTGTCATTCCTGGGGAGGAGAAAGAAAGAGGAGGGTCATGGAAAGACTTTCATGGGCCAGGTCTGGAAGTGACACATATCACTTTTGTCCACATTCCATGGGACAGAATTCAGTCATGGGGCGGCCTCCTTGCAAAGGAGGCTGGGAAATGTAGTTTCACTGGTGTACCCAGGAGGAAAAGAGAACCAGTTCTACCATACTGAGGGAACACCGGAATTGAGGGTTGGGTGTACAGCAAAGAGCCTTTAAGAGAGAATCCTGGAGAAAATGATGTCTAGGGAGAAAGTCGTTTGGGGAAGGGCTGTCAGAGCAGTTCTGGACTAGAGTGAAGCAAGCAAGGTGCTGAGGCGCCAAATGGAACCTGACAGTGAGGCCCCCCCAGTTTGCATCCCAGGACCCTCTCGTGTGTCACCCGAGTCCCAGTCCTGGCAGGGTCACATGCTGCAGAGAAATAAATGGGAGAGGGCTTGGAAGATGCCTGTGGATTGCCAATCAGTGGCCCCAGACACCAGCAAAATGGCAAAAAGGGACCACAAACTGAACCTGACCAGCTCAGGGGAGGCCCACCCAGCGTGGCAGGGCTTAAAGCTCAGAGAGCAGACGTAACCCCATCAGTTGGCTTGAACATAAAAATTCCTAACTGAAAGCGAGTCATGGCTGGTAGTCACATCCTGGGCCTGTAGCTTCCTTGATAAAGGGCAATCTTTACCTTAAGTGAGCCCGTCAATTGTCTTTTTGCATCTAAGATGACATAGCTTTGAAATGTCAGAGTCATCTGCTTTTCCAGACCAGAGCACGAGACCACAGAACCCCTCACTCTTGTTTCCCACATAACATCTCCGTGTGCCGCAAATGTTAACTGTTAGTTATCCTATACCTACCAGTGTAATAGAAGTGTGTGTGTCTCCGTTTTCTTTTTATCCAATCCCAGAGATTTCCCAGCTTTGCTTTCTCTTGCCAAGGTAATCTACTAATGGATTTCATGTAACACTCCTTACATCTCCTCCTTTGATTCTAATACATAAAATACGTTGCAAAACTGCCGTTCTTTGGAGCATTTTCTCAATGCGTTGAGATCTTGCTTCCCAGCAGTTGTTGTCAATTGGACTCATATAAACTCATAAACATTCTCTACAGGTTGGGGCATTTCTCACATCGACAGCGCGCAGTCTCCCATGAGGAAATGGAGGCCAGGCAGTTCTTGAACAGAAACTTGCCGGAAGTACCAGTGCAGCTTCCTGGCAGTTTCCCAGTTTTTCTGTTCAGAAGTCCAGCTCTGATCTGCCCGTGCCTTTAGAGTACCTGAGGAAGAGGGAAGGGAAGAAAAGTGGACACTTGTTGTTTCTACTCTGTGTCATTCGCAGTTCACTGGATTCTCGGTTGAACCCATGAGATAGGTACTATGCCATTTTACAGAGAAGGAAACTGAGGTGCAGAAAAAGGTACTTGAGATAAAGGATGGAATTAGGATTTGAACCCAGATCTAAGGCCCAGATTTTCCTAGTGCACCATCAAAAGAGCTTCCCAGCTCTCACAAGAGAGTGCACTCTTTCGTTCATGGCCCCACACCAGGGGAGCTTGGTGAATGGGAAGAGCAGGACTCCTGGCTCAGACAGGAGGGTTACACAACAGCCTCCCCTCTGAGAATGGGAAGCACATGAGGTAAGTACAGCTGCAGGTGCTCTGGACCAGGGCCCGAGGGAGTCCCTCAGAGCCTGGGAAGGGATGATGGGGGCTGGTTAGACTAGCTCCTCCCTCCCCTCCCTCTGGCAGCCCCGCCCCCAGCCTCAGGAATCTCAGAACTTAGGATCTGAGCAGCTGGTGACCATTCCGCAGCTCCAAGCTGTCATGGACCCTGAAGGTAAAGGAGTCCCCAGGCCTCTCTCCTCTGCGTTTCCACACAACCTGCACCCCCGTCTCCCCAGCCCTCCTGCCTCTCTCCCCATCCCAGCTTATCTCAGTCCCTTCTCCCCCCACCCCCTCCGGAAGACCAAGTCTCTGGTCCTCATCTGTTCCTCTACCTCCCCCATCTCCCTCCAACCTCTCTGAACCCCGAGCATTCCTTTCTGTCCCCCAAAATCCTCTTCTCACTCTTCTTTCTCCTCTCTGCTGGGTCCCAAGGAGCTCTGGGGAAGAAAGGGGCTTGAGCCCCAACAATGTCAGGGGTGGCCTGGAGGAGGGCACAGCTCCTGGGAGGCCGACCTGTGGACTTTGTTCCTGGATAGCAGCCCCGTTGGGGGGGAGTGGAGGCAAAGTCCTGTGGCATCTGCCTCAGGTGGGGGAGGGAGCTGAGGCCAGTGACCCTCTGCCGGGTGGGGAGATGCTGCTGAGGAGGCCGTATGCAGAAAGGGGGGCCAGGTTCCTGTTTGAGCCAGACCCCACCAGGAACAGGTGTGTGACCTTAGGCAAGTCACCTGACTCCTCAGAGCCTCGTTTCCTGGCATCTATAAAATGACAACAACAGTTCCTTGCTCAGGAGGTTGTGGGAAAACCAGCACTGGCTGCATGGACGGCCACTCCCTCTGTGAGCTCCCTGCATTTTCACTGGGATCCTTCCCCAGGTCTTCCCACCCCCTGGTTTGAGGCTTCTGCTGGCCCGTCACTTCCAGCCCTTTTGCTTGGGGGTCCCAACAAGCTCTTGGTTCAGAGCCTGAGTTCAAGTCCTGTTCTGGCCACATGTTGGCTGTGTGACCTCAGTCAAGACGCTTGGCCTTGCTGTGACTCTGTTTCTTCATTGATAAAGTGAAAACAGTGGCTTCCCTGGGCTTGGTCAGGATTCAATGATATGATGCAGGTGGAGGGTACTCAGGACCCATTCTGTGGTAGTTACGCTGGTGATGTTGACCCCCCACACCTGTCTGTCCAGCGCTAAGCACAACCCAGGTTCCAGCCCCCAGTCTGGAAGCCTGTGTGTCTGTCTCCCCACCGTGCCAAACTTGATCTTCCTCCCATACCAGCTCTGTGTTCATGCCTCACCATCCTGCTACTCAGGCTGGGCACCTCAGGGTCAGCTCTCACTGCTCTCTGTCCCTTACACCCCAATATCTAGACAGTTGCCATGTCCTGTGGATTGACCTCCATGGCGTCCCCTGTGCCTCTTCCATTCTGGTGCCACCTCCTTGGGGCAGCGGCCTGGTGGAGGCATCCTTTGCTGCTGTCTTCGTGCGTGTGACAACACCTGGTGTTTAACTGAGAAGGGCTAGTGCTGGGGTCACTGAGCTGCCGGAATTAAACCAGGAGGGAGTGGTTTAAACCTCAAGGGGGTGAGGCAGAAGCTGAGGAACTGGGGGAAAGCAGGGGCGAGGATGGAGCTGGGGCGGAAGCAGATGGCAGGCTGGTGAGAAACGGCAGAGAGGTCAGACTTGGCCAATGTGTGAGCGGGGCGGGGTGCAGGCGGGGTGCAGGCTGTGGGCCCTTTTTCTTACAGCCTCGGGAGGGACGCCCTCCCATTGCCCATCACCCAGGCTCACTGTTTCTTGCCCAGCTGTTGCAACAGCCTCCCAACTTACATCTTTCAGGACCCCCAGGCACAATTGAAATATTTAAACTTCAAAGTACATTTTTGATCGTTTGACTTCTTGTCAAAAGTTGTAGTGATTTCCCCTTGCCTGTTGAACAAAACCCTCTTTCCAGCCATTCAAGCCCTGCCCAGGCTGTGCCCATCCTACCCCAGGCTTCTTTGTCGCTGCTCTAATGACTCCGAAATTCTGTAGATGTTTTACTGTAGATGTTTTACCACTTGTGTGATGGGCAATTGCCTCTTCTTTGGCTGGAGAAAGGGAAAGAAAAGAATATTCATCTGGCCAGCCTCTGTCTCCACCTGGTGTTTGCCAAATGGACTGACAGATGACTAGATGGAAGAACAAGGCCACTAGAGTCAGACACCTGGGCTCAAAGACTGCTGGCCAGGCCTTGGCTCAGTCACTTTATACAAATCACCACATTCCCTCCTCATTTGCAGCCCTGGGATTTCCTCAGGAACTGACCCCAGAGTTTAGCAAACTGCCTGAGGTTGCCCAGCGTAAGGGTAGTGGAGCTAGGACCTCAATCCAAGCATTTGGCTCCCAAGCCAGGCTGTTCCTACTCGGAACCCTGATTGTGGCTTGCAGAACTGTGAATATTGACATAATGAACATATAATCATTTAAAAATATAATTTAGTTTTAAATTAAGTGACAATGTGATGAGGAGGGGTCAGTGAGGGGACTCTGGAGCCAGCCTCCTGGGCTTCCGTTCCTGACTCCACACTTCCCAGCTGTGTGAACTTTGGGCAAGTTACTTACCTTTCCTGTGCCTGATCAGGACACCCTTCCAGTTTCCTGATCTGTAAAATGGGGAGAGTAATACTATTCCCATATGGTCGTTCTGAGGATTAAATGTGTTCATATATATATAAAATGCTTGAGATGGTGCCCAGGAAGGAGAGTAAAAGTGTTTCGTTGTTATTATGACACATTATGTCATTCACAATTCCATTATAGACAAGTAGGCACCAGAGTTGTAAGAAAAATTGATAAAGGCAAAACCTTGGAAATTGACAACTTCTAGCTATGTTAATGTTTCCTGTAAGTTAGGGGAAACCGTCATTACCTGGTTTTAGCTGGAAGACCCTGTGAGCCTCATATAACACCACTGTTGGTATCAGCCTGGCCACATCGTTACACATCCAATTAAGAGCAAAGACTTGTTATATTAATTGTAGGTCCATTCGGGGAGCCTCCCTTCGTGCCTACCCATCAAAGTCATGATTAAGTGTTTGTTAAATGATTGAAGGAAAGCTGAAGCGTGAAAGTTCTGATCCCTCCTGGCAAGGAGACTCTGTCCAGTTAGGGCAACACAGAAACAGGAGACAAGCCCAGCCAAAGTGCCAGTGGGGAAAATTGTCAGATATTGTGCCAGGACCTTCAGTTTATCTGTATCCTCTTATGTAATTTGTATAGAGAGCAGTGCAAGAAATATCCCACGATGATTTTGTATCCCCTAGAAACGGCAATGCCAATTTTAATAAAACTCTGGACAACCAATTAAGAATGTATCACCTTGAGAGAAGAAGGTTACATCCCACAGGTGAAATTATAACCTCGCAAGTCCGGCCATCTTGCGAGAACTCTTGCATGTAACAACTGCAAGGGCAGAAAGCCGAACAGGGCATGACAGCTGCCCCCTCTGTGTAACAGCTTCCCCCATGCCCTCTGCACCAGGCCTCCCCAGGCAGCTGCAGTTGTGCCCCCCACCAAGTACCTTTCTCTCAGGGCTGCTAAATAGGAGAGCCTGTATTAACTTCTCAGCATGTATCTTCTAAAAGAATAAGGACTTTTCTTTTATTACAATCACAATGATCACAACTAGATTTCTAAAAAAAAATTCCCTTCATGTTATTAAATATCCAGTCAGTGATCAAATCGGATCCTCAGTGTTCCAATGTGATTTCAATGTGTATGTTTGAATTAGGACCACATAAAAGCCAGGCACAGTGATTGGTTAGTATGTGTTTGAAGATTGTTTTCATCTTTGTTTTCCTTGCCGTGTATTTTCTGAGGACATCAGGTTATCCTTTGGTAGAGTTGTCTTTGAAACTCTGAATTTTGCTCGTTGTACGCCTGTTGGATACTTTGACAAGTCTCTCTGTCCTCTGGTTTTCTTGTAAATTGGTGGTTGCGTCTAGAAGTCTGATCTGACTCTGGTGCAGCTGTTTTAGCGAGAGTGTCGCACGGTTGGTGGTGTGTTCTCCCACCAGCAGCGTCCAGCGTCTGGCTGTTTTGCTTCTTGGTTTTGAATTTGATGCCCAACACCTCCTCCCTGGTTCCCTGCGATTGCAGAATGGCTCCTGCCTCCCAGCAGAGCACTGGTTTTTATTTGCTTGTGTAAGTGGACTTTTTAATGATTTGTTAGTCAATGTACCAAGTTGAGTAGCCATCACTCTCCACAGACCATTTCCATCTCCCCAATAAGACCTCATGCCGTTCTGAGT
Source organism: Rhinolophus sinicus (assembly GCF_057876585.1). Taxonomy (NCBI): domain Eukaryota; kingdom Metazoa; phylum Chordata; class Mammalia; order Chiroptera; family Rhinolophidae; genus Rhinolophus; species Rhinolophus sinicus. The sequence continues at coordinate 17,895,753 of NC_142510.1, read as the reverse complement.
TCATTCCCAGCCCCAGGCAAACACTATCCTAACGTTTCTCTCAGTTTGCCTCTTCTGGACGTTTCATATAAACGGAGGTGTGCCAGGTGGGGACTTGTGTGAGCATTGGTTCTTCACCCTCATATGCATCTGAGTCATGGGGGGAGCTCTTTCAAAACCTCCGCCAAAGATTCTGATTCAGGTGGTCTGGAGTGGGCCGTGTGCAGCAGAGTCTGGAAAGCTCCCCAGGTGACGCCCCTGTGCAGCTGAGGTGGGGGGCCCTGCTTTCTCCACCTCCGCGGAAAGGAGGGTCCACACCGACTGCTTCCGCTTCCTCACCTCTCATACAGATTGCGACGATGACAATGTGGTTTCTCCCCAACCACACAGAACCAAAGCTGCTCTGGCCAAGGCTGCCCAGTTGCTAAGTCCAGTCCCCATTTCAGTCTTCCTTCTTGCTTCTTGCTCACAATCTGCTTCTTGGAATCCAGACACCCACTCCCTCCTGGGCCTGCTTCTCCCTGTGACAGCCACAGCTCTATAAACACCTCTGGTGTTTTCCGGAGCCCTCCTCTCCTTCCCTGAGCTGGAGCGCTTACCCACTGCTCTGCGCAGTAACCGTCCACATGTGTTGGTGGCTCCCAGATCGCCTTTCCTCACCCCTGTATTTCGTCAGAACTCCAGAAGCACCCTGCTACCCACTGTCTGGACATGGCCACCCACATTTCCCTCTGGCATTCGTCTCTGCAAAACCACAGTCATTCATTTCCCCTGGCGCTGCTGCTTATGAGCTGCGTCACCAGGACACAGTGTAGGAACCTCCTTGAGATCCCGTTTCCATACTTGTAAAATGGGAAGATGCCTTGTGTTGAGTTTCCGCAGAGAGCGGGTGAGAGAACCGTGGTGCCCACCGCTGGCACAGCACAGGCAGGGCAGGTGGCTACCTTCTGGTGTCCCCAGTCTCCCTGAACAACTCTTTACGTCAGTTTTTAGCTCCCCAAGGACAGAAACCCAAAGCTTCTCCCTCTTAGGAGCTGCTAATTCTGGAAGGTGCTCCCTTAGGAACAACTCTCACCTTTGCCTCTGCTTGCTATCCCTGTGTTTATCTCCCAGATTCAAGGGCTTTGTCACTTTTCGTCCAGCCAAGTGCCTCGGCTTCCCTTTGCCTCCAAACCCAGCTCCAGTTGGTGGCTGAAGGGACCCTTCTAGAGAACTTCATAATCATGCCTTCCTCTCTGCCCCCAACTAAGTGATTCATTCTGCTGTGTGGCCTCTGCTTGGATAAGGAGACCTGAACACTTAGTATGAAGCAAAACGATATGACATTGCCTATATCTGACTGTTTCTGACCAATAAATAAAGCAGCACATTCGTATGATTTGGTGTACTAAGCACTTGGCACAAGAAAACTCTCTGGACGGACAAATCTTGGTCCCCAGAGAGGAAACAAGAACAGAGTGTGATGACAGGGGAAGCAGAAGGAGCTGAGTGAGCATGCCACCCAATTTATGGGGTCTGGGAGAGCCCCTTGCCGAGGAAGGGATGGCTAAGAGAAGACCTAACAGAGGAGGGGGAGGGGAAGGGGGAGTGTGGGGGGAGGGTAAAGGAAGGGACTATCAGGTAGAGGCAAAACCCTGGAACAGCAAAGGCGAAGGCCTAAAAGCTAAGAGAAAGAGCTGCCCACTCTGTCACCCAAAAATACTAAGTACCTGGCACCCAGCAGATGCTCAGTAAAGATTTGTCAAAAGAATAAATGAAAAATGGGAAGAAGTCAAGAGAGCTGGAGCTAATACAATGAAAGTGGGGTTTCACATGGGAGAGTGATCCCCTTCAATTGACTTGTTTATTGTTTAATTTTAAAGTCTGGTGTAATGAGCTAGAATTACAGAAAGTAAAATTCACCCTTTCCTCTCAGAAGTTGTACAAGTCTTGACAAATGCATCAGTCATACAACCACCATCAGAGACAAGATCTGGAACAGCTCAATCACATCCAGAAACCTCTTTGGTGCTGCCCCTCTGTGGCCAGCCCCTCCCCCACCCCAGGCAAGCACCGCTCTCTTTGTGGTTTTTGGTTTGCCGTTTCTAGAAGGTCACATGGACAGACTCAAATGGTATGTAGGCCTTTGAATCCAGCTTCTTAGGACAATGCATCTGAGATGCATCCCTCTTGCGTGTATCAGTAGCTGGTCCCTTTGTTTTTTGCAGACTAGAGTTTCACTGCATAGATGGATCAGTTAGTTTATCTGATACTCACCAGTTGAAGGCTTCAAATGCGCTTTAAAAAACAAATCCCAGTGCACAAAATCTGAATGGAGTGGGGGCCTCTGCACCTCTGCCGTTTGTTCGCTGGCCTTTTGCCTGGCTGGACCCGGGACAGTGGGGACTCTGTCCCTTTTACTGACTTTGTTTCCAGCACCCAGCCAGGTCACAGCTAGCTCTTTTCCCACAATCTGGGGAAAGAGGGTCAGGTTCCATCACAGGACTGTGGCTGAGGGTGGGGGTGGAGAAGATTGGGTGCTTTGGGGAAGAAGCAACATTCATTCAACAGGCGTGAGGGGGCGCCTTAGCTGATACCTGCGGGCAGGAAGGAGCTTCACCACCACGCCTTTAACTCTTATTTTACAGGCAAAGGACTCGCCCACACTCCTGAAGCTGTGTCACAGAGCAGGGGTTCAAACCCAATTTCCCCGTGCTCTCGCCTCCTTGTGCAGCCCCCATCTCTAGAAAGATGATGGGTGGGAGAGGTAGCCAAGCTGAGTGCAAAGGCAGAGGAACCACCAGCCATGACCACAAGGCCTGGCTGGTCTGACTGCCGCCAGTTCGCTGTGTGACCTCAGCCTTCTTGTCTTTCCTCTCTGTTCTTCAGTCTCTGTAAAAAGCTAAACTCCCAGCTTTAGAACACTTGGTGCTGTGAAGACTGGGATGAAAAAGACCCACAGCTCACATTCCCCTGGAGCCTTAACTCCTTCTTAACTAATCCTTCTATGCAGGGCTGCAGGGTGCTCTGAGGTGGTTCCTACTCTCTCCTAGCTGGTGAATAGCTGTGGATACAGCACCAAGTCTGCCAGAAAAAATATTGGACATAGTTAAAATTTGAATTTCAAATAACCAACAGATAATTTTTAAGTATATGTATGTTCTAAACATCACCTAGGATATATCATCTTTCTTGTTTGTCAGAAATCTAAATTTAACAGGGTGTCCTGTGTTTTTATTTGCTCAATCAGGCACTCCTGACCAGCCCACAGGGCCCACCCAGCACCCCAGCTCCTCCCCGGGGACCCCCAGATCTTTACCCTGATTGGCCAGCTTAGCTGATTGTTAAACCAATTGACCCTTGAACAACACCAGTTTGAACTGTGCCCAGGCACTGGTGTGGATTTTCAATAAATACCTGTACTTTTTCTTTTTTTTCATCTGTGCTGTTTTTGATCCATGGGTGGGAGTCCGCGGATGCATTGAGCTACGCCCTTTTGTATGGGGGACGTGAGCATCTGTGAATTTTGGTATTGGTGGAGAGCTCCTGGAACCAATCCCCTCCCCTGCTGGTACTTAGCTTTGGGGGAGTCAAAAGTTATATGGGAATTTTTGATGGCATGGGGGTTGTCGTCCCTGACCCCCAAGTTCAAGGGTCAAGTGTATTTTGACAATCACCCCTGACTACGAGAGGGGCAGCCAGAATGTCATGCTGTGTTCTCTCTGTCTTCCTCACAGGCCTGGCGCTCTTGCTCCCCCCCACCACCCTGGCCACCCTGGCCGACAGCTGGCTCCATGAGGACTGTCCCAGCATCAACTACGCAGCCTTGGTCACAGGGGCAGCCCCCTCGCAGGCGGCGCTGTGGGCCAAATCCCCTGGGGTCCTGGCCGGGAGGCCTTTCTTCGATGCCATCTTTGCCCAAGTCAACTGCCAGGTCTCCTGGTTCCTCCCTGAGGGATCAAAGCTGGTGCCTGTGGCCAAGGTGGCCGAGGTCCGGGGCCCTGCCCACTGCCTACTGCTGGGGGAGCGGGTGGCCCTAAACATGCTCGCCCGCTGCAGTGGCGTTGCCAGCTCTGCAGCTGCTGCGGTGGCAGCTGCCAGGGGGACTGGCTGGGCCGGACATGTGGCCGGTACAAGGAAGACCACGCCAGGCTTCCGGCTGGTTGAGAAGTATGGGCTCCTTGTGGGTGGAGCCGTCCCCCACCGCTATGACCTGGGAGGCCTGGTGATGGTGAAGGACAACCACGTCGTGGCAGCCGGTGGTGTAAAAAAGGTGTATGTCCGGCCCTGCCCCCTGCCCTGGCCCTGCCCCCACCCCCATCATAGCCCTTCCCTCTACCAGCGCCCTGGCCTGGAATCGGGTGAGGCTCCTGGACCCCTCAGTCGCTCCATCTGTCAAATGGGTTGGATTTGCTTCTCTACACATGTTCTTCTGCTCCTTGGTACGATGTTCAAAACCAAAGGACAAACCTTGGTAGCCCGGTGTTGATGGCTCTACCACCTTGGACAGGTCACTCTGCGTCCCTGGACCCGTTTCCCATTTGTGACTATATTTTTGAAAACCCTTCCTGTTTTAATTTTCTAAGTCAATTGAACTCGGGTCCAAATACAAAATAGTGCTAATATTGACCATGTTTTTGGACCCACAAAAGTGGTCATTTCATGTGGTTTCACCGACTACGAAAGAAACCACCCCGGTGCCCGATTTCCTCCTTACTCCCAAGCTTGTTATTCTTCTGTGGCCCTTGGAATGCCAGTCCCAGCTCACTGTTCTCACTGTTCCCCTCCTGGCCCGGCAGGCGGTGCAAAGGGCCCGGCAGGCGGCTAACTTCGCCCTGAAGGTGGAGGTGGAGTGCAGCAGCCTACAGGAGGCTTTACAGGCAGCTGAGGCGGGAGCGGACCTCATCTTGCTGGACAACTTCAGGCCAGAGGTGAGGCAGGGTCTCCTCCCTGGGAAAGAGCTCTGGTGGGGGCTCTTACCTCCCCTTGGTTTGTGTCCCCAAGGAGCTGTACCCCACGGCTGAAGTACTGAAGGCCCGGTTCCCGAGCGTGGGCGTGGAGGCCAGTGGGGGCATCACACTGGGCAACCTCCCTCAGTTCTGCAGGCCACACATAGATGTCATCTCTTTGGGGATGCTGACCCAGGCTGCCCCGGCCCTGGACTTCTCCCTCAAGCTGTTTGCTGAAGGGACCACTCCAGTGCCCCATGCCCGCCTGTCCTAAAGCCGAAGAGATGACACTGGCAGTGGGATAACATGGTTTCCTGAGACCCTCAAGGTCACATATCTTTAAGAACAGTGGCCAACAGGACACTCTCAGTGTTAGCCTGGGCTAATATCTGACTCTGCCACTTAATGCTGTGTAACCCCAAAGGGCTAACTTTACCTCTGCTCACCTCAATTGTCAAATCTGTAAAATGGGTCTAATAAATGATCAACCTTATGGATTTCTTTGGGTGATAATTCACACATGATATGTCCTCAGTAAATGTTAGAAATTACCATAGTTCATTTGTTCTAAGATGCACTTCCCCCACACACACTGCCTTCTCTGAAGTCAAAGTACATCTTTAATCAATGGTATCTAATGGCCACTGTCAACCAGGCATTGGCCATCATGTAGCTGCTGTGGCCTGTGCATGCAGGTTACAGACAAAACATAGTAATCTACATTGAAATGAATCCTAAAGAACTCTTTCTACAAGTATAAAATAGAAATGGTAAGTGATAAGAAAGCGTTGGTCATAGTTTAATTGACAATTTTCTTTTTGAGTGATCGTTTGTGTTTTACAATTAATGGTATCGTTTTTTAAATTTTTTTCTTTAAAATTTATTGGGGTGACAATTGTTAGTAAAGTTACATAGATTTCAGGTGTACAATTCTGTATTACATTATCTATATCTCACATTGTGTGTTCACCACCCAGAGTCACTTCTTCTTCCATCACCATATATTAGACCCCATTTACCCTCTTCTAGAGCCCCGCTTCCTCCTCCTCCCTTACCTTCTGGTAACCCCTAAACTATTGTCTATGTCTATGAGATTTTGTTCTTTCAGTTGTTTGTCTTGTTCTTTTGAATTAATGGCATCTTATATAAATTTTTAAAAATTAAGGAAAAAAAAGACAAGATGGTAGGTAAAATTCCATACATGTTTCAACACCTCCATATGTTGTTCCAATCACTTCCTGAGTAATAGATCATTTTGACAGTTACTCAGTAACATTTTTTTTTAATAATGATTTTATTTTATTTGCTTTTTTAAGGAAGGCACAACTCACGGTGGCCCATGTGGGGATCGAAACTGAGACGTTGGTGTTATTAGCACCACGCTCTAACCACCTGAACTAACCAGCCACCCCCTCAGTAACATTTAAGACCTGCTTTCTGGGCTCTCAGTAGCTCAACGTGTGAGACCAAACTACCAAGTACTGAGGAAGAGCTGACCATGAGGCTGTGAATAACTTCTCCATTAATTGCTCTACCCATCGGATTTTCCCCAGATAATGCAGGCTTTGTTTATTTCAGAAACGCAGGGCTCTTTAGATCACTGGACTCGAGCACAGCACACCCAGAAAATGATGAGGGGTAAAGAGATCTTCGTATATATCTCTAGTTTGGTGGGTCGCTGGGTAACCGCTTCCCTCCCTCTTACCTGAAACAGTCAGAAGCCTTAGCCCCAGCAAAGAGTTATCCACAAGTCACTTGTGGATATTTGGCTGCTTTTTAACCAAAAGAATGCATCTTTGTTGTTCTGTTTGCTTTGTATGTATAACACTAATTCAAGCCGAAACTCTGCCTTGAGGGTTAGATGTCTCATTGCGTTCAAACACGTTACATTTTCTAATGGCTTAATTTTCTTAAAGACCCCTTTCGGTAGCCTTCTGACCTGCCTCCATCTGGAGTGGTTATTCTCCAGGCCTGCTGTATACTCGTAGCTGTCTCCTTGAGAGCTCGCTTCATCTGCTGTGACTTCCTCCATGTCTCTTTTTTTTTTTTTTTTAAGATTTTATGGGGGAAGGGGAACAGGACTTTATTGGGGAACAGTGTGTACTTCCAGTCCTTTTTTCCAAGTCAAGTTGTTGTCCTTTCAATCTTAGTTGTGGAGGGCGCAGCTCAGCTCCAGGTCCAGTTGCCGTTGCTAGTTGCAGGGGGCACAGCCCACCATCCCTTGCGGGAGTCGAGGAATCGAACTTGCAACCTTGTGGTTGGGGGAGCCCGCGCTGCAACCAACTGAGCCATTCAGGAGGCAGCTCAGCTCAAGGTGCAGTGTTCAATCTTAGTTACAGGGGGGTGGAGCCCATCATCCCTTGCAGGACTCGAGGAGTTGAACCGGCAACCTTGTGGTTGAGAGCCCACTGGCCCATGTGGGAATCGAACCTGCCAGCCCACTGGCCCATGTGAGAATCGAACCGGCAGCCTTCGGAGTTAGGAGCATGGAGCTCTAAACCCCTGAGCCACCGGGCCGGCCTCTTTTTTTTTTTTTTTTTACTTTTATTTATTTAAGTGTGTTTTTCCAAGACCCATCAGCTCCAAGTCAAATAGTTGTTTCAATCTCCTTCATGTCTTGAGTTGGATCCCTAGTTTCCAGGATTCTATGTCTTCCTCTTTCTTGCTTTGTCCCTTTTTTTGATGGGTGCATTCTCTAGAACCATGTGGGTGAGGTTTATTGAGCTCCTTGGATATGTAGGTTTATAATTTTCAGCAATGTGGAAATTGTTCAGCCATTACTTCTTACAATATTTTTTCTGTGCCCTCATGGCTCTCCTTCCACTCCAATTACTCACATCGCAGGCTGCTCCACAGCTCACTGATGTACTTTTCATTTTTTAAAATTATTTTCTCTCTGTAGGTTTCATTTTAGATCATTTCTGTTGCTATGTCTTCAACTTAACTAAGCTTTTCTTCTGCAGTGTCCAATCTGTTATTCCAGTGTACTTTTCATCTCCAATATTGTCATTTTCATTTCTAGAAATTTAATTTATATCTTTTTTTCATTTCGCCATGTCTCTACCTGTTTTAAACATACAGAATACGGTTAGAGGAGCCATTTTAATGTCCTTCTCTGCTCCTTCTAACATTTGTATCAGTCCTAGGTTAGTTTCAATTGATTGATTATTCTCCTCAGTATGAGTCATGTTTTGTGGCCTCTTTGCATGTGTATAGTGATCTTTACTTGCTTGCCCTAATTTTACCTCGTTGAACACCAGGTATTTTTGTGATGCGTGTGATTTGTTAGGCAGTTTCAGAGAAGAGCTCAGTCTCAGGGTTAATTACTCCTCACTGCTAAGCCAACACCTTCCGGTGTAGTTGACCCAGTCCGGTTGCTGGGAGCGGCCCTGGCCTGGGAAGAGCTCCTAATTCTTCAGGGGGCCCTGGCCCTGGCACTTTCCTCACACACGTGTGCTAATTCTCTGCTGACTACTCCAGGGGGCCCCTGGGCAGATCTTGGGGTTCTCCCTGGGCAACTCGCTCTTCTCGGTGTTCTGTTCTCCCACCTCTAGCTGCTGTGGTCTCCTTGGACTCTTAGCTCCATTCCCTCTGCTCAAGAAGTCTTCTGAGTCTCACTTCACCCCCCACCCCCGACCCCTGCCTGCAGTTTGGAAGTTCTCAAAGCATAAGCAGAACCATCCTACAAGGTGAAGCCTTAATTGTTTTCCTCTGTCTCTGGGACTTGTTTTCATTACTATCTTTCAATGCTTGGTGTCCGGTGTTTTGAAAACCACTTATGTTAATTACATTAATTTCAGGTGTACCGCATATTTCAATTACAGTTGTTACACGTATATTCATATTTTGCCTTGTTTTGTGAGGGGGGTGGTGGTTGCTTCAGGCAGGAGGATAACCCGCCCCCCCCTCCACACACACACACTTTGGAGAGAAGCGAGAAGTGGGGTCTCCAGGCCGTGCTTCCAAGAGCTCCCCTGGTGGCGGGCGATTCCAGAATGCAGCCAGGTGAGGGCAGCTCCACAGACCTCTCATCTCCACTTGAAATGTTTTCCCCAGTTGGATGCAAACGTGGTTATTTCCTCCCCTCAGTTTTCTCTGGACTTCTGTTAGATGAATAGTGAATGGAATGATCCTTCGTCTTTTAACTTTTCTTTCTTGTTTTCCATTTCTTTGTTATTTTGCTCTACATCCTGACAGATGTTTAAAAACTCTTTCCCCCCGTACCTTCTTTCGATTAACTTTTAAAAAAGACTTTCATTAAAATATCGCTTACATACTGTATTATGTTAGGATAGTGCAAAAGTAATTGCGGTTTTTGCAATTATTTTTAACCTTTTAAACCGCAGTTACTTTTGCACCAACCTAATAGCTTCGGGTGTACACAATAGTTATTCAACATTTATATACCTACATATTTATATCATCATGAGAAGTCCGGCAACCATCTGACGCCGTCCCCACTGTCACAGTACTATTGACTGTATTCCCCATGCTGTACACTACATCCCCATGACGTATTTGTTTTATACCTGCAAATGTGGACCGCTTATGCCCCTTCACCTTTTTCCTCTTTTTTAAATTTTTCAATTACAGTTGACATTCGATATTATTTTATGTTCATGTCAGGTGTACAGCATAGTGGTTAGACATTTATATAATTTAAGAAGTGATCCCCTGACTAGTCTAGTACCCATCTGACACCATACGTAGTTATTACAATATTATTGACTGTATTCCCTGTGCTATACGCTACATCTCCATGACTACTGTGTAACAACCAATTTGTACTTCTTAATTCCTTCCCCTTTTTCACCCACCTCCTCAACCCCCCTCCCATCTGGCACCTCAAACCACTAAAGGCCAGAACAGTGAGGGACACTGCACACCCACTTCAGGAGTGCTTGTTCCTACTGCTCAGGAGAGGTCTCCAGCTGATGGTTCATGAGCCTCTGTGGCTCCCAGGCTTGCTCCATGTGTGTGTGAGTGTGTGAGTGTGTGTGTGAGTGAGTGTCGTGCGGGAGACCCTGCTCGCTGCGCCATTTGTTGGGCGGGGCGGCCTGTGGGATCTCTGCTCCTGCTCCCCACATAAGAACGCAGGATATGGTGAGGCCAAAAAGGAACACCCACGGAGCCATAGGTAGGGGAGTCATACCACTACGGTCTCACTGGAGGCTGGGCCCACCGGACGCGTGACCTGCCGTCCGCCTTTCCGCCAACCGACCGACCGACGACTCTTCTCCACTCTGTCGACTCTGTTCCTCTCTCTCGGCTCTCCTCTTCCCCTCTCCTCGGCCCTCCTCTTCCGCTCTCTTCGGCTCTGCTCGGCTCTGCTCGGCTCCTCGGCAATCCTCCGTAGCCGCAGCAATTATACCAGCGGCCAATCAGCTAACCGGCCACAGCCGACGGCCAATCAGCCACAGCCGATGGCCATCCACCACCCAAGCCAGCACCCCTCCACGTGAGGCCGAGAGCCTGTAAACTACCTTCTGGGGCTGTGGGGACAGAGCCCCAGAGAGTAGTTTACAGGCTCTCAGCCTCACGTGAAGGGGTACTGGCTCGGGTGGCTGATTGGCCGTCGGCTGTGGCCGGTTGGCCGATTGGCCCCTGGTATAGCTGCTGCGGCTATGGAGGATTGCCGAGCAGAGCCGAGCAGAGCAGAAGAGAGCGGAAGAGGAGGGCCGAGAGAGAGGAACAGAGGAGAGAGTGGAGGAGAGTTGTCGGTTGGTCGGTTGGCGGAAAAACGGATGGCAGGTCGGCGTCCGGTGCGCCCAGCCTCCAGTGAGACCGTGGTGGTATGGCTCCCCTACCTATGGCTCCGTGGGTGTTCCTTTTTGGCCTCACCATGTCCTGTGTTCTCTTGTTGGAGGCGGGAGCAGAGACCCCGCTGGACGCCCCCCATGACAAATGGCACAGTGAGCAGGGTCTCCTGCACGACAGTGTGTGAGTATGAGTGAGTGTGTGTGAGTGTGAGTGTGAGTGAGTGTGAGTGAGTGTGGGGACAGAGCCCCAGAAAATAGTTTACAGGCTCTCGGCCTCACGTGGAGGGGTGCTGGCTCAGGTGGTGGATGGCCGTTGGCTGTGGCTGATTGGCCGTCGGCTGTGGCCGGTTAGCCGATTGGCCACTAGTATAACTGCTGCGGCTACGGAGGAGAGCGGAAGAGAGTAGAGGAACAGAGTCGAGGATAGTGGAGGAGAGTCGTCAGTCGGTCGGTTGGCAGAAAGGCAGACAGCAGGTCCCGCGTCCGGTGGGCCCAGCCTCCAGTGAGACCATAGTGGTATGACTCCCCTACCTATGGCTCCGTGGGTGTTCCTTTTTGGCCTCATCATATCCTGCGTTCTTATGTGGGGAGCGGGAACAGAGACCCTGCAGGCTACCCTGCACAACAAATGGCACAGCGAGCAGGGTCTCCCGCACGACACAAGGAATTAGTAGATTCTAAGTAAAGACTTCTAATTATTAGAACCATCCTGCACTGTGAGTATGCAAACAGGTTTGTCAGAGATGGTGGGGAGGGGCTTTGTGTATGCATCCGTACGTACGTAATCCCGTACATGTGGAGCTGTAGCAATTCTTGGACCTTGTTCAGAAGGGATTTGAATGGTGTGTTCTCCCTGTGAATCCTCACGCTATAGCTGTGTCCGTGGCTCCCCAAGCCTACACTGACTATCCAGGTGTTGAGCAGGGTTGATAAGTGTGAACAGGTCTGCTTGTGTGGTCGAGTGTATAATTTCTGTGACCACTACACCTCGAATTATCAGGAACTGCCCTTTTCTGTGACACCAGGGATGCCGGTGCATGTCCTTGGCTTGTTGGAATCACCCCACTGGCAATGGCAGGAGCGTCTCTGGTTGCCAGTGGGATTTTGGTCCCAATTATGGAAAGGAGCGGAGGTCCGCTACTCTTTAATAGAGAAACAGCTGGCTGCTGTGTATGCAGCCCTAGTGGCCACAGAAGCCATCACAGGAACGGCACGCGTGTTGGTTCGAACAATCTATCCTGTCCAGGGGTGGGTCCGTACATGGACCCAGGGACCCAAAACGGGGGTGGCACAGACCACCACCCTCGCCAAGTGGGGTGCCTACTTGGAGCAACGTAGTACCCTTAGTTCAAGCCCTTTGAGCACAGAGCTACAACAGGTCCTGGGGCCTGTGGAGCTTGTAGCCCAGGCTGAGCCAAGTGCTCTGCCTAGAGGGGAGGACTTGGAACCCTCGGCCTACAAAGAAGGACAGCCCCCAGTACCTGAGGATGCCTGGTTTACCGATAGTTCTAGCCGAGGAGCTGCAGCCGTTTGGACGGCTATTGGTGTGCAGCCCAAAACAGACACCTTTTGGTTTGATACTGGGATGGGCCAGAGTAGCCAGTGGGCTGAATTAATGGCTATGTGGATGGTAGTCAGCCACAAGCCTGAGCCCCTAGTTATTTGCACTGACAGCTGGGCGGTGTTCCGCGACCTAATGTTGTGGCTCCCTACGTGGAAACACCAAAACTGGTTGGTGAGACACCGTCCACTGTGGGGTCAAGCCATGTGGCAGGACCTCTGGGATCTAGGGCAGAGAAAGGAGGTGACCTTAATGCATGTCACAGGTCACTCCCCCTTAGTGTCCCCAGGTAATGATGAAGCAGACGCCCCAGCACGGGTCCGATGGTTAGAACGGGCTCCTGCCACTGATGTGGCCCACTGGCTGCATAGGAAATTGCAGCACGCTGGAAGCCGAACCATGTGGCAGGTGAGCAGACCCTGGGGCCTGCCTTTGAAATGACAGGAGATAGCAGATGCCTGCTATGACTGTGCCGTCTGTGCCCAGGACAGCCCCCAAAGGCGGAGGCTCCCCTGGGAGACACAGCAGATTACGCGAGGGAGAGTGCCCCTCACTCGCTGGCAAGTGGATTACATTGGACCCCTGCCTAAGGCCTGCAATGCGATATATGCATTTACAGCAGTGGACACTGCTACGGGGTTGATGTTTGCTTGGCCCTGTCCGTCTGCAGATCAGCGGCATACAGTGGTCGCCCTTACACAGCTGTGCACCCTCTATGGGAGCCCCCAAGTCATTGAAAGTGACAGGGGTACCCATTTTATGGGGCAAGAAGTGCAGCGCTGGGCTGCCAGGATGGACGTGCAATGGTTGTTTCACACCCCGTACAATCCACAAGCAGCTGGCATGATTGAACGCTATAATGGCCTTTTGAAGCAAGGTCTCCAGGTGTCAAAACACCCTCCCACGATGCGTGACTGGGCCTCGTGTCTATGGGACGTCCTGAGAGTCCTGAATGAGAGACCACGGAAGGGAGGGCCCGCGCCAGTAGAAGCTCTGCTACATCGAACGGCCGCTCCCATTCAATTACAAGTTACCACCAGTGAGACTCTGTTAAAGCCAGACTACGGCAGAAATGGGAACATTTTTCTGCCAGCACCCACATGCTTGAAAGCAGGGGAACGGCAGCAATGGACTTGGCCCTGGCAGGTCAAAAGCCCCCACTGTCGGTAGTTGGGCCTCATAGCCCCATGGGGGGCCGGTTTGACTCATGATTTGCAAGTGACGCCAGGGGTGGTGGCTGAGTGGCCACGGCAAGTGACTGTAGTATACAGAGGTCCCGATACCGGGATGATTTTGCGAGGAAACTATGTGTTCTCACTATGGCCTATTATGGGGTCCCCTGTTCTGTTACATGTTGAAACTATGCAAGGGACCCCAAGCACTGCCATAAAGGTCTGGTACCACTGTGGGGACAGAGCCCCAGAAAGTAGTTTACAGGCTCTCGGCCTCACGTGAAGGGGTGCTGGCTCGGGTGGTGGATGGCCGTTGGCTGTGGCTGATTGGCCGTCGGTTGTGGCCGGTTAGCCGATTGGCCGCTGGTATAACTGCTGCGGCTACGGAGGAGAGCCGAGGACTGCCGAGGATTGCCGAGGAGCCGAGCAGAGCCAAGGAGAGCGGAAGAGAGTAGAGGAACAGAGTCGAGGAGAGTGGAGGGGAGTCGTCGGTCGGTCGGTTGGCGGAAAGGCGGACGGCAGGTCGCGCGTCTGGTGGGCCCAGCCTCCAGTGAGACCATAGTGGTATGACTCCCCTACCTATGGCTCCGTGGGTGTTCCTTTTTGGCCTCACCATATCCTGCGTTCTTGTGCGGGGAGCGGGAAGAGAGACCCCGCAGGCCACCCCGCACGACAGTGAGTGAGTGAGTGTGTACATTTTGGCTGATTTTACCTACAATCCCTGATTTCTAGCTTCTGCTGAAGAGTCAGGATGGACAGCATTGTTGGCACCAAGTGGCAGCGCCCCTTGCAGTCAGGCACGTGGTCTCTTCTCACCTCCATCCCTCATCCACACAACTCACCTGTGTCTTGGGCTCCGCCTCTTTATGCACGTCAATTCCTGACCCCTGCTTTTGTGGGGGTCTGACTTTATCCCGGGGACTAGTACTGCCTATCCCCAGGAATGGCAATGGACTGGTTCTGAGATAACCTTTTAGTTAACTATCTTTTCTTTCCCACGAGTGCTATCACTTTAGAACAATGGAAAACCTAGAGAGAGGAGGACCATATCTGCCCCAGTTGGAGGTAGAGACTTGGGGGGTCCCCAACGCAGGAGACAGCAGTGGAAGCCGTGGCACCCGAGACCCCGTGTCGAGGGAGAGAGAAGCCGTGCAGGACAGGTGGCCTCTGAGGAGGGCAGCCGGCAGAAGAGTCAGGCAGGATAGCCAGAGAGAGGGCAGAGAAGCCAGGTACGTGTGCAGTCACAGAAGCTAAGGGAAGAGAACGTGTCAAGAACAGTATCAAAATGTCTAACACTGCCAACAGGAGGCTGAAAGGTGTCCCTTGGTTAAAACAGGTAGGCCATGATTTTGGTGAAAGCGGTTTCTGCAGAGTGCTGAAAGGGTACAGAAGCCTGCAGCGGGTTGTAGAGTGATGGGGAGATGAGAAAATCTGGACTACTAGGATAGACAGCTCTTTCTAGAAGTTGGTGCAGGAGGCAAGAGGTCATGTTATATGGCGAGCGATGGAGAATTAGTTGTTGGTCAGCTGTTGTTTTAAGGTGGGAGAGATTGAACTTGTTTGTAGAGGAAACCGTCCGGGTTTTGTGAATGGTATCAGCTGACGAACACATCCCGACCATGAAACATCTAGAAATGCTGCAAAAAAACCCACAAGCAAACATCCTTTAGAATACACAGCTGGGTTTCAAGAAGGGGAATCCCCGGGAGCCACACACAAAAATAACCAGAGCTGTGTGAGCTGTTGGTGCCTGCAGAGCTTTGGCAATGATGGGCCTGGGTTTCACATCCACCTAGAGCTTGGAGAGGAGGCGTGGCCTGGGGCACTGGACACTGAAACCCTGATACCAAGCTCAGCCCCTTCAAGGGTGACACCTTCAGGGAAAGAATAGGCTAGAAAAAAACCTTCCCATCAGTCTGGGCAGCACAAAAGAACCGTGTCTGACTCACCCTGAGACCTGGGGGCAATAGAAAAGTCTCCCCTAAGAATTCATAACCAAAGCTTTGCCCTCACTTGGATTTACCTTCCTGTTTACACCATCTGCATGGTCTCAGAAGCCCAAAGGACATGAACAGATCATGTGGTCTAGCGTCAGTAATACCCCTGAAGCATCCTGGGAAGGAGCAAACAGAACCTCTCTAGAGAGACATCCCCTCTGACTGGTCGCATGGATTCCCACTAAAAAGGCACTGCTGAGCCAAATTCACAGGCCCAAATTAAAAGCATGAGAGGAAGCCATCGTCACGAATGCCACTGAGCACCCTAGAACTCGACAACAGAATGATGGCATAAAGGACCAGATGGTGACTGTGTTTCACATGCCTAAAGAATAAAAGAAGCACTCAACATGAGAAAGTCAGAAGGTGATGTTTGAAAGGCGGGGACAGGTTTAAGATAAGGAGAAAGGAAAAAAGGGTACAGCTGATACATCCCTTTGTCCACCCACTTGCTCATTCGTTTCCCTTTCCTGGGCTCCTGTTTTGTTCTAGACCACGTCCTGAGGCTGGGAATACAAAGAGGACTTGGGGGACAGCAGGACTTTGGGGACAGTTATCTTCCTCTGCCTGAGGAAGATAACTTCCATGCACACATGCATCTTTCATTGTGTACCGTCCTCAGATGTTACAACTGGAAAAGTCCTGATAGAGCGTCTTGTTCAATTTTCAACTCTCGTTGTATAGACAGATTGTGAGGTCCTGTAATATAAAAATCATTTTTCTGAAGTGTCACCCACCCACGTGAGTGGGTGACAGAGCCAGATGGAGGCCTGGGGGCCTGGCTCAGGTGTCCCTTCCCCTCTGTCCTGCTTTTGCTGAGCTCTTGGTGTGCAGACATCTGAGCGCTGATCGCTGTTTCCCGGGTGGACTGACCACTCATCGTGGCTAGAATCCCCACAGCCAAGTCCTGGCAGCTGATGGTGACCAGCAGTGACATGGTTACCCAGCTGGTAAGTGACAAGAGATGGGACAAGAGCCCTGCCTTGTATCAGTTATGTGTCCCTTCTTATCTCACACCCTCCACCCCAGCCCTGCCTCTAGAGAAATGGTGAACTCCTTGAGGGGGGCCAGGTCTGGTTCCTCCACCCCCAGGGCCTGGCTCAGGGAAGGTGTGGGGTGACCAGTGCTGGGTGAGTGCACCTGGGGAAGTCCTTTAGCCTGGGGGCTTCTCAGTCCCCTGCTGCTCCTTCAATTGCTGGCATCAAAAGGGTGAGAGGGGAGGTCAAGGACTAAGCAGGAAGAGCCGAGTGTTGGCCTCTCTGCCCAGCAGCCTTTCCCTGGCGTGGGGAGCCTTGGACGGCATTAAGTAGCACTGGGTCTCAGCTCCCTGGGCCGGGCCGTCGGCGGCTGTACTTCCGGAGAAGGCCTCAGGGTGGCGCCAGAACATCTAACACTTGCTGACCCATCCGTTCCTTTTTTTTTTATTGGGGAAGGGGAACAGGACTTTATTGGGGAACAGTGTGTACTCCCAGGACTTTTTTCCAAGTCAAGTTGTTGTCCTTTCAATCTTAGTTGGGGAAGGTGCCGTTCAGCTTCAAGTTGTTGTCCCCTCAGTCTTAGCTGTGGAGGGCGCAGCTCAGCTCCAGGTCCAGTTGCCGTGTCTAGTTGCAGGGGGCACAGCCCACCATCCCTTACTGGAGTTGAACGGCAACCTTGTGGTTGAGAGGATGCGCTCCAACCAACTGAGCCATCAGGGAGGCAGCTCAGCTCAAGATGCCGTGTTCAATCTTCGTTGCAGGGGGCGGAGCCCACCATCCCTTGAGGGAGTTGACCGGCAACCTTGTGGTTGAGAGCCCACTGGCCCATGTGGGAATCGTACCAGCAGCCTTTGGAGTTAGGAGCACGGAGCTCTAACCTCCTGAGCCACCGGGCCGGCCCCCATCGGTTCCTTTTAACAAAGAAAGAACCCATCTGTGGGTCAGTGACTCCAGCAGGGAACAGTGTCCACTTAGATTTTAAAATCTTTGTTTACATTGTATTTCTTTTCATGTGTTACCTTCTATTTATGGCAAGTGATAATGGCTTTCCATTTACAGAGGTGATCCAAAAAAAGAATCCTTTGAAAATAAATTTATTGCGCAAATTGGAAACCAATTTAAAGGAAAGTGTAAAGTAAATAAGATTACAGGTGGTAAACTGATATGGCAAAAATCCTAACTTTCGGGAAATCAGACCTCTGGGGAATGGAAACTCCATCTGTCCCCAGCCCCTGGACCTCCTCCCAAAGAGGTCAGCTGATACAGATGGCTTTAGGGCCAAGGACATTTTGCGGCTCTGTTTCTCAGGTGGAGCGTTATAAGTAAGCCTGTCTGGGGGGAAATCTGTCTCTCTGGAACAGCCCAGCAAGCTGGGAGGGAAGAAGGCCAGAGGCATGTCCTGGGAGCCGCCCTGGCCTGGGACAGCACTCCTTTGCACACTGGATCCACCGCAGATCTCCTTGATCCAGGCCTCCCTCACGTGGAGGGGTAAGATTCGGAGGGCTGGCGTGTGTCAGCCTTACAGAGAACAGGCAGACAAGCCCGATGGTTTGGACTCCGGGTCCCCTCTGCATGCCAGAGCGCGTCTCTCCAGTTTGGCTCCTCAAGTGTCCTTCAGTGAGCTGGGGCTCAAAGTCACAGTTCATATATAGAAGATGCTCCTTTTCCTGGTCTTGGCCTCTCTTTATGCGTTTTCCTGGAGAGATGGTTTGTGGCTCTGGAAACTGGATTCCTGTCATCTCCTGCTAGCACCGCTGACACTGGTCACCACCGCACTGTCTGTACTTGAGGATCCGTGGGACCCCTTCCCTCTCACACTGGCATCTTAGATGCACGCTGGAGGCAACTGTGGTGATGGTATTCCATGCCTGGTTGGTACCTTGAGTTCTTCACCAGCAGTGTGATTTCCTGGCTTCTGGCCCAGAGTCAGCCCCACCTCCAGTTCTCGGCACCTCTCAACTTCCTCTGCAGCTCAGGCTCTGTCCGCACCCACAGCCTGGCCAAACCCAAATCCAGTGGAATTGAAATCCAGATGTGAAAAACCTGGGGCATGCTTCCCTGAGGCTGCTTCAGGTGCCAGCTGGGTTCCCTGGCTGGAGCCTCAGGGTCTCAAAGTCTTTAAGAGGGTGGGCCTTCCTCAATGCTCTGGGAGGCTAGTCCTCCAGGCCCTGGGGATTCAGAAACCCACACTGGTCCTTTCCCGCCTCCAGAAAGCTGAGATCTGCTCCAAGGTAACCAGAGGCTGGAGGCCCCACTCAGGATCAGGGCTTCCTGGCCTCTGCCTTTGAGCCTGAGGGCTCCCCAGATACACACTGGCATCAGGCCTCTGTTCAGGCTCAGCCCAGCTCACCAGGCCTGGGGCGTGGGGTCTCTCCTGCCAGGCCTGGGGACCCCAGAAGGTGCTGCTGACCTGGGGTTTGGGCGGGGGCTGAGGGGCTAAGGACTTGAGAGGGAAGTGTGGAGTTGAAGGGGCAGGTGGGGCTGTTGCTCTGGCCTCCAAGGTGCCCCCGGGGGTAGGAGGGTTTGGAGCCTGGTCCATCAGTAAGGGGACCACAGAGCCATACCAGTCCTCGGAGCGCTCTCTGGGGGTGCCTGTGGGCTCAATCCACAGCTCCCCTCCAGGACGCCAGACCAGGGTGGGTGTGCGGCTGCTGGGGTCTGGGTGCAGAGAGCGGCGGAATAGGCGCTCGGCCAGCACAAATGTGGTGAGGAGGAAGAGGGCGGCCAGGCAGGCCAGGGCCAGCATGATGGGGATGCAGGGTCCACAGGGCAGTGGGGACCACGAGCCCGGCTCTGATGCAGAGGGCCCCTCCATGTACCCAGGGGGCTGCTCTGGAGTTGAAGGCACCCGGAGAGACAGGGTCAGGAGAGGAAGCACCATCTGGAGGGAGAGAGGCCGCGAGGGCCCAGTCAGGAGCCGGGTGAGAGACAGAGGTCAGGAGGCTGGGAATCGGGCCTCAGAAACAGACCCAGCAGAGGGGACCCAGAAAGGACCAGCGGAGTCAGATGGCGAGCGAATCAGGGGGCCCACTGAGGCCTGCAGCCAGGCCCTCCTGCTCTGAACCCCCAGCCCCTTCCCAGAAGCTCCATTTCCCCCCAAAGCCCAGGGTCCCTCAGACAAAGCTCCAAGGGCCCCCAGGGCGTCTTCCTCCCATTCCCTGGGCCCCGCAGGTCTTAGAGAGGAAGTGATGGGTGCTGCCCCCAGGGGTTCCCACCCATGAGGGCCTTCTGCTTGCCTCACCTCACGTCGTTCAGTCCGGGCTCCCCTCTTCCTTCAGAGCAGCTCTTCCTGGTGCCTTTGGAAAGGCGGAAAGACACTGGGCAGAAGTCTCAGATGAGGCCGGAAGGGAGGGCACCACCTGTTGCTGAGCAACTGTGCTAGCACCCCTGTCCTGAGGAGTGTTTCCAAGGCAACCTGGAGGGATGTGGTCACTGCGGTGGGGAGGCGGTTCCTGGGGAGAGAGGTGGGGCCGGAATGGGCAGTGGCTCTGTTGAACTCAGTGTGACCCCACAGGCAGGCCCCAGGCCCCAGAATCGTCACCCAGAGGCCAAGAAAGGGGAAACAGAGTACCCCCCTCCATGGCCCCCCAAGCACCGAGGCACCTCGCTCTGCCTGCTGTGTGGGGTTGTCCTGCCCACAGGCCCCACCAAACCCGCTGCTGCCATCCAGCCTCCCACACACGCCCTCCTGCCTGAGCCAGCCCTCTCCATTCTTCCATGGACACACATCTCTTTGTCTTCAGACCATTTAGCCCCAGTTGTGGTTAGAAAATACCTGGGAGGTTAGGCTTGGATAGCAACAATGTCAGGCCTCCGGGAAGAGTCCAGGGAGGGTAAAAACGAGGCTCAGGCCTGTGTCCAAGACCCTGAACATTGGCCATTGGGCTCCTTTCCCCTGACGCTGGGGGTGGAAGGATCCTGGCCAGGGTGTGATGGAGCGTCATCAGTTCCAGGACCACTGTCCTTTCAGATTGTCTGGTTTGATTCACTTGCTGACAGAAGACAGGTAAGCCCCAAATAAGCGAGGTGTTGTTTCCAAAGTCACACAACCCATGTATGTGGCAGCATAGACGTGAATTCCTGGTCTGGCAGGCTCCCTGAACACAACACAACTCTTACTAGGTATTAATAGTTTGTTTTGCAAAATGACAGTTACGTAATGTGAAGAGCTACAAAAATATGTTGATATGTTATTGTCTTACCCAAGGCAGTCAGACAGCAGCCTGACTCAGAGCACTCTGTCCTGTGGTCTGCAGGAAAGTCCCAGAAGGAGCACAAAGTACAGCATGGGGTGGGATGGCTGGACCTGAACAGCCCTGGGGCTCTGGACCTTGCGACATATGAGATAGAATTTGATGAGATTCTAATTTAAAACCTGAACTTAATATCACTGAACTAGTCACGTAAAAATGGTTAAGATAGTAAATGTTATGTTGTATGTATTTATGACGATAAAAAAGTTTTCTTGGGCCGGCCCGGTGGCTCAGGCGGTTGGAGCTCCGTGCTCCTAACTCCAAAGGCTGCCGGTTCGACTCCCACATGGGCCAGTGGGCTCTCAACCACAAGGTTGCCAGTTCAATTCCTCGAGTCCCGCAAGGGATGGTGGCCAGCGCCCCTGCAACTAGCAACAGCAACTAGCAATGGCAACTGGACCTGGAGCTGAGCTACGCCCTCCACAACTAAGACTGAAAGGACAACAACTTGACTTGGAAAAACATCCTGGAAGTACACACTGTTCCCCAATAAAGTCCTGTTCCTCTTCCACAATAAAATCTTAAAAAAAAAAAAAAAGTTTTCTTTACAAAAATCCAAATAAATAAACAAATAAAGCCTGAAAATGGTTATGGATGTTCTCTTTCAATTAGTCTTTCTTTGAAAAATAAAAAATAAAAACACTTAAAGAGTAAACAGGATTAGAAACCAGAAATATTATATTAGACATGATTTTTTTCTGTTCCTAAAGTTTCAAATTGGCTATTTGGAGTTTTAACGGTCTTTCATCACTTTAAAAAAAAGAAGCTAAAAAAATTGTAACTGGGCCGGCCCAGTGGCTCAGGCAGTTAGAGCTCCATGCTCCTAACTCCGAAGGCTGCCGGTTCGATTCCCACATGGGCCAGTGGGTTCTCAACCACAAGGTTGCTGGTTCAACTCCTTGAGTCCCGCAAGGGATGGTTGGCAGCGCCCCTGCAACTAAGATTGAACACGGCTCCTTGAGCTCCGGGATGGCTCAGTTGGTTGGAGTGTGTCCTCTCAACCACAAGGTTGCCGGTTTGAGTCCCGCAAGGGATGGTGGGCTGTGCCCCCTGCAACTAGAAACAGGAACTGGATCTGGAGCTGAGCTGTGCCCTCCACAACTAAGATTGAAAGGACAACAACTTGACTTGGAAAAAAGGCCTGGAAGTACACACTGTTCCCCAATAAAGTTCTGTTACCCTCCCCCAATAAAATCTTTAAAAAAAAAATTGTAACTGGTTCTTCAAAAAATTAAACACGGAATTACTATACGATCCAGCAATTATACTTTCATATACAGAGAATGCCGAGAAAATGTAGACACATTTTAAGAAAGGAAAAAAACTATATTAAAATTGTAATACAATGAATGACACCAGCATTCATTTGATTAACGCCATCTTTTGAATAAATGTCATACTACACATTGCTACCATAATTCAATTCAACTTTGAAAAGTAATACATAGATAACATCTCTTAAAATGTGTACATTTTTTGGCATCCCCGGTATATACAAAAGAACTGAAAGTAGAGACTCAAACAGATGTTTGTATACCAATGTTTATAGCAGTGTTATTTACAATAGCCAGAAAGTGCAAACAACTCAAATGTCCACCAATAGATGAATGGTTAAACAAAATGTCACACACACACACACACACACACACACACACACACACACTCACTCACTCATGAGTATTATTCAGCCCTAAAAAGAAAGGAAATTCTGGGGCCGGCCTGGTGGCTCAGGCGGTTAGAGCTCCATGCTCCTAACTCCAAAGGCTGCCAGTTCGATTCCCACATGGGCCAGTGGGCTCTCAACCACAAGGTTGCTGGTTCAACTCCTCGAGTCCCACAAGGGATGGTGGGCTCTGCCCCCTGTAACTAAGATTGAACAGGGCACCTTGAGCTGAGCTGCCTCCCTAATGGCTTAGTTGGTTGGAGTGCGGGCTCCCAACCACAAGGTTGCCAGTTCAATTCCTCAACTCCCGCAAGGGATGGTGGGCTACGGCAACTGGACTTGGAGCTGAGCTGTACTCTCCGCAACTAAGACTGAAAGGACAACAACTTGACTTGGAAAAAAGGCCTGGAAGTACACACTGTTCCCCAATAAGGTCCTGTTCCCCTTCCCCAATAAAGTCTTTAAAAAAAAAAAAGAAAGAAAGGAAATTCTGCTACAACATGGATGAACCTCTAGGAATGTGGGGAAAGAGTCCCAGAGAGCAGGTTCCAGGCTCTCAGCCTCACGTGGAAAGGTGCTAGCTCAGGTAGTAGATGGTCATCAGCTGTGACTAGTTGGCCATCAGCTGTAACCAGTGAGCCATTGGCCACTGATGTAACTGCCGTGGCTGAGCTAGCAAGCGCGGATTGCAGTTAGCAGGTGAGGTTGGTTGGCAGAGAAATGGCCGCTGGCGGATTGCACATCGTGTGGCTCCTGCTCCCTGTGTCTCCAACCAGCCGCCAGCGAGAAGTGGTATGACTCCCCTACCTATGGCTCTGTGGGTGTTCCTTTTAGGCCTCACCGTATCCTGCGTTCTCAGGAGTGGAACCAGAGACCCTGCATAACACCCTGCATGACACTGGGTCTAATCTCCTGCCTCTTGGCTATGAGCTGGCTTTAGCGACTCAGTCCTGTGGAGTGACAGCATGGCTTCCAACGCTAGTTAAGAAAAGTGATAGCATTCCTGCACAGCTTGGGCACTCCCCCCATCCCCCCCCCCACACACACACACACGCTGGATGCACCGCCTTGGAAAACAGTCACCATGTGTGAGGAAGCCCAGGATACCTAGAGGTGCTCTCATGAAAGTCCTGCTAGCGGCCTGACTGCCCACTACCGCCCCCTACTGGGCAGCTCTTCAGAGGACCCCAGCCTCCAGCCACTTCTGCCCACACCAAGTAGCCCAGAGGGGAGATAGGCCCCCTGAGCCCCACCCAAAGCATGAATTTATGAGAAAAATGAAGATGACTGTTTTAGGTCACTAAGTGTTGGAGTGGTTTGTAACGCAGAAATAGGTAACTGGAACATTCTACGTCAATGGTTCTCATCAGGTAGGAACAGCGGGGCCTTTTCCAGGTTCACTCTGGACTTAACCCTATCTACCCGCCTCCACCCATCCTATGTCACTGTTTTAGGGCCTGAATTGGGGAGGGGGAGGGATGCAGCGGCAAGAGCGTGGAGTTGGTTAGGAAATCCCACCGCTGATTCCGATCTGCCCTCCCCCAGCTGAGCTCCACCAGACCTGCTCTCACCAATACACTAGTCATCAGCCACACGGGGTTCTTCAAATGAAGTCAGACACCAGTCAGTTCTTCAGTCTCACTAATTATGTTTCAAATGTCATTAGAGGCACGGCCAGTGGCGACTGTATTTGACAGCACAGCCGCAGAGCGTTTCCTCCACCAGAAAGTTCTACCAGACGGTGCTGCGTGAGAACCCCGCTCGCTGCCCACGGGGTCTGAGGACCAGCAAGGTGAGCATCAGCTGGGAGCACACAGAATGCACACCTGAGGCTCCGCCCACACCTGCCCAGTCAGAAGCTGCATCTCATTAGGACACCCTGGTGACTTGTAGGCGCGTGACCCTGTGAAAAGCTCGGCACCCGCTCCTTTCTTCACTCTGCAGTCCTGGGTTATGTGAAGACTTCCCTGGCACGGGAGGGACCCACATTCCCTCCTCTGTGCCTGAATGTCTTGGATCCTCTGACCTCATTCACTAGTTCCTTTAGGTTTGCCCCCCAGATGGCTCTGAGCCCCTCTGGGGCAGGAAACTTCATTTCCGTTTCCAAGTACCCTCCTAAATGTTTTTTTGGGGGCTGCTTTTTATTATTATTAATATTATCGATTATATTCCCCACACTATTTCACAACCCGGTGACTATCAATTTGTACTTGCTAATCCCTTCACCTTCCCACCCGTCCCCAACCCCCTCCCATCTAGCAATCATTAGTTTGTTCTCTGTGTCTCTGAGTCTATTTGTTTTGTTTGCTCATCTTTTCTTTAGAGTCTCCATATAAGTGAGATCATATGGTGTTTGTCTTTCTCCGTCTGACTTATTTCACTTAGCATCATATCCTTTAGGCCCATCCATGTTGTTGCAAATGGTAAGATTTCATTCTTTTTTATGGCAGAGTAATACTCCATTGTATAAATGTACCACAGTTTCTTTATTCAATTGTCTATTGATGGGCATTTTGGTTGTTTCCATATCTTGACTATTGTGAATAGTGCTGCAGTAAACATAGGTATATTTTTTTTGAATTAGTGTTTTGGATTTCTTTGTATAAATACCCAGGAGTGGAATT
This sequence comes from Rhinolophus sinicus, assembly GCF_057876585.1. Taxonomy (NCBI): domain Eukaryota; kingdom Metazoa; phylum Chordata; class Mammalia; order Chiroptera; family Rhinolophidae; genus Rhinolophus; species Rhinolophus sinicus. Next base: position 17,870,840 of record NC_142510.1, on the reverse strand, counting down.
GCTGGGTCATACCTCACAGGTGCTTTTGATTGTATTAAACCCAAGCTATCTTTGCCTGTGTATCAGTGTTCTGTGGCTAGTTGAGCATTTTGCCCTTTTTCTTTCATAAATTGAGTGGTGACAAAAAAGGGATGAAACATAACACCTCATAATCTTGGTGCAATCGGGACAAAATTGAGAAGTACTGTGGATGCTAAATCCCATGATTGGCCCCAGCCAGACACTCCCTAGCTGGGCTTTCATGGGTCTGCAGTATATTCAATCGAGAATAATAAGAACAAAATTGACTCATATGTATGGAATGCTAGTAATATATGATTTAGGTTTATAACTCAAACAGGAGGGATAATTAGGAATTGTATGGTTTTCTCATTTCCTAGGAAAAACTCTGGTTTTCATTGTGGTCACTTGATTCAGATAGAAACACTTCCAGGGCACTTACCGGGCTCATGAGTCCTGGAGCTTGATTCACATTAACCATTTGATTCTCACAGCAGCCCTAAGAGGGAGGTGAGGAAACAGAAGCAGAGAGAAGTTAAACCACTTGCTCCGGGCACAGGGCTTCTGAATGGAGCTGCTGGTTCCCACAGCTGGTGCTTTTCACTTGCACGCCATTCTGCCTCTGTCTTAATGCGTTTACAGACCACAGCCTGTGTGAGAGCAGATGACTGAACCTCATTGATCGATACCAAGGAGACCAAATCTGCCCGTAGTTTTAGATAAATTCTTCCTGACACAGAACAAGGAGGAGTGCGTTCTGGTGGAATGATTTCAGCCCACTCTCGCTTGGATAGCAGCTTCTCCTGCAAGATGGGAGCACTGGACCCAGCTAAGGAACTCGGGTGGGGACTCATCTCTTTGAATATTACATAAGTCCTAGGCCTTGGAGAGTGATTCTCCTTTGTGAGGAAGAAAACAAAGGAAAGATAAACAAAACACAGGAACAAAGAGAGTTGCCATTCAACAAACAATTCAGCAAGAGATGTAGAAGCAGAAAGCAAAAAATGGGGAGGCTTACAAAAAGCTACCATGTCACTTTATCTCCATAAAAGGAAATTAAAACCAGGTTCCCAAGTGACTTCAACTTCGGCCATCCAAGCCAACTTACATAAAATTCTTTTTGACGCATTTGACAAGATCCCTAGGAACTGAACTCAAGCGAAACCATCAAAGAAAGCTAACTGTAGATGAGAAAGAGCATGGCTGCCCAGATCAACTTTATCTGAGAGACCAAAAAGAAAGGCTATGTTTTGTGAGAATCTGCGGGGAGAGGAGAGTAAACATTTACTCAGCAGCTACCATGTGCCAGGTAGGGGGTTGACAAAAATTCGTTGGTCTCATTGTCTCCAATTTACAGACGAAGAAATTGGAGCTCAGTTGGTCACGGAGCAAGTTAAGGGCTGGAAGCAGGCTTTAAGCGCATGTCTCTTTATAATATAACATTCTGTCTGCCAATTCTTAAAAACATTGCTATAGGTTTCTGCTTTCAAGAAATGGTGAACTCGGGCCGGCCCGGTGGCTCAGGCGATTGGAGCTCCATGCTCCTAACTCCAAAGGCTGCCGGTTTGATTCCCACATGGGCCAGTGGGCTCTCAACCACAAGGTTGCCAGTTCAATGCCTCGAGTCCCACAAGGGATGGTGGGCTCTGCCCCCTGCATCTAAGATTGAACACGGCACCTTGAGCTGAGCTGCTGCTGAGCTCCCGGATGGCTCAGTTGGTTGGAGTGCATCCTCTCAACCACAAGGTTGCCGGTTCGACTCCTGCAAGGGATGGTGGGCTGCACCCCTTGCAACTAACAACAGCAACAGGACCTGGAGCTGAGCTGTGCCCTCCACAACTAAGATTGAGAGGACAACAACTTGACTTGGGGGAAAAAAAAAAGTCTTGGAAGTACACACTGTTCCCCAATAAAGTCCTGTTCCCCTTCCCCAATTAAAAAAAAAAATGAGCTCATGTTGTAGTGCAATATACATACTTGTATATTGAATCATTAGGTATGTACATCTATCGAATCATTATGTTATATACCTGAAACTAATATAATGTTATAGGTCAACTATATCTCAATTTTAACAGATGATTAACAATGTACATTTACCCACCCTGAACCTGGGCGTCCGCTCTAGTTCCTGCCCTTGAGGAGTCCCAACCACGTCCAGCCTGACAGTTTTGCACTGAGTGTTGGTATATAAAGCACCTTACCTTTTCAGAGTAGTAGAGTTCTCATTATTTTCAAGGTTTTTGTTTGTTTAAAACAACAAATCACAACAAATCTTTTTTAAATACAAAAACACTATTTTGTGAGCCAGTACACACAGAATATAGTATTTAACTGAAGCAATACCAGGGGTGCCAATAAAATGTATACAAGTAGACACTTTGGTCAGCGTTGCTCAAGCAGTAGTGACATGTGATGCTCTCTTATTTTCTGTTCCACTTTTGAAATATCCTGGTCTTGAGCTGTTAGACCAATTTCATGGCCCACTGAATAGGCTAAGACGTACAGTTTGAAAAACCCTGTCCTTGAGGATTTTGAGATTTTTTTTTTTCTTATTTTACCAATGAAAGTTCTGTAAGTTCACACAGCTAAGAAGTGTTGGAAGGAGGACCTCATCCTGGAATTCTGTCTTTATGTCCAGCTTTCTTCTGAATACAGAGTTTCTCCAGAGGAATCCTGATTAAGAAACTGAAGGAAACCCAGCTGCAACCCTGGGAGAGGAGACACACAGAGGTGTGAAAAGACTAACGAGGAGCATTTCATGGAAGTCTCCCTGCAGCCTATGCATTTGACAGTTATTTTGGGGTGCACCTGCTCTGTGCCAGGTGAGATGCAAGAGATAGTTCAGAGATTGATCAAACAGTCCCTGCCTTCAAACATGCTCGTGTGTTTAGCAAAGGAGGCTTCCATTGTAAACTGATAAATGACAGTGCAGGGTAATTTGAGCCAGGCTAGTGATGTAGAAAGCACAGCTGGAGACCAGGGAAAGGAAGGAGGAATTCTGTTTGCAGTGGAGGGGCTGGGAAGAAATGGGGCAGAGGTGCTTGTGAGAGGCTTGGTGGTGGGTGCAGGGGAAGGTGGTGGTGGTGGTGCTGGTGTGAACTGAACGTTTTAAAGGGAGAGGACACTCAGTGGGCAGAAGGGGAACCACACATGCAGCAACTTGCAGGCGCTACGATGTGAGGTGCATGCGTCAGGAGGGCAGGGAGTGGAGGGACCCTCTGCCACTTAGTGAAGTCACTGCTACTCACTAGACTCTTCATTGGAACAGTGAAGGGCAGACAGGAAAGTGATGTTCAGATTTTTTATGGTAAAATCCTTTGTTCAGATGAAACCACCAAGGAGCCTAACGTGTAAGTGACTCGGTAGAGGATTTATTTTTTCCTTAACAGGAAATGTATATGCCATTGCTTAGAAATATTGTTTGAAAAATCCTTGATGGGGATCAAGGATCAGATTCTCACTTTGCGGTCTGAATTTGCACCAAGACTTTGAGAACAAAGCTGTTTTGTCTGAGAGAGGGGAGAGCTCCCAGGCAATCCAGGAGGGCAGGAGAGAGGGACCCAGTGAAATGGGGAAAGGTCCATGCATCTCCTGCTACGGCCTCCCATCTCCATTCTTATCCACCCTCCAGTCCATTCTCCCTCTATCAAAATCCAGAGGGAATAATCCCTTTTAAAAGGCAAAACCCTTCAATGGCTCCCCTCACTCGTAGAAGGAATCCAAGCTCACAACCAGGGGCCCCCAGGCCCTGCGCCATCTGCTCATGGCTGTTGCCCAGACCTCACCACCAGCCACCCTGCCCTCCCTGCTGCTTCTAACTTCATCCCACACACTTCCTTCTTAGAGCTTTGGTGCTTGTTGTTCGCTCTGCCTGGCCCCCTCTTCACCCAAATTATTTGTGCTTCTCACCATTACTTCAATCAGGTCTCTTTGCAAATGCTACCTGACCAGAGGGCCTCCCCACAGTTAAACAGCCTTTCCATCTCTCTTCATGCTCACTCTCTGCTTTGTCGATTTCTTCAGCGGCCATATCATGCAGTAGGGTACTTGTTGGCTGCCCCACTGGCATTTTCACAGATGGGGTCGGTGTGTCAGAGTGACCCTACGACAAGTATGGGAGCCTGTTTTCTGATGGTCCCAGATATGTCACGCAGGGAAATGAGGGCATTCTCCCACGGTGTTTGCCTCAGACCTCAGCATTGATTGCCTGTGTTTGGTCTCATACTATGTTATCAATATGCTTCTAAGGAAGAGCTGAGATGGACAATAGTGAGACAGGAGAGAGAGCACAGAGCTTGGGAGATGGAGAGACAAAGATGAGAGGAGGCCGAAGTAAAACGGCAAGGGAGGAAGGGAATGTAAAGAAAAAGCCTCAGAGCTGGAGATGTGGGGGGAAGGAAGGTCAAGACAAAGGGAAAGAGAGTGACAAGAGAAAAATTCTGAGACGTTTTAAATTCAATTACAGCAGGCAGGAGAGGCAGAGAAAGACAGGAATAATTAACCGGTTAATAGCTGTGGGCCAAATGACAAACGACTGCTCGCATTCCTGAATGTCTGTTGGAGCTTTGAATCAACCTGCGGGCATCTATCAGCCGACCACTAGATGCCACCACGCCCTGAATACGCAGGAACTTTCAGGACTGTCACCAGGAAACAATGAGTAGTAAATATGTCTTCCTTGCAGACCCGCACCTGTCCTAGCACTGCCCCCTTTCACTTCACCTCTTCCAACCCCCCATATGTGCAGCCAATGTAAATCCTTTCAAGACAACTTACATCTTCCTCCCCCCAAAACATAATGTATGAAAGAGCCCTTCAACTCCAGGACGGCGGCCATGCTTGTCTTTTCCACCCAGCCCTGCTGCTGCTGCTGGTGATTTCACGCCCCAGGACCTGGTTAGTTCGGGGCTACCATATGGCTCAGTAAACCCTTTCTTTTAAAAAGGCTTGCATCCATGGAAGTCAAGATTTTTGTTTAACAAGAGAGAATCAGGAAAGAAAGGCAAACAGAGAGAGGACAGAATGGCTGGAATGAGGTCTGAGTCATGTCACCAGGACGTGTTTGTTTTGGACTCCGAGAGCTCAGACAATGATGTATTCTCAGCATCCTCCTGGCTCTGGAATCTCCCCGCCAGGAGTCCCACTCTCTTTCCAGCTCCTTGGGGTCAGGTTCCTTTTGTTCCCAGGAGCCCCAGTCCCAGGTGGTGAGCCTGTCAGGGGGTGGGGTGCTCTGAACAGTCATTAATAACCTGGGCTAATGAGTCCAGCCCCTCCCTGGACTCCTTTCTGCTCAGAAGACCTGCTGACTCAGGGGATCAACCCTAGAGGGGTCGCAGGGTAGGACCCAGGAATCCGTCCTGGGGATTTTAGGTGGAGAGGAAATCAGTCCTGGCAGAGAAGGGCGTGGGAAAAGAAGACATCTCTGACAAAACCCCAGGGAAGTTTCAGACCTATGGGGAGAACAATTGTCCTGCGTGGGCTGCTGGCCCAGCCTGGGGCCCAGGAGTTCTGAGGGCCCTGAGCCCTGAATTGCCCCCAGAGGGCGACCTGTTCACTGTCTTCCCTCAACTTCCCACTTGCCTGATGGACTGAGTCTGTTCCTAGAAGGGGAACAGACTGTTCAGTATCTACCTCTGTGGGGACAGAGCCCCAGAAAGCAGTTTCCAGGCTCTCGGCCTCACGTAGAAAGGTGCTGGCTTAGGTAGTAAATGGCCATCAGCTGTGATTGGATGGCCATCAGCAGTGGCTAGTTGGCCGTTAGCTGTAACCAGTGAGCCATTGGCCACTAATATAACTGCCATGGCTACGCTAGCAGCAAATGGGAGCTAGCAAGAAGATGGTGGCTGAGCTAGCAAAAGCAGATTGCAGTTAGTACGGTGGATTGCAGCTAGCAAGTGAGGTTGGTTGGCAGAGAGAAGTAGTTGTGGACAGTGTGGCTCCAGCCTCCAGTGAGACTATAGTGCTGCCAGCGAGAATATACTAGTATGACTCCCCTACCTATGGCTCCGTGGGTGTTCCTTTTTGGCCTCACCATATCCTGCGTTCTTATGTGGGGAGCGGGAGCAGAGACCCCGCCAGACGCCCCGCACGACAACCTCTGGCACCAAATCACCCTTCTCAGCGAGAAAAGGTTTGTGAAGGGTCTGGCAGATTGAGGATGGATAGATGGGGGTGGGGGGGCAGCAAGTACAGCAAAATATAACCATGGTAGAATCTACAGGTGTGTATATGGGCGTTCCCTGTGTAATTCTCCCAACTTTTCTATGTTTGGATTTTTTTTTCATATAAAATATCAGGGGGAGAGAGAGAAATTGTTTGGCAAGTAGTAGGCACCCCTAATTGTAAGGCGTCAGCAGTGTAATCCCTTTCTAGGAGAACTGATATTTTGAATGACTGGAGAGGTTGCAGGTAGAGTATTTGCAAACACCCACTAGAGGAGGAAGAGAATCTTAGACCACACCCAGAGGTGATTAGTAACTGCCCACCCCAAGCTGCTGACCCCTCCGTTGGTGACTTTTTCTTAAGTTTATTCTGCCCCTCCTGAGAGCTGGGCCTTGGCCTAAGGTGGACCCCACCTGCCACCTGTAACCCTTGGGAGGAGGGGCAGGATAAGATGTTCCAGACCCTGCTTGACAACTGACCCTAAGAGGTTAGTCATGTTTGCTCAGGAGGTGAGGTTCACACGATAAAGAGTGGGGGGAGGGCTTAAAACTGGTATAAAAGATCTGGAAGTTTCTGGGGGGTTACTTTGCACTTGAAACTGCCAGGTGAGGGGTGACAGAGGCCTGGGCTAAGGTGACAGGGTGACAGGGATGCCTGGATTTGAGTTAGGGGGAGTTCAAGCTGAGCTAGAGAAGAGCCTGCCTGGATGGAGTGGCAGGGGAGACCTGTGGCATCAGGGTCTGAGCCACCCATGGATGTAGCGGTACCTGGATCTCAGATGAAGGGCTGGGGACCCCTGGCATGCTCAGGGGCATGGATATGGCCAGATTTGTGTTAGTGGAGACAGAATTGTGACAAACAGACCAGGCACCTGGGACCTAATATCTTGAGCTGGTCCCAACTCCTGCACCTTCTCAATCTACCCCACCTCCACCAGAATTACTTGGGCTCTGGTGTTGCTAGTGTCTTCTATCACCACCTTGACTCCCCAGGTGGCAGAGACACATCTTTAAAATGCCCCTTTCTTTCTGAGACCAGGGAGAAGCTAGGAACTTAAACTATGCCCCAGGTGCCCCGTGAGCCAGGCCCATTGACCATAGGCAGACTTCTGTCAGGTTTTTCTCAGACTCCTGGTTGGGTAAACTAAACCATTTCCATGGTTTGGAGAGTTCCTCTGCTTCTTTGGAGAACTCCTTTCCCGCTTTGTGCCAGGAGGGAACGGGGCGTGACACAGCTTGATCCAGACGGAGGGTTAGGGCCCATCTCCTGGCTACAGTCAGAGGAGGGAAAGGCAGAGGGTTAGGGACACAGAAGATGATGTCTGCACGGAACAGGACTGGAGACTATGGATAATCCTTTCTAAGCCCAAGACTGGGTCAGCAAGGTCTGAGCGAAAGGACCAAGGAGGCTGAGTCTCAACTAGAGGTCAGGGGAGTCTGGGTAAGTGAATTCCAAAGGAAAAAGGGTCCATCTTCACGTTCTCCTCTCTGCCCTTCCAGCGCCAGAATGCTGACCGTTGCTCTTCTTGCCCTTCTGTGTGCAGCCGCCTCGGCCAATTCCAGTAAGTGAGAAGCTGTGAGCCGGTCCCAAGGTCACTGCTGTGGCCAGAGTTCTCGGAGGCGGGCTCGGGGCGGCGGAGACTGAGCAGTGCGGGGAACAGGGACGGTGGGCAGAACCCGGGTGCTCAGGGAACGTCTCCCTCCAACTCCTGCTTCCCCTCCAGTTCAGATCAGGGCCTCCTCCTACAACGGCGAGTATGGCGGCGGCGGCGGCGAGCGCTTCTCTCATTCTGGCAACCAGCTGGACGGCCCCATCACCGCCATCCGCGTCCGCGTCAACAGATACTACATCGTAGGGTAAGAGGCTTTGAGTTTCTGGGGACCCTGTAGCGTCTCACCAAATTGGGAAGTTCTCAGTCACTTTGGGTCACATCTGTTTCAGTCAGTAAGGCCCAGGGATAACATGGTGTATTAGAGCTGAGTCGGATCCCAGACCAGTGCAGCTGAAACCTGCAACCCAAACACGCGTGACCTTGGGTGGCTCGCGTACTGTAAACCCTCCGGGGCCCGAAAGTTATCTAGGTTGGCCCCCACCCGAGGTGTGAGTCCCCTGTGGCACCTTCCGTCTTTGCGTGTATCCTTCCGATCGTGGCTCTGCATCCCGGGACAGCACGGACAAGGCTTTTCCCTCCGGAGAGCCTTTCCGATGTTTGAAAAATCCCTGCTTCTTTGAGGGAGGGGGTGGGGGCCGAGTGGGCGTCTAGACTTTCCATTCCAGCGCCGGCACTTACTGTCTGGGTGACTCTGGGCGAATTGTGTTCCCTCTGTGAGCCTGTTTGTCGTCAAAACGAGGAGCTGAGGTCTCTCGTATGATCTGCAAGGGCTCACGCAGCCCTCACGGACTGTGGGACTAGCGGGTGACTTGTCATCGTCACCAAGGTGGAGCTGTCCGCACACAGGCCAACAGGTCCCGGGCTCTGATCACACTTCTCAGTGTCTCCCTCCCTTCCCTCCGCACCCCGCCCCCAGTCTCCAGGTGCGCTATGGCAAGGTGTGGAGCGACTACGTGGGTGGCACCCAGGGAGACCTGGAGGAGATCTTCTTCCACCCCGGGGAGTCGGTGATCCAGGTGTCCGGCAAGTACAAGTACTACCTGCGGAAGCTGGTCTTTGTCACTAACAAGGGCCGCTACCTGCCTTTCGGGAAAGACACAGGCACGAGTTTCAATGCCGTCCCCTTGCACCCCAACAATGTGCTGCGATACATCAGTGGCCGGTCAGGATCCCTCATCAATGCCATCGGCCTGCACTGGGACGAATACCCCAGTGACTGCTGAGCCCCAGCCACCTGCAGTGGGGGTCCGAGAACCCCTCACCACTCACCCCATCCACGTGGTGCAATAAAACAATAAAAGGGCATGGCTAAGGCTCCTGGGGTGTGTGTGTGTGTGTGTTTGTGTGTGTGCGCTCACGCAGCTGCGATCCCCTTCTGACTCCGGGTGTGGGACTCTCATTCTTGGCTAGGACCTCCATCTGGGGTAGAGTGGGAGGACGGGGGAAAGAGGTGAACGTTTTGGGCTTTTCTTCATTATTTATCAAGAGGAGGTGATTCCAGCTTGCACCAGCTCTGTTTTCAAGGATAGCTCCTAAGAGTGTTTACCCAAACTGGGGTTCTGAGGCTGAGGGCTCGTCATGGCTTGTTGCCAACACCCCAGCTGTTCCACTCTCCAGCCGTCCTCTCTTCTTTCCACCCCCCTTTGAGATCGCACCAAAAGGCGGGCACCTCAGTCTCTTGATCTGAACCGGTTCACTGTATGTAGGTGGCATGGGTCATTATCTTTGCTCTTTCCCAGAAGCCACCTGACTCCCCAAGTTTCACCTCATTGTGTGTTCTTGCTTAGCTCTCTCAGAACTGGGGTTCCCTCCTTAGGAAGCCACCACGGCCTCACAGCTTCGACGCTGCCAACACCATCCTCAAAGAAGGGCATTCCAAGATGGGGAAGATCTCCATAGGGTTGCTGAGAGTTCATGGGAGGCATTCGAGTGACTGGCTAACATAAAGCTGCTTTGGAAAGAATTTTCAGGACTCTAGGTCCCAGTCCTGAGGCATTTCTTCCCAGTTAGACAACAATAACAGTTATGTCCATGTTGTACATATGCACAAAGGTTATAAAGATATAGTAACATTATAGAAACAAACACACACCTAGCCTGTTTTTATAACAATTCCTTTCTTTTAAACATTCAAGTCCGTGGAATGGAATATTATGTCACTAATTTTTTTATTGATATATGTCACATAACATAAAATTTGCCCTGTGTGCCATTTCAGTGGTTTTGAGTATATTCACAGGTTGTGCAACCATCACCGCTCTCTAATTCCAGAATACTTTCCTCACCTCCGAAAGAAACCCCGTGCCCATTAAGCAGGCGCTAGTCATCCTCTCTCCCAGCCCCTGGTAACCACGCATCTACTTTCTGTCTCTATGGATTCGCCTATGCCAGACATTTCATATAGACGGAATCATGCAACATGGCCTTGTGTGTCTGGTCTCTTCCACTGAACATGTTTTAAAGGTTCATCCAGGTTGTAACATGTGTCAGCACTTCAATCCTTTTTATACTTGAATCTGACAGACATCGTAGGGCAAGAGTCTTTGAGTTTCTGGGGTTTGGGGACCTTCTAGCGTCATCATCTAGTTTAGCCCATTCTCTGTTCAACCTACTGTGATATTACTTATTAGATAGACTGTGGAACACACTGGACACTTATGAGAGTAAGAGTGAAAAGGCAAATGACATCTTAATGTTATTACAAAAGAATTTTAACTTTGTAGAGGCCAGGGACCCCCCAGGTCACATTCTGAGAATCCTTGAGCTAGGGATTACAACATTTTGTTTTCTTTTAAATGTTACTGTACTATTCTTTTTTGTCTTCTCCACACCCTCTGTAGAGCAAACCTCATCATTCCAGTGAGCACACCCAACCTGCATGCACGGCAGCCACCAAAGCTTACTTCAGTCCTCACTGCCCTCAGGAAAGGGGTGTGTGGGGGCGGAGCCCCAGAGAGTAGTTTCCAGGCTCTCGGCCTCACATAGACAGGTGCTGGCTCAGGTAGTAAATGGCCAACTGTGATTGCATGGCCATCAGCTGTGGCTAGTTGGCCGTCAGCTGTAACCAGTGAGCCATTGGCCACTAATATAACTGCTGTGGCTACGCTGGGAGAGAAGCAAGGAGAAGGAGAGAAGAAGGATGGGGCTAGCAAGAAGATGGCGGCTGGGCTGGCAAGCGTGGATGGCGGTTTGCGGACAGTGTGTATCCAGCCTCCAGTGAGAGTATAGTGCCGCCAGAGAGAATAAAGTGGTATGACTCCCCTACCTATGGCTCCGTGGGTGTTCCTTTTTGGCCTCACCATATCCTGCGTTCTTGTATGGGGAGCGGGAGCAGAGACCCCGCAGGCCGTCCCGCACGACAAATGGCGCAGCGAGCAGGGTCTCCCGCATGACACATGGCGTAGTCGGCAGGATATGGTGCCGGCCAAGGCTCTCCGAAAGGTAGTGGAGCAGTTTGTGCGTATGAACACCCAGTCTGAGGAAGACCAGGAGGAGCAGCTGCCGGAGAGCTGGACCCCCGTGGAGGGGTGGGAGGACGTGGACGGTTCTCCCACCAGCACAGGAAAAGCCATGCAGCTGCTGGAGAGATGGAGCCCCGTGGAGAGGTGGAAAGATGTGGACGGTTCCCCAACCAGCACAGGCCGGAGAAAGCAAAGGTCGTTGCAGCCCTGTGGGCCGGGGAAGTTCCTGCTCAGGCAGCCCGGATGCAGGACTTGTAGTCCCAGGAGGTAACGCTTGCTGAGTCCTCCGTGGGAGATGAGGGTGAGGTCAAGGTCGTCCCTCACCCCCAGGACAGCCCTGGTGAATGACTATGGACTATGGGGAATTGCCTTCCATCCCTAATTTAATGGACCGCTTGACTGTTTGTTTGGGAACTGTTGTTAGTGGAACTGGGGGATATTTGCTTTTGTCTCTTGACTGGCCGCCATTGAGAATATGTAAGCACCTTGGTTGTGAGTCGCTGTTGTTCCAGCAGGGTACCCTGAGAGGCACAGAGAGAGGGGCAGTGCCTTGAGAGCCCTGGCTGAGTCCAGGAAGTGTGGCTGAGCCCTGAAGATACCCTGGCTGTGCCCAGGAAGTCGGGCTGTTCCCAGAGAGAGTAGTAGAGCCCTGAAGGTACCCTGGCTGTGCCCAGGAAGTCGGGCTGTTCCCAGAGAGAGTAGTAGAGCCCTGAAGGTACCCTGGCTGTGCCCAGGAAGTCGGGCTGTTCCCAGAGAGAGTGGCAGTGCCCTGAGAGCCCTGGCTGTGTCCAGGAAGTGTGGCTGTGCCCACAGAGAGTGGTGGTGCCCTGAGAAGCCCTGGCTGTGTCCAGGAAGTGTGGCTGTTCCCAGAGAGAGTGGCAGTGCCCTGAGAAATCCTAGCTGTGCCCGGGGAAACTAGTGGTACCCTAAGAAGTCCAGGAAGTCTGGCTGTGCCCAGGAGTACTGGTGGTGCCCTGAGAAACCCTGGCTGTGTCCGGGAAGACAGGTGGTACCCTAAGAAGTCCAGGAAGTCTGGCTGTGCCCAGGAGTACTGGTGGTGCCCTGAGAAACCCTGGCTGTGTCCGGGAAGACAGGTGGTACCCTAAGAAGTCCAGGAAGTCTGGCTGTGCCCAGGAGTACTGGTGGTGCCCTGAGAAACCCTGGCTGTGTCCGGGAAGACAGGTGGTACCCTAAGAAGTCCAGGAAGTCTGGCTGTGCCCAGGAGTACTGGTGGTGCCCTGAGAAACCCTGGCTGTGTCCGGGAAGACAGGTGGTACCCTAAGAAGTCCAGGAAGTCTGGCTGTGTCCAGGAGTACTGGTGGTGCCCTGAGAAACCCTGGCTGTGTCTGGGAAGACAGGTGGTACCCTAAGAAGTCCAGGAAGTCTGGCCGTGCCCAGAAGCACTGGTGGTGCCCTGAGAAACCCTGGCTGTGCCCAGAGAGCCTGGCTGTGTCCAGGATATTGCATTCACCCCCAGGCTCCTCGCGCAGGTCCCCTCGCGGAAGACGCTTGTCGCGTAGATTGTGAGGCGAGAGCCTGTAGGGGTGGAGTGTGGGGGCGGAGCCCCAGAGAGTAGTTTCCAGGCTCTCGGCCTCACATAGACAGGTGCTGGCTCAGGTAGTAAATGGCCAACTGTGATTGCATGGCCATCAGCTGTGGCTAGTTGGCCGTCAGCTGTAACCAGTGAGCCATTGGCCACTAATATAACTGCTGTGGCTACGCTGGGAGAGAAGCAAGGAGAAGGAGAGAAGAAGGATGGGGCTAGCAAGAAGATGGCGGCTGGGCTGGCAAGCGTGGATGGCGGTTTGCGGACAGTGTGTATCCAGCCTCCAGTGAGAGTATAGTGCCGCCAGAGAGAATAAAGTGGTATGACTCCCCTACCTATGGCTCCGTGGGTGTTCCTTTTTGGCCTCACCATATCCTGCGTTCTTGTATGGGGAGCGGGAGCAGAGACCCCGCAGGCCGTCCCGCACGACAAATGGCGCAGCGAGCAGGGTCTCCCGCATGACACATGGCGTAGTCGGCAGGATATGGTGCCGGCCAAGGCTCTCCGAAAGGTAGTGGAGCAGTTTGTGCGTATGAACACCCAGTCTGAGGAAGACCAGGAGGAGCAGCTGCCGGAGAGCTGGACCCCCGTGGAGGGGTGGGAGGACGTGGACGGTTCTCCCACCAGCACAGGAAAAGCCATGCAGCTGCTGGAGAGATGGAGCCCCGTGGAGAGGTGGAAAGATGTGGACGGTTCCCCAACCAGCACAGGCCGGAGAAAGCAAAGGTCGTTGCAGCCCTGTGGGCCGGGGAAGTTCCTGCTCAGGCAGCCCGGATGCAGGACTTGTAGTCCCAGGAGGTAACGCTTGCTGAGTCCTCCGTGGGAGATGAGGGTGAGGTCAAGGTCGTCCCTCACCCCCAGGACAGCCCTGGTGAATGACTATGGACTATGGGGAATTGCCTTCCATCCCTAATTTAATGGACCGCTTGACTGTTTGTTTGGGAACTGTTGTTAGTGGAACTGGGGGATATTTGCTTTTGTCTCTTGACTGGCCGCCATTGAGAATATGTAAGCACCTTGGTTGTGAGTCGCTGTTGTTCCAGCAGGGTACCCTGAGAGGCACAGAGAGAGGGGCAGTGCCTTGAGAGCCCTGGCTGAGTCCAGGAAGTGTGGCTGAGCCCTGAAGATACCCTGGCTGTGCCCAGGAAGTCGGGCTGTTCCCAGAGAGAGTAGTAGAGCCCTGAAGGTACCCTGGCTGTGCCCAGGAAGTCGGGCTGTTCCCAGAGAGAGTAGTAGAGCCCTGAAGGTACCCTGGCTGTGCCCAGGAAGTCGGGCTGTTCCCAGAGAGAGTGGCAGTGCCCTGAGAGCCCTGGCTGTGTCCAGGAAGTGTGGCTGTGCCCACAGAGAGTGGTGGTGCCCTGAGAAGCCCTGGCTGTGTCCAGGAAGTGTGGCTGTTCCCAGAGAGAGTGGCAGTGCCCTGAGAAATCCTAGCTGTGCCCGGGGAAACTAGTGGTACCCTAAGAAGTCCAGGAAGTCTGGCTGTGCCCAGGAGTACTGGTGGTGCCCTGAGAAACCCTGGCTGTGTCCGGGAAGACAGGTGGTACCCTAAGAAGTCCAGGAAGTCTGGCTGTGCCCAGGAGTACTGGTGGTGCCCTGAGAAACCCTGGCTGTGTCCGGGAAGACAGGTGGTACCCTAAGAAGTCCAGGAAGTCTGGCTGTGCCCAGGAGTACTGGTGGTGCCCTGAGAAACCCTGGCTGTGTCCGGGAAGACAGGTGGTACCCTAAGAAGTCCAGGAAGTCTGGCTGTGCCCAGGAGTACTGGTGGTGCCCTGAGAAACCCTGGCTGTGTCCGGGAAGACAGGTGGTACCCTAAGAAGTCCAGGAAGTCTGGCTGTGTCCAGGAGTACTGGTGGTGCCCTGAGAAACCCTGGCTGTGTCTGGGAAGACAGGTGGTACCCTAAGAAGTCCAGGAAGTCTGGCCGTGCCCAGAAGCACTGGTGGTGCCCTGAGAAACCCTGGCTGTGCCCAGAGAGCCTGGCTGTGTCCAGGATATTGCATTCACCCCCAGGCTCCTCGCGCAGGTCCCCTCGCGGAAGACGCTTGTCGCGTAGATTGTGAGGCGAGAGCCTGTAGGGGTGGAGTGTGGGGGCGGAGCCCCAGAGAGTAGTTTCCAGGCTCTCGGCCTCACATAGACAGGTGCTGGCTCAGGTAGTAAATGGCCAACTGTGATTGCATGGCCATCAGCTGTGGCTAGTTGGCCGTCAGCTGTAACCAGTGAGCCATTGGCCACTAATATAACTGCTGTGGCTACGCTGGGAGAGAAGCAAGGAGAAGGAGAGAAGAAGGATGGGGCTAGCAAGAAGATGGCGGCTGGGCTGGCAAGCGTGGATGGCGGTTTGCGGACAGTGTGTATCCAGCCTCCAGTGAGAGTATAGTGCCGCCAGAGAGAATAAAGTGGTATGACTCCCCTACCTATGGCTCCGTGGGTGTTCCTTTTTGGCCTCACCATATCCTGCGTTCTTGTATGGGGAGCGGGAGCAGAGACCCCGCAGGCCGTCCCGCACGACAAATGGCGCAGCGAGCAGGGTCTCCCGCATGACAGGGTGCTGCTGGGCCCCTGTGGGTAGTGCCCCCGCCCCCACCTCCACCCCCATCCCGTGGCTCTTACATAATCGCATGTGAAGGAAAACGGTGTCCATATGGACAGGCTGGCTCTGGCCTCCTGGCCACCTGTGGTGCTCCATTATCTGAGGGCTCCTTCTCCACCTGGCCCCCCAGGTGGGGTCCTCTCTTTTCCAGCCTCACTCTCATCTTCGGCACTGCCACTGTGCCTTTCACCCTAGATGACCCTCATTTATTCTCTCCAGGCTTGAAGGACAGAATCACCTGCCTCACTCACCAGTCTCTTGGCAATTTTTAGGGCGCAAACTCTATATTCTACTTTCCTCTGCTCTCCTTCGCTTCTTAAGGGTTTAGTTTGGAAGTTTAAATATATATATATTTAATATATATATATATATTTAATAACCCTAGTTTCCACCAGGCAGATGCAGACCTCGATTCCCCCCTTCCCTTAAAATTCTGTTTACTGTCTTGTCACCATCACCCACTCCCATACTCCTCTCCCCACAAAAAATAAACTCTAGGGAAACGGGGACCACGTCTGTCTTCCAGTTCACCATGGTACTCTACCACCTCCTAGGACAGTGGCTGGCATACTACAAGCAAACGAGACATTGGGAACTGAATTATCTTATTTTCTTCGAATGTCAGGTGTTAACAACCCTAATTTCCACGAGGCAGATGAAGATCCTTAAACCAAGCCTAGGAAGGGGATTCAACCATTATTCTCTTCTTCACAGCTGAGGAAATGGAGGCACAGGGAGGCTGTCTACCTGGGTGACCTGGCATCAAAGCCCTGCACCTAAGCTACTTATCCATCCGTAGAAGTCCTGACTCCCTGACCTGTGCTCTTTCCAGGATTTCTGGCAGGCATCTCACCAAATATCTGGGGACTGGCAACAACTCTGAAAACCTGAACAGTCCTTGCTGAAGTGCAGGGGAAGACCAAACTGCCAGTCCTTTAATTCGGCGGTTCTCAAAGTGTGATCCAGGAAATTCTGGAGGTCCCTGAGACATTTTTGGGGGGGTCTGCAAGGTCAAAACTATTTTCATAATAAAAGAAGATGTCGTTTGATTTTTTTCACTTGCATCCTTTTTTCTTTTTCTTTGAGTGTATAGTGGAATTTTCAAGAGGCTATAGGATATGTGGTATCACAATAGACCAAATGCAGAAGCAGGTATGAGAATCCAGCTATTTTCTCTTAAGCTAGACATTGTTAGATTTGTAAAAATGTGAAACAATGCCACTCTTCTAGTTTTTTTGTTTGTTTGTTTTTGAGGGCTTTTTTTTTCCTTTGGAAACTTTTAAAAATTAAAATGTTACTTACACGAGATGTGTTTGTTACTGCAATTTTGAGGCAGATTTTTAAATGGAGATAAATTCACATAACACAAAATTTACCATTTTTAAATGTACACTTCAGTGTTTTTCAGTATATTCATTATGTTGTGCAACTATCACTACTTCTAATTACATACAAAACATTTCCATCACCCCAAAAAGGAACTCCATGTCTATTAGCAATAATCCAAATTCACCAGCCCCTCACCATCCTTTGGCAACTGCTAATCTACTGCTTCTATGAATTTGTTACTGTAGTTTTTAAGTGTATTAATATTTTTAATTTATTTTAATTTTGAATACAGTAAATATGGATAGACAAAACCCATACAAACAAAAGAACTTTGGGGCTTCAATTTTTAAGAATAGGATTCCAAAGCCAAAAAAATGGAGAACCACTATAATTTACTTTTTGTTTTGTTTTATAATAGGTTGGACATAACGTTTAAACCAGGGCCCTACGAGGAGCTCAAAGATGAGATGATCACCCCTGGTTAAGTTTCCAGAAAGTATAGGGAACTATAAGGTGTGATCAAACAGCACGGTGAATGTTCAAATAAAAAAAATTCATTACAGGGGCGACAGATGGTTCAGTTGGTTAGAGCACCAGCTCTGAACAACAGCGTTACCGATTCAATTCCGACATGGGCCAGTGAGCTGCACCCTCCACAACTAGATTGAAGGACAACTACTTGGAGCTGATGGGCCCTGGAGAAACACACTGTCCCCCAATATTCCCCAATAAAATTTATTTTAAAAAATTTATTACAGTAGAAGATATGTTGCCATTAATCCCCCTCAGAATACTCCCCCTCGCTTTACACACACTTATCCCATCATCCTTGCCGCTTTCTGAAGCAGTTCTGGAAGTCCTCTTTTGTGAGTGTCTTTAGTTGTACTGTCGTGGCTGCCTGGATGTCCTGAATCATTTTGACTTCAGAGAAGAGCCAGAAGTCACACGGTGCCAGATCCGGTGAATAAGGTGGATGAGGACACACCATAATGTTTTTATTGAACAGAAATTGCCATACCAGGAGCAATGTGTGACACGGAGCATTGTCATGATGGAGGATGATTTATGGCACACTTTAAAACACACCCACCTTCTCTCAACTGTAGCTCACATCCAACTGACTGCACCAAACAAGTTGAAATTTGTCACACATTGTTACTAAGGTTCCGATGCGCTGCTTCCCATATTGAAGATACCTCCCTTTCTGTTGGATGACACTCGGCAGCAGCATTCACTGTATTTTGTGATCACAACAGTAAGGCTTCGTGTCACACATCGCTTCTGGTATGGCAATTTCTGTCAAAAACATTACGGTGTGTCTTCATCCACCTTATTCACCAGCTCTGGCACCGTGTGACTTCTGGCTCTTCCCCAAAGTCAAAATGACCATGAAAGGAAAATGTTTTGAATCGATTCAGGACATCGAGGCAGACACATGACAGCACAACTAAAGACGCCCATGAAGGAGTACCTCCAGAACAGCTTCAGAAAGTTGCAAAACGATGGGATAAGTGTGTTCGAAGCAAGGGGGAGTATTTTGAGGGGGATTAATGGCAACGTGTCTTTTACTGTAATAATTTCTTTAAAAATGTAAACATTACCATGTACTTTGATCACACGTCATACTTAACAGCCAATTGGGACCCAGACCAAACATGCTTTTATGGCTCACTCCTGACACGTTGAATGCCAAGTTACAAAGTGCGGGACATTCGAGCTTGTTTCCTTGACTCAGACATGCGACTTAAGGGGGCACATATGTCACCTGGCTTCTGCATCTCACTCAGTGGCTTTGGGCTCAGCAAGAGGTTAGTACAACGTGATTGTTCACAATGCAGCAGGGCGCACCACACCTACAGAAGTCACCAGACGTTAAGCACAACTGACTGGCACTAGCCCGGCAACCCACAAAACGACCCCGCTGCACAGGCGCGCTAAACGACGTCCGAGAAGAGAAACGGTAGAAAGTAAAGATCGCCCCCAGACGTCCCTTATTCTTATAATCACCTTTTCTGCCACGAAAATAGGGAAAAGTGTATTCAGTTCAGGGAAATTTTTGGATAAATCGATTAAGTGTCTTTGATCACCCTCTGCTTGATTCGGACGAAAATTTGTAGTTATTGGAGGGGAAAAAAATGAGGCGAAAATTCTGCACTTAACGCAAAATTACGCCTCGAAATTGGGCGGCGCTCAGCAGCTCCTCCTACGGCCACTGTCGCTAACGCCTCGGGCTCCTGAGTTTGCGCCAGAGCGCGGGCCCTGACGTCACGACTGGGTGGCCAACGTGCGCGCATGCGTCCTCCGCCGGGGAACCCTTTTTCGAGCAGGACTCGGAGGCGAGCCCGAGAGGGCTGATAGGTGCACGCGGCAGCCGTGACTTCCGCGGCACTTGGCTGTGATTGGTGGAGCCTGGGAGAGTGGGCGGGGCACCGGGAAATTCGAATGGGAGAGGCGGGTCAAAGGAGGGAGTGGAATGGACGCCCGGAGCCCGTCGCAGCGGAGGCGACGCGAGATGGCGGCGGTTACCTCAGGTGAGCGAGCCCGGCCCGGGCGGGGTGCCGAGGTCTGGAACCTGGTGGGGTGATGCGTCGGGGTCTAGTCCAGGCTCCGCGGGTTTTTCCGGACAGGTCCGAGGGGCGTGGGGCGCGGGGAAAGACGGAAGTGTGGGAGTCGCCAGCTTGTCGGCCCGCCTCGCTCCGTCTATGCTTCTCGCTCTCCGTCGGGTGGAAACCCGGTTCCGGCAATAGAGCCGCGTTGGAGCCCAGCGCACGTTTCCTCTGGGGGCTTCAGTGTCTTTGTCTGTAAAATGGGCCGGTGACCCCTCCTCAGGAGGTGACGGGAGTGAGCGAGAGAAAGGCGCTTCACACTCTCACCGTCAGGACAGAAAAGAAGGGAGCTGGATGCGCGTTTGGGGGAGTCCTGTGGAGCGCGTGTTGTTGGGGTCCGGGGAGACCCCTGAGAGATGGAGGCGGACAGGCCGAGGTTCAGACGGGCTGCCGCTGAGTGTGAGGGGACAGCAGAAAAGGGAAGTAAGGGGCTGTTTCCTTTCATTCTAGCCGTGGGGGTCAATGCTATGTTAGGGGTGGAAAGGCCGTGGAGGACGTTCGGCATCTTGTACGTGAGCATTTGTTTACGTTGGTCTCTGCTCTCTTCCTGGAGCCTGAATTCTGGTCAGTAGTTACGGGGGCACCGCAGTCATGTCTGTGAGTCCCGTTTGTCAGGAATGTGGGGAAACAGGACTGTTGAGTAGCATGGCAAACACAGGGAACCCCGGCCAGGCACCCTCGTAAGCCCCCGACGGTGATGAAGCGGTTCATCTCCACCTGGTGCTATGAGGTGGTTCACTCCTACTGTCCTTGTTTGACAGATGAGGAGACGGAGGCGTAGGTGGCGTAGATGCTGGGGTCTGAATTCACACTCAGGCAGTCTGACTCCAGAGCCTCTGTTCTTAACCGTTCTGTCCAGGCACGTGATCGTGACATTCCTGCTCTTCCCCTTCCGAGACCCACTGTGTCTGGTGCGTACTAGGGATGGTAAAAAGGCCTGAAGGAATATGGTCCCTTCCCTATATGTGTATAGTCCGTTTCAGTAGATAGTCATAGAAACATACGAGATGGGACAGTTACGTTCGCGAACTCGTCCTAGAAAAAGTGCCACATACCTCACTGCTGAATGTCACTATGGTCACCTTCCAAGTACTCCCCTTGGGAAGCTGTGCACCGACACCAGCGCCTCGTCCACCCTTCAAAGCGATTTTGGAACTCTTTTTCTGGAATGGCCATCAGAGCTGTTGTCATATTACCCTTGATGTCCTGAATGTCATCAAAATGCCTTTCTTTCAGTATTTCCTTTATCTTCGGGTAAAGAAAGAAATCATTGGGGGCCAGACCAGGTGAGTAGGGAGGGTGTTCCAATACAGTTATTTGTTTCCTGGCTAAAAACTCCCTCACAGAGAGTGCCCTGTGAGCTGGTGCATTGTTGTGATGCAAGAGCCATGAATTGTTGGCGAAAAGTTCAGGTCGTCTAACTTTTTCATGCAGCCTTTCCAGCACTTCCAAATAGAAAACATGGTTAACTGTTTGTCCAGTTGGTACGAATTCATAATCCCTCTGATATTAAAAAATATTAGCAACAGCGGTGCAACAAGTTCGCGAACTTAATTGTCCAACCTTTATATAACAGGAAAAGCAAGGAGAGATGTATAAACTGCTATAGAGAGCACAGCATCTGAAGTAAACCCGTGGGTATTCTGGGAGGATTTTCTTAAGGAAGTGATATTTGAGGTGCGTTTCAAAGGTTGGATAGGACTTTGTCAGGCCTTGGCAGAACGAAAAGACTACCAGTTGATTTCTTGTTTATGATGTAAAGAAAGGCCAAAGATGCTCTCTTTGGCTCAATTTCCTCATCATATAAGAGAGAAGAATTAAGTTGAATGAAACATGGGCATTGTGGGAAAGGGAAAAGTTTGAAGAAATAAGTGCTCGCTTCGCTCAACCTCAAGGTTGCTTTATTATGAAAGGGAGAGACGCATGTCCTGTAAGCAGTGGTTTACATGCCTCTCGCTCCCTCCTCTCTTGGACTGGGAGCTTTGGGGCAAGAATGGCAGTGTGCCACTTTGATGATGGAAACAAGAAACGAACAAGTAAATGTTTCATGTTACTTTATTCACCAAGTCTTAATTTGTTCAGCACATACTTCCTGGGAGCCTACTCGGTGCCAGGCATTGGGGATATACAGGTGAGCAGAGTAAGATCTGGTTTCACTGAGTTCACAGTTAGATGGAAAAGACAGACAAATATGCAGTTACAGTGCAGTGTGATCAGTTCTTGGATGGAGGAGCTAAAGAGAGTGACGGGTGCACCTAACAGCTTTCGTGAGGCAGTCATTTTATACGGGAAGGTGTTTTTTAGAGGAAGTAAGGTATGTTTACCTCAGTCACTTGGGGAGCAGGTGGGGTAAAGAAGATATTCCAGGGAGAGAGAATAGCATGTGCAAAGGCCCAGAGGTGTGAGAGAACTTGTGTGTTGTGGGAACTGAAGGAAGGAGCTTACAGTGTAAGGGACGACGTGGAAAGAGAATGATTGGAGGGGAGTGGGACCAGTTGGGAGACTGTTGAGATGGTGATGAGTGTGGCAAAGATTGTGCAGTGGGGACAGAAGTGGATGCATTTAAAAAGGTAGAATTGACAGATGTTAGTGAATAACTGATGTGGGAGATGAGAGAAGGTGGAGTTAAAGATTCCCATCTTTGGGGTTGGCTCCTTTCATTTATGTTAGAGAGCATGGGAGAATGAGGTTGCAGAGAGACGGGGAAGAGGTCAGAATAGGGTGGGTGGAGTTTGAAGTACCTGCCAACTACTAAGAGAAGGTGTCAGGGCAGCAGCTGGGAATGTGGATCCAAAGGAGAGCGCTCTGGTGTGGAGGTGTCATTGAGGAGTCATCTGCTTTTACGTGGTACCTTAAAGCCAGGAGAACATGTGACCATGCCCATGAAATGAAACAGAGGAGTGATTCTCAACTCAGGGCCGTTTTGTTCCCCATGGGGCCATTTGTCTGGAGACATTTTTGGTTATAATTAGAGGGTAGATGGTATGGAATGCTACTGGCATATGTGTTTAGCACATGCTAAACATCCTACAATGCACCAGTCAGCCCCACCACAAGAATTTTCCAGCCCAACATGTCAATAGTGCCAAAATTGAGCGACCCTGGTCTAAAGAGAGGATAGAAGGAGCCTAGGAAAAACTCTTAAGAATGGCAGAGTGCACAGAGAGCTAGTGGGTGGCATGGAAATATTTCTTTGAAAGTATTTCCCAAAGGAAAGCAGACCAAGGGTGTTGAATACTGCTGGAAAGTCAAATAGGGTGGGGACCGAGCCCGTCTACTGGATGTAGCAGCAAGGAGGTCATTGGTGACCCTGCTGAGGGCAGAAGCTAATGTGTTTCCCCAAAAATAAGACCTAGCCAGACAATCGGCTCTAATGAGTCTCTTGGAGCAAAAATTAATATAAGACCTGGTCTTATTTTACTATAAGATCCAGTCTAATATCATATATAATATAATACCGGGTCTTATATGAATTTTTGCTCCAAAAGCCACATTAGAGCTGATTGTCCGGCTGGGTCTTATTCTCGGGGACACGCGGTGGTGGCCGCCGTGAGGAGTGAGCAGTAAAAGTATAACAATATCTAACACTTACTGCGTACTTGCTGCCAGCGCTGTGCTGAGCATTGTGTGCACATTATTTCTCGGACGC
The DNA here is from genome assembly GCF_057876585.1 of Rhinolophus sinicus. Lineage (NCBI taxonomy): Eukaryota > Metazoa > Chordata > Mammalia > Chiroptera > Rhinolophidae > Rhinolophus > Rhinolophus sinicus. Next base: position 17,847,884 of record NC_142510.1, on the reverse strand, counting down.
CTTACAATCTTATGCGGGTACTGTAATTATTTTTACATATATGTTGAGATACTGTTATTTTTATAAAGAGAAACTAAAGCTTGAAGCCATTGAGAAGCCTTCCCAAGGTCACGGCGCTGATAGGTAGAACTCGCTCATCTCAGACTCCAAGGCCCAAAGATGAAGAAAGGCCTGAGACGGCCTGTGGATTCACATAATGAACCTTGGAGTTAGACCTTTCTTTGAAGCTCTGTCACTAGCTGGCTATTGACCACAGGCTAGTTAGCTAGCCTCGGTATACTGAGGTTTCCTCATTTGGAAAATGGGGGATGAATATAAAATAAAACACTAAGCTTTTACTGAGTACCAATGCTGTTCTAAGCACTTTATGAATTAAATTATTTACTACGTTAACAACCCAGCGAGTAGGTATTTCTATGTATTCCCATTTTACAGGTGTGGAAATTGAGGCACAGGAATAGAAAATCATTTCCCTAGATTATTTGGTTAGTTGTAAGTGGCAGAATTGGGATTTGAACCCAGGCTTTCTTAACTTGAATAATGAACCTACCTACCATATGCTAGTTATTGTGTTGGAATTTTACATGTTACTTCTTTTAATCAGTAAGCCCTTCTAAGGCCCACCCCACCCCTTTTATAGGCAAGGAAACCAGGGAACATGGATACTAAGTCACTTGCCCAAATTCACAAGCTACTAAGTGTTAGAACTGGAATTTAAATTCAGCTCTGACTAGAGTCTACATTCTTTCTACTTCACCCCAGACTTCCCCGTGTATTGATCACTGAGCTTTCTTAAGTCCTTCTGTATCTGCCATTGTTGTTTGTTCTCACCAAACAAACAAACAAACCTGGAACAGATAGTCAAGAAGAGGCTCCTTGCCTGTTTTTGACAAGTCAGTGAACCACTTTGTGCCTTAGTTTTCTCATCTGCACAGGTACACCTGCAGATTTCGACTTGCTTGCTACTGATTTTCAGGATTGCCATGAGCATCAAATGAAAACTAGATGCCCAAGTACTTTGTAAACCACCAAGTGAGAAATGGTATAATTAGCTTCGTTTGTCAGATGCAGGAACAGAGGCCCTGTTTTTGAAACAGGCCATCTGCCTTACTTCTTATGTGCAGGATTCTTTCCAGGGGTAGTTTGTCTATCTTTTTGTCTTTTTCTGTGTTGGCCAGCACTTGCCAGCGTCTTGCCTTCTAGGAGGCCTATGGCTCCCAACAACCCGCTGCTGCCACCAGCGAAAAGGAGAGGCAGAGCGACTAGCCAAGAACTTTACTAGTTGCTACATAATAGGGAGGCAATATGGTATCCTCATTAAAAGCACATTTTTGGAGGTGAAGAGATCTAGGTTTGAATTTTGCTGTGAGGAGTATAATATCCTCCAACATAAAATAGAGAAACACCCTCCTCAGAAGATTTGTTTTCAGTTCATTCAGTTCTCTCAAAAATAAGGAGGCGAAGGATGGTGCCAAAAGCAAAGGAGGCAGCCCAAATACCCTCGGAAGAGCATCCCTGGAGAAACAAGCTTCACGTTCTCCCTGACTGTGGAGAGTCAGCTATGAAGAAGACAGAAGGCAGCAACACACTTGCGTTCGCTGTGGATGGCAAGGCCATCAAGCAGAGATCAAACGGCCTGTGAAGAGGCCCCATGACACTGTCGTGGGGCCCCATCACCCTGATCAGCCTGATGGAGAGAAGGAGGCATATGTTCCACCGGCTCCTGCCTAGGAGGCTTTGGATGTTGCCTACAAAATTCTATATTTAGACTTAGCCACTGAGTCCAGCTGGCTAAGTCTAAATATAAAATTTTTTCACTAAGAAAAAAAAAAGGCTTTTTTTAAGTTTTATCTTCATGTGGTTTCTCATGATAAAAATAACTCAATCTTTTTTTTTTTAAATGACTTAGATTTAATTATTGAAAGCAAACTGAAAAGAAAGCCTACAATAGAGGAGTGCATGTCAGTGCCTTTTGCAAACTGAGCTGGGACAGAAAGAGACTGGGGGCTGCCTCTCAAATGTATCCCTTCCAAACAAAGATGTCCACAGTGTCTTTTTTATTTGTTTTTAATGCATACATTACAGCATTACAGAACTGGGTAACAGAAAATAAACCTGCATGATCCCCATCAAGAGAAAGCCATCATTAACAGTTTGGCATGTGTGTGAGTGTGTGTGTGTGTGTGTGTGTGTGTGTATGTGTGATTTACCTGTAAGTATGTATTATAAACCCCAGGTAAGAAATACAAGCCTAGGGTGGCCGATGGCTCAGTTGGTTAGTGCGCAAGTTCTTAACAACAGGTTGCCGGTTCAATTCCCGCATGGGAGGGTGGGCTGCGCTCCCCCCACAACTAGATTGAAAATGGGGACTGGGCTTGGAGCTGAGCTGCGCCCTCCACAACTAGATTGAAGGACAACGGCTTGATTTGGAGCTGATGGGTCCTGGGAAAATCACACTGTTCCCCAATATTCCCCAATTAAAAAAAAAAGAAACAGAAGCACAGAAAAGTCAGGCAGTTCATTGACTGGTTTTAGGTGGGGGGCAAATGTTGTCTTCTAATCCTTAGAACAACCCTGCGAGGTGCTGGTCTGTGACATGGTGGCAATTCAGGGTGTGTCCCACCAGTGGCAGCAGCATCACCTGGGAGTTTGCTAAAAATGCAGGTTCTCAGGCATCACCCCAGGGACTGAAGCCAAATCTGTATTTTAACTAGATCTTCCAGGTTACTTTTGTACATATTATAGTCTACACCCTGTGGGACCTACTTGTGGAGCAGGGAAGGAACTGAGGCCAAGCGTGGGGACACTCACAGCATGGCCATAGTGGAAAGAGAATCCCCTGAAATGAGCTGTGGCCACTCGCCTCCCATTGGTACCCCAGGGCCCCAGCCTCCGGGCCTTCTCCCTTGTCTCTGGTTATGGGGGTTTCTAGTTTGCTACGATGCTGGGGTTTTGTATTGTTTTTGCTCTGCCTACTCCTCCTTTGAAGAGCAGAAAGACAAAAGCAAAAAGACAAAATGTACAAGACAATATGGTACGAGATAAAGTAATGGCCACGTGGCCCCAGGTGTAAAACACCAACGTGCTCATAGAGCTTCTTCCCTGAGAGAATGGGGCTGACAACCTATCTCTCGGGGACACCATGAAGAGCAGTGTGCCTGGCATGTGGGCATTGCTTAATGAATGGTAATGTTTGCTGAGTACCAGGCGGCCTGGTTCAGTCCCTGTCCTGTATGTAGTTTCCCTCCTCCACTCCCTCCACCACACTCTGCCTGCGACCATGTGCTTGATTCGTCTCTGTCTCCCGTCCTGCTCTTCTCTGCTTGCCCTCACCAACACAGCAGAGTCCTGCCTCACCGTTTCTCCGGGGATCACACCTCCACACCTTTGCACGTGCCATTCCTTCTGCCAGGAGCTCCTGCACGCTCCTGTTCACCCTTCAGAGCTCAGCTCCATCAAATGCCTCCTCCTCCCACTCTCCTGCCTTTGCCTCTCAGCAAAGCTGCTCCCTGCCTCCACTGTGCTACACCATTCTCCACGCCAAAACTTACCTTCTCTTCTCCAGGAGCTGGTCGCTGTCGGCTAAGCAAGGTGGGAGCTGGCCGGCGGCCGCCTCCAGCTCGAGTAAGAGTGGCTGTGCGACTGCGGCCATTTGTGGATGGGACAGCTGGAGCAGATGACACCCCCTGTGTACGGGGCCTGGACAGTTGTTCTCTAGAGATCGCCAACTGGAGGAACCACCAGGAGACTCTCAAATACCAGTAAGGTTCTGGCCACGCCTCCTTCCCACCCCTTTCCTAGGCCTGCTCACATGATCCAGTGCCCAGTTTCTCAGAGCTGCTTCCTCAGGGTCCTTGCCCCTGTCTTCCTTAGCACAGCGTTGTTCGCTCCACCTTCATTTGTTCAGGAAGCGTGCACAGCTGCCCACTGTGACAGGTCCCCTCCAGGAGACTGGGCAGAGACTGGAGGCCGAATCAGACATACATTACTGTTCACAGTCTTGTGGGGGAAATAGGCACAAAGTAGGGAAGGAGCAGCAGAGGTGACAGGGGAGCCCCAACTAGGATCTGGAGCAGGTGTGGGAAGGGTTGGGGGAACCTAAAGCAGCCAACCAACCCTGATTGGGGGACAGACCTCACAAGGGCGGCTGCTTTAAAATGCCATTGGAGATTTAAAATGCAGACTCCTTGCCCTGTCATTCTAGGCCAGGGGGTGGCAAACGACAGTCTGCAGGTCAAATCTGACCAGGAGTTTGTAAAGAAAACTTTCTTGGAAGATAACCATACTCATCAATTTACATATAGTCTGTGGCTGCTTTCCGACTGCAATGGCAGAATCGAGTAGCTGTGAAAGGAACCATGTGGCCCACAAAGCCACCAATATTTACTGTCTGGCTTTTTCTACACAATGTGTTGCCACCCTGTTCCAGGCCCTTGACAGTCGGGCCTGAGTTGCTTTCGCGCCTCACCCACCTGTCATGCCTGCTCCCCTTACACTGATCCTTGCTGTGGCTTCAGCCACGGCTCCTCCACCAGAGTGCATGAGTGGACTGCAGGTGTGTGGGGGCTCCTCTGGCCAGCAGCTGCAGCCTCTGTTACTCCATTACCTGACATGTGCTGCGATGAGAGAAGGACTGGGAAGGCCGCCCCTTCATCCCACGTCTTGTCTGTGTGCTGTGTTTGATAACGGGGAGTACCTTTCTCTTCTCTGGCCAAATCTTCCTTCCTCAAGCAGAATCAGTTACTCCTGCTAGTGCATTCTCATCTTTGTTTCCTGAATCACAGCAAAGTATGGTACCTTCCCTCTCACTAGACTGCAGAACTCCCAAGAGCAGGGACAGCAGACTCATCTCTGTCTTATTCCTCACAGCAGTACAGGGACTGGGATGGGACAGGTGGGTGCTTTTCTCGTGTAAGAAAAGGGATAGAGGGGGTGGCGGGTTAGCTCAGTTGGTTAGACCGTGGTGCTCATAACACCAAGGCTGCCGGTTAGATCCCCGCATGGGCCACTGTGAGCTGTGCCCTCCTTAAAAAGGGGGGGGGGGGGAGGGAGAATAGAGACTTTTAAATCTGAGGCCAGTATTGTCGTCTAGGCCTGGGTGAGACTGGAACCATCACTAATTCCCGCCCTTCTTCCTGCCCACAGGTTTGATGCCTTCTACGGGGAGCGGAGCTCTCAGCAGGACGTCTATACAGGATCAGTGCAGCCCATCCTCAGGCACCTGCTGGAAGGGCAGAATGCCAGCGTGCTTGCCTACGGGCCCACAGGGGCAGGTGAGGGAGCCAGACGGGGAACAGCTGTGGGCCAGAGAGGGCTCGGCAGTGCAGAGGGACATCTCACAGCTCTTTCAACTCCTCCCCCAGGGAAGACGCACACGATGCTGGGCAGCCCAGAGCAACCTGGAGTGATTCCCCGGGCTCTCATGGACCTGCTGCAGCTCACAAGGGAGGAGGGCGCAGAGGGCCGGCCTTGGGCCCTGTCGGTCACCATGTCTTACTTAGAGATCTACCAGGAAAAGGTAGGCCCTGCTCTGGCTGGGGAGGGAAGAGACAAAGGGTCAAAATACGACTCAGTTCTAGAACACAAAGCTCTGCTCCAGCAAGGAGCCAAGACCTGGAAAGCAGAAGGTGGGGTAGCCCATGGTACAACTGAGAATCCAGCTGAGAAAAGGAGACTTATCCCCAGGAAGTAAGCAGCCTGCGTCTGGAACAGCGGCCCACCTCTCCCTGCTCCCACAGGTCTTGGACCTCCTGGACCCTGCGTCCGGAGACCTGGTGATCCGCGAGGACTGCCGAGGAAACATCCTGATCCCCGGCCTCACACACAAGCCCATCACCAGCTTCGCTGATTTCGAGCGGCACTTCCTGCCAGCCAGTCGGAACCGGACTGTAGGAGCCACGCGCCTGAACCAGCGCTCCTCCCGCAGTCACGCCGTGCTCCTGGTTAAGGTGAGGCCCCGACGGGGGAGGTCCTGGGAGGCCCCGCGCCTGCGCTGAGCCGGGACCCTCACTCCTACCCCAGGTGGACCAGCGGGAACGCTTGGCTCCGTTTCGCCAGCGGGAGGGGAAGCTCTACCTGATTGATTTGGCGGGCTCGGAGGACAACCGGCGCACGGGCAACAAGGGCCTGCGGCTGAAGGAGAGTGGGGCCATCAACACGTCCCTCTTCGTGCTGGGCAAGGTGGTGGACGCGCTGCACCAGGGCCTCCCCCGCGTGCCTTACCGCGACAGCAAGCTCACCCGTCTGCTGCAGGTCCAGCTACCATCGCAGGGCAAAAGGGCTGGAGGAGGAGATTCCTGGGCCTGCTGGGGCGGGTGGCGGTGGGGAACTGCAGCCTGGGCATGGCCGCGGGGCTTCTGATGGCGCTCCTGCCCACCCACCCCGCCCTCAGGACTCTCTGGGTGGCTCCGCCCACAGCATCCTCATCGCCAACATCGCCCCCGAGCGGTGCTTCTACCTAGACACGCTCTCTGCGCTCAACTTTGCTGCCAGGTCCAAGGAAGTGATCAACCGACCTTTTACCAATGAGAGCCTCCAGCTTCATGGTGAGGGCAGGGCTGGCGGGAGTGGAAAGGCCTGGGCAGCTGGGGGTTGCTGAATCCACCCAGCAGTACCACAGAAGCTGACACCTGTCACCCCATCTCTCCGTAGTCTTGGCACCTGTTAAACTGTCTCAGAAAGAACTAGGCCCTTCAGAGGCAAAGAAAGCCCGAGGCCCGGAGGAAGAGAAGACTGGGAATCCTGAGTCGCCAGCAGCCCCAGCTTCTGCCTCTCAGAAATTCAGGTGAGCAGCGGATGGGAGGACTGGGTTGGGTGCAGAGCAGCAGGGGGTCCAACCTGTCACATCCTTGAGCTGTGAACCTGAGCCTGTTCCTGCTCCGCGTGGCTGCCTGGGGCCTGAGGGAGGCCTCCTCCGGGAGCACCCAGCCACCTCCCTCTCCACTTCCAACCCCTTTAGGCAGTCAGCAAACCTCCCATTTAGGGCCAGCTGTTTCAAGGTCGAGCACTTTTGCTTCTGGCTCAAGGATTAACCTGGATAGGGTATGTCAGGTCCAGAGGACAAGGGACGAGGAGGAGATGAAGTGAGATGTCTCACTGAGGCCTCTCAGTCTGTGTGTTCGAGTCCAGCCCCTCCATGACTGTCCCAGGAGCCAGCTGCTGTCCTGACATTGCCCTGCTACTACCCTCCACCCAAACAGCCTCTCTGAGACCCTTCTGTGTGGCTGCCCTCCCCCCGCTCCCTCCCATTCTGATAATCCCTCCTCATGGCCCAGTTGCACTAATCCTCCGGTCACCTGTTTGGTGGCCTTGCTTTCTATGTCTCTAACTCCAAGGAGCCAGTGGCAGTTTTAACTTGGCCCTGTTTCTACCCTGAGCCCAAATAAAGCCTCTCTACACTGTACGTGCTACGACTCCTGCGCACAGGTGACGTGAGGCGGCCAGGGATTAGTGCACACTGGCCCAGGGGCTGTTGTAGTTGAGGAAAGAAGACATACATGAAAAGGTGCTTGTTCACTCAAGCCCATCTTTCCATCATGTCCTTCCCAAGCCACTGGTCAGCAGTCCCCTATCCTGTGTGCACAAACCCAGAGTAAACACACGTACTCGCATATCTGTCTTACATGTGACCTGGCAGGCACTCTGGAGGGGGACTCAGAGATGGGACAGCAGACCGAGACAGACCCTGATCTCGGGCTCATGTTTCAGAAGAGAAATAAGATGGGGCATCCGGAGATGAGGCTGGGTAGGTAGTACACACAGGGCAATAAGGGGAAGCCAGGAAGGGAGAAATGGCTTCTGATGTTAACCCACATTTTCAGACCCTATTCTTCCTAGGCATCTGCACACAAAGGACAGGGCAGCCCGTCTCTGAGGAGGTAGCTCAGACTGTAGGAAGGAAGGTATGCAGCCAAAGTGGGCATCATGGGAAAGGAGGCATCCAGCCGACTTTGAGTGATGACAGATCAGACGTGGGTGGACAGAGTCCAGAGGGAAGGAACAAGTGTCCGCCATTATTGTGCTCAGATGAAGTCAGGGGAAAGGGCAGCACTGAGGTCTTCGCTGGCTTTCAGAGCCCTGCTGAATGTGACCTGCAAAGCTTCCCTGACTGCTCCTCCACGGACAGGCGCACAGGCCCCAAATACCTGGCCCTCAGGTGTTCGTTAGATGCTTGCTCTTATCTGATCTGGTATCCCTGAGACCCCCACACTCCACCCAGAGTCTGGGTGACTTGCCCAGAGTTGTCCAACAAGTTAACACCAGCATTTTGGAAGCACATAATACAGCAGGTTAAGGCATGATGAGGGCTGATGAGAGAAGAGGTAGGTGGGGAGTAACCTCTTTGCTCAGCCTTCTACAGAAGCTAAGTAGCATGGACCCGGCCATGCTGGAACGCCTCCTGAGCTTGGACCGTTTGCTGGGCTCCCAGGGGACGCAGGGGACCCCTCTGCTGAGCACCCCAAGGCGAGAGCGGATGGTGCTTATGAAGACAGTGGAAGAGAAGGATTTGGAGATTCAAGTAAGTGTTGGAGAGGTGGGGGTGGGGGTTCCTATTGGCCTTTAGACACAATCGAGGATCTTCAGATAGAGGACTCTGAAAGGCTGGACCAGCATCCAGTTTTCACCCAACGCTGGACTCCCTGGTGTTTCAGCTTCTGCTTGAATATCCTGAACATGGCTGAACTTTGACAAATAATTAAGACGTGAGGAGGGGAGCGGGAAAAAAATTCTCAGCTCAAGTTAAGTTAGGACTTCCATGTTTCAGAGAGGCTGTTCCACCTCTGGGCAGCCCTGATCATTAGCAAGCCCTTAATTATGCTGCGGTCCAGCTGCCTCCTGGAGGTTTCTCTCACTGGCCCCCAGCCTGCCCTCTGGGGCCTCGGAGTCCTGCACTCTTTGCTAATCCACTGTCCTTTCAAGGTGCCCTGACGTTGGTTTTGAGTCACCTCTCTCCCTGATCCTTCCCATCAGAGGCTTAAGATGAAGCAGAAAGAACTGGAAGCCAAGGAGTTGGCCCAGGAGGCTGTGGACCCAACAGAGAGAGAGAATTGTTCTCCCACCATGCTCCTACCCCTTGCCCGCCGCAGGGTCACAGTGGCCAAGCCCCTCAAAAAGGCCGTGGTGATACCTCTACAACTGAGTGAGTTTGGCTCTGGGGGCCAGGAAGGCCCAGGTCACTGAGCCCTCAGGAGGGAGGTGTTGGGAGGGGCAGTCCTTATGTCACTCCTGTCCTCCCCCGAACCAACTCGGGAGCGAGGAGGAGGAGGAGGAGGAGGCTTGAAGGAGAGCTAATGCTGTGGCTCAGGTGCTTAGTACAGGGGGTAGACTGACAGGTGCACGACTGATCGTCATGGAAGACCAATGGAGATTCCTTTCAAATGGTGGATAAGAAAGAAAGGTCATGTGGAAACACAACAGTGGAGGGGAACTGGGGAATCAAATGGAGAGCCAAGTGGCTACCAGGGAGGGTGAAAGGGGACTTCTGTAATGACTCCAGTTCCCAATTCTTGCTTTCAGTTCAGGAACAGGCAGCATCCCCAAATCCCGACATCCATATCCTGAAGAAAAACCGCAAGAGAAAGGTGAGAGCAGCTGGAGGCTTAGGCTACACGTACAGCCTAGAAGTAAGGGACAATGTGACTCGTGGGAAGAGCACTGGCCCTGGCGCTTCACAGCCTGTCACATTTATTAGCTATTTATTTACATCTCTTCCAAAGGGCACTTAGGGTGAGATGCAGATAGGAGTACCTGGGCGGAGTGGTTGTCTACTGTTACTTTTCTTCCTTCCTGATGTCTCACCCTTAGTGTCTCACACTCACTAGGAGGGTGTGTAGTCTGGGTCCTGCCCCCTACAAGCTTAGGAGCCCACACAGGAAAGCATGACTCAACACTCAAGAAATAAAACAACACTGGAAGAATTCCCAAAAAACTGAGATGGTATTGTTGGGAGAGGTGCCACTTCTTGAGTACCCTCTATGTGCTTTCCTGGAGTGAAAGGCAACATTTTCTTTTTCAGAAATGAGGGACCAGATTTAAGCTTACTGTGTGCTTTGCATTCACTCATTCGATCTTCACAGCAACTCTATTACCATTGTTCCCCACGTTGGGTAAAAGGAGTTCAGTGGCCAGAGGGGAAGGGTTTTTGGACAGACACTTAACTGGAGGCAGGGAGGCTGGAGAGGGCGGGGAAGGAGGCTGCTGTCCGCAGGAGTCAGCGGTTTGCTGCGGTATGTTTGCTGACCAGCAAACTGCTGTTTGGGTCACTCACCTGGTCCTGCCTCCTAGCTGGAGCACGTGGATGCCTCAGGGCCTCAGGAGAAGGCCGAGGACTGCTGGGAGCTACAGCTCAGCTCGGGGCTACTGGCCCACGGGCGCCAAAAAATACTACAGCTGCTGAACGAAGGCTCAGCACGGGATCTGCAAAGCCTGCAGCGCATCGGCCAAAAGACGGCCCAGCTCATCGTGGGCTGCAGGGAGCTCCACGGCCCCTTCAGCCAGGTAATGGCCCGTGGAAGGCAGGCCTGGAACAGTTGGATGTGGGGGAAAGGAGCCTGGTACCCCCTACACCCCTTTCCCATTACTGCTGTCCGGCCAGGTGGAGGACCTGAAACGAGTGAAAGTCTTGTCAGGGAAACAGCTGGAGTCGTTCCTGAAGGTGAGCTCCCGGCTCGGCCCCTCCCCCGGCTTGTGCCCCGCCCTGCCGCTAACGCCGCTCTCCCCTTGCCTCGTTGCAGGCGAACATCCTGGGTTTCGCCGCGGCGAGCCAGTGCTGCGGTCCCTCCTGACTACCGGCTCCGCTCTTCACTTTTTTTTTTTTTTAAGTCCTTGTAATACCGCTTCTGACATAAATACAGTTTTAACTCCGCTGCTTCAGCCTGATTCTTGAGACTGGGGGCGGGGCCGGGATACAACTGCCCTTGGGACGGGCCCCAAGCCCCGTGTGTTAACTCCTCCGGCCGCCATCTTTGGGGACACGAGCGGCAGCACAAGATTGTAAATAAACCACTGGAGGGGGAAAGACGGTGGCCGATAGGAAACAAAAAGCCTACGCGGAAGCACGAGGACGACGACCGTTAGGCGGGCGCGCGCTGTTTGGCCCCGCCCCATCCGTACCCCCGGAGCGCGCACCCCTATTCTCCCGTTCGTCAACAACAGCGGTTTTGTGCGCGTGCGCGCGAAATAACGGCTGCTGGTGGAGGGAAGGGGGGGTGGAATCTTTGAACTGGGGGGAGAGAAGCCGCCCTGTCTCCCGCGCGCCCACCACCTGCGCCATCGTCAGCCAATCAGCGGCCGTCTCAGGGGTCTCGCGCTTGGGACGATTCCGACGGCTGGGTGGCTCCCCCGTCCCTCCTCCCGCCAGAGTCCCTCTTGTACCTCCCCCCTCCCGCTGGCCTCGCGCGCGCTCGCGCTCGCGCCCGCTCCAGCCTCTTGTGTGTCCTCGCGCCCCCCGCCCGCCCTCCCCGCGCGCAGTGTGCTCCGCTCTCCCCACCCCCTCCTCCTTCCCCCCTCCCGCCAGCCCCGCGCGCCTCCTCCCTGGGTTCCCCCTCCCCCACTGCCGCCTCCTCCTCCTCCCGCCCCAGGGTGAGCGCGAGCCACCTCCCTCCCTCCCTCCGCCATGGATCCCGGCAACTGGAGCAGCTTCATCTTCCAGGTAACAACCCCCTCCCCCCGCCCCCCCTTCCCACACCCCCTCCCGCCCGCCCTCCCTCCCGTCCCACCCCCCCCTCCGCGCGCCCGGTGCGCGCGCAGCTGTCCCCCTCCCTCCCTCGCGCCCTCCCCCGCCCTCCCCGAGGCGCCGGCTGGGCGCGCGCGCGGCGGGGGCCGAGGCTGCTCCCTCGCTCCCCCCACCCCGCCCCGCCAGGCTCCAACCGCCGCCGCCGCCGCCGCCCGGGCCCCCGCCCCCGGTCGCTGGCCCCGCGGGGCCTCCCGCCCCCACCCAGGGGGCGTCGCCGCCGCCGTCGCTGCGCGTTCTGCGGCCCGCCAGGCGCCCTCCTTCCCTCCCTCCCGCCAGCCGGGGTGCGCGGGCGGCGGGGTGGCCCGAGGGCCATGCGTTCGGCGCGGCCCAGCCGGGCCGGCCGGGGGCGGCGCCCTGAGCCCGGGCCCCGTGCGGCCCGCGCCCCCGGCCCCTGCTGAGCCCTGGGGGCCCCGCCGTGGCCGAGGCCATGTTCCCCGTGTTCCCTTGCACGCTGCTGGCCCCCCCCTTCCCCGTGCTGGGCCTGGACTCCCGGGGGGTGGGCGGCCTCATGAACTCCTTCCCGCCACCTCAGGGTCACGCCCAGAACCCCCTGCAGGTCGGGGCTGAGCTCCAGTCCCGCTTCTTTGCCTCCCAGGGCTGCGCCCAGAGTCCTTTCCAGGTGAGTAGGGGCCGGCCGTGGTGGGCTGCACGGGGCCGGGAGGGCGCCGACCCGCGGCTGCGGCCCACACGGCGCCTTGTCTCCGCAGGCCGCGCCGGCGCCCCCACCCACGCCCCAGGCCCCGGCGGCCGAGCCCCTCCAGGTGGACTTGCTCCCGGTTCTCGCCGCCGCCCAGGAGTCGGCCGCGGCCGCGGCGGCCGCCGCCGCAGCTGCCGCCGCTGCTGCCGTTGCCGCTGCGCCCCCAACCGCGGCCGCCGCCTCTACAGTGGACACAGCGGCTCTGAAGCAGCCGCCCGCGCCCCCTCCGCCGCCCCCACCGGTGTCTGCGCCCGCTGCGGAGGCCGCGCCCCCTGTCTCTGCCGCCACTATCGCCGCAGCCACCGCCGTCGTAGCCCCAACCTCGACGGTCGCCGTGGCCCCGGTCGCATCAGCCTTGGAGAAGAAGACAAAGAGCAAGGGGCCCTACATCTGCGCCCTGTGCGCCAAGGAGTTCAAGAACGGCTACAATCTCCGGAGGCACGAGGCCATCCACACGGGAGCCAAGGCCGGCCGGGTCCCCTCGGGTGCTATGAAAATGCCCACCATGGTGCCCCTGAGCCTCCTGAGCGTCCCCCAGCTGAGTGGAGCCGGAGGAGGAGGGGGAGAAGCCGGTGCTGGCGGCGGAGCGGCCACAGTGGCCGCTGGTGGCGTGGTGACCACGACCGCCTCGGGAAAGCGCGTCCGGAAGAACCACGCCTGTGAGATGTGCGGCAAGGCCTTCCGCGATGTCTACCACCTGAACCGACACAAGCTGTCGCACTCCGACGAGAAGCCCTACCAGTGTCCGGTGTGCCAGCAGCGCTTCAAGCGCAAGGACCGCATGAGCTACCACGTGCGCTCACATGACGGCGCTGTGCACAAGCCCTACAACTGCTCCCACTGTGGCAAGAGCTTCTCCCGGTGTGCACGGGGCCTCGGCCGCCCACTGGGCGGGTGGGGAGGGAGGGCCGGCGATGGAGGTGGCCTGGCCTCAGCTGGCTGGTGGGGAGGGAGGCGGTTTCTGAGGATGGGGACTGGGAGCCACTCCCAGGGAGGAGGGAGGCAAGCCTCTCCTGGTTACCAGGGAGCAGGGGGTGGTACTTAGCAAAAGAGGTGGGTCCTTGGGTTGTAGGAAAGCTTGGCGCGGATGAGGCAGCCCTGCTCCAGGGGAGGGACTTCCTGTCTAAGCAGGATTCTGAAGCCCCTGGCTTGGGAGCAAATGCAGGGACCTTTGGAAAGGCCTGTTGTCCTTGGTGAGGCCGATCTGGGGGCATCTCCACACCCCAGGGCCCTAATCCCAACCCCAACGTATCCTCAGGCCGGATCACCTCAACAGCCACGTCAGACAAGTGCACTCAACAGAACGGCCCTTCAAATGTGAGGTAGGAAACCCACTGCCTCCTGGCCCCGTGTCATGATTTTGATCCTCATTGTAGTTGTCTGAGTTCAGCCTCTCAGACCCCCTTTTTCTCTCTCTTTTTGCTTTTTCACTCCATTTGCTCATCCCTTCAAGGCCTCGTCATCTCACTCCCTTTTCCTACAGATCAAAGATCCCCAAGACTCTGATCCCTTTAACCTCTTGTCCCCCTCTCCCTACTCCCTGAAGCTTTAACTCTCCTGACACCCCCCACACCCCTCCCCCTTCCCCAGAAATGTGAGGCAGCTTTTGCTACGAAGGATCGACTGCGGGCGCACACAGTACGACACGAGGAGAAGGTGCCATGTCACGTATGTGGCAAGATGCTGAGCTCGGCTTACATTTCGGACCACATGAAGGTGCACAGCCAGGGCCCGCACCATGTCTGCGAGCTCTGCAACAAAGGTGCGTGCCGAGGGCTGCTGGGGGGGCAGGGGACCAGGGGGGGCACAGCCAGAGGCCCTGCCACCGATGGGAGCTCACGGTGTCTAGAGCCCTGTAGGGAGCAAATGAAGCAGCACTGGGACCACTGGACGTCGTTAAGTTTTAAGAGGTCATGGCTGGAAGAAATGATCTGCCAGAAAGAGTCGATTTCTGAGTGGGTTTGGGGAGAACGGGCGTGGGCCATGGCTGCTTGGGGAAGGAGTGGTCAAGAGAGCCAGTGTCCGGGGCGGGGGGCAGGGTTTCGGCTCTGCAGCCACAAGTGTTCGTCTTTGGCTCGTGGGGCAAGTGGAGTACGTTGGCAGGGGTTTGACAAGCACACACTCTGCCCCAGTAGCAGAGAAACGGATTCGCTTACTCACTGTGTAACTGGGTTGAGAATGTATGGGGCACTGGAGGGAGGGGACACAGCCGTCTCTGCTGAGGGTCACCCCTTCAAGTGGGTAGGAGTCAGTGTCCGGTCACCCCAGGAGAGATGCCCCAGCCACGGAGAGAATGGGTTCTGTGGGTCTGACGGCCAAGTAGCGGCCACTCAGCCAGGTCCCAAGTTGAGGGAGGGGCTGTGCCCGACCAACCCCCACAGAATAGCTGGCCCCAGGTTACCAAGGATGAGGTGGGAGGAGGACAGGGCCATCTGAGAAGGGTGTCCCCAGCCTAGGAGAACAGCCCCGTCTCTGGGGTCTCCACCTGGCTGACCCCATCCCCCATCCCAATCCCCCCCCCCATAGGCTTCACCACGGCAGCATACCTGCGCATCCACGCGGTGAAGGACCACGGGCTCCAGGCCCCGCGGGCTGACCGCATCCTGTGCAAGCTGTGCAGCGTGCACTGCAAGACCCCTGCCCAGCTGGCCGGCCACATGCAGACCCATCTGGGGGGGGCCGCCCCCCCTGTCCCGGGAGATGCCCCCCAGCCACAGCCCACCTGCTGAGGGGGACCCCGCACCCACCAGGCAAGGCGTGGGGCATGGCTGGGGTGGTGGGCTGGTGTGTGTGGGACAAGGGGGCTCAAAGGGCCCAATAGGGGATCTCAGGAAGGCCAGGGATGTCCATCTGCCAGTCACGTTAGGGAGACTTCTGGGGACAGGGAGGGCCCTTCAGGAGAACTGGGTAAGGATGCAGGTTGAAGCCGCCTGGAACCAAACAGGGAGTGAGCAACGGCTGTGTCCCAGGGGAGAGTCTGGGGCAAGGGACCAGGCTCTTGCCATTCAGATGGCGCTGTGATCTGTTCTCACCATGCAGGTACCGGTGAGGTCTGTCCAATGGCAGCAGCGGCAGCGGCAGCAGCAGCAGCAGCAGCAGCAGCAGCAGCTGCATCAGTGGCAGCCCCTCCCACAGCTGTGGGCTCCCTCTCGGGGGCTGAGGGGGTGCCTGTGAGCTCTCAGCCACTTCCTTCCCAGCCCTGGTGAGCTCCAAGTTGGTGACGGGAAGAAGGGAGAATGGAGGCAAGGCCATTGGTATCATCTCCTTTCCCCCTCTCTTCCTACCAACTCCACTGCTTCCCCCACCATCCAAGGAGCCTCCCAAAGGAAAGGAGGAAGAAGCGTGTTCTTAGGGGAATTCACTAGGTTTTAACGATTTGTTTCTCCTGCTCCTCTCTTCTCCCTGTCAGACCTGACCCCACACACACCTGTCCCCTTGGTTGTGTCGCAGCCCCCCCCTTCCCCCTGACGGGGTGGGGTGGCAGGACAGGAGCAGCGCTGCCCTCACCCCTGGGGGGGGGGGCCCTGCCCTGCCCTCCTTGATGGTCCTCCTTGCTCCCCTCCTTCAGGCCCCCCACTGTCTGCTGCCCCTCCCTGGGGAATTGGTGCTTTTTTTTTTTTTTTCAGGGGGAGGGAGGAGAGGAAGGAGGGGAATCAAAAGATTCTGTCCCAGAGAAGAGAAAGGTGAGATTGGAGAAGGGGCAGAGCAGGGGAGGCAGAGGTGGCACCTTCGTGAGGTGGGGCTGTTTGGGGTCAGTCCCTGAGCACCATCCTACCTGAGAACCTGTCAGGGGAAAACAAGTCAAGGGGAGCAAAAGAAAGAGCCACTAGGGCCAGAGGCAGGACGAGATGGAACCTTAGGGGGCCAGGGTCAATGGGGGGACCCAGGGAGTAGAGGTGCTTCCTGGGGGTGGGGGAATGCCGCCGCAGTGTCTCTCCCTTCCCTCTTCCACCCCAGCTCCAGCCCTGGCCTTTTCTTTTCATCCCTCTCCCCCAAGACAGAAGCTGTGGCCCTGGCCATGTCATCGTTTTCCTGTGTCCCCTGCATGTTCCCCACCCTTCACCCTCTCCTTTTGTGCAGATCCCATTACAATAAATTTTAAATAAAAATCTGGCTCTGGCTCTGGCTGAATGACTTGCTCTGTCACCAAGCCCCCGTCCCATCCTCAAGGGGTTTCTTGGGCCTGTTGTCAGGCCTGGCTTTGCCCTGCCCCGGCAGCTCTGGCTCCTCCCTCCCCAGGGACAGCACCAGTCGCTGCTGCCCAGATTCAGGGCGAGGCCAAGGCCCCAGAGGCGGCGGAGAGCAAGTTCAGGACTCCCAGGTCTCTGGGGAATGCCTGATCTGGACAGGCCCAGAATAGCAGATGGAGGTTAGAAACCAAGTATTGCTGGACCCCGGCCAAATACCTGCACACCCCTAATACCCTGAGGTGATGGGGGACGATACAGCGCGGAAAGGCTGAGCAAGGCGGCCGGGGACTGGGAGCAGAGCTGGAGAATCAAGACAGCACCTGTCCTCCATTTTTGGCGTGCAACCTGCCTTCTCCACCCGGTTCCTAAGCCCAAGCCTCCACTCCACTGTTGCAGCCACATGCCGTGCCCTCTGCAATTCCCTCCCAGCCCGTGCTGTCCTTTCCACTGCCTTTTCTTGAGCTTTCTACTACCTATTTCTGCTGCTTCCTTAGTAGAGGGAGCTTCTGTCCTGCAGGTTCCTCTTCAAAGCCCCCCCTACAGCCTCCCCAAGTTGTGCCTCATTTCCCTATCCCCTTTTCTGCTCCTAGCGATGCCCCCACCGGCCCTGTCCCCTCACAGACCCCTCTCCGTTTCACCCAAGCCCCTGCCTCTGCCAGGACCCCAGGTGACCGTTGGCGGGAGGGGCCCGGGACTTGGGAAGCAGGCACCCCTTGAAGGTGCGCGTGGGAAGGGCAGGGAGCTGGCGCGAGTGGTCCCCCCGCCGGTTGCCTGGGTAATGCGGGGCCCGGCACGCGTGGCTCCCTTGGGCTGGCCGGGAGCGGCTGGAGGCGTGCAAGGGGCGGGGGCAGTGCGTGCGGCTGCGGAGCGTAGGGGAGGGGACCGGAGAGGAGAGAGAGGAGGGGACAAGCCGAGCGGAGGGGAGACCCGCCGCCTCCCTCCCTCCCTCCCTCTTGCGCTGACTCGCTCCCTCCCGGGCTGCGGCTGCTGCAATAGAGACAGTGGTGGCAGCAGCAGCGGGAACAGTCTGGAGGACGGCGTCGAGGTGAGACGGGGCTGGACCGAGGGGGCTGGACCGAGGCTGCGGGTAGGAGTGGACGGACAGACGGGGAGGGCTGCATGGGAATGTGGGCGCCGGGCCCACAGGCTGGTGGTGCTGGGAGCGCCGCGCCAATGGGAAGAGGAAGCGTCGGGCACACCACGGGGGCGAGGGAATCCCAGGGAGAGGGGCTGAGAAAGGGCTCAGAGGAGATGCCCAGGACCCCCAGGGAGGAGCGGGGGTACCAGCGCCCCAAACGCGCAGCAAGAAAACCGCACCCGCTGGCGCCCAGGGAGGAGGGGAGGACGCAGAGGGAGTAGAGGGATTCCGGGGCCTGTGCCCAGTCTGCCTGTCAGAGTGGAAGGGTGTCTGCACAGCTTGGTTCTGAGGCGCTGCAGCACCTGCTCGGACCTGACAGGCTGGATCTTGGTGGGGCAGGAAGAGACCATGCGAGGGTCCTGTTTACAAAAGGGTTAATCTTCCCAGGGCTCTCCAAGCAGACTTTGAACAGAGCGCTCCTCCCCAGAGGTGTCCCACCCGAAGGCAGGCGGGTGAAGGAAACCCCAACTTTTCTTCCTCTCCACAGAGGCAGCCCACGGCTGGCCCTGAGAAGGGAGCAGAGCCCTGGGGCTGCAGTGCTGACAGCCTTTCTCCTCACACCAAGCCTGTCTCCTCCTCTTCCAGGATCTGCTGTTGTCTCTACTGCTCCATCTTTCCTTCTATCCCCACAGAGGCCTTCTGCCCTCTCCCATCTCAAGATGGCAGCCAGCAGCTCTGAGGTCTCGGAAATGAAGGGGATAGAGGAGGGTCCCCAGACCCAGGGAGAGGGGCCTGGCCATTCTGAAGCCGGAACTGGCCCTGTCCAGGTCCCAGCTAGGGTCCCAGATGAGCCAGAGGCCCTGCAGCCAGGCCCAGACATCCGTGGAACTCCAGAAACCACAGAGACCCCTACTCGGGCCCCAGAAACAGCCCAGGCCAGAGACCCCACCTCAAACCCAGGAGGGGAACCAAAGGCTGCCTCCAGCCCCAGAGAAGCATGCCAAGAGCCAGCATCCAAGCCAGAAGTGAGCAAAGAGGCCACTGCAGACCAGGAGTCTAATCTGGATTCTGCAGGCCTGTTTGAGCCAGCCTCAGAGCCTGATCCCCAGCTGGCCCCGCAGTCAGACCCCCAGCCGGGTTCCCAGACCTCCCCCAAACCACCCCTTCAGCCAGAGTCCCCCACCGCTGAGATCTTGACTGAGAGCATGGGGGAAAAGCAGGAGAACGGGGCAGTCGTTCCCCTGCAGGCTGGCCCAGCCCCCCAGCCTCACTCACCACCCCCAGCAAACCCCCCCCCAGCCAATGGGGCTCCCCCCCGCATACTACAGCAGCTAGTTGAGGAGGACCGAGCTGGAAGGGCTCACAGTGGGCATCCAGGATCTCCCCGAGGTAGCTTGAGCCTGAGCCGCCACCCCAGCTCCCAGCTAGCAGGGTCTGGACTAGAGGGGGGTGAAGGCACCCAGAAACCTCGGGACTACATCATCCTCGCCATCCTGTCCTGCTTCTGCCCCATGTGGCCCGTCAACATCGTGGCCTTCGCTTATGCTGTCATGGTGAGCCCCACGGGACCCTGGCCCAGCCTGCTGTGGCCCCAGCTTCCTGAACTGGAACAAAGCCCTTGGAGTGGCCTCGCCTCCCCTCTCTGCATGGATCTCACCTCCACGTGGGCCTCTGCTTGCCTCTCCCTAGGATTTCACCCCTTCAGGTGGGAGGGATGCCCAGACCTGTTTCACACCGCCTTGCTGACCTGTGCCCTCCCCCCACCCGCCTCTCCAACTCTCCTTCCTCCCTTAACCACTGCCCATGGGCCGGCCTGTCACCTCTGGACGACTCTTTCACCCGATCCCTGCTGGGCTGGCTTCTGAACTGGGCCATGGTGGCTCCTCCACCCCTCACCCTACCCCCAGTCCCGGAACAGTCTGCAGCAGGGGGACGTGGATGGGGCCCTGCGTCTGGGTCGCGTGGCCAAGCTCTTAAGCATCGTGGCGCTGGTTGGGGGGGTCCTCATCATCATCGCCTCCTGCGTCATCAACTTGGGCGGTGAGTGGGGGTCTGGGACAGGCTGGGAGGAGTGGAAGGGCTGGCAAGGGCCGCTGTACTAACCCCTGGCCCTGCTCTCTCCTGTCTGTCTTCCCTACGGCTCCTTTGTCTCTCCTTGTCTCCCCCCCCCACTACTGTCTCGTCTCTGTCCCTCCCTCTCCTCTCCTACAGTGTATAAGTGAGGGGCTCTGCCCTGCATTCCGAAAGACTTTTCTTCCTGTTGGGAGCTGCCTTGGGCCCATCCTCCCCTGCGGGGAGCCCAATCGATGGCCCAGGCCTGCACCCATAGGGACCAAGGGAGCCTGAGCAGCCTTGTTTACAGCTTCTTTCCCGCTCCTGCATCCTGCCAGGCTCCTCTGCCAACGTAGGCCTCCTTCTCCTGCACTGTTTCCAACCTCCCTGCACTTCTGCCTGCAGCTCGTCCAACCTCTTGGTCTCTCTATTCCTGCACTTCTGGAAACTTCTCTGCACTTCTGGAAACCTCCCTGAACATCTACCAGACTCTTTGCTCTCAGCCTCCCTGCATCTCTCCCAGCCTTCCTGCATTTCTTCCAACAACCTCCTGAATTCCCTGCCCCTCAACCCTGGTCGTCCCTCCGCCCCTACTTTCATCATCTTGGCATCTTCCCCCAGTCCTTTCTTCCTTCTCTCCTTTATCATCTCTCCTTCCCTCTCCACACCCTCTGCCCTTCAGCATCCTTTCCTCAGGATACTTTCCTCCACCCTCCTGCCACCGTTTATTCTGCAAAAACTCCAGCACTTAGATCAGGCGGGGGGAGGGGAGCATGTCAGGAGGACTCTAGCCCGGGGCTCCGGACTGTTCTCTGCTGGGACCACCCAGGTCCACCCAAGGGCGCCTCGGGGTCGCAGAGCTGGCAAGCCAGGTCTCATTTGGGGACTGGTGCCGGACTGGCGAGCCTTGTTCCAAACGTGGGATAAGGGAGAGGCGCAGCTGTGGACCCTCTCCAGTCTGCCAAAGTTGACCTGCCCCACCTGGGCTTTTTAACCCGGTCGGCGAGTTTCTTAAAGGGGTCGGGGCTGGGGTCATTAACGTGCTTTGTACCGAAAGAACCCCCAAATAGGACCAAAGCTCCCAGTCGCAAGAAGCGAGAGGGGCGGGGAGATATATAATCATTTTCTAAGAGGAGGGAGGTTTGTTGCACGCGACAGTCCGCTAGGGAGGCGGGGACCTAGCGATGACACAGTTCGGAGTTGGCGGGGGTTTTTGTTTTCTTAAAAAAAAAAAAGTGTGGAGGGGGCAACTAAAAGTCTAAAAAAAAAGGATACATCAAACCGACTCTCCCTTTTTGTATGCCGGATGATGCATGAGTCTGAAACACCAATAAACGGAGACTGCATGAGACTCGCCTCCAGCCTCGGTTGGTCCTCATGTCGGTTCGCCGCCCGGCCCGCGGTACCGCCTCTTTCGCGCTGACCCTACTGAGCAGTATGCGCCTGCGCCGTCACGGCGGCCATCTTTACTGTGGGCCTCAGCCTGTAACGCCCGAGCGCCTATCTGCGCATGTGCCAGCCTTCCCTTGCTGCTCTCTTACAAGTAGCTTCTACAGCGAAGCCTCCCGTGCCACCTCTGTGCGCCTGCGTACCGTGACCCTGCTCCGCCGGGAGGCGGGTCTTAGCTCCAGGTGCGTCCGGCGGCTGGTGTGGCGGGACTGCGGGTCGCGGAGAGGGGCGCTGTGAGAGCGAGAAGAGCGGGTCCGGCCCGGGCCGTGGTTTCCGCTGACCCTCGGGACCCTCGGAGTACCGGATCCCGAGCCGTGGGGCGGGGTCCTCGGAGGGGACTGAGCGCCCTCTCCTGGGGACGCGCGGTCTGGGCGCAGAGACCGCTGTTGGAGCCTGATTGGTTGGAGAGCCATCCCTAAACCCCTGGGGAACCCAGTCCCGTGGGGGCCGGAGGCTCCTCAGCTCCTGCCTGTCCTGTAATCGCAGGGCTCCTTCCCTAGTGGTCTATGTCCCTTGTCCGGAGTCATGGAGACGTTGCGGCCACCACGGCGCCGCCTCTGTCCGAAGAAGGGGAAGTGACCTCCGGCCTCCAAGCTCTGGCCGTGGGGGATCCCGGAGGCTCCTCGGCTTCGGCCAATCAAGCCGAGGAAGAGGGGGAAGGAGGCCGGGAGGAGGCCGAGCGGGAGGGGTCTGGGGCCGAGGAGGTGCTGGGAGAAGCCCCCAGCGCTGGGGGGGAAGAGCGTGCCGAGGGAGAATCCGAGGACTGGTACGTGCCCTGCAGCGATGAGGAGGTGGAGCTGCCCGCGGATGGGCAGGCCTGGATGCCGCCCCCCTCCGAAATCCAGAGGCTCTATGAACTGCTGGCTGCCCAAGGTACCCTGGAGCTTCAGGCCGAGATCCTGCCCCGCCGGCCGCCCACGCCTGAGGCCCCGAGTGAAGAGGAGAGATCCGACGAGGAGCCGGAGGCCAAAGAGGAGGAAGAGGAAAAGTGAGGGCACACCTTTACACCTTGTTCCTGGGGCTGCCCCCCTGATGCCAGGAGGAAGTAGGGAGGGGAGGTGGGACCCAGGAGCATGGGAAGTGGGGAGGGAAGAGAGCAGGAGAGGAAGAGCTGGCACGTGTGGGTGTTTGGGGAGACCACCCTCACCCTTCATTCTCTGTCCACCTGTCCCAGACCCCACATACCCACAGAATTTGACTTTGATGATGAGCCGATGACACCAAAGGACTCCCTGATTGACCGGAGACGCACCCCAGGTACAAACGAGGGAAGAGTTGGGGGAAGGTGACGTGCCTCTGCCCCCACTTACCCAACAGGTGACTCCCTGAAAGCAGCCTTTGCCTGGGGCCTTGGTGGCTGAATGTCTCCCAGCTGCAGGACCGTTCATTCACACTGCGGTGCCATCCTTCCAGCTTTAAGTGATATTCTGTCTTCCTTCAAGAGAGTATCACATCATCCTAGCATGCCTCCCGTTCCTTTTATCTCCATCTCCCCAGAATCCACGTTTTCCTGGTTTTCGTTATATTTCCATCCGCATCTCTGTGCTGCTATGTACATCTCCTAATCTGACCCAATTTGCACCCCATGTACCTTCCTAGAATTTACCTGTGGGGCCATTTTTGATTTCTCCTTCTTTTACCCCAACATTGAAGCCAGCCCAGCCTGTTAGCCAGTCCTGTTAGCTCTGCCTCCAAAGCATTTCCAAGTTCATCTGCTGCTTTGCACCTTCAACACCATACCCTCATCCAAGCCATCTCTCTTGTCTGGATAGTTGTGGGAGCTCCTAACTGGTCTCCCTGCCTCTAGTCTCAGCCACTGGAACGACCCTTTGAAAGTATAAATCATGTCACTTCTCTGTTTAAAATCGTCCAAAGGATTCCATTGCTCAGGGGAGGTGGGAGAGTATGGAGACAGAGAATCCAACCCCAGACACAGGCTTCCAGAGGCATTTCCATGTAAGATCAGAGATCCAAGCCCCCTGTCGTGGCCTGTGTGTCACTCCTTGGCCTCAGCTTTCACGTCTCCCCAGCTCCAACACTCTGAACAGACCCCTCTGTTCCCACCCTGAGGTTCTCACACTCGCTCTTCACTGCCTGAGATGCTCTTCCCTGGTCTTCCCATTACTGGCGCCTTCTCATCATTCAGGCCTTTCCCACCCACCCCATCTGAGGCCCAACCCAAAACCTCAGCACGTCCAGGAGCGAGGCCTGGAAAGGTGTATGTTTAATGAGCTCCCTAAGTACTTAACATCCAGGCAGGTGTAGGCTGCTGCTTCCCTTCCACCGTTCTCACCTTCCCCTTCTACAGGAATCTCAGCCCGGAGCCAGAAACGGGAGGCCCGCCTGGACAAGGTCCTCTCAGACATGAAGCGACATAAGAAGCTGGAGGAACAGATCCTTCGAACGGGCAGGGACCTCTTCAGCCTGGACTCAGAGGACGCCAGCCCTGCAAGCCCCCCACTCCGGCCCTCGGGGAGTAGTCTCTTTCCTCGGCAGCGGAAATACTGACAGTACTGACTGCGGCTGCCTTAGGGTGCAGTAGGTGGGCCTGCCAGGCCTTGGGCTCCTTCCCTAACCCAGGGTGCTGGGAAGCTTGGGAAGAGGAGAGAAGCTCCAAGCTCCCAACACAGCACCTTGCCAGAAAGCGGGCACGCGTGTGTGTGTGTGTGTGTGTGTGTGTGTGTGTGTGTGCGCGTGTGTGCGCGTGTGTGTGTTTCCTGTTGAACATCTGTTTGGAAACCTGGGATGAATTTTCTGAGAGAGAGTGTGTGTGTTTTCTGTTGAACGTCCTTTTTGGAGACCTGGGATGAATTTTCTGAATCTAAAATAAAAACTACAAAATTATCTTCTCTTAGAGGAGGGGCTGCAGCCGGAACCTAAACTTGTGGGGAGGCAGAATTGTCTCCACCCACCCAGGTTGGGAAATGAAAGCCTGATGGGGCCTGGAGGACTCCATCCGCCCCTGCCTGAGGCCCTCTGACCTTAGCCAGCCTCTTTCCCGGAGGTCAGCTGGCTCTGAGCAGGGGATTTCTGAGCGCCGAAAGCGGCAGTACCTTCAGCTGCCGCCAAATCCGCCAGAGAAGAAAAAGCAGCAGCTGCGGGGGCCCTTTAAATGCCCAAGCCCCACCCCCAGGCCGTCCCTGCCCCACCCTGCCGGGAAGTGTTACCTCCTGGGCTGGAAGCAGGAGGTGCCCGGGTCTGAGGAGTGCAGGCGGCAACACTGCTGTTTGTGAGTACTTGGTAGTGGCCCCGAAGCCCCGAACCAGTGTGTGTGTGTGTGGGGGGGGCTGTGTCCCCCAGGCTCTCTCCCCCTGTCCTGCCCGCTGGGGCCTCCCTTCTGGGGCAGGTGGGGCCTCTCTGAAGCGGAGGGCCGAGAAGGTGGGTGGAGGCTCGGCCTTGGAGGTTTTGCTTTCCTTGTTAGAGTTTTTGTGTCTTGAAGTGAAGGTAGATCATTTTATGATCTTGCCAACACTCCTCAGCCCCCAAATCTCAGGCCTGTCTGACTTCAAGCTCTCACATCAGAAGGTACAGAGGAAGCTTAAGGGGTGCGTTCAGACTCCCTCCTGGAGTTGCTGTACTCATCTTTCCCGTCCCGTGGGGACCTGGGCTCTGGCCAGTCCCCTCGACCTCTCAGAATGTGACTCGTACCCATTGAGATCTCTTAACGCTGCCAATTGTTGAGGGTTTCATGCTGCCCCACTCAGGAGTGTGCCAGCTGTAGGCCTAAGGCAGGCTTCACTTCCAGAAGGTGTGGAGTTTGGTGAGCAAGGCTTTTCTCTTTGTGAGGGGGAAGTGAAAACCAGGAAGCTCGTTTGGACCCACCAGCCTGGTAAATCTGGAGCTCGTGGTTCTCCGGAGTAAAGCATGCAGGGGTGGGGGATGGTAGCTGAGGCAGAAGTGCCCTGCGTTGTTCTCCTTGCCTGGGGAGACCCCTGGGCTCTGGGGGAAAGGCTAGCTGTCAGGAGGGGTGCCAGCTGACTCCCTGGGAACTCCTGCCTCTTTCCGCCCTTGGCACACAGCCTGCCCTGGGGTGGTGCTTTCTGGGCAGGGCAGCTCCAAAGCCACGAGCAGGTGTGACACCCACCTTGTGTGAATGACCCAGGGACAGCTGAGGGCTCCTTGGTAACAGGCCTTGTTGAGTGCTGCCCTCCCAGATTGCGGAAAATGCTCACCTTTGAACTGTGATTGGCAGTATCTCCTGGAGAGTACCTGGCCCCGCCCAAGCTCTTGCTCAAGGTTTAGAATCTTACAGACATTTGTGCGTGACAAGCGGCCTCGCGTTTGGGGGCTCTGCAGACCAGGCCCCAGGGGTGGAATTCCGGCTTCCACCTTTGGTTAAGTGACCCTGAGCAGGTTCTTAACTTCCAGGTCCTTGTGAGGATTAAATGAGTTAACGAAAGGTACTTAACACCTGGCACAAATTGAGTTCTTTAATAAGCGGAGTTGTCTGGGAGCACTTGCCGAAGATACAGGCTCCAGAGTCTCTCCAGGAGGCCTCGGCCTGGAAGCACACCCAACCGAGTCCTGTGACTGGGCGACTTGAGAAAACCTCCATCCACATCAGGGCTTGTGAAGCCCGGGGCTTGGGTTGCTTGGCACTAATTGTCCCATCTGGGAGGTCCGGTGGCGGTAAAACCAGGCCATTCTGATTGGGCAGAGCTGCTCTTCCCACAGATAAGATCTTCCTAGGAAGAAAAGTTCCTAAAATTTGGCTGCCAAAAAAAAAAGTGATTTATGTGAGACAAATCCTGAAGAACTTCCACTGTCGTCCGGTAACGCGAGAAATAATTTCCTTAGATTTCCCTAAACTGGGAAGCGGTCTGATGAAAACAGCCTCTCTGCAGGGCCCGAGTCACGTGACTCTTGCTTCCCTACACAAACACTAGAATGTTGAAATCAGTGAAGGGAAACAAGGTGGGCACCTGTCAATGCCGAACTTCACGTGTGTGCATGTTCCTAAGAAGCTTGATAAAGGTGATGGTCACTGATGTCCAACTTCAGGCCTGCCTGGACCACGCGCCCAGGGCTTGGAATGAGGGGCTTGCATTGGCCTGGCCCTGGGGATGAAGAGGCTGGTGGGGGACAAATCAAGTGCCCTGCCCTGGAATAGCAGTATGACAACTCAATTCTTGCTATTATATATATTTGCGTCAGCGGCAGAGCTTTTAAATACAGCAGTGCTTGGACCCCACCCAGACCAATTAAATCAGAATCCCCAGAGGTGGGTGGTTTTGAAAGATCGCCAGGTAATTCCATTGTAGTTGGGGCTGGGAATGGCTGCGGTAGACCAGAGCCACTTAGGCTCCAAAGTGCACCTGAGTCCCTGGGGTTTAGTTAAGACGCCGACTGATTCAGCAGCTCTCAGGTGGGGCCGGGGAGTCCACATTACTAACAAGCTTCCAGGTGAGACTCCTGCTGCTCTCTGCAGACCTACCTACACTGTGTCTGGTCACTTAGGCACCTGCCGTTTAAGATTCACTGTTAGCTACTCACAATGAGCCCTGCAGATCTGATAGATCATGACTCATTTCCTAATTCAATTTTGCTGTAGCATAAGTTGACTTTGGAGCCAAGATATAGGTGAAGAGTTGCTTCTTAATGAGAGGATGAACCCAGCTTCTGCCGCATTCCGTTCTCTGCTCATCCTCCCCCTCCCAACCCCTCTTTTCTTTGTGTGTGGCTGGGGGGAGGACTTAGGCCGCCAGGAAGCTGCTGGTCTCAGACTGGGTGAAAGTTGGGTGAAAGTTGACTGATTCTTACAGGAGCCACATGACATTTGAGGGCAATGGGATGGAGCCAGTCTGGACATGTACCCAGAGAGCAAACCACAGGGCAGATCTCAGAAGCAGGCACTGAAGGGAGGATGGGGGGATGTTGGAGGAGCGGGGTCCAAACTCAGGTCTGCACAGGACCTTCCAAAGGTCAAAGGGCAGCACAATCCTTAACCATTGTCTTTTGAGGGCGCCGATACAGTGGAAGTAAAATGCTTTGACTGGAAATGTCACATGCTAAACCACAGAGTCTAAATCTTAGATTTGTTATGAACATGCTGCCCAAGTCACATGGTTTCCCAGATCCCCTGAGAAGCTCTGTATTGAAACTCACTTCTGTAGATGGTCAGAGTGAAAAGGCCAAGCCTGTTCTTGGGTGACCTTGGCAGGTGGTCCGGGGGGAGGGCACAGCACAGATGGGGGTCAGGGACAGAAGACAGGTCTTGGTACTGGAACAAGGGTAGTTGGCAAGGGCGTGGCCCCGGAAAAGGCAGGATCAGCTAGAAGGATGACTGTCAGCTGAGCCACTGAGCGGGGAGCCTGTTAGCCCCCCTGACTGGGCTGGGCCCAGCTGGGGTGACAGATGGTGGCGAGTCATCAGCCAGAGGGGTGGGGGGGTCATCCAACAAGGAGTTACTGGAGGCTGTTTCCGGAGCCTGCTCCCTAGCCCAGTGTGGCCTTCTAGAGCTCACAGCTTCCCTGTGGTGCCTGCCAGCCATGTCCACACGGCCACCTATAGCCCAAGCTCTTCCTCTCCCTCC
Organism: Rhinolophus sinicus; assembly: GCF_057876585.1. Classification (NCBI taxonomy): domain Eukaryota; kingdom Metazoa; phylum Chordata; class Mammalia; order Chiroptera; family Rhinolophidae; genus Rhinolophus; species Rhinolophus sinicus. The sequence goes on along the minus strand of NC_142510.1, from coordinate 17,820,152 downwards.
GTCTGGCTTCCTGGCCAGGCTTCCACCCGCAGAAAACCTGGCAGAGGAACAACTGGAAAAGACTTCACTTGGCTGCCTGATGCCCCTTTTTTGCTGTTGTAGCCCCACAGCTGGGATGGCCCAAAGTTTGCCACCTTCTCGACCAGTAAAAAAAAAGAGAGTTGAAGCTGAGATGCCAGATGAGCTAGGGAGCCTGGGGGTGGAGGGGCTGGGTCACGTGCTCTACATGGACAGGGAAGACCTCAGGCCACTGCTTGTCTCAGCACTGAGATACACAGTGCTTCTGCAAAGCCAGGCTCTGTTCCAAGTGCTTAATGGTTAGTTAGCTCAGTCTGCATAACGGGTAGATGTCGTATCCATTCCCAGTTTATTGGCAAGGAACCACGTTATAGGGAAGGCAAGGGACTTGTCTAAGGTCACCCATCCAGTAAGGGCCAGAACCAAGATCCGGGCAGTCCCAGCCCCCCCGGGGGGGGGTGAATAAAGGTCCAGATGAGAGCTGGGGGGAACAGAACCCTGAGACTAGAAAGCCAGCCCTCGTATTTTCAGACACTGCCTGAAATCAACAGAAGGGGGAGCTCTGGCTTTAGAAAAGCCCCTCTCCTATAAGTTCAGGGAAATGCACTTGTACAAAAGGGGCAACAGAAAAGTATCAAGGTCAAATCCCATACATACAAAGTTGCAAGATAAAAGAATGAGGAGCAGAATAACATCCTCTGATGTGGAAAGTGTACCAGGAAAACATCTGTAACCTCTTGGAAAATGAGGAAACAGCTAAGGCAACAGCGCAGGGCAGGGAAGCAGCAGATGAGAACTGGAGGGACGCCCAGGCAGTCTGTGATCTGCACCCCTAACCGTGTGCCGTGCTGCCGCTGAAAGACAGGAGCCAGACATTCCATCAGGACCCGTAGTGCCACTAACTTGCTGTGTGGTCTTGAATGACTCATTGCCCCTAACTGGGACTTAGCGCTACACTGTCTAAATGGGATCACCCAGCCACACTTGCTGATTTTAATGAACATTTAGTTCCTTGGTCACACTAGCCATATTTCAAGTGTCCAATAGCCACATGTGGTCAGTTCAAGGACAGCACAGAATTAGTATATTTTTCCATCATTGTAGAAAGTCCAGTTGGAGGACACTGAGTTGGAAGGTTTTACACAGGAGCCAGGCCGGTAATGTGAGCGCAATGGACCAGGTGTAGGACTGCAGGGCTTGGGGACTGTGGTAAGCGGGAAAGCTTGTGTCACATCGAAAGGGCACAGCTGCTGCTTGGCTCTAGCCAAATCTCCAAGAAATGTGGGGATTGGGAGTTTGTGAAAACTCCCAGTTTCTAACCCCCCACATTGACATGTTACAGGTTACGTAGATCAAATCAAACTCCTTGGGCCTCGCCTTGGTCTGTGGTGTCGGGGCTCCTGCTTTTCCTGTGCCAGTTCTCTCCTCCTTGCTTCCCATTTCTCAGGTTGGAAGCTGTACAAATGGTGGAGTAGGTGAGATGCCACTCCTTTCTGGTGGTGGCTTCAAAATGTCACCGAAGTCTCAGAAACAAGGCTTTGAATTGCTTAGTAAACTTGGTTGCCTTTGGGTGACTCAAAAGCATATGTCTGAAGCCCCTGAGGCACTGAGGCAGGGATGGCAGTTAGGCAGCAGGTGTGACACTTCTGAGCTTGGGCCGTTCAGAACCACGTAGGATTCAGGGGTGTGTAAAACGCAGTACTCGTTTGCCCCTTTCCGCTTCTCACCGACCCTCACCCTTGAGAGCAGGGAGATGAGGGGGTCAACAGACCAGAGAGAAAGGGGGGAAGGGAGGGACTGGACTACTATGTGCTGTTTCTAATCCCGCTGATGCTCCAGAAGCATCAGTTCTGTCAGGGATTTCTTCCCTGAGACGTGCTCAGGTCTGAACAGTTCCTTCCAGGGCTGCTTAAAGCCCGGGGCTGGGAGGGCCGCAGGCAAAGATCATGCAAATATTCTTGGGCTATGGGCTAAGGTTTGAATAGCTGGAATGCCAGCTGAGGCCCTCAGGATTCCCTGAAATAAAGGCCGTCTGCCCCCCCTTCGTACCCTCATACACACACTGTGCTGGCCAAGGCCACACCAGCTCCAGAGACGGAGCCCAGCTCTCCCTCACCATGGGGTTGGAGAGTGGGAAAGTGTTGATCTAAAGCCCCTTCCAGTGCTGCAAGCAGCTCTGGGAGGTAAAGCTGCTGGGAAGGCCGGACAGGATTGGCCCAGAGCCCTGGGCTTCTGTGCTTTACTGCCTCAGGCAGTTCTTGGCAGAGGTAATGGTGGGAAGGAGCAAGGCAGAGGTGGGCATGGGGGCGGTGAAGGGTAGAATAATAGTTGGAGGAGGAAGAAGAGCCCATCCCCTCATCCCAGGCCCCTGGTGTTCATCTTGTTGTATTTTCTCCCCACCTGGCTGTCACTCTGGATGCTGCCCTGGGCTCAAGTTACCATGGCGACCGAGGAGTCCATCATCCGAATCCCCCCGTACCACTACATCCACGTGCTGGACCAGAACAGTAATGTGTCCCGGGTGGAGGTTGGGCCAAAGACTTACATCCGGCAGGACAATGAGAGGTTGGTGTCAGGGCCGGGCTGTGGGGGGCGTGGGGCTGAGCAGGGCCTGCTGGTCTTGCTGGCACCATTGCCCATCTCTTGCTTGGATTGGCCCTCACTTGGGTGACACGGAGCTTTCACTCCCATTCACTGCCTCCTCTGGGAATGGAGGTGGGGGTTCCCTGGGTCCTCACACCCTATCTCACCCTCCAACAGGGTCCTGTTTGCCCCTGTACGCATGGTGACTGTCCCCCCACGCCACTACTGCACGGTGGCCAACCCGGTGTGCCGGGATGCCCAGGGATCTGTGCTGTTCGATGTCACAGGGCAAGTGCGGCTCCGCCACGCTGACCTGGAGATCCGGCTGGCCCAGGAACCCTTCCCCCTGTACCCAGGGGAGGTATTAGACAAGGTATCTGTCTTGCCCCCCTGTACCCCACTGTACCTCCCCTGTACCCCACCGTACCTGCCCCACGTACCCCACTATATCTCCCCCATAACCCACTGTACCAGCCCCCCTGTACCCCACTGTACCTGCCCTGCTACCTTGTCCTAGGGTTCCACACTGCCTTCTGGAGTGAAAACAAATTGGGGCCATGGGAGGGGGCAGGGGCAGCATTGCCTCATCGTCCACCCACTCACCTTTCCCAAACATCCCCCTCCTCACGTGCCCACACAGACTTGCCCTGCCTCTGAGGGCTGCCAGCCCAGCTTACCACCTCATCAACCAGGCTAGAGGAAGCACTTGATTCACTCAGTGTCAGGTGCTGGTGGCCAGTGACAATGGTGGTGGACGAGACAGGGCCAGGCTCAGATGGGAGGGCACCAGAGCCCGGCACCTGAGCCCAGTCCTGGGCCTGAGAAGGCGGGCATCCCACCTCTTTCCATACTGTTCTGCCTTCCCCTCCTTGCCCGTTTATAGTCTTCCTAGTTACTCGTGTGTGTGTGTGTGTGTGTATCCATGATTATTTTATGTTGTGAACAATGGGAAATTCTTTTCAATCTAGTTTAAACAATGAAAGGAATTTGTTGGCCCATCCACTTAAATAGTTTAGGTGTAGTTTCAGATGACGTGTGCTCCACAGTGGAAAATAAATCTCAGTTTCGCATCTCTGGCTTCTTGGGTTTGGTCCGATGTGGAGGCAGGCTTGCTCCTCGGGTCCCAGGATGGCCGTCAGCAGGGTCACGGCCACGTCCTTCCTTGTTTGTGCCCATTAGGAAACAGTAGCACCCAGGGCTCTGGCAGAGGGACAGCACCTCGGGGGTTGTTGGAGACATACAGGGGTGGGAGGGCAGATTGAGAGTGTGGCCTTAGGCAGGTCCTGGAGGACATTTGCCATTTTCCCTGTGTGGGGTCCCCTCCTGTGCGGCCGGCAGCCGGGCGCCATCTTTCCTCTTTCCCATTACTCTCCGATGGCCATTTGCACTTGTTCTGCCCTGTTGCTTCCCAAGCCCTGCCCTGCCCCCATTGAACTCACTCTGATGAAGCCCCAGGACATCCACACGGCAGGTCCAGCTGACAGTCATTCTGTGTCTCACAGGCCCCGTCAAACACATCCATGATTGATCAGCTGTCTTGTTAAAACATGTCTTTATGTTTTGGTCTGTGGATCTTTCTTCCATCTTAGATGCCTCCCCTCCTCCCTGCCCTGTCAGCCTTCAGTTTCTGTCCTGAATCTCCTGAGTGCCCTGTTGTGCTCTCATGGCCGTGACCACTTCGTCTGTGTTGAAAACACCCAACCCTGTACCTTCACTGCCTTGAGGAAGCCCTGTCCTGGATGTCTCACCCACCTCATACTGGATATCCAAACGAACACTCTCCCTGACTCCCAAATCTCTTGTTCTCCCGTATTCCTACGCTTCCTTGGTGACACTACTGGGGACCCAGTCCCCCAAGCTGGAAGCCAGCCTTCAAAGGCTTGAGGGAGGCACTGGAAGGAGACACGGTTGGTGGGCAGGAGACCAATTAGGAAGGTATTTCCATCATCCAGATGAGAGGTGTCAGTGGCTTGGATGAGGGCCGAGGCAGGGATAGATAAAGGTAGCCTGGATTCGTGACAGAACAGATAGGAAGTCGTGACAGCAGATGTGGGAGGTGAAAAACGACTCGTCCCATAAGTCTCCCGCCTCCTCCTCCCACACCTTTGTATCAAAAGGTGGCTCTTCCTTTGAGCCCCAGTTCAGATGCTTGCTGAGGGTCTCCCCAACTTCTCCCTCACCTCAGCTTCTGCAGGCTCTCTCCCTTGGCACTGCCCACAGTTTGCTTAGAGAGAACGGTCTGTGTCTACATCTTACCACTTGCTGGAATTTAAACTCCATGACGACAGGGGTATGCCCTGCCCCACCACAGCCGGCTGAGTGCCACACACACGTAAGGTGTGTAAGAAGGGCTTGCTGGGCAGTAAGCCGCCAGCGCTCCCTCCCCCCACCCACTGTGTGGTCAGTGGTTTGAGGAGTGTTACTTGACCTTCCTTGCCCAGAGCCACCTCTGCGGAGTGAGGAGCAGCAGGTAGGTATCACTAGAGACGGAGGTTTGAGTCCTGATTCTGTTCCTTGCTAGTCGTGTGACCTTGGCCATGGCCCTTAGCCTCTATGAGCTTTTCTTTCCTTGCTTTCCTGCACCCCTCAGATCAAAGATCAAGTGAAGTCCTTTCCGGATGGAAGGAGATGTGTTGCCTGGAGTACCATGGCTCCCGTATGACCAGGAGGCAACCTTGAAAACAAAGCCGCATGCTTACAGGGTGCCTGTTCTAGCAGTTTCTACCTTCCCATCTCCTTACACTTTCTAGAGGGCCCCAGTGCTCACTAGGGCTTGAGATATTCATTTATTCAGCTCCCCAGATATTTCTCCCACATCTCCCATTAAGCCCTCAGTTTCCCGCCTACGTTTCTGGTTCAGAACAACTTCGAAGCACTTTCTGTAGAGGACAGTGTGTCCTTGGCTCGTCTGCAGTGGCGTCCTCTTATTCTGTCAACTCTCTTAGTTCTTCAGACCAGATGGGACAACCCCTGCCTTGTACATTCCACGCTGGGTCTTATTTGGGCCACTTAAAGATCGATGCCGTCACCTCACCCCCAAGGCATCAGGATTGACTCGGGGGTCCTGACGCTGAATGCCCACTCCCCTTCTTCCCCTCTTAGGACATCACCCCACTGCAGGTGGTTCTGCCCAACACCGCCCTCCACCTTAAAGCACTGCTGGATCTTGAGAATAACGACGGAGACAGGGTCGTTGCAGGAGATGAGTGGCTATTTGAAGGACCTGGTAAGTGCTTTCCATGGATCCGCCATCGGGGTCCGGGTCTTCCTGCCTTCCCATCACAGCCCTGACCTTCACCCCTGCCTCATCTCCCCCCCCCCCCCAGGCACGTACATCCCCCAGAAGGAGGTGCAGGTCGTGGAGATCATCCAGGCCACAGTCATCAGGCAGAACCAGGCTCTGCGGCTGAGGGCTCGCAAGGAGTGCCGGGACCGGGACGGCAAGGAGAGGGTGACAGGTGGGGTTTCCCAGGGGCCCCGAGGCTGGTGGGCAGGCTATGCCTCCATTGCTGGGGACGTGGGGGAATGTTGGGGGTAAGTGCTTCCCTGGCATCTCTTAAGCTTGTGGGTAGGGGGAGCTGCCCACAGTTGCTTCCCTCCCCGCCCTTACCCAGGCCCTGTCTGGACCCTGAGCCTGAAAGCGTGATCATGTGACACGTCTCTTCCCTCTCCCCACCCTTTATCATGAGCTGGGGTCAGCGGCCATGTCTGTTTCTACATCAACAAAGCAGGTAGCAATGGCATATGACAGATGTGGATTAAACGACATCTTTCAAGAAGTGCTTGCTTACTCTGTGCCAGCCGTGGTTCAGAACGTTTTACAGATAATTAGTGGGTCCTCAAACAACCTTGAGTCACTACTATTTCCGTTTTCCATATAACAGAACTGAGGTGCAGAAATTAGCTTATTTGCCTGGGTTTATGGCCTGGAAGGGCAAGGCTGGAACTGGTCCCCGGGCCCTCTTCCTTCTCCAATTAACTAAACAACACCTACAGCTCCAGTGGAGGCAGCCTGCTGCCCATTTATTGGGAAGGGAAGAGCTGGTCTTTGGAGGTTAGGGAAGCCATAGCAGGTATTGGCATAGCACTTAGAAGGGCGTCTTCTCCGGAAGGGTGAATTTCCTTCTAGCCTCAAAGAAAGGAATAAATCGCAGGACACCTGTCAGGCCCTTGAGCCTGGGGCAATGTCTTCTCCCCACCTTCGAAGAGGTGCGGGTTCCCTGTTGTCTACGCTTCGGGAAGGGGTGGCTAGGGAGCAGGTTGGGTGACCTTGACCTTTACCTCTGCCCTTGGCCCAGGGGAAGAATGGCTGGTCCGCGCCGTGGGTGCGTATCTCCCCGCAGTGTTTGAGGAGGTTCTGGATTTGGTGGATGCCGTGATCCTTACCGAAAAGGTTTGTGTTCTGGGGGGTAGCAGGTAGGGGACCCTCGGGTAGGGAACGCTCAGAGTGGCAGAGATGGTGGCAAGTACATGGATGGAAAGAGAAGCACTATTTCTAGGGCCACCAGATAACCTGAGGAGTATCCTGGGTCCTCTGAAAGGGTTACAAAGTCCTCCTTGGCTAATAGGACCTGTCACTGACACCTGGGAGCATCTGGGGGGCCAGTGGGCTTCCCGGGTCCCCTGGGGATGTTGAAGGTGGGGTTACTCCCAACACCCCGACATCTTGCTCTTCAGACAGCCCTGCACCTCCGGGCTCGGCAGAACTTCCGAGACTTGAGGGGAGTGACCCGCAAAACTGGGGAGGAGTGGCTGGTGACGGTGCAGGACACAGAGGCCCACGTGCCAGATGTGCACGAGGAGGTGCTGGGGGTCGTGCCCATCACCACCCTGGGGCCCCGCAACTACTGCGTCATTCTGGACCCGGTCGGCCAGGATGGCAAGAACCAGCTGGGGCAGAAGCGCGTGGTCAAGGTAAGCGCCTCCGCCCCACCCCCCAGAGGCCACGTGCCCGCGAACAGCACGAGGATCTTGGACCTCTGTCCCTTTCCTCCTCCCCCCCACGTGCATATTGTGGAAGCGCCATGCTTGTCCTGGCTCCTGTGCCTTTGCACACTCGGTTCTAGCTCTGAGACACGCACCCTGACCTCCCAGTGGCCCCTGACCTTGAGTCACTTCCGCCTCTGGGAGCACCCCCTGGGCCTGCCCCAGAAACTCTTTCTCTCATGTTTTTGGAAACTCTGTCATCCTACATCCCGACCCTTTACCTCATCCCCTCTCTGAACTATACAGTGGACCAGCAGGCGTTGGCAATTTTTCTCTGGAAAGGGCCAGTGGGTGATGTTGGGCTTTGCCAGCGCGGTGCCATCACACTGTGAAAGCAGCATAGACAGTTGGTCAGCGAACGCGTGCTGCTGGGTTCCTGTAACGGTTAAGTTGCAAAAACAGGCAGGAAATGTGGCAACAACCCAAATGTCTATGAGTCAGTTGATGAATAGATAAAAAAAACTTGTGGTACATCCATACAATGAACTACCATTCAGCTATAAAAAGAGCATGAACTGAAGTTCATGAAGCTACAACATGGATAAACTTGAACATCACTCTACGCAAAACAAGCCAGACATAAAAGAGCACATATTGTGTGACTCTGTTTAGATGAGAAGTCCAGAATAGGTAAATTCATAAAGAAAGGAAATCGGTTCATACTTGGTGGAGGGGTCAGGATGGGCAGTAACTGCTACTGCGGACAGAGTTTCTTGTCAGGGTTTCTTGTGATGAAAGTTCTGGAATGAGGGAGTGGTGATGGATGGACAGCTCTGCGGATATACTAAAACAACTGAATTATAGACTTTAAATGGGTAAATTTTATGGCATGTGGATTATATCTCAAAGATAGATATATTTTTTTAAAAGGTGGCAGACCAGAGTTTGCCAATGCCAGACTACACCATCCCGAGAAAAAGCCTGGTAGGAAGGAGGAATAACAATAGGTTAGTTCTTAGCTGTTGAACTCGTGAGAATCCAGGTTCACAGAACATTATTTCTTAACGAGAATGTTGGGGAACAGTATGTTTCTCCAGAAGCCATCAGCTCCAAGTCAAGTCGTTGTTTTCAATCTAGTTGTGGAGGGCGCAGCTCACTGGCCCATGTGGGACTCGAACCAGCGACGTGGGTGTTACGAGCCATGTGGCGCTGCGCTCTAACCAACTGAGCCAACCAGCTGCCCTCACAGAACTTTTTAAGAGTAGGTTTGACCAGATGAGATCTGCAGGCACTTGGAGACAGCCTAATGGTCCAGATAACACTCCGTGTAGAGCTAGGGAGGGTGCTTTTCGGGGTTCTGTCCTCAATACAAGCCCACAGCGGCATGGAGCTGGGGGACGTGCCAGCGGAGGTATTGGTAACCCTGGGTGGCAACAGCTCCTAACAGCATGTCTCCCCACTAGGGAGAGAAGTCTTTTTTCCTGCAGCCGGGAGAGAGGCTGGAACGAGGTATCCAGGATGTCTACGTGTTGTCAGAGCAGCAGGGGCTGCTGCTGAGGGCCCTGCAGCCCGTGGAGGAGGGTGAGGACGAGGAAATGGTCTCACGCCAGGCCGGTGACCGCTGGCTCATCCGTGGACCCCTGGAGTATGTGCCATCTGCCAAGGTGGAGGTGGTGGAAGAGCGTCAAGCCATTCCCCTGGACGAGAATGAGGGCATCTACGTGCAGGACGTCAAGACTGGAAAGGTAACAGCCAAGGGACGGGCACCGTCCCTGCTGTGTGCTGGTGCGGCATTGATAGCAGCAGCTGAGGCTGGTAGGTGGAAGGGCATTCTGGGAAGTACTTGCCTTCCCTTTGTCTTCAATATCTAACTTCAAAGTGTAGAAGCCCCCAAGGGAGAAGGGGAAGCAGGTTCTAGGGTGGGAACTCTGCAGATTGGCCCCTGGCATACAGGTCTGGCTGGGGTGTGGCATGGGGACAGTAAGAACTGACCCCACCCCCATGCCCGGATCCTGGTGGAATCCTCTCTCCTTGCCCCCTCACCTGAAACCTTGACCTTAGTTTGACCTAGGACCACATCTCTGACCTCTTTCTCTAAGAATCCAGCCTAGAAGTAGAGCTCAGAATCCAGGCAGTGTTAGTGTGTGCGACCTCTTTCCTGGGACTGCGTCTGTCCCTAGGACACGCTCCAAGCTGCCCCCATGAAGGGAAAACTCCAGAAGAAATAATACCCTGCACTTACCATATGCCAAGTCCTCAGCACTAGACACAGGATACGTCCTTCATTCCTCAACCCTATAAGGTAGCCACTGTCGGGTCCATTCTGCAGATGAGGAAGGAAGCGCAGAGATGGAGGGCCTTGTCCAAGGTGACGTCACCCACGGGTGGCAGAGCTCAGCGCAGCATCATTCCAGAGACTGTGTGGAACCACCGCGCTCCACTACCCACCCCTGCCTTGGCTCTGCCCCAGGACGGCTGGGTGCGACTGTCTCCTTTCACCTTTCCTGGTAACAGCCGTGCTTACCCTCCTCTCTCAAGGTGCGCGCTGTGATTGGCAGCACCTACATGCTGACTCAGGACGAGGTCCTGTGGGAGAAGGAGCTGCCTCCTGGGGTGGAGGAGCTGCTGCGCAAGGGGCAGGACCCTCTAGCGGACAGGGGTGAGAAGGGGGTGACCACAACCCTTCAGCCCTCTGCTTCGCGGAACAAGACCCGCGTGGTCAGCTACCGCGTGCCTCACAACGCAGCGGTGCAGGTGTACGACTACAGAGCGAAGAGAGCTCGGTGAGGGGGCGGGCCGGGGGCGGGGCCGTGGGCGGGGCCGTGGGCGGGGGCGGGGCCTGTGGTGGGAGAGGCCCTGCGGGTGTCTGACTCCCAGCCCCCTCTGCAGCGTGGTATTTGGGCCGGAGCTGGTGACACTGGGTCCTGAGGAGCAGTTTACAGTGTTGTCCCTCTCGGCTGGGCGGCCCAAGCGTCCCCACGCCCGCCGTGCACTCTGCCTGCTGCTTGGGCCGGACTTCTTCACAGATGTCATCACCATCGAAACTGCGGACCATGCCAGGCTGCAGCTGCAGCTCGCCTACAACTGGTGAGAGGCAGGGAGGAGGTGGCGAGGGCCACGTCTGGGGCAGCCCTGGAGAACCCTGAGACAAGAGGTGCCTCCTTGAAGGGCTGCGCTCAGAATGAGGGCAAAATGCCCGGCTCTATGCCATGGTCAGAGGGACAGCCAGGGGATCCTGCAAATCCAGCCTGATGCCCCTGGGGGATGACAGGGAAGATGTGGGCTCACCTCCTGGGAGCAGGATTTGGGGGACATGAAAGGAGGATACTCCCCACCTAAACTCCCAGCATGGGTTCAGCCAAACATAACTGCAAGATTATAAAAAGATCGAAGCGGGTGGGAGTGGGTGGGAGTGGGCAGGTGGTGCAGAGTCTGTGCTCTGGGGCCCCCTGCCTGGGTCTGCACCCGGCCCTGCCATTTGCTAGCTCTGGACCTGAGCAAGTGACTTGGAACTTTCCTCAGTTTCCCTGTCTGTAAAATGAGGATGGCACATGACCATCAATGTTACAGGCTGTCGAAAGGATGCAGTGAGAATCAGACCCTTGTCCTGTGCGTAGAGCTCGAATGGCTGTGACTGGAGCTGGGGATGATGAGTCACACCCAGAAGAGATGCCCCACAGCTCCCATGTTCCTCACCTCTTGGCTGGGTGGCCAGAACTGTGACAGGCAGATGGGGTGCTGACATCTTGGGGGTGCTGCAGCATGACGGCTAAGAGCATAGACCCTGGAGCCACCCTGCCTGGGTTCAGCTTTCTGGCTTGTCACATATTGTGTGACTCCGGGCCTGTCCCTTACCCTCTCTGGACCTCTATTTCCTCATCTGTAAAGTGGGGATCATACTCCTCCCCTACCAAGGGAGGCTGAGAGAATCAGATGGGGACATGTGTCAGTGTTGAGGACCTTGCCTGGCACACGGGGTTGGGGGGAGAGAGCGGGACTGTTCAGCATTCTCTGTGATGAGAGACTATCTGGTCAGCCAGGGCAGGTGGCTGTGGGAGTCCCACTCAAAACTGAGGGAAGTGCTTCCCTGCTTGGGCCTCTTTGCTCACAGGCACTTTGAGCTGCTTGACCGGAAGGACCCCCAGGAGATGGCTAAGCTGTTCTCGGTGCCAGACTTCGTGGGGGACGCCTGCAAGGCCATCGCGTCCCGGGTGCGGGGGGCCGTGGCATCCGTCACCTTCGACGATTTCCACAAGAACTCCGCCCGCATCATTCGCACGGCCGTCTTCGGCTTTCAGAGCCCAGAGGCCAAGGGGCCTGGCGGGGAGGCCCTGCCCCAGCCCCGCGACCGGGCCGTCTTCCCCCAGAACGGACTGGTGGTGAGCAGCGTGGACGTGCAGTCGGTGGAGCCCGTAGACCAGAGGACCCGGGACGCCCTGCAGCGCAGCGTCCAGCTGGCCATTGAGATCACCACCAACTCGCAGGAGGCGGCTGCCAAGTGAGTGAGGGCAGCTGCCCACCATGCCCACCAAGGGCCAGACCTGCCCAGTCCCCATCTCCAGCCCCCTGCTGGGCCCTGGATGGCATGGCGTCCCCTGATGGTCAGCATGCTGTTACCCTTGTCCAGCAGACAGGGTCGCCCACGTCATGGGTGACTAGATGTCATCTTGCTCCTGTGGCTTCTCGCTTTGTGCTAGAAGTGGCTCATTCCTGTGATCTCCTGGCACTCGGGGTCCAGCTCAGCTGCCCTCACCTCACCTTCCAGCTGGTCCGGGGCTCCTGGCCCTCCAGCTTCTTTCTGCTCCTTAAATGCACAGTTGGGTTCCCACCCTAAAGCCCTCTGCACTGGCTGCTCCTTCTGCCCCGAGGGTTCCTGCTGGGAGCTCAGAGGCAGGCCTCTCCTGTGGCCTCAGCCCAAACGTCCCCTCCTCGGAGAGCCCCTTTTCTTTCTACCCTCACTGAAGCAGTATCCTCTTTGCCAAGTCGTTATCGGGTCACTCACTTTCAGGGAACTTGTGTGAACTTCTCGTTTCCTTGCTTTTTCCCCAATGGAAGGCAAGTTGTGTGAAAGCAGGGGCCTTCGTCAACCCTGAATTCCCCGAGCCTACAGGCCAGGCTCACAGGGCACACATGTCTTCCGTTTGCATGTTGAGCGCACCCATGGGCCAGGGTCTGTCCTGGGCACCAAGTACCTTGGTCCCTGTTCCTGGAACCTCTGTTCCAGCTCTGGCCCCACACCACCATATTCCCTGTCTTCTCTCCCATCCAGGCACGAGGCTCAGAGATTAGAACAAGAGGCCCGTGGCCGGCTTGAGAGGCAGAAGATTTTGGACCAATCCGAAGCCGAGAAAGCTCGCAGGGAGCTCTTGGAGCTGGAGGCGCTGAGGTGGGTCAAGAACTAGTGGAAAAGACAGCTGCCTGCTGAGGGTCTTGTAAAGCAGCTGGTGGGGGGAGCAGGTGTGTGTGTGTGAAAGTCAAGGCCAAGGGTGCGGGGCGGGGCCTTCCCCTGGGTCTTCCCTGACTGCTGCTGCCCCCTCCAGCACTGCTGTGGAGAGCACCGGTACTGCCAAGGCGGAGGCTGAGTCCCGCTCGGAGGCGGCACGCATCGAGGGAGAAGGCTCCGTGCTGCAGGCCAAGCTGAAGGCAGAGGCTTTGGCCATCGAGACGGTCAGTGGGGCTGGTGCCCATGGGAGGGGGAGGCCCCGGGATCTGGAAGAGGCCCAATCACTGCAGTCCCAGGAGGACACCACGCATCCTACCACACAGCCCTATTCACATAGAAGTCCTCTGCCCTCTATTAGTTCACTTAACACCTGTAAAGACGGTTGTTACACCCATCTGCCGTGTAAACCTGCTCAGACCCTGGCCCGCTTTGTGCCAGGTAGTGCATATGTTTTACATGCATGATCTTATTTCATGTTTGAAATTCCATTAAGGCAGATGTTATTCCATTTTACAGATGAAGAGGTGGAGGCCTGGATGAAGGGGCTCCCGGGGTCTCTATCTCAAAGGTGGCATAGCCAGGGTTCATACCTCACTCACTATGAGTTTACAATTCCAGCCCTTCCACCTCAGTTCCTGTGGGCATGCTGGCGAGGTCACTTGCTGGCCAGTCCCCACGGGTCACACGATCCAAAGCATGCTGGCTTTTCCCCTTCCAGGCGGCTGAGCTCCAGCGGGTACAAAAAGTGCGAGATCTAGAACTCGTGTATGCCCGGGCGCAGCTGGAGCTGGAGGTGAAAAAGGCGCAGCAGCTGGCCGAGGTGGAGGTGAAGAAGTTCACGCAGATGACGGAGGCCCTGGGTCCCAGCACCATCCGGGACCTGGCCGTGGCAGGGCCAGAGATGCAGGTGAGCGTGGGGACAGTGCCGGTGGCGTGTGTGTGTGTCTTGGGACCAGGCTTGGAACCCAGAAGGCAGAGCTGGGGAGGCAGATGCATCTAGAGAGAGGTTGGGGGCAGTTGCAGTGTCAGACCAGAATGGATGGCAGCCCGTCCTAGAGAGGTGGCCAAGGGGACGAGAGAAGGGACCGAGTCTGACTGTCTTCTTGCCCTCGTCTTGCCCCTTCAGGTAAAACTGCTCCAGAGCTTGGGCCTGAAATCAACCCTCATCACAGATGGCTCTACCCCTATCAACCTCTTCAGCACAGCCTTGGGTCTGTTGGGGCTCGGATCTCAGGCCCCGTCCTCAGCCCAGAAGGCAGCTGGGGGGCTTGGCCCCGAGGAAGTCTTGCTCCCCCAGTCCTCTCTTGTCCCTCAAACTCTTGGAAGCAGCCATGTCATCCCTTAGCTTCCTATGGCATCGAAAAATAAAACTTAGTTTTGGGCATTTAAACCCTCTTATGTTCCTTCAAGTCTGTGTCACAGAGGAGCTTTCTGAGGGAAATGGGGAGAGAATACCCCTGAAATCTTGAGATCATTAGTAGAGACTACCCCCCATCTGTAAAGTGGAGAGGAAACCGAGGCCGGGAAATGACTAATCCAAAGTCACGCTGACAGGAACGTGGCCCCGTCTTACTCATCAGCCAAACTGTCCTTTTGGTCATCAGCTTTCCTAGACTCCAGGCTGGGACAGGGTGGGGCTGCCTGGCCAGCCCCTCTGCAATGGCTCCTGCACTAGCAACATCTCCTTCCACTGCCAGTTCCTCTAGGAGTCCAGTTTGGCTAAGGAGCTGTGGAGTCTTAACACTCTGGCTTCAGGTGCATTCATCCCGCCTTCTCCCCACGTCCCTCCCCCCCTCACATTGGGAGGCACCCTTTGGCGCCACCAGCTGGTCACACGGCACACCCGGCAGGCCTGTGCGTGGCACCTGTGGCCATGTTGTTCTCAGATGTGGGGGATGATCCTGCAGGGGAAGCAGGGTAGGAACTGCAGTGCCTCCCTGGGCGTCTAGGATGGGTTCCTCAAGAGCATCGAGGGAGGGTCCAGGTGCCATTGTCTGGGCACACAAGTGGAGGCTGCAGCCCTTTGGTCCAGGTACAGCTGCCAGGCTTGCCAGGTCTCTGCTAAGGAAGAAGAAAGATCCCAGGAGTGGAGAGAAGCTTGGGTTTACAGGCTGTGTAGCTGGAGGGGGGCAACTCAGCCTCTCTGATCTCTTTTCTTGTGAAATAGGCCAGCAGTTACCCTACGGAGCAAGGTTGATTTTTTTTTTTTTTAAGATTTTGTTGGGGAAGGGGAACAGGACTTTATTGGGGAACAGTGTGTACTTCCAGGACTTTTTCCAAGTCAAGTTGTCCTTTCAGTCGCAGTTGTGGAGGGTACAGTTCAGCTCCAGGTCCAGTTGCCGTTGTTAGTTGCAGGGGGCGCTGCCCACCATCCCTTGCGGGAGTCAAGGAGTTGAACCGGCAACCTTGTGATTGAGAGCCCACTGGCCCATGTGGGAATCGAACCGGCAGCCTTCGGAGTTAGGAGCACGGAGCTCCAACCACTGAAGCCACCACGCTGGCTCTCCACTAATGTCTTGATGTCTCCACATGGATCTCTAATGTCCACCAGCCTTATTCCTTTTCTTCCCTACCGCTGGCTTCTTGCCTGGAACCCCCTTCTCATCGGATTTGGCTTCTAGCGCTGCTGCTGCTTTATGCCCCGGAGCTGGTGGTTCACAGTCTGGAGAAGAAGGGTGTCCCGGGGCATGGTCTATGCATGTGGGTTTAGCTTCAACATGATTCGCAGATTTTTCAGTGGATTCTTCTTCAGTACTCTGCAATAAGGAATCTTTTCGCGTGGTGCTCGGAGAGCTCTTTGGATCTCTGGGCTTTTCCAGATTCTGCTCAGGTCTGTATTGAGCGTCTTGTGCAGGGGAAGGTGGTAGTTACTCTTGAGGGAGGCGGCGTTACTCCAAGTGCCACACACACCCTCTAACTTGCGGAAAGCACTTTCAGTCCAAATGCAGAAATGGCTGCCATGGCCGGCAGGAGCGAGTTTCACAGTGTTCAGTTTGCTTACATTAAGCAGAGTAACTCCAGTAATGTTTCTGAAGGCTCTGACGATGCCGTTGTCCTCTTTATAGGTGATACAAGGTCCCCTGTGCTGGATCTGATGACAGTTTCTCCCTTTGCCCTTGCAGCTCTCTTTCGCTGAGAGGTGTTGACCTTTTTGATACCAGCCTTAAGCTTCTTAAGAAGGAAAACAGCCTCCGTGGTCTTCCTGTAGCCTTCAACTTGACTTTCAACCACCAAAGGAAGTTCAGGAACTTCCTCAATACGATGACCTTCAGGCATGACCAGTACTGGGAAGGCTGAGGCAGCCAGGGCAGAGCAGATGGCATGTTCCTTCTGTGTCATGTTCATTCTGTGGTGTCAATGGCGCCAGGTTTTGGTTGGTGCAAACAGGAGGCCTCCACGACACATACTGCCAAAAGCGCTGTGGCCAGAACAATGAGTCCCACCGCCTGGAACCCTGGGAATTCCAGCCACAGCTCTGCCAGGACCCACGGCTCAGCACTGGTTTGATGACCGGCTAATTCACTGACAGCACAGGGCTGTCTATTGTTTCTGTGCAAGTTGGTATGAACCAAGTTTACACTATCTGGTCGAATGGGAGCTGTGAACACAGCAGGCAAAGTGACATTTTTGCCAGATGATTCCCCTGTTCAGAGTCCCCTGCTGTCAGTGTATTAGCACACGCCATGATGGGGAGAGGAGATGGCTACGCCTCTCTCAACCCGGCGGCTTCCACAGGAAAAGAAGGAAGCTTCTCTTTAAATTGTACACGTGAAGATGGGGAGGGAGACAACATCTGCCGCAGGGACAGGAAAACAGGCCTGATGGAAATACGGGGAGTTCCAGCTCCCACTGCAGCCAGATTCTAAATTAGTCCCCGGCACTAAATTTATCCTTGACGGTCCCTTAAATTGCCCATAAAAACTAGAACAGTGTGCTCTCGGAGGAAGTTCAACACAGCCTGTTTTCTCCAGCACTGGAGCCAATGGCTTTTTTTGGTTGAATACCAGATAAAGTAATTGATTTAAGGACCACCTTGTAAAAGAAAAATCTATGTCTTTAAACAGCAAAATCACACTCAGCATGGTAAGAGGTTACCAGATCAATTCTGTCTCTCCTGGGCCCACAGTTCATCTGTTTCCCAGCTCCCTTGCACATAGATGTGGCCATATGACTGAGTTGCAGCTCACAGAACACGATGGAAGGATGGGCCCATCCCCTGCCTTCCAAATAAGCTGCCTGTGCTGTCCTCTAGGTAACCCTCCGGTCCCCAGCCGGCAGATGACGCAAGCAGAACACTTGGAAGCCGTGTGTTGCAAATGGAGGAACCATTAAGATGGGAGGAGGCCGAGTGCCTGAGTCTCCACATCAAGAGAGTTACTTCCTAGTCGGGGCACGGGTTAGGACCTAACATAAGTTAGAAAGAAACTTCTATCATGTTTGGGCCACTATGCATCTTGAGGGTTGTTACAGCAGTTAGGACACCTCTAATCACAGTAGGAGAGCCACCTGAGGGGACAGCGGATTCATGGTGGCCATCTGTGCCCTCTCGGAGGCAGAGCCCACAAGGTGGAGTGAGCTGGTGGGGTGTTGTGAGGACAGAGTCCCAGAGAGCGGTTTCCAGGATCTCGGCCTCATGTTGAAAGGTGCTGGCTCAGGTAGTAGATGGCCATCAGCTGTTACCAGTTAGCCATTGGCCACTGATAAAACTGCCGTGGCTGAGCTAGCAAGCGCGGATTGCAGTTAGCAAGTGGGGTTGGTTGGCAGAGAAGCAGACGGCCGATTGGGATCGTGTGGCTCCTGCTTCCTGTGTCTCCAACCCAGGCGCCACTGAGACCATAGTGGTGTGACTCCCCTACCTATGGCTCCGTGGGTGTTCCTTTTTGGCCTCACCATATCCTGAGTTCTTGTGTGGGGAGCAGGACCAGAGATCCCGCATGCCGCCCCGCATGACAGGTGTCTTGCATGGTGGTTATTCATTCAGTCTGACAGCATATCGTTGAATTCCAGAAAATTATTACAGGACATATCTTAGTTTGGGCTGCTATAACAAAACACCACAGACTGGGGGGGCTTATAAACAGAAATGTATTCCTCCCTGTTCTGGAGGCGGGAAGTCCAAGATCAAAGCATCAGCATAGTGGCGTTCTGGTGAGAGCCCACTTCCTGTTCACGGCTAATGCCTTCTCTGTGTCCTCACATGGTGAAAGGAGGGAGGGAGCCCTCTAGCCTAACCACCTCTAATCGCCCCACCTCCAAATACCATCCCATCGGCCATGAAGGTTTAATGTAGGGATTTTACAAATGTTCAGGCCATAGCAACACAGGTGACTCCACTGTTTCCCCAGATCAGAATGAGTGACGCCGATGCAGCCTAGCCTTTCCCCACCCCGTCCTCCAGGAGGTCCCAGGGCCACCCGATCCTAGTCTGTAAACACAGGCTTGGGCGCTGCAGGTTCTGCCTGGGCTCAGTCCAGCCACTAGTCACAGGGCCCAAGGTACCAGGCCCCCCAGGGCAGGGGCTGTCTTCAGACCACAAGCAGAGTGAAGAATGCTCCCCTCTCCTCCCCAACTCTCCCTTCCATGTTTTCAGACCAGATAGCTGGATTTACATAAATTAGAGACTCCTGAAGTCACTGTGAATGGTTAGGGTCCACAGGGCTTGAGTGAGTGGACGCGTCTGTCTGGAGGGGGAGCTGACTCAGGAAGAGATGAAGGTCCGCTCCCACCTTGACTGGGAAGCAGGCCAGGTAGGGGGGCCACCTGCAGAGCTGGAGGGGCAGCACCGCTTGAGAATCACTCTCAAGGACAAATCCCTTCCTGCCACCATCTTGCTCTTCGGCATTGGCCATACAAGTGCTCCCCGACAGTCCAGGTGATTTCCGATGGCAGGACCTGGTTAAATAAATGCCACCATTAAGACCAGGTAGGTGGACTGCTGTGTGTGGCTGTGGGGACAGAGCCCCAGAGAGCAGTTTCCAGGCTCTCGGCCTCATATGGAGGGGTGCTGGCTTGGGTAGTAGATGGCCATCAGCTGTAACCATTGAGCCATTGGCCACTAATATAACTGCTGCGGCTATGGAGGGAAGAGGAGCAGAGTCGAGGAGAGTGGAGGAGAGTCGTCGGTCGGTTGGCAGAAAAGCGGACAGCAGGTCGCACGTCGTGTGAACCCAGCCTCCAGTGAGACCACAGTGGTATGACTTCCCTACCTATGGCTCCGTGGGTGTTCCTTTTGGGCCTCACCGTATCCTGCATTCTTATGCGGGGAGCGGGACCAGAGATCCTGCAGGCCGCCCCGCGTGACAGTGGCAAATACACAGCTAGCCAGCCAGGTTGGCCTTCCTCTCAGCACCTCTCTCCTCTCTGGAAACTGGGCAGGCAAAGGCCTGTTGTATTGTTTAGGACCCAGTAGAGTATAGGTGTCAGGTGACATGAGGTAATATACACAGAAAGCACTTGGAACAGCAGTCAGCATATAGACTATAGCATATGAAGGTAATATATACAGAAAGCACTTGTTAGCAGGACAGCATATAGAAAATAAATTTTAAAGTATGTAAAGATACATGTAGCTGCAAAGAATTTAGACAGAGATACATAAGCAATGAGTAGCAGTGGTCACCTCTGGGGAGAAGCAAGAGCCTGCGGTGGTAGGAGACTATGTCATCCTTTTGTAGTGTGTGCAATTTAATTTTTTTGACCACGTGAATATTTTACCTGTTATTTATGTATTTATTTTTAAAGATTTTATTGGGGAAGGGGAACAGGACTTCATTGGGGAACAGTGTGCACTTCCAGGACTTTTTTCCAAGTCACGTTGTTGTCCTTTCAATCTTAGTTGTAGAGGGTGCTGTTCAGCTTCAAGTTGTTGTCCTTTCAGTCCCAGCTGTGGAGGGCGCAGCTCAGCTCCAGGTCCAGTTGCTGCTGCCAGCCACAGGGGGTGCAGCCCACCATCCTTTGCGGGAGTCGAACCGGCAACCTTGTGGTTGAGAGCCCACTAGCCCATGTGGGAACCCAACCGGCACCCTTCAGAGTTAAGAGCATGGAGCTCAAATCGCCTGAGCCACTGGGCCGGTCCTTACCTATTATTTTGAAAGATTCCTTCAATGGCTCCACGTGGCCTCCAGGTAAAGTCGACTGGGCTCCTTGGGCTGCCCAGTCTCTCACCAGCTCTCCAACCCCAACCCCCAGCACCTGGTGTTCCAGTCACATAGGCTCTGATGTTTCCATTTCCACAACTGCCCAGGGTGCTCTCTGGCCTGTTCCCTTGGCTGAAAACCAGCCCTCTCCTCTGCATTAACCCTTCCTGCCCCAACCCCTACCAACTTCCTATGTAAGATGCCCACCTTCCCCAGCACCTCCCTCCCTGCATGACCACCTCCCCTCAGCCTGTTCCCACCCACCCATCCTGGGCCTAGCTCAGCTGAGGCTCAACAATCTGCTGAATTTCAGCTCTCCTGGATGCTAGGGCCTCTTGGCTAAGCTACGAAAAGATAAAATGAGTAACATCTGCAAAGAATCCCCAGCACAAGATCTGGCGTATGGTAGGCTCAATATCGTTTAAAAAAACCAGTGCCAGACAGCAGAGAAAACTCAGATGATAGCTGTTAGGGACAGATGTCCAGAATGTCTACTATCCGTAGGAGACTGAAAAATGTTTAAGGAACAGTGTGGGGACAGAACCAAGAGTGTAGTTTCCAGTCTCTCGACCTCACGTGGAAAGGTGCTGGCTCAGGTAGTAAATGGCCATCAACTGTGGCTAGTTGGCTGTCAGCTGTAACCAGTGAGCCATTGGCCACTAATATAACTACCATGGCTAAGCTAGCAACAAATGAGGGGCTAGCAAGATGGTGTCTGGGAGGTGGGGGGTGGGAGATGAGGGTAAGGGGGATCAAATATATGGTGATGGAAGGAGAACTGACTCCGGGTGGTGAACACACAATGGGATTTATAGATGATGTAATACAGAATTGTACACCTGAAATCTATGTAATTTTACTAACAATTGTCACCCCAATAAATTTGGGGAAAAAAAAAAAAGAGATGGTGTCTGAGCTAGCAAGGCGGATTGCAGTTAGCAAGTAAGGTTGGTTGGTTGGCAGAGAAGCAGACAACAGATTGCAAATCGTGCGGCTCCTGCTTCCTGTGTCTCCAACCCAGCCGCCAGCGAGACTACAGTGGTGTGACTCCCCTATCTGTGGCTCCGTGGGTGTTCCTTTTTGGCCTCACCATATCCTGCGTTCGTATGTGGGGAGCAGGACCAGAGACCCCGCATGCAACCCTGCATGACAAACAGTGATTCTCGATGTTCTCAGGAAGACTCTTATCACCTGGAGTTTATTAAAATTGCAGACTTCTAGGCCCATCCCTAGAGACTCCAACTCTGAAGGTCTGGTGCAGGATCCAAGAAACTGAATTTTAAGAACTATCCCACAGGTGATCTAAGGACCGCACTCTGAGAAATCAGCTGCTCTGTTTGTGAGTATTATTAAGCAGTTACGATATTTCAGGGTAAGGTCAATCTTGATTGTAGGAAGAGAGAAGGACCAAGAAAAGGCAGTGCCCTCATGCAGTTTCCATTCTAGTGGGGACAGAAAATATTACGTATACAAATAAATGCAGACAGCTGGTGACAGTGTCACCAGCAGGTGAACAAGAGGACATGGCATGAGCTTGGGTGGCAGGGCGGGCCTCTGAAGGTGACTGGAATGACAGGAAGGAGCCAGTCAGTAAACAACTGGGGGAAAGCAGCCAGAGGGATCTTCCTTCTTCCCCAGGCTCCCCTCAACCCAGGCCCCGGTCCAAGAGTATTTCAAAGGAGAGGAAGTCCAGGAGAGCAAAGCCCCGCCTTTATTATCGATGCTTTCAGAGCTGGGATAGGTTGGACAGAGGACAGTGCAGTGGGGAAGGGTCGAGATGGCTCCTTTTCTCCTGGTCATAGTCCTGCAGGCTTCCTCTTGCCTGGGGCAGAGGTCTGACTCCCTGCCTTTTGGGAAATCTGGCCGCTACCCCATCTCCCTCACTCAAATGTCCCAAGTCTCAGGCCAAGCCAAGGCTGAGCCAGTACGTGTAACGATGCCCAGTCTAAAGACAGGCCTCCTGGCGCCCAGTACTGCCCAGGTGGGCGAGGCCTCCTGAGCATCCTTCCTGATTTGGGGTCCAGGTCCTTGGGGATCACAGGGGTCGTGCTGGCCCTCAGGATTACAGAGATGACATCACCGAAGAGGCAGACCCCCTTCCCAGTGGGTTGGACAACACATTAGGAGACGTGAGCCACATGGCACAGTGAGACTCCCAGGGCAGGTGGGCAGCCAGGGGCTGGAAGTCCCAGGGTCACTTCTTCTTGGCACGGTCTGCCGCATCCAGGGCAGCCATGTTGCGGGCAGCTGTGACCAGGTGAATGACGCTGATGAGGGACTTAAGCAAGGCGATAGGGGCGGTGATCCAGAGGCCAATTCGGAAAAGACCCACAGAGCCAACTGCGGGAAGGGAGCAAGGAGGATACTGAGAAAATGGGGTGCAGCTGAGGGAGGGGGCCCATGAGTCTGTGGCCTTCATCTCCCTGGGCCGGCCAGAACCCACCCCCCTCCCACACTCCCACCCAGCCCCTCATCTCTTACCTAAAGGTCCCTCGGAGAAACTGAACAGGTAGAGGAGGCAATAGAAAAGCTCGTTTCCAGCACACAGGGTAAACAGAGCAGCCTGTATAAACAGCAAAAAGGCTGCTTCAACAAGAGGGTGGGGCAGTGTGCACCCCCTCGCCACTAAGGGACGGGGCTTCAGAAATCTCTGAACATGGGCAGCTGGGAGAACTGGACTGGGGAAATACAGGTGCAGTGGGGGCGGGGTGGAGGGAAGAAAGAGCAATCTCAGCATATTATCTCCAAAAACCCTTTCAGAGGCTGCCTCTGCTCTGAGTCAAGTCCACATTCCTTGTCCAGGCCTTTGGAGAGCTGGCGCGACAGACCTCATTTCTCTCCTGTCCTCCCTCTTCTCCCCTCCAGCCACTGGTTCCTCCTCCCCGGGTCCCACCTGGGTTCCTGCCCACCTGCTACCTCCAGTAACTCACACAGGCCCTCCCTACTAACCCTACCCCCCTTCATACCTCAGCTTACAGGCCTCTCCCCCAGAGCTGGCTGTCGCTCCTTTCTGCTTACACCCTTTCCTAACCTGGGACCAGGGCGCAGCCCAAGATTTGGCACAAACCGAATAAATAAGGGAGGGGCAGGAAATGCTCACTCTGGAGGTGTAGTAGATGCGAAGCACTGGATTTCCAGACAGGTCAATCATTTTGTGACTTTCACTGCCTCTGACCACAGAACTTGGGGAGAAAGCAAGGGAATCCATGAGTGTTCATCACCACGACACCCATCTACTCCGTGTATCAACCTCCACAGGTAGGTACTGGGATGGCCTGTTGTACTGGGAGAAGC
This sequence comes from Rhinolophus sinicus, assembly GCF_057876585.1. Taxonomy (NCBI): domain Eukaryota; kingdom Metazoa; phylum Chordata; class Mammalia; order Chiroptera; family Rhinolophidae; genus Rhinolophus; species Rhinolophus sinicus. The sequence continues at coordinate 17,796,752 of NC_142510.1, read as the reverse complement.
TGGGGCCCACCTGAGGACCACCATCTTGCCCCAAACCACACAATTCCCTAGTTGGGGAGAATCAAGATTCAAACGTCACATTCAAAAGCCCTCAGGCCCCTTCCCAAGGGCTGTTACCTATGTGGAATCTGTGAATATCCAGTCAGAAGAGTTTTAGGGATTGCTTAATCCCACTGTGAACAGGACTGAAGCTGATCAGAAAGGATTTGCCCAGGGGTCCTTCAATGGAGCAGAGCCAAGAAGGAGACTGAAGCCACCCCAGATACCCCCCCATTGTCTCACCCCTCCCTACGACAATGTCTTCTTCAGGGGGTCAACACCCTCTGCATCGCAGACCTGTGCAGGTGCAGCCAGTGGCTGGCCACGTCCAAGCTCATGCTGAGCTGGAAGAGCAGGGTGGCGCGAGGGTACAGCAGAGCCAGGTTGACCAGCAGACACATGGTGGAACAGCGGTCCGTGAGCATGTCCAGCATGGCCCCAAACCGGGTCCCTGGAAAATGGGGGATGTTAGCTGGGAAGGGGCTCTTAGGGGGCAGTGGATCTACCACAGGGGCCATAGCTCGTGCATCACTCTGATGCAGACTCTAAAAGGAGATGGAAAATGTCCGCCGTCCACTGCCTGTGGAGGAAACCAGACTGCTCTCCATGGGGTGTGAGGTCACTGGGCAAAAGTCACCACAACGTGAAACGAGAAGGTCTGGGTGTGAGGAGAGATCGTGGAAGAGGGAGTGAGAATGCTAGTTTACAACCCCAGAACCAAGGGTCCAGGATTCAAGACAAGGAGTCTTACAGGAAGTCTTGGAGGTGGGTCTGGAGAACAGACTCAGCCTTCAGAAGCTATCCATCCCCCTTCCCACTCCATCTTCCCTCTAAGTACGCCTTCTGGAATGGAGATCGCTGTGCGTGGCATACAGTGGACATCCAGTAAACATGTATTGAACGGATATTAATTCAGAGAGACTTCCGGCACTGCCACTGTTTGTCCAGCCTCGCTGTTACACACCCCACACCACCCGTTAGTTCTTCTCAACAGCTAGCTTACATCCCTTCTCCTACAAAACCAAGCCCTTCCACTCTGCCTCGAAGAGACAAGAAGGACGGAGCCCTCTGATTCCCGAGTACCTGCCCACCCTGAGGTCCAGAGGAGGCAGGAAAAGGGAGCAGCGGCTTTTGTGCCTCAAGGCTGGCTGGGAGGAGGTGGCTGTCACCTTGATTAAGGGCTCGGGCGGCGTGTCCATCGAAAGCGTCCAGAAGTCCGCTGAGCAGGTAGAAGGAGGAGGCCGTCAGGGGGCAGCAGGGCATGAAGTAGAAAGAAATGATGGCGAAGACAATCCGGGCGTAACCTTGGGATGGAACGGGGGAGACAGGGAGGATCACCGAGCCTGCCCAAGGTCCCTCGCCCTCCCGTTCGGCCCAGAGCCGCGGGCAGTACTCACCAATGAGGTTAGGCACAAACAGGAAGATATTTTCGCTTGGCATCGTGGCGGTCCCCTTGCTGTCCCGGGCCCGATCCGGAGGTGCCAGCTCTGTCCCCGCCCCACCGCGCGGCCTCACTCTCCGACCGGGCGCATCGGCTGCGCCAACTTGCGCGCAGGACCCCGCTGCCCCAGCCCGGACTCAGATGTTACAGCTCGCTGCAGGCCGGATCATGGGCCGCCCCAGATGTGCGCGGGGCGCGGGGGGGGGAGCGCACGCACCCCGCCCTTCCTATGGGCCGACGCTCGCCTCCACCCGCTCGGCAGGCGCTACAGCCTCCACCTGCTGCCCCTGCTGCTCAGCTGTGCTCGGCTTCCGGGAACCTACTCTTCGGCGCTCGCGCTTGCAAAATTGGACAAAGTGCAGGGGAGGGGGGGCGGAAGAAAGGCTTAAAGAAAATGGCACCGGCCCCTTTAAGATCTGCCCGCTTCCTTTTCCTTTGGTCTCTCCGCCCCTTTCCATCGGATCGTACCAAAGCACAGGGGGAGGAGAGGGGCAAAGAAACATCGACGCCGAGCTAAGGAAGGCACGGAACAGGAGAGGTCAAAAGAAAAGGAAGCCTAGATGACTATCTGTACTTTCCTGTCTGCGGAGGCTGTGACGTCCTAGAGACAGAGATAAGGAGAAAAGATTCTGCCCTCCCGAGTCTTTGCGTCCCCGAGACCCACGGTCAGTTAGTACAATCCACATTTGTTCTTCCCCGCCCCGTCTCTCGGTCCTCATTGGCTCTCGCGCAGGCCGCAGGCTGCGAGTTGACGGCTAGAGAGGCGGAGGGGCGGCGGCGGGCTAGGTGGCTTCTTGCGTGCCCCTAGTGGTCGGAGAATTAGGTTCCAGACTCCCCCACCCAAGTCTCAAAGGGACCTGTGCGACTTGTTGGGAAAATGCCCCCCCACACACCCGGCCCCTCCCCTCGTCCTTTGATTCTAGAATCCCTAATCTCCTGGCAACCGGGCTGCAGAACCTCCACAGACACCAAGGGTTTATTGCCACGGGTCGCGGCACCGCCTCTTTCCCACCTTCCTCCCCAACTCCAACTCCCCATCCCCCCCCTCACTTACACCCCCCCCCCTCGTCATAGGGACTCCTTAAACCTCCTCGTCTCCCCTCCTGCCGAGCGGCCCAAGATTTCAACCCATCTGTCAGGTCGGGGGAGGGGGGGCAAGTCGGCTGCGTTGTCTTGGGAAGGGCCTTGGGTGGGAAGAAGGAAAGAGAACCCCTTGGGCGAAGCGGGGTGGGGTGGTTGTGGGATTTCCCACGGCGCTGCTTCCCCCTGGAAGACGTGAGGCAACGATTTACTTTTACTTTTACTTTTTTTAATTTAGAGAGAGAACTGAGACAGCAGGATTGTTTATGTAAAGACCTCGTTTAAATCTGGGCCCCGGAAATGGTGTTGGGATGGGTTTGGGGGAAGTAGGCTGGCTTCTCAGTCTAACAAACGCTCCAACTGTTCCCAGGGGAATGGAACCCACTACTGCAAGGAATGAGGAGAAAAATAACAGCCGGCTGTCCCAAGCTGCAACATCCTTGGGTGGAGGTTCTGTGAGCATTGGAGGGGCTCTGGGGTGGGGTGGGGGGTGGGGGTGGGTTGAAGTAGAGAGCTCCTAGGCTGAGGGCACAGAGACTTCCGCCTTGAGATTCCAGCCTCACCCCTGAGCCCATAGCCCTCGGCACTAGGCCCTGAGGCCCCCCCAAAGCCTGCTCCCCCCAACACACACACTCACACACTCACACACTCACTCACACTCACAGGACCTTCTAGGTCAGATCTGAAGGCCTAGCCCTCCAATACCAGACTCCTTAGGTCCAGAGATCCCAGGCTGGGAGCCCGGAGACTCAGGATACCCATGTAGGAACGCCCAAGCTGAACCCTCCGCCTTCCCTTGCCCAGAAGGCTTCATTATCCCGTTCTGAAGAATTCCTGACCCGGATCAGCGCAGAACTCACCGACGAGGCCTTGTTGGTCGCTGGCTACCTCGTGAACAACGTGCCCACCAAGGAGAAACAGACACAAGACCAAGGGACTCAGCTGTCCAAACACGGTGACCCCCCACTGCGTCCAGAGACCCTCCCACACCTCTAGTTCCAGTTCCTGACTCTCCCAACCAGCTGACCTCTCCAGCTATCTGTACCCATCTCCCAACCAGACTGTGAATGCCCCACACCCACTTCCCAGTACCCACGCCTCACTGCTGGCCAGGAAACTGCCCTTTCCTCCCTAGCCACATCTCCGGGCTATGGGGATAGTAATTTTTGTGACGGGGCCTCTACTTACAGTGTTCTTCACCAACACCCGAGGCACTGACACCCGGTGAGTGAGGCTTCAAGGGAGGGGGCTGCCCTTTGTCCTGGAGAAAGACATAGGGAGGGAGGGAGGGGGGGGCTTGACAACACCCCAGCAGGGTAGGAGGTGTTTTCAACCTTGTGGTCCTCTTGTATTCTGCTCTGACCTTCGAATCCAGTGTTCACAGCCCTCTCCTTTCCCTCTGCCATCTCTAGCTCTGACAGAAACCGTACCCGCACCAAGGCACACCTCCTGCCGTCCCCTCGTGACAAGGTACATAATGGTACCTGGATGACAAGGCCATTCAGTATTAAGGAAACATTTAGAGTTCACGTGATATGCCAGTCCTTATTTTGGGAACTTGGAACACAGAAAGGAATGATACAGTCTCTGCCTGTGAAAAATTCACAGTTTAGTGTGTGTGTGTGTGTGGGGGGGGGGGTGTCAAGTGAATGGCCCATTATAATAGACTATGAATGAGTGCCCATAACAAACGGAAACAGCGAGAAGAGCACTTACCCCAGCCTCAGTTGGGACAGAAAGGAAAGGAACCATGGAGCTTCCTGGAGGAGGGGACAACTCCAGAGAGAATTTTGCAGGAGAAAAACAATGGGTTGGTAGGGGTATTCCAAGGGGCAGGGCTTACATGAGCAAAGGTAGAGAGGTGAATCTGTAGAGTGCGTGTGAGTATGTGTGTGTGTTCTTAGGGCAGGGGAAGGTGGGACCAGAAGCAGTTTAACTGCTGGAGTATGCAGGCGAGGTCACCAGGGCCTAACCAAGGAAGCGTATGTGTGCCTTACTAAGATCCATAGATGGTTTCCTAGCTAAGCAGTCATTGAAGAATTTTGAGCAAGGGAGGGAGGAATTTTTGATCAGTCACTCTGGTTGTCAATGGGGAGAGAGAACTCGAAAGGGGAGAGAGTAGAGGCAGGGAGGCCAGTTAGGAATTACTCCAGGAGACTAAGCTAGAGATGATTAGGTCCTGAATTGTCACAGTAATAGAGATGAGAGCAGGGGCAGGTATGAGAAATAAAGACCAGGAAGCTTGAGTTTGGTAATTGATTAGAAATGGTAGGGGGTGGGAAAAAGCAGGAATCAGATGACTCCTGGGGTTCTGACTTGGGTTACCCAAGTCTGATGATGTCATGTTTCTACTCAAAACTCTACAATCGGTATACATTGCAGAGTAAAAGCCAAAGCCCTCCAACGGCTTACAAGGCCCTATGTGACCTCTCTCCTCCCCCACCCCATTGTCCAACCTCATTGCCTGGAACTGCTTCCCTGGTTTCCGCCACCCCTGGGGCATGGCAACCATCCACCCCTCTTTTGGACAGATTGGCTTTGAGGTGCTCATGAAAACTCCAGATAGAAATACCCTGTAGACAGTTGGAAATAATGTCTTCAAACTCGCTGTAGGGTCTGGGCTGGTGACAGAGATCTGATCTAGGAGGGAGTTGGTAGTTGAAGGGTGTGCGGTTGCCCGGGACAGCGGGTGGGGTGGGGGTTGTGCAAAGTGAGAAAGAAGAGGGCTCTGAGGAGGGAGCCCTGGAGAACCTCTCCTTGGAGGGCTCGCAGAGGATGAGAGTGGGAAAGAAGGGGAAAAGGAACTGATCGTCAACAAATGCTTGTTGAGTGCCTATTTCATGCCAGGTCCCGCAGGCCATGAGGACACTAGTGTCTCTGACAAGGGCTGCTACTTCACATGTTTGTGACCAAGACCAGAATCAAATACAGCTGACAGCAAGGCCCTGTTTTTGTCCTCAAAGAACTCACTTTCTAGTACCGTTGGGACATGTGAGCTCTCCCAGTTGGGCTTTGGTGTTGGAAGCAGCCCTGGGCCTGATAGTGAATTTGCTATTCGCTTAATAGTTGTGTGCAAGTGGCTTCCCTTTTCCCCATGTGTCAAATGGGAGCTGTGGGCAAAACACCCCCTCTTCCACCTGCCAGCACCTCCCCCCCATCCCAAGAGACTTTTCCTTCCTCATCTCAAGAAAGAACATGGAAGCTTACAGATCTTTGAATTGCCCCTTGAATTGTAGGGCATTGTAGGTGGTCAAAAATATTGGGTGGGGGAATGAGTGACTGGATTGGGGGGGGGGTAGGTAAATGGGCGAATAAATAGACAAAGTCATTGAATGTTTAGTAAGCACCTACTGTGTGCCAGTAGTGCTCTAGGGGCTGGAGTGTAGAAATGAGCAAGATCGAATGTCTTCAGGAAATTTAAATGGGGGAGGCGGTGAGTGATTAGATGGTAGAGAGATGAGTGGTAGATGAATGAGGGCTAGATGGGTGGGCGGACAGGTGATGAGTGGGAAGATGGATGGGGAACGGTGGGTGGATGTGTGGATGGATGGATGGAAGCAGGATGGTGCATGGACAGATAGATGGGAAATGGTGCATGGATGTGTGGATGGATAGGTAGGTGGATGGGGAATGGAAGGTGGACAGATGGGTGGGGGATGGCGTTGGGTGGATCGATGAAGGATGGAAGAATAACAAGACATGAGCCTTGGGTGGGTCTGAAGAGTCCAAACCTCTTTTCCTTTCCTAGGGAGCTCTGCCCGGCGGCTTGACGTCTGGAGGATGAGCCAGCCCTTAGGTCCGGCCCTGGGCCTCTCATGCCCACCCCCATTCTCTCTCTCTAGAACATGCCTCAGAGCTCCTCTGTCACCACTCATTAGTCCCTTCAGTTTGTGGGGGACTGCTGGTCATGAGCGGCATCACCCCTGAAGCCTCCAAAATGTTCTGGAACCATCACACATCTTTCCTCCCTCAGCTGGCAAGGATACCAGCAAGAGACCAGGCTTAAATAAAGAGACAGAGATCTTTCCCTCTGGCCAAGCCAGGCAGTGCCGTGGTGTGACTTCTCTGGCATGGAGACACGGGAGGAGTGGCTTTTTCCCTCCCCACCCCACCCCCATGTGTGGGCATATTATTGGAATGGCATATTATTAGAATGGTTTTCATTCAGGCCGTTTTGTGTCAACCCCCTGGCAGATATGAGCTCACGGATCCCAAGCCAGCCTCCTAGCCGAACTTCAGCACCTCAAGGTCTAGGCCTGTGGCGTCTGACAAGGGCCTACCTCTGCCACCAACATCAGTGCTCAGGTCTCTGCTCTGAGCTGTGGGGTCCCTTGCTGATGGCACCATACCATGTCCGTTACTAGACAGAGGCTTTGTAGAGTTGCATTTACGTCCCAGCCCGGCCACTACGGTAGCTCCTGGAGGGAGTAAGTTCACATCTCTGAGCGTGTTTCCTTATCTAAAAATGGGAATGATTGTCCCTGCCATGTGGGGTCCTTGTGAAAGGTACAAACGTCATGCACACAAAATGCTGGCTTAGCACAAGGCCTGGCACAGAATAATTGCCCCCAAACGTAGGCTATTATTCAGGTCAATTTGCCTCATGTTCTAAAATTCAGCCCCCTTTTGAGTATTTCAGGATTCTTTTGAGTGTCCTGAATGTTTAATTGTATTTAAATGTAAAATTTTAATTAAGTTCAATTAACATGGAGAAAAACTGTTTAGACAAACAGGCTCTACATTCCTTATAATGTTCAAAAGTAGATAAAGTAGAAAAGGACATTTACAGGATACAAAACAAGCTCATTGTTTAGGAAATGCTACAAATATGACCAATACTTGGTAAACCTGTAAAAGCGGATACGCCAAAATGCCAAAAAGACTTGGGGGTGGGGGAATGGTACACTTGGATAGATAGAAAAATTCTTAAAAGGGGGTTGAATTTTAGGTAAACTGGTCATGAAACAAAGTGAGAGCTGTTGGCCTTCTGCCAAACGATGAGGGAGAAGTGGTGGCTATCTCCCGGCTGGAAGAGCCTAGAAACGTTAAGCCCAGTAGAGAGAGAGCTGAGGCCCAAAGGTGCTTTTTGCAACAGAGGCCGACCCCAAAGCCAGGCTTTTGGACCCTTTGACGTTGTCTTGGGCCTGCTCTTAGATTTCCGTCTTTTTTTTCCAACTTGTGCTCCTTTCCCAAGCCCTCTCTCCAGAGAGGCCACCACCACCATCTCCAACCCCGTAACCCACCTTCCCACACCCCACCAGCCCAGTTACAAATGGTGATTTTCTGTTTATTGCTCAAAAACAAAAATCCAGAAGCAAAAGTGAAGAAATTGTAGGTTGGGGAGATGGCAGAAAGGGGGTGGGGCCTTGTCCCGGCCTCCCGTTCATCCCTTTTCTTCTGATCCTCCCAGGCCCAGGGGTTAGGCCGGGGGCCAGGGCACAGGGGAAGGGCAGAGCCTTTGTGGCCGAGAGAACAGCAGAGCTCTCCGGGGCAGTCCTTGTGGGGGTACCCTGGGCTGGAGGGCCCCCAGGAGTCGCAGGGGAGCTGAGTTCCTCTGCCAGAGTCCAAAAGCCAGGAGGGTGGGGTGGGGTAGGCCCTTTGTTTGGCAACTGAGAAGACGAGGCTTTGGGCCGCAGGATGCTGGTTTATTTACTGTGGGGTCCCCAGGGCCATCAGAGCCCCCTTGTGGGACCGGGAGACTATTTACACAGCAGGGGGAAAGGAGCTCAGACCAGGTCCTGGACTCCTCCCTGCCCAGACTGAGGAGGGGAGGAGCGTCTTGCGTCCTGCAGCGTCTTGGGGTTCAGATGGAAACTTCATACTCCCGTGTATCCTGGAGATGGAGAGATGGGATCAGTTGCTGGAGTGGGAGGAGGGTGGAGGAAGCAGCAGAATGGGAGAGGCCACAAGGAAGGGGAAAGCCCCTGGATTTTTAAAGTAATGTCACTGGTGGTTTGGGGGCAAAGGGGTGGGAATGGGGCTGAATCTGGCCAATGGCTATGTTTGGTTCATCCTCTAGTATCTTAAAAATCCCATAAAAATCTAAATTTCTGGACTGTCTTGAACAATCTGGCAACTGGGCCGGTTTCCACTACGGGCTCGCTGAGACACACATTCTCCAATTAGCCACAGTCCCCACTGTTCCCTACTATCACCTGTCTTGCTTTGTTCACTGATGTGACCGTGTCGGCAGCTGAGTTTGGAATTCCCAAGAGAGAGATTACCGAGACCCTGAGAGAAGGTTATGGAGTCCTAAGGGAGCTGAGAGAGGTGGCACTCCAGGGGCAGGGAAGGACTCACCCCAGCTTCATACAGTGGATTGCTGAAGTCTGACTCCACGGTGATGGGGCTGTACGAATGGGAGCCAGAGAAGCCGAAGAGGGATTTTCCCTGCAGCCTGGCAACGGGAGGACAGAGAGAGGCTTGTGGAGAGGTGAGCCCCAAACCCGCTCTCCCAGGCTTCTGCGCCACGAGGCTGGAGGTCTGCCCTGGCCAGCGGCGCCCAAGGACACAGTACTTACTTGGTGTAGTATATGTAAACGCCACTGCCGAGGATAATGACCAGGCCGAGGGGCAGCAGGATGGCCAAGGCCAGGTTCCCACCCTCCAGCTGCCGGGACGGGTCTGTGGTCTGGGTCACTGCAGGGGGAAGAGAGGCCAGTGAGCTGGGGCACGGCCCTGAGCCCTGGGCCTCACCCCTCTGGGGCCAGGCCTCTGGCCCCCAGCCTCTGCCTTGCCCTCCCGACTCGGCCAGGCCTGGGTCTCCACCTGCGTCCTCACTGACCTTCCAGTTTTCGGTTGTCCTGGAGCTCCTCATAGGCCACTGCAGGGAGAGGAGGGGGAGGGGATGGGGTCTGAGCCAGGGAGGGAAGGAGGCTGGGTGGAGGGCCGGGAGCCCAGTGGGGCTGGGCTGGACAGCCTGGTTCTCTCTGCCCTCTGCTCAACCTAAACCTTATCCTTCCCTGGGTGGGGGTGGGGGAGGAGGAGTCAGGGTGGGGCCTTCTTTCTCCTCCTGCAGATCCCTAAAAGTTCGGGGTTTCTAACTCCGGGCAGTCTAAACCAATCAGGTCTGTAGAATTTATCTAAAACAAGGAAACTGACACCTATCCAGAGGGCAAAGGACTTCGAAACCCAAGCCCCTTCTACTACATCCCTTAGGGTAATTCCATGACCTTGAACTTCCTGAGGACTTCCAGGTGTACCATGAGGATGGGGGCCCACAGGAAGTGAAAGGGGAGCTCGGCAGGGTTACCATTGGTCTCAAATTTGCTACCTGACTTTCTCAGCCCTGTCACTCCCCAGACACTGCTGTGCCCCCTCCTGCCCGGTCTGCCCAGGCACCTTTGCAGAGTGGGGGTTGGCTGGTCCACTGTGAGGGGTGGCCGGGCACACAGGTGATGGTGACCTCGCCGATGAGCTCAAAGCCCTCATAGCAGAAGAAGCGCAGAGACTCGCCCGCCTGGTAGTGATGCTTGTACAATGTCTGGTAGCCATTCTCTGGTACCCCGGGGTTCAGGCATGGCTCGTACTTCACTGCAGGGAATGTGTCAGTCATGTGCCACCTGTGCTGCTGAGCAGGCCACCCAGCCGCCCTTCCCCGGGGTCCCCAGACTCACAGGCGCATTTGGGGACCCGGTCGCTCCACTTGGGTGTCCCAGTATCTCGGCTGTAGCAGGTGAGGACGGCTGCCCCCTCTAGGCTGTACCCTGGCAGACAGCGGTACTGGACATGGGAGCCCACAGGGAAGCCAGCGTCCGAGGTGGTACGGTGCCCATTGGTGATTTCACCAGGGTCGGCACACGTCATGACTGTTGGCAGGCAGGCAAGGTCAGGGGGAGCTGAGCCTTAAGAGACCTCCCAGAAGCTCTCCCAGAATCCCCACTCTCCCACTATGTCCTCAGAATGAAGGGAGCAGGAGCTGGGGAAACTTAAAATCCAGTGCATTTTATATTTCAGAGTTCTTTGGGGAAACAGTGATTGGGGCAACCCAGGCCCCATTCTAGAGCGAAATTTTAAATACTTAACCAGCGTACCAGAGCACACTGGTCACCAGCAGAACAGCAGCTGCCCTCTTTTAGAGGGGCCCAGCCCCCCTGCTCCCCTCCTTTCTGTCATTCCCAGCCCATTCTGCTCACTAACAGTGCCTGCCCAGCCCCTGCAGGTGTTGGAGTTTACAACCTTGTGGACGAGTCACAAGCAAAGCCATTTCTTGTAGGTAGACTTGTGCAAGGCACCCCGCTAAAAGTTTTACAAACATGGTATCATATACCCTGATGACCCCAAGGGGTCAATGTCACTGTTATTTGCCTTGGGTCCCAGGGCTCAGAGCAGTCAAATGACTGGCCCACAGTCACTCAGAGTGGCAGAGCTGGACCCACTCAGGATCACAGCCACAGAGGACTGGCTGAGAGTCAGAGATTTGGGTCTCAGTTGCAGGCTCAGTGTGCCTCTTTGAGCAGGCTCCCTCCTGTCCCCTCTGGGCCCCACCTCCATCCCTTCCTGTCCCTGCCTCTGTCCTGTCTGGGTTCCAGACTGGACAGCCTATGAATCCTCCCAGAGATGGGGAACTGTGTCACCTAGAAAGCTTTCCTTGTGTCCAACCCAAATCTGGCTTCCCAAAACCTATGCTCACCAGCTGCGCCATTTCCCCAGGGGCCAGTGGAAGAAGACCTGCCATCCCATAGCCTTGTAGCAGGCTCCCCCAAGCTGGGAGAACGTGACAAGATGCCACCCCTTTCTGCTCTTCTAAAAGATAAAACCTCTTTTAAATATCACCTCTTCTATGAAATCTCCTGCCGCCTCTCTGAAACAATATTCCCACAGCCCTTCTTTATACTTAGAGCAGCTACTACTCACTATTTACACGCACCAAGAGCTCTGTGAAAAACTCATTGGCTCCTCACCGCTCCCCACCCCCCATCCTACTTCACCGATGAGGCAGCCACGGCTCAGATGTGTTAAGTACCTTCCTGTGGTTACCACTCCGTAATATCCTGAGTTGTTTAACTATCTGTCCCCCTCCCAGGCTGTGCTCCGTCAGCGAATGGAGGGGCCCCAGTCCCTTTGCATAACCCCAACCTCAACCTAGCACGGGGCGTCAATGACTGCCCAGGCTCTAGAAAAAGTGACTCCCCGTAATGTCGAGGATTGGGGACCGAGAGACTGGCGCGGACCAAGAACAGAAAGAGCGCCGCGAGGAGTTGATGGGGCGGGGCCGGGAGGGGTGGAACTCAGACGGGGCAGAGTCGGGGCCACGATATGAGGCGGGACCCAGAAGAAACTGGGTCAGAGCCCAGAACAGTGCAAGAGAGAGGGACGCAGCCTTGAGAAGATGAGAGTGAGGCGCAGAGGGGACAGTTTTGGGGCACCCAGGAGCAAAGCAGTGGAACCCCGCCTGGGGGCGGGGCCTGAGGAAGATCCCGGCGGACCCAGAGCGAAGCGGTGGAACCAGGACAGGACAGGGGCGGGACAAGAAGAGACGGAGGCGGGGCGCAGAGGGAAATGGGCGGGGTCCAAGCGAGCGGCGCTACCCAGAAGGGCAGAGGCGGAGCCACGAGAGGATTGGGACTGGGCCTCGGCTCACTCTTTTGGCAGGCGGGCGGCGCTGCGCTCCAGGACAGGTCCCACTGGCAGGTGAGAATGTCGGAGCCGAGCAGCTCGTAGCCTGGCTCGCACTGGTAAGTAAGCACCGTGCCCCGGATCAGGTCCCCATGGGAAGCCGTCCTCCAGCCCCACTCCGGAGGGGGCAGCTCGGGGCACGTGTCGTTCCTCGGGACCTCTGCAGGGGAGAGACAGCGAGTTGGGAGGCTGTCCGACTCAGGACGCCCTTCTTCCTCCTCGGAGCTCTGTCCTGCCAGCACCCCTGCCCATCTAGGGACCCTAGGCCTCAGTACCTTTGAAGTGCAACACGAAGCCCTGGCCAAGGCCCGGGTTGGGGGGCCCGGGCGGTGCCTGGAACTGCAGGGTGAGGTCGGGCCCAGTTGAGAGGAGCCGGCGACGCGGTTGAGGTCCCCGCAGCTGGGCCAGGACGCGGGCGCTGGGACCGTCCCCATCAAACAGTGTCAGCATGTCCCCTTCGCGCACATTCAAGCTGCAGGGAGTAGGACCAGATATGGCGGCTGGGCCATGATCCGGCTCGGCCCAATCCCTAACTCCATTCATTCGTAACCCCGCCTACTCTCCAGCGCCCTCCACACCCCCCTACCCTATGCTAGTCTCTCCAGGTTCCACTAGTTCTGTGGCCCCTGCCTAACTCTAGGCCCCGCCTGAGGACCTGCTTTTTGGCCACACCCACCTCTGGTTCTGTCCAATCACGTGACCACCTCATACCAACTCAGCTCACTGGATTCTCCCCACACCTACTTTACGTGCTGGTGATGATGCAACAGCTTGGGTCTAGGTCTCTGAAAATCGGTCCAGAGGTGCTCTAATAAGCAGCCAGAGTGACACCAGGCTAGGGCCCCTTTTTCACAATAGCCCCCGAGGAAGGCTGCATTACCCCATTTACTTGTCCAAGGCTACCTGGCTAATAAGTGATTTGTACCTAAGTCCACCTGACAACCCACACCCCCATCCTGAACCTTCAGTCTCCTCTTTCATCAGACTGGATATTCACCGAATCTTATGTAACCGCGTGAGCCAACCAGGCTCACAATGCAGGCTGTTGTGTAGTGGTACCACACTTTACTGGACCCATACCCATCGCACCCTCTACGGCACCCAAACGTACATCTCAACTTGGAGCAAGATGCGCTTCTCTTCCTGGACGTGTAGGCCCCACACGCAGTCCTGGCCTGGGCTGTAGCTCTGGGGCCAGTCGGGTGAGAGGACCACACCTGCTGGCTCTGACAGCTCCCCTCCACACATGGCTAGAGTAGAAGGGGTGTTGGATTCGGGACCCAGGTGAACATGCAGTCTCCATTTAGCCACAGTCCTCACCACTCCCAACTGTCTGCACCAGACTGTCTCCCAGTCCCTTACCCACCAGTTCCTTGCCACCCCTAGTCCTACTGTGCCCAATCCCCAACCCTGCTCTTAATTAGCCCCGCCCACTTTCCACCCAATCCCTGCCTTAGCCCAACTACACTTCTAGCTCTTGGAGACACTTAGGTTTTGACCCTTGAATTCTGTAACAAGTCCACCAATTATTTAGCTAAGAAAACGGACACTCTGAAAGGGGCAGGCATTAACCCAAGGCCTGGGTTTATGAGGTTTGGATATGCAGGTCTCCTTGAATGACTTTCCTAGGATTCCCAACCCAGCAGGGTCTGGAGACTGTAGGACTTGGGGGGATATGGAGGGCTCACCCTTGCAGGCAGGTTCTGTGTCGTTCCAGTGGGGTTCTGTGGGATCCACACATTCGATGGCATTGGGAGGGCCCGGGGGCTCCAAGGCATATCCTGGGAGGCACGAGAAGGTAGCCAGAGCCCCTGGGTGGTACTCAGGGTCTGTAGTGGTGACGTTGCCATGTGCCAGGAAGGGGGCGAAGCAGCGGTCTTCTTCAAAAGCTACAGAGGAGTCAGTCACAGATATGAAGCATTAGGATTGGCCTCGAGGGGTCTCAAACTGGGGACCTTGGGCTGAATTCAAGTGTTGTTCGGTTACTCAGTGGGCCGTTTAAAACGGAATGCCCTTGGACTTTGCTTTCACTCTCCAGTTTGCCCATAACCCTAACACTCCTCATTCACAGATGATGCAGCTGAGGTCCACAGACAAAAAGCCACTTGCCCAATGTCACACAGTAGGGCAGTGGCAGACCCATATCTCAAACCCAGATTGCTTGATTCCCACCCAGAAATACTTGGCTCTGGAAACTGCAAAGGAGTTGGGTGGGGGGCGTGCTTTTGGAGAACTGTCTCATGTAGGTGCGTTCTCCCCTCAAAAATAACAGTTATGTTCTGATAATGCCTGATTCTTTGGGCTAGAATCCAAAAGTGCACCTAACACAACAGCTGGGGTTTGACTTTGGGCTATGTCAGCCAAAATGAACATTTGTAGAACATTTCTGTTTTGGCCCATCTGATCATCCCTTAGCTGCAAAACTACCTGTGAGGTAGATTCAGGTGCCGGTGATACAGGAGGACTCTGAAGTTCATGGAGCATCAGTGGCCCACAACTATGGAGGCAGGCCCTACACCTTGGAATTCTCTTTGCATTCTCAGCATCTAACATGCGATTTATCTTTCAGATTCACTGCCTCTTTCAAAGCAGGTGTCATGACAAGGTGTCATGTCCAAATCCCACACGTCCGTCAGGGCCCAGTGCCAATTCCATTTGTCCCTTGATTCATACCAGGAACCAACCCCTCCCGTCTCTGAGCATTTCCCTTTCTTTGTCTCTTTCCTGCTACTGTTTGCACAAATCCTCTGCTCCAGCCACACTGAAATTCTGTTTCCCAAACATAGTGAGCTTTTCTCTACCTCTTTATCATTGCTCGCACTGTTCCCTTCTCCTGAAATGCTAATTCCTAATTGTGGGGACAGAGTCCCAGAGAGCAATTTCCAGGTTCTCGGCCTCACATGGAAAGGTGCTGGTGCATGTAGTAGGTGGTCATCAGCTGTGACTAGTTGGCCATCAGCTGTAACCAGTTACCCATTGGCCACTGATATAACTGCCGTAGCTATGCTAGCAAGTGTGGATTGTGGATTGCGGATTGCAGAGTGGCGGATTGCAGTTAGCAAGTGAGGTGGGTTGGCAGAGAAGTGGACGGCAGGTTGCGGATCGTGTGGCTCCTGCCTCCTGTGTCTCCAACCCAGCCGCCAGCGAGAATATAGTGGTATGACTCCCCTATCTATGGCTCCATGGGTGTTCCTTTTTGGCCTCACCGTATCCTGCATTCTTGTGCGGGGAGCGGGACCAGAGACCCCACATGACATCCTGCATGACACTAATCTTCCTCTTTTAAAATTCTCTGTCCTGTAAAGCCCAGCTCAAATGCTGCTTCTTCCTGGATCACTGACCTCCTTGTTTTGACCTGTCTGCCCTCGTCCAGCAGGTCAGAGCATGACTCTTCATTTTGGCACACACAGCTCCCCCACTTCTAGTCCAGGTGGGCTTCAGGTGGGACCAACTAGTGATGGACCTGCCCAACACACCATCACCTGCCCCTCGCGACAGTGATTGGCTCAGGCACAGGCACGTGACCTAACCCAGGGCGATGAGAGCATTTCCTGGCATTGGCTGAAGCTCTTAGAAAAGCAGTATGCGGTCTCTCTTCCTGATGGAGTTCCTAAGTGGATGGTATGTCAGTCTGAACCGCTAAGCCCACCACTGACTGCGAGTGCCTGAGCATGAAGCCAACACAGAGGAAAGAAATGAGAGATTAAGGTAAGTGGTCCCTTGGCTGGATACCGGGATCCAGCCATACATGAAGCTTCAGGAGAAAAGACCACCTCAGGGAATTGGAAGGGGTCCATAGGATGGGGTGGGGAGGCAAGCCAGGGTTCAGGGATCCAAACACGGAGATGAGCAGGGACAGAGTATGCATGTGACTACATCTGGGCATCGAGAAGAGGGGAAGGAGCAGGAGCTGGGGCCCCAAGGGGAGGACAGTTACCTTCAAACTGGAGGCTTAGCAACAGGGGATTGGCAGGTGTCTCTGAAAGCAGTTCCACGTACAGGGACTGGGCGTCACTGATGAGACCCCGCTCTGGGACGTCGTCCATGTCAGAGTCATAGATCACTGGGGACAGGGGACTGCCCCCTGAGCGCACCATCAGCCTGGGATGGGCAGAAGAGTGGCCGGGAGCTCAGTGCCCCCTCTGAAACTGCCTCACCTCTTGCCTGCTCTCCTAACTTATCTCCATAGCTGTTATTTTCAAACACGTCGTTTTCTAAGCCTTTACACATTTTATCTTGTTTAATTCTCACAAGAACCCATGAGTCAGATACTATTATTATCTCACGTTGTATAGATGAGGAAACTGAGGCACAGAGAGGTTAAGTGATTTGTCTAAGTTTGCACAGCTCTGCTGCCTAAGAAAGGGGAAAGACTAATCTGTGCTTGACACAGATCCCAACCGAGACCCACCCCAGGTCTGCCTGACTTCCCACAGCAGCCTCCCTATTTCATGGAGGTGGGGACCTTTGACCCAAGGCCCAGACCCTCACCGGTCATTGTCCTCATCCAGTGAGACCCTCTCGAAGTGCAGGTGCAGCCGGCGTCCCTCAGCTGCTTCAATGACCCAACGGCAAGTGAGGTTGGGCCCTGCAGCTCCCCCAGGCTCAGGGGAGACAATGCGACCCAGTGTGGCGTTGTGGATGGTGCCACCACAGGAAGCTGTGGGCAGAGAAAGGGCAGGTTAGGGTGACTTGTCGTCCCATCTTCAGAGCTGTTGCATCCACACTTTTGCCTGGGATGGCCTCTGTCCCACAGGCTCACCCCAGAGGACAGGACCCTTTCTAAGCCACCCCCAGGTAGGCGTCCAGCCCTGGCATAGAAAAACCCCAGGGTGGACACCCCCAGGATGGAGATTCCACCAAAATGAAGACTCCCCAGATGTGGACACGCTGGGCTGGGGCTTTGTGAGGGATCCCCCAATGGAAGCCTTCAGGTGGAAAATCTTCAAGTTGGGACCCCAGGATGACGACTCTCCAGGATAGAGACCCTCCAGATATGGACCCCAAGAGTGGTTTCCTCTAGGATGGGGAGTCTCCAAAATAAGGTACCTCCAGAATGCTGACTCCTAAAATGGAAACCTTCCAGGTGGGACGTCCCCAATGGAAACCCCCCAATGATGGAAGCTCCAAGGATAGAGACCGTCAGTATAAAGAGCAGATGGAGACCCGGGATAGCAACTCTTCAGAGTAGAAACCCCTTCAAGGTGGGTGTTCCCCAAAGATGGAGACCCCCAAGATAGGACCCTTCTGATGGGGCTCTCAGGACAGAAGCTCTCCCCTATTATGGCAGTAGACTCACCCATGCAGCTGGGGGGTTCACTGCTCCAGGCTGGCCGGGTGCCATTGAGGCAGATGAGGGTCTCTTCACCCTGCAGCTGGTAACCTGAGTCACAGTGGAAGGTGGCAGAGCCCCCGGGGTGCAGGTCTGTCACGCTCACATCGCCATGGGCCGGCCGGGGAGGGAAGCCACAGCTCAGCAGGTAGGCTGGAGCAGGAAAAGCAGGCAGAAGGAGGCCTCACTTTCCATGCCACCCTCTCTCACCAGCCCCCCAGCACTTCCTCCTCTCTTTCCAGGATCCTTTAGGGCACAAACTGGCTCCATATTGGTGTCCCCACACGGGCACGTTGTCTCATGAAGAGGTGATTTCAACATCCCTTATCTCCTCTAATCTTTGTAATCTACCTATGTTGGCTGCCATTTGGTAGCTAAGGGACCTGAGACTCAAAGAAATTCTGGACCCTAGCACTCATTTGCTGTGTGACCTCAGGCAAATCAGTTGACTACTCTGAACTCCCTCCAGCTCTAATAGTAACAAATAGTATTTGCAGAGCTGGATTCAGCTTCCAAAGTGAGTTCGCACATGTGCTTTTGAGGTAATCAGAGAAAGACTGTGACCCATTTTCCAGATGCAGAAAATGAGGCTCCAGGCTGTTAAGTGCCTTAGAACATTTGGTCCCTTCTACACACTGGGCTCTCACTGAGGTGCACATGATTTTGTACCCGCAACTTCCAGCCACAGGAGCCAAATAAAACTCCTTCAGGAACTTTGACTATTTTGTCCTGAAAGACTTTCTCCCCACATGGATCCCCCAGTGCATGTGAAGAGCCAGTTTTCCCGCACGAACTGTTTTCTCTTCTCCTTTCTTGCTGTGCGAACTGTGTCCTCTCTCTCCCCGCACTGGCTGCTGGGAAGCTCGGAACCAGACTGAGCCTCATCCCTTAGCAACAAATCCTTGTCCATTCATATTCTGTTTTTTCAACTTTAATGAGCGTTACCTGGTACCATTTTTACCCCTTACTTATTCTATTTAATTTTGTTTGAATTCTTTTTTGAAAGCCTCCTGAATTTCTTATGGACTCCTAGGGGATAAAACGAATAAATAGAAAGTGACTTGGTCATAAGTGCTGGACTCTGAACTTGATCTTGACACAGCTCTGTGTTTGTTTCATCAAGAAGGGCTTCCGGCAGGAAGTACACCAAAGTTGGGTCTTGTAGGAGAGGCAGACTACAGTTAGCAGAGAGCTTGGGAGGTAAGAGCTTGCCTGGGCCTTTGCTTTCTCTGACTCTCTACCCCTGAGTGATTTTGTAAGAGAGCTGGTCTCTCCCTATATTCAAATTCAACAAGCATTTTCTTGGCAGGGTGGACACAGAGATGAAAAGACCCAGCCAGGCCTTGCTCTTTGGGTCCACCATCTACTGAGACATAAAAACAACCTTCTGGAATACAGTGATTTGAATAAATGTTAGCCTCTGGGATAGCTCTCCATGACCAACAGAATCAAGTCTGAATGCTTTAGACTGACATTCAAGTGCTACAGCTGGATTCTACCCAGCCTATCCAGTTCCAGTTCTCAGCACCTGCAATCCAGGTAGCCTATACAATGTAGTTTTGTGGCTCCTTATTGTCTCACCTCCATGTGTTTTTGGTTTTTTTCACACCATTTCCCCCATCTGCAAGGCCCTCTCCTGATTTCTCATCTTTCAAGGAGTAACTTAACTGCGACCTCTTCCAGGAAGTCCTCCTGACCCCTCCCCTCTCCAACAGAGTTAGCTGCTCTTTCTGCCTCTACACAATTCCACACATAATTTTATCATCACATTAACTGGTATCTATTGCCATTATGAGACTGAATCAGGCCTTATGCATTTTGTCTCCTAAAAGCCTGGCCTAGCTGATCGATTGATGCAGCCACCAGGCAGGGTGGAACAGTGCAAAGAGCACTGGATTTGGAGACGGGCAGACCTGAGTTCCAGTTCTAGCTCTATGACTTAGTAGGTATATGACCTTGAGCAGGTGACTTCATCTCTAGGCCTTCTCCCCTGGAAATGGCAATAGTAACCCTTATCATTGAGGGCTGGCAAAGCACCCAGCATGTAGAAAGCGCTCAGAAAATGTTCATCACACACCCGTGCCTCAGTGAATGAATGACGACCAGGATTCAGGGCCTGGGGTCTGACTTCTGACTCTGCAGTGCATTTGCAGGTAGCTGAGCATGCACACAACCTTTGAGTCTTTTTCTTCCTCTCAGACATGGAGCTGACAACCCACCCCCAGGGTTGCTGTGAGAAGCAAATGAAACAGCAGTTGCTGAACTTGGGGTTAGAAGGGATGGAACCTTCGGCCTTTCAGAGAAGCTAATGAGGCCACTCTGGACCAGGGGCCCCAGCTCGGGCAGATGGGGAAGGGTTTAAACAGGGCTTCGGTCCCGAAGGTGCCTGGAGAAGCCGCAAAGCAGGGAAGATGGATGCAGGTAATGAAGGCCAGTTTATGCAAGAGCCCTGCTCCCCCGAATGTTCTACTTATCCTAGAGTCCTATTTTCAATGCCCTAGGGAAATGGTTGCTGGAAGGTGGCATCAGGGAGTAATATTTGAGGTCCAGCCCTCTGCCTTGAGCCCTCAAGTAATGCCCTTGCTCCCCAACATCCAGGCCCTGGGCTCCCCAGGAATAGGCCTGGCGCTGGGCACCTCCATCTCGTACCTAGGAGTCCCTGGGGGCATGTTCTGAGCAGATGCCTCAGGGAGAGCTGGAGACTGTGTGAGGCAGGGATATAGGCTGTGTGTGTCCTAGGTGAGAGATCTGGGGTCAGCAGAGCTCACAGTGGGACAGGGGAGGCCAGGAGGTGATGTGAAGGGGACATTGGCTCACACAGTTCTCTCTGTTTCTCAGGCACATGGGAAGGCCCTTTGGAGAGACAGAGGTGTCTGGAAGGGGACGGGGGGCTGGGCCCCATGCCTCATGCACACATGTATGCTAGAACATAGTTGCACGGGGGAAAGGTTCCCCACATCACAGGCAGGTGTGGATGCACACACACACGTAGGTTGTGTGTGTGTGGAAGCACCTGTGTGCAGTCGTGCACAGATACACCCCCCTCTCTGCCCCCTGAAGCCAGCAGGATCTTTCTAGGTCACAAATCTCAGGCTGTCAGTATCCTGTTTAAAAAATTTTCAAAATGCGCACTCCACCCTTCCACCCCCCTGCTGGAAAAAGGAATCTGAACTCCTGACTGAAGCTGATAAAGCCCTTCATGATCTGAATCCAACCTACCTCCCGGTCCGGTCTCTCAGCCACTCTCCCTCTCTACTATTTTCTGTACGCTTTTCTTTACTGTTACATTACTGTAATAGCAATGACTGATATTTTTGAGCTCTCACTGTGTACCAGATGCTATTTTAAGCATTTGACATGTGCAAGTATTAACTCATTTGATCATCCTAATAATACCATGAGGTCCATATTAGGATCTCCATTTTTCAGATGAGACAATGAGGCCCAGATAGGTTAAGTAACTTGTCTCAGGTCACACAGCTAGGACAATTCTATCTTCCCTGCTGAATTACTTCAACTCCTTAAGGGTGGGGGTTATGTTGTTTCTACTCTCTGGGTCTTGGAATGTGCTTTTCCATCCATCTAGACATCTACTTTCCTCTTTCCCTCCCTCCCATCCTTCCCCTAGCTAACTCATCTTTCAGGTCTCAGCTTAGTCGTCACCTCCTCCGAGAAGGTGCCCCTATATTCCTGAGGAAAAATGTAGGTCCCTTTGAGATTGGCTCCTCCTGCCTGTATTTCCCCCATCAAAAGGATACGGGTCCTTATCTCACTTTAATTGTAATAATCCTGATTCCTCGGTTGTCTCTAGACCTCGATTCTGAGTTCCTTGAAGTCAGGTTTACATGTGGCTTGTTCATTCTTCTCCCTAAGGCTAACCCAGGGCCAATATGAAGGGGGCATTCGATAAACATTTGTTGAGTGACCTTGGATGTGTGCCACCCAAACACAGGTCTGTGAGCACGTGAGATACGTGCGTGTAGGTCTCCTCTGAGGGGGTCTGTCCGCAGGGTCCTAGTTAGGAGAAAAAGCCCCACCATCGCCCTGTGCTCAGATGTCCCCTGTGCCAGTGTGGCCTCTGCCCCTCCCGCATCCCCAGTACTCCTCACCCTGATAGTGGATTCGGAAGCCACCACTCCTGGCGACCCATGGGCTCTGGAAGTGCAGGAGCAGCCGGTTGGTTGGACTCCGAAGGACCTGGCCTTCTCCCAGCATAGAAGAGTTGGCTAGGAGTTGTGGGGCCAGGCCTGGGGACCCCCCACCAGCCAGCACCAGGAGTTCCTCTTCCCGAGACAAGTTCAGCATTTGCACCTAAAGAAGCGAGAGCCAGACCCACCAGGGCAAGTCAACCAGGGTGGGTGACGCTCTAAGTCCCCCCCCATCTTCCTTGGCCCTCGATGTGGCAGCCCAAACACCATGGTGACATTGGCCAAGTTGTAGGACTCCAGAGTAGTCTTTGTAATCATCGGGAAACAGGCCCTTTTGGGTTAGAAAACAAGTTATCTGGTTCCCGGGTCCAACGGGGCACCTCCAGGACCCAGAGGAAATGGCTCAAAGGTCTCACAATTACACGCTAAGTACACTTACCTGGATCTCAATGCCGTAGCCAGGGTAGACATGGATGCTATACGTGCAGTCCAGGGGTCCCGGGGGGCGGCTGCTCCCTACATCTGGGGACTCCACATGCCCTTCGCCCTCGGAGATGTTGTTGTTACACAGAACTAGAGAGAGATACGTGGCCAGGGTTGTGTGAATCCCTGGGTTCTTGCCTCCCAGCCATGCAACTCTGGGGGTCCCTCATCTGTCTTCTCCCCGTCACCCCTCACCGTCTGCTCCCTGTCCTCCCTGTGCCCCGAACTCCCTTCCCCAACTGTAATGTGAATGAAACAAATGGAACGGTACGTAGCAAGGGCATATAAATGCTAGCCTTCATTATTAAGCCAAAGCTCCTCTCCCACTGGTACCCAGACCCCTTCTTTCACACCTTCCTGGCAGCCTCTCCCCCATCCATATCTTCCTCCTTTCCCACATCCGTCCTCTTGGGCACGACCCCATCCCCTTTCAATCGCCTCACCTGGGCTGGTCACGGTGGTGGTGACAGTTGTCGTGGTGATGATGGTGGTGGTGGTCTCCTCCTCTCCTCCCTCAGGCCCGAGGGGCGGGCCTGGGGAGGCGGGGCCGGGAAGGGGTGGAGCCGTAGTTCCTGGGGGCGGGGTCAGCAGCTCTGGTGCGGTGGGGCCTGCCCCCCTACCCGCCTTAGGGGTTACCGCTGTAGTCAGAGGCCCTGTCCCTGGCTCAGTGGCCCGTGGCAGGGAGGGCGCTGCGAGAGTCTGGCCGGCTGGAGGGGTGGCTAGTGTGGGGTCTGGATCAGATCCTGGGACAGTGCAAGGGAAATCAGGGCACAGGAGGAGCAAATTGGTGGGGCCTGGGTGGGGAGCAGGGCTGAGGCAAACTGGGGGTTCCCCCACTGAACCCAAAAGACCTCCCCCACAAGGGGCAAGTCTCCCACCTCTGTCTTCCCCACCCAAACTCCCCACCTCCTCCCAAGGCTTCCACTGCCTAACAGCCCCCCCTTTCCTTCCCCCTCCACTTCTAGACACAGGTCCTTTCACTTTGACAGTCTCCTTGAGCCTCTCTCTCTGCCCCGCCCCCCCTTTAGATTTGACTCCTCCTGGGTACCTCTTTCTCTCTCGCCTGTTTTGCTATCTCTGGAACTCTTTATTTCTCTGATTAGTATTCTTAGCACTCTCTGATTTTATGATTCTAGATCTACTAGTGTCTGTATTTCTTTCTCTCTCTTTTGTTTCTCTCCCACTATTTTTCTGATTCTGGTTCTCTGAGTTTCCATCTGTCTTTCTCTCTGATTGTCTGTTTTTCTGTCTGACTCTGTTTCTTGGTCCTTCTATCTCTAGTTTTCTGTCTATGCCCAGTTTTGACTCTCTCGAACCATCTGTCTGTCTCCCTCTGAATTTCACTGGCCTGGCTCCCGTCTCCCTGAGTAAATGTCTCTCTCCCTCTGCCTCCATGCCGCTCTGGAAGCCTCACCCGGCAGGTAGCCCATCTCTGGGCCCCTCCTCAGCAGCGCCCCATGGAGCAGCTCAGCCAAGGCCTCCGAGGGGACCGTGGGGGTCTCACTTCCAGGCTCCGGCGGTGCCTCCTCCTCCTTCAGAGGCAGACCTAAGAGATGAAGTTGTGTGAGCCTTTCCATTGCCTCACACTCCTAGCGTCTCCAGAAAGATCTTTTCCAGAGCTCTTCCTCCCTCCTCAGTCAGCTGGGCCTGCAGGAGCTCAGAGGGTCTCAGGCTGGGCTGAGAGCCAAGATTGGAGGAGGGGCTCCCAGCAGCCCCCCACACTCCTACACTTTCCTCTCCCCCCCCCACCCCCCCGCCCCGCTGTGTGAGCCTTCAGTGAGCTCCTTGGCTCTCGTGAACCCTGGACAGCGCCAGCACCGCACAAGGGGAAACGGCTCTTTCTTCATTCTCCCCTCAGGGGTGCTGCCCCCACACCCCTGGTCTCTGTGGAGGGTCTGACAGCACCTCCCACCCCTTACTTCCGCAGTGCCCAGCTTTCTCTCAGGATTTCTGTCTCTGCAGTGTGGTGCTCTCTCTCTTTCTCTGCAGTCTCTCCCTGGAGTCTGGCTGGGGGTCAGAATGGGGGGCTGAATATCTGGTCTCTGAGCAGGGCCTCTGTTCATCTGTCTTTGTCCAAACGTCCGAGAGCATTTGTGTATGCAGAGCCTGGCATGTCTCCCAGCACCTCCATCTCCTACCCAGGTACTCTGCGTGCTTCTGCCGCCTCCACAGACATCCCCCCCAACTTCCCCAGCCCTCCTTCCTGGATTTAACCCCTGAGACGCTGCTAAAGCTCCCCTCACTAATTTCCCCACCTCCTCTATGTTGGGGGTTAGGGGATCCAGGTACAAGCTAGAAAACCCTGGCTTGCCCCTTCCCCAGCTGTGTCCCTCCCCTCCCCCAAGAGGTGGGAAGGCCCAGGATGTTCGGAGAAAGGAGCCTAAAGGACCCCGCTGGGGGCCTTCACGGGGCCCACCCCCACGCTCCCGTGTTCTTACCCTGAATCCAGGGGCAGCTCAGCAGAATTAGAAACAGCAGCTGGGGAGGCGGCGGCTGCTGGGCCCTGGGAGTCCCCATGACGACTCACACCGATTTCTCTTCTCTGTGCCTCTTAAATAATCTAGCTGTCACCTTTCCTCCCTCTCCTTCTATCTTTCCCTTTATTAGTATTATTTTTTCCTGCTAACAGTTAGCAAGGAAGACAATCTCTCTACCCCTTGGGATGGAGGGGCAGAATTGGGCTTGGGGTCGCCTGGAGCCCACCTCTCTTTGCCCAGTCTCCTCTGTTCTGTGCTCCGGGGTCTGTGGGAGAGGGGGCGCGGCTCCGGCTGCAGGGGGTGGAGCCGAGAGGGCCGAAGGGGTCGTGTCGCCTGGGTTACCCTCTTGCTCGGGTGCCTGGGTCCACCGAACTGGCTGGATCTCAAGCTGGGATCTAGCTGGGGAAAGGTAAGACAGCTTCCGGGGGCCTGGGGTGGGGTCGAGGACTGGGAAGATCCCTACTGGGCTCTAGCAGGGCTTGGCAGGGAGGGGAGGGGGTTGCGGAACCTAGAGAGCCGGAGCTCGGGCACTGGAGCTGCAGGAGGGAGAAGCTGAGAAAGGTGTCGAGCCCACGTCAGATCCTGGGGACGGGCGAAGGGAGGGGCCTGCGATTTATTTGGGGGCGGGCGGGGGGGGGGCGCGGTGGGAGGGAGGAGGAGGAAGTGCAGATGGAGGAAGGAGGGACTATATGAGCCAGTACCGTAATTCCTCACTCCCGCGGCCCCTAGGGGAGGCAAAGGAAACTCTTTGGTCCCAGCAGCAATTACGCCTGCCTCTCCCCGCCATTCCAGCAACATCTGGAATCTGAATCTCCTCTTCACAGGGCGCCGAGGGGCGGCACAGCTAGGTTCGCGCCTGCTCAGCCCCCCAAAATGCCCCTTGCCCACATCCAGACCCCCCCCCATGGGACTTCCCCTTCCTTTTTACAGAAGCTCATGTGGCTTTCCCCTGCTCTAGGAGAATGCAAGTTTCCACGTTTGTGAGAAGCCTAGGGAGTGACGGGCTGAGATCTGGAGAGGGGAGACCCCTCCTCTTACATACAACATGAGCCCGGCCCGCTGCCAGGGGGTTTCAACTTTGGTTTCCACCCCCCCCACCCCCCCACCCCGGCCTCTTCTCACAACGCCTCTGGAGAGGCCTTTTCAGCACCACCAGTGCGCGGACAGCTCTTCCCGGCCGGGCCCGAGTGGGCCCCGCCCCCGGCGCCGCGGGCAATTGGCTGCAGCCGCCTTCACTGTCAATCAGGCTCCAGCCTGGGCTGGCTCCTGTGAAAGGAGGAGTCACAGGCCGACCGGTCCGAGCATCTGCAGACCCACGGACCCGCCACGGCGTCTCTGTCCGCAGTCCGCGCGCTCGTCCCGCCCCTTGGTCTGCCCCGCCCCAGGCCCCGCCTCTTCTTTTCGCATTGCGGGGAGCCTGGAGGTTGGCATCTTGCCCCTTTGCGCCCCACGTGGCATCCCTTAGGGGTCCCGGGAAAGGGAAACCCAGAGACGACCCCTGCCCCCAACCCCCGGCAGAGTTGCCGCAGAGTTGGGCGGGGACGGGGGTAGCTAAGCTGAGGGGAGGGGGTGACGTCAGGGTGTGTGGGAGCCAAGGAAGGAGCGAGTGGAGTGTGGAGGGGAGAGACAGAGAGAGAACGAGAGAACGAGAACCCGTGGGTCGGGTCGAAGGAGAAGTGAGGGCAGAGAGGAGAGCGGGGGTAGGAGAGAGAGAAGCCGCTGCAGAGGACCGCTGGTTGCGGGTTCCCGGGGCTGAGGGTCCAGGTGGAGTAGAAACTGCTGCCGGGGGGGAAGCTAGAAGGAAAGGGGCAGGAGGAGAGAGACAGAGCGAGAGCGAAAAGAGGGGTGGGAGGTGGAGGGAAGAGGGAAGAAAGGAGAGGGAGACAGACGGTGGGGAAAGCAGAGGCAGAAGGTGAGAGAGGAAACCGCAGCAGGAGAAAGAAGCGAGGGGGAGGGTGAAAGAGGAAGAGGAGAGAGTTGGAGAAAGAAGAGATAGGAGAGAGAGGAAGAAGGAAAGAGAGGAACACGAGGGTTAAAGGTACATGAAGGAGGAGGGAAAGGGAGATACAGGGTGCACAGACCTCAGAAGGAGAGAGAAGCAAGAGTGGGGAGTTTGGAAGGGAAGGAGCCATGGAGAGAACCAGTGGGGAGCTGGGGAGCCAGGCGAGCTGGGGTCTGGAAGATGCCCCGGGCCTCTGGGCCATGGCCTCCCTGCCCCTCATGCCCGCATGGCCGTTGCCTCTGGCCTCCTCGGCCTTTACCCTGCTCCTGGGAGCCCTCACCTCCCTTTTCCTCTGGTACTGCTACCGCTTGGGCTCCCAAGATGTGCAGGCCCTGGGGGCTGGGAGTCGGGCTGGAGGTGATCGTGGGGAGCCTGGGGGATGCTCTGAGGCTGGCAGGCCAAGCCCAGGGAGCCCTGGGGAGTCTGGGGAAGGCCCCAGGGCAGAAGGCCTGGTGAGCCGTCGCCTGCGGGCCTACGCCAGGCGCTACTCCTGGGCAGGGATGGGGAGGGTGAGGCGGGCCGCTCAGGGGGGCCCATGCCCTGGGGGAGGGCCAGGGGTCCTGGGCATTCAGCGCCCAGGCCTGCTTTTCCTGCCAGACCTGCCCTCCGCCCCCTTTGTGCCACGGGATGCCCAGCGGCATGATGTGGAGCTCCTGGAGAGCAGCTTTCCTGCGATTCTGCGGGACTTTGGGGCTGTGAGCTGGGATTTCTCAGGGACGACCCCCCTGCCTCGGGGCTGGTCCCCACCTCTGGCCCCCGGGTGCTACCAGCTCCTGCTGTACCAAGCCGGCAGGTGCCAACCCAACAACTGCCGCCGGTGCCCCGGGGCCTATCGAGCACTGAGGGGGTTGCGGAGCTTCATGAGTGCCAACACCTTTGGCAATGCTGGCTTCTCCGTCCTCCTGCCGGGGGCCCGGCTTGAGGGCCGCTGTGGGCCCACTAATGCCAGGGTCAGATGCCATCTGGGTAAGTACATGTTGCCTGCTTCTCTTCTCTGCCACCAGATCTTTCTACACTGTGGTTCTGATCGTGCCTCTTCTCAGAAATCTTGCCCAGCCTGTTGCCCACAGAGCAGCCTTTCCTGAGCTTCAGTTACCTGCAAACCCTCTTCCTAAGCCTTGCCGAACTCATTTCCCACCTGCAGTTTCTTCATAGGGACTCCCCACACAGTTTTCCTTATTTAAAAGGAATCTTTATAGAACAATGCTAATCGATATTACTTGTCCTAAATAGAAAGTACTCATAAAAACAAATTTAAACTTAAAAAAAAAAGGCTTAAAAAATTCTAGCTAAATAGTCTCTGAGACGGAAATTCTCGTTTAGAAGGCAGCCATGTCAGTGGGGTCTTAGTGCTGTGGTTGCACCAAACTGAGATGTTCTTTGTGATGTTTTAAAGATTGAAAGAAAATGGAAAAGAAAAAAATTTTCTGGTGGTTATTTATTGCCACGACCTTGTTTTGCCTAAAATCATCTCTCGTGCTCCCGGGTGGACATGTCCTCCATTTCGAAGTGCCCTGGCCACCGAATCAAGCCACATCCTTCCTCTCCTCATCTCCCATCTGTTCCCTTCCTCCCATCCCCTCCCACCCTAAATCCTGAAGGCCTTCTGACTCATCCTGGCAGACACCACACTCACGCTGTACTCTTAACCTAAAATGTCTTTTCCCCTCATCATTTTATCCACTCCTGGAAAACTACTTAACCTTCAGAACTCATACTTGCAAGCTTCGCACCTTCTCTGGGATGTCTTATTATTCCGTCATTTGAAGGGGCTGCTCCGTTTTCTCACATTTAACTGCGGGGTCCTTGGGCCAGGGCAGTCATTCATTTTATACTCTGTAGGGAGAGAGGGCCCAGCACATAGTAGGTGTTTAAGTTAAATTGTCAGAAGCCCAGGAGGAGATGCCACTTCCTCTAGGAAACCTTCCCTTTCCTGGGAAACAGATTGGACCTTGCACTGCATGTCCTCTATCTCCTAGCCCTTCTTTCAGCCAGCGCTGTGTTATGACTATACTTGAGTCACCTCCCAGAGAGCAAGGAGGGACCACCATTGAACCTGGCATTGGAGGCCCTCAGCCTGCTTTCTGACTGAATGGGGTGGGCCCTTTTGACGGAGGCGGGAAGGTTGGATGCCTGGCTCTCTCTCCACAGGCCTGAAGATCCCCCCTGGCTGTGAGCTGGTGGTTGGGGGCGAGCCCCAGTGCTGGGCTGAGGGACACTGCCTGCTGGTGGACGACTCCTTCCTGCACACGGTGGCTCACAATGGTAAGGGGGGTGGGGCTCCTGCTCTGCTTGGGATGAAGGGCTGAGGTGAAGGGGACTAGATGAGAGGCTATAGGATCAGCTCAGGGCTTGGTGTCCCAGCGCCACTGTTTTCCAGCTACATGACCTTGAACAAGTCAGGTAACTTCTCCAATCACCTGTGAAATGGGGACACCGCCTTCTTGATGAGGTTACTGAAGGAGTAAATGAATGCAGGTGTGTAGGACGTGGTTAACAGCACAAGACCCTGGGCCTGGACCACCTGGGTTCCTGTCCTACCTCTGGCACTTATGAGCTCTGTGACCTTGGGCAAGTTATTTAACCTCTTTGTGCCTTGGTGACTTTGTCTAAAATAAGGATCATTATGGCACTACCTTATAGTTTGTTTTGATGATTAAGACTTCATGCATATGGGGGGGCACAGTGCTTGGCACTTGCTTACAAAGTGTTGGCTTCTATGCCTACTGGTGAGCACTCTGGCATATAAGGACTTAACGTCAGCGACTGTCTCCATCCCCATGTGCCCTAGGCTCCCCCGAAGATGGGCCTCGCGTGATCTTCATCGTGGACCTCTGGCACCCCAACGTGGCTGGGGCTGAGCGCCAGGCCCTCGACTTTGTCTTTGCACCAGACCTTTGACAGGGCTCCCTTCAGACATGGGGGCTGGAGAGATGCTGCATTCAGGTGCCCTGGGTGGTGGCCCGGCATCCGATGCAGGGGGTGGGGTGGGGCTGTGGCAGAACTGGCGGGTGAACACTGAAATACAGATCTTGTCTCCTCTCCGAATTCCTGACTACTTCCTTCCCAGCTGCCAGCCCAGAGAAAGCCTGGGTTGGGGGCAGCGGCGCATGTCTTCTCCAATCCAACGAGCTAGGGACCGCTTTCATACAAGCTAGGCTCGCTGGCCCTCTCCCCAGAACTCAGCCTCAGAGCCCCAACTCGACTTTATTCCAATAATTTAATAAAAAATTAAAATAATAAATAATATGAAACAGATTGAGAAGATAGCTGAGCTGGTGTAGGCCCAGCCAGCCCAAGACAAAGTGAAGGAGGGAGGGAGGCAAACGACCCCGCACAACGACCCCACACAACAGTTGGAGGCAGCTCAAAACATGGTGGGTGTTACGAAGGGATGGCTTGACACTTTGGCGTGGACAATGTACTAAGAAAAGAGAACAGGGATTCTAACTCATTGTAAACCAGCTGAGGGAAGATGACAGGGCAAGGACAGGGATGAGGGCACACACGTAGGCCGTGTGCAGGGCTCTGACCCAGGGAGGGGCTGGAACGTACCGTGTTATGAGCGATGAAGTGGGAATGGACGGAAAAGGCCGAAGTGCACGGTACCACGCAACCGAAGGACAAAGGAAGACTCGCGGCTTGGCCAGCAAAGCCGGGGAAGAGGGCTGGTGCGGGGCGGAAACGAGACAGGGACTGGGTCCCACGTCAGGAGGGAAATGGAAAAAGGGCAGGATCAGTCCTTGAAGACGATCTGTTGGCCGTGAGGACGCTCGTCATGGGTGATGTGACGCCGCACGTGGATCCTGCGGACCCGGTGTTCTCGGCCCTCCTCGTCATCCCCTCGGCCGGCCCCGCCACCTCCTGCTGCACCCCCTGTGGCCTCCAGGAGGGCTGGGTCCGGGCCCCGGGGAGTCTCATAGATCAGGATGTTCAGGGTCTCCTCAAAGATCCGGGCCTCTGGGAACTCCACCTGCAAAATGCCAGCAGCCCCAAGCCCCCACGCTCAGGCCCAGCCACACAGCCACCCCGTCCCCAGCTGCTCCTGCCCTGGCACACCTCCCCCCACCTTTGCAGGCCCAGGTTCTCTGGCCTGGACTGCCCTCTTTGCAACTTCTTTACTCAGCAAAGTCTCGCTTCTACATCAAGGTCCAGCTCTGAGTCGGGCAGGTATTTGTTTTCTCTCCTTTGCTACCAAGTCTCTTGGCCTTTTCTTTCATTAGGCGAATGTTTCCTGAGGGGCTGCACTGTCCCAGCTGTTCTAGGCATTAAGGATACAGCCATGAACAAAATGGACCAAGTTCCTGTCCACAGGGAGTTTACATTCTAGGGAGAGGACAGACGGACATTTAATAAAAAATAAACTGTCAGATGATGAATGTTATGGAAAGACATGTAGCAGGAAAAGGGGTAGGAAAGGCACCTCTAGGAACGTTACAAATTCAAAGAGGGAGTTCCCAGAGGCCTCACTGGGATGACATTCGGCCACTGGCTGAAGGAGGGGAGGGAGCGAGCCAGGTGGCTGACAGAGGAAGAGCATTCTGGGAAGAGGCAGTAAGGAGTGAAGCGCTCTGGGGCAGGGGTGCATTTATTATCCGCACAGCAGGAACAAGGCAGCCGATGCCAGGAGGCCGTGATGGAGAGAGTGAGGGGGATGAAGTGAAGGGGCCTGGGCTTCTCCTGTGCGGCTTGGCGGAATGTAACTAGTGTAACTCCTACCAAGCTGCATGCTAATCGTTTATCTTCCCGTCTTCCCAATTGCAGAGGAAGCCTCTTGCAAGCTGGGTCTCTCACTCATCATTCATTTACGCATTCAGTAAATGTTTCCCAGCTTCCACTAGGAAGTGATCAGCTCTTCTACTAGCCTCCACTAGTACTAGAGAGACAGGGAAGAAAAAGATACAGGCCTGCCCTCAAGGAGCTAACACCTTACAGCTGAAATAAACCCTCCTACCACCGCCCCATACCCACACTACAGCAAACACCGTGTTTAGCTAAGAATGAAGTTTGACCAACTTTGTCTGGGGTTGTTGGGTTGAAAGTTCATGGGCGAAGGTGTCCCAAAGAAAGTGATGCTTGGCTTGGGTCTTCAAGAGTACGCACAAGTTCACTGGGCAGATAAGGATGCGGAAAAATCATCCCAAGGAAAAGGAACAGTGTGCAAAGGGAGGGAGGTGTGACACAGCGCCGGGGACTCAGAGACTGGCAAAATCTCTGGTGTATCTGAGGCACAGCCCTCATTGCAAGGGCAGAAGAGATCAGGCTGGTATGACCATTAGGGCCCAGATGACATGACATCAGGACGTGCCCAGCGAAGAACCCAGAACTTGGTACCCTGCTCCTGGCTCTGATGACTTCTGCCCGATCGGCCGAGCTGCCTTTGCCCAGGTCCTGGCCGCCTGCCCACCATCACCACCGCCCTCCCTGACCGGAGGTCTGCCCCGCACCCCTTCTGACCTTGGTCTGCTTCTTCTCCGTGGCATAGACAATGGAGGTGCAACACACCTCCGCGATTTTGCGGCCCTGCCCGTAGAAAGACCAGCAGCAGATTTCGTCGCCCAGCACGTCCTTGAGGAAGAGCAGCCGCCCGTGGAAGCGCAGGGCCAGCTTGTCAAACAGCTCGATGTTCTTGAGGAGGTTGTCATCTGAGGTGCTGGGGGAGGACCAGGGCCCGAGGCTTCAGCACAACCCGCCCCCTCGGCACGCGGGTCCCGCCCCTGCGGTCGGTGTCCCGCGGGCCGTGCTAAGCAGGCCTCCGAAAGGAAGCCACGTTTGCTGCGCAAACCCCAGCACAGCGGAGGGGCACCCCTGGATGTCTCTGGGGTCACCTGGCATCCTAGCCCCACCACTGTTTAACTGGTTGACACTAAGGCAAGTTACTTCACCTCTTGGTGCCTCAATTTCCTCATCTGTAAAATGGAGATCCCCACAGCACCTCCCTTGAACAAACTGTGAGGATTGCGTGAATCAACACACCAAGGCACAGCCGTGCCTGTTGTCCATTAGGCTCTTGGTATGTGCTGGTCACCGTCTGGGCCTCACCTGAACCCGGTTTCACTGACGATAAAACGGAAGCTCAGCCGTGGGAATGAGCCGTCCCAGGCACCCGCGGGTAAGCGGCAGAGCTGCAATGTGCTTTCAGGCTGGCGCTCTTCTTTCTCCTCCCTCTGGGTGGCCGTGCCCTTCCCCAGGGCCACCAGCAGGGCTGTCGGGACCCCAGACCCCACCCGGGGCCCCTCCCCGCCCGGGGCGGTCACCTGGTGTAGGAGTACTTGTTGTTACTGCGGTTGTGCAGCAGCTTCACCGCGGGCTGTGGGGGAAGCAGAGGGTGGGGAAGAGCGGGGGTCAGGCTGCAGGGAGAGGGCGCTGCCTCCACCCTCCAGGGCTCAGGGGCCTCACCTTGGAGGTGCTGGCCAGGAGCTGCTGCTCCTCCCGGGGAGATGTCACCGTGGGGATGAGGCACAGCGGGGACAGGTTCTCCCTTTTTTGCTGGAGAAGAAGTGGAAGGTGGTTAAGAACACAAGCAAAGGCCACTCACTCCCCCACTGGAAAGCCTTCCAAAGCCGCTTGCTGCCTTTGGGGAAAATCCTGACTCCACAGCGGTCCACAGGCTCTGCAGGGTCCGCCATCTTTCTCCCCGCTGCCTGCTGGCCTTCAGGCCCACCCATGGCCTGTTGGTTGGCACACCCAGTTTGTACCCACCTAGCCCTTTGCTGCTCCCACTGCTAGGAACGGCCTACACTCATTGTTTGCAGGGCTGGGACCTCCATACCATTCAGGTTTCAGCTCAAACAGGGCCCCTGGGTGTGTGTGGGGGTGCTGGTCCCCCTGCCCCCAAGCTCCTCTGTTTCTTGCTTTTCATAGTATCAGTTCCCTTTTTTTATGGCACTTAGTTCTTCCCATTTTCTCATTTTTTGATACTTGTGCTTATGGTCTGTCTTTTCCCATCCAGGAAGTAAGTGCCTAGTATGTAGCAGAAGCTCTATATGGATTTGTCAAATGAATGAACCTGGTTGGGTGGGAGATTGGAGGCAAAATCAAAACCGGACACAGGCTTCTTTCCTCTTCTGCCTGTTGAATCTTCCTGACAAAACCCCTCACCTCTCCCAACCAAAAACCTAGATGTGCAATTCTAATACAAATTCCACTTTTTTTTTAAAAAAGAAACTCATGGGACTTTTTCTAAAATTAATATGGAAGGATAGAAGTTTACTATTACTTAGGTCAATTTTTAAAAAGAGCCAAGAGGAGAGATTGACTCTACCAGATACTAAAGTATCCTACGAAGCCATAATAATGAAAACAGTGTGGTTTTGGTGCAGAAACAAACAAAAACCATGGAACACAATAGGGAGCTTGGAAAGAGACTAATGTACATGAGAAGTGAGTTACAAAGAGGACGCCACAAATCAATGGAGAGAGTATGGAGTATGTATTGGTTATTGCTGTGTAACAAATGGTCCCAAACCGTAACAACTTAAATCAACAGGATATATTTATTATCTGTTTCTGTGGGTTAGGAATTCAGGAGGGGCTTAGTGAGGTGGTTCTGGCATGGGGTCTCTCGTGAGGTTGGAGTCCTGTCAGCCGGGGCTGTGGTAACCTGAAGGCACATATGAGTCTGGAGGGTTTGTTTCTAAGAAAGCTTGTTCCTATGGCAGGCAAATAACTTGCCCAGGTTCATGCTGTCACTTGGCAGGAAGCGTCTGTCCCCTGTCACTTGGACCTCTCCACAGGGTTGCCTGAGTGTCCTTATAACATGGCAGCTGACTTCTCCAAGGCAAGTAATTCAAGAGAGAGCAGGTAGAGGCCTCAGGGTCTTTTATGACCTAGTTTTGTCAGCCCTATTCAGTGTGGGAGGAAACTCCACAGATAAATGAATACTAGGGAACAAGAATTGGCTGCCATTGATGCAAATCCCTCCCATATGGAAAACACACTCACCCCCTCTCACGATCCCCCAAAGTCTCATCCCATTGCAGCATCAGGTTCAAGTACAGAATCTTGTCATCTGCATCAGGTCCAGGTGGGGATGAGGCTCTGTGAGCGTAGTTCCTTAACTATAGCTTCATAAATACATTTGTTCTTTTAAAAAAAAAAAAAAAAAAAAAAGATTTTATTGGGGAAGGGGAACAGGACTTTATTGGGGAACAGTGTGTACTTCCGGGACTTTTTCCAAGTCAAGTTGTTGTCCTTTCAGTCTTAGTTGTGGAGGGCGCAGATCAACTCCAGGTCCAGTTGCTGTTGTTAGTTGCAGGAGGCACAGCCCACCATCCCTTGCAGGCGTTGAACCGGCAACCTTGTGGTTAAGAGGATGCGCTCCAACCAGCTGAGCCATCTGGGAGCTCAGCGGCAGCTCATTGACTTCATTCTAGTTGTGGAGGGCGCAGCTCGCTGGACCATGTGGGAATTGAACTGGCAGCCCCATTGCCCAGAGCTCGTGCTCTAACCTACTGAGCTACCCGTCTGCTCCAGTACATTTGCTCTTGATCTGAAGACCTGTGGACTAAAGAGACAGTTATCTCCTCCATACACCCAATATACAATGGGGAGCCGGCATCCACTAGGACACTCCTGTTGGAAAGGGTGGGGGGCGGGAGGCACATGGCAGTCACTGCTTCATAGAAACTGTGTAATCCAGCTGGACAAATGTGCAGAGCTCTGACGCCTACTCGTGAGCCGAAATGCTTCTCTATGGCTCTTGGCTCCGCCCTGAGTCATCCTTCCTTTTCCATAAAGACAGTCCGTGCTTGCAGCTCCGTGGTTTTCTCAGCCAGCTTCCTGCCTGT
This sequence comes from Rhinolophus sinicus, assembly GCF_057876585.1. NCBI lineage: Eukaryota > Metazoa > Chordata > Mammalia > Chiroptera > Rhinolophidae > Rhinolophus > Rhinolophus sinicus. Next base: position 17,761,343 of record NC_142510.1, on the reverse strand, counting down.
AGAACTTTGGGGTGCAAAGCCCTCTTCTCTTCCCTGTCTCTATCCCTTTCAGTCCAAGCTGCCAGTGTTTCAGTGCCAAGCTGCCAGTAGAATCCTGAACAACTGAATGGGTGTCTTGTGAGTCTTGGGGTTCAGTTCATTAGACAAAAGCCACACCCACAAATCCTTGTGAAATAAGCACATGTCTGCTTGGGCTCGAGCTGAGACTGCTGAGGGATGACACCCGTATGCTTCTTAGATGGGCCATTATTTGACTGAGTGGTTCTCTGAGGCATCTCCTTGGATATTTTTGAGGTCTTAACAAAGGATTTTACCGTCGCATCCTCAGCTTCATCTTTCAGACCATGTTTTACTGAGAACGCCCTGAATTTGATCTTTGCCTAGAACAGGGGAGTCCAAACTTTTTTCAACGTTGTTTTACCAAGGGCCATATGCGGTAAAATACACAAACAGCCGGGCCACTCACTTGAGGTGAAGTACGTATTGCCTCACCTGGTTTATTTAAGTAAACTAAATATAGTTTTGGAATTTGCTGCGGGCCAATTAAAAATGGATTGTGGGCCGCAGTTGGCCCGCAGGCCGCAGTTTGGACACCCCTGGCCTAGAAGCTGCTTGTTAATTTTAACATTATTTGTTACCTGGAAAGGCTAGGAATGTTCAAACCCAGTAATTCCTGGCTCCTTTTCATCCAACTGTTTAGTGTGTAGTTTCCTATGTTATTGTCAACAAGAAACCAGGTATCACCTTCAGCATTCTGTCTGGAAACCTCTGTAGCTAAGTCACCCAGTTCATTAGGTTATGTTTTCGATTTTCTACGTTACCATGGGAGACAGTGTTGCTGAACTTCCCACTAGGTAAGAAGGATCCCTTTACACCATTTCCAGTAGCATTTTCCTCACTGCTGCCTCCTCAGAGGTCATCAGATACCTATAGACAGACTCTTTAAAGCTCTATAGGCTTTTAACACTCTCCTCAAGGTCCTTCTGGCTCCTGCCCACTTCCCAGTTCTGAAGCCACTCCCCCATTTTAAGTTTTTGTTATGGTAGAACCCCACTCCAGATACCAAAATCTGTTATCTACTGCTGGGTAACAAATTACTACAAATGTAGCAGCTTAAAACAATAAACATTTATTATCTCACACCGTTTCTGGGGGTCAGGGACTTGAGATTGGCTTAGCTAGATGGTCCTGGTCCAGGGTCTCTCATGAAGCTTAAGTGCGGGTGCCGGCCAGGGCTGCAGTTACCGCGAGATCTCAGTAGGCCTTAAGGATCTGCTTCTGACAGAGCTCACGCGTGTGGCTGGGGGTTTGTGCTGGCTATTGGCAGGAAGCTTCAGCCCCTTTCCAAGTGAACCACCCCCTAGGGCTGCTTGAGTGTCCTCACATGGCAGTTGGCTTCCCCCTGAGTGAGTGATCCAGTCAAGTGGCAGAAACAGCAATGTCTTTTGTGACCAAGTTTTAAAAGTCATATGCTCTCATTTCTGCAATCTGATTGGTTACCTAGGTCAGCCCTAATCAGTGTAGGAGGCGACTACATGAAAGCCAGAACAAACAGGAGGTAAGAATTGATGGTGGCCAACTCGGCCACAGGCTACCACAGATTAAGAGATGGCATTGGGAAAACTAGCTCACTCTATGGAGGACAAGAAAAGAATTAAATCCCTTCGTAATTCACATTTATAATAGTGAATTCCATTTAGATTAAAAGACCCATATATGAAAGATAAAACTATAAAGCTAATAAAACAAAGAAAAATGGAAAAAATTTCTTAAAGAAGATCCTAAAAGGATACATCATTAGGCGAAAAAAAAAGAAGAGGAATTTACTACATTAAAATCAAGAATTTGTCCAGTTGACAATGGAAAGTGTGACCTTACAAATAATCCCATGTAATAATATTGAGAGAATGATAGAATTATATTTATAGTTGACAACAGGAAAATGTAACTATGATGGAGGGATTAAACCATCATCACCTGAATCCAGGCTAATTCTGACCATCATTAACGATGGGTCACAGTAGCAATATTATGACACTCTCGATATAACACAATCTAAAATGTATAAAATTACCTAAGTGGATTCTAACCAAAATGTTTAATATTGAGCCTTTAAATCTACTGTCTAGTTTATAGAAAACTCAGGATGGGGTAGGGTAACAAATCAAATGATTCCACCAACAACCAGGTAAATTTGGGAACTGGCTCATTGTGCAGGAAAGCTGCTGGTCTCTTTAACAAATTAGCATCATGAGAAAAAAGGGACTGTTTTGGGTGAGAAGAGCCTTAAAGAACATAATACATAGATGTGATGCAAGGATCTAGACTGGGTCCTTGTTTAGATGAACCAGCTATAAAAGATATTTCTGTAACAAATGGAGAAATTTGTGTATGCCCTGGACACTAGATAAAATTTTATTGACATGGAATGGTGGCAATTATTAACAAAGAAACAAAGCAGATTACAAACAGCATATACATCATGATTGTATTATATTTTGGCAAATACACCCACACAAATATGTACAAACACACACATGAAAAAACATGGAAGGACATTTAGTGCTTTTATATTTTTAATTATGTGTTTTCTAAATTTCCATTACACACACACACACACACACACACACACACACAGCTTTAAAAATAATAAATGGTTTTTTATAATAAAAAAATCAAGGATTTCTATTCTATAATAGATGCTACAGAGAGGTGACTTTCTAAGAGAAAATACTAGCAACACATAAAACTGACTAGAAATTATTATCTGAAACAGACTTCCTCAACTGGGGTTCCTCTCCTGAATCTCAAAACCGAGCAAATAATTTGAGTAACGATTTTCTCAACTCTCCCAAGGATGCTAGGTAAATAGTACCATCCTAGATACATAGGAGAAAAGTAAATTTATTATGTACAATACATGCCTTAGGGTAATAGGGCTTAATTCTCCCTAGGAACTAAACTAAAACATGCAAGGATCTCCTATAAAGCAACAAGATGAAAAAAAAAAAAAAACTCAGCAGAAAATTTGGTAAAGAATATGAATAGGCAATTCACAGAAGGGGAAACAAAAAAGCTCGTATATGAAAAGATGCTCAATCTCATTAGTAATCAGAGGGATGCAAATTAAAATGAGATCACTCTATACCAGATTGGCAAAATGAGAACACTGGATGATGCTATGTGTTGTGGAGGATGTGCAGAAACGGGGTCCCTTACGCACTGCTGATCAAGAGTATAAAGTGCTACATCCATGCGGGAGAGTCATCTGACGATGTTGCTGAAATTCGTTTGTATGTGTCTTGTCCCCAGCAATTCCACTCCCAGCGACAATCATGAGAAACCCTGGCTCTGGACCCAGAAGGGCCCATGTATGAGGATGCTCACCGTGGCACCGTTTGTGGGACAGGAAGTGGGACGCAATCTAGGTCTCCAACCTCAGGGGAATGCATACATAAAATATGGTGAATGCGTACCATAGATTCCTGTGCAGCAGTTAGAAGCGAAGAACTAAACATACATAGAGCAGCATGAATAGACATTTAAAAAGTGTTAAATTAAGAAACAGAACACACGATCAATAGCTCAATGCCATTTATGCTCATTTAAAACGCATATAAAACAAAGTTTTAGCTTTTGAAGGGTACAAACATAATCCAAGCATATGTATCAAAACATCAGACTTGGAGGGGTACCTATGGGGGAAAGGGAAGTGGGCAGGGGGTTGGGAATGAAGGAAAAACATAAAAAGAGGAAAGATTTGCATAGATCAATGATGACTAAGTGCCACACAGAAGAATGCATGAACTCAACATTTGGTACCTAAATCTTAAAAACAAAAACCTCCAAACAAATAAGCCAAGTGGGGCGGGGATGGGAAGGTCTCAGGGAACCTGGAAAAGAGACAGCTGGAGCATAGAAGAAAAAGCATTGCACTTGAGAATCAGATAACCTGGGGAAGAATGTGAGCTGGGCTGCTTACTGGCTCTGATCTTGGATGCATCCTCAATTTCCCTCATGGTTTTTGTTTCTTTTAAATGTCAAACGGGTCCAAGATGTACACACTAGCAGAATCGCTCCTGACACACAGGAGTGATTCTGTGGATATGGATAACATTAGATAAACATTAGATTCAGGAGTGGGTGTGAGATAATATTAGATAAATGTAGAACTACCGAGCAGGAATGCACCTCCAAGATCATCCAGTTCAACGTCCTTCAAACTGCAAGCAGTTACGGGTCATGAACTAAGTTTAATGGCTCTCAAACAGCAGTGAAAGGAAAAGAAAGAAAACAGAATATATCAGCGTGTATTTCGCTGAAAGTATCAGTTATAGATATGTGAATATAAAATGCATTTTTTTCTATGGGCTATAATCACAAAGTCTGAAAAACATGGATACAGCCCAAAGGAATTCTATACTTTCGGATTTTGAAAACAAATATTCCCCAAGATAATAGGAAATTGTTCATAGTTGCCACTTTTTAATATACAAAGGACATCAAAAGTGAAACTCTTACAATCTATTAATATTGTATCCTAAAAGAAAGAACTTTTAAATAGGACAGAACAAAAGGCTTTATGTAAAACCCACTGCATTGTACATATTTTTCTCGTTTCCTTATCTTTTGGAACATGAGGACAGAATGCTAGAGGTAGGAATTGACTCACTCAAGGTCACTCAGTCAGCTGCGGTAGCAGTGACACTTAACGCGCATATCCTGGCTGTGTTTTCCAAGTCTTCTCCTAAGAACCCGAAGCTATCCACAGAACAGAAGCCTAGCAGGTGGGGCTCTGGAACCACCAACCCTATTTTATTGGGTTGTGCCACATTTTATTGCCAAAAAAAAAAAAAAAGTTTTTTTAAGCCACTGGGGTGGGCACTGGGTACTGCCTCCCAGGATAGAACCAGATCACAGAGGTCATTATGTTCCAATTTAAATTTAGATATTTTTGTTCCTAGTGGCATAAGAAAGTTACTTATGATTTCTGAGCAAGGGGGAGAATAGATTAAGCATAAGTCAGGTGGTAGTGTACCAGCTGGACTGGCTGGGTAGAAAGAGCAAGAAGCAGAGAGAGCAGCCATTTAACCATTGTAATAGTCTTGGCATGAGATGTTGAGAATTGTGCTGCCTGAGGCAGAAGGGATGCAGAGGGCAGCACCCCCAAATTCTCTGGGGTCAGGGCTAGTCAAAGCCAGGCCAGAGGCGGCCTCTTCAGGCAGTACTCCATGTTTCCCTTTTTTTTCCACCCCAGTATCTTAATATCTAACTATTTGGTAGCTCTCCCAGGGACATGGGCACACAGGGGTGGGACTCTGGAGGTGGGGGAGGGGCCCTCACCTGCAGTGCCAGCTGGCAATCCTCAATCAGACCCTGTACCAGGTAGTAGCGTGCTTCGCCTAGCAGTTCCCCCAGCTCTCTGGTACTCTCAGGCAGTGGCACGGACCCATCCCGCAGGTAGTTGAGGATTGTGCCAAAGTGGCGGCCGCTCCTGTCAATCAGGACCCAACCTGGTGGGGTGGGGAGAGGAAGGAGAAAGGATGGCTTTGCTGGGGGCCCTGGAGCTATGACATTTTTATGGAAAAAGGATTCCAAAGTTACGAGTCTGAAAACCGATCTTTCTCAAACCTCTGCCTTATCCAAGAAAATCGCCTTTAAACATGTCTAGTGAGTGTTCCCCTAGGCCCCTTTCTAACGCATCCAGCCAGAGAGAATTAGTTCCCTCCTAAGTCTATTCCACATTGAGAAGATTCTCCCCTGGAGAAAGTTCTTACAAATTACCTTATCAATAAACCTCTACCTCTTGTGTTAATTCTATCCTATTTAATGAAAATGACCATCCTATTTAATGAAAATGTCTACCCCACCTGCCAGTTCACTACCATTTTAACCTTTATATTCTTCATAGAACTTATCACTATGTATCTGGAATTACATGTCTTTTTTTTTTTTTTTTTTATGTTTACTTGCTTACTGTTCTCCCCTGTCCCCACAAAAAAGTAAACTTCATAAGGCTGATCTTCTCAGCTTCATTTACCAAACAAAGTATCTCCAGCCCTAACTGGCAGTGTGCACTTATTAAATAAATACATTCTTCACCTTCAGATTATTTGAAGACTGAGCTGCACCTCCCATATGTTTATTTACCTGCTCTCACAATCCTTTTTAACCCCTCTGAACTCTCCCACACTTTACGCTTCCACTTGGGCACAGTGGGGCCCAAACCTGAATGCAACACTCCCAGAAGGTAAGGTTCGCCTGCCAGCGAGCACTGTCCACCCTCTCCGCTGGGGTGTCCCTGGCAAACTCAAAGAAAGCAGCCTCCTTCTTCTACAATCTGCATTTACAGATAGGTTCCTAGAGTGTGTTGGGGGAAACACAGACAGACGAGACACTCCGGCAACTCTCCAGGCTGGTTGTTAGCGCTGAGGCAGGGAAGGGGGATAAAAAGGCTGGCGGTTGTCAGAAACTGATAAAGGTTGGCTGAAAGAGGGCTGCTGGCGGCGAGGCTGGTTCCCAAGTTTTCTGAGCCGAGGCCTGGGAGAACTGGGAGGGAGTGGTCAGGAAAATTCTGGGGTGACATGCTGAATCACTTACCACAGCGGCTGGGGGTGGGGGGATGGTTCCATTAAGTGTTGGTTATTGCTGGGGGTCAAGATTGGGGGAGAAAGGAGACTGTGAATGAGAAAGGGGAGGTTCGATGGGAAGTGGGGGCTGGAGGTGAGAATGAGTTGTCTGCAGGGCAGTGAGACGAGAGCACACACACACTGGGCGATGAACACCGGGGGTCAGGGCGACGGCGCTCCGGAGGATGGAGGGCAGCATGAGTGGGGGGCAGCACGCGTACCTCCGGCATCCGTGATCACCTCGGCCCGGCCGCTGAACATGGCCTTGAGCATGGAGTCCTGTGCCGTGAGGGTGCGCAGCGTGGTGTAGTGCAGCGAGCCGCCCACGTTCAGCTTCACATACTTGCTGTTGGGGGTCAGTGGCTTGAGGCCGTAGGCGGCTGTTCCAGGCTCCAGTCCGGAAGGCTTGGGGACTTCCAGGGACAGGGCCTGGGCCGCCGCCCCGCCCGAGGCCTCCGCCGACATGCCCGGTGGTGGTGGTGGTGGCGGCGGCGGCGGCGGCCGGCGACCTGAAGCCCTCTCCGTGCCCTCCGGCAAAGACCCGGGGGCCCGAGCGCTGGGGCCAGCTCACAGGACCCACACGCCCACACGTCGCCGCTACCCAGCGACACCGGCCGACAATGCCATTGCGCCGGCACCTCCCGGAAGCCGGGCCCCGCAACCGCGCAGGCGCGTCAAAGTAGCGCCGCCGTCTTCGCGAGGCCAGAGTGCGGAGCATGCGCAGGGGCCTTGGGCTGGCGGCGGCGTCGCCGGGCTGCGGCCGGAGACGTGAGGCGCGCTCTCCTTGGTAGGACCCGAGGCCGCCTGAGGGAAGCGCTCGGCCACCGGCCCGATGTGGACAGCGACGTCCCCGCCTCGTGGCTGGGTTTCGGCTCTCAAGGCGCTGAGCGGGCGTGAAGGGGACACTGAGGCCCGTAGAGGGGACTGGGCAAGTTTCCCACCTGCCCACCCCGAGCACCTGGACCGACTGAGGAGAGCTGTGCACAGAGCGCCCGGGGAAGCTCTCCAAGAAGGCTGTGAAAACACAAAAATCCAGCCGACTGCATGTAAAACTCACATGGGCTTTACGCAACCGCCCGTGAATCGGTGGCCGCATCCCATCCAGCAGACAGAAAGGCGCTCCTCGAGCTGTGGACAAGAAAAAGTTTTAAAATCAAAGGCCGACAGCCAGCGGAAGAAAAGGGAAATTCTTAGCAAAAAATGTGTGGCTTCAGGCAAGGTTGCCCTCCTAAGGGGGCCGAAGGAAGGGGGCTATGAGGCGGGTTACCCCACGCGTGCCTACCGGCTCATTCCATGCCTTTAAAAAAAAAAAAAATACATTTTGGGAACTCTGTTTTTATTTATTTATTTAATTTAATTATTAATTTGGGGAAGGGGAACAGGACTTTATTGGGGAACAGTGTGTACTTCCCGGGCTTTTTCCAAGTCAAGTTGTTGTCCTTTCAGTTTTAGTTGTGGAGGGCGCAGCTCAGCTCCAGGTCCAGTTGCTGTTGCTAGTTGCAGGGGGCGCAGCCCACCATCCCTTGCGGGAGTCGAACCGGCAACCTTGTGGTTGAGAGGATGCGCTCCAACCAACTGAGCCATCCGGGAGCTCAGCGGCAGCTCAGCTCAAGGTGCCGTGTTCAATCTTAGTGGTACAGGGCACTACCCACCATCCCTTGCGGGACTCGAGTTGAACTGGCAACCTTGTGGTTGAGAGCCCACTGGCCCATGGGGGAATCAAACCAGCAGCCTTGGGCGTTAGGAGCATGGAGCTCTAGCCGCCTGAGCCACTGGGCCGGCCCTGTTTCTTTTTAAGAAGGCCAAAGGGGAGTGGCCTCCCAGGGCAGATGGCAATAGTGCTAGGGCACGCTGGCTGTAAGTAAGGTCGTCAAGGAGGGCCTCTCTGAGGAGACGGTACTGAGCTGAAGCTGAGAAGAAGAGGCCACATGGAGGGGTGAGGGCAGAGTTCCGGGCAGAGGGAAGGGCCAATACAAAAATGCTCTGGCAAGAAAAGGCTTGGTGAATTGAAAGAGCAGAAAGAAGGCCAAGGATGGCTGGAGCAGCTCAACAAAGGTCTTAACATCCTGGCTAATGTGAGATACCCAACCTGGAAAGAAAGAAGAAACAAGATAGACACACTGTTGATGAGAAAGTGGGGTGAGACGTGTGATGTAGCGCTCTGGCTCAGTGTCTGGCAGGGGGATTTGCTGGAGTGAAAGCTGAACACAGAGTTGTGGAATGGTGGGGGATCTGTGGTGGTTGCTCATTTTTGTGGTTTGGACAATGTGTTCAGACATGATTATGGAATAGGTGTTCTCTCAATCCATTAGAGAGGACTTGGTCGGATGTTGGAAATTGTTTCTGCTCAACAGGACAACCTCGGGTGTTACGAGTTCCCTGGATGATCCTGGGCAAGTCACTTGTCTCTGGGCTTCTATGGTTCCTTTACTGCTTACTGAGGGGCATGAATTTGAATGTCTGCAGGCAGCAAGTAGGAGTGTAAATGAGTGGGGTGGGCCAGTTGTTAGATAAGAGGAGGCCTGTGGTGACCTGTGGAGAACTCATGTTGTACCAAGAGGGGTTGCCAATTTTGATTTTTCAAGTGTAGTTGGTTAAAAAGAGAAGCCGCTTGTGGCCTCTGGGAGTTGATTAGCCCTCTCCCTCTAGAAACCTTGGTGTTGCTAGCAGTCTGCCTGATACTTACAGCTAGGCTGCAGTGTTGTCCTGTCAAGCAGAAACAGTTTCCAACATCAAACAAAGTCACTCTGGTGAATTGAAAGACCATCCCACAACCATGTCTGCACACATTGTCCAAACCATGAAAATGACGAAACATAACCCCCGCCCCAAGTCAGAATGACTGCTGCGTATTTATAATACCAAGTAGAGCTTTAGCCCTGATCCATGCCTCCTCCTGACTTGTAGGTAAGAATTATTAAGATAACCGAAAAGAATTATCCCCACCCCCTGACAGCAGCCAACCTGGAGAAAATCTCCCCTTTCTCAAACCCCCCTGGAGAATAACCTAACACAAGCCCAAATCCTACACTAAGTCTTTCTAACACGTGCTTGCTGAGATGCCCAAGATGGGTTCCCCATGCTGTATGCTCTACCTTGTTCAACTACAGATGTGTTCCTGGTGGCCTTTGGCTGGAGGGCCTTGTCTGAAACGGGGGATCCACGGAGATGAGCTGAAGCCCTCACTGCTGGGACTCTCATAATAATGGGTACATCTGAGACCACCTTGTGTCTAACTGGGGTGCCGTCCTGCCCATGATTTGGAGGGAAGCCTGATGTTTTGTTGAGACCCTTAAGCATTGGAATTATTTTGTTTGTTATCCTTGGAATAACGTTCTGGAGCTTTTGGTTATTCAGTTTCTCCTTGGTAAAATTGTTTTCTGGCCTTCCACACGTGCTCCTATGGTCCATTCTCTAGTGTGTTGAATGTGTTTGTCTGTAAGAGAAAGAGGCGAGAGCGGAAGGATGACTGTGCAGCCACGGATATCTGAGGGCATCACAAACCTGTTACTGCTCAATCTCTAGTGCTGAACACTACTTCTCAATCTAAAGAGTTGGGAACGCCAAACCGCTTGGCAGTCCTGTTACCAGGTAGCATGCTGGTGTCTCTTTTGTTAACAGAATTGACCAGGCAAATTTCTGTGTCAACCAAGGCCTGATAAGTGTGTCCTACAACCAGCCCCAAAGACTGGAATTCAGAACCTATCCTCAGATTCATGTGCTTTGGATACACTTTGCCTTGAGTCACCATTTCAAACCTTTATGAGGACTTCTTCCTGGGTTTCGTCTGTGTCCCTGAGAACTCTTTTGTTTCGTTTCTTCTGCCCAAAATCAGGACATTTCCTCTGGCCCCTGATCAATGACAGTTGGCCTTTGGCCAAGTTCTGGAGATAGAGGTTTACATGGCACCATCCTATGGCTCCTTGTGCCAACTAAACCTGGGCCAAATACCTGCTTCCTTCACTTTTTATTACTATTACTCTAACTGTAACCCTTATCTCTCTAACTGACACCATTTTACTAGGGACCATTTAGAATTGTGTTGGCCATTTTGGGGAACTGTTGACAAGAATAAGATTGTTTATTTGAGGGGTACCTCAGAACAAAAGGGGGAAAAACTCTCATTGAGGAGATTGTCTTGTTTGTCAAAAAGAGAGATTATTTTAACATAGGCAATATTTCACTTCTGTACTTTGTAGATTAATAAATGCTGCTTTTTAATTGTATGACTGTATTAAATTGTCGTTATTTTTAAAATAAGCTGGAAGGCCACTCTTTTTGTGTGTGCGTGTATATGCCAAAATCTGTTTTTCTACGTTTAAATTGTCTTCCCTTTGCTTGCAGAGGGAACACTGATTAGCTTTTTAGAGTGTAATTTCATATTTCTCTGAAGTAGCTCCCTCTCATCTCTTTTGCTGTCCCTTTCCCTCTCTTGGCAAACTTTAAAGATTGGCTATCGAAACCTATTCTATTGTATGTGCACACTCTAGGAATACCCAGTCCACTTAAACAGTTAAAAATGTCTTGAAGAATTATTCAACTATGTATGTTTCCTTTGTGGGCCCAGAAAAGTGTATTTGTGTCATAGGCTTTGTTATTATAGTTACAAGATAAGAAAAGGCCTTAGTTCCAAAATAAAAGAAGAACTTTTTAAATTTTCCATGAAATGTCTTTAAATTTGCCATGAAAAATAATGCCAGCACAATATTTTGGTCTGTACAAGATTGGGGTTAATTTTCAAATGATTTAAACTTTTAAAAACCTTTAAAATTTTTATATTGATTTTATAAGTTAGGTAAGTTATCATGTATTTTGTATATTCATCCCCAGATCTTATTTATAATTGGAAATTTATACACACACACACACACACACACACACACACACACACACACACACACACACTGGGGGTGCCAAAAAAATGATACACACATTTTAAGAGTGTATATCATTTTGTTTGGCACCCTCTGTGTGTGTGTGTGTATTTGTGTGTGTGTGTGTGTGTGTGTGTGTGTGTATGTTCGTATATAACTGGAAGTTTGTACCACCTTCACCCATTTCCCCCAAAGACCACTCCCCGCACCTCTGGCAACCATCTATCTGTTCTCTGTTTTTGAGTTCAGTTGTTTTAGATTCTACATATAAGTGATATCATCTGGTATTTGTCTTTCTCTGTTTGATTTATTTCACTTAGCGTAATGCCCTCAAGGTCCATCCATGTTATCACAAATGACAGGATTTCTTCCTCTTTTGTGGCTTCTGTATGTGTATATATCACATTTTCTTCACTGATTCATCAGTTTATTTCCATGCCTTGGCTATTGTAAATAATACTGCAGTGAACATGAGGGTGTACATATCTCTTTGAGATAGTGATTTCGTTTCCTTCAGGCAGTGGAATTGCTGGATCATATGGTAGTTTTATTTTTAATTTTTTGAGGAACCTCCATACTATTTTCCAAGGTGGCTGCACCAGTTTACATTCCCTCTTTCCCCACATCCTCACCAAACCTTGTTATCTCTTGTCTTTTTGATAACAACCATTCTGACAGGTGTGAGGTGATGTCTCACTGTGGTTTTGATTTGCGTTTCCCTGGTGGTTAGTGATGTTGAGCATCTTTTAATGTACCTGTTGGCCATGTGTATGTCTTTAGAAAAATGTCTATGCAGTTCTTCTGCCCTCTTTTTAATCGGATTGTTTTTCTGCTATTGAGTTGTATGAGTTCCTTATATACTTTGGATATTAACCCCTTATCAGATATGTGATTTACAGATATTTCTCCCGTTCCACAGGTCGCCTTTTCATTCTGTTGATGGTTTCATTTGCTGTACAGGAGCTTTTTAGTCTGATGTCATCCCGCTTGTTTCTTTTTGCTTTTGTTGCCTTTGCTTTTGGTGTCAAATCTAAAAAATCATTTCCAAGACTTATGTCAAGGAGCTTACAGCCTATGTTTTCTTCTAAGAGTTTTATGATTTGAGGTCTTACATTCAAGATGTTAATCCATTTTTGAGTTGATTTTTGTGTATAAGATAGAGGTCCATTTCCATTCTTTTGCATGTGGCTGTCCAGTTTTCCCAGCATCACTTATTGAAGCGACTGTCTTTTCCCCATCGTATATGAGGCCAGACAATTAAGTTTGTGAACTTGCCACTATGCACTTACATTGGCAGCTCTGTACAAACAGCTCGGTAAGGTTTCATAACCTTGGTATATCAGTGTCTCACAGCTGTGTTCGTGTCGACTTGTGGCGGTGTCTTGCTGAGTGGCGTTCATTATTGTTGTTGCATGTGTTTGTGTGCCATCATGAGAATGTGTGAGCTTGATTAGTGCAATGAACAAACATTAAATTTCTTGTTAAACTTGGCAAGAGTGGAAGTGAAATCAGGGACATGTTAGTCCAAGTTTATGGGGATAATGCCAGGAAGAAAACAACAGTGTCCAAATGGATTAAACGTTTTTGTAAGGGGAGAGAACGCGTCACTGATGAAGAGAGGGCACGGTGGCCAGTAACAAGCAGAACTGATGAAAACATTGCAAAAATACATCTAATTGTGCTTCAGAATTGTTGGCTGACTGTGTGAAGCACAGCAGACCAAGTAAATGTCGATATAGACACAGTTAGGAAAATCTTAATTGAAAATCTTGGCATGAGAAAAGTGTGTGCAAAAATGGTCCTGAAGGGGCCAGCCTCGTGGCTCAGGCGGTTAGAGCTCCATGCTCCTAACTCCTAAGGCTGCCGGTTTGATTCCTACATGGGCCAGTGGGCTCTCAACCACGAGGCTGCCAGTTCAATTCCTCGAGTCCCGCAAGGGATGGTGGGCAGCGCCCCCTGCAACTAAGATTGAACACGGCACCTTGAGCTGAGCTGTCGCTGAGCTCCCAGATGGCTCAGTTGGTTGGAGTGCATCCTCTCAACCACAAGGTTGCTGGTCCAACTCCCGCAAGGGATGGTGGGCTGTGCCCCCTGCAACTAGAAATGGCAACTGGACCTGGAGCTGAGCTGCGCCCTCCACAACTAAGACTAAAAGGACAACAACTTGAAGCTGAACGGCACCCTCCACAACTAAGATTGAAAGGACAACAACTTGACTTGGAAAAAAGGCCTGGAAGTACACACTGTTCCCCAATAAAGTCCTGTTCCCCTTCCCCAATAAAAAAATCTAAAAAAAAAAAAAAAAGTCCTGAAGGACCTCACCAATGAACAAAAGCAAAGGACAGTTGAAATTTGCCAAGACCTTTTGGAGAGACAAGACAATGTTTTGGGCCATGTTATCATTGGTGATGAAACATGAGTGTACCAATATGACCCTGAAACAGTCAAAGTGCACAATGGAAGTCAGCCACTTCTCCACAACCAAAAAATTTCCATCAGTCCAAATCAGGAGTCAAAATGATGTTGCTAACCTTTTTTTATATAAAAGGAATTATTCATTATGAATTTGTACCAACTGGACAAACAATTAACCAAGGTTACTATTTGGAAGTGCTGAAAAGGCTGCGTGAAAAAGACAAAAACAACCTGAACTTTTCGCTAATAATTCATGGTTCTTGCATCACGACAATGCACCAGCTCATATGGCACTGTCTGTGAGGGAGTTTTTAACCAATAAATAAATAACTGTATTGGAACACTCTTCCTACTTACCTGATCTGGCCCCCAGTGACTTCTTTCTTTACCCAAAGATAAAGAAAATATTGAAAGGAAGACATTTTGATGACATTCAGGACATCAAGGGTAATATGACGACATCTCTGATGGCCATTCCAGAAAAAGAGTTCCAAAATTGCTTTGAAGGGTGGACCCTGGCTTTGGTGCATAGTTTCCCAAAGGGAGTACTTTGAAGGTGACCGTAGTGATATTCAGCAATGCGGTATGTAGCACTTTTTCTAGGATGAGTTCGCGAACTTAATTGTCACACTTCATATGGCAATTTCTATCAAATAAAAACATTATGGTGTGTCCTCATCCACCTTATTCAGCAGATCTGGCACTGTGTGACTTCTGACTGTTCCCCAAAGTCAAAATGACCATAAAAGGTAAACGTTTTGAATCAATTCAGGACATCGAGGCAGCCACCACAGTGCAACCAAAGACACTCACGAAAGAGGACTTCCAGAACTGCTTCAGAAAGTGGCAAGAACAATGGGATAAGTGTGTTCGAAGTGAGGGGGAGTATTTTGAGGGGGATTAATGGCAATGTGTCTTTTACTGTAATAATTCTTTTAAATTTAAATAATCACCATATTTTTATCACACCTCTCATACATATCAAAATAAAAATAAGACCACTCTGTCATCACCTCTGAATACAGACAAAAACAAGCGCATTATCTGAACAACAGAATTGATCACCTATCCCCACCCTGACTAATATAAATGACTTCTGCTTCTTTATCAATTATAGCTTTAGTCTTCCCACCTTTAGATAAATATTTTAAATATACCAAATCATAAAACTATCCCATTTCCTAACAGCACAAAGCCAGAGCAGAGCCCCTTTCCTTGAAGCCTCCCCAGAAACCTAACACAAGTTCAAGTCCTATGAGAAGTCGTTTATAACATCCTCTCACCGAGATGCCCCCCAGTTTCCCATATTGTGTGATCCCTGTCATTGCACTGAGTCAATACGCCTGACTTTGTTCAATTACAGGTGTGTTGTGGTAGTTTTGATGGGAAGACACTTGTTGTCACACAGCAGTCTAGCAGACTGTCCCCCCGTGTCTTTTCTTAAGGAAAGAAGAGTCTGTGAGACTGCATCCCTGGGACTGTATATTTCTCTCTATTTAGTCTCCAAAAGAGGGTTTGCAGCCAATGACAAGTAAGATCCCCCACGGGGGGGGGGGGCGTGATAACTTAAGCCAGGTGGAACCCCGTGGAGACCCCCGATGAGCTGCCTTAAAAAGATTTGGGAAGGGGCCTTGTCTCCCCTTCCTTCTGCCTGAGAAAAGCGGCTGCTGGCTCTGCCTTTTCCCTCTCACCTAATTGGGAGAAAAGTCTTGAGAGTGATAAGATTAAACTCTCTCTGCTCAGCTCTGTGAAACAATTTCAACATGTGATATATATCCCTTAAAAGAAGTGCATACCTCACCTCAAGGACTTTCTGCTCCAGCTGTTTGAAGATCAACATAATTGGTTTGGGTTGTTTCTATAACGTGATAAGTGAGTCTCACAAACCATGCCAAAAACACTGCTACTCCCTTGTATACTTATCAATAAAAACCTCCAGTCGGCTCAAATCTGGGCTCCAGTCTTTCAGAACTGTGAGACCCCTGGCCATCTGAGATTTAAACTGCATTAGGTCTCTGTTTCTTTCTTTCTTAAAAACTTAACCCAAAGCCGCCCCTTCTCTCACCCTCACTGCCCGTGTTGCGCTGGACATGACAGGCACTGACCCTGGAAATTGGATTTTTTTTACTGAAAGATACTGGTGTTTTTAAAGGTGACTCAAAACAAGTTTTCAACATTCTGAAATGATATGAAACAGGTGCATAGGTTCGATGTGGCCTGAGGGCCACCAGTTTTCAACCTTGTGGTTGGATGATTTTCTTATCAGACGTAAAGGTTAATGCTGTTATGAATGGTTAACAGCTATTCTGTACCTAAGCTGAACCGGGGGTTAGAACACATGTATTGTTTTAGTTAATGTTCTTTGCTACTGAAGTCATCCAGAGCTCTCTGAACTCTGTTCCTGCTGTGCCATTTGCAAGGTTCCCTGCTTCATGTTTGTCTATAAACCAGGTCAAATTCCTTTTTATGGGAAGATGCTGATGTACCCCCATTTCCTTCTCACGGTGAGCCTGTAGCCATAGGAACTGTGACCGAGTACACAATAACACCTGCACGGACAAATCCTCAGGGAACAAAGTCCATTTTTAACGAAGCTGGCCTGACCACAGCAGAGTCTGCCGGACTTCCTGGGCGTCTCAGCTTCGTGTTCTGGAGGAGGAGAAAGTGAGCCATCTCAGGTATGGGTTTCTTCCTGGGAGCTGGGACTTGGGCCAGGCTGAGAAGGGCTATGGGAGAAATTCTTCCAGGCCTGCTTCTCCCGAGGAGAAAGTAGAAGGGCCTTGTACACCAGTTCTCACGGTCTCCGAGAGCTTTGCTAGGTATGAGATTGTGTGAATGGAGCCCAGCATATGGAGGATTCTAGCATTGCCCAGGGCACGGGACCCTTTAGCCCTAGAATCACAGGAGCAGAGGCTTTAATTCTGTGATCGGTGCCTTGGCCTGTGAAGATGGAGGGAACAGGAGAAGCATTAGGCTAAGCGATGGAGTTCCTGCCTCACCAATTCCCTTCCTGCATCCTGCCGTGTCCCACACAATATGGCATTCACTCCGTTCTCCCCAAAGCCCAGGCACCTCTCCTCTGATGGCCTGAGATGATCTCCGGAACCCTTATGCCCACCAAACCCATCTTTCCCCTTTCCTCTGCTCTGTAAACCAAGGTTTCTGCCTCAGTTTCCCTGCATGACTAAACAATTTCCCTGGGACTGGAGCCATCCCTGACCCTGTGGCGTCACAGAGAAGACAGTCTCCTATGCTCAGTGTCAGGCAGGGCCTTGCTGTGGGAGAAACCGATTCCTCGGAACGTCCATTCTGCATGTAGCCACTCCAGGGAATCTCTGAGTGCATCTCGTGAACTAGATGGAACTTACTTAGCAGCCTGAGTGAAGATGCTTTGACATGGTCCAGTGGGCCCTGGCCACACCTGTCAACGGGTTGCTCTGTGGCAAGATCACGTTTCCATTCCAGCTCTCCAGTCTGGTCCCCGTCCTCACTAAACCATCCTCCTGAGATCCCAGGGTGCTTCTCTGGCCCAACTACTCATTTTGAAAGACGTGATCAAAAAAGATAGGTGAGAGAAAAAGAGACACAGACAGAGGCAGGCAGACAGAGACAGAGAGAGAGACAGCAGACAGATAGGCAGACATTGAGGACAGCCTCCTAAAAAAGATCTGACATTTTTCTGTCAATTAATCAATCACCTAAGTTATAATGGAGGGCTAAATCTCTTCCCCATCCCTGCCTAATGGACACCTTTGAGGCTTCTTTTATGATTTAAAATTTTTTAATTATTGAAAAGGTAATATACATGATTGAAAAATTCAAACAGTAAGAGTATAGAGTGTGAAATAAGTTGTTCTCCCACCTTGACTACTAGTATTCCAGTTCTGTCTAAAAGCAGCAGTTGCCCAGTTTCTTGTTTATCTTTCCAAAACATTCTATGCATATATTAGCATATCTAATCTCCACCCTTTTGTAAAACACTAATATTAGCATACTATATATGTTTTGCTATATTATACTGTTATCACTTGATATGTCTTGCAGCTTATTCCATGTTTGTACATGTAGATGTCTCATCTTATTTAGCAGCTGCGTACTATTTTATTACAATTATACATAAGTTAAGGCCCTAATGATGAAACGATTAGGTTGTCTTGTGTCCTTTTATTATAAACAATGCTGCAACTAATGTCTTTTCAATACTTCGTGGAATACATAAATGAGTAGGTTTGTCAGATAAATTCCTAAAAGTAGAATTTCTAGGTCAAAGGTTATATTCAGCTTGATAGATATTTTTACTTTGTCCTGCAGAGAGCTCAAATCCGTCTACACTCCCAGTAACACTGTGGGTGGGCCTGTTTTCCCACAGCCTCCCCAGCAGAGTATTCCTAGACTTTTGATTTTGGTGTGGTTTCAGAGTATATTCATCAAAACGATTCACGTGTATTATGTGCCAGGCCCTGAACTGAGCACAAGGAGTGTAGACGTGAATCAGACAGGTCCTGACCTTCGGCCCTGTAATCTAGACATGCAAACTGCAATATTATCTAGAAAATGCAATGCTGGTACAAGGTACAAAGGTAGCACAGAGACCAGAGGGGTTCATTTCCTCTGTTTGTTCATAACATGGGAAAACTTTGTGACGAGCTGATATCTGAGATTAGTTCTGAGGAATTCCTTTATTTAACAAATATGTGTTAAGTACCTGCTATGTGCCAGATACTGTTCTGGTATTTAGGATACATTAGTGACAAAACAAAGATCCCTGCCCTCACGAAGCTTCTAGTCTAATGAGGGGGTGTTCACTGAACAGTAGCTATAATAAATAAGTGAATGATACGGTATGTGCCAAGGTGATGAACTCTACGGGAAAACAAAAAGCAGAGGAGGGCAGGGCTCAGCAGTGCCTGTGATGGAGGGGAGGTGAGCAATTTTAAGTAGGGTCGTCAGGTAGGCCTCCTTGAAAAGGTGGCTTTTGAGCAAAGACTTGAAGAAAGCGAGCGAGTTAGCCAAGCGGATAGCTAAGAACAAGCTTTCCAGGCACTGAGAGCAGCCAGCACAGAGGTTCTAGGGTGAACGTGGGCCTGACACCTTGGCAGAGCAGCAAGGAGGCCAGTGGACTGAGGGAGGGAGAGGCTAGTGGGAGATGGAGTCAGACTGATGATGGGGGCCAGAGCTTGGAAGGCTTTACAGGCCATTGAGGCAGCTTTGGCTTTTATTCCAGGTAAAATTGCACAGTTTTAAGCAGAAGAATACAATGATCTTCCTTTTCTCTTTAAAGTCGCTCTGGCTGCCATATTTAGAACAGATTATAGTGGAGGACCAGGGTGGAAGCAGAGAGACCAGCAAGTCAGGTGTGAGATGATGACAGCTTGGACCAATCTGGGAGGAGTGGAGGTGGTAAGAAGTGATTTTGGATATGTTTTAAAGGCAGAGCCATAGAATTGGAAGTGGCCTGAGAGAGGAAGAAGGGGTTCAAAATGCCCTCAGGGTTTTTGGCTTGAGCTGCTGAACAAAATGGGAGTTGCCATCAACTGAAATAAGAAACCTAAAGGTACAGGACATTTCAGGGGGCAAGATCAAGCATTCAGTTTTGGACATGTTATGTTTCTGAGACCCATTAGACATCCAAGGGGCGGAGTCAAGTAGGCAGTGAGATGTATGAGTCCAGAGTTTGAGAGAGGTCAAGACCAGAAATACAAATTCAGCACGTCAGTGATAAATAGGAATTTGTCAGGCAGAGGAGGGTGGGAGCCATCCAGGTGAAAGAAACCGCCTGAGAACAGGCACAAGTATTTGAAACCGCTGCTTCTGTTTGGGGAACTATCGTTCAGCTTTCATTGGCGGGTGAGAGCAGGAAGGGAAGATCCGGCAGAGGGCAGCTGGGATCTGACCACCCAGGGCTTCATGGGTCAAACCAAGAAACTTCCACTTTACGAGGAAAGCAGTGGGAGACGAAGGACCAAACGGAGTCCTCTGAATGATCATTCTGCATCTGAGAAAAGGAATTCTGGGCAACGGCTTGGAGATGGTTTCAACGGTCTGGGCAAGGGAAATGTGGAGGGTCTGCAGACGGGCAATGGCCGTGGAAAAGGAGAGGAAAGAATGGACTTGAGAAGCATCCGTCAGGCCGTGAAGTTTCCGTGACTGCCTGGGTCTGAGGGATCAGGAGTCAGGGAAGGCAGGAAGGTCCTGGGGTGGAGGTGAGGGTGAGCGGGCGTCTGATGCTGTCAACCAAGATGCGGCCGCGGAGTGGGAAGCAGCCACTGCAGCGGGGACGTGGCTCGCCGAGCCACCTGACTCCGCCGAGGTGGACGTGACCGTAGCCGGTGCACCAGGCAGTTGGATACATTAGCCAGAAGGTTCGCTCCAGCGGTTGGGAATCCATTGTCATTAGTCGGAGGAGGATAGTTAAAAATGTGGGTATGAGTGTGTTTTGGAGAAAGGAAAGGAAGCAGTAGAGAAGCAGCCTTGGTCTCTCCCTTTCCCTCCATCGCTGAGTCCTGTTGGTCCTGGTATCTTCACTTCACCCACTTTTCTCCAACCCCGTGTGATGACCCTGGGCCTTGCCCATCTTATCCACCCCACACTATGGGAATTGTTTCCAATTAATTTCCCCTTTCTCACTTTTGCCCCCTTTCAACCTATTCACCATCTAGTAGCCAGAGGGATTGCTTTAAAAATGCATATATTATCACGTCATCCTGCTCCTTATAAATGTCCATTAGTCAATGCACATTTGACTGATGGACATTTCTAATAAACTCCAACCTCTTTACCATCCTTTACCAGGCCCTGGCCCTGGAGGAGCTCTCCAACCTCTCTTCACACCACCCTTCCCTCACTCATGTTCCGTCACCCTGGCGCCCTACAAGCCAGTCCTTTCCACTCTGGATCTTTGCCCTGCTGTTCCTTCTACGTGGAATCCTCCTCCCCCAGAGTATCATACAGAAAACGCATTGACATCCCTCAGGCATCAGCTCCAATGTCACCTCCACACAAAAATAAATACAAATCTCTGACCTCCTGAAAGTGACCTGTCTCTTATTCCCTATGTCTTCATATTCTTTTCCTTCATGTGCATTTCAGCATTACTTGTTAATTATCCGTCTTTCTCATGACAATGGAAGCTTCATGAACTATGGAATATCTAACTCATTGCCATTGTAATCCCAGCCTCCAAGCACATAGAGTTGCTCTGTAAATATTTGTTGAATGGATACAGGTGGAAAAGGAGAAAAGGATGATGGAGGAAGCCCTGAAGAGACGAGAGAGGATCTGAAGCACAGTAAAAGAATTGGCCTTGAGCTGTGAACAGAGGCAAGGAGGAAAGTTTGGATGGGTATGCGGGGAAGTGTGCGTGTGGGGTGCAGGGTGTGTGGCAAGGGCAGGAAGTACAAGCATTTCATGGGTGATGGCCTCTTTCTGGTGAGGTCGTCTGCTGACAGTTCAGATGGAAGTTTCAGAGGTTGGGTAAAGGATTGGAGGGGAAGGAGAGAGATTTACGGTGTTTCCCCGAAAATAAGACCTAGTCGGACCATCATCTCTAATGTGTCTTTTGGAGCAAAAATTAATATAAGACCTGGTCTTATTTTAATATAATAAGATAACAATAATATAATACCCAGTCTTATTTTAATATAAGATCGGGTCTTATGGTATGATATGATATGATATGATATGATATGATATAAATATAATAATACAATACCAGGTCTTATATTAATGTTTGCTCCAAAAGACACATTAGAGCTGATGGTCCGGCTAGGTCTTATTTTCGGGGAAACACGGTAGGACAGTTGCTAAGGGGAATGGGAGAGGAAACTCATCAATATTTTGAGGTAACCACGTGCCAGGTACTGTGTTGAATGCTGAGGTTATAGAGATGAGGAGGATGTGACACTGTCGTTGCTTTTCAGGAATTCACAACCTAAAGGAAATAGACTTTCTCCAAGAAAGGTGAAAATGTAGGGTGCTCTGTACTGTAATGGATGGAGTGTTGCAGAGGCATGATGGAGGCTCAATTCTGAGAGTAGGGGGACCATTACAGAGGCTGTGACCTTTGAGGGTGGGGTTGAAGAAAGAGAATGTGTGCATAAGGTAGAAGTACGTGCGTTCCACAAAGAGAGAATGATGGTACCCCCAAAGGTGGTGGTGTGGAATGGCTAGAAATGCAACACGTTTGTGTAGCTGGAGTGAAAAATGGGAGATGATGCTAGAAAGGAGGGTTGAGGTGAGGTAGTGAAGGATCTCAGATGCATCAGGAATTGGAACATTCTCCTGAAGTCAGCAGAGCAGCAGATTCTTGACATAGCTTCTCAAGAAGCTAACTCAGTAGGTGACGTGGATGATGGACTGAAGGGAAGAGAAACGGCGCAGTGGGCAGGGTTAGGAGATGGCTGTAGAAGTCCTGAGGAGTGGTCATGAGAACCTGAAGTAATGGAAGGCAGTAGGCATGGAGAGGAGGGGAAGGCTTCCAAAGAGAGTTCTGATGATGGGTGGGGTGAGGCGAGAGGGTGGCGTTCACACTGCCTCCGGCTTCTTGCTTGGGAGCCCGGGTGGATGGTGATACTGTTACCAGAGATGAAAATACAGTATGAAGAGTATATATCAAGGAAAAGGAATAAACTCAGTTTTTTAAAAAATTGTGGTAAAAGACACATAACATATAATTTACCATTTAAACCACTTTAAAGAGCACAATTTAGTGACATTAAGTACATTCGGAATGTTGTGCAATCATCACCTTTATCTAGTTCCAACATATTTTCATCACCCCAAAGGAAACCGCAGTTCCATTCAGCACTTCTTCCCTAGTCCCTGTTCCATCCATCTCCAGGCAACCACGAATCTGCTTTCTGTCTCTGGATTTGCCTGTTCTGGACATTTCATATTGATGGAGTAATACAGTATGTGACCTTTTGTGCCTGGCCTCTTTCACTCAGCGTAATGTTTTTTTGGGGGGTTCATCCATGGCGTAGCCCGTATCAGTATTTCATTCTTTTTTAATCCATTTTTTTATAGTGGTAAAATATACATAACAGAATTTCCCATTTTC
The DNA here is from genome assembly GCF_057876585.1 of Rhinolophus sinicus. Lineage (NCBI taxonomy): Eukaryota > Metazoa > Chordata > Mammalia > Chiroptera > Rhinolophidae > Rhinolophus > Rhinolophus sinicus. Next base: position 17,738,367 of record NC_142510.1, on the reverse strand, counting down.
ACCATCTTTACGTGCCTAGTTCAGTGGCATTACATACATTTATATCATGCAGCCATCACACGATTATCGTTTGCCCCAGGTGGCACTGGCTCGTTCACTTAGCTTTTACTATTTTCTAGGAACGGCCTTCATGGAGCTGCTTCTCTGCCCTGACAGTGTTCTGAGTGAGGCATCAGGCCTGCAGGGAACCCATTCGGAAGTCAAAACAGGCCCCGCTCTGTTCCCTCTGGGACTATGTACCCATCCTAAGAACACAAACTGCTGTATTTCAGACCGCCCTGTGCCACAAGGGAGACAGAGCAAGGCGTCCATGAGAACAGCACAAAGCCCTCCCTGTTTCTGTGACCTTTCTCTTGGTTAAGCATTCACCTGTAGACTTTTGACTGTCTTCCAAAGTTCTGGTTCGTATGTTCACTCTGACAGTTTTTGCCAGGTTTTTTGACACTTCTGGCAATGGAGCGGCTGCTAGCAGTCCCTACTCTGCCCTTTTCACCGATGTCACCAAGAGCTCAGTTGGAAACAAGCAGGATGCCTGTAGGACACCAAGTGTGGGCAGAGTGATAAACTCTTGAGGCCAGAGACCTGTCTGCCATGTTCACCAATGGGTCCTGGCACTTAAAACAGTCCATGGCACACACAGGACACACAACAAATGTTTGTTGAGTGAATGGAGCTTGTCAGTAGACCTTTGAAAATAGGAACCTTAAACTTGATTTCAGTGTATGGCCTAGGTAATAGGGATTTTTGCATCATCAGGGTACAGATGATAATTGAAGCCATTGATGAAGAAGAACTTGTTTTCAGATTATGTTAGGAATAAATAAATTCCTTTTTAGGACAAAACAGAATTATTGCTGCCACCTGCCCCCCTCAAGTTAATGACTGGCCCTGTGTGTTCTTCCAGACCATTTACTATCTATTTTTACTATATATGTATATGATTAAAATTTTATATATGAATACGAAGGCCAGACAATTACATTCGTGAACTTTCCACCGTGAACTTACGTGATGGAAAGTTCGTGAACTTAATTGTCCATTCTTCCGTATACACATATAATTTTTTTACTGATAGCTTTTTAATATATATGTATAGTGGAAATCTTTCCATATCAATAAAAATCTATACATAGTCATTAATATAGCCAAGATATTATCCTGGACACAATATACTATGGAACTTAAAAGCACAGACTGCCTTAGTTTAAATGCTTGCTCCACCACTTATCAGATGTGTAACTTTTGCAAAGTACTCTCACTTTCTTCATCTATAAAGTGGAGCAGTGATAATAAATAGCGTGTTTCTTGTGGCGTTTTTATTTGAGATTTAAATAAAATAATCCCTGTAAAGCCCATAGCACCATGTAAGCACATAAAACTCATGGAAAGCTTTCATTAGAAGTTGACTATTTGGAATGAGCAATCCAAAAAGGAAATTAGGAAAACAATGCCATTTACAATAGCATCAAAAAGAATAAAATACTTACGAATAAGTTTAACCAAGGAGGTGTATACAACTTTTACATTGAAAACTACAAAACATTGGTGAAGGAAATTAAAGAAGACCTAAATAAATAGAAAGACATCCTATGTTCATGGATTGGAAAACCTAACATTGTTAAGATAACAATACTAATCAAAGAGGTCTCCATATTCAATGCAATCTCTGTTACATCCCAATGGTGTATTTTTAAGTGGAGAGGCCAATCCTCAAATTCAGGTAGAATCGCAAGGGACCCCAAAGAGCCAAAAGAATCTTGAAGAACAAAGTTGGAAGACTCATACTCCCTGATTTTAAAACTTCCTGCAAAGCCACAATAATCAAGACAGTGTGAAACTGGCATAAGGATGGACATATAGGCCAAAAGAATAGAATTAAGAACTCAGAAATAAACCTCTGCGTCTATGGCCAACTGATTTTTCTCACACTGTCCAACTTTTTATTTTTGTATGTTTTACACAATAAAGAATGCATTAGTAGTGCAATATCATAGAAACTTTACAAGTAAATAAATATGTACATATCAATTGTATAGGCTCAAAAGTTCTTCCTGGTAGAAGTGTCCAGTAAAAAAGATTTGGACATTGCTGCTGGCAAGGTTGTTCTCATAGGAGGAATTCAAGGTTGCTTGTTTTCACATTGTTAATGAAGAGAGATACATATTTCTATGTAAATTAAATGAAGCCAGTGAGAAACAGGAAAGACAAGAAAAGACTTTCTTGGATTAAAAAAAAAAAAGTTTCTGAAAAATGATTAGATCCATATTTTGCAAGTCTTGAACACTGTGCATTGGCCACATTTTGGTTGGTCAGTTGATTTTTGACAACGGTGTCAAGACCATTCAATGAGAAAATAACAGTCTCTTCAAGAAATGGTGTTGGGAAAACTGGATATCCATAGACAAAAGAATTAAGTTCGACCCTTACCGTATACCATATACAAAAGTTAATTGAAAATGGATAGGGTAATACGATGACAGCTCTGATGGCCATTCCAGAAGAAGTTCCAGAATTGCTTTGGCTGGTGGATTAGGCGCTGGCATTGATGCATTGCTTCCCAAGGGGAGTACTTCGAAGGTGAGCATAGTGATACTCAGCAATGAGGTATGTAGCGCTTTTTCTGGGATAGTTCTCGCACTTAATTGTCAGACCTCATAAATGACATGCTCTCTGCCTTAAGGAAGCCTCAGTAGAATTGAATACTCAAATTCAGTTTCAGACAGTATTTCTAGAACGCTGGTTGTGTGTGTAGTGAGCACTGGGCCCACGTTTTCCCACACTCTAAGCTTCCCATCCAACCAGTGAGGTATGTTGGCTGATCCTCTTTCACAGGGGAGTAAGTCTCCAGAAAAGAACGGGTATGGCTAATACAGCGGCAGGGACAGAGTCAGGATTTGACCCAGGGTTCCTGGCTCTGTGTGTCCTGCTAATTTCAGATAAGATGAACCTCTGTGTTCTCATCTCTCAAACGCGGGCAGAAGGGGAATGAGATGGTATCTATTGAGCAGCCTTGTAGCTTGTAGGACCCTATGCATTTTTCAAGGAGTTGCTAAAAGCCAGGGGCCAGGCGTCAGGTGTAGACAGTAAACAGGATTAGGCTGCAGAGAACAGCGCAGCACCTCGACCAGGACAGCTAGCGTTCTAGGCTGGAGCCCCACCCGGAGCCGACCCACAGCCGGTACCCGGAACCTAGGCGCGGCTGGGCTGTGCTATCGGCGCGGGTGGGAGCCGAGCAACAGAAAAAGGCTTGCGACGAGAATCTCGTTGAAATGTCCCCTCGGTCTCCGCGGAGGGAGAGTTCACAGTTCTAGTAACGTCTCTAGGACTAGCTCCCTCGTCTCTCTCCCTTTTCCTCACCTCCCGCGGAGTTCTTTCTTCCCCGTGGCCCCTCCATGGGCTTTCCCCTTGGTACGCCCTCCCCCGGATTCGAGGCCAGGCGACCGCCCGCTTGGACACTGCGCATGTGCATCCCCTGCCGCGGGAGTGGGGGTGGGGAACACGGACCCCGCCCCTTCGCGGCTCCACGCGTGACGTCGCGGGGGGCGCCGGCCTCCGCCCGGCTCCGAGCGGTGAGAGCGAGCGGTTGGCGGACTCGACGCCGCTAGACCGGGAAGGATGCGGGTGTAGAGTTCCTGCAGGGGGTCCTGGGGCCGGGGGGTGGGGAGGCCCAGGGGCACCACCAGCCGCTGACCCTCTGGCTCTGCCCTCTCCCTTCCTGCCTTTTCCCCATTTCTAGAGGTGCTGGGACGGGAGGCAGGGCAGGGACTGAGCACTTGTGACACCTGCGTTTCCCTGGAGCCCTCCTCCCCCACCCCCCTTCCAGGTGCCCTCTACATCAGGCTGGGAAGAGGGCACCCCACCTGGAAGTAGGAGATAGATGGCTTTCAGACCTCGGCCCTACCGTTCCTATGCTAAAGTACACGAGCCTCAGTCCCCCTTCCCCCCAGTATTTTTGCCTTGCCTCATCTGGTTTTGAAGATCAATATGGCACAGAAAACTAGAAAGGAAATGGAGGTTTGTTGAGTTCCTGCAAGGTCAAGTTATGCAGACTGCTTTCTTGGCCACACGTAGTCCTCATTCCGCGGTGTTCTTAGAACTCCCATTTCACAGATTGTTAAACGCACAACGCTTGGCCGCTTTGCTGTTTCTCACATAGCCAGTAAGTGGCAGAGGATTCAGCTTGAGCAGTTGAACTCCAAAGTGGATTTTCTTTCGTCAGACACTTCCTTTGGGCTAGTGGTTGGAGCTGTTCTGCAGCCAAACCCGAGCCCCAGCACAGCTGTTTCCTGACTTTTCTACCCTTGAGAATTCTCGTTTTTCAGGTTCCTTTTTCCAGCGCAGTGTGCTCTGCTCTGCTTCCGCCTTGATTACTTCAGGAATGAAACGCAGCAAACATTTGAGTGGTGTAGGGAAATGGTACTGGGAGTCCAGAGCCTTGGATCCCCGTCCTGGCTCTGCCACTAACTGTGGCTTTGGGCAAGTCCCTTGTCTTCTTGGTATTCAAAAGCTTCTCGTATTAAAAGCTTCCGTTTGAATACGATGGGTAAGTGTCTTCTGACAGGTGGCAAGCTGTTGTCCACTTCTCCCTCCCTGTCCTCCAGCAGGCTCTCCGTGGAGGCCCGGACCCCTCTACTCCCCATGGGCAGCTGCCAGGCAGGGCACAACCTGCATTTCTGTCTGGCCCACCACCCCCCTCTGGTCTGTGCCACTCTGATCCTGCTGCTTCTGGGCCTTTCTGGCCTGGGCCTTGGTGGTTACCTGCTCACCCCTAGGACGACCCTGCGTAGCCCTGACATTCCACAGGTGAGTGCCCTGCTGCTCGTCCTTCCCACGCAGGCCTGCTCTTGCTGCTGACCTCTCATTTCTCTCCCACCTTCCTTCTGCACACAGGACTGGGTCACCTTCTTGAGGTCTTTCAGCCAGCTGACCCTGTGCCCTGTGACTGAGCCAGTCACAGGCCAGTGGCATGGGTCTCACGTCGTGGGCTTGGTGACCACCTTGAATTTTGGAGATGGTCCAGACAGCAACAAGACCCAGACATTCCAAGCCCAGGTCCAGGGTAGTCAGATGGGATTGAAAGGTGAGATCAAGGGAGACGGTGGGGTTAGACGTGAAGACACTCGGGGGCGGGCCTGCCTCTGACCTCACCACCCTGGTGACTTGGGCACATCCCTGGTCCTTAGTCACGTCTGTTGTAATAAGAATTAGATACTTAGGGTGAAGATGGTACCCCCTGTGCAGGCTCTTTATAAGTGTTTTCTCTCTCCCCTTCCAGCTCTGAGGCTCTTTGATTCTATCCTTGGAGGTGTGAAGAGATGGGCTAGATTTGATCTAATGGTCTCTCTCATCCATGCGGCCTTCTCAGAGAGGCACCTTCTTTTCCCCTGGGGAATCTGAGAAGCATGTTCTGTTCAGCTAAACTAGTGTTTTTGGTGCCTACCACGTGCTTGGCACAGCTCTATCTGCCGTGAAGGATACAGAGAAATAAAGACATCATCCATTCCCAAAGCACTTAGAGTGTTCTGGGAAAATGATGAGAGAGAGGCAGTGGGTTCCATATATTCATTCCTGTGTGAGATTTGGCCCCGGGTTCCTTATCTAAAAAATTGAGAGATGAAGAGGGAGGACAGACAGGTAAAATTCTCTGACTCCTGAGGTCGTTTTCAACAGTGTCTAAGATTTCCCTGTTAATCACATATGTTTATGTGTGTAGAGGGGGGTAGGTCTCTGTATCCGAGTGTACATGTGTGATCGAAGAGCAAGAATAAAGGACTGTGTCTGATATATAACAGTTTTGTTTTGTTTTTAAAGATTTTATTGGGGAAGGGGAACAGGACTTTATTGGGGAACAGTGTGTACTTCAGGACTTTTTTTTTTTTTTTCAAGTCAAGTTGTCCTTTCAATCTTAGTTGTGGAGGGTTCTGTTCAGCTTCAAGTTGTTGTCCTTTCAATCTTAGTTGTGGAGGGCGCAGCTCAGCTCCAGGTCCAGTTGCCGTTTTCTAGTTGCAGGGGGCACAGCCCACCATCCCTTGCGGGAGTCGGACTGGCAATCTTGTGGTTGAGAGGACGTGCTCCAACCAACTAAGCCATCGGGAGCTCAGCAGCAGCTCAGCTCAAGGTGCCGTGTTCAATCTTAGTTGCAGGGGGCGCTGCCCACCATCCAACTCGAGGAATTGAACTGGCAACCTTGTGGTTGAGAGCCCACTGGCCTATGTGGGAATCGAACCGGCAGCCTTCGGAGTTAGGAGCATGGAGCTCTTACCGCCTAACCGCCTGAGCCACCGGGCCGGCCCCTGATATATAACAGTTTTATTGAGATATGATTCCCATTCCGTAAAACTCACCTATTTAAAATGTACAGCTCAATGGCTTTTCTTATATTCACGAAAGTGTGCAAGTATCATCACAGTCAATTTTAGAACATTTTCATGACCAGTCAAAGAAATCCTGTACCCATTAGCAGTCACTCCCCTTTTTCTCCTAATCTCCTAGCTCTAGACAACCACTAATTTACTTCCGGTCTCTGTAGATTTGCTTATTCTGGACATGTCATGTAATATGTGGTCTTTTGTGGCTGGCTTCTTTCACTTAGCATAGTGTTTTCAAGGTTCATGTGTGTTGTAGCACTTACCAGTACTTCGTTTCTTTTTATTCCTTAATAGTAGTCACTGTGTGAATATTCCACATTTTGTCCATTCATCATTTGATTGACATTTAGATTGTTTCCACGTTTTGGCTATTATAAATGATGCAGTTATGAACAGTAGTATACAAGTTTCTGTGTCATCATGTGTTTTCATTTCACTTGGGTATGTAACTAGGAGTGGAATTGCTGGGTCATATGGAAACTCTATGTTTAAACTTCTGAAGAATTAACAGACTGTATTGAAAGTGGCCGTACCATTTTATATTCCTACCAGCAGTGTAGGAGAGTGCGAATTTCTCCACGTCCTCACCAACACTTGTTCTTATCTGTCTTTCTGATTACAGCTGTCCTAGTCAAAGTGAAGTGGCATGTCACTGTGATTCTGATTCACATTTTCCTGATGGCTAATGATATTGAGCATTTTTTATGTGTTTATTGGCCATTTGGAGAAATGTATATTCAGAGTCTTTGCCCATTTTTAAAATGGGGTAATTTGTCTTAATTATTGAGTTGTAAGAGTTCTTTATGTTTTCTAGATACAAGTCTCTTATCTGATGTATGATTTGAAAATATTCTCTCCCATCTTCTGGGTTCTTTTTGTTGATGGCATGCTTTGAAACACATTTTAGGTGAAGTCCAGCTTATCTAATTTTTTCCCTTGTTGCTTATGATTTTAGTATCATATCTAAGAAGACTTTGCCTAAGCCAAGGTTACTAAAATATATTTTCTTCTAAGAATTTTGTAGTTTTAGCTCTTACACTTACGTCTATGACCCATTTTGAGTTAATTTTTGTGTATGGTGTGAGGATGTCCAACTTCATTCTTTGGCAGGTGGTTATTCAGTTGTTCCATCACGTTTTGTTGAAAAGACTATTCTTTTCCCATTGAATGGTCTTGGTTGAATAGTCTTGGCACCCTTATTAAATATCTGCCCCATGTGGGAATTAAACCAGCGACCTCGGCATTAAGAGCCACTGGGCCCTACCACATCATTTTAAGAGCCACTGGACCCTACCACGTCATTTTGATCACTGTAGTTTTGTAGTAAGTTTTGCAATCAGAAAATGCAAATCTTCCAACTTTGCTCTTTTTTTAACATTTGAATTTCCATATGAATTTTAGGATCAGCTTTTCAATTTCTGCTTCTGCAAAGAAGCCCTGTGTTTTTGTTTTTGTTTTTAATAATGGTTAGAAACAAAGTAATAACATCAACGATTATTTTATTTTGACCAAAATAAAAAATGAGCACCTATTGTGTACCAAGCTTGGGGACCCCGCATATCCGGAAGACATGGGCCTCAAGTTGCCGGTAGTCTAGCAAGGATACAGATGTGAACAGAAATAAACACCTTTCAATGTGTGACGTAGAACACAAGGTATCGTGGGAATACTCAGAGGTCAGTCGGGAATAGTGAAAACAGGCTTTTCATGCCTGAACTGTGGCTTGAGGGAGGCTCAGGAGTGTTCTCTTCCAACCAGAGGGAAGAGCATATGCAGAGGTACGCAATTGGGGATCATGATGGCATGTTTAGGAAACTCCAGGGGTTACGTTGACTGGCTCAGGGGAAGGATTGTTGAATGAGTGGCAGGTAGTGACCTGAAGAGGCAGGCAGAATGCCGTGGATGGTCTTGTGTGCCAAGCCAAGGTAGTCAGAGTTTATACAGTGCATTGGGCAAACTCAGAGATTTTTTTTTTTTTTTTTAAGATTTTATTGGGGAAGGGGAACAGGACTTTATTGGGGAACAGTGTGTCCTTCCAGTACGTTTTTCCAAGTCAAGTTGTCCTTTCAATCTCAGTTGTGGAGGGTGCCGTTCAGCTTCAAGTTGTTGTCTTCAGTCTTAGTTGGGGCGCAGCTCAGCTCCAGGTCCAGTTGCCGGGGGCACAGCCCGCCATCCCTTGTGGGAGTCGAACTGGCAACCTTGTGGTTGAGAGGACACGCTCCAACCAACTGAGCCATCCAGGAGCTCAGCGGCAGCTCAGCTCAAGGGGCCGTGTTCAATCTTAGTTGCAGGGGGCAGAGCCCACCATCCCTTGCGGGACTCGAGGAATTGAACTGGCAACCTTGTGGTTGAGAGCCCACTGGCCCATGTGGGAATCGAACCAGCAGCCTTCGGAGTTAGGAGCACGGAGCTCTAACCGCCTGAGCCACCGGGCCGGCTGGACATGGACCCTTTTTTAATAGACAAATTCCTTTTGTTGTGGATTCAGATGACACAGAAGTACACAAAGCAGATGTAAACGTCCTCCTCCGTCACTTGCAGAATCTACAGTTTATTGAGCATCCTCTTCGTCCCTCTCTGCACCCATTTAAAATTACAACAGGTACAGCGAGATTTCCTTCTAGAACGTGTCGCCAATTGAGAGTGCACATTTCCCCACATCTTCAACAACTCTTGTTACTATCATTTCTTTTCATTTTTTACAAATTTAATGGGCAAAGGAATTGCCTGATTGTTTCAATTTACTTTTTCCTATTGCTAGTGGGGTTGGGCATCTTCTTACAAGCTTATTGGCCGTTTTCATGTCGTCTCTGAATTTCCTGTTCATATTCCTTATTTTTCTTTTAAGCTATTGTCTTTATTTTCTTGATTTTTAGAAGATCTTTATACATTCTGGAGAGTAAACCTCTTTGCCAATTAAATCTGTTACAGGTATTTTCAACCAGTCTGTTACTTGTTTTTTTAAACTTACCTTTTATTGTACATAGAAGTCTTTCATTTGTTACGAGGTTAAGTTTGTTGTTGTCCTTTGCTCAAGCTTTTAGATTTTGTGTCTTTTTAACGAAGGCCTTCCCCACTTTAAAATTAGAAAATATTCTTCTGTATTTTCTTTTAATACTTGCTTAGGTTTTCGTTTTGTTTTGTTTTAGTTGGTTTGTATGGCTCTTTAATACATCTGGACTTTATGGTGTGAGATAAGAGTCTAACTTTTTTTCCCAAGTGGAAATTGTCCCAAGGCCATGGACTGAATCGGCCATCTTTTTCCCACTAATTTGAAATGGGGTGTGAACCTTTTCATCGATTTTTGGTACCTAGTAGAAACTGCTTTCTTAAAAAAGGACGAACGACCGTATTTTGCCCTGCATAATGCATACTTTTTTGCCCAAATTTGTGAGGGGAAAATAAGGATGTGCATTATACATGGGTAATATTAATTCCATATCTATATAAAATTTTAATTCTTTTATTTATGTTTATGAGTGAAAAGTGTAACTTTAGAAATCAATAATGATATCCCTATGCAAAATAATACCCTGGAATAGAATGATCGGTTTTGTTGAACTTTCGACAAACTTGGAATTACAAGGAGTTCTTGGCCCTCTATGATGTGTAAATATCGTAAATTTGTTACTGGTACATAAAACTTCTTGTACCTTGTATCTATTCTTGTGTTTTGTAATTATTTGTTACATAAAATTTCTTGTACCATAATATGTTAAAAAAATAAATGCTGAAATTCATTTGTAATACAAAAAACAAGAACTTGAATGTAAACAAATAAAAATTTGAATTAAAAAATTAGGTTTTTTTCCCCCTGAAAGTTTTAGCCAAAAACGTGGGGGGCTGGTCCAGTGGCTCAGGTCCAGTGGCTCAGGTGGTTGGGTCCCCGTGCTCCTAATGCCGAGAGGTGGCTGGTTCGGTTCCCACATGGGCCAGTGAGCTGTGCCCTCTACAGCTAAGATTGTGAACAACAGCTCTCCCTGGAGCTGGGCTGCTGTGAGCAGCTGGAGGTTGGCGTGAGCAGCCGTGGGCTGCTGTGTACTGCCATGAGCAGCCGGTGGCCAGAGTGAGTGGCCAGCAGCTGGCAAGAACTGCCATGAGCTTCTGTGAGTGGCCGACTGACAACTGGAGACTGAATGCCTCAGCTGGGGGTGGGGCGCAAGGCTCATAATACCAGCATGGGCCAGGGAGCTGTGTCCTACACAACTAGACTGAGAAACAAGGGCTTGAACCAGAGTGGGGGGGGAGGCAGGAGAAAGTGGGGGAAACATGGGTGCGCATTATACCCTGGAGCGCATTGTACACGGTAAAATACGGTGGTTTATACAAACTGCCTCGGCAGTGTGTATCTACCCCAGTTTCACTGCGCCTTGCGAATGAATATTGGTGTGTTTGTCTTATTGATTGTAAGCTAATTTAAATTGATGTTTGTTTATATCGGTACACAGTTATTTTCATTTCTCAATGATGTAAATGATGGTATGTAGAGTACTTCACTGAGTAGAATCAGTGCCAAAACAGCTGGTACTGTAGGAAGCCTTCGAAATGAATAGAAGTCTGAAGATAGATGGCTCCCGCCCAACCTTTCATTCTCCTCCATCTCCTCTCCTGTGCCTCTCATAGGGTCTTCTGCAGAAGAGCTGGTCCTCGTTACAGCCCGGGTGACCACAGAAAAGACCCCCAAAACCTGCCTGTATTTCAGTGCTGATCCAGACCTCCTGCCCTCCAGCCAGCCACCCATCTCCTGCTCAGAGGAGGGAGTTGGAAATGTCACCCTGAGCCGTAGGATGGCCGAGGAGTGTGTCAGCGTCCGGAGCCAGGAAGGCCTTGTGCTCACCAAGCTGCTCACCTCGGTAAGAGCCTCAGGTTACCATGGTTTCATAGATGGCCATGCTGCATGCTGTGTCTCCAAGGCAATTTTACCTAGTAGCTAAAATGCTGGCTTTATAATCCTGACTAGGAGTCTGTGTGACCTTGAACAAGCACCTGAGTGTCTGAGCCTCAGTTTCCTCATCTGTAAAACGGAAAACATGATACTATCTCCTAATTCCAACAGATAAATGAGAATGAATGGAAAGTGCCCAGGGTGATTCCTGGTACATAATAGAGATTTGGTAAATGACAGCTATTACTATTAACTGTTTTCTTTAAATGCAATAAAACGCGATCTCTACCTCACAGGAATTCAGAAGCTGGACTAAGGCAGGTTAGGCTAATTGCTGTCACAGAGATGTGAGCAGAGTGTTACCCAAGCACAGTAAGGAGCAGTGAACTCTTGAACTCTTAACTTGAACATTTATGGAGACTGTTTTGCAGCGATTGTGGCACTTAAGAAAGGGAATTATGGGGGGCCGGCCCGGTGGCTCAGGCGGTTGGAGCTCTGTGCTCCTAACTCCGAAGGCTGCCAGTTCGATTCCCACATGGGCCAGTGGGCTCTCAACCACAAGGTTGCCAGTTCAACTCCTCGAATCCCGCAAGGGATGGTGGGTTGTGCCCCCTGCAACTACAATGGCAACTGGACCTGGAGCTGAGCTGTGCCCTCCACAACTAAGATTGAAAAGACAACAACTTGACTTGGAGAAAAGTCCTGGAAATACACACTGTTCCCCAATAAAGTCCTGTTCCCCTTCCCCAATGAAATCTTTAAAAAAAAAAAAAAGGAATTGTGTGTAGTAGTTTATAGTGTACAAAGTGCTTTCAGAGTCATTATCTCATTTGATCTTAAAATAACCTTTGGAGGTAGTTGTTATTTATCCCATTTTACAGATGAGGAAACAAGTTTAGAGACAGGGAGTGAATTGCGCAAGGCCACTGGTTAAGTGGCATTTCAGGATTGCAACCTGGGCTTTCCAACTCTGAGTCCCAGGCTTGTTCCGCCCTGTCAGGATGATCCCTGAAGAATGAGGAACATTTGGGCAGTGAATGCAGTAGAGGGGGTTCAAGAAAGGAAATAGCATTCCAGGCAGAGTGGGCAGCATGAGCAGAGGCCTAGAGGTTGAAAAGTGTTCAGCCTTTGGGGACAGTCCGTGGGGCGGGGCTTAGGCATGGCTTAAAGGAAGAGGCAGGAAAGATGCAGGAATATCTGATGGGGGGGCCTGCGATGCCAGGCTAAGACGGTAGGACTTGACACTGCGGGCCACAGGGGCCACTGGTGCTGGGTGGAAGATACTGGCCTCGTGGGGGAAGAGACCGGTGAGCACGCTGCTGCATACTCTTCCCGCGCATTTGCAGAGGCTGAAGAGGAGCACCACCCGGGCGCTTGGAATCAGAGATGTTGGTTTCCAGACGTGGCCCTGCTTGCACATCTTTAAAACAAGGAGAATAGTGAACTCTCGTAGAATCATTGTTAGGGGGTTTAGTTTGATGGTTGGGCCAGAAAGCAGTGTGTAGACCATCGAGACGGCGCATTTGTATAGAAATAACATTTCCCCTTTAGCTGCTCCCTGGATGTGGAGAGCCCTCTCCCCCCATGGGGGCTTCTCTCTATCGCCTTGGGCTGGGGTGAGATGTCTTCCTAAGGGAAGATTCTGCATTCTCCCCATCTCATTTATTTCTCCTTCCTTCCTGTGCCCACCCCCTAGGAGGAGCTGGCTCTGTGTGGCTCCAGGCTGCTGGTTTTAGGCTTCTTCCTGCTTCTTATTTGTGGCCTTCTCTGCCTTCTCTCTGCTGTTTGCTTCCATCCGCGCCGGGAGTCCCACTGGTCTAGAACCCGGCTTTGAGAGCACTGGCCTACATCCTCTCGTGTTCTCAGGTAAGGTTCTTTGCCCCAGTCCTGTGGGAATGGGGGTTTGGTGGGGGTGGCAATTGTAACTGAGACAGAATCATTCCTAAACAATATGGTTTGGTTGTACTTATTTTTTTTAACTTTATATAGATGGAATCATACATATTCTTTTGTGACTGACTTCTTTCGGTTGACATTCTGATTTTAAGATTCATTCACAGCTCTAGTTCACATCCAAGAAGATTTTTGGTAACAGTGGTGAATTAAGAGGGTTCAAAATTGATGATGTGTCCTGAATATGAATCATGTATGTCTTGCTTTTGTCCTGAAATTCTGATACTCAGTTTTATGACACAAATTTTATAAAATTCATCTTGAACAGCTCAAAAGAATTGATTGATGATGCCCATTTACTGGGCATATACTGTGTGCCCAAGCCCTTTCCATGTACTTTCTCTTTTCCATTAGCCATTATTGCCTTTAGAAAAAGTTGATTCTGCTATTAGGGTCTTTGGAGCCTCATAAAAGTAGCAGTAGGTGGGGGATGTAGTGGCTAAGTAGTTTCTGTGTCAGCTCATTAAGGAAAAAATATTTTTGTAAAAAATTCCGAGTCAGGAGGATCTCATTCAATATGTGCACCCAGCTCTTAAATTGTTTTCAGCTTCCGCTGTGCCCTAGAAAATAATTGTGGAAGTGGAAACATAACCGTGGAGGTTTAGGCCCAGGGAAGGGCCAGAGGAACTAGACATTCACGATCAACCAACTTCTTGAGACAGGAAATGGTGGGACCCACTCAGCCTTTCTTAGATCTGAGCAGGCTGGGAAGGAATACTTTTTGGCCTCAGGTAAATCCTGGAGTCCTAAGGCCATCCCAGTTGGAATGAGTACCTGTACCTACCTCTAGTTTTCATTTCCTCTTTTTCTGCAGCCATCCCAGAGCTTCCCCCAAGGACCCTTTGACCTGCCCTGTATTTTTTTTCTCCAGGTATGAATCAACTTCTTGGGCCTTAGTTCTGAGTTGGAAGAGATGTGACAAAAAGTGGAGAGCTGGAATGTGGGGGGAAATAAAAGGCTGTTTTGCCCAGTGTTGCCCAGGGTGTTTATTGGGGATTGCATTGAGGTGGGAATTTTAAGGTAGACAGGCTGTGTAGGTTTGGAGGATTTTTGTTTTTGACTCTTTAGTTTGGGGTACAGGTTGGCCATAGACATGGATTACTACAGCTCTTCCCATGGTTGTACCTTGGCTTTGGAAAACACCTGGTTTTAATCCCAGTTCTGCCACTTTATGTCTTGTTTTCGTCTATGAAATAAAATCAATAATTTCATCCAGTTGAGAGTCAGGTGGGTATGGTCATGGCAGTGCCTTGACATAATGCAGTATGACCTTGGGCAGGTCATGCAACTGTAAAAGGCCTCAGTTGGCTGAAGGGATTTGACAGATTGAGTTTACCCAGCAAAGATTCCTCGAATTTAGGAGCCCATGTCCAGGCTGTCTGGTTACTAACCAGAGCGGTCCATTTTCCCGCCTTTTCTGCGCCCAGCATCAGCCTTCCCTTACCCCTCCCAACCTCTACCCTGTACGCACGCGCAGATCACAGCTGCTTTCTTTCCACCAGCGCCCCCTCAAAGCTTCCCCTAGCAACAAGCACCGGCTCACCGCTAAGGCGGGGCGAGCGCATGCGCCGCAGCCCTCTCAACCGCCAGTTGGACCGTACGCTGGGCTCCGCCTCCTCCCTCCCAGGGTCCGCGTGGCGGGGCGCGCGCGCACTCTGGCTCCGTGGCTGCCGGCCTCGCTAGCCGCGGCAGTAAGGAAGAGGGGCGGGGCTGTTCCTTGGGGGCCACGCCCCCTTTGGCCCGGCGTCCCTACAGCGCCTGCGCGCTCCCGCCCGGTCTCCATCTTGGAATTGGGAGGAAGAGGGAGAGGGAGACCGGGACGAGACCCGGGTTGTGGTGCGGAGAGGCTGAGCCTGAGAAGAGGACAGGGAGAGAGGGCGCCGGGACCGCCCTTAGCTGCAGTCTTTCAGCTCCCCTCACGAGAGAGAAGGGGAAAGGGAGGAGGCCGGGGCGGGAGTGGGGGCTGTCACCCTCGTACCCTGACGTGAGAGGGGCCGTTTGGCCGGACGTCCTAGGGGTGGGTCCCCTATCGGTGCCCGAAGACCTGGGGTTCAGGCCCTTCGGTTCCGAATTTCCGGGCTTGACCCCTCGTTTCTCAAATACCCGGTTATCAGCCCCACAGATTCCAGATATCCGGGACCCGGGTCCCAATCTCTCTAAAGCTGGGGCTCTGTTTTATAGGATTTCAAATATCTGGGGTTCAGGCCCCTGCGTGCACGAGTATCCGGGGTTCATTCCCCCACGCGTTCAAATATCAGAGCCAGCCTCCCCCCCTTTCAAATATCTGGGGTTCAGACCCCACAATCAGAAATCCGGGATTCAGCAACTGTCGCCCTCGAGGAGGAGGAGGAGGACTGGACCGCGAGGTCAGATCAGGTTGTCACCCCCTCCCCTCCAGGGGAGGCTTCCCGGGCCCACCTCTGAGGAAGGGCAAAAGCCGAGGAAGAGGTGGCAAGGGGAAAGGTCTCCTTGCCCCTCTCCCTGCGTGGCAGAGCCGCTGGAGGACCCCAGGAGGAGTCGGAAGCGCTGGGGCCACCATAGTGACTCCTACCAGGTGAGACACGGGGTGCAGGGGCGCGGGTCCCTGTGTCTAGCATTGAGAAGAAAGGGTGCTGGGCCTTGGGAGGCCCTCTCAGGATGGGGAAGCCCAGCTGGGCCAGTGGTCAGCCTTTGGCTAGCTCTGCCTGCTGCGGCCACCCTCTTCCCCTTTCTCTTCCCTTCATTAAGTCTGGTTGAGGAGGCACCTCAGGTGACAGGGTCTCTGATGTCACCGGGGGTCACGCCCTAGGTGCTTGAGCTAACCAAATGGTTTGCACCAGTCTGATCTCCGCTGCCCACTTTACCCTCAGAGCTACCTCTTCCCTATGATTATAACCCTTTTTCCTGATTGCTCTGGTGTGTTGATTCCCGTGCCTCTGATCCCCATGGTGGGTCAGTGTATCTGTTTTTTAGGCATGGTCTTGTTGGGTTTCCTGCCCTTTCAAGGAAATGTGTGTGTGCATTTGTGTTTGGGGGTGCCTGGCAATGTTTCCTCCCTGCTATATAAATACCTTCCAATCTCTTGCTGTGATGATATAAATAGTCTCATACGTTTGTCAATTGACCTATCATTTACAAAATGCTTTACATCCACTTCTCTCATGTGCCCCCCCCCCCGCCCAGTCATTCATCCTGTGGTGGGGGGGCTCTTTTATTGCTATCTTCCCATTTTACAGTTGAGAAGATTGAGGCCCAGGGAGGTTACCCAAGGTCACTCACTGACAGAATCAGGATTTGAGTTGGAGTGAGGTTTAAGAAGGGGTGGAGAAGAGCTTCCTTTTTAGGAGGGCTATGCTCGGGCTTTTCCTGATAGGAGGTTCTGGCTCCTGTCTTCTGCCTCGTGGATTTTTCTCTCTGTTGTGACCTTCATCTTTACCGTGATCCCAGCTTTTGGCCTGGGTTCCTGAGAGGGCTCTGTCTTCTGACAAATGATAGCCACAGTGGCTGGTGTCTCTTCACAGTTAAAGCCAAGCTGTTGGGGTAGGCTGATCCCCAAAGTAGTAAAGCGTTGTGGGGACCCTGGAGGCCAGGAAGGAGAAATCCCTATGCTGAGTGTCTACGTAGTGCTCCTAAGTGCGGGCTCCCCTTAAAAATCTCACAGCAGTCCAGTGCTGTTATCCGTTTCACTGAGGAGAAGACCAAGGAACTTGCTCAAAGCCCTGTTGCTGTGCGTTGCTGATGAAATGTGCTCTGGGCAGTGTAACAGGGACAGACACACTTGGATTTCCTCTCTGCAGGATGGAGATAACATTGTCCATTTTGGAAGGTGCTCATGGTTTAGTGCAGACCTTGGTGATCTCTCAAATGTTAGTTCTTATTTGAGGAAGAGGCCCCATGTGACGTTTGGCTGGTATCTTTCACATGTGGCCTGGGGTCCTGGGTTGACATTTGTGGCTGAGTGCTGGTACAGAGGTCTGGAACGTTCCTTTTGCAATTGTGGGCACCTGCCTTTCTGTGTGGGTGTGTGGTGGGGGTGAGGGGTGCTTGGCAGGGTTGCTGGCAGGGGAATGGAGAAAGGGGCCTGCTCTGAGCAGCCTGGGAGCTGTTGAGGGCAATCAATCTCCAAGGCTATTCTGAGTCCTCTGCGCCCTGGGGGCCCACTAGTGAGCCGGGCCTGCTCCTGGCCCTCCCGCTTTCAGTTGGGCTGAGGAGACAAAATTAACAACACAATCCGAAACAATGCACGACAGAATATAATTACATGCTAGATTGTTAGGCGCTTTTATGGAGCTAGAACTCTGCCCTGGGAGGCCAGTTCTGTTGAAGGTTCCTTTGTGCCTGAATTCCAACAAGTGCTTAGTCAGGAGCCTGGCCTGGAACCCCCTCAGGGTCTTGGCTCTGCTGTACTGCAGGGGCTTCTCTGGGGTTTTTGGCCCGGTGCTTGAAGAGCTCTCCCCTAGCCCCACAGTGGTCAGAGGAGCCTCCCTGCAGGAGGGGACTGAGCTGGTGGTGAATTGATGAGAGAGGAACGAGCACACAGGCCTGACTGGCGAGGAGAAGGTCCTGGTCTCTGACCTTGGAGAATTCCT
This sequence comes from Rhinolophus sinicus, assembly GCF_057876585.1. Classification (NCBI taxonomy): domain Eukaryota; kingdom Metazoa; phylum Chordata; class Mammalia; order Chiroptera; family Rhinolophidae; genus Rhinolophus; species Rhinolophus sinicus. The sequence goes on along the minus strand of NC_142510.1, from coordinate 17,720,593 downwards.
CGTCCCTTTCTCTGCCCCAGTGATCTCGTCTGTGAAATGGTGATCGCGATGCTGCCCTGCTTGTTGCATCGGGCTGTTCTGAAAGCACAGGGGTTGAGGACCAGCTCTGGGCAAATCTCTTAACCTTTCTGAGCCCGTTTCCTCATCTGCAACATGGGGGTAATAGCAGTAACCTCCTGAGGTTCTGGTGAGGATCGAAAGAGAGAGAATGCATGGAAGGTGCTTGCTCTACAAGCCCAGCAGTGTGATCTGTCCACTGCAAACGTCCTGTCCCTGTGTGTGACGCGTATGCAGTTGGGACTGGACCAGCCAGGAGGCCCAGGTCACAGAGAGGCCCCCAGAGCCAGATGCCCTTCTATCCCTGGCCTTCCTGTCCTCGGTCTCCCCCCTGCCACCGTGTCCCCAGCCCTTTTGGAGAGCAAGTCTGCTGGCCCCTCTGGGCCAGTACCCACTTCTAACAATGGCCGGATTTCCACTGCCTCCGGCCTGGCCATTTCCTGCTCTCTTCCAGGGTGTGAGAGGTTGAGGGAGGAGGGGGCCTCCACGCCAAGGGGACAAGAAGATGCCTGGAAATGTTTGGGGTATGGGACGTGGGACAGGACACTTGGGGAACCTGGGTTGTGGCTGGGAGGCAGAATCTTTTCCTCTTGCGGGGAGATGCAAGGGGTGCAGGGAAGTGAGGGCTGCGGATGGAGGTGAGGGTGCTTAGCTCACAGGCTTCCCGGCACTTTTAGGGACTCTGGGGACTCGGCCCCCGTGCTCTGGTTGCCAGGGCAACTTCATTTTTTTTGGATCTTTGATGTTGTTCCTAATCCCCCCCTGCCCTTCCTCAGCTGTGCCTCCCCCTCACCAGGGAACGAGGGGAGAAGGCAAAAACTTGAGGGGCCTCTTCCTCTCTCTCGAGGGCCCCATCCTTGCTCTAAGGGTCCCATCTCCATTCTCCAGGTCAGGCCCCACTCTCAGGGCCCTCAGGGGCCACCATGCCAGCTGGGGGCCGGGCCGGGAGCCTGAAGGACCCTGATGTGGCTGAGCTCTTTTTCAAGGATGACCCCGAAAAGCTCTTCTCTGACCTCCGGGAAATTGGTCATGGCAGCTTTGGAGCCGTGTACTTTGTGAGTTGGGGCTTGGGAGGGTGGGGTAGGGTGGGGACTGCGTTCTTCCCCTCTTTGGGCCTCCAGACAGCCCTCTGCACTCTCCACGCACCAGCCCTTTCTGCCCCCTGTTGTGCCCGCTGCTTGGTTCTCATGGAGGGTCTCCCCCACCCCTGGTCTGGTCCTCTAGGCCCGGGATGTCCGGAATAGTGAGGTGGTGGCCATCAAGAAGATGTCCTACAGTGGAAAGCAGTCAAACGAGGTGGGTCAGGCTTGACAAGACCAGGTTGGGGGGCAGGAGACCCGTCTCAGGATGCAGGCTGAGTGAGCCTCTCCTCCCCCGGCTGCCCCCCAGAAGTGGCAGGACATCATCAAGGAGGTTCGGTTCCTACAGAAGCTTCGGCACCCCAATACTATCCAGTACCGGGGCTGTTACCTGAGGGAGCACACGGCCTGGGTGAGCGCCCCACCCCCACCCCCACTGCGGCCCGGCCGTTGCCCCTGCTCAGGCCCATCCATACCCTGGTCTGGTCTCCTGGGCGGGCCCTGGGGACAGCGTGGTGGGGGGATCTTGGGAAGGAGGAAGTCTCCCTGCTGCTTTAGTTCTCGGACAAAGCCATGAGCGGCAGTGTCCGTCCAGAGGAGCGAGACGCTGGTGTGAGGAGTGAGTGCCATAGACTCTTAGCAGTTGGAAAGGGGCACGTACACGGGCTGGAGGAGAGGGAGATTGAGCAGGGCTCTGAGGGGATTCCCATGGCAGTGGCGGCACTACTGTGGGCTCTTTCTAGGGGAAGCCGTGGCTCTAGGGCCTCTCCCGCCACCCCCTCGCTTTCTCAGCTGCCTTTCTGCCAGTCATTACCCTGGGGGCATGGGCTGAGTGGAGGCTAGAGCAGGAAGCCTCTGTTTCGGATCTTTGCCCAAGGGCCATGGCCGGGGTGGCCAGTTCTGCTGACCTCTGACCCTTGACCCTTCCTTAGCTGGTGATGGAATATTGCCTGGGCTCGGCTTCTGACCTTCTGGAAGGTAAGTAATCCTTTGTCCAACAATTGAGAGAAGGGAGAAAAGCAGAGAAGCTGTAGGGAAGGGGGAAGGGGAGCTTGTTCCAGTCCCAGCCTTGAGCTCCCTCAGTTTACTATGTTTCCCTCCCTCCCCAGTACACAAGAAGCCCCTCCAAGAGGTGGAGATCGCTGCCGTGACCCACGGGGCTCTTCAGGGCCTGGCTTACCTGCACTCCCACAATATGATCCACAGGTACAAGCTGCTGTGATGATGGTGGGCGGGGGGCTCTCTCCACCGCCCCTCATTCAGCTGGGCTACAACCTTCTTGTAAACGTGGTGCTGGAGCCCCCGCCCAGCCTTCCTGAGATGCGCGTCTCATCCCTGTGCTTTGCTTCTGGCAGGGATGTGAAGGCTGGAAACATCTTGCTGTCAGAGCCAGGCTTGGTGAAGCTGGGGGACTTCGGTTCCGCATCCATCATGGCACCTGCCAACTCCTTTGTGGGCACCCCATACTGGTGAGTGGGCATGGCGGTGAGTAGGGCGAGGCTGCAGCATGTTGGGAGGAGGAGTTGGTAGGGTCTGGGCAGGTGGGTAGCCTCTTTATCCCGACCGTTCTCCCAGGATGGCTCCGGAGGTGATCCTGGCAATGGATGAGGGGCAGTACGACGGCAAGGTGGATGTCTGGTCCCTGGGGATCACCTGCATCGAGCTGGGTGAGCGCTCCCTCCCTTCTCCCTCCTCCTCTTCTCGCCACTGTCCCCAGACCAGGCCGTCCTTCAAGGTCTCCGAGCTCTTACCCATTTTGACTCGACCCTTCGTCTCCAATACAGGCAGTTGTCAAACCCGCTCGTTCTTGGAGCTAAGACTTCATAGCACTCGTCTCTCCTGCCCAGCACTCTAGTTCTAAACCTTTTCTGAGTGCCGGTCGTGTGCCATGTGCTGTACTGGTAGTTTCTGGGGGTACAGCAGTGACAAAGGTGCCTGCCCTCGTGGAACTTAGATTCCACTTGGGCAAACAGGCCTGTTTTCTTCAATGTGATAAATACTGAATGAGGGAGTTAAAGGGATCGGACAGCCCTGACACAAGGGACTTGGCCTAGTTCAGAGACTGGGGAAGATGTCTCAACGGGAGCCCCAGACAAGGGAGAGGCAGCTGTTGGAAGGCTGTCAGCGGGGAAGAGCACACCAGACAGGGAAGAGCAGGCCGGGAAGCCAGGGCGAGCTTAAGCTGTTTGGAGTATGGCAGTAATGCGAGGGGCAGAGTGATAAGGCCAGGGGGTTAGGCTCCAGTGAGTTCACGAGGCCCCAAGCCTTCGAATGCCTCGTCTTTGCAGCCTGCACTACTGACCCCCCTGTTTAGTGAGAGATGTCCGCAAGGCCAGCACAGCTGTCCTGCAGGAGGTGCTGGAGTTCCTCTGACCAAAGGCAGTGGTCTTTCCTCCCGACTACTGTAGTCTGTCCTCGCACCGAGACCTACCCCAGCTCTGTGCTGTGGCTTCTGCCCCCCCCCCCCCCCCCCCCCCCCGCCGAGCCATCGTGGTTCCCCACTGCCCTTCGAGACAAGCCGTCTCCACCTTTCCTTACACCCGGAGGCTCTGCTTCCTATAGGCTGCCTGGCATCTTCGTGAGCTCCGCCCCGAGTGTGCCATGAACCTTCCCACTTTCTTGCCTTGGTTTGTATTGTGTCCTCTGCCAAGGGCAGAATGCCAGGCACGCCCCTTTGCTCCATCTCTGCGTGTCTGCCTTCACCATTTGGGGCGCAGCCAGACAGGTGACGCACATGTGTGAAGCAGGCCAGGTATGAGAAAAATCTAGATCTGTCCATTTGATTCCTCGTGTTTGGTAGACACCTGGAGAAAGGAAGTATTTTTCTACTATAAAAAAAAAAAAAAAATCTCTCAATCCTGGTAGTAAATGGCAACTGGTGCTCAGGATCAGAGATCAGTACAGAGAAGACTGGTCCATTGTTCCACAGGAATGGGGGCTCCGGCTTGCCAGAGCTTATTTTTTGAGACTGGAGGTTTCGATTATTATTCAATTGTCATGTTGGAATTTAATTATAAAATCACTGTTCAGGCCAAAACATAAATGACACAAAACATTTATCTGGGCCGCAGGGGGCTCCTGGCTTGCAGCTTCTAATCTGAGGCCTTGCTCCTCCCTAAGTCCCCTGCGAACGTACCAGCGTGAAGGCCACGCACACCCAGTGTCCCCGCCATTTACCTCTTGTGCCAGCTCACAGTTTGAACTTGTTATTACTTGATCAGTCTATTTAATCTTTCCTGTTGGACTAGAAGTTCCTTGAGGGCCCGGTCTGTCTCTTCTTTATCTTCCTCGTAACAGTTGGCAAGGTTTTTGTTCTCATTTGGCGCCTAATAAATATTGGGCTGATAACTGCTTCCTTCTACCTTCCTTGGTGTTTTTGCGTATATGTTATTTTCTTTGCTCCCTTTCTTTGCTCCCTGCGGTGCAGGGGGCAACAACTAAAATGCAATTCCTGTGCATTTCACAGAGGAATACGTCGAGGTTGTCCGTTGCTCAGGATCACGCAGCAAGGAAGCCCGGGAGCCGGAATGTGAACCCAGGTCTTCTGATTTCCATTCCGGTCTCCTCTTCGCACCTGCCACCTCTCACTTTCTTCCCTCTGACCTTTCTCTGCAGCGGAACGGAAACCACCGCTGTTCAACATGAATGCAATGAGTGCCTTATACCACATTGCACAGAATGAGTCCCCTGTGCTCCAGTCGGGACACTGGTAAGGACTGGGGCTCCTGGGTCCCAGGTTTTGGCCACAGGCTGAGGCTGAGGCTTCTGGGCTCAAGCCCTGCAAACCTTTCCTGACCCTGTGACTTCCAGGTCTGAGTACTTCCGGAATTTTGTTGACTCCTGTCTGCAGAAAATCCCTCAAGACAGACCAACCTCAGAGGTTCTTCTGAAGGTGAGGGCTCACTGGCCCAGCATTCTCCTAGGTAGCTTGTTAGAGCTGCAAGAAACCCCTCCATGAAATTAGCGATTCCCAGTTCTCCTTCACCAAGCACTTCATGTATGAATTCCCACCCCCATCCCAGTGCCCCGGGCACTCTGAGTTTTGCAAGATTCTGTCTTACCAGCCTGCCTTTATTTATTAAGTGATAAATTGTTTTCCCATCTTTTATTAATCAAAGATGTGTAATATTGCCAGCCAGAGCTTCTGGTCAGCGTGCGATAACCAGGGTTACCGCACTGATCTGGTGTAATTCAAGCCAAAAGCCTGTGTAGCCTTGTCATGGGTAAACATATGATTTCCCTTAGGTGTTTTTTTGAGTTATCAAAAGTAGAAGGGCCCCCAATCCCTTCACAGATCCTTGGGGGGCCAACAGAGGCCTAGTTGGGGCCTGACGTAGATTGTCTAGTTGGACCTGCTTGTTTTATCATTGTGGGATCCCCTGTGAGTTGCAGAGAGCCCTGGGGACACGTCCAGGGGCACATAACACTTTGATGGAGAACCTGAACTAGAATCCAGACCCCCTGACTGCTCTTGCCTGTCAGCCATGCCTGCGGGAACAAGAGCCTGCGCAGTAGAGATGGGAGGTGAAAATGAATGTGGGAGGAGGGGTCGGGACAAGGCCAGCATCAGCCTGTGCTGGGCACGGCCCCGCGGGAGAGCCTCAGGCCAGAGAGAATTCCAGGACCCAGAGGGCACCGAGGGGCAGGGGCGCTTGGTGGGGGCCTCAGCATTCTCGTCCCCCAGCACCGCTTTGTGCTCCGGGAGCGGCCACCCACCGTCATCATGGACCTGATTCAGAGGACCAAGGACGCCGTGCGGGAGCTGGACAACCTGCAGTACCGCAAGATGAAGAAGATCCTGTTCCAGGAGGCGCCCAACGGCCCTGGCGCTGAGGCCCCAGACGAGGAGGAGGTGACTGACCGCTGGCTCTGCCACCCTCCTTACTACAGGCCATGCCTGCCTCCGGGCTGTGCTCGGGCCTCCCCAGCCCTCCTCACACCCCCTGCCCTTCCCTTTCCCTGCCCAACGCCTGTGCCCTGTCCACAGGAGGCAGAGCCCTACATGCACCGGACTGGCACACTGACCAGTCTGGAGAGCAGCCACTCCGTGCCCAGCATGTCCATCAGCGCCTCCAGCCAAAGCAGCTCAGTCAACAGCCTGGCAGACGCCTCAGACAATGAGGAGGAGGAGGAGGAAGAAGAGGAGGAGGAAGAGGAGGAGGAAGGCCCCGAAGCCCGGGAGATGGCCATGATGCAGGAGGGGGAGCACACGGTCACCTCACACAGCTCCATCATCCACCGGCTGCCGGTACGCAGCGCGCCCTGGGGAGGCAGCTGATGGGTCTCCGGGGGACTCCCTTGGGGCCCAGTGGCCTGAGCCTGGGGCATCCTTTCCACCGTCCCTGCTCTAGGGCTCAGATAACCTGTATGATGACCCCTACCAGCCAGAGCTGACCACGGGCCCCCTCCAGCTGCCCGCAGCCCCCGCCCCCACCCCCGCCTCTTCCACCCGTCGCCGGGCCTACTGCCGCAACCGGGACCACTTTGCCACCATCCGCACCGCCTCCCTGGTAAGTGCCACCGGCGCCCTGGGCCTGGAGCCTCAAGCTCTCTTCCTATGTCCCGAGTGATTTTCTCCTCGGTCCCACCCTCAATGCCTGTCACTGTCTCTCCTTCTCCTCACCTCCACCCTCCCTCCTCCCTTCTCCCAACAGTCTGTTATGGTCACACTGCCCAAAACGGTTGTTCCTCGCTTTACGGACTCACTCCACTTTCGGGGCTGGGCTTACATAGCACCTGCTGGGCGCCTTCCCAGGCTCCTGGCCGGCCAGGTGCTTCCCACCTGTGTGGTGTGGCGCTCCTGAGCAGCATATGACAGGTGCGCCAGGTCCTGTGCTCCTGGAGGGCAGGCGTGGTGTTCAGGTGCCCCCCCCCCATGCTCCTGACGGGCTTGCAGACCCCGCCACACCTGCACTTAATTCTTCCCGCCCCTGAGGGGACGACCCCCTCTGAGGTGTGCAGCTGTGACTCGTGCAGCTGTCTGCCCAGGCACCTTAGGTGGTTCTCAGATGCTGTAGCAGGATCTTGGCCCTTTTTTTAAAGTGAAGTCATAGCAGTGTTTTTCTCAGTTGACAGGAAAAAGTGGGTAGACTTGCCATGAAACATAGTTTTTCACGCACACCTGTAATAAACCTTTAGATTGCATTCCTGCCAGGCTGTCAGCACCGACAGTCCCCTTAGCGGCTACTGGTTGGTCACGTATGTCCTTGTGGTCTCTGCTTGAGCTGCTTGTTCTGCTCAAACAGCTTTTCAGACCCTGTGATGCTTGTTGCTTTGTAATTCTGTGCTAGGAGGTTTGTGACTTCCCGGGGACTGGCCCCTGGACTAATTTGTTGTCCACTGACCTAGCCCCTTGACAGTGGGACCTGAGCTCATCCTCAGACGAAGCTATCCAGGCCCAGTGTTCTTGTCATTCTAGCATCTCATGGCCCCGATCCCGCTCCATGCGCAGGCTGTAAGGGGTCCACACTTACAGGGTTAGAGTGTTCTAGACACTATTACATGTGTATGTGTCAGACTTAATCTCCACAGTCCCCTATGAGGTGGGATTATTGCCCCATTTAACAGATGAGGGAACTGAGGCATAGCGACCTTAACTTGCTTACAGTCACTTGCAGGTCAGTAAGTGGGAGAGTTGGGGTCCGGCCCAGGTCTGTCTGGTTCCTTTCCTCCTTGGAACTAATCTGAACTGTCCCTACTTGTATGCCAGGGCCTGTGCTCAGCGCCTTTTATATCTCACTCAGGCACATCAGCCTGTGAAGTAGATTATGTCCCCACTATCCCATTGAGGTGGGTGGCCCCGAGAGGTTACATGTGAGGAAGGAACCAAATGAGGATTGAACCCCCGAGTCTCAAGCCCGTACTCTCTGTCCACGGAGCATGGAGACCGTGTGTTACCAAAGCGGGGCCCTGGCTGAGCCCTGGTCGCCCTCTGTCCGCCCAGGTCAGCCGCCAAATCCAGGAGCACGCACAGGACTCAGCGCTGCGGGAGCAGCTCAGCGGCTATAAGCGGATGCGGCGGCAGCACCAGAAGCAGCTGCTGGCCCTGGAGTCTCGGCTGCGGGGGGAGCGAGAGGAGCACAGTGCACGGCTGCAGCGGGAGTTGGAGGCACAGCGGGCTGGCTTTGGCGCCGAGGCGGAGAAGCTGGCACGGCGGCACCAGGCCATCGGTGAGAAGGAGGCACGTGCTGCCCAGGCCGAGGAGCGTAAGTTCCAGCAGCACATTCTCGGGCAGCAGAAAAAGGAGCTGGCTGCCCTGCTGGAGGCACAGAAGCGAACCTACAAACTGCGGAAGGAGCAGCTGAAGGAGGTAGGCAGGCGGCACAGTGGGTGGAGCCCTGTGGTGGGCAGGCGGGCCCTGACGGCCTGCTGTCCCCCGCGCTCGCCCAGGAGCTCCAGGAGAACCCCAGCACGCCCAAGCGGGAGAAGGCCGAGTGGCTGCTGCGGCAGAAGGAGCAGCTGCAGCAGTGCCAGGCGGAGGAGGAGGCGGGGCTGCTGCGGCGCCAGCGTCAGTACTTCGAGCTGCAGTGTCGCCAGTACAAGCGCAAGATGCTGCTGGCTCGGCACAGCCTGGACCAGGACCTGCTGCGAGAGGTCGGCCTCCCCCAGACACCTACCCGCTCCCCACCCCACCCTCCTTCCTGTTGGGGCTCAGCGTCCTGGACACTGCTCTAGCGTCTCGTGCCCTTCAGACCCTGCTCGCGTTCCCTCCGTCCGCCAGGAGCTTGGCTTCTCCTGCCGAGGGGTCGTGGGGCACTCACTTGCCGACACCAGGGCCCCTGACGCTGGGCCTTCCCTCCTCTGCTCAGGACTTGAACAAGAAGCAGACACAGAAGGACTTGGAGTGTGCGCTGCTGCTGCGGCAGCACGAGGCCACGCGGGAGCTGGAGCTGCGGCAGCTGCAGGCCGTGCAGCGCACGCGGGCGGAGCTCACCCGCCTGCAGCACCAGACGGAGCTGGGCAACCAGCTGGAGTACAACAAGCGGCGGGAGCAGGAGCTGCGGCAGAAGCACGCGGCCCAGGTTCGCCAGCAGCCCAAGAGCCTCAAAGTACGTGCAGGCCAGCGTCCCCCCAGCCTCTCGCTCCCTGATCCTGGGGCTCTGGGAGCACCCAGCGCAGGCACCCCTAGAGAGGAGCAGCCCTGCCCATCGGGCCAGGAGGCAGCCCTGGACCCAAGAATTCTGGGAGAGGAGGAGGAAGCAGTTCCAGAGAGGAGGATTCTGGGACAGGAGGGGGCCACCTTGGAAGCCGAAGAGCAGAGAATGCTGGGGGGAGAAGCAGGAGCCCCTAGTCCCAGCCCACAAAGTCATAGGCATTGGGTTGATGAGGAAATCTGGGGTCTTCATGACGAGGACATGGAGGAGTTTAGAGTCCCATCGCTGGCACCTCAGGAGAGGAGCATTGTGGGCCAGGAGGGGATTGGGGCATGGAGATTGTGGGGGAAGGAGGAGGGATGCCTCCTGGGGGAGGAGTTCGAGTTTGGCTGGGTCCAGGGCCCACCACTGACACCAGTCCCTGAGGAGGAGGAGGAGGAAGATGAGGGCTCTCCAATTAGGACCCCACGGGATCCTGGCGATGGCTGTCCCTCACCAGATATCCCCCCTGAACCCCCTCCCACACATCCGAGGCCTGGCCCTGCTAGCCAGTTTTCTGGACTCCTGTCCCATGGCCTCCTGGCCGGCCTCTCCTTTGCAGTGGGGTCGTCCTCTGGCCTCCTGCCCCTGCTACTTCTGCTACTGCTCCCCCTGCTGGCGGCCCAGGGTGGGGGTGGCCTGCAGGCCTCGCTGCTGGCCCTGGAGGTGGGGCTGGTGGGCCTGGGGGCCTCCTACCTACTTCTTTGTACAGCTCTGCACCTGCCCCCCAGTCTGTTCCTGCTCTTGGCCCAGGGCACTGCCCTGGGGGCTGTCCTGGGTCTGAGCTGGCGCCGAGGCCTTCTGGGTGTCCCTCTGGGCCTTGGGGCCGCCTGGCTTCTCGCCTGGCCAGGCCTGGTTCTCCCTCTGGCAGCTGTGGCCGCCGGGGGCAAGTGGGTGCGGCAGCAGGGCCCTCGGATGCGCCGGGGCATCTCGCGACTCTGGTTGCGGGCTCTGCTGCGTCTATCGCCCCTGGCCTTTCGGGCCCTGCAGGGCTGTGGGGCAGTGGGGGACCGGGGTCTGTTTGCGCTCTACCCCAAGACCAACAAGGATGGCTTCCGCAGCCGCCTGCCTGTCCCTGGGCCTCGGCGGGGTAATTCCCGCGCTGCCCGACACCCGCTAGCCCTGTTGGCAAGGTTCTGGGCCCTGTGCAAGGGCTGGAACTGGCGCCTGGCACGGGCCAGCCAGGGCTTGGCCTCCCACCTGCCTCCCTGGGCCATCCACACGCTGGCCAGCTGGGGCCTACTTCGCGGGGAACGGCCCAGCCGTATCCCCAGGCTGCTACCACGCAGCCAGCGCCGGGCAGGGTCCCTTGCCTCCCGCCAGCCACCACCAGGGACTCTAGCCGGGCGGAGAGCCCGAACCCGCCAGTCGCGGGCCCTGCCTCCCTGGAGGTGAGCGACTCGCTCTTCCCAGCCCAAACCGAAAGCATCGAGCACTTTATCTCCCACCACTCAGTGACATGGTCCAGACCCGGGCCTCTCCTCCCTCTCACCCTTCCTTCCTCAGTATGCTTCCCACCGCCCCCCACCCCAGCCCTGGGCACCTCTAGACAGGCAGCTTCCTCCACTGTGGCGTCCGGAGGTTGCACTTCGTGTGCTCCTGACGCCCCTCCCTCCCCCTAAGTTATTGCTGTTCTCCCGCTGTGTGTGTGCTCATCCTCACCCTCATTGACTCGGGCCTGGGGCCAGGGGCCGTGGGAGGGGGTGGGGGGGACAGTCATGTTTTTTTTTCTCTCTTTGATTTTGTTTTTCTGTCTCCCTTCCAACCTGTCCCCTTTCCCCCACCAAAAAAAGAAAAAGACAAACACAAATAAAATATCTGAGCGGAACTGTACCTTTGGCCCAGGCTGCCTCTGTCTGCTTTGTCCTGCCGCCTAGCCTCCCCGGTATGCCCCCAGCCTGGACGCTTGGTCCCCAGTTCCATGACCTCTTCACCCACCTCCGTTATCTCAACCCCTTTCACTCAGCCTCATCCTCTCTGCCTTCATAGCTCCGTTGCCTCATGACCACCACCAGCTCAGGGGACCCCGTTGAACTTCCACAGCACTTGTTGGTCCCGCTAGTTGCCCTGTGTGTGGATTCCTTCCAGAGAGTCCTTGGGTTCTGGGTCCTTTTGTTCTGATCCCCTGCTTTGTCTCCCAACTTCTTCCGTGTGGTTCACTTCTTCCTGGGAGCGGAATTTCTCTCCTGACATCAGGCATTACCTTAGAGGACTGGGGGATGGGACTAGAAACCCTCCACAGTAGGGGGTGGTGAGTTTGGGGACCAGGCAGAGAATGTGGGGGCCATGGAAATGGGATTGGTCGTGGGCTTGGCGTGGGAGCTGAGTGCATAAGGGGAAGGCTGGAATGTGGAGACCTAATCAGGATGGCAGCTGCTGGCCCACTGAACTTGTCAGGCCCTTTCTGGCCACCTCCTTTGTCCCTTTCCCTTCTGTGGCCCGAGACGGGGCCACCCCTTCTTATCCATTTCTCAGCTCAGTGCTTATCCTCCTTCCCTCCCTCCCACCCTGAGGTGCGGAACCTGGGCCTTCCTGTCCAGCTGTGGTGTTCTCTTCTGTGGGTGTGTTGTCTGACTTGATTTTCTCACTCACTCTTGTGCACGTCCTTTGTCTGCTCACAGGCTTCTTTCTCTAGTCATACTTCTCCCTCTTTGCATGGTCAGACTTCTCGTGTGCACTCCGTGCTCTATAAAGAGTCTCAGCTTCCTGTCCGTGAACTCCTGCTGTTCTCTTGTGAGTTTTCCACCCGACTCTGAATGTGCTCTTGGAACCTATCTTGTTTTTCTTGCATCTCTTGCCCATCAAGAATCTTCCTGACGTCTCTCAACACAGTCCCATCTCTCCGTGTCTGTCTGTATACAGCTCCCCCCGCCCCCTCTGTCTAACATGTTTTCTGTTTCTCTCCCTCTCCCTGTCTCTGCTCTGTCTCCTCCTCCTCCTCTCTCTCTTCTCCCCCTCCGCCCTGGTCGTTCCTCCTCCTCCTCCTCCCCCCCCCACCCCCATCTCCCCTCGGTCCATCCACTGCACAGTCTAAGGAGCTGCAGATCAAGAAGCAGTTCCAGGAGACGTGTAAGATCCAGACCCGGCAGTACAAGGCTCTGCGGGCTCACCTCCTGGAGACCACGCCCAAAGCCCAGCACAAGAGCCTCCTCAAGCGGCTCAAGGAAGAGCAGACCCGCAAGCTGGCCATCCTAGCCGAGCAGTACGACCAGTCCATCTCGGAGATGCTCAGCTCACAGGCGGTGAGGCCTGGGGGGTCCAGGGAGGGAGCGAGGAGGAGGCCGCCTCTGCACTTCTGTCCTAGTTCCCGGCAGTGGGAGGGGGGGTGGCGGGGGGGGGGTGTGGACAGAGACAGGGCTTTTTGTTGCTGGGAAACTCAGAGACCCCCACTATTAGTGTTCTCCACAATGCTTTTATTCTGTTTCTTAAGTGTTTTCTTAAGGTCTTGACAAAGCCAGCCTGCCTACTCTACCGAGAACCACCAAGGCAATAGTGGCTACAATTTTTTTCTTTTTTTTCCCCCTCTTCTTCCGCCTCGCCCCCACTCTCTGGTTCAAGCCATTGTTTCTCAGTCTAGTTGTGTAGGACGCAGCTCCCTGGCGGGTGCTGGTGTTACGAGCCTTGCGCTCCCCCCAGCTGAGGCAGTCAGTCACTGGTTGTCGGTCGGCCATTCACAGCAGCTCAGGGCAGCTCTGGCTGGGCCGGCTGCCGGCCACTCACCGGCCACTCACTCCTGCCACCGGCCGCTCCTGGCAGCGCACAGTAGCCTATGGCAACATACAGCAGTCCACACCCACCTCCGGCTGCTCAGAGCGGCCCAGCTCCAGGGAGAGGGAGAGCTGTTGTTCACAATCTTAGCTGTAGAGGGCGCAGCTCACTGGCCCCTGTGGGAATCGAGCCGCGACCTTGACTTTAGGAGCACTGCACTCCAACCACCTGAGCCACGGGCCCGCCCATAATTTTTTTCTTGAGCTTGAGTTAATGTAATGTGTGAACAGGGAGCAAATCAAAATGCTTGTAGCCCTCAAGCCGATTTACTCAGACTTCTGGAGGATTTTGAAAGTTGCTGTTGTAAAAATGATCACGTATAATACTGGAATGGGCCACTTAAAATACACACATGGTGTGAAAAGTACAAGTACCCTGTTCGCTGTCATTTTCTCACCCAGTCCCACCTCTCAGAGGTAACTGTTGTTAATTCATTGTACTAGACTTTTTTCTTTACACATTTGAAAAGTTATATAAAATTTTTTAAGTAAAAAATGGTATCATACTTTACGTACTGTTCTCTTTTTTTTCCACCTAGTATTTCTTGGACGTCTTTCCATGTCAGTACACTATCTTATTTTTTTTAACAGTGTAGAATTTTCCATGGTATGGATGCACCATGTATATTTAACCCATCCCTTATTGGTGGACATTTAGGTTTCCAGCATTTTGCTGTTACAACGCTTCAGTGAGCACCTTCGAGCACATGTGCTAGTATACCTGGGGCATAAATTCCTGGAAGTGTAATTGCTGTGTCACAGGGTATGACGACCTTTCATTTTCATAGATGTTGAGACTGGCTGCTGCTTGAAACCTTAGGGCCCAGGCCTACCTGGGGCAGGGGAGGATTGTAGGGGCGGGGGAGAGGCCCCTGAAACGCGTCCCTCCTCTTCCCAGCTGCGGCTTGATGAGACCCAAGAGGCAGAGTTCCAGGCGCTTCGGCAGCAGCTTCAGCAGGAGCTGGAGCTGCTCAATGCCTACCAGAGCAAGATCAAGATCCGCACGGAGAGTCAGCACGAGCGGGAGCTGCGGGAGCTGGAGCAGAGGGTGGCTCTGCGGCGGGCGCTGCTGGAGCAGCGGGTAAGGGGCTCTGCCTCCAGGACGGGCTGGGGAGGGCGGGGCCCCCGCCCGCACCGGACTCTGCTCTCTCTTCCGGGCGCCCAGGTAGAAGAGGAACTGCTGGCCCTGCAGACGGGGCGCTCTGAGCGGATCCGGAGTTTGCTCGAGCGGCAGGCCCGTGAGATCGAGGCTTTCGATGCCGAGAGCATGAGGCTGGGCTTCTCCAGCATGGCTCTGGGGGGCATCCCAGCCGAGGCTGCCGCCCAGGGCTATCCTGCCCCGCCCCCTGCCCCTGCCTGGCCCTCTCGTCCTGTTCCCCGGTCTGGGGCACACTGGAGCCACGGCCCTCCTCCACCAGGCATGCCCCCCCCAGCCTGGCGTCAGCCCGCTCTGCTGGCTCCCCCAGGTCCCCCAAACTGGTTGGGGCCCCCAGCACAGAGTGGGACGCCCCGTGGTGGAGCCCTGCTGCTGCTGAGAAACAGCCCCCAGCCCCTGCGGCGGGCAGCCTCGGGGGGCAGTGGCAGCGACGCCGTGGGCCCCCCCGCTGCCGCTGTGCCCGGGCCTCTGAGCCGCAGCACCAGTGTCGCTTCCCATATCCTCAATGGCTCCTCCCACTTCTACTCCTGAGGTGCCAGGGGGACCAGCAGATGAACGGGGCAGGGGTGGGTGGAGCCTGATCCGAGGGCTGTAAGCTTTAGGCCCACCCATGGGGGGTGGGGGGCCAGGAGGTTGGTTCCAGCTCCCCACAAACGTCCTCATCTCATGAGCTTCTTGGGCTGGCCAGTGGCCCGGGGTCAGCTTGGGCGTAGGTGCCTCAAGGCTGACCAGGAGCCCCGGCCCGCCCACCATGGTGCCAGGGTCTCTCTCCACCACAGCCTGGGAAAGGAGGGAGACAGCGTGCGTGTCAAATATTCATCTAGTCCCCTGGGGTAGGGAAGGGTGGGTCTAGATACATTATATTCAGAGAACTATACTACCCTCTGCAATGGGGCCGCGGACCCCTGGACTGGGGTCACCAGGCCCCCCGGACCTGGGGTGGGGAGAACAGGAGGAAAGGCCTGCCTAGGAGAGGGAGCAGGAGGGGGTCTTGGGGTCGGGATGCCTGGGCCCCTTCATTCCCTTCGCCGTCTGACGTCCTGTGCCGTCTCGTCTTTTTTTTTTTATTATTATTTTTTTTTATGGAGATCAGAGCTGGGGCAGGGGAACAAGGAGAGGGGCTGCTCCCAGGTCTGGGGGCAGTCATGGGAGTCCCTCCCAGCTCTGGGGCTAGCACAGAGCCCCATGGCAAGCTTTTAATAAACTGTTGGTTATTCTAACAGACCCAGGACTCACCCTTTCTGCCTGAGGTGTATATGAAGGGCTGTTACGTGGCTGGTGATACTGTTAGCATGTATTGAAGAAGAGAATTTACTGGGCTGTGTAACTGAAAATTGCAGTGATTTTAGTGGCTTCAGGCATGACTGGATCCAGAGCGTCAAAGGAGGTGATCAGTCTTTTGACCTCTGCTTCCCTTTGCTTTGGCTTCAAAGATTTTCAGAAAGTTTACTTCATGCCCAGGCCCCTGGCATCTCCAAGCTTACATCCTGCCACAACCTCAACAGCAAGAATCACCAAGACCTGAAGACACTCCACTGGCCCCACCTGTAGCCAGAGGCCTGGGGTGGTGCTGATTGGCCAGGTGTAGGTCCTAGACCCACACCTTAAGGCCGAGGCAGTGGCCCATGGATGAAGTGGCTTTTCTGTAAAAAACGGGAAGGAAGACAAACACCAGCTGTCCCCAAGTTATTTCCTTTTTGTGCTTCACATTGTTCTGAAGGCCAGGTATTCAGATCCTCTTCACAACCAGGCGTTAGGTTATCAGATAAGCTAAAAGCAGGGGGATCAGAGGGGCCTGCAGGTCAGGCTGGAGGAAGGATAAGAGCCACCTTCTCTGGCAGCGTTGTGGCAGAAGGGATGGCAGGGTCTGAGGGCTGGGACTTCTCTGGAGAACCTGGAGATTACAGGGAACCAGATGGGGACAGGCAGCCGGGTACTGGCCCCTCCTCGGCTTCCTGGCCCCAAGCACAGGGGAATGAGAATGGGAGACTGGTTTCGATGAGGTGATTCAAATACTCCTTTATTGAGTCTCAAAATAGAAACCCCTGTAAACATTTTAAACTGAGAAGTAGGATCCCAACAACTGCGTTCCTGAGGGTTGCGTCTTGGAGGAAGCCGCTGCTCTGTACAGGCAGAGGTGGGGGTACGGGGGGGTGCTCTATGTATACATATATATGTGCTTTCTACAAGTGAAAGTCCCTCCTGGGGGATGGGGGAAGCTCAGTTACTCTCGCCATCACTGCTGATGATACCACGCATGTGTGACCAGTCCGGGGGTGGGCGGCGGGGCCGCTCTTCGTCTGAGTCCAGGGTTCGGCGGTACAGCTCCCCAGGTGTGACTGCTTCTGAAGGGTTCCAGGCCGTGCATCTGCGTGGTCGACCTGGGGGGAAGGAATGGGCCAGTCATCGTCTGGGAAAGCCCAAGCCCCACGTGTCCCTGGGGAGTGTGAGAAGCCTCACCTGAACCACTGATGATGTTGGAGACGTCCAAGGCGGCTACCTCGGCTGCCTCCTCACGCTGCACCTTCAGGGCCCGACACTTCTCTAAAGAAGGGTTACCTGGGGCAGAAGAGGCTCGTGAGCCTCTTCCCCAGCAGCCGAGGCCCTGTCCTGCAGCCCCCCAGCCACACTCGACCTCACCCTTCATGCCCAGAGCTTCCAACTCTGCCCGCAGGACACTCAGGCACTCCTTGCGTGAGCAGCAGGAGCCCAGCAGCTTCTTGTAGTTGCGATAGGCACCACAGGCTCGGATGTAGCGCTTTAGCCTCATCACAGCAGGGTGGTCTTCACTTTGGCGACCAGAGCCCCTGGCCTGGCAAGGGGACAGCAGCTGAGGCCAGGCCTTCTGGGCTCCCATCAAGGTCCCTCCTCCTGTGCCTGTGGCCCCCCAGCCCACCTCCGTTCACCCTCACCTTCCTGCCTCTGAGTTCTGGGCTGCTGTCTGCGGAAGAGGAGCTGCGCGTCCTGCTTCTCTTGGAGCTCTTCCTGGACGAGTGGCTCTTCCTATCCCCCTGGGGGCTCCCCCCTGCCTCACTGTCACTCAGCTCCCTCTCCGAGTCACTGGCCTCACCACTGGCTGTCTTTCCAGTACCTTTAGCAGCTGGTGTCAACCTCTTCTCTCTGTCTTCTTCGTCCTCGCTGCTTCCACTCTGCTTTTTGTCCCGCTCCCACTTGGTCCTGTCCTTGCTCTTTCTCTGCCCTAAGGGCTGGTCGTCTCCCTCACTGTCGTCACCACTGCCTGCTGCTGCTTTTTCCTCCTCTCCCTCTCCATCCCCACAGTCTCCCTGCAGGCTCGCTGTCCTGCTTCTCTGCTTAGCACTCCTCTCCTCCCAAGCGGACGCTTCCTCTCTGTTCTCTTTCTTCCTGGCTAGGGTCTTCTCCTCCTCGCTCTCCTGGTGGCTCTCAGCGCCTTTGCTTCCCGTCCTCTGAGCAGGCTCCTCCTCGCTGCTCTCACTCTCCTCCGTGGACTGCCTCCTGCTGCGTGAGGCCATGCCTGGGGCCTGCTCGTTCTTTGTCACAGATTTCCTCTGAGTCCTGCCTTTGGACTCCTTTCCCTCATCCTCTTCCTCGCTGCTCTCTTCCTTCCAGACCCTGCCGGTTCTAGCAGAGCCCTCCTCCTCCTCCTCACCCCTCTTCTGAACTGCCTCCCTCTCTAATCCAATCTTTGCAGTCTGGTCCCTCTGCTGTTCTTCCTCCTCGTTGCTCTCAACTGCCTTCTTGGAGGCTCGCTTTGGACTCTCCTTCGCCGGAATGATGGCTGCTGCCATTCCGTTCTTTGCTGGGGGGCCGAAGCAGTCTGGACTGGAGGCTGCAGAGCTGGGCTCTGGAATGTGGAAAGAGAAGGTTGGGACAAGTTGTTCCTGTCCCTTCTCCCTCCATTTGGGATAGGTTTTCTCGAGTCCTGCTGTGACAGATGGAGGGAAGGACAGCAGGAAACACAGCTGTCAGTCCACCCTGCTCCTGGTTCCTGACGCCTCACGCCCTCAATCAGTGCCTTGGGATATAACACATGCACAAGAAGTACTTCTGGAATAAATCAACTATGTCAAAGGCACTAACCTGACTCCGAATTGAAACGGGACCTTTTTCTCTGTGGGTCACGGCAGGGAGTGGTGGGAGCCCTCTTTGCCTTTTTGGCACGGCGTAGCCCTTCTTTCTTGGCACCTTCTTCATCCACCTGTGTGCACAGCAAGAGAGCAAAACGGGTATCAAGGTGGAGGTCTGCCCCACCCCCTCTCGGGCCCCTCTCGGCAACAAACCCCGCTGCCCGCGGCCCAGGCTCGCGCCCACACCTGCATCTTCAGCAGCTCCTCCTCCACTAGCCGCTTCAGTGCCTGCTTCTCTTCGGGTTCTAGGTGGTCGCGGCCCGCGTGAGACAAAAACCTCCGCCGCACGATGGAGTGCGTGAGCGTGCTGCAGAGACACTTGTCAAGGCAGAGTCCCCGTCCCGCCCCTGCCCTTTCCAGCCCCAACCCCAGCCTGCAGGGCACCTGAGGTCCGGGCGGCCGCGGAAGAAGCTGCGGGTGAACTCCTGCATCTCCTTCTCCCGCGCCATTTTGCAACGACAGGAATTGATGGCTCCCGCCTTTTTTTATCCGGGGCCTCCCGTCAGCCCGTTTGACGAGCCTGCGCGCGCGTGGCGTCACGGCGCGGTCAGGAGGGCCGGTGGGCGGCGGCCCGCGAGCAAACTGCCAGACGCTAGCACTTGCTTTCCCGGCAGTTGGGGCGGGGGGACGCGGCTCCTTCCCTTTCTTAGAACGAATCGTTTTTAAAGTTTCGTTCGAAACCGACTCGGCGCCGACAATCTTTGGGTGTAACGGAATAAACCCGCGACGCTGACTCGGCGGTGACTTTGAAAGACAGAAGAAAAGGGACACACTCGCCTAAAGACTAGAAATCCCCTGGGGGAAACCTTGTCGCTTCCAAACGCTAAGTACAGTTCGAATAAGGAAGAGCGCCCTCCAGCGTCCGCCATCTTTGTGACATCATCGCGTCGCTGCGACGCCACCTTCGGTGTAACCGCTCGAAGTAACTTTCTTTTCCCAGTATTCCCTGAGAGGGCAGCCAGTGCGGTTACGATTCCTGGGCGCGGGGCACGCCGGGAGTTGTAGTCCCCGTGGACACAGACTTACCCAGTCTCCGGAAGTGGAGGCGTGAGAGGCGGGGCGGAGCCGGCTTGGAGGGTCGCGGCTCTGGGCAGGCGTTGGGGCGCTGCTCCGAGGCCCGGTCATGAACGGGCCGGCGGACAGCGAAGTGGACTACAAGAAGAAATACCGGAACCTGAAGCGGAAGCTCAAGTTCCTCATCTACGTGAGTGCTGGGGTGGCTGGGTTGTGGGGGGTGAGGCCTGGCGCTCGTAGGACCTCCGTGTCCCCACGGGTCCAGAATGGGATGGGCTGTCGCCGGCTTCCGGGCCCCTGGACCGACCGCGGTCGACTCAGCGCGCACCTTGGCTGTGATGCAGGAACACGAGTGCTTCCAGGAGGAACTGAGGAAGGCACAGAGGAAATTGCTGAAGGTGTCCCGGGACAAGAGGTGAAAGAGGCTGCGGGGAGAGGAGCGAGGGAGGCCTGCGGGTGATGTGGCTCCGTGGACCCCATCCTGTAATGGGGCCACCCATGCATGGTGCCTGTGTGGGGCTGTGTGCGGATCCCTCGGGCCGGTTAGAAGGGACAGGGGCCGCGGAGAACGTGGCCAAGGGGGGGAATGAGCGCTCTTGTTCTCCCTGCCTCTTCCCTCAGTTTCCTCCTAGATCGACTTCTGCAGTACGAGAACGTGGATGAAGACTCTTCTGGTGAGCAAGGGCATGAAACATGAGTGGAGGTCAGGGTCCCCGACACTTCAGCAGGCTTCCCGCGCCCCTCTTTTAGGCTGTGGAGGCTGACACAGCTGGTGGTGGTTCTTAAGCCTAGTTACTTGCCCTTCCACCTGTACCATTCATTTGTTCACTCACATATTTACTGAACACTTGCTGTGTTTCAGGCACAGTGATAACCAAGAGGGACAAAGTCTCTTGGAATTTGTATTCTAGTCAGGGACAATAAGTAAGCAAGCCCTTAGAATTTCAGATTTGAAAGGGATAAAATCGGGGTTATGTGGTAGTGGTTGGAGTAGCCCAGAGGTTGATAAACTTTTTCTGTAAAGGGCTAGATAACAAATATATTGGGCTTCGCAGAAGGTCTGGTCTTTGTCACAGCTACTCAGTTCTGCTGTCATAGGGCAAAAGCAATCCCAGGTGATACGGAAATAAATGAGCATGGCTTTGTTTCGATAAAACTTTATTTGTGGACACCGAAATTTGAATTTCGTATAATGTTCACGTCATGAAATATTATTTTCTTTTGATTTTTTTTATCCCAACCATTTAAAAATGTAAAAGCCATTATTCGTTTGCAGACCATACAAAAGCACATGGCAGGCAATGTCTCAATAGAGTGTTCGAGAAAGGTCTCTTTCAGGAATAGTGTTAGAACTGGAACCTAGATAAGGAGAAGAGACCAATCTTGTGAAAATACAAGTGAGAGGTTTCCAGGCAGAGGGAATAATAAATCCAGATATTCTGAAGCGAGAACAGACCAGGTTGTGTGAAGAGCAGAAAGGCTAAAGCATATAAAGCAGTGTTTTCAAACTTTTTTCTGAGCACTATTTACAATCAATTTATTTTACATCAAGACCGAGTCCCCACTTACATACTTACTTATAAAACAAAATTGAGTGAAACAATGTTAAGACTGCAAATACAATTTTTTTCTGATACCGTGTTTCCCCGAAAATAAGACCTAGCCAGACAGCTCGAATGCGTCTTTTGGAGCAAAAATCAATATAAGACCTGGTCTTATAGTAAAATAAGTTATATATGACTTATTTTATGTATAGTAATGTAAGTTTATACATATATAATATTTTATATATAGTAATACAAGTTATATGAGACCGGGTCTTATATAACATGATACAATTAATATAATATAATACTGTGTCTTACATTAATTTTTGCTCCAAAAGATGCATTAGAGCTGATTGTCTGGCTAGGTCTTATTTTTGGGGAAACAGTACTTTTTGTTTTTCAATTTTATTGGGGAACGGTGTGTTTCTCCAGGGCCCATCAGCTCCAAGTCATTAGCCTTTAATCTAGTTGTGGAGGACGCAGCTCAGCTCCAAGGCCACTCACCGTTTTCAGTCTTTAGTAGGGGCGCAGCCCACTGTCCCATGTGGGAATTGAACCTGCAACCTATTGTTGAGAGCTCAATTTCTAACCAGCTGAGCCATCCAGCTGCCCTTTTCTGATACTTTTTTTAACTGCTTTATCTTTTTTCTTTGAATGCTGGTTGCAAACTAATGAATTGACTTCATAACCTACTAATGAGTTGAGACCCCCCAGATTGAAAAAACCCTAAGGTTGACCTTTGTGCCCCTGTTCAAGCATGGAGCCCTCATAAGCCATGTCACATACGATCCGTCTCTGTGGTGCCTTTATACACTGGTCTAGAACAGAGTCAGCAAACAGCCAGGCTGCTTGTTTCTGTAAATAAGCTTTTATTGGAACACACAGCGTTCGTTCGTTTGTGTATCACAGGAGGATAGTAGATGATAGATGAGGTCAGAGAACCAGGTAGGAGCCAGCTCACGCAGGTTGTGACAGAACATTGGGCTTTTATTCTGGCTTCTCATTACCCGCCTCTTCCTTCCCTGAGGTCCCCCAGTTAACTCCCTGCTCGAGGGCGACTTCAGGGTAGGAGACATGAGAACCAGGAGGCTCGTGGTCAGAGGGGGTTTAATCTAAGGAGCATGAGCCGGAGACAGAAGCTCCCATTCGCAGCCTGGAGAAGCTCCTCGTCTGGTCAGGGAGACGCCCACACATGACACATCTTAGTACAGTGTGAGGAGAGCTGTGACAGGGATAGTAGAGAGTTCTGGAAGAGCCAGCGATGAACAGGGC
This sequence comes from Rhinolophus sinicus, assembly GCF_057876585.1. Taxonomy (NCBI): domain Eukaryota; kingdom Metazoa; phylum Chordata; class Mammalia; order Chiroptera; family Rhinolophidae; genus Rhinolophus; species Rhinolophus sinicus. The sequence goes on along the minus strand of NC_142510.1, from coordinate 17,698,463 downwards.
CTGAGGGATTCCAGAAGACTTCTCAGGTGGCATTTAATTTTCTTTTTTTTTTCTTTCTCTTTTTTAAAGTGGTGTGGGGTGTTTTTTGTTTGTTTTTAAGGTTTTATTGGGGAAAGGGAACAGGACTTTCTTGGGGAACAGTGTATACTTCTTTCGATCGTAGTTGTGGAGGGCACAGTTCAGCTCCAGGTCCAGTTGCCGTTGTTAGTTGCAGGGGACAGAGCCCACCATCCCTTGTGGGACTCGAGGAGTTGAACTGGCCCATGTGGGAATCTTACCGGCAGCCTTTGGCATTAGGAGCACGGAGCTCCAACCACCTGAGCCACTGGGCTGGACTGCTTTTTTCTCAATTACAGTTGACGTACAATATTAGTTTTAGGTGTACAATGTAGTGATTAGACATTTATATTAATTTGCTTCTTAAAGAGTACCTGAGCTGAGAGATTGAGAAAGACATGTATCACACGTAGCAGTTATTTGTTAAATGAACACTGGGCCTTCTAGGTCAAGCCACAGATCTAGGTAAGAAATTTCTTTTTTGAAGAAATTGATGGGCATGATGTGAAGAGTACTGTTTGGTTGGGAGACCAGAAAGGTCGAGGCACATTGAGCAGCATGTCGAATGCTCGCAGGCAGGCCGTGGGGCATCGTCAGAAAGGTTTACGTTTTAGGTCATTCTGGAGTCAGAGTGGACAATGGGCTGCAAGAAAGCTGAGACTGCCCAGTTGATTTTGACAGGGTGGTGGCTTGACCTGTGGCAGTTGGACTGGGGGCAGTGGATCAAGATAGAGATTTGCGAGGTAGGTTAAGAGGACCCTGGAGAGGGAGTGGAGCAGAGGCAGGAGCCAAACGCACCTTAGAGGTGCATAAGGAGAGGGTGACGTAAAACGGTCAAGGAGTCAGACCCCTGGGTTCAAATCCAGCCCCACAGCTTACGCTCAGCTTCAGTGGCCCTCAGTGACCTCATCTGGGACGCGGAGGTGAGGCCCTGACCTTCCTCCTTGGATGGTTATGAAGACAAGGGGAGGCGAATGTAAAGTGCCCGGTCAGAGGGCCAGAGCCCAGCATGTGCTCGGCAGGTGTGTTACCACGGAGGAGCCCGGGCGGGAAGTCGGGCATAAAGGCCCTTGTAAGAAGCTGGGGCATTTGTGGGCTCCCCAGAACAGCCTGTGCATGCCGACTGGGGGGTCAGATCCCGGAGCCCTTCCACAGAGCTGAGATTGTACCCCTGAGGTAGACAGGACCCCCAGCCACTCCACTAACCAGCCCTCCGCCCTCCCAGACTCAGATGCCACTGCATCTTCCGATAACAGCGAGACAGAGGGGACACCTAAGTTGTCGGACACACCAGCCCCCAAGAGGTGAGAAGAAGTCATCATTTGGGGAGGCCGGGGGTGGGGGGGTGGGGGGAGCACGGGTCTCCTGGCTGCTCTGACCTCTTCCCTGTCCTTTCTCCAGGAAGAGAAGCCCGCCACTGGGGGGTGCCCCCTCCCCCTCCAGCCTCTCCCTGCCTCCTTCCACAGGGTTTCCCCTTCAGGCCTCTGGGGCCCCCTCCCCATACCTGAGCTCGGTGAGTTGGGCCCAAGGCTGGGAAGTGGGCGTCCTTGGGGCAGAGGGTCCAGGCTTCAGGGTGAAGCCGGCCTGCTCGGGGACCTCAGTCTGGGTGTGGCCCGCGAGCATCCCTCGGAGGGGTGTGAGTCGGGGCTGCCCAGTTCTCTGTGGTGCAGGAATGGGGGACAGATGCGACTGAGGAGAGCAGCCCCCAGGACAGAGTCCTGCTGCTGTCCCACCCCCTTCTGTTCTCAGGAGCCACACTCATCACCATCTCTTGTTTTTCCATTCTTCCTTTTGCATTTCTTCCTTTCACCCCCCACCCATCTATTCCATTCCCATTTCCACCCCCCACTCCTGCTGCAGCTGGCTTCCCCCACCTACCCCCCTTTCCCTTCTGACTACCTGGCCCTGCAGCTGCCCGAGCCCAGCCCCCTGAGGCCCAAGCGGGAGAAACGGCCCCGCCTGCCCCGGAAACTCAAGGTACCCTGATTTGGGGACATTAGGGAGGGGCCAGGCGGCAGGAGGACAGCCTGTTGAGGGAGGTTCAAGGTGGGCTGGGGCCTGTCCAAGAACTTTGAAGGACTGACTTGGGGCTGCTGGGGGCCCAGCCCAGGGCCAGGTACTAAGGGTTGGGTCAGAGAAGTCCAGGGTCACAGGCTGTATGTGGGACCGGACCCGCCTTGGGGATCAGAGTGGAAATGCCGTGGGTCCTGCCCTCACTGCCACAGTGGTGCTGGGGCCAGGCAGCCTCGAGGAGGGCCGGAGTTCTGGGATCGGGAACCAAGTCAGGGCTGCACCAGCTAAGACCAGGGGACCTGGGTCTCAGCTTCTGTGTTTGTAAAGTGAGCGATCAAACCACGTGTGATGGGCAAGTGTTTCCGGAGTGTCTACTACGTCCCAGGCATTGTCCGGGTGCTGCAAATACAGTTGTGAACAAAACGGACAAACCTCTGCCATGGCGGGGCTCGCGTTCTAGAGAGATAGTTGGAAAATAAAGGAGATAAATAGGTACCAGTATAGGAAAATGGAGTCAGGGAAAGAGGATGTAAGCACCAGGGTGGGTGGGTGTGATACCGGTGGTAGGTGGTCTGGGAAGTCACTTGGTCAGAGACTTAAGGGAAATGAGAACAAATCACGTGGCTCTCTGGAAAAGCATCTCAGTCAGGAACAGACTGTGCAAAGGCCCGGGGGCCGGGAGGGGAGGAAGGAGGTCAGTGTGATGGGAGGAAGGTGAGGCGGGGAGAATGATCAGAGCAGATCAGAGAAATAACTGTAGGGCCTTCCAGTGTGAGAAAGACTTGGGCTTGTGCTGTGGATGAACGGGGCGCCCTCAGAGAGGTGGGGCCGAGTGGAATCTGATGTGACTGACGAGTTAACAAGATCGGGGACACACCTGTGTGGAGAATAGACTGGGGGGAGGGGCTGGGTCAGGACGGGAGTGGGGATACAGTGAGGAGGCGTTGCCGCCAACCAAGCAGCAGTAGAGAGGGTGGAAGGTGAACCACCAGTCTGTTGCAAGGAATGAGCCCCATAGACCGCTGGGGGCTGAGAGAAGGGGAGTCAAGGAGACTCCAGGGCCTTTGGCCTGAGCAACGGCAGGGTGAGGACTGGGAGGGAAGATGAGGCGTTTGATTGTGGACACGCTGAGGTGCTGTTGGCAGTGCCGGAGAGACCACTGGATCATGGGAGCCTGGGGCTCGTGGGTGCGTATGTGGAAATCACCAGCACGGAGGTGAGAGCGTGGATGGAGAGGGCGAGAGGTCTGCACCCCAAGCCCACACGTGATGGGGACCCAGGCACAGTGCCATCCAGCTCTGAGCCGGAGTGGACAGCCCTCTGGTGGGTGGACTGCAGACATGGCCCTGGCCGGAGTGAGATGGGAAGCCACGCGTGTGGAGGTTAGGAGCATGGGTTCTGGAGTTCATCCCACTCGGCCACTTCCTCCCTGTGAGTTGGGCCTGTCAACCTGAAAACAGGGAGGTAGTGGGCCCTTTGCGCTACCTAGCGGGGGTTGGCTTCCGGCGTGTAGGGTAGGGTGGTGGGAAAGCAAGGGTCAGAGACGCCGCCTGACACAGACGGGTGGATGTGTGGCATGGCGTGGCGTGGCCATGGAGGGCAGTCGGAGGCTTCCGGAGGTGCTGGGTCCGGAAGTAGAGGAGTGTCAGCAAGCTCCATTCTGGACACGCGGGAGAAGGTGATCTGGGAGGAGGCCGGGGGGAAGGGGCTCACCGGGGGAGGCCTCAAAGCGGAGGTCACGAGTGAGCCCAGGTGAGGGAGGCAGAGTGGATGGAGTCAGGGACGTGGCCGGTGCCGTCTGGGCTGTAGCAGGAGTGACAAGACCTTGCTGTCCAGTATGGGGAGTGGGGGCCACTGATGTGTCTGGGTGACGTGCGGGGGAAACGGGAGGAGACGAGGGGAAGCTGTGGAGACAGCAAGTCAGCAGAGAGCCCGGCCTCCAGGGGACTTGGCTGGGTCTGGGTCCCAGCTCGTCCTGTGCCGGAAGTCCGAGCCTCAGCTGCTTCTCTGCTCATAGGCTCCCTGAGGACAAACTGAGTCCAGGGAGGGAAAACACTTCGCCCAGTGCTGTCTGGTCTCTAGTGAGACCTAGATGCTCCTTAGCTGCCATCGGTCACCAGAGTAGGTTCAGGCAGGGTTAGGATGCGGGGGTTGCAAGGATGGGGACAGTCCTGTGCCACTGTCCTTCTCAGTCATGCCTGTGGGTGCAGGTGGGTGCCGCGTCCTGCCTGCAAGGTGCTGTTGAGAGCTGGGCCTCCTGGCCCACTCCTGTACCCCGAGGTAAAAGCCCCTCTTGCCCCCCAGGAGCAGCAGTGGGGGGGGTCCTTGAGAGGCAGAGAGTAGACCATGAGCGCCGAATGGGCTAAGACAATCAGAAGGGCCACTGAAGACCTCACAGCTTTCCTGCCACCCCCGCCCCAGGGACAGATAGGACACTGCCCCGTGCGGACCGGGCAGTCTTTGTTCTCCTCGGACCCGTGACCTCTCCCTTCCAGCGCGGTCCGGACGCCCATTAGTAGGCACTCAGTCTGTGCCCACAGGCAAAGCGCGAGGCCCACAGAGCTCCGTGGGGAGGATTAAAGGACGGGGGGGGGAGCTGCAGGCGGGGGCAGGACAGAGGCCACTGCCCAGCCACAGAGCACAAGCAGGGCTTTTGACAAACAGCAAAGGACACTCGCTCCCAGTGGAGGGACTGGCCTGTCCCAGGGCAGCCAGGAGCCTGAGCCCGCCCTCGGGTGCACGAGTGACACGCTCAGGTCTGTGTTGTAGAGAGCTCAGTCCGGCTGCAGTTTGGAGGAGGAGCTGGATCTGGGAGAGGCTGGAGGCAGGGAGCCCAGTTAGGAGGCTGGTCCTAGCCCAGGTGAGCTGAGCGGAGGCGGGCATCCCAAGGACGGGCCCCTCCCGCTGTGAGAAGCCTCCCGTGGTGGGGGGCGAGGACCTAGCACACCTTCCACTGAGCCAGTGAGTCCCACGGCAGGAGGGCGAGGAGCCAGGGGTATGTGAGGTGCCCTGAGGCGGGCGGGCGGGCGGGCAGGCAGGCAGGCCGGCGTCCAGGCTGACTGGCTCTCGCAGCAGTCTCGGGCTGCTGAGGGCCAGGCCCAGCCTTTCCCTCCTGGTCTCCTGTAAGCGCCCCCCACCATCACCTCCTCCATCGCTGCCCCTCACCCCCAGGCACTTGCTGCTTTAACGCTGAAGAGGCTGAGGTGGGGCAGGCCCCGATTCCAGCTTGGCTGCCCGGCTGGGTCCACTTCCCCTCCAACGAGCCTTTGCCCCTTCCCCACCCCCCAGAGCTGCCCTAAGGGGCAGTGCCACCCTCCTGGATGTCCCAGGCCTCCCTGACAAGCCCTCCCTGTGTTTCTTCTCCCCTCCTGCTGCAGATGGCGGTGGGACCCCCCGACTGCCCTGTGGGGGGGCCGCTGACCTTCCCTGGCAGGGCTTCTGGGGCCGGGGTGGGGGCCGCCCTGGCCCCCCTGCCCCCCCCCAAGTTGCCCCCGCCCACGATCCTGAGCGCAGTCCCTCGGCAGATGTTCAGCGATGCCGGCAGCGGGGACGATGCCCTGGACGGGGACGACGACCTGGTGATTGACATCCCGGAGTGACGCCCTCTGCCCAGCGCACGAGCCCCCAGCTTCCGCAGAAACGTTTATTGATGCCCAGTTGCCATGCTGTGGCCACTGACACAATCAGAAAAGGCATAAACATGCATAAATGTCCCCTGGGAGGTGGACCCCTGACCAGGGAGGGCAGGGACCTACCCTCATGTCCCGGGCCCAGCCAGGGGACAGTTACGTGAGTGGCGGGGGCATCACCTCAGAGGCAGAGACCCTGCAGTCTGGGCCCCCCGCCCCCCCAAATCCCACCCCCGCCATTCAAAAGGGCAGCTGACCAGGGCTAGGTGGTGTGGTTTTTTTGAACTGAAGATTCTGTATTAAAGGAGTGAGTGGCTCTTTTTTGTTCTTTGTCCTTTTCTTTTATGGAAACTCGCTCCTCCTCCGAACCCCCCCTAATCCGACCTCCTCCCTGTGGGTGGAGGGCCGGGCAGCCTGGAGAGGCTGGAGAGAGCAGCAGCAGCTGGGGCCTTGGGGGAGGGGCACTGGCAGGACCCCAGGTGTGCACAGGATGGGTGTTTGCATATTTGGGGTGTAGCAGCGAGTCAGGCAGAAGAAGTTTGCATATGTGAGTACAGATCCCCATAGCCCTCACAAGCAGACAGACCCACGGCCACAGAGACCTCACAAAATAAGACAGGTAGTGCGGGGCAGGGCATCCACCCCGTGTAAACGTGCAACACACTCGTGCGAAGGTTGGGTGCTAGACCCGGCCCGAGGGGCCTGTGCTGGGCAGCAGCTGTGCGGCTCAGGCCGAGGGCAGGGCCCCAGCTGCAGGGGGCAGCTCGCTGGTCAGCGTGTGCCAGCGCTCCAGCGCCGTGTCTGGCTGTTGCAGACAGTCGCTCCAGTGCCTCCGGGCCTCTCCCCGGGCGCCTGGCCCCAGGGACACACCACCTGTGGAGCGGCAGAGGCAGCATCAGGGCCCAGCCCAGGGCCACGGAGTCCCCCACCCCCACCCATCAGTCCCACCAGCAGCCGCTCCCTCACCGATGAAGTCGTTGGACTTGCCGATGTCGTAGTCCCAGACTGTGACTTCCAGCGTCTTGGTGGCCAGAGCAGAGAGCTCCATCTCATAGAAAAACTCCTGGGACAGGTCAAGCCACACTGTGAAGTGCCAGCCCCCAGCCCTCGCTCCCCTCCATTTCTGGTCCCGGCTGCATTTACCTCATTAAATTCAGGGTTGAGAGTCTTCTTCTTCACACCTGTTTTATGCTTGGATTTCTTATCTGCGTCTGGTCTCAGGTACCTGCAGAGAAGGTGGGGCGAGGCTGGGAGTGGGGTGGGGGGAGATAGGCTGGGCCCCAGGGGGACAGGGCAGGGATCAGGCTCCCTAGGGAGGGGAGGGTGGGCCTTGGCGCAGGGCAAGGGCTCACGTCTTGACATAGGGGTCCGAGTAGCCGTTGACGTCCATGGCAGCTAGGTGGGCACAGCGCACAATGCCCACCAGCAGCCCCCGGCGTGGAGAGCTGTAGCTGAGACTGAGCAGGATGCGTCCACGCTCCTCCAGCAGCCCAGGCCCCTGTTCCGCCTGCTCCAGCTTGGGGCAGACACGGGGGTCAGTCTGCATCCCCACCACCGCCCACCAGACTGGTCCCCAGGCGGCAGCTCACCTCCTTCAGGTAACAGGAGATGCCCCTCAGTGCTGCCGACATGGAAGAGGGTGAAGCCAGCTGGGGTGGGGGGGACAAAGAAGATTCTGAAAACCTGGCCTGTGCAGGGAGCCCTCCCTGGGCACCCTACCTCCCCGCACGCACGGACCGGGACCTGGCGTTCGAGGCAGATATTAAAATGCTTCTTCTGTGAAGGCTTGAGGCGGCGCAGGGGTATGCGGGTCTCCCCGATGAATTCGTTGTGGCTCAGCTTGTCCTCGTCACACACGGAGATCCTGGCGGGGAACGCAAGGTCAGGGCCCCCTCGTGTGGGAGAAAGGGCGTCTGCTGGACCCTGAGCCCCTGGGGCTACTCCCAGCTCTGCCCCCAACACGCCGCACCTCACCTGTAAAATGGGCCGTCTCAGGCTGGTGAGCCCAGGCCTGGCGCCTGAGAAGCACGTGTTCACTCATGCTGTTCCTCTGGCCCCCCCTTTCCAGCTGCCCAGGCCCATGAGGACCCGCTCTGCTACTTCCGGAAGCCCTCCCGCCTCCATGTAGGGCCTGGGGATGGATCCAGCTAACAGTGCACAGGGTGTGCACTGGCGGATGTGGGTCATGGGTTCAGGGTGTGAGAGCCAGAGGGGCCTGGAGGGGCCCTGGACCAGCGGACAAGGAACCCACACCTCCCCTGGAGCTCCTGTCCTGCAGGGGGCGGGGAGCCAGCCTGGGAGAGATGCGGGAGCCCAGAGAGACAGGACTGCTTTGACTTCTGCCTTCCCCTTCTGCACTTCCTGCCGCTGTGACACTCCTGAGTAGCTGTCATGTGTGGCTGTTCAAGTCCCAGCTCTGCCACTTCCAAGCAACTGTGTGACCAAGTCACCGCCCTAAGCCTCGATTCCCACGTCTGAAATGGGGGGAGGACTACCCTCCTACAGATCTTACGAGGACCCAGTGAGGATCCAGTGAAGGGAAGAAACGGGAGCACGCAAAGCGCAGGGCCGGGCACCGGTGAGCACTCAGTGGTGTAGGCCGCGTTCTCTAACATCTGAAACACGGGCAGCCTTTTTGGTTTCCCCCTCTGCCTCCCCTCCAGCCCGCCCCCACCCAGCACCAAGGTGACCTCTGGGAAACAGCCCTGAGCCGCCCCGCGTGCCTCTGCCCCGATGACTCCCTACTGCCCAAAAACAAAGGAGACATTCTCCCAGGAGCCTGGGTCTTGCTGCCCTTCACTCCTCGCCTGGGAGGACGCTCCACAGCTCCACCTCCTGGGATGACGGAGCAAGTTTCCTGTCCCCTAAGATGTCACTCCTTAGAGATGTTGGGGGAACAGAGGCAACAGAATGGGCAGGAGTCCGCTGCCTAGGTCTGGCTTAAGTCCGGGGCTCTGAGAAGGGGTGTCAGTGACCAGGGAAAGCTTTCAGGAGGCAGTGCCTCAAATGATGAGGGGAGTTTAGGGTGACAGAAAGAGGGGATGCGGGAGCGCTTTCCAGGTAGAAGAGACAACAGGCACAGGTCAGGAGTAATGGACCCCCATCAATCGGGAGAGGGCAGCCCTCTGTTAGAGGCAGAGCAGGAGATGTGGGGGGCGGGTAGGAAGGCCAGGGGAGTCGTCTGGCCTGTGCCGCCGACGGGGATGGGGGCCTCTAGCTGAGAGGGGCTCATGGGAGGTGGGTTAACCAAAGGCTCCAAGGACAGCGGTGTGGGGGGTGCCGACCAGCAGGGGGCCAGGCCCTCACCTGAGCACCTTGTGGGTGATGTCGTCCTCTGTGATCCCGCTGTACATCAGGTCCTCGTTCCACACGGGATTCAGTGTGTTCCTCTGCGTCTTGGTTTTCAGCTTATTGGCCTGAGGTGTGGGGACAACGAGTTCTCAGAACATGTCCCCTAGAGCCACAGAGGCTGAAAGCAAAGGAAGGCTGGGGACAGACCCAGCAGCTGGGTCAGGCTAGGGGAAGGCAGAAGCCGTTACCTTGCAGGCTCCAGGTAGGAGGTGCAGCTTGACGTAGGGGTCAGCCAGGCCATTGAAATCCATGGGCTTGAGGCCCTGGGGGTTGGGGGGAGGCTGTGAGCTCCCAGTGCCCCCCTCCCTCTGCAGAGTGTGGAGAGCCAAGAAGAAGGGTTCTGGGGTTGTGGGGATGCGTGGAAAGGGGAGCAGGGGTCCAGCGTGGAGGAGGGAAAGGAGGATGGAAACCCACCCCTCCTGGGTGGGGAGCAAACCGAGCTGGGGCTGCGAGGTCAGGCACTCACCTTGGCCCTAAGGATACTACAGTGCAGGGTGCAGGAGGCCTGGTCGTAGAGAAGGTCAAATTCCAGTGTGCCCAGGGCAGCTGGAGAAGAGGGAAGAGGTGGCGTGAGGCAGTGTCACACAGGTGTGTGTGAGAGACCGGTGGGCAGGCTGGCCGTGTGTGCGGGGCTCTGTGTCTGGCCGCCCGCGAGTGTGTGCGTCTGGGTCCCTGGTTGGGCTGCCGCTGGGGCTGTGTGGGTGGTGGAGTGTCTCAGCAGAAATATTGAATCTTGAGCCTTGCTGAAGCTGTAATCTCCACAGTGACTGCAGCTGTGACAACGCCCGCTGCTGCTTCCCCCTCACACACCCAGCAGGGCCTGTCCCCTTCCCACCAGCCAGGAGGCCCCCATAGCACCCTGGGGCCTTCAAGCCCCAGACTCACTAGTATCATCCGAATCATAGCTGTCCATCTCGGTTCCATCTTCGGGCGTGGTGGCCCCCAGGAGCGCTGCAGGGGGTGCCAGGGCCAGGGGGGCCAGCCCGGCAGGGACCTCCCCAAAGCCCCGGCCGCCCCCTTCGGGTCCAGGTCCCCGGCGGGGGAAGTAGTCGGAGATCTGGCGAATGGGCCGGATGGGCCCCGGGCACACGTTGATGGCCATGTGCTCTTGGATGTTGATGCTCATGCGATCACCCCTGCGGCCCCTCATGCAGCACCCCTGCGGGGCGGGGGGGAGGTTCAAGTCCAGAGAGCGGGAGCCAGTCCACTGCCCACTGCTTATACCCACAGTCTGCCGGTGGAGGGCCAGGCAGCAACCTCCCTGGTCTGTGGCCTCCCCTCCTAGGTGTCCAGAGAGAGGTCAGCCTGTGCCAGCTGATGGGCAGGCAGGAGGCTTGGGGCCTCCAGAACCCCAGCCTTGCTCCACTCCCCCCAGATGGGTCCTGGCTGCATCTCAGCCTTGCCCACTTGTCTCTAGATTGTCCCTTTGTCGTCTTCCTAGCTCCTGCCCCTCATTCTGGCCTTCGGTCTGCCCCTGGGTCCTGCCTACTCCCTGAAGCCCCTCCTCTGTCTCTCTGAGGCTCTATCCATGCTTCTGCACCAGGCGCCTGTCTGGTCCGGGTGTCGCCCACCCCTCTAGACATTCACTCCCCACTGTCCAATCTGCCCCAGGAGCTGCGTGCGTGCCTGGTCCCCCACCCACTGCAGCCCAAGGTGAGACCTCCCCCCTCAGATGCCTCCTCCTGAGACTGGCTCTCTAGAGCCAGAAATTACAGCCTCGGGAGAGGTTAAAAGCCCCGTGGGCACACGCAGACTAACGCACACACTCCCCTCCCCCTCATGCCCCCGGCGGCCCAGCCCCCTGCACCTGTTTCTGTGCCTCCAACAGGTGCGCAAGCACTGGGGGGACGGCGGGTGCAGGCTGGGCGGTGGCGGCCAGTGATTCCCAGGGTAGCCAGCGAGAAGAGTGCGGAGTCCGGCTGTGCGCGGAGAGGGAGGGAGAGGAGAAAAGTGCGGGAGGAGGGGGTGAGCGAGGTGGAGGCGCTGAGGCTGCGGGCGCGGGAGGCGAGGGGCGGGGAGGGGCAGCCGGGGCGGGGGAGCGGGCGGGATTCTCCGGCCGGCGCCCCCCGGCCACACTTAGAAGCGCACACGAGTGCACGCACACACGGGCACGCAGGCTGGCACCCGCATCTTGCACGGGCACTCGCGCCCACACGCCTGTGCCCACGTGCGCACGCTCACACACATGCACAAACCCAGACACGCGCTGACACACTCACCCCGGGAAACTTGACACACACAGGAGCTCCCGGAGCCACCGGGAACCTGCAGTGATAATTGCCGGGTGTTCCCCAACTCCTCCCCAGAAACCCAGCCCCCACCCCTGCCCCGCGCCGAGCCCACGGCCCCCTCCCTCGCTTTCTCTTTGGTTCCCTATAGAGTCTCCAAGACCCGGCCACCCGCCTAGTTGCCGTGGCGACGCAGGCTGCCCCCCTTTCTCCCCCTGTGCATCCTCACGCTCCCACCCGCAGAGAGCTTGCGGAGGAGGGAGGAGGGCGTCCGGCCCTCGGGTCCTCAAACCTGTGGGTAGGCCCGCGGGTGGGGCGGAGCTTGGAGGTCCGCAGTGACCCCGGCGCAGTGATCCGCCTGCAATCGATCGCTGACCTGGATCTCAGGGTCGCTGAGCCCAGCTGGGGAACCTCACAGTCTGAGCGAGGAGGCAGAGGTCCGAGGCTGTGCGTTTCCCACGGCTCCTTCCTTCCTTTGGCTGTTCAGGCGTCTCTCCTAGTGACCCAACCCAGCCCCCAAGGGCCGGTGTCCCTTTCACAGGGATGGCATCTCCTTTGCAAATCCACCCTCTCTTGACCCCCCACCCCCACCCGCTCCAGTTCTGTCCCTCAGGTGGGGAGGGGAGTCAGGCTTCGCTCAGTATTCCTCCCTCAGCTGTCTCCTTTTCTCACCGGAACCCTGCCACCTGTCAGTCTAACTCCAGCTCTTCTTTGCCCCAAACTTGCTATCCCCAAAAGGCGTCCATCCTCACAGGGGCCGCCAAGGCCCTTCTGCCCAACACCCGGACTTCTGTGAGCTCATCACCCCTGCTCCTGGCGCCGGCTCTCAGGAACGTTCCTTGCAGTTCCTAGAACACACCTGGATCTCTTTATTGCGTTTTTCTTTCTTTCTTTTTTAAGGAGGGCGCAGCATACAGTGGCCCATGCGGGGATCGAACCCGCAACCTTGGTGCTACCAGCACCACGCTCTAACCAACCGGCCACCCCCACACCTGGATCTGTCAGGCCTCTGGGCCTTCACTCACATCAGCTCCTTCTCCTGGAGGCCTTCCCTTCCTTCAAGGTTCACGTGAGTCCCCTCTTTCTAGGAGCCTTCCGGTAGCATTCCCAGTATGCCCCCAGCTTCCAGTGCTACCTCAGGCTCAGCTCTGGTGACACTTGTTTGTCATGCCTGCTTCCATTTCTATCTCTCCCCCCACCCCCAGCCCCCCACCAGGGAGCAGAGACTGCCCCAAACTGGGCCGGCACTAAGTTAGCATCACTAAAAACTGTGATTTAAAAGTAAGGAAATGCAGTTGTACAACAATGTGAATATACTTTACTGAACCGAATGCTTGAAAATAGTTAAGATATATGTTTTATATGTTTTTGTTTTTGTTTTAAGATTTTATTGAGGAAGGGGAACAGGACTTTATTGGGGAACAGTGTGTACTTCCAGGACTTTTTTTTTTTTCCAAGTCAAGTTGTTGTCCTTTCAATCTTAGTTGTGGAGGGTGCAGCTCAGCTCCAGGTCCAGTTGCCATTGCTAGTTGCAGGGGGCGCAGCCCACCATCCCTTGCGGGAGTCGAGGAGTCGAACTGGCAACCTTGTGGGTGAGAGCCCACTGGCCCATGTGGGAATCGAACTGGCAGCCTTCGGAGTTAGGAGCATGGAGCTCTAACCACCTGAGCCACCGGGCCAGCCCCAAGATATATGTTTTTAAAAAGACATGCAACATCAAATGACACTGAGAAAGCACTCGTCATCTATCAAATGACAAAATTCCAAGCATCTGGTAACACACAATGTGGGTGAAGTTATGGGTAAATGGAGACCAGCTCTTCAGAGGCCAGTCTGACCATGGATCCCAAGATGGCAAAAACATACTCGCAGAATCGTTGACTCCAAAATGCCTCTTCTAGGATTTTATCCTATAAACATATCGGCCCATGAGCAGAATAATAAAAGTTCAAGTTTATTTGCAGTGACAAAAGATTGGAACCAACCTACATGTCCATGAGTAAGGGACCGGTTCAATCAGTTATGACAGTTTCATACAATGAAATGCTATGCAGCCGTGACAAAGAAAGAGTCCCTTTATGTACTGAAAAAAGTGAGGTATAGAGCAGCATGTGTCAAATGCTGCCATTTGAGTGGGGCCAAAAGAGTTTATATGTGTTTGTTTATTTGTGCATAAGTTATTTCTGGAAGGCTGCACCAGAAAGTGGTAACTGTGGCGACCTCTGAGGAGGTAGCTGTGAGGCAGGGTAAGGCAGAAACAAGAGTGATTTTTCAAGGTACACACTTTGTATCTTTTGAATTGTGGACCATGTGCCTATGTTACCTATTCAAAAGAATATATTATTTTAACTAAAGGCAACCATTAGGTTTCCTTCGGGGCTCTCCAGGATAAGGAAGGAGTCGGGACTAAGGGAGAGGCCATCCACAACCGGAGCTGGTGGCTTTGGTGAGAGGCAGACCTGGGCCTGCAGTGAGGGGAGGGGCAGGCTGGGCCAGAGGCTTACAGCTGGGCATCCTCTGCTGTGGTCTTCCTAAGGGGCTTGGCTCAGGCCCAGTAATGCCCCCCAGAGATCCTTGTCAGAGGTGAAGGGGAGCTGGAGCTCAAGCCAGTTGTAGGGGAACACAGACAGTGGTGAGGCCGGGGTATATCAGCAGGTGGAAAGGCTTTCTGTCCATCCGTCCATCCACTAAGTCAATAAATATGTATTGACTACCTACTATCTCTCGTGCTTCGACTCTGATGAACCAAGGTGAACACTCTCTAGCTTCACAGCCTTGTAGGGAGACAGACAATATGCAGTGAGACTGAGGCGGTAACCTCGGCTGGTCACAAGGTGTGGAAGCGCAGGCATACTCCCCACCCCCGGAAGTGTTGTCTCTGTGGCAGAGAGGAGACAGCCCGGTCAAGTGTGGGCAGCGGTGTCCTGGGCAGAGGTGTATGCCAAGGTTGGAGCGTGCCGACGAAGGAAGAGCCTGGAAAGAGCTGAGGAGGGTAGGTAGACAGGGCTGGGCAAGAGTCTTACAGGTCAGGCTAAGACGTTCAGAACTCACACGGAAGCCATGGGAAGCCATTGGAGGGTTTTCAGTAGCGAATCTGCGTTTTCTGGTTTGTTCTCCCTAGGGGAAGAGTGAATAGAGGGGTTACCCAGTGTGCAGACTGTTGCAGTAATAAGCGGGGTGAGACATGGGCTTGGCTTGAACAAGAGGGGCAGCACTGGAGGGGCCAGGGAGTGGATGAATTTGAGATTGCTATTGGAAACTGAGCCAACAGGTCTTGATAATGAGTTTGTCAGGAGAGAGACAAGAAGAGATCTGAGATGATTCCTGGGCTTTTGTGTTGAATGAAGCATCTAGAGACCATTTGCTGCGATGGAAAGAAGAAGCAGGTTTGGGGTAGGAGAATCCAGAGCTCCGTTTGGGGTCTGTTAAATTCCAGATGTTTGTGGACATGAAACGGGAAGTTGGGTGGAGAAGTCTGGAGCTCAGAGGAGAGGGCAGGGCTAGAAATATACATTTGTGAGTCATCAGCTTATAGATGGTATTTAAAGCCATGAGACTGGATGAGATCACCTAGGGAGAGAGAATATAGATAGAAAAGAGAAAGGTCCAAGGCTGAGCTGGTTAGAGAAAATTGGCGAGCATGGCTCTGGAGGCTGCAGGCAGGCTCAGAAAGCTGAGGCAGAATGAACCGAGAAGTAACCATTACGTTTGGCAAGTTATGAGGTCATTGGTGGATTTGGCAAAAGTGGCTTCAGGAGAGTGATGGGGATGAAGCCAGGTCTGAAGGGGCTGAAAAATGCATTCAAAGTGAAGGAGAAGAGACAGCATACATAGCAGTCGCTTAGAGGTTGTTGGTCTGCATTGTAGTGGTACGTTACCCAGGAGTTCTCTCCCCTGAGTGCCCACGGGTAGAGAGCAGGCCCTGCAGATTCTGTCTAAGCCACCACGGAGCCCAGCACATAGAAGGAGCTCAGCACATTTATTTAATAGTTGGGTGAATAAATGAATGGATATTTCACTGCTTGAGTCAAAAGAGCCTTTTTTGGGAGAGAGGACAGCTGTATTCTGAGGAAACTGCAAACTCCACGGCAAAGGCTACAGGCTCCGAACCCCTTCTCCCAGCTAAACCCCAGGAGCAGCTGCACAGGGGCTGGGACTAGAGCACTGGCCCAGAGCCAGGAAGCAGGTGAGTCCCTGCTGCCCCTCACAGGCCTGTGACTTTGGATAATTCACTTCCTCTTTCTTAGAAGAGGTAAGTGTAAGGAGGCGAGGCCCATCTGAGCCAGTCCCCAAGATGTTAGGTTAAGTTCCCTCTTCTTTCCTCCTTTTCTCTCTGGGCGTTTTTCTTATTTGGGAAGCTTGACCGTGGCAAGCGCCTCCCAGTGTTACTGTGAGAATGGGTGGGTGGTCCCTGAGGACAGGAAAGATGAGGGATGGGGAGCCAGCAGAGGAGGGAGCCTCCATCCGTAGGGCTGGCGACCTCACACACACTACAGACACATGTCTGGCTCAGGGGAAGTCATGTAACTGGGACTGTCAGAGGCTGCTGAACAGGCATCTGTGTAGTAAAACCAAGGAGACCCTGGAGTGTCCTTGGGCTTGGGTAGGGCGGGACACACCTGTGACAGACAGGCCTACCTACCAATCACAGGGGAACTAACTCTTTGAAGCTGAAGGAGGCTGCAGGAGTGAAAGTGGCTGTTGGGAAGTGACACATAAGAGAAAATCGGAGACTAGGAAGGGAAAATGCGATGGCCTGTGGGAGAACCCACCCAGAGAGGGGAGGGAGCCTGCGAAAGCTCTGGGCCTGACCAAAAGACCTGCCTTGAGAGACGGGCCAGAGGGCTTCCTCTGATAACCCCTATACCTGCCATTCCCTGGCAATACTTCCTCCTGAAGCACGTGATGCAACTTGGGGCAAGAGGGCGGTGAAGGGCCAGGAGTTGGGGAGCAGTGTCTTTCTGGGGCAGGTCGAAGGGAAACACTGCTGCCACCTAGTGGGAAAAGCCTGTTATTTCTCCTGTTCCCAGCCCCAGGGTCAGCAGCTGGTCATTGAGAGACCCAGTTTGGGGATAGGGGAGCCCCCGAGGCGCCTGTATTGGGGGCCACAAGGCCAGAGGGAGCCTCAGGGAGGAAAATCCACATCCCTGGGAAGTGTGCTTTGCTCACATCACTTTGCCCGTCTGTGCCTTGGTTCCCTCTTTTGTGTAGTGGAGGCTGGAGGACCGACCTCATAGCATTATAATGCCTGTTAGGCGAGTCAATCTATGTAAAGTACTCGGCTTAGTAATAAGTGCTCAATAAATGCTCCTGTGGTCGATCCAAGGGGTAACGAAAGGTGTTTAACCTTGCCCCCCCCTAAAAATCCCCATACCTTCTATACAAATGCATGTCCTTTAGTGCCACCAAGTTTCTCCTGTTTCTAAATTCTGGGGCTGCCACTGTTCATCCCAAAGGATGAGGCTCTGTGGGTCCCAACCTCTCCCCTTGATTCCAGTGGGGTTGGGGGGAAGGGTCCAGCTCTAGCACCTTCTGTCTCCCTTCCTCTCAGTGTGGGATCAGAATGGCTCGAGGCTGTGACATCACAGAGCTCCCATCTGTCACAGGCGTGGAGGGGTCATGAGGCTGTGGCACTGGGCATGGGTGTGGCTGGTTGGGCTGGGGGCTGTAGAAACAGGTGGGAAGTGGTCCTGGGAGCAGTGGGGAGGCAGAAGCCTTGGGGGGAAGGTTCCCTTAGGGGCCCAGAGGCCAAGCCTCTGCCTTTCTCTTTGCTGTCTGCACTTCTCTCCCATCCTCCCCGTCCAGATGGGCCTTCTCGTGGAGAGCTCAGCTGACCTCTGAGAAGTTCCTGGAACAATTTCAAGCCCCTTTACAGCCACACTAAGGCTGTGTGGCGTCTTGGGGTGGGAGGCAGGGGTCTGCTTGGCCCTTGTCGTAGACTCTGTTCTGGGTCCCCAGCACCCGGCCCGGAGAGTGCCAAGTCCTTGGCCCTGGGGGCAGAGTCTCCACGCTTCATAGACAGATCTGACTTCTTTGATTACTCAGATTCAGACCAAGCCAGGCTCCTGGCCGTGGCACAGTTTATTGGAGAGAAACCTGTCATCTTTGTTAACTCAGGTATGAACCAGCTTAAGAAGGGGGCCTCCTCCTTGCCAGGGCCTGGAGGAGAGCAGCCCCAGGAGACCAGTCCAGGGTCCCCATTTCCGCTTCCTTGTCTGGCAGGTTCCAACCCTGGGCTCTTCCACCACATCCTGGTGGGTGCTCTGGTGGTGGCCTTCTTCTTCCTCCTTTTCCAGTTCTGCACACACATGTAAGGCCTGTCCCCTCGCCCCTTGCCTTGGGAGAGGCTGAAGGACCCAGTGGTGGCCTCCCACCTCTGATTTCCATACCCCATAGGAGCTGCCAGAAAGGGGCCTAAAGAGCCAGACAAGGGCCGTGGAAGCCACCCTGAGTGTCCAGACCCACCCTCGTCTCCTGCTGATGAATAAAAGTGCTTCCTTTTCTCGTCCCTGACTGCTCAGTGACCTGCCAGGAGACGCTGCTCCGTGCTGTGGTGGCGCATGCTTTCCATCCCCAGCCCCAAAGAACTGGGCTAGCAGGGCCTTGGCGGCGTTCAGGCAGGCTGTCTTTATTAGCGGTCTGTAAAGCACCTCCCAGGGCCCCCGACCCCAGACTGGAGGAAGCCTTGAGAGGTCTGTAGCACCAGGGACATGCCAGGGCCCGAGGGCGAGGTGTGCAGCCTAATGGGGAAGGGACTGGGTGCCGCCCCACCTGCCCCACCGGGAATTGCTCAGCACTGGGAACGCTGGGGGATAGCAGCCACCTCCCTCCCCCCACCCCAACAATCCAGTGTGAATTTGGGTGAATAAATAAGTAAGATTCCTCAGGCTGGCTCCCCCTGGAGAGAAGCTGCGGGGGCAACCAGCATTGAGGGAGGCCCACCCGGTGAGTTAGGGTGTCCCCTCCCTCCCAGATGTGAGGAGCTGAGAGGAGTTTGCAGCAGGGGGACTAGGACGGCCTTGGCAGCAGGGCCTCCACCACATTCTTTGACTCCTGGTCCCCTGGAGTCTCCGCCAGCCTCCCCACAGCCCTCAAGCCCTAAGCGGATGAAAAATGGTTCCCCTTCCTCTGCCCCTCACTCTCCAGGGCCCCGCGGTTGTGATAGAAGAAGGGGGTATACAGGAAGGGGTTCGCTACACTCGGCTCCGCCGGCCGGCCGTGGAGAGAAGAGGTCCCCTATCCCTGACTCCCACTTCGCCTGGTCCCTGCCCCTCAGCGCCAGCGGGGATCTGTCCCCACCCCTTCGGAGTCCATCTGTCAGTCCTGGGGCTGTCAAGGCCAGAGGCCCCTGGCTCCCAACCCCCACACGACAGCCCCAGAGCCCTGTACCTGCGGGGATAGGGAGGAGGGTGGGGAGGGTCCCCGGGCCCCCCCTCAGTCCTGGGTCTCAGAGGGAGAGGGCGGCGGGGAGCTCCGGGGCCGGAAGAGGCGGCAGGCCCCGCGGCAGATGAGAAAGAACCAGTAGAGCTGGGGGGCGAGCAGCAGCGCGGCGCCCAGGTTGACGTGGGCCGGGATGGCGAGGGGCACGGCGAGCAGCGGCAGGCCGGCGTGCCGCCCGTAGGCCCAGTACAGGTAGGGGAAGAGCAGCACCCGGCAGCAGAGGAAGCTGAGCAGCATCAGGGCCCCGTTCACCTTGTGAAGCAGCGTATGTTGCTGCTTGTACTGCGGCGGGGGCAGGGGAGAGGGAGGGGGAGGGGGTGAGAGGCGGTGGGTCATGCCCCGCCCACTGACCACGCCCCCGCCCAGGCCCCGCCTCCTCCGCCCGCCCGTGTCCCCGCCTTCCCTTCCCCTCTCTGGACAGGGGCCTGGCTAACGGCCCCAGAACTCGCCTCCCCTCTACCCCAGCCTATAATCACTCCCAGATCTGACACTTCACCTGTGCTTTAAAGAATCCCTGAAGGTCCTTGAAGGTGCCTGCCCTTCCCGTGCCCTCCCGGCAGGCTCATATACCCTCAGGTGCCCTCTCACCTGGATGAGGATCTTGCCAAGGCAGACGAAGGGCGTGCTGACCTCTGCCATCAACAAGCAGCCTAGAAAGAAATCTCCCTTGCCCTGACGCCACACCTGAGAGGAGAGGGAGGAAACAGCCCCGGCCTCAGCCTGGATTCCCCGGCTGCACCTGCTCTCTCTCTTGCTCTCCCGTGGGTCACTTTTGGGGATACTGAACTCTGAAAGTCGGAACGTGACACAGTAGCAAAGCAGCTGGGAGCATCACTTCACTGTGTCCCTCCAACAATCCCGCAGGTAAGATGGACGCCGTATGTTACATGTGAGGAAGCTGAGGCTCAGAGACGCGCAACAGCAGCCCTAAAGCGCCGCCTGGGGGGTGGCCCTGCCAGGCCAGGCTGACCCACCGCCCTCTGGCTGTCTGGGCTGGTCCGGTGCTCAGTGAACCCTCCGCGGGGCCCGTCCACCCTGAGCCTGCCCTACTGCTGGGACCTGGACCCGGGGCTCCCCGCGCTCCTCCGTGCTGGCATGAGCAGGACAGGGGGCCCTGGCTGGCAGCCGCGGACTCACCACAGACAGCGGGAAGCACACGAGCACCATGGCGGCGTGGTGCAGCACCATCAGGAACTCCTTTTGTAGGTAGCCTCGCGCCACAGCCCAGATGCCGCCCGGGGCGCGGGCCCCCCCTTCGTCTCCTCCGTGCCCCTTGACCTGGTGCTTGTGCCAGTGACAGAGAAACATGGCGTAGATGTCGTAGATGAAGTAGGGCACTGCGAATTGCGTGTAGGCGGAGGAAAGCCAGTGTCTGTGGGGCAGAAAGAGGGGTTGGTCAGGGGGCCGGAGATGGACGGAGCAGCGGTCCCGGGCCGGGGTCGGTGCTGGACGCAGCACGTGAGTCAGATCGCAGCTGACACTCACAACCACCCTGAGAGGGGAGTGACTCTAGAGCTACATGACGGGACCCCAGGTCAAACTTGCCCAAAGTCATGTGGTCACACAGCTGGTAAGGGGTAGGGATGGGATTCAAGCCCCACCCATTTTTCATATTCATTCATTCCCCCTCCCTCCCTCTGTGCAATATGGTAGGAGAAAAAGGAAGAGAAAGAGATCAAAAGACAGCACAAACCAAAGGGCAGAGATAGAGTGAGAAACAAGCTCAAGCAAGGGATGAGACAGCTGAGGTTAGGACAAACAGCAGGAGAGCTCAGAGTGATGGGGAGAGACCTTACTGGCTGACATTGATTAGTTATTACATGTAGGCACTGTTCTAATAGTCTAAAATCTTTTACGTGCATAAATTTATTTACTCGCCCACAAAAACCCTATAAAACATAGGTACAGTTATCACCCCCATTTTACAGATGAGGAAACTGCGACTCTAGGTAATCTAGATAAGGAATAAACATGTGAAGTCTGTCTCCACAGCCCTCACTCTCAGCCCCACTGCGCCCCCCTGGAAGAGTCAAGACAAGTGTCAGAGAACAGGCCCCGTTGGGGAGTTAGTTGGTCATGCTGTCGGTGCTGCTTGTTCTGCCTGAATGTGGCCCAATCGCTCATTTTTTTCAGGTACAGCCAAACATTAAGGAGAAAGCGCTGAGTACAAGGAGCCAAGAGCAGAGCAAGTTCTATGTACTCTGAGAGTAAACAAAAATGAAAAGTGCATGAATATGCAATATTGCATTTTCTGCTCGAGTCAGCACATTGAGTGAGCCCTTTCTCTTAAATCCTACAGTCCTGTGACAGGTCTGGGGGGTGGGGAGGGTCAAAGAGGCAGGCCCAAGGGAACTCACCCAGCAAGGTAGAGGGACAAAAGCAAAGTCAGTCAGGAAGTGACACAGAAAAAAAGCTGCGACCAAATGTGAGTCGCTGCTAAAGGAGAAGTGAGAGAGACCTGGGGGGAGGCCAGGAAGTAAGCTGGGGGTAGACCAGGGTGAGCTGGAAGGAGAAGGAAGGCTGGCCCGAACTAACCGGGAGAGGCAGCCCACGCTAGCGGGGTGATTTCAGGAGAAGAGCAGCTGAGACCTGTGCCGGCGCCTGTGACCAGGAGGGGGAGACAGAGGACAGAGAGCAGGGGCCCAGGTCAGAGACAGAGGGCAGGAAAGTGGAAAGGGGTCCAAAGGCCCCAGAGAAGTTAGAGCAGGAATGTCCGGAGAGCTGGCCAACAGCAGACCTGGTAGGAGGTGGGACTGCTGGCTCATAAGGGTCCAGGACCACCCACCAGGACTTGGGCTGCGATGCAAAAGGTTAAAACCAGACCCACCCTCTGAGCAATGAGGTGTTCAGAAGTAGGAACAGCTGTTGCCCCTAGATTAACCCTGAGCCTCCTCCCCCACCTGAGGATTAAAAGGGGGAGGGACAAGAACAGAGCTGGAGCGGGGTGGGAACATGAGTTGGAAGGTGACCTCTGTAAGAAGGCGAGAGGAGGAAATGTGTGGGGATCCAGGCTCATTTGGGACCCAGGGGCAGGGAAGAGGGGGAGCAGGCAAGAGGAAGCCAAGTTATGGGAGCGGAGTCTGAAGACAGAGTTAAGTAGCCACTGTGTGAACCAGAGCTGTTCTAGGCATTGGACACACACAACTCACTTCCTCCTCGCAGCTGCCCTTCCAGGCAGGTGTGGCCCTCAATCCACAGATAAGGGAGCTCATCTGCAGGGAAAGAGGGGGTGCCTCTAGGTCAGGCTCATCCAGACAATGTCCCTGGGGCTCAACAGCCCCCAGAGAAGGGGAGCAGGGCCAGCAGTTAAGTGTGGGGTGTTATCCGCACCCTTAAAGGGAACTCTGCTGCAGCCCACGGGTCACCTAGAGCTGTCCCGTCAGCACCACGGACAGGGCCCCTCTCCTTCCTCCTCCTGCCCCACCTCTCAGGCCTGGCTTTTTTTGGCAAGCGCCAGGCACTGCAGCAGCTGCCAGTGCCAAATTTTGGCCTACACACACACACACACACACACACCATTAGTAGCTAGTAGCCTTGTTTGTGTCATCTCTGTACTCTCATCTCCCTGGTGCCTGAGGCTGGGTCTGGACTCCCAGATTCCGGGAGGAGGTGAGCTGTGGGCTCAGCATGAGGAGGAGGGCACCCAGGTACGGGTTGGAAATGGGGTCTGAGGGGTGTAAGGGTGGGAGGAGGGAAAGGAGGAAACCACACTCAGAGCCTGACATGAGACAAGAGGCCAGGAAGCCAGGAGCTGCTTTGAGAACCCTCTTTGAGCCCCACTCCCGCTCCTGCTGGTTCTGACCTTTAAGGGCAGGACACGGATAAATTTATTCCTGGGTGTTGAGTTGCAGCTATTGCAGTTAACTTTCTCAGGCCCAAGTGAAGGCAGGGCTTGGGGACCACTGAAGGAGTCCGTGGGAGATCTCAGGGGTCACACATACACACAAGCTGCTGGAACTTGGGCAAAGGTGATTCCGTGGCACTTACTGGTCATCGATGATGTGTTTGCAGGAGGTGGAGACGATGTAGCCAGCTGTGGAGGCCATGACAGCTTGGACAGAAGACACTAGCCTAGGGAGGGAGAGGGAACAGTGGCGGAGAGAGGAGACACACCCCTTGGTTTCTCCTCTTTCCTGTCGGTTCCCATGCTCTGGATTCGGTCACCTCTCAGGCCACTCCCTGCCCATCTTTTCCCAAGTCTGCCTTGCCTGGGGCTCACCCCACCACCTCGGGCTCCAGGGCTTGCCCAGCTGCCACTCCTCAGTTTGCCCCACTCCTCGCTGCCAACTTCCTTCTCTCAGTTGTGGCCACTGAGGCGCCTTGCTCTCTGTCTTCCTGAGGTGAGACCAGGATGACAATGTGTGGCTGATAACAACGCCCCTTCCTGGGGAGGCCAGGGAGGGGACAGCATGGGGTGGCAAGGGGAAGCCCTGCGCCTGTTCTTGCACCCCTCAGCCACCCAATCATCATGCTGGCCATCAACTAGCCCCTCCGCGACCCCAAGTTCCTCCTGGCCACTTTCACCACTGTCCCCATAACTGCCACCACACTCCCCTCCCCAACTCTGGCCCTTATCCCAGGGTGGTACAGAGTTCTACCTTTCACTCCTCTGTCCCTGTCCCCCCCAAACATATGCCCTGAATAAGACACAGCTCTCTGCCCTTTGCCTTGTTCCCTGATATCTTATAAGAATGTTTCAGTCCCATGCTGGCCCTGTTTTGCAGGGTGGTAGGGTGAATGGGGAAAGGAAAGGAAAGCAGTCTGCATACAAGTAGACCAGATGGCTGGGTTTGGATGAGGTCTCCTGGGGGAGAGTAAGGCAGCCAGGAGAGAAGGAAGCTTGGAGGTAAAGCCCACTGACCTTTCAGGAGCCCCCAAGCCCCACTGGACCAAGGGCCAAAGAAGGGCTGGGTCCCATCTGTCCCCATAAAGACTGAAAAGGGGAGAGGGGCTGAGGGGAAAGGATGCAGTTTACCTGGCTGAGACAATGACCGCGTCGGCCTCCTCCCAGCGCAGCTGGGGCAGCCGCTGGAGCGTGTTCTTGGAGAGGAGGAAGAGTCCGGGGAACACCACCCCCCCAGCCATCATTGGGGTCAGCATGGTGGCTCAGACCTCAGGCAGGGAGAGGAGCCGCCGTGAAGGGCCAGGAAGGCCGAGGTGAAGGGAGTTAGAGGTGGAGAAAAGACGCAAAGCCAGAGAAGGGGAGAGAAAAAGAGAAAGGGGCACAAAAGGGACAGGGCGGGAAGGGAGGGGGCAGGGGAGTCAGACCACAGGAAGGGGGAAAGGGAGTTAGATGAGCCGGGGAAAGGGGAGAGACCAGGGAGAGGGAGGATCCGAGAAAGGGAGAAGGAGAAAGCCAGCCAGAGGGAGGGAGAGAGATTAGGAGGGGAGGACTTAGGAGAGGACAGAGAGGGAGAGGGTTCAGGAGGAGGAGGATGCAGATGGGGGAGGAGAGGCAGACGAGGCAGGTGGGGGGGGCTTACGTGGAGAGGCTGGGAGGGCCCAAGGAGGCGGGGTGGGGGGTGGGGGTGGGGCTGTGGTGCTAGCCCTGAGAGGGAGGGAGGGAGGGCGGGAGGGGCGCGAGGCAGAGGAGTGGCCGGCAAGTGGTCAGCGGTCGGCAGTGCTCTCCCGCCTCTGGCTGCTGCCACAGTCCCCGCTGCCCAGTACAAACGCTGCATGGGGCGTTATAGAGAGTTTGTGCCCAGCCCCCTGCCCCCTCGGTGGGGAGGGGGGAGGGGGAGGGGGAGTCACCAGCTTGAGGAGGGCGGGGGAGGGGTGGGGAAAGGATGGCACCGACCAGACACCGGGAAACCGGACCTGCAGCGGCGGCGTCTCCCCATGCAGCTCTGAGCCACAGCCGCGGCTGCGACAGCGATGGGGGGAGCAGAGAAAGAGGGAGGGGGAGGCCCTTAAAGAGACAGCAGCTGCGGTGGGGGGGGGGCTACTGGGGCCAAGGGCCAAGGGAGGGGAGGGTCTCCTCTTGGAAGGAAGGTGGCCCAGGGCTCCTTGGCCCGCGGGGAGGAAAGCCTGAGCCCCCAGATGGGCCTGAGCCTGTTTCTCACCAGCGTTTTTGCCAATGCCTGCCACTTCCTCCTGTGCCAGTGTCTCCCGGCACATGTCCTTCACGGGCCTACTGGGGGTCCCAGCTTAGGGGTGCCCCCTCCAGCAGGCACGAAAGGATTCCCTGGAGGAGACAGCAGGAGGAGGCAGTGCATCTTGCTGTCTCCGAAGCATGAGTTTAAGGAATGGATGGGAATAAAAACACCCCAACACACTGTCCTCCAGGCTCGGAGACCCCGGGGCCTTCATGGGGGCCGGGGGGAGGAAACTCTCCAGGTGAAACATACGGGGTGCCTCTAGGTCCTGACTCTGCCGCGCACTGTCCCATGGTCTCGTCTCACTGTTGTATCATCAGTGAGTTAACAGCACTTGTCCCCCTTTTTATAGGTCGAGAAATGGTCCCCAGGCCTTCTGACCCTCCCCAAGGACATATAGTTGAGAAGAGGCAGGAACCCTCTTCCACGAGGTGTCTGAGTGGCTGCAGCGTTTGAAGAGGGTGGGGAAATGCGGCCTCCTCTCAGAAAACCCCCCTCGAGCCCCTGGGATGCTCCCGCCCCTGTCCCGCTGCTGTCAGGTCTCCCTGAAGCTCCAGCCCCTCTTTTGCTCCGGGCTCCCCTTCCTCTGCGACTTCACAGAACAGCGTAGTTTCCGAGTGGGAAAGGACCCGGGCATTGACGGGTTCAAGCCCCTCATTTATCCATAAGGAAACCGAGGCCCAGGGACTCGGCCAGGATCACACAGCAGGTCAGAAGTCCAGCCAGAACCACACTGGCCCCTGCCTTGGCGCTGCTGCTCACGCTTTTGTGCGGCCTTCCTGTTCTGAACCCAACAATCCTGTGGACCTGTGGGACCTGCTACCCAAACCTGTGGTTTCCAGGCCTGCCCCAAAATACGCCGCAAGAGGCAGCCCTACAACTTGTCTTAGCCTGGCCAAAGCGCCTTACTCCGTCTCCTCCCCAAGAAAAGTCAAAGGGCTGGGATTCGCAATTGCGCACTGCCCTCTAGTGGCAGGATGCGGGAACAGCCTCTGAGTGGTCTCGTCTTGGACAGACCGAGGAAGGGACAATTTTAGAGTTAATGGTGGACTTAGCTTCCTGACCTCAGGAGGAACCTTGGCGGGGTGGGGGTTGGGGGTGGGAAGGGACCCAATTTCCTGTGTATTTACTACATGCTGGGCACGGGGCAAGATGATTTATATTCATTCTTATTTAATCTTCCCAGGTGGTAGTACCCCTGTTTTACAGACAAGAAACAGGCTTAGAGATTTAAAAAAAACAAAAGACAAAACACTTGCCCAAGATAACACAGCATGAGTATTAGCAAAGCTGGATTTCAAACCTATGTTTGCACAACTCTAAAGAGGAGCGAAGCTACAAAAAGGCACAGAGTTGGGGGGAGGGTGGACGATGGCAGCCGTGGTGACTGCCCAGCAGAGGACCGTCAGGGAGTTGTGGCTTCACTTGGGATGATGTGGGTGAAAGGAGGCAGTTTTCTGTCTTCCAGAAACTCACCCACACACCCAGGGAAATTCTGCCCTTCTGCCCTCTCCCTCACCTACCTAAGTTTTGATGATAGCTGACACGTGTAGTAAGCTTTGTCAAATAAGTCAGAAATTGGCAGCACAGGGACCCAATCCAGCTTGCAAACATGTTTTCGTTGATCAGTATGGTGTTGCCAGTATACTATTTCTTTAAATTCTAAGTTATTTGTCAGTGTTTGAAAATTAGGAGATTTCACCTAATAGCGCAACTTTTTTTTTTTTTTTAAGGACAGTGTAGCTCACAGTGGTCCATGCGGGGATCGAACCGGCAACCTTGGCGTTATTAGCACCACACTCTAACCAACTGAGCTCATGGGTCACCCCAAACCTCAACTTCTTTTAAGAAAGAACCAGAAGATCAGACAACATTGGGCCTACATTCTAACTCCGTAATGTCTGGCTACAGTTGAGCAGCTGCTGCCCCCATTGAATGGGGTGAACAAACACCAGTTCTGCAACTCACGAAGTCCCCACCAAGCCCCCATGCCTCCGGTGACTTGCAGGAGTTTGCAAACGTACTTTATAAATGTGAATTCCCAGACTCTCACATCTCCATGAAGAATGCCACGTGGGTATTCTTATTAAGACCACTTACAAATGAAGTCTCCAAAATTCAGAGATGCTAAATGACTTGCAAAAGATGCCATAACCGGTGTTGACTTTTGAATCTCCCCGTCCCCACCACCACCACCATGCTGTGTCTGCTCTTACCACTATTTTTCTTGAAAGTAAGAAGTCAGCTCCATCAGCCCTGGCCCCAGGAAAGATGCCCTCACCCCGTCCTCTTACTTGGATGCCACCAAAACAGCCTCCGGTCTCTCCATCCTCAGGGCAGAGTGATTCTGCAGGCACCAGCAGAACAGAGCAAAGATCAACGGGAAGAAGATGCAGCCCAGTACAAAGAGCAGGGTCATTCCTGTCTGGGTGAGAAAAGGTGAGAAAAGACGGCCATGAGAATACCTCAGCATAGTGTTCCTCAGACGCAGAGACCCCCTTCACCCCAATAGCTCAGTGACCCATGGGATCCATCCACCTGTAACGATCAAAAGATACCAGGCATAGCTTTTCCCTAATCTCTTTGGGATCCTTACCATACTTTAAATATTCCTTGTCCGGGGTAGCTAGGCATCCGATTTTTTGTTATCAACCCAATTCCAAAAATTTTGTTTTTCCTCCAACCCCTGATACTGGTCTACACCTCCCCGCCCACCTCACACCTTAAAATTCCTTCTTTCTGCTTCCACCCTGCTGCTGTGCCTGCTCTTCCAAACTCCACCCCACCCCATCCTCTACAACCCCACCACCCAAAGCTCTTCATGGCACCTCTCCCTTCTTCTCCTAGGTCCTCACCTCTGAGGTGCAAGCGGAAGCTAGAGAGGGAGGCTGGTTCTCATCAGCATCCAGAACTCGGTAAAAGGGGATGGGGGTGGTGTTCAAATTGTAAAAATATTTGAAATTTAAAAGTAATATTTCTTTTAAAAGAAAGGACAAAAATAAAGCATTATCCCATTTATGCTGGTAGCACCAAGGTTGCTGGTTCTATCCCCGCATGGGCCACTGTGAGCTGCGCCCTCCTTTAAAAAAAAAAAAAAAATTATATATATATATATATATATATATATATATATATATATATATATATCCCCTGAAAACATATATTTGCATATGTTATTTTGTCAGGAAAAGCCTCACCTCCTGTCCACTCCAGGGAGGGGAGGAGTGGGGAGGGCCCAGGAGGGATGTAGGGAGTTGGAGCCTGCCATCCTGCACTCTTTAAGTGTCTTTGACAGGAAGTCCTGAGGATACAAGTAAGGTGTCAAACTGCAAAGGCACAAGGCCTAGACTGCTCTGCAGAGATAGTTGGGAAGGGCGGGAACATCACCCTTCCATTGGTGGACTGGCGGCAGGTTTGGATTATGCCATCCTCCCATTGGCCCACCTCTTGACAAGGGTGCCCTATCATATGCTTCCTGGCAGAGGGGCATGCTCTGGCGGGGGACCTTCCAGTGCAGAATTGGCCAATTAGAATTTGTTGAAGGCTTGATGGACAGCATTTCAGGGGCGGAGCTGAAAGAGGGGAAAGGAAGAGGAGGGAGGAGAAAAATAAGAACAGTGTAAGTAGTTGTTGCTTTAAAAGGCAGTGTAGGGTAATAGCTTAGGCGGCAGTTTCCAGGGTGGGACCATCTGGGCTTCAAATTCAGACTCTGCAGATAATAAAAGAAACATTCTGTATGGCTCCATTTGGATGAAGTTCAAAACAGGCAAACTATCTTCAGTGAAAAATCAAAACAGCATTTAAGTTGGAGGAAGGTATTGCCTGAGAGGAGACCCTAGGGAGCCTTCTGAGCCTAATATAAAGAAATGCCCTTTTATTGATCATGGATGTATGGATACGTAAATGTTCTCAAGACATACTCTTAAAATATATGCATTTTATTTAAAGTCAGGTAGGATTTTTTTCAATGCTAAAGAAGTGTAACTTCTCCCATTCCCTGAATGATGGTATGCCAATCTCTATCGGCCTCAATTCTTCATCTATGAAGTTGGAGAAATAATAACATTAAATGCTCCTTATATAGCATTTGCTGTGGGCCAGACCCTGCTCTGAGAGCTTCAAAACATTAAGTCATTTCCTCAAAACACCATTGTGGGTAAAGATTATTATTGTATCCATTTTACAGATGAGAAAACAGAGGCATGGAGAGGTTTGGTAATTTGTCCATGGTTACAGAGTCAGAAAGTGAATGAG
The DNA here is from genome assembly GCF_057876585.1 of Rhinolophus sinicus. Lineage (NCBI taxonomy): Eukaryota > Metazoa > Chordata > Mammalia > Chiroptera > Rhinolophidae > Rhinolophus > Rhinolophus sinicus. The sequence continues at coordinate 17,669,396 of NC_142510.1, read as the reverse complement.
GTAGGATTTTTTGCCCATCATTTTTCCCCATCCCACCAATACTAGAGAATGTGTTGGTTTCTATAATATTAAACAGATATAGAAAACTCATAAATTCATTTTCCTAAAGGACTGAAAGGTTAAAAAAATAAAATAAAAAAAGGGAAACAAAACATCATTGAATACACATGTCAGTCACATTTTCAGAGCTTATTTCTGTTAATAGTTCTTGCTTCCTTAGCTATTCCATTCCTCCCTCCCCCCATAGGACTCTGAAAATTAAATTAAAGGTTGTAATAAGATTGTTGAAGATGAGGCCTCTAGTTGCCTAACCAGTATCTGTTCTCACTGTCTTCCTTATTTTGTTGGGGACTGAAATGTGCCTATTTAAAAAACAAACTATATTTCCCAGCCTCCCTTGCTGTTAGAGGTCTGGCCAATATGATGTAAGCAGAAGTCATTATGTGGGGTGCTGAGGCAAAGCTCCTTTTTGAAAGGGAGTCAATGCTGTCACAAAGAAATATAGATGTGCTTAAATATAGGAAAAGATACTGAACTGAGGTTTGAAACCAGGCATTCTGTCTGGTGTCTGCCCTGTTACCTTCCCAGCTCCTGTGGAGGCTCATTTCAAGGATTAAACTGAGATAATGTGCACAGACTAGTTTGCACAGGGTTCTCAGCCTGTTAGGTATTATTGTTGTGAGCACCTGCAGTAGAGAAGGTACTAAAATGCTAATACACTTCATATACATTCTCTTGTTTGAGGAGCACTGCAATCTTATGACTAATCTTTCCATTATACAGTTGAGAAAACTGAGGCTCAGAGAAGTGAGACGACTTGCCCAAGATCGCATAGGAAAAGGCAGCGTAGGACTCCGATTGTGTCAACCAACCTACTGCTGCCTTCTGAGTTGGGAGAAGAAAGGAGAGGAAGAAAGGGAGAAACAGAGGAAGGAATGAAAAGGGGCAGCGGGAGTGGGAGACTGTCCCTGTCTGGTGCCGAGGGCGTCATTTTCCTCTGTGCCCCTGGCTTACCCTGGAATATAGGAGGAGGAGGGACAGAGGCTGGGAAAGGGCAGGACCCAGTTTCCTTGGAATCTGGACTCTCTCCTACATTTCCTTCCTTCGTTACCAGTTTTGTCCACCAGTCCAGTCCTACGCGGTCTTGTCTGAGAGAGAAAGGATCAGGGGAGAAAAAGAAAAGTAGTTGTTTAGAGCGATGGCTTTCAAGGTTTTCTCACAGTGACTCCCAAGGGGTACATTTTGTGTCCTGACTCAGCAGGTGCACCCACATTTTCACACACGAGTTACTGACCTTTCTGTGCAGTGCATTGTGGCATTTTCTGTATCACTCTTTTCTCCCCAAATCCATGAAGCCACGTTCACAACTCATTGTGGGTAACAAACCAAGTTGGAAAAAAACCTTGGTTTAGAGCAGCGTTTCTCAACATTTTTTTTTTTCATTATTGCTCTCCTAAGGAAACTTTTTTAGACATTCTGTTTCCTAATCCCCATTCCTCGTGAAATTTTGATGACACAGATATACTGTGCTTGATATATTAAAAAAGTAAGATTTTTTTTGCTCGCCCCCACCCAAGAACCAATTTTTGCCCCCTTGGGTGCAATAGTATCCCTGTTGAGAATGCATTAGAGACATACTGAGTCATCTTCTGAGCCTTTATATACCATCCCAACACCCAAGGAGATGGTATTAAACCCATTCTGCAGATGAATAAACTAGGACTGAGAGGTTACATGAATTATTGAGGATTGAAATCGCTAGTAAATGGATTGGGAATCCAGAGACCTACCAAGATCCTAGCTTAGCTGCTTAATTATCTTTTCCAAAGCTTTGTTTTCTCACGTGGAAAATAGTGGGATTGATCCAAAGATGTATTCTCTGTTGTGTTGGTTTTTCTCTGTTTGACCTAACAATAGTGAATATTTTATATAGTGCTTCCTAGATGTCACGCACCAATCTATACCCTTTACATATCTTAACCAATGCAATCCTCACAATAACCTATGAGGGAGACGCCATTATGAGTTTCCTTTTACAGATGAGGGAACTGAGGCATACAGACAGGTTGTGTAGCTTGCCCAAAGTCACACAGGTAGTAAGTAGCACAGCTGGGATTTGAACCTAGTAATCTGATTTCCAGAGTACCTGCTTTTAACCATGTACTTTTAAAAAGGAAACTTTTTATCACTGTTGAAACTAGAAAAGCAGTATCACTTGTTGTAAATGGGAGGTGACAAAAAATAAGTAAAATGAAAAAAAAAAACTTGTTCTAACATTCTAGCTAGATACTATCTATTGCCTGCTCCAAAGTGTGTCAGCTGTAGGCCTGCTCTCCGTTAAAAGAAAAAGACAAGATAAGCAAGGATAGAGAGGTGTTAAAGGGCTTTTGGCAGCAAAATGAGACTTTCTCCTGGAATAATCAGAAGTGTTGAAAGAGAGTTGGAAAGAATAGCTTTTGTGTGTGCGTGCGTGCTTTCTTGCTGATCCACGTACCACCTAAAATAATCCCAAAACGGCCTGCCTTCTGCACAGCGCGCTCCCTTGTCCGGGCGTTCTAAGAGTATCGGAATATCCCCCGGGCAAGGGAGACAGGACGGCCAGTTTGGCGCCGGGACGCAGCCCCTCGCTCCACCTGCCAGCGGTAAGCAGGCTGCAGCGTCCGCGTGGAGAGGGGTGCCGTGGGGGTGGCGCAGCCCAAATGCCCATCCAGGCTTGCACTGTGGCAGCCTGTCTTCCCGCCCCAGCCTGGTTCCCCAGGTGGGTCTCTCACCCCAACGCGGGCCTCACACCTATCACACAATTCACCCTGGGCCTGAGGTTTACCGTTTCCTGCTACTTCAGGCTCCTCGGTCCAAATGCTGTCTTGCGCATCTTTTTTACCTGGTGCAGCGCCGCTGGGGCCCGGCAGCGGTGTGCAGGTGTGATATCATCGAAAACTGTGAACAAGTAAACAATAAGCAGCCAGAAGTGGCCTGTTTCCCACATGATACCCAGGGAGGGGTCCAATTCCCCCTCCGTGCTCTGGGGAGAGTCCTGGCCAGCGTGCCAGAGCATCTATTATTTAGCGCTTTAATTGTACCTGTCCCAGGTTAGGTGCTGTTCAAAACAAGTCCAGTCCCACCTTTTAGCTGCACAATAGAAAAAGCCAAGGGGCACAACAGGTGACTTGAAGTCAGAAAATGTAAGGTCCAGGCCCTGTTTTTCTCCCATCGATTGGCTGTGTGACCTTGGTCAGGTATCAGAACCTCTCTGAGCCTTAGTTGTCTACACATAAAGTCCCATTGCCCAGGCTCAAATCCTAGTTCTGTCACTCACTAGCCAAGAGAACTTGTGCAAGTGATTTAAAGCCTCTGAGCCTTAGGGTTCTTATCTACAAAAACGGGGACAAGGACAGTACCTCTACATGAGGCTGCTGGGATGGCTGATGAGATATGTGCAAAGCTCTGCTCTCATGTTAATGTAGTGACTACGCCTTGTAATAGTCATTAAGAGCTGTTGTTGTTGTTACACTTTTTAATGAGCCCTTGTTCTATGCCAGGTATTCTACCTACATTTTCTTTAATCTTCACAATAAGCCCTGACAATTTCTTATGGAATTCCCACTTTCCAGATGAGGAAGACTGAGGCTTAGGGAGCTCCATGGACTTGCCCAAGGTCACACAGACACACAGTGGCAGAACGAAAATAAATCAAGATCTTACCCAGCTCTAAAATTCTTTTTCAACTGGACCGTAATTCTTTATCATCTATAAAATGGAAAAAAAAAATGGTTTCTGCCACTCAGGTCTACTGTCAAGATTAAATAAAGATAAAGTCTGTAGAGAGGCCTCTCGCTGCTGCTTGCTGGAGCTCAGCTCAGCTTAGCTTCTTATTCCCCCAGGGTTATTAGCTAAGCACAAGCCTTTCATTTTCATAATGAGGAGGCTGCGGAACTTCGTCTTGTCTCTGGGAGGCAACATTGTCTAATGTCCACAAGAGGGGCTGAAAGTGAGAGATCAGATCGGAACTGCCTGGATTCCTTTCCCACAGCCAACCCCAGGCCTGTTAAGGCTTTTTTCATCTTCTGGGCTTTCCATCATCTCAGGTCTCCCACCCACCCCGTGACGACTGGGAGTCCATACCCCTTTTCCCAGGGGGCAGTGCCAAACCACATGTGATGATATCTGTCGTCTCTAGCTTTGAACTCTAGGTAGAGGGAGACCTGATAGTAATCCGGCTATTGCGAAGTCAGTGTCTCCCTGCCTCCGACACAGGGTGTGATGTGGGAAGAAGTGGGGCCCTGGAAAAGTGGGGTGTATACATCACTCCTCTTATTGGCTTGCCTTGCGATGAGCAGGCCTGGTGCACTGTCCACTCTCCTGCATAATGTATGAGCCCATGGTAGGAACAAAATACCATCAGTGTTGAGTCTGACCAGTGCAGGCCGTGGACGTGGCTAGAGCCTCGCCAACACTCACGGCTGGGTGTTGGCAGGAGCTGAAGAGGGGAGGGAGTTGGTGTCACCTGAGGCCTTTCCTGGGGCTGGCCTCAACTTGGGCCTTGGGATTCTGCAAAGAAGATAGGGGTAGACAAGAAGACAGCCTCACAAGGCAATCCCGACCCTGCCTTAGAATCAATCAGTGATGGTAACACTGCGGCAGCTAGACTCCTGTGTTCTGAGCTTGAAGCCCCCTCTAAGGGGGCTGCGGGTGGCATTGGAGGTGGCTGGGACCTTCCAGTGTGGTTGAAGGTGAGAGGGGAGATGTGGGACACAGACCGTGGCAATTTCTGTGGCTGTCTCATGGTGAAAGCCACCTCCAGGGGCGGCAGCCGAGGTGAGGTACACCCAGGTGTAGGACGTGGGCCAAAGCAGGTCTATGGCTGCAGTGCTTTCCGGGGAAAATGCAAGCATGTCTGTGTCAAAGCAAAAAGGTCAGGAACGAACGCAGGAGTTCTGAGTACCTTGGCTGCCTGCGAGCCCCAGGACCTAGGGCATCTGGATAACGACACTTCGTGGCTGGAGAGAGTTGGATTCGACTCATTCATAGATCAGTGAGTACTCACTGGAGGCCCCAAGGCCAGGCCCAGGGGTAGGATTTAGGATATGGAGGTGAATCCAACCCAGACCCTTGCAGTCTTATCGGAGAGCCAGGCACTGAAGTGGAGAATTCAGATACTTTGTGGTAAAGGGCCAGAAACGCAGTATGTATAAGGGCCCTGAGGTTGGGGGGCGGGGGGGAGACCTCCCTGAGGCAAAACTGAGCAGATGCCTGAAGGATGAGGAAGGAAGAGTGTGTGTGTATGTGGAGGGGGGAGGCTGGACCAGAACCGTGTTCTAGGCAGAGGGAACAGCATCTGTGAAGGTGTGAGCTGTGAAACCCTACGCACTGATGCAGGAACCTTGAGCAGACCCTCTGGTGGAAGCTTGAAAGAACCACGATGGGGCAGAAAACAACCTTATCTGTTTACATATTATCTGATTGCCTCTCCCCCAACACGAGGGAGGACCTTTGTCGGCCTTATTCTCTGCTAGGGACCCCAGGGCCGAGGGCAGTGCCTGGGAGGTGTTTGGGGCGGCATCGGAGGAAATTAGGCAGGGCCCAGGCTGAAAGGTGTTGGCAGTCAGCTAAAGCGCGTGGGCTTTACCCTGGAGTCCGTGGGGGAGCCTTCCAACGTTTAAAAATAGCAAAGGAACAAGATCTGTGGGTGGCAGGAAATCACTTGACAAGGATGTGAAGGTTGGAGAAATCAGAAGATGAAGCCTTCAATTAGGACCCTGGCAATAAAAATGAGTGGGATCCAGTTAAAAAAAAAAAAAAAGTCGAGGATAATTCCCGACAATTAACACGGAGCTTTGAGTTTTACACTATCCCTAAGGCAGGGGGGTCAGCCTTATACAGAGGAGGAAATGGACTCGGCCAGGCTCAGTGACTCGGCGGAAGTCACACGGCGAGCGAATGGTGGCCCCCGGGGGTTCAGTCTTCCTTTTGAGGCGCCGCAGGAGCCGACCCAGGCGGGTGGCGGCGGGAATTCGCCATTTCGGTTCAGTAACGGCGGGAATGCCGGCGGACGGCGACTGAGAAGCGCTGGTGGCCGCAGGGGACCCGCAGAGAAAGCGAGGCGGTGAGAAGGAATTTGGGTCTCGGCGGCCGCCGTAGGAGCGGCGCCCCGTCCCCATGGCAACAGCAGGAAGCCGCGGGAGGTTTCTGGACTGTGCAGCCGCCGCCTCGGATTGGACCCAACGCGGCGCGGAATCCTGAACTTGCCCTCGGCCCTGAGGGTGCAGGTGATGCGGTTGGGTCGATGGAGGAGGGGCCGGGATGGGGGGACAGCTGAGGGGTGTGGCCTGGGTCAGTCTGGGGCCTGCGAGGGACGCGCCGTCCTCTAATCCAGGATCCCAAGTGTCTGGACTAGGGGCCATCGCTGGGCCTCAGTTTCCCCAAACGGGAAGTGGGAGGAAGAGAGTGGGCACCCCAGTCCAAGGGGCCGTCTCATCCTCTGAGCCGCGGGACTTTCTCTCCTCTGCAGCTCCCGAACTGGCTGGCGCTGCCCTGCCCCCATGGACGTGAGTCCTAGACCCCCTAACCCTTTCCGGAACGGCCCTCTCAGCGCCCCAAACTCACTCTGACTGCCTGCCTTCGGGACGAACTGGAGAGGCGGCTCTTTCCTCAACATAGAGCCTTCCAGCTCAGGAGAAGAGCTTCGAGAAACAATGCCAGGGACGGACTTCCCAGGGGAGGGCACACCCCCCCCCCCCCCCCGACTAGATGAGGGATTTGCCAAATAAGGAGAAAAGGCACTCCAAGCAGAGGGAACAGCCTGGGCAGAGACCTCGGGGTGAGGGAGGGGATAGGGCATTTGGGGACCTTCTGGGACTAAAGTATGGCTGGAGCGTAGAGGGAGAGGAAGGCAGGGCTAGACCCGGGCCTTGGCCACTGAGATGAGAAGTATGGATTGAGTCACTGGGAGCCGTTGGTGGACTGTAAGGAAGGGAGTGATTGCACAAGGACAGTGTGTATGGGAAGGGGCGAAACTGCGGGCTGAAAGACAGTTAAGGGGCAGTCATGTTGACCGACGTTTGAGAGAGAGTCAGAAACAATAGGTCCATTTGGAGAGACATTCTGAAAAGAAGTTCAGGAAGTCTTCGTAAAGTCTAGAACACACACCGTTTATGGTGCTGAAATGGGGATGCGGGGCGGGGGTTGGGGGGAGGCAGGTTTGGGGGACCAGAGGAATGTAGTCCCATTCCGTTGAGTGTCCCCGCCGGCCGTGGCTGCTCCGCCCCTTTTCCCAGCCCCCTCGTGTCCTTCCTGGTATTTCTTTGTCCCTGCAGCCCCTCCCACCGCCTGTCACCCCTTCCTCCTGTGTCATTTAGGTCTCCTCTAGCCTGCGGAATCTACCCCCAGCTCCCGTCAGCAGCCCTTCCCTGCTGCTCCCCACCCCCGCCATCGTCTTCATCGCGGTGGGCGTCTATTTGTTGCTGCTGGGCCTCGTGCTGCTGACTAGGCACTGCCTGCTGGTGAGGGGCCTCGTGGGGCCGAGGGTGGGCTCTAAGGGAAGACGAACTGTGTTATCTGTGCCCTCACCTGCAGGCTCTGACCTGAGACTCCTTTGCCATTTAGTTCCCGCATCTGTCCCTTCCGTGGGACCAGAAACTTCCTTCTCTGCTGTCCCCTTCCAAACTTCCTCCTGCCCCTCCACCCAAAACCTAACCGTGGCTGTCCCTACCTGCCACCTGGCCCAGAGCGTGAGCCCTGCCATCTTCTAGGCCCAGGGCTGCTGCACCGACTGCAGCGCCCCCTGCAGGAAACGAGGCGCCTCCAGGCCCCAAGACTGTTGCTGGACTTGTGCAGAAGCCTGCGACTTCCCCCTGCCCAGCTCAGCCCACTGCCTGGATGCCTGCTGCCCCCAGCCCACGGAAGCTGTGAGTTCTAAGCCTGTCGCCTGTGCCCTGATATAGCCACTATCTGTGCATTCATTTTGTGATCCAACATTTATTGTTCAGCACCTGTTCTACACCAGGCCCAATTCCAGGCCATAAACAACATATCAGATACTTTCTAATGATGGAAGCAGGGTGAAAGGAAAACAGGGTGGCAGCTGGAGAAAGGTGATGCATGTAACATGGAGGGCATATAATCACTTCTGAAGACGGTAGTTAAAAACCCAGAACCTCTCGCAGAGCTTTAGTCTGTTTGTTGAGTGAATGCTGTGTTCCAGATACTGTGCTACTTGATTGACATTATTTTCTCAACAACCCTGAGAACTGCGTATTTAAGAAACATATATATATGTTTGTTTTTTCTGATTACAAAAAGCATTGATTACAAAGTGTGCATGTAGAAATGCACAGAAAGCACAAGGCACTTTATAAAGCAGTTCCCTGACCGAGGCTGCTACATTTTGTGTATGTCCCTTGTCTACTAACACACAGCACTATCACCGCTGTTTTACTTGGTAAACGGGTATACCACATCTACTATGTCATCACAACTGCTGCGTGCCCTTTATAACTTGACGTCACATATCCATGCCACCTATCCATGCCGGACCATGTAGATAGGTAAGTATTCTTACCCTCCTTTTGCAGGGGAATACGTTGGCTTAGGGACGTTTAATCACTTCTCCAGTGTGATGCCATAGAGTCTGGCAAATGGTTCCATAGTGGTATTGGAGCAGAGTCCTCAGGGAGAAGCCAGGCCCACAGAGGACAGGCCAGTTTTGCATTTGTGGGTTTAAGGACGTGCCATGTGATCGACCACCTTCCTGGGCCATCATTATTTTGGGTTCAGAGATTTAGATAGCAAAGCTGCTGCCCTTGAAGTGATGACCTTCCCAGGAGAGAAGGGTGAGGATAAAAGACCAAGCACATTCATGGTTTGGGCTGGCTGTAGTTGGTGTGTTCAAGTGTCCGTTCTCCAGTTTCCTTCGTAACAGTGACAACCACAAATATTACAATGCTCTCGCTTCCTTCACCGCTGTAGAAACAGAAGCTTACAGAGGCTTGAGTGATTGTCTGAGGCCTGTGCCAGGACACAAATCCAGGCTTCTCTTCCTCTCTGGGGGAGAAACCTGCCCGATCCTGCTTCTTTCACGGGCCTGTCACGAGGATCTAATTCACTCATTCACTTAGTGATTCACTGAACCAGAGATTTGTGGAGTCATTGTTGCGGCACTGTGCTGGGTCCGGGGGGCGGGGCTCAGCAGAAACAAGATGAGACATAGTCCCAAACCTCACAGGGCTTACAATCCAGTGAAGGACAGAGAGAAAGAAGTCGGCAATTATAATAGAGTGTGAGAAATGATATGATGTAGTGCCATGGTTTGTTCTCTCCCTGCATGTGATCAGAAGCAGGTATGAGGCTTAAACAGAAAGCCAGGCATCCAGGCCCCACACTCAGTAGGTCTGGGATGGGATTGGGACTTTTTAACAAGTTCTCACGTGATCCTGCCCCTCACCAGGGTAAAGGACCACTGCTAAGAGGAAAGCTGCGATGACAAGAACAGCTCCCTTTCACTGACAGCTCACTATGTACCAGGCATCGTGCTTAGTTCTTTCCACCGATTCCCCACAATGACCTTATAAATGAGTTCTGAGACGAGGCAATCAAGGCTCAAAATGTGAATGAGCCAAACCTGGGTCTGAGTTCGGTTCAAAGCTGGGCCTGAGCTCTAACCAGTAAAGATGGCTGGCCTTCACAGAATCAAAGCGAAAGAAATCCAAGTGAAAAACTGCAGAGCCGAGAAACATAAGGGTTAACAGCCTTGTGGTGTCGTGTTTAATGTACTTAAACAGCAAATTCCTTCCAGAAGCCACCTGGCTGCCTGTGAGAGTCGGGAAATCCATTAGCCAGTTATTAAACCCTTCCAATGGACAGAGCCAAGGAATGCTTTTAATGTCCCCTTCTCTGAGGTGAGGGCAGCGGACAGTGTGGTCCTCCAGAAACCCAGAGCCCAGCTCATCCCTAGACTGGGACTCCCTAGAGACGCCCCAAACCATACCTTCGTCCAACACAAAGAAACCACTCTGTTCCCTCTCCCTTCCACCATGACACATCTAGCCTCCTCCTTGGGAGCCCATTCTGTTGCCACAGAAGCTCCAGCCTAACGGAGACCTGTTTCCCCGCAGAGGCAAGCTCCCCACCTTTCACTAGAGGCCCCCGGGTGATATCTGATCTCACCAATCACCTGACACCGCATTCCACTGGGAAACCTCAGCTGTTCAAAAGGTCATTCCCCTATTCCTGGCTTGGCCAGGCGACTGAGCTGTGTTACTGTGATGTCACTAGCTCAGCCTCAGGCCTCAAGGAGCCAAGCTTCTGTCACACTTCCCGGGCATTCCCCAGCCCAGCCACTTGGCCTGACTCCAGTTCATGCCTGAAGTAGTCTCAGATCATCTCTGCCCCGGTCCCAGGGCAGGAGAGGAGTGGGTTGGTATGGGCCAGTCTCCCCATTCCGGCCTCTAAGGACACGCTATTCCTATTCCCTAAGAGACAGACCTGTTTCCTCTGGGCACCGAGGAGCTCTCTTCTTTCTTTGCCTAAAGAGGGGAAAAGTGATGGGCTTTGGTTCATCTATTCGTTGACCATTCATTCATTGCTTAGCATGAGTCCCTGTGCTAGCTCAGTGGAGACGTGAGCTGAACTGCCCTTTCCCTTGCAGACCTAGAAAGAAGCAGAGGCAGTGGGGGGAGGGGCTCAGGACTGAAAGCAGGAGGGCTGGCCGGCCATCTCAGCAGCCTCCCTAGTTGTAATCCTCAGGCAGTCACTCCCCCCTCTGAGCCTCCATCTCCTCTCTTGTAAAGAGGCCTCCTACTCAAGGTTCAGATAATTTAAAGAGATGTAACTTTTTAAGACGTTAAAAACTTTTTAAATATGCAAATGACCAATTCAAAGAAAACTAGAAAGATTTTAAGAACTCGTTTATGAATGCAGCCTGTGCCGTGCACAGAGTAGGTGCCCAGAAATTAATGATGGATGAGCTCCTGCAGTTTGGGCTCATGCCAAGGAAGAAATCTACAAAACCGACAAGTTATTTTCATCATGGTACAGAAAATACATGTGTGCTTTCTCTGCCTACTGACTTTCAATTTCATTTGCACGGGGCCATGAGGATGTCGTAAAACCATTCTTGAGCTGAACATTGGGACCCCCAAATTCTAGGTGGGACCAGGGACAGTCACTCCCTGGTCCCCAGCCTTCTCACCCATTAAATGGGGAGAACGAGAGAACCCCTTGAATAACTTCTACCTGCTCCTGAACTCAGTTGTTTGCAACATTGCCTGCTTGCTGATTTCTCAACACCACAGGGAATTGACTTGTTCCCAGGAAGAGTGGATGGTTCCCTCTGTTCCACTGGGCACGGCACTTTCCAGGCCTCTCTGTTCCCCTCTCCCCTGAGAGGGCAACAGCCTTGGGCTCTGGTCCCCCATCCTGCTGCCCACCTCCCTCACTTCTCTTTCCTCTCCCTCAGGATTGGGCCTCTCGCTGCCCTCGGTGCTGCCCACTCTGCGACTGTGCCTGCACGTGCCAACTTCCCGACTGCCAAAGCCTCAACTGTCTCTGCTTTGAGATCAAGCTCCGATGAGGACCCAGAGTTCCTGCCCTCCGGGAGCGGCCAGCCCCCACGGGGCCCACATGCCCTTTTTCCTGAGGGGCCTCAGGACACCTTGTTCCAGGCCACTGGGACCACACATGGCCTGCCTGGCTCACTGGCTTGGGAACCAGCAGTGGAGAGCTTGGCTCCGGGCAGAGCAGGACTCAGAGAACCCTTGGCCAGCCAGACGGCAGCCCCTTTGTAGGGCCGAGAGAGAGGGGGGCTGGTGCTCTGGCAGGTGCCCCCTGCCCACCTCTCCTCCTCCCCAAGTAAACTCATATTTGAAGGTGAGGGTGGGGACACTGCTGACAGCAGTATGGGAGGAACTTGGGCCTTGAGTATCAGGATGTAGGCATACCCCGCACATCTGGTCCATGGGCTCTTGGTTATTTTGGGGTGCGAGTGCATGCTTACATCTGCTTTCCCTCTAAACAAATGGGCTCCAGGGAATTAAAACAGCCCCCATCGGAGCCCAGCCAGGGGAGAATTTCAGAGGAGGAGGCGGGGAGGGCCACAAGGGCTGAGTTCCTTTCCCCGTCTCTCCACAGATCCCTGTCCAAAGATTTATTTCTCTTGACTACCATTTGAGGGCCTCAGTCTAGATTTCCAAGGAAGAAATTTCCTCTGAAGTACCGGTGAGTGGGCAAGGGGCCCTCCCTCCACCCTCAAAATAGGGCAGGCCCACAGCTCCCTTCCTCTGCCTTATTTAGGCCCCCCGCTGGCATGAATGTCAGGAGCTTCAGGTTTCCCTAAATATAGGTCCCTGCCAGGGGATCCGTGGCAAGGAAAGGGCAGGGGTCACTGGAGAAGGTTGGGGACATTGGTTGGGGGGAGGGCAGGAGCTGCCTTATAACCCAGCCCGGTGTGGCCTGGCTCACTCGCTGCTGACCAGGCTCTGCCCGCTCCTTCGGCCTCCTCCTCCTCGCAGGTGGGCACCATCAGGACCGAGCTGGGGTGGGGTTGGGCTGAAGGGGTCCGGATTAGGAGGGGAGGCCGAGGATGGACGGACTCAGAATGTATATAAAGGCTGAGCAGCGCGGGATGGGTTTTATTCTGGAGTGGGTCAGGTCATGGGAGACGTCTCGCAGGGACTCTGGCACCGCAGCCCCAGACTTGCTAGGGCTGAGGTGGGCGGCCCCTTTCTGCGTGGTCGGGCTTTGCAAGGCGGCCGGGGCTTCAGGCCCGGTTGGGGCACCCCGGAACCGTTGCCCTCTGCCGCCTGCCAGCCCGGCTGCCTCCCTGCGCTCTGTGTACGTCCACTCGCCGCCCTAGTCGCCGCTGCTTACGCCTGGGCTAGTGACACAGGAAGAGGAGGCTCTGCGGGCGAGGCCGGCAGACGCCCGAGCTCTGGATTTAGTGACAAAATGACACGCTGCATCAGCGCAGGCCGGAAGCTGGGGTGGGGAGGGGAAATTGAGCCTCGGTCCTCCCGTGCTCGGCCGCTCGCCCCGCTTCCACCTTCTCCGGTGCCCAAAACTGGCTGAGTCAGGGCGCATCGGAGCGCGCCAGGCGGGAGAAAAGGGAGAGGGAGGGCCGGGGACCCGCGGGATGTGGCCCGAGTCACGTCCGAGGGGGTTCCGGGAAGGGCTCGTGCTCTCGCAGCCCCGTCCCCGCCCAAGAGCCGCCTCCGGGCTTCGCCTTTCGGGGGCGGCCGCTCCCACAGTTCCTCGCCTGCGATTGGACGCCGGGCAGCCTCCAGCCCCGGCAAAGGAAAAAACCCAGCGGAGGGAGGAGCAATGTCCTTATAAGGCCGGGCACCACCTCCCTCCGGCCCGCCCGCAGGGCCGCCCCCTCGGGAACTGAATAGGCTGCGTTCCTCTGGAACGCACCGCAGAACCAGGGTGGTGGTGACGACCGCTGCGTTCGCTCCCTCGGTCCGCTCGCCAGCCCGCCGCCCTCCACCGCCGCGCGCGGCAAACTTGCCCCTCGACTGCGCCAGGTGAGCGCCCTTCGCCACGTGCGAAGCTTAGGAACCATAGAGAGGGGGCTTGGCGGGTCGGGCGTCGGTGCAGAACCCCCCTCCCCACTCCCGCCGCCCGCCCCAGCACCCCCACCCCCACCACCACACACAAGCCCCTAGCCGGAGCTCCCTCGGTTTACTGCGCAATGTGGCCGCTCTGCGCGCTGAGTCATGCGGGGGAGGAAGCAGGAGGAAATGCAGGGCCATTCCCCTCGCCCCTTTTCTTGCGGGGACCCCTGGTTAAAGGATTATGGCCTCTTTGCCTCTGCAGGGAACCCAAGAGGCAGCAAGGGGTGGGGGCCAGCTCATATACCACCTCGGGGTTCCAGAAGACCGGTGGTTGGTCCCTGCCCTGGGAAACTGGCACCTCTTGCGAGGAGGGGACCCCCTCCTTTGGCCGCGGCTGGTGCCCATTAACGCTTTCCCTGGCTTTCCTTATCGGGTGACCTTGATTCTGAGCCTGGAACAGCTGCAGCCGTGTGAGCAGACAGGAGCATTTTTTAGGGGACGGGGTGGGGCGTTTGCCTCTCCTCAACACTCCCTTATCCTTCAGGAGCAGTGAGATCGGCAAACCTCACCCCTTGCTTCTGCCTGGAGCTGGGCTCCCTCTGCTGCCATTTTCTGGGCTTCTCTTTATCTTCTACCGTTTCCTTGACACTCTTTTCCTAAGGCTCTCCCCCGACCCGGGAGGGAGAAGCCTGACCTTGGGGTGTCCTTGAGGCATTGGTGCCCATCCCCGCTCTGGGCTCTTGGGTGGATTGGCAGGATCACCCCTACGGCAGTCAGAAGACCTGGGTTCTAATCTCAGCTCGGACCTGTGGGTTGCTGCGTGACTTGGAGCACAGACCTTTCTTTTCTCTGGGTCTTTTCAGATGAGGAGGTTGGGCCTGTTGCTTTAGGCATGACCTCTAAATTCTAAACTACTCTGGTTCGGTTTTGCTTCTAGGCAAGGTGACCCCATGGCAAGGAGCAAGCCAGAAGGGTCCAGCTTCTGCATGAGCCAACTGTCCATGGCTCTGGCCTATTCCTTTATCCCAGATGCCAGTATGCAACCCCACCCTCAGCTGGGCAACACCCAGCAACAAACAGAGTTAGGAAAGGTACAGGAGGCAGGCCTAGCATAGGGAAGTTGGGTGTAAGGGAGAGCTGGGGACAGGAAGTGCCTCAAGACCTGCTGGGTTTGGGGCAGGGGAGGTAGGGAACCTTTGCTCAGACCTCCACGCAAGGGCCCTGCTCATTGGGAGAGCCCGGGAAGACTCAGCTAACCAATCCTCCCCCATCTGTCTCCTCTGCCCAGGAACTGACTGGCACCATGCCCTACCAATACCCAGCGCTGACCCCAGAGCAGAAGAAGGAGCTGTCTGACATTGCCCATCGCATCGTGGCTCCGGGGAAGGGCATCCTGGCTGCAGATGAGTCCACTGGTGCGGATGAGACCACAGTGGGAGGAGGGCCCAGGGTCGGGGGTGACAGGCTGATCCCCTTATTCCCATGGGACGCTCCCTTCCAGGGAGCATCGCCAAGCGGCTGCAGTCCATCGGCACTGAGAACACCGAGGAGAACCGGCGCTTCTACCGCCAGCTGCTGCTGACCGCTGACGACCGTGTGAATCCCTGCATTGGGGGCGTGATCCTCTTCCACGAGACCCTCTATCAGAAGACAGATGATGGGCGTCCCTTCCCCCAAGTTATCAAATCCAAGGGCGGTGTTGTGGGCATCAAGGTGAGGAGGCTGGGCCGCAGGGTGAGACGAGATGGGTCTGGGGGGAAGACATCCAGAGGAATAGGCTGGGCGACTTGGACGGCGTCTGCCCCAGATCACGTATAAGGAGAGCTAGAAACTGGGCCCTGCTTGGCGTTTGTAATCCTCGCAGTTCTAAGAGCTTCAAGCTGTTACGCTCATGGTACAGATGAAAAACCAGAAGCTCAACACAGCACACTGTTTTGCTCACAGAGTTAGGAAGTGGTAAGAGCCCAGGCTCTCTGTCAAATAATAGCCCATGTCCTGTCTCCTAGGATCAGATACTGTAACTAATGAAAACGTTTGCAGACCAGGAGGAGCCACTCGAGAGATTAGGTTGGCGGCAGGGCAGGGTCTCGAGAAGAAAAGGGTACTAGAGATGGCTTCTCCCATCTTCTGTTGTTGCCCCACCCAACAGGTAGACAAGGGTGTGGTACCCCTGGCAGGAACCAACGGTGAGACCACCACCCAAGGTGAGAACTGTTTTGCTCCCTGCTCTACCAACCAACCCACGCAGGTGGGTGTGGGAGCCCCTTGCTCCCTCCTGCCATGCTGACTTCTCCGTCCCCTTCTCAGGGCTGGATGGGCTGTCTGAACGCTGTGCCCAGTACAAGAAGGATGGAGCTGACTTTGCCAAATGGCGCTGTGTGCTCAAGATTGGGGAACATACCCCCTCATCCCTTGCCATCAAGGAAAACGCCAATGTTCTGGCCCGTTATGCCAGCATCTGCCAGCAGGTGGGCCGGCCCCTCCCTGACAGGTTAGCTCCCACCGCGTTCGGTTCCAGGGCATCTGCTAGCCTGCCACCATCTGCCAGGATACATACAGCCTTTCGGGATCTGCACCAAGTGTCAGACTTGGGCCCGTGGAGGACACTCGAGGGCTCTGTGAGCAGAGGGGCTGGCCAGGGCCCGTGTGGGTGGATCTGACATCCTGTCTCCAGCAGCCCTACCACGCTGGGCTGTTGAGGGCTCTGAAGC
Organism: Rhinolophus sinicus; assembly: GCF_057876585.1. NCBI lineage: Eukaryota > Metazoa > Chordata > Mammalia > Chiroptera > Rhinolophidae > Rhinolophus > Rhinolophus sinicus. Next base: position 17,653,141 of record NC_142510.1, on the reverse strand, counting down.
CCTGAGCCTCTGTCTCCATGGAGATAAGCCCTTGGCCCGTGGCTGCGGGGCTGTAGGTGGGGCTGCAGGTTAGGCGGCCTCACTGCTACCGTCTCTCACTCCACAGAACGGCATCGTGCCCATTGTGGAGCCTGAGATCCTCCCCGATGGGGACCACGACCTGAAGCGCTGTCAGTATGTGACCGAAAAGGTAGGTGGCCGGCCTGCCTGGGCAGTGTGGGGCGTTCGGCCGCTGGGCTGGGGCCCGAGGGCTGACTCCTGTCCCCCGACCCCACTTCGGGTGCTCTAGGTGCTGGCGGCGGTCTACAAGGCTCTGAGTGACCATCACATCTACCTGGAAGGCACTTTGCTGAAGCCCAACATGGTCACCCCAGGCCACGCCTGCACCCAGAAATTCTCTAATGAGGAGATCGCCATGGCAACCGTCACTGCGCTGCGCCGCACGGTGCCCCCGGCTGTCCCTGGTGAGCCCCACACCCTCACCTCGCCCCCTGGGAGACACACAAACTGTCCCCACAATCTGTAGGCCCATTGGCCTGACTTCCAGGTCAGCTTCTCAGGACTCCTACCTGTCCCCAGGGCCTCTGACTACAAGCCCTGCCCCCGTTTTCCTCCTTGTTGTACAGGGATCACCTTCCTATCTGGAGGCCAGAGCGAGGAGGAGGCATCCATCAACCTGAATGCTATCAACAAATGCCCCCTGCTGAAGCCGTGGGCCCTGACCTTCTCCTATGGCCGAGCCCTGCAGGCCTCTGCCCTGAAGGCCTGGGGTGGGAAGAAGGAGAACCTGAAGACTGCCCAGGAGGAATATGTCAAGCGAGCACTGGTGAGGAGGGGGCAGGAGGCGGGCAGAGTGCTGGGGTGGATGGCATCCTGAGAACAGACCTTCTCACTCTGGCTCCTCTCCCCTCTTAGGCCAACAGCCTCGCCTGCCAAGGAAAGTACACCCCAAGCGGCCAGGCCGGGGCTGCAGCCAGCCAGTCCCTCTTCATCTCTAACCATGCCTACTAAGTGGAGGTGTTCTAAGGCTGCCCCCCTCAACACTCCAGGCCGTGTCCCGTCCCACACTCTTGAAGAGGAGGCCTCATTCGGGGCTCCAGGCTGCTCTTTCCCATCACTCTTGCCTCCCTTGTGACACTGGTGCGTGGTGTGGTCTGTGTGTGCTAACTCCATCGCCCTTTCCAGCCCACTGCCAATAAACAGCTATTTAAGGGGGAATTTGTTGTCCCTGTCTGTAGTGTCTGGGCCAGGGGTGGGCCTGGGCAGGTGGCCGAGCCCAGAAGAAAGGGCCCTTGTTTAATGTTCTTCCTTCTTGAGTAAGACAAAGGTGAAGGGCGTGGGGTGGGACCTTCCTGCTTTGTTTTATAATTGCCCAGGGCCTCAAGGAGAGTTTGTGAAAGGTTCTTCCAACCACCAAGGGCTCTTACCCCTTTGACCAGCATCATCAGATAAGGCTCATGGTAGGGGCATGCGGGCTGGAGACTGCAGGCTCAGCCTCTTTTGGGCCCAGAACCCACGGGTGCAGAAGGCCCCTGTGACAAACAGCCACTAACAAAAGCCAAGACTTCCTGAGTTTATGAGCCAGGTAACGTAAGTGTCCTAAATGCGGAGGTGCTGTTAACTCGCCCAAGACTACTGGAGACCGCACTGTTTCTCGGTAGAAACGAGACGATTAATCTATCTCTCTACACCGTCAACCTTCTGTCTTCCCACCTTCATAGGAAATGGGATTAGAACTGGCTTCCTAGTCTTCTTGGGCTGTGGAACCCGTCGGAGGACCTGGAATCCTCTCTAATACTCCCTCAACAATGCAGACACATACAGAGAATGGAGTTCAGGTTTCAGGTTAAGAACTGAGCCTCGAGCTGCCGTCTTCCACGAAGCCAGAATGAGGGCTCTGCATTTACCTCAAACCCTTCCCCCGTCACCCAGGCTGGGGTGTAGCCGTAAATACACCAGGTCTCAGCTGTTCAAGATCCTAATCATAGACCTGCCATTTCCCAAACTTCCTGATACGGGCTCTTTCCTGTTTGAGCTCCCTTCTAGGGAGAGAAAAGAAATAATCTTGACCTTTCTGATCTCCACACCTACTACATGCCTGTAGTGACCTGCATAGAACTGACTAACCTAGGACCTTGTCGGAGTTGAAGAACTTGGTCCTCTTTGTACGTTGCCTACGTACAAAACCAAACTTCCTAGTTTCCCTCCAAACTTTGGCTCGCACATCTGTGCTTACCCTCAACTCAAACAAAATCTGAAGTAAAGCGAACAGAAATTGAAGTCAATTAGAGATAGTGAAAAGGACATTCCAGAAGGGAGTAGTGTGTACAAAGGTTCAGACACAAAGTTTGCTTAAGGACCAATGGCTTCCTCTGGCAGCAAAAGAGTAAGGAAACAGGGGAACTCAAATACCAGTTTGGGGAATTTTGGACTTCTTATACCGTGTTTCCCCGAAAATAAGACCGGGTCTTATATTAAGGTTTGCTCCAAAAGATGCATTGGGGCTTATGTTCAGGGGATGTCATCCTGAAAAATCATGCTAGGACTTATTTTCCGGTGAGGTCTTATTTTTGGGGAAACACGGTAATGACTAAGTTCCAGATAGTGGTGTGAGAAATGGAGAAACTAAAACACCTTTCCTGGGTTCAATTTTCAACCTTGATTCAAACCCCAAATACTTAGCTATGCAACCACGAGCAGGTGACTTACCCTCTCTGAGCCAGTTTCCTCTTTAAAAAAAAAAAAAAGGAATAAAACTGGCAGACAACAGAAACTGACAGGGGTGTCAAGGGGATCATTCTGGAATCAGGGAGGTCATGTGGACAGGCATAGGCTTGCTGTGGCGAAGGGGACTCCTTTCTGCCTCTAACTTCCGAGGTCGCCCATGGCAGAGATTTCTCTGTGGCCGTGGAACTAGATTCAGGCTGGTGGGATTCCTTCATCCATTGAACGAATACTGACGTCTGCCTACTGTGCCAGGCCCAGTTCCAAGCACAGGGGCTGCGAGAGTGAACCCAAGTTCTATCCCTCAGGGATTGTAATGGGGGAAGACAACTAAAACAGATTAAAAAAAAAAAAAAAAGCTAAAATTACCAGGCAAGCCCCCCCCCCCCAGCTCAGCTCAGTTTCCCTGGCAGATGGCAGAGGAGCTGGCGGGGTTCTCGCGCAGCCCTCGCAGCCCCGATCGGCCTGGCGCACGACGACTTCCGCGCGCACGTAGCTGACATCCGGTTCCTTCGGCTCATTTTCCACCCTCCGGCTCGCGAGCGGGGGTTCAGGGCGTTGCGTGTGTGGGGGGGGCGCGCGCGCGGGTGTGTATGACGCAACTTCCGGCGCACGACGGAAGTGGCTTCCCTTTGCTTCCGCGGCGGGGCCGGAAGTAGAAGCGGCCCGAAGCGGAGGGAAGGAGGCAGGCGAGGAGCTCGAGAGCCCCAGTCGAAGTCGCAGCGGCGGTAATCGTCGGGGACCCCCCCTAGGCCACCGTCCCTAGCGCGGGATCGCGGGGTTCGACGGGAGTTAGCCGGGGGCGGCCAGGGCCGTGGGGCGATGTGAGGGGAGGTGGGGGGGGGCCGAGCCAGCTCCAGGATGGAGTTGATCCCCCCCCCCCGACGCCTGGCGCCCCCTACGGACACTGATTTGGGCTCGTCTTCGCCTTTCCCAGGAGACCCCTGTGCGGTGCGGAGGGGGCGGCGGCCCCGGCTCTGACCCGCGCCGGGGGGTGGGCCATGGCGGAGATCAGCGACCTGGACCGGCAGATCGAGCAGCTGCGGCGCTGCGAGCTCATCAAGGAGAGCGAAGTCAAGGCCTTGTGCGCTAAGGCCAGGTGAGCCCGCTGGTCCCGGGCCGGGGGACCCCGCCGCTGCCCACGGTTCCGGCCTGGGGCAGACCTAGCGGAGCACTTGGGGCCTGGCCCATCCCGGAACCGTCTCTCCTCGAGGAGCAATCTGCCTGTGGGGGGGTGGGGGCGATGGAGACAGACCTGGATAAAGACCCTGAAAGTACTTGATGTGTTTTCAGTGGAGTTAGCGAGTTCTAGAAAGTCCTTTGGAAGCGCAGGGAAACAGCCCTATCTGTTGGGGGGACAGAGAAGGCTTCTTGGAGGAGCTGAACTTTGGGGAAGGCCATGAAGAATAAGATGACAAAAGGGAGCGTGTGCCAGAACAGAAGTTCAAAGGCAGAAAGGCTCAAGAGTCTGTGGTTTGTGAAATTCTTTACAATTCCGACAGCAGCCCTTCCAGTTGGGTGGTGGTGTCCCCGTTTTACAGGTGAGGACTCAAGTTCAAAGTCAACCAGCAAGTCAGGGATGGAGTTTGAAGCCAGTTCTCTGTGTCCTGTCCCTTTTCAGGCCATAATGCACGAAGGTGGAGTTGGATCACGCATGTTCTGTGTGGGAGCCTAAGAAACGGTAGTAGATAAGTCAGAGTATTAATATAATCCAGCGTAGGACGGCAGGCCCAACTCTGAGGTCGGTGGGAAGTGGGATATGTAGTAGTTAAGAGGCCAGGCATTGGAATGATGGCTGTAGGTTGGAGTCTGCCCCTGACTAGCTGTACTGGAGATCTCAGTTTTTTGACCTGTAAAGTGGGGATAATAGGACTTAATAAGGTGGTTGTGAGCAGTCAGTAAGTTGCTGTGTGGGAGGAGCTTAGCATCACGTGTTAGTAGGATGTAAGCGCGCAGCGGTCCTTCCGTGGTGTTACTGTGTGGGACGAGGGCAGTGCTGGTTGGACTGAAGTGGTCGGGGAAGGCTTCTAAGAGAAGGGGGCCTTGGAAGATAAGAAGAATTTGGCCAGCCGATGGCAGCAGGCCTGGTGAGGGAGGCATCCTAAGCCGGCTGAGAGTAGGCGTGGAGGCGCCGTCACGTGTCCCCAGTGAGGAGACCAGTTACCTGCCTCCTCTGAGGTACTGTTTGATGGGCTCCCACCATGCTGGAGAATTGTGGGGGAAGAGCCGGCAGAGTGAACAACAGGCCACTCTTAGCCTGGCCTTGTACTAGCAAAGCATTTATATCCATTTCCACAGCCATCTCATGAGGTTGGAATTACCTCCTCCACTGTGTAGAACAGGAGTTCATGACTCCGAGAGGCTTCATGACTTGGCCAAGGTCACCCAGAGAGAAAGTGGCAGAGCTGGGCTCCGACCTTATGGCCATGAGGCTCTTTGCGTGGCTCAGCCCCACGCAGACAGATGCGTAGCAGCCAGAGAGAGCCTGCGTGGCTTTGGCGAGTGGGCAAAGCCCCTTTTTAAATGCTTGTCTGTAGCTCTTTCATGTTTTGCGTGCTTCCTCAGTCTTGACTGGCATTTTTAGGAGTTAAAACTGATTGCTGCCTGGCACTAATCTTTACCCCATAAGTCTTACCTCCCCCCATAGGACCTTAATTTGGTAGTGATAATAGCTGATGCTTGGGTAGCACGGTGGAGTTTCTAGGATAACAGAAGTTACATACTGTCTTCACTGTCCTTTGCCCACTGGCATAGGCACGGCTGGGGTGAGTAGTTCACAGAAGAGAAAACCGAGCCTCAGGGAAGCTAATGTCTCCCCCAGGACTCACAGCTGGTTGGAGGGGCGCTGGGTTTTGGAGGCAGGTCTTTGTGCTCTAAGCTTGTGAACAGCCAGGCGGACACATGTAGACTGTCAGAGAGGCAGCAGGGAGCTGAGGAGAACTGAGAGGTGGGAGGGTCCAGCCCAGCTGAAACTGAGATGGAGCTCGGAGGGTCTTGCCTGAGGCCTGAGCTGACCACTGTCATTCCAGGCACGGTCTGAGGAAGGGCCGGCTCTAGCACCTAGGGACCCACCCGGTGCCCAGACCAGCAGTGTCAAGAGCTTCGGATCACTTCGAGGGTGTGTAGGCTCAAACCTGTGGGGTTACAGCGGCCTGATGTGTACGAGCTGAACTTGGTCCTGCTAAAAGTGAGCATAGGGGCGGCCGGTTAGCTCAGTTGGTTAGAGCATGGTGTTGGTAACATCAAGGTTGCCGGTTCAATCCCCACATGGGCCACTGTGAACTGCGCCCTCCTTAAAAAAAAAAAAAAAAAAAAAAGTCAGCATATTCGAAGAGCAGAGGGTTTTGAATCAGGTGGTCTTCAGTACGAATCCCAGCTTTGTCACCTGTAAATCACGTGACCCTGGTCAAGTCCCTTTACCTCTGCAAGTCTTTGAAATCCTTAGGATTCTCAAACGAGATTCTGCAAATCCTGCAAATCCGAGGACAGGCCCTGGCACTTTGATGAGCGTGTACAAAAGGCAGTGTTAGTTGTGGGAGGAAAGGTGAGCAGATGTGAACCCTGAGAGGGCGGGTCGTGTGCTGTAAGTGTCAGGGCTGGGGTGGGAAGCTGGGCCTGGTGCCCAGACCTTGCTGGGGTGCTGCTAACACTGAGGCTGGGTTTTGACTCACAGTCTGGCAGAAATTCTCAGAAAGTTGGGCTCCTGGGTTCCAGCTCAGGCTCTCTCCAGTTTTGTGACCTTGACCCTGCCCCTTTTTTCTCTAAGCCTTGGTTTCTTTATCTGTCAGATGAGGATGAAAAGAACCTCCCCGAGTCAGTCGCAAAGGTCGTTGTAAGCGCTTGATGTGGAAGGATGTTGAGCGCAGGTGCAGTACAGGTGGGAGAGCCTGGTAGCTGCATGGCCCCCGGGATCACAGCCAGCACCTCCTCACATCCCCAGAAAGCCAGGGCACACCTCCAGGAGCTGCCTGTGTCGTACACAGTACCCCAAAGGACCTCCAGGGAACCCTGAGGAGCTCGGGGAGCCCCAGTCTGGTGGGAAGAGACAGGCAGGAAGAGGGCGGGCGGAGCAGGAGCTTGAGAAAAGCCAGACCCGGGAGCCTGCTGCCTTGGTTGCAGTCCTGCGGGGGTCACTGCAGCTGTTCATTCGAGCAGGGGAACCACCTTTGAGGGTGGTGATTTGATTGAGTGTGTCCTCCATGCAACGCTCTTCCTGCAGTCATAGCGCAAGGTGAGAACTGGAACGCTCACCTCTGCAGCTGTCACCAGGATGCAACCTGGAAGCAGGGTGCTCCTTAAATTGGGTGCCTGTCCACCTGACATGCCCACTCAAGTGGAAGGAGACCACTGCAAGGAGGGATGAAAGAACAAAGTCCTCGCTTCATCTAAATAATGAAAAAGAAACGACGTATCACTTTGAAGATCACGCTGGTGCCGACCTTCCCAGGGCACCGGGCTGCGCCTGGGAGAAGGCCCCTGTGATGGGCAGAGGGCCTCTGAGCTCAGCCCGGGGCACAGGCTCGGAGCACCAGGTGGGGGGCGCGGGAGCAGAGGGCTCTGGTGGAGAGGAGATCTGTTTCTTGGGGTGCTGGATGTGTGAAAGGGAACGGCAGGGAGGGGCAGAACTGGGAAAGTGACAGCCTGCCTGGAAAGGCTTTGAAAACTGGAACAAGAGCTTGACCTTTGGCCTGTTGGCAGCGGGGAGCCAGCAAGGGTGTCCAGCAGTGGTCAGTCTCTTTCCTGGGGAGATCGCACACCTCACTCCTGCCCCCTAGAGGTTCAAGGACCACCTCATATTTCCTCCCCCTGCACCCCGCCCCCCGCCCAAAAAAAAAAAAGGTCAGGAATTGGGTTGGGCTGGCCTGGCTGTGGTGACCTTGGTCTTCTTTCTCCAGAGAGATCTTGGTAGAGGAGAGCAACGTACAGAGGGTGGACTCGCCAGTCACAGTGAGTAGCCCTTGTCCCTCCAGAGCCTGGCTTGGTCTTTGGGCTCCAGAGATCTGCCCCTCATCTTGGGGAGCCCCATCTTCAAGGGAGTCTCACTATAAGAAATGGATGTCATGGGAAGGGTCTTTTGATTTGTTGGAGGGATACACTTGACCAGGGCAGAAGGACTCTTAATTTGGTGAGTGATTCTACCCGTGTTTCTGTGTGTTGTGTGTTATTAGTAACTTTATTCCAGATACTTTGAGGGGAGTAGGGTGAGGAGGGGGTCAGGTCCTCCAGGAGCTGCAAGTCTAGCTCTTGCCCCCAGAATAGTTGGCACTCTGTGTGGGATGGAGGTGGACTCCAGGCCAGGCTAACTCGGGGTGGGAGAGATTTGGGGCCCCGAGGAGAATGATAAGGATCTACTAAAGCAGTGGGTGATTTCAAGATAGCCCCTGGGAGCAGAGGCCTTCGGACTGTGAGTTCCCACCCACCTTCTCACTGCCCAGGTGTGCGGCGACATCCATGGACAGTTCTACGATCTGAAGGAGCTGTTCAGAGTGAGTGTGGGGAGCACGGGGCGGGGATGACCCGGGGTCACAGGGAACCTTTGCGTCTGGTGAGTGGAGTGGGGGGGCAAGAGGCCTCTGGTTAGGGGGGCCCTTGGAAAGAAGCGCCTCAGTGTGACTGGAAATGGGCTACCCCGGTGGCTAGAGGACAGTTGAGGACAACGCAGAATGTTTCTCCCTCCCTGTAGGTGGGTGGCGATGTCCCTGAGACCAACTACCTCTTCATGGGGGACTTTGTGGACCGTGGTTTCTACAGCGTTGAAACGTTCCTCCTGCTGCTGGCACTTAAGGTGGGGACCACTGGCGTGTGGAGCCCACCCCTGGGCCCCCTCAGGCCTCACCTGTGGGCATCGTCTCTGCCCTCCTGTCCCACTCCACCCACCCCAAGCTCTGAGCTGTGCTGGTGGTGCTGGCAGGTTCTGCTGGGTGGGGTGGTCAGAGAAGCTTCCTTGGCTTGGGGGTACCTGACTCGGTCCCTGAAGGATGAGGTTAGAAGGGTGGCCTCATAGGGGAAGCAGTGGAGGTCCGCTGTGTTCCAGAAGTGGCAGGGAGCTGAGTTCAGCTGGATGCAGTGTCCACTGGTGGGAGACAGGTGTACAGGGCCAGGGGACAGTGCTGTGAATGTCATCTTAAGGACCGGTCTCTACCTGACAGGTGAAAGAGGAGCCATTGGGTCTGTAGTTGATTGGGGGTCGGGGGTCAGCTTTGTGTCCTCCGGAGGAGGGGCTGGGGGCCTTTGGAGTCAGGGTGCATTCAGGCAAGAGGTGACTGGTAGGAATCTGGGCCTGGGGTGGTGACAAGGATGGAATGGGCCCAGCAGGTGTGAGGGGATCGAGGACAGGGGCAGAACCTTGATCGCGGCCCTGCGTGGTTCCCTGCAGGTCCGCTATCCTGACCGAATCACCCTGATCCGAGGCAACCACGAGAGCCGCCAGATCACCCAGGTCTACGGCTTCTACGACGAGTGCCTGCGCAAATATGGCTCGGTGACCGTGTGGCGCTACTGCACCGAGATCTTTGACTACCTCAGCCTGTCGGCCATCATCGACGGCAAGGTGCGCCGGCCCGGCTCCACGGGGCTGGTGGGAGGGGAGGGCGGGGGGGCTGGGGCTTAGCCTCCCTCCTCTCCTTGCTCTCCCTGTAGATCTTCTGCGTGCATGGCGGCCTCTCCCCCTCCATCCAGACCCTGGACCAGATCCGGACAATTGACCGGAAGCAAGAGGTGCCTCATGATGGGCCCATGTGTGACCTGCTTTGGTCCGACCCTGAAGGTGAGGGCGGGCAGGCGGGGCACGGGCAGCCGGGCAGCAAGAGACTCACGGGGTCCTCTGGTTAAAGCCAAGTGCCATGAAGGGAGAATCAGGCTGGTTGAGTTTGGGGAAGAGCAGAGCGTGCTGGTCTTCACCGACATCTGAGCTTGACTTGTAGACCCCCTGCACCCTTGATCAGGAGCGAGGGAAGCTGGGTGCTTTGCGCTCCGAGAGGGAATCGGGGCTCATATCAGAGGCTTGTTTAGGACAAAAGCAATGGTTCCCTGAACGTGAAGGGGCTTCTGCAGAGGTCAGGTACCTGAGAAACCGTCATCGTGGGGTTCCCCAGCCAGCACACAGCAGAGCTGAGACTGAAAGCCAGGTCTCCTACGTACCAGTCCCGGCTTCTTCTGCTGCAGCGCACAGCCTCCGCCTTCCTGCCAGGCATCCTTGTGCCTGACTGTCCCGTTACCGCTGCTAGACCAGCCGTGTGACAATCCTTGTTCACACCTGCTGTACCCGCCTACATGGTTCTTGTGCTTTCGTGTGTACCTGTTACACGGTCACTCTGGGTATGAGGCGGCTCCTGCTCGCAGGAAAGTCTGTCTCTGGAGCTTGTCTGCGTCAGCATTTGCTGTACCACCGCCCGGACCCCCAGAACACGTTCAGTCCCTGTGCTCTTGCCCCACAGGCCCGATTGGGGGAGGGGGCCCGGATATTCTCCTTTGAGGACACCCGCTCCCCAACCCTCCCTCTGCCTCAGACACGACTGGCTGGGGTGTGAGCCCCCGTGGGGCTGGCTACCTGTTTGGCAGTGACGTGGTGGCCCAGTTCAACGCTGCCAATGACATTGACATGATCTGCCGTGCCCACCAGCTGGTGATGGAAGGTTACAAGTGGCACTTCAACGAGACAGTGCTCACTGTGTGGTCAGCACCCAACTACTGCTACCGGTGAGCTGCCCCGGCCAGAGGTCAGGGTGGGGTGGGGGCTGGGCACACACACTCTCACTGCCGCCCTCTGCCCTCCAGCTGCGGGAATGTGGCTGCCATCTTGGAGCTAGACGAGCATCTCCAGAAAGATTTTATCATCTTCGAGGCCGCTCCCCAAGAGACACGGGGCATCCCTTCCAAGAAGCCCGTGGCCGACTACTTCCTGTGACGCCATCGGCACCTGCCCCCTCCAGCCCCTCTGGCCCTTGGACCACTGTGACTGCCCTCTTCTCCAGACAGGCTAGGCGGGGGGGCTGTCCCCAGCTCTGCTGTCCCCCCAGCGAGGGCACTTCAAGGGTGAGGACTTTTCTCTGGAGAGGCTCAGAGCCTCGACTCCGTGCTCCTCCGCTCCTTTCTCCCCACTTGAACCATGAAGTTTCCAATAACTTTTTTGTTTTTCTTTTTTCCTTTTTTTTTTTTTGTTGTTTTGTTTTTAGATAAAAATTTTGAGAAAAAAAAACATTCTAATAAAAGAAAAAAAAATGGTCGTTGGCTCTGTGTCAGATTTGACTGGGGATGAGCAGCGACGCCGGCCTGGGGCTTGGGGTGGACGTTACAGGCTTCACTGGCCCAGAGCCCCGATCCCACCAGGAAGGTGAGAGGCTCCTGGTCCCCAGCCGCTGACAGCTACCCCTCTTCCTGTGTGCCCTGTAGAGGCCTGGGTTCTCAGAGACAGCCCTGTTTCATTCTCAAAACAGTAAGCGTCAGGACACTGATTCCCCATTTTCCTGAAGAGGAAGCAGGCCCAGAACAGGTGGGTTTACGTGTACGAGGCCAAGCAGCAGGAAAGGGCCAGTCTCAGTCGGGCTGGAGTCTCCCCACAAAACCTGTGCTCACCCAGAACCTCCCAGGACCAAACACCATTCGCCCAATGTTTCCAGAGCACTGATGTCTTTTGAGTTTTATTAACAAAAATACTCTGGTCCTGAGAATAGGCTGGTGTGGCTCCCACTGGGGTGAGGGTAAGGCCCAGGAGTGGGCAATGCTGGTCCCAGGCCCCATTTGGCCAGGCAGGGCCTCCCTCCATTCACACCGAGGTGAGAGCAGGGAAGGGGAAGCTGGCCCCAGCTGGACTCCAGCAGCTTAGCCAGAGCTTTGAAGCCAGAGGGGGTGGGAGTGAAATCAAAGTGTGAAGTGGGGTGGGAGAGGCCCAAGGCAGCCATTTGGTGTGGGGGATGGGGCCAGTGGAAGTGAGGGGGCTACAGGCCTGGGGGAAGGGAACTGGAAATTTGTGATGGAGCACCAGGCGAGGAGGAGAGGCAGCGGGGCCCAGCAATGGTCAGTACATTGGTTTGGAGCCCACATCCAGGTAGGCCCCAGGCCCAGGGTAAGGGAGGGAGAAGGGGCCCCCTTGGAGGAAGTGCGAGGCAAAGGGTGCTGGGGGTGCAGTCGGGTACCCTGAGCCGCCTGGCCCAGACTGTAGTTCCAGGAAAGCAGCTGAGTAGGGAGCCGGGCGCCCAGAGTCTGGAGCCTCAGGAAAGCTGGGGTTCCTGAGGTGGAGAAAGGGGTCAGCACAGGAGTGGGGTTCTCCACACCTGGACTAGCCCAGCCCTGTGCCCTCATCCTACTCACCTGGTTGGAAGGTGACTGGGGGCCCCATGGAAAGCTGCAGGATGCAGAAGGTACGCCTCTGCACTGGGCCCACCGCAGGGAGGCGCTGGGACCGCGGCAGCTTCCTGGGGCGCCGGGGCCTGTTCTGGATCTGACTCACGAATGTCCCCACCCAGTGTGGAGTCGCAGGGACCACCTGGGGCCTCTGGGGAGGCAGAAGAGAGGCTGGCTAAGGAGAACCAGCCCCCCAGGCCTGGCCCATCACCACTGGGGCTACACTCACCTCCACTCCCATAGGCCTCTGTGGCTACTGGCTCTGGGCCCCGAAGTTTCCTCTTCACGCGGGCGTCTCGCTCCCTGGGGAATATGATGGTGGTGGTGGTGGTGATGGTGATAGCACTTACCAGGGGCCAGGCACGCACCCTCCCAGGGACCCTTTCAGGTAGGTGCCACTATTACACCCATTTTACAGATGAAGGAACTGAAGGCCAGATCATTACATACCAGACAGGAGCAGCAGAGCTGGGATTTATTTGCCCCTGAACACTTTCTAGTGGTTTCCTATTGCATTTCAAATCCATAGAAACTTCTTCCCAAGCTCCCAGGCTCATCCCACCTTGCTCGCTCTGGCCGTCTCCACTCGCTAGTGGCCTTTCTGCTCTTTCTCCCCCTCACCTGGTTAACTCATCCTTCTTGTCTCAGCTCAGGCATAACTTCCTCAAGGAAACCCTCCGATCTCCCACAGCCCCACACACCCTCCCTGATAACATTTGTCAAGTTACGCTGTCACATTTGTCAGGGTGATCCTTTGATTCACGTCTGTCTCTTCTACCTTAAGGGCGAGGGCCAGCTCTGAGAGACTGTACTCAGAACAGAAGCCAAAGGCTTAACGAAACCTTTGCTGTCCAGCATAATCTGTCTGGCTGCCCATCCCCTCTCTCACTGCCCTCCAGCCACACACCAGAGGCATGTCCCCACCTAAGGGCCCTCACACACGCTGACCCCACTCCCTGGCATACTGTTCCCAGGTAGCCACACGGCTCTCTCCTGCAATTCCTCCAGGTCTTTTCTCAAACGTCTCTTCTCAGTGAGGCCTTTCCAGGCCTCTTACCCAATAAATCCCTCACTCCAGTTCTTCCTATCTTCCTTCCTTCCTTCCTTCCTTCCTTCCTTCCTTCCTTCCTTCCTCCCTCCCTCCCTCCCTCCCTCCCTCCCTCCCTCCCTCCCTCCCTCCCTCCCTCCCTCCCTCCCTCCTTCCCTCCCTCTCTCTTTCTTTCTTTCACCTTTAGACCTCATCCCTCACAGACATCATTTCTCTCATTTAGGTGTCTGCTCTGGCCACCAGAGTGTCAGTTCCATGAGGGCAGGGCTTTGGCTTGTTCGTCTCCAGTGCCTAGAACTGTGCCTGGCACACAAGCAGGTGCGACAAAAGGATTTGTCGAGTCAGTGTTTTTACTTACCGTGAGGTTCCTGGCATCCAGCATGGTGCTGGCACACAGTGGGTGATTAAGAAACATTTGTTCAGTGAACGAGTGAGAATGAACGGTGCCCACCTCTTACAGTTTCTGCCATTCTCCCGGAAACCCTTGGCAAAGGGGTTGGCTGCAATCTTCAGTTGTGTGATCTGGGGGCACACATCCATAGTCAAAGCTCCTGTAGCCTGGGCAGGGTGCCACCACCCCCTCAAGCACGGTCACTCACCCGTGGGTTCTGGTAAGCTGTCACAGAGATGAATGTGGTCTCAGGGAAGCGGAAGGAGGCCACGCCCCCCCAGTGTTGGCTGCAAAGCTGGGCGGCCCGTACCAGGTGGATTCGGGGCTGATACTTGTGCATGGAGTGCAAGATCAGCTGGGAGGCAAGAAACAGGAGTGACCCCCAGCCCTGCGCCCCACTCCCACCCCCATCCCGGGGTCCCAGCCTGGGCCTCACGTGGCCATGGGGGTCCAGTGTACTATTGGTGAGCTTGACACGATGGAAAGACACAGGTTGCCGCATCCAGTGGGCACCGGTGGCAGGGGAGTCGGGGTGAATGTAGACCCGGTCAGGGAGGCGGGGCTCTGCCTTGCCACTGGGCTCCCAGCGCCTGCCCTGCCAGCGGTAGCGAGCCCCGTCCACTGGCACGACATCCAGAAGGAACAGGTAACGGGCCTCGGGGTCCAGACCGGTGACAGACACTCGGCAAGCAGGGAACATGCGCCTGGATGGGAGAGAGGATGAAAGAGGCCTGAAGCTACCCACCCGCCAGAGGCGGGCACAGCACCGGCAAGCGGGCAGAGACACCAGCTCACGAAGTTCTGTCGGAGAACATTCGAGGTGGAGTTAGAACTAAGGGCAGGGTCTGGAAGCTTGTTTTTCTCCTTTTTACAGGTAGGAAATAGCACAGACAAGTTAGGTGATCTGACCAGGGTCACGCAGCAGGTTGGAGCGGAGCTCGGACTCCTGACGCCTGGCCCCTCAAAATCCATGTGCAGAAACAGGGGTGACACACTTTTCTCCCAGAAATCTTGCCAGGAGCCTCTTTGCTCTCCACCCTGGTCTCTTCACCTGATCTCCAGCACCAGAATCTATAACTGCTGGACAAACTTGCTTCAGGGAAAAAAAAAAAAAAAGCCCTGCCTTCAGTGGGGCAGAAGACCCCTAAGCTCCTGGCTTCGATAAGAACCCCCATGAGCCCACACACTGACTATATCCCTGCCTGCAGAGTGACCGGGGCCCTAGTAGTGTACTGACAAACTCTAACCCTAATCCCGATCCTAGCCAGATGTCCCTGATGGTCACTGGCTGGCCCTTGACCCTTCTCATGGTCTGAACCCCAGCTCCAGTCACAGACTGACCCCTTGCTCTAGGCCACATACTAACCTATGACCCATCCAGACTTACGACCCTGCCCCAGCACGACCCCGATCCAGTCACTGAGTGACCCCTGAACCAGGCCACAATCACACTCTGAACTTAGGCAGAGCTATCGCCCTCCCCTACGAGCCCCCAAACCTAGCCCCATCCCCAGGATCTGCCTTTTCCAAGAGACCCCCCCACCAGGAGCTCTCAGGGTCCTCGGGCCTGGCCCCGCCCCTCACCTCCCAGCTTTGGTGATGATCATCTCAGTTCCCACGGAATTGAACTCTTTCCACAGCTCCCGATTCTCCAGGCTCAGGCTGACTCCAGGGAGTGAATGAAGGGCCTCTGCAGCTGTGGGGGCCGGCTCAGTGCCCAGGACTGGGGGCAGAGGTGGCGGAGCGGCCAGGGTGCGGGGGGCAGCCTCAATCCCAGAGAGGAAGCAATCCAATTTGGGCGTGTCAAGATCTGGAGATGGGGAGACAATGAGGAGGCATCCCAGGTCCACAGCACTTCCCAATCCCCACACGGGAGCTCATCCCAAAGCTCACCAGGGTAGCGGTAGCCCTCTGCCAGGGCTGGCGGGAAGCTGGAATCAGCCCCTGGCTGGGGGGGCCCAAGGCGGTAGCTGGTCCCCAGGGAGGGGTACAGCTCCCGTGGATGGTACATGGAGTAATCCTTGTCTGGCCTCAGGTCACGCTGCCTAGAGTCCCCCGGTGTTGTGAGATGCCCCCTTTATAGCTCACAGCTCAGCCCCTTCCAGACCCAGGATCACAGCCCCTCCCTCTTTGGGGCCCTGGAGTTGGGCTGGGGTGGAGACCCCTGGGGCCTGGAAGGGGTCCAAGAGGGGGCCGGATACCTGGGTACCCTCCCCTTCTCCCCTCCCCCCCCAGGTTTCATTAGCCCCAACCCCCTGCCCCCTCATTACATAATTAACTCCTCGGCCTGATTGATCCCCAGGGCTTGGACAGGGATGCAGTTTGGCGCTTCCGGCCAGCTGGTCCCCGTTCCCACGGGGGGAGCCCCAGCTAAGGATAAGCTACAGAGGGGCGGGGCTTGGACCCTGGGATGGAGTCTGGAGTCCTGGGGCAGACCTTGCCGCTCCAGACTTTTCTGGCAGGCGACACCCCCTCCCCCCCCACACACCCCGTTCACTTGGAGGACAGGGTTTTGGAGGAACGAAGCATTACTGGAGGGAAAAGCTGGGCTGGAGGGAGGCAGCCTGAGCTTATCTGTTATTCAGGGCACTGGAGTCGGCAGCTGAGGGCTGAACCCTGGAGTCCTTCCTGGCTCCCATTCTGAAAAACCTCCATTCTCATTGTAGGGACAGAGTCCCAGAGAGCGGTTTCCAGGCTCTCGGCCTCACGTGGAAAGGTGCTGGCTCGGGTAGTAGATGGCCATCAGCTGTGATTAGTTGGCCATCAGCTGTTACCGGTTAGCCATTAGCTACTGATATAACTGCCATAGCTAAGCTAACGAGCATGGATTGTGGGTTGCGGATTGCAGAGAGGCAGATTGCAGTTACCAACTGAGGCTGGTTGGTAGGCAGAGAGGTGGACGGTTGGTAGGCAGAGAGGTGGACGGCAGATTGCAGATCGTGTGGATCCTACTTCGTGTGTCTCCAACCCAGTGGCCAGCGAGACTATATATAGTGGTATGACTCCCCTATCTATGGCTCCCTCGGTGTTCCGTTTTGGCCTCACCATATCCTGTGTTCTTACGTGGGGAGCGGGACCAGCGACCCTGTATGACACCTTGCATGACTTTCATCCAAGTCTCAAAAGTTCAGAGGTTCCCACAGCTCTACAGTCTGACCCTTGGGCTCATGGGTTTCCCAGAAGGTCCCGGCTGGGGAACCCTGGGAACTACACTTCCCAGCAGGCCCAGCGCCCATTTCGGCGCGGAGAAGACAGACAGATGTCGCTGGGACCGCTGGAAGTTGTAGTTGGAACAAGAAGGGCAGCGGGCTGGTTGCCTCCCAGGAGAGCTGCGCCCCCACCACCCCGGCGGCGGCGGCGGCGGCGGCGGCGGCAAACCGCTAAGGCGGAGAAGACGCACATTAGCAGAGGTCAAGGCCTAAGGCGCCAGAGTGGGCTGGGGAATCACGGGCAGTGAGACCTGTTCTGGGTTCTAGAGACGGCTGAAGCCAGGCCCGAGGAGGGCAGGCTCCCCCATCTTTGATCGCTGTGCCTACCCGCTGCCGCATTGGGGCTCAGAAGCGAACAGGTCTGTAGAGGCAGGAATGTGCATTTGAGTCCCCACTTCCCGATTCCACATGAGCCTGGGGCTGTCTCCACTCCATTGTTTTATTATGTACAAACGCTACAGAACAAGGGGAGCAGACACGCGTGCTGTACGAGGGGCCCAGTGGGAGGAGTTCACAGGGCAGACGGTGCCCTGGGGCTAAGAGCGCAGCACACAGGCCATATCTATAGGGTAGGCAGGGCAGGAAGAGGTTAAAAACGAGATCCAAGCCAGCCAGATCGCAGGGAGGTGCGGGGGTGTCGTCCACCTTCTGATCTCCCCCCAAGGTCACAGTGCATGCAATAAAATATATGTACAGGAGCTGGATCCTTCCTCTGCAGGGGCTCTGAGGGTCCAGAGCTCCCTTTGGGCGGAGGGAAGCCAGTGGCGCCCCCTGGCGGCCAGGCCGGGCTGGAGCCACATGTGGCAAGAACAGAGGTCAGTCCCAGCCGTTGTCTTTGATCATGTGGTTGAGCTCAATGATGTACTTCCCCTCTTTGTACTTCTGGCTGCTCTCGAAGGCCTGTTCCTGAAAGGAGGGGAGAGGCCGTCATCCCTGGAGCAAGGGCCTTATCAACAGGGATAGGGGCTGAAGCGTGGATATGACTGGCCCCACTTCACCTATGAGAAACCAAGCCACTGCCCAGACACAGAGCTGGTAAGTGTCAGGGCCAAATTTCTCACTAACAGGAGATAGACGGAGCTCTAAAAATCATGGGTACTTTTAAACTCATGTTGGCTCCAACAATGAGAATATGAAAGTTTCTAAAAGATCCAGGGATTACAAACTTGTAGTCCGAGGGCCAGTTTTGGCCTACATGTTGTGTTTCGTTTGGCCAGCAGAGATGAATAAAAATAACTTTGAAATACTAAAACATAGGCAGCCCACGCTCACTCCAGGTTGCCAGACTGCCCCTTCCCTTGCCCCGGGATCCACAGGATTTGCTTGGCTCTGCAAGCACTTGCATTTTTGACCTCTAAATTAGGCCACCTCTTTATTTCAGAGATCCAAAAGGGCCAAACCACCTGTCCAGAGACACAAAGCAAGTGTGTGACAGGGTCAGGGGTGAAGTCAGGTCAGGGCTGTCGCCTGCCTCTGCCTGGGGCATCCACAGCTCCAAGGGCCTGCAGTTTCCCAAGAATATCTTCTGCTGCATCTAATCTAATCCTGGTAACAATCTTGGGTGCCAGGGGGGGGCTTTCCTTATCCTCCACTGCCAGATAAGGAAGTGAGACTCAGAGTAGTGAAATCAGACTCTGGACAGCAGCAGTGGTAATGGGGGCAGTGGAAAAGCAGGCACATGGACCCAAGTTCCACTTTGCTGTGGGGTCTTGGGCAACTTCTCTGATCCTCTGACTAGAAGCTGGGGTCAAGAGTTTGGAGTTAAAAAAACAAAACAAAAGTAGGATTCTGATCCCTATTCTGTTACTTACCAGTTGGTTGTCTGACCTTGGACAAGGGACCTAACATCTCTGGGCCTTCCTTTCGTCTTCTGCAAAGTGGACATGATAATAGACTCTACCTACAGGGTTGCTGTAATGATTGAATGAGATACTATATGCCAAGCATATAACTGCATGGCAATCAGCATAGAATAAAGGGGAATTCTGATTGTATCCTCATGGCAAAAAGGGGGATGCTGTGCCAGTGAGGAGAGTTAAGAGAAAAATTCGAAAAACTCCTGCAGGATATGAGAGAAGAGAACATTCGCAGGGGATGAAAAGACAGTCTGACTTGTGTGAGCGGGGCTGATACACTCTGAACGATGGCCAGATGACTGCTCGTGATGTGAGGTCAGGTCAAAGGCTAGCCTGGGGTCAGAGGGCACTGACTCACATATTTCCAGCCCAGAGTGGTCTTGCAGTTCTCGCAGTGGATGTCAGCGACAGCATGAAGGCCTGTCAGCAGCACCCGTTCCTCGGCTGGCCCGCAGCCCACGTTCACCCTGTGGGGACATGGGGGGCAGTCCCAGGGAGGGTCCCGCCATCACAAAGCCCCCCTCTAGCTTGCATCCAACTGTGTTTGTCTTTAGCATCCAAGAGAAGGGCCATCATAACCTTTTGCTGGGAGTCTCAGCATGATGCCAGCAGTCACAGGTCACAACAGAGGTCAGGGACAGAAATAAGGGAGGCCAAATACTCACACGGAGTTGAAGAGGTAGGCACGGCCCTGGCTTCCCTGGAAAGACTAAAGAGTGGGAGGGAGAGAGGAGGGGGTCAGGGCTGTGGGTGGGGAGCTGACAAGAAACCCCTGTAGCCTTCTATTCCAGCTCCAACTGTGACCTGGTTACCTTAGAGATGAGGTCGTCGTGGTTGGCCAGGTGAGCGCGGCAGTGGGCACAGCTATACCTCCGGTGACAATCATCCAAGTAGGCCTGAAACGTCTTGGGCTTTGAAATCCGCACCATGGCGGGGGCCAGGGGCAGTGGCCCCACGCGGGGAGCGGCCCACGGGGAGCAGAGGGAGCCCAGTGCCTGCGAAGAGGGAGTGAGTGGACTGTCAGAACCCGGGCCACACACACGCAGGCACACCCAGGGCCACAGGGACTCTCTCTGTCACACTTGGCTACTGTCTCCTCTCCCCAGAGCCAGCAGCCTCTCCAGGGGCCAGAGATGTCTCAGTTTTGACTCACTGAAGAGGCCTCAAGTTGTATCAGGTGGGGAAACTGAGGCTAGGAGGAGCCCAAGATGAGTCACCCATCTGCTTTCCGCCTCACCCCTGCTGACCTGGCAATTGAAGCTGGAAGAAGGGGCTTTAGCGTGGATGAGCTGTCAGTGCTGTTTAGGGGGAGCACGGAGGAGTTAGGAATGTGTTCCTCAACCGCGGGGGTAGGGAGGGTCGGGGGCGACTTCACTTAACGTACAGGGAGTCCACCTGGGGCGAGGGTCCGTCACCTGGAGAAGGCTGGAGGTTTCAATGAAGGTGGAGGGTCCCCTAGGAGGGGAGGGGCTCTTACCTGGGGACGCTGAGGCCACGTCTATGCCAAGAGACTCTTACCTGCATCGCGGAGCCTTACCTGAGACCCCGGGGCTCACCTGGGGCGCGGGATGGGGGACGGGCGCCGGGGGAAGGGGACAGTCCTCGCTGGCGGGGCGGGGGCGCGGGGCGACGCGCAGCCCTGACCATGCGGGCCTCACCTCGCCTGGGCGCGCGGGGGCCCGGTCCGCCGGGGTGGCCTGGCCTGGGAATGGGGGGCGCTCCTGGTGGGCGCCGTGCCCCCCGGCCCGGGTTCGTAGCCGCCGCGACTTGTTTACACCGAGACCAGCTGCTGCCGCCGCTGCGACGGGAGGGGGAGGGGACAGGCCCCTGGTCCCGGCGGTCGCCGTGGCCAATCGGTGCGCAGCATGCAAATGAGGGGGCGCGTCACACAGCGGCCAGCGCAGGCCTGGGCTGCCCTTCCCCCCGCTCCCCGCTCCGGCCAGCCCGGAAATGCGGCTGCAGCTCGCAACCCAGTCAGCCGCCCCTCTGGCCTCCCGCGGTCCTTGAAGGGGCAAGGATCAGAGGTACCACTGACCTAGTGTGGGGTTCGGAGGGGGACGGCGTCCGGATGCACGCCCTCGGGATATAAGAGTCACGATCATCTGTGTACTTACCACCCTGCCCCGCTCTTTTAACCCCCGCGCCAATCCTATCAGGCAGCTTCTGCTATTGTTCCCGTTTTGCCCGGAACTCAGGTCCAAAGAGGGCTGGCAGCTCCCTCGCGGTTCCCCAGTCGGCAGGCGAAGCTGCAATGCTCTTTGGTCTGACTGCACGGCCTTTGCCGCGGCAGCAGGGACAGGCTCTTGGGACGCAAGAGCTAAAGGGGTCCTTCGGTGTAGACTTCCGGGAGCCGGAGCCTGGGAACGAGCCTATCCCTACTGCTGGGCATCCCCGCCTCGGACGCCTCTGCCGCCGCAGGCCGAGTAGGTGCCTGCGTGGGCGTCCCCTTCTTTCCCTTCCTCACCTTGGACTGTCTGTTCAAACGCGTCTGCCGTACTGAACTCGGCTGGTTCCCTGCGGTAGCCCCAGTACCCGGCCTGGCCTAGGGTCGTCACTACGCGATTGTGAACTATGTGTCTTGTGAAATGAATGAGGTACTGGGGCTAGAGAGGGCTGAGGAATTCAGGGAGCTTCTGGAGTAGGAAACGTGGGAGGGGAAGGTTGAAGGGCTGAGGCAGCAGCTGAGTGGCGCCATGAACACAGCTGTCCCAGCCTTGCCCGCTCAGCTCCCAGGCAGGAGGCCCGCGGGGGCTCAAGTCCCTTGCTGTGTACCCCTCAGGAGAATGGAACCATTATCTGTGGCTCATTCCTAAGGAGAGTGGAGACCAGGTTGGCACAGGGTGTGGCCTTACTCTGGGTCTGGAATGTGGTGTAACCAGTAGGTCAGGTTGATTGGGGGCAGGGAGGAGGGGCCTCCAGCCTCTTCTGTCCTAAGCTGCCATTTTCAGTTTTCCAGGATGTCCAACCACTCTTCCCCTCCCCCAAACACAAAGGCGTGACTGAAAAGGAATTATTTATTGGGGCAGAGAAAGAGAGGAGAGCGAGGGCTTCGGACTCAGGAGGCCCCGTGGTTGTCCAGGTAGCGTCTCAGGGCTGTAGGGTAATCGGTCATGACGCCGCTGGCCCCCAGGCTGTAGGCCACTTCAAAATCCGACTCTTCATTAAGGCACCAGAATACCACCTGAGTGGGGAAGGAGGGGCTTGTAGTTTCCAGACAACTTTACCTGGAAACCCGCCCCACCCCTGCATTTACATAGTGGGGCTCTCCTCTGTGGAGACCTGGCGGTGGTGTTCTGGGGAGCTTTAATTTTCAGGAATTTTGCAAACTGGTTTTAAGCACAGCCATCATTATTACATGAATTTGCAATTCAATAAATTATATTAAAAACAAAGGTAATAAATACTAAAAAACTCATCCCTTCCTAACAGTGTTGCTACCTATGACCTGGAGGCCACATATGTCTGTCGAATGTGTACGATGGAAACACTCTATGATGCTACCTCACATCTCTTCCCAACTCCGTGTTCAGTGACTTCATGTTGGGAGCCTGAAACTGGCCAGGGTGGAATGAAGTCTATACACCTGAGAAATTATCCAGGGCCCCTTTTCCCTTGGTGAGCTGGTTGTGGACTGTTTCACCAGCCTGCCAGTGCCTCACAGCTTGCCCGCACCTGCTGCTGCCTCTGGAGTTCTCTCTTGTGGGCACTGAGGTAGGTGGAGATGGTTTTTGTACCCTGGGCAAATCACTGGCCCTCTAGGTTTCTTAATGTGACAGCTGAGAGTTATGGGCCAGACTCCCAGAGTTGTGGAGAAGCAGCCCGGAATGGGAGGGCTCATCTGAAGGAGCCGGGTCATCCCCATGCCGCCCTCGGGCCCACATCCAATCAGTGGCCGTCTGTCTGTGAGTTAACTCTCCCATCCATCCCCACTGCGGCCACCTGAGGCCCAGTCCCGACAGCCTTCTCACGACTCTGCTTCCACAGTGGCCCCCACAAGCACTTCTCCACATAGTGACCCTCACTCCACAAACCTTGGCTCAGGTCTGTCCCCTGCTTCACCCCTCAGAGCGCCCCTTCCCTTTGGGCAGAAGTCCAGGCTCCTTACTGGGGTCCAGGGCTGACTGCCTCCGCCTCTGCTTCCTGCTGGAGCTCCCCATTCCACTTCCTCCAGGCTGCAGCCTGGTGGCTCGGCCCTCGGTTCCTCAGGCTGCGAGGCCTCTGGCTCCTACGGGCCGTCCCACATGCCTGCCTCCTGCCTGAGACGCACTCCCTTGAGCGGGCTCCTCACTCCTTCCAGGACGCCTTCTCTGAGCCTGCAGACCACCGCACTGTTTCCTGTCTGTCTCGCTGCCCTTGCCATGGCCTGCTTCACTTCCTTCCTCTGCCCTTGCTGATAAGCTCCCTGCTCCGTCCCCAGAACCATAATGCCTGGAACATATTCTCAACAAAGGTGTTAATTCAACAACCAGGGGCTGCCCTGGGAGCAGCGGGCTGGGCTGGTTTTCCCTTCTCTGCTCTTTGCCCAGCCCCCTCGTCAGGGATCAGGACAGTTCAGTGTATCATAAAGGTTAGCGTTCATCAAGCCCGTACTAAGGGCGTTACATCTACAGAAGAGTTAACTGTACCATTACCCCCATTTTACACATGAGGAAACCAAGACTCAGAAGGTGACCTGCCCAAGCTACCCAGATAGTGATTGCAACGCTGTGGCTAGGCCCACGCTGTGAACCACCCACTCGCTGAGGGGGTGGGGGTCAGGCCTCACCTGCACCCCTCGCTGTTCCAGGTGTTGGATCAGACTTTTCCTCATGATGAGCCTGGCGGGGAGGGGAATGGCAAAGCCTGTGATGAGAGGAACTAAGCAGAAGGGCAGAGGCAGGTCTCCATGGGGACACCCCCCTCCCCCAGCCTTCTCGCCCACCTCACCATTTAGTAACCACGGCCACCAGCTGGTTCAGCCCAGAGCAGGAGAATGGAAAGTAGGTCCTGCAGAGAGGTGGTGTCAGCCCATGGGTCTCTCTCTGTCGCTGGGGTGGGGAGGAGGGGTGGTAGTGACCCCTGACCAGTGAAACCTGAAACCCGCCCCCTCTAGAAGAACCTCTGTGCAGCCCCGATGAAAACTGTTCAGTGAGATCCTACTCCTGCATCCCTGGCTCCTTGAGGGCGTGGCCTCTCACCATTTTATAGAAGAGGAAACTGAATCTTGGAGACCTCCAGTGACTTGCCCCAGGTCACACAGCAGGTTCATAGTGGGGCCGGGACCAGAACCCAGCTGGATTCCCAAGCTGGACATGCAACCTGGAGGTCCTCCTACTTGGGCCTGAGCAACTTCCTGACACGAGACAGCGTTTAGTGGGTCGGCTACTTGCCCCACTCCAGGGGTGACTCAAGAAGCCCTTCACAATATCCTGGGGCAGGCTTTGGAGTCAGACCCAAGGCAAACTGGGCTCTGTATTTCCAGCTGTGTGACCTTAAGCAAATTACAGAACCTCTCTGAGCCTCACATTCTCCACAGATACGATGGGGTCATGACTCCTGTACCTCCAGGGGGTGCTGCAAGGTAAAAACTCAACTAAAGGAAAGGCTGTGAAAAAGCTGTAAATCCTGGATAAAAAGTTCAGTGTACAGAGTCCTATAGTTTAATGATGTCTCTTTGTAGCAGGGATTGTGGGTGCTGGCAGGGAGCTTCCCTCAGGACAACAGAGGGGAGCAGAAAGCACTGGGGGGCCGCCACATAAGTTCTCTCTAAAGCAAAGGGAGGAGCCAGGCCTGAGAACTGATGGAGTATCCAAATTCCTGATACTTTACCCAGCTGTTACTTTGTTAATCCTTGTCTCCCAGTGGGAAAACACTTGCTTTTCCTTTTGAGAATCAGAGAGTGATTAACATCTGTCTCCCTAGCCAGGTGGTAAGCTCACTTACTGCACCCCAATTGGCCTCACTTATCTGTGTAACTGCCCCTGGAATACAGTAGGTGCTCAATAAATATTTGTTCGGTGAATGGATGAAAAAACACACACTTTGTCCTAAAACTCCATCGACATGAACACATGTGCATAGAATTTCAGGGGGGTTGTGGCCCCCTTAGTATTCCTGAATGCTGGGTGAGAACCACTGTCTTCAAAGCACACTGGGGTGTGCGAGCTGGGGACTGTATGCAATGGGGCGTGAGGGGGGCGTGTCTCTCTGAGGAGAGAAGCTGCTGGGGGCCCGGGGGAGGAGAGAGAAGGGAGATGGGGACCCTGTGGGTACCTGTTGATGATGGTGGGCATGAAACACAAGAGAAACTTCTCAGAGATTGGGATGAAGGGCAGCAGGCCCAAGTAATAGAGCAGAATCAGCCAGATTCCTCGGCTTATCGTGAAGGAGCGTGGCATCTCCGGGTTCTGGGAGGGGCAGAGAGGGGAGGGATGGAAGGGGGGTCAGTGTGCTCCCAGGGAAGCAGAGCGGAAGCCTGGGCTTCAGGGGAAACCGTTTTGGACATTCAGGAAGCCCTTGTACCTGCAGGATCAGAGGCACATCTTGGCCCAGAATTCAAGGCTTAAATGCAGCCCTATTCCCACCAGCACATCTTTACTCACACACTTTCCCCGCCACCTCACCTCTCCAAATCCTCCCAGAACTGCCCCCCCCAGGCCCATCAGGCTGGACTGGGCCCCAGCTCCTGGGAGGAGGGGCCCCTGGAACAGGGGGGCATGGGGACTCACAGCTGCCTTGCATTTCTTCATGACTGAGTTCTTCTCCGAGGCCCAGATAGTGATTTCACTGCGGCCAAAGCGCCTCACCAGGCTGGCTATCTGGGAGGAGGGGGAGGAAGAGATGACGGGGGGCCTGGCCCCCAGCCCCAGCCCCCCAGCCCGCCTGCAGGATTACCTCCTGAATGAGCTTATCGTTCTCCACTTTGACCTCCACACTCATGGGCGTCCGGGGGAACCTCTGGAACATATCCTCCAGACGCACCATGTGCCGGTCTGACCCGTGAGCGAAGTGGCCTGGGTCGGGGTGGTGGGAAGAGAGATGGGTAAGAACCCAGGGAAAGAGGGGTGAGTCCCAGAGGAGGAGATGGCGGCAGAGGCTGAGGCCATGACCTCCCTCGGGCTGGCCATGCTCTTACCAGGTGAGAAGTAAACTTCCAGCTCTTCCTTGTAGAGGGGCAGCTCCTACGGAGAGTGGGGAGCGGGGAGCATGTCTCCAGGAGGCCCATTGGAGGATTTCTGGGGAGGTGTGGGGCTGGGCAAAGCTCACCTCAAAGTCCAGGCTGCCCACATCCTTGTCCACGCCTGATTGGCGGGACAGGTTGTCGTCGTGGGACACCACCACCACACCGTCCCGTGTCAGTTGGCAGTCCAGCTCCAGGAGGTTGGCTCGCTGAGCTATGGAGCTGTGGGAGCGCAGGGCAGGGTGGGGGCGGGGCAGGGCCAGGTGGCGGGGTGGGAGGTTTGGGGGAGGGTGGGGCAGAGTGTAGGGCCCAATATGCAGGCTGTGCCTGTGCGCTGCATACCTCAGGGGCTCTAGGAATTCAGTGGCACCCCTTGGCATTATGCAATGCACAAGCAGCACGACCTTACCCAGCAGCTCGGCTAGGCAGGTGCACTCACTTCTCTATGGCTTCCATGGTGTTCTCCAGCTTCTCCCCAGATCCTGTGGGGCAGCCGCGGTGGGTCGCTGGGGCCTGGCCCCCCTCCTCCCTCCTCCTGCCTCTCTCCACGCCTCAGCACCCGTCTGCCCAGGTTGAACGGCCTCCTCCTCTTCATTCCACATCCGGTGCCACCAGGCCGCTCTTCTCCTGCCTTGGTCTCTGCCCTCTTCCTACCGTCCGGTCCCTTAGAAGTACCCCTCTGTGCTGTCCACTGTGGCACCTAGCTCACCCCCCACCCCCATCCAGCTTACCTCCCCGGTGGGCCACCAGGCGGGCATAGAAGGCTGGAGCGCAGGGTGTGTGCAGCAGGCGAGGCCGGCGCAGGAAGAAGATGGACAGCATGACGTAGCTGCCCAGGGCGGGCACGGCGTAGTACAGCAGGGGGCTCATGGCCGCCGCCTGTCCGGCTCTGCGTGCCCTGAGCTCCGCTGGCCTGATGAATTGTGCTGTCTTGGTGTAGGCTGGTTCCACACTGGCCGACACCACGCCCCCTAGGACCTGCTGAGCCTGCTGCTGGCCCAGGGCCAGGCTGCAGGGCTCAGCTAGGGATGGAGTGGAGGCAGGGGAGAGGCCGGGCAGCTGCGGCCCTCACACCCCCAGACCCCCCAGACCCCTGCTCCTGTCTCGCCTTGGCTGCCCCTCTCGCCTCGGCCGCCCCTCTCGCCTTGGCCGTGTGTGGTGCAGTCCTTCCCCCTCCCCCTTCTCCCTGGTGCATGTGGCAGCGGACACAACTCACTACCTCTTGCCATTTCCAGAGAATCCGGGGGTGTGTAGGGCGCCCCTGAGTCACCCCCTCATCACCCCAGCCAGTCAGACAGGAAGCCATTAGAGAGGGGAGAGGACAGTGACTAAAGGGAAAATTGACCCCACTCTTCCAGGAGTCTGGGGCTCCTTCCACTCCCACATGCCAGCCAGGGAGTCAAAGGTCAGGAGGGCTGGGAAAGCCACTGCTGGGAAGTGGCTGGGCTGGCGTGTCTGTTCTCCAGCTGCAACGGTTGGGGGCACGGCATCGGCAAACACAGACAGAGCCAGGGCCATCATATACACATCTCTGTATTTATATATTAGATACAGGCACGGGGTGGGTAGGGGCACTGGGCCCCCCCACCTCCACTTCCGGTCACCCACACACAGAAGCAGCAGGGGCATTAGATGTGGCAGCTTGGGGGGAAGGGGGTTCAGGCCTGGGTCGTACTCCTCTGCTCATACTAGCCCTTGAGCCTAAGGAATGTTCCTTCAGGGAAAATGGGTGGGGTTTTAATGAGGTGAGTGGGGCAGGGCTGGCCCTGAGTCCCTACTCAGTGTCCCATGGGGCAGCCAGAGCCCTTTGATTCCAGAACTGCCAGAGACTGGGAAAGCTGGGGGACAGGAAGGCAGAGCAGCTGAGGGGAACTGGCTTTGGGGCCTCCTGAGGCCCTCAGGTCCTGGGACTGGGGCGGGATGGAGGGAGCCTTGGCCTGCTGCACGCAGGAGGCCTGAGCAAAGCAAGGGAAGGTGGCCAGGCCCGCCCTCTGCCTCGACTGGGCGGCCGGGGTCTGGCTGGGCACAATGTCCATTTTCTAACAGTCCGGCAGGGGAGGGGCAGGCAGGAGACAGGGCCTAAACAAAAAGGCAGGAAGGAAAGGAACCATTAGCACCCATGGGAGCACCTGCAGAGCCCTGCCCTCAGCTTCTCTCATTTCATCCTCACAGTTGGGTGGGATGTGCCTCAGTTTCCTGATCTGTAAATGGGGAAAGATGAGGACGTACATAGCTCACTGTACTGCTGTCACAATTAAGTGAGTTCACACTCATAAGCCTCTTAGAACAATGCTTAGGGCTTTGCAAGTGCTTCTTTCATTATCAGGACTGTCCCCCGGAAACTGAGGCGCCGAGGCGAGCTCCCTGACACAACATCACACAGCTTTTACGACAGGTCAGAGCTGGGGTTTGAACCCAGGTGTGCCTGCCTGCCTTCTATCAGGGTGCAGCTGGCAGAGAGACAGAAAGGAGACTGCGGAGGGAAGAAGGCAGCATGGGTTGGGGGCAGGCCCCCCAGGGTCTCCCAAAGGTGTGTGAGTGGCTGCCCTGGCTGGCACCAGGTATGAGAAAGCTTGGCATCTCCGTCAGGCTGGGCGCTGCTGGCTCCTCCCAAAGCAATTACTGCCTCATCTGCCTATCTGCCCATAGTTGGAGAGGCCAAGCCCGGCTCCATTCCTCAGGTGGGTGAGGGGTATCTCGGTGACGGCTGAGGGCCTGGAAGGGCTACTGGGGCTGGAGTGTGCCGAGCGTGACAGGTGGGAGACACCTGGGGCTGAGGGAAAGGAAGACGGACACAAAGGCTGCTGGACCATGGGTCTGTGGCCTGGGCAGGCTCTTGCCCTTCTGTCACCAGCATCCACGTGGGTCATGGACATGGGCTAGCTTTTGAACGTAGGGTGTCCTGGGTACCCCGGTATCAGGGTGAATCTGTGCGTGGGTGGTGGGGAGCACTCACCGGGCCCCAGGGAGCAGAGCAATCTGTCCAGATTAGGGGGCCTCCAGCACCCCAGGCTGGAAGCGGGCTGTCTCCTGGAAGATGAGCTCCTTCAGCCGCTCCTTGGGTAGGTCATCCAGCTCCATGTCGAAGGTGAAAGGTTCCTCGGCCACTGGCTGGGGTGGCAAAGAAGTGGGGCTCAGGCCAGGTACTGAGGGATGCCTGCCCCACCTGTGTCCCTGCCAGCCTGGCTGCTTGGCTCACCTCATCCGTTGGGTCATAGTACTGCTCCAGGTAGGGGTGAGCCAGGGCTTCTTCCACTGTGATCCGTTTGTTGGGGTTAAAGGTCAACATCCGGTCCAGCAGGTCAAGGGCTAGGGAAAGGCAGGGGTCAGGGGTCATGGTTCCCACCATGGCTTTGCTTCTCTGGGCCCAGGGGGCTTATCTACTCAGGCCCCCCTTTGCACCCAGTTTTCATCCCACACCAGCCCCCCATGTCGCTCTCACCTTTGGAGTCCGACTTGGGAAAAAGCTTGGCCCAGGCCACCTTGGTCTTGGAGGGCAGAGACTGTAGGTAGTTTCGGGCCTTCATGTTGATGATACAATTCAGGTCCTCCTGGGAGGGGGAGCCCAGGATACCTGTGGGCAGGGCAGGTGCCTTGGTGAGAGATCTTCCCTCCCTTCCCGGAACAGAAGGAGCCAAGAATAAGATCCCCCACCACCCACTCAAGGCCCTGACAGGTATCACCCAGCCAGCACAATGATGGTGAAGCAAAGGGCGTGGATTCAGGCAGCCCAGGTTCAAGTCCCAGCTCCAGCACTCCCTAAGTGTGGGGCGTAGCCTCACTTTTCCCATCTATCAAGTGGGGACAGTATCTACCTCATTGAAATACCGTGAGATGCTGAAGGGGCTCCACACATGGTGGTACCCCTGATCCGACTGCTGCAGACTCACCAACCCTGAACCTCAGGACAGCTCACCTCCAATAAGCTAATCTCCCTTCCACTCAGTTGGCCAGGCCCCCTCACCCAGAATATGATTGAGCTGGTCCAGGTAGTGCTTGCCAGGGAAGATGGGCCGGTTGGAGAGCATCTCTGCCAGAATGCAGCCCACAGACCAGATATCAATGGACTTGGTATAGCCCTGGGGAGGAGGAGAAAGAGGTGGGTTCCTGGGCCAGCCTCAGCAGCCTCACCCCCAACCTAGATTCCGTGCAGAGCGCTGAAGCCTCGAGAAGAAGCTAATGCTCAGCTTCTTTCCAGATGTCAAGGGCCAGAGCAATGTGACACGGCACAGGTGGTAGACTTCCTGCATCATGGTGGTCAGTGCCTGGCTCCGAGGTGGCTCCGGGGCCTCCTGGGAGCTAGCCCCTTCCCTTTGGGGGGAGGGTGGCACCCCTACCTTGGAGTTAAGCATGATCTCTGGGGCCCGGTACCAGCGTGTGGCCACATATTCCGTCAGGAATCCGGTGTGGTCGTGCTCAGGGTCGGCGATGCGGGCCAGGCCAAAATCACAGATCTGGAATCCAACCCAGGCTGCTGAGCTCGGGGCTCAAAGCCTCCCCAGCCCCTGCTGTTCCCTTTACTTGCGATGCCCTCATATTCCAGGGGACTACTGGGCGCCCGCCCGGAAGCCCCAGGCCCTGGGGAAGGGAGGGGTGACGGGGAGGGAAACGGGCACTCAGTGCTCTGACCTTAAGGTCGCAGGTGGTGTTGATAAGCAGGTTGGAGGGCTTTAAATCCCGGTGGAGCACGTTGGCTGAGTGGATGTACTTGAGGCCCCGCAGGATCTGGTACAGAAAGTAGCAGACGTGGTCATTGCTCAGCTGCTGGCTTTTGAGCAACTTGTACAGGTCTGTCTCCATGAGGTCCTGCACGATGTAGCTGAGGATGGCGCCGGAGACCCCCGGGGGCGGGGGTAGCAGGAGGCACTTGGTTAAGAAGAACGGGCTCTGGTGACTGGGTTTCACCCCACCTCCAGCTGGCACCCCCAGGACTCAACATCTGCCAACCCATATCGCGAGCTGGGCAGGGCCCCTTCTCAGCAACTGGACTCAGGGCTTCTGCTGCTTCTCAGCTGGTGACCCTGAGCAAACACACTTCAGTGCTGGGGCCTCAGTTTCCCTCCTGGGAAATGGGGACAATAAACGGCGGGAGGCAGAAGAACTTCACGGTTAAGAGCAGCGGCTCTGGGGTTCACCT
This sequence comes from Rhinolophus sinicus, assembly GCF_057876585.1. Lineage (NCBI taxonomy): Eukaryota > Metazoa > Chordata > Mammalia > Chiroptera > Rhinolophidae > Rhinolophus > Rhinolophus sinicus. The sequence goes on along the minus strand of NC_142510.1, from coordinate 17,622,275 downwards.
GCTGGTGTCTGAAACCCCCAGTCCACTGCTCATTTGTGACTTCAGCTTGCCTCCATCTCTATTTCCTCATCTGTCAAGTAGGGGAGAGAATGGTTCTTTCAAGAGCGGTTGTGACGATACGAGATGAGATAACCCATATAAAGTAGCCAGCCCGGAGCTTGGCACGTAGTAAGTGTTCAGCAAACATGAACTAGCATTGCTATTATAAATGCCTGAGCCACATGGCTGTTGAGAGGGTTAAATGAGATAACGTATGAACACCATCTGGCATGCAATAAATGTTTGCTTAAAAATAAATGCCTGCCTTATGGGAATGGTTTGTGCAAGACAAATGAGAAATTCCCAACAGTACACTCCTACTGAAAGAGCACTTGGCTATACATCCGAAGGTAGGGGAGTAAATGTCCTTTTGTATTTTACAATTAAACATACATACATGAATGTCACTTGGTTTGTCTCTGCAAGAATATGTCAGGACTGTCTTTGAGAATCAGCCTCAAAAGGGCCTTCTGAGAACATCTGGACCAACCCAGCTCTTTTATAGACAAGGAGGCCCAGCAGGATGCAGTGACTTGTTTAAGGTCACACAGCAAGCTGGAGGTGAGTGGGGAGGTTTCCTGCCCACAGCCTGTGGTAGGGGCTGCAGACACTGCAGTGCAAACCCCCAGGCTTGGGTGGAGAACTGGGACTGACTGGGGATGGGTGGGGTGGGAGAATGGTGACGGGTGTGTTACAAGCTGCTAACAGAGCCAGACAGGAAGTGGACAACACACTAGGAAAGTGATATGGGGGGAGGGTAACAGCGGCATGGCTGTCACTCCCCGGGCAAGGTACAAGTCCACTGGTGACTGGGGTGGGGCTGAGCAGGAAGCCTGGAGAGAGCAGGACAGGGTTTCACCTGGGGGATGGGGGAGGCATCAACAGAAGTGCTGATTTTAGGCTTCTGAGCCTCTATTTCCTCATCTGTGAAATGGAGCTGAGAAGTCCCAGCTCCTGGGGGGCAGTTGGGAGATAGAATTAGAAATGCCAAAGCCCTGCACATGCCCTGTACCTGACTCTAGTAGGCCCTCCCAAAAGGGCCGTTTTCTTCCTGCCTGCCTGCCTGCCTTCCAGTCTGAGGGTCCAGAGAGGAAAGAATCCTCATCTGTTCAACCAGACCTGTCTGTGGGCAGAGGCTGGATCGCGTCACAGAATTACACTGTCAGAGATGATGCCTCCATAGAGACCATCTCGCCAGCCCCTCACAGAGGCACAGCGTGGAGAACAGACTTGCCCAAGGCCATGCCACCTGACTGCAGCAGGTCACACGGATTCACCTGAGGCCTCCAGGGCCCCTTATACTCTGTGGCCTCTTTTCTGCTAGAAAGTTTCTTTTACTGGGTTTGTTTTGGAGGGTGACAGGGAAGAAGGAAAAAGCAAGCCCATGTGCTCCCAACCCAGCTGTGAGGCTGTGTCTAGCCAGCCACCTGGCCAAGGTGAAGGATACACGTCCCTCATGGCTTCCAGGGTGGGTGCCCGAAGAATGTCCCGGATGCCGATGACATTCTCATGGCGGAAGCGCAGCAATATCTGGATCTCCCGCAGTGTGCGCTGGCAGTAGGTCTGATGCTCAAAGGGGCTGATTTTCTTGATGGCCACGCGTGTCTTGCGCACGTGGTCGAAAGCTGAGCTGAGAGGGCCAGAGAGATGTTGTTGATGTGGTCCTCCAAAGGGGGAGTCCAGGCCTGGCGGCCCCACCCAGGCCCTGGCAGGGAGGGGAGGGAGCCAGAGAGGGTTCTGGCCAAGTCATAAACAATGCTGGTTCCTTCCTGCTGTGAAGGCCTGGGACCTCCAGGGAAAAAGCTGGGGACCAGCCAGGCAGCCCTTCAGTGACTTCACAAACAGAGGAAGAGACCGACCGTTCACCGACTTCCCGGTCCTCAACCCTTTCCATTCTAGTTGCCCTGACCCCTCCTCCTCCCCTTCCCATGATGGGCTCCCTCCACCCAAGACAGGTTCAGGGGCTGGGAGATGCGTGGAGGACAAACAGTGAGGCAAAGATAGCGAGGAGGGAGTCACGGGAGGGAAGGAAAAGGCAGGCAGGGGTGTCAGGGCGAGGCACCTGGGCAGCAGGGCTGTTCCCATTAGAACAAAGGCTCAGAGCACACAGTGGGGATGGGTGAACCCACAGACCCCTCCTCACAGCTGCAGGGAGGCACTCCTGGACCCCCTCTGGCTCACTGGGCCGCCGGCGCCAGGCCCAAAGCCCTGCCCCACCCTGAGCTCCACTCTCCTCTCCCAACTCCTTGGCAGGCCTCGCTGGGGGAATCCAGTGCAGCCTCTCCCCACAGAAAGGTCCTTCACTCCTGTTCACCAAGAATGTTACCTCCCCAAGCATACTGGTTTCACTTCGCCCGGGTCTATAGGCTCCCCACAGTCCCCCGCCGCACACCCAGGTGCCCCTCTCTTCACTAGAGGAGGGTCGCTCCCAACCCTCCCAGCCCCTCTCCCTCGGACGCACGCAGGGCCCCCTCCCCCAGAAAGCACTCAGAGGCCTGTCCCCGGGACGCTCCCCAGCCTCCTCAAGCCTCTGCCTCTTCAGGACGCGGGGATCTGCACGGCCCAGAAAGCACTCAGCACCGCTCCCTGTCCCCCCAGCCCCCTCGCCCTAGGACGCCCCCTGCCCCGGAACGCCCCCTCACCTGACCATGCCATAGGCGCCCTCGCCGATGTACTGCAGTTGCGAGTAGCGCGGGCCCACGTCGAACGGCTGCCCCTTCACTATCTCCACTTCCCCCGGGACCCCCGGGCCGACCCCATCAGCTCCCCGGGGCTCCCCGCCCCCGCCCCCTTGAGCCGCCGCCGCCGCCATCTCCACTCCTCCCCTCCCGCCCGCCCGCCTCCCCCTACGGCCCCGCCCGCGGCCCCGCCCCTTCCCGCCCGCCTTGTCACCGGCGGAGCCGCGCGCGCCGGGCCCCCCTCCCCGCGCGCCCCGCGCTCGTCACGTGACCCCGCGGGCGCGCGCCTGGCTTTTCCACCGCTCTGGCTCTGGACCCTGTCAATCGCCTGCTCTCTCCGCTTTAGTCAACCGAGGGTTTCCCCAGGGCTGTCGGTCTTGAGAAGGTTTATACCTTCCCGCTGAATGCAGAACAGCCAGTAGGGCCGCCCGGTGACCTTACCTGGAGCTACCCAGCCAGTGTGTGCTGGGGCTGGGACCGGGACCTGGTCTCCCCGCGTCTCCTGGCCCCAACAGAGCCTCTGAAGCCAGAGGAAGCGGCCCGGGGCTGGAGATGGGATACCTTAAGGGAACCCTCACCAGCCCTCTAGACTTGGCCTCCCCGGGCCAGGCTCAGCCAGATGCTGAGTGATCCCGTCCATATTTCACAGTAGCAATGGGAGGCCTGTCTCACAGATGTGGCCTGTCTCTCAGATGCGGAAACTGAAGCCTAATTGGGGTTGGTGACTTGGAGCCACTCACACAATTGAGGGCTGCAGAACTCAGGGGTCCAGACTCACAGCCTGATGGCTTTCCAACAAAGACCTGCAGGAATGGGCTAGGGACCCGGCCTCTGCCACAAAACCTGCAGTACCCATACAGCAAGGACAGATAACCTCAGCCCACCTTTACGGCGACCAAAGGGGAAAGGCGAGAAAGCTGCATGCAGTGTTGACTGGGTTTGGTGAAAAATATACCATTAGGCTTTCCTCAAAAACAGCAAAACAGGTCATGTTTTTGTTGTCATGGATTTGGCAAAACAGGGGTTCTGTCAAGATCATCCTCTTTTGAGTCTGTAATCGACTTCGTAGTTCACACAATTATTTGACCACTTTCATTTCTTCCTTAAGACAACCAAACCCACAATATAGGTGTCCTCTGATTTTCTTAGCTGGATGAGCAGGGGCCGGATCTGTCTTGTCCCTTCCTGTCCGGCGCCTGGCACTTGTACTCTGAAAAATTTTTGAATGGATGAGTCAGGTTTTACAGGTGGGGAATCTGGGAGTTGGGGAGCTGAGCCTGAAAATGATATCTTCTGACACAGAGGCAGAGGCTCCTTTTAATTCCATTGTCTCCCAGAATCATAGACTGTGAAAACTGAAGAGGGCCCTCAGAGACCATCTAGTCTGCCCCCCTCACTGCAGTGAAAATGTGAGCTGGAAGCTTCAGAAAAACCCATTCCCTAGGCTTCAATAAGCAAGCATGTTTTTTTCTCCCTTAGAAGCTGGGCGTAGGTCCTTATATGCATTATAGATCAAGAGACAAACTGGAACAGTCATTGTGATTCTGAAATGGCTCATAATCAGATCTATGGCCAGGCATTCTAGATCAGATTAACGAGACTAAGTTGCTGGTTCCCAGTAGCCCACAAGTCAGTGAAATTTCAAGAGGTGCTAATTAGATTGATTTTCCCCCCAAACTTACGCATTTGATAAGCTATCGAATGTCACTGTGTGCAAAGCTTTGAGCTAGGCACTGTGGCTGATGAAAGATTACTAGTGTGAATTAGTGGTTAGGAGCAGGAGGTCTCAGAAGCAGGTCACCCAAATTAGAATTCTGGGGCCCGCCCAGTGGCTCAGGCGGTTGGAGCTCCACGCTCCTAATGCCGAGGACTGCCGGTTCGATTCCCACATGGGCCAGTGGGCTTTCAACCACAAGGTTGCCGGTTCGATTCCCACAAGAGATGGTGGGCTGTGCCCCCTGTAACTAACAACGGCAACTGGACCTAGAGCTGGGCTGCGCTCTCTACACTAGGATTGAAGGGACAACAACTGGACTTGGAAAAAATCCTGGAAATACACACTGTTCCGCAATAAATTCCTGTACCCTTCCCCAATAAAAATCTTAAAAAAAAAAATTCCATCTGTCTTTGCCTCTCACTCGCTGGGTTACCCTTAGGCGGGTTCCCCACTGGCCTCTCTACTTGTGAAATTTCTAATCTATTGAAAAGAAAGAAATGATGCACATACATACATCAATTTAATATAAACTAGATGATGTAATATACGGTGTCTGAGCTCAGGGATGGGTGAGATTGCTTTTTCTAGAGACGAGGAGAAAGTAATGGAAGATGTGGCATTTGCGTCATTGAGAAAGAAATAGGGTTTCAGATGGTCGGGATGGAGGAAAGGCACCAAGAAGGAGCAACATGGTACAGAGGCAGGACCGTGATCTGTCCAGGGTGGCTGCAGCATTAGGGATTAAGGGGAGTTCAGGCTGGAGAGGTAGGTTGGGGCCAGGTTGGGGAAGGCCCTGGAGTCTGGCAAGGAGTTTACAATGGTACTCAGTAAGGAGTAAAAACCTTTTCTCAGATTATTTTGCAACTGCAGGAGAATATAGTGACTCAGAGAAAACACCATGGAGTTCAGCATGCAGCCAGGTTTCCTGAGTGGGAGTGAGTTTCCTGGTTTAGGAAAGGCGGGTGTATCCGGAGGGGTGCCTTTCACCTCTGGCTATCTTAGTATCTCTTATATGCGTGTGACGGAGCTCTCCCTCTAGTGGCCGAAGTTGGTACTTCCAAGGAGATTGGACTGGGATTTGTCGAGGAGTCCGACAATTAAGTTCGCGAACTCATTCCAGAAAAAGAGCTACGTACCTCATTGCTGAATATCGCTATGGTCACGTTCGAAGGACTCCCCTTGGGAAGCTACGCACCGGCGCCGGCGCCTAGTCCACCCTTCAAAGCAATTCTGGAACTCTTTCTGGAATGGCCATCAGAGCTGTCATCGTATTACCCTTGATGTCCTGAATGTCATCAAAACATCTTCCTTTCAATATTTTCTTTATCTCCAGGTAAAGAAAGAAGTCATTGGGGGCCAGACCAGGTGAGTAGGGAGGGTGTTCCAAAACAGGTATTTGTTTCCTGGTTAAAAACTCCCTCACAGACAGTGCCCTGTGAGCTGGTGCATTGTCGTGATGCAAGAGCCATGAATTATTGGCGAAAAGTTCAGGTCGTCTAACTCTTTCACGCAGCCTTTTCAGCACTTCCAAAGAGTCAACTTGGTTAACTGTCCAGTTGGTACAAATTCATAATGAATAATCCCTCTGATATAAAAAAAGGTTAGCAACATCGTTGCCACAAGTTCGCGAACTTGTCAGACCTCTAATTTCATAGATTTGTATTCCTCAAATATAGGCTATACATCTGTTGTATGCCAGGCACTTTATGTCCTAGCATCCTCGCAGCAGCCATATAAAGTAGATACTGTGAACATTTAACAGGACAATAAAACCGAAGCTTACTGAACTACAGAGGAAGAAGGAGCTTGAGAAATTTTCTCCATCAGGTGACCCGTTACCTCACAGTTCACTGCATTGTTTGAGTTTTTCAAAGAGCTGCTAGTTGGCTTATTTCTCTCCTGTTAGATCTACCCAGACTAAGTCTCAAACCAGTTCTTACTTGTTTGTGACGTCGCAGTCACAGGAGAGGCCAGTGGGTACTTTATTTGCCCAGGGCAACACAAGTGAAGAGTGCCAATGACCATTCCCATTTCAACGAACTCAGCTAGCTAGCACCAACTGAGAAAACAGCAACCGTGCAGGGATAGAGCTCAGAACACTTTATTAATAAATACTTTATTAAGATTTAAGTACGGAGTGTTCTTTATTTTCAATTTTTCCTTCTAACAGTTTTATTAGGGTTAGCTCTTACATTTATTTAGGTCTTTCATCCATGTTGATGAAAAAACTATTCTTTTCCTATTGGATGGTCTTGGCATTACGTTGAAAATACATTGGCCATAGACATATGGGTTTATTTCTGGATTCTCAGCTCTATTGCATCGATCTATATGTCTTTGCTTATTACCGTACCATACCATTTTGATTATTATAGCTTTGTGGTAAAATTTGAAATTGGAAAACGTGAATTTTTTTTTTTTCAGTTAAATTTTTTATTCAAATAAGGTCTAATCTATTATTATTCTACTGACCATTTTTTTTAAATCCTAAAATCTTCTGTTATAGTTTTCTTGTGACAATTCTTCATATATTAGAGATTAGCTGTGACCAAACATCTCACCTCTGCTATCAGCATTCTTCAGGTGATCTCGTCTCTGAAATCTTTGTGGTCAGCTCTGCCTGCATCCCCCACCTCCCTGGGCTCCTTGCCGGGGCTGTCCTTCTCTCTCCATAGTGTCTCCCTTCGTTTTATCATATTCCTGTGGTGTTGACTTTTTCCTTTATGTAAAATCTCTGAACTTAGCCATTGCTCTTCTGCCTGGTTCCAAAGTTTCAGTGTTTGCTAATACAGCTTCACCTGGAGGCTAGCCGGTACATACAATACAGCAGTCCATCCAAGGTCGTCCTTTTTATTCCCAAGTCTGTTTCTCTTCCAGACTCTGTTTACTTCAGTATCGCTGCCATTCTCTCGGAGTTGAACCCTGTTATTTTCTCATATTTTTCTTTCTCTCCACATCTAGGCAACTCCTTGCCATTTTATGACTGTAGTATTTCCCAGAGCCATCCCCTCTACCAGTGATCAAACCCTAATTTCATGTTTTTATTTTTTACGTTTTAACTTTCAAAATAATTTCAGAACTTACCAAAAAGTTGCAAAAATAATTCAAAGAATTTCTGTATACCCTTCATCAATACCCTCTAGACGTTAACATGTTATATAAACACAGTGCAATTATTAAAATCAAAATGTTAACGTTAAAGAGTTAATCTATAGATCTGTTTCAAATTTTTCCAGTTTTCCCACCAATCTCCATTTTTGGGTTTAGGATACAATTCAGGATGACATGTTGCATTTAGTTGTTATGATTCCTTCATTTCTTTTAATCTGGAATAGTTCCTTGGTTTGGTTGGTTGCTTTGTTGTTGTTGTTTTTGTCTTTTATGACCTTGACACTTTTGAAGATTACAGGCCAGTTATTTTGTAGAATGTCCCTTAGTTTGGGTTTGCCTGGTGTTTCCTTGTGATTCCTCATTTCACTTTGCATTTACTATCTTATTGTACCGTTAACTACTGTACTGACTAGTCCTTCCTTTCCTCAGTCTCCTTTCTCCTCCGATACAGCTGAGAGGAGGTCTGTATGAAGCAGGAATCTTTCAGCAATGAGAGGTCAAAGGCCCAGCTCAAACTGACTTAAACAAGGTAGGACATTTATTGTCTCACTCATAAAAAAGCTAGAGGTAGGTGTAAGGCACAGCTGGCTCCAGGAACTCAAACAATGTCATTAGGACTTTGGTCCCATCTCTGAGCTGTGCTTTCTTCTGAGTCGGTTCCATTCTCAGGGGGTTCCTCTCATGGTGGCAAGGTGGCTCCCAGTACTTGCAGATTCTCACGTCCACCTTTTTTCTAGTAACTCCAGCAGGGGTAAAAGCTCATCTCTGTCTGTCTGTCTGTCTGTGTCTCCCTGTCTCCTTGTAACTAAACCTCAGATGTGACTCCCTTTGGTCATTGGTCTGTTTGGAGCCTGTAAGAATCCCTGAACCAATCAGTGTGGAATTGGGTGTGTACTTATGTCTACGGGCCTCATGTGAACTGGCCTGGGGCGGGGGTTTCCCCAGAAAGTGTGGAGCAGGCAAAACTGCAGTGGCCATCACAAAGTTTCTGTTTTAGGAACGCCAAATTCTTCCCATTCACGACCAAATGAAGTTCAGATTGCTTTACCAACATCCAACACTCTGCTCGCTTTGATCCAAATGCATCCCTGAAGGCTCGTTTTCTGGATGAGCCTTTCACTCTAGCCAAGCTGAAGTTCTCAAGGGTTTGCCTAGCATACACAGGCCTGCCTCTGTACCTTAGCTCATGCTCCCTTACGTGGCATAGGTTGCTCGATGATAGGAACCCTTTCCACCTCCAGGATGAGCTCAAATACCGTCCCCTTCAGGAGGTGTCTCAGGTATCCTCCAGCTGTACCTGTGCTTTTTGGTCTTAGAGAGAATGTCAGGCTTGCATTATCTTTAATCTGGGTACGCATCTAGCCCTCCCTCCTGGACTGTAACATTTTCTGAAGTCCATATGCTGTCTTCACTTTGAAACCCTCTCCCGTATCAAGTGGTGTTTTACATTCAATAAATATTGTTGAGCGAGGGAGGTGAATATTTATGGCATGGTCTCCACACCCTCTATCAGCCGGGATGTGCTTTTCAGGATGAGCTCAGAGCTGACTGTGTTCCTGTGAAAATGCAGCATCCCAAATAGAATGACTTTTTCTATATGTAGTCTGAGCAGTGGGAGTACTGCTTCCCTGGTACTGGCCGAATATTTTATTCACCTCCACACAGAGTCTTTCCCTGAGCCCCCAGTCTCAACTATATGGTGCTCATATGCCTCCCTCCCTGAGTCCTTTTCTTTCATGCATCTTATCACAGTTTGTTGTTATAGATTCACTGATCTATACGTGAATAGTACACACCTATCAATCTTGGATTATATCATTTCAACATTTTCAAGCACCTTTATGTCAGGTCGGCAATGGCTGAACTGGAAGGGGAAACAGTGCCTCCCAAGAGCTAGATTTTTGGGGAGTACATGATCTTATTTGATTTTCACGCTAGCCTTGTGAAGCAGACATCAGCCTCTTTTCACACGTAGGGAAGCTGAGGTGGAAAGGGTGGGATCACACATTTCATAAGTGTCAGGCCCGGGACTCAAACCCATGTCTGCCTGAGTCTCAAGTGGAGGCTGTAAGCAGGATCCACCTTCAGGTGTACGTGCATTGACTGTGTTATTTCGCTTTCCCTTAGTTTGAAAACCCAAAGCGAAACACAAATACAGGCTCTGGAATCAGACTCCCTGAATTTGAATCCTGTTACCACCTAAGACGTAGTTTAACGTCTTCCTTAGTTTTCTCATCTGAAAAAGAGGAGATAGTACTTACTTCCTAGGGAAGTTCAGATGTAGATGCCTTTATCTGTGAACATGGGTGGGTGACACCACTTTTCTAAACTTTACTTTATTAAGTGCAAATCTGTGATAATACAACGGATTCTGTCTACTTCACAAAGTTGGCAGGTGTAGTAAAGTTTGGAGATTGTTGCTTTTCTGTTCCTTATGCTTTTCTGTATTTTGTAGCAGAACTGGCAGCTATAAACACCAAAGTGAAACTAGATGTAGAGTTTTGGTCAGGAGAGCTATCGGATTAAAACAAACTGTAACTTTAGTTTGGTGAAGCTGTGACTAGGTTTCTCTGAATTTTTTTCAAGGTTGTTAGAGCTTGTGGGGGCAGAGCCCCAGAAAGTAGTTTCCAGGCTCTTGGCCTCACATAGACAGGTGCTGGCTCAGGTAGTAAATGGCCATCAACTGTGATTGCATGGCCATCAGCTGTGGCTAGTTGGCCGTCAGCTGTAACCAGTGAGCCATTGGCCACTAATATAACTGCTGTGGCTACGCTTAGCAGAGAGAGAGAAAAAAATGGGGGCTAGAGAGAAAATGGTGGCTGGGCTGGCAAGCGTGGATGGCGGTTAGCGGACAGTGTGGATCCAGCCTCCAGTGAGAGTATAGTGCCGCCAGAGAGAATATAGTGGTATGACTCCCCCATCTATGGCTCCGTGGGTGTTCCTTTTTGGCCTCACCATATCCTGCGTTCTTGTGTGGGGAGCGGGAGCAGAGACCCCGCAGGCCTCCCCGCACGACAAATGGCGCAGCGAGCAGGGTTCCCCGCATGACAGAGCTCTCAGCCAAGACATGGTAGCCAAGAATTCAAGGCCCTGAGTCTCTCTGGTATAACTCCTACCGAGATTGATTTTCACTGTATTTGTTGAAAAATTTCGTAAGAATCCTCTTAAGTAGGAGGATGTTGCAGGGAAAAGTTTTCAATCCCAGGTTGTTTGTACGCTGCTTTCAACAGGCAGTGACTGTTACTTATTGTCCATCTAGAGCAGAGAGGTCCAGTACAAATGTCACACAAGCCGTGGGTGTGATTCTACCCATTATTGAGAATGAGGTATGGAAATATCCAACTATAACTATTGAATTTACTATTTTCCTCCTCAGTTCTGTCAGAATTTGTTTCACATATTTTGGGGCTCCGTTGTTAGGTGCCTATATGATTATAATTGTTATATCTTCCTGATGGTTGACTTTTTTATTATAAAATTGTCCCTCTTGAGTAACACTTTTTTGTATTAAAGTCAATTTTGTCTGATATTAGTAATAGCTACTCCAACTTTCTTAATGTTACTTTCATGATATATTTTTTTCCCATCTTGTTACTTTCTTTTTTTAAAAAATTTATTGGGGTGACAATTGTTAGTGAAATTACGTAGATTTCAGGTGTACAAATCTGTATTACATCATCTATAAATCCCATTGTGTGTTCACCACCCAGAGTCAGTTCTCCTTTCATCACCATATGTTTGATCCCCCTTACCCTCATCTCCCACCCCCATCTTGTTACTTCAACGCATTTGTATCTTTTAATCTACAGTGTGTCTCCTATAGATTGTCCAGTTTGACAATCTCTGCCTTTTCATTGCATTTTTTAATTCATTCATATGTAATATTAATATAGTTGTACTTTCATCTGTTATTTTTAATTTGTGTTTTCACATATGTCTCATATCTTCTTTCTTTTTCCTTTATTGCTTTCTTTTGCATTAACTACATATTTTCTTGTGTCATATTTTCTTCTAATTATTATTTTAAACTTTTATTATTATTATTTAAATTTTTTATTGGGGTGTGTGTTTCTTCAGGGCCCATCAGCTCCAAGTCGTTGTCCTTCAGTCTAGTTGTGGAGGGCGCAGCTCAGCTCCAAGTCTAGTTGCTGTTTTCAATCTTAGTTGCAGGGGGCGCAGCCCTCTATCCCATGTGGGAATTGAACCGGCAACCTTGTTGTTGAGAACTCCTGCTCTAACCAACTGAGCCATCCGGCCGCCCCTCCGGCAGCTCAGCAGCAGCTGGTTGTCTTCAATCTAGTTGTGGAGGGCGCAGCTCACTGGCCCATGTGGGAATCGAACCAGCAACCTTGTGGTTAAGAGTACCATGCTCTAACCAACTGAGGTAACCGGCCGCCCCCTATAGAATTTTTAAAAAGTTGATTCTGATCATTTTTTGCAGTTTTTTTTCAATTGCTTTTATGTGGGAGTGAATTTTCATAGGTCCTTCCTCTGCTGTTTTTGCTGATATCCCCCAAATCAACATTTAATTACTATTAATGTTCAAACTTCAATACACCCACCAAATTCATGTACTTGTGCTCAGGTTTCTTTATATGATCTGAAAGACTGTTTCTTTCTTGACGTCAAGGCAGAAAGCAAGTAAAGTCCTAAAAGTTCCCTGTCTAACAGTGTTGTAACTGTTGTAACACTCTGGGAAAGGGAAATGAGGTTTAATTAGCATGAGTAGTTCTCACCGCTCCCACAAGTCACCTGAAGAATGTAGAGTCTAGAACTTTGTCAGGGTGACTACTATCCAAATCATTGGTGAATAGTTTTATAAATTACGCTTTAAAATTTCTTGAAATTCAGAATGGTACTCGCCTATCCCCAGTACTTCTCCTATTTTCTAAAATTTCTCAGAGTTTGTCTACAACGGTTCCAAAACCATATCTCCGGTTTCTTTCAGCATTTGGGGATATGGATTGCATCCAGATCTGGGGTCTTGAACATTTCAATTGCGTGAGTGTTCTCTTATCACTCTTCACTTCTTTGGGGGCCTTGATTTCCTCCTAACTACATGTTATTTATTTATGTATTTATTTATTTATTTATTTATTTATTAAACTTTTATTTATTTTTTTCCTCAGCTCCAAGTCAAGGAGTTGTTTCAGTCTAGTTGTGGAGGGTGCAGCCCACAGTGGCCCATGTGGGGATCGAACCGGCAACCTTGTTAAGAGCACCGCGCTCTAACCAACTGAGCTAACCGGCCGACCCCCTTGAACCATTTTAATTTTGAGCACCATCCTCTTTGTAGAAAACAAACCAAATGAAAGTTGAGAGGTTCTCCTTTCTCGGTCATCTGTTAAGATTACACCATCTACACTGAGCAATGGGCCCATTTCTTCCTTTTTTCTCCTTGCTCCAAATATAGCTATAAAAGCCCTTTTTGTTGTGTATAGCATGTTGCACAATCTCAGTTGCACTCGAATTACAGCCATCTTGACTGTTCTTATAGGTTTTTGCCAGTCTTCCGTGTTTCTCCTTGAGTAGGTAGCTTCTTCCATTCTCTATCATGGTTTCCTGTGCAGCCACTTTAGTTCCTTTAAACACCCCTCCCATTGCTTCTTTGTCAGGATCTAAAAGGGATGAAGGAGTGACTGGTTTTGGTTTTGGTTTTTACTTGGATATTCTTAAAATTATCCTGAAAATTACACATATTAGTTTAGTATTGGAACAGAAAGAGATAAATACTTAGATAAATAAATATTAGAGATAAATACTAAATAAATAAATACTTAGAGATAAATAAATCAGATCACTATTCCTTCATTTAGCATCCAATAATTAATGTATGCACCAATTCAGCACTCAGTGACTAGTTCCGCATTGTGATAGCCATGGGAATTGCCTCGTTCACACTGAGTACATTAATACATAAACACATTCTGCTTTTCCCCTCAACTTTTGTTTCACTGAAGTCTTTCACTGTGTAACATAATAGGCCATCCCAATATTTCGTGGCATAAATTTGTTTTTTTAAATGCTCATTGATTCTGTGGGTCAGGAATTTGGAAAAGGCATATCAGGAAATGCTGTATTCTGTTCCCTGATATCTGACCCTCACCTCAGATGACTTGAACAGCTGAGGGTGACTCCAATGGCTGAGGTTGGAATAGTGGGGGCTGGGGAAGCCACTTGCAAGATGGCTTCTTCAGTTGGACAACTGTTGCCGGGGTTGGGATGGCTAAAGGCCAGGCTCAACCATAACGTCTAGAGGCATCTTTACCAGCATGGTTGAGGTAGGGTAGCTGGACTTCTTACATGGGAGTTCCAGACTCTAGGAATGAGTGTTCCAGGGAACATGGGGAAAATTGCATGGCTTTTGGTAACCCCTCCTTGGAAGGCACATAGCATCACTTCCACCACACTCGATTAATTGAAGGAGTGACAACCAGCCCAGATTAAGGGGAGGGGACATAGACCCCCCACCTTGATGGGAGGCGTGTTAAAGGATTTATGGCTCAGAAGAACTGCTCAGCCAACCCACAGAATTATGAGCTTCATAAAATGGTTATTGCTTTGTGCCATTAAAAAAAGAAAATTATGGCTATTTTTAAAAACTGCCTCAGCTTTACAAATAATCATTTATAAAGGTGAAGGTTATGTCCCTGGCTGGAAGGTTGCCGAACCAGTGACCCGAAATATTTATTTTCAACCAATTTCTTCTTTTGACCAAGTAAAACATCTTTGCATAAAAAATAAATACATGTTTCTTGCAAAAATGCAGACACACAGAACGTGGGAAAATTCTCCACCTCAATTGGGTTTATTTATTTTCCAATGTTACATATACACATATTTAGAAATTCTGTGAGGCTTGTTATGAAAACTGGGGCTCCCCCATCACTCATTTCCTGTTCCCCAGAGGCACTACGTTCAACCCCTTTAGCTAATTCTTCATATATCTGAATAGCACCCTCATGTTGCTACTTCTTGATTTTTTGGTTGTAGGCAATATCTGTTATCATTTCAGAAGTCAATGCTTTATCTCTTTCATCTTTCACATACTTTCTGTCTTCATCCCCACCCCACCCCAGTTACTGTATCATACATAATTGTGGCTACATAGATATTCAGAGTTTACATCCGGGTAACTAAGTACACAATGCCCATAGATGAACCATGTAGTTACTATGACTGCTTTTCCCCCACTTTTTGTCCCCCCTCTCCACTGAGTTAATAATTGTGTCCTGTTTTTGTTGTTTTATTTGTTTGCTTTGTATGTATAATACTAATTCAAGCCTAAACTCTGCCTTGAGGGTGAGCTGTATCGTTGCATTCAAAAACGTTAGATTTTCCAATGGCTTAATTTTCTTAAGGACTTCTCTCTGTAGCCTTCTGACCTGCCTCCACCTGGAGTGGTTCTTCTCCAGACCTGCCGCATGCTCATAGCTGTCTCCTTGAGAGCTCCTTGCATCTGCTGTGACTTCATGTCTTGTTTTATTTATTTATTTTTTTAATCAGGAGGGCACAGCTCACAGTGGCCCACGTGGGGATCAAAACTGCAACCTTGGTACTTTCAGCACCATGCTCTAACCAACTGAGCTAAACAGCCATCCTCCAGAATCTTTTTATCACCCCAGGAAAAAACTCCATACTCAAAAGCAGTCATTCCCCACCCCACGTTCCTGGAAACCACTAATATAATTTTTTTTTTTTTTTTTAAAGTGATCAGGGTATTTTGTTTAAAATTTTTTTGTTGGGAAATATTGGGGAACAGTGTGTTTTTCCAGGACCCCATCAGCTCCAAGTCAAGTTGTTGTTTTTCAATCTAGTTGTGGGGGGCGCAGCTCACTGGCCCATGTGGGACTCAAACTGGCGACCTTGGTGTTATGAGCACTGTGCTCTAACCAACTGAGCCAACCAGCTGCCCTAATATAATTTCTGTCTATAGAGTTGCCTATCCTGGACAGGCTACATGTAAAGTTTTTGTTTAATCTCATTAAATTCTGGATTCTATTTTACACATAGCTTTTCCTGTTAGCAAAATGAAAAAAATAAAAAAATAAAACACAGTAACTGACACCAAAAAAGTTATTTTAGGTCTTTTAGGTTGAAGTGATTTATTTTAGCTTCCATTTCATTAAAGCCAATTTCTTTTTAGACACCTTGGGGACATTGCTACTAACCTTACAGAAATAAAAAGGATTATGAAGGAATACTGTTAGGACAATTGTATGCCACTAAACTAGATAAATTAGATGGAATGGGAGAAAAAAATCTCAGGAAGACAAAAACTATCCAAATTTCAAGCAGAAATAGGAAATCTGAATAGAGCTATAAAGAGTTAAGAAATTGAATTTGTAAAAAAAAAAGAAAGAAAGAAAGAAAGAAAGAAAGAAAGAAAGAAAGAAAGAAAGAAAGAGAAAAGAGAAAGAAAGAAAGAAAGAAAGAAAGAAAGAAAGAAAGAAAGAAAGAAAGAAAGAAAGAAAGAAAGAAAACTTTCCACAAAGAAAAGCCCAGGCCCAGATAGCTTCACTGGTGAATTTGACCAAACATTTAAAGAAGAATTAATACCAATTCTTCATAAACTTTTCCAAGAAATAGAAGAGGAGGGAACACTTGCCAACTCTTTCTATGAGGCCAGTATTACCCTGATACCAAAATTAGACAAAGACCAGACAAGAAAAAAAAACACCTAAAAAAACTATAGATCAATATATCTTATGAATTTAGAGGCAAAACTCCCAACAAATACTGACAAACAGCCACTGTAAAAAGGGTAATAGACTATGACCAAGTGAGATTTATCTCAGGAATGCAAGGTTGGTTTAACATCTGAAAATAAATGAATTTATATTCATATTATTAGAATAAAGGAAAAAACGCATAATCATCTTAACATATGCAGAAAAAGCCTTTGACAAAATCCAACACCCTTTCATGATAAAAACATGCAATAAACTAGAAGTAGAAGCGGACCTCCTCTACCTCATGAATGGCATCTATGAAAAACCCACAGCTAACATTATACTTGACGTTCATCTCACCGTGACTGGGAAAGCCTGGGATGTACCTGGCTTCATGCACAACTAGATCAAGGGCTCAACAAAGTCATCAACTCAATCTCCGTCTCTCTCTTTCCCCATTCCTCACTCCCACTTGGTTTTGATCTGTTGGCTTCATTTGCAGGAAGGTTTTTCCCACATAATGACAGAAATGGCTCCAGAAAAAGACATTGATTGGTGCTGCTTCCACCCCTGGACCAGCTATGCTGGACAGACACATTAGATTCATTAACCCAGTCCATGGAGGTTTTTTTGTTTTTTTGTTTTTTATTCTAAGGAATAAAGGAGGAATCTTGAAATAGGATTGACATGGTCAGGTCTGTGCATCAGGGAGACGGAGTCTGGCTGAGGATCAGGGGTTGGGGGGCAGTGAAGGAGACTGGAGTTGAGGAAATTGGTTAACAGCTCTTGGAATCATTCTGGGCAGAAATGAGGAGACGTTGAATGAGGCTAATGGCAGTGGGAACAAAGGATGGGGTGGCCAGGAACGAAAATGGTGAAGGAAGACTGTAAGTGTTGGTGCTTGCTTAGCAGTGTTGGGAAAGAAGCACTTATGTTTATTGAATTCCACCCATGTGCTGGGCCCTGTGCAACAGGGGAACTAAAACTCAGTCCGATAGAGGAGCTGGACCTGTAAACAATTGCTATCCAGTATCCTAATTACCATGCTAGAGGGATGCACTGAGTCCACTAGCACAGGGGAGAAAAAAATGATTTGAGGAGTGGCTGTGTGTGTGTGTGTGTTGGGGGGGTTCAGGGAAGACTTCACAGAGGAAGACATTTTTTCCTGAATCTTAAAGGACAAGTAGAGTATGTAAGAGTTTGGTAGCAAAAAGGAATCTGAGATTTTAGGCCTGTGCCAAGGGCAAAGAACAGAGTTCCAAAAAACGGTGGGCCAGAAAAAGCACATCCAAACCAAAGACATATTTAGTTTTGCTCCTAGAACATTTTTGGAAAGTTTTTAATTAGTTGCCAACATTGGAAGATCTGAACGTTCATATAAAAATCCATATTTCTAGCTGGTCTTGAAAAACCAGGTTCAGCTCCAACAAGGCCCACAGTCCCGCATGGCGACCAGAGGCTAGTTCAGCCACAGTCCTTATACTCCGTGTTGTAGTTCACCTGGCCCACATTGACTGCCCATGTGTCATGGGGGGACTCTGGTCCCGCTCCCCACATAAGGACGCAGGACATGGTAAGGCCAAAAAGGAACACCCACGGAGCCATGGATGGGGGGTTAATACCGCTATAGTCTCGCTGGCGGCTGGGTGAGACGCACACAGGAAGTAGGATCCACTTGATCCACAATCCGCCGTCCACTTTTCTGCCTGCCAACCAACCCACCAACCAACGCAGTCATGGCAGTTATATTAGTGGCCAATGGCTAACTGGTTATAGCTGATGGCCAACTAGTCACAGCTGATGGCCATCTACTACCCAAGTCAGCACCTTTCCACGTGAGGCCGAGAGCCTGGAACCTGCTCTCTGGGACTCCATCCCCACAGAACTCTTTCAACCCTCCGCCCCCACCAGCAGGAGCACCTCCATCTCCTCTCAACAGCCACGGACTTTGATCACCGAGGAAGTGTCTTCCTTGGGCCTGAGGCTGATTCCTCCTTCTCGGGACACATTCCTTCCCTTGTCCTTGGTGAGCTCACTGTATCACTTAAGCCCTTTCTGCTGTACTGCCAAGTTCTCCTTTTCACAGACCCTCTCTCTTCCATATATAAAAACGAACTTACATCCCCTGCGTCTCTGGGATAATTTCTCTCAACTTGGCAACCTCAAACCACTTCCCTATCGCACTCTTACCGTTCACAGTCGTTTCTTGAAAGAGCTGTTTACGCTCACTGTCTCCGCTTCCTCATTTCCTACTTACTTTTCCACTGACATGAGTCTGGCTTCAGCTCCCACCTTTCCATGCAGACTTGTCCCTGGCGAGGCCGCCAATAAGCTTGATCGATCATAGGAGCACATTTTGGTCATCATCGGCTGCGACTGCCTGCTCCCTCCCTCTGGAATCTTTCCTTTCTTTGGCACCTGGCCCCTCTCTCTCCTGGTTCCCCTCGCCCTGCAGCTCGCTCTCTGTCTCTCTGTCTCTCTGTCTCTCTGTCTCTGTCTCTCTCCCCCCCCCTCCCCATGCAGTGTCTCTCCCTTTGCCTGACACAATAGGTGCAGGGTGATCCCCAGGACTCCACCTCGTCTAATTGCGCCCAAATTCCCCACATTCTCTCCCCCACATCACAGCTTCAGCTACACATTCTGACAACCTCAGCTTGTCTCTGTGGCCCAAACCTGCTGCCATGGCTCCCTCGTTCTCACTGCCAACTACATGGCTCCAATTACATGACCCTTCAACACCTCCACCTCTGGGAGGGCCTCACAGAGGAGGAAGTCTTGACCTTGACTCTTTCCATGCCTACCACCCCTGCCTGAGTTGTGTTGCTTGGTCCATTGTGCTAACTCTCTAACTAATCACCTTCTTTCCGATTCATCTTTTATTGCATTGCTAGAGCCCCCTTCCTGGTCATAATATGGCCACCTTACAAAACGTTACCAGCTCAATTCCTCTAGGAAAAAGCTGCAGCTGCCTTGGCACACAAGGCCCTTCCTGACCTGTCTCCACCCACCTTTCTGGCCTTGCTGCAACTCAGTATCCAAACTCAACATGCTCCCTCATTCCTCTGGTCCACAGGGGAAGAGTGGAGGCTGGTGTTCTTGTTACCTGTCATGGAATAAACCACTCCAAAACTTCGTGTCTTAAAAGGACAACCACTCCCTTCTCTCTCATTATCTCAGGGGTAAAGGCAGGTAACATGGTGTGGGGACAGAGTCCCTGAGAGCAGTTTCCGGGCTCTTGACCTCACGTGGAAAGGTGCTGGCTCAGGTAGTACATGGCCATCAGCTGTGACTGGTTAGCCATTGGCCACTGATATAACTGCCATGACTGCGTTGGTTGGTGGGTTGGTTGTCAGGCAGAAAAGTCGACGGTGGATTGTGGATTGTGTGGATCCTACTTCCTGTGTGCATCTCATGCAGCTGCCAGTGAGACTGGGGTGTGGGGGACGCCTTGTTGGGGTACTGGTGGATGTTTGCTCCCTGTGTCTCCAACCCAGCCACCAGCGAGAATATAGTGGTATGACTCCCCTACCTATGGCTCCGTGGGTGTTCCTGTTTGGCCTCACCGTGTCCTGCGTTCTTATGTGGGGGGGTGGGAGCTGAGACCCCACATAACACCTTGCATGACAAGTTCTCACCTCTTTTCTGCATAAAATAGGAGCAGGGATCATCTCGTGCAGGTGAGGAAGGCGGCCTGAGCAGATGGCTACTGATGGCCTGGCCGGGTGGACTTAGGCCTGGGCCAGTGGCCATGGCGTCCTTACGTGCCTCCTGCTTACGGCTGTGATTGGTTCCTGGCGTGAGTCAGGGCTGAGCCTGCAGGTGGGTGGAAGCCCGCAGGTGTGAGAAGGCCCTTAGCCTCTTGCAATGCGACCCTGTCACCTCTTTACTTAGAACCTTGTGTGGGCTTTTCCTTGTAAACTCCTTGAGAAGACACAGGGTGGGGTCCATCATGATCTGTCTCCTGCTGATTTCCCAGCGTTACGCCTTTCTCCTTCATCCCAAGTACCTGAGGGTCCATGGTGAAGGGCACACCATTCCCTAAAATGTCTTCCTTCTTTCTTTCTTTCTTTCTTTCTTTCTTTCTTTCTTTCTTTCTTTCTTTCTTTCTTTCTTTCTTTCTTTCTTTCTTTCTTTCAAGATTTTATTGGGGAAGGGGAACAGGACTTTATTGGGGAACAGTGTGTACTTCCACGCCTTTTTTCCAAGTCCAGTTGTTGTCCTTTCAATCTTAGTTGTGGAGGGTGCCGTTCAGCTTCAAGTTGTTGTCCTTTCAGTCTTAGTTGTGGAGGGCGCAGCTCAGCTCCACGTCCAGTTGCCGTTTCTAGTTGCAGTGGGCACAGCCCACCATCCCTTGCGGGAGTCAAACCAGCAACCTTGTGGTTGAGAGGACGCGCTCCAACCAACTGAGCCATCTGGGAGGCAGCTCAGCTCAAGGTGCTGTGTTCAATCTCAGTTGCAGGGGGCGCAGCCCACCATCCCTTGCGGGACTCGAGGAGTTGAACCAGCAACCTTGTGGTTGAGAGCCTACTGGCCCATGTGGGAATCGAACCGGCAGCCTTCGGAGTTAGGACTCCTGTTGACAAGTGACAGAATCTAATTTCTAAAATCTCCTCTTACAGTTATTGTTTGAATCAGATTTCAAAGAAAGTCCACATATTGTTGTGGGTTGATATGTTTCTGAAGACTCTTAATATGTATCCTTCCTTTTCTTTTAATGCTATTTATTTGTTGAAGCTAGATCATTTGTCCTATAAAATTTTCCACATTCTAGATTTACATAATTGCTTCCTTGGGGTGTTAGTCAGCCTTTTCTTCTGTCTCCCATATTTATTATAAACTAGTAGTTAGATCTAGAGGCTTGATCAGATTCAAGATGATGATGGTGATACTGATTTTGGCAAGAATACTACAAAGGTGCTGCATCATTTTATCGGAGGCTCATAAGGTCCTAATTTTTGGGATATTAAGAATGACCTCTGGGTTTTGTTTTTTTTTTGTAGGCAATCATGGAAATTGAATATAACTTGGGTATTAGATGATGTTAAGAAATTCTTGCTTAATTTTTTAGGTGTAGTTATGTATTACATAATGGTATTGGGTTTAGGTAAAATAAAAATCCTTAGTTGACATGCAATAACATGGACGAATCTCAACACATGCTGAGTGAAGGGCCTCAGGCGGTTAGAGCTCCGTGCTCCTAACTCCGAAGGCTGCCGGTTCGATTCCCACGGGGCCAGTGGGCTCTCAACCACAAGTTTGCCAGTTCAATTCCTCGAGTCCCGCAAGGGATGGTGGGCTCTGCCCCCTGCAACTAAGATTGAACACGGCACCTTGAGCTGAGCTGCCTCCCGGATGGCTCAGTTGGTTGGAGCGCGTCCTCTCAACCACAAGGTTGCCGGTTCGACTCCCGCAAGGGATGGTGGGCTGTGCCCCCTGCAACGGCAACTGGACCTGGAGCTGAGCTGCGCCCTCCACAACTAAGACTGAAAGAACAACAACTTGAAGCTGAACAGAACCCTCCACAACTAAGATTGAAAGGACAACAACTTGACTTGGAGAAAATGGAAGTGCACAATGTTCCCCAATAAAGTCCTGTTCCCCTTCCCCGATAAAATCTTTAAAAAAAAAACAAAAAAAAACATGCTGAGTGAAAAGAGCCAGACCTATTATATAGGATTTCATTTGTATGGAACATTCTAGAACAGGAAAAACTAATCTATACTGACAGAAAGCAGATCAGTAATTGCCTGGGACTGAGGGTGAGGACTGATTGTGGAAGAGCATGAGAGAACTTTTTAGAAATATTTCATATTTTGAGTATGGTGGTAATTACATGGATATATATATACATTTGTCAAAACTAATTGAACCATGGGCTTAAACTGAGCGTGTTTTATTGTATGGAAATAAAGTTGATTTTAAAAGGAAACAAAACTAGAATAAAAAGAACCCATTCAAAATAGTCACAAAATTATACGTACGGGGAAAACAATCTAATATTATACAACACCTTTAAAATTCTAAAGGGTTTTTAAAAAGTCTTTATCTGTTAGAGGTAAATATTGAAGTATTTAAGTTGGAAGGCTATGCTGTCTGGGATTTGTTTAATAGATTCCAAGAAAATACCGTGGAAGAAGAAATGAATCAATACTGGCTGTGTGTTGGTAACTGTGGAAGCCCAGTGATGGGTACACACTCCAGAAAGGGAGCAGAGCTGGGCACCTTGTAAGGTGTGGAAACAGCACTAGGCCAGGTGACAGGAGATGGAGAAACTACGGGGCTCCAGATCTGTCTGACTCCACCATTCTCTACAGCCTCTTTAGGGTGGGACAGACCAGAGAAGGTCTTGGCAGCCTTGCTAAGGAGATGGGGTTTTATCCCGTGTTCAGCATTCAGTCCCTCTTTACTGTATGAATCTGGCACCTGGGAGGGGCCGCCGGTCCAGCCTCCCTGCATGGCAGGGTACCAGTCCGAATTCTTTCAGTTGCAAGCACCAGAAAGCCATTTCAAACTTACTGTCTTATGTAGAAAAAGGAACTTACGCCTTATGTCACCAAAAGGTTAAGGGTTTAGACAGCTCCATCCAGATACTCAAATGACGTCGTGGACATGTGTGTCTTCATATCTCTCCTCTGCTGTCCTCTGTGTGAGTTCGTTCCAGCCACGTTTTCCTACGTGGCGACAAAGTCATCGCTACTACTGCTGGGCTTACAGCCTGTCAACTTACTCACCCCCAGTGAAAAGTGGGGCTTCTTTTTTCCCAGCAGCTCCAATAAATCTGCTTCTCATTTTGTAGACTCAAGTCAAATGCCCATCCATGAACCAGTCAAGAAAGGTTGCTCTGGCTGAGGAAGCATGGGCCTACCCTCGACCTCCTCTTGAACCTCAGGGATTGTCAGTGAGGAAAGTTTGGTTTCCCAGAGGAAAATCCAGAGGCAGCTGCCAGGAAAGAGGGGATGGTAAGATACCGGGCCAGCAGCACGCTGCAGGACCACCCTCCAACACCCCTCACTGGAAGGCATGAGCCCCACGGCAGGGCCATCCCCACCCGTCACTGAACTAACTCTCACTCTCCTATTCATGGGACATGGCTTCCCCATCACTTCCACCGCCTGCCTTGCATCTGTCCCCTGCAGCCGTCCCCCTCCCTGTCTGCTCCCAACCCCATGCTCCTCAACCCTTTCCCTTTCCAGGCCTGTCAGGCTCATTGCTTTTGTGGGCCTGGTTTTCAGGTCCCTCACCAATGTGCTTGCGTTTGGCTTGGAAATGAGGTGCTTCAGGGCTGGAGGCGGTGAGTGCCTCAGTTTCCTCTCTGTAAAATGGAGCTGGTAGCAGTGTCATGAGGATTAAACGACACTGTCGTGAGGATTAAACAAATGTAGCGTGGTTTCAGTGTTTAGAACACTGCCCGGCACATAGTAGGCACTCGGTAAACGCCAGCTGTTATTCTTATCATGCAGCTAGAGATTGCACATCACATCCCTGCCCAGCTCTGTCCAGGCCAGTCCAGTTGCAGGCTCTCAGGTACAACACAACCCATTGGTTTTTACAACAGAACAATCTATAGAGCACTTCCACATACATTGCCTCATTTGAGCCTCACAGCTTTGGGAGGTGGGCAGGACAAATCATACTTATCCCCCATGTACAGATGAAGAAACTGAGGTTCAGAGAGGTTAGACCTCTTCTTGCCCAAGATCACTCAGCTGGTCCGTGGTGGAGGCAGGATTCGAATAAGTCCCTTGAAAAATCACGTTACAGCTCAGGCTGTCCCCGCAGCCCGCAAGACCTTCTCTAGCCAGGCCTGTTGGCTTTTTCTCATCCTTCCAGGTCTAGCCCAATTCTGGAAATAGTATTAAGAGCTAACATTTATTAAGCACTTGCTACACTCCAGATATAGTGCAGCAGGCTTTCCTTTCCCCATAGCCTACGAGGTAGGTATGACTGTCACAGAGGGAGAAACTGAGGCTGCAAGAGGTTAAATAACCTGCCCAAGGTCACGCAGTAAGTGTGAGCCAGGAGTCAAACTCATAAGGCCCTCTGATTCTCACCCTCTGCCTTGCTTCCTCCAGGGGCCCTTCTCTAAATCCAAGAGGAGGCACGAGTCCCTCCTTCTGAGTCTGGAGCCCCTGCCTCGCTCCCTTAAAGCTGGTGTTTGCTCCTCTCCTTCCAGCAGGCTGAGAGCTCCCCGGGGGAAGGGGCTCGACTCCTTCCGACTCCTTCCCCTTCGGAGCCCCTGCACAAACCCTATGCCAATTATTTCCTTCATTGGGCATGAGGCAGACCGGGCAGAGGTGCTCCTAGATGAAGACATGAGACCCCAGACGCTAAGTGACTCTCCCCAGGCCATGCATTTGTAAAGGCAGGAGCCTGCACAAGACCCCCGGGTCTCGGGGTGCACATGGGCGCAGGGCTCTTCCTGCTCCTCTCCCGGTCCTCCAGTCCTCCGCTCTGCTCCCTGTCTGTAGTGGGTAGAGAAGGCAGCCTTAGCTCAGCTGGTCGTGGGGGGCTGTACAAAGGCCCGATACCAGGGAAAGGATGGCGTGTAGGCTGGGAGTGGACGGCAGGAGGGAAGAAGGAACCGGGTATTTTTGCATTTTGACATTAAAAAGTGCAGATTCGATTGTCAGCGACTGGCCAGCAGCATCTGTTTGGGTTCGGAATTGGCAGCGTCGGGCGCTGAGCTTCTGGGCGGAGGGAGGGGAAGGACGCTGCGGGCTGATGGGGCGAGGCGGTGCCTCCTCGGAGGGAAGGGCTCTCCCCTTTAAGAGCTCCGCCCAAAGGGGCGCTGCCACCCCCAAGGAGGTGGGCGGCCGCTGCTTCTCATTCATTGTCTTGACAAGAGCATCCTCAGCGGGCAGTCTCTGGTTCCTCCAGCGCCTTCCTCCTCCGCCTTTCCCTCCTCCATTTGGAGGTCTCAGCAGCAGGTAAGCAGGGGTCCCCGGGGAAGGGACAAGGCATCGCTGCCCCGGGCCACCTGTGGGGCAGGCGTGAGCTTGGCAGAAGCTGGCTTTTGGGGAAGGACAGACTGTCAGAGCGGGCTGGCGCTGAGATGAGGACAGAGCCCGTGCACGCCCTGCGTGGAGGGGACTCGCATGAGGGTGTGGGTGCACGTGGGAGGGTCCATCTGTGCGTCCAGGAGCGCGGAGAAGAGGCGAAGGTAAGGGGCCACGGCAGCCAAGATGGAGATGGGCTAGTCTGGGATCAGGACCCATGCCGGCCCTGACTAGCCCCAGAACGGGAGTCTTTGGGGTGGGGGTGGGGGCAGGGTGGGGTGAGCCGAGCAGCTGCCCTGAGCTGGGAGACAGGAAGGGGTTGAGAGCAAAACAAGAAAAGATCAAGTTCCCCTTTCCGTGGTTTCCGGGCCTGGTACCTGCGGTGGGGGAGGAGGCAGGGTGGGGCGATGGCTTCCTGTCCCCCAACCTCCAGTTTGGGGCTCCCTGCTCCCCAGACCCAGGCTTCTCACCTGGGACTGACCCCCTGCCCCCAGACTGCTTCTCCTCACATATTCCCACGCTCCTCACTGGAGCCGCCTGGGGATTCCCGGGGTGAACCAGCAGGGCTAGAGGCCCCAGTGAGAAGGGCCAGGCCATAAGCAGGGTAATGGGTGAAGCCAGGAGGTGGAGTAGAGGCCCTGGGCAGGGTGCCCTCCCAGCAGGCAGCACTCCCCAGGCACCTCAGTCCTGGTGCCTGGGAGCCAGAGGCAGTCCCCTGGTCTTCGCTTGCTCTCTGCCCAGCCATTTGGGGGAAACCGTCCTAGCTGGACCTCAGAGAAGTCAGCACCCGCCTCTCCCTTCCTGTGTAGAGTTCCAGTGGGGGTGGAGATGGCACTTAGGGCACCTGCTTACATGGAGGCAAGAGGCAGAGTGGGGAGGAGAAACCAGACTGGAGCCATCCGCACGAGCCATCTGCCTGTTTGCGGTGCCCAGAGTCCAACTGGGAGAGCTGCTGGGATCGAGCCCCTGGGCAAGCCCAAGCGCCACTTCCCTCGAGGTGTCCATCCCGGCCCCTGCTTTAGGCAGTTCCCCATGTAGGTGTGAGGGTCATGAAGTTAGGACCCTGAGATGAGCGGAACCCCCTCCACGCTGTCTGCGCTGGAACCCCCGAGTGTGGCCCACTGGGGAGCAGGGTTGTACTGCCAACAGCAGGCCTGCTGTAGAGGCCCCGGGTACAGAAGCGAGGCCTGAGGGGCCGTGGAGAAGGTGGGCCCTGCAGATGAGCTGCAGTGAGGGCTGGGGGAAGGTGAGAAGACAGTGAGGGTAGCAGGTTGTCAGTGCTGGCAAAGTCAGCTGAGACCTTAAACGCCAGGCTGAGGGGGTGTCCTGGGGGAGACGGGGGAACTGAAGGGAGAGAAGCTCTCAACCCGTGTGTCCCCACCCCCACCCCCAGAATGAGCCGGCAGGTGGTCCGCTCCAGCAAGTTCCGCCATGTGTTTGGACAACCGGCCAAGGCTGACCAGTGCTATGAGGATGTACGAGTCTCACAAACCACCTGGGACAGTGGCTTCTGTGCTGTCAACCCCAAGTTCGTGGCCTTGATCTGCGAGGCCAGCGGGGGAGGGGCCTTCCTGGTACTGCCCCTGGGCAAGGTGAGCCTCTGGAGCCTTGGCGAGTGGCCCTCTGCCTAAGGTGACCTCTAGCCATCCAGTGGCCCCCTCGGGGTCCTCATTAGGTGACTGTCACCAAGCCTTCCTGGGCGCACAGGGCTGTCATCTGTAAGACTGAGCCTTCAGCTTTCTTCAGTTATATGGAAACTGAAGCTCAGAGTGGACATGACAGGAGAAAGATCACACAGTGAGTCCTGAGACCCAGGGTCTCCCCAGTTTCAGCCTGGGGCTTTCTCCCCTCGGGAGCACAGGGGGCTGGGCTGGGCATCTGGGCAGGCCCAGCAGTGCTCTCAGGATTGGGAGGGCCTTGTCAGAGCCTTGGGGACCCAGCAAGCTCTGGCCCCTAGCTCACAGGCAAGGATGAGGTAGGAGGCCCTCTCCGCTGCCCCCGTGCCCCTTGCTGTCTGCTGACCACCCCCCAGCACACTCCTGTTCTCTTGGGGGGTGAGACAGGAAGGGGAGATGGGCCCTAAGTTGTTACCTTAAAAGGGCTGATGGAAGCAAAGAGAAGAGGAAGTGGTTGTCGGGGTGAGAGCTGAGCTCAGAGCTGGGCTCGTTCTTCACGCGGGAAGCCCTTCTGCGGCAGCTCTCCCCGGAAGTGGCCATTTCCAAACCTCTGCTCCTGCCTGGGGGCCAGTACTGATGGACTTCCCCGATCCCTCTCCTTTTTGAAGGACCCATGCCCACAGCCTCCCACCCCGCATTCACACACACTTCCCTGGAGAATCCTAACCCCAATACAACAAACCCCCTACCCCTGCCTGTGCCTGGGAAGGGCTTCAGTCTATGTGCCATGGAAGCCTCACTCAGGGAAGGTGGGGTGGGGATGTGGGCCCTCAGGGCACGAATGAGAAACTGAGATAGAGATGGCAGGACCGAGGCCAGGGTCTGACCGGGAAGCAGGAGGTGGAGCGCCCCCGCCTGTTGCAGCCGGCCCTCCCGCGTTTGCCTGACAGCTCTGGCCTCTGGCACACAGGACCAAAGCTGCCCACCCGGCGCCCTGCTCCGCCCCGGGGATGCTGCAGCCTTCCTCTGTGGCTGAAGGGATGTGGAGGAGGGGGTTGGATTGGCTTTGGAGGGGCACAAACACCTTCCTCAAGGGCCCTTCTGTGCCCGCCAGACTGGACGTGTGGACAAGAATGTACCCACGGTCTGTGGTCACACCGCCCCCGTGCTGGACATCGCCTGGTGCCCGCACAATGACAACGTCATCGCCAGTGGCTCCGAGGACTGCACAGTCATGGTGAGTGGTGGTGGGGACACGGGCAAGGAGGGGCTCCAGGACGGGATGTGACACCATTGGGAGACCCCCAGGCCCACTTGCCCCTTCTCTGCAGGTGTGGGAGATCCCTGATGGGGGCCTGACGCTGCCTCTGCGGGAGCCCGTTGTCACCCTGGAGGGCCACACCAAGCGCGTGGGCATCGTGGCCTGGCACCCCACGGCCCAGAATGTGCTGCTCAGTGCAGGTGCCTGGGGAGGACGTGGGGGGCTGGTCACCTGACGGCGAGGGGGCAGGCTCATGGCTTCTGACACTGGGGTCATCACCCAGGTTGTGACAACGTGATCCTGGTGTGGGACGTGGGCACCGGGGCTGCCGTGCTGACTCTGGGCACAGACGTGCACCCGGACACCATCTACAGCGTGGACTGGAGCCGAGACGGCGCCCTCATCTGCACCTCCTGCCGTGACAAGCGCGTGCGCATCATTGAACCCCGCAAAGGCACTGTTGTAGCTGTGAGTAGCCAGTGAACCATGACCTTGACCCTGGGACCCTCACCCCTGGTCCCCACCACCTACCAGGCCCCTAGATGCTGCCCTCTCTTGCTGCCCCGCTCCCCCCGCTGGGGTCTGGCCTCAGGGTGTGTGTGGGGCGCCTGACCCACCGCTTTCCTTTCTTTCCAGGAGAAGGACCGCCCTCACGAGGGGACCCGGCCTGTGCGTGCGGTGTTTGTATCGGATGGAAAAATCCTGACCACGGGCTTCAGCCGCATGAGCGAGCGGCAGGTGGCGCTGTGGGACACAGTGAGTGCGGCAGGGAGCCGAGAATCACCCTGGAGGCTTAGCCCCTGCCCTGCCTGCCACCTGGCTGGCCGAATGCCCGCGGGCCTGTTTACCCACCATGAGATGGGGGGCCCACTGGTTGGTTTGTGAGGGTGTCCCCCACCCTGGGACACTGCCCAGTGAAGAGCTCCCCCCTCTGACACCCCCCCATCCCGCCCCCCGCTGGGCCTGACGTAGCCCAGCTCATCACTACCTCCCACCGGTCCCTACAGAAGCACCTGGAGGAGCCGCTGTCCCTGCAGGAGCTGGACACGAGCAGCGGCGTCCTGCTGCCCTTCTTTGACCCTGACACCAACATTGTCTACCTCTGTGGCAAGGTGGCCCAGTGGGCAGGGGGTCCGGGGAGGGGGCTGGGAAAGGACCACGGCGAGAGGCGCCCGTCGGCGTGACCACCCCTTGCGCCCGCCACCTGCAGGGGGACAGTTCTATCCGGTACTTCGAGATCACTTCCGAGGCCCCCTTCCTGCACTATCTCTCCATGTTCAGCTCCAAGGAGTCCCAGCGTGGCATGGGTTACATGCCCAAACGTGGCCTGGAGGTGAACAAGTGTGAGATTGCCAGGTGACTGACCCCTGCCCCTGCCCCTCGCATGCCCCTCGCCAGCACTGATCTTCTGCTGACTTTCAGTACCAGCCTGCCTGTGCTGGGGGCACTGCTCACCTTTCTGTTCCCACAGATTCTACAAGCTGCATGAGCGGAAATGTGAGCCCATTGCCATGACGGTGCCTAGAAAGGTGAGGCTCCCACGCCTGTCCTGGGGCTCTGGGCAGGGCCCTCGGCTCAGAGCCGAAGGGTGGTGGTGTGGCCTCAGTGCTCTCTTAACCAGCCTTGCCCTTGCCCACAGTCGGACCTGTTCCAGGAGGACCTGTACCCGCCCACTGCAGGGCCCGATGCTGCCCTCACGGCTGAGGAGTGGCTGGGGGGTCGGGATGCTGGCCCCCTCCTCATTTCCCTCAAGGACGGCTACGTGCCCCCAAAGAGCCGGGAGCTGAGGGTCAGCCGGGGCCTGGACACCAGCCGTAGGAGGACAATGCCAGAGGCCAGTGGCGCTCCCAGCTCGGTGAGAGGCGGACAGGAGCCTGGGTGTCAGGCTGGGAATACCACTGATGTGGTCGGTGACCCGGGGAAGAGGCTGCCCACACCCACGAGGGGGCTGGGAGTGGGGGACCCTGAGGCCTCAGCAAACAGTCTCCAGGCTGACAGGCCTGCAGCTGGCTGAGACAGAAGGGGCCAAGGCCTGGGGCTCCTGGGAGGGGTGCCAGGGTAAGGGGAGCCCAGGGTGGAGCTGGGCCTAACGCAGCACTGGGCCCCACAGGATGCCGTATCCCGGCTGGAGGAGGAGATGAAGAAGCTCCAGGCCACGGTGCAGGAGCTACAGAAGCGCCTGCAAAGCCTGGAGGACACCGTCCAGGCCAAGTAGAGGAGCCCGGGCCTTCAGCTGGGGCCCATGGCATCATCTTCCTCCCTTCCACACTCCCACCCTTCAGGCCACAGTGGTGGATAAACTAATAAAATGGCTTTATTTTCTGGTACCTCTCAGACTGATGACTGGTTACGTGAACGCCGGATCGGCGGACCTCCCCTACCCTTCAGCTTCCCCCTCAGTAGCCCTGACAGGACTGACCCACTGCAGGGGCTGGGGCTGCCTTCGCGTGCCCTAGGCCACAGAAGGGTGGGAGCCACCCATGCTGTGGGTTGGGGGCCTGCTGTTTTCCAGCTGGCAGGTCTGAGCGACTCAAGGCCCTGGCCTGGGGCCTCAGTCATTCCCATGTTTCCCAAATCTGCCTACGTCAACCGCATCAGGTTGTATTAGCGGCTGGCACTGTTGCTTATGGGGAAATGAAACAACTGGCACTTAACGTTTTTTAAATTGTAGGCCCCAGGGATCAAAATAAGGGGTCCTGAGGGCGGCCGGTTAGCTCAGCTGGTTAGAATGCGGTGCTCTTAACAACAAGGTTGCCGGTTCGATCCCCACAAGGGCCAGTGTGAGCTGAGCCCTCCACTAGATTGAAACAACTACTTGACTTGGAGCTGACGGGTCCTGGAAAAAACACACTTAAAATAAATGTTTAAAAAAAACAAAAATAAAAAAACAAAATAAGGGGTCCTTTTGCAAGAGACCAACCCGAGTTTACAGGTAAAGGGCACATCTTGAGTTGACCTAAGTCTTCCCTTCGATTTGAGAGCTTTTCCTGCAGTCCTGGGCTTGTACTGTGGGTCCCACCTGGGCCTGGCCTCTGAGAGGGACCTGACTAATCTGTTGGGCCCCATCAAGTAGGGGGCTTGGAAGTGGGTTTCTCATGTCCAGCTTGGTGAGTTACCCCGAGCTGGGACACAGGGCTATTAGGGATGGGTGTCCTGGCCTCAGCAGGGCTTGGTTCACCCCACACAGAGACCACAGCAAGGACCAAATGCCCCATTTGCTGTCTGCTCCCTCTTCAGCACGCCAGAGAAAAAAACCCACCTGGTTGGAGAGCTGTGGGGCTGTCCATTTGGGTCTCACTCTCTATGCAAGTCATGTGACGGTGGGCAGGTCATTTTTTTCCAGGCCTCACTTGCTCATCTACAAACTGAGGGATGCCATCACAGCTGTGATGCAGTGGGTCGATCCAATCAGGGCCTTGGTAAAGAGAATCAGAAAATCAGGAGCCGGCCTGTGACAGGTGGGGTTCCTTCTATGAACCTCTCCTGCATGAGGGGGATGGGCCCTCTGGGGCCCTTCTGAATAGGCTGTCACTAGCTCTCCTGGCCCAGAATTGAAGGTTCAGGAAACGCTCCCTGGAACCCAGAAGGGTTAACCTCTCACCACCGTGACTTCCAGCTTTACTAACCCATTCTCCCTGATAGGAACAAGAGGGAGACGGGGATGGGGGGGAGGTGGGATGGTAGAAAAGTGAAATTCCATGCTCCCTAAGAGCCCTTGCCACACGTGGGTCTCAGGACCTCAACTGCGCAAGGCTTAGCAATCCTGGAACCTGTGAAGCTGATACTAGACGCATCACCTATTCTGATTTTGTGATTCAGGTCGGCCTTGTTTCCCTCCTTTATCCCTACCCCCACCCGCTTCTCCATTCCTGAAAACCTCCTGGTCTCCCCAGGGGCATCCGTGGCCACATCAAGCCCAGGGCTGAAAGGTCACTGGGGCTTCTCCAGTGGCCCAAAACCATCAGCAGTCCAGCTGTCTGGGGGCCCCTGTAGGGGTACCATGTCCCTGAGGCTGGGAAAGGCTGGGGAACCTGCAGGGGCAGTGTGCAGCTTTATTATGCTTCTGACATTGGGGTGATGCTGGGAGAGGGAAAGGTTTGTTAAATTGGCCAGGACCCCGAAACCCTGAGCACTTTCTCATCTGTGCATCTTGAAGGCTGGCAGAGGGCAGGAATCCCCAGCAATGGCCAATACAAGGGTGGGTTGATTGGGACGTGGAAGTACCCCTAGGGGTTTACCAAGAATTAGAGAAAAGGCCTGTGAGGCCCACGCTGAAAGGGACTTTAAGGATTGAATTTTCATTTTATAATCGGGGGAACACAGAAGCCTGTGTGAAGACAGACTTGCCCCCGAGTAAAACAACCAAGGGGGTAGGGCAGGGAGCAGCTAGGCTCTCCCAGCCTCAGCGCCCCTCCCACTCTCCCACACACAACACACCGACACAGAAGATGGCCCTGATTCATAATTTAATGGCTGTGCAGATCCCGGTCCCTTATTTCTGCCGCTCACGGGCCCACTGCTCTGGAGTCAGGGTTTTCTGCTCAAAGGCATGGATGTGCGGGAGCTCTTCTGCTAGGCACGTGTTCACCAGCCTGGGGAAGAGATGGAGTTTAGGAAAGGGCAGGCCTGTGCCTGAGTCCCAGTCCCTGAAGCTAGGGTGGCCCAGCCCAGGAGGCGGAAAGTGTCCCCCAGGTTGCAGTCCCCTGGACCGGGGAACAAGAGAGGCGGAGGGCCTAAGTGTTAATACGGGCTGCATGGGTGGGGGTAAGGAAGTCAGGTTGCGGGTAGTGGCCAGGCTTGCGACGCCGGCGCTGGGACCGCGCTGAGCGAGGTGTTCTCCGGGCCTCACCGATGTCTCTGGAGCAGCGGCTTCCCCTCGAACTTGGACGACACCACCAGGACTCGGAAGCTGGACGCGCAACGGTTGGGAGTCGTGTCCTCCACTTCCTACGGAGCAGAATGGTGTGCATGGTACCAAACGGCCCGCCAAGACCCCTTTTCCCCTCGCTGGGCGAATCCAGGCCGCTCAACTCACCACGTGCTGTGCCTCCATGCCCCGCTGCAGCTTCTCTCGGAGGTACTCGGCGCTGAGTTCCATGGCGGCAGCCCAGCGGGGGCGACAGCCCAGCGGGGACAGAACCCCAGCTCGGACTCGGCGAACACTACTTCCACCCTTATTGGTACCACTTCCGGGGAGGCCTCAACTTCCGCCCTTACTAAGGCCTCCGTAAACCCAGCACTTCCGCCCTCACACAAGCCCCGCTTTCCAGCTGTCCAGGGTTTCCGCGCTTACCGTCAGTCAGCCAATCAGAATCTGCATAAGGACGGACTCGGCCCGAGCCGAGGCTAATCGGTGCTCGCCAGCCGCACAACAGCCAGGGTTCTGGGGCCGGTTTGGAAACCCTAGCTCCAGCCAGCAGGGTGCAGGAACCCGCGTTGCCGTAGACCCTAGAGTACCTCGGATCGCCCCCAAGCGCTTTTTCCTAGACGAGCATCTTGCGGCCCTGGCAAACCAACCCTCCTCGAGGTCAGAGGCCACAGCAATCAACCCGCCAGTTCCGATGGGCCCCACGGGGGACTCGGCGAGGCTCGGGCGCTTCTTCGGCGTGTACCTGCTTTATTGCCTGAACCCTCGGTACCAGGGCCGCGTCTACGTGGGGTTCACCGTCAACCCTGCCCGTCGGGTCCTGCAGCACAACCGGGGCCGCAAAAAGGGCGGGGCTTGGCGGACCAGCGGGCGAGGGCCCTGGTAAGAGGGGGCGGGTCACGGTTAGAAGGAGGCGGGGCCCGGCGTGGGAGTGACCGGTAACAATGGGCGGGGGCGGGCCCACCAGGGGAGGAGCCTGAGGGGGAGGTGGAGCCCTGTGAGAATCAGCTGCGGGACTCAGATGGGGCTGGGTAGGAAGGGGCCTGCCGATTTAGGCTTGGTCCGCCGACAGTGGGTTGGTGAACGGGGTGGGATGGAAGATGGAAAGCCTGGACGGGAGAGGAAGTGAGGAGGGCCATTAAGACCCTGTGCCCGAGGTTGGCAGGTGCGAGGGGACGGACCTCCACGAAGGGGGCAGGGCCTCGTGGGCGAAGTTTGAGGCCGGCTAGGGGCGCTCCACGCTTGGGCAGGACTGGAGGCGAACCGTGAGGAGGGGATTCGGGTTGACACGGGGTGGGACGTCACAGGCCACGCCGGCATTCTCTTCTCCAGGGAGATGGTGCTTATAGTGCACGGCTTCCCTTCCGCGGTGGCCGCCCTTCGGGTAAGGAAGGAGACGGGGCGGCGGGAAGACGGGCTGGGACTTGGGGCGCTTCCCGGGTGGCCCCCTTCCCCGCGCGGCCCTGAAGCTCTCACCCCTGCCCGCAGTTCGAGTGGGCCTGGCAGCACCCGCGAGCCTCACGCCGCTTGGCGCACGTGGCTCCGCGCCTGCGCGGCGAGGCAGCTTTCGCTTTCCACCTGCGCGTGCTGGCGCACATGCTGCGCGCGGCGCCCTGGGTTCGCCTCCCGCTCACCCTGCGCTGGCTGCGCGCCGATTTCTGCCGTGAGCTCTGCCCGCCGCCGCCGCCGCACATACCGCTGGCCTTCGGGCCTCCGCCTCCCCGGGCGTCGGACCCCAGGCGCCGCGCCAATCCCTTTGCTGACACTGAGTCCCAGCCGGACCAGGACGCCGTGACCCCCTGCTCCCTGTGCGAGCGCGCGCTCCAGGTGCGATGCTCCACCTGGTCTCCGGGTCTGGGCGGGTCTAGAGTTCAGACGACTTAGGACCAAGCTGTTTATTGAGGGGCAGGGCAGCCCACCGACAACCTTTGGCCACTCTGCTCCCACCTCTAAAATGAAGATAATACCGTAGCGCTTCTAGTACTCTCCTGCGCAGGCCCTTTGCTCTTCCACTTTCTAAGTTCTTTCCTAGACCTACAGTCCTGATAAAATGTCATTTCTTTTCGGGGAGGTCTTCCTTGGCTCCATATCTAAAAGTGCAACGTTCTTGCCTACTTCCCTGCCTGCTATGTTTTTTTTGTTTTGTTTTTTTTTTTTTAAAGGAGGGTGCAGATCACAGTGGCCCATGCGGGGATTGAACCGGCAACCTTGGTGTTATTAGCACCTCTCGCTAAATCAACTGTGCTAATCGGCTACATGCCTCCCTCCGCCTCCCTCCCAACTCTGGTTCAAGCCAGTTGTTTCTCAGTCTAGTTGTGTAGGACACAGCTCCCTGGCCCATGCTGGTGTTATGAGCCTTGCCCTCCCCCTGGGTGGGGCAGTCAGTTGCCAGTCATTGGTCAGCCGGCTGCACAGGGCAGCCCATGGCTGCCCAGCTCCAGGGAGAGCTGTTGTTCACAATCTTAGCTATAGAGGGCGCAGCTCACTGGCTCATGTGGGAATCAAACTGGTGACCTCGGTGTTAGGAACATGGTGCTCCAACCACCTGAGCCACCTGGCCGGGCCGGCCTTTTTTTCTTGTCTTAGCACTTACTGTCTGACATACCATATACAGTTGACCCTTGAACAACATGGGGGTTAGGGGCGCTGACCCCATGCAATTGAAAATCTACATATAACTCCCCCCAAAGTTAACTACAACCCTCCCTCCATATCTGCAGGGGCTTGGGACCCCCACCCCCTCACACGTGCAAGTCCCTTCTATAAAATGGTGTCGAACAATGCATACAGTCGGCCCTCTACTTCTGGGGATTTCCAGCCCTGGATCAAAAATAACTGTTTTCAGTCTGAGGTTGGTTGAATCCAGGGATGCAAAACCTGGGGATTTGGAGGGCTGACTGTATGTTTATTGGGGAAAAAAACCCTCACGCATGAGTAGGTCTGTGCAGTTAAAAACCACCTTCTTCAAGGGGCAACTGTATTTTATTTGTCTTAACCATGGTTCCCTGGTTAAGGGTCTTACATTAGTTTTACATTAAGTTTTGCTCCAAAAGACGCATTAGGGCTTATGTTCAGGGGATGTTATCCTGAAAAATCACGCTAGGGCTTATTTTCTGGTTAGGTCTTATTTTCGGGTATTATCAGTCTCTCCCACCCCCCTATACTAAACTCCACAAGGGCAGTCTTGTTTACGACAGTCTTGTACAGGGCAGATGGCCAATAAATATTTAATACATGAATTGAGATAACAGTAAATGTAAGTAAATTGAATACAGTCATGTGCTGCTTAATGACGAAATACATTCTGAGAAACGCATCCTTAGCAATTTCGTGGTGCATACACCTCTGTCGTACACGTGGTTGGTCTTTGACTGAAATGTTATGTGGCACGTGACTGCACTTGCCTTGCAGGATGAAGCGACCCACATGAGAGATCACTTGTAAGGAACTCTGGGTCTAGCTGCCGTGGCCATGCTGTTATAGAATCACTGCTAATAGAGCAAACTGGCCAGCTTAGTCCCTGTGGGCAAATATTTTAACCCCTCTACCTCAGTTATCTCGTCTATAACATGCAAATAAGGGTAGTATGTGCCTCATATGGTGGTTTTATGTCAAGCCCTTGGAACAACGTCTGGGCCACAGAAATTCTTTGAGTCTTAGCTACGTCCTTACTCCCCATTTTTCTCTTCCTGGCCTGCCACCTCCGACAGGATGAAGAGGGCCCCTTGTGCTGCCCCCACCCTGGCTGCCCCCTGAGGGCCCACGTGATCTGCCTGGCAGAGGAGTTTCTACAGGAGGAGCCAGGGCAGCTTCTGCCCCTAGAGGGCCAGTGCCCTGGGTGAGTTCAGCACTCCTACCCCGCCTGGTTTACCTCTGGGCAGACGGTGCCTAGTTGTCCAAGTCCAGGCCCAGGGCAGCTGGGTCCTCGCCTTGGCTCCCAGGGCCTCACCTGCAGGAGGCGTGTGATCCTGACTCTGTATCTCCCACCAACTGCACCCCCTTGGTAGCTGTAAGAACTCGCTGCTGTGGGGAGATCTGATCTGGCTGTGCCAGATGGGCACCGAGGAGGAAGAGGAGGACCTGGAATTAGAAGAGGTGAGAGGTGGCTTTAGCCCCTCCCCCACCCATCCCCTGGGTTGCCTTTGACCTTTGACCACCACCCTTCTTGTCTCCACAGGAACACTGGACAGACATGCTGGAGACCTGACCCCCAGTATCCCCAACCCTCTACTCACTCCTTTTCTGTGCGCCACCCTGTAGGTGTGGGCTGTTTTTACTTGAGTACAGTAAAAAGTCTGACTTAAGGGTATCTTCTGGTGTTTGCTGGGGTGTGTGTGTGTGTGTGTGTCGGAGGCAGAAGCCCTACCAGTCACTGGGGCCTCAGGAGAACAGGAGAGGAGGGAGGGGCTGCTGACTCCAGCATGGAGCAGCCTGTCCTCGGCCTGGCAACCCCTCTGCCTCAGCTTTCCCCAGCCTGCCTCTGAATCTCCATTCTGGACGGCTTGGGAGACACACCTCCAGTGCCCAGCTTGACTCTGGATTCAATCCAAATAGCAAGGACAAAGGCCAAGCCCCCTTTAAACCCAGGGAAAGAAAAGCGCCTTCTGGGGGTCGTTGTTCTTTTGTGAATGAGGCCCCCACAGGAGCCGTCCAGCTGGGCTCAATCGCAGGGTTATTAGACGAGCATTCTTGCTCTTTCCTATCCTATGCAGCTTCCAAAAGAGCCTGCCCTGCCCTGCCCTGCCCTGCCCCAAATCCTGTCACGCTGCTTCCTGCCCACATTGCTCTGGACCGACCTTGTGGTCAGAGCCAGAAGTTCCTGAAATGGTTGGCTGCCCCTGACCTGAACCCTTGGTGTCTTCATGTAAGGGTGAAATTCGGTAAATCAATAACGTAATCAGACTTAGCTCGTTTGCAGTTTGACTCACTGCAGAGCTTGCTATCTAGCCACTTGGAGTTAGACTTAGTTTGCAATTTGATCCACTCTGATATTTAGCTATTTCCTTTGTTCCTCCCCTCACTGATTAACTGAAGAACTGCTACCCAAACCTCATTAATCCATTTAATCAATGGAATCCTAACCAGAAAAGGGCAATTTCTTCACCCTCAGGCGCCCAGACACTGGAATATAC
Organism: Rhinolophus sinicus; assembly: GCF_057876585.1. Taxonomy (NCBI): domain Eukaryota; kingdom Metazoa; phylum Chordata; class Mammalia; order Chiroptera; family Rhinolophidae; genus Rhinolophus; species Rhinolophus sinicus. The sequence continues at coordinate 17,584,186 of NC_142510.1, read as the reverse complement.
ATAAAGCCCCAGGTCTCAGTGGTCCAGTCCGAGTCTGGAGTCCGGAGACAACATTATCTTTTAACAGACCCCACCGCAGGAAGGATGTCAGCCCTTGGACCTGCCTGACCGACTCCCCCTTTCCTTTGTTCTTGTGCACCCATAAAACCTGCCCGGTCTAGGAATGGGGAGGTGGCCTTTGGACAGGAGACGCCATCCCCGGCATTTGGAATAAACCTACTTTTCTTTCCATCAACCATGTCTCTCGATTTTTAACTTTTTCAAACTGTAGGCAGCCAGACCTTAGTGTGGTACCATTCCGACTGGACTGAGGTCAGCAGGAAGGTGAATGTGTCAGCTTCCCCTGCAGTCCTCTGTCCTCTCTACACCGCGTTCACTAGAAAAAGCTGTCTGGTGGCCCAGCCCGCACTCGGGAATCAGGATCAGCTCAAAACAAACCAAACCAAAAAAAAAAACCCAAAACACAACTGTCATGCAGGGTGTCATGCGGGGTCTCTGGTCCCGCTCCCCACATAAGAACACAGGACATGGTGAGGCCAAAAAGGAACACCCACAGAGCCATAGATAGGGGAGTCATACCACTATAGTCTCACTGGCAGCTGGGTTGGAGACACAGAAAGCAGGAGCCACACGATGTGCAATGCACCGTCTGCTTCTCTGCCAACCAACCTCACTTGCTAACTAATCCGCCTCTCTGCAATCCACAATCCACACTTGTTAGTGTAGCCACGGCAGTTACATTAGTGGCCAATGGCTCACTGGTTACAGCTGACGGCCAATTAGCCACAGCTGATGGCCATCCAATCACAGCTGATGCCCATTTACTACCCGAGTGAGCACCTTTCCACGTGAGGGCAAGAGCCTGGAAACTGCACTCCTGGCTCTGTCCCCACAACAACCAAGAAAACTATTGGGCCCTTTTGTCTAGTTTTGTTACGGACCAAGCCGGAGCGGCTAGAATTCCGTTTTCCTAGAGGCTTGGGTTCGGTCGCCAGTGTGGAAACCAAGCCCGGACATCGTGCCGAGAAGGGCCTGCACTCGGTAACAGTTTCAGTCTTATTTTCTACACACTAAACCCAGTTAGCTGGGGTGTTAAGGAAGGGAGCACAGAAGGCCCCATCCCAATCTAAACTCCACCCTTTCCTTCTTGGAGGACAGCCTCCAGATCCCTCCCACTTTGGATCCATAAAACTTCCAGCTCTGGGCAGTTCTGTGACTCACACTGAGCCACAGCACTAGGAAGTAGTCACAAGGCCACGGTCAGAGGTGAGGTGAGGGCTAGGATGGGGGTGGGCTGGGCCAGACCTCCCTTCCCCTGCACCAATCAGCTCCTGTCCTATCGCTTGCTTGATCTCTGTGCCTACCTCTGCCTGACCCTTGGAAATCCCAGCTCAAACTGCCAACCCCACCTGGCCGGAATCCCCTTCTCAGCTGCTCAGTTTATCCCCGAGCAAAGACGGAGTGTGGCTGGGCAAGTGGCTCACAGGCCCAACTGGCTTTTGGGGGTTTCCACCTGTGAGGGTCCTTGGGAGTGCAAGGAGGGGAGGGTTGGGAGGGAACCAGGAGCCGCAGCAGGAAAACACTGGCAGAGCCCAAGAGTAGTTTTCTCAAGTGCGTGCTGCAATCTCCTGGAGAAAGCTTCCAAAAAACAGATACCTGGGTCCTAGCACCAGAGAGTGTGATTTAATTGGCTTGGGGTGGCCTGCATACTGGGAGTTTTAAAAGCTCTGTAGGTAAATCATGGCCCACTGCGGTAGCGTTAGACCTGACTGTGAATCCAGCCCCAGAATTCACTAGCTCTGAGTGTGGGCAGTTCGCTCAGCCTCCCAGCCTGTTTCCTTAAAACAAAACAAGAATTCAACAGATGGCAGTGCTGCGATGTTAAGGGAAGTGAGCCCAACCCTGCCCCCTGACGCAACAGCATGGAGCTGCTCCAGGACACCTCCCGCCCGCCACTGGAGTACGTGAAGGGGGTCCCTCTCATCAAGTACTTTGCAGAGGCACTGGGACCACTGCAGAACCTGCAACCCAGGTCCGATGACCTGCTCATCAGCACCTACCCCAAATCCGGTAGGTGGTGAGGGCCACCCACCCCTCTCTGGCTGCAGACCCCCCTGGGGCCATCAGACGCATGCAGCCCTTAGCCCTCCTCACCGTTTCCCTCTCCAGGCACCACCTGGGTGAGCGAGGTCCTGGACATGATCTACCAAGGAGGGGACCTGAAGAAGTGTCACAGGGCTACCATCATGGACCGGGTGCCCTTCCTTGAGTTCAAGAGCCCAGGGTGTCCCACAGGTGTGTGACAGGGTGCTGGGGGCAGTGGGGCGCAGGGAGATAGGACCTGGGCTCCAGCTCCAGCCCTTTCCCTACCCACGGCTTAGGTATGGAGGTTCTGAAAGACATACCAGCCCCACGGCTCCTCAAGACACACCTGCCCCTGGCCCTGCTCCCCCAGGCCCTGCTGGATCAGAAGGTCAAGGTGAGTGGCGAAGGAAGCCAGGGAAAGAGAACCCTGGCCATCCCAGCGTTGGCTGTATCTTCTGGGAAGGTCTTCCTTCCTCCATCCTGCTCTCATCTTAAAGGGGCAGAGGTCATTGACCTCATGCTCTTGTCTGGTGGGGTCAGACAGCCAGTGAAAGTGAGACTCTTCACAGGCCCATGGAGGAGGGGGCTGGCGGGGACTCTGCATTGCGTGGCTTGGGTTGGTATAAAACACAGTTCCTGGGACCAGTCAAGACTTCAGCCAAGAGCAGGGCTCTAATCCCAGCCCAGACGCACATATCATGGGAACTCCAAGTAAGTTGGCTTCTAAGCCTGTTTCCTTCTCGGCCAAATCGCGAGAATCTGCCTTGCGGGGATGCTGTGAAGGGCGGACTGTCTAGTGCTTGGGGACATGTCTAGTGCCTGGCACGCTGTGTGCTGATGATGCCAAGACTGGGGCGGTCTTCTGCCTCGCCAGGTGGTTTATGTCGCCCGCAATGCAAAGGATGTGGCCGTGTCCGCTTACCACTTCTACCGCATGCTGAAGGTGCACCCTGACCCTGGCACCTGGGACAGCTTCCTGGACAAGTTCATGGCTGGGGAAGGTGGGCCTGACTTTGGCGGAAGGAAGGGGGTGGGGTCAAGGGGCAGCCAGCTAAAACGAATACCAACCTCTGTGTCCGTGTCCCTGCCCATGTCCCCAGTGTCCTATGGGTTCTGGCACAAGCACGTGCAGGAGTGGTGGGAGCTGAGTTGCACCCACCCTGTTCTCTACCTCTTCTACGAGGACATGCTGGAGGTGAGCCCCCCGTGCCACCTCCCTCCGTGTTGTATGTGGGGAGGCAGGAACGTCATGGGGACCTGTCACGGCCTTCTAAGCGCCCTCCCCTGTGGCAACCCCACAGCAGCCCTGGGTCCCCCACCCCACCTTCCCTGCCCAGGACTCAGAGCCACAATACCCCTGGGCAGCGGTGCTCTGGACAGCTCTGATCGCTGAGCATCTCCTCAGCCAGCATCAGGTGTAGTTACCAATCATCCGATCGATGACTGCCATTGCTTCTCCCCGGGGCCACTGTCTGTCACCAGAGAGGACTGTCCCTGCCGCCACCCACCCAGGAAGCAGACACAGCTTATTCACAGGTCACAGCGCAGGGGGCAGTTAATTTTGCCCCAGGGACAGAGTACCAGGGTGAAGAAGCAGGGTCGGAAGTGGCCACCGGTTAGGGGGCCTCCCCTGAAGAGCCCCTCTGCTGCTGCAGAACCCCAAACGGGAGATTCGGAAGATTGTGGAGTTTGTGGGGCGCCCCCTGCCGGAGGAGACCTTGGATAGCATCGTGCGGCACACGTCGTTCCGGAAGATGAAGAAGAACCCCATGACGAATTACAGCAACCTACCTGAAACCTTCCTGGACTACAGCACTTCCTCCTTCATGAGGAAAGGTGGGTGCCCGCCGGACGGGCGCTGGGGACGGCCGCTGGGGAGGGCGGGCGGGGGAGCGGCAGGGCTGGGCCCGGGGTCCCGGAGCCCAGCCCTGCAGCCAGGACCTCGGGCCTCCTTCTTTCCCTCCCCACCGCCCCAGGCACCGTGGGTGACTGGAAAAACACCTTCACTGTGGCCCAGAACGAGCGCTTTGACGCCGACTACTCAGAGAAGATGGCAGGCTGCAGCCTCCACTTCCGCTACGAGCTGTGAGCGCCGCTCTCTCGGAATCGCTCCAGAGGGAGGGGCGTTAAACCGGCCTGGGTCGTGGCCTCAACAATAAACTACGACTGGTGTGGCCCACCCCCTGCGCCACACACCTGCAACTGGTATAAATCATACAGAACGTCAAGTATAACTAAGAAAATACATAGTCACGGGATGTCAAGTACAGCAGAGGGAATGGAGCCAAGGGTATTGCAATAGTTATGTCCGGTGTCAGAGGGGCAGCAGGCTTGAGGGGTCTCACTCTGTGAGGGGTGTAATTGTCTACTATGTTGTTTTGTACACCTGAAACTAAAAAAAAAAGACAAACCTACTACGAGGAGTTATATACTCTGAAAATGATCATTTTCAGGTAGGCACGTAGAATGCCTTTTAGTACATTTAATTACTGTGTTCTAAATATACCTAATGAACTGAAGTCATTTGATTGTCACTCATGCATTCACACCAAGACATCTAAGCTCTATATGCTTAATGCTTGAAAACAAGACTATTTAGATTTTTCTTAATAAGCAATGTCTGTGTCATGATAGGTGTATAAAATAATAAAATCAGTCATCCATAAAAATATTATTTGACTCAGGCCGGCCCGGTGGCTCAGGCGGTTGGAGCTCCATGCTCCTAACTCCGAAGGCTGCCGGTTTGATTCCCACATGGGCCAGTGGGCTCTCAGCCACAAGGTTGCCAGTTCAACTCCTCGAGTCCCGCAAGGGATGGTGGGTAGTGCCCCCTGCAACTAAGATTGAACACGGCACCTTGAGCTGAGCTGCCTCCCAAATGGCTCAGTTGGTTGGAGCGCGTCCTCACAACCACAAGGTTGCCAGTTCAACTCCTGCAAGGGACAGTGGGCTGCGCCCCCTGCAACTAGACACGGCAACTGGACCTGGAGCTGAGCTGCGCCCTCCACAACTAAGATTGAGAGGACAACAACTTGACTTGGAAAAAAGGCCTGGAAGGACACACTGTTCCCCAATAAAGTCCTGTTGCCCTTCCCCCCCCAAAAAAATTATTTGATTCGATTAAAAATAAAGATCAAGAATGCAAACATTTAAAAAAATACAGCGTGTGTTGCATGGAGAGACTCTATCGGAAGCACAGAGCACATCTGAGCCAAGAAAGCAAATGTCCACAGGGACAAAATGAGGCCACCTGCCCCTGAGGCCTCCGGGCCCCCAACGTGCCCTATATGAGGAGGGGGAAGAAGGGTCTGGAAAAGGACCACCCAGGAGACACGGGCAAAGGGGAGGAATATTTATTTGTCACAGTCTTTCGTTGTGTTCCAGCTGGAGGGTGGCAGGGGGTAGGTACCTGTCTGCCAACTTGCGTCACTTTTTCTTGGGCTCCTTACAAGCCACCACGTACCTCTGGGCCACGTTGAGAGGAGGGGAGTAGCCGTCTGCATAGGAGGTGTCTTCAAACAGGACCGAGTAGTCATCCTGGGGCTGCAGCAGGGGGCAGACAGGAGGGGCCCCCCAGGTCAGACCGGTGGCACCCTCTGGTGTGGGTGCCGCTAGCCTCTCCTGTCCTCGTCTTCACCCAAGAAGTCTGGATGTTTGAGCCCCGTGCCTGCTACTAACTGCAGAGCTCTTCACAACCAAGGGCCAGGGGCAGGGTACGAAGAGCAGGGAAAGGGGCCTCACTGCCGACACAGGCGGCTCATACCGAAGGGGCTGGTGCCTTTCGGGGACCGTATCTTAAGGGCAGCATGCAGGGGTCCTGGAGGAAGAGGGGAGACAGCCTTTAAACTGCCATGGGTGCTGGGTAAGCAGGGTACCAGCTACATCACAAGCACGAGGAAAAGCAGCCTTGGGCAAGGAAAGGGCAGTGGCCCAGGAGTGGGCTGGAAGACAGGTCCTGGGTTTGGTGCTTCCCATCTCAAGGCAAAAGCGGGGTCAGGCTAGAGGACACGCATCAGGGCCACTCCACTCAGCTGCTAAGTCTCTGCCGTCAGAGAGAAGAGGTCGGCTGGCACTGCCCAGAGGACAGAGCTGGAGAGGGTTGACACGGCAGACCGTAAGCAGAAGAGAGGGGGCAGCTCAGAGGCCGTCAAGTGAGGACACAGAGGGGAAAGAAGTGGGAAGACAGCCCATGCCCTGTCAGTCAGCCTGCCGCTGGCGCTGGGGATGGCCTCTCCCAGGGGGGCTGCCTTACCCGTTGTGGGGGCGTGTGGATCAGGGCACGGTAGAAGCACGTGGTCTGGGGATACAGGGCCAGCACGAGCTGTTCCTTCTGGAATAAGGCTTCGGGGTCCGTCTCAGGGTTGGCCTTCCACTGGGGCAGTGGGATGATACGCCGCCGGCTCAGGGTGTGTCTCCTGGGGGGGATGCTCAGGTCACCCACAGCGGGTGGGGGTCCCTCCCGCCGCCTGACTGTCCCCGGCCCCACGCCTCCCCAGCCAGCATACTTACTCTTTGCCTTCTTCATCAATGTCGTCTACCTCATACCTGCAGGGGAATAAGGAGAACGGGATGCAGAGGGATTGAGGAGGAAGGTGGGCAGGGGAGCGGCCCCAGGAGCCCGCCCCCCAGGCCAGGGCATCACTCACTTGTTGGTGGCATGGCTGTAACTGACCACCTCGGCCAGGATCCACTGCTCATCCCCGTCCACGGCCTTCACCCGGGCCGCCACCTTGTCCCCAGGTTTGGCCACGTAGTCCCCAGACGCCGGAATGGCCCCACAGAGCGGGGGTGGCCTGAGATTGGAAGAGAGTGTGAGTCTCGGCCCCTCTGTCACCAGCTCCCCCCGTGTGCCTGCCCTCACTTGTCACCGGGCTTCCCGATCCACAGGGGCAGGGTCATGGCTGACTGCTGCAGCAGGGTCATCAGCACCCCCCTTCGCATGGTCTTCCGAGGGGGCTCAGAGTCGTTGTACAGGCCTGCAATCTTGGCAGCTGTGGGAAGGAAGTGAGCCCTGAGACACCGGGGGCAGGTGTGTGCCCCCCCCAGGGACAGGTGTCTGAGCCCCTCCCAGGCACCGGGGACAGGTATCTGAGCCCCCCAGGCGCCGGGACAGGTGTCTGAGCCCCCCGCCACTTCCCCCACCCTGGCACCGGGGACAGGTGTGTGCCCCCTGAGGTGCCGGGGACAGGTGTCTGCCCCCAGACCTAGCCAGCACGCCTGCACTGAGTGTCAGAGGAGCTCAGCCCCAAGGGCCCCCATATGACCCTTCCACTAGGTGCCCGTGGTGACACTGCTAGGCTGTACTAACAGATGGGTGAGACAGCAGGTTAGGGGGCACCCTTGGGGAAAGGAACTAGAAAGGGCAAAAGGGGGGTTCTGAGGTGCTGGTCACATCCTGTTTCTTGATCTAGGTGCTGATTGCAGCCTTTTCTTTCATTAGCGAAAATTTTATAGAGCTGGAAGTACACTTATGTGTACTTTTCTAACAGTATATTGCAATTCAATAAAGTTAAACAACTATCAAATGTGAACAAACCCATGACTTCCTCAGACATGGCTGAACATCCCCAGTCAACCTCAAACCCAGCTGTCCGAGTGACAACATTTGTCCTGATGGGCAAGGGGTCTGCCCACTGTGGGTTCACTGAGGGGCGACAGAGACGTGGGAAAGCCAAGGTGGTCTGAAGGCATCTGCGCGCCCGCATCCTGTGCAAACACCCTCTGACACATTGGCTTCAAGTCATCCAGGGTGTGGCTCTCAAAAAACAGCCAGGCTGTCACCACAGGAAGAAATGGGAGGGGGGTGGTGGGGAGGAGGCCGGCGACTGCCCCAGGCAGTAGAGAGGGAGCAGAGCAAACCATCACGGTGCTGCACCGGGGAGACCCTGCCTGAACCCTGGGAATGACCGCCACCCCCTTCCCAGTCCCAGGCTGCCCTGGTGCTTCTGTCAGAGGCCCATGGTCCGGTGACACCAGGCTGAGGTTACAGGTCCCCCCACGGGAAGACACGGCTGCTGCTCTCAGGAAGCCCCACTCCGCCTGGGCAAGGAATGCAGAGCTGACGTGTCATCTCTAACTCACCGATCCGCCTCTCTTCCAACAGTGACTTGATTTCCGCAATCTTATCTAGGGCTTTTCGGAGGATGCTGAGGGAGAGAAGAGGTCCACATGAAGACCAAAGCACAGATTTCCTTTTCTGGTTACGGCAGGCAGGCTGGCTAGTAATTCAGACCAACCCTTCTGCCGAAAACTCTAAGCCCCACGTAGGTGGTTTTTCATCTTTAAAGCATAAAAATCTGATGAGACAGTAGGCCGTAGCAGGTCCAAAAACCTAAGAGGATCCCGGAGAGTAAGTAAGCAAAGCAGAGAGAGCTGCCTTTGCCTGACTGCTTTTGAAAATCCCGAAGACAAGCTGCTGAGTGCGGGCAACCTCTAACAACTGCTTGAGATTCAGAAGCCAGAAGGAAAACTCAGGGTCTGCCCAAGGTGGGATACGGGCAGGAGACTCCAGGACTCTGGGGAGTTGTCAGCTCAGAGCAGGGCGGAGTTAAAGAACTTACTGCAGAACTCAGCAGAGCTGTTATTCATACATACATTAATATGCATTGTGAATCTCTAGGAGAGGAATGTAATATCATCTCCTAAAGTTACTGTCGTTCTACCGCAGAGGTTTGAGGAAACAATGTTTTGAGGTCATTTACTATATAAAAAGCAGTTTTTTCTGGATCTGACACTTCTCACCTCAGAACCATAAAAGCTTCAGGTCATCTAGTATGACCTCCCAGGCAAAGCATGGTTCCCTACGTTCTGACAGGCAGGTAGCCCGCCTCATGGATGGTGCCAAGAGGCCCACTGCACGTGTGCCAGCTGAGGAAGGGCTCTTTCTGGTTGGCATTCTGTTGAATGTAGCTAAGAGCCCTGAGCCCGCACCATCCTCCCCCCAACCTCAGCACCTCCCCGCAGACCATTAGCAAGGGGCTAAAATAGTACAGCACCCTTTAAAATATCCAGTATTGCTGCATACAAATTCACAGCGTAATTATTTGAACTAGGCGCAAAGCAGCTAAGCCAGGGGGCGCTGTACAGGTGGGACTGGTGGGGCAGCCCACGCAAAGCCCCCTCTCCTCCACCCATCAAGAAGGAACCTGCAGGAGCCCTCAGGGCCTGGCTGCCCTGTGTGTGTGTGGGGTGCGGGGGGGGGGGGGGGACTGCAACAGGAGGGCGAAGGTAACAGATGTCAGCGTCTCATGCACATGGCTTCTTTGCACAGCTCTAAATGGTCTGTTTCGGGGTGAGGAGGGAGAGCTGACACATCCTGTGGTGTATGAGGATTAACCACAGCGTCACCTCCGGTCAGCAGGTGCCCACCAGCAAGTAGACCGCCGTCCAGGTCCCAGTGAAAGATGGTCCAGGCACCCAGGCAGCCAATCCTTCTCTCTTCCTGGCAGGCTCCTGACATTGGAGCCCGTGACTCACTCCCCGCTTGGAAAGCTAAACCATACCTGTGTCTGCACTCCTTAAACAACCTCCTGTAGTGGCAACTTGGGAGTGACTGTGGGGGCAGAGCCCCAGAAAGTAGTTTCCAGGCTCTCGGCCTCACATAGACAAGTGCTAGCTCAGATAGTAAATGGCCATCAACTGTGATTGCATGGCCATCAGCTGTGGCTAGTTGGCCGTCAGCTGTAACCAGTGAGCCATTAGCCACTAATACAACTGCTGTGGCTACGCTAGCAGAAGAAAGAGAAGAGAAGAGAAGAATGGGGGCTAGCAAGAAGATGGCAGCTGGGCTGGCAAGCGTGGATGGCGGTTTGCGGACAGTGTGGATCCAGCCTCCAGTGAGAGTATAGTGCCGCCAGCGAGAATATACTAGTATGACTCCCCTACCTATGGCTCTGTGGGTGTTCCTTTTTGGCCTCACCATATCCTGCGTTCTTGTGCGGGGAGCGGGAGCAGAGACCCCGCCTGGCACCCCGCACGACAAATGGCGCGGCGAGCAGGGTCTCCCGCATGACAGTGACTGAGGCTGTCCACTGTCTGTGGCCAAAGTGTCACTGAGGACACAGTTCCTGATACTGCTTGCTGTGCCCTTCCAAACCCGCATCTTGAGAAATGCCTTTAGAACTAACATTACAAAAGAACTGGTTCCCACCTGGGAATGGACTCGTCCTCCCCTGGAATATGGAAAATTAGATCTATGAGCTTGTTTCCCTGTGACTCCTGCTGCCAGGCCTTTTTTAAAAAGAGGTGATTGTTAAATGAAGACACAGGCGTTCCTTTCCATTTTCTGCAAAGCAGGTGGAGGTTTAAAAGCAGCCGGGGTGCAGTGGGGGCGTACACAGCACAAAGACCAGCAGCGCCTCCCGGGAGCCAGGCTAGTTCCTGAACAGGCTCTTGGCACCTCCTCAGTTTCCAGAGGGTCCCAGTGCACCTACTCAGCAGGTGAGCCGATGTGAGCAGCACCTGGATGAGTGCTACAGGGACACACAGCATTGCGTCCCCTCCCAGCCTCGGAGCTCCGTGCCGGCATCTCTACGCCACCCGCGGTCCCACGCCCAGCAGGGCATTTTGGTGCTGAGGTGGCTTCACTCAGGGTTGAGCAAATGAACGCATGCACGTGCGACCGTTTGAAAAAGTGAGATAGCAGAAGAACTGCAAGAAGTCGGGACCTGTAGTTATGACACAAGCTTAACTCTGGGTGAGTCAATGCCAGAGAAGAGCCCACACCACACTGGTCTTAGAAGCTGTCGCCTCACTTTGCCAGCAGTTAAGCTGGGAAGGCACAGTTTGTCTTTTACACGCAAATGAGGGCGGGTTACTCTGACTTACGGAAGTCAAGCTGCAGCCCGGGTGACTGGGAGAGGGCCTGAGCAGGGCAGGTGAGAAATCTGCCAGTCAGGGAGGGAGAAGACGGGGGTGGGGAAGGGTGGTGGGGGGCAAGAAGGCAACACCTCCAATCTAAGTTCACTATGTCTCCCCCCCAAGTCAGCCCCACCCTTCTGTTCTGCTCCCTAACGTGTGGCACAGGGATCCCCATTGGGTCCCGCTGTCCAAGTAAAAACCTTGCAATCTTCAACTTCTCTGCTTCCAACTCGTCCCCAATTTGATCTCAGAAATGGCCCCTGCACCCACCTTTGCTTCTCCATTCCCTCTGCCACTGTCTCAGCTCAACTTCAGTGTCTCTTGCCTGGGGTCTCACTAGCCTTCAGTCTCCCCCAGGCTGCTCTCCACGTGGCAGCCAAAGGTTTCTCTCCTCTTCTACAGCTTCGTGGGTTCCGTGGCCTCCAGGACAAATTCCAGTACTGGGGGTCCCCCACATTCCTGCCTTCCCCTCCCCCAGCCATACAGGACTAGTTCTCACTCCCCAAATGCCTGAGCCCTGGACCGTGTCCTGTCTGCCTACCTGCCGATCCCCACTCAAGACTCTCCCCCTCTCTGACGCCGTCCATCTCTGCTGGCTCGCCAACCATACTGTCCTATACACGTTTTTTCTTTTTTTTTAGGGTGTCTCTCCTTTTTGGGCTGCTTGAGCTCAAACGCGGGAGCCTCACTACCCTGTGTGTCTAGATAAGGACTGCCCAGGCTGAACGCAGGGATGGCACCAGCAAAGGTTTGCAGAATGACTGACAGCAGGCAAAGAGAATATGGGATTCCGAGCGCCGGAAAGAGCCTGAGGAGAGCCAGACGGGAGGACAGGAAGTGCCCTGGAGCCACCAGTAATGCTTGGGGTGCTGCCTCGGGCGCATGGCTGTCACCTGCCGCGCACACATGCAAGGCAGTGTTTTGTAAAATGTAGGCTGACTCATTATTGAGTCATGAAATTAATTTCTTGGGTAACAACATTTAAACAACAGACTACACATTGTAACAGTAAAAACTGTAATTCTTGTTCCAATTCTGTGATAATACACACACATAAAACCAATGTGTGTGTGTGTGTGTGTGTGTGTGTGTGCTGTGAAAAGGCTTCATTGTATCATTCTAGCATGGGATTAAAGAATATTGACTTTGGGTTTGAAATTGGCCTCCCCCACTTACTAGCCGTGTGACTTTGACCGTGGAAGATTACACAACCCCTTGGAATTTCAATTTCCTCATCTGTTGTATGGGGGTAACATCCATTTTAGAATTGCTCTGAGGATTCAGTGAGGTAAATATACAAAGTACTTAGCATAGTACCCAGCACACAGTGAGGCACACTGCGTTTTTGTTGTTGTTGTTGTTATTATTAGGCCACAACAGAGAATGTATCTCCTAATACCTGTTATGGTCAAAAGAGTTGAAGAAACTGGTCTTAGACATTTTATATGCCTGATCTCATTTTATGTTGACAACTCTATAGGTAGCTATTATCCCTTTTTAATGACAGAGCAACTGAGTCTCAGGGGAAGCGACCTCCCAAGGCCACGTGACTAGTACAGGGCAGCAGCTGGGATTTGCCCCCTGCCATGCTGCCAGCTGTGACACAGCAGGGCTCGGGCAGAGGGGGGCCTAGATGTGATTCTAGGGAAGGAGGGTTCCCGGGAGAGGCTGGGGTGTTGGAATCTGCTCATCCGCAGCAGCACGGGCGAGGGAGGAGAGCCGGGGGCAGGGCGAGGGGGTCACACTCACTTGCACTCGGCCTCTGCATCGGCTTTGGCGGTTGTGTAGAGGCCACGCAGCTTTGTCCGGTAATAGGGAGAGACTGCAGAAGAAGCACAGGAGGAGGAGGTGTGGGCGAGGGGCAGTTGACAGTCACGTGGCTCTGCTTCCAGGACAGTGGGCTCAGACCCTGGGTGAGGTACCAGCTCTCCTAGCTCAGAAGTGCTCCCGGGGGCACTGGGACCCCAGGTACAAGGAGCTCACATTGCCATGGGGTACAAATGCCTTCACCACATCTAACAGAGGACCTCTTATCTTCGCCACAGCACGACACCCGCAGAAAAGATGTCTCAGCTCGCGGGAAAGCAGAAAATGTTCTCAAAGCTGCTCAGAGGTGGAGAGCACAGCCCAGGAGCCTGACCCTCTGAGGGCCTCTTCGGGGCCCCCCGGGGGGGGGGGGCAGCTCTCTCTCCAGGGAAACCCCGAGAACTGAGCTGTGTGTGCTCTAAGGCATTTCCCTAGATTTTCTCACTTTCCTGAGAAGCCTCATTCCCAGGGCAGCCTCATTTACCTGACTTTCTAGTCCCTAGAGCTGGGGGATTTTAAGGTTCCTCAGTGCCAGGCAGCCGTCTGTCACCTGTCTCCTGGGTCACCTTAGGTCACCCAGCCTAAGGGAAAACTGTCCCTCTGGCCTGAGGAGCAGCTCACTTTGGACGATACAGTTTGCAGATACAGGAAAAGTCCCTTTTGGAAAAGAGAGCAGCCCCGCCCCCAATCTTGGCCCCGCCCACAGTCTCCCCCGCCCCCCCCATCCCTGCTCTCTCCCGAGCCCTGGAGACTCACTCTTGTTCTCGGTCTGCATGCGCTCGTGGGTCTTCTGAATATTCACTAAGTTGTGTTCGCTCCGCGAACGCTCTTCCTGCAAGGAGGAGGTCGACAGAACATGAGGGAAGCCCTTCGTCCTGCGGGGCGGGGGTGGGGGGCGGCACCCTGCGTCCTAGGCCAGGCGCTCCACACACATGGCCAGCACTTTCTACATCCAAACTCAGGATCAGTTCAAAAGGACTTTTTCCCTGACTAATGCAAACGCATTACAAAAGGCATCAAAGTTAAATTATAAATTATACATTTAATGACTTTCCTTCATCAAAAAAGACAAACTGATCTGCAGATTCAATGCAATCCCCATCAAAATTCCAGCGGACGTCTTTATAGAAATTGACACGCTTATTCTAAAATTCACATGGAAATTCAAGTGACCCAGAATAGCCAAAACCACCTTGAAAAAGAACAACAAAAACAACATTGGAGGACTCAACATTCCCTGATTTCCACATTTCCTACAAAGCTATTGTAGTCACATGGTGTGACTGGTACATAGGGCACAGAAATAGAGTTGAGTCCAGAAATGAACAGGGACACCTGTGATCAGTTTACCTGGGGAAGAGGGGATGGGGAAGGATGCTGGTGCCACTCTCCCCCATATCAGTGGTCCTGGGACCGGGGCAACTGAAGATGCCGGAAGCAGGGATGATTCCTACCTACCATGTTTCCCCGAAAATAGACCGGGTCTTACATTAATTTTTGCTCCAAAAGATGCATTAGGGCTTATGTTCAAGGGATGTCATTCTGAAAAACCATGCTAGGGCTTATTTTCCGGTTAGGTCTTATTTTCAGGGAAACACAGTAAGACACTGTAACTGTACCTTTTAACCTTGAAGTCAGAATTTCTAAGTGCCTGAGGGGGTGGGTTGTATCTTCACCCCATCAGGCAAAATGGGGTTAGAGGTGAACGCAGCTATACTGCCCTGTGGTCAAAACAGCCCACTAGCTCTGTACCTACCATAACCCTACGTGAGTGGGAATGATGGGGTCGGGGGAGGGCGCAGGACGGGACACTTGCTAGACTAGTGCTGCTAACAACTTAGCAGTCTGGACCAGCACAGGGGCTGAACCTAACGTCCTTCCAACACAGAAAAGTCTGAGTAAAAATCAGTGACGAATGGAGAACAGGGAGAAATAGCCGATGGGTAAAAGAATGAATGGGTCATGCAACGTGCTAACTTCAGGATTGCATTAACGCCTGGAGAGGCTCAGAGCAGGAGAATGATACTGGTCTTCCCTCAGCTATGCCAGATGCCCCAAAGGGTGCAGCCATCCATCTGCCAAGCCCAGCCCTGCGTTTAGAACCTAACAAAAGCACATGGAAGCACGCACACCTGGGCAGCAGCCCTCTGAGAGAGACATTCTGGTCACGTGGCATGATGACACACTGGGCTAACAGCTGACGAGGGAGTGGAATTCTAGCAAGTACTAGGGCCTTCTTTAGCTTTAAAATTGTATTAATAGTTTTCGAGCAGTTTTAGGGTTCCAGAAAAATTGAGCAGACAGTAGAGAGTTCCTATGTAGTTGCTTTGCCTGCAGTTTGAGTAACATCTTGCATGAGCATATTTGTTACAGTTAATAAATCAATATTGATAATTAACTAAAGTCCATAGGTTACATTAAGGTTCACTTTTTGTGTTGTACATTCTACGGGTTTTGACAGAAGCGTAACATATTGTACCCACCATTCCAGTATCATACAGAATAGTCTCACCTCCCTGAAAATCCCGCTTCCCTAGTCATTCCTCCTTCCCTTCCGCCCTCCGGGCCGCTGCAATCACTTAGCTTTTCACTCTCTCATTTTGCCTTTCCCAGAATGTAACATAGTCAGCATCCCACAGTATGTAACCTTCCAGACTGGGTTCTTTCACTTAGCAACATGTGCGCCAGCTTCTTCTGACTCAGTTTTCAGGTTACATCCCACTACAAAGCGTGTCCCTGGAAGGAATTCCTGGGATCCTCTCAATCCTGGGCCACTGGACTGAGTGCTGCACGGCTCTGAGCGGACAGACTGTTGTGGAACTATGAACCTGGATGATGGCCTGATGAGAAAGGTCCCTGGACAAAATATAGCAGCCCAGGCTTGACATGTGTAATCATGAGCGGGGAAAAGAAGGGGAGACCCGCTAACGAGGACCCAATCAATTTATTTGGAAACATACAATAGCAAAAGTCAAAGGCAATCAGAAAATGTGCAATGACAGAAGGTAAAGGCAGGTAAGACTAAACTATACACATTAATAACAATGTTGCGCCAAAGAAGCTCACAAACCGGGGGGAGACAACACGGGAGAGGTCGGGAACCCAAAAAGACCTCATCAGGTTCGTGGCTAGAGACTGGGACGTCCCCCAATGCTGCAAGCTGCATGCAAGTTCCAATTTCCAAGTTCTAAGTTCCAATTTACTGCCAATTGAGGTCTGTCTTATGTATCTCTTCAGAGGCACGTCAGAGCCAATTTTCTTGTTCCTGTCTCCCCCTCAGGGAATGGCCAGTTCTGTGAGGGTTCTGCAGCTAATATGATAAAGATATTGTTTATCTGGCTGAAGGGTCAGTTCATCCAGACAAACAATCTGCTGTTCCGGGCTGGGACCATCGGCTCAAGGCCATTTAGGGCTTGGCAACGTGCCTGTCACGTCATTCTTCACCTCATATCTCCTCTACTGGGGATTAGATGAGGGAAAAACAGACAAAAAGAAACAATAAATCACATCAGCCAATGAAGGCAAATTTTCCTAACATCTGCCCCACAACATACTGCAGCCTGCTATGCACAAACATGTATCACCCTTGATTTGGGGGAATGGAAAGCTATTACAAAGAACAGGGAGAAAATGGGTGTGGGGGCAGAGCCCCAGAAAGTAGTTTCCAGGCTCAGCCTCACATAGACAGGTGCTGGCTCAGGTAGTAAATGGCCATCAACTGTGATTGTATGGCCATCAGCTGTGGCTAGTTGGCCGTCAGCTGTAACAGTGAGCCATTGGCCACTAATATAACTGCTGTGGCTACGCTAGCAGAGAGAGAAAGAATGGGGGCTAGCAAGAAGATGGTGGCTGGGCTGGCAAGTGAGGATGGTGGTTTGCGGACAGTGTGGATCCAGCCTCCAGTGAGAGTATAGTGCCGCCAGAGAGAATATAGTGGTATGACTCCCCAACCTATAGCTCCGTGGGTGTTCCTTTTTGGCCTCACCATATCCTGCGTTCTTATGTGGGGAGCGGGAGCAGAGACCCCACCGGACGCCCTGCACGACAAATGGCGCAGCGAGCAGGGTATGGTGCCGGCCAAAGCTCTCCAAAGGACGGTGGAGCAGTTTGTGTGTATGAACACTCAGTCTCTGGAAGACCAGGAGGAGCAGCTCCCAGAGAGCTGGACCCCCGTGGAGGGGTGGGAGGACGTGGATGGTTCTCCCACCAGCACAGGAAAAGCCATGCAGCTGCTAGAGAGATGGAGCCCCGTGGAGAGGTGGAAAGATGTGGACGGTTCCCCAACCAGCACAGGCCGGAGAAAGCAAAGGTCGTTGCAGCCTTGTGGGCCGGGAAGTTCCTGCTCAGGCAGCCCAGATGCAGGACTTGTCCCAGGAGGAAAGGCTTGCTGAGTCCTCCATGGGAGATGAGGGTGAGGTCAAGGTCATCCCTCACCCCCAGGACAGCCCTGGCGAATGACTATGGACTATGGGGAAGTGCCTTCCATCCCTAATTTAATGGACAGCTTGACTGTTTGTTTGGGAACGTACCACCATGTAGTGGAACTGGGGGATATTTGCTTTTGTGTCTTGACTGGCCGCCATCGAGAATATGTAAGCACCTTGATTGTGAGTCGCTGTTGTTCCAGCAGGGTACCCTGAGAGGCACAGAGAGAGTGGCAGTGCCCTGAGAGCCCTGGCTGTGTCCAGGAAGTCTGGCTGAGCCCTGAGATACCCTGGCGGTGCCCAGGAAGTCGGGCTGTTCCCAGAGAGAGTGGCAGTGCCCTGAGAAACCCTGGCTGTGTCTGGGAAGACAGGTGGTACCCTAAGAAGTCCAGGAAGTCTGGCCGTGCCCAGAAGCACTGGTGGTGCCCTGAGAAACCCTGGCTGTGCCCAGAGAGCCTGGCTATGTCCAGGATATTGCATTCACCTCCAGGTTCCTCGCACAGGGCCCCTCGCGGAAGACGCTTGTCGCGTAGATTGTGAGGCGAGAGCCTGTAGGGGTGGAGTGTGGGGACAGAGCCCCAGAAAGCAGTTTCCAGGCTCTCGGCCTCACATAGACAGGTGCTGGTTCAGGTAGTAAATGGCCATCAACTGTGATTGTATGGCCATCAGCTGTGGCTAGTTGGCCGTCAGCTGTAACAGTGAGCCATTGGCCACTAATATAACTGCTGTGGCTAGGCTAGGAGAGAGAAGAGAGAAAGAATGGGTGCTAGCAAGAAGATGGCGGCTGGGCTGGCAAGTGCGGATGGCGGTTTGCGGACAGTGTGGATCCAGCCTCCAGTGAGAGTATAGTGCCGCCAGAGAGAATATAGTGGTATGACTCCTGTGGGGACAGAGCCCCAGAAAGTAGTTTACAGGCTCTCGGCCTCACGTGGAGGGGTGCTGGCTTGGGTGGTGATTGGCCGTCGGCTGTGGCCAGTTAGCCAATTAGCCGCCAATATAACTGCTGTGGCTACGAAGGATTGCCGAGGAGCCGAGCAGAGCCGAGCAGAGCCGAAGAGAGCGGAAGAGGAGGGCCGAGAGAGAGGAACAGAGGAGAGAGTGGAGGAGAGTCGTCGGTCGGTCGGTTGGCGGAAAAGCGGACGGCAGGTCGGCGTCCGGTGGGCCCAGCCTCCAGTGAGACCATAGTGGTATGACTCCCCTACCTATGGCTCCATGGGTGTTCCTTTTTGGCCTCACCATATCCTGCGTTATGTGGGGAGCGGGAGCAGAGACCCCGCCAGACGCCCCGCACGACAAATGGCACAGCGAGCAGGGTCTCCCGCACGACAATGGGTTTCTGATAGGATTAAAGCAGTAGGTCCCACAGGGTGGGTCCAAAGGCCCCCCCCTGAGATGAGGAGGGTTTAGAAAGGCCGTAGGATACAGTAGTCAGGCTAAGTTACATCCAGTAACTTAGATATGACGACCACTCACCTAACCCTAGTATGGGGCACCCAACATTTCTGGGTACAAAATATGTATTTTAACTGCACCTGGGCCGTTAGGACACAACAGCAACATAATGCATGGCACAGTGAGCAACGTTGGACTCGAGACAGAAGAGGGTGTGGGCTGTGGGACACGCTGAATTCACTTTTCATGAGAAGCAGGAATCGAGGGGAAAAGATTCGTTCGTGAGAAGAAACAGGCTGAAGTGAGCTCTCTTACAGGAGGAAGGAAAGGGATGAGTCAGCCGGAAAGATGATGATGCTTTAGTGAGTGGTCCAGGCCAAGCCAACAAGCGGTGCCGGGTGATTCGAGGACCGATCTGTTGTTGGGAAAGGGCTGCACCCTTGATATGGGAACCCCCTTGATACAGGCCAAACGAAAGGACTCTTTCTTGCTACAGAAAACTCTTAAGTTTTCTTTCTTTAGTGTTTTAACTCCATTAGTGTCTTAATCATAAATAATAGATTGTTTTTAACCTGAATCATAGAAATCTCCTACCTCCTGCTTTAGATAATTACCCTAAAACTTGTGATTCATACTTGTTGATTGTAATCATTGAAGCCTAATGTTCTCTCCTATCCTTTCCGGGCCTAACTCCTAGACAATTAACGACACCCAAATGATTGGTTGAATGGTCACAGGCTCTATAGAGCTAATGGATTTATTAATTAAAATCCATTTTTCCTCATTCAGGGGCTTTGGGGATACAGAGGATACCCCAGCAAGATCACCAGTCCCAACCAAAGAAGCTGTGGGGACAGAGTCCCAGAGAGCAGGTTCCAGGCTCTCGGCCTCACATGGAAAGGTGCTGGCTCGGGTAGTAGACGGACATCAGCTGTGACTAGTTGGCCGTCAGCTGTAACCAGTGAGCCATTGGCCACTGATGTAACAGCCGTGGCTACGCTGGGCGGTAGGTTGGTTAGTAGGGAAGCGGACGGCGGAGTGCGACTAGCAAGTGGGGTTAGGAAGCGGATTGTAGATCACGAATCGTGTTGATCCTACTTCCTGTGTCTCACCTGGCTGCCAGCGAGATTGGGGTGCAGGAAGACCCCTTGTTGGGGTGCTGGCGGATGTTTGCTTTTGTGTCTCGACCAGCCACCAGCAAGAATATACTGGTATGACTCCCGTATCTATGGCTCCCTGGGTGTTCCTTTTTGGCCTCACCATGTCCTGCATTCTGGTGCGGGGAGCGGGACCAGAGACCTTGCATGACATACACAGTGGCAACCAGTCTCGGTACAGGCCTTTCAGCTGAGTCAGGGTGACCGGCTTTATCCCCAATGGACCTGGAACTCGGAAATTGAATTATGGCCAACTGTAATCAAGTCTGTCCACAAGAATAGCTGGTAAATGGACAGGACCAATTCAGTTGGGAATATGTAAGAAATAGCTCTGTAACTCTTTCTTACTTGTTCTATGAGGAAAGTGAATTTTACCATGGCCGTACTTCAATAAGGTGTCACACTGGCCTTGTTGGTAAGACCTAACTACCTTATGCAAATAAGTCATGTGGTCATACTGAGACCGCCGATCAAATGCACCGGGAGACCGAGTCAAAGCCTTATCAGAATGTAATACTCACGGAAAATGAGTGGCCTGAAGAAGAACTGGGTTTAGCTAACCACCAGCTAATTTCTATGCTAAACAGTTCTACCCAAATTTATCATAAGGTCCAAATAGCGGTAGATGAAGGGGGGAAATGAGCCAAGTTAGCACGACCACAGGAAACGTACAATGGCTCTCTAGGACAGATCTGTCAGTTCTTCAAGTCCACACCCCCCCACACACTGGCTCCTTCAAACATTAGGCGTATTCATACGGACACTATCACTGTATCTGTAATATAAACGCCATGCTGAAAGGAGACGCTCAAATATGCTCATTCTGCTGTACGAGAGGCGAGGCCAGGCGCCAGCGGCGTGGCTTGTAGTCGAAGATGAACTAAGCAGGCCTGGGTTTTCAAACGCTACCCCTTCCACAGAAGGCTTGGCCCCTGACCAGCTTCTGAGAGATGACCTCTAACTAAGCCCCTTGGACTATCTTGCCTGATAAGAGCATCTTTGTTTACTTGGGGTGAAAGGGTGGAGGAAAAAGGAGTGACAGCTATTGGGTGCAGGGCGGTTCTGTTAAGCAATGAGATGGTCTGAAATTGATCATGGTGATGGTTGCACAACGCTCGGAATATACTGAAAACCACTGAATTGGCTGGGTGTGTGTGTGTTATTTTGAGTTAGACCAACAGCTTTATTGAAGGATGAGGACAGCCGAGCCCTCTACCCCCTCCCGCAGCCCCCTGGACCAGCCGCATCAGCCTCAGGCTTGGGGCAGCCGGAGACTGAATTGTACACTTTAAATGGGTGAACTGTAAGGCATATGAATTACATCTCGATACACTGTTATTAAACAAAAAGAATCATAAGATCCTGCACATGGCAGACAATCCAACAGGAATGGCAGCCATGCCCCACGTTCCCTTCCTCCTCTCACCTTCATCACATCGTCTCGGTTCCCACATGTCCCATCTCACTGAACAAAACCTGCTCCGACCCCTCTAGAGCTCAGTGTCACAGGCCATGTCCCCCGAGGAGTGGAGGGCTGAGCCCTTTTACCTGCGTCTGTTTGATCAGCTGATGGAGCTCTGTGAGAAGCTCTGCGATGCGGGAATCAGCAGACACGAGGGCCATGGTATACGGGTCACCTGGGGTAGAGGGAACACAAAAGAACCTCGGTCACTGTTGTGGGTCAAACTGTGTCCTCCAAAAGGACATGTTGAAGTCCTAACCCCTGGAACCTGTGAATGTGACCTTGGCAGCAGGGTCTCTGCAGATGTAATGAAGACGTACAGTAAGATCAGGTCCTACTAGCGGGGGGTGGGCCTTTACTCTCACATGAGTCGTGTTCTTAGATGAGGAGACACAGACAGACACACACACGCAGAGGAGAATGCCAGGTGGAGACACACACATGGAGGGGAGACCGGCATGTGACAGAGGCAGAGACTGGAGAAGGCAGCTGTAAGCCAAGGAATGCAAGGACTGCCAGCTACACTAGAAGCTGGGAGAGAGGCATGGAACGTAGTCTCCTTCTGAGCACCCAAGAAGGAACACACACTGGAGTTTGGAACTAAGCTGACCCCTTGATTTTGGAACTTTGGCCTTCAGAACTGTGAGAGAACACATTTCTGTTGTTTTAAGCCACCCAGTTTGTGGTAATTTACTACAGCAGTTCTAGGAGACAAATGCAGTGGCAAACTGCCCTGGAATTCTACCCAATCCAATGGCATTTGTACTTAACACGTTCAGAGCACTTACTGAGTAACTTCCAAAGGCAGCAGGCCCAAGTCCCGCCTCTGCTGCTACTAGCCTGACAAATGATTTAAGATTCTGGTCTCCATTTTTTTGAAATCTGTAAAATGGGGATTCAAATAATATTTTATATGAAGACACTTTCCAAGTCATAAAACAGTTACTTTTTTATTATAGAAGGAAGAGAAATTAACTACTAAAAAAAAAAAATCTGACTTAAGGAAAGATGATGTATTCTGATGAACATGAAATGTAATTGGAAAAAGAACAAAAGACAATAAAGGTAATTAAAAGAGTAAGTTATAACTAGGTAAAAATGGACATAAGGCCAAAGATAAAGGAAGGTTGGGAAAAAATGAGAGGAAAATTGTTAGGGTGTGCTGAAATTTTCCATGCTACCCTATCTTCCAGAAAGGTTGTTCCATGAACACATCTGCATACCCACAGGGACAGATACACAGTGAATAGAGCAAAGCCCCTCCACTAATAAATTGTAAACTCCATGTCTTTAAATAGTCGTATCTTCTTAAAATCTCTGCTTCTGGTTATTAAGAAAGTAATATACAACCTAGGAACAAAGGGGAACTTTCTCCACCTGATGAAGGGCACCTATGAACACCCACAGCTAACATCATACTTAATGGTGAAAGACTAAAAGATTTCCCCCCCTAACATCAGGAAGAAGTTAACATTGTTCCTGGAGGTGCTAGCACGCAAATAGGCAATAAAACGAAATATTAATAAAAGAATCCATATTGGAAGGGAAGAAGTAAAACTATCTCTATTTGCAGATGACACGACCTTGGAATAGAAAATCCTAATCCACTCCATCCACTAAACAACTGTTAGAACTAACAAAAAGGTTAGAAGAGTAAGGTTGCAGGATACGAGATCAACAGACAAAAATCAATTGCATTTCTATTCACCTGTAATGAACAATCCAAAACAAATTAAGGAAGCAATTTCATTTCCAATAGCATCAAAAAGAATAACATACTTAGGGACAAGTTTAATCAGGAAAGTGCAGTTTTTACTCTGAAAACTATAAAACATTGTTAAAAGAAATTAGGAAACCTAAATCGGAAAGACAGTGCACGTTCACGGATCAGAAGACTTCATATTGTTAAGGTAGCAACACTCCCCAAGTTGATCTATAGTTTTAATGTAATCCCTATTGACATCCCAGCTGGCTGTTTTTGCAGAAATTAACACTCATCCTAAAATTCATACAGAAAGTCAAGGGATCCAGAATAGCCAACACAATCTTGAAAATGAAAAGCAAAGTTTCCCCAAGTATAAAACGTACTACGAAGAAGCTACAGTCATCAAAACGGTGTGGCGCTGGCATAAGGACAGACTTAAAGATCCATGGAACAGAACCGGGAGACCAGAAACAAACACTCAGGTGCACAGTCAACTAATTTTCAACAACGGTGCCAAGACAACTTAATGGGCAAAGAATATAGTCTTTTTGAGAAACGGTGCTGAGACAATTGGACATTCACATGTAAAAGAATGAATTTGAACCCCTACCTCAGATCATATACAAAAATTATCTGAATCACCAGTTCTCTGAAGATGTACAAATGGCCAACACATGAAAAGACGCTCAATATCATTAGCCATCAAGGAAACGCAAATCAAAACTGCAAGGAGACAGCATGTCATGCTCACTAGGATGGCTGTATCAAAACGAGATGTAAGTGTTGGTGAGGACATGGAGAACTTGTATGAATAAATGAATGAAGCAAGAGTGGTATCATCCATACAATGGACAGGAATGACAATAAAAAGGAGTGAAGTACTAACACAGGCTGCAACGTGGATGAACCTTGAAAACATGACACTGAGTGAAAGAAGCCAGGCACAAAGGACCACAGCGTATGGCTGCATTTCTTTGAAATCTCCAGAATGGGCAGATCCATAGGAAGCTGGGGGTGGGGGCGGCTGAGGGAAAATGGGGAGTGACTGTTAGAGTGTGGGGCTTTTTGGCCAGGAGATGAAATGTTCTAAAACTGTGGTGATGGCTGCGTAACTCTGAAGATACTAAAACCACCGAATTGTACATTTTGAACAGATGTCTACCTCCATCCCCCCAGCCCTGGGCAAACACTAATTTACTTTCTGTCTCTATAGATTTGCCTATTCTGCATTTCATTTCTTTTGGCTGGTGAAGAACAGTCTATCGCTTCGGATAGACCACAGGTTGTAGATCAATTCATCAACTGATGGACATGTGGGTTGTGTCCACTTTTTGGCTATTACAAATAATGCTGCTATGACCACTCTTTTACAAGGTTTTGTGTGGACGTGTTTTCATTTTCTGGGAATATACCTAGTAGGAGCGGAACTGCTGGGTCATATGACAACTGTGTTTACTTTCTGAGGAACTGCCAGACGGTTTCCATTTTACATTCCCATCAGCAATTAACAAGGGCTCCTATATCTGTAGCAGCACGCTGTTAATGTCTGTCTTTTTCATGACAGGCATCCTAGTGGGTGCGAAGTGGGAAGTAGTGGTTTTGATTTGCATTTCCCAGAAGGTTGATGATGTTGAACAGCTTTTCATGTGCTTCCTGTCCATCTGTGTATCTTCTTTGGAAAACTGCCCTTTGTCCATTTTTATTGGGTTGGCTGTCTTTTTTTATTATCGAATTATGTCCTCGAAGCACGTTTTTAATTTTTATGAAGTCTAATTTATTTTTCCTTGATTGCTTGTGACATTGATCTGTTTTTTTGTCACAGATACCATACTATTTTTACCACCACAGCTTTATATAATGATTTTAACATAAAGAAAAAAAGAGGAAAAACTAGACTTAAAAAAGTCAAGATGCATTATCTAGAACCACATGAAATAAAGGATCTAGAGTTTAGAGACTGGAAGTGGATGAATTTGAGAACGATCAGCATTAGGTTACTGCTAAAGTCTTGGGAAATTATCTGCCGAGTGAGAAAAGAGGAGGAAAGGGCCCCACTGAACTACAGCAAAAGTGAAGGTGTGCATCTAAGAGGAGAGTTCAGAGGAAAGATCCTGTGAAAGAATGGATTAGCCTGGAAAAAGGTTGTTCTCTCCTGCTGAATAAAGCAGGATCCTGGTTGGAACCACGGCCTTCTACAGGCCCACACCTGCGCATGTTCAAACTGGGAAGCCCCACACTGGGCAGGTGGGTGTACTTGATGTTGCACCCTCACAGACAGACAGCGGGCACCCCTCTACGCAGCCAGGTAATACAGCTATCCTTCCCTGATGACTCTATCTGACAATCCAAACCTCCTCTCCCCTCGATATCTTTGCTCCTGCCCTCAGACCCGGGTCTCAGCCTCCTTAAGCTGATGTGTGAGGTTCCTACTTTGCTCAGAAGAGAAGCCAGAGACTTTCTCACCAACCCAATGAGGAGCACGTCTGCTTACCCCTAGAGAGAAGGGCTGTCCCTGTACGTACTGAGGACCAACCCCTCCTCTGTACTCGGAAACCCTCTCCTCTTGGACCACCTTCTCAATGCTTTAGGAGCAAACAAGCATATTGCAGGAGAGCGTACCTTAACACGTTGTGTATGGCGGGGTTTAAATCCCTCATAAAAATCTGCTCAGAAAAAAGGAAGATTCTCGTGAGCCGTACGCAACGTGTTAAGAAAAGGTAAGAGCTTCCGAAGCCCACACTCACCTCCCGCTCCTGTCATGCGGGAGACCCTGCTCGCTGTGCCATTTGTCATGCCGGACGACCTGCGGGGTCTCTGCTCCCGCTCCCCACATAACGCAGGATATGGTGAGGCCAAAAAGGAACACCCACGGAGCCATAGGTAGGGGAGTCATACCACTATATTCTCTCTGGTGGCACTATACTCTCACTGGAGGCTGGATCCACACTTGCCAGCCCAGCCACCATCTTCTTGCTAGCCCCCATTCTTTCTCTCTCTGCTAGCATAGCCACAGCAGTTATATTAGTGGCCAATGGCTCACTGGTTACAGCTGACGGCCAACTAGCCACAGCTGATGGCCATGCAATCACAGTTGATGGCCATTTACTACCTGAGCCAGGCACCTGTCTATGTGAGGCCGAGAGCCTGGAAACTGCTTTCTGGGGCTCTGTCCCCACACTCCACCCCTACAGGCTCTCGCCTCACAATCTACGCGACAAGCGTCTTCCGCGAGGGGCCCTGTGCGAGGAGCCTGGAGGTGAATGCAATATCCTGGACACAACTAGGCTCTCTGGGCACAGCTAGGGTTTCTCAGGGCACCACCAGTACTTCTGGGCACGGCCAGACTTCCTGGACTTCTTAGGGTACCACCTGTCTTCCCGGACACAGCCAGGGTTTCTCAGGGCACCACCAGTGCTTCTGGGCACGGCCAGACTTCCTGGACTTCTTAGGGTACCACCTGTCTTCCCGGACACAGCCAGGGTTTCTCAGGGCACCACCAGTGCTTCTGGGCACGGCCAGACTTCCTGGACTTCTTAGGGTACCACCTGTCTTCCCGGACACAGCCAGGGTATCTTCAGGGCTCAGCCAGACTTCCTGGACTCAGCCAGGTCTCTCAGGGCATTGCCACTCTTTCTGGAAACAGCCCGACTTCCTGGGCACAGCCAGGGTATCTTCAGGGCTCAGCCAGACTTCCTGGACTCAGCCAGGGTTCTCAGGGCACTGCCACTCTCTCTGGAAACAGTCCGACTTCCTGGGCACAGCCAGGGCACCCTCAGGGCTCAGCCAGACTTCCTGGACTCAGCCAGGGCTCTCAGGGCACTGCCACTCTCTCTGTGCCTCTCAGGGTACCCTGCTGGAACAACAGCGACTCACAATCAAGGTGCTTACATATTCTCAATGGCGGCCAGTCAAGACACAAAAGCAAATATCCCCCAGTTCCACTACAAGGTGGTAAGTTCCCAAACAAACAGTCAAGCTGTCCATTAAATTAGGGATGGAAGGCAATTCCCCATAGTCCATAGTCATTCGCCAGGGCTGTCCTGGGGGTGAGGGACGACCGTGACCTCACCCTCATCTCCCATGGAGGACTCAGCAAGCGTTACCTCCTGGGACTATAAGTCCTGCATCCGGGCTGCCTGAGCAGGAACTTCCCAGCCCGCAGGGCCGCAACGACCTTTGCTTTCTCCGGCCTGTGCTGGTTGGGGAACCGTCCACATCTTTCCACCTCTCCACGGGGCTCCATCTCTGCAGCAGCTGCATGGCTTTTCCTGTGCTGGTGGGAGAACCGTCCACATCCTCCCACCCCTCCACGGGGGTCCAGCTCTCCGGCAGCTGCTCCTCCTGAGACTGAGTGTTCATACACACAAACTGCTCCACCGCCCTTCGGGGAGCTTTGGCCGGCACCATACCCTGCTCGCTGCGCCATTTGTCGTGCTGGATGGCCTGCGGGGTCTCAGCTCCCCATACAAGAACGCAGGACATGGTGAGGCCAAAAAGGAACACCCACGGAGCCATAGGTAGGGGAGTCATACCACTATATTCTCTCTGGCGGCACTATACTCTCACTGGAGGCTGGATTCACACTGTCTGCAAACCGCCATCCACACTTCCCAGCCCAGCCACCATCTTCTTGCTAGCCCCTCATTTACTGCTAGCGTAGCCACAGCAGTTATATTAGTGGCCAGTGGCTCACTGGTTACAGCTGACGGCCAACTAGCCACAGCTGATGGCCATGCAATCACAGTTGATGGCCATTTACTACCTGAGCCAGGCACCTGTCTATGTGAGGCCGAGAGCCTGGAAACTACTTTCTGGGGCTCTGCCCCCGCAGACTCCCAAATCTGTCTCCCGCCCAGATGGCTTCCCTAAGATTCAGAATCCCAGTCTCATGTTGCCGGACGCTCTACCAGAGACGACCCTAAATCACTATGCCTGACTCAGACGTTCCTTCTGTGAGTCTATTTCTGTATGCTAGAAATTTTCCGTAACAAAAACAATTTTTAAAAAATCAATGTGTCCAGAAAATATTCAAAAATTAGATTATGATAACGGTTGCACAACTCTGAATATACTTAAAAAAAAACCCCACTAACTGTACACTTTAATTGGGTGAATTGTATGCTACGTGAATTGTATCTCAATTAATCTGTTAGACAAAAACCAGTATGCCCCATAGCAAGCTCATCACTCCCTAACCACCTCACACCCATGTGGTAACATGCCCCTTCTCTGCTGGTGTGACCACCACCCCTCAGCCACTGTGGGGACAGAGTCCCAGACAGCAGTTTCCAGGCTCTCGGCCTCACGTGGAAAGGTGCTGGCTCAGGTAGTAGATGGCCATCAGCTGTGACTAGTTGGCCATCAGCTGTTACCGGTTAGCCATTGGCCACTGATGTAACTGCCGTGGCTGAGCTAGCAAGCGCGGATTGCAGTTAGCAAGTGAGGGTGGTTGGCAGAGAAGCGGAGGGAAGGCTACGGATCGTGTGGCTCCTGCTTCCTGTGTCTCGCCCGGCCGCCAGCGAGACTGCGGTGCAGGAAGACCCCCTGTTGGGGGACTGGCAAACGTTTGCTTTTGTGTCTCAACTGGCCGCCATCGAGACTATAGTGGTCTGACTCCCCTACCTATGGCTCCGTGGGTGTTCCTTTTTGGCCTCACCGTGTCCTGCGTCCTTATGCGGGGAGCAAGACCAGAGACCATGTCTGACAGCCACCTATGCTGGAAACTGAGTTGTCACCTCCCCCCACCCCCTCAGTCCCCATGTCGGGTTGACTTTCGCCCCGTATTTCAGGACTCTGTCTACTCCGTTTTGTACTTCGCTCCGTCTCAGGCCCTAGCAAGGTCAGTCCCCCTGGAACTCACACAGCGGCCTCCTAAGCGGTCTTGCTCCGTCAGATCCACCCTCTACATAGCCCTAGAACCTTCCATCTATAAGACAAGTGCGGTCATTTCATTCCAGCCTCCTGCCTCCGGCATAAGTCCTTGACACAGGACACAGAGCTCCACGAAGAGGCTTCCGTCTCGTCTCTCCCCCGACCCCCCCACCTCTCATCACTGTCTGCTCCTCATTTTCTGTGCCAGCAATCCTGACCTGTGCCGCTTCTGACCACACGCCACGTAATTTCTTATCTCCATGCCCCCTGCACATGCTGTTCCCTCTATCCGGGATGTTCCCACAGCCAGATGGCCCCTAATCCTCAGCCTGATTTAACTACATATTCTCTAAGACCTGGCTTACTACCAAGGCACCGTCTCCATCAACCACAGACGGAGACCCCAGTCTCCGAGGCTGGGCTCACTTACCTTTCTCAGTGTCACCATGATGCCCTGTGCCTCTCTCTACCACAGTGCCTATCAAACCATATTAAAATTCTCGTGGTGTGTATTTGTCTCCTCCCCTCGCCTGTCCAATCCCTGGGGAGCGTGGGGATCACTCTGTCCTCCATTCCTAGCACAGAGCTGGCACACAGGACCCGTCGTCCTTGCATTTCCGTTCACTCCTCAACTCTTCGCAGTCTGGCTCACTCTCAGTCCCAATGATCTCCTGCCTGCTCCTGGAACTTTCCACTGCACTGAACACCTGACCACACACCGCTTCCCAAAGCTCTGCTCCCTGGGTTTCCAGGCTTCCAACGGCCCCAATTTCTCTAACCACCCTGCACCGTCTTTCTGCTGCCCTCCTCCGCCACTGCAGTGGAAGAGCACCCCGGGGCCCCCTTCTCGTTCTCTGAGCACTCTGAGCGTTCTCACTGGCTTCAAGCCCCCATATTCTGAAGCTTCCGAATCAACGTCATCAGCCCTGTCCTCTCTCCAGGGCTCCCAACTCAGCTTTCCAGGGGCCACCTGAGTAGCTCTACCAAAAGGCCCCTCAAATACCTCACATTTCCTGCACTGCTCTGCCTCGCAGATATGGGTTGATGGCGTCCATCACTGTGCAGCCAGCTTCCCAAGCTGGTCATCTCCAACCCCCAACCTCCGTGAGCAAACGCCATTTAAATTCTATTGGTTTTGCCTCAGAAATTTACCTCCGCTACAGCTCCCTCTCTCCCACCACACCTGCCACTGTCTTCGTTTAGGTTCTTATCATAGTATCACAATATCATCCCATCTCTCTGTCTCATTGGACCTGGACACAAAGTCTGTTTCGCTTCAGGAGGGAAAGATTTTGAGTAGATAATATAATGCACATAGTAAAACAATGCAAACAATTCAAGAAGTACAATACCTCCCACCCCGAGAGGCAACCACTATTGTTTCTTGGGTATTTCTCCAGCGATAGCCCATGTACAAGGGAAAAAAAGGTATGGATCTCTTAAAACCTTTTGCAAATCGTAGATGCAGAGACAGAAAGACGCGTGACTAAGGGTGAAACCTCCAGCAAACCAAAGTGGAAAAGCTGACCCACGTGGTCCGAAGGGGAAGGAGCAGAGGAAATACCAAACCAGGCGGGGCCTAACCCCACAACCAACAGGCAGCAGTGGGAAAGGAGGGCCCCATTTTTGAAAAGATCTGCCTAAACCCTCCGACTCTCAGCCCGTAGACCCATTTAGGGCTTCCCGCATATAAACAGTGGCTTGGGACTGCTTTCATCTCGCCTCGTCTCTATCCAGTGTGAAATGATTCTGAAGTGCTGAGGCGAGTGGCAAGGTTCTGTAAGATCATTGGCCTCCTGGGTTGGGCCCGGCCTAGGAGAACCACCTCCTTTTACGATTTTACAACAAACGACTGCTATCTCCAGATCCAGTCAGTTAGGAACTTGAATTTCCCCGGAAAACACACTCTAAGTAGAGGCAAAGGTTTCTCAGGCTCTCTACTCTGAGAACGCCATGCCTGCTGGTGCAAAGCAAGTGGGAAGGAGGCACCAGGTATTGTGAAACCAAACCTGCCCCAGAACCATGCCTGACCGAAAGAGCCAAGCAGCTCCCAGCCGGCAGGAAAGCTTGCAGCCCAAGCTACCTGTTACCTGAGTCCAAGGTTCCAGGTGACCTTATCACTATGCTTGAACAATGAGAGGCTTGGCAATTCCTGCCGGGTTCTAGGTATTCAGATGAATTTCCAGGCAAGGCTCAGCACTCTGCACTTTTTGGCGCCTGGCACTCTTCACTAACTTAGAAGGCCACACCACCTGTTTCTACCCACAGAAGGAACCACTGTTCTGACAGTTTTCATTGTAGTATAGATTAGTTTTGCATGTTCCAGATCATGTAATTATTTTCTTTTATGGTTATTGTTCTCTGTGTCCCCAGGTCACAAAGATACTCTTCTGTTTCCTTCCAGAAGTGTTATAGTTTTAGCTTTTAAGTTTATAATAAGGGCAAGGTCAGTGGTCTTTCTTATCCATACAATATCTAGCTGTTCCAATCAGCTCTTAAACCCATCTAGCAAAGTCTTCATTTTAGGTGTTGGATTTTTTTTGGTTCTAGAATTTCCATTTCTCTTTTATAGTTTCTCTTTCTCTGCTGAGATTTCTTGTCTGTCCATTTGTTACAAGCATATTTTCCTGTACATACCTGAGCATAGTTTTCATAAGTGCTTTAAAATTCTTGTGGGGCCGGTCCAGTGTCTCAGGAGGTTAGAGCTCCATGCTCCTAACTCTGGAGGCTACCGGTTCGATTCCCACATGGGCCAGTGGGCTCTCAACCACAAGGTTACTGGTTCAACTCCTCAAGTCCCACAAGGGATGGTGGGCTCTGCCCCCTGCAACTAAGATTGAACATGGCACCTTGAGCTGAGCTACCTCCCGAATGGCTCAGTTGGTTGGAGCGTATCCTCTCAACCACAAGGTTGCCAGTTCGACTCCCGCAAGGGATGGTGGGCTGCGCCTACTGCAACTAGCAACGGCCACTGGACCTGGAGCTGAGCTGCACCCTCCACAACTAAGACTGAAAGGACAACAACTTGAAGCTGAACCGCCCCCTCCACAACTAAGATTGAAAGAACAACAACTTGACTTGGAAAAAAGTCCTGGAAGTACACACTGTTACCCAGTAAAGTCCTGTTCCCCTTCCCCAATAAAATCTTAAAAAAAAAAAAAGTTTGGCTGATTTGTAAAATGAACAGCTTAATTCAGATATAATTCACATACCACATAACTCACTCTTTTACAGTGTTCAATTCAGTGGTTTTCTTGGTAACTTCACAAGATTGTGCAACTATCACCACTATCTTAGAATATTTCGACCACCCCAATGAGAAACCTTGTACCCATCAGCCATCACTCCCCATTCTCTCCTCCCCTCTGCCATTGGCAACCATTATTCTACTTTCCATCTCGATGGATCTGTCTATTCTAGACAGTTCATATAAAAAGAATCATATACTAGGCAGCCTTTTGTGTCTGGCTTATTTCACTCAGCATAATGTTTTCAAGGTTCATTCCTATGGCAGCCTGTATTAGTACTTCATTCCTTTTATGGCCAAATAATATTCCATTGCATAGATACAACTCATTTTGTTTATGCAATCATTAGTTGATGGGCATTTAGGTTTGTCTACTCTTTGGCTATTAGAATAATACTGCTATTAGCATGTGTGTACAGGTTTTTGTGTGAAGTTGTATGTAAAGTGCTTTCCTACTTTTATATGAAGAATCTACAATTCCTTCTCTGTGGCTATCTTCTTTCCATGATGGGCCTTTGTCATATGCCCACAGGCATTAAAAACAACGACGACAAACACATAGGGAACTCACTAGTGCAATTCTTCTGGGGTCAACTCCTATCCAGTTACTGCCTGCTTCTGATTTTTCTCTAGTACCTTTAGGTAGTGGTTTATTTCATTTTTTTGTGTGTGTGCAGTTTATAGTCATTATTTGTGGGAGGGCTGGCCTGGTATGAACTACTCCACCACTGCCGAACCAACCTCTGAGTGTCTTGCCTGGCACCTTTTCTCCATTTTGGTAACAGCACTACAATTTCCTTTTGGGAAACTACCCTTCACTTTGGCTCTAAGGATGGGTACACGGCCTGGGCCATTGCAAGTATTACATTCTCCCTGACCACCATGACTTGTCTAACCAAAATCAAGTTCAGATCCTGTGCTGAAGCTATCTGCAAAGAGACATCCTCTTTCAGCTGTTGCTTAAGAGAGTGTCATGGAAGCCTGGAAGCAATAGAGGCTTTTGCCTGCGAGAGAGAGAGAGAGAGAGAGAGAGAGATGGAGGAAAGAAGAGCTGAAAGACACAGAAAATACTAGTGACATAATTTAGTCTTCTGAATATAGCCATTCCTGAAGCTGGTATACCCAGGACTCCTCAATTAGAGTCGATCAATATCCCTTTTCTGCTTAGGCTAGTGTTTGGGTTAGCTTTTTCTTATCTGCAACTGAGAAGTTTAACTACTAAGAGGTCATTCTTAGGGACAAAGGTTGCAGGGTAGAAGCATATATTATTATTATATTAGCTGCCAAACACCCTGCCTAAAACAGCACTCTGGCTTCTCTACTAGCAGCCAAGGCCTCACACAAATTCAAACACCCTATACTTAAACCACTCTAAAATGAATCCTATGGGCCTTAAGACAATACGAGCTTTGTTCTGAGTCAAAGGGAAGCAAAGCAAACCCTACCCTCAGATCCCATACCCTCAATCCGGCCACCATCAAGAATCTACATTCCCTAATTGGTTTTAATAAAAACGAGAAAATGACAATTTCCCCCCCTAGTACCTCCCATGCTTCGGTACTAGAGCTTACACAGGTGATTCTCATTTAAACCTTGCCATCCTAAACGCACAGCCTCTTTATCGCTGGGAAAACGGACGTTCAGAGAGGTTAAGTTATGTGGGCAACTCAGGAAATCCAGGCAGTTGAGCTGGGACTGCGATACCCAAACTCTAAAATCTATGCTCTTCCTTCCAATTGCACGTTTTGTCAGCACATCACACAGTCAATAGCAAAACAGATCATGGAAGTTGAAGCATTTGTCTACTGTAAACTGCCAGTCCGCTGGTTAGCATACTTTCGATTACACCAAAATTACCGCTAATAGGATGGTGACTTATGTGGCATCTGAAAAAGAAAGGTAGGAAAACGAAGGTAGTCATGACAGCTATTCCTTACTGAATACCTACTATGTGCTAAGGAAGCACTTTTACGTACACTATCCTATTTAGCCCTCCTAACCATCCTGCGAGGCAAGTCCTATTCTTTAGCTCTTTCACTGCGTTAATTGATTTCAAGTTTTTTCCCCAAAATGTGTCAAAAATCCACAAAAAATAAAAAGTTGATACTTTGACTATTTTACGCATTTAATAACATTTTGAGTTGCTTTGTACGTAAATGACATTATTTTTATTTTAAACCTGTTAATGGTAATACATTTACCATTATATTGAATTTTAGCAAAAAATATTCAAAACGTACTAAGTGGCATCAATGAGATTTAAGTATAGATTTAAGTATAGACAAATTAGAACCTAATGGCATTGATGACATAAAAATTTTATTACAAAATGTTACACAATATGGCATACAAAACACATCTTTGTTGTTGATAGGGCAAGCCACAGGAAAATATATCCAAATGTCGCAGCAAAAGAGTTAGTATTGTGGTAACTTGCATCTTGGACAAATAAATGATTTTAGCAAGGTCATGCAAGTAACAAGTGGCAGAGGAAGGATCCAAATCCAGATTTGTCTGACACGACACCTAAGCTTTCAGGACTCAAACAGCCTTTAATATCAACGTGTAACTCCTGGTTCACGTTCCACTTCATGGATACAGTGACCACAAATCCTGAAGTGACATACATTAAACATTTTTTTCCAATGCAGATAGTTCATCAAACCTCTAAATGAGATTCATATTTTAAACCTTCATAAGAATCTTTGTATACAAATTAAGAAATCAGAAAACATGGCCTGTGACTTATGTCTCCACTTCCAGCTTCAGAAAATTGGTGGCTAAACCTACGGACTGTAAATGGACCTACCCACTGAGAACAGGGTGCCTTGTGGTTGGGCCAGGTATCTAGAAAACGGACACTCTGGTTTCCAAAACACTTTCAAGGCATTTGCTTCAGAGCCTGGGCAACAGCTCTCAAACAGTCCTGTCCTATTGACCCTACTGTACAAGTCCAGTGCCTCCAGCCCAAACAAGCAGACTTGCATGCTTCTGTTAAGCCTGCCCAAACTGGTATGCCTGCCAGAGATGCCCTTTAATCCTTCCCTTTCTTCTCCTCTGGATCTCTCCAATTTACTCATCTTTCCAGGTCCAAATCAAATAGCAGCAATGTTAACACTTTTACAGCAGTACTTGCCACCCTTTTTCACACCATGGCACACAGAGCACGTGGTATTTGTACGGCACACTGGGGTAAAAGAACAAAGCTGCTTACTCCAGAAAAGAAGGGCAGAAGGGTCTGACCGCCCCAGGCCCCTCGCATCTGCCCCAATGCCAAGGGCAATCAAACCTTCCAAAGCACCGTACACACACTTTCATTCTTGCACTTGTCACATACACACCAAGAGACTAATTGTTTTACTTGTCTCTCCTGCCAAACCATGAGCTCTTATAAGAGTGAGATGTAGTTTTATTCATTTTACATTCCTAGCAACTAGCGCAGGGCCTGGTACCTACTAGGTCCTCAAAACACATTGCTGAACTGAATCTTGGAAACCTCTTAAAACAGTCTTTCAAGTTATAAACGATTCTGAAGCTGGGCTATTCAATATCTTTTCCCTGACCCCCGAAAACACTGACTTGCTACCTACATACTGTAAGAGGGATTGTCTACTTCCCACCTATGGAGGAGAGGTACTTCCCCTTTTCTAAATTCATTTACTTAATAATATTTACTAAGCACCTATTCTCTGCCAGCAGTGAGAGACACCCAGTTCCTGCTTTGCTCTAAGGAAACTTCCAGCCAAGGAAGGAACACAGATATTAAACAAACAGTTCCATATACTTACCTACAGGTGAAAGAAACACTCTAAAAGGGACATATAGGACAGAATATAGATGAATGGATCCATCTCAATAATGACAGAGAATGTCAACGAACCGAAAACACAAATTTAAGGCAGAAAGGACTAACCAAGTGCCAAAGAAAATATCGACAGTGAAACACCCAGTAGTAAAACTTCAAAACTTCAGGGATAAAATATGTGCTAATCTATGGATGGAGTAGGGGAGAGGAGAAGCAAAAGACACCAAGAATAACTCAAGGTGTTTGGCCTGAGCAACTGAAAGAACAGGAAGACCGGGGAAGGGGATGGGGAAAACTCAAAATGTCAGTCATTTAAGGGATGTCACGTGACAGCTGCATATAAGAACCTGGAGTTCAAGGTACAGCACTGGGTTGAAAACGGAAACTTCAGCGTTGGCACAACAGCTGGTACTGGTATTTAAAGCCTTGAAATGGGTGACTGCTAGGAAGCGAACGCAAAGATTAGGGTGAGGCGTGGGGGCAGTGCAACCAGTGAAGGCGGAGGGGCAGGAACCGGCAGAGGCCAGAGGGAGCCGAGGCTAAGGACGAGAATGCTCCCCAAGCCAAACGAAGACGGCGATTCAAGTACTGCTGTGGGGCGGAGAATGAACTTAACCCTGAATGCGGCGACTTAGAGAGCACTGGCGGCTTTGACAAATGGTGGGGACAAGGCCTGACTGGAGGGGGTTAAAAAGAGCCTCGGAGAAAGGGTGCTAGTGAGGAAAGACGGAAGCGTGGGCTGCAAACAGGCAGCGAGATGAGGGACGGCACCTGGAAGCACATGGAGGGAGCATGAGGTTGTTTTGTGAAGGGCACACCTTGAGCATGTAATAAACCTGCGGGAGTGCGGGGCCCATCATCAAACCCCGCCTTCTCGCACCTGGGCTAAGCATCCCACCTTGGCCGGCCTCCGCGACAAGCTCCGCCAGCTGCGCTTCCCAGGGTCGCGGGACTGAAGGGCGCACGCGCAGACCCCGCCTCCCGGAGCCCCACCTCCCCCGGGGGACCAGGGCGCGTGCGCAGAGCCCCAGGCCGCGAGGCCCGGAAACCGGCCTGCTGACGGTGGATCCCGGTTCTGCGCTCCCGCTCTCCTCCTGGGGCTCCAGATCGCGACCCATCCCCACCTACCGAGTCACGGCTGGAGCAAGCGCGTCGTGCTGGAAACTGCGACTCTCTCCACGCTTTTCAAAGACAGAGGGTAGTAACGCGCTTGCGCTCGAAGATTCGCGGCAGGTCCAGAACCACACTTTTCCCTTTTTATGAGCTAAGTCGCAGCTCCCAGGACTCCCCCTCTACGCGTGCGCCGTCTGTCCTCAGTGATGTGCAGCGCTGCCCGTTGGGAAATGTAGTTTTTACTTTGCACACTTCCCGACTCGAAAGCTGAACCTTATTTTAGCAAACCAGGGTCCCTGTGTGTTTTCAGTATCCTCTCCCATTCCCCCAGAGCCTCTGTAAAATAAGTTTTTAAAAAACGAAAATAAGCAGATTGTTGATTGAGGGGGATCAGTGGGCATATGAGAACTCTTGCCTCAATTTTGCTGTGAACGTCAAACGGCTCTAAAGTCTATTAAAAAAATTTAAAAAAAAAAGAAAGTAAAAAACAAGCAAATCTACAGACCCGGAAATCGCGCTCTTAGGGAACCTCCCCAGGAACATGTTAAGATGTGAGCATTTAGCTATAATGGTTTACATGCTAGTATCTTATAATTTCTTACATGACCCCTACCAAAATTTATGATTATATGTTTATTTGCTTGATTACGTGATACACTGGCCAACCCAGGTTAAGATTGTCTATTTTGTTCACCTACGTATTCCCAGCACCTAGCACAGAGTCTGGCACATAACAGAACCCCAATATTTTTGTATTCATTAGAAGAATCTCAAATTTCAATACAAACCGTTTCAGCCGGAAACTTCACACATCATTTTCGTTCATCAAGCTTGCTTTTCTTTCTGTGGTGTCTATCTCAATGAATGGCACAAGCATTCCCCCCGTCTTGGCTCTATATCCTGCATTTTATGTGTATGAGGCTTATTCTATAATAGCAGGGGTCTCACAAAGTTTGCATTTGTAAAGCTCTCAGGAGCCATTTCTCCTGAATATCAAATATCACCCTTAGTTGCTCCACAGGAGAGATTTGGGGGTCACAACCTCTTGTTTGAATTTATCTGTAATTTCTGATGTTTCTACAATAAATACGTATTACTCGATTCATTTTTAAAAAATGTTTTAGATATCGTCCATATGTAAGGAATAGCTCTGTCTTCCCCTTCACATCCAAATTCCTCAAAAAGATTTGTCCTCACGTTTCATTTTCTCACTTCCCACTGTGCAACAATGGCACGAAAGCACCTGGGAGTTGTCTTTGACGTCACCCCTTGTCTCCCCTCCTATATTTCACCCATCGCTAAGTGTCTGCAATGTAAAAATAAGAACAGCTCACATTTGTGGGCACTTAACTATGTTGGCACTGATGAACTGTTTTACATGAATTCATTCATATCACATAGTCCAACCACTTTTAATCTCCACCACATCCACCCTAGACCAAGGTGCTTCTGTTCTTGCCTGAACAACTGCAAAAGCTTTTTCATTTTTTTAAATCCCAGATGCAGAGGTTGAGTTACCCATTGCTCACTTTATAGCGTACTATCATCGTTGGAGTCTGCACGGCCTCTCTCTTGTTTTATATATGTTGTGGCCTTTTATCTCTTTTCTCCACGCCTGCCACCTTCCCCGGTGGTGTGTGAGTGTCTTTGGAAACGTGTGTCGTTTAGTGTGCACGTATTTTTAATTTACCTGTATGGTACTGTGTTATAAACCTCACTCTTTCTTACTCTTTCCACACAGCACCATGCTTTTAAGACCTGTTCTTGTTGCTGTGTGTATGCATAGTCTGTTACTTAGAACAATTGTGCAACGTTTCATAATGGGCACCACATTTTAGTTGTTCAGAACCACAGGACCTGAAAATTGCCTCCATCTACTGGTTACCACAAACAATGCCGCAGTGGACGCCTCATGCATGCCTCCTTGTGGCCTGTGTGGGGATTTTTCTGGGGTGTATACCCCATAATGGGACGGAGGAATAATAGCCTCTTACATAGTCTCCCCTCAACCATTCTGGCCACAGAGATCTTCTTAAAATGCAAATGTGTTTATACTCTGACACCCCTGTCTCTTGCCACGCCTCCTTCTCTTCCAATCCCTTTCAGCCTCTCCAGTCCAGGTCTCTCATACCTGCCATGTCCATCCTCCCGCAGCCTCTGCAAAGGCTGCTGGGAGCACTTCTTCCTCCCCTCTGTCCCTCCGTATCTCCTCCTCATCTTCAGATCTCCCTGAACGCACCAAATCCTTCTGTGACAGTCTCTCGAAGCAAGTGTAGACCTCCTGGAATTGTGACAATTTTACATTTGTGTCATAATTTGATTCGTGTCTGTCCTACCCCTCCTCCCGGACGTAACAAATTCCATGAAGACTGGGCTCAGCTCTGTTTATGCTCATCACTGTCTTTACCACTTAGCCTAGCGCCTGTCCAATAATATAAAGATTTGTTAGATGAAAGAGTAAATAAAGATGTCATCTCTGCTCAGGGAGGGCCATTGAGGGGACAGCATCTTGCTGGGGTGACTGCTACAGAACTGGGTCTGCAATTCTGCAGGACCAGAAATTCCATTCTGTCAGCAACCTCTTAGGATAGACTTGCACTGATGCAACTCACAAGAGACTGAGGTATAAACCAGGGCTCTGCCGAGTCACATGGGGAGAGTTAGAGGTGAGGAGCTGACTAGACACTTTCTTTGGGGGGGGGGGCAGCAGCGTCCCTTCCCGTGAGCGAGCCACAGCCTGTCAAAGAAACCTGGGGCTTCCTGGTCTATTAAGGCTCATCGCTTCAGATCATCACATCTGCAATGCTTTTTCAAAGAGCA
This sequence comes from Rhinolophus sinicus, assembly GCF_057876585.1. Lineage (NCBI taxonomy): Eukaryota > Metazoa > Chordata > Mammalia > Chiroptera > Rhinolophidae > Rhinolophus > Rhinolophus sinicus. The sequence continues at coordinate 17,544,440 of NC_142510.1, read as the reverse complement.
TTGAGAAGTCACAGGGGTCTTTACTAAAGGTCTCTCCAGGACACACGGAGGGAGTTACATTGCACAACTTCCTAAGATTCCCTTTTCAAGTCCCTCCCTTCACGGAGCTCCACGGCTGAGGGCAATACTCACGTCTCTCCCTCCTCTCCCTTCAGAATTGGCTTTTTGCGTGGGGGCTTCAGGCACCCTCTACATAAAGCCAGCTTCCCATCTCTCTGCTTGTTCCTGTTCATACCCATCCACTATCCACTTGAGCAAAACAGAGAAGCCTCTAGAGAAGCCTCTTCCTTAGCATCTGCCTCCCATGGCAGGTAGATGGGGAAAAGTGTAACCATTCACATTTAATGGTATTTGTCCCCAACACACAGAAGAAGCCCTATCAGAAGGTGGCATAGTATGCATGGACCCCCATGGAGGATGGGATGAAATAAATTAACTTTTGAAAATTGCTTTTTGGCTTCTGGTGGCAGGGTCTGGGGAAGGGGTGGCAGGGGCCATGTCTGGATGAGAAGGCGGCAAGAAGAAACCCCTGAAGTAGCCCAAGGGGAAGGACTAGGAAGGACTAGAAGGCATTCAAGCAGAAACAAAAAGAGGAGAAGAACATTGAGCCGGAAGTGAAGGCTTTGGGGAAGGTCCCTCTGACCACAGGTGGAATTAAGAAATCTGGCCCAAAGTGAGCTGTTCCTTGTGCCTGGAACAATGGTGACCCTTAATTCCACTCTTGTTTCAAGATTTGGATTCCCTGCCATAACACCTTTTGCCACCTATGGCTAGAACGAAGTATTGCTTTGGAGCCTTTTATACATTAAAGAATAAACTTTTGCGAAAAAAACAATTGTTCCTCCCCCTTCTAAAATAGGTATACACAGTGAATAAGTCAAACATTGCAGAGATCTAGAATCTATAATGGAGAAAGTGAAAATTCTCCACAATCCCCATCCCAGATATAACCACTATGGAGAGCTGGGTACACATCCCATTGCCCTCACCCCCAGCTGTGCCCCACTCTCCCACCACCTGCTCAACCTGCAAGGAGCTGGCCATCCCCAGCAAGAGATTATTTGAATAGATTTTCCTCTGTAAGCATGGAATAATATTTTAGATTGAATAAAGCACCAAGCAGCGCTTAAAGCTCACCCTGATGCACCCCAGGCATTCTCTTGTCATTCCCCAGGATGCCACCTTTGAAGATGGGTACTGCACAGGGGGCCCCAGAGGTACATCACCATCCAGGTGTGTTCCACAGAAAGTCAGCCAGATTGTATGAAACCTGGATTGGCATTTATACATACAGTCAAGGACTGTTACCTGTCCAGGAGACCTTCATCAAAATTTAGTATGATACTGACATACAGCAGGATATTTACAACCCCTTGGTGTTTTTTCCACCAAGCACATGCCAGACTGCCCAGCAGAGAAGGGCAGTGAGGACTGGTCCTAGTGACCCTGTAAACATCGGACATCAGACGCCAGTGGCCCCGGCTGGAAATGGATTTGAGACTTGAGGAGATGAGACTCTTCATTGAGACTCTTCCTAAAACATTATATTCTTAGGAAGATAAATGTTGAGGTTTTTTATTTTCTTAATATAAATGTTATTGGGGAATATTGGGGAACAGTGTGTTTCTTCTCCAGGGCCCATCAGCTCCAAGTCATTGTCCTTCAATCTAGTTCAGGAGGGTGCAGCTCAGCTCCAAGTCCAGTCATTGTTTCCAATCTTTAGTTGCAGGGGGCACAGCCCACCATCCCAGGAGGGAATTGAACCGGCAACCTTGTTGTTGAGAACTCACACTCTAACCAACTGAGCTATGGGGCCGCCCCTCCGGAAGCTCAGCGGCAGCTTGTTGTCTTCATTCTGGTTGTGGAAGGCACAGCTCACTGGCCCATGTGGGAATCAAACTGGCCACCCTGTTGTTCAGAGCTCGTGCTCTACCCAACTGAGCCATCCGGCTGCCCCTGTTGGGAGTTTTTTGTATGTATGTATTTTTGATTACTGAAGCTATGTTTACCATTGGAAATTGAATGGAGATTGTATGGTTATATGAGCTGAATAGATGGCTAATATGGATACTTCAGATATTTTTAAAGTCCATTTCTTTCTGTTCTTTACATGTGTACAAGTGTATACTAAGTGCCCTAGGATTCGAAGGGGTGAGGGGTCTGTAGGAGCAGTTTGCCAAGGCGGGAGGCATATTTTATTAATGACATTGTTGAGAATTGATATGATAATAAAAAGCAGATGATTTTGGCTAATTTACAGAAAATGACCCATTTTGGGGCCTGCGTTAGAGTGTTGGGTTGCTCCCCCTGCCCTCCTCCCGCTACTGACAAAATGACCCCTTAAAGTCTCTTCCAGATGTAAGACCTCTAGGGCATGACCCAATTGATATAAACATTTTAGCTTAAATGGCAATCTATACTGTGAAGTGATTATTCCTCTAAAGAGATATTTTAAGCAGCAGGGTTTGGAAAACCTTAATGTCTGTACCTGGGTAAGCACAAGCCACGTATGCTTCCTCTTGCCTATGCCAGAATATCGCTAGATGTGCTGAGTCATCACATATTGGTCTATCGACCTAGAGAGACAGGTACCTAGTATTTTAATTATAGTGAAACCAGAGGGCAACCGAGTCCAGGGTTCAAGCTGCCTGCTGCTCAGCCAATAGCCCGACACAGGAACTGGGCTATTTGGAATAAGTGTTTATTTTCAGAGCGCCGGTACTCGGAGGAGGCAGCAGGTTAACGCCTCCAAACTGCCTTAACGTTCTCAGACCGGCTTGGGGGTATTTAAAAGGAAATCAGGGCTTTCTCCCAGAGACTGCATGACAGTCTGTTCTTCGCAGTGCCTCTCTCTGTCATTGTAACGCTTTGGTGGCATCTGCGATCTGGGAATGGTGATGGGAGTAGCCTGGGAAGAGTGCTGAGCAATTGGGTTTGCAATTAACAAGGATACAGGCATTAATTACGAGCCCGGATGAGGGCAGGGCATCCCAGAGGCATCCTGAGCTCAAGCCACAGGCTCAGGAAAAGGGAAGCCAGGGACACAGCCGGCTCCTATTGCAGGGTCCCCGCTGGGCCCCTGCTTCAGTCGCACTGAATTAGGGGACAAGAGACTATGGTCTCCTGAATCCAGGAGTAGAATTCCCCGTACTCCAACTCCTTTGATTAACTAAATGCACTATGCATTTCCTCTCCTTGGCCTTCCCGGGACACTGTTTCATGACCTCCTGGTCTATCTGGCTTCTGCTCATCTCTCCCAGGTCAGCTCACACATGACCTTCTCTGGGAGTTGCTCACAAGCCTGGGTTAGGTGCACCTTGCAATTGAACACGCACCACCAGCCGATGGCCTGTCGTGAGCCCCTCGAGTACGCGTGTCATGTTCTGCTTACTTTTATAACCCAGCACCGAGCAAGTGTCTGCTTTATGGTGAGTTCCCTGAACACCTGTAGAGTGGAGAATGCTAGCCTCTCTGGTCCTTACTTCCTCATCTGTTAAATGGGGGTCCATTTGCTGATCTCTGGGGAGACTTCCAGTAATAAAATGTACTACTCTAGATTCTTCTAGCATTGTTTCATCGGGCCATCATCTATCTTCCTTAGTAACCAGGAGAAATGGGTGACACCCTTACTATGCTGAAAACAATGTATTACAGTTATCTGTCTTATTTCAATACATTTAATGCAAAAACTAGGATTATAGTGTACGCAACGTTCTTCAACATGCTTTTTTCATTCAACGATGTATTATGGACAACTTTCTCTTCAGAGCTAGAGACATTATTTTTTTTTAATGGCTACAGAGTATTTCACAGAAGGAGGCTGATCAGTCACCTACTGATGGACACTTAGGGTGTTTCCTGTCTTTCTCAGCTACCACAAGGCTGGGAGCATTTCAGTAGGACATTCCTTTTTTTTTTCTTCTTCAATTTATTGGGGTGACAATTGTTAGTAAAGTTACATAGATTTCAGGTGTACAATTCTGTATTACATCATCTATAAATCCCATTGTGTGTTCACCACCCAGAGTCAGTTCTCCTTCCATCACCATATATTTGATCTCCCCTACCCTCATCTCCCACCCCCCACCCCCCTCAGTAGGACATGCTTGTACGGAGAACCACAATGATCAGGGTTTCTGTGCATTGGACAGTCTGATCAATATTGCCAAACCGCCCATTGAAAGACTGCATCTATTTATAGTCAAAGTGATGATGTCACACAGCCAAGAATAATTGCAAGCACCGCTGTGGGGTTTGTGGGCTGCTCTGGACTGGGGCTAGAAGGTCATACAGACTTGCTTCGCCTCATTTAGGTTTTTTGAGTCCCCTGGTTCTACAGCGAGGTCAACAATCCAGTGTGATTACATATCCTGCCTTCGGCCTCAGAGACTCCTGATCCTTTGAGCCAAAGACTTCTGCACATCTCATGGAGCCATAGATAGGGGAGTCATACCACCATATTCTCGCTGGCGGCTGGGTTGGAGATACAAAAGCAAACATCTGCCAGTACCCCAACAAGGGGAATCTTCCTGCACCCCAGTCTCACTGGCAGGTGGGTGAGACACAGGAAGGAGGAACCACATGATCCGCAATCTGCCGTACGCTTTTCTGCCTACCAACCAACCAACCAGCACAGTCACAATAGTTGTATCAGTGGCTAATGGCCAACCAGTCACAGCTGATGGCCAATTAGTCACAGCTGATGGCCATCTACTAATCGAGCCAGCACCTTTCCATGTGAGGCTGAGAGCCTGGGAAGTGCTCTCTGGGACACTGTCCCCACACCCAGTTTTTGAACGTAATACATTCCAGAAGACCGTTCGAGTTCTGAAACTTTGGAAAACAGCAGACAGCTAGGCCTCAGGATCTTGCACTCAGCGGAATCCGCATGACACCTTCGACTTCGGAGGTATGTTCGAAAACCGAAGCATTTACTTCTGGTTTTACCGCGTTCGTAAACCAAAATGTTCAACCAACACGTTGGAAAACCGAGGTACTACTGTAACATCAGGGGGATGGGGTATAGGATAAGTGGGTGTGTTATATTCTGGACAGGCATGCACACTGATTTGCTAAATATCCCTCCCCCATGGCGCGGAGCTCACCGATCCCACGTGGTACTCAGTTCTGTGCGTCCTCTGCTCCCCAGGTGGTCCAAAGCAGGGACTGTTCTACAGGAATTCTTGACAGGTGGCCTCCACACACAGCTGCCAAACCCGTGCCAGTGTTTGGCCAGCTGTGTTGACTTAGAACGAGCCCGGAAACAGATCAGGTAGACTTGGGGAGGGTTCCTTCCCCACGCACCAGCCGCCTGACCTTGAGCAAGCTGCTCTCCCAGCATTGGGTTTCCTTCTTTGAAGAACGTGTGGGGGGGTGGCATTGCGGTACCCCACATGCCCGACTGTGGGCAAAGCCCTGTCACATACTGAGCCCTGTCGTTATCCTGCCTTTACAGAGGAACAAACTCAGAAGTGGGCCCAGATGTCAATTGGAACCTCCGGTCCCAGTGGCGAAGCGAATGCGTGAAAGACCGCCCTCTAGGGGCAGCTCGGGAATTTGTGGGATTTCTTGGTTGTCACAAAGGAGGCAGAACAAGACAGTTGCACACAGAATTGTCTCACGTCCAGCACAACATCTGACGGTCCTGCTAGACATTCATGAAGCGAAAAAACTGAGCCTAGAACCTACCCCGTCCGATGTCATGACGGAATTATTTGCTACTGAGTGATAAAGCCACTACTTGGCAAGAACACAGTATTTCCTAATTGTCTCCACCTTAACTTGTCTCGGTGTGCTATCTTTGTTTAAATTAGGTTATTTTTCTCCTTAACATCTGTTCTGTTATTATTATCCCAGCTCTGTTTTTATTCCTGTCCTCCTGTCTTTTCATTTCTTGGATATTAAAGAACTTACAGATCACCCAAATCTGGAAAACAAAAGCTAAATTGAATTCTGGCTCAGGCCAGGGAGACATGCCAGCCGAATGCCACTTCTCCTTAAACAGAGGACAAAACTGGGTTGTTATAGAGCTTGGGGAAGGATGGGGTTTAGGTAAGTTTAAGATGGAATAGTGTTTCAATAGGCTCACAGCTGAGTGGGGGGTGTGAGCAGAGAATGAACTTCTGGGCTGGGCTGACAGGGTCAGGCTGTGTTGGAAACCACAGAGTTTAAAAGGAAAAAGAAGACGAAAAAAGCTTCCTTCCCTGCCCCCGACCGTGGGAGCTGGGAGCTGGTACAGACGCCTCCGCTGAGGCTTGAGTGGGCAACTGAGGGTGTGGCTTCCGTGGGGCCACAGGACCCACAGGCAGAGCCTTCCGGCAAGAGTGGAAAATTCCACTTTCACGTGTTTCTTATCTGAACCCCTTCCTTTAATTCATTATTAAAGGGGTACAAACATCAGCTTACTTCATAATGCCTTCTACTTCAGTATATCGGTGTTTTGAAATAGATATTATTTTATTATGTATTAATTTCCTTTTCTGTCTCCTTTACATTACAGGGAGGGCATTCCACTGAGTTGTTTGGAAACGATGCAATTAACTCTTACATAGCACAGCTTACACTGTACCAGGCACTGTTGCCAGGGCCTTTCCATGTAGTATCGCATTTGATCCTCTCACCCACTCTGGGAGGTGGATACAAGTATTAGCAGCCTCATTTTACAGAGGAGAAAACTGAGGCACAGAGAGGTGAAGTGACTTTTCTGGGGTCACACAGGAAGTAGTGGGTCAGGGGCTTCAGATCTGGCTTTGGGATCTGCACTTTTAACCCCTCTGCTGGCCTCCCTCTCAGATGAGGAAAATGACCCAGGGGCCCAGTTCAGGATAGTAAGGGGGCTTTCCAAGATATTTCTTATAAAAAGGAGTGTTGGGTGTGACAGGGAGAAGAACCACTGACCTAGCACATAGTATGTTGCTATCCTCTCCCCATAGCCTTCCCTCCAGACTCTGCCACCATGGTCCTGAATCTGAGCCAGAATTATGGTGGAAGTGAGGGTCAGCTGTGTGGCCATGACCCCAAGCGTGGAGGGGGCACGTGGCAGAGGGCAGGAGATGGACAGGAATGGGTGGGCCAGGTGAGGCCCTTGGTCTCGCTGACCAGGATCCCTGGTCATTTTCCTCCTGCTCCCTGAGGGGTGGGGATCTCCTCTGTGGAAAATACCAGCTGGACAGCCCCAGTGAGAGGGAGGAGGCAAGGGGGGCTGAGACTCACTCTTTTTTCCTCTCGTGACTGGTTCTGGGAAAGGGCCAGATTGCATCAGGCAGGACCTGAGGGGTTGAAGCCAAACTGCAGGCTGAGGAAGAGACGTGGCCTTATAAATTGGATCAAGTGAACCGTCAGGAGATCAGACACAAACAAAGCTTTAGAAGGCTAGAGAGAGAGAGAGAGAGAGACAGTGAGAGTAAGCCAGACCTGATGGCCACCTTCCCCAAAGCAGCCAGCCCATCCCAGCAGCCCCCAGGCTCTGAGGACGAAGACCCCAGCCTGGATGAGTACGACCTCTACAGCCTGGCTCATTCTTACCTGGGTAAGGCCTGGCCCTGCCATCTTCCTGGTCCTTCCACTTCTGACGCCCACTCCCTACAAATGGTCTGACACCCCCCACCCTTCACATTACGACCCCTCCTTGGGCTTCTCCCCACCCCTCACCCTTTTCCAGCCTGTTCCCTGGACCCCTCATCCACTCAGCATGGGGCCTCACACATGCCTAGAAAGTTGGAGAAACAACAGATCACCTGGGGGCCCTCATTTCTCAGATGGGGAAAGAAGGACGATGACTGCCCCAGAGCTATGTGGTGACCACCCTGCAACTCCCTACCCCAACCCAAGTGCTTTCCACTGCTGCACCCTGAACCCCCACCTCTCCTCTGAGGCTTCTCATCACGCCTCCAGCCACCTCACCTCTGGCTCTTGCCTTTGTTCCCAGGAGCGGGAGGCCGGAAAGGTCGTACCAAGAGAGAAGCTGCTGCCCACACCAACCACCCCAGCCCTGGTGGGCACGAGAGGAAGCTGGTGACCAAGCTTCAGAATACGGAGCGGAAAAAGCAGAAGGCACAGCTCTGAGACAGAGCTGGAGGTAAGGGCTCCAGGGCTCAGAGGACCTGTGGGGGAGCCTCTCCCTCCAAAGGCCAGGGCTGAGTGTGCGTGGTCGGGTAGGGAGGAGGCATCAAAAAAGGGTTGTCTCAACATAGAATAAAACGCGACATACATTTGACTCTGAGTTTCTTAGTGACCAGAGCAAAGGGGAGAACTGCAGACCCTTTCTTACTGGAGGGAAATCTGGTTTACAGAGAGGGAAACGGGCCCCGAGAGGGGAGGGTCTTTCTCTGGAGTCACAGAACAAGTGAGGAGGAGAGGCAGAATTGGAAACCAGGCCTCTGTCCCTTTCACTACCTGCTTTCCTTCCCCAGATGAGGCCGGAGCACGGACCCCACACAGCGATGGAGGCACGACCACGCAGGAACAAGCCCCTTGGGGGGGTCCAGGCCTGCTTGCCCCCAACTACATCCCCAGGACTTACCCCACGGAGACTCTGAGGGGCCACCAAGGAAGTGCCCCCCAGCCCCAGAAAAAGGGCAAAATGGGGAGCAACAGGCAGGGAGTAGAGAGGCAGAGTCACGAAGGTGCGCCCCAAAAGAAAGACACCGAAGAAACCGGAGCTCCTTGGGGTGGCAGCGACAATAAACAAAGCACAGAGCTGCAGCTTGCTTTGTCCTCGTGTGTGGTTTTGTTTGTACACAGTTTTGTGTGGGTCTGCTGTGCAGCGACCAGTGAGCATCTTCTGTTAGCGTCTGCATTTGATTCTGTACCTGGGAGGGGGGACTTCTGGTTTTGTGGGAGCGTGTAGAGGTGTGTGTGTGTTTGCATGTTTGCTCCAATACGCACGTCTTTGGGTGCATACATTTCTGTGGTCTTTTATGGGATGCAGGGGAATTCCTCTGCTGCTTTGTGATGCGGCCCAGGAAACAAGCACCCTCCCCAGCTCTTCGCCATTTTCAGAGTAATGATCTTGTTGGTTATGTCGTATTCCTAGAAAACCAGCTTTTGGAGTAAATGTTTCTTACCAGTGCCCATCTGTAAAATAGAGAAAACTGAGTCTTAAAACTTTAAGGGACTTGCCCCAACTTCCTCAGGGCTGAGTTTGGGTGTGAGGTAGGTGCCTTTGCCCAGGGGGCTGCCAGGACAGCGGTCTGGGAGGTCAGCTGAGGGAGGCAGATTCTTACCTGGTGTGTTATCAATCTCGGAAGCATCCTTTGAGGAAAACATGGGGCAAATAAGAGGTGTGATTGGAGCTAAGAGAATGCACTGAGATATAAATCTGGGCCGCTGTAATGAAGACTCAAAACGGGATAGGAAGTTATCCCTCTGTCACATAATAACAGCTCCAAGGCAAGGACTCCTGGACTAAAATGGCAACTCCACTGTGTCAGGGACCCCACTGTTGTAGCTCATGGTTCTGCCACCCTCAAAGCATGGCTCCCACTTGGAGGTCCAAGCTAGCTGCTCCAGTACCTGCCATCACATCTGCATCCCAGCCTGCAGAAAGAGAGCAGGGAAGGACCAGTGGAGGCCATACCAACTCAGTTTTAAGGCCATAACCTAAAAGTAAAACATAGCACAGCTGCTCAGAATTTAATTACATGGCCGCACCCAACTGCAAGAGAAGTTTGGAAAATGTATTTAGCTGCTTCACCACATGTTAGCGAAATTTGGCAAGGGCAAGGTTTTAGTATTACAGGAAACAGGGAAGAGTGAACACTGGATAAAACTAGCAAGAAGCATTTTCCACAGACAGACTCAACATCAATAGGGGGAGAAAAACCCTAATTCTGGCCCTGGGCAGAGCCTTTTTATAGATCTTCAGTTTCCTCACCCGTCAGATGGTGAGACCACCCCCTTCTCTGTCTACTTCAAAGGAGAAAACAGGCTGGGAAGTGCTGTATCCCTCATTGGCTATGGCCACTCCCTGGGTACTGGGTCCTATAACACTTGCCAGAAGGCCTCAGAGGCTCTCCCTCACTCCTGGCCTCTGATTGGCTTTCCCTGGCCCCGCCCTTCCCTGGTACAGCCTGTGCTCCTGAGGCTTTTAAGTAGTTGGTCCCGGAACCAGACAGCTCATGGAAATTTACAGATTATGTGATCAGAAAGGATCCTGGGAGTTAGAGTCCCACTCTTTCAAGGCCTGGGGTGGGTGTCAGGGGCCAGGGTCAGGGACTGGCTTAAACTCACATGAGGACAAGTGACTCAGGACAAGAACCCACTCTTTTTTTTTTTTAAAGAGGATAGTTTGAGGCTGGAGAAGAGGTTGCAGCTCCCGAGCGGGAGGGGGTCCCCAATGGGGGTGCCCAGTGACTGAGGCAAAAGCTCTTACTTTTATTCCTTCCCTTGCCTGTTTGGGGAAGGGGGCTGGAGCCTTCTAATTGAATCCATCTATCAGGTTTGTCCCGTTTGCCCTGAAGGGATTAACGAAATAACCCATTCCTATCAGATCTGTTCCTTTAGAACCCACTCTTGGCTCTATCCTTCCAGAACCTCCCTGTTCTGTTCCTACACCCTTTCTTTTTCATCTGTTGGCCTGTAACCCCAATTTCTTGGGTTCCCCCTGAGAACTAGAGAGATAGATAACTGACATCTCTCCCCTCTCAGGGGCTAACACAAACAGGTTGCAACAAGGAATTCAAGCTCCTGGCAGAGAACCAGGAAACTTACCTGGTCTTTATTTGCTTCACAAACTCCCTGGTTCTCTTTCTGCCACTCCTTTCTCAAAGGCCAGCTTTCAGATGTATATTTTTTAAATTTCAGAATGACCCAAAGTTGAGTTTTCACAGCAGTGGAGCAATTGTGAAAGGTAATACTATGCTACCATTACTGACAATCGGCCTCGGGGTTTTCCCAGCCTCCTCTTTCCCACAGCATTTCCGTGATTGCCCTGTGTACCTTCGAGCTCTCCCATTATTTACGTAGAATTCCAAAAATTACCTCTACCTCCTTACCTTTTTACTCAAATGTATTAAAAAGGAAACTGCAGAACCACCAAAAAATGGAAATCAACCACCACGTGTCACAGTTAGAAGATAACTGTTCAAAGAAACACCTAACTCCAACTTTTTAAGTCCCCCTGTGCGTTTAGTTATGACCCTGGGTATGAACAGTCCTAGGTGTTCACACCTGGAGTAGCACTGGTTCTGCACTCGGCCAGGTGCTCCACCACGTGGGAGAAAGCTTCACTGTAACCACCTGGGAGTTACAGAAACTACTGCTGCCCGGGTCCCACTTCACAGATGCTGATTTCACCGCTCTAGGGTGTAACTTGGATACTGGGACTTTGAAACGTGACTTCGACATGCTGTGAAATTTGAGGACCATGGATGCAGTGGGGTTTTGTCTCAGAGTACGTTTACCAGAGAGCGTCACAGCAAGAGTTCCCATCCCACAGGCTCTCCTTATGGTGTGGCCTTGAACCCTTCCACCCAACAGGGGCAGGGGACCGTGTCCCTTCCCTTTGAAAGTGCAAGGATCTTTGCTGCTGCCTGACTAACAGAGGAGGGTGGAGGTGGTATGCTCAGAAAATGCCATGCCCCTCCAGCTTTCTCCCTGGGGTTCTTGGGACCCCGCCACCCTGCTGCGTGGATGTCCAGCACCGCACACATGGAGAGATACCATAGAAAGGCCACACGTTGGCATTCGGGCTTTCAGCCCAGCTGGACTCCCAGCTGGAAGCCCTCCTCTAGCTCCAGTGGGAGTGAAGGGAGCCCAAAGACGGTTCCAGCCCCAGCTGTGAAGTCCCCTCCAGTTGGATGACTCCAATTGAGTCTTCCTAGAGGAGGGAGGCCTGAGATGGTGTCGTGCGGGGAGGCCTGCGGGGTCTCTGCTCCCGCTCCCCATACAAGAACGCAGGATATGGTGAGGCCAAAAAGGAACACCCACGGAGCCATAGGTAGGGGAGTCATACCACTATATTCTCTCTGGCGGCACTATACTCTCACTGGAGGCTGGATCCACACTGTCCGCAAACCGCCATCCACACTTGCCAGCCCAGCCGCCATCTTCTTGCTAGCCCCCATTCTCTCTCTCTCCCTCTGCTAGCACAGCCACAGCAGTTATATTAGTGGCCAATGGCTCACTGGTTACAGCTGACGGCCAACTAGCCACAGCTGATGGCCATGCAATCACAGTTGGCCATTTACTACCTGAGCCAACACCTTTCTATGTGAGGCCGAGAGCCTGGAAACTACTTTCTGGGGCTCCGCCCCCACACTCCACCCCTACAGGCTCTCGCCTCACAATCTACGCGACAAGCGTCTTCCGCGAGGGGACCTGTGCGAGGAGCCTGGGGGTGAATGCAATATCCTGGACACAGCCAGGCTCTCTGGGCACAGCCAGGGTTTCTCAGGGCACCGCCAGTACTCCTGGGCACTGCCAGACTTCCTGGACTTCTTAGGGTACCACCTGTCTTCCCGGACACAGCCAGGGTTTCTCAGGGCACCACCAGTACTCCTGGGCACAGCCAGACTTCCTGGACTTCTTAGGGTGCCACCTGTCTTCCCGGACACAGCCAGGGTTTCTCAGGGCACCACCAGTACTCCTGGGCACAGCCAGACTTCCTGGACTTCTTAGGGTACCACCTGTCTTCCCGGACACAGCCAGGGTTTCTCAGGGCACCACCAGTGCTTCTGGGCACGGCCAGACTTCCTGGACTTCTTAGGGTACCACTAGTTTCCCTGGGCACAGCTAGGATTTCTCAGGGCACTGCCACTCTCTGTGGGCACAGCCACACTTCCTGGACTCAGCCAGGGCTTTCAGGGCACTGCCACTCTCTGTGGGCACAGCCACACTTCCTGGACACAGCCAGGGCTCTCAGGGCACTGCCACTCTCTCTGGGAACAGCCCGACTTCCTGGGCACAGCCAGGGTATCTTCAGGGCTCAGCCAGACTTCCTGGACTCAGCCAGGGCTCTCAGGGCACTGCCACTCTCTCTGTGCCTCTCAGGGTACCCTGCTGGAACAATAGCGACTCACAATCAAGGTGCTTACATATTCTCAATGGCGGCCAGTCAAGAGACAAAAGCAAATATCCCCCAGTTCCACTAATAACAGTTCCCAAACAAACAGTCAAGCGGTCCATTAAATTAGGGATGGAAGGCAATTCCCCATAGTCCATAGTCACTCGCCAGGGCTGTCCTGGGGGTGAGGGATGACCTTGACCTCACCCTCATCTCCCAAGGAGGACTCAGCAAGCGTTACCTCCTGGGACTATAAGTCCTGCATCCGGGCTGCCTGAGCAGGAACTTCCCCGGCCCACAGGGCTGCAACGACCTTCGCTTTCTCCAGCCTGTGCTGGTTGGGGAACCGTCCACATCTTTCCACCTCTCCACGGGGCTCCATCTCTCCAGCAGCTGCATGGCTTTTCCTGTGCTGGTGGGAGAACCGTCCACGTCCTCCCACCCCTCCACGGCGGTCCAGCTCTCCGGCAGCTGCTCCTCCTGGTCTTCCTGAGACTGAGTGTTCATAGACACAAACTGCTCCACCGTCCTTTGGAGAGCTTTGGCCGGCACCGTACCCTGCTCGCTGCGCCATTTGTCGTGCGGGGAGGCCTGCGGGGTCTCTGCTCCCGCTCCCCATACAAGAACGCAGGATATGGTGAGGCCAAAAAGGAACACCCACGGAGACATAGGTAGGGGAGTCATACCACTATATTCTCTCTGGCGGCACTATACTCTCACTGGAGGCTGGATCCACACTGTCCGCAAACCGCCATCCACACTCGCCAGCCCAGCCGCCATCTTCTTGCTAGGCCCCATTCTTTCTGTTCTCCCTTCTCCTAGCGTAGCCACAGCAGTTATATTAGTGGCCAATGGCTCACTGGTTACAGCTGACGGCCAACTAGCCACAGCTGATGGCCATGCAATCACAGTTGGCCATTTACTACCTGAGCCAACACCTTTCTATGTGAGGCCGAGAGCCTGGAAACTACTTTCTGGGGCTCCGCCCCCACAGATGGTTAGAGCAGAGACAAGCCATATCCAATTTCTGACCTGCAGGACCCGGGAGCGTCACAAAATGGTTGTTTCACAGCACTGCGTTTGGGGATGGTTTGTTATGCAGCCTTAGTGGGTGAAAGCCCTCAGAGTCTCCCAGACCCATGATCAGACCCTGCCTGCAAACTTGGTTATGACCTTGCATCTCGATTTCCGTATCTGGAAACAGGAGATGAAAAGTACACGCACCTTCTGGAATTGTTGCGACAACACAAGGAAACTGTTTTACAAGCGCTTAGCGCAGGGGTGCCCAAACTGCGGCTCGCAGGCCAACTGCGGCCCATGATCCATTGTTAACTGGCCCGCAGCAAATTCCAAAAATATATTTAGTTTACTTAAATAAACCAGGTGAGGCAATACATACTTCACCTCGAGTGAGTGGCCCGGCTATTTGTGTATTTTACCGCATAGGGCCCTTGGTGAAAAACATTGAAAAAAGTTTGGACACCCCTGGCTTAGCGGATTACCTGACCCAGAAAAAGAACTCAAGGAGGTAACAGAATAGCAACGAACAGCCTGGGCTGTGGACCCAAGCTCTGTGGGTTCAGGTTCCCGCTCTCTTACTTTGTGACTGTGGGTCAGTCACCTGACCTTATTATTGTCACACTGAATGTTTACCAAAGCCCTGCGGTGAGAGAAAACATCTGTGTCCTCCCATCACCACCGGTCATAGGCTGAGCCAGCAGTAGACCAGGTGTGCTGCCACCCGTGCCCAAACCTTCTAGAGAGCTCTGTGGCCTCCAGGAAGTGCCAGAGGGGAGCAAGCAAAGAAGCAAGAGCACCCTAATCTCTGAGTTCCTGTGCAAGCAGCCAGCCTTGACAGAGGAGACCTCTCTGGCTAGACAAGATCCCAGGTTTCCGTCAACCGGAAGCACTTGCTTTTCTTTGTAAAACAAGGTTTTCTTTGCTTTTCTGATTACAAACGCAGTTCATGCTGTGGCATCAGAAGAATACCCCAACATCTGTTCAGCCCTCCTGACTGAACACTCCCTCCCTCCAACTTGTGCAAAACACTAATGTTATAAAATTAAAGTTCATTTGTAATCACTTCACGGACCGTTCACACCAGCTCTGTGCAGACTTATGCCGTCTCTTTTTTCTGGAGAACTGGTTTGGAGAGTTTTGTTTTGTTTCGAACTGTTGGTGGAAATAATTATCCATTCAGCACATATTCATTGGCCAGGGAATATTCTAGAAGCTATGGGGACAGTGGTCAACTAGTTCTTTCCTCACGAGCTTACATTCTCGCAGGACAGACGAGCTATTACAAGGGAAGGAACAGAAACAAGAATTTCAGCTTGGCTTGTGTGATTGAAAATGCCTCACGGCGGCGAGGTGGCATGTCAGCGAAGGCCAGGAGGACGTTAGGAAGTGATTCACGCTGAAATTCCTGTTTATTTCCTTCAGAGCACCTAGGACCATCTGACAAACTATACGTTTCACTTGTTAATTTATTGTCCGGGGTTAGGGGAGACAACAACTAGCAGCTGAGTAGCCGGAGGCGATGAGAAGGGCTGAGGCTGAGTGACCACAGGCAGAGAGCGGGGCTGGGGCGGCCGTGGGGTTCAGGCAGGAAGGCCTCAGTGTTCTCTCTTTTGCACAGGCCTAAACCATCCCCCCAAGTCAGGCGCTGCACCCTGCTCCTTGGAGGAGACGCACCGTCTGTCAGAGCCTCCCCCCCCCGCCCCCCCCCCCCCCCCCCCCCCCCGCCCCGCACTTGTCCTGGGGCTCAGCCTGTCTGTCATCATCCTTCCTGACATGGCTCCTCACTGCCCGTCTGACACAGCCCCTATTCTTGAGCGTAACATTCCAGGACCTCACCCTCCTGCCCCTTAGTCTAAGTGCCTTCTGCTTTCTCTTCCTCAGGGCTGGTGCCTGGCACAAAGTCGGTGCACAATAAATATTCAAGAATGATGTGGCAGAAATAGTCTCGCTTCAAACCATCCTTTTTGCTGGGGTCCTGTCTCCTCGCCCCTCTACTCGTCAGAATCCCACTGATTCTGAACACTAACCCCTTTCCGTGCATGCTGCCTTTCCACTTCACAGAGTTTCCCCTGTCGGGCCATCCCGCAGATCTGACCCATAATCTCATCAGGTAATAGCGTCATCATCCCTATTTTACAGACACGAGAACTGAGGCTCAAAGGGAAAATGAGTTGCTAGGAGCTGTCAGCTGTTTGAGGCACAGGTGGACGTGGAGCCCCTAAGCCAGGAGCTCCTTCCGCGTCTGGGTCAGAGCGTCTACACAGGAAGCTTCCTCAGACTCCTGCCAGGAACTGCCTGCTCCTCTCACTGAGCGCCAGGCCCTTTGCACCTCTCCCTGCGGTCCAGCCTCCTGTGGGGCTGTCTGCTTCCCCTGAGAATGAGGACAAAGTGAAGGGGAGCCCGTATAAGTTTGCTGTTTCTGAGTTGGCCGGGCCTGCTCTGCTCTTCTCCTCCAGCACCAGGTGGATGTTCCGTGGCTCAGGCCAGAAAGGACAGTGACGAGGGCACAGAGATCCTTACTAACCAACCAGCTCCGTGCAAGGGATCCCGGTGAGCAGGGCTGGTGTACACCTGAAATCTCACCTGCCCAGGTGAGTGTGAGCCAAGATGGGGCCGAGGAGGTGGACAAGGGGAGCCTGACATAACTCCGGCTTCTGACCTCTACCCCAGCTCCCGCTCTGGCAGCAAGGTCCCCTGCCTCTTGGTTCCTGAGCACTTCCTATTTCCTGAGAAAGCTTGGAATGCATATTCCTCTTCCTGGACAGGTGAGCAAGTCCGGAATTGGGGGAAATAGCCATGAGATTCCTGGTGGGGGAATGTGTGGAGCCCCTGGCGGCGGGAGACTTTCTGGGTTCCACTCTCTGACTGGCCAGTTCTTTCCTCTGCCCTCTCACTGTGTCTCTCTGTTCCCTGTGTTCTTGTGACTTGTGCTGTCACCATACTCACCAAGGTGTGATCCTCAGTGTGGTGATTGGACCGTGGGGGGCGGGGCCGGGCAGGTAGGGCTGTCACATGCTCAGTGAATGCAGGAGGGGTCATGGCTTTATCAAGAACCTGGTGGCCATTTGGAGGCACGGGGTGGGGGGGGGGGTGTCCTCAGGGCTAGGCCCCTTGCTGTCCTTCACCTCTGGGTCTGGTTTCTGTTTTCTGGCCCCTCTTCACTCCTTTGTTCGTTCATTAGAAGTGGTATGTACTAGTGATTAAGAGTATGGACTTGCGTGACTATGGTTAATTATACTATATTGTGTAATTGGAATTTGCTAAGAGAGTAGAACTTAAATGTTCTCACCAAAAATCATAATAATAGTAAGAAGAATGGGAGGTAATGGGTGTGCGAACTAACTGGTTGGGGAATCTTTTCACGGAGTATCCATATATCAGATTATCACATTATATACTTTAAATAACTTATACTTTTACTTGCCAATTATATCTCAGTGAAGTTGAGGGGCAAAAAGAGTATGGATTCTCGAGTCCTATCCTTTTAGTTCAAATTTCTGTTCTGCTATTGTTGTTTAATCTCAGTTTCCTCCTCTGTAAAATGGGTTGTTTTGAGGATGACATGAGTTTATGTATATAAAGCTGTTAGAACAGTGTCTGGTATACAGAAAAGGCTCAGTTAATGCTAACGGCTACACTAGGCAGCACAGTACAGTGACTGAGAAAACTAGATGTCCTGGGTTCAAATCCCAGGGCTGCCATTTACTAGCTCTGTAACTTTGGGCACAAAGCCTGAACCTCTCTGGGCCTCAGTTTCCTCTTCTTTTAAATAAACACAAATAACAATACCTACAACATGGGGTTATTATGAGGATGAGATGAGTCAAAAGTTGAAAAGTTCCTGGCACTTATCAGCATTTGGTTAAATTATAGTTATAATTTTAATTTTATTCCATTCAGTATAAGCTCCATGAAGGCAGAACTTTCTGTTGGCTTCCTTCACTGCTCTATCTCTAATGCCTAGAACGGAGCCTGAGACATACAGAGTTGGTGCTCAGTAAATACCAACCAAGCACCTATTCTTTTTCCACACTGTTCTGTCTGAAATGCTATCTTTAGTGGCTTCTGACACAGAGCCCTTTCTATTACATGATACAATTTGATTTTATCACGATTTGAAACATCTAGTATGTGATTTTTGACATTGGAAATCAATTGTGAAGGTAGATCAAAGCAGGAGAATGGACGTGTGCTACAAGAGGCAGAAACACAAGCTTAAGCTTGTGAAATGGAACATTTCAGATCGAACTGCTTCAGGAATAGCTGGATCCAGGAGCTCAAAGTAAATAATAACAGGGTTCTCGTCTCCCTCACTAGCTCTCAGCTCTGCCTTCCCAGGTATTGGCTCCAGTCTGCGGTAGGCTCTTCCCTCTCGGCAGCGCCCAGCAGAATCAGGTGCACGTACCACCAGATGAGCAGTCTCTGCAGAGGGAAAGGCTTCACAGCACGTCCTGGGACTGACTTTCAGGGTGTCATGTCCCTATCCTTGAAACATTCACTGCAGCGTGGGGCAGGCTGGGCCTGGGTCATGGGCCATCATGGGAGGGCCAGCCTCGGAGAGAGAGGATGGACACTGCCCCAAAGGAAAATCCAGAGGCTTTTTAAAAAATGTATGCAAAAAGAAGAATGGGTGGGCAGGTGGAAACGACAGACTGCAACTGCTTCCAAGCAATGAATACTCTTCTCTGCTCGTCCTTTTATCAGCAGACCAGGTGACAATCTTTGCTTTAAAAACTCTCAATACAGAGGGTGCCAAAAAAAAATGTACACGCATTTTAAGAAAGGAAAACACTGTTAAAGTTACACTGATGGGAACCACGTTGAGCACCTCTTGTCATTGCAGAAATCAAGCGTGACTTGTATTCATCTTTTGTTATCGGTATATATTATCACAATTACGATCTTTGTTATTGGTACATATATGGAGTATTACTATTTTAATATAGTTTTTTTCTTTCTGAAAATGTGTATCCGTTTTTCTGGTACCCTCTGTACATTACTAGCACTGTCCAGTGTCTAAAGCACCAGAAGCCAGGCTCACGTGCTCTCCTTTCTCTGTGAGGAAAGTAGTGCTTTGCCCATTCTCCACATGAAGAAACGGTGTGGCTTCATGCGTCTCCCAGTAAATTACAAACTGCCCTGCTGTGTCCTGTTCTCTGGTTTCACATGTTCACCCCGTCTTCTCAGATGGGTGGCCAGGGCCCCCCACCTCTGCATTCAACCCCTGAGTCTGTCTCCCCCGCTCCTACCTAGAGGCCCTGGCCACCCATCTGAGAAGACGGGGTGAACATGTGAAACCAGAGAACAGGACATATATGGAGTATTACTATTGACGCCCACCTCAATGCAGGACCATGGAAGGGGTGGGAGCTATTTGTGTCATCATTGCTCACAGGACCCAGACGTCTGATGAGGTGGGTGGGGGCTCAAGGTCTGGAGAAGACCCTGTGGATTTGAGACGGGCCCAGAAGGTCAGAAAAATCGAAAGGCTGAGACTAACATCTAGATCTTAGGTTGTGTACAGTGTCTTAGTGTGGGAATGGGGTGGGTCAACCCTCAGAGCCACAGAGAGAAGAAGGCGTGTATGAGCAGGTGAGACCGGAAGGAGAAGCGTGCTCTGGGCAGAGGGAGCAGCAGGCACAAAGGAACCCCCCACCCCCACCCCCACCTCCCCATCCCCCCATCTTCCCCCCCCCTCCACCCCCCACCCCCCCAGGCCCCCTGCAGGAGTGCGGGCAGGTAGGAGGGAGGGAGAGCACAGAAGAGTCAGTGGGAGGGGTCAGTGCTTTTACTCAGAGTGAAATGAGGAGCCATGGGATTCAGTGACTCCGCGGTCCAGAGAGCCTATGGGGACCCAGGGCCAAAGTTGAGGCAGGAGGAAGAAAAGTGGGTGGGCAGAAATTCACACGTGGTATACATTCTTTTGCACGAATCAGATAGTACATAAAAACAGAAGCAGTGAGTGTGTCCCATTCCTGGGGAGTGAACTGTCCACTCACCTGGGGGGTCCCTCATGGGGTAGGCAGGACGAGCAAAGGACATGGTGGCCAGGGGTGGCTGACACCTGTGGAGGCTGTGGAGGTGAAGGTCCCAGGACCGGAATGGGGCCCAGCTTCAGCCTCGGCGCTTAGGGCTCATTGAGGACCTGGTGTCGGCTCAGGGCCTGTCTGCCTCTCTCAGACACCAGGCAAGGCCTGTCCTGGGGCTCAGCCCAGGGCCTGTCTCCACTCCAAGCCCTCTTCACAGGAAGCCTCTCCTGGCCTGGGGAGCGAGTCCCACAGTGGTTCTTAGATCTGCGCATGTCCACACTATGGCCCAAGGCCTGACTGGCCGGCTCCCTGAGGTTTCTGCTTCTGGCTCCAGTTCTGCTCTGATGCATGTCTCTGCGTCATCCAGCCCCTCTGCCTGTGTCGTGCCGCCCCTACCTGCCCCCCTTACCCATCCCTGCTTCCTAAGCTCTGACTGCAGCCCCTTCTGTTCCTTACCCTCTTCCTCCAACTCTCCTCAGCCCTTCTCTGCCCATTGATCACCGCCGTCGTGTACGGATTAATGGCAACTAATATTTTTGGGAGCTTTCGTGTGGCTCAGGCCTTACACTATTGATAATAGCTAAAACCTACAGTCTGACCACATGCCAGGCCCTGTTCTAAGCACATTACAAACACTAGCTCATCGAATCCTCTAAACAGTCTTACCGGGTTTATATTATTTTCCTCATGTCATAGATGATGAAACTGAGGTGAAGTCATTTGCCTCAGATCACACAGCTGCTCAGTACGGTGCCAGCCGCCGTGTGCGCACAGCCAGCACAGCCGTCTTACCTGGCAGGTGTGAGCAGCATCCCTTCCAGGTAGAGGAGCCAAGCACAGGGAGTTTTTGCGTCTGGACCAAGGTCACACTAGGCAGGGTTGGAGCTGTGCAAGGGGTGGGGATCTGTCTGACACCGAATGGGCTGTGCCCTGTGAAACCCCGCATCCTCCCAGTTACCTTCATGTGTGGACTGAGAGGTGGGCCTCGTTTGACAGACGGGGAAACTGAAGCACGCAGTGTTTGGGCGTCTCGCTGGAGAGGGCGCACGTGGGAAAGGGCAGAGCAGAGCGGGACTGGACTGGGGACTTTTCGTCCTCAGGCTGGTATTTTTCCTCGGCGCTCTCCCCCCAGGCCTTGAATTCTTCCTGCCTGGCACTCAACCGACCTGGCCTCCCGCCTTCTCACAGCCCAGTACTCTGGCTGCTGCATTGGCGTGGCCACATTCACATACAATGCTCAGCGATGACCAACTATCCTTGGGAAGCTGCCCCCCACTCACCCCACGCTTTCCCTCAGCTCTCCCCTGATGCCTGCCATGGCCTTATGGGGAAAGAGATGGGGCCTGTTCCCCTCACCAGGCTCCCCCCTCCCAGCGTTGAAAGTGGTAGGAGGCGGCAGGACAATATCCTGTTGGACCCTGGGTGTCAGGTGGGGTACAGGGCATGTGGACAATAGAAGAGGGGTCCAGTGATCAGGCCAGGACTCAGGACTTGGGGTTCGTCCACCTCCACTGTCCTGGGGGAGGGAGAATGGGGACTCAGGACTTGGGGCTCATCCACCTCCACTGTCCTGGGGGAGGGAGAATGGGGACTCAGGACTTGGGGTTCATCCACCTCCACTGTCCTGGGGGAGGGAGAATGGGGACTCAGGACTTGGGGCTCATCCACCTCCACTGTCCTGGGGGAGGGAGAATGGGGACTCGGGACTCAGGGCTCATCCACCTCCACTGTCCTGGGGGAGGGAAAATGGGGACTCAGGACTTGGGGCTCATCCACCTCCACTGTCCTGGGGGAGGGAGAATGGGGACTCAGGACTTGGGGCTCATCCACCTCCACTATCCTGGGGGAGGGAGAATGGGGACTCAGGACTTGGGGCTCATCCACCTCCACTGTCCTGGGGGGGGGAGAATGGGGACTCGGGACTCAGGGCTCATCCACCTCCACTGTCCTGGGGGGGGAGGGGGACTCAGGACTTGGGGCTCATCCACCTCCACTGTCCTGGGGGGGGAGAATGGGGACTCAGGACTTGGGGCTCATCCACCTCCACTGTCCTGGGGGGGGGGAGAATGGGGACTCAGGACTTGGGGCTCATCCACCTCCACTGTCCTGGGGGGGAGGGGGACTCAGGACTTGGGGCTCATCCACCTCCACTGTCCTGGGGGGGGAGAATGGGGACTCAGGACTTGGGGCTCATCCACCTCCACTGTCCTGGGGGAGGGGGGATGGGGACTCGGGACTTGGGGCTCATCCACCTCCACTATCCTGGGGGGGGAGAATGGGGACTCAGGACTTGGGGCTCATCCACCTCCACTGTCCTAGGGGGGGATGGGGACTCAGGACTTGGGGCTCATCCACCTCCACTATCCTGGGGGAGGGAGAATGGGGACTCAGGACTTGGGGCTCATCCACCTCCACTGTCCTGGGGGAGGAAGAATGGGGACTCAGGACTTGGGGCTCATCCACCTCCACTATCCTGGGGGGGTGAGAATGGGGACTCAGGACTTGGGGCTCATCCACCTCCACTGTCCTGGGGGGGGAGAATGGGGACTCAGGACTTGGGGCTCATCCACCTCTATTGTCCTGGGACGGGGTGAGTGCTGTGCCTCCCTCGGGTCTCACCTCCTGGGTTTGGGAGACTCAGAGGTCCGGCCCCAGCTGCAGCCCAACCTCACCCTTCCCCCAGCCCCCTGCCCTCACCAAAACCCATCTTGGTTTCTCCTAGGGATTAGTTCCAAGCCTCAACACTGACATTACAGGGCCCAGGGATTCCCCTCACCAGCCCAAACTGAAAATGGAGGACTCCAGTTGCCATCTTCATTCTGGCACTGATCAAGATTTCCCCCTCCCTGTTCCATCCTGATGTCACATCTGAAACTTCTGTTCCCTAAGCTCAGGATTCCCAAGCAACCCCATGGAATGCCCCACAGGCCCAGAGCTGTATTAGGGCTTGAAAAATGATTAGAAAATCTGTGGATGGTTCCTTCTCTTTTTAACAACCATTTAGATTCTATACCTCTACATGATAAGAGGGGCAGCATTTGCAAGTTGCTATCACTTTAAATGAGGAAAATGAGGTCCAGGGCAGAACTCACCTGAGTTCACCAGAAGGGTTAGCTACACACCAGGTTCCTGGCTTCCTTTCCAGCCCTTCTCACCCCTCCCCACATCACTTCCATTTCCTGCTGGCCCCAGCCCAAGCCTCAGCCCACCATCCAGGATCCACTTGTGGAAACTGAGGCCCAGGTAGGTAGGGATGGGCCCAGGTCCATCCTCCAAGGATATGGGCAGAGGCTGGCACTGCCCTCACTGGCCCTCTAGCTTTTTGCCAAGGATCTGTCAAGATCGTCAGCCCAGGACCCTGCCCAGGTTCCCCCTTTATATCCCTCAGTTGGAGCCTTGGCCAGAGTGGGAGAAGGCTGACCATGAGACCTCAGGGCTCAGGTGGCCCCAGACCTGCTGCTCCATCCGGGCAGTTGACAGATCACCAGCCATGAACAGAAACTGGATGAGGCGCTTGTGGCAGAAGGCAGATTTGTTGGATGATTTATCAAGAACCTGCTACTGTTAGCTACTGGGGTTACATCAGCACGCAAAGCAGGCAAAAATTCCCACCCCTGTGGAACCCAGATTCTAGGGCATGAAGACAGACAAAAATAAATGAGAAAATGTTAAGTAGCTAAAATGATCAGATATCTAATCATTGTTGTGTAGTAAAACAATGCAGGGAAGGGGATAGAGAGGGTCTGGGGCAGGATTGTGTTCTTTAGCAAGGTGCTCAGTGAAGACCCTATTGGAGGAGGTGACATTTGCGCAGAGGTCTTAAGGAGAGAGTGAGCTTTGCAGATATCTGGAAGAAGAAAGAGCAAGTGCAAAGGCCCTGAGGCACGGGCATGGCTGGCATGTTCTAGAAATGAGGAGACTAGTATGGCTAGAGTGGTATGAGTGAGGATAGAGTGAGCAAGATAAACAAATGTGAAATGTCCATTGGGGACAAGATTTATGGCAGGAGCCATTCGGGGAGGACAGAGAAGGCTGAGGAGCGAGAACTCCAGAGAAGGTCATGAGGGCATTATAGGTGGAGAGACCAGCTTGGACAAAGGCAGGGGACGATGAGACGTCTCATCCATTCAGGCAGGAGGAGCAGCGGCTGAAGCAGGATCAGGGCTGGAGTGAGAGGAGGCAAGAGGAGACAGAGAAGGACAAGGAACAGGAGGTCTCGGGAACCCCTGAGAGAAGGTCGGGACAGGAAGCTGTGGCCAGAGAGCAGGAGATGGGGGCCCAGGTTTGAGAGGCACGGCAGTGCTGGGTGATGGCGAAAGGTCAGGAGTGGCTGTGGTTGGGGGGTGAACGGGGCGATCATGCCTCTAGGATGCTGACGGGACTTGGGGATGTGAGGAAGACCAGACAGGGTCTCTGTCTGTTCTCACCATCAGCCTCCCAGCAGGGAGCCCCAGGGGCCTGGGATGGAGGGGAATGAGCTGTCACCACTGGGGGGCACTGAAAGGAAACCTGTCTGGGTTAGGCAGGTGCCAGCGCTCTTCTTTTCCCTCCTCCTCCGGCAGCCCTCTGGGATTGGTCGCTGGCTGGTGCTGGTACTTCCCTAGCAACTGGTCCCAGGCTACTTTGGTAAGCGGTGCCCAGGCAGGGCTAGTGAGGCAGGGTGTAGGACGGGGAAGCCCCATTGGTTTCTGTCTCACAGCAGGGACCCAAAAGGGAAACCCCAGAGGTCCCAAAAGGAAAGTGGCAGCAGTTGGCCTCAGGGAAGACCAAGAAACCCCCATCTTCTCCCTGAAGATGGGAAATCCAGGGTGGGGCTTAAGGCGGGTTGTGCTGGGAGATGTGTGGTTGATGCAACCGAGCCTTAACAGCTGTCTACAGAGCAGAAACACCAAAGCTATTCTGGGATTTGGCTGAGCCCTAAACCTGACCTCACACAACCCCAACCTGACCATAGTCTGAGCTCTGACCCTGAGCTCTTATCCCAGCCTGAGCTTCAGCCCTGCCCGGGGTCACAGGCTGCCTCACGAGCATTGGCCACAGACAGGGCCCTTTGCCCCATCTGGACTGAGCGCTAAGCCCAACCCCGATTGGTCCCAAGCAGTGTCCCCAGTTCATTGCTAGCCCTGACACCGAACGCAGAGCCAGAATGCTGGCCCCAGACAAAGCTCTGAATCCAATCCTAGAATATGTCCCCATCCTGGTTAGAGAGTGAGCTCTCACCCAAGATCTGACTCTGGCCAAAGACTGAGCTCTTGGTCCTGAACCAAACCTCTCACCCAGCCCTGACCCTGGCTATGGACAGCCATGATACTGCCCAGACTAAGGCCCCCCGCACCCCACAAAGCCCCACCCCAGGCACCCAGCACGCCCTGGCTTCCCTTGCAGTCCCTTCCTCAGCCATCTGGTAAACCAGAAGAGAGTTAAACCCCGAGTCCCCTTTGATGAGCAGTCCCCTTACCTGGCCATCCATCTTTTGAAGGACAGTAGGCAGGTGATGGAACAAGAGCAGAGAAACAGGAGGGGGTTCAATTCTCTGGGACCTACCAGCAAATAGGGCAGAGTGGGGAAGTGAGGGGCAGGCTGGCCCTGGGAGCTCAGTGGGGGGTCAGGAGCTTGGATAGACCAAAACCCCAGCTTCCCGCCACTCCCCCCCACCCAACCTCCCACCCCCTCTGGGAAGGGAAATTACATTTCCCCATTTCAGCCAGGGGTGGTGAAGAGGGAAGACTGAGTTAATGCAAAGCTGAAAGTACAAGCAGGACGGAAAGTGAAACCGGGCACAGCCCCCAGTATAAGACTCCCCCGAACCAGGAGATGGCTGGCCAAAGAGGCTGGGCCCCGCCATGGGCCAGAAGGCAGGCGACCTTGGCTGGCGTGAGTCTGAGGCCAGGGCTCAGGGCACAGGTGCGGGAGGCTTGGCTGAGACTGGGCAGAGGACGGGAGCGCTTGACTGGTGCGGATGGGGGCAAAGGGCTGAGGGGCAACTGCTTGGCAGACTAAGGATACAGGATACAGCTGCCTGGAGGATGAAGATGAGGCTGGCATGAACTGGGAAGAGGAGTTGGACAGAGGGGTGGTCTGGCCAGGGCTCGGCAGAGGATGGCACACTTTGACTGGATGAATGGGGAGAGTTGACCAACCAGTACCAGGACCTGGCAGATAAATGAAGAGTTTGGTTGGAGTGATGAAGAAAAGCCAGAGAGCTTGGCTGAGAACTGGGGCTGGCGAGAGGAAGGATAGCAGGAGGAGTTGGCACAAGTGGAGGGCTGGGGCCAGAGCGTCAACAGCCTCCCTGGGCCCAGGGTCTGCAGTTGGAAGCTTGGAAGGAGGCCCAGTCTGCAGCTGGTGAATGAAGGACTCAAGCTGGAACCAGAGCTCCGGGCAGAGGAGCAGATGGGAGGGTCCGAGTAGGGACCAAGGACAAGAACAGGACAGAACCTCCAAGGCCAGTGGCAAGCCCCCAGGATGGGCTGCAGAGGGGAGGGAGCAGCCAAGGGAAGGGTCTGGGGGCTCCAGAGCTCAGGCAGAAAGTGGATGGTGGGAAGGCAGTATCCCCTAGGGCCAGGGGCCCCCACTCTCCCTCAGCACACAGCTGGGAGGAACCCCACGCTGCCCAAAGTCTCCAGGATGCCCCCAAGCCAGGGTGCCTGGACACTAGAGTGCACAGGCACTGCCCACCCCCTCTGAAAGTCCACAGGGGAAGTGGACATAACCAGAAACTTCCTTTGGTCTTTATTGAGAAGGCATTTCGAGGAGCAGAACCCAGGGGTTAGAGATCAAGAACAGACGGGAAAGAGGCGTGGAAGGGAGGGTAAGCAGGAATAGACTTGGACTCAGGGGCCTGTTTTGGTTTGTGTTTCGAGGAGCGTTGTGTAACTCCCGTGACTGCTAGATTTCCTCCCCCAGAGGGAGAAACCACGGGACACTGTCCTCTTCCCAGAGCTCCCCCCACCCATTGCCTCCCTTCCTTCTGTTCAGGAAACACGGGGCAGGGAGCACGGTCAGAAACCAGATGGTCTCACTCCCCCATTTTACAGATGGGAGCCTGAGGCACAGAAATAAGAGGTGACTTGTACAAGGGAAGAACCCAAATGAGAAACAGAGATTCTGCCTTCCATTCCGGGCCCTTCTCCCCGTCCTGGCACCCCCCTGCTCTTCCTACACTGCAGAGTGACCCAACTGCCTTGGGAGAGGCTGACCGATCTGTCCTTCTGACTCCTTGGGATAGAGCCCCCAGCACTGCCAGCCACCCCTGGGGCTCCAGTTCAGGCCATCAGTGCCACCTGGCCAAACCCAAGGAATCCTAGATAGAACAGAGCGTGCCTACGCCAGAGGAGGTGGCTGCCTCCACTGCGTTTCTTGGAGACGTACATAGGCTCTGCACTTGGGCAGATCTGGAATCCAGTCCTGCTTCCCTCACCTTCTGTGACCTTGGCAAGTCGAACTCCAGGAGCCTCACCTTCCTCATCTGCAAAATGGGAAGAATAATAGCTCCCAGGCCACCACACAGAGTTGTGCCGTTTGTCCTCTGAAAAAGACTCTGGGCCGAGGGAGTTCGAGGGGGTTGAA
Source organism: Rhinolophus sinicus (assembly GCF_057876585.1). Taxonomy (NCBI): domain Eukaryota; kingdom Metazoa; phylum Chordata; class Mammalia; order Chiroptera; family Rhinolophidae; genus Rhinolophus; species Rhinolophus sinicus. The sequence goes on along the minus strand of NC_142510.1, from coordinate 17,516,819 downwards.
ATCCAGCCTGAGATCTGCTTGCAAAGGTTGACCGGTGCAGGCTGTGTCTGCCTAAGGAGAAGGGCACTTCCTTTCCGTCATACAGAGATGCCATATGGTGTCTGCCATAGTTTCCGTGTCATTAGTGGTTTTGAGGGGTCCGTGAGATGCACAGTGTTTGCCTGTAGCACAGGCTCAGAAAAGGCACGTTCCTTTCTTTCTCCTGAGTTCTCAAGCTCTGCCTTCGTCTCACCCACCTTCTCCCCGTCTCTCTAGGGCTCGGCCTTTTGCTGCTCTCTTTGCTCCTTGTTCAAGCTGGTGTTTGGGGATTCCCGAGGCCGCCAGGGAGGCCCACGCTGAGCCTGCAGGAGTGGCGGAGGGAGTTCAAGGTCAGCCTACTTCTCGCCAGGAAACTGCTCTCCGAGGTTCGGGCCCAGGCCCACCGCTTTGTGAGTCTCCCTAATGCAACCAGCTCTGGGGATGGGCAGATCCCCAATCCACTCTGGCCCCCACTGACAGCCGTTGCCCCACAGGCTGAATCTCATCTGCCAGGCGTGAACCTGGACCTCCTACCCCTGGGACAGCAGCTCCCCAACATTTCCCTGACCTTCCAGGCCTGGCGCAATCTCTCGGTGAGTGGGGGGCTGGCCGGGTGGGGGAGGTTAGCGGGCAATAAGGCTTGGCTTCGACAGAGATGAAGTCAGGGATTGAATTACAGATGGATTTTGGGATAAACCGAGGGATAGAATCTGATGAGGCTGAGTACATTGTTGGACATAAAGATGAAGCTGAATAAAGAAACGGAATTAGGAAGGGGGTCAGAGTGAAGCTGGGTGTGGAAAGAGGTGGGAATGGGATCAGGGACCGAGTTTAATATCAATGAAGGATGGGGTTGGTGTTGAGATGGGATGAGAAGGGGGACAGGGGAGAAATGGGAAGAGGGTTGGGAATGAGAGTGAAAATGGAGGGCGGAAAAGGGATGGGATTGCTGCTGAGGATGGGCCTGGAACGGGGTTGGGATGGAGCTGGAGCTGGGACAGAGACGCCGGTGAGTCTGGACCTATGGACGAGGCATGGAATTGGGATTAGGAATGGGAATAAGGACGGGAAAGAGGTTGGAGACAGGCTGGAAATAAGTGAGGAGATGGAGAAAGGACCAGATGATGGAGAAGGGAAAAGAACGGGATTGTGGGTAGAGAGTGATGGACACTGGAGACAGGGTTGGGGTTAGACATGGGAGCGGCCATGGGACTGAGAATGAGGTGGGGAAAGGCCATAGGTTAGAGATCAAAGACAGTGGGGACGGAAATGGTGGGGAGCAAAGCAAGGGAGGGGTGGGAAAGGAGATGGAGGTGAGGATGAGAGCAGATATTTGGATGCATGGGGACTGGAGTTTGGGATGGGAATGGAGCCCAGAGAGACGTGGGCTTAGGTTTGAAGCGGGCCATCCTCAGCCAGCAGGCCTTTCTTAACCCCTCACCTCTGCTCCCACAGGACACAGAGCGCCTCTGCTTCCTCTCCACGACACTTCGTCCCTTCCAAGCCCTGCTGGGAGGGCTGGGGAGCCAGGGGGGCTGGGCCAGCTCAGAGACCGTGCAGCTGTGGGCCATGAGACTGGATCTCCGAGATTTGCAGCAGCATCTGCGCTTCCAGGTAGCGTGCCCACCCCGCCCTCCCTGGTCCCCAGAGACCAAAACTGAGGCGCATTGGCTCACTTTTTAAACACACCCCTGTACCCCCAAATGGGGTAAGTCTGGAGGGAGATGCTCCAGATTCTCTGATCCTCTGAGTGTGCGTATGAGTGTGTGTAAGTGCGTGAGAGTGTAAGTACCAGCGTGTGTGTGTAGCTGCACCAGGCCCTGGCTCTGCCCTCTTCATCTCTGCCTTCTCTTGGGGTCTTGCTCTTAAATGAGAGAACAGCTCTGGTGCACCCATCATAGCATCCGACAGCCGCAGGACCTGTGATAAAGTTGGTTCCCTTCTCCCTCTCATCCTCTGACATCACCAGGTTCTCCTCAACATTTCAGAGGGAAACAGGAATTTTACCATTACTAAAAGGAGAATCGAAAACGCAAGCAGCCTAAAAACTAGTTATATCATCTTTCTGCCCATGTCTCAACCTAAGACGACGCTTAAGAGAGGAATTTCCGGAACCCCAAGTGCCCTGTGTGCTCATGGATGAGTGAGCCGGCTCCCTCTGTGAGCATCATCTCTCTGTGATTTCCATTTTCTTGAACCAAAAAATCAGGCAGGACACACAGGATGATGTCACAATGGAAGGTCTGAAGCCAGGGTCATCCAGGGAAATCATGGCCTTGTGATTTGCTTGGGGTCATTTGGCACCATTAGTGACAATAAAGGAACAAGGGCTCCCTCGCTCGCTCACTCAGGCTCTCAGCCTGGCCACTTTCTGACGATGGGCCTCTCCTCACAGGTGCTGGCTGCAGGACTCCACCTCCCCGAGGAAGAGGGGAAGGGCCTGCTCCCAGGGGCTCTGGGCGGCCCCTCCCACATGTCAGCCCAGGTGTCCTGGCCCCAGATCCTGTTCACCTACCAGCTGCTGCACTCTCTGGAGCTTGTCTTGGCTCGGACTGTGTGGGACTTGCTGCTGCTCTCTCAGGCTGGGAACCCGGCCCAGGTCTTGGGGTGTCCAACACTGGCTGGCTCCCGGGCCTGAAGGGGTGGTTTCTAGCCCCTTCCCTTCACATGTTAGGCCTTTAGGACTTGAGTCTGAGCCGACAGAACAGCCTCCAGCTTAAGACAGGGCAGGACTCCCCCGCCCTCCCTTCCCAGACCCTACCCAATAACTTAAAGCCCCTCCAGTCTTTGCTGGATATTTATTTCTTGGATATTTATTTATTGTTTAGGGAAATGATGGTTTATTTATTGTTCCAGGGCCTGCTGTCTGTCCTTGGGCTAGGCCTCCATGCTGGGTGCCTAATAAAGCGCTCTCACCTTCTCTCTGCCTCAGCTTCTTTTCAGAGAAAGGGTGTCTGACACCTAAAGGGGGCCTGAAATGGACTCTGCAGCCTCTGGCCACTCTGGACCCCTCTCTTTTCCTCCATGTTTGGGGTTCCTGGCCCACCTTCCCCCACTCTGGCTCGCTCAGTTGGTGTTTGCCATAGTAACCGGCCGAGTTCCGAGGTTAAGCTCCCATTTTGGAAGTTCAAGGGGGCGAGTCTGCTTTCCATCAGTCGGCAATTGCAAATGGAGCTCCACAGGCCCGCCTCATCCCTTTGCTCCGGACTGGCTCCCACCCCAAAAGCTTGTGTTACCCCTACACAGCCTTCTAAGGGCTTGGGCAGGGGTTTGGGGGACAGGGTGGGGAGGAGGTGTAGTCAGAGAGAGAAGGCGTGGGGAGGCCTGGCTCTGCCCCCTCTCCGTCTTCTGGACAGCTGCAGAGACAGGTTGGGGACAGACCGTGAAAGGTGGTCCCAACGGGGCAGCTGGTCCATGAGCCACATTGGAGAGTCAGACTCTTTAAGCTCATAGTTCTCGAAGATGTCTAGTTCTGTCTGCCCGTGAATGACACACCAAGAAACTAAGGTCCGCGAGGTGGAAGGGGTGCATCCAAATGGCTGAGGGGGGTCAGGGTGAGCCAGGATCCACCGAGTCCTCTGAGCCTTATCGGGGCCTGGCTGCCACGTCCAGGTGCCCGGTCACTGGGGCTTCGGCCGGCCCAGCCTGGCTTGCAGTTCCTGCATCATGCCCGGGTGTGCAAGGCCAAACCTGGAGATGGAAGACAGGCCGTAGGAGCTGGTTGTCAGGGGTCCATGGTCCCGTCCGGCTCATCCCAGCCCAGCCACCTCACCCTGTGCTTACCCATGGCCCACAGGTCTTCTCCTGGCGGGCACTGGGGTCCCTTCAGGCCTTGGGGGGCTTGGCTCTGGAGGTTCCTCTGACTGGAGAAGTCTCTGCCCCACGGCTGACAGTGCTTCTTCCTCTGGTGGAGGGCTGGGAGGCTCCACCTGCTGCTCAGGGGTGGGGGTCCTTCGGAAAGAAGGCCTGGAGCGACGACGCTGGGAGGAGCTTCGGGAGAGGAGGACACGGCTCCGGGGGACAGAGAGATCCAGGCGAGACCCAGGCAGCAGGGCCTGCAGGGAGGGGACACAGAGGGTGACGGGCTAGCTCGACTTTCTCCCCTGGTTGGCCCTGGACCCCACCTGGAGCCCTCACCTCACTCCAGCTGCCATGAGCATCGTCCCCTTCAGTACTTCCGGCAGGCTCTCCGCGTGGCCCAGGCTCCGCCTCTGCAGGGTCCTGGTTTGTGGACTGGTCCTCCTGGCCCTGGGCGTCTCCCAGGTCTTCTGCATCAATCTCCTGGGCCTCTGCCCTCTTGCGTCCAGTCAGCTCGACATTCTCCGCATCACAGGGCTTTGGTGCCTGTCCCTCAGGGGCATGGTCCCCACGCTGCCCCTCGCAGTCTTGCCCCTGGTCCCTCGTCTGCCATACCTCAGCCTCTTTTGCTACCAGCGTCTGCCCTCCTGGGAAGCCCTCGGCCTCCACGATGGCCATGGTCCCCTCTGCCCTTGCCGCCTGGGGGCCTGAGGTAAAGCCATCCATCTCCCAGCTTCCATCTGCCACAGCAGGTACCCCAGCCTCCATCCGCGCTGTCCCTGGCTCATCCTCCTGGGCCTCCAAAGCCTCTGCTTGGCCACCTCTGCCAGTAACCTCCTTCTCTGCTGAGCCCTCCAGGCCAAACTCCTTCCCACCTCTGTTGTCTCCCTCTGCAGCCTCCACCAGCTCCTCACTTCTGCCAGTTTCTTCTCTCCCTTCTGACTCACAGCCTCTCCCAAATGCCCCATCCCAAGCTTCCCCAGCCTCTCTTTCGGGCCCTTCCCCAGTCCCAGCAGCCCTTCCATCCAAAGCTGCATTAGCCTCCACAATCTCGGCAGCCAAAGAACTGGCCCATGTATCCTCCCTGTCCTGGGGGCTCAGAGCCGCCCCCTCTAGCCTCCAGCCTCCCCTGGATGTGCTGTCTGCCTCCCAGGGCCCTGCAGCCTCTACCTCCTCGTCCTCGGTTTTTCTGGCATGTGGTTCTGCCAGTGACTGGCCTGCCCTCTGCCTTCCACCCAGCTCCTGGCTCTCTGCTCCACAACCTGCTTCCTTTGCCTTCTTCCACTCTCTGCCTGCCTCCAGGACTTCTGGGAAAGCAGACTCTGGGCTTCCTGCAGCCTCTTCCTCCCCCTCTTCAGTATCTGCTTCTTCCTCCTGGCTATTCCCTCTCTCTACATCCCTTCTCCTCCGGCTTTCCCAGGCTTCTGCCTCAGAGGCATCAGGATTTCCATACCCCATGTTTCTGGGATATTCCTCCAGGCTCCTTTCTGTGCCCTCTTTGCTCAGGGATGGAATGCTCCAGAGCTCTTCCTTACTGCCTTGTCCCTCCTCAGGTTGTTCTGTTGGGGCCTGGGGGCCTCCCCTCAGATCACGTTCCTGGGCTTCAGTGACCTTGTGCTCCAGGCCACCACACTCTACCCACAATGCTTCTCGACCCATTTGAGCAGTCTCCTCACTCCTCTCCTCCGTGAACTCCTTCTCAGGTCTGGCCTCTGGGGTGGCCTCCAAGCCAACCTCATCTTCAGCCTCATTTGCCGCTTTGTCCAGGGGCAGCTCAGCCTCTATGGCCAGGCACCCCTCTTTCTCCTCTGTGGCCTCCTGTGCCTGCAACACCTCCTCCAGGCTGGCCGGAGCAGCCCTGATCTTTGAGTCTCGCCTCTCTTTGGCCTCCTTCCAACCCTGATCTGCCTGACTCTCAAAGCCCGCGCCTACCTCCCCCTTGGACCGCTGGCCTGCAGCCTCCCTCCCTGCTGCCTGGTCCTTGGCTGCTTCTTCCACTCCCTCCGTTCCTAGGACCTGGGTCTGTTTTGGTAACAGGCTCACTTCGGCCTCTCCATTTTCATCCACTTCCTCCTCCTGGTCTCGCTTAGAGGCCTTCTCTAGGGCCCAGATGCTCACAGTCCCCTCTAGGATCCTATCTCCTGGGACTGCCCCACATTCTGTCTCCCCAAGTCCTGGGAGGTCCGCCTCCTCTCCATCTGAGGTGGTTCTGCCCTCCTCCCTGCCTGAGGTTGTCCAGGCCTCCTCTCTATCCGAGGTTGTCTCAGCCTCCTCCCTGCCTGAGGTTGTCCAGGCCTCCTCTCTATCCAAGGTTGTCTCAGCCTCCTCTCTGCCTGAGGTTGTCCAGGCCTCCTCCCTGCCTGAGGTTGTCCAGGCCTCCTCTCTATCCGAGGTTGTCTCAGCCTCCTCCCTGCCTGAGGTTGTACAGGCCTCCTCTCTATCCGAGGTTGTCTCAGCCTCCTCCCTGCCTGAGGTTGTCCAGGCCTCCTCCCTGCCTGAGGTTGTCCAGGCCTCCTCCCTGCCTGAGGTTGTCCAGGCCTCCTCCCCGCCTGAGGTTGTACAGGCCTCCTCTCTATCCGAGGTTGTCTCAGCCTCCTCCCTGCCTGAGGTTGTACAAGCCTCCTCTCTATCCGAGGTTGTCTCAGCCTCCTCCCTGCCTGAGGTTGTCCAGGCCTCCTCCCTGCCTGAGGTTGTCCAGGCCTCCTCCCTGCCTGAGGTTGTCCAGGCCTCCTCCCCGCCTGAGGTTGTCCAGGCCTCCTCTCTATCCGAGGTTGTCTCAGCCTCCTCCCTGCCTGAGGTTGTCCAGGCCTCCTCTCTATCCGAGGTTGTCTCAGCCTCCTCTCTATCCGAGGTTGTCTCAGCCTCCTCCCTGCCTGAGGTTGTACAAGCCTCCTCTCTATCCGAGGTTGTCTCAGCCTCCTCTCTATCCGAGGTTGTCTCAGCCTCCTCCCTGCCTGAGGTTGTACAAGCCTCCTCTCTATCCGAGGTTGTCTCAGCCTCCTCCCTGCCTGAGGTTGTCCAGGCCTCCTCCCTGCCTGAGGTTGTCCAGGCCTCCTCCCTGCCTGAGGTTGTCCAGGCCTCCTCCCCGCCTGAGGTTGTCCAGGCCTCCTCTCTATCCGAGGTTGTCTCAGCCTCCTCCCTGCCTGAGGTTGTCCAGGCCTCCTCTCTATCCGAGGTTGTCTCAGCCTCCTCCCTGCCTGAGGTTGTCCAGGCCTCCTCTCCATCTGAGGTGGTTCTGGCCTCCTCTACATCTGAGAATGTCCAGGCCTCCTCTCTGCCCAAGGTTGCCCCATCCTCAGATTCTTCCCCTGGCTCCTGTGTCCCCTGTGCCCTCGTGCCTTGGCCCTCCCTCACCACCACCACCACGACCTCTTCTTCCCTCCCAGCCTCTTTGGCCCCAGGCCTCTGGATCCCCTCTGCAACTGCCTCCTTGGCTGCCCTTTCTAAATCCCTGCCATCCCCCGCCCCCTTCTGCCCCTCAGCACTGGCCTTCCCCTCAGGCTCCTGGTGCCAGGTCCACTCTGACTCCACCCCTCCGGCCCCCCCTGGCTCTCCTGCCCTGACCTCTTCCTCCTCCTCCTCCTGTTCCCAGGTTCTCAGTGTCTCCTTTCTGTGCACTTCCTGCTCATTATGCTCCCGACTCTCCTGAGCTTGGCTGCTCCTACTTCCACCAGCCTCAGACGCTACCTGAGACTCCCTTCTGGCCTCCATAGGGGCACTTGGCTCCCAGGCCCCCGTGTCCTGCTTCTCTGCTTGAGATCCATGGGAGCTGCCTTCTCCCCAAGCCCAGATCTGTTCTGTAGCTGAGCTTCCCTCCGAGCGTCTTCTAGCCTCTCTGGGCCCTGTCAGTCCTCCATTGCCTTTACTTTGCCTGTCTCCAAGGCCCTCCAGGGCCTCCTGGGCTTCCTCCTCTACAGCCTTCCCTGGTCTTCCTGTGGCCACCTCCCCCAGTTCCTCAGCTGCCCGTGACTCCCTCCTCTCTGCAGTGGGGACCTCATCTCCTATAAGGTAGGACACAAAAGTGCTGAAGGAATCCTAGAAAAAAAGGTGTGTATGTTGGGGGTTGGGGGCGGGAACAAAGGCCTAAAGGTGGCCCAGCCCTCTCCCTGGGGGCCCTGAGCCAGAGGAACTCTGGATTGAAGAGGGGTTTTAGGATCTGGGAGGAGAAGGAGAACAGGACCCGCAGAAGGAATAGGAAAGAGCCTAGATTATGGGTATGTGGATGTGTTTGTGGAGGTGGGAAAATTGAAATCCAGGAAAGATTGGGCTAGGAGGCTGCCTGATCCTAGTGAGGGAAACTCAAGTCTGAGGAGAGGCTCAAGGGAAGGAGGGAAGGTGAGGCCCCAGGGAGCAGGGTGAAAGTGTCTGGCATCTCTTTGCCCCTCTCACCAGTGCCCCCCTCAAGGCCTGATGCAGCCCAGGGAGATGTAGCCGGAGGAAATCCATCCTGTCTGTCTCTGTGTGTCCAGAAGCAATGACCGTCCCCACCCACCACGACAAGTCTTCGCCAGGACCCAAGACACTTCCTCTTCCCCTGTCTCTCCCTGACGCATCCCCACCCCAGGCCCTACCCACCTTCTGCCATACCCACAGAAGCTTCCAGCCCAGGCTGGGAAATGGGTATGCTCCACACAGGGGACTCAGGTGCACATTTCGAGCTAAAGGGCAAGGGAGGAAGCCAGAAAGGAAAAAACGGGAGCAGGAGACCTCAGAATTGGTGATGGGGGAGGAGGCATATGGCAAATACAGCTACAGTGACTCAGGTCTTGTACTCACACCTCAGCCATTTCCGCCTACCCCCAAGCCACAGCCACTCTGTGAGAGGAAGCTGGGTTTCTGGTTCCTGTTTTGCCCGGGGACAAGGAGTGGGAGTGAGGAGGGGGCCGGTAAGAGCTCTGGCTCCTCATTTCAGGGTCATTAGTGCTTCCCCAAGGGGAAGAAGGGGCTGGCTTGGTGGCTTCAAAAGCCCGTTCCGTCATCTGTAGTCATTCTTGTGAAACACAGGTTGGCTAAGCTTTGTACTGTGGTTATTTGTGTCTACCTCCCACTCTCCCGTGAGTTCCTTGAGGGCAGGGCCATGTATGACAGGTTGCTGAATTTCTAGAGCCCTGAAATGGATACTGAACCCCATTTTTCATTGGTTGGTTGACTTGGGAAGAAGACCAAAAGGAGGCACATTTTCAACAGCAGTCTGAGGGCCTGGTGATGAGAAAGAGCTGGTGGAGGTGAGTACCAGCTACTGGAAGCCCATAGGCGAGATTAGCAGGGGAAGGACGTGATGAAGAAACACAGAACACTGCTTCACCGCTTAGAGGAAGGTAAGAGATTCCACTCCTTATTTGGGACTATGGGAAGTGATGTCGACCTACACCTCTTCCCCTAGCTCTGCCTGAGCCCCACTTCCCAAATTTCCAATTAGAGAAACTAGATGAGGTCACAGAATCTTGTGTCTTAGAATCATCGGGCCTACGCACCCTTGATGCTGGCAGGAATCCCGCAGCAG